>NC_063180.1:5701296-8101296 GCF_023159225.1 Perognathus longimembris pacificus
AAAGCCCGTGGGGATGTTTATATACAAAACAGAGGTGGGGCCGGCCTGGCATGCCAGGGGCCTCAGTGGGACAGGGCTAAGGCCTCCCAGCCCCTCATAATCCTGAATATCTCTGACTTGGAAAAGGACAGTCATGGAGTGAGGGGGCGCAGAGCAGGCACGCCACTCAGAACAAAGACTTGGCACTGTGGCAGGGTTGCAGCTGCACCCTCATGTCCCAGTCCTGGAGAAGTGACGTCAAAAGGAGTTCTGGAAACTGGGCACTGGAGGTCACACCTGTAATCCTAGCTACTCAGGAGGCTGAGATCTGAGGATCACTGTTCAAAGCCAGCCCTGGCACGGAAGTCCATGTGACTCATCTTCAATTAATCACCTAAAAGCCAGAAGTAGAAGTGTGGCTCAAATGGTGTAATGCTAGGCTTGGCAAAAAAGCTAAATAAGGACCTGAGTTCAAGCCCCAGTACTGTCATGCACACGCATGCACACACTCCACACAAATACACACCTAGACACACAAAGGAGCCCTGGATGTTGCTTTCAACTCAGCCCTTATTAAAGGAGATGACACACAGGGTGATACCTTCTAGCCCAGTGCTGCTCTGAGTGCCAGATTGGGGTATGGTGGGGCTCTGAGGACTCCAAGAGAACCCCAGGGCTGTGTAAGCCTGTGTGGGAGAACTCTGAGCCAGTCTAACCTTCATTAAGCTTGCTGCTGCTGTTGGGGAGACCGAAGCCCTGTAAGAGAAGCCATATGCAAGGCCACTGGTGACTTGGTGGTGCACCCAAGCTGAGCAGAGCCCAGGTCACTAGGTGTATGGGAAAGCAAACAGCTTTCACTACACCATGTACTCATTTCACATTGCACACCACCTGATGCTTTGTCCCTCTGTGGATGCCAACTGGGTGGCCTACAGGCCGGTCCCCATGCCACCTGGCTGGAACTTGTGCAGCCCTCTCAAATGAAGGGCAGGGCTGGCATGGCTGCCCCTGCTTCAGCTGCAGGCAGTGGGTGCAAATCCCACTACCCCCTGTGTTGGCTCACAGAACTCAGACCACACATGACTGTTTGCAGATGTTCTAGTAATACAGCAGTTGGTGCAGGGCACAGATGAACAGCTAGGTACAGAGGCACAAGGTGAGCTGAGAGTGTCCCAAAGGCAGGAACTTTTGCTTAAAGGAGCTGGGGGTGGAATATGGGCCAACCCTCCCTCCCTCCCTCCCTCCCTCCCTCCCTCCCTCCTTCTCTCTCTCTCTCTCTCTCTCTCTTTTTTTTTTTGCCAGTCCTGGGGCTTGGGACTCAGGGCCTGAGCACTGTCCCTGAGCTTCTTTAAGCTCAAGGCTAGCACTCTACCACTTGAGCCACAACACCACTTCTGGCTTTTTCTATATACGTGGTGCTGAGGAATCGAACCCAGGGCTTCATGTATATTAGGCAAGACTTTACCACTAGGCCATATTCCCAGCCCCTCTTTCTCTCCTTCTTATTCTTTCTCTCTTTTTCTTTCATTCCTTTTCTTCCTCTTACTCTTTTTCTCTCCCCCTCTGTACTGTATTTCTTTCTCTTTCTTTTTTCCCCTTCCTTCCTTCCTTCCTTCCTTCCTTCCTTCCTTCCTTCCTTCCTTCCTTCCTTCCTTCCTTCCTTCCTTCCTTCCTTCCTTCCTTCCCTCCCTCCCTCCCTCCCTCCTTCCCTCCCTCCCTCCCTCCCTCCCTCCCTCCCCCCTTCCTCCCTTCCTTCCCCCCCTCTTTCTTTCTTTTCCTTTCTTCCTTCCTTCCTCCTCTCTGTCTCTCTCTCTTTCATGCTGGGCATAGAACCAGGGCCTCCAATGCCAGGGCTCTACAGCTGCACCAACCCACGGCAGGTGCCTTTAAGGAGATAGTGCCAACCCGCTGGCCTTAAGTTCTTCTCTCGTTGAGGATAAGTCAGAGACTGGGAATTCTATGCTTCTAGTCATGGCCCAGTTACCCTGGTGAGCACCCGCATCCTGGAGCCCACAAACATCACCTCATTGGAACAAAAGATGCTGCTAGCACCTAGGAAGTGAGGGCCAGGATCTCAGAAGCTGTCAGAACCAGATATGAAGAAAACTATGCTCCCCCATTTCCATAGTCCAGGAGATCACAGGGATTTTAGGGACTCTGCCAGACCACGACAGTGGGCCACATAGATGCTGATGTCACAGACCAGGTCTCTAGAGCCCACTCAGGGGCCTGCAGGACAACATTATGCAGGAGCCACAGCGGGGCCCGAGACAGCCTGGCTGGCCCTGTCCACACATGGCAGCAAGGAAGTTCCTATATCCAGGAACAGCTGAGGGGATGACACAGCCTCGACTTGCCCAATGCCACAGCATGAGTGTGGCACCTCTGGGAGGGAGAGGCAGCGAAAGCTGCTCAGGCTGGTGGTGCTGGAGGAATGGAAGTGCCTTCGTTTCTAGACAGGGTGGAGCCTCTAAGGCCAGCGCTTTGGGACACATCATTGAGCTGTTTTGGAACCTCCCTGGATGTCTACAACATGGCACCATGGGCAGCCTGGAGGAAAAGGAAGAAACATGCAGCAAATAAAACATGCCCTCCTGCAATGTGGGGGCCTTTGGGGTGTAACCAGTTGAGGCAGATGATTGGTGTGACCCGGGAACTTGTCTTCACGTTCTCTCACCTCCACCTCCTTCCATGAGGGGCTGGCATGGCCTGGATGCAGGCTATGCCCCTGGCGCCAGGTAGGCAGGTGCCCTCCCTAGTCCTCACCTGTTTCCATACACCCTGGGCAGCCATACCAGGGCAGGGTTAGGGTGTTCCCCATTGTTTTTGCCCATTGATGCTGCTCTGCCTAAGACCTCTAAGACAGCGAGGAGGCTTCCATGGAAGGGGAGGAGGGGTGGTCTCTGTGTGTATGTGTGTGCATGCCAGTCTTGAGGCTTGAACTCAGGGCCTGAGAGCTGTCCCTGAGCTCTTGTGCTCAAGGCCAGTGCTCTACCACTTGTGACACATCTCTACTTCTGGCTTCTTCGTGCTTAATTAGAGAGAAGAGTTTCAGGGACTTTGTTGCCTGGACTGGCTTTGAATCCCGATCCTTGGATCTCGGACTCCTGAGTAGCTAGGGTTACAGGTGAGAGCCAGAGGTGGCTTCGAGTTCATTGAACAGGGATGTCAAACCTGCTTCCTGAGGACAGACCCTGGTTTCAGGGCAACAAAGCTCATGGCCCACACTTGCGTTCTGCAGGGCCTACCGCAGCCACTTTCTTTCCCTTCCTGAGAACTTGATAACATGTCTGAATCCTAGCCAGCAGTGCTCCTCCTGGGCTTGCATGCTGCAGTGCCCTCGCCTGAAGCAGACCACCCTCTTCCCTCCCCCAAGTCCAATTAGGATGACGTCATCCTCAGTTCCCACGACCCCAGCAAGCTCAGAGCACAGAGACTGTCTTGTTCACCAGCCCCAGCCACTCCTGCACCAGTCCAGTCATCCCACCCATGGGCCTTAGGAAAGGAATCTCAGAAGGCCAAACATGAGGGCACACACCTGCATCCCAGCACTCGGGAGGCGGAGACAGGGGGATGATTACATAGTGAGACCGGCTCACATCTCTGCCTATGTCTCTCTGTCTCTGTCTGTCTGTGTCTGTGTCTGTGTCTGTGTCTGTGTCTGTGTCTGTGTCTGTGTCTGTCTCTCTCTCTCTCTCTCTCTCTCTCTCTCTCTCACACACACACACACACACACAGGCATATGCACACACAGAGGAAATCTTTGACCTAGAATTATGGCTCATTAGTAATTTGCCTAATGTGTGAAAGGCCAATTTCCATCCCCTGCACAACAAATAAACACATACAGAGAGAGGGAAGAAGGAAAGAAGGAAGGAAGGAAGAAAGGAAAAAGGAAGGAAGGAAGGAAGGAAGGAAGGAAGGAAGGAAGGAAGGAAGGCAGGCAGGCAGGCAATGAAAGCCAGTGATGAATTAGTTCTCTGGGAGTGTAAAGGTTCAATATATACCAAAGTCCACTGTGATATTAGAAAATGCTATTTGATCTTTCTTTTCCTAAAATTCTTCCTCCTCAAACCCTTCCCCTCTCTGTCCCTTTTTGTACTTCTGCAAACCTGGCTTTCTTTGTGCAGCCTCAGCTCGTCCCTGGCACTGGGCCATTGCTACAGCAGAGGAGCTGACTTGAACAGCATTCTGAGGACCACATGATGCCACCTTGGGGCCAGACTGGCGGGGTGCAAGGTGGAAGGTCAGCTATGGAGTGGCCAGTGAGCATGGGGGACCAGACAGTGACTGGGAATTGGGGGCAGGGAAGAGAGGACACAGTTGTCACTGTTCCTCACAATGGCCTGGGAGGAGGCTCAGGGTTGAACTTGACCCTAAGGCACTGGGCCTTCGCAGGTGAGGCAGTGTAGCTCAGGGGTGCCCTTTAGCCCAGCCCTCTTAGGTCCTTCCTGCACCAGGCCCAGGGATCAGAGCCAATGATGCCAGTCGGCTGAGGGCCCTCAGTCCACAGGAGGAGGTTCCCCACTCAGAAAACAGTGTCCCCAAGCACCCTGGGGACAAGGAGTGGAAGGGTAGGGAAGGAACAGAAAAAGCAGTTCTGAGAATATCTGGCAGGGGTCTGGTCTGTTTTGTAGCTGCGATGTGTCCTGGCGAGTCACCTCTTCTCGGGAGTCACCTCTTCTCCTGTGTCACCTCTCTGGTGGCATAGCTTATTTCAGCCACCCGGTGCCGTGCACATTGGCCTTCCCTGTTTCTGGTCCACCTGGAGAATTCAGATCTCCACAGAGGGTCAGGTTCCTCCCTGTGGCCTTTGCCTTGTAGTTTGTGCTGAAAGCTTCAGGTGTTCTACACAATGCAGGCCCCAAGCAAACTAACGGTCATTTGTTGGCCTCTTGGTTGTTGGGGACACTCGGCTCCTGGTGCTTCTCCCTTTGGCAGGAGGAGCACGGAGCGTATCCCAGGGGGGTAGAGCTGAGAAGAGGTAGAGTCGTGAAACTGCCCGCTCCTAGCCCCCCTTACGTTTAAGGCAGGACACAGGACACGCAGACAATTCAGGGGAGAAGTCGAAGCAATGTCCGAGGATTTATTCTTAGGTTGCGTTTATAAAGCAGTAATGGCAGCAGGAAGGGGAGGGATTTGGAGCGGCTAGCTAGGCACTGTGATAGGCTGGTTAGGCTGTCCATCAAAGGTGACATCATAGGACTTCCCCTAAGGGCGGATGTCATGGCCCACAGGACCGCCTCTGGGTTGATCACCTGTGGCCATCTTGGTGCACATGTGCTCTGAGGCGGGAGGCAGGGCTGGTTAGAGCTGCCTTTGCTGCCTTTCTGGTTCTGGACCCAGAGAAGGCAGGCGGGGCTAGCAGCTATGCAGCCCCAGGGCTGGAGAAGAGGCAGGCCGGCTAGGACTGCCTCTTAAAGCTGCAAGCCAGTGCCCAACATTGGTGGGGTACACCTTCAACTCCTAGGTGCTTTCCTTCCCTGGCACTCAGGCAGCCCTGACAGTCCACTGAAGTCACCAAGAGCCACTGTGGGTTGAGCAGGGTGAAGGGAACCCAGGACTCAAGGCCAGCAAGCCCTGCAGTGAGCCTGCAGCAGCCCTTGAGAACTGTTCAGTGTTGCCTGGGAGGCCTTTGAGTCAAAACTGCTCCCTAGAGCACCTGCTTAGAGGAGGCACTCCAGGCAGGAGAGGAGCTCAAGGGCGGGCAGAGCCCTGTGTACCTAATTGCTACAGCTAAGGAGCAGAGACACAGGCACAGCCTTTGGGTTAGAGGGTCATAGCTGGGGCTTCAGAGGCCAGCCATGCCATTCACCGCACCCTGATGAGGATCTGGGCAGTGGACAGCATGGGGGAGACTGGACAACAGGCAGGGGTAGGTGTGGGGTAAGGTAGGGGCGGAGGCTTTCCTCTGCCCTTGGGGTAACCAAACACTGGCCCATCCTCGTGTTTCTTACCTGCTTCTCCTAGCTGCTTCGATTGCAGCTTGAAGGCCTTGCAAATTGCTCTGTGATGTTCTGGGGCCAAACCATGTCCCTGGCTCACAGCCCCAGCCCCAGGGCTTGGCACCGGCTGTGTTGTCCCTGGAGGACAAGCTGCCTTTGTGGTTTTAGAGGCAGAAGGCTCTGGGTTGGTGGCATCTTCTCCTGGCTGTCACAGGGAGGGAGCCTTTCTGGGGGGTCACCGGCATGAAGGTATTCTAGTGATGAGTCTATTGGTTAGGGGATGTGCTCTGGGCCAGGCGGATGGTGCCACTCACTATCTGAGTGTGGCCTTTCTGTGCCTCAGCCTTCCTCTCTGTAAAATGGGCTGTTCATGGTTCATATGGGAATTCAGTCGTGAGAAATGGAGAAGCCACATCTTGAGAGGTCGAATTGGGAGTCTTTATTAGAAAGCCAGCAACTGCAGGTGGACTCTTGTCTCAAAGACCTGCAGCCCAGAATGTAGCTGCATAAAGCCTTTAAAGACAAAAGCCACAACTCAATAAAAGAGGCCATATAAGGGAAAACTCAGAAACAAGCAAAACTTTCCATCTAGGGAAATACAACACTTTCTAAGAGGGGAATACTCAAACCGCTTAGGGAAACAGTCAAGGGCGAGCATTTTTTTTGAAAATTGATTTATTGTCAAAGTGTTGTACAAAGGGGTTACAGTTTCATATGTAAGGCAGTGAGTACATTTCTTATCAAACTTGTTACCTCCTCCCTCATTTTTCTCCTACCGTCCCCCTCCCCAATTCCCCCGAGTTGTACAGTTGGTTTACAGCATATTGTCTTGTAAGTATTGCTGTTGCACTGGTTCGCCTTTTACCCTTTGTCTCTCCATTTTGATGTTCCCCTTCCCTTTCCTACTTCTGATAAGTGTATATAGAAGATGCCACTCTAACTGATTTTGGTGCCCTGGGCAAGCATTTTTTTTTTGGTAGCAAAGCTTTCCTGGGGCTAAATAGCATGACACCTGCAATTCAAAAGAATGGCCTAGCTCACCTCTAGGCTTTTGGACCTGGGTGAAAAGCCCCTACCACCCAGCAAGGCACCAGGATGGCAGTGAGAACATAGGCAATGTTACCTAGACCCAGTATCCTTATTTCACTTGTCACCCAGTAATGCCATTTCAATGTCTCATCAAATGAGCTGATAATCCAGGTCCAGCCCCAAATCACTGGGAGCGCCATGCAAACAGGCGCCATTATGGTGTGGACCCAGATTCCTTCCTAAAGGTGAACAGGGGCATCCTCCTCTCACCTCACCCTTCACCTTCTGTGATCTGAGCCCTGGCTATTCTCCAGCTGCATTTCCCCCTCTCCCTCCCTCCCTCCCTCCCTCCCTCCCTCCCTCCCTCCCTCCCTCCTTTCCTTCCTTCCTTCCTTCCTTCCTTCCTTCCTTCCTTCCTTCCTTCCTTCCTTCCTTCCTTCCTTTCCTCCCCCTCTTCTTCTTCTTCCAATCTCTCTCTCTCTCATTTTTCTTTTTTATTTTTGCTAGTCCTGGGGCTTGAATCCAGCCCAAGCAAGAAAGTCAGTGAGACTCTTATCTCCAATTAGCCACCAAAAAATTGGAAGTGGAGCTGTAGCTCAAGTGGTAGAGAGCCAGCCTTGAGTAGAAAAACTAAGGCAAGAGTAAGGCCCTGAGTTTAAGTGTCAGTACTAACACACACACACACACACACACACACACACACACACACACACACACACACAGAGAGAGAGAGAGAGAGAGAGAGAAAGCAGTCCTGCCTTGGAGCACTTAAAAAGAAGGTCAGGAGTCCCCTGGGGAGCCAGCAGCTCCCAGACCCTTGGGGCTCGACTGCACCCTGTATCTTGACTGAAGGTGATCTGTCCAGCCTCCATCTGTTACCATCATCTTCAGCCTTCCTTGCCAAAGGTTCCAGAATACATAACTGCTCCCTTGTTTACTCTTCTTTGGGTTTAGGAGTGGGCACATGGCATCATTAGCTCTGGACATCAAGATTTAGGCAAAAGTCCTCAAGGAAGGACACAGGAAGAAATCTTCTGGTGTCTTTTCCTTTCCTTTTTAACTGGAATGTCTCTGTGAGTTTTGGAGGACAGCAGCCATCTTGTCACCATGCGTCAATATGTATGAAGGGAAAAGCTGTCACAGTATCTAAAGCCAAATAAAGTTCTAATTGCTATGACATGCAGCACACGTTGAGGGTCAGTGGCTGGCAGAGGGGTGGGCAGCAAAGCTTATGGGGGCCAGGCATTTGTTCCCAGACAATTCCACTGGCTCTAGACCATTGGGATAGCCAAGAAACAAGTGTCTCAGGGACGTCTGAGTCTTTGGGCTGTGGTTAGGGGTTACCAGGTGGTTGTCTGTGATGGAGCTGTCTGTTGAATTGGCTGTGTGCTTGTCAGAGTGATTTTCCCCATGAGCTCTGGGACCCATTGGCTCCTCACCATCAATTGTTGGGGACTCAGTTTTGGCCTTGGTGGGGGAAGGGCGCCAAGAGCGAGATGCTGCCCTTCCCCCAGCCCTAGGACAGTGTAACAGCGAGTCCCTCCCACCTTCCGGCCTCAACCGGAAGAGAAGACCCCGCCACTGGGGGAGACGAACACGTGCGTGCCACCATGATAGGGATTGTCTAGCCCACAAAGGAAGTTTCATGACATCACCTGATGGGCAGCCCGGCTTAGCCAATGGCCCAAGTCCTTCCCATTCCCGCCATTACCACTATATAAACCCCCTCCCAATTAAATCCTTTGAGACTCATTCAACCATCCAACCGTCTCCCCATTATCTTTGTCCTGCGGTTCCTGACACATTATGGGGGGCCAAGGAAGGGATTTCGGCATCCCACTTCAGCCTAGAGCAGTCCAATAAGGACATGCCTTACTCCTTCTGCCGGTATGAGGGGTAGGGTGGAGTTTCTTCCATAGAATCAAGGTTCAGGCATTCCCCCCCCCCCCCGGGAGATAGCGGGGGAAGGGGTCCTAGAGACCCCAACATTTGAGCATCTCCTCCGGAGAAGTGAGGAGAAGGGGTCCTCAGAGATCCCGACAATTGATGGGTTCATTAATCCTCTTATGTGGGTGAAGATTGATGTCTGGGTTCAGATCCAACACACTACTGTGCAGGCTAGATTGATCAGGACCAACATTGTCTTCCAATGTTAGATAATGGCTAATTCTACAGTTTGAAGGCTATCTAGCCACCAGTTTGTCCATCCATCCATCTATCCATCCATTTATCCCATAAACTTTTCTTTGGGGCACAGTACTGATTTTTTTTTTTTTGCTTGTTTGATTTTTGCCAGTCCTGGGTCTTGAACTCAGGGCCTGAGCCCTGTCCCTGGCTTCTTTTTGCTCAAGGCTAGCACGCTACCACTTGAGCTACAGCACCACTTTCGGCTTTTTCTATATATGTGGTGCTGAGGAATCAAACCCAGGTTTCATGCATGCGAGGTGAGCACTCTACCTCTAGGCCATATCCCCAGCCCCAGTACTGATGCTTGAACTCAAAGCCTCACACTTGCTAGGCAGATGTCCTATCACTTAAGCCATGACCTCAGTCCTTTTTTGTATTTGTTATTTTTCAGATAGGGTCTCAGAATTTTCTCTGGGATCAGTCTTGAATCACAAGACCCTCCTGCTCACAGTTCCCCTCATAGCTGACCTAACAAGTGTGTAGACTTCTGGTTAAGATGGAGTCTTGCTAACTTTCCCCCTCAAACTACTGTCCTACTGGTCCCCACCTCCCAGGGAGCTGGGATGATGGGTACAATAGGTCAGAAAGGAGTGCCAGCTCTGAGGAAGCGAGAGGAAGCCACCCGCCCACCTGGAGGACTTGCATCATGGAAATGTCCTACAGATGAAACCTGAGTTGTGCAGGATGAGTAGCTGATGATGGTCAGGGAAGAGCCTCTCAGTAAGAGTGAACACAGTGCGCCACAGGCCGTGGCGGGAGGGGGTGGCGGGGGGGGGGCTATGGTGCAGCCTGTGCATGGGAGGAGGGGCCTGGTGAGCAATGAAAGGACTCTGGTCATGGAACCATCCTGGTGTGAGCTGTAGTCCACATCATTCATCAAAGACTTGGGTTTGGCAGACGTGGATCCTCATGTTCCAGGGAAAGACTGGGCAGCAAGGGACGCGTGGCAGCGAGGAAGTGACCTGCACCATCCTGACTCCAAAGTCCCCTGGAGCTGTGCAGCTTGGAGGTGCTGGGCAGCAGGGCAGGGGGCGGGGAAGGGGGATGAGAAGCCTTCCCGGAGAACGGCAAGTGTAGGCCGAGCAGAATTTGTAGCTGACTCAGGGCCCCCACATGGGTCAGTGGCTGCAGAGGGCTGAGCTCGGGTGGGGGCAGCGCCAGGGCATGACCACCTGCCACAGAGGCTACATCTGCACAGCAGACCATGTCCCAGCCTGCTTCCTGCACCCAGCCTCAGTTCCTCCTGAGGTTCCAGCCCTGCCTGTACCTGCAGAGTGTCCACATGTGTGTGGGGATGTGGTCCACGGGCCCATGGGACCAAAGCCCCCAGGGGCCTAGTCGCTGGCTCTGGGCATGCCATATAGGCACAGGCGCTGGCCTGCCAAGGTGGGGCCTGCTGCCTGGAGAAGTGTCTTTGAGCTTTTCTCTAGGCTGCAAGGGAGAAGTTAAGGGAAGAGGGCAGGGAGGGGGAGAATGTCTGAGAAGCATTGGGGCTGGGTTCTGGAGCTTCTCTCTCTCTCTCGGAAAGAAGGAATGAGTTACACCTGCATGACCTCAACCAGGAAACCTGAGGCTTGTTGGTCTTGAGTGCCCCTGCCACCAAGGCTGGTTCTCTTTTTAAGTTCCAGTGTCCTTGTCTGTCATGCAAGGTCAAAGCAGCTAGCCTGAAATATCACTGAGTAAGTTGGGACTGCGTATGCCTCGCTCTTAGTTTGGTGACGGTGATAAGAACAGAGTGGTACAGCACCTTGGACATTTCTCAGAAGGCCCTTGACCAGGTGCTGACCAGGTCCGAGCAAGCATCATCATCTCAGCACAAGCTATTGCCTCCTCCTGCAAACCTTCCTGAGCTTCTGTACCCTCATCTGGGTTCCTCCTTTAAACTTAGATTTCATCCCATCCATCCTATTCATTTCATTTCTTAGTCACTGCAAGAGTGTTGGTTATTGGGGTGGGCAAGGGATTTCGCAGCATGCTTACTTAACTTGTGTGTGTCTGTGTGCACGCACAAGCTCGCATAGATGTATGTATGCGCTTGCGTGTGCATGTGCTGAGGCTTGACCTCAGGGCCTGGGCACTGTCCTGAAATGTTTTTGCTCAAGGCCAGTGCTCTAGCCCTTGAGCCACAGATTCACTTTTGGGTTTTTGGTGGTTACTAGAAATAAGAATGGCATGGACTTTCCTGCCTGGGCTGGCTTTGAGCAGCAGTCCTCAGATCTCAGCCTCTGAGTAGCTAGGATTACAGTTGTGAGCCACCAGCACCTAGCTTCTTACCCAGCTTCTTACCAGAGAGAAAGGCCATCCTGTTAGTATCAGTGAGCGAAAGGCTGAATATCCCACCCCCTCCCCCCATTCCAGAGCACGTGGCCACAGCCCGCCATGAGGACAGCCTCACAACTCCCTAGCAGGAGATAAGCTACAAAGACGGAGCTGGTCTGTATCCCCCATAGTGGCCCACAGGGAGGGTGGAGCAGTGGTTCTGTGTCTATCAGGGAGGAGGCAGCAAAGTTTAGAAGACGTTACCCAGAAATCAATGTACATATATTTTTGTTCCAGGGCCTTTCTTGGTTCTTCTCCATTTCCTGAGCCATGTCTTCCTGCCTTTCTGTCAGTTGTAAACACCAGCAGCCAGAGTTGTTTCTGTTGCTTGCACCCAGCATGCTGATTTGGCTTTCTTTCAGGTCAGCAGGTCACCTTCCCCCCCTCCCCCCAACCCCAGGGGTGGGAAGCTGCTGGCATAGGCGGTGTGGAGGAGGGCATGCTCAGGCTTGGCTAGAAACATACTTAGCATAGGATCCAGGCTCTGCCATTTACTGTATTGGGGGCTATGAGCAGTGATTTAAATTTCACAAGCTTTAGTTTTCTCACCCGTAAAACAGGAATAACAATAGCTATTTTCTAGCTGGGTACTGGTGGCTCACGCCTGTAACCCTATCTACTCAGGAGGCTAAAATCGGAGGATTGTGGTTCAAAGCTAGCCAGGGCAAGAAAGTCCATGAGACTCTTATCTCCAAAAAGCACTGAAAAAGCTGGAAGTGGAGCTGTGGCTCAAGTAGCAGAACACAAGCCTTAAGCAAAATAGTTCAAGGACAGTGCCCAGGTCCTGAGTTCAATCCCCAGGACTGGCAAAAGCAAACAAGCAACCCCACCCCCCACCCCCTAAACCACCACCAAACCAGCTACTTTCCAGATCCTGCAGGTCAAGTGGAATATCACAGTGTGGGGGAGGGGTGGGGTTGGCTACTCCTGGGCCAGCTCCTGGTGCTGTGACTGTTCTGGGAATGGGGACAGGAGACTAGGGTTGCGAGGCAGACTAAGGCTCCAGGATGGGGGCTGGTGGCTCTGAGGAGCGATGGTAGACAGAGTTGGTTCACCTGGTAACTAATTCTGCTTTTCTCTGAACAAATGACTGCATGCTGTCTCCGAATCTTGAGTCTCAAATCCCAGCCTCCTGAGTAGCTAGGATTAGAGGCATGAGCCACCAGGGCCCAGTTTACATTCTGATTTTGTTTTGTAGTTGATCTTGTGGCATGATTATAGAATCCCAAGGCCTCATGTGAGGCAAGCGCACTACCACTGAGCTATGCTCCTAATTTTTGAGACAGCATCTTGCCAAATAGCCCAGGCCAGCCTTGAACTTGCAAAAGCCCTGCCTCTGTCTCCCACATACTAGGATTATAGGTGTATGCCACCACATCCAGCTTACAGGTTTTTATTTGGGGGAGGAGGACTTAAGTTTGAACTCAGGGCCTTGCTCATGCTAGCCAGGTGCTCTGCCATTGGAACCACATCCCCAGCTCTGTAGTTTGTTTTGTGAGAAAAGCAATGGTGCTAGTATTTAAAGACCTCAGTCTTCCAGAACTACCAAGTTTCATGGGAGAAAATGGACCCTCAGGTCCATATAAGAGTGGGCTCCATTCACTGATTTGGTTTTGCATCTTTTATTTGTCTAAAGACTGTTGCAAATCCAAAACCCTTGTCCTCGAAGCTAGGAGGGCATGCAGATAGTTCACTCAAGTCTGAATGATTTGTGCCAACACTGCAGCCAGTTGGCCACTTCGTGGCATGGGGGCCTTGCCCTGGCCAGTACGGAGAAGCCATTCGGCCTTGTATGAGCACCATCTCAGCCCAGCCACCAGACTTCAGCCGGCCCAGCCTGTCGGAGCGCACAGAGCCTGCTCTGGCCCTGGATTGCCTTAGGCTTCAGTCCCTGTGGAAACACTAGTGAATGTGACTTTGGCCACATTCCCTAAATTCTCCAAACTTCAGCTACTTCCTCTATAAAATGGGGACAACCGAAACTAATTCATAGGATTATTATAAGGGATAAAAATAATATGTGAAGTTTCTGGAATGTAATTTCCATTTGATATGTGTCAGCTATTATTATGAGAGTCAAATAACTCCAGTATAAATAAAAGGTCTCCAATGTAAATATTTTAGATAGTGTGAGGTGTGTGTGTGTGTATGTGTGCACACATATGTATGCATGCACACAGGAATGTGCACATATGCAAACAGTTATATTTTTCAGTTGGGTGGGGTGGAAGTACATTTTGAGTACCCCTGCCAAATTCTGGTAGTCCCTCCTCCTGTTCCTCAACTCTGACTCTACCACCTCTCCAAACCCTCCACCACAGAACTTTGGACTACTTTATAGACAAGGTTCTGTTGTTCTTATTTAGTCCATGTTATATATTTAAGATACTAAAAATGTCTAAGAACATTGTTGAAGGATTCACTCCCACCCTATTGCCCTAGGTACATACAGACACCAGGCAAAACCTCAGGTATATGTGAACTTGCTTTTGATATTCAGGCAGGCAATTCACCTAGGCCCAGTGGTAAATAATCCATTGTGGGCCCAAGGAAAAGCCACCAATTTCCTAGATCTAGTGGCTCCTTCATTAATCTCTGCCTCCTTGCTCAGACACCATATAAGCCTGGCCCCAAATTCACCCCCTCGCACTACCTCCAAACCTGTGGGCAGGTCTGTGCCCCTCGCTGTTCCTCAATAAACAGTCCTTGCCCATTGATGATGGAGTCCAGCTTATTCCTTTTCTGTTCTCCTCCATTTTCCTAACAGTTGTCATCTCCTATCTGAAAGGTGATCTCTGACACACAAGGACGTAAATGGGATATCTTCAAGTTAAGGGTCCATTGATTAGGAGGATGAGGGCTGGGTCAGTACAAAAACAAAAGACTTCTTTGTCTTTATGCACACTCTAATGCCACTTTTCTCACTATTTCTTAGTGAATGTACACTGCCAGAATATTACCACAGAGACTACACAGTTAATCTGAGTTTAACTATTTGTAGTCTTTAGATTCTATGTCATCAACATTAAAAGGATTGAATAATTCAGGCATATTAGTGAAACAAAAGATGGCAAATAGATTTCATCCTTATAACCACTTCAAATTGATTGGAAAGGTTGCTTGGAAAAGTTTGTTGAGACAAATTCTGATACCTGGTTCAGGCCCTGCAAGAAAGAGAGCTGTGATGGATTAGTCTCATGTCTACAATAGAAGAGTATGGTGTGTGCTAGCTATTTGCTGTGTCTGCATGTTCTGGAGTAGTTTTGGCACGCTTTTCTTTAAAAGACAAAAGGAAAGTGAATCTTTTAGGCTTTGTGAGACCATTTTTCTTCTTCAATTGTATTTTATTATTATTATTATTATTATTACTACTACTATCATTATTTGCCAGTCCTGCAGCTTGAACTCAGGGCCCGGGCACTGTCCTTTGCTCAAGGCTAGCATTCTACCTCTTGAGCCACAGTGCCACTTCCAGCCTTTTTTGTTTATGTGGTACTGAGGAATCGAACCCAGGGCTTCATGCATGCTAGGCAAGCACTTCACCACTAGGCCACATTCCCAGCCCTTGATTTATTTTTTGATGACAGTTCCAGGGCTTAAACTCAGAGCCTTATACTTGGTTTGCTTGCTCATGGCTCGGTGTTCTACCACTTGAGCCATCCCTTCAGCCCAGCTTTTTACAGGTTATTTTGGAGGTGACTTTTCTTAGTCTGCCCAGGCTGGCCTCAAGCCTGAATCCTCCAATCTCAGCTTCCTCAATAGCTGGGGTTACCATTGTGAATTATCTATGCCCATCTATGCCCAGCTCTCTCCTCTTTTTATAATTAATGACAAAAAGGTGAAAATTATGGAGAACATGAAAAGAAATGTGCTGACAAGGTAATATTATTCTGTTCATGTAGACTTCAGTCCATTTTTCTATGTGCATTTCATATTTATCTTGCAGCAAGCTTCCTTGGACATTCTTGCTGTGGCCGCCCTTAGCCGGCCCTGGGTGCCTGCTTCAGCCTGTGTGGGTAGCATCACTATAGATCCATTGGCATGTAACTTGCAGCAATTTGCTAAGATGAGATGTCATTCAGAAAGTCCCATTTGGCTCAAAAATGTATCTAAAAAAGTATTTCCTAAATTCTTTCATAGGGAAGCCTGTGTCTTCACTTCCTTTCCCCTCATAATCCAAATAGAACTTGCTCAGACATGACCTAAAGTTTGCAATTCTTTGGCTCTTGTTTTCCAATCACTATAAAATGATATAAATATGTAAACTTATTTATGTAAATAATTTTTTAGATGAGAAAAATGACTGAATAGTGAACCCATGCTTTTGTCTCTGAGCTGTTTCCTGTAAACTCTTGACTTTGTTTGGAGCTTGAACTCTGAGCTACATAGGAAGATATTTCTGGGTGAGTTGGTGTAGGGTGAGTAAAATTCATTCCTCCTTCTCCAATTGCCACGCAAGTATATGCCAACACGTGCTACTATTTAGACCTGGCATGTTCTCCAAAGGTGCATGTACTAAAGACCTGGTCTCCATCTTGGGAGGCAGTAGAGCCTTTACAGGGTGGAGCTTAGAGGAAGATCTTTAGGTCATTGGGGAAGTGCCCTTGCTAGGGGTAATGGGACTCTGTCCCTTTCCTCTTCCTCTCTTTCACTCCTCGGACATGAGATGAGCATTGTTGTTCAGCCACACACTCCCACCATAAGGTACCACTTTGCTACAGGTCTCAAAGCAACGAGACCATGGACTGAAATCTCCAAAAGTGAAACAAAGCAAAAGATTTCTCCTTATGACTGGGTTTTTCTCAGGTGTTTGATATTGGGATGGAAAGCAGACTAACCAACATGTTACTTTACTGTGCTGAATTATAAATAAGATTAAAAAAGTTTTCTTAAACCAGTGAGTTCTGGAAAGTGGGGCTAAATAATAACAGGCCTTGAATGTTCATCCAGGAGACTGGGCTGTAGCTAAGTCACTTTAGCCCACAAGTTTTTTTTAACCTCTTTTGGTATACAATAATCTGTATATATTTATGATTCTGATTATTAGTTCAAAGCATAATTACAGTTACGTTTTGGTTTACATATACTTGGAATCCATCACTGAACAAGTGAATGAACATATTCACTTCCATAGGGATCTCCTTCTTCTGTAGCATTTCCTTTATATTCCTCCCTCCATGGCCACTGCTGATCTATTACCTGTCATTACTGACTGCTTTGTATTTTCTAAAGTTTTACATAAACCTAATCATACAGCGTATATACATTTCTTGGGGTTTGCTTTTTCAACATAGTTCATATGAGCTGTGTTTGTGTTAGTATGCTATCAACAGTTCATCCATTTTTTATTGTTTAGTAGTGTTTCACTGTGTAGATGTACCACTCATAAGGAGAAATGTTTTGTTTTGTTTCACTTTTGGAGATTTCAGTCCATGACCAGTTGATCTAATTGCTTTGGGACATGTAACATTGGAGTTGTTTCAGATAAATAAAGCTGCTGTGAATTTTGCAAATTACAAAATTTGTATTTTACAAACTATAAGCAAAGCTACTGTGAGTACTTGTGCAAACATATTTGCACAGTCCTTCTCTATCTCCTTATCTCATTGGGTAGGAGTAAAATGGCTAGATTATACATATTTACCTTTGTAAGCAATTCCTATCTGTTTTCTAAAGACATTGCCAACAGAAGTACAGAAATAGTACACTTCTTCCACATGCTCACCAACTTGGTAGAGCCACTCTTGTAGAGGGTCAGCCATCTTAACAGGTGCAGGAGGACTTTTCAGGTTGGCTTTAACCAGACTTCCCAAGTGACTAGTGAGCTCTGGCACTTGATCATGTGATGGTTAGCCACCCGGTATTTAAAATTTGTCTCCTCACATTTTTGCCAATCTTTAAGTTGTGTTGTTTGTTTTCTTATTATTGAGTTATAATCATCATTCTTTCTCTAGTACAAGTTCTTTGTGCTTGCCTTTACATTCTCTGAACAATGTCTTATAAAGAACAGAAGTGTAATTTACCAATTTAATTGTTTTCGTGGGTCCTACATTTTGTTGTCATAGCCATGAAATTTGTTTAACCTAATATTACAAAGATTCTCTTTCATGATGCATTGATGCATTTGAGGGTTATATGTTGGTTTATATGAGTTTAGTTTATATAAGTTTAGGGGTTTTAGGAGTTTTAACCACTTCACATTTAAGCCCATAATGCGTCTTTTTTTTTTTTAATTAATTGAACATCAATTTTTTTACAAGGTGTTGTGCAAAGAGGGTGCAGTTACATAGTAGGGCAGTGTGTACATTTCTTGTGATATCTTATGACCTGTTTTTCTATCCCTTGTCTAGGTCAGGTAGACATATATGCAATATACAATGTATCAAGAACATATACAGTATTCACAGACTTGGTCTCTACTGTCTCTCCGTCTCCCTTTGTTAACAGTCATATATCAAGGAGATCATGCCCCTTTGTTTTCTGTGTTCTAGGCTTGTCTCACTCAACATTATTTGTTCGAGTTCTGACCATTTCCCTGAGAATAACAATATTTCACCATTCCTAATCACTATGAAGTATTCCATTGTGTATAAGTACCGAATTTTTTGGATCCATTCGTCTGTGGAGGGGCATCTGGGTTGTTTCCATATTTTGGCTATTGTGAATTGTGCCGCGATAAACATGGAAGTACAAATGTCTTTTTGATATCTTGGGTTTTGCTGTTTAGGATAGATGCCTAGGAGTGGTATGGCTGGGTCATAGGGTAGGTCTATATTGAGCTTTTTGAGAAACCTCCATACTGTTTTCCAAAGTGGTTGTACTAATTTGCACTCCCACCAACAATGGAGAAGGGTTCCTCTTTCCCCACAGCCCCTCCAGCATTTGTCGTTTCCTGAGTTCAGAGTATAGGCCATTCTAACTGGAGTGAGGTGGTATCTCAGGGTTTTTATTTGCATTTCCTTTACTAGCAGGGATGTTGAGCATTTCCTCATGTGTTTCTTTGCCATTTTTATATCTTCTCTTGTGAAGTCTCTCTTTAGCTCTTTTGCCCATTTCCTAATAGGTTTATTGGGCTTGGAGGGGCTTAGTTTTTTGAGTTCTCTGTGGATGACCGATATCAGGCCTTTGTCTGTTGCTGTCCTGGTAAATATCCTTTCCCATATGGTTGGCTGTCTTTCTACTTTGGTGGCTATGACCTTAGCTGTGCAGAAACTTTTTAATTTGTAGTAGTCCCATTTGTCGAGTCTTTCCCCTATTTGTTGTGCCCCTGGGACTCTATTCAGGAAATTCCTTCCTGTGCCTATAAGTTCTAGTGTCTTTCCTACTCTATCCTTCAGTAGTTTCAAGGATTCAGGTCTGATATTGAGGTCCTTGATCCATTTTGAGTTGATCTTGGTGCATGGTGATAGGCTTGGGTCTACTTTGAGTTTTCTGCATATGGCTGCCCAGTTCTCCCAGCACCAGTAGTTGAAGAGGCTCTGTTTATTCCATTGTATGTCTTTAGCTCCTTTGTTGAATATCAGTTGGCTGTAAGAGTGTGGTTTTATTTCTGGGTCTTCAATTCTAATCCACTGGTCTTCCGATCTGTTTTTATACCAATACCATGCTGTTTTTGTTATGATAGATCTATAGTAGAGCTTGAAGTCTGGTATTGTGATACCTCCTGCACTATTTATTTATTTATTTATTTTGCCTAGAATTGCTTTGGCTATTCTAGGTTTTTTGCTGTTCCATATTAATTTATGGATTGGTTTCTCTATTTCAGTGAAAAATGTGGCTGGGATTTTGATAGGTATTGCATTGAATTTGTATAACAATTTGGTCAATATGGCCATTTTCACTATATTGATTCTGCCTACCCATGAGCATGGGAGGTCTTCCCATCTCCTTGTGTATTCTTTGATTTCCCTTATTAGATTTTTTGTAGTTTTCATTGAATAGATCTGTCATGTCTTTGGTTAAGTTGATCCCTAGGTACTTTATTCTTTTTTTGGCTACTGTAAATGGAATTGTTTCCATAATTTCCTTTTCTGTTTGTCTATTGCTGGTGTACAGAAAAGCTGCTGATTTTTGTGGATTGATTTTGTATCCTGCTACTTTGCCAAATTGGTTTATTAGGTGTAGGAGTTTGGGTACTGAGTTTTTTGGGTCCTTCAGATATAAGATCATGTCGTCTGCGAATAGGGATAACTTGATTTCTTCGTTGCCGATGTGGATCCCTTTGATGTCCTCCTCTTGCCTTATTGCTATGGCTAGGGATTCCAGCACTATGTTGAACAGAAGTGGGGAGAGTGGGCATCCTTGTCTTGTTCCTGAGTTTAGGGGGAATGATTTAAGTTTCTCTCCATTTAATATGATATTAGCAGTTGGTCTGTTGTATATGGCTTTTATTGTTTTGAGGAATGTTCCATCTATTCCTGTTCTCTCCAAAGCTTTAAATAGGTATGGATGTTGTATTTTGTCAAAGGCTTTTTGGGCATCGACTGAGATAACAATGTAATTCTTAATTTTAGATCTGTTTATGTGGTGAATTACGTTGATTGATTTACGGATGTTGAACCATCCTTGTGACTGTGGGATGAAGCCTACTTGGTCAGGATGTATGATTTTCTTGATCAGTTTCTGGATCCTGTTAGCTAATATTTTATTGAGGAGCTTTGTGTCTGTGTTCATTAGTGATATTGGTCTGTAGTTCTCTTTTTTTTGTTGGATCTTTGCCTGGTTTGGGAATGAGTATGATATTAGCTTCGTAGAATGAGTTTGGGATTTCTCCCTCTGTTTCTATTTCGCGGAAGAGTTTGAGGAGTATTGGTATTAGCTCCTCACTAAACGTTTTGTAGAATTCGTTGGTGAATCCATCTGGGCCTAGGCTTTTCTTAGTAGGGAGGTTCTTGATTACCTCCTGTATCTCACCGTAAGTTATTGGTTTATTTAGTTGATTTATTTCTTCTTGGTTCAGTTTGGGCAGTTTGTACTTCTCTAAGAATTGATCCATTTCTGTAAAATTATTGTTTTTTGCTGAGTAGAGGTTTTGGATATAGCTCCTTATGATTGTTTGAATATCGTGTGTACTTGTTGTAATTTTTCCGGTGGAGTCCCTGATTTTAGGTATATGAGTCTCTTCTCTTCTTTTTTTGTAAGTCTTGCAAGGGGTCTGTCAATTTTGTTTATTTTCTCAAAGAACTAGCTTTTAGTCTTATTTATTTGTTGAATGGTCTTTCTATTTTCAATCAGATTTATCTCTTCTTTAATCTTTGTGATCTCTACCCTCCTAGTCGTTTTAGATTCTGTCATTTCTTGTTTCTCCAGTTGTTTTAGTTTCATCGTGAGGGTATTCACCTGCTCTGCTTCCATTCTTTTAATGTGGGTGCTGAGTGCAATGATCTTGCCCCTCAGTACTGCCTTAGCTGTGTCCCATAGGTTTCTTTGTGATGTGTTTTCTTTGTCATTGTGGCTTATGAATTCGTTGATTTCATCTTTAATTTGGTCTGTGGCCCAAGTGTTGGATAGCAGCATGGCGTTTAGCCTCCAAGAGTGTGTATAGCCTCTGTGGTATCCTTTGTTGTTGAGGGCTACCTTTAATCCACTGTGATCAGATATAATACATGGGATGATGTCAATACTTTTGTACTTGCTGAGGTTCTTTGTGTGGGCTATGACGTGGTCTATTTTGGAATATGATCCATGGGCTGTTGAAAAGAAGGTGTATTGGGTCTCTGTAGGGTGGAAAGTTCTATATAGGTCTGTTAGATCCATTTGGGAAATGGTGTTATTTAGGTCCTCAGCTCCCTTACTAATCCTCTGGGTGTTGGATCTGTCTCTTGGAGAGAGAGGAGTATTAAAGTCACCCACTATGATTGTGTTTGCGCCTATCTTGCTCTGTAATTCTGTGAGAATTTGCTTGACATACGTAGGGCCTCTTTTGTTCGGTGAGTATACATTTATCACCGTGATTTCTTGATTCTGGATTTTTCCTTGTATTAATATGTAGTGTCCTTCTTTGTCTTTTGGAGTGGACTTTAATGAGAAGTCCAGCTTGTCTGAGATCAGAATGGCTACACCTGCCGTTTTGGTGGGTGCATTTGCTTGGTAGATCTTGCTCCATCCTTTTATTCGAAGCCTGTTTTTGTCCCTTGCTGTAAGGAGGGTCTCTTGTAGACAGCAGATGTCAACTTTTTGTTTGCGATTCCATTCTGCCAGTCTGCTCCTCTTTATCGGGAGTTTAAAGCATTTATATTTAAAGAGATCAAGGATAAGGGTGTTTTTTCTCCTTCCATTTTCTTGTTGGGCTGTTTTTTCCTCTTTTTTTTTTTCCTGTCTTTAGTGAGCTGGTCTTTCTGCTGGACTTTGGCTATTGAAGTTTCTTTCTGATTCTGTCTGTGTGTCTTGTACGATCTCTGTTGGGTGGGGCTCCCCTCTTAATATTTGCTGTAGGGCTGGTTTTTTATTCACATACTCCTTTAGCTCCTCTTTGGTGTGGAAAGATCTGGTTCTCCCTTCGAATGTGAACTCCAATTTCGCTGGATATTTGATCTGAGGTTGTAAATTGTTATTCTGAAGTACTTGGATGGTGTTCTTCCACTCACTTCGAGCTTGGTAAGTTTGTGTGGATAAGTCGGATGTTATTCGAATTCTCTTCCCATTGAAAAAAGTTTCCTTCTTCGCTTTGGCTGAATTCAGAATTTGCTCTTTAATCTTGAGGTCTGTAGTCTTGAATATTATGTGCCTTGGGGTGGCTTTCCTGGGGTCTGGCCTGCCAGGTGTCCCATAGGCTTCGGTTACCTGGATGGGGTCCCCTGTGAGATTGGGGAAGTTTTCTGCATTAACTTTATTGAGAACATGACTAAGCCCTCTGTTCTGGTATTTGGCTCCTTCTATTCCAATTATGCGCAGATTATATCTCTTGTCTTTGTCCATTAGTTCCTGGATTAGTCTGCCCTGAAGCTTCACCTTTTCTTGGAGTGTGGTCATTTTCTGGTTGTTGTCAGCTGCTTCATCGTGCAGGCGAGAGATTCTGGATTCTATATGGTCCACTCTGTTTTATGGTTTCAATTGCAGAGTTTATGGATGTCAGAGAGCTATTTATGGTTTTCATATCAGCTCTGATCATGGAAATTTCTTCCTTTAAAGAGTTGTATTTTAAATCTATTTTTTCATGCATTTCAATTCTCAGGATGTGGAGATTTTCTTTAAAGGCGGCTTGCATTGTATCCATTTTTGCTTCCATTTCTTTCTTGGCTTCCTGGGTGTTCTTCAAGAATTCCACTCTAGGGCTGGGGATATAGCCTAGGGGCAAGAGTGCCTGCCTCGGATACACAAGGCCCTAGGTTCGATTCCCCAGCACCACATATACAGAAAACGGCCAGAAGCAGCACTGTGGCTCAAGTGGCAGAGTGCTAGCCTTGAGCGGGAAGAAGCCAGGGACAGTGCTCAGGCCCTGAGTCCAAAGCCCAGGACTGGCCAAAAAAAAAAAAAAAGAATTCCGCTCTAAACTCCTGGAATTGTTTTCTGATTTCATTTCTGATGCTTTCGATCATTCCTGTTAACATGGCCTCATTTGCTTTTATAGTCTCCATCTCCTCTTCAGTCGTGCTGCTTTTTGGAGCTGGCGAGTTGGCTTGCCCTTTGATGAACTGAGTTATGTTTCTTTGTCATTTGGGTATCTGGAGTTATGTGTAGATCTTCCCTCCCTTCTGTGTAGGCGTGTCTACGGCAGCAGGTGCTGTCGCTGTGGCCCCGCCCACCAGTGCAAGGTACGCCTACCAGAGCGGGCGCTCTCACCGGGGGCCCCGCCCTCCTGTGTGCTGTGCGTCCACTACAACAGGCACTTTAGCGGGATATGCCTCCCAGAGCGAGCCCCGGGTTGTTGGGTTGTGCTTGCACCCTCCTGCGAGTCCACTGGGGGGGTGGTATGTGTTGGGTGCAGTGGGATCGACTGTCCGGGTGTGGCTTGGCACCCTCAGACCTCGCCTCCGCTGCGAGGGGGGGACCTGATCAGGCTCAGGTGACCCTGCTGGGCTGGTATTGCCCACCAGCGCCTGTGATTCTAGTTGTAAGAGTCTGCTAGGTCCAGGCGCCTCGGGTGGGGCTTGCACTGCCGGCCGTCCCCCGGCCCCTGTTGGGAAGGGGGCAGGGCTGGTTCTGCCAGTTCAGGAACCTGTGGGGCCTTGGGGCTGCTCCGCCCTTTCCCTGCTAAACTGACTTCCCAGCGCCTGATGGGGGCTCCCCGCCTGATTTGGGGGTTCTTTGTTCCCTCGGGGTGGGGAGAGGGAGGGAGGGAGATCTAGCTTCTTTGTCGGGCTTGGGTCTCTGATAGGTGGTCTCCCGTTGGGGGAGGGGATAATGGGAGCACTCACAGTTGCTGCTTTGTGTGTGTGTCCTGCGCAGCCGTTGGCCCTTCAGGGGTTGGCGAAGTGTCCTGGTGGCTTTCCCGGTTCCCTCTTTCTGCCGCGCCGGGTTCCCTTGTCCGAACCCGGTGTGGACCTGAACTTCTCGTCGCTGCCGGTGTGTGTCTTGGTCCGCACCCTGCCTTGTGTCCGTGGGGTCTCCCGCTATATGAATTCTGCGCTCCTGGCAGCCTGTCTGCCGATCGCCGGGTTCCCCTTTCCCAGCCTGGCCCTGTTTGGGCCAGGGTCAGCTGGTGGGGGGAGGGTGCCCCGGAGATTCTCCGGCTCCGTGTAGGTTTTCGGTTCTTCTTTTTTGCTCCTTTTTGTTTTCCTGCATTTCTCCACTGCTTCTGGCTGCTGGTTTTGCTGGGTTCTTGATGGGGTGTTGGGTGTTGGAGTTCCCAGCTCGCTATTCAGTTGGAGCGAGTCGGGGTGCCTCCCTATTCTGTTGGCGCCATCTTTCTCCCTCCCCATAATGCATCTTAAATCCTTAAAAACTTTTTTTGTGTGTGGTACTCAGGTTAGAACTTAAGATCTTGAGCTTGCTAAGCTGGCATCCTACACTTGAGCTATACCTCCAGCCTGGCTTTTTGCTGGTTGTGTGTGTGTGTGTGTGTGTGTGTGTGTGTGTGTGTGTGTGTGTGTCTTAGGGCTGGAACTCAAGGTCTGGGTCCCTTAGTTTTTTTTGCTCAAGGCTAACATGCTACCGTTTCAGCCACAGTTCTATTTCTGGCTTTTTGCTGGTTCATTGGAGACAGAGTCTGGTAGAAATTTTCTCTGGGGCTAGCTTCAAACTGTGATCCTCAGATCTCAGCCTTTTGAGTAGCTAGTGAAGGAATGACCCCCACCCTATTGCCCCAGGTGCATACAGACACCAGGCAAAACCTCAGGTGGTGGCAAAACTGCTTTGATGTACAGGCAGGGCAATCACCTAGGCCCAGCTATAAACAGTCCTTTGTGCACCCCAGGAAAAGCCATCAACTTGCTAGTCTGTGCCTCTCACTCTTCCTCAATCAACAGTCCTCGCCTGTAGATGATGGAGTCCGGCCTATTCCTTTTCTGTTGTACTCCATTTTCCTAACAGCTAGGTTTACAGGTATAAGCCAATGGCACCTGGAATTGCTGATTATTTTTTAGAATAGAATTTTATTGTTATTACAGTGTTGTACAGAGGGATTACCATTTTGTAAGTCAGGCAATGAGTACATTTCTTTTTTTAGACAATGCCACCTCTCCTGCTTTCTCCCAGTTGCTGCTGCTTATATTTGAGCTAGGTCTTGTGAACTTTTCTGCCTGGGCTGTTTGCAAACCATAATGTTTCTGCTCTCCGCTTCCCCATTAACTAGAAATACAGGTGTGAGTCACCAATGCCGCGTTTAGTTCCTTTTATATAGAATTTAGGGGTACTACTTGTTTTGAGTTCGTTTATAGTTTGAGGTCAGATGAGTTTATTTTTTAATATGTGGATACCAAGCATAATTTGATAGACCATGCTTTCTGCACAGAACTGCTTTTATGTATTTGTCAAGAATATTTTCCCACATGTATATGGGTACATTTATGAATGTCATATTCTCTTCATTTCTCTACTTGTCTGTGCTGGTAGCAGTACTGTATGGCCTTGTTCTGAGACTGCAAGGATGCCAATTGTGGAAGTAAAGGTCTAGCTCCTGGTTCATTAACCTATGGTATCATCTATGGTTGCTGTGCTACCATGGCAGAATTGAGTGGCTGTGACAATGACTAAATATCCCATGGTCCTAAAATGTGGTTCTTGAAGAAAGATCTGGTTTCTTTAAGAAAAGTAATGCAGGCCTTTGCTCTTAATGGCTATAACTTTATCTGATCATGTGACTATTCTAAGGGTTTTTCCTTCCTTCCTTCCTTCCTTCCTTCCTTCCTTCCTTCCTTCCTTCCTTCCTTCCTTCCTTCTTTCCTTCCTTCCTTCCTTTTTTCTTCTTGTTTTTTTTGATGGTTATGCTGGGGATGGAACTCAGGCCTTGTAAGCAAGCACTCTACTGCTAAACAACAGGTCAGGTTCCAAATTAAAGTCTTCTTTTTCAAAGCTATTTGCCTAAATAACTTCAGGTTCCTCAGCATTCCAGACAGATTTGAGAATCAGCTTGACAATTTCTATAGGATTGTATTATGTCCATAGATCAGCTTGGGGGAGAATTGACATCAGAACAACAACTAACCTCCAGAAAACCGGCTTGCTTCAGGGACAGTGCCTAGGCCCTAGCCTTGAGCAAAGTGAGTTCAGGAACAGTGCCCAAGTCCTGAGTTCAAGCCCCATGACCCACAAAAACAAACAAAGAATATGTTATAGTTTTCAGGATAGAGAGCTCACACATCTAATTTCAGCACTTATTGTTGGTGTAGAGAAAGTTCATCTGTGCACATTGACCTTACATTCTGCAAATGTACTTATTAATTCTAATAACTTCTTGCTGAAAACGGGTCTTAAACTCAGGTCCTGGGTGCTGCTCCTTAGCTTTTCCTGCTCAAGGCTGGTGTTATACCACTTGAGCCACAGCTCCCCTTCTGGCATTTTGCTGGTTAATTGGAGATAAGAGTCTCATGGGACTTTCTTGCCTGGGCTGCCTTTGAACCACAATCCTCCGATCTCAGCCTCCTAAGTAGCAAAGATTATAGATGTGAGCCATTGGCCTACACACAGGTCAAAACTTCCTATGTAAAGGCCGAGAATTACAACAAATCAAATAAAGACTAGATAAATGGGATTGCATCTAACTGCTGAAGTGTTTCTGCATGGCAAAGGACATAGCTAAAAAGATAAATAGAAAACCCACAGAATAGGAGATCTTTACTAAACAAGGGCCTCATATTTAAAATATACTTAGAGCTCAAAAAATTAACCCCCCACCCCAAAAAACAAATCCTCAAAGAAATAACAAACCAATTAATAAATGGGCTAAAGAGTTAAAGATAGACTTCTCTGAAGAAGAAGCAAGAATGCTCAATACACACATGAAGAATTGTTCAACATCTCTGGCCATAAAAGAAGTGCAAATAAAAATAACATTGAGATTCCATCTCACTCCACTTAGAATGGCCATTATCAAGAAAACTAATAACAACTGATGCTGGCAGGGATGTGGCCAAAAGGGAACACTACTACATTGTTAGTGGGAATGTAACTTGTTCAACCACTCGGAAAGCAATGTGGAGGTTGCTCAAAAGACTAAACATAGAGCTTCCCTATGACCCAGCAGTTCCATTCCTGGGCATTTATCCAATAGAGCACAAACAAGACCACAATAAAACTAACAGTACAAGCATATTCACTGCAGCATTGTTTACTATAGCTAAAATATGGAATCAATCCAGATCCCCCTCAGGAGACAAATGGATCAAGAAAATATAGTATAGATATATAGTATAGATATAATATAGTATAGATATATAGTATAGATAGAGATATAGTATAGATATATAGTATAGATAGAGTATATATTATATAGCATATATAATACATACTATTATATATAATATGTCATATTATATATAACTATATACTATATTATTATATACTATATTATATAATTATATATAATTATATAATATATTATATATACTATATATGATATATTATATAATTATGTTATATATGTAATTATATGTATAACATATAATATATAGCATATATATATACACACATATATAATGGAATTCTGTGCTTCCATCAGAAAGGATGACAATGCCCCAATCATAAGGAAATGGAAAGACCTGGAAAAAAAATCCTATTAAGCAAAATAAGCCAGACCCAAAGAAACATAGGTTGCATGTGTGTTGAAGTGTGTTACAAGAAGAAAAGGTTCCACAATGGGTCATATGTTATCTGTCAGGTGCTTCTTTCTTCTTTTCCTTTTTTCAAAATTTAATTTTATTGTCAAGGTGATGTACAGAGTGATTACATAAGGTAGTGAGCACATTTCTTGTCAAACTTATTACCCCCGCCTCATTTTTCTCCCATTGTCATTCGCCCCACCCCCCAAGTAGTACAGTTAAAATTTTCAACATATTGTCTTGTGAGTATTGCTGCTGCATTGGTTCACTCATTGTCCTTTGTCTCACCATTTTGATATTCTCCTTCCCTTCCCTAATTCAGATAAACATACAATATCCAGGGTACCAAAATCAAATACAGTGACAACAAGGGATAAACCATAGGAAAGAAAACCAAAAGAAAAAAAAACATTTTCACATAGTACATTAAAAATAACAACAACAATGAAAAACCTCTTGTTTCCATATCTTGGAGTTCATTTCAATTAGCATCATCTTATGTGTTCATATGTACATAGCTGTTGAGCTATTGTGATCCTCTGCTAGGACTCTCCTGGATGTGTACTAATTATTACTAATGAGGGGAAACACAGACTCCATGGTCTGGCTCACTTCACTTAATATTATTTTTTCCAAGTCTTTCCATTTCCTTTCAGATGGGATGATGCAATTCTTTCTGATGGAAGCATAGAATTCCATTGCGTATATATACCACATTTTCTTGATCCATTCATCTACTGAGGGGCATCTTAGCTATGTTAAATAATGCTGCAACAAACATGGTTGTACTGGTAGCTTTAGTATGGCCTTGTTTGTGACCCTTTGGGTAAATGCCCAGGAGTGGATCATAGGGAAGCTCTATGTTTAGTCTTTTGAGGAACTTCCATACTGCTTTCCAGAGTGGCTGAACAAGTTTACACTTTTGGCCATATTCCTGCCAACATCTGTTGTCATTAGATTTCTTGATAATGTCCATTCTAACTGGTGTGAGGTGGAATCTCAATGTTGTTTTGATTTGCATTTCTTTTATGGCCAGAGATGTTGAACATTTTTCATGTGTCTACTGATGATTATTATTTCCTCTTCAGAGAAGTCTTTCTTTAAGTCTTCAGCCCACTTATTAATAGTTTGGTTGTTTTTTTGAGTATTTGTCTTGGGGGGATTTAATGTTTTGAATTCTAAGTATATTTTTTGACATGAGGCCCTTGACTGTTGTACAGTCCTTCTCCCCCCGCCCCATAATACAGTAGTTTAGCCCTTTAGAATACTAAATACTTGAAAGTTTCATTTGAACCCACTTATACTATGTTTTGGCTGCCGATGTTTGCCCTAATAAAACAACACAAATGTGTTATCTTATGTTCTCTTCAGAAGTCTTATGTGGGTTTGACTGGGCTAAAATTACGGTGTCAGAAAAGTTGTATTCCTTCTAGTGGCTCTGAAGGAGAACCTGTTTTCTTGTACCCTCTAGAGGCTTTGACAATTCCCTAGCTCATGGCCACTTCCCCATCTTCAAAGCCAAAAATTTTGGCTTATACTCTCAGACTGCCATCATTTTGGTTCTTTCTTCTTCCTTCTTCCTCTTATAATACCTTAGTGATGAACTTGGGTTGGACAGTCACCCCCACTGCAGTCAGTTGATTAGAAACCTTAATTTGAGATTTTGGGTGACCCCATATATTCAAAGCTTCTAGTGGTTGGAAGCTACATGTTATTTTATCCACCACACTGACTCAATTCTTTTTAAATATATTGCAGGCTATGGCTCAAAACACAGCCTATCTTGGTAAATACTCCGTAGAAAAGAGAGTGCATTTGGGGTTGGAGGTGTGACTCAGTTGGTAGAGTTTTAGCCAATGAGTGAAAAGAGTGTGAATTATATTGTTGTTTGGTGTATTCCTTTAAAAATTTGGTCAGTTTGGTCAATATGGTTAGTTTGTACTTCTGTAATTTTTTTTCTACTTTTGCTATAAGTTTGTGTGAAAAGGATATTAGAATCTCTGATGGTAATGTTGGACTTCATTATTTCTTCTTGCACTCTGTCAGTTTTGCTTTGTATGTCTTGGCACTCTTTCTGTGAAATGTATAGACCTTTAGAACTGTTGTATCTTCAAAGGAAAGGGCATGGTCTTGCCATATAGCCCCAGCTGGCCTTCAGCTCAGGATCCTACTGCCTCAGCTTACCAATGTTGGTACTACAGCTGTGTGCAACCATGTCTGGATTTAAAGACTTACTAGTCTTCTTGGATTAGAAATAAGGGCTTGATTTTGTGGTGCTAAACAAATACTGTACCACTGAACTATACCCCAAGTGTGTGATCATCTTTTTTTAATAATTTATTTATTAATTAAACAATTTTTTTGACAAGGTGTTGTGCACAAGGGGTACAGTTACATAGTAGGGCAGTGTGTACATTTCTTGTGATATCTTACACCCTGTTTTTCTTTCCCTTCCCTAGGTCAGATATACAATACACAGTGTACCAAGAACATATACAGTAGCCACGTGACCTACGCCAAAGAAAATTCACCTAGGGCTTTAAATGTAATGTCGACAGTAGACAATACGTGTTAAAAATAGTCTTATATGAATGTATATACATAACTTTTGAGCTATTGTGATCCACTGAGAGGTCAATTTTTGACCTTTATATGTTGAGTAGTTGTATGGTTTTAGTTACATAATGTAGGGTCGCTGACCCAAACCTGTGGGATATACCATTTGACAAGAAGTTTTTGGATTCGCAGACCTGGTCTCTACTGTCTCCCCCTCCCTCCTCCTTAACAGTCATATATCAAGGAGATCATGCCCCTTTGTTTTCTGTGTTCTAGGCTTGTCTCGGTCAACATTATTTGTTCGAGTTCTGACCATTTCCCTGCGAATACCAATATTTCACCATTTCTAATTGCTATGTAGTATTCCATTGTGTATAGGTACCATATTTTTTGGATCCATTCATCTGTGGAGGGGCATCTGGGTTGTTTTCATATTTTGGCTATTATGAATTGTGCAGCAATAAACATGGAAGTGCAAATGTCTTTTTGATATCTTGGGACCTGTTGTTCAGGATAGATGCCTGGAGTGGTATGGCTGGGTCATAGGGTAGGTCTATATTGAGCTTTTTGAGAAACCTCCATACTGTTCTTCAAAGTGGTTGTACTAATTTGCACTCCCACCAACAATGGAGAAGGGTTCCTCTTTCCCCACAGCCCCTCCAGCATTTGTTGTTGCCTAAGTTCAGAGTATAGGCCATTCTAACTGGAGTGAAGTGGTATCTCAGGGTTGTTTTTATTTGCATTTCCTTTAGTGCCAGGGATGTTGAACATTTCCTCATATGTTTCTTTGCCATTTTTATCTCTTCTCTTGTGAAGTCTCTCTTTAGCTACTTTGCCCATTTCCTAATTGGTTTACTGGGCTTGGAGGGGCTTAGTTTTTTGAGTTCTCTGTAGATGACAGATATCAGGCCTTTGTCTGTTGCTGTGCTGGTAAAGATCCTTTCCCATATGGTTGGCTGTCTTTCTACTTTGGTGGCTATGTCCTTAGCTGTGCAGAAACTTTTTATTTTGTAGTAGTGCCATTTGTTGAGTCTCTCCCCTAACTGTTGTGCCCCTGGGACTCTATGCAGTAAGTTCCTTCCTGTGCCTATAAGTTCTAGTGTCTTTCCTACTCTGTCCTTCAGTAGTTTCAAGGGTTCAGGTCTGATGTTGAGGTCCTTGATCCATTTTGAGTTGATCTTGGTGCATGGTGATAGGCTAGGGTCCACTTTGAGTTTTCTGCATATGGCTGCCCAGTTTTCCCAGCACCAGTAGTTGAAGAGGCTCTGTTTATTCCATTGTATGTCTTTAGCTCCTTTGTCGAATATCAGCTGACTGTAAGAGTGCGGTTTTATTTCTGGATCTTCAATTCTAATCCATTGGTCTTCAGGTCTGTTTTTATGCCAATACCAGGCTGTTTTTGTTATGATGGCTCTATAGTAGAGCTTGAAGTCTGGTATTGTGATACCTCCTGCACTGCTTTTTTTGCCTAGAATTGCTTTGACTATTCTAGGTCTTTTGCTGTTCCATATGAATTTATGGGTTGCTTTCTCTATTTCAGTGAAGAATGTAGTTGGGATTTTGATGGGGATTGCATTGAATTTGTATAACAATTTGGGCAATATGGCCATTTTCACTATATTGATTCTGCCTATCCATGAGCATGGGAGGTCTTTCCATCTCCTTGTGTCTTCTTTGATTTCCCTTATTAGATTTTTATAATTTTCATTAAATGGTCCGTCACGTCTTTGCTTAGGTTGATCCCTAGGTACTTTATTCTTTTCTTGGCTACTGTAAATGAAATTATTTCCACAATTTCCTTTTCTGCTTGTATATTGCTGGTGTACAGAAAAGCTTCTGACTTTTGTGGATTGATTTTGTATCCTGCTACTTTGCCAAAATGGTTTATTAGGTGTAGGAGTTTGGGGACCGAGTTTTTTTTTTTAAATTTGTTTATTAATTGAACACAAATTTTTTGACAAGGTGCTGTGCAAAAAGGGTACATTTACATAGTAGGGCAGTATGTACATTTCTTGTGATATCTTACGTCCTGTTTTTCTATCTCTTCTCTAGGTCAGGTAGACATATATACAATATACAATGTATCAAGAACATATACAGTAGTTACGTGGCCACGCCCAAGAAAGTTCACCTAGGGCTTTAAATGTAATGTCGATATCAGACTATATGTCAACAGTAGTCTTATATGAACGTACATACCTAGCTTTTGAGCTACTGTATTCCCCTGAGAGGTCAATTTTTGACCTTTATATGTTGAGTCATTGTTTGGTTTTAGTTACATACTGTTGAGTCGCTGCCCCAATCCTGTGGGGAATACTATTTGACAAGCAGTTTTTGTTTCACAGACTTGGTCTCTACTGGGCAACCAAGTTTTTTGAGTCCTTCAGTTATAAGATCATGTCGTCTGTGAATAGGGATAGCTTGATTTCTTCCTTGCCGATGTGGATCCCTTTGATGTCCTCCTCTTGTCTTATTGCTATGGCTAGGGATTCTAGCACTATATTGAAAAGAAGTGGGGAGAGTGGGCATCCTTGTCTTGTTCCGGAGTTTAGGGGGAATGATTTTAGTTTCTCCCCATTTAATACATTAGAAGTTGGTCTGTTGTATATGGCTTTTATTGTTTTGAGGAATGTTCCATCTATTCCTATTCTCTCCAGAGCTTTTTAAATAAGTATGGATGTTGTATTTTGTCAAAGGCTTTTTGGGCATTGACTGAGATAACAATGTGATTCTTGATTTTAGTTCTGTTGATGTGGTGAATTACATTGATTAATTTATGGTGATGCCTTGGCCCTGCTCCTCCTCTGTTAGTTCCCGTGTCCTCCCAGAGGCTGTAGGATCCTAGTGCTTCCAGCTATGGGGCTGCTTTATTTCCTCGGGGTAGGAAGGGAGAGGGAGGGAATTCTAGCTTCTTTGTAGGTTTTGTGTCTCTGCTAGAGCTGGTCTCCCGTTTGGGGGGTGAGGCGAATGGGAACTTACTGGTCCTGGATTGTGTGTGTGTCCCACGCTGCTGTGGGCTTTTCGGGGCTGTGGTGCTGGGGTGTGGCGATTGGTCGTTTGGTGGTGGCGGTCCTGGCTCTCCCCTTCTGCAGCGCCTGGCTCCCCTGCTGCTTATGTCTGATCCCGGCTGTTCAGTCCCGCAGCTGCAGTTCTGGTCCCTCGCTGCTGCCATCTGTCTCGGTCGGTCTGCGCTCAGTCTGGGGTCTATGGAGTGCTTGCTGTCTGGACTCTGAGCTCCTAGCCTGACTTTTCAGCTGTTGGTTTGCTGGCGTTGGGTCCCCTTTCCCAGCCTGGCCCTTTTCGGGCCAGGGTTGGTGTGTGTGTGGGGGGGTACCCTGGAGATTTTCCGGCTCCGTGCAGGTTATAGGCTCTTCTTTTTTTGTTCTTTTTTGTTTCCTGTGTTTCTCTGTTGCTTCTGGTTGTTGGGTTTGCTGGATTCTTTTTTTTTTTTTTTTTTTTTGGCCAGTCCTGGGGCTTGGACTCAGGGTCTGAGCACTGTCCCTGGCTTCTTTTTGCTCAAGGCTAGCACTCTGCCACTTGAGCCACAGTGCCACTTCTGGCCATTTTCTGTATTTGTGGTGCTGGGGAATTGAACCCAGGGCTTCATGTATACAAGGCGAGCACTCTTGCCACTAGGCCATATCCCCAGCCTGTTTGCTGGATTCTTGATGGGGTGTTTGGTGTTGGAGTTCCCAGCTCACTATTCAGTTGGAGCGAGTTAGGGTGCCTCCCTATTGTGATGGTGCCATCTTCCCTCCTCTCTACTTTCTGCTTTTCAAACCTCAAGTCTCCTGTATGAAGTATCTCTTCATGAACTACAGAAACTACAGGCCAGCTGCCAACTCGAGAGTCTGCTTCGCAGTTTACCCAGCTCCGGCTTCCTCGGAGTCTGCGGCCATCCCGAGCCGGGGCTTCCTGTGCCGCCTCCTCAGCCCAGCCCTGGCGGCCGCTTGGGGGAGGGAAGGAGGGAGGGTGTGATCATTTTTGATTGGATGCTAGACAATGTTAATTTTGCTTGTTAACTTCTGTGGGTTTTTTTTTTTGTGTGTGTGTGACAGTAACTTTTTACTGATCCTGGGGTTTGAACTCAGAGCCTGGTTGTTGTTCTTGAGATTATTTTGCTCAAAGCTAGCACTCTACTACTTAAGCTACAGCTCCACTTCCAGCTTTTTTGGTGGTTAATTGAAGATAAAAATCTCACAGACTTTCCTGCCTAGGCTGGATTTGAACTGTGCTCCTTGGATCTCAGCCTCCCGAGTAGCTAAGATTACAGGTGTGAGCACTAGTGTTCAGCTTAGAGTAAATATTCTTAAGACTTATTGTAACAGGTAGTTTAGTTACTTAAGAGCAGTTTGTTTCTTTTATTTTAATTTTGAGATAGGATTCTGCTATGACATCCAGGCTGACTTTGAACTCTTCATTCTCTTGCCTTAGTCTCTTGAGTGCATGTGCCACCATGCCCAGCAGTGATATTTTTTAAGGTCTTGTTTTCATGAGTTTTAGCTGGAATCATGACTAATCAGTTTGTTAACCAGGGCTGGGAGATATGGCCTAATGGCAAGAGTGCTTGCCTTGCATACATGAAGCCCTGAGTTGGATTCCCCTGCACCACATATAAAGAAAACGGCCAGAAGTGGTGCTGTGGCTCAAGTGGCAGAGTGCTAGCCTTGAGCAAAAAGAAGCCAGGAACAGTGCTTAGGCCCTGAGTCCAAGCCCAGGACTGGCAAAAAATAAAATAAAATCAAAGTTTGTTAACCATGATGGATGCAAGTGCATTCTGGGCAATGCACTTAAAGTTTGTGAATTGTGAAGTTTCCTCAGTGGCTGACATGAGCAGGCATGATTTCTGACCTGATGTGTTTCCTTCCTGCCAGTCCTTCAGGTGTCTTCAGAACTCTGCAGCCCTCCCTCTGAGCAGCTCTTGCCTCTCTGACATCATGTCCTGTGAACTCTAGCTTACTTGTTCTCCTGGGGCCGTTAGCCCTGCCTCAACCTACAGAATCCCCGAATTTCCATCCTTCCTCTGCTTCGTGGCCCACAGGGCAGTGAGCAGGTGGTGGTAGAACTTGCTCCATTCATTGTTTCTCATTTCTCAGCAATCACTGCCTGCACTGTTTCATGGCCATTGTGTTTGAGGCTGGGCTTCCAGGGACTTACCAGATTTCTACCACTGATTGGGTAAGCTAGGCTCCTGTGGCTCTGTCTTTACCAGAAACAGAGCAGGAGTAGGAGCTACTTGTGAGAAAGTCCAGCTCTTCACAGTGGACCTGGGTAGGGGAGTAAAAGAGGAGCACAAAATAAGAAAGAAAGGGCTGGGAATGTGGCTTAGTGGTAGAGTGCTTGCCTAGCATGCATGAAGCTATGGGTTCAATTCCTCAGCACCACATAAACAGAAAAGGCCAGAAGTGGCACTGTGGCACAAGTGGTAGAGTGCTAGCTGTGAGCAAAGGAAGCTCAGTGACAGTGCCCAAGCCATGAGTTCAAGCCCCAGGACTAGAAAAAAATATGAAAGAAAAATGAGGGACTTTGGGGACAATAAATACTGTCAGTTCTGACCTTTATCTCTAACGGGAAAAGCTACATGTGACAAAGCTATGTGCCAAAGGCTTAGTTTGTGAACTAAGCTAGCTCCCTTCCAACCCAGCATGCTCTTCCCACATCTCTTTCTGTTCTGGATCACACTCATCTGTCACCTCCTCCAGGAAGCCCTCTCAGATCTAAAGTTAGCTCCCTTAGCCCTCAGTTCCTGTGTTCCACTTGGCCATAGAACTTGCGTGCCACTCATGGTCATCGCTGGGCACCACTGGGTCTCTGATCAGATAATTAATTCTGAAGAACATGCCTGTAGGCACTTCACTGCCTCCACACCTAGGACACACCAGCTCAGAACAGGCAGCAGAAAGGCTGGCCAGATGTCTTGGTCATCGATGGCCTCCACATCCCCTTACACACTCTGCCTCACCCTCTGGCCCTGTGTCACCCCTCTGTAGCTCTGCACAACTGAGTTGTCTAATCTACCTCAGGCTCTGGCCCTGATCCAGCCTTTATCAGGGGTGAGGAAAACACAAGCCACCCTCATTTCAGGATGGAGATTGAGTCTGGCCATCTTCCTCAGAGACAGAAGCCTCAAGGCCATCAGCTCTCCTGAGGAACCGCCTCCACCTTCCCCTTCCCTTCCCAGTTGGAAGGCTCAGTGGTGATGAAAGAAAGGGATACAACCGGTTCCCATGGGAAATACTGACAGTGGATAGGCCCAGGCTCCTGTCTTTCTGCCAGCGTATTCTATGGCCAGCGTCGCCCAAGCCCAGTGACTCCATGAGGCGTCAGAAGGAAACACCAGCCTCTGGGAGTCAGGCTGCTTGTCTAAAAGCACAGAGAAGCTCAAGAACTTTCCAAGGTAATGAGCCATGGATCTGGGGGTGCCCATAGGGGGAGACACCCAGGTGATGCAGGGGAGACCCTCCTCATGGCAGGGCAGCTGATACTTGTTGCAATGGCCAATGGGGTCCATATTTGTTCTCAAATTGTCTCTACTCTGAATAAATAGCACTGTATACATCTGATACTTGGTTGATGCTGTGTGTGTGTGTGTGTGTGTGTGTGTGTGTGTGTGTGTGTGTGTGCCAGTACTGGAGCTTGAGCTCAGAGCCCCACACTCTTGTTTGGCTTTTATGTTCAAGGCTGGCACTCTGCCATTTTAGCCACACCTCTACTTCTGTTGGAAGTGAGTGTCTTGACATTTCAGCCTGGGCTGCTTTCAAACTGTGATCCTCAGATCTCAGCCTTTGAGTAGCTAGGATTATGGGTGGATTACAGACACCCTCTTTATTGACTTTTTTTTTTTGTCAGTCCTGGGGCTTGAACTCACAGGGCCTGGGTGTTGTCCTGGAGCTTCTTTGTGCTCAAGGCTGACACCACCTAAGTCATGGTGCCACTTCCAGCTTTCTCTGAATGATTTATTGCAGGTAAGAGTCCCCTGGACTTTCCTACCTGGGCTGGCTTCAAACCATGATTCTCAGATCTCAGATTCCTGAGTAGTTAGGATTACAGGTGCCCAGCTTTTACTGACACTCTTAATAAGGGTTTTGTATGCATACCAAGTTTGGAGACTTCAGCCCAGTTTCTTTGTGCCATGTGCCCAGCATGAGTGAGGGAGCCAAGAGGATGCTGGCACCCCTAGGTTTGCCCGTATTCCAAGGGCACAGCATTGGTAAGAAGGAGGGAGCTGCCATCCCTTCCCTGAGGCTCTGTCTGACTCTAGCCAAGCCCTTCTCCCTCCCCTGGGCTGGCCAGCTGCATCCCCACCCTGCTTGTTCATGCATGAGGAAAACCACAGGCTTGAGTCCTTTCCATCTTCTGGAGGTTTGGGTACCTTGGCTAGAGGCCTATTCCCAGCATGCTCCAGGCCATTGAACACTTGATGCTCTGACTCTCTCTACAGGAATTCCAACAGAGGAAGAGCCAAAGATGGACTGAGCACAAACGCTGAGCACCCATTCATACACTATCCCAGGAGCAGTGTGGAATGTATCTCTCCACCCCACCCCCAAGTCTGGGCTCTCCCACTCCACCTTCACCAAGGCAGCAGGAATACCGCAGTGGGGAAGAGACTGGAGTTCTGATAGAGTTCTCACCATGCTAAGGTGGATGTATCCTTTGGCCTCTTCCTAAAGTGGGGATGACAGCAGTCAGACTTGTGGGTTGGGGAAAGAATTGAAGAAGAGCAAGAAGGGCCCAGTCCTGAGTCTACCATGCAGCTGCCTCCCCTTGACTGAGACCATTCCTCAAGTCTTTCTTCAGCAACACCTCTTGGATATATGCTGTTGTACTGAGTCACTGGGTCACATGCTTGCTAGTGGAGAAAGGAACATTGGTAGGGAATAGGGAGACAGGGGTGCCTGAAGAATGGGAATAAGGATAGTTGATGGGAGTGTGTGCATGCATATGGGTGTGTATGAGAGTGGACATGCACATGTGTATGTGTGTGTGTGTGTGTGTGTGCACAAACAAGACAGACCCTCAGCAAACACACCAGAGTTCAAGATAGTTCCTATATCACAGAGCACTCCAGGTTCCACGAGACTGGCCTCCTAGAACCTAAGTATCACCCCAGAAAAAGAAAGAGAACCTTATGTGATCCTTTGAGGATCTGTTGTCTCAATGAAATGACATGTCAAACTAGAAATGGATGTGAATTACAGGACTTGGAAGTGATGTTTTGCACACTCTGGATTGAGGGAACAAAGTCCACGCTTGTCTCAGTTCTTTACTCAGTCTTAGTTTATCTATATTTGATCTACAATCCTCCAAGGTGGGGAGGAATTGGTCCCTTCTTTCCCATTTTGTTTCCCAAGCAAACACCATGTCTACCCCATAGTTTGTACTAAGTAAATATTGTCAAGAGGAAAAAAAGAAGAAAATGACAAAAAAATGCAGTGAAGAATCAAGTGAACAAGATACACATTTTCTTGGGGTGGCTGAGAAAATGATGAACAATAACCCCCACACAATGCAAGCCCAACACCCCAAAGGACCCCTCTCCCTTGAGAGATGTATTTCTTTGCTAAACATGACTTAGCCATTCTTGAGAACCCCTCCCTACCCCAGACTGTTTTCTGGGAAGTTGGCACTGGGGCTTGTCCCAGCCACTGTGCCTCAGGCCCCTGGGGCAGGTGGTGTCCTGGCTAGGCTGAGCTGAGCTCTTTGTTTCCTGCATCAAGGCAGGCTGAGTGATGCTTGGCACTGGCCATTGCCAGGTGGGGCTTGCCAGAACAGAGGGACAAGGCCAAGCCAGGGAGTGTGTCAGGAGAGATTCTTGGGGAGGGGAGCCCTGAGAGACCCCCCCCCCCGACTCTGGAAGCACACCTGGACTCCAGGTCTGCCAGGGTCAGGCTGGGCTGCCTACCAAGGCAAGAGCCCCCAGCAGGGCAGGGCAGAGCAGCGCAGTCCTGGGAGGACCGTTCCCAGACAGCACTGAAATAAGAGGTCATACAAGGAGCCAGAATGTGTGTGCTTTTCTTGTCCTGCACCCTGAGGCACACGTCTCCAGCTTTAGCACTCCCCATTTTAAAAATAGGTGGCTTGGGCTGGGGATATAGCCTAGTGGCAAGAGTGCCTGCCTCGGATACACGAGGCCCTAGGTTCGATTCCCCAGCACCACATATACAGAAAACGGCCAGAAGCGGCGCTGTGGCTCAAGTGGCAGAGTGCTAGCCTTGAGCAGGAAGAAGCCAGGGACAGTGCTCAGGCCCTGAGTCCAAGGCCCAGGACTGGCAAAAAAAAAAAAAAAAAAAAATAGGTGGCTCACGCCTGTAGCCTGTAATCCTACCTACTTAGGAGGCTGGGATCTGAGGCTCATAGTCTGATTCTGAGAGAATCTTATCTCCAATTCACTAGCAAAACGTCAGATGTGGAGGCATGGCTCCAGTAGTAGAATGCCAGCCTTGAGTGAAAAAGCTAAGGGGCAGTGTCCAAGCCCTGAGTTCATGTTTCAGTAATACCACCATCCCTTTCTGGGCTGGGTATGAACCATGCAAACCCTATTTCTAGGCTGCCAGCTGAAGCTATATTAGGGCCAGCCAATAGGGGGCAGTAGAGGATGAGGATCAGGAATGGGAAAAGAAGACAGGATTTGGTATTTTCTTTCTCCTTTCTGTTCTGCTGATCATAGTTCCAGCCATGCTTCTTCATTCCAAGGGCTTCTAGCCTGGAGAAGTAGAGGCCTAGTGCTCCAGGCCTTAGTAGCCAGAGGCGTATGTCTGTAGACACTCAGGTTCGAGGCTTATTGCTGAGTTCAACTATCCATGTCCTGGGTGGCCCAGGCACTTGGAAACTATTGTCATTGTTAGCTTTCAGAAGCAGGAAGTCCCTGCAGCAAACAGCAAGCAGTTCCTGCTGGTGTTACAGCTTCTGAGCAGGCCTGGACCTCCAACTCCTACAGCAGCTCAGTTCAGCGCCTCCGCCTCGCTGTCAAAATCCTTGGTCCTGGAAGCAGATAAGCATTTCAGCTCTTTTTTTTTTTTTTTTGGCCAGTCCTGGGCCTTGGACTCAGGGCCTGAGCACTGTCCCTGGCTTCTTCCCGCTCAAGGCTAGCACTCTGCCACTTGAGCCACAGCACCGCTTCTGGCCGTTTTCTGTATATGTGGTGCTGGGGAATCGAACCTAGGGCCTCGTGTATCTGAGGCAGGCACTCTTGCCACTAGGCTATATCCCCAGCCCCAGCATTTCAGCTCTTGATAGCTCTCAGAAGTCTCCCAGGGACTAGTCAGGATTTCTTGTCTTCAGCTCTTCACAGGTTCTGTTCTGATCCAGGAACTCCCTAGAACTCTTCAGTGTTTTTGCTGCTTCCCCTGCCACTATTGCTGCTGCTAGCACCCCACAACCACACTGCTTCTGCTGCTGCCACCCCTTCCCGTCACCCACTCAGCTGCTCCACTGATGTTGAAGATCAGAACTAAACAGGCAAAGACCACTGAAGAAAACCTTCCAGTGGGCCTAATGTTGCTGCACCTGGGAACAGCACCGGGAGCTGTCTCCTGGCTGACTTGAAAAGTGAGCAGAAGCCAGGTGTGGTGGTAGATGCCCATAATTCCAGCACTTGGGAGGCTTGAAGCAAGAGGATCTTGAGTTCAAGTCTAGCCTGTGCTACACAGTAAAACTCTGCCTCAAAAAAAAAAAGGAAAACAAAAGAAGGAAGGAAGAAAGGAAAGAGGGAGAGAGGAAGGAAGGAAGGAAAAAGGAAGAAAAGAAACTGAACAAACACAAACAATTTATATATATATACATATGCATGCATGCTTACATAGTGAAGACAGTGAGTATAGCAAGGGTGTTTGCCCTAGTCATGACAAAACCCTGCATGCAAATGAAGAGTTCCATTTACAACAACAACAACAGTGTCACTGGTATTTGGGTAAGATGGTGGCTAGGGTTCACTGTGGCTTAGGATGGCAAAATGTCCTGTACAAGCTAAGAGGTTGGGGGTGAGGGAAGTTGTTAGGCCTTTTCCTGGTGCCTGGTTGCCTCCAATGGAGGAGTATCAGCCAGCAGCAACCTGTCTTGGACATCTGGCAGGACTGCCTTAGTGTCAGCATGGCCGCTTGAACTCTCCATGGATGCCTAGAGGAAGTTAGCAGGAACCCACTGCTGCTGGCTGCTGAAGTACAACCCTGACTCCAAAAGGCACAGTCCCCAGGACCATCTCTTCATCTCAGTGTCTAAGGACTATTTCATCACCACAAAGACTTAGGAAGATCCCATCACCACAACCAATCAGAGCTCCACCACCATCAACACACACAATTACTTGAATCCTACAATGATCCAGACTATGCCATCACTCCTCTGACATCCCAGACATCTTCCTTCCCACTTCCTAGGCCTGGGAAAACTATACAGCTGTTCTCCATCACTCTGCTTTTTCGAACATCATAGTAATGGAATCATTCAGGGAGTTTACCTTTCTTAGCATAATAAATTCTCAACCTTTGCTAGTCAGAATTCTACAGAAAAATAGACACAGTGGGATATATATGTGTTCAAGAACATTCATATTTGTGCATGTATGCACACATACAGATGAAAGAGAATTATTTTAAGGAATTGTGTCCCATGATATTAGGAACTCCAAAGTTCAAAACTTTGTAGGACAGGGGCTGGGGATATGGCCTAGTGGCAAGAGTGCCTGCCTCGGATACAGGAGGCCCTGGGTTCGATTCCCCAGCACCACATATACAGAAAACGGCCAGAAGTGGCACTGGGGCTCAAGTGGCAGAGTGCTAGCCTTGAGCGGGAAATAGCCAGGGACAGTGCTCAGGCCCTGAGTCCAAAGCCCAGGACTGGCCAAAAAAAAAAAAAAAAAAAAAAACCAAAACAAAACAAAAAAAAACTTTGTAGGACAGACCAGCAGTCCTGAGACCTAAGGAACAGCCATGTCACAGATCAGGCCCAAAGGTAATCTGAGGGTAGATTCGCTCTTGGGGGCTTTAGTGTTTTCTCCAAAGGCTTCATTGAGGCCCACCCACAGTATAATGGGTGATTGACATGTCTCACAATCTATTGAATTTAATTGTCTTTCTTGAAGATTTGTTCTCAGTAAATTTATTGATAGTTGAGCAAATATCATGGCACTGTGGCCTATACAAGTCGATGCATAAAATTAAACATCACAAGACCCGTGTGATCTGTTCCATGTATCAATACCTATTCCATTTTTTGCTTAGTAGTATTTCATGGTGTGTGTGTCAGTTTACTTAACCGTTCACCCATTGAAGGATATTGGATGGTTTCCAGTTTCTGGCTATTATAAATAAAGCTGTTGAGAACAGTTGAATATAAGTGTTTGCATAGACAGAAGTTCTGATTTCTCTGGGCTATGTACTGGGTATGTTTTTAACTCTTCAAGAAACTCCCCAGGTGCTGATAGCTTATGCCTACAATCAAGAGGCTGAAATGTGATGATCATGGTTCAAAGCCAGCCTGGATAGAAAAGTTTATGATACGCTTATCTCCAGTAAACAAGCAGAAAGCCAGAAGTGGTGGTATGTCTCAAGTAACAGAGCACTAGCCTTGAACAAAAAAGCCAAGTGTGAGTGAGGGGCCCTGAGTTCAAGTCCCAGTACACACACCGTCTCTGTCTCTGTCTCTCTCTCTCTCTCTCTCTCTCTCTCACACACACACCCCACCCCAACATTCATGAGCTGAATCCAGAGAGGCTGTGTCATTTTAAATTTTCACCAGAATTTGAGGGGATCTGGATTTTCCCCTTCTTGACAGAATCTAGAATTATGAATTTTAAAAAATTTTAGTCATTCTAATGGACATGTAGTGGCATATTCTGGTATTCATTTGCATTTCCTTGATGATTGGAGGTGTTGAACACATTTTCATGTTCCTACCTGCCATTTGTGTGTCTTCTTTGGTTAAGCCTTGTGCTTGTTTTCTAATTGAATGTTTCTGGTGTCTTAGAGTTTAGTGGAGAGATTTTTTTTTTAATGTATACAAGTTAGGTATAAGATTTGCAAATTGTTTTTTCTAATCAGTAGCTTATCTTTTCTTCTCAGTGGAGCTTTCATGAAACAAATGTTTTTCTTTTACTTTTCTTTTTTTGTTTTTAACTCATTAATGTTGGGAATGTTTAAGAAGCATACCCATTGTGTGTGTGTGTGTGTGTGTGTGTGTGCTGGAACTCAGTGACTGGGGTCTGTTCCTTAGCTTTTTCACTCAAGGCTGGTGCTCTGTTACCTGAGTCAGAACCCCACTTCCAGATTTTGCTGATGATTGAAGTTAAGAGCCTCATGGACTTTTCTGCCGTGGCCAGCTTTGAATTGAGATCAACAGATTTCAGCCTCCTGAGTAGCTAGGATTTCAGATGTGTACCACTTTAAAGGTCAAAATATGTTAAAATGATCTTCAGCTTCCCATTACTATAACAAATACCAGAAACAATCAACTCATAAAGAGGAAGAGGTTGATTGTAGGCTGCCGGGCTTAGCTCTACCTCCGTCCGCGTGGAGGTCCTGGGTCTCTCTGCCTCTTCCATGTGGTCCTCTATCGCCCTCAATGCATCCCCTGGCCAGTAGGGATTAACTGCGGGAGCGAAGGCCACGTGCAGCCTTGGTCAGCGTGTGGTTGGGAGCATGTCCTGCACCCTCCCTATATTTCCCAAGGAAGACACGGGTATGTGGATTTTTCAGAGAACCCTCAAGGGGTGTTCTGGTTTAATAAGGGGGAGGGCAAATACACTTACACCAGCAGTGACGTGTGAAGGAGAGGGACTGGCCAGGTGCCAACGATAGGCTAACGAGTGTGTCCATCACGGTGATGTCACGGAACTTCCCGCAGAGGCGGAGACCTCTTGGCTCTGCCTCTGGCTCAACTGGCGCCATCCTGACACACGTGCTCGCCACGGCTTCTCTTCCGGTTTAGAAACCAGAAGGAGGTGGGAGTGGCTAGAGCCACCCCAGGTCTTAAAGGCATAGCCATCCCCTACAGTAGGCTTGCAGTTTACTGGGTGTTCGCTTTGGGGCTGTGGTGTAGCAGCCCGTCATGGCAGGAGCGTGTGGTAGGGAAATCTGCTTGCTTCATGGTAGTCAAGAATTAAGGATCGTGGGAGGGGAAGAACTAGGGCCCCAATACTTACTTCAAGGCCATGCCCTCCTGTGACTTCTCAATAAGTCCTAGCCTTAAAAGCTCCACTACCAATTACACAGTATTCTAGACACACACACACACACACACACACACACACACACACACACACACACACACACACACACACAGTGAGACCAAAAGAGGATACTCTTAGGAGAGAAACATAAAGGCGCGATGCCTGTATACCTCTTTATATTTATATAAAGTTATATACATTTATGTTAAGTATATATGTAAACACGGAATCTCCTTAAGTATTTTTTGGTGATTCTTCTTTCCTTTATGTATGGTAGATTCATGTATATATCTTAAGGGGAGAGTGGGATGAGGATACAGAACTTGAGGGAAAAGGGGTGAAAAAGTGCAGCAGTGGAGCTTAGTAGACACAGATGAAAGTGAACTTTACAACTCATGGGTGGAGATGGGAGGGAGGGACAAGGAGAGAGGGAGGGGCCAGAAGACACTGTACAAAAGGAAATGTATCTATTATTTCACTCATGTAATTGTAATCTCTCTGTATATTACCTCTATAATAACAATAAAGTAAAATTTAAATAATGTTCCACTACCTTCCACTAGTGTCATGTGCTGAGCATCGTGCCAAGCCTCAACACAGCCTGGGGAACACTTGTCCAAACCACAGCATTTTTTTTTTTGCCAGTCATGGGGTTTGAACTTAGGACTTGAACACTGTTCTGGCTTCTTTTTGCTCAAGGCTAGCACTCTACCACTTGAGCCACAGCACCACTTGCAGTTTTTTCTGTTTATGTGGTGCTGAAGAATTGAACCCAGGGCTTCATGCATGCTAGGCAAGCACTCTACCACTAAGCCACATTACCAGCCCCCACTGCGATATATTTTTGTGTTCAAAAACATTATTAAGTGGCCAGATGTGGGTGGCTCACGCCTGTAATCCTAGCTACTCAAGCGGCTGAGATCTGAGGATCATGATTTGAAGCCAGCCCGAGTAAGAAAGCTGGTCCTGCTAAGCATCAAAGCTCTGGCTCAAGTGGTAGAGTGCTAGCCTTGAGCAACAAAACACAGGGACAGTGCTCAGGGCCCTAAGTTCAAGCCCCAGGATTGGTGTGTGCGTGCACACACACACACACACACACACAAAATAAAGGGATATTCTTCCGATGTAAATTAATAGTGCTTAGAATGTGATCTAAGGATTCTTAATGGTGAAAGAGCTACATAATAATGACAATACTGCCAGCCTATTAACAAGTCTAATTTTAGAAAACAAAGTCCGATTTATCTTTTTTCCTTTTATAGATGAGCAAACCGCACCCCCCGCCAAACCCAATGTTCTCTTTTTGTCATATCTAAGAACTCTTTACCTAGCCTTGAATTCCAATATTTTCTCTCAGTTTTTAAAAATAGAAATGTTATAGCTTTACATTTAAATTTATTGACCCGTTTCAATTTGGTGTAAAATATGAGATTAGGGCGAGACTCATATTTTTAGCATCATTTGGTGAAAAGATGATCCTTCCTTTAGTGACCTGTGTCTGCAACTCAGTTGTACTAATAAGGGTCTTCTGCTGGGTTTTCTCTTCTGCCCACTGATTTTTGTGTTTGACCCTCTGCCCACATCCTGCTGTATTAGAGCTGTTATAGAGGTAAGTTTAAATATTAGCATGGGGGTTTCTCTTATTTTATTCTCCTTTTTATAAAAGGGTCTTTAGTCATTCAAGTTTTTTGCACTTCCATATATTTTTTTAAATTTTTTCCTTAAGTAGTTGTGCAAAGGATTTGACATCTAATAAAGCAGTTTATAAATATAGTGTATCTTGATCAATATCATTCCTTCAGTATTCACTCCCATTCCTCCTTACCCACCCCTTCCTTTATTCTTCTTAATTTTGTAGGATATACATTGGATTCTTGACTAAATTGTCACCCTCTTCTTTTCATTTGTTTACTCCTTTCCCTGTGACCCCACCCCACCACCCCTTTTGTATACTATCTTCCTGGTGTTGTATTTTGCTACTTTGATTTTTGCCTTTTTAAGAAATTACACTAGTTGAATTCTCCCTTGAGTCTACCATATTTCAGTTAATACATTTGTATACACTTGCATACCAACCAACTGCCATATAAATTTAAGGAGAAGCTTGCTTAGACCTACAAATAATCTTGCTATATATTGATTAAAATGCATTAAACCTAGAGATCAGTGGGGGTGGAGGAGAACCAACATCCTTAGCCTTTTAGACCAACAACTGTTAACCGCTGATTTTCCATTTCTAGGACCATGTCAAAAGTTTCTTGGGGTTGACTGCCAGTGGTTCACACCTGCAATCCTAGCTACTCAGGGAGCAGAGACCTGAAGATCACAGTTCAAATGCAGCACAGGCAGGAGTTCCTTGTGACTCCTATCTCCAATTAACCAGAAAAAAGCCAGAAGTGGAGATGTGGCTCTAGTGGTAGAGCTCTAGCCTTGGGTTAAAAAGTTAAGGAAGAGCCTCCAGTACCAACACAGAAAAAATCATAATAAAGAGGGAGAACAGTCTTTATTCGGATCTTCTCTGCCTCCTAGCCTGCTTCTCTGTGAGGTATGAGGGGACCCGGTTGCTCAGGGGGTTCTGGGCAGAGAGGAGGAGAAGCTTGTTGTAAGGAGCCCTCTGTGGTGCAGAAAGGGGGTACCTCCCTGTGTGGGGTACCAGCCTCTGCAAGCCTCAATCCCTTTGCCTGTGAAATGAGAGGACATCACTACCTTGTATGATCACTGTGCCATCAGAGACACCTGGGGTTCTGTGGGAGACGTGGAGCCCTGCACAGATGGCCTGGCCTCCCTGCCCCAGCCTGCTACTGCCTGGCTGGGCTGCGCGGAACCCCAGAAGCCAGGTCCCAGGCTGTCTTCCCAGCGACACCAGCAGATAGAGAACTAGTGCCCTCCAGGTCCCCTGCCCCCCAGGGGGCTCCTGGCTTCTGGAGGGAGGCAACTTGGCAGGGTGAGGCCTGGCCCAAGTGTGTGGTGTTTGTTGAATCAACCAATGGCAGTGCCTGTGGCTGTCAGGTCACCTTTCTGTGGGAAACAGAAGAGGGGGTGCAGGACAGACACAGATTGTTCCACGTGTGTGTGTGTGTGTGTGTGTGTGTATGTCCTGGGGCTTGAACTCAGGCTCTGGGCACTGTCCCTGGGCTTTTGTGCTTAAGACTAATGCTGTACTGTTTCAGTCATAGTTCCGTTTCTGGATTTTTTAGTGTTTCATTAGAGCTAAGAGTCTCATGGACTTTCCTGCCTGGGCTGACTTTGAACTGAGATTTTCAGATCTCAGCTTCCTGAAAAGCTAATATTACAGGTGTGAGCCATCTGCAACTCACACACACACACACACACACACACACACACACACACACACACACACACTTTCCATGAGAGCCTGGTGAAGGCTGGGCCTTCATCTGGGTGCTAGGCAGGACAGTGACAGCACATTCTTGGCTGACAGAATAGAGACAGTGGCACAGGAGTACAGGTAAGTGTATGTCTGTCCACTCCACAGCTCAGCCTGTTTATTGAGCACCTACTGTATTCAGATCTATGGTTGGCCCCCACCTGCACAGTGCAGAACAAACCAAAATGGCATCCTCAGGATAGCTGGAAGATGAATGAGCAGATAGGTAAATGCAGGCAGCAAAGGGGGCCACTGGCACGTCCCACCTCTGTCCCTCCAGAACGGAGCCAAAGCCTAAGAGCTTAGCAGGTGATTGCATCTCTCGCTGGTCCCAAGTGAAAGGGAGGCAAGTGGGCTGCCGAGAGTAGGTGCCTCCTTCATGTTGGGCCCAGGGCTCTGGACACCGGGCTGCTGCGCTGGGGGCTTCCACGCACGTGGTGGGTAGCAAGAGGAGGGGGTGGGCAAGGCTGTGGGGAGCTGGCAGGTTAAGGCTGACCTCAGGCCAGCTTGTAGATTGCTTTCATGACTTCATCGCCACAATTTCAGCGTTCTGCTGAAGAGACTGGTGCAGAGAGCAGGTCAGCAACTTGTCTCAGATCACGGAACAGGTAAGAGCCAGGCTGGGACTCAAACCCTGTACCCTGCTGTTTACAAAATGCCGGGCCAAGCTGTGGATGGCAGCTGCTGGAGGCCCTGCCAGCTTGGGTTTTGTTGTTTGGGTTTTTTTTGTTTGTTCGTTTGTTGTTTTGAGGCAGGATCTTGCTATGGAGCCTAGGCTGGCCCCAAACTCATGATCTTCCTTCCTCTGCCCTTGACTGCTGTGATTGTAGGCAGGTCTGAGAGACTAGGACAGGCCAGCTCACTGATAACATGGGGATTAGAGCTGAGCTTTGGAAAATGTGACTATCTGACCTGAATGTGAGGAGGTGGGAGGGGGCCCTGCAGGTGAGGGTAACCTGATCACCACGCAGGGGGGTGGGGGGGGGTGGGAGGGGGCGGAGGCTAGGCAAGTGCAGGAACCTATCAATGACCCCCAAGAACTACAAGGAGACTGAGAGGAGAGGATCTGATCTGGCCTTTGTGCACAAGGGAGGAGGTGAGGCCCAGACAGGCTGTGCCAGGAACCCGTGTTTTCCCATCAAGAGCCATAGCAAACAAAGTCAAACCAAAACAGTCAAAACCACAGGCAGTGTGGTTACAAAAGAGCCAGCCTGCCATTCATTTGGGGCCTTGTAGGCAAAACAGGTGGCCATGTGACTTTACCCTCCCTTTGTACCCAGTCCCACCTGGCCCCCTCCCTGGCTCTCCCCTGCACAGATGGCAGGCCCCACAGGGCCTGAGGCCTCTTGGCCCCCCAGACCCAAGGCAGCAACACCCCCAGGGAAGACTAGGCCTGCACTGAAGGTCAAGTTGCCAAAGCAAACTTCTTTTGTCTTTCTTAGTTTTCCGTGTTTAAATAATAATAATCAGAAAGTGAAGTCATTGTCCTCCTTGGCTCCAGCCAGCTCCCATGTCCTGGGCTGAGATCAGGCTGAAGTCTGCACCAGTGGTCTCTCTCTGGGGTCCTTCTCTGGGGGTCAGCCCCCACTGGCATTCTGGAGAGGTAGCCAGGCATTTTGTTGTCCCCGGGCCTCTTCCTGGGAACAATGGGCAATTTAGGCTTCTAGTAGTTGACCAGTAGCAATTTGCACTAGAGGAAAGGGCTTGGGGGCTCTCTAATCCTGAAAGCAGGCTTTCTTCCTCTGCCAGCCTGACCTGGAAGCATTCCTTCTGCTTCTTTTTCCAGGGAAAGGCAAGGAGGGATGGATTTCCTGGGCTTTGGTCCTTGGTTTGAGCCTCCAAACCTCAGGAGGTCTTTTACCCACAGGGCTACTGTATTACTGTCCCGGTTGTCTTCTCCTCCCAGTGGTGACCTTGCTGTCAGAGGTCATGGCTTGCACGCCAGAGGTCAGTCTCTGGGATCTTTATTCCTTCCTTCATTTTGCACTGTACCAACATGGGCGGGTACACAGTAGGTGCTTCAGAGATCACAGAATCCAGAAGAGAACAAAACCTGAGCTCTCTGACCTCTGGTTGGCTGTTGGGAGTCACGGGTCTTCCCGCCTCGTCTCCAGTGTGTCTCCCATGAGCCCACAGGGCTGTGTTCAGAGAGATGAATCGAAGGCTCCTGGCTATGGGTGAGATGGATGGGGTCCTCCTTATGCTCCTGGCTGTGTCGCCACAGGAATTATGATACTCTCCTCTCTACAGGGATGAAGGATGTAATAAGCCTCTGTGTGTCTGGAAGGTTGACAGTTCTTACTCGCTTCAAAGGCAGCCCAGCTGAGATCTGCTGGAAGCACTGCATGTGGGCCAGGCCCCATGTGTGGCCTTGCACCCCCCTGGTGGTGCTGCAGGCTGGGAGGACACCTCACTGCCGCTGCCTTGCTCGATGGCCAGGCTGGATCTGTGCAGGGATGGGTGGCTATCACATGCAGGCGGCTTTTCCTGATGCAGTCCCAGGGCAGCACTGTTGGCTGGACAGGACTGGAGGCGGAGGCCTTTTCTATCTCATGCTTGGGAGGAGGGGGGAGGGCCACCCCAGGCCACAGCCTTTGCCCAGGGTAAGACATGGAGGCACATGCACAGGCACACACAGATACACACAAAAACACACACATGTGCACATGTAGACACAGGATATATGCAGGCACGCAGATACTAATGAGTGCACACACATGCATGCTTGGGTGCACACAAAAATGTATATACATCCCATGAACAGTGCAAGCTTTCACAGGCAAGTCCTCAGAGAAGCAGAACATTGCCTGGTGATGCGCCCTTACTGCCCTTGTCATCAGCTGCCCATCTCTGGATGGGGGATGGGGCGTGAAGACAGGTCTAGAAGGACAAATGCAGTCAGGGTGCAGGTCGGGTGTTTGGCTATCTTTGAGGGCAGAGGCCTAACTGGCCATGGAGCCACAGGAGTGCTCAGCTCTGAAGATAGGAGGACCTGCTCCACCCTGCCTGGCAGGAACTGCTGACCCCTGCATTGCCCAGGTCAGGTACTGCTCTCTGACCTCCCTGAAGGTGGAGGGCAAGCAAAGGGCAAGAGGTCATCCTGGTTAAGGCAGGAAGCCAGAGGCAGGTTAGGGTCGGCCATAGGTGCCCAGGGTCCAGCAGCCCCAACTCAGGGCTGCATTGGGGCACGGGTCACTTCCCACCCCCTCATGTCTCAGTCACTAAGCCGCTGCCCTCAGCAAGTGGAAAAGGCTAACACGCCATTCAGCAATGTACGCTGGAACTTTCTACCAGTGGGAAGAAATGGCCCAGCAGAAACAAAACTACTCTCAGTTTGATCAGATTTCACTTCATTTGAAATAGCCATGTACAGAAGCCAGGGACAGTGCTCAGGCCCTGAGTCCATGCCCCAGGGCTGGCAACAAAAACAAAACAAACAAAATGAAAAGCTTTGGGGCTGGGAACATGGCCTAGTGGCAAGAGTGCTTGAAATAGCGGCGTAGGCAAGTGCTGCTGCACTGAGAAGGGCAGCCTGAGGGACAGAGGACAGAGAAAGGTGGCCTGAGGGACAGAGGACAGAGAAAGGTGGCCTGATGGACAAAGGACAGAGAAAGGAAGCCTAAGGGACAGAGGACTGAGTGGAGCAGGATGGAGAGCCAAGGGTCTCAAGGCCAAGATCCCCTGCTGCTTCTGGAAATGCCTCCCACAGCACCTGGATTGGCACAGCTTTGGGTCACCTGCTGGGTCAGAGGCTGCACAGGTGCTTCAAAACCCAGCCTGTAAACCCAGGGGAAGCCAGCGGGGGGGCATGTGTCTGTGATCCCAGCGCGTGCCTGAGGTCTTGGCTGTGTCCACCGCTGAGCCTGGGCGAGGCAAACAGACCCAGGAGCAGGATTGGCCTCCCTTACAGATCACAAGAGGGGGCAGCTAGTGGGAACCACAACATCTTAGGCCAGAAAGTGGGGTCCAGGCACTGTCCAGGGAGAGTGTATACAGTTAGCATTTATTAGAGCTGCCGGTTGGTGAGGCATCACGAGGGTTCCACGGTTGCCAGGTCAGAGATGACTCTGCCAGCCTTCACAGCAAGTCTTCACACAGCAGGAGCAGGAAAACCTTAATGAACTTGTGTTCACATTCCTTCCCAGGCTGTGAATCCAGGTGGGGGTGTCCAGCAAGAGAGCAGTCTGGCCCACACCTGCTCAAGGGAACCTGCAGGTGGGAAGGGGTCCAAGATGGGCGTGGGGTGAAGGCTTAGGGAGGGCACCCTGAATATCAGTCACACCTGCCAGGGGTTCCCATCAATTCACCTTGCAATCTCCTGTATTGTCATGAGAGAAAGACCCAGCACCTTCCTGAAGGATTGACCCCCATCCTATTGCCTCAGGCCCATGCAGACACCAGGAGGAACCTCAATATGGGAACCTGCTTTGATGTGCAGGCAGGACATCTCACCTAGGCCCAGCTGCAAACAACTCTTTGTGGGCCCCAACTTCCTAGACCTAGTGGTACTTTCAATAACCTTCCTCCTTGCTCAGATCCCATATAAGGCTGGTCCCAAATTCACCCCCTCACACAACCTCCAATCAGCAGGAAGGTCTGTGCCCCTCGCTGTTCCTCAATAAACAGTCCTCACCTGTTGATGACCGAGTCCCCACCAACCTTCATTGCATGCTTGTCACCCAGCTCTTTTACAGAAGAGGAGACTGAGGTTCAGAGTGGTGATGTAGCTGCAGAGCTGGGATTCCTTGCCAGGTCTGCTTTAGTTTCACACCTGCGTTTTCGTGTTCAGGCTTGCCTGGTCAGCAGGGCCTGGGGGTTCTCAGGGACATGATCATGACAGAAACTTCCTGGGATGTGACACAGGCAGTATCATAAACGAGGACTCTCTCTTTAGAAAAGAAACACAGTAGAACTTCAACTGGTGGTACAACACCTGTAATCAAAGAACTAGACGGCATAGACTCTATCATAAACAAACAAACAAAGAAACCAACTGGAACATGCTCAGCAAGCAGCCCAGGTCCCAGAGCCAAGCCTTTCCTCCGGGGCTGGGACAACACTGCCCCTAGCGGTACCAGTAACTTGGGTTTTCTTTGGCAATGAGCTTCTGCCTGGGCCTCCAGATTGCCCTTGCTTGTAACAAAGCAGCAGTGACTAGACCGATCCTGCCGTAGACATGTGAGATTGCTGAATTATGTTATGATGTCAATCAAATGCTTTGAGTATGCTATTCAAGAAGGACCTACAGAAATTCACCATGGGGGAGTTTACCAGGACACGATCCCCTCTACTTATAACACTGCCTTTATTTGGAAACAAAAGAATAATCATCTCCAGATCTCTAATTGAGGAAAGTCTGTGTTTGGAGAAATTCGCTATATCTTGTCGAATCTGCACATCTTGAAGCTGCCCATTTCCTTCTTTGCTTTGGCCACTGGGAAGCTCACATATTTAACTCACTTCTAGCAGTATATAATACATGTTTTTATGTATTGACTTGGCTCTACTTCTCACTTACACTTTCATTCCCCCTTTCCCTATCTACTTTCTTTATATTTTCTTATTCATACTTTTAAAAAGTTTCCCTGTGTAGGGAAAGAATCAAATAAACACCATTTTAGTAGTCTGTTATGCTGAATAAGGTCCACAAAATTATTTGGTACTGTCAGTGTTTCTTACTGCCTTCAGCTATCTGCTTGTATTGAGATTTTTGTATGGCTGATACTGAAGTTGTAAATATCCAAATGGTAAAAGTTTAGAAGACATGACCATTTAAAAAACAAAACCCACAAAGCTCAAATGGTAGAATACCAGCCTTGAGCGGAAAATGCTAAGGGACAGTGCTCAAGCCTTGAGTTTAAGCTCTAATACTCACAACAAAACAAAAAGCAGCTCTGAAGATTGGGCAGGATGCAGACAAACGACCTTGTAGAGATGTGCATTGCACACCTAACACTTACTTTTTCTGGGCCCTTACATCCCCTCAGAGGCCTGGTTGGGACCACAGCATGGGCACCAGAGGAAGTCACATGACTCCAATGGACAGGTTTCAGGGCCACTGGGATCCCAGGGCACGAGGACAGCCCCCCAGAGAGGGTGGCGTGATCAAGGTCAGGAGCCAGCTGATGAGGATAGAGCTGGGGAGAGGCAAGGGGGAAATGACCCCTCAGAAGACCTGGTGGCAAGAAGCTTGGGATATTCCATCAGAGCCTGGACTGCGGGTGAGCTGTGGGACTTGGGGCATGGAGCCGGCAAGGCTGCTCCATTGAAGCCTTGTCCAGAGTTGCCTGTGGCCAGAGATAGCCAGAAGAATATGAGTGTAGGTATCAGATATGCTCAAGGGCGGGGTGTGGCTCAGTGCAGAGTGATGTCTGTTATATCCAGGTTCTGGTTTTCTTCTCTAGCACCACAGCTCTCTCCCAAAACAGATGGCCAAATTTGCTTTTTTTTTTTTTTTAAACTTTTTCTTTTTGAGTGGGTCCTAGGGCTTGAACTCAGGGACTGAATGCTGTCCTTGAGCTTTAGTGCTCAAAGCTGGCACTCTACCACCTGAGCCATAGCTCTACTTCCAGCTTTTGTAAAAAGTTATTGGTTAATTGGAGATGCTTCTCATGGCTTTTCCTGTCCCAGCTGGCTTCGAACAGCAATCGTCAGATCTCTGCCCCCTGAGTAGCTAGGATCATTGGTGTGAGCTACTGTGTGTGGCTCACTTTTTAGGTACAGAAGAGAGAGGTAGAGCCTACTAGCTGGGAGACCTGGGCGGCAGCAGGCAGGGAAGATAGAGTGGGGTCAGGGAGGGCAGGAGACATGGATGTGGTTCAGTGCATTAACTGCATTGTTTTTCTGGATCATTTCTGGCCATACCAGCACGGTAACAGACAAAGGCCTGATATCTGTCATCTACAGAGAACTCAAAACACTAAGCCACTCCAAGCCCAATAAACCTATTAGGAAATGGGCACAGGAGCTAAAGAGAGACTTCACAAGAGAAGATATAAAAATGGCAAAGACCCAACGTATGATACTGTAACGTCTCTGTACGTCAGTTTGATAATAAAAATTTGAGAAAAAAAAAAAGAAAAAAAAATGGCAAAGAAACACATGAGGAAATGCTCAACATCCCTGGGAGTAAAGGAAATGCAAATGAAAACAACTCTGAGATACCACCTCACCTGAGTTAGAATGGCCTATACTCTGAACTCAGGCAACAACAAATGCTGGAGGGGGTGCAGGGAAAGAGGAACCCTTCTCCATTGTTGGTGGGAGTGCAAATTAGTACAACCACTTTGGAGAACAGTATGGAGGTTTCTCAAAAAGCTCAATATAGACCTACCCTATGACCCAGCCATACCACTCCTAGGCATCTATCCTTAACAGCAAAACCCAAGATATCAAAAAGACATTTGTACCTCCACGTTTATCGCGGCACAATTCACAATAGCCAAAATATGGAAGCAACCCAGATGCCCCTCCACAGACGAATGGATCCAAAAAATATGGTACTTATACACAATGGAATACTACATAGCGATTAGGAATGGTGAAATATTGTTATTCTCAGGGAAATGGTCAGAACTTGAACAAATAATGTTGAGTGAGACAAGCCTAGAACACAGAAAACAAAGGGGCGTGATCTCCCTGATATATGACTGTTAACAAAGGGAGACAGAGTGACAGTAGAGACCAAGTCTGTGAAACCAAAAATTGCTTGTCAAATAGTATTCCCCACAGGATTGGGGCAGCAACCCAACAGTATGTAACTAAAACCAAACAATTACTCAACATATGAAGGTCAAAAATTGACCTCTCAGGGGAATACAATAGCTCAAAAGCTATGTATGTATGTTCATATAAGACTACTGTCGACATATGGTCTAATATCGACATTACATTTAAAGCCCTAGGCGAACTTTCTTGGGTGTGGCCACATGGCTACTGTATATGTTCTTGATACATTGTATATTGTATATATGTCTACCTGACCTAGAGAAGAGATAGAAAAACAGGACGTAAGATATCACAAGAAATGTATTCACTGCCCTACTGTGTAACTGTACCCTTTTTGCACAACACCTTGTCAAAAAATTTGTGTTCAATTAATAAACAAATAAATTAAAAAAAAAGAATTCCAACCAACAAAAATAGTCTACCAGAACTGCTCAAAGAAATTGTGGTGTGTGTGTGTGTGTGTGTGTGTGTGTGTGTGTGTGTGTGTGTGTGTGTAAAGTGCATGTGTGAGGTGCTTGGAATGGAACCAGGACCTGGCATATGCCAAGCTAGCACCAACTCTGAGTGGGTTTTGTTGTTTTTTTTTGCCAGTCCTGGGGCTTGAACTCAGGGTCTGGGCACTATCCTTGAGCTCTTTTTTGCTCAAGGCTAGCACTGTACCATTTGAGCCACAGTGCCACTTCTGGCTTTTTCTGTGTATGTGGTACTGAGGATTTGAACCCAGGGCTTCATGCATGCTAGGTGAGCACTCTACCACCAAAGCAAACACCTGGCCCTTCCTGGCTTTATCTACTCCACATAGTCTGTCTGAGACTCACCTGCACCAGCAAATCTTGTCATCAGTCCTGTTTCAAAACCATAGAACTCATGGAAGGGAAAAAAACTTGTGAAAACAGCCTAGACACAAGGTGAAGAGGCAGCATTTGCCCACAGCTCTGCCTGGCATGGGGCTCATTGCTTCCTTTCTATCCCATCCCTGTCTCTAGGAACAAGCCCAGCATGGGCCCCCTGTGGGCTTCACTCAGGATCTACCCTGGTACTGCACCTCCTACCTCTCTCTCTCCCATTGGCTCTGCACCCTACTGGCCTGAGAGCTATCTTGGTGCTGGTGAGGAAGGTGATGTGTTCATCTTCACCTCTGAGCTGGCAGCATTCAAGACAGGGATGGTGCTCACCATGTGGGACCCCAGTACTCAGTATAGGATCCTACAACAGATCTGCCATAGATTGGTGTTGCTGGCTGCCTGCAAGGTGTGTGTGTGGGGGGGCATCCCAAGGCCATTGGATTGCCCCAGGGCACAGAGCGCTGAGTCTCAGCCCATCCTCTCCCACATGGCTGAGAGAGGAGGCCTGGGACTGGCTGCCCTGAGCCTGTTCACCTGTGCACACAGCCTGAGTGGGCAATGCTGCCCACAGCACATCCTGGTCCTCATCCCCTGGATGCCCTGCCACCAGCCCTCCCTGGGCAGACCTCAGGGCTCCGGACCTGCCTGAGCTTAGTGCTTTCCTCCTCTTGCAGGCATGCAGACAGAACATGGGATCTAGAGAGCCATCACCCTGGGCTAGAAGCCTGGATGTGCTATTTCTACTCAGGGACTCTGGGCAACCCCTTCCACCACCCTCATTCATTCATTCATTCATTCAGTCAGTTATTCCATTCACACAAACATTTGTCAGGCCTAGATGTGCACAGTTATGCAGGTTGTGCCCTGCACAGGGACTCCAGTCACAGGAGTAAGTACCCTGCTCGCTGAGCCATCATGCGAGGCTGTGGTTCCTGGAGGGACATGCCCCCTGCCTGTGCGGATGGTGAGATATGCCTGGGATGTGCCTGGCTGTCCCATGCTGCCAGCCACAGGAGCAGGTGCGCATCTGCACCCAGCCAGAAGGGCAGGGATCATGTGGCTTGGCCCGGCTGGCACCGCCTGCCAGCCCCTCTGCCCTGGTGCCCTGCAACATAGGGTCAGATGATGAAACCGGATCTCAGCTGGGGAAAAGGGACGACGTGTCCCCTGCCACCCTCCTCCAGACACAGCAGGGGCCCTGACACCTGGCTCACCTCCACTGGCACCCAGCCCTTGAGGCAGGGCCAAGGCAGCCAGGCAGGGACAGGCTGGGAGGTGGGAAGGATGCCTGGGCCCCTCTTCAAAGAAGGACATCTGTGTGGTGACCCCGCTCCCAAATAGACGTGTGCATGACCCGTCTACCCATCCTTGGAGGATCAGCCATTGGCGGCAGCCCCAGCTCTCCCTGGCCCAATGCTCCTGGCAGTTCCTGCCCCAGCAGCTGGGGGCAAGCTGGGACCAGGGGTCAGAGTGTGACAGCTACGGGGCCAGCAGAGTCGTGCACAGCAGACACATCAGTGGGAGCTGTTCTGGTTATAAAAGAAACACACACTTGTTTGAGAAACCTTGGAAGACATAAGCAAGTGAAAGAAAGAAAAATAATCAGCCCCAGCACCCAGAGATAAACATTGAACTAGAAACATCCAGGACATTTCACATCCACATAAGGCCATGGGTACCTGTGCGCATACACAAGAGCATGACTGCGAGCCACACAGGCAGGCCTGCACCTGACTTATTCCCTCCCTCCCTCCCTCCCTCCCTCCCTCCCTCCCTCCCTCCCTCCCTCCCTCCCTCCCTCCCTCCCTCCTTCCCTCCCTCCTTCCCTCCACCTTTTTCCCTTCCTTCTTTCCCTCCTTTCTTTCTTTTTCCTTGTGCTAGCACTGGAGCTTGGACTCAGGACTTGATCACTGTCCCTCAGTATTTTCACTCAAGGCTGCTGCTATACCACTTGAGCCACAGCTCTACTTCTGGCTTTTTTGGTGATTAATTGGAGATAACAGTCTCATCGACATTCCTTCCTAAGCTGGCTTCAAACCACAGTCCTTAGACCTCCTGGGTGGTCACTGGCACCTGGATCTCTTGCCCATTTTATCATGAACATTTTCAACAGTCATTAAAGCTGTTTCAAAAGCATATCAAGTACTGGAGGTGGAACTCAGGAGAACAGGGCTAGCTTGCCATGCTCAAGGCCCGGGGTTCCATCCCTGGCACCACAAAACACAAAACAAAACAAAAGCATGCCATTTTATTATGGAGCAATTAAACATTTAAAGTACACCCAAGCTGGGTGACTGAATTAGGATCCCTGTGTAGTTGCCAGCACCAGCTTCTCCTCACTGTGTGCTCAGATTGTTTTTCTTCTTACCAGTGCTTTGGGTTATTGCTGCATACTGTATTGTTAGTCAGTTATCTCCTTTTTTTAAAAAAATTATTTGTTTATTAATTGAACACAAAATTTTTGACAAGGTGTTGTGCAAAAAGGGTACAGTTACATAGTAGGGCAGTGTGTACATTTCTTGTGATATCTTACGTCCTGTTTTTCTATCTGTTCTCTATACATATATACATATATAAAATATACAATGTATCAAGAACATATACAGTAGCCATGTGGCCACGCCCAAGAAAGTTTGCCTAGGGCTTTAAATGTAATGTCGATATTAGACCATATGTCGACAGTAGTCTTATATGAACGTACATACCTAGCTTTTGAGCTATTGTATTCCCCTGAGAGGTCAATTTTTGACCTTTATATGTTGAGTAATTGTTTGGTTTTAGTTACATACTGTTGGGTTGCTGCCCCAATCCTGTGGGGAATACTATTTGACAAGCAATTTTTGGTTTCACAGACTTGGTCTCTACTGTCTCTCTGTCTCCCTTTGTTAACAGTCATATATCAGGGAGATCACGTCCCTTTGTTTTCTGTGTTCTAGGCTTGTCTCACTCAACATTATTTGTTCAAGTTCTGACCATTTCCCTGAGAATAACAATATTTCACCATTCCTAATCGCTATGTAGTATTCCATTGTGTATAAGTACCATATTTTTTGGATCCATTCGTCTGTGGAGGGGCATCTGGGTTGCTTCCATATTTTGGCTATTGTGAGTTGTGCCGCGATAAACATGGAAGTACAAATGTCTTTTTGATATCTTGGGTTTTGCTGTTAAGGATAGATGCCTAGGAGTGGTATGGCTGGGTCATAGGGTAGGTCTATATTGAGCTTTTTGAGAAACCTCCATACTGTTCTCCAAAGTGGTTGTACTAATTTGCACTCCCACCAACAATGGAGAAGGGTTCCTCTTTCCCCGCACCCCCTCCAGCATTTGTTGTTGCCTGAGTTCAGAGTATAGGCCATTCTAACTGGGGTGAGGTGGTATCTCAGGGTTGTTTTTATTTGCATTTCCTTTACTACCAGGGATGTTGAGCATTTCCTCATGTGTTTCTTTGCCATTTTTATATCTTCTCTTGTGAGGTCTCTCTTTAGCTCCTTTGCCCATTTCCTAATAGGTTTATTGGGCTTGGAGTGGCTTAGTGTTTTGAGTTCTCTGTAGATGACAGATATCAGGCCTTTGTCTGTTGCGGTGCTGGTAAATATCCTTTCCCATATTGTTGGCTGTCTTTCTATTTTGGTGGGTATGTCCTTAGCTGTGCAGAAACTTTTTAATTTGTAGTAGTCTCATTTGTCTAGTCTTTCCCCTATTTGTTGTGCCCCTGGAACTAAATTTAGGAAGTTCCTTCCTGTGCCTATAAGTTCTAGTGTCTTTCCTATTCTGTCCTTCAGTAGTTTCAAGGATTCAGGTCTGATGTTGAGGTCCTTGATCCATTTTGAGTTGATCTTGGTGCATGGTGATAGGCTAGGGTCCACCGCTGCCCAGTTCTCCCAGCACCAGTAGTTGAAGAGGCTATGTTTATTCCATTGTATGTCTTTAGCTCCTTTGTCGAATATCAGTTGGCTGTAAGAGTGCGGTTTTATTTCTGGGTCTTCAATTCTAAACCATTGGTCTTCTGATGTGTTTTTATACCAACACCATGCTGTTTTTGTTATGATGGCCTTGTAGTAGAGCTTGAAGTCTGGTATTGTGATACCTCCTGCACTGCTTTTTTTGCCTAGAATTGCTTTGACTAGTCTAGGTTTTTTGCTGCTCCACATGAATTTATGGATTGGTTTCTCTATTTCAGTGAAAAATGTGGCTGGGATTTTGATAGGTATTGCATTGAATTTGTATAACAATTTGGGCAATATGGCCATTTTCTTCTGCCTACCCATGAGCATGGGAGGTCTTTCCATCTCCTTGTGTCTTCTTTGATTTCCCTTATTAGATTTTTATAGTTTTCATTAAATAGGTCAGTCACATCCTTGGTTAAGTTGATCCCTAGGTACTTTATTCTTTTTTTGGCTACTGTAAATGGAATTGTTTCCATAATTTCCTTTTCTGTTTGTCTATTGCTGGTGTACAGAAAAGCTGCTGACTTTTGTGGATTGATTTTGTATCCTGCTACTTTGCCATATTGCCCCGCACTGTGCTGTCGCCTGGGGCCCCGCCCTACTGTGCTCTGTGCACCCGCTACAACAGGAGCTGGCGCTGTGGATCTGTCCACTTTAGCGGGGTACGCCTCCCAAAGCGAGCCCCGGGTTGTTGGGTTGCGTTTGCTCCCTCCTGTGAGTCCGTTTGGGGGGGGGGCGGTATGTGTGGGGCCCAGTGGGATCGACTGTTCTGGCGTGGGCTAACACCCTCAGACCTCTCCTCCACTGCGAGGGTGGGGGGACGTGATCAGGCCCAGGTGTCCCTGCTGTGCTGGTATTGCCCACCAGTGCCTGTGATTTTAGTTGTAAGAGTCCTCGAGGTCCAGGCGCCTCGGGTGGGGCTTGCACTGCGGGCCGGCCCCCGGCCCCTGTTGGGAATGGGGCAGGGCCGATTCTGCCAGATCAGGAACCTGTGGGGCCTTGGGGCTGCTCCGCCCTTTCCCTGCTAAACTGACTTCCCAGCACCTGATGGGAGCTTCCTGCCTGATTGGGGGGTTCTTTGTTCCCTCGGGGTGGGGAGGGGGAGGGAGGGAGATCTAGCTTCTTTGTAGGGCTTGGGTCTCTGATAACTGGTCTCCCGTTGGGTGAGGGGGTAATGGGGGACTCACTGATCCTGGATTGTGTGTGTGTCCCGCACAGCCGTTGGTCCTTCAGGGGGTGGCGAAGTGTCGTGGTGGCTTCCCCGGTTCCCTCCTTTTGCCGCGCTGGGTTCCCCAGCCGCCATCTGTTCAAACCCGGTGTGGACCCAAACTTCTCATCGCTGCCGTTGTGTGTCTTGGTCCGCACCCTCCCTAGTGACCGTGGGGTCTCCTGCTGTCTGAATTCTGTGCTCCTGGCAGCCTGTCTGCCGATCGCCGGGTTCCCCTTTCCCAGCCTGGCCCTGTTTGGGCCAGGGTCGGCTGGTGGGGGGAGGGTGCCCCGGAGATTCTCTGGCTCCGTGTAGGTTTTCGGCTCTTCTTTTTTGCTCCTTTTTGTTTTCCTGCGTCTCTCCACTGCTTCTGGCTGCTGGTTTTGCTGGGTTCTTGATGGGGTGTTGGGTGTTGGAGTTCCCAGCTCGCTATTCAGTTGGGGCGAGTTGGGGTGCCTCCCTACTGTGTCGGCACCATCTTTCTCTGAGTTATGTCCTTTTTTGCCTATCAATATTAAAAGCATTTAAAAATAAAAGTAGATGCTGTTTATGAGGGAGATAGTACCTAGTTATATTGCACTGACTTCCATATCAGTGCCATAATGTTTTGTTATGATGGCTTTGTAGTGTGATTTGAAGTCTGGTATTTTGATACTTCCAGTATTACTCTTTTTATGTTGAATCACTATTTGAATTGCTATTCAGGGTCTTTTATGCTTTTGTTTGAATTTTTGGATTGGTTTTTCTATTTCTGTAAAGGATGATATTGGGACTTCGATGGACATTGCACTGAATCTGGCCATAATTTATAATATTAATTATGTTAATGCATGAGCATGGGAGTTAATGTTTCCATCTTCTGATGGCTTCAGTTTCTTTATTCAAGGATTTATCAATTTCATTATAGCTTCATAGTTTTTGTAAGTTAACTGTATGTGTGTGTGCGAGCATGCATGCATGTGGTACTGGGGTTTGAAATCAGGACCTGGGCATTATATCTTAGCTTTTTCCTTCAAGGGTGGCACTCTACCACTTGAGCCACAACTCCAATTGGAGCCAAGAGCCTCACAAACTTACTTCCCAGGATAGCTCCAAACTCCTTGGCCAGGCCCATTTGGAAGCAGAAGATACTGGGCCTGTGGCTGCAGAAGGGGGATGAGCCTGCCCAGCTGCTGGAGAAGATGGCAGGACGGGGAGACAGGGAGAAGGCCTGGAGGACATGTGGAAACCCATCCAGGAGTGGTCATGGGAGTGGGGAGAGGAGGCCTGGAATTAGTTGTTCTGGGGAGGAGGTAGAGAGGAGGGGAAGGAAGCAAAGGGCTATGGCTCTCAGTATGAGAATACAGATTATGTACATTTAATACCCATGAAAGCAAAATCATCTCATGACTCATGCTCAGAAACTGGTTTCCTTTGGGCAATTTGACACATTATTAGAGATGTAAGAGAGAACTGTGGCCTCTACGAATCTCATCAATGAGATGAAGAGGTCCTGAGGTGCCTCCGTGTGTCTCTTCCGTGTTGAAATCTACAGGGGCCCAGGCTGAGGCTCAGTTGGAGAGCACTTAGAGCCGCCTGGAGTTAGGTCAAGAAGTCTCTAGCTCGCCCTCCATCCCTCCACATCAGCCCCTCAGGCTGCAGTAAGAAGGCCCACAACCAGTGTGGCTTCACACATGGCTGTTGTCTAAAACCAGTGCATCATTATCTGGGTGTTTGTGGCTCATGCCTACTATCCTAGCCATTCAGGAGGCTGTGATATGAGCCTGGGGAGGAAAGTCCATGAGACGCTTATTTCCAATTAACTGTCAAAAAGCCAGAAGTGGAGCTGTGACTATAGGTAGAGTATCATTCTTGGTTGAAAAAGCCAAGGGATAGAGCCTAAGCCCTGAGTTCAAGCCTCAGTATTGGAACTAAGAAGAAAGAAAGGAAAAGAAAGGAAGGGAAGGGAAGGGAAGGGAAGGAAGGGAAAGGAAAGGAAAGGAAAGGAAAGGAAAGGAAAGGAAAGGAAAGGAAAGGAAAGGAAAGGAAAGGAAAGGAAAGGAAAAAGAAATCAGGGTCTCAGCAGGATGAGCTCTCTCAGGCACGGGTCAGGGATTCTGTTCCATGTCTCTCTCCTGCCATTGGTGTCCCATGTCACTCTGATCTTAGTGTTTGTGTTGTAAGGACATTTTTTCTGTCTCTTTTCTGGATCCAGGTCTTGAAGTTCCTTCTCTGCCCATTGAAGATATGAGTCGTCGAATCTGGGTGCACCCAACAATCAGAACGATTGCATCTCAGGATCATCAAAGATGTATATATCAACACACGGACTCAGCGTGAGCTGTACACATGTTTTTTTTTAATTAAATTTTATTGACAAGGTGATGTACAAAGGGGGTACAGTTACATAATAAGGTAGTGAGTACATTTCTTGTCTTATTTGTTACACCCTACCTCATTTTGCTTTCCCTTCCCTAGTTCAGATAAGCATATATACAATATCCAGTGTACCAAAATCATATACAGTGTGTACACTTGTTTTAGTAGTGACCATTGAGCTCACTATTCCCTGGAAGCCCCAATTTTCTCCTCTGGAAAAGGGTGTCACAGAGGGACCCCATGCAAAGACATGAGGACTACTGGGCATCAAACCTGGGCCCCAGTGCAGAGTGTGTGGCCCAGTAGCAGTGGTGACGTGGGCATGGCAGGGGGAAAGACTGAAACCATCTCTTCAGTTTTCGGGTCCTTCAGCTAGTGGCAGGGTGAGGACAGGGTCCCTGTCACCTCTAGGTGGAGGAAGAAAGAGCCAGGCAGGGAGCAGGAAGAGCCTGGGTGTGGAGCAAGCACAGTCAGGCTGGAGTCAAAATGGCGGCAGGAGACAGCAGAACAAGGGCTTCACAGAATGTGACAACATGAACGACAGACAGGCAGGCATATAAGGAAATAATACCCAATGGGTGTTCTGGATATGGAAATATGTCATATGAGGCTGTCAGTTTCTAGTGTGGCTTTTTCCAGCTGGCTAAAAGATTTGACTTCATTTTCTGTAGGGACCTACACTCAATTTTCAAGCATTCAACCTCTCAGTTTTCCTTTGTGTGTGTGAGAGACAGACAACAGACAAGAGCCCTAAACTCTATCCCATGGCTCTTTTTTTTTTTTTTTTTTTTTGGCCAGTCCTGGGCCTTGGACTCAGGGCCTGAGCACCGTCCCTGGCTTCTTCCCGCTCAAGGCTAGCACTCTGCTACCTGAGCCACAGCACCCCTTCTGGCCGTTTTCCACATATGTGGTGCTCGGGAATCGAACCGAGAGCTTCATGTGTGGGAGGCAAGCACTCTTGCCACTAGGCCATATTCCCAGCCCTATCCCATGGCTCTTGACTTGACCATTATGGTGGCTCAAGTTTAGAGTTTCAAGGTGGTCAGAACATGGCCACTTGAGCTAGTGCCTGGCAGGAAAGACAATCTTGATTTCGAGTATCCCTTTCTTGAGTGACCAGAATCAGTAGTTCATGTCTATCAAATTCAGCAATCCCCCGAGTAGGTGACTTCGGCCTGCAAGTAAGGGGCCTGTACCTGAGGAGTTCTCCCACGACTGTTTTGCACTCCCATCATCACTGAGTGAAGAGTTCCTGTTGCTCCACATTCACGGCAGCATTTGGTGCTGTTGCTGCTTGTTGCATGTGCCATCCTAACCACTGTTCTCGTACACAGTACCAGTATGCCCCGTTCTAATTTGCAGTTCTCTGATGCCACTGGGTTGAGCATCCTTTTTCATGTTTATTTCCCATGTCTACAACTCTGATAGGTTTTGATCTTTTGCCCATTTTAAAACCTGGTCGCTCATTTTCTTATTGTTAATTTTGAGTTCTCTGTATGTTTAAATTAACAGGCCTCTAGTAAATGTGTCTTTTACAGATATTTTCCCATTCTGTAGTTTAGCTTAGACTCTTGACTGATTTATATTTTCCTAGAAAAGAAATCAATTCTTTTGGGGAAATTATCTTCTCACTTTCTCGGGACCGCTATGTAATTCCCTTTCTTGGTGCTCTGCACACTGTGGGGTGCACTGTCATTGCCTAAGTGCCTAGGTTCATTTCCTCTTCCTACCAATTTTTCTTTGGAGAGCTTCGAAGTGATGTGGTGGTAGTGCAGGGCTAGGGGTATGGCATAGTGGTACGGTGCTTACCTGGCATGTATGAAGCCCTTGATTCAATTCCTCAGCACCACATAAACAGAAAAGGCCAGAAGAGGTGCTGTGGCTGAAGTGGTAGGGTGCTAGCTTTGAGCAAAAAGAAGTTCAAGGACAGTGGCCAGGTTCCGAGTTTAAGACCCAGGACTGGCAACAAACAAACAAACAAAAACACTGAAGTGATGTGGTAGGATTCACATATCCATACTGGGGGTTCCAGGTTGGAATAATCCAATCAATGTAACTTCTTCCTCCTCCTGGGGTGTCAGAACTGCAGTTCCTGCTGCCCAGGTCACTGTGAGGTCCACAGCAAATAAGCCTGAGGATAAAATTGACAGAGCAGAGCAGAGCTGAAAGTATATGAGTTGGAGCCACAATCAAATTACACCTAAAGCCTATATGAGTCTGGAATTTTTTTAGTTTTCCCCAGTAAATTTCTGTTATTTTACTTTAGTTTTTCTGGTAACTAAGAAATAATATTTTACTTTGAAAGTTTGTGACCTTCTGAAAAGCTAGGAGTAACTCAAGGAGTGTCTTCTTATTCTTCACTCAAATTACCCATATGGTTAACATTTTACTGTAATATTCTCTGTCTCTTTCCTGCATTCATTCCAGTATGCATCACCAACATAAGGAGTTTCCTGAATTAGAGTGCTTCTTCACATCTTCCATTTAATCCATGGAGCTTACTGACTTTCAATGATTAGTTCACAGATGTCTCTCTCTTCCTAGGTCTGAGACTAGCTCAGGGCCACTCACTGTCCTTTCAGTCCTTGCCTTTGGAACAGGTCCTCATATTTCCAGATGTCTTTAAAACTCTTCCGAAAGCAGATCCTAGCTACTCAGGAAGCTGAGATCTAGGAGGATCGCATTTCAAAGCCAGCTTGGGAAGAATAGTCTTCAAGACTCTATCTCCAACTAACCAACAAAAAACAGGGCTGGAGTGTGTTTCAAGTGATAGAGAACCAATTGAGCAAGCAATCTGAACAAGTGAGAGGCTCTTAGTTCAAACATTGATACTAGCTAAAGAAAAAAAATCCCAGTGTTTTAAAGAGTATGGGTCTACGCCTCCAAGGTGGATCTCATCTCCAGTCTTTCCAATGTCAGCTGACCCTCACCCTCTGCCTGTAAGGGGTCAGGAGGAGCTGTAGAAATCATGCTGTGCCTTCCCAGTGTGGAGGCTCAGTTCATACACCTGAGGCATCTTGTCCTGTCTACGGGCTAATGTTCACCGGACACAATGTGCTGTCTACAGTATTACCTGTGTCCCCCCTCCACTTCCATATGGCTCTGTGCATGTATAACTGAGAACCCGGGAGTTCATCCAACAAAACAGATTCCATTCCACTCCCTTGGGGTTCTTCATAGCCTTCCCCATGTTCAGGTTCTCAATCTCTCCTCAAGCAGGAGGAAAACACACCCATCATCCCCAGTGTACTTCCTTAGTCCGAGTCAGTTCACCATCCCTCCCAGCACTGCCCTGCCATTCCTGCCTCTGTACCTCCTCAGGTGTGGACTTTGCCCTGCCTTGCCAGTGGTACTGTGGGAAAGCACTGATGTGCAGGGCCTGGGCCTTTCCTCAAGGCAATCTCAGGAGCAGCTCTCTCACAGGGGAAACCTTCCTACCAAGTCATAGTGAGACTAGCAGCTGGGCCACTATGGAAGTTATCCCAAGTAGAGATGCATCTCAAACACCCTGCACACGCATGTAACACTTAGATCTTTATTTTATATTAAAAACCCAGGCATATGTGGGGCTCAAATTCCCCATCCCCCCTCTTTTCCTGGGGAGATGCCAAGTCCCAAATTATGAAAGACACTCAGGTCTGCTTCTCCCGCCAGCAGGAGGGGCGGGGCGTGTCTTTATCGGGCTAAGCTGAGCTGAGGTAGGATGCTGAAACCTCCCCCCGTCCCTCTCACATATCAGGAGCAGATGCAGGACAGCCGGTTCGATGTTCCACCAGTCTCAAAGGACTTTAATCAGGGAGGGGTTTATATAACAGTAATGGTGGGCAGGAAGAGGAGGGACTAACTGAATATTAACGATTGGCTAATGGGCTGTCCATCAGGTGATGTCACGGAACTTCCTCTATGGGCGGAGACCACAGCCCCCCAAGGACCGGGTCTCTGCCATTACACACGTGGCCGAACGGGGGGCTGCTTAGCTTCTCTTCCGGTTGAGGCCAGAAGGTAGGAGGGGCTACCTTCCACACAGCCTCAGGGCTGGGGGAAGGGTAGCATCTCAGGAGCTCTCATCACCTTTCCCCCATCAAGGCCAAACTGAATCCCCAACAGGCATAGACAAGATTTTGATGTAGGGCTCAAACTTTCTTGAATGTGGGTCTGCTGTGAGGGTCTATACCATCTTCCACCACAGAGCACACCTTCAGGGCATTGTCCATATGTTCAATTTCTGTTTCCCTAGCATGAGCTTTAGAGAGCTTTATAGCCAGGCATGGCAGCCATGTCTGTAATCCTAGTATTCAGGAAGCTGAGGCTAGAGAACAAAGAGTTTGAGGCCCGTCTAGTCTAATAGAGATACATTGTCTCTAAAGACAAAAGCAAAAGCCATGTTTATAAAGCTGTCTGAATACAAAATCATTCTGGATTTGTACAATGCTCCCAACCCAGCCTCACAGCTCTCTTTCCCATACTCAATTTAATGAAGATTATTCTCAGTGAATTGAGCACTTTCAAGGCATTTAGCCTAATTATCATGGAAATTTCCTTCCTTCCTTCCTTCCTTCCTTCCTTCCTTCCTTCCTTTCTTCTTCTCCCTCCTTCCCTTTCCCTCCCTTTTTCCTTCCCTCCCTCTCATCCCCTCTCTCATTTTCCACTGTGCTGTCACTGGGATTTGAACCCAAGGTCTTACACCCTTTCTTGGCATGTTTTGCTCAAGGTTATCACTCTACCACTTGAATCACGCTGTACTTCCATCTTTTTGGTGGTTAATTGGAGTTAAGAATCTCAGGGATTTTCCTGCCCAGGCTGCCTTCAAACCTTAATCCTCAGACCTCAGTCTCCTGAATAATTAGGATTACAGATATAGGCCAGCAATGCAAAGCTTCATACTTCTGTTTCGTTAATCTATTTACTTTGCCACTTAATTACATACTTATGGTAATAAGTACACTTGGCACAAATAGATTCGAAACCAATATAGCTGAAAAATGCCAACTCTGTGGGAATGGACTGAGGTCTGTAATGTTTGAAAGCCAGCCTGAGACTTGTCTGTGAGGTCACAATGGAAACAATGATGGCTTTTACAAGCCACACAGTCTCTGTGACAACTACCTAATTTTCCATGTATGGAGGAAGCTGCCACAGACCACACAGAAGCGTGTGTGTGTGTGTGTATGTGTATGTGTATATATATGTGTATGCATGTGTGTCTGTGTGTGTGTGTGTGTATGTGTCTGTGCGTGTTCCACAAAAGCCTCCCATGAGTGGACGGAGTCACAGGCTGCAGGGCATCCAGCGTGCAGTGGACACCCACCAGCATGTCTCAAGGACAACATCTTTGTTCATCATGCCCATCTTCCAGGTGGGGAAATGGAGGCACAGAGAGGTCAGGTAACTTCTCCAGGGCAGTCTGGCTGCGAAGGCCTGCCTGCTGTGGAGCTCTGGACCAGTGCTCAGTGGAGAACATCGCTGGGATTGTTAGGAGAGTGTTTCCTGTCTTGTTTCAGAAAGCATCTCTTCCTCCACTGGCCCATTGGACCTTCCTTCCACCAAACTGTAGTCAACGCCCTGGCACTTTCCTGAGGAAAATGAGGACATGTTTTGTTTTTCTAAATATGTGTGTGGGGCTGGGGTGGAGCTCAGTGGTAGAGAGCCGGCCTGGCGGGCGCATTCTCCATCCCCAGCATGAAAAGAAAGAATACAAAAAATAACTCATTATGGAAAAATTGAAAGATGCAGGGAAGTGGAGAGAATAGTAAATGCACCCCATGAGGTGTCACTGGGTCTAGCTGTTACCACAATATGGCTGACTGGTGCAAGGAGAGCAGAGTTTGCTGTCCTGGAAGTCTCCCACCCGCCAGGAAGCCTGGTCCTGGTCCTCATCTGTGTTGTTGCTGTGCACCATTTCTATTACCCACAATTAACTATGGTTCAAGAATGTTACATGGAAAACTCCAGAAATAACTAATGAGTTCTTTTGCGAAGACTCTTGGCCACACTTTTTTCATTTATGTATTTTATTATCTTTAAGTAGCTGTGCAAAGTGGTTTCAATCCACCATGTCAGTTAGTGAGGACAATGCTTCTTGATCAGTACCACCCTTTCCGTCATTCTCCTCCATCTCTCTTAGCACTATCCATCCCCTTGAGTTACTCGGTTCCATTTTCACATATGTTCATTGAATATTGTGAATGTATCCACCCACCATTCTCTTTCAGTTCCTATGTTCCTCTCACCCTACACACAATACACATTCCAGCTCTTTTTCTTTCTTCCAGCTTCTTTGGTAGTTTATTGGAGATAAGAGTCTTATGGTCTTTCTTGCCTAGGCTGCCTTAGAACTTTGATTCTCAGATCCCAGCCTTCCGAGTGGCTAGTATTACAAATGCACCTGACTCTGTTACAAATTCTTGGTATTCATTTTGTTAAATTGTAAGTTAGTTGTTCAAAGGAATTACACCATTGGATTTCTCCCCTAAGTATACCATATTTTAATTAATACATTTGTGTATGCATATGACCCTGTATATATTTACATATATATTTATTATTTAGGTATAACTTCTGCATAATAGAGAAAACATGTGTCCTTTGTCTCTCTGAGCCTGATTTTCTTTTTTTTTTTTTCTTTCAAATTTTTATTATCAAACTGATTGAGCCTGATTTTCTTAATTTGACATAATTTCTTTGCAGGTCTTGGTCACTTTTTTTTCTTCTCTTTCTTTTTATTTTTGTCTGAGACCAGGACTTGAACCCAGTACTTGATGCTTTTGCTCCTTGGCTGGCACTCTACCTGTTGTGCCAAGTCGCGAGACGACCACCAAGAAGGCCACCGAGACTCAGATATTCTGAAATGCAAAAGAAAGGCAAGGCTTTATTCAAGCGAGCTGCAACTCGGGCCCGTCCTACCCACCAACACAGCGGAGGTTAGGAGGAAGCCCCAGCTGTGATTACACAGGGCTTATAAAGGCAAAAAACAAAGTTACAACAATCAGGTGTTCAAGCAAGCAAGATTAGGACACAGGTACAAATCTGATTGGCTCCAGGATTGAGGCACTCTGGGGGCAGTCAGAGTTAAGCATTCCCAGCGGTTAGAGTTCTAGACTGACTGGGCCCTAATGGACTTGTCCTGGGTTTGCTCACAGGGCCTGCTTATCTCAGGTTCGCGTGGTAAAGTGGGGTTTGCGTGGTAAAGTGGGGCCTGACTTCAAAGTCTGGCACTTCATTTCCCCCTTTTTCTCTTTGGTACCTTGGGAGTCAATCATGGCTCCATTCTGTCCATTTCAATGGCTTGCATGTCTAGGGGATGATATAGAGATAAGGCATGGGCCAGTAGGGCCCAAAGTAGTAACCAAAAACAACTCTGGTCCCTTGGTTTTAAGGGGGGGCTGATGGGTGAAGATCATCCATTTTCTGTAGCTTCTTCAGGCTGACTGAGGGGCGTTGACCTTACCTAGCCAGGAACCCATAGCCTTAGTCTACTTCACCAAGGGACTGCAGGATTACTGCAAATTGAAAATTAACTTTCACCTATACAGACTTACCATTAGCTGTATAGTGTTTAGTATCCAAATGTAAGCAACAAAATACATAAACTTCTCAGCTGTGCTCTAAGGGTCGGGTGGCTATACCCGTATTCCTGAGTAAGCCCAAAACTACCTAAAATAAGGGGGTCACCTCACTTTGGAGTGAGCTACCAAAATAACATCAACACTAGCCAGGGTAGAAGGCAAAAAGAAAATTATAACAATGTTCAGTTTAACTTTCTTTTCTTGAGGCGAAAGCGAAGTGGCTGAGTCGGGTGCTTGGAGACCTCCCATGTTCCACCACGGTAGTCGTCATCAGGGCAAAGGGGTCAGCTAGCCTGGCGTGGGAGCAGTGGACCCAAGTGGCGATGCCGTCTACCTTGAGGGCGGTAGGAGTAGTCAGTAGCACTACGTATGGTCCCTTCCACCGTGGTTCTAGGGATTTGGGGTTATGTCTCCGGATGAACACCCAGTCCCCTGGTCTGAATAAATGGGGGATAGCGACAGAAGCAGAATCATATAATGCTTTAAGTTGGGGCCACATATTCTGGTGCACAAGCTGCAAATAATCAAATTTACACAAAAATTCAGCATCATCCAAATCAGCAAGCAATTCAGTCTGAAGGCTAGGGATAATGGGTGGGGATTACCCGTACATTATTTCAAAAGGAGTAAAGCCAAGCTGATAGGGAGAATTTCTTACTCTAAGCAGAGCAAAAGGAAGGAGTGACACCTAGTCTGCGCCAGTCTCTAAGGCCAATTTAGTCAAGGTCTCTTTTAGAGTCCGATTCATTCTCTCTACCTGTCCTGAACTCTGGGGTCTATAAGCACAATGCAATTTCCAATCCATCCCCAGTGCAGCGGCTATTCCCTGATTTACTTTTGAGACGAAGGCCGGTCCGTTGTCTGACCCAAGGGTGGATGGGAAGCCATACCTGGGTAGGATTTCTTCCAGGATCTTCTTAGCCGCTACATTCGCGGTCTCGTGCTTTGTTGGATAGGCTTCAACCCATCCTGAAAAGGTGTCTACAAAAACTAGCAAATATTTGTATCCAAATTTTTCCAGGTTTAATTTCTGTGAAATCTACTTCTTAATACACGCCTGGCCTATCCCCACAGAGGCGAGCTCCTTTAGTAAATGGTTGATTGGGGGCGTTGGTGAGCTGACAGGCCTTACAATCTTTAACAATATTTTCAATAAGTTGATCTCCTTTCTAATTTTCACTTTGGAGTGTCAGAGCAAGTCCTGCATTCTTCAGGTTCCCATGTGAGAAGCTTGGTGGATTCTCTTAAGGATCCCCTTACCCAGCCCTTGTGGCAAGATAAGTTTCCCTTCACAAGTTCTCCACCAGTCATTGTTTCCTTCTCTGTTCGGGGTTTTGTGGGCCATGGGAATTTTCTTTATCCACTCCAAGTCTTCTTGGGAATACTGGGGCACAGGAGGCAAAGCTCGTGGCTCTGGGTCTAATAGAGTCAATACTTCTCTGGGCTGAAGGGCTGCTTCCTTAGCTGCCTGGTCGGCCAGATTATCCCCTCTAGTCACTGAATCAACTCCCTTTTGATGACCTGGACAGTGCATAATGGCAACCTTTGCCGGTTCCCATAGGGCCCAGATGAGGCTTAAAATCTCCTGCTTGTTTCTAATGGCCTTTCCTTTGGCTGTCAGTAGCCCCCTCTCTTGGTATTCATGTCAAGTAGGCCTAAGGCAGGGGCTTTCAGAAGGCTTTTCTAGATTGCCTCAAAGGCTTTTTGCATCTGCTCAGTCCAGTGAAATTCTGGGAGGTTTTTGGTGGCTTCATATAGAAGCTTGGCCATCTCAGCGAACCCAGGTATCCGCCAGTCATTGTTTCCTTCTCTGTTTGGGGTTTTGTGGGCCATGGGATTTTTCTTTATCCACTCCAAGTCTTCTTGGGAATACTGGGGCACAAGAGGCAAAGCTCGTGGCCCTGGGTCTACTAGAGTTAATACCTCTGTTCATATAGAAGCTTGACATTCTCAGCAAACCCAGGTATCCACAGCCAGCAAAAGCCTGCTGTTGCCAGGAACTCTGACTTGTCTGGCTGACTTAGGCACAGGGATTTTCAGCACAGTCTCTTTACGTGCATCTGACAGCCAATGCTTGCCCTCTTTTAATATGAAGCCCAGATAGGTGACTTCAGGTTTACAAATTTGTGCCTTTTAACATTCTAGTCTGTAAAAGCTTTTTCCTGACTGGCTGGGGAACTGATCTCTGATGACCTAAAAAAATTACCTTTGCAGGCCTTTTAACAGATCTCAATAAGGACACAATCTCAGGTCTACAAGCTTTCTTTCCTGAACAGATGTATCAGCTTAAAATTCTCACTGCCAGTCAGAGCTTTGAGTAGATGTGGGCATTGGGATTTTAAACTATCCTCTCATTTGACAAACTTACCCTTACTAACCACTGTCACAGATGACTGGCAAGTTCCTTCCCAGTAGACAGACATGGGCATTAGTAAGGCATGCTTACGAACTATTCTTCTAGGACTTCCCGGCTTTGATTAACTTTTGAAAGGCCAAACAGGAGTGACTCTAGGATCTGACACCATCTCTGCCATCCAAGCAGTGGCTTACTGCCTCTGGATGCCCTATCACTTTTGTCCTAGGAGGAGTGACTTTCCACTGGACTTGGACTCAGGGCCTGAGTGCTGTTCCTCAGCTCTCCAGCTCAAGACTAGCACCCTACCACTTTGAGCTCCACACAACTCCGTTCCCAGCACTCTGCTGGCTGGTTAGAGACAAGTCTCTTACAGGGACCTTTCTCTGCCAGGGCTGGCTTTGAACTGCAGATTTCAGATCAGTGAGTCTTACAAGAGGCCCCTTTATTCCAATTAAAGGCCAAACAGGGTGGTCCACACAGAAATAGTTTCTAAGCATGCTCTTACCTGGAACTTAGTAAGGGCCAGTATTAGATCTTGACAAACTCGTAGGAATCACCTGTGCTTCTCTGTGGGCCTGCTGGAAACTGTTACAAAAAACCTACAAAGAAGCTGGAATGGCAATTAAACCTTTTGGTAGCCATAATTCTCCTTTTCTCACTTTGCAATAATTATTTAGGACAATTTTACTTCCAAATTTCTTATGTAGAAATGTATTCTTGATTTCCAAAGCCTTCTTACTAACCCAACGCTTTAGCTTTTATCTGCATTGGAAAAACTGAAGCTCACAGGCATTCTGAAACCAAGTGCTGCCCTTTGCCTACGGACTGCTTGTTTCAAAAGCGCCTCTTTTTTTTTTTTTTCTTCAGTCCCAGTTACTGCATGGCATGAAGACCTTTGAACTCAAATGACAATTTTTCCTTAATGCAAGAATTACAACTAGAAATACTTATCCATTCAGCTTTCCAATATATTAGTGAGAAACATTGGCCCATTTTGCCATTTCTTCCTACATACATAGAGCTAATGAGAGTTTACTTCTATCCCCATTAGTTTAATATATATCCTTTTACATCCAAATTTCTGACACTTAGCTCTGATTTTTTAATTAAACATTTTTAAACTATAGTTCCTCTTTAAAACAATGCAATAATCCTTTAAAGCATTTGGTAATGCCCAAACTTGATGACCATTTGAATTTAAACAAACTCACTCAATTTTACATCATACTAACAGTCTTGAACATGTTCACACTCACACATGCACACACACATACATATTCAAAAGATCTTAAAGCGCGCAAAATAGGCATCGGTCATACATTTTCCAGTGGCAAGAGATGTTTTTGCCAATCTTACTCCTGCAGCACACAAATTTTAAGACAAAACCTTTAATATATGATTTTAGCATTCTCCAGCCTCATTTTCCAGGGCTCGATAGTCTTAGTAAAACATTTTTAGTCTTAGTAAAACATCTTAGCACACCAAATAATTTTCTGCTTAAGAAGGCTGGGTGGGGGCTGGGGATATAGCCTAGTGGCAAGAGTGCCTGCCTCGGATACACGAGGCCCTAGGTTCGATTCCCCAGCACCACATATACAGAAAACGGCCAGAAGCGGCGCTGTGGCTCAAGTGGCAGAGTGCTAGCCTTGAGCAGGAAGAAGCCAGGGACAGTGCTCAGGCCCTGAGTCCAAGCCCCAGGACTGGCCAAAAAAAAAAAAAAAAAGAAGGCTGGGTGGGGGGTCCCCCAGAGTTCTTATTGGGGACACTCACACTGATTGTGAGCTGTCGCTTGTACATCTCATGCAGGTTTGACACAAAAGAGACTGTCAGACTTATAAACACAGAGACGACAGTGCTGCGCGGTGCGGTCACTCTCTGCCACCTGCGGATGGCTTGGGCTGGCCTCGTGTCTGCTCCTGTCGGCGGCGGCTGCGGGTCAGGACTCGGGGCTGACGCCTCCATGCCCTGGGCTGCCGGCGCCAGGACTGGTCGGGACCCTCCACAGCGGAGGGCTGAAACATTTTAAGAAACGCCGAACCCAAGCTGGAATGTCCCTGTCAACTAGTTCCCTCCAGGTGTCTGAGCTATCTCCTTGACCTCCCTCCAGTGAGCTAGGGTCAAATCTCGGGGGCTAGATGGAGATGTTTAGTTCAAAAGGCTACAAAAAAACAAACACTACAACACACAGGCCTGAGAATAAGAAAAATTATGAGTTGGAGATCTCCTAGGTTGGCCCACAAGCCTCCTCCTGCTAAGCAGCAGGAGCAGACCTAAGTTGGCCCACCCTCCTGCAAGGGTGCAGGAGGAGTGGACCCAAGTGGACTCAGAGTCTGGGGCGTCCCCCAGTCTCCCCGGCATTGCCGAGTAAGCGCGTCCGCTTCGACAACCCCTTAAAGAACCCCTTTAAGCAAAAGCAAAATAGACCAACAGACAAATTACAGGACAAGACAAGTAAACAAATGAATAGCGCTGTTTCCTTACCTTCGGAGTCTGGGGTCTCGGGGGTCTCTGGGTCGATCCCGGACAAAACCCCAAATGTTGTGCCAAGTCATGAGACGACCACCAAGAAGGCCACCGAGACTCAGACGTTCCGAAATGCAAAAGCAAGGCAAGGGGCTGGGGATATGGCCTAGTGGCAAGAGAGCTTGCCTCATATACATGAGGCCCTGGGTTCGATTCCCCAGCACCACATATACAGAAAACGGCCAGAAGTGGCGCTGTGGCTCAAGTGGCAGAGTGCTAGCCTTGAGCAAAAGGAAGCCAGGGACAGTGCTCAGGCCCTGAGTCCAAGGCCCAGGACTGGCCAAAAAAAAAAAAAAAAAAAAAAAAAGCAAGGCAAGGTTTATTCAAGCGAGCTGCAACTCAGGCCACATTCTACCCACCAACACAGCGGAGGTTAGGAGGAAGCCCCGAGCTGTGATTACACAGGGCTTATAAAGGCAAAAAACAAAGTTACAACAATCAGGTGTTCAAGCAAGCAAGATTAGGACACAGGTACAAATCTGATTGGCTCAGGGTTTGAGGCACTCTGGGGCAGTCAGAGTTAAGCATTTCCAGCGGTTAGAGTTCTAGACCGACTGGGCCCTAATGGACTTGTCCTGGGTTTGCTCACAGGGCCTGCTTATCTCAGGTTCGCGTGGTAAAGTGGGGTTTGCTTGGTAAAGTGGGGCCTGACTTCAAAGTCGGCACTTCATACAATTGAGCCACACCTCCTACTTCTTGAACACTGTTAGTTAGCATCATGACCCTAGGCTGGTCCCTGCCTCTCTCAGGACTCCAGGTTACTACTGATAACAGAAGGTTCTTGAACCTTTTCTTTCCTTTTATATTACTTTAGTCTGGAATCTCTTAGCATAGATGAGATCTTTCTACCCCTCTTTGGGCCTCCTTAGGCCTTTGGGCTTATTTTTAATTAACCAGCCTGAACGTCAGGAATGTAAGTACTTACAGGTCAATCAGCAATAGTGCAGCCACTTTCCCCCTAGGCCCAAGCCTGCTCCCTCCACCTCCCTCCCAACCCCTGCCTCTGCTGGGCAGCCTATGGTGGGCCAAAGCCCCAGAGGTTCAGCAGGCTGTTGGCTGGACAGTTCCCAGGTGCTGCCAGCAAGCTGGGAATGTAACTGGCTAAGCTGGGAGGAGGGCAGGCATGTCTTTGCCAACAACAGAAGGTAGCATAGGAGCCATCTGTCTGGGAAGACATCCACTTTCACCTGAGTTTCCTCCGTCCCTCCAGATCTGAGAGTCTAGAACCCTTCTAGCGCATGGGGTTCCAGATTCTCCACCATCTAGAAAATGAGTCGCAGCTGCTAGTTCTAAATAAACACATTCCCAATAGCCCTTTCCTGGAGGCTCGCCTCTGCTGGAGAACAGCTTGAACTCAGCACTCAATCACTTGAAATAAAAAGATAGTTTCTAGCTACTTAGAAGGATGAGATCTGAGGATTGAAAGCCACAGCCAGCCCAGACAGGAAAGTCCATGAGATTCTTATCTCCAATTAACTATCAAAAAAGCCAGAGCTGGAGCTGTGGTTCAAGTGGTAAAGTGCTAGCCTTCAGCAAAAAAACTCAGGGACAGCATCCAGGCCCTGAGTTCAAGCCATAAGACTGGCATTGAGAGAGAGAGAGAGAGAGAGAGAGAGAGAGAGAGAGAGAGAGAGAGAGAGAGAGAGACAGAGAGAGAGAGAGAGAGAGAGAGAGAGAGAGAGAGAGAGAGAGAGAGAGAGAGAGAGAAAGAAGAGAAAAAAGAGGGCCGGACCCTAGCCTGCTCTGTCACCAGTTAGAGTGACACAAGTCAGTAATGGATTATTGTCACCTCTGTTTCCTCCAGAGACTTGCACCTCTACCCTGCCCCCTCTCTCTCTTTCTTGCTCTCTCTCTCTCTTTCTTATGCCAGAACTCAGAGCCTCATGCTTTTGCTCATCTTTTTTTGCTGAAGACTAGCACTCTACCACTTGAGCCACAGTTCTACTTCTGGCCTTTTGCTGGTTAATTGGAGCTAAGACTTTCCTGCTCAGGCTGGCTTCTAACCGTGGTCTTTAGATCTCTACCTTCTGAGTAGCTAGGATTACAGGCGTGGGCCCTGGTGGCTGGAATCAGTTTATCTGTAGAAGGGAAGTAGTAACAACATCTTTCTTACAGAGGGAATGTGACAAAGGAGATGATGTAGGCAAAGCCATTTTCACAAAGCTTGGCTCAGTATATATATATATATATATATATATTTTTTTTTTTGGCCAGTCCTGGGCCTTGGACTCAGGGCCTGAGCACTGTCCCTGGCTTCTTCCCGCTCAAGGCTAGCACTCTGCCACTTGAGCCACAGCGCCGCTTCTGGCCGTTTTCTGTATATGTGGTGCTGGGGAATCGAACCTAGGGCCTCGTGTATCCGAGGCAGGCACTCTTGCCACTAGGCTATATCCCCAGCCCTGGCTCAGTATATTTTATTATTATTATTATTTATAATTATTTATATTCATTTACTTCTCTTACCCCAACCAAATAGTGGAGCAAATAGAAAAGCTTATATTATGCTTCTGGTGGCCTATATTTGTAGAATGATCTATTTCTTAAGTTACACATTAACTTAAGGTCTCATTAAGTGGCTCACTGCCTCGGGCAGCAGATTACTTATAAATAGTGTAATATTTAGTGGCTCCTTAGCTTTGCAGTCAGACATTATTAATGGTGCATGACTTTGACCATGCACCCCCGTCTGCTTACATATGCGAACATTGACTGATAGATCAAGGTACTACCCAAACATGAGAGGTGGTCCTATGATTTTTTTTGAAAAACATAAACACAAAATGAAAAGGGAGATCATCCAAGTTTCCTTCCACCCAAGAATGAAGAAGAACATATTCCAAGGGTTGGTAAATGGGTTCCGGTTCATTTAAACCTAGTCATGGCCTAAGTATCCCTCTAGAACACCTTCGGAAAATGACATCAGTCCTGGTAGATAATCTGCTGAGCCTTTCACTTGGCAAAGAAAGGACTGATTTTCCAATAGCTAGCTAGTCCAGTGGTTGGGGGATGGAGGCAGGAAGGCGGCCCTGTGACTTAGACTTAGCACAGTTTCCTGGATTCCATTGCTGTGTGTGGTACGCCAGGTGTGGGCGGCTGGGGGAGGCATTGGCAGAAGCCGGGGGAAGAGGGCAGGTGTGAAGGTGGGAAGAATACATGAGGGAGTGCAACAGCCGAGCGGTGATTTGAAGGTGGTCTACTTGTCCACATTGCAGCCCAGCCAAAGCTCTTCACATATCACATTTGGCTTTCGTGTGTGTGTGTGTGTGTGTGTGTGTGTGTGTGTGTGTGTGTGTGTGTGTGTGTATGTGCTGGACTTGGGGGTGGAGCTCATGGCCTAAACAGTCCCTGAGATACGTTGCTCAAGGCTGGCGCTCTACCACTTGAACCATAGCTCCACTTAGGAGTTTTTAGGGAGTTCATTGGAGCCTGTGGACATTCTTGTTCCTGCTGGCTTCAAACCATGATCCTTAGATCTCAGCCTTTTAAACGACCAGGATTGCAGGCATGAGCTACGAGGACCCAGTCTCACATGTGGCTTTCTGACTAAAAATGAAGTGTAAGGTGTGAGTGTCCTGGAATGGTTAAGAATATGGCTATTCATGCCTTCACATCCAGGGAAACGACCCAAGTGCAGTACCTTGCCTGTGCCCCAGGCCCTGTCCCTTACACACGCCATGTCCAGGGAGGCTCAGTTCCATGCCTGCCAGACACCCGGCGGCAGGCCCCCTCCGAGCCTGGGCTGCCCACACAGCACAGGCCCGCTTCTGGGTCCAGATTCACTCCTGCTACCAAGAGTAAGAGTTCCGGAAAATTCTCCAACCAGCAGTCTGCTGTGTGGTTTGGTAGAGCAAAGTTTGGGTTGTCCCTTGATTTCTGTTACATCCACAGGGAGCCCCTGGCTTCCTGGCGACTCCCCACATCACAGACCATAATGACTGGCAGAAACCTTCCACACCAATGTGGCCAACCCTCCCAGAGGGGCAGAGAGCAAACAAGGGCTGTGGCAGAGAGGTGTGCCTACAACTGTCGGGGAGACAGCACCCCTCATCCCAACCATCTCCTTTGGTTCCTGCAGCCATTTCTTTTGTACCAGATGTCTGCTCTGTCTGTGCCAAGTGAGCAGTGGAGAAGTGACTGAGCGAGTCACTACCCCTCTGCTTCACACTGCTCAAAGCACTCAGTGCACCCAGAAAGATGGGCAGACGGAGCCCAAGGGAGCGGACAGTCAGTGCTGGCATTGTCTGGCCCCTTGCCGGAGGTTTGGTTTCTCTGCAAGCCCTCTCAGCTGCTCCTGGGCCGGGCCCCCACAACGTACACGCAGCTCAGCACCCATACCCCCAGCCCAGGCCCACTGCCCGCCATCCACAGTGCATGGTCACGACTGCCCCTCTTCCAGGCCTCCGTACCACGGTGGTCTCCCCTTTCTGGGTTGGTAAATAAAGCCACGGCTCAGAGATGGTGAGCCTTGATGATTCCTTGAGGACCAGCCTGGACTGAGAGCGAGCACTTGCGGGGGTCGAGGGCTGTGACCAGCAAGGCGAGGGGCCACAGAAAGATGCCAGGCAGCACCTATGCCACACGAGTCAAATGGTTCCAAGTGTCCTGGGACACAGCTTCTGAAAGGTCCCACTTTCCATGGACCCCAAACACTGCAGGGCTGCTATGCATGCCAACCACAGGGTGATGCCCCCTGGGCACCTGATAGTCCCTCAAGGGCATAAGAAGCGGCATGAGGGTTGAAGGGTCTCCATTCTCAGCAGTCACCCGGCTCCTGTGGTCCCCAGCCCCCCACTCTGCAGTCACCAGGCCTCCTGAGGACAGGGAGTAAGAGTATGCCAAGCCCCCGACACGCAGCCTGTGCACAGACGCTCCAAGCGCCAGGTTTCTATGATCGTCCTGCTAGCTGGGTGTCACTGCATCATCACAGGGGACAGGGAGAGCCCTTCCCCACAGGACTGCAGGAATCTGTGGAAAGTTAGACCTGTAGGGGCTCTCAGCCCTGCCTGTCTGCTAGGTGGGTTTGCTCAGTGACAGAGGGTGACAGAGAGCAGTGAAGTTAGGATGGACGCAAAGAAAACAGCAGGATGGGGTTGAGAGACAAGAGGGCGATCATGGAGGAACAGCAGGCACAGAGCCAGACATCCTGTACCTTGCTCAGATTTTGTGACCTTGGGACATCATCTCACCTTGAACTTCATTTACTCAGAGTAAAATAGAACTATAGAGCTGGGTGCGGGGGTGTGGGGGTGTATGTCTGAAATCCAAGCACTTGGAGGATTTCAAGTTCAAGATCAGCCTGGACTACATGTGAGACCCTGCCTCAAAAAACCTCTGTCTCGGGGAGGGGGGAATGAGGGAGGAGGTAAAAAACAGTACAAGAAATGTATCCAATGCCTAACGTATGGAAGTGTAACCTCTCTGTACCTCAGTTTGAAAATAAAAAATAAAAAACCAACAACAGAAACCTCTGTCTCTGTCTCTCTTTCTGTCTGTCTGTGTGTCTGTTCTTCTCTCTCTCTCACACACACGCACATACACACACACACACACACACACACATACTCAGTCACTCACACATACTTACCACCACAGGCTGTAAGGGAGAGTATACAGGATGGTAGTCATTACACAGCCAGGGCTCATAAATGCTCGTTCCCTTCTGGTAGAGTGTAAGACGTGGCTTTTACCATCTCTTTTCCCAACAACAGGGAAAAGAACAGGTCAGTATCCTCCCCCCCACCCCCAGTACTCCCTGGCCCATTAAGCTCTAACAAGCTCATTTCCACGCCTTGGAAACTGCTTAGCTTAGGAATGGAATGTTCTGGGCCCCACTGATGTATTTTCAGATTACTTTCCTTGGGCCGCACTCTCTTCCATAGCAGAGCTCTGCCAGGCTGGGTTATACCATGGGCCAAGAGAGTAAGAAGACCTGCCCACCTTGCCCACTCTGCCAGAGTTGCAGGATGTGCATTTGTGGAACTGGGAGGGGGAGAAGTGGGACTGTTCAGGGGAACCAATACTGTGGATGTTGGCAGCCTTGGCCCTATTTCTTTGGATAAGAAGAGTGGCTGTGCCAGGCTTCGGTCAGTGGCGAGGAGAGCTGCAGATGCCAGTCATTCAACCAGCTCTTTTCCTGATGGCCAGCAGAGGGCGCCAGGTTCCCAAGTACCAATCCACCTTGCTTTTGAGCTCTGAGAGGATGCTACCCACAACCAATTTACCTGCATACTGAACACAGGGTCTACCTGGCTGGTGTGAGCTCAGAGAGAGGCTGCCACCCTGCACAAACCTCCCTCTGAGCTCAAAGGCACCTTCATGGATGGCAGGTGTTAACTTCCAGTTCTCCTCTGGAGAGGACACAGAGAGACTGGCATGAGTTCACAAGAGGCTTCAAGAGAGCAAAACACGGCTCAGAATGTTTGAGTTATTGGCCAGCATCCTCCAGCTGCTAGATGGTTGTGCCTGGTTTGAACTTCAGTCAAGCTCCCAACACTCTTCAGCCTGCTTCTTAATGGTGTGCCTTAGAACCAGACACCCCAGGAGAAGTGGGGCACCTCTCAGGGGATGTGGCAGGCATGTCCTCACCTGTGCCTGAGGGCTCCTGCCCCAGCTCTCCCTGCCTGCCCCTCTGCTCATGCCCTCCTCCTCCCTCCTCCCCCCCCACCCCCCAGGAACCATCTTGTCACCAAAGGTCCGACAGCAAGCCTTCCTGACAAGGCTGACCTTTGCTCACCCAGAAGCCCCTTTGAACACGTTCACCTTCCACTAGAGGCCTCTCATGATGAAAATTGCTCATACACAAGGAACAATTCAAAGGCTTACTGAGAATTAGGTGCAACCAGTCCATGTGCCGAATTAATGCTGAAACCATGACTCTGAACCCTTGCTGCTAGCCACATTTCTCCAATCTGCCACCACAGGATTCTAGTGGCAGACATGATACTGCCACACGTGGGATGACCCCTTGTCTTGGGTGCTCACTGCATCCTGTAAGGCTTCCCCTCCCCCAGGTGGCTCTCTGTGCACGCTGTGGGTCTCAGCTGGGTGAAGACATGGGTTGGAGCTAATAGGAGTTCTCTGTGTCCAACCATCTGGCTCCCAGGTGTGGGGTGTGGTGGCATAACAAGCACTCCTATTTTACAGAGAGAAGTACAGGCTTTGGGAGGAAGGGCTTGCTGGATGCTCTGAGCCAGGAAGGCCAGTGGCTCTGCTGCTCTTCTGGGTGTTTGTGCACGATGAAGGGGCTGTGTGCAAAGCCATGCCTCCACCCTGGTTCCTGACCCTGCTTCATTACCGTACAGCTATGGCAGAAGTCTCTGGGGGGCAACGGCAAGGTGTCAGCATGGCTGCTCCCTCCCAGGGGCACAGGGACAGTCCATTTCCTCAGCTCTGCTGGCATCTGGAAGCTCATGGCTCCTTTCTCCATCAGTATGTCTTGCTAGGTCCTCCTTCTCCCTGCCCCCCCCACCTCTCTGCTCCTCTCCCACTTCCTTCTCAGAAGGACCTAGGTAATTACATCCAGGATCATCTTCCCAGGTGAAGTAATCATCCCTTGCAGTGCAAGTACCTCCTGCTCAGTGTGTGGGTCAGCTTCCTGGTACAGTAACAAATACCTGGACGGTCAATTTACAAAGCAAACAAGTAGATTGGGACTCACAGTCCCCATGTGTGGGCAGCCAGCCAGTGGCTTTGGACCTGTGGTGAATGAGCACATCATGACCCTGGCACATGGTGAAGCAAAACTTCTCACCTCAGTTTTAGGAGGTGAAAGAGAGGGAGAGGAAGGGACTAGGGTCCCACAATCCTCTTTCCTGTGACCTGACGTGACTTCTTAGAGCTTTCCCCACCTCCCAGCAGTGCCACTCTAGGGACAAGGTCTTTCACACTCAGGCCTTCATGGGATGCTTAGGTTCCAAACTACAGCACCATATTTTGGAGCTGGGAGTTAGGACACCGGGGAGAGGCGAGTTCTGCCTACTGCCATGACACTCCGGGCAGGGACACACACTGACCATGGGGCTGAAGGCATCCTTGGACCTTGCTCTCTCAGACTGAAAAAAGAGGCATGTATGGAGGTGGGGCAGGCATGTGTGTGTATGGTGGGGAGGGTGTTTGAAAAGGCAGACCACAGGGCCTGGACTGGCCAGGCACCAGAATCTGCCTGAGGTCCTTCTACCCTGCTCTGCCACTCACAAATGTCTTCCAGCCGCCCCTTAGGGATGAAGGCGGACACTTCCCACTGCAGCCTCTCTGCATCTGGATGGACACGGCTTGTCTCCAGACCATCTGTGTGTTGGAATCTCTTCAGGGGCTTTGCAGCCCCCATGTCCCAGCCTGCTGCTGAAATGGAGAATATCTACCAGTGCCCAGGGACCCTCATGGGCAGGGAGCCTGGGCCCCCGTGCACCCCATCACAGGGCCACCACATTGTTCCTGGCAGCAGGCAGGAGTGGGAATCCACCCAGAGGTCCACAGGAGGCCTTGTCCTCCACTGCTAGGGGGAGTGGGCAAGGCAGGTGGCCCAGGGTCCTTACCCCAGTGTACACTGGATGGCAGTAGAGGGCAGGGAGGGACAGTCATTTGAGTGAGTGTGTAGGTGCAGAGCCAGGCTGGGCCCTCGTGAGAAGCATTAACAAGGTCCCGTCCACATAGGAGGGGACAGAAGCACTCCAGGGGAGGGCAGAGCAAGTGAACTTAGAGCTCATTTCTGAAAAGCTGTGGTGACAAAAACAAAATGTCCCCTGGGAGAGTACATAACCAGGGGACGGATGTCAGAAAAGAGGCTGAGAGGGCATTGGGCTTCTGTCACCCAGCCTCTGGCTTCCCTGTGGGCACACACCCCACCTCGGTGCAGAGGGGGCTGCCCCTGCCTCTTCTGTCCCCAGTCTCCACACCGGAAGCTGTTGATCCCTGCAGCACACACCCTGTTCCACCTCCCACCTCCCCTGGGAAGAAGGTCACACAGCAAGCCTCCCTCCCCCCACCCCCCACCCATGGATTTATCACCTGCACAGCCCTCCCCATACCAACCCTTCCAGTCCTTGCTTGGCTTCTGTTTCCACCTTGCCTGGCTTCTGTCCCCACCACTGGGCTACCTACTGAGAGCAGAGGGTCTGACTCATAAAGCTTGCTCAGTGGATCCCACATCTGGCTGTCATCAGTGTCTAAAATCCTCTTCTCCTAGCTGAACCACTGGTCCCCTTAAAGTAAGCCAAACACTCAGCACTAGCATGGGGGGGTGGGGAGGGGGAGAACGGGGAGATAGCCCAAGGTGAGGCTCATTGATGACTGTGTGCTGCCACCTGCTGGCCAGTCAGGTTTAGGGTTGTGCAGAGTGAAGAGGGAGGAAAAGGACACATTTCTGTATCCTCCGTCAAGGCTACAGGCTGTGGAGCATTTATCTCCCAGCTTGCTTATCTCCTTGCTTCTCCCACACCCAGGCCTAGGGCTAGAACACTATACCCGCCCCCAGGGTGTGACTGACACCCCAAATTTCCCCTCTTCCTCCCATCACAAAATCCATCTCAGATGCTGTGGGTTTGTTGAAAAGCCGTTGTTAAAATAACTCATGTGAAGTGGTTTTGGCGGGGGCTGACTATAATGACGACCTTTACCCAGGCCATTTGAAAATAAATATCCAAAGAAATGATCTGAGGGTGGATTTTCAAGTGCTGCACTGGTGCTCCAGAAAATCAGAATGGGGAGAGCTCTGGGTCACCCCAAGATAGAGGTCAAATGGGTGTCCAGCTGCACAGTCTGCCCTCTTAGGATGTCATAAAGCAACACAGGATTAGTGACTTTAGACACCTCATCACTGAATGGGTATAAAGACTAGAATCTCTTCTCAAAAGCCTCAGGTAAATTCCTGGATGGAAGGTGATGCTGAGGCGTTTAAGGAGAAGCGTGAGATTCAAGTCACAGGCCAGTTTCACCTGCCCCCAAATTGTCCCCTACTCCCTCTCAAATGGGATGTGGGCCTGGGCAAGAGAAAGCAGTGTGGGGACAAAGAAGTGCTCTCTGCTGCCTCCTGCTTACTATCTGTCTGTCCAGAGTTGCTATCTGTCCACGCCTGCTGCCGGATTGCCCCAATTCATAGCTCCTCTCCAAGAGGTAAATCTCAAGGAATTTTACCTCATTTTTCATCTTTGTGTACTCTGACCTGCATAATGGACAAGGCCTCCAATTCCGTTTTCCCTACTCTAGTTCACCAATTGTTTTGCACACAGATGCAATCCCTCTTCCTCCTCCTTCTTGGTGTGTGTGTGTGTGTGTGTGTGTGTGTGTGTGTGTGTGTGTGTTAGAACTGGGGCATGAACTTGGGGTCTTGGGTGTTTCATTGTTCAAGGCTGGTGTTCTACCACTGTGATCTAGCCACAGCTCTACTTCCAGTTTTTTGTTAGTTAATTGGAGATAAGAGTCTTGGGGACTTTCCTACCCAGGTTGGCTTGGAATTTTGATCCTCAAATCTCAGTCTCCTGAGTAGCTAAGACTATAGACATGAACCACTGGTGCCCAGCTCAGACAAGTTCCTTTGCTCTGACAAGTTTCCCCTTGCATTGAGGATAGATCTCATCTAAGACTCTAGCATGTTCCAGTTTTCTCATGGTCCCCTCCATCTGCTCCTGCATCTGAGAAGCCCCCTGAGGGCTCTTTCAGAAGTTGCTCTTCTCAAAGTCCTGCTCACAGGGCTTGCCGTTTCCTCCCCCCACAGCCAGCTTCTTCCCCAGGCCTCTGGGGTCTCCAGCAGCGCTTTCAGCCTGCTTCTGTCTGCAGAAGCTGCTCAATGTCTTCCCCACACCTCCTATCTATAGAGGTCAATGGAGAGATGCTTCAAATAGTTCCAGAGAGCTTAGGAACTGAGAACCTTGGCTAGGGGCAGACTGAGAATGCCACATCGTTTTGTGGTGACATTGGTGGAATTCAATGAAGATGATTCCAATACTCATTGTCAGATGCTCCTAGAAACAGCTGGAATCTTCTCAGGGCTGGAGTTCAGAGCCAGGCACCTTCAGCTTCTCTGTAACTTGGACTACAAACACCTCCACCATCACAGTCGCTGGAGTTGTCTCCGCACAGCCCAGAATCATGTTATTTCTTTTATAATTTTATTTTTGTCTTGTTTTTCTTTGCTGAGCTTTTCCAAATTATTGGTGTTAGTTCTAGGTTGGTCTAGATTATACCTCTGCTCTCATCAAGTTCATATCAATTTTATATCCTTTTTAATTAATCCACGAGGAGTGAATGGTGCTGCCACTCCTGCACCTGCTCCTGGCTGGCTACCCACTGAGTTGCGCTGCCCTTCTCTGTTGCTATCCATGAGCTTCTTCTGAGCAGTGACTTCAGCTTGGCCTCCCCATCTCCTTGGCCCTCTCTTGGCCGAATGAGTTGACAAAGAGTGGGGTCCCAGCCAGGCTACCAGGGAGACGATGCCAGGTGAGGAAGGTGCCCACCTGCCCCTCTCCAACAGAGCTGCCCTGTGGCATGTGCCCCTGCTGGCTTCTCTTCCTGGCTCATGCTTTATCACAGCACCTGGCAGGTCCACATCACCCTGTCCAGCCCTGCCCACCTATCTCCTGAGCAGGCCTTCCAGCATCCTTCTCCCCAGGCCAGAGCAGAGGACTCCATGCTGTACTGATGTGATACACCCAGGAGGGGCCTCAAGCCTGGCCTGCTGGGACTCAGGCCTGTCCCATTGCAGGTCCTGAAGGAGCCTGTCATGGCAGGACCAGGGGCCTCTGGCCCAGCAGACCCCAGATGTGGAGTCATGGGATGGGTAGAAGAAACAGCTGGCTGGATACTTGGTGGAAAGTGGGTCTGATTGATCCTGGGGAGCCCTTGGGGACAGCTGGTGGGGACAGGAGTGGTAACAGCTCTGCAGTCATCTCACCTCTCCTGGCTCACAGAGGCGAGAAGGGAGCGTGACAGGCCCTGGTCTGTGTCTGTTTGTCTGTCCTGTTATGAGTCTGCCTTCCTCACTCCCACAGCCATTTCCGGAGTATGCTTTCTGTCCTCAATGAAAGCAGATGTCTGCTTCATTGGAGACTATTTCCCAGACTATGGGAGGGGCAGCCTACACCTGAGATGCCACTAAACCTGGCCGCTGGTCACCTTGGCCATCACCATGATGTTTGTTTGTTTGTTTGTGCTGGCCCTGGGGCTTGAACTCCGGGTCTGGGTGCTGTCCCTGAGTTTTTGCTCAAGGCTAGTGCTCTACTACTTGAGCCACAGTGCCACTTCCAGCTACTCAGGAGGCTGAGATCTGAGGGTCAAAGTTCAAAGCCAGCCTGGGCAAGAAAGTTTGTGACACTCTTACTCTTACCTCCAATGAACTGCCACAAAGCTGGAAGTGGAGGTATGGATCTAGTGGTAGAGCACCAGCCTTGAGTGATCAAGCTAAATGGCAGCACTTAGGCCTTGAGTTTAAGCCCTAGTTCAAGCATCTGAAGACACAAACATGTTTTCTCCACAGGGTGTGGGGGAGAAGAGGACACATTTTAAATATTTTCATTCATGCAATTGAGAAATTTGTACAAATGGATTTCCTCCAAATACCCATATCCATTGGTTTGCGAGGCCCCTGTGGACGCGGGCACCTCCTGCCTGCTTGCCCACCCATGATGGGTCTGCTCTGCAAAGTCTCTTGGGGGTCACCGCCAAGTGCTGAGGTGAGCTGATGTCTGCCACTTTGACAGCACACGCGGGTCATAGCTCACGCGTGCTCCCTCCCCAGGATTCACAGCCCCACTCATCATCCGCTGAAGTGTCAAGGATTTCCTTCCTGGAGGAAATTAACTTGCATTTTACACCTTCCACCTATAGAAATTTAATCATCCGCCAGTTCTTGCCTTGACAGAGAGTCAGCTGTGCCCCATTCCTTTCTGTAAATTATGACCTTCCCTGAAGATCCAGTGGGGCCAGAAGAGGGGACTTTGCCATCCACTGGGGGGTGGGGGGGCTCTTCTAAACACCAGCGAGGCCAGGAGGCTTTCTGTGGGGAGATGGCAGCAAGGTGGCCTAGCCAGCTCCATAGAGCAGGACTCACTGTGTTCTCAACAACCCATGTTCTGGAGAGTCTGGGCCCAAACCCCACTCTGCAGGAAGCCAAGGCTCTTCCACAGGGTGATGTGTTGTGGGAAAATAGTGAGCAAATGCACTGGGTACTGCTAACAATCAATCATTGTGGGCATCATTGTTAGAAGGATGACTTAAGCCAGGTACCGGTGGCCATGCCTGTAATCCGAGCTACTTGAGAGGCTGAGATCTGAGAATTGCAGTTTGAAACTAGTCCAGGCAGGAGACTCTGATCTCCAATTAACCATCAAAAAGCAGGAAGTAGAGGGCTGAGAATGTGGCTTGGCGGTAGAGTGCTTGCCTAGCATGCATGAAGCCCCGGGTTCAATTCCTCAGCACCACATAAACAGAAAAAGTTAGAAGTGGCACTGTGGCTCAAGTGCTAGCCTTGAGCAAAAAGAAGCCCAGGGACAGCGCTCAGGCCCTGAGTTCAAGCCCTGGGACTGGCAAAAAAAAAAAAAAAAAAGCAGTTAGTGGAGCTGTGAATCAAGTGTTAGAGTGCTACCCTGGAGCAAAGAAGCTCAGAATCAGAGCCCAGGCCCTAAGGTCATGACCTAGGACACACACACACACACACACACACACACACACACACACACACACACTCACAAATACGCATACACGGTGCGGGGCGAGGGGATGATTTAGTGATCACCAGCCTTTTCAGACAAATGTAGCTGCCTCCAGTTGCCTGCAGCTCTGGCCGCTCCTCTCAGTTACTTTCCAGCCAGTGGCCACAGGGCTCTTTCTAAAGGAACTCCCTGTCAGGCAAGCCTCACCACATCCCTCTGCCTCTCCTCTCTCTCTCTCTCTCTCTCTCTCTCTCTCTCTCTCTCTCTCTCTCTCTCTCATGCCTACCTTCTAGAACTTTCTTTTTTTTTTTTTTTTGTCAGTCCTGGACCTTGGACTCAGGGTCTGAGCACTGTCCCTGGCTTCTTTTTGCTCAAGGCTAGCACTCTACCACTTGAGCCACAGCGCTACTTCTGGTTTTTTCTATATATGTGGTGCTGAGGAATCGAACCCAGGGCTTCATGTATACAAGACGAGCACTTTACCACTAGGCCATATTCCCAGCCCCCCTTCTAGAACTTTCTATCTCAGTTCTGATCTTTGATGAAACTTCCTAGTCTTTGCTCTTGGAACCCTCCACCTACACATGCCTTTCTGCTCTGTTCCCTGCAAACTTCTTTTTGGTACTTTACCTTCTCACTTTGATATTGCCTTTCCTGGAAGAGACATCTCTCTGCTTGAACCCCCAAACCTCACCCCTCTCTTCTTACATACCTGTGCTATGCCCTAGTTGTTTGTGCCTTATGACAGTTCCTAAGCTGAGACCTAACCCAGAATGTGATGGTGTGAGAAGACGTGGACCAGAGCAGGTGTTCAGGTCACAGAATGAACCCTCTTACAGAAGATGGGACCCTGGAGAAGTCAGGGGCTTCTGGCTGTAATCCTAGTTACTTAGGAGGTAGAAATCCAGAGAATCATGGTTCGAGGATAACCCAGACAGAAAAGTCAGTGAGACTACATCTTCAAATTAACTAGCAAAAAGTATGCCTGGAGGTATGGCTCAAATGGTATAGTGCCAATCAAGCAAGCAAGCCAAACAAGTTTAAGGACTCATGTTTAAACCCTGGCACCAGAAAAAGAAATAAAAGAAGGAAGGGAGAAAAGAAGGAAGGAAGGAAGGAAGGAAGGAAGGAAGGAAGGAAGGAAGGAAGGGAGGGAGGAGGGAGGGAGGGAGGGAGGGAGGGAGGGAGGGAGGGAGGGAGGGAGGGAGGAGGGAGGGAGGAAAGGGAGGGGAAGGGAAGGGAAAAAGGGAGAGAGGGGAAGAGGGAGGGAGGAAGGAAGGAATGGGGGAAAGAAGGGAGGGAGAGAGGGAGGATGAAAGAATGAATGAATGAAAGGAGAGGAAAAGGACAGCTTCCATGTCTGTCCTTCCCACCATGTGAAGTTCTGGCAAGAAACCACCACCTGTTGGAAGCTAGTGGCTCATGCCTGCAATACTAGCTACTCAGGAGACTGAGATTTAAGGATGCCTGCTGGAGGTCAACCCTGGCAGGAAAGTCTGTGAGACTCTTATCTCCACTTAATCAGCAAAGATCTGGAAGTGGAGTTGTGGCTCAAATGGTGGAGCACTAGCCTTGAGAAAAACAGCTCAGGGCCTGAGTTTAATCTCCAGGACTGGCACCAAAAAAAGAAAGAGAGAGAGAGAGAGAGAGAGAGAGAGAGGAAGAAGGAGGGAAGGAAGGAAGGAAGGAAGGAAGGAAGGAAGGAAGGAAGGAAGGAAGGAAGGAAGGGAAAAGAAAGGAAAGGAAAGAAAGAGAACACAAGCACCACCGGTGAACTAGAAAATAGATGTTACCAGATGCCAAATCTCCTGGCACTCTGATCTGGGAGATCTGGTCTCCAAAATTGTAAGAAGTAAAGGAATAAATATCCATTGTTTATAAGTCATCCAGTTGATGATGTTTTGTTAGAGCAGCTGAACAGACTGTGACAATCTCTAGATCACACCAGACTGCCTGTGCCGGAAGGTTCTCCCCTCTGCTGGCTCCCAGTGGAAGGTCTGCTTTCCTCCCTGTGTGCAGAAGGCAGAGGTCCAGGGGCCTCAAGGGGGAAGTGCTCAGAGAGCCGCAGTGGAACCCAGTAGCTACCATGCTAGTCACTCCTAAGGCTGCAGACTCTCAGCTCGGCTAGGATGCAAACACCCAATGGTGGCGGCTTGGGAGTGGCCATTACCTCTGGGCAGAATCTTGAGCAATCCCTTTCTGGTTATCAGCCACACATCCTCCAGAGAGCCAGTACGGGTTTTCATTGTGGACCAGGAACCATCATGCCTCTATGCCAGTCAGCATTGGGGCCCCAAGCACATGACGGGGAATCCTATCCCTATACAGACCCACTAGTTGAAGCCCAAGTTCACTACTGTGTCTGGTCCTGAGTGCAAGCTCAGCCTTGTGTTGTCTGCATCCTACCTGTCAGAGCACCTGTCTCCTAAGCGTGCCCTCTTCTCAAGCCCAGCACCTTTGCTCAGAATGGCTTCGCTTAGCCAGCTGTCTGCCTGTCCTCATGTATGGCTCACGGAAAGGGAGAAGGAGAGAACGTGGGGATGGGGTACTAGATTCTATCAGTCATCAATTATGGGTTGACTTCTTCAAAAGCATGGTGTGTCTGGTCCCCCCCCAAAGCTAGAATCCGTGCGACACCTTGTATTCCTTGGCTAATCCTGTCGTCTGGGTTAATTTTCCCTTACAAGCAGGTCAACCCTGTGGGCCTCCCCTCCACTCTTTAAGATCCCTGGGGCCATTGCCATTTGTACCCACTCACCAGAGACTTTGATTTGCTTTAAGCCAGTGATGTCCAAATACGTAGGATGTCAGGCACAGGCATTCTGTCCACCTTTCTGATAGCCATATTTTTTAAAATTTATTTTTCTTATTTATTGTCAAAGTGATATACAGAGAGGTTATAGTTTCATACGTTAGGCCTTGAGTACATTTCTTGTACTGTTTGTTACCTCCTCCCTCATTCCCCCTTCCCCCTCCCCCTTTCCCTCTTCTCCCATGAGTTGTTCAGTTGGTTTACACCAAATGGTTTTGCAAGTATTGCTTTTGGAGTCCTTCGTCTTTTTATCCTTTCTCTCTCGATTTTGATATTCCCTTTCACTTCCCTAGTTCCAATACCAGTATATACAGTATCCAGTGTACTCAGATGAGATACAGTGATAGTGCTGGTACAACCACAGGAAGGGGATACAAGAGGATCATCAACAATAGAAGCTACTTTTAGGGCAGATGTTTGATCCACACAAGCAGAGGAGTGAAGTGTTGCTTTCATAAGAGCAGGAAGCAGGAGCTCAGGGTTTTGGAGGTCTAACAAAGATTCTAGTACTGTTCTGGTGGGCCTTGAACCACACTTAGGGGAAACCAAGTGGCTTATGGATTCTTTTTTTTTTTCAAAAAAAAATTTTTTTTTGGCCAGTCCTGGGGCTTGGACTCAGGGCCTGAGCACTGTCCCTGGCTTCTTCTTGCTCAAGGCTAGCACTCTGCCACTTGAGCCACAGTGCCACTTCTGGCCATTTTCTGTATATGTGGTGCTGGGGAATCGAACCCAGGGTCTCATGTATACGAGGCAAGCACTCTTGCCACTAGGCCATATCCCCAGTCCTCAAATTTTTATTATCAAACTGATGTACAGAGAGGTTACAGTTTCATACGTTAGGCATTGGATACATTTCTTGTACTGTTTGTTACATAGTCCCTCATATCCCCCTCCCACCTCCCCCTTTCCCTTTCCCCCCATGAGGTGTTCAGTTCACTTACACCAAACAGTTTTTCAAGTATTGCTTTTGTAGTTGTTTGTCTTTTTTTACACTGTGTCTCTCAATTTTGGTATTCCCTTTCAATTTCCTAGTTCTAATACCAGTATAGACAGTTTCCAATATATTCAGATAAGATTACAGAGATAGTGTAGATACAACCACAGGAAGGTGATACAAGAACATCATCAATAGTAGAAGCTACAGATACACATGGGACGTTGAAAGTAGTTACAACTGTGATATAACAATCGTTTCCATAACATGGAGTTCATTTCACTTAGCATCATCTTATGTGATCATAAGGGTATAGCTACTGGGCTCTTGTGATCCTCTGCTGTGACTTGCCTAAACCTGTGCTAATTATTTCAAATAAGGGAGACCATAGAGTCCATGTTTCTTTAGGTCTGGCTCACTTCACTTAGTACAATTTTTTCCAAGTCCTTCCATTTCCTTACAAATGGGGCAATGTCATTCTTTCTGATAGAGGCATAAAATTCCATTGTGTATATGTACCAAATTTTCCTGATCCATTCGTCAATTGAGGGGCATCTGGATTGGTTCCAGATTCTGGCCATGACAAATTGTGCTGTGATGAACATTGTTGTGCTGGTGGCTTTACTGTGATTTTGTTTGTGGTTTTTTGGATAGATACCCAAAAGTGGGGTTGCTGGGTCATAGGAGAGTTCTATATTTAGCCTTCTGAGGAATCTCCATACTGCTTTCCACAGTGGCTGAACCAGTTTACATTCCCACCAACAATGAAGTAGGGTTCCCTTTTGGCCACATCCCCTCCAACAATGGTTATTGTTAGTTTTCTTGATATAGGACATTCTTACTGGGGTGAGATGGAATATCAATGTTGTTTTTATTTGCATTTCTTTTATGGCCAGTGATGTAGAGCACTTTTTCATATGTCTCTTGGCCATCCTCATTTCCTCACCAGAGAAGTCTCTTTTTAAGTCTTTAGCCCACTTGATGAGGGGGCTATTGGTTCTTTGCGGTTTTGTTTAGGAGGAAGGTAATTTTTTTAGTTCTGCATATATTTTAGGTATGAGGCCTTTGTCCATTGAATTGCCGGTAAAGATCTTCTCTCAGTCTGTGGGCTTTCTGTTTATCTTGCAAGCTATGTCCTTTGCCGTGCAGAAGCTCTGCAGTTGGCTTATGGATTCTTAAATGTAGAAATGCCCTTTCAAAGATCTTGTCTTCTAGACCCATGTCAGAATTCATCCTTGTAACCAGGTAGAACCAAAGCTGGGAACCAGAATGCCCATAGCCAACTGTGTACCTGTGATGATAGCCATATTTTAAATGTGAAAAAGGAAATGGTAAAAAACACATCTTAGTAACTTATTTTATACTTAGCAAGAATATCCAAAATGCAATCTTCAACATGCAGGCAATGCACAGTTGTTAATGAAGTCGTCTCTTCCTGTGTCTTTGCCCACGTTGGGCTCCTGTCTGTGAGGACCAAGCCCACACAGGCTTGGGAAGGGCTTTTGCCGACAGCCTAGGCCTGACTCCCTGACACTCCCTCCCAGCCCACAGCACAGCCCACCTCACAGCCTCTCTAGCTGGAGTGGGAGGAACTCGCACTAGGTGGCGCTATTCATCCACGTTCATCCTCTGATCTCTCTGCACACCATGCCCTTCATTCTCCCAGAACCCCAAACTTTGAAGGCACAGGATCCCCTTCAGACTCCCAAGCAATCCCCAAATGCTAGTCTCCCTAAACCCCAACTCAGACCCACTCTCTGACCCTCCAGATGTGTGATTCCTAAACACTCAGGCCATCCCACAATTCCAAACCCTTAAGGTGGATCCAAGAAAGCCCCAAGGGTTTAACATCCAAGCACCCCTCAGCTTCATTCACTGAGTGGACACCTCTAGTGTTCCCAGATCTCCAGACTCCCAAACTACTAACTGTACACACTGCCTCTCCCGTCTTCACACCACTCTAGACTTTGAGGATGCCTTTGAATCACCAGATCCCCGAGATGTCTGCCCCCAGACCCCACCCCAGTCTCCTAGGCTGTCAAACCCTGAGGCCTGTAGCCTTGGCACACAGATTCCCCCACCACAGGCTTTATGCCTTCCCAGAACACTAGACCTCCAGGGCTCCTAGCCAGTATCCAGATCTCAAGGCTGACCACTCCCCTACAGAAGCTGGAGGAGGGGGCACTGAATGCCAGGAGCCTGGATTCTGGCATCCTGTGAACTGGAAATGGGGCCTCTCCATCTACTTGGCAAGAGTTACGATAGTGTGTGTGTGTGTGTGTGTGTGTGTGTGTGTGTGTGTGTGGTGTGTGTATTTTGCCACTCCTGTGGCTTGGACTCAGGGCTGAACAATGTCCCTGGCTTCTTTTTGCTCATGGCTAGCAACTTGAGCCACAGCACCACTTCTGGCTCTGCCTGGTTATGTGGTGCTGAGGAATTGAACCCAGGGCTCCATGCATGCAAGGCAAGCACTCTACTGCTAAGCCATATCCCCAGCCGCAAGAGCTACGATATTAAAGGACCATGAATGTCACCTCTATAAGAAGCCCTATCCTGCCTAGTGAGTAAACCAAAGCACGGAGAGTAGAAGAAACTCACTCCAGCTCCCAGCCTGAGAGCTGTGATTGATTCAGGGACTCATGTGGTACAGCCATGCCTGATGCCCAGTATACAGTAAGAGCTCAACAAATGCTGGCTATTCGTAGTATTATTGCAACTCTAGCAGCTAAATCCCCCTCTAGGCCTGGCTCCCACCCAGGCTGACCTCTCCAAGGCCCAATATGGGACCATTCTATCTTCCTGGGGCTGAACAATCAGAACACCTCCCAATTTAGCAACATCTGCAAATTTAATTAACAAGCTGTTTATTTTCCTGGCTGAGCGATTAATAAAGGTGTCAGGCAGAACAAGGCCCTACACAGCTCCCTGCAGTGCCCTGAAAATGTCCCCTCCTTCTGCTCCAGGGGACTGGCCATTTATCAGAGGGATGGAAGGGGTGGGCTCATGGGGACCAGAGGAGGGGGGGAGGGGAGAGAGGAGTCATTAGCTGGGGTTCTCTGCCTTCTGGGACTGAGGAATCAAAGGACACTACTGCCTGTGTTCTCAATGCTGGCTTCTTACACAGTCCCCACAAGCATGGCCAAGCCATGATCTCCCACGACTCAAGGGTTCTGTTTGCTTTGGAAGCTGCTGAGGTGATGGGACAGGTCCTGGGCTGTCACAGTTAGCATCATTCATGGGCAAGATTGCTTTTGGCCATTTTGTTCCTGATGCTTAAGGAATGGTCTGGAGATGCTCATCCAGTCCCATGCATACATTTTACAGGCAAGGAAATGGAGGCACAAGGAAGTGAGCTGTGACGGGCCTATGGTTAGAAGGTAACATTGCCTTAATTAGAAGACAACCAGGATGCAATGTCACTAGGTTCTGTCCGAATGTATGAGCCCTACATTCTCACCCCAAACCCAGCCTGAATATAAACATCCAGGAAGAGACATCAGATACAGGTGTTTGTTTTTCATGATGGATTTCAGGGAGAAAGACGCAAGGAATGGAAAGATGAACTTGAAAGCCAATGGTGTGGATCATACGAGCAACCTTGGACTGGATGAACTTAAATTCTGGGCTGCTCAAAGGACTCCCATGTGTCCTAATTGAAGGAGAAAGCTCAAAGCACCCCCTATTGCCATGCTAATGGGAGACTCTTACCACTCTCTCCTCAAATCCCAGCAACTTCTCTTCCAAACTCTTAGGCTATGATGTTGCTTATCATACCCAGAAAAGATCAGTCAGAGAAAATCAATCAGCCACCACAAATAAATCAGCCAGTATGGCCACACATTTACTTCTCCTGCTGCTAGTATCTGAAAGGGACCACCATGGTCCCAGCCAAGCCTTTCCTCTGAGCCCACTATGTGATCATCTATACCCTCTGTCACCATTGCCACCACAATGCCTATTCTTGCTCATCTTTCCACCTTGAGAAGTTCTTTGTGCTCAGCCCTAATACCAGTTTTTTCATCTTTGGAGGTGCTGGGGATGAACTCAGGGTCTCACACTTGCTAGGAAAGTGCTTTACCTCTTGATTTTTACCTCCAGTCCTTTTGCTTTGTTTGTTTTCCAATAGGGTCTTGTCCTAACTTATTTTATTTAAATTTTTTTTCTGGTTGCAGATCTTGAACTCAGAAACTGGGTGCTTTTTTTCAAGGCTAGCACTTTCTACTTGAGCGACAGCTCCATTTTTGGCTTTTTAAAAAGTTATTGGAGCTAAGAGTCTCACAGACTTTCCTGTCAGGGCTGGTTTTGAACTTCAATCCTCAAATCCCAACATCCAGAGTAACTAGGACCAGTGGCACCTGTTGTGCTAACTTTTCCAGGTTTAATACTGTGATCCTCTTGTTCTGCCTTCTGAGTAGCCGGGATTATAGGCATGGACAACCATGCCTCTGAATACCACTTGCTTTCTCTTCTTTGGTGAGTTCGTAGTCCATTCCTCTTTCTGTATCCATGAGCCGATGGATCCCAAGTTCATGTTTGCATGACATCTTTCCTGGCCTCCCCCAGAACTTCCTGTTGGTAAATAGAGACTTGTATGTGATGTCTCCTTTTGGGTGTTTATATAAACACCTAACTTCAGTTGAAATCTGGCCAGCAGACTCTTTTCAACCTGCTGTCACCTGTCCCTGACTGCTGTAACTACCAGTTTCACGTGGCTTTGGTGAACTTCATGTGGGGCATGGGATATTGAGGGGAAAGGCCCAGGACCCACACCCGTGCCCCACAGAAGTGCAGAGAAAATAAAAAGGATGGAATGTGCCTGCCTGGTGGGGTGGGAGTGTGGAGCACACCTGCCCAGATGCCTTGCATCATTATGAGGAGGTTCTGAGGACCCTGACGTAGATATGAGCCTCCCCTTAGGGAGGTCTCGTGACATCACCCTTGATGGACAGCTCAGGCATCAAATCACAGCTTCTACGTAGGTGCACATATCCCTCCCCTTCCGCCATCCTCCAACCTCTGTAAAAGAACAGATCTTTTTCCTGGTAAAATGAGTTTGGCTCTGACTGGCTTCCTGGCTGCCTGTTTGTTCTCTGTGGAGAAGAGGGCTTGGTGGTGGTCTGTCAGCCCCCATATCCTCTTCCTGGACCTGCCCGCGTTGGGTATGCTTTCCCATCTCTCCTGCAGGACAGGAGAGCACCGGAGGCTAAAAATTTCCGAATTTCTGGCGCCTAACATGGGGCACAAAGTACAACGAGGTAAAACTTTTCGGCAGGCCAGGCCAATTGGAGTCGGGGCGGGGGGCCCGAAAAGATGGGTATGCTCAAACCCAGCATGATGACCAAGTGCTCAAAGCACTGACCTTCATGCTACAAAACGTAGGTTTGGGGGTCTCACACTCCCAGACCAGGAGGGTCTCAAAAGCCTTGAAACATGCTGTGATCTAGCTGGCGACTGCTGGCCTTTTCAGCCTGGCTCCTTGACTCTCCCACTGCCCTGGAGGGGAGGGAGGGGCCTGGGCCAAGTTCCCCAGGTCCCAAGCCAAGCGCCCCTGCCCTGGAACGCATGGCGGATGGGCAAGATGGAGGGTGGCCTCCGCCGTGCCCCGCCCCCACTGGAGGCTCCCCAGTGCAGGCCTGAGAAGGCCACGCCCCGCCGCCACCGTCACCACTGCCACCGCTCCCGTTCCCACTCCCATCCCTGCTCCCGCTGTCGCTGCTGCCACCGCTGCCACCACGCTGCCACTGCGAGTGGTGGTGGTGGTGGGGGGGGCTTGCCCTGGAGACAGTAAAGGCCCTGCTTCAGAGGCCTGGGAAGCATTTGCTGGAAAAAATGTCTTGAATGGGGGGGAGACAGCCCCCTGGCTGCCCAGGAGAAAAAAGGGATTATTTACTTAACATCTGTTGTTGGCTAATCTGTGTGTTTTGTTTTTTTTTTAAAGGCTTTGGTTCTTTATGATGTTTGCTAAATTTGGAAGTTCGGTTAACAATAGGGTTTTAACTTGTGCCTCCCTCCCTTGCCCCAGGTGATGGGAGCGCCAAATTCCTGGAGGCTGGGCAGGGCTGGGAGACTCCAGCCCTGAACTGAAACTGTGACTTTGATTGCTTAAACCTTGTTTGCTGAAAAAGTTTTTTTGTTTTCTAACTGACCACGTGGTTCTAAAATATGGGCAAAATAATCTCATTTTGCCACTGGAATTCCAGAAAACTTACATGGCTATTTCAGAGATTTTTCTAAGCGCGCCCAAAAACCTTGTGTACAACCATTTATCTATGTCTGTCTGTCTGTCCATTTGTCTGTGGATAAAAGCATATAAAAATCTAACATCATGGTTTAAAAATTACTGCCTTTTAACTACTACATTAACTTGTTTAAGTTTTGTGTTGAACCTTCCCTTACAGCCCATAGGTGGAGTTACAGCAAGGAAAAACCCCAGGTTTTTAAGCCCAAACTGATTGTTTGGGTGCAAATGAACATGTCTAAGAAAAATTCCAAAAAGTTCTAATATACAGCAATGAGTGATTTGACTGGAATTTCTGAAACTGCCCCTTGAGAGATACTAAGAATTGGAAAAAGTTTTTTTTATGGTTAAAAAGTTTATTTATCTGATGTGATTTGATTCCTATGCTATTTTTGCAATTTAGATATATTAAAAAAGCAAAGATGCTGAGACTGGATTTCTTGTGTTTGTAATTCTGGTGAACATTGTTAAAAGTACTTTGTTACAATTGTTTTGGATATCAGTCTAATGATTCAGGTACTAAATTCTATGTGTATACTGTGATGTAATAAGTAAGACTCCTAACTATCTTAAGTTACATATAATCAGGCAAATATTTTAAAGTATGTATAATAAACTATTGGGGATAAAAGTAAATTCTCATTAACTCTGCATGAAAAAAGGGGGGGCAAAGCAAGCTAATGTTTCTCACCAATTTATTGGAAAGCTGAATGGATAAGTGTTTCTAATTTTGTAATTGTAATTCTTGCATTAAGAAAAAATTGTCATTTGAGTTCAAAGGTCGTGCAGTAGCCGGGACTGAAGAAAAAAAAATGGTTCTTTTAAAACAGGCAGCCAGGAAGCTAGATGCCCCCTGGGTTTCAGAGTTTATTCGGATGCAAATAAGGCTGAGGCAAAGATGTAAAAGCCTCTACCTTTAAAGGCTTAAAATACATTTCTAGATAAAGGATTTGAGCAGCCAGAGTACTCAGAGCAACCAACCAGGAAATACTGGGGGATTTCAAATGTCTTTAAACAGTCTGTGTAGAATCTTGCAGGAGGTGTGACAGCCTGTCCAGAGGACTCTCTGAGATGCTACTACAGCCTTACTCAGATGCAACCCATCTCTCCTGCTGGCCTGCTAATTTTGGATGGAAGACACAGCCACTTCAGATCCACTGAAGTTGAGACTTTCACATTATCCTGACCCTTCTCCCTCTCGATTGTTATTTATTTGTGTTCTCTTCCACTTTCCAGTAAGGTTAAATGATGATTTGATTTGATGGCAAAGGGATCTCATTCAGTCTGCTGTTCTCTAAGTGTTGTGACAGAACTCTGAAAAGTAATTGTTGGTCAATTCTCAACAAGTTACAGGTGAGCTCTGTTCCTATTGTTCTCCTTGTTGCTTTAATTGGATACAAAAAGGGCTCTTATGGCTAGAACTCCTCGGATTGCAGTTTGAAGCCAGCCCGGGCAGAAAATCCCTCTAAAATTTCATCTCCCAACTAACCAGCAAAGAGCCAGACTGGAAGCTTGGCTCAAGAGAACTAACCAAATGATGAAAGTGACACCGTGGCTCAAGTGGTAGATCACTAGCCTGGAGCAGTGCTCAGGGACAGTGCCCAGGCCCTGAGTTCAAACCCCGTGAATGCTGATAGGAAGTATGCCATCCCAGCAACAAGCACCTAGATCCCTGGGACTCAGCCAGTCCAGGGAACAAGGATCATGGAGAGGAGTAAGAGGAGAATGATGTCACATCCTAAATGGAATCACTTTGTCTTGCCCTTTCAAAATTAATTAGAGCTGGGAGATCAAGAGGAATAGTTGTTTACCCACCTAGTGCCCATACCTGTCCATTTTCCATCTGGACAAAAAACTTGCATTCTTGCCTTTGTTACTTGCTATTTGTATATATATCTATATAGCCTCTGACTGGTTACTCCCAACTAGTCCACTATTCCTAAACACTTCCTTCCTGCGCCCAGTCCAGTTATTCCTCCTTCCTTGTAATAGGCCACAAGTGGGTTTATGTTCCAAATGGAACTTTTCTGGTTCATGCCAAGGGTGTGTTCTCCCATGTTGTTCATGTTAACTGGTCCTGTGAACTTGTCAGCCTTTTGCCTGACCTTTTCAAAAGTCTCTTAACAGGATAACATCCCTTACTGAGGTTGCCACCTGGGAACTTGCAATTCAAGGCCATCCTCTTACTAAATTGCTCTGCCCAGCGCAGATCTGGACCCTGAAGACCCCAGGCCCAGGGACTCCTTGATGTGCCCAAGCTGCAGGAGGTAGCCAGAGGAGACCATGACACCCTCTGGCCCTGATAACCCTTCTCGTGGAAATGATGATGACTTTCACCAACCAAACTGGATAATACTAGGCCATATGACAAATCAGGGGCCCCTGACTACTTCGCCCCCTTTCACCAGGAAGTAGTTCCAGAAGAGACAACCTCTGCCCATACTCCCAGCCTGGTGCCCTCCTCTATTAATAAAAAAAAAAGGGGGAGATGTGGGGCACATGCGCCCAGATGCCTTGCATCATTACGAGGCGGTTCTGAGGGCCTTGACGTAGATATGAGCCTCCCCTTAGGGAGGTCCCTTGACGACGTCACCCCTGATAGACAGCTCAGGCATCAAATCACAGTCCCTACGTAGGTGCACGTATCCCTCCCCTTCCGCCACCCTCCAATCTGTGTAAAAGAACAGATCTTTTTCCTGATTAAACGAGTTTGGCTCGACCTGCTCCCAGACTGCCTGTTTGTCCTCTGTGGAGAAGAGGGCTGGGTGGTGGTCTGTCAGCCCCCATATCCTCTTCCTGGACCCACCCACATGGGGTACACTTTCCCGTCTCTCCTGCAGGACAGGAGAGCGCGGGAGGCTAAAAATTCCCGACTTGGGGGCAGCTGGATCCCTAAGCCTGTGGTTCTGAGATGAAGGTCTTGACGTTCCTCAGGAGATCTGATGGGAGCACCAGTCAGCTGTGGGTACAAACTGTAGGTCAGTTTGGACTTCCCTGCTCTCTGCACAAGTCCTGTTGAAAGCTTTTGCTGTCAGGGAACCCAAGCAAGGACACAGCAGAGCCACTCAAACATGCCTTGGGAAAGCCCTATTGTCCAACTGGTGATGAGCCACCAGCCTGCAGCTGATGAGCACAAGTCCTACTGTTTGATGTGATATCTCAGCATGGCCAGCTCCTGTCTACACACTTTGCTCCAGTGCTCCCTGCTATCAGACTCAGCTCCTACAGGGAGGATCAAATTCTAGAACCAGTGTCTCTTTCCCACCTGCTTCCTCCCCCTCCTCCTACCCCCACTTCCTTTCAGCATCTGCTTCCCAGACAATCAAGCTGGAAACATGGCTTGACAGGGCATTGAAGGAGAGTGAGCATGCTAGGCATGTGGGTCAGGCTGGAGAAAGAATTCAGATTGGGGTGGGGGAGTTAGCCGAAGGCAATATTTGAATCGTTCCTGCCCTAATATTCTGATGGTGCACCTGCTTGGCTGTGCCCCGGGAAGACGGAAGGTTAGCCAGGTGTCATTTGGGATGTAGAAGAGACATGAAGGAGGAGGAAGGCATGGAGGGATGCTGGGGGCGGGCTGGAGGCTCTGTATACACCTGTTTATATATACAGACTGTCTCTAACCTGCCAGAGGGTGGAGGAGACTCATGCTGTCACAGTAGACACCGTGATCACTGTGATGGAATTTGCCTGGACCACAGGGTGTGCTGGATCCTATTCTTTTCAATGTGAGTCATAAATGAGGGGACCCCTGGGCAAGACACTTTCTTCTAGGTACCTGTCTTAGGTTTTGTAATGCCTTCCACTGGTATTGTTGTGGCTGGGGCTGGGTAGAGGGAGCTCGTAGTCTCTCAAGAGTCAACCCAAGGGGCTGGGAATGTAGCTTAGGGGTAGAGTGCTTGCCTAACATGCATGAAGCCCTGGGTTCGAGTCCTCAGTACAACATACACAGAAAAGGCAGGACGTGGTGCTGTGGCTAAAGTGGTAGAGTGTGAGCCTTGAGCAGAAGAAGCTCAGGGACAGTGCTCAGGCCCTGAGTTCAAGGCCAGGACTGGAGAGAGAGGGGGGGGAAGGAGAGAGAGAGAGAGAGAGAGAGAGAGAGAGAGAGAGAGAGAGACTACCCAACTCCAGTTCGTTCAGCAAATGCTAATGTTGTGTTCATACATGGACCACAGTAGGAAGAAAACAGCTTTTATCAGGGTGCTATGCGAACGTGCTAATGCAATCATGGTATATACCCGGGAAGATTCGAATGGCACAACTCCTTCAAACAACTTTCAGTCTAACAAAATGAATACAAGGAAGCTGGAACATGTGCTGTCTGATGGAGGATAAGGTCAAGGGAGCCAGGGGTAGACAAGTGGAGAGAGGAAGGTTGGAAGAATGCAGTCATGTATTCAATGTGCATATGTGGGAATGGAACTAGGAAAATGGAAGGGATGTGTAGGGCTGGTAGAGGTGGGGAGAATAACAAAAGGGGTGACTGTCGGGGCTCTCGGCCCAGCGCGCTTCTCCTTACCCATGGGAGAGACGTGAGGGCGTGCCCCTGTGGGGTAGAAACCGAGAAAATGCACAAGCTGTGAAAAACACCAACTCCAGCCCCCTTAAGTTCAAATCAGGACTCAGAACAACACAGGCACTTTCGGGGAGTTGTCGCGCGAACATCCGGTTTATTAAGAGAAAAACAGTCACATTTATAGCAGTATTGGCGGCAGGAAGAGGAGGGATTTGGAGTGGCTAGCTAGACATGGCCATAGGCTGATTTTAGGCTGTCCGTCAAGAGTGACATCATAGAACTTCCTCTATGGGCGGTTGTCACGTCCCATAGGACCGCCCCTGGGTTCCTCAACCGCTGGCATCTGAGGGGGGGGGGGCGGGGGGCGGGGCGCGGAGGGCGAGCCAGCCTTCCCGGTTCCCGACCCGGAGAGGGTAGGTGTAGCTAACAGCCAGTGGTCCCAGGGCTGGAGAAGAGGCGAACCTATTAGGACCACCTCCTAAAGCCGCAGCCAGTGCCCCACAGGTGACACTGATCAAGATGCACTGCATTCATAAACTGACATGTCCACTTAAAGCCCCTTAAAAAAAAGGTTAAAAGAAAGAAAATAGCTGCTATCCTAAGACCCATTGTTGGGGTGGTGACAAAAGAGCACGACAGGTATCCCAGGTAAATCCATGGGAGCATAAAGGAGCCACCAGAGAGCTTTTAAGGGGGAGTAGGTAGGAGCAACTGGGGGAGGGCTGGGGGTGGTCCATAGCCTAGGGGCTCTAACCAGGGTTGCCAGGATGGCATATACCAGGTATAAGGTTGTGACAGGTGGTGGGCACAGAGCTGGAAGGGGTAGGGCTGGGTTTAGACTTGGGAGAAGGCAGGAGGGGTGACAGATCCCAGGAAAAGTTGAAACTGAGAAGGATCTGGTTGTGCTCAGGAAGCTCCAATTGGCACCGAAGGGAACAGACGGGTTTCGCTGGCGGGAAGGTGGGCAGGGAGCCTTGCTGGGCAGTCCAGGACTGGGTAGGGGGAGAAGCAAAGGAGAGGAGCTGACTGGAGGGCAGAGAGTGTCTGGAGAGCTAGGTGGGCTGGCATTAGGATAGCTTTCCTGGGTTTGGGTTTCTCCAAACACTGGAGTTGGGGAGACTTTTCCTTTTGGCCCCTTGGTCCTCGTAAAGGATGATGGGTAAAAACAAGACATAGCATCGCTCAGCTTGAGAACTAACCACTATCTTTCTGGGTTAGCAGCCGATGGCTGGGAAAAATATGATTTAGCCTCATGCACAGGCAGTGGGGAAAGGAAGGGACCAGAAGCTCTTTTCACCAGCTCATTTGCATTTCAAACAGCCCGTTTGTTTTATCTTCTAATTAGCATACTCACCCTCTACTGAAAATGAGTCCATTAAAGGAAGCTCTGCTCCAGGCCAGGCTCCTCCTTTAAGTATTTTTAAAGTGCATGATTAATATACTCGCCCAGTGCTGCCTGGGCTGTGCGGAAGGGTCAGAGGGCAGGTAAATGAGGGAAAATGGCTGCACTCTCTTCGACTGGCTGATTTATCACAGTCTTTCTTCTATAAATCACGGCAGATGGCAGGAGCTGGCTGTGGGCCCTGTGGAGAGAGGGGTGTGCAGGAGAGAGGGGTGTCCCCTGGCCTCCGTCAGTACCACAGCCCTCAGGCCCCATTCCCTGAGCATTTGCATTCCCAAGTTCAAGACAGTCATGGGAAATCTCATCTTCCTCTTCGCAGTTTCAGGCCTCCCTCATATCAATTTTGGGGTAGGCATCTGGCAAGTGCAATATTTGCATACATTTGTCTTGAATTTTCCCCAAACCCAGTTTCCAGATTGAAATGTGAGCCTTCCAAAGGTGGGGACAGCCAGACCTGGTCAGTGCCAAAGTGACCTTGGCCACCCTCAAAGCCTGGGCCTTGCCTGACTCCTTCTGGTTCTCTGGAGGAGCATCTTTCAGCCCTGGCACAGAAATGGTTCCTTGTCTGGCCACCCCCTTGCCAGGCTGCATGTCTCCTCCTTTCCACTCTCCAGCCTTGATGCCCATCCCTGATGGCCACTGCAGGTGCGCTCATCTGGGGACGAACTCTCCTGCTCAGCCCCTGAGACCTAGAAAGTGCTGTTGGATTGGTCTCCTGGTTGTCCTCTTTCCTACTGGCAGACAGGAGCCCCAGCCTCAGCCCTTGGAGTAGTCCTGGGGCCTGCACAGGGTCAGGCTCTGGCTGGTGAATGCATTTGGATGGTCAGCTTAGCCAAGCTGAAGCTGCCACTGCCACACCCTCTTTCCTGGCAGTTGAGTTAGCCAGCTCTAGGATAATGCCCAGGTGACACACAGTCATGTCCTCCTATTGTAAGGCAGGGAGCCCCTGTAACCCACACAGGTGACCCTGATCGCCAGGGTTTCATGTCCAGGCAGCTGGGCCACAGCACTTCTAGCTCCCAACAGCCCCTCCTTTAGCTCCCCTGACTCCTGGGCCCTGTGTGGGCTGGACTGGGTGAAGATGGGTGGCTCCTCTTACTGGCCACCTCCTTCTGGAGGGTGTAGGCTCAGAGAAGGGGGGTGGTGATAAACCTGGGGTCAGCCTCTCAGGAGTCAGCCTGCCAGAGTCCCCGTTACTCCTTCTCCATGCCTGCCCTGCCACCTCCAAGCACCAGACACAAAACTAGTCTCCTTCAGACTGGGCTACCAGCTAGTACCTGGCCTAAGGTCATGTCCCTATGAAAGACAGTAGAACAAGTGGAAAAATGGGACTCAGTGTTTCCAACAGCGGGAACAGCATGTGAAAAGACCCACCCAGGGCCAAGGGAGCATGGTGCACTAGAGGAACTCAGGTGACTGTGAGGCTCCAGAAGGGGTTGAAGTGGCCACAGTCTTGGTCTCATGGGGAGCCAGGCAGAGCTTCCCCACAGGGGAGGTGCTGGATGGCAGCTACAGACAGATGAGGAGTCATATGCACCAAGTATGTTCCATGATCAGGGGGCTGATCTCCCCGGGAGAGCCATGCTGGTGGGCTTAGCAACAGAGTAGTCATGGTATGTGGCTGATTCCTCAGTCCTTGTTCCAGGCAAAAGCTGCAGGAGCCAACTGGCTCTTGAGAATAATGACTGCCACTGTTGTGTAAAAATCCTGTGTGTATCACCTCTCCCCTCCCCCTCCCCCGTCAGTGGACACCTCCTCCCCCATGGACCTTCTATCCTAACACATTAAATACACTTCACTACTCGGCGGCATGGTGTGGCTTAGATTCAATCTCCAAAGATGGATGGGGCAGGCTGAGGGGACAGGGGGTGAGGGGACAGGAGCCCCTGGATTTGGTGGACAAGAACAGCATCTTGGAGCAGGAGTTACTGGAATTCTGAACTAAATACCAAGAAGCAAGTGGCCTGGGAAAATTTCAAAACAGACATGGTTGGCCACGTGCATGTAATCCTAGATACCCTGGAGGCTGAGATCTAAGGATCACAGTTTCAAGCAAGTCTGTGAGACTCTTATCTCCAATTACCACCCAAACAACTGAAAATGGAGATGTGACTCAAGTGGTCCAGTACCAGTTTTGAGTGAAAAAGCTAAGGGATGGTGCTCAGACCCTGAGTTCAATGCCCCAGTTCAAGCACAAAATAAATAAATAAAAGGAAAAACAAGTAAAAGAAAAATTTAAAAAATTAAAACGCCAAAAATACATAGGGTTGGGGTGGTTTGTAACTCAGTGGCAGAGTGTTTGCTAGCATGCATGAGGTCCTGGGTTTGATCCCCCAAACTGCAAAAGCAAAAAAAAAATTGCAGCAAATCTTGGCAATTGCTTCATCTTAGCAATCTTACAACTCTACACCGAGTGCTAGCAAAACTGACTGTGGTCTTTGGAACTCTAATCAGTGACCTAGATTAAATAATTAAAACAAAACCCTTGTGCCTGGGCCGAGAGTTCCTTGGGTGAGCCCTAGACAGAAGTGTCTCCTTCAGGCTCCTTCCAGTCCCCCATGGTCCCCTCCAGACCAGATGCTGCTTGCCCTGCCCAGAGCAAATCAGCCCCTCTTCCAGGAAGTGTGCCCTGAATGCTCCTGTCTCCTGGACTCTCCTGAGTGACCCTTGCCACCCCCCCCCCCCCCCCCCGCTGCATCCCAGAATGCCTAATGTGTTACAATCAGTCCCACCTATGTCTTCAATGCTCCCCGGCTGCCAGCCCTGCGATCCCTTCTCAGAGCCTGTCTCCTGCCAGCTGGGGCGAGGGGCAAGGGCAGGAGCAACGTGTCCACTAGGAAATGCCCTCTGTGACTGAAACAAGCTGCTTTCCTGTAGGCTCTCGGTTTCTCCGCTGGGAATGTGGAGGTTGGAAGGATGGCTGGAAGTGGGTCGAGGTTTGGGTCACTTTTGGGCTGGGCTCCCAGGGTGGAGAGGGGAAGGCTACCCTGTCACCCTTTCACCCTGTTGCCCCGCCACCCCACCACCCTACCACCCTACCCAGGCACCCACACAGGGCCAGCATCGCTAGGGGGTGCTGTAGTGCTGTGGACTTGCCCCTGCCCCTCCTGCTCCTCTGTAGGGACTGGAACTAAGCCTCCCAGATGAGTTCCAGGCTTTGAAACAGTCCTTTGAGAAGGTTGATAGTTTTTAGGACAAACGTGGGAATCAGGAAGGTTCCAGAGCCCCACTGCATGCCCAGCTGGAGCCTCACTGAGTTAGTTGGGAGTCTGGGGTCCCTGTGGTTGGGGCCTAGTGCTGTCATTCTGTCCATTTGCCACTACAGTAGGCATGGAAGGAATGCCCCGGCACTTGTCCTCCATCATTCCCCATGGGCTGGCCTTGAACTCAGTGCAGCCAGAGGTGACAAGCACTTTTGGTAAAGGAGTTCATGGGATTTGGGGATAAATTGGGCAGCTCTGAGGACTGGGGTGAGGAGGGGAGACAGGTGGGGGCTCTGGGAAGGCAGGGGCTCCCTCACCCACTCTTAGCTTCTTATTGTCTACTAAATGCTCAGAACTATTGTGGCAGTGGCACACATTTGGGTTTCTACTGTTTTGAATGGCTGTATCTGTGGCTGTCTCCTAGTGTGTGTGCTGATGGCCCAGTGTCAGATCTCCCAGCCCATCAGATGGACTGTTCCAGCATAGGTGCAGCGTCTGAGGTAAGTAATACAGGATACAGCCAAAGGGTCCACTGAGGGAGGGGTCCCACTCCCAGCATGCAGGGCACACCTGCTCCCCACCGCCACATGGGGGTGCAGTGGCCCTCTGCCTCTCAGCTGCCCCTGCTGTCATGCCAAGGTGTTCAGCAGTCATCAGGGCTGGCTTAGGGAGATGGGTGATGCCCATCTTGTGCCACTGCACGCTGTAGCACCTGTAGATACAAGTTGCTAAAGCTCCTAGGTCTCCGTAAAATGGGGGAATTATAGTGAGAATCCCTTGAAATCCCAGGGAGTGTCCGATGAGGTCCCTTGAAGAATTTTGTCACAGGAGCCACTCGCTGAGCACTTTTTTCTGACTGCAATGCCTTCATCTCCTGCCCCTCAGGAGAGGCCATGGGCTTCCAGAGGCTAAGGGAGCTGTCCATGAGTGCACAGCCTGGGGATCCAGGACCTGGGCAGGCCTGCAGCCCCCCAGGAGAAGCCATGGGCTTCCAGAGGCTAAGCGAGCTGTACATGAGGGCACAGCCTGGGAGCAGGGGAGCCAGGACCCTGGCAGGCCTGCAGCGTGCCCTGCACTCCACAGCACTTCCTCCATGTGTTCTGCAATGTGTTAGCAGTTTCTCCTTAACGAAGGAAGGTCAGAAGTGCACTGTTCTTCATGTGTGGCTCCTGGCTGGCACCCAGAGGCCAGCACCCCACCCTGCAGGGCCAGCTGGACAGGAGACCAGCGTTGCCCAAGAGGGCAGCTATTCTTCAGGACCCTCTGCAGAGAGGAAATGGGGCAGGGGTCTCCAGAGGGGGCATCAGAGGCTGCTTGCAGGTTGTAAGGGGTGGCTGGCACAGAATGGGCAGGATCAGACAATGGGCAGTGGAGGGATGGAGTTGATTGGCAGATCACAGATATAGGACCTAGCACTATGTGGAGGTGGGGTCCTCCAGAAGAGAGGGGTGCTGGGCTCCCTGGCTTACAGAAAAGAGATAGGGCCTGATGGGTCACAGGCAGGTTTGCAGCTGGAGTTTTGATTTGATGTGATAATCCTGGGGATTGAACTCGGGGCCTGGGCTCTGTCCCCGAGCTTCTCTGTGCTCAAGGCTATCACTCTACCACTCCAACCACAGCACCACTCCCAGATTTTTCTGTTTATGTGGTGCTGAGGAATCAAACCCAGGACTTCATGTATGCTAGGCAAGCACTCTACCACTGAGCCACATTCCCAGCCTTGTGGTAGACACTTGAGGGAGTCACACATGGTGGAAGGGGACTGGAAGAAGGATGCTAAGGTTTGGGATGGGTCAAGGAAGGGTAGGACAAGGAATATCAGTTATTGGTACTATTGATGACTAATGTCTAACTGATGTACACAATTAGCATAAAAGTCTCTGTTAAAGGGAGAGAAGGCTCAGGGACAGCATTATGGGAAAGCAGAGAAGCAACTGGACCCACAACACTGGGGTCTCAACTCTGGAAGAAACATGTCTGTGTCTGTATTAGTCAACCCAGATCTACTCAGATGGAGAAGACCTAGTTTCTTTTTGCTTTCTTTCCTTTTTCTTTGTTTGCCAAATATTTTCTTTCTTTTCATTCTCCCTACTAGTTTCCTACCTTAGCCTTCCCTGGCCCGGGGCGGGGGGGGGGGGGTGAAGGGAGTTGGTTTCTAGGCACAGATGATTCAGACCCTGGGTTTTGCGGTCCTGTGGGATGTGTGGCAGGGATAGAGGAATTGGAGGAGGGGGTCAAGGGAGGCATCACACCACACACACACTGAGCCTTGATATGGCTTGGTGGTGGGAGGTCAGATGGTGTGGGGCCCTGTTGGGGGTCACAGCAGCCTTCAGGCTGCAGGGCCAGGCTCTCCTCAGGGTTCCTGATGGGGACAGACAGGTGACAGGTGACCGCCCCCCACCCCCAGTACTGTTGAAGTGCCAGACTTTGAAGTCAGGCCCCACTTTACCATGCGAACCCCACTTTACCACGCAAACCTGCGATAAGCAGGCCCCGTGAGCAAACCCAGGACAAGCCCATTAGGGCCCAGTCGGTCTAGAACTCTAACAGCTGGGAATGCTTAACTCTGACTGCCCCCAGAGTGCCTCAAACCCTGAGCCAATCAGATTTGTACCTGTGTCCTAATCTTGCTTGCTTGAACACCTGATTGTTGTAACTTTGTTTTTGCCTTTATAAGCCCTGTGTAAGCGCAGCTCGAGGCTCCCTCCTAACCTCCACTGTGTCGGTGGGTAGGACAAGGCTCGAGTTGCAGCTCGCTTGAATAAAGCCTTGCCTTGCTTTTGCATTTCGGAACGTCTGAGTCTCGGTGGCCTTCTTGGTGGTCGTCTCGTGACTTGGCACAACATTTGGGGTTTTGTCCGGGATCGACCCAGAGACCCCCGAGACCCCAGACTCCGAAGGTAAGGAAACAGCGCTATTCATTTGTTTACTTGTCTTGTCCTGTAATTTGTCTGTTGGTCTGTTTTGCTTTTGCTTAAAGGGGTTCTTTAAGGGGTTGTCGAAGCGGACGCGCTTACTCGGCAATGCCGGGGAGACTGGGGGACGCCCCAGACTCTGAGTCCACTTGGGTCCACTCCTCCTGCACCCTTGCAGGAGGGTGGGCCAACTTAGGTCTGCTCCTGCTGCTTAGCAGGAGGAGGCTTGTGGGCCAACCTAGGAGATCTCCAACTCATAATTTTTCTTATTCTCAGGCCTGTGTGTTGTATTGTTTGTTTTTTTGTAGCCTTTTGAACTAAACATCTCCATCTAGCCCCCTAGATTTGACCCTAGCTCACTGGAGGGAGGTCAAGGAGATAGCTCAGACACCTGGAGGGAACTAGTTGACAGGGACATTCCAGCTTGGGTTCGGCCTTCCTTAAAATGTTTCAGCCCTCCGCTGTGGAGGGTCCCGACCAGTCCTGGCGCCGGCAGCCCAGGGCATGGAGGCGTCAGCCCCGAGTCCTGACCCGCAGCCGCCGCCGACAGGAGCAGACACGAGGCCAGCCCAAGCCATCCGCAGGTGGCAGAGAGTGACCGCACCGCGCAGCACTGTCGTCTCTGTGTTTATAAGTCTGACAGTCTCTTTTGTGTCAAACCTGCATGAGATGTACAAGCGACAGCTCACAATCAGTGTGAGTGTCCCCAAAAAGAACTCTGGGGGACCCCCCACCCAGCCTTCTTCTTTTTTTTTTTTTTTTTTTTGGCCAGTCCTGGGGCTTGGACTCAGGGCTTGAGCACTGTCCCTGGCTTCTTCCTGCTCAAGGCTAGCACTCTGCCACTTGAGCCACAGCGCCGCTTCTGGCTGTTTTCTGTATATGTGGTGCTGGGGAATCGAACCTAGGGCCTCGTGTATCCGAGGCAGGCACTCTTGCCACTAGGCTATATCCCCAGCCCCCACCCAGCCTTCTTAAGCAGAAAATTATTTGGTGTGCTAAGATGTTTTACTAAGACTAAAAATGTTTTACTAAGACTATCGAGCCCTGGAAAATGAGGCTGGAGAATGCTAAAATCATATATTAAAGGTTTTGTCTTAAAATTTGTGTGCTGCAGGAGTAAGATTGGCAAAAACATCTCTTGCCACTGGAAAATGTATGACCGATGCCTATTTTGCGCGCTTTAAGATCTTTTGAATATGTATGTGTGTGTGCATGTGTGAGTGTGAACATGTTCAAGACTGTTAGTATGATGTAAAATTGAGTGAGTTTGTTTAAATTCAAATGGTCAAGTTTGGGCATTACCAAATGCTTTAAAGGATTATTGCATTGTTTTAAAGAGGAACTATAGTTTAAAAATGTTTAATTAAAAAATCAGAGCTAAGTGTCAGAAATTTGGATGTAAAAGGATATATATTAAACTAATGGGGATAGAAGTAAACTCTCATTAGCTCTATGTATGTAGGAAGAAATGGCAAAATGGGCCAATGTTTCTCACTAATATATTGGAAAGCTGAATGGATAAGTATTTCTAGTTGTAATTCTTGCATTAAGGAAAAATTGTCATTTGAGTTCAAAGGTCTTCATGCCATGCAGTAACTGGGACTGAAGAAAAAAAAAAAAAGAGGCTCTTTTGAAACAAGCAGTCCGTAGGCAAAGGGCAGCACTTGGTTTCAGAATGCCTGTGAGCTTCAGTTTTTCCAATGCAGATAAAAGCTAAAGCGTTGGGTTAGTAAGAAGGCTTTGGAAATCAAGAATACATTTCTACATAAGAAATTTGGAAGTAAAATTGTCCTAAATAATTATTGCAAAGTGAGAAAAGGAGAATTATGGGTACCAAAAGGTTTAATTGCCATTCCAGCTTCTTTGTAGGTTTTTTGTAACAGTTTCCAGCAGGCCCACAGAGAAGCACAGGTGATTCCTACGAGTTTGTCAAGATCTAATACTGGCCCTTACTAAGTTCCAGGTAAGAGCATGCTTAGAAACTATTTCTGTGTGGACCACCCTGTTTGGCCTTTAATTGGAATAAAGTGGCCTCTTGTAAGACTCACTGATCTGAAATCTGCAGTTCAAAGCCAGCCCTGGCAGAGAAAGGTCCTGTGAGAGACTTGTCTCTAACCAGCCAGCAGAGTGCTGGGAATGGAGTTGTGTGGAGCTCAAAGTGGTAGGGTGCTAGTCTTGAGCTGGAGAGCTGAGGAACAGCACTCAGGCCCTGAGTCCAAGTCCAGTGGAAAGTCACTCCTCCTAGGACAAAAGTGATAGGGCATCCAGAGGCAGTAAGCCACTGCTTGGATGGCAGAGATGGTGTCAGATCCTAGAGTCACTCCTGTTTGGCCTTTCAAAAGTTAATCAAAGCCGGGAAGTCCTAGAAGAATAGTTCGTAAGCATGCCTTACTAATGCCCATGTCTGTCTACTGGGAAGGAACTTGCCAGTCATCTGTGACAGTGGTTAGTAAGGGTAAGTTTGTCAAATGAGAGGATAGTTTAAAATCCCAATGCCCACATCTACTCAAAGCTCTGACTGGCAGTGAGAATTTTAAGCTGATACATCTGTTCAGGAAAGAAAGCTTGTAGACCTGAGATTGTGTCCTTATTGAGATCTGTTAAAAGGCCTGCAAAGGTAATTTTTTTAGGTCATCAGAGATCAGTTCCCCAGCCAGTCAGGAAAAAGCTTTTACAGACTAGAATGTTAAAAGGCACAAATTTGTAAACCTGAAGTCACCTATCTGGGCTTCATATTAAAAGAGGGCAAGCATTGGCTGTCAGATGCACGTAAAGAGACTGTGCTGAAAATCCCTGTGCCTAAGTCAGCCAGACAAGTCAGAGTTCCTGGCAACAGCAGGCTTTTGCTGGCTGTGGATACCTGGGTTTGCTGAGAATGTCAAGCTTCTATATGAACAGAGGTATTAACTCTAGTAGACCCAGGGCCACGAGCTTTGCCTCTTGTGCCCCAGTATTCCCAAGAAGACTTGGAGTGGATAAAGAAAAATCCCATGGCCCACAAAACCCCAAACAGAGAAGGAAACAATGACTGGCGGATACCTGGGTTCGCTGAGATGGCCAAGCTTCTATATGAAGCCACCAAAAACCTCCCAGAATTTCACTGGACTGAGCAGATGCAAAAAGCCTTTGAGGCAATCTAGAAAAGCCTTCTGAAAGCCCCTGCCTTAGGCCTACTTGACATGAATACCAAGAGAGGGGGCTACTGACAGCCAAAGGAAAGGCCATTAGAAACAAGCAGGAGATTTTAAGCCTCATCTGGGCCCTATGGGAACCGGCAAAGGTTGCCATTATGCACTGTCCAGGTCATCAAAAGGGAGTTGATTCAGTGACTAGAGGGGATAATCTGGCCGACCAGGCAGCTAAGGAAGCAGCCCTTCAGCCCAGAGAAGTATTGACTCTATTAGACCCAGAGCCACGAGCTTTGCCTCCTGTGCCCCAGTATTCCCAAGAAGACTTGGAGTGGATAAAGAAAATTCCCATGGCCCACAAAACCCCGAACAGAGAAGGAAACAATGACTGGTGGAGAACTTGTGAAGGGAAACTTATCTTGCCACAAGGGCTGGGTAAGGGGATCCTTAAGAGAATCCACCAAGCTTCTCACATGGGAACCTGAAGAATGCAGGACTTGCTCCGACACTCCAAAGTGAAAATTAGAAAGGAGATCAACTTATTGAAAATATTGTTAAAAATTGTAAGGCCTGTCAGCTCACCAACGCCCCCAATCAACCATTTACTAAAGGAGCTCGCCTCTGTGGGGATAGGCCAGGCATGTATTAAGAAGTAGATTTCACAGAAATTAAACCTGGAAAAATTTGGATACAAATATTTGCTAGTTTTTGTAGACACCTTTTCAGGATGGGTTGAAGCCTATCCAACAAAGCACGAGACCACGAATGTAGCGGCTAAGAAGATCCTGGAAGAAATCCTACCCAGGTATGGCTTCCCATCCACCCTTGGGTCGGACAACGGACCGGCCTTCGTCTCAAAAGTAAATCAGGGAATAGCCGCTGCACTGGGGATGGATTGGAAATTGCATTGTGCTTATAGACCCCAGAGTTCAGGACAGGTAGAGAGAATGAATCGGACTCTAAAAGAGACCTTGACTAAATTGGCCTTAGAGACTGGCGCAGACTAGGTGTCACTCCTTCCTTTTGCTCTGCTTAGAGTAAGAAATTCTCCCTATCAGCTTGGCTTTACTCCTTTTGAAATAATGTACGGGTACTCCCCACCCATTATCCCTAGCCTTCAGACTGAATTGCTTGCTGATTTGGATGATGCTGAATTTTTGTGTAAATTTGATTATTTGCAGCTTGTGCACAAGAATATGTGGCCCCGACTTAAAGCATTATATGATTCTGCTTCTGTCCCTATCCCCCATTTATTCAGACCAGGGGACTGGGTGTTCATCCAGAGACATAACCCCAAATCCCTAGAACCACGGTGGAAGGGACCATACGTAGTGCTACTGACTACTCCTACCGCCCTCAAGGTAGACGGCATCGCCACTTGGGTCCATTGCTCCCACACCAGGCTAGCTGACCCCTTTGCCCTGGATGACGACTACCGTGGTGGAACATGGGAGGTCTCCAAGCACCCGACTCAGCCACTTCGCTTTCGCCTCAAGAAAAGAAAGTTAAACTGAACATTGTTATGATTTTCTTTTTGCCTTCTACCCTGGCTAGTGTTGATGTTATTTTGGTAGCTCACTCCAAAGTGAGGTGACCCCCTTATTTTAGGTAGTTTGGGGCTTGCTCAGGAATACAGGTATAGCCACCCGACCCTTAGAGCACAGCTGAGAAGTTTATGTATTTTGTTGCTTACATTTGGATACTAAACACTATACAGCTAATGGTAAGTCTGTATAGGTGAAAGTTAATTTTCAGTTTGCAGTAATCCTGCAGTCCCTTGGTGAAGTAGACTAAGGCTATAGGTTCCTGGCTAGGTAAGGTCAACGCCCCTCAGTCAGCCTGAAGAAGCTACAGAAGATGGATGATCTTCATCCATCAGCCCCCCCTTAAAACCAAGGGACCAGAGTTTTTTGGTTACTACTTTAGCCCTACTGGCCCATGTCTTATCTCTATATCATCCCCTAGACATGCAAGCCATTGAAATGGACAGAATGGAGCCATGATTGACTCCCAAGGTACCAAAGAGAAAAAGGAGGAAATGAAGTGCCAGACTTTGAAGTCAAGCCCCACTTTACCATGCAAACCCCACTTTACCACGCAAACCTGAGAAAAGCAGGCCCTGTGAGCAAACCCAGGACAAGTCCTTTAGGGCCCAGTCGGTCTAGAACTCTAACCGCTGGGAATGCTTAACTCTGCCTGCAGAGTGCCTCGAGCCCTGAGCCAATCTGATTTGTACCTGTGTCCTAATCTTGCTTGCTTGAACACCTGATTGTTGTAACTTTGTTTTTGCCTTTATAATCCCTGTGTAACCGCAGCTCAAGACTCCCTCCTATCCTCCGCTGTGTCGGTGGGTAGGATGAGGCCCAAGTTGCAGCACGCTTGAATAAAGCCTTGCCTTGCTTTTTTGCATTTCGGAACGTCTGAGTCTCGGTGGCCTTCTTGGTGGTCGTTTTGCGACTTGGCACAACACTGTGTGACATCCAGAGCCCTGGAACTTCCCAGGGCTGTGAGGGGGGCTCAGAACTTGCACTGGGCTGTTCGGAACCAAGGTGATGCACCACTTTACAGGCCCAGGGTGGAGGCCCAGAATCTGCCCACCAAATGCCTCCCAAAGGGAAAAGAAGAATCCGGGAGGCATGTCCAATCCCCCCAGCATTGCAGGTCTGCTCAGGATGTCTCTTGTCTCTTCTTATGATGAAGTTGTTTTTCTCATTTTCTGCAAGACACAGATAGGAAATTTTAAATTAAAGGAAGGGAAAAAGCTCTAGCTGCCAGGAGCACTAGCTCTGGGGGTCTTAGGGCAGTGCTGCTCCCTGGGGGGGGGGCAGGGTTCTGGGGGCTTCAGCACTGGCTCCTATGCAGAGAACACAGGCACCTGCCGGGTTTTTGCTCCCCTCTCCTCCCCACCCCTCCCTCCTGTCACTCATGGTCAGAGGTCAGATACAGACCACTATGCTCTCAACTGCGTCCCTGTTGGGCTTAATCTCCACGGATGTCAAGCCTCTAATTGTGGGAGACACTGGGCTCTGCGCGCTGCTCCCGCCGGCGGGAGGGCAGAGCATGTTCCGATCGGGCCAAGCTGAGAAGAGATAGGGCTGCCGATATCCCGGCGCGTCCCTAGCCCCCCTTACGTTTAAGAGCAGGCACTGCACACGGAGATTCCGGGGGAGCCGTGCGATGGTCTACAGTGCCTGCTCTTAAACATAAGGGGGACTGGGGGTGCGTGGGGATTTTGGCAGCCCTATCTCTTCTCAGCTTGGCCGGATCAGGACAGCTCTGCCCTCCCGCCGGTGGGAGCAGCGCGCAGAGCCGAGTGTCCCCCACAATTAGAGGCTTGACGTCTCCCCGGGGGGGACGTGGAGATTAATCCCGACAAATTGGCACCCAAGGTGGGGCTGGTTTGGCATCTCTTCCGGTAGAACCCAGAAGGAGATGGGAGTGGCCAGCAACCAGGTCTTAAAGGTAAAGCCATCCCCTACAGGTCCCCTCATTCCTAGTCAGCTGAAGGGGATGAGGACTTGAACTGTGTGTGCCTACCAGTCCATCACTTGTCAAGGTGTGACTGGGGCCAGGGTGGCTCTCGAGGTGGAATTGGACTTTACCCTTTGTGGGCTCTCCCCTACCTCCTCTCCATCACTGTCCTTCAGGGAATCCTGCTGGTGTCCCCTTCAGCCTCCCAGCAGCTCACGGACAGCCGGCCTCTTCGCTGATCTTCCCATCTCTCAGTCCCCTTAAGGTTCTGCCAATTCAAAATGACTTTGAACCAGGCAGATGGCTCACCTGTAATCCTAACTACTCAGGAGCCTGAGATCTGATGAGGCTCAAAGCCGGCTTGGGCAGGAAAGTCTATGAGACTCATCACCAATTAACCACCAAAAATCTAGAAGAGAAGCTGTGGCTTAATTGGTAGAATGCTTTTCTTGAGAAAAAAAAGCTCAGGGACAGTACCCAGGCCCTGAGTTCAAGCTCTAGGGCCAGTACAAAAACAAAAAGACACAATTCAAAATGACTTCACCTGACTCTTCCCTCCCTCCAGTGCTTAGGAGGTAAAATCCATGTCCCTTATTCTGGGTTCAGAGCCTTCTGTGGTCAGTCCTGAGATCTTGGACTACTTGGCTTACATGGAACTACTCCCAGCCCTTGCTCCATGGAAGACATGGCTAATCAATCCCGGCACTCTCCACCAGCTGGTTTGGGATGTGCCTTCAGTGTTCCCTACAGCATAGTGGACCAGACATGTCCATAAAGCATCCCAGGCTCATCTCAGATCTGGTTCCGAGCCTGAGCTTACCTCTCTGTTTCCCATTCATTCTTTTGCTTTCTGGCCACATGTGATGTTTTGGTCCACTCACACCAAGTGACCGAGGAGAGTGGGATACAGGGTAATCAGTGTCCAGGAAGGTGAGGATTAGCACCATTCTCCAGGACGTTCACAGCTATCACTTCTCCACAATGATAGGGACAAGAAGCCAGGAAGGAGCCAGAGGGTTGAGGGACATAGCACACACACAAGGGGATTAAACACCTGGCCACACTCCCTGCCTCCCTCACACCACTTACCTGGGCTCTCTAGTGAGTCAGCAGAGCAGGACAGCTTGTCACAGCAAGTGCCCCAGGGAAGAGCAGGGCTTCAAGTAGTCCAAGAAAGCTGGGTGGTGGTGGCTCACACCTGAAATCCTAGCTACTCAGGAGGCTAAGATCCGAGGATCATGGTTCAAAGCCGGCCTGGGCAGGAAAGTCCCTGAGACTTATCTCTAATTGATCACCAGAAAACCAGAAGTGGAGCTATAGGTCAAAGTGGTAGAGTGTTAGCTTTGAGCCAAAGAGCTCTGGGACAGTGTTCAGACCCAACGTTCAAGCCCTACAATGGACAAAAAAAAAAAAAAAAGTCCAGAGGATATTAGAAGTCCCCAGCTCCCTGGCAGGATCACTTCCCAACCCCACCCCAGCCAGCAACAGAGCCCAGGCCTCCATCTGCAGCCAAAGCCAGAGGATCCTCCTTTTCCTGGTGCCTTCCAGGCCATTTCTATGCTGGAGGGCAAATGAGACAGAAAGCCTGGTGGTTGAGGGATGGAGGGCAGAAAGGGACAGGTCTGGAGGTTTCGTCTGTTGTCACCCCTGACTCGACACTGTCCTTGCTTTGCGATCGAGACAGTGCTTCACAGCCCAGGCCCTTGCACAGAACATGCCCTCAGAAAACCGGGGCCTGCCTCTCCTGGGGGGTCTTCCCATGCCCTGCTGGGGGTCTCATCACAGATTCCTATGAGCTCCCAGGCCAGGGACCCCTTGCCTGCTGGTGCTGCACAACCTGGCTCCTTTTTCCTTCCTTCCCTCTTTTCCTTCTTTCTTTCCTTTTCTTCCTTCCCTCCCTCCCTTCCTTCCTTCTCTTCCCTCCCTCTCCTCCTTTCCCCCCCTCTCATTCTTTCTCCCTCCTCTCTTGGTTTTACTGGGATTTTGAGATCAGGACCTCTCTCTGCTCAGCTTGGTCATGCAGCTGGCACTCTAACACTCAACCTATGCCTCCAGCCAAGCTTTTTGCTGGCTAACTGGAGATGGTCTCTCTTGGACTCTTCTACTCAGGCTGGCTTCAAACTTCCATCCTCTAGATCCCAGTCTCCTGAGTAGTGGAGGCAGGAGCTATGGGCACCCAGCTTCTGTTGCCTTTGGGGACATTGTCCTACTTGCTTGGTGGTGGGTCATGGAAACTCCTCAGGCCCCGCAGGGAATAGGTGAGGGCTGCTGATCACTAGACCGAAGCTGTGGGGCCTGCTCTGTGCTTTCATCACTGAGGACTCTGAAAGTCTGCCTGACCCTCAGTCTCCTTGTTCTGCCTCCCATTTTCTGCTCCTTGGGGACCACCTGCAGACAGTTGACCATACCCAGGTGTACGCGGTATTCCCAGACTAAGTCAACTCTATGTAACAAACACCTGAGGACCTGGGATGTCTCTTGAGCTATCCTGAACACTGAGGGGTAACAAGGTGACCAGGACATATTCTGTGGGCCCCCACATCTGCCCAGAAAGTCTACCAATGAACCTAGAGTGTACTGGGAACAGCAGTCCTATAGAGTCCATAGAGAGGATCGATGGTAGTCGGCGTGTGCTATCCGGGAAGGCTTCCTGAGGAGGTGGCTATACTGCTGATTTTTCCTTTGGAGATGGAGGATTTGGTTGTTGCTTAAGTCTCCACACAGGACTGGGGATGATTGTTCTGGGGATGATTGGGCAGGCAAGGTGGTACTTTGTAGAATGCACTCATGTAACATGTTACTCAGCACTGCAGAGAATGAGGAGGCATGGGCAGCATGCACAGTGATGCAGGGCCCCCGTGGAGATCCCTCCTGCATTCCGGAAGGGAGTTCAAGGAAGGCCTGGGAGACCACGGCCACATCCTTCTGCGCCACGTGCAACTCAGGCGGATGACCCAGCAGCTGCCTTCTACCCTGGGTATTACCCACCACACCTCCAGCCCCAGCAGAGAATCACAACAAATCAGTCACAGCCCCCGGAGCCCAGAGGCCTCTGGGCACATTTGCCATAGCTCTAGGAGGGCAATCTGGTGCGGTCCAAGCGCGGGCACCAGCCCCAGCCTCCCGCTGATCTCCAGGCCTCAGCAGCCGGCCTCATTAGTCTCCCCTCGTACCTCTCCTCATTACACTCCAGCAGAGGCAGGGCATGCATCGTCCGTATGGTCTGGGAGGCCGGGGCTCCTAATGAAAAGCATAATAATAATTAAGAACAACCTGCGGCTCCCTCCCAGCTCCATCCGACCTGGCGCTGGACCAGGAGCTGGAGCATGCGCCCTGGACCTCCCCTCTTCCACCTCTGCTGCTAATGAACATCTGCCAGGGGCTACAGGCTCAAGGACGCCAGGAGAGGTGGCCTAGGCAGCAGATGCAGATGCCAAACACTGTTATGGCCTTCTTTCCAGAAAGCCACAGGGGCCATGGCCTCTGGGCCTGCGGCACAGGCAGTGCTCCCTCCCCAGTGCCTTTTCTCCTTCCTGTCCTCCTGCCCCAGCCCTCTGTCCCAGCCCTCTGCCCTAGCCCTGAGGCCCGAAACTCTCCTCCTCCTCCTCCTCCTCCTCCTCCTCCTCCTCCTCCTCCTCCTCCTCCTCCTCCTCCTCCTCCTCCTCCTCCTCCTCCTCCTCTTCCTCTTCCCTCTTCTCCTTCTTCTGTGTGTGTTAGAACTGAGACTTGAACTCAGAGCCTCAAGCTTTCATGCTGCCTTTTCTCTCCAGGTTGATATTCTACCAGTTTAGCCATGCACCTCCACCTTCTGAATGTGCTCCTTATATCCAGGCAGGGCTTGGCTTCACAGGCCCCACATCCTTCCACACAGCTGTTGTGCCAGGCATGCATGGTCAATGCTCTCCTGAGAGCACTGGTCAAGCTGCACTTGTCCCCACCAGAGGCCCAGCAAGCAAGGCAGTGGCTGCAGCTGGGGTCTCCTCTGCAGTCAAAAGCCAAGAAATGATGCCTGGCTGAGTGAGTAGGTTTTCTATGGGTTTCTGCACCTGCACAGCCTTGCAAGATGAGCTCTAGATCAATGGCTGAAGGGAGGAGAAGGGTTCGAGCCCAGCTCCCCACAGGCCTGGGTGGGCCCTAGAGTGGCCAGGAAATGTACTCTGCAGGGTGCAGGCGGCTGACCCCATGGTGAAAGTGGCCAGGCCAGCCCCAGCCTGTAGAGCTGCCTGCCTTAGAGAGCTGGGGTGACAGGTCCCCCAAGTCCCTCACCAAGAGCAGCCAAGGGATATTTGCCTGACTTCTGGCATGCATATGCATGCACCCCCACACACACCATTTCGAACCCCCACTGATATTGTGTGCTTCCCCCTTCCCCATTCTGGAAGGCAGGACACTCTAAGGAAAAACTCTGGAATTTTCTGGAATGCTGCAGGGCCTGGCCTGGGTTCCCAATAAAGGGACTTCTGAACAGAGAGCAGGAGGATGTGTACAGTTATGGAGAAGGGGGTGAAGTTTCAGGAAGAGGGAACTGACTAGGCGAAGGTCCTGGGGCCAGCTGGAGACTGGAAAAATTAAGGTCAGTGGCAGGCACAGTGTGTTAGTAAAGGAGCTGGAGAGGCAGACAGGGGCCCAAGCAGTGGGACCTTTAGGGAATCAATGACTGCTGGTGGCTGTCCCAGGCACAAAAGGAAACAGGGCTGAATTTGCTGGGCTAGGGCAGAAACCACAGGAGGGCAAGAGGGGATAAGAGGAAGTATAGAGAACCCTAGGTCTGGTCCTAGTGAGGGCTGAGGTGCAGATGGAGAAATAAGGAGGTAGGGTTGGTGCCCACATTGGACAGCGGTCTAACCAGGAAGGTCCAGAAGAGGCAGCATCGGGGATATTCTGGGCATCCCAGCTGTGGGCAAGGCTGGGACAGGAGCCCCAGGAATCAGGCGGGAGTGGGGCTTGCTGTGGGGCTCAGGACAGGAGCTGGGCACTGGAGGCTGGGGAGGAGGGGCCCAGGAACGATGGAGAGTTAGGGTTCAGGGACTCTGTGTGTGCTGGGCACACAGCCCTGTTCTCCATGTCTGGGCTCCATCCCCTCCTTCCTGACCTCCCAGCAGGCCAGGGAGAGGCAGAGCACATCCCACATCCATTTTGAAAACAAGCCACCCGTTTTAACAACACATTTAAGAGATCATCACTTTTTTAGCTGAAATATGAAGAATATTCAAAATAAGTAACTAACTGCAGGCACAAATATGAAACGAGAACTTTAAAGGAGAATAAACATAGCCCCAAAATATTCATCTGAATCTAGAGATGCTTCTAAGTCTGCAGGATTTATTATTAGCCAGGCTTTCTGGGGTCAGTTGTGAGCAGAAGAATTAAGCCTGGTGGCCATCCCTGTGCCCTGGAGCTCCTGCTGTCCTCAAGTGTGCCCTGAGTGTGCCCCAAGCCAGCAGATGGGGCACAGCAACCTGTAACTGGTGCAAGATTGGAAGAACACTTAAGCTAGTGTGGGGTGGCCCCACACGGTGTGGAGGTGCCTTGTTATTTATGCTTCACTTTACTGTTTTAAGAAATGGAGGTAAAAATTCAAATGAAATTGATCATTTCAAAGTGCAATTCAGTGACTATTCACAAGGTCATGCCACTCAAGGCCATCAAGTGCCAAGGAAATTTAGGCTTGTCAGCCATTTCTCCCTGTTTCTCCTCCCCTTGGTCCTTGACCCTGACCAACCTGAATTCTGCCTATGTGTGGGGCTGTCTGTCTGCAGTATACAGATGGGGTCTGCCTTTCAGGCTGTCTTTCCTGGGGTCTGATGTTCTTTTTTTTGTAATTTATTTATTAATTAAACAAAATTTTTTGACAAAGTATTGTGCAAAAAGGGTACAGTTACATAGTAGGGCAGTGTGTACATTTCTTGTGATATCTTACACCCTGTTTTTCTTTCCCTTCCCTAGGTCAGGTAGACATATATACAATAAACAATGTACCAAGAACATATATAGTAGCCACGTGGTCTACACCAAAGAAAATTTGCCTAGGGCTTTAAATGTAATGTCGTACGTACATACATAGCTTTTGAGCTATTGTGATCCACTGAGAGGTCAATTTTTGAATTTTATGTGTTGAGTAGTTGTTTGGTTTTAGGTACATAATGTTGGGTCACTGACCCAATCCTGTAGGAAATACCATTTGAAAAGCAGTTTTTGGTTTCACAGACCTGGTCTCTACTGTCTCTTTGTCACCCCATCATAACAGTCATATATCAAGGAGATCATGCCCCTTTGTTTTCTGTGTTCTAGGCTTGTCTCGCTCAACAGTATTTGTTCAAGTTCTGACCATTTCCCTGTGAATACCAATATTTCACCATTCCTAATCGCTATGTAGTATTCCATTGTGTATAAGTACCATATTTTTTGGATCCATTCATCTGTGGAGGGGCATCTGGGTTGATTCCAAATTTTGGCTATTGTGAATTGTGCAGCAATAAACATGGAAGTGCAAATGTCTTTTTGATATCTTGGGATCTGCTGTTCAGGATAGATGCCTAGGAGTGGTATGGCTGGGTCATAGGTAGGTCTATATTGAGCTTTTTGAGAAACCTCCATACTGTTCTCCAAAGTGGTTGTACTAATTTGCACTCCCACCAACAATGGAGAAGGGTTCCTCTTTCCCCACACCCCCTCCAGCATTTGTTGTTGCCTGAGTTCAGAGTATAGGCCATTCTAACTGGAGTGAGGTGGTATCTCAGGGTTGTTTTTATTTGCATTTCCTTTACTACCAGGGATGTTGAGCATTTCCTCATGTTTCATTGCCATTTTTATCTCTTCTCTTGTGAAGTCTCTCTTTAGCTCCTTTGCCCATTTCCTAATTGGTTTACTGGATTTGGAGGGGCTTAGTGTTTTGAGTTCTCTGTAGATGACAGATATCAGGCCTTTGTCTGTTGCTGTGCTGGTAAAGATCCTTTCCCATATGGTTGGCTGTCTTTCTCTTTTGGTGGCTATGTCCTTAGCTGTGCAGAAACTTTTTAATTTGTAGTAGTCCCATTTGTCTAGTCTCTCCCCTATTTGTTGTGCCCCCTGGGACTCTATTCAGGAAGTTCCTTCCTGTGCCTATAAGTTCTAGCGTCATTCTTACTCTGTCCTTCAGTAGTTTCAAGGGTTCAGGTCTGATATTGAGGTCCTTGATCCATTTTGAGTTGATCTTGGTGCATGATGATAGGCTTGGGTCTACTTTGAGTTTTCTGCATATAGCTGCCCAGTTCTCCCAGCACCAGTAGTTGAAGAGGCTCTGTTTATTCCATTGTATGTCTTTAGCTCCTTTGTCGAATATCAGCTGACTGTAATATTGCGGATTAATTTCTGGGTCTTCAATTCTAATCCATTGGTCTTCTGGTCTGTTTTTATACCAATACCAGGCTGTTTTTGTTATGATGGCCCTGTAGTAGAGCTTGAAGTCTGGTATTGTGATACCTCTTACACTGCTTTTTTTGCCTAGAATTGCTTTGGCTATTCTAGGTCTTTTGCTGTTCCATATGAATTTATGGATTGCTTTCTCTATTTCAGTGAAGAATGTAACTGAGATGTAACTGGGATTGCATTGAATTTGTATAACAGTTTGGGCAATATGGCCATTTTCACTATATTGATTCTGCCTACCCATGAGCATGGGAGGTCTTTCCATCTCCTGTGTCTTCTTTGATTTCCCTTATTAGATTTTTATAGTTCTCATTAAATAGGTTCGTCACGTCCTTGGTTAAGTTGATCCCTAGGTACTTTATTCTTTTTTTGTCTACTGTAAATGGAATTGTTTCCATAATTTCCTTTTCTGCTTGTACATTGCTGGTGTACAGGAAAGCTGCTGACTTTTGTGGATTGATTTTGTATCCTGCTACTTTGCCAAAATGGTTTATTAGGTGTAGGAGTTTGAGGACTGAGTTTTTTGGGTCCTTCAGATATAAGATCATGTTGTCTGTGAATAGGGATAGCTTGATTTCTTCCTTGCCGATGTGGATCCCTTTGATGTCCTCTTCTTGCCTTATTGCTATGGCTAGGGATTCCAGCACTATGTTGAACAGAAGTGGGGAGAGTGGGCATCCATGTCTTGTTCCTGAGTTTAGGGGGAATGATTTAAATTTCTCTCCATTTAATATGATGTTAGCAGTTGGTCTGTTGTATATGGCTTTTATTGTTTTGAGGAATGTTCCATTTATTCCTGTTCTCTCCAGAGCTTTTAATAAGTATGAATGTTGTATTTTGTCAAAGGCTTTTTGGGCATCGACTGAGATAACACTGTGGTTCTTGATTTTAGTTCTGTTTATGTGGTGAATTACAATGATTGATTTACGGATATTGAACCATCCTTGTGACTGTGGGATGAAGCCTACTTGGTCATGATGTATAATTTTCTTGATCAGTTTCTGGATCCTGTTAGCTAATATTTTATTGAGGAGCTTTGCGTCTGTGTTCATTAGTGATATTGGTCTGTAGTTCTCTTTTTTTGTTGGGTCTTTGCCTGGTTTGGGAATGAATATGATATTAGCTTCGTAGAATGAGTTTGGGATTTCTCCCTCTGTTTCTATTTCACGGAAGAGTTTGAGGAGTATTGGTATTAGCTCCTCACTAAAGGTTTTATAGAATTCATTGGTGAATCCATCTGGGCCTGGGCTTTTCTTTGTTGGGAGGTTCTTGATTACCCCCTGTATCTCGCTGTAAGTTATTGGTTTATTTAGTTGATTTATTTCTTCTTGGTTCAGTTTGGGCAGTTTGTACTTCTCTAAGAATTGATCCATTTCTGTAAAATTGTTTTTTGCTGAGTAGACGTTCTGGAAATAGCTCCTTATGATTGTTTGAATATCGTGTGTACTTGTTGTAATTTTTCCGGTGGAGTCCCTGATTTTACGTATATGAGTCTCTTCTTTTTTTTGTAAGTCTTGCGAGGAGTCTGTTGATTTTATTTATTTTCTCAAAGAACCAGCTTTTAGTCTTATTTATTTGTTGAATGGTCTTTCTATTTTCAATCAGATTTATCTCTTCTTTAATCTTTGTGATCTCTTCCTAGTCATTTTAGATTCGATCATTTCTTGTTTCTCCAGTTGTTTTAGTTTCATCGTGAGGTTATTCACCTGCTCTGCTTCCATTCTTTTAATGTGAGTGCTGAGGGTGATGATCTTGCCCCTCAGAACTGCCTTAGCTGTATCCCATAGGTTTCTTTGTGATGTATTTTCATTGTCACTGTGGCTTATGAATTCATTAATTTCATCTTTAATTTGGTCTGTGGCCCAAGTGTTGGATATCAGTGTGGGGTTTAGCTTCCAAGAATGTGTATAGCCTCTGTGGTAACCGTTGTTATTGAGGGTTACCTTTAATCCACTGTGGTCAGATATAATACATGGGATGACGTCAATACTTTTGTATTTGCTGAGGTTCTTTGTGTGGGCTATGACATGGTCTATTTTGGAGTATGATCCATGGGCTGCTGAGAAGAAGGTGTATTGGGTCTCTGTAGGGTGAAAGATTCTGTATAGATCTGTCAGATCCATTTGGGATATGGTGTTACTTAGGTCCTCAGCTCCCTTGCTAATCCTCTGGGTGTTGGATCTGTCTCTTGGAAAGAGTGGGGTATTAAAGTCACCCACTATGATTGTGTTTCTGTCTATCTTGTTCTGTAGTTCTGTAAGAATTTGCTTGACATATGTAGGGCCTCTTTTGTTCAGTGAGTATACATTTATCACCATGATGTCTTGATTCTGGATTTTTCCTTGTATTAAAATGTAGTGTCCTTCTTTGTCTTTTTGAGTTGATTTTAATGAGAAATCCAGCTTGTCTGAGATCAGGATGGCTACACCTGCCATTTTGGTAGGTGTGTTTGCTTGGAAGATCTTGCTCCATCCTTTCATTCGGAGCCTGTTTTTATCCCTTGCTGTAAAGTGGGTCTCTTGTAGACAGCAGATGGCAACTTTTTGTTTGCGGATCCATTCTGCCAGTCTGCTCCTCTTTATCGGAGAGTTTGATCCATTTATATTTAAAGAGATCAAGGATAAGGGTGTTTATTCTCCTTCCATTTTCTTATTGGGCTGTTTTTCCTCTTTTTTTTTTTTTCCTTGTCTTTAGTGAGCTGCTCTTTCTGTTGGGCTCTGGCTATTGTAGTTTCTTTCTGTTTCTGTGTGTCCTGTACAATTTCTGTTGGGTGGGATTCCCCTCTTAGAATTTGCTGTAGGGCTGGTTGTTTATTCACATACTCCTTTAGATCCTCTTTGCTATGGAAAGATCTGTTTTTTATCTCGAATATGAACTCCAGCTTTGCTGGATATTTTATTCTAGTTTGGCAATTGTTGGCCTGTAGGACTTGGATGGTGTTTGTCCACTCTCTTCGTGCGTGGTAGGTTTGTGTGGAGAGGTCTGCTGTTATTCGGATCCTCTTCCCATTGTAATAAATTTCTTTCTTCACTTTGGCTGCATTCAAAATTTCCTCTTTATTCTTGAGATCTGAAGTCTTAAATATTATGTGCCTTGGCTTGGATTTTCTAGGATCTGGTCTGCCAGGTGTCCTATAGACTTCGGTTACCTGGAATGGGTCCCTTGTGAGATTGGGGAAGTTTTCTGGAATAACTTTATTGAAAATATGTTGAAGCCCTCTGCTCTGGTATTTGGCTCCTTCTTCTATTCCAGTTATGCACAGATTATATCTCTTGTCTTTGTCCACTAGCTCCTGGATTAGTCTGCCCTGGAGCACTACTGTTTTTTGGAGTGTGATAATTTTCTGGTTCTTATCGGCTGCATCATCATCCAAGAGAGAGATTCTGGCTTCAATATGGTCAATTCTTTGTGCTGTGGATTCAAGTGTGGAGTCTATGGATGTCAGGGAGCTATTTATGGTTGCCAGATCAGCTCTGATTGTGGAAATTTCTTCCTTTAAATAGTTGTATTTTAAATCTATTTTTTCATGCATTTCACTTCTCAGGATGTTAAGATCTTCTTTAACGGAGGTTTGCATTGTATCCATTTTTGCTTCCATTTCATTCTTGGCTTCCTGGATGTCCTAGAGACTTGCACTCTAAACTCCTGGAATTGTTTTCTAATTTTATTTCTGAGGCTTTCCTTCATTTCTGTTAACATAGCCTCAGTTGTTTTTTTATTCTCCATCTCCTCTTCAGTTGTGCTGCTTTTTGGGGCTGGCCAGTTGGCTTGCCCTTTGATGAAATTTGTTATATTTCTTTGTGATTTGTGCATCTGGAGATCTGTGGGTGGCTTCCCTGGTTTGGCTTTGTGCTGGTTCCCGCTGGTCCGTCAGTGGGAGACTTGTTTGTGTCCTGGCTCTGGGTTTGAGTTTGGCTGTTGAACCTTACTGCCCAATGGGTGAGCGTGACCGTCTTGGTTGTTGCTGAGGTGGTCACCCTCACTGCACTTCGGGGTGGGTAGGTTCTGTGTCCTGCCGCTGTGTTGTGCTGACCCTAGCATGCCCCTGGTGGGGGTTTGCTGGTCGCTGATTCAGTGTGGTGTGGAGGCTTTTCTCTTCTTTGGTTCTTTTTTCCACTTGGTATCTTGGTCAGAGGAGCTCACCTTTCAGGCGGTTCGCCCTCCTGTGTGGATTGCTCCGGGGCTGGTGTTGTTGAGGGGCGGCCCACCCACTTGTGCAAGATGCGCCAAACTGAGTGGGTGCTGCCACTGTGGGGCTCTGCCCTCCTGCGAGGGTGCGCCTATCCGAGCGGGAGCTGCCACTGGGGGGCCTTGCCCACCTGTGCAGGGTATGCCTACCAGAGCTAGCCCCGGGTTGTTGGGGTGTGCTTGTGCCCTCCCACGAGTTTGCTGTTGGGGGGCGGTATGTGTGGGCTCCAGTGGTATCAAGTGTCCGGGCGCGGGTTGGTGCCCTCAGACTGCGTCTCCGCTGCGAGAGGGGCGTGTGATCAGGCCCTGGTGTCCCTGCTGGGCTGGTATTGCCCACCAGCACGCCTGTGACTTTTGTTGTACCTACACTATCTCTGTAATCTTATCTGAGTATATTGGAAACCGTGTATACTGGTATCGGAAGTAGGAAATTGAAAGGGAATACCAAATTTGAGAGACACAGGGTAAAAAAAGACAAACAACTACAAAAGCAATATTTGCAAAACTGTTTGGTGTAAGTGAACTGAACACCTCCCGGGGGGGGAGGGAAAGGGGGAGGAGTGAAGGGGGTATGAGGGACAAGGTAACAAACAGTACAAGAAATGTATCCAATGCCTAACCTATGAAACTGTAACCTCTCTGTACATCAGTTTGATAATAAAAAATTGAAAAAAAAAAAGTCTGCCGAGTCCCAGGCGCCTCAGGTGGGGCTTCCAATGCCTACCGGTCCCTGGTCCCCTGTTGGGAAGGGGACGGGGCCGGTGCAGCGGGTTTAGGCTCCTCTGCTGCCTTGGCGCTGCTCTGCCTCTGCTAGCTCCTGTGTCCTCCCAGAGTCTGAAGGGATCTTTTGCCACCTGATTTGGGGGTTCTTTGTTCCCTCAGGGTGGGGAGGGTGAGGGAGGGAGCTCTAGCTTCTTTGTAGGGTTTGGTTCTCTGATAGCTGGTCTCCCATTGGGAGGGGGTAATGGGGAACTTACTGGTCCTGGATTGTGTGTGTGTCCCGCGCTGCTGTTGGCCCTTGGTGGTGGGGTGCTGGGGTGTGGCGATCAGTCGTTTGGTGGTGGCGGCCCCGGCTCTCCCCTTCTGTACCACCCGGTTCCCCCGTCCCTCGTGTCCGATCCCGGCCATGCGGTCCCGCACCTCTGGTAGCCGCCATCTGTCTGGATCGGTCTGCACACCCCCTGGGGTCCGTGGAGTCCTGCTGTCTGGACTCTGTGCTCCTGGCGTGACTTTTCAGCAGTTGGTTTGTTGGCGCCGGGTCCCCTTTCCCAGGCTGGCCCTGTTTGGGCCAGGGTCGGCGGGTAGGGGGAGGGTACTCCGCAGATTTTCCGGCTCCGTGCAGGTTATAGGCTCTTCTTTTTTTGTTCTTTTTCATTTCCTGCATTTCTCTATTGCTTCTGGCTGCTTGTTTTGCTGGGTTCTTGATGGGGTGTTGGGTGCAGGAGTTCCCAGCTCGCTATTCAGTTGGAGCGAGTTGGGGTGCCTCCCTTCTGTGGTGGCTCCATCTTCCTCTCTCCGGGTCTGATGTTCTTGAGATTCACCCATGTTGTACATATACTGGACTTGGTTCTTTTGCATGCATACAATTCCAGTGGGCAGACAGCACCCAGGCAAATCAAGAACCATCATGAGGTGACAATAAAAATGAGGGGATTTAATTCAGGCAGATTTCTCCAGCTGTGTGAAGTGTTCAGATTACAGAGAAGTGTTCCCCTGGTGCGTTCACTTCTTACATGCCTTGTTTGTATCAGGAAGCATCCCGGGCATAGGAAAGGACTTTTGCTCTCACTGACCATTCTGGAGTTCTTTTACTTTTAGTTCAATACCCACAAAACTTACATTTCAACCAGCCCCATGGGGCTCTGAAGCCATCTCAGGTGGGAGAGCCACCGTCATCACCTTCGGAGCTGAGTGCCCACAGCCCCCTTTTCACACTTGGACCCAGACAGAGGACCCGACCCACAAATCTGTACCCAGCACTGCACCCCAGCAGGCTACGCTCAGCTCAGAAATGCTTCCTTGTTTAAAAAATTCTCTGTGTGGGACGGCTTATATTTTACAATGGTGCTCTGGCTTTCTCTAAAGCCAGAGGGACTGGCAGGCTTTAGGGCACTGCTGTGTGGTATGAACTTGTTCTGTGTGGTACTGGGAAAGGCCCCCAACTGTTTCTGAGGGTGGCATCAATTTTGTACACACATTCACTGTATGACTTTGCACAGACTACTCAACCAACCTTCCTCCCTCCCATCTCCCTCTTTGCTTCCCTCCCTCCCTCCCTCCCTCCGTCCCCTCCTGATGCTGGTACTGGGGCTTGAAATCAAGGCCTCTTGCTCTTACTTGGCTTTGTCTGCTCAAGTCTGGCATTCAACCATTTGAGCCACACCACCACTATTTTTTGCTGGTTAATGGGAGATGAGAGTCTCAGACAGACTTTTATGGCTGGGCTGCAAGCCTCAGATCTTAGCCTCTTGACTAGCTAGGATTATAGGCATGAGCCACTGGCACCTGGTTACTTAATCTTACAGAACCCCCATTTCCATGCCTGCAAAAGCAAACACAAACCCTCAGTGTCCTGAAGAGAATAAAATATTGTTTTCTGCTCCCAAAGGCTGGCAATTGGGGCTCATCCTCCCAGCTGCCTCCCTCCCAGGCACTGTCTGGTTTGGCCTTCACTGCACCTGCCCAGTCTTGATTCCTGGCTCAGTGGAAAAGAAAGGTCAAAGCTTAGGTAGACCCACAGCACCCCCTCCCAGCTGCAGCGCCTCTGCCTCAGGAGCCTGGGTGAAGGACAGGCGTGGACCTGAAGGGGAGATTGTCCTGCCGCTGTCCTCTGAACCTCGAGGAAGCTGATGACACACCGGAGCGTGGACATTAATGCAATCGTTGGATAATTCAATCACTTTATAGAAGTTGATCTGTCCTTTTTATTACAATTACTGTCGGCTGGGGTGTTTTGTTCCATCATGGAAAATAAACATCATTTATCATACTTGTAAAGATTAGCCCCCGACAGCTCCTGCTCTTGCTTTGCATAAATGTGTATTAATGTCGGCCCTGCCCGCAGTGTGGGGAAAAGTCTATATTTCACAAGACTGATTAGACCCTGTCACCACTGCTTTAAGTAATGTCTTATCATGACGGATACTCCCTGCCTGCGAGGGAAGAGGGGGGTGCTCCCTGCGATTTACGGTGGCACTACAATGAAAAACAGGCCGGGGAAGGTGGCATGCTTCCTCTGGGCTTAAGCCATCCTCTCACCAGAGCTGTGCCTCTTCCCAAAGCCCAGGCCATGCTGTCGAGGCTGCCCTTGGGGGTGCCAGTCCTAGAGCCTCCCAACCTGTCTCTACTGAGCTGCCTCAGGGGTCTCACCCAGCCCAGGCATGGCTGCCCAAGACCCCACTGAGGATTAGTGTTTCCTCTTCTTGACTCTGAGCAGGGGCTTTCTTGCCAGTTACCCATCAGGAGTCACTATGGAGAGACTTTCTCCTTCACCTGCTTAGGCAGGGCCCACCAGTCTGGGTGGGTCCCCAGCCTGAGCCTGTCTCCTAGGCTGCTTCTGTTATTTGTGACCTTCTGTCTATGTACTGGCCTTCCTGTCTTGCACATCCTCCTACCTGCCTGTTACATCATAGACAACTGACCACTGCACTCCTGAGACTCCGTCTTTTCTGGAAGGGCAAGCAAAGGGTCTAGAGCACTGATGGTCATTGGGTTTTTAGTCTCCCAGGGACCATTGCCTTCTCTCTCCCCTTTCTCCCCTCCTCCTGCTTTCTTCTGCTCTCACCATCAGACTTTCTGGGCCCCAACCATGTTGACCTCGGGCCATCTTCTTCCTCCAGCTCATCCTGGGCTCTACCCTGGAGGGCCATTTCCTGCATTTCCCACATTTCCCATGTTTCCCAAATGCACCCATCAAACCAGGACCTACCTGCTCAGGGCCCGCTTCTCTCAGGGCCTTCCTGTACATGACAGGCTCTGCAGGCTCCCAAGTGAGTGGTTTAACTCAGTCGAGCATGCAGAAAACTGCTTTCTCACCCTGAGTCCTGCCCAGTGTCACAAGTGGCATAAGTCATACCATAACATGTGGCATCATAGCCCTTCTCATGTGACCAGCTCAGCAGTGTTAGTGTGTATCCCCACAGTATTGTGCTTCTGTGTTTTGGAGAAGGCTGACAGGCAGCCCAAGGGTTGTAGTTGCCCAGGAGGGAGACTCTGGTCACTAGAAGCAAGTTCCAGCTAGATAAATTAAAAGTATATGCAACTCAAGGCTCAGTATTGCTGGGTGAAGTGGCACACACCTGTAATCCCAACACTTTGGGGATTACAAGCAGAAGGATTGAGAGTTGAAAGCCACCCTGGATTGTGTAGTAAGACCTTGTCATTCATTTATTCATTTATTTATATTTTTAACCTTTCCATTTGAATCTTTAATTTCTTTTTCTTTTTTCATTTCCTTCAAGTAGTGGTACAGCTAGGGGAGATGCATGCCCATGACTTCCAGGTGGGTCACCACAAGGCAGAAGTGTAGAGGAAACTGAGTTCACAGAACTCAGCTCCACATTGAGAATGTAGCGTGGAAACTTTCTGTGGTGCCTCTGGTTTGTGCTTGGACTGAGATACGTTTGTAATCTCCCTTGGGTTCCGTAGTTTCTGGAGAACGACAGCATAAAGGAGGTTCCAACCTATGTAACAAGGTTCTAAGAGCATTTCCCCATGGAAGGGTCGGCTCACTCTTAAGGACCAAGGCAGGGCTGTCTGTCCTGACCACTGGAATCTTAATGCCTGTTACAGCACTTGGCACATCCTAGGCCTTCACTGAATTCCTGCCATGTGAGTGAACTCCTGAGGAGGAGGGTGCCTTCATGCCACCCTCTCTTCCCCACGCCTGCCCTGCCATCTCCAATTTGTCCCACTGAGTGCCATGTTCTTTTGGCCTCTCAAAATGCATCTCATTTAAACTGACTATGCTCTCATTCAGAAATTAATAGGTGTGTGTGCTTTCAAAAACATACAGAATAATACTGACTATAATAAATTACTAAAATAAAGCCTTCAATCTTGAGTCTCAATGGTAACAAGAATTGGTGTATATCTATATTTTTCCCAGTATCTATTCATTGGCTTAAAAACAAGTAAGACTAGGATTATCTTGTTCAAATTATATTGGCAACTTAGCTACTTTGCTCAACCACACAAAATTCTATTCTATTCTCTCTCTCTCTCTCTCTCTCTCTCTCTCTCTCTCTCTCTCTATCCATCTATCTAAAACAGTATTTGGGTTTGAACTCAAGGCCTAGCAAGCTAGGCAAGTGCTCTACCACTTGAGCCACACCCTCAGTCCAATTACTGTGTTTACTGTATTTGGTGATGGTTTTAGCTTGTAGTATTGAGGAAGGAATCAGGGCCTTGTCCATGCTAGGCAATACTGTATTATGAGCTATATCCAAGCCCTTCACCACCACTTTGCTGTGCTCTTTAACTGCAATGATCAGAGTAGAATTCTTTTCATACAATTCCCAATGGCTTCTGATTCCTCTATGGATGCTCTGGTCGTCTCTCAGTCCATTGTTCAAGTGGTCAGTTTGTCTAGTCCTTCCTGAGTCTCTGTGTTCTCTGTACAGTTCCAGTAACTGAGTGCAAAGAGCAAATAAGAACAAGAAAGACCCTTTCTCTGAAGGATGTAGAAGGTGCTGTGCTTGGGCTGGGCCTGCCCCTGGGCCAACCCCATTTCCATAGGGTTGGTGTGCACCTTCTCAGGAAGGGAGGGAGAGGCACAGAGGTTCCCCGGCTCATGAAGTGCACGAAAATCTAGAGGACCACAGGGACCTTTCAGAGTCCCTTTCATTGGGAGTGGGAGGGGGAGGTTTCAGGTGGTGGAAAGAAAGTTCTGGAAAACTCCAGGACACAAGCCATTGGAGCCAGAACTGGACTCCAGCGCTAATGGGCGTCTTTCATTATCATTACCCCTATTAGTACTTTATTGTATTAGTAATAGCTAATTTACATTTTACTGAAGCATTGGAAACAGATTGCAGATGTTTGGAAACAGATGTTCCCCTAATGTTAAGGCAAAAGCATGAATATTTATGATGGTTATTGCCTGGATCAAATTACCCTGATTAACCAGGGAGGCAGGCATGTTCTAACAACTTTGGCCTGCAACCTGGTGAGGGGAGGGAGGGAAGTACTGATGAACACTGGGCACACTTCAATTTTCCTTCATGTGGGAGAAGTATTTTCCACCTTTCTGGGGACCTGGGAACAGAGACTGGTTGTTATGGAACCGGTTTAGGGACTTTCCTGCTGTTGCTACTGAATAGCCATGCCAGAATTTTCCATCTGGAGTTTTTCACAGTCTCCTTGGAGAAGGGCCTGCCAAGTTTGCTGTGACCTAGGAAGGCAGGGTCACTTCCCAGGCTACAAGGGGAAGGTGAGACTCTCTTCATCCTCTTCCAGGAGCTAGGGAGCCCCCTGAAGCCAATTCACGCCTAGGGTCCCTGAAGGAGGGTGGTGAGGTCTCCAGGGGGCCAGCTGCCAGGCAGGGGTTTTCTCTCCTGAGACCCATACTGGGGGGCATGCCAGAAACAGGGAGCTCTTTTATTGTCAAGGGAGACCTCATCTTGGGTTGTGATGGTGCTGGCGTGACTTTGCTGAGTGCATACCAGGTGAAGTGATGCTGTGTTCAGGTCTCTAGGCTTGGCCATCCCCTTGTGTTTCTGTGCTTGCCCACAGCAACTATGGCTCTTGGGTAGCCTTCCCATCAGGGGCAGAGATGGCTCCCTCCCTCTTCCAACAGAGGGCAGGACTGATAGCCTGTGCCTTGGTGCCGGCCTGGTGAGGCAGAGTATATTTCATGCTCCAGACTGCGTGGAAGAATAGGGCTGGAGCCCCAGCCTGCCTGAGTTCCCCCTTGCCTGGGTCTCTGCAGGGTGTCTCTGGGGAATCTCCTGAGTCAACTCCCTGCTTTAAGCCTGTTTCCTGTTTCTGGGTAGCCCCAAGACATGGATGTGTGTGTGTGTGTGTGTGTGTGTGTGTGTGTGTGTGTGTGTGTGTGTGTGTGTGACTTCTTGCAAGCTCACATTTCATAATAGTGATAAAGAAAAGATGGGGGGTGGGCTGGTGCTTTTCTATATCCTCATTAGTTAGGAAGCTGAGACTCTAAGGATTCCAGTTTAAGGACAGCCTGGGCAGAAAACTGTGTCAGACTCTGATCACCAATTAACCACCAAAAAGTCAGAAATGGAGGTGTGGCTCAAGGTGTAGAGTGCCAACCTAGAGTGGAAAAAGCTAAGCAAGAGTGCCAGGCTCTGAGTTCAAGCCCTTGTACCATCTATCACACACACACACACACACACATACACACACACACACACATACACACATAATTTAAAAGAAGGAGGAAGAGGAGGAGGAGGAGAAGGAGGAGGAAGAAGAGGAGGAGGAGAAGGAAGGGGAGGGAGAGGAGGAAGAGGAGGGGAGGGGGAGGGGGAGGGAAAGAAGGGGGGAGGAGGAAGGGGGGAGAAGGAGGGGGAGAGGGACAGGACCTGTGGCACTCCAGGCTTGAGGTCAAGTGTGAAGGGGAATGGGAAAGCAGGTGATTCCATGAGGCTGAGGCAGGTGAAGGGAAGGGTCCTTGTACCTCATGCTGCCAGTAACACCCTGTTACTCTCAGGCACCCAGAAAGCTTTGTCCTCCCCAGGGAGATGGCCCTACTTTAGCTCAGCCCTGCCAGGTGGGTGTTCATTCCCTTCCAGAAAAATCTCAGAGATGCTGAGATTCACCTAGGAACAGTAACTTTGTCAACTAGTACCAAGTGTCTCCTGGGTGGCAGGGGCTGGTAGGCACTCAGGAATGTGGCCTCCCATCCTTGCAATTAGATCCAATGTGGAAGAGGTATTAGGCAGTTGGCTCTGCATCTTTATTCACTTGAGTGCAGAATCCCTGCAGATACATGGATCTGCAGAGGAAGTGTGGAGACAACCTGTGGACTTGCTCCCATGGTCTTCCATCTCTGGTACTGTCCACATCACATAAACTTGTCTATGTGGGAATACTGACAGGAAAAATAGTCTCCACATGATTAGTAGAAATGTTTTCCACTTTGCTTATTTTTATTTTTTATTTTTTGCCAGTCCTGGGCCTTGGCCTCAGGGCCTGAGCACTGTCCATGACTTCTTTTTGCTCAAGGCTAGCACTCTGCCACTTGAGCCACAGTGCCACTTCTGGCTGTTTGCTATATAGGTGGTGCCGGGGAATCGAACCCAGGAATTCATGTATATGAGGCAAGCACTCTTGCCACTAGGCCATATCCCCAGCCCTCCACCTTGCTTATTTTTTAACTGGTACAAAGCCATAAACTTAGGGCCTCACCTTTGCTCGGCTTTCTTGCTCACAGATGGTTCTCCACCACTTGAGCCATTTTTTTTTGCTAGTTAATTAGAGGTAGAGTCTTGTGGACTTGTCTGCCCAAATTGGCTTTGCATTCTGATCCTCCTGATCTCACCCTCTTGAGTGGCTAGGACTACAAGTGTGAGCCACTGGTGCTGGGCCTTCCAAATATTTCTGATCTATGCTTGGCTGAATCTGAGGATGTGAAAGCCATATGTTTGAAGGTGTGTGTGTGTGTGTGTGTGTGTGTGTGTGTGTGTGTGTGTGTATAACATGGATGTGTACACTAAGCATATCCTGCCAAGCTGTGATAACATCTCAATCCTGAAACACAGGCCTACTTGGAGGCCGCTGTGGGGAATGGGAATGGCCAGAGGAAGAGATGATCTGGCTGAGAGAGTGAAAGGGTGCCCACACACCCATGTGCAATAAGCAAAACAGACCTCCAGAAGATGGACCACAAGTGTGGGGGACCCAGGGTATTCTGGGAAATTCCAGGACAGCCGACTGGAAGGAGGGCTGGATGTGCAGGGGGAAGAGGTGAGGGGTCAGGGGGCACATGTCAGGAGTCAGATGACTCATGGTTCTGTATTCATGCTGAGAATCACAAGAAGCCCTCAGATGGGGCTTCTTGAGCTAGAATTGGCTGGGGTGTGAGCTCGGGGACTATGTTTCTGAGAACAAGTGTGTGGGGACAGGACCTTGGACAGCAAGGGAAGTCTGAGAATGCCTCCTGCCTACCCAGTCCTGTTGGCACACCATACCTGGATTCAGCACCACCCTCCCTGGGACTCTGAGCAAAAATCAACAGAGGGAAGGCCCCCAGGGTGCCTGAAATAGCAGTATTCAAACCTGAGTTCCAGAAACAAGCTGAGAGCATACACTTGTGATGAGTGACCACGTCAGGCATTTACTGTTGGTCTGGGACCCAGACCAAGGCTGACCTAGTCCCAGGGAGGCAGCGCCCACCTGAAGCCCCCTTGGAATCAAGCCCTGCACTGTAGCCCTGGTACAGCAGCTCCTCAGGGAAGGCAGTTCTTACACTGGTGTGCCACACTGGGCTGACCTGAGCCACAGAGCTGTGGATGATGTGTGTATACATGAAGAGATTTATGACGAGGGACTGACGCAGTTGTGGGGCTGGAGTCCAGGGCAGGCAGGCAGGCAGGCAGGCAGGATGGAGAGATCCAAGGAAACTGAAATTATAAATACCATATTGTGGGAGATTTGCCATGACAACATCAGATCATGCCAGCAGCCGCCTCCTCCCTCTGTGCCTTAAAATTCTTCCAAGTTATTCTTCTACACCTGGGAAAATAGAAGCTGATCAGAGTTTGTCTGGGAGGATACTGCCACCTCAGCTATGGGAAAGCTTCCTTTCCTTTCTATCTCCTTCCTTCTCTCCCTTCCTTCCTTCCTTCCTTCCTTCCTTCCTTCCTTCCTTCCTTCCTTCCTTCCTTCCTTCCTTCCTTCCTTCTCTCCTTATTTCCCTCCTTCCCTTTCCTTTCTCTCTCTCTTTTCTTTATCTGTCTCTCTATCATACTTTCTTGTGGTGTGTGAACTCAGGGACTGGGTACTTAGCTTTATTTTTGCTCAAGGCTGGCTCTCTACCATTTGAGGCACAGCTCCATCTCCAGATTTTTGCTGGTTACTTGGAGATTAATCTCATGGACTTCCTGAACCAGGATCCTCAGATCTCAACCTCCTGAGCAGCTAGGATTATAGGCATGAGCCATGGAAAACCCCTTTTGACTGTTTGGAGTAAACAGTCCTTCCGTTTAGGAGGCAAGTGAAGGCTTTGGTGGATGGTTTCTTTCACACACTTAAAGACCGTTGGTCAAACCATCCTACATTGGCTCCTGAGTGTGGGAGAGGAGCCTGCTTTTAGAAGTGGTAGCAGTAACTTGCTAAGTGGCTTAATGCTCAGCTTTCCACTCTTTGCTTTAAAATGCAAGCACTCTGTTGGTTGACTATGAAGTTTGAGGACTGGGTTCAGGAATTTCATGTCACATGGTTACTAAGTAGCCAGGCAAATAGGATAACTTGTACCCAGTCATTTGTGTTAAAGCTGGAAGATACAGCTAGCTACTCAAGCTACACTAGCGAGGGAAGGCTGCATGTTGATAACTGTGCAAACAGAGCTTCATGTCCTGCCTATTTGTCCACCTTCTGTAGCTGTTTGTCTAGTGAACTTTATATTTTCCTAGTGGGTGAGTCTCTGAAATGCAAATATAAGTGGAGTGTATCTGAAACAAGACCAGCAGCTCTGCAAACAGTCATTGGTGTGTGTGGGGGTGGTGTGGTGTGCCAGTCCTTGGGCTTAAACTCAACCTGGGCACTCTCCCTTAGCTTTTTCACTCTAGGATGATGCTCTACTACTTACAACGTAGATTTGCTTCTGGATTTGGGGAATTAATTAGAGATAAGAATCTCATGGACTTTATCCTGCCTCGGATGGCTTGGAACCATGATCCTCAGATCTCAGCCTCCTGAGTAGGGAGAGTACAGGCACGAGCCACTGGTGCCTGCCCCATTAAGTGCTTTTTACAGGTCATCATGACTTTCAGATTTGGGAATTGTGAATACAACTACTTTCTAAAAATTTCTTTGAGGCCCACATCCTTCTTTGCAGGATTTTGCTGGTCCTTGAGAGACTTGGACAGAATGGTAAACTTGGGTTCCTCACCAGAGCTGACGAAGTGGCACTATGCCTTCTTGATTTATTCTGAATGTTCTCAACCTCTGTCTTACCTAGTCTACTTAAGTGCTGGGTTTTCTATATGTTCTATGTGTGTGTGTGTGTGTGTGTGTGTGTGTGTGTGTGTGTGTGTGTGCATGCGTGCTAGTCCTGAGACTAAACTCTGAACTCAGGGCCTGGGTGCTGTCCCTAGGTATTTTTGCTCAAGATTAGTGTCCTACCACTTGAGACACAGCCTTACTTGCAGGCTTTTGTAGTTTTTTTTTTTTCCCCAGAGCTGAGGACCAAACTCGGGACCTTGTGCTTGCCAGGCAGGTGCTCTTCGGCTGAGCCAGATCCCTAGCCCCACTTGCAGCCTTTTGTTAGTTAATTAGAGATAAGAGTCTGTCTCATAGCCTTTCCTGCCAGGGATGGCTTCAAACTGCAATTCTCAGTTTTTGCCTCCAGAGTATTTGGGATTAGAGGCATGAGCCACTAGTGCTAGCTTCTATGCTTTTTGTTTCATGGTGGTGATGATGTCATTATTTTAAATGTCCCCCAAACTTAAGTGGCAGGGTTGGTGGGTGTACCTAACTAGGTGAAGGTTGTGGTGTGCCTTATAGAGAAAACTCATAGGTAGACAAGCCACCTGGCACTGCTGCTATCATAGCCCAACAGGGCCAAGAAGGGAGGAGGCTGGTAGTCCTGCACTTAGGAAGTACCATCCTTATAGGAAGAAGAGAGCCATACAAAGTGACAGGGAAGGCCAGGGACACTGTGGGGCACTGGTGGCTCACTACTGTAATCCTAGCTACTAAGGGGGCTGAGATTTGAGAATCCTGGCTCAAAGCCAGCCCAGTGAGAAAAGTCTGTAAGACCATTATTTCTAGCTAACCAGCAAAAAGCCAGAAGTGGAGCTGTGGCTCAAGTGGTAGAGTGCCAGTCTAGAGCAAAAAAGCTAAGAGGACTGTGCCCCGGCCCTGAATTCAAGCTTCAGTACACACACACACACACACACACACACACACACACACACACACACACACACGCCAGAAACAGAAGCAGAGACTAGAGTGGGGTGGCACAGGACAAAGGTAGTGAGAAGCCACCAGATGCTGAGGTATGGGGGACAGTTCTTTCTATAGTCTCCAGAGGAAACATGTTCTTGGTTTGGGACTCACAACTTGCTGATTAGGCAGAAAAGAAATAGTTGTTGTCTTAAGCCACCCATAGTGTGGATACTGTTATGCCTGCCCAAGGACAGAGTACAGCCACCATGGAAGAAACCACCACCATGCCGTGCATAACATTGCCATGGAAACAAGTGGACTCTCCATGCAGGACTAGCCCTCAGCTCACACCAGCTGGTCTGGATCATCTCTGTTAAAGAAATTAATGGATAGCCCAGTGCTGTTTCTGCCAAAATGGAGTTGAGAGTCTCTTCCTTATGGCTGAAAGCAGCCTCAGGGGCACTTACTTTTCACAGTACTGTCATTAGGAAGTTGCTAGAAACAAGTTCATAAGGCAAATGCAGAACTGCACATGGGAAAGTCACATGGCCAGTGTAGCCTTGGACACAGCATGGACACCCTCTGAGTCCTCCTCTGCCCAGGCCCTGACCTGGTGCAAAATCCACTTTCTACCCATGGTGAGAATCTTGGGTGCATAGAGCTTTTCTGGAATCCAGTTATTTTTTCTTTTCATTCTTTTTCTGTTTTTCTTTTTTTGGGGGAAGGGAGGAATGCTTTTTGAGATAGGTTCTCTCTACAAAGCCCATGTTGATTTTCCTTCCTCAGCCTCTGAGTGCTGGGATTATAAATACACACTACCATGCCCAGCATTGGCATCTAGCATTAAGTAGCTGATACCATGAGAAGTGGAAGGGGAGTTTTGTGGTTCAATATTAAAACTAGCAATCATGCCTGTCTTTAGAACTGGCAAAAGTGCTGGATTTAGGTGAGCCTGAAGAACACTGGGTTTCAGATCTCTCAATCCCATGTCTCCTTCCTCTTCCCCTGTGCTACCGTTTAGATGGTAAGTGTTCATGAAGGCTTTTACACAAAAGACTTGGTTGTTGGTATATGGTGCTATATTGGCAGATGGTAGAGTCTTTAGAGATGGGCCTAGTGGGAGGAAGATAGATCATTGCAGATGTGTTCTTGAAGGTAATATTGGAATCTCAACTCACTATTTTTTATTCTAAATTTAACTCCGTTTTAAAAATTTTAAATTTAAATTTAATTTTGTTGTAAAGGTGATGTACAGAGGGGTTACAGTTACCTAAGTAAGGTAATGAGTACATTTCTTATAACATTATTGCCCCTTCCTCATTTTTCTCCCGCTTCCCCCACCACCTCTCCCAGCCAAGTTGTAAAATTCATTTCCAACCTAGTGTTGTGTGAGTATCACTGTTGCACTGGTTTACTCTTTGTCTTTTGACTCACCATTTTTCAACTCACCCTTCCTTCCTTCCTTCCTTCCTTCCTTCCTTCCTTCCTTTCTTTTTTCTTTCTTTCTTTCTTTCTTTCTTTCTTTCTTTCTTTCTTTCTTTCTTTCTTTCTTTCTTTCTTTCTTTCTTTCTTTCTTTCTTTCTTTCTCTCTCTCTCCTCTCTCTCTCTCTTTCTTTCTGTTTCCTAGCTGCTGTGAGGTGAATACTTTGCTCTATCATGAACTATCATGTATTTTATGTCACCAACAGACCAAGAACTGAAACTTCAGAAAATGTAAAAGCAAACAAACCTTTCCTTCTTATGAGTTATTTATCTCAGCCATTTAGTCACGGTCATGGACAGCTGACACATCCCAGCGGAGCCTAGGGTCCCCGGTGGGTCTGAGTTCTGGGAAATGATGGTTTCATTTGACAGAGGGTGTCTAGGAGGTCTCAGTGTCTACACAGAGTTTCCAGGGCCCCCATGGTTCTGTCTATGCCTCTACTTTTCAGACTCCTATAGGTGGTACATCCTGGATCCATCTAGAATTTTCTCTTCAGCATTTATAAACAATCTTTAGCAGGAGTCTCAATGTGTGTGGTCATCTTTGCATGTTGATTTTTAGATGGTGTCTCTACAAAGCAGCTTAGTGGGTAAGCAATCCCCCTGCTCAGCCTTGATAATCGCTTGAAGAGAGTCCCCCCACCCGGGAGACAGAGCAGGAGCCCAGATCAATTGCAGGTGGAAACTTTTCTTGCTGATTATTGTGAAAATACCCAGTGCCTCATCCATGGAGACCCAGAACTGTGTAAAACACACAAAGGAGACCCGTTTCCTCTTTCCTCCACAGGCCAACCAGTCTGAAATAGTTACACAACACTAGGAGCAAGAGAGTTGTCGAGAAGGAAGGCAAAGCCACTTGGATTCTAGGTTTGGAAAAAAATTCGCACAATTAAGCATTTGCATGTGACCCTTTGAGGCTATGTCTGAGCTGAGTTTTACACAGACATCTTTTTTGAAGTACACAGAATGTAATTAAGAGATTGGAAAGTCTGGAGAATTTTTTCAAAAATTGCTCTTAGATAAAAGGTTATATAAAGTGGCCTGGAGTGTTTGGGAAGGGCATGAGAGGGGTTCATTTTGATTCTGCTGCTGATTAACTGCATAACCTTGGGCAGGCTAATTACTGCTGAAGAATGCAGATCATCACCTGTAAAATCATAGTAATAATTTCAGGACCTTGATTATGATGGAAATTTCAGGGGATTATTAGGGAATATCACTTTTCCTGAGGGGCTGGTCCTCACAGAAGGCCTGAGTGTGAGAGGTTTTCTTTTTTTTAAAATTTTTCCATATTTGTAACTGGAAGTCTCCTTGGGTCTAGCCTTGTATTTTTATCCACTCTTTTTGTTCTAGATATAAACCAAACTGTAGGAACTCCATACAAGAAGTTGTTGGGCTGCAATTGTGGCTCAGGGGTAGAGCCACTGCCTGGCCTGTATAAGGCCCTGGGTATCACTCCTAGCACTAGCAAAACATGTTGTCAATTTCCAAGTTAGAAAAAGACTTCAGAAATACTTTCATGGTATGACTGTAATAGAAATTTCTTAAAATAAGATGTACAAGTGACCTAAATGCATTAAACAGATGGCCAATAGCACTGAGTATCAGAGAAATGCAAATCAAAACCACCATGAGCTATCATCCTTCCCAGTGATATTAAAAGGACCCTAATCAACAAATGCTCAGAAGGATGTGGAGAAATGGGGGCACTTATTCACTGCTGGTGGGGCTGTAAATGAGTGTGACCACTGTAGAGAAGAGTGTGGAGATTCCTTAAACAACTAAAAGTACATCAATCCAAAGGTGCAGTGATCCTGTTCATGAATATGTATCTGTAGGAAGTGGACTCACCTATGAACAGGCATCTGCACTTTGGTATTTGTCACAGCATTATCCACAAGAGCCAAGATATGTGTCAACCTAGGTGTTCATAGAGTAATGAATAGATAAGGAAAATATGCTAAATGTACTCCATGAACTACTATTCGGCCATAAAGGATGAGGAATTTTGTCATTTGCAGCAACACAAATGGAGATGGAGGACATTATGTTAAGTAAAATAAGTCACACACAGAAAGACAAATACCACATACTCTCACTTATATGTGGGAGCTAAAGTCAGTATCAAAGGAGTAGAGGATGGAATAGTGAGTACTGGAGCCTGGGAAGGCAGAGGGGAAGAGGGACTGGAAAGAGGATGGCCAAGAGGTGCACGGGTGCAGTTGGATAGGAGAAATGATTTATAATATTCTGAGCTCAGGGAAACTATAGTTGAAGCCTGGAAGCATAACTCACGTGGTAGAGTGCCTGCCCAGCAAACCTGAAGCCCTGAATCCAATACTTAATACTGATAAAAAGAAAATTATTCTAGACAACAATTAATTGTGTGTGTGTGTGTGTGTGTGTGTGTGCGTGTGTGTGTGTGCCAGTTGTGGGGCTTGAACACAACTCATGGATGTTGTCCCTGCGTTTTAGTGCTCTACCACTTTGAGCCACAGATCTCTTTTCAGCTGTTTTTGGTAGTTAGTTGGAGGTAAGAGTCTCATTGCCCGGTTGGCTTTGAGCTGTGATCCTCAGAGCTCAGCTTCCTGAGTGAAGGAGTAAAGGCGAGAGCCATTGGTACCTGGCTAATTGGCTCTTTCAAAGTAGCTAACAAAGAAGACTTTATTCCAAACTTAAAGAAATGATACATGATTGAACTGACAGAGCTGCCAATGACACTGATCTGATTATTACATGCACATATACTTGGATCAAAATGCCACACTGTCCCCCATAAATATGTACCATGACTATATGCCAATGGAAAAACTATTTTACTAAAAAATACCTGGTTGCTAGCAGCTCACATCTGGAATCCTAGCTTTGCAAGAGGCTGAGATTGAGGAATGCAATTTGAGACTAGCCTGGCCTTCAAAATACCTAGTGAAAAGTTGGGCTGGAGGTGCGGCTCAAGGGGTAGAGAGCCAGTGGAACAGGCAAACTGAACAAGTGTGAAGCTCTGAGTTCTAAGTACCTCCAAAAGAGGAAAAAGGAAGGAAGGAAGGAAGGGAGGGAAGGAGGGAGAGAGGAAAGAAGGAAGGAAGGAAGGAAGGAAGGAAGGAAGGAAGGAAGGAAGGAAGAAGAAAAAAATAATGCATTCTCTGCAGTCCTGACAGGCAGCATCACGCTTCCATGTGGCACCGGAGACCCAGTGAAAAGCCGGTGCCTGGTGGTGGCCAGCCCTGACACTGGATCCTCTGAGCGGGAAGCATGGGCCCTTGGCGTGTGCAGCTCTCCACATCTCTTCAACAGTTACAGCGACCTGTGTCACTTTGGGGCTCAGTAGGACCTCATGTGTGGGTTGAGGACCCCTCTCACTCACCCTTCTGAGGCTTCAGAAGTGTGGGTTCTAGTGTCTGCATGTTATGCTTACAGATTCCAGTACAGAGAGCAAAGCCCTGTTTGGGTACCATTCCCCTTCATTCCTGATGAGGAACCCTTGCTCTGTGTGGCTTGGAAAATGACTCTGGGTTACTTTCATGAAAACTAACTTGAATTCAGGAATATCTCATGTAATGGGCATGAAAGTCCACTAATAAAGACTAACCCCACCCTCTCCCCAAGAGCCTGCATGACCTGGGTAGGAGGAGGATGAAAAGTACAAGCCCTGAGCGGGGTCTTCTCATGGCTTTCCACAGGACCAAAATGTGCCAAGTCCTCTCCAGCCTCCATATGGACCACAGCCAGTGCAACCTTGTTGCTGCATGCGAGTTCTAACTTGTCTCCACTCCCATGTGCTAAAGTCTTGAGATAAGGCTGAGCCCCCATTTCCTCCCAGGCACATTTCTGCTGTTTCCAGACCCAAGACCTGCCAAGGTCTCACCAGCAAAGTGGACTCCTCACTCCAAGCCGGATGCCCTTAGCTGCTGCCTGTGGCCCTCTCAAATCAAGATGTCACCTGTCAGTCTCTCATCCTTGCAATCACGCAAGGACCTGGCTGCCACAGTCCACAGGGGCAGAGCTAGGAACCAGGGTAGCAGCACTTTCTTGGTGCCAAGTGTTTCCAGGTGCTACTCCTGGCTTTCCTCAACCTTGATGCAACAGCCTGGAAGAGGAGACACTATCTGCATGCAAAAGTAAGCGTGAACCTCTGTGCAGGAAACTGGCTCAGAGAGGGACGAGCAAGCACCACCTTGTTTAGCAATGGTCTGCATTTCTCCACTTGCACCCAGCACTGCAAGGCAGCTGCCTTTGCTTGGTGGATGAGCCAGACTCACACAGCATGCATGAGGCCATGTCTGGCTGACCATGCAGGAGGTCAGCATGATTCAAACCTGTCCACATCATCCACATACCCCAGCTGTCCATGATCCCCACCCCCATCTGGCCTGACACATTTGTCCATGAGTGCATCCTCAGATAAACCAAAAAATGGGGCGCTGTCAGTGGGAGTACATGGGTGGGAACCGCTGGTATTTCTACCACTGGGCTTAGGAAGGGTGATTGGATGAATTCTGCCCCAGGATGGTCACCAGTATGCAGGGACTGGAGACAAATTTCACACCCAGGATGACACTGAAGTTATCTGGAACTCCAAGATGCTGTACCCAGGGTGTGTTTGCTGTTTTCTGGGCAGATTGACTCCACTAGTAGGTCTTGTCTTCATATCTGAGCCACTGAGTCAAGCCCTGGTCACTTTTGTGATTTCTTACCAAGTCAAGGAGGAACCCCTTCCTGGGTTAAACATTGTCCCTTGCAAATGTAAGTCTTCTCTGATATGACACAAGGCCTCGCCAAAGTCTTCCAGACAGGATAGGTCTGGGGGTTGAATGGCAGGTTAATTTTGATCCACAAATTAATTTTGTCTCTTTGTATATCAAGGGTATGCAAGACTTATTTAATTTGAAATAAATGTAATTATAGAAATGAATGAGCTATCAAAAATTTAAACATATGATCCATCAATATTGGCATGATGTGAATGGCTGGTTATTATAAATAAAATGAGTCTTTGGCAATATGGAATTCAATTTCCCCCACAGTGTGTCTCATTTCATCTTGACATCTGGGTTAATGCTAAATTACAGTCCTTAATTTGCAGATCGGAGCTTAATTTCTAAATAGGAGGTTAACATAAATAACCTCCAGCTCTAGGGCTTCTGAGCTCTCAGGGGAAGAGAGTCTGTGGTTTTGTGCAATTATCTACTCCTCTGAGTTCTCTCATTTGGGCCAGTGTTGGGTGTCAGGTCAGAGGCGGGAAGCAGGGCTGTAGTACCTGCCTGGGGAACAGGTGTTTCCATGTGCTCTTCCTCTGTTGTGTGTGAGGGAGCCTGGGGCAGTGGGGAGGAGGCAGTGACCTCCAGACACACAGAGCTGCCTGGCATGAGTGCACCTGGTGACATGACTGAGCATGGTGGCCCTCAACTAGTTTCAGTGGGTCATCCCTAAGGAATTTGTACAGTGAGCCAGTGTTGGGGTTCACGCTGCCCTTCTCCCAGCCCTGGGGCAGTGTAAAAAGCTAGCCACTCCCATCTTCCGGCTTCAACTGGAAGAGAAGTCCCCGCCCCTGGGGGGGCGAACATGTGCGTGCCATCATGGCGGGGACTTCTACAGAGACCCAGCTCTTGGGGGGCTGTAGTCTCCGCCCATAGAGAAAGTTCCATGACATCACCTGATGGGCAGCCCAGTTCAGCCAATTAGCTAGTCACCTCAAGTCCCTCCCCTTCCGCCTTTGTCACCATAATAAATCTTTCTGCCCGCCCCCTGGGTGGGCCAGACTCGTTCAATCCTCAGACTGTCTCCCTGAAGCCTTCTTTTCTGCGCCGACCTCTGACATGTGAGAGGGGACGGGGGAAGGTTTTCGGCAACCTTCTTCTCGGCTAAACGCGATCCACTAGAGCACGTTTTGCCTTCTGCGGGCGGGAGACAAAGCCGAGTGCTCTTTCATAATTTGGGCTTCAGGCATTTTCCCCAGGAGGTAGGGGAAAAAAGGGGTCCCAGAGACCCCAACATCTGGCGCCCACGCGGGGCGGAAACGCAAGGCCGGGAATTTCGGGGTTCAGCGACCCCACAGATTGCGTTTAGTGATTGTGTGTAGGGGAGAGGGTCCCCACCAGGATGGGGCAAACGCAAACACATAGAGAGAAAACAGGAATGGGCTCGCGGGGCTTTGCGAGTCCCAGGACGCGGTGCCAGAAAGAGTTGTCCCGCCATGGTAACTTCACGCCAGGTGGGGAGGAGTGGGGCATGCATCCCGCAGAGATGCGGCAGGGGAGTGCTGGGAATGGTGGCGACGAAGGTGACTGGGGTACCTAGAGCGGGTGCCACCATGTCGCCCGGGAGCCCCCGCCCACCTGGCGTTTCCAGGTCCCGATCTGGGAACGGGTCGTGGGACGGGTGCGGAGGACGATCTGGGGTCCACGTGGCCTCGGGGGGGGGGGTGGCAGTGCTCCGGGCCACCTGGGCCGGCACCCCGTTGGGGTTCACAAGCGGCGGCGTGCACTGGGGCCCGAGAGCACTTAGTGCGAGAATCTTTGGGCCACCAAGCGTGGTGCGGCATGATGGGAGCTGAGTGAGTGAGAGGCAGGAAGGGGGCCCTGTGCTAGAGAGAGGGCCTCAGCAGAATAGTAAGGATTATAAGGAAAGTTGAGTCCAGGACCAGAACAGATTTGCCAAGCATTCCTAGATTGCAGAATATTGTGGTTTGGATGTACACTGAACCCAATTTGGGGTTTCTCTGCTGAAGGCGTAGTTCTCAGCTGGTGAGGTTATTGAGAAGCAACTGGATCATGAGGATCATTGTCTTCATCAGTAGATCAGCTTAACAATCAGTTCACACCAAATAGATGATTAGAAAGTGGGGCCTGGTTGGAGGAAGTCAGTCACTGGGGGGTATGTATCTGATGACATAGCTTCTCTCTCTCTCTCTCTCTCTCCTTCTCTCCCTCTGTCTCTCTGTCTCTGACTCTGTCTTCTTCCTGGCCTCCATGAGCAGCTCTGTTCCTCCACACCTTTCTACATAATACTTTCCCTCCTGACAGTCTAGAAACAACAGAGCCAGCTCACTATGGACTGAAACTTCTGATACTGTGAGTCAAAACAAACCTCTTCTCCCAAAGCTGTTCAAGTCAGGCACTTGATCACAGTGCTGACAACTGACTAACACATTGGCAACCAGGAAAAAGTAGATGCAAACAATGAAAATTAACACACCACATACTCAGGACAAACAACAGATTCAGTTCCATCAAGAACAATGAAATCAATTTAGCTTTTTTGTTTTTCTGGGGTTTTGAACTCAGGGATTTGTGCTTGCTATACAAACACTATTAAGTAGCATCCCCAGCCCTTTTTGCTTTAGTTTATTTTTCAGAGAGGGTATTCTTTGGGGCTGGGCTTGGACTGTAATTCTCCTTCCTCTGCTACTAGGTAGCTGATGCCATAGCTGTTACCACATCTGGCTTGTTAGTTTGGGATGCCTTTTCAGCCTCTCTTTCTGCCTCTCATGTAGCTGGGATTACAGCCATAAATCATCACACATGGCTTCTATAAGAGATATTTCTAAGGAAAGAAGATCTTTCTGTGATATGCTCCCTGCCTATAGTAAAATCTTCCCCTGCATCCCCATCCTATGTTGGATCAATGTTCCTTTTGTGTGTGTGTGTGTGTGTGTGTGTGTGTGTGTGTGTGTGTGTGTGTGTGTGTGTGTGTGTGCAGGTGCTAGCATTTGAGCTCAGGTCCTAGGTGTTGCCCCTGAGCTCATGCTTCTGTTGCTGTAAGCTCTCTGAAGGCAGGAATTGTGTCTTGTTCACTGTTTCCCTACCTCCCCTCACTGCCACTGCCAGGCCAGGCACACCATGTGCTTCTCAGCAAGCAGGTTTTTTTTTTTTTTTTTTGGCCAGTCCTGGGCCTTGGACTCCGGGCCTGAGCACTGTCCCTGGCTTCTTCCCGCTCAAGGCTAGCACTCCGCCACTTGAGCCACAGCGCCGCTTCTGGCCGTTTTCTGTATATGTGGTGCTGGGGAATTGAACCTAGGGCCTTGTGTATCCGAGGCAGGCACTCTTGCCACTAGGCTATATCCCCAGCCCAGCAAGCAGGTTTTGAATGCATAAACTAGTATGTAAGTAGCAGTCAAATATATTATTTAAGATTTTTCATCTAAAGAGCTTTGTGCATAGATCAATCAAAGATCATCCAAAAGTAAAATTAAATCAAGAAAGCCATTCACTTAAACATCCTGCAAATTTTTGGGAATTGCACAATGAAGAAAAGATCCTCAACAGACAAATGTAAGAGCTCCATCTGAAGGAACAGAAGTAGGCTGGAGCCAGGTACCAGTGGCTCACATTTGTAATCTTAGCTACTCAGGAGTCTAAAATCTGAGGATCATGATTCTAAGCCAGAAGTAGAATCAGGAAAGCCTGTGGGTTCTTATCTTCAATTAAACCACCAAAAAGTTGGAAGTTGAGCTGTGACTCAAGTGGTAAAGTGTCAGCCTCAAGTGGAGAAGCTAAAGGACAGTGGTCAGGCTAGGAGTCAAGCCCTGGCACTGATGCATACACACACACAGACACACAGACAGACAGACACTCAGGCACACAGACACACACACACACACACACACACACACACACACACGAATCAAGCTGGTCCCAGAGCACTCTCCTGCTACTCTAAGTGCCAGAGGCAATGCAAGTAAGTGGGTAAGAGCCTTTGAAGAAGGTTTACACACAGCCTGAGAAGACATCTGCCAGGATCAAGGACGACTAGAAGGGCCCCTCTAGTGTGTAAGAGGTCCAGATGGCCTCAGGCAGGGGCCCCACCAAGAGTTGTCTGAATACATCATAGAAGGGTCCTGGGCTTCTGCCTTAGTCAGCAGCTTGGAGAGGAGCAGAATGGAGAAGATGGTTGGAAATGGGTTTCCTGTCGGGGTGATGAAGAGGCTCACAGGGTCCTTGAACTAGTGGTAACACAGAAGAGGAGGCTGTGGTTCTTCCTATTTGCCTATGTCTCCTGCCCAGGAGAACAGGGAATAGAGATGCTGGATGGCCCCTCTTTTTATCCAGGACACAGCTGTCTGGCAGAAATGCAGCTCTGGATCACAAGATAGCCTGTTTCACTATCAGCCACCAAGCTGGTTTCTACCTGCTCTTTGGTTCCTAATCGGCACACAACATGGCCACTGTGAGAGCATTCTGCCTTTCTCCTGCCCCTGTGGAGCCCTGTAGGCACATCCAGGTGCCACCACAGCTCCTTTTCCTAACACCAGTTCCCCGTGGCACTGGAAACATGGAGTGCCACCACAATCCTCTGATATGAGTCATTTGCATGCACTGGTTCAACCTAACCATTTTAATGTGTGTGTGTGTGTGTACATGCACACACACATGTGCACACACTAGTACTGGGGCTTGAACTCAGGATCTTGTGTTCTTTCTTGGCTTTTTTTTTTTTTACTCAAGGCTCTGCTACTTAAGGCACATTCCCACTGCTGGTTAATTGGAAATAAGAACCAGATTTTTTTTTTCTGGGGATGGCTTTGAATCACAATCCTCAGGTCTCAGCCTCCTGCATAGCTATAGTAATAGATGTGGGTTCCAGCAGCACCTGGCTCTTTCAACATTTTATTTGGAAATACTCTCAAAACTACAGAAAAGTTGCAAGACCATCCATCCTAGCTTGGGTCACCTCCCCCACTGCTTTCTCACTTGTGAGATTGCGCACACGTTTATAAATATAAATTTATTTTCTTTATCTTCATTGGCTATAACTTTTCTGTGACTGCTCATTGGTGCGTACAGACCACTACAGCTGGGCAAAATGCAAGGTCAGTTTCCCATGAGCCTCAGGCTAGAATAATTCACCAACCAGTCAACCCTTAACTTTGCTTCTGTTTAAAGAGAGCTTGCTTTCTTCATGCTCAATCTTAACCTTGATTCGTTCTCACTAAATTTGGGGCCTTGCCCCTGAACAAGAGCATCGAATGCACATGTGTTCTCTATTAGATGCATGAAAACTTAGAGCCCTGGGCAGCACTTTAGCAGGGGCACTTGGGGCTATTTGAAAGAGCTAAGCTACCAACAGAAAGCATAAAAATGGGAGTGGGGGAGGCAACATTATTCTAACTATGGGACTATGTAGGAGGATAAAGGGCAAGGGATAAAGGGAGAGAAAGAAAGAGGGATAGAGGATGAATTATCCTAAAAGAAAATGCAACTGTATATGAAGATGGCAATAAGAGTTGTTGATCAATAATACATGCATGTCTTAAATGCCATAGTGGGCCCTCTTGGTGCAATTAGTACACACTGAAACATATGAATGACAGAAGAGTTAAACAGGCTCAGATAAGAGGCATAGTATGGAGAGGGGGAAGGCTAATGAAGAGAGTGAATGAGGACTGAATATGATGGAAATAGTTCATTTGCATGTATGAAAATAGAATGATGAAATCTGCTGAAATTGCTTTAAGAAGGGGAGGGCAATGAGAGGTATAAGGGAATGGGTGAAGCTGATTGGGGTATGCTGTGTACATGTATGAAAATGTCACATTGGGGCTGGGAATGTGGCTTAGCAGTAGAGCACTTGCCTAGCATGCACAAAGTCCTGGGTTCAATTCCTCAGCACCACATACACAGAAAAAGCCAGAAGTGGTGCTGTGGCTCAAGAGGTAGAGTGCTAACATTGAGCAAAAAGAAGCCAGGGACAGTGGTCAGGCCCTAAGTCCAAGCCCCAGAACTGGCAAAAAAAAGAAAGAAAGAAAGAAAGAAAGAAAGAAAGAAAGAAAGAAAGAAAGAAAGAAAGAAAGAGAAAAAAAGAAAATGTCACAGAGAATATTTCTTGATCAACTAATGCATGCTAACTGGAAAAAATGTGGAACTAGACCATGAAAAGGACACTGTGCACAGTGTGAGTACTGAAACAAAGCATGCATCATATACAGTAAGTCTCTTTTCTGCCACTTCTATGTAAATCATTAAAGTGGGGTTTGTTTTGGGGTTACAAACAAGCCAGAAAGACATTGTTGAGGGTTGGAAATGTGGTTTTGTGGTAGAGTGCTTGCCTAGCATGCATGAAGTTCTGGGTTCGATTCCTCAGCACCACATAGACAGAAAAATCTGCAAGTGGTGCTGTGGCGCAAGTGGTAGACGGCTAGCCTTGAGCAAAAAGAAGCCAGGGACAGTGCTCAGGCCCTGAGTTCAAGCCCCAGGACATAAAAAAGACGTGGTTCATGCCTGTAAAATGTAAAGTCCAAAGATTCCATCTCTAACCAGCAACAAGCTGAACTGCAGGTGTGACTCAAGTGGTTGAGTGCCAGCCATGAGTAAGCATCCAGGCAATAAGTTCTAACCCAGTATAAGCCCTTTGCCGACCCCCACCCCCATCCAGGGGTGGTGGTGCCAGCATATGGTCCCAGCTGCATTGGAGGAATAGGTAGGAGGGTCATGATCCTGCTCAGCCCTGGAAAAGAATTCAAGACCCTGTCTAAAAATAACTAAATTTTAAAAGGGCTGCCTCAAGTAGAGTACCTGCCTAGCTAGTACAAAGCTCTAAGTGCAAATCCCAGTACTGCAAAACATAACAAAACCATGGAGAGATTAGAACCCCCCCTCCCGTTCCCACACACAACATTTTCGGTCTCTTACCATATGGTGTCCTGTGTCACCCCAAGGTTTGCCAGCCAGAAAGTTCTTGCCAGATGTAGCCCTCAACCTTGAACCAGAAGCATTAACCAACATAAACTTTTCTAAGTCACCCAGCCTTGGATATTTCATTATAGTAACAAATTATACTAACAAAATGCCTATAGTGTAATTAGCAACCACAGGGAATCCCCAACACTAATTTCCTCTATTGTCCCATATTAATTCTGCCTATTGTTTACAGCTCCATTTCTCCTTCAGAGCAGAATCCTGTCTAAGACCATGATTGGCATTTAGTCGCCCATCTCTGTCTCACTCAAAGGGAGATACCATCGGCTATTTTTTACCTTTTATGATGTAGATGTTTATGAAAAATATAGGTCATTTAGAAAACAAATAAGATGCCCTTATTTTAGGTAAGATTCAGGTTATATCCTGCTGGCTGGAATAACCAGCTATGCCACCTCCTTGAAGCATTTCAGTCTGAATGGCACAGTTTTCAGCTGTTCCTCTGATGACACTGACTGATCACACGGATACATCACCACTCCTCCACCTTGTAGGTTTGGGGCAGCCGGAGCCTGGGGCTTTCGTGGCCTCCAAGCCTGTTCTGCCTCTGCTTGGGCCTCCCAACCCAATCCACTTCCACTTGTGGGGCATTTTGACAGGAATATATCTTCTTTAGTGCTTCATGGACAACAGCTGATCTTGAGCTTCTGAGGAAAAATTTAGCCCATCTCATCTGGGCCCTGGGTTCCTTAGGAGGTGGAAATAAGTTTCTTGGAGATAGTCTGACCCAGGATAGAGTGAAGATCTGTACCTAAGCAGGTGTTACATAGCCATGGTCTTCCTCTTTTCCTTTGGCCTCTAATAACATGGATGGATCAGCCTGCGGAAGCAGGGGATCCTGGCTTGTCTGTCAGCATGTCCTTGGGGCTAAGTTCATCATTCCTTTGTTGTGTAGGTAAACATTTTACTGAACTATCTAGACTATCAACAACTTTAAAAAGGGGTCCATTTCTTTTTAAATGGGGATGTGATTTGAACTCAAGGTGTTGTGCTTGCTAGGCAGGTACTTTATAACTTGAGCTATGTCTCCAGTCCCTTTGGGCACTTGTTACTTTTGAGGTAGGGTCTTACTTTGTGCCTGGGCTGTATTTGTGCTTCCCTGTGCTGTGGGGGATGACAGACATGAACCACTATTCCCAGTCATTGTGGTTCAGGCCAGCCAGAAGAAAAAGTGGGACCCTATGTAAAAGGTCACTGGAGCTTGCCTAGCAAGCCTGAAGCCCTGAGTTCAAATCCTGGTACCAAACACACACACACACACACACACACACACACACACACACACACACACACACACAGAGCAGACATTATAACTCTTCTCAACCATTTTGGCATGTATCTTCTAAGGGAAAATTGCATCTGCCACAAAACCATGAATCACCTATTCTCTACTATCTTCCGGCATGCAGCCCATATTCAGTTTCACAGATTGTCTCAAGGTTGTCCTTCAGAGCTGGCATTTCTTCTGAACCAGGATTCAGTACAGACACTTGGTTGCTGACTCTATTATTCACTTCATCCAGGAAGACCCTTCCCCACTTCTCTTTCCTAGGGCTATAAGCTTCCTGAGGAGCCAGGAAGAAAGGACCACGGCCTTATCCCCATGGCTTCTGTGTGTGTTGAGGGCCCTGAGAGCAGGCTCCCAGCTGGGCAAGCTGCCCCTTTGGGGCAGGCTACCTCTGCTTGCCTCCAGCCCTGTGGCATCTCACCCTGACACAGACTCCATGTCTCCTTCCCACCCACTGAGCCTTTGTGCCTATGGCCAGGTGGGTTGGTGGTCCACACGCTCATTTCTTGGGAGGTTTAATCTGTTTTATTGAATTTTCAGATTCTCAAATCAATAGTTATAATAATGCCCAGCAGAAATAAAATCCCGCTGCAGGTATTTTTGCCAAGCAGAGCTGATATGTACACCTAGTGGGTTCCCTTGATGGCTTCAAATAGCTTAATAAGTCTCTGCAAGGCAGTCTGTCACTGCAGCTCACCATCGTGGGAGGCACGCAGCACCTGCCAGAGCCCCCTCCCCAGCTGGGGGAAGGCAAGAGATGCCTGCATGGGCACTGGTCTCAGAGGGTGGCAGGCCTGGGCTTGGGCCCCGATGCTATGCTTCTACCATGTTATCATTTGCAAAGTAAGATACAGTGATCAGCCTCCATGGTGACTATGCCAGTCTGGCCCCAGTGCCCCACCTGGCCATGAAGATGTGGGCAAGGGACAGGCAATTGGGTCAAGGAACTGGGGGCTGCTGGCAGTTTGATTTTTCTCTCCACTTCCATGTTTCTTGAAATAAAGGAAGTGCTAATGAGCAAGACTCCATGAGACAGAGACAATTGTGTGTGCTGACACCGAGCAGGGACTGGCAGCAGCAGGAGAGAGACCACCTGTTGGAGAGGGGCAGAAGGTATCATGGGCTTGTGAGGAATGGTGCTGTCTCAGAGGGCCCTGTCCTTCTTGTGACAGCCTCCCTGTGATCTGACCATGGTGTGGGAGGATGAACATTCCTTCTGAACCCACCTACTTGCCACACTCCACTGTCTGAAAGGTTGCTGTGCATCTGAGATGAGGCCAGGCTGGTGCCCACCTTGAGCCTGCCTAGAGGTGGGCAAGCCATCATCTCACCTGTTCTTGAGGGTTAGAAGGCAATCTCTGGGGTGCAGGAATGTGTAGCCACTTTATAAGACTTGGGTCATCTTCCTAAGACTAGATTGTCTTTCCTTCTCATTCTGACCTTGTTCTCTGATTCCATACCCTATACTATTGGTGTCCAGTACATGGGAACAGAGCCAGTCACTAAGAGCTCCCAAGGTACCCCTCAGGCTTCTTGTGGATGGAGCCCAGCCTGATCTGGTGGTACACAGGGCTGCTGGGGGCCTTCAGACCATATTGGAAAGATGGATGAGGTGGTGGTTGTCCTCTTAGAGGAAGGAGGAGATGAGCTGGGCCTTAGACAAAGGGAAAGCCAGGAAGTAATTAGACCTCCAGGGGTCTACAGAGAGGTCTGTGCTGGGGAACAGGACTCCAGCAGAAGATGATGTTTCTAAAAAGCCAGGAAGAAGTTCCTGCATTCATCTATCCTCGTGGCATTTGATGCCCAGAACCCAGGGCAGCTGTTGGGAGAGTCTATTCTAGATGCAGGTCTATAGGCATGTATGGTGCAGGAAAAGTTAAAACCAGTCATCAAACAGCGGGCTACAGTATAGCTCCATGGTAGAGCTCTCCCCTGGCATGCATGGAGCCCTGGCTTTGGTCCTTAGCACTGCAAGAAAAACAGTAAGAACTCCCCCTCACAAAAGAGTAAGACAGATGAAAAGTCCAGCTGCTTTTCTCGATCAACCTAGGCTAGAAATTCTAAACAATGTCAGTGTCACTTTTTGTTGGCATAAGGTCCAAGCAACTGCTATGGTAGAGTTTGTGTAGTACACAGTCAATTTCAAATGAGCACACTGCATTTACTTCACTAATCAGAGGATCCTGTGTGGAAGATAATTTGCTGGCTCACAGTGAGATAGTCGGTCACACATACACAAGCGTGCGTGCACCCGTGCACGCACACACATACACTACACTTATACCCCTACACACATATATAGGCAAACATACACACTCTCTCATACACATACATGCACATCCACACATGCTCAACTACCCCTGTTGCAAGAGTAGGCTTATAGAATTCACAATTGTCCCAACACCTTTTAGAAAGAGTTTGTGCTTCTAGCTGCTGTGGCCATAAACTTCCCCAGGCACAGTGACTATTAGAAACATAGATACAAACACGAGGTTTTAATAGTCATCAAAATGGAAAACTGAACCAGTGCCAACTGCTGGGTGAATATCTTAGTTTGTGAAGTACATGAATAGTGCATTTTTTTGTGTGTATATACAGATCCTGGGATTTGAACTCGTGGCCTGGGCTCTAACTCCGAGCTTGTTTGCTCAAAGATAGTGTTTTATCACTTGAGTCACAGTCTAACTTCTGGCTTTTTGGTGCGTAATTGGAGATAAGAGTCTCACAGACTTTCCTGCCTGGGCTGGCTGGGAACTGTGACTCTGATTTCAGCCTCTCATGTTGCTGGGATAACAGGTATGAGTCAAGGTCTCACTCTATATTTCAGACTGGCCTTGAACTCTCAGTCTTCCTGCCTCTGCCTCCGGATGCTAAGTTTATAGATGTATATCACCATACTCAGCTTGAATATTACCTTTAAAATGTAAATGTATATTTTTGATGATAGTTAGCAATATTAAAATTTAATAATACTAAAGCTCGATGAAGCTGTGTCCTCGTATGGTGAAGAGGGTGAACGTGGTCTCTTCAACCCCTTTAAAGGACATTAATACCATTGATGAGGGTTCCACCCCCATGATCTAATGTCCAGAGGATCCACCTCCTAAAACCATCACACTAGAAGCTAGTCAAGTTGACACCTAAAATTAGCCATCCTAGATAGCTCTTCAGTTCCTACCTCAGTCAACTGCTCAGTGATGGTGCCATTTCCTGGGATGAAGAAGACAAAAGAAGATGATGGAAGTCAGTGATGGAAGTGCACGGGAGAGCTGCAAGGCAAGGTCAAGCAGGCCATTGGCCTAAGAGTCTAGAGGTCAACGGGGGATATCCACTTGAGAGTATAAGCACAAGCACTGAGAGAAGGGAGCAGAATGGGGGCTGGGCATGGTAGCTCACACCAGTAATCCCAACTAGCTGGGAAACAGATCAGGAAGATCAAAGCTTAAGGCCAGCCCAGGTAAAAAGCAGTGATACCCCATCTCAACCAACAAACAAAGCATGGTGGCTTGTGTTTGTCATTCTAGCTATATGGGAATCATAAATAGGAGACTCATGATCCTGGCTGGCCCAGGCAAAAATATGCCCCTCTTTGAAAAATAACTAAAGCCAAAAGGGCTAGTGATTCCCCACTCAAAAGGCAGTAGGATGAGGGAGAGTCAACAATAAGAGCAAGAAGGAATGGCCCTGAAGCAGACCCCTTCCCTGCCCCAGATGGCGTCTCTGCCTGAGGTGGGGCCTAGAGGTGTCCTCCTGTGTTCCCAGGCCTGTGTGGACAAAAGTGGGCACTGCCTAAAACATGTGGCACAAGACAATGTGGCACGTTCTTGGAGGGGAGACTTCACCCAGTGTGCTGTGGGAAGCAGGACCTAGTGGGGGAGAAAGGCTTGTGGGTATATTTGGCAGGAAATTAGCACAGGGGCCTGCCTCTCCCCCAAACCCGCATTGTAATGTGTGATGCAAAGGCCGGCTCCAGAAGGAAATGACTCATTCTTTTCCATTTCAGTTTTATAGCCAATGTATTTAACAGAGCTACTCTTGTCTTTCACTACCTGCTAAGTTAGCAAACAATGTTGAACATCTATAGACATATTCCACATGTGTGTGAATGGAACACATGCACACACATGCACACACACACACACACACACGTGCTGTTTTCTCACTTCCAAATTTCTTAAGCATGAGGTCATTTTCCTTTGTGGCCAAATGGCTGTCTGTGGCGTGCTGGGGCACATAAATTGTCCAGGCTGTGATGTAAAACACAGCCCTTATTGACAGTGGTTGGTGCTGGTGGAGGCTGGGCCCCCAGCTCGTAAAGCAGAGTCGGTGTCACTCCAGCTGAGCAGAGGCAATAAAGGGCACAGGGGAATTACCACTGCGGCTGCAGCTGGACGCACAGCAGGGCCCCGGCTGCCAGCCTAATGGGCTCTCCCCTCACCTTGTAAAGCATGCATTTAGGCATGAGCTGCCCCCTCCTGCACGGATCAGCTTTCCTAAGAGGCTCTGTCCCCAAATCGCCACCTGTCTTTGGAGCCTCTAGTGCCCACATAAGTGAGCAGAGCCATCTCTGCTCTGGGCATTTTCTTGCAGCTGTAGCAGGATTCTTTTCTGAAGGCTGGTGCCACTCAAATCCCCTTCCCTCAGGCCCTGCTTGGAGCCCAGTGAGCCTGTGTGGGTCCACGGTCTGTTCTCCACTTCCTGACTAGTATAGCCCACTGGGACCAGGCCCAGCCATGCCAGGCAGGCATAAGGGTTATTGCCGTGCCCTGAGGGTCTCTGCATTCCTCCAGACAACTCTTTCCCTCGTGCCAGTCCCAAGACTTTTGGTCTTTCTCGGGCCTCTGGTCCCTGTCTCCTAGGAGGCCATCTCAACATGGGTGCCAGGGACCAGAACAGCAACCTCCCTGTTCCCACTTCCAAGCTGCCATCATCCACCCCTCTCCTCTTTCTTGTCTTCCTGTCTCAACAGGGCTGTGCCCATCCTGCTGGCTAAGGCTCCCACCATGCACTCTGCTTGTCTCCACACCTGCGTACTGAGCATCTGCCTCCCTCTCATCTGGATTCTCATGTGCTTGTCTTTCCCATTAAAAAAAAAAGGCTCACACCTTTAATCTTAGTTACTTAAGAGGTTGAGATGTGAGGATCAAGGTTCGAAGAAAGCCTGGGCAGGAAAGTCTATGGGACTCTTTATCTCCAATTAACTAACAAAAAAGCCAGAATTGGAGCTGTGACTTACAGTGGTAACATGCCAGCCTTGAGTGAAAAAAGCTAAGGGACCATGCCCAGGCCATGAGTTCAAGCCCCAGGATGGACACATGCGTGTGCACACACACACAAGCACACACAGGAGCAGGTTCTGCATATTCTGGGGAGTTGCCACAGCTCTTAGGGATGGGAGTGGACCCATGGTTGCTCCATCTTACAGGACCAGGGTCTCTGAAGTCTGGCCATCTCAATCTCATTTTCATTCTTCTCTTCCAGTCCTTTTCACACATCTGTAGCTCCCACTTGCTCTGGGCCCCTCCAGCTCTGTCTTCCCTGGGCACTCTGAGGCTGGTGTGAGTTTACCCACGGCTCTCCCAGGCTTCCACACAGTTCGGCTCCCAGGCCATAGCAGGGCTCTCTCTGCCTCGCTTCAGATCCACCAACCCATGTGGACTCTCTGACATCTCCTCCTGACTGTCACAGAACCATGTGGCATTCCACACACCCACATCTGAACTCAACCCCTCAAGTGCCCTGGTCCACTGGCCTGGCCAGTACCCGCCTCTGGGCCCATTGAGGCAGGAATCTGAGGTGCTCCTTCTGTGGAACTTGCTGCTAAGTTCAACTGGTTTGACCCTGAGTGGTTCTTGAATTCATTTCTGCCACCAGTTTTCCTGTGGCCTGCCGCTGCTACCTGTTGCTGGGCCATTACTACCCAGTGTGGCCAGCCACACCCTCTCCACCTGCTACTAGAGAGCTGTGCTTGCTGGTGCTCTGGCTTTTGAGGCTTTACACAATGGGGCTTCCATGCTTGCCCCAGGAGGCCTTGTCAGCTCTCTTTAGTGGCTTGCTTGTACCATGCTCCCTCCCTCATGCCTCAGGACCTTGACACATGCCTTTCCGTTGGCTCAGTACACTTTTCTTCAATTTCTGCATAGTTGCCCCTCAGACTAAGGCTCAGCATCCACATTCTCAGGGCTATCTTTCCTGTTCTCTTTGATGCACTCAAATCTGCCTTTCTGTCTCAGCACCATGTATTCATGCCACTTCGTGCCATGTGGCCCTGGACAAAGTTACTTAGAGGTATCATGGGTCCTTCTTATAGGATTGTCCTAAGAATAACAGAATGTGGCTACTGAAAAGAGCCTAGGGCAGAGGCAGCACCTGTGTGGGAGAGAAAAGCACTGCTCCTAATTCTCCTCCCTGGCCTTGACCTCTTTATGGGTCCATTGTCTTTGTGACTCTGGTTCAGGCCATGCCATTTACTTTGGCCCAAACAAGAGATAGAACACCACTTCTGAGCCTGGACCTTAGCAGGCCTGGCAAATTCCTATTTGTTCTCTTGAGCCATAGGCATGAGAAGAATCCCCTGGGTCATTGCTGCCCTTTCCTGGCCACACATGGACCATACAAGGTCATGGACCCAGCCTGGCACAGTATAGCCCTGATGGTCAGTGAGAATAAATTTCCACTGTTTTAGCCTTTGAGCTGAGAATGGCTAGCTTCCAGCTTTTCTTTGGCTATTGATAACCTGACCGGTTAATGTGACATTCTTGGCACCATGCTTGTGACAGAGGAGACACTCATGCTTGTTCCTGATCCACAGAAATGTTGGAAAGTCCCAGGCTGTAGGAGAAAGCTGCACCACACCTTGAGAACAGCCTTCCTGCCACTCTGCATGTGTCAGCCAGGGCTCAGGCAAGGATGCTTGCTGTGATGGATAGCTTGATCCATCGGGATAGATAAAGATGGATAGACAGAAGTGATGGATAGATAAGTGGACAGATGAACCGATAGAAAGAGAAATGTATAGATAGATGATGGATGGATTGACAGATGATGGATAGATAGATGGAAGGATGGGTGGTTAGACAGGTAGAGAGATAGATGGATAGATGATAATGGATGGGTCTATAGATGGTAGATTGATGGATTGACTTATGATGGATGGATGGATGAATAGATGATGGATAGTTTCATGGCTAGAGAACTGGGTCTGCTTCAGGGACCGGGCCTCTTGTAATTGATGGGGCTGGGATAGTTGCAAGATCTCTACCAGGCCCTTGTCATCAGATCTGAGGCTGAATCCCAGAGGCTGGAAGAGGATGACAAGCAGGGAAGGAGAGTCCAGCGACAGCCCCTGGGGCAGACCCAAATACACCACTTCTTGTCTCTTCTGACCGCCCTACTTTGAGGGTCTTCCTGAAGCTTGGCACCATGCTTGTGACAGAGGAGATACTCATGCTTGTTCCTGACCCACAGATACGTTGGCAAATCCTCCATGCAGCTAAACCCTGGCTGGGGAATGGGGAGGCTGATGGAGGAACCATGATGTGTGGTAGCCACTGCCTAGTCTGCTGCCCTGACAAGTCCACTGACTGGTGGTGGCATGCGTGTGCTGCCTCATGCCTGCTGCCTGCCTCTGTGAACTGCCCTACCCAGAAACACCTGGGACAAGGGACTCTGTTGACACAAAGCCATTTGTCTCAAAAATACCCTTTGTGGTTCAAAGCCAGCCCAGGCAAGAAAGTCTGTGAGACTCTTGTCTCCAGTTAACTACCAAAAAGCCACCAATGCCGCCGCCTCATCGTCTTCCGCCTCCTCCTCCTTTCCCTCCCCCCTCCTCCTTTCTTCTTCCTTTGGTTGGTGATGGGGCTTGAACTCAGGGCCTGGGACATGTTCCTGAGCCTCTTTTTGTGCAAGGCTAGTGCGCTATCACTTGAGTTACAGTTCTACTTCCAGTTTTTGAGTGGTTCATTGGAGATAAGAGTCTCACAGGACTTTTATGCCCCAGCTGGCTTTGAACCATGATTGTCAGGTCTCTGTCTCCTGAGTAGTTAGGGTTACAGGCATGAGCCACCAGTGTCTGGATGAACCTTCTTATTTTTAAAGAACACTTAAAAGTGCAAAAGCCATTCTTAGCTTACTGGTCACACAAAAACAGACACTAGCTAGCTTTAGTGTTTGGGTAAGTTTGCTGAGTGCTGTCTGTTCTGTTCCATCGATCTACATCCTTCCCATCACCAATACCACACTGTCTTGAAAACAGCTTTATAGGAAAACCTAAAATCGGGTAGCCTGAGTGCTGCAGCTCTCATCTCTGTCCTTAATTGGGGCTTTTAGGCTACTGTCATTTTATGTAATTATTGATAGGTCTAGACCTATGTCTACTATTTTATTCTTTGTTTCCATTTCATTTTGTTTTCTCCTCTTCTTTTAGTGGTCATTACTATTCCTGTTTGGGGTTTCCTTTCTTCTTTGGGGTTATTTGACTGTTTTTGGGTTGGTTTTTTTTTGTTTTTGGATTTCCTTTCAATGTATCTGTTGTAGTTTTAGTCTACATCATCAGAATAGTTACTTTTTTCTTTCTGATTGCACTAGGGATTATCCCAATACACATAGCTAACTTCTCACAGTCTAAGAATCAATACTCTTCAACTTCAAGTGGAATGTGGTTATAAAAGCCCATATAGGTCATGAACCTTCCCCGTTGTGACATTCTTGTCTCATAACATCTTCAGACACTGAGAACCCCTTCAGATAACAAGAGCTTCTTGCTCTTAATGGCTGAGCATACTCGAAGTATTCACACAGGAAGAAGAGTATTCTCTAGTTGATTTTTAGTATTGTTGCTACTCCATCATCCCTGAGCTCCCAGGTTTCCTCCTGATATCGTTTTCCTTTCACCTGCTTGAGCAAGCGATGGGCCATGAATTTGCATGGTTTTGTTTACCTGAGAATGTCTCAGAGGGTCTACTTCACTTCTACCTCTTTCATAAATACAGAGTTCTGGGTAACAGTTCTTCATTTGAGCCCTTCAAAAATATTCTACCTACTTCTGACCAAGATGATTTCTAATGAGCAAATGGGAATTTGTCAGTTGCCATAGACAAACCCAAGTTCAATTATTAAAACCTGAGTCAGATCCTATTTCTTTTCTTTTCTCTTGGCAGTACTGGTGATGGAGTTCAGGAGTTAGAACTGGCTGGGCAAGTGCTCTACCACTTCCAGAACTTTTGGCTTCAGTTTGGTTTTTAGACAGTCGTATGCTTTTACTTAAGGTGGCCTCAGCCTGGGATACTCCTACCTCTTTCCTCCTGATCAACTGGGATTACATGTGTGAGTAATCACATCCTATCAGATCCTATTTCTTTCTTTTCAGATGCTATTTCTTATTCAAACAACATAGATCTTTTTGTTTGTTTGTTTGTTTTGCCAGTCCTGGGGCTTGAACTCAGGGCATGAGCACTGTCCCTGGCTTCTTTTTGCTCAAGGCTAGCACTCTACCACTTGAGCCACAGCGCCACGTCTGGCTTTTTCTACATATGTGGTGCTGAGGAATCAAACCCAGGGCTTCATGTATACGAGGCGAGCACTTTACCACTAGGCCATATTCCTAGCCCCACAACATAGATCTTTAATGTCACCAACCTCTTCCCTCCATAAACTGATGCTTAGGGGAGAGAGAAAGGGACAAAGAAGAAGGGGAGATGAATAAGAAGTAGTTAGAAAGTTGACCACCTTTCAGAACCCCAGATATTTCAGAAATTGAACTAATTAGTTCACAGGGTGATTCTCATGGTGTAAAATTTCCCAATATAGCCAGTTCCAAGTTGCCATTGCATGGTTTCTGACTGCAGAGTTGGGAAGAAATGGCTACTGAAGGCTCATCACTGGCTATAAGAGCTACCAGTGAATGATCTCTCCTAGGTTTAAAGCTAACTGAGCAGCAGGAGACAAAGAAAGATTGTGATCAGTCTTATGTATAACAGCTGGGTTAGAGGATATGCTTAGAGGATATGTTAGATACATGTCTTCTCTCATTGTTTTACACAAGTGGATTTCCTGTCGCAGTGGCTTGGGGCACCACCATGGTCTTTGCCTCCTGTTCCTAGCCCAGGCCTGAGAGGCCTCCTGGTTCTTCTTCCCTCACCAGTTGGTGCCCAAGCCATCCTCTGGTCCCAGGGAGGGTAGCACAAGAAGTAAGCCCAGTCTAGGTAAGCCCACCTTAGCCTCAGTGGTGTCAATGCCTCTTGCTGTATGTGGAAGCATTATTGAGCTGTAGCTGACATTTTCTGAGTAGTACTGGGATGGGGGAGGCTGCTGTTTCTAAATATGCAAGATAGATCTGGAACTGGGAAGTTAAGAAATTCAGAGAGGGCTGGGAAAATGGTACTCTGGTGGTATGGTAGAGACATTTCTTGGTAAAAATATTTCTTATGGAAATCTTGGAGGGAGAAATGGCCTCATGGATTAGGAGAGCTAGGCAGGATGGTTTCCAAGAATATTGTTGTTGGGGCTGGGGATATAGCCTAGTGGCAAGAGTGCCTGCCTCGGATACACGAGGCCCTAGGTTCGATTCCCCAGCACCACATATACAGAAAAAGGCCAGAAGCGGCGCTGTGGCTCAAGTGGCAGAGTGCTAGTCTTGAGCGGGAAGAAGCCAGGGACAGTGCTCAGGCCCTGAGTCCAAGGCCCACGACTGGCCAAAAAAAAAAAAAAGAATATTGTTGTTGGCAGGAACTTCTTTGAACTGCAAATGATAAAGTAGTACAAGTGAGAGATGGCTTTCAGAAAGCAACTGGCCTATTTATCACAGTTTAGAAAATTAAACTCTTTTTTTTTTTTGGTGCCAATCCTGAGGCTTGAACTCAGGGCTTGGATGCTGTCCCTGAGCTTTTTCTGCTCAAGGCTACTGCTCTACCACAAGCCACAGCTCCACTTCCTGTGCTGGGTAATTGGAGATAAAAGTCTCACAGACTTTCCTGCCAGGGATGGCTTTGAACCAAGATTCTCAGGCCTTAGCCTCTTGAGTAGCTAGGATTACAAATGTGAGGCTCGGATACCCTGTGCCCAGCTTAAACTTTTTTCGAATCTCCAGCCTCTCTAGCCAGTAAAAAATCAAAACAAATAAACAAAACCAAAAAAGAAGAACCAACGTCTCATATTAAGATGTGGCCTGGACTAGGGAGTACCATGAAAACATCCTCAATGTAGAGATGAGATCAGGGAGTGTGCTTGATTGTACTGGTTTGCATCTTAATGTCCTAGAAAGGAATATGATATTATGGAATGACCTTTCATGTCTGGCTAACCTGACCTTTTATGTCTGGCTAACCTGAGAACCTGAGTGACTAAATATGTTTTAGTGTTAAAATTATAACAGCTTCTAAACCCTGGTGATGACTCCATGCTAGAGAGCTGCACCCCCACCCATGATACTAGTTTCTTGTAGCTTGACATTTAAGAATATAGGGAGCCCTTGTTCCCCTCTGTACCTGGGTAGCAACCATGGTAATGGACAGTGAAAAAAAGATCATAGTCAAAGACTACAGAAATAACCATACGAGTAGAAATGCCATGGTAACTGTTGGGTTGGTTTGCTTATGATTGAGTACTGGATTGTTTTAGCCCACTCATGCTTGCTTAGTGGTAATGGGAAAACATGGTGGTAATTGTTAAAATAAAGTTGGCACTAGGTCAGCCTGAGTGCAAAATTCTGCTTCAGTAAATGGCTTGCTTAACCCATTTGTGACTTGTTCTACCCCCCTGCCTTAACCCCCTGCATCAGTGCTATGTGACCACCTGCTGTCAGTTCCTGATACCAAGGCCAGTTCCCAATATCAAAGCCAAAACAGATAACTGAAAGGGTAGATAGCCAATAGAAATAGGACAAGACTTGTTTGCTAAATGCCATCCAATCAAGTATCTGCCAAGTTGGAAATACCCTGCCTCTGTTGTAATCACAATAAAAACCCTGCCTATCTGAGGGTCAGGACTCTCAGTCCAGATCCGCTGTGTTGGTGACGGTTGAGAGTCCAGGCTTGAGCTTGCAATAAAGACTCTCGTGCATTTGCATTGGAATCGGCTCCTTGGTGGTCTTTGGGGTCCGGAAATCTAGGCATAGCATGGCACTGGTGGTTCACATCTGTAATCATAGCTACTCAAGAGACTGAGATCTGAGAATTGTGGTTCAAAGCCAGTCCAGACAGAAAAGTCCATCTTATCTTTATTTAAATAGCAAAAACCCCTGAAGTAGAGCTGTGGCTCAAGTGGTAGAGTACCAGCCTTGAGCTAGTACAAGCCCCAGGATTGGGAGAAAATAAAATAAATTATCTTTTCAGCAACAATAGGTTCTAAGGGGTGGCCAGTTCCCAAATGCAGAGAGGAAAGAAATTACGGTGTGGCTTTTGGCATGTATAGTGGACTGAAATCAGATATCTAGGAACCTTGGATGTCTGGGAGAAAGCCACAAGAAAACACATTGTCATTGTGGATAGAAATGAGACCAAGATGGTTTGAAACATAAACATCCTTAAGCTCTCAACTTCTTACAAGCAGGAAGAGATAGCAAGTTTCTCTTCAAGCTAGTTTCTTTTCAAGTTTTCTTCACCAGTGGCTCATGTCTATAATCTTAAGAATCTTACTTAAGAAGCTGAGATCTGAGGATCACAGTTTTTTTTTTTTTTTTTTTTTGGCCAGTCCTGGGCCTTGGACTCAGGGCCTGAGCACTGTCCCTGGCTTCTTCCCGCTCAAGGCTAGCACTCTGCCACTTGAGCCACAGCGCCGCTTCTGGCCGTTTTCTGTATATGTGGTGCTGGGGAATCGAACCTAGGGCCTTGTGTATCCGAGGCAGGCACTCTTGCCACTAGGCTATATCCCCAGCCTGAGGATCACAGTTTGAAGTCAGCAAAGGCAGGAAAGTCTGGAGATCAAATCTTATCTTCAATTAAACACACACACACACACACACACACACACACACACACACACACACACGCTGGAAATGGATTTATGGCTCAAGTTGGTAGTCTTGGGCAGAAAAGCCTAAGGACAACACTTAGGCCCAAACTTCAAGCACAAAGCAAATTTAAAAATAAAAATAAAGAATAAACAAATAAACAAACAAATGAAAGAAAAAAATAAAAGAAAGTTACTCCTCTCCCAAGGGGTGCGTTTTTCAATGTCTTTGTCTAAGTTTGAAAGGACAATGGAAAAAGGATACCCTAAGGGTGAGGAACTGAAGAGCCGGAGGGTACAATCTAGGCCTTGTATAGACCACAGCAATGTTGTTCCACAAAATGCCTTACAACTGTCCTTCAGGTGAAGAGTGTTCATTCTTACCCTAACTCTGGCTGCTCAGTGCATGCCCAGTGTTTGTATGTATGGGGTATGTACGCAGAAAGTTTGTCTTTTTAGTTCACATGTCTCTGGATCAAGAACCATATCAAGAACCACAAGATCCTGGACTTAATGCCTGAAGCTGATGTGACAGACTTTCGAAGGTTGGCATGTGTGAAAGGATATGTCCTGGCCATCCCAGGGGACCATGCGGAGATAATCACAGACAGGAGAAGGTTCATAAGGTTTATTAGTGGGGCTATAGTTCCCATGGGAGAGGGAGCTACATGGTGTCTGTGCCTTATCCAGGTGGCAGCTTCTCTCTGGGAGATAAAGGGGAAGTAGGTAGGTCTTAATAGTGAGTAGGAGTGGCTTAATAGGTATGGGTGGATCTGGGGCTAATGGGAGGAGCTGAGGACCTCAGGCTAGGGAAATGCTAACAATGTGGAGTGAGAATTGTTGATTCTGTGAGGGCCGGTGGTGGTGATATGTTGACTGGAGAAACATTCACTTGTGTGTGTGTGTGTGTGTGTGTGTGTGTGTGTGTATGCAAAGCATATTAATACTTTCATGCTGGTCCTAGGGCTTGAACCCAGGGCCTGAGCACTATCCCTGAGCATTTTTGCTTAAGGCTATTGCTCTACCACTTGAACCACAGATGTACTTCTTCTGTGTTGCTTAATTGGGATAGTCTCACAGGCTTTCCTGACCTGATTGTCATTGAGACACAATCCCTAGATCTCAGCCTCGTGACAAGCTCACACCTGAAATCCATTCTCAGGTTTCTGTAGGTGGAGCATGCCTGCCCACCCTACTGATAACAGCTTGGACTGTGTTACTTGCTTGGGCCAAAGTGAGTGGAATATAGAGGCACACGAGTTCTGAGCTGAGATATAAAGAAGGCCTGTTTTGCCTGCTTCCTTTCCATGTGTCTTCCACTGCTAATCACCTGGTGGTTGTGAGGAGAATACAGTTATGTGGGGCAGAGCCAAGTTGCTCCAAGCCAAACCCTCTGGATTAGCTGCCTCTGGTTAACTCTGGGAGTCTGCCCCTCCCTTCAGAACTGCACAGCCAAGCCAGACCAGTCAGCCCTCAGAGGAGCCAGATTCACAAGCTGAATTTGTTTGTTGTTGTCCTGTGATTGAGATTTCACGGGTACCGTTATTCAGTGCAGCTGTGGTCTGTTAGTGGCTCTGCTGCATGACCAAGCCCAGCCTCTTCATGCTGTGGGTCATCCACACCCAGGCAGTAGCAATACAGAAGGTGTGAGACCAGTAGATAGGCTTTGAAAGAAGGGAGGAACAGATGGAGCCAAGCATGCTCAGTTCTTCCCCAGGATTCCCCATCAGCCACATAACTCCTCCATCATGGAGGATGGAATATAGGGCAGGAAGGAAGGAGGAACAAGGCTAGTGCCATTTCCCTGACATACACTGAAAGCTCTGATTCTCTGCAGAAGAGAAATATGCTAAATTCTGTTTCACCTGGGGGCTTTTTATACTTATTTAAACTGAAAACCCGTCTTCAGTCCCCTTGGTTACATCCACAGAGTAACAGTATTCTTTTTTCAGGGTAATGGAACTTGAACTTATGTCCTAGGTGTTTGTTGTTTCTTAGCTCTTTTTTTTTTTTTTTTTTGCCAGTCCTGGGGCTTGGACTCAGGGCCTGAGCACTGTCCCAGGCTTGTTTTTGCTCAAGGCTAGCACTCTACTTCTTAAGCCAGTGCCACTTTCAGCTTTTTCTGTTTTATGTGGTGCTGAGGAATCAAACCCAGGGTTTTGTGCATTCTAGGCAAGCACTGCTAAGCCATATTCCCAGCCTGTTCCTTAGCTCTTTTGTTCAAGGCTGGTGCTCTACCACTTGAGCCACAGCTCTACTTCCAGCTTTTTGTTGGTTAATTGGAGACAAAAGTCTCACTGACCTTCTTGCATGGTTGGTTTCAAACAGGGATCTTCAGACCTCAGCCTTCTGAATAAGTAGGATTATAGGCATGAACCACCAGTGCCTGGCTCCACAGAGCTAGTTTTAAGCTGAATGACTGCTAAGCTGTGGTGAGGTACCCTGAGGCTCTGCTTACAGCCTCCCGATCTGAATGCCAGTTTTCCATGGAAAGAAGTTAGGGGGCCTAGGCTGGGAGGCATGTCTGGCCTGCAGAAGGTGCCATCTGTTCCCTCTAGCTCAGTCCTGGGATCTTTCTCCTTTGTTTCCTGACTCAGTTCCAGAATGTGTACTAACCCCCAGTCCCCTTTGTCCCCTGACTATCCTGAGTTGATTGCAGTGGTCCAAGCATTGCCAAAGGCGGACTGCTTGCTACACTGAAAATCTAACTCTACCTACCAGAAGACCTCTTAGTAGGCCCCTCTTCTTGGATCTCCCTATGGTTCCATTTAAAGCCAACAAAGCAAGTTTATTTGAAAGTGAAAGAAACAGTGAAGTGACTCCTTGGGCATATGCAAAGAGACATTCTGGCGCCAGGAGTCTACAGTCTCTTTCAGGACCCACTAGGTATAAGGTCCTTTGTCTCCTCCCCCTAAGAGGATGTTCCTGGTTTGATTGGCCAGAGCGGTAGTCATGGATTGATGAGAGTTGTGGGATTGGTCCTGAAGACCTTGAGCAGGAGAATGCAAGTTTCTGTATGATTGGATCCTCTTTCTCTGCACACAAATATGGAAAGGGCTCATGATTGGATAAAGTCTGAGGGGACATGTACTTGGCCACAGCTGTGAAAGGCACACGATTTTGGGACCAGAGCCTGGTGTTGGATGGGTATTTTCTGTTGCATTATTCTTCCTTATCATATTAGAGCAGGTTGTGGCTGCCATCTTCTATCCCTAGCTACCTAGATGGAGAGGTCTAACTTTCTTTCACATTTGCTTGCCAGGAGGCCCCTATACTCAGGCCTGTCCCTGTGGGCCCCTTTGCCCAAGGCCAGTAGATGGGTACCCTAGGATATACTTGCTTGCCCTAATTCTTCCCTTTGCCTGTGTTAGGTCTGCTGGGAGGATGGCCACTGCCCTCCTTCTTCTTCACCTACCTGAAATCAGTAATCACCTGACTGTCAATCACTTGATGTAAGTCAGTAAAGGACCACAAACTCTGAGGTCCCTTCCTCATTGCTGAGGTCATTTCCTGAACCATCCCTAGGCTCTGAGATGGCTTCCATATCCACTGTGACCCTGCCTCCCGCCTTTCCCCTAAGAATTCAGCTCAACACAAGTCTCCTCTTTTCTTCTTTTTCCTTCCCCGCCCCCCTCTCTGCATGCCTCCATCTTGTGCAGGCTGGCAGTTTGTTCTCCCCCCAATAAACTCCTTTCTCCCTGAACCATGTGGCACTTTCTTTTTGGCGAACCTTGCAGCCTGAGCTACAGGACACATCTTACTCACTATCCCATCCTCCAACTCAAACGTGCTTCAGCGTGTGCAGTATGGCTCCCCAGCAGAAGAGAGATTCACTGCAAAATGTCAAACCTTGCCCTCCCCCACCCCAAACTGACAAGAAACAAACAGCCAGTAAATGCTTCAGCATTAAACATTTCTGGGCTAAGGCGGGGTAGTCAATTTTGACACTGTGGAGAAAAAAATACAGCCTAATTTCTGTTCAAATACACCAAATTTACTGCAAGGATTCTCATTAACTACTGTCAAGGGAGAAGCAGATAGACAAGATAAATTATGAAAAAATTACTTTTTTAATGTACAAAAAGGACTTATTTACAAGTTGAGCATGTCATCTCAATTCATAGCATGTAGAAAAAAAGCTAAAAATGTTTTTTGGCAATATAAATTTGGCTGGACAAGTCACCTACAGTATATTCAGGGAAGATGCTATCTGCAAAAAATATATACAGGTGGGGGAATGGCAAGTGCAGTCTTAGGAAGCGAGCTAATACCACCATGGAACCATAGCCCATGGGCAAGTCCCAGAGCTGTCATTTGGAGTTGGCCTTGGCTTGGAGACCTTAACAAGGAGTCTGATGCACTGGAAGGGGCCAGATAAGCAGGTTTCGATCCTGTCTCCAGACTCTGCTTCAAAGTTCTTCCCTAAAGCCAAGGTCATAGCCAGAATGAAGCTCCATCCAAGTAGTATGGTTGGCTTGGCAAAGTTGCTATGAATTCATCCTAAGGAACACATCTAGGATCTGTGTGTATGTGATGAGAGGATGCTATTCACCCTACTGGACATTCAGAAAAAAAATATTCTTGGAGCCAGTTCCAAAATACATTTCCATTTGGGGCTTGGCCACATTGAACAAGGAAACTCAGTAATAATTCCTCAGACTCTTAAAAGGCAACCTCTCCACCCTCCCAACCCTACCCAAACATCATGCACACACATCGTTCTCTGAAAATAACCAGGGAGGGGAGCAGAAGTCAGGGAATCAGAAAGTACCAGGGCTGCATATGTGGCTTGCATATGTGGCTGTCGCTAGCAGCAGCATGGCATGCAGGAACTTGGGCAGGGCTGTAGTTTTCCATGGTAAGATGGGCAGACAGCTTTGGAGAAACAGGATTGGAAAAACAGTAAACATGCGACTTTCTCTTCCTACTGGAAAGCCTCCAGGGTGGGCAGGTGCCCTCATCCCCAGAGGCCTCAGCCCATCCTTCACCTGGAGCAATGCCAGCAGCCCGAGGTATTTTGAAAGTTTCTTTTCAGGAAGAGTTACACTGTCCATGCAGGAGCACTGTAAACATGGTCAGGAGAGGCCCAGATAGCTTCTGGGCTTGTCCCAGGTAGTATACTTTTTAGTTATTCCCTCTTACTGGGTGCAACTGACGTTTTTTATTCATTCATAATATATCTGGGCAATTTGCCAGTCCCAAACTATGCTTGAGGGGGTGGAGATGCCAATTCTCTTTAACCTGGCATTAGTACAGTACTTATGCAGCACTCATGTGGAATGTTACCCTTTATCTCCATGGCAAGAGACCATAGGAATCTCAAGACTCAAGTTTTGTAGGAGCATCCCGGCAGCTGGCAATTCCTTTTCCTTGCAGGTGGCAGAATGACAAGCCCATCTTCTTGGCACAGAATATCCATACGGCTTCAGCTTCCAACCCAAATATGGCTCCCCCACCCTCTTTCCCCATGTACTTGGAAAGCCCTTGGCCAATGTAATCTCTCATTAGTCAAATGACAGAGGCGAAGAAGCCAGAGCGGAGTGGTCCCATAAACACCCAAGACTGGCAAGCATGGTGTCAATCAGTTTCTCATTCCTTCTTTTCCTTTCCTGTTGAGACTTCTTTTTTCTTTTTCTAGTGTTGTGAAAAGCAGGCCAAAAGACCAGAGAGGATGCCCACAAAACTTCTCTTAAAACATCTGCAGTCTGAACCAGCCATTGGAAAAACATCCTCAAAGGCCTACTTAATACTTCATTTTGGGAAGAAAGCTGGAAGGGATGAGATCGTGTCCTCCAGGGAGGCCAGTCTCACCCAGGGTCTGCTCTACACCAGGGACTGGACCTTAGGTCATCATGTTCAGGAACTTGTTCTCCTCAGCCAGACTGCTGAGCATGGAGCTCATGTCCCCAACAGCCATGTTACTGATGCCCGAGGGGATGGAGGGCAAGGTCAGGGAGTTCCGAGGGGTGGTGAGGCGCGAGGAATTCTGGGAGAGGTTGTGTAGGAGGCTGGGACTCAGCGCACCGGAGAACAAACTAGAGTGATCACCATCATCCATGATGGCATCAAAGTCGATCTGGGGGGCCTCCAGGAGCTGGGAGTCCACGGTGCTAGACACCTGGTTGACCCCTGGTGAGGGTAAGGGCTGGGGCTGGATGCTGTCCTGGCAGGCTTGTGGCTGTGGGGGTTGGGGTCGAGTGGCTGGGCATCCTCCGTGGTTCTCTAATCCTCCATTCTGTTCATACATGTGAATCTGGCCATAGTAGTAGAGTGTGTTGTTGTCCTGTGCCCCACCTGTGTCCTGTGGGGGTGGTTGAGTGGGCACTGACCCCATAGTGCCTACTGCACTCTTGGGCACAGCCTCTGCTGTCTCCTGGTTAGCAGATGTGGTGACCATGGCATGCCCACTGGCCCGGGCATAGGCCATCTGTTGCTGCCCAGCACGTACCCCACGGTGGCGGCCGGCAGGGCTGGGCTCAGGGGGTGGCCGGGGTTGGACTAAGCCAAAGCTGGATGAAGCTGCTCCCATCATGCCTTGCTGTGACTCCATGAAACCAGGCTGATGGGAAGGCAGAAGGCCCTGGCGGTAGCCTTCTTGACTTGTAGTAGCTGCCAAGTGATGGCTTTGCTGTGGATAGTTCTGGGCTGGGTGAGGTGGTGGTACCCCAGCCAGGGCAGAATTGGGAATTCCCAGTTCCTGGTGGTGACTGCTCATCATGGTGGGGTTGGAGGCAACTTCTATTTGCTGAGGGAGTCCCAAATGGCCTGGCTTGACCCCCATGTTGCTGCAGGATGGGGAAAACTGGTTCAGAGCCCCGCTGGGGCTCAGTTGGGGATGGGCTTGGTTGTAGCCGGTCTGAGGGCTCATAGCCGCACTCATGCTGAGGCACTGGCCCCCTGTGGTTGGTTGGTGCAGCTGCTGCATGTAATTCCCTCTGGGGGCTGCAGAGGCTCCACTGGGGAGCTGAAGGTGTGACTGGGTGCTGTCCAGGCTCCCGGGACTCAGTTGCAGACCTTGTGGACTGTAGCTTGGGTACTGGTTAAAGGTTGCCTTCTGCTGCACCACAGCCAGGTTTCCCTGAGGGAAGGATGGAGGCTTTACCTGGCTGGGCAAGGCATCCATGGTGCCCGAGCTCACCTCATTCCACTGCACAGGCATGTTATTTTTATTCAGGCTAGAGGATGCCCCGTAGCCCAGCTGGCAGCCTTCCATGCCAGGGACGGAGGGACCCACGTTGGAGTCGGCAGCTGCTAGCCTTCGGTGGCTGTGCAGCCCGGGGCTGGGCAGCTTGGGGTTCTCAGGGAAGCTCTGGGTGGGGTACACCTGCCGAGGGCTCTCCTCTAGAGTGTCGCTGGTGTGTGCCTTGATGTACTGCACCACGTCGTCAGGCAGCACCAGGTCGTCCTCCGCCAGCCCCAGGCTGGACTCGGGCTCTGTGCTGTCCACCCCAGCGGCCATGGCCTCCAGCACCACGTTCTCGCTGATGCTCGGCGGCCTGGGGGGGTAGGAGCTGTGGACCAGGCTGCTGTTGGCGCTCAGGTGGCCCTGCAGGCGGAACCCCCTCCTCTCGGAGCTGCAGGGGGGCAGCGGACCCGGGTTCATGTTGTGGGCGCTGTGGAATCGCTGCATGCGCGGCAGGGTCAGGGCCTCGGAGCGGCGCACTGGGTCGCTGGCGCGCCGGGCACCACCTCCGGGCGCCTCGTGGGGGAAGGTGGGCGCAGCCCCGAGATGGCCGTGACCGTAGGCAGGCCCATCGCTGCCACGCCGCGGGCCCAGCGGGTGCGGGTAGACGCCTGGCAGAGTGCGATCAGGTACATCCAGCATGGCCAGCCGGGTCCGCAGACTCATGCGCTCCAGGCCCGGCAGCGGCGTGGGCGGCGGGCCCCCCGTGGCCGCCGCATACTTGGCGCGCAGGCTGTAGTGCTGGGCGGGCGTGAGATTGAGCATCCCCGAGCCACCTCCGCTGCACTGGCTGGCCTCACTGGAGCGCCGCGAGGCATCCGTAGAGATGGGGTCGTAGGAATCGGCTGAGCTGGCGTTGTGTGGACGGCTGGCGCCCAGGGGCGAAGCCTCGCTGGATCTGCGGCTGGAGAAGTAGGGGGAGATGCCTGAGGAGCGACGGCTCACTGTGTAGGCAGAGCTGACCGTGCTGGTGGAGCTGTCCCGACGCTCCTGCAGCTGGCTGAGCATGGTCACCTCGCTGGCAGACAGCTGGGGCAGTCGAGCATTGGGCAGCAGCCCTGCCGGCCCTCCGTCCCCAGTGCTGCTGAAGTTTTCCAGGACAGAACCTGTGGGGAAAGCACAGAGGTCAGTTCCCAGGACAAGAGTCCAATGCTGCCTGCCTTGTCCAAGCAAAGGCCAGCTGTTGAATCTGATCAGTTCTGAATGCCAGAAGGGAAGGAAAGGATAGGAAGTGAAGAAAAGGCACCCAGAACCAAGGGTGGGTGGGGAAGCCAAAGTCAGGAGGCTAGAACTCATCTTAGCTCTGTCATGGAGCAGTTGATCTTGGCTCCATCTCTGCAGGGTTGACCATGTGTTCTCATTACTTGGACCCTCAGTTTCTCTAGCTAGGGGCAGATAAAATGTGTCTCTCCATAGGACTAGGTTATAGGAGGGGGAGAGTGGCCCAGGAGGGCTCAGGCCATAGTTTCCTACATCTTTCAGTGTGGGGTTACTTGTTGAGTCCCCTGACATGGAGTTTAATAAGCACCCTGGGATTCACTCCTGTGGAAGAAGAAAAGCTAGGCCACAGGGACAGGCAAAGGAGAAGTGAGCCCCGCTGCCCCCCCGCCCCCAAGCTGATATCAGAGATCTCAGGTCTTCCCCCAGTTAGGTCCCTCACATTTCTCTGGTTGTCACTGGTGACCACTGGATGTAGCCACCTGAAAAGAATAACCTTAGCTGAATCAGCAGCCTTCAACACAAGACACCATAGTGGGGCTGAGTTCAAGGCTACCTGACAGCAGTCCTTTAAATGGGGAGGGCAACATATTCTCTTCAAGACTGATCTGTGTGGAGCATCAATGTCTACTGCATGGATTACTGGTCCCTGGAGGGTAGCCTGGGCATCCATACTCAGTACTGTACATGCAGCACTCAAGAGATGCTTGCTGAAGGCACCTTCTATCTCAAAGTGCTGGCTAAACACAGTGCCACCATCTTCATGAAGCCTTGCTGCTCTTCCCAGCTCTTCCTCTTCCCAGCTCTGCCCTGAGCTCTGTCTTTGGTGCTACTGGATTTATTCTGCAGTAGAGTGAGAACCTGGTGGCACTGTCTTCTAAATATGAGCTTTCTTGGGACCAAGATGAAATTGATGTCCTCCCCCTGGCCCTTGCTCATCACATGACTGAGTGGTCAGACAAGGATGAGAATGATAGAGTGAGCGTCTATCGGTACTGTGGTACAGTTGAAAGAGTGTGGGCTTCAGAGCCACTCAAGACTAGGCTGACTTACACCTGCCCTTGATCTGGATAGGTCACTTCCATCTTTCACGATCCTTCTCTGTGCAATGAACTTGCACAGAGGAGCTATCCTACTGTGGTCAGCCAATGAGTTGTCTGATGGGAGTGGACCAGCTGGTGCAGCCTTAGGCTCTTTTCAACCCCAACCTGAAGGCCCTGGGCATCCACTCACCACTTGCTGGGAGGGGAGGCAGCTTGGTGTTCCGGGTGTGTGGGGCCGGGCTGGCCCACGAGCAGGAATCCTTGAGTGACTTGAGTTTCTCCCTCTTGAGCTGCTCGAACCGATGCATAGTGGTCATGTGTTTGCGTAGCTGTAGGCCACCAGCCGAGGGGGCAGCCAGGGCTGGGGGGTCGCACCCTAGTGAGGTGTCATCCAGCGCTGTCAGGTCTCCCAAGCTCCCGGGCCTGGGCCCCGGCATCTCCACGCCACTGTCATTGTTGGGGACACTGCCCAGAGGGGAGGGCTCGCTGCTGCAGGATGACTGGGCTCCGGGGCTGGACTGACACAGCTGCAGGGTGAAGGAGAAGACATAGGCTCAGAGGATATGAGATGACACCTGGTCCCTTGTCTACCCTGCAACCTTCCTGAGCTCTGCATGCATGCACAGGGGGCACTGGTGAAGGAAGGAAGCAATCTGGAAGAGGAGCTTGAAGACCACCACCATCTGTCTGCCTGTGTGAAATGGTCAGGTCACTTTCATTCTCAAGTGTGAGATGGAGCTGACCTGACTCCCCTGTGCCTGACACCTGGAACCAGTACAGCCTGAAAAGAAGGACTCATTCCCAATGAACTTTGATGAGTCCACCATGAAAAACAACAGAAGCCTGCTAACCTGGTGCCTTCTATGGGGCAGGGGGCTCTCAACCTTAGAGAGGCAGCTGTTTAGGTAGGGAAAGGTTGATCAGGCAGGGAGGTATGAGATGCAGTTCCCCCACTTCTGGCCACCCCAAATTGTCCCTCTCTCAGGGCCAGGGTATAGTAGAGCAGATTATGGACAGCACATATGTATAACCATCAGTGCCATAGAACCTGAGCTACACCTACTGTGGCCTGAAACCTGGGCCTGGATGATGCTCAGCAAGGATGGAACACCTTGGGGTTCCTCAGTGCTACCCCACGAGGGCATAATAACCAGGGAAGCAAGGACCTTCCAGGTCTGGCTGTGGTACCATCCTCCTCCCTCTGCTTGATCTCCAAGCTCCCTTGTGGGTCAGTCCACCTCTCTCCTATAGTTTAGACTCACATGTGCCCTCCTGTGAGTCCCCTCTGCAGCTTTGTTTCCACAGCTCCCCACAACTGCTAGTGTTTGTGTTCCCAGGGGCCCACCTGCAGTGCCCTGTCACTGCCTCTCCCAACCTATGGTCCCAGGCCGGCAGCCTGCAGTCTCCCTCAGGCAGGGGCACTACACAAGCATCTCAGCCCCCCTCACTCACCGAGCCCGCCCTCACCCCCCCTACCCACCTTCCGCTCACCTCAGTACCGTCTATCCTTAGGGGAGGTACAGTTGGGAAAAAAGGGGTGGAAACAAAGAACAGGTGGTTAGAACAAAACAAGCACAGGCCGAGTGGGGAGGATGCAGGGATAGGACAGAAGGTGGGGACCCATAGGGACACTGGAGTGCTGGTTAGAAAGGTAGACATGCAGGGGACACCCTGCCCAAGGCAGATTGACACATATGGAGGGGATGTTCACCCTCAGCCTCACCACAGCTGACCAGTAGAAGCTGGGTTGGAGAAAAGAACCCAGACTAGAGATGCATGTAAGGCCCAGTGAGGTAAAGAGAGAAAAACTGAGTTGGAGTGGGGAGAAAGAGAAGGGCCCTAGAACAGAGTTCACAGCTGGGGCTGAGGTTTGGGGCCCTGGGCAGAGCTCAGAGTTGCCCTCTGCCAGCTGGGCTACAGCGATACTTACCCCGGAGCTCTCTGTCTTGATGGCTTTGACGTGCAGGCAGTCCTCCACAGCCTGGCTGGTGCTACTGGCCTCCGCACTGTCCTCAGACCCGCGGCCGCTGGGCTCGGCGCTGGCCTCGTCCCCGTTCTCCTTGAGAAGTGAGGTGCGGAGGTGCACATCATTGCGCTGCTTCTTGGTGACATGAGCGTCTGGGCCATGGACCGTTTTCACATGCTTCCGGAGAGAGCTGGGGTCTGTGTACCGCTTGGTGCAGCCTGGGATCTTGCAGATGTAGGGTTTCTAGGAAGAGAACCAAGCATGTGTGACTGACAGAGACACAAGGACAGATGTCAAGAATATACACCCCCTTCATCTTCCAGAAGCCAGCCCACATGACTGCAAGCCTGGCATTTATTACTGTGACCTGATAACGAGATAAAAACATGGGACTCTGGGGTCATACTCACTCCACACATCCACAGACACTCATCCACCACCCCCATACACATATATCTACCCTACACATGCTTGTCTCTGCTTACAAACAGATACCCTCCACTCCGCTGCACATAGCTACAGGTTCATTGACCCCTTCCCCTCAACTTCCTCATATCAACATGCATACACATACACACAAACATACATCCTTACGTCTGCACATGTAAACACACACACACACACACTCACACACACACACACACGCTTCCAAGGCTGGCTCTAACCTAGGGAGACCTGAAGACTTCAGAGCCTTTGAGAATTTTCCTTCCTTTCTTTCCTTCCCTCCCTCCCTCCCTCCCTTCCTCCCTCCCTCCCTCCCTCCCTCCCTCCCTCCCTCCCTCCCTCCCTCCCTCCCTCCCTCCCTCCCTCCCTCCCTCCCTCCCTCCCTCCCTCCCTTTCTGCTAGTACTGGGGCTTTAACTCAGGGCTTGAGTACTGTCCCTCAGCTTTATCACTCAAGACTAGCACTCTACCACTTGAGCCACAGGTCTTCTTCCAGCTTTTTGGTGGCTAGTTGGAGATAAGAATTTCATGAATGTTTCCTGCTTGGTCTGGCTTTGAACTGTGATCCTCAGATCTCGGCATACTGAGTAGCTGTTGATTACAGGTATGAGCCACTAGTGCCTGTCTCCTTTGAGCATTCTTGTACCTTCTTACTAGCACTGGAGCAAAGTTCCCTGGGGTCCACACAGTATCTAAGCTGTTAGAAATGTTCTTTCCAGTTTGCCTGAGTGACAGTAATCCTGTGGCTGGATTGGTACTGGGAATGGGGAGGGGCTGCATGGATTCCTTTTTGTTTTCTTCTGGTTCTCAAGCCTCACATGGGTTCTGGCTTTGGGGAGACATAGGCTGCTCTGAGCTAAGAAAAAAATTCTTTAATCTGAGATGGAGACTTGCATTCAGCAGCTGATGCTTTACCTTCACTGGCAGGCACCCTAATGCCAGAGTCTCAAGGGCACTAGTGACATAGGCTTCTTTGGTCCATTAATAGGGAGTCAATGGCCTCACCAGGCCCAGACAGCACTAGTGGTTGGAAAGCTCACCACTAGCCACTTGGTCCTCAGGGCAGGCTACTGTCTTCATCTGGACCCCTGCTTGGGAGTGACACAGGTAGAATGATGTTTTGGGGATGGTACTCCTGGGCCCTAAACATAGCACCACTTCCATGCTACCTGACACTGGGGAGTCACCTCACCTCTCTGAATGTCAGAATCTTCATCTACAGGACGAGCTACAGAATCCAAACAACAGCCGGGGAAATGAATAAGGTGTGGGGCTTGTGTCATGACACATCAGACACTTGGACAGCAGAACAGACATTCTGCTTTGACTTTAGCTCCTTGTGGAGCTTGTGGTAGTATTTCTAGTAGTGACAGAGTTGGAAACTGAGGCACGGAGAGGGTGAATGTGCCACAGGACCCTATACACACCCTTTCAGAGAGGAAGACATGCTACCCAGGCCATGGAGGGCTGATCTGCTATGTGCAAGGATGTGCAGATGAGTGCTAGTGTGGGTTCCTGGGAAGTGGCTACCCGTTTCTGACAGGTGTCTATAGGCTACACCTGGTGCAGTTAGGGGTCTGCACATCCCATTGCATTACCTCATTGGAGTGCGTACGGTTCTGGTGCTTGGCGCGGTCAGAGGCATTGGAAAAGGCCTTGTTGCAGCCCTCGTGCTCACACACATATGGCTTCTCCCCGGTGTGGGATCGCAGGTGTGTCTTCAGGTTCTCCAGGCGAGAGTAGGCCTTCGAGCAGCCCTCAAACTGGAAGGCAGGTCAGCCAGCCCAAACTGGTCAGTGTGAACATCCCAGATCCAACACAAGGGGGCTCCACCGGCTTCCTCCCCAGCCCCTCCTCTGCAACTTCTTCCCTGATGCTCCCAGAAGCACAGATTTTTAGTAATAATAACTTTCCTTTCCAGAAAACTTGGAAAGGGCTGAAAATTATAACAATTAACTCAACATGTACCATAGACCTGATGGAAAAGCTAAAACTATATGTAAATTCGTGTATAAATGTATGTGTGTGTTTATTTTGATATAAATAAGAACATCCATAAGCAATCAAGCCATCTTTAACCTTGGATTAAGCAATGGTCTTAGATGCCATAAAACTACAAGCAATTAAAAACATGGATTCCATCAAAGTTCCACTTTGGTGTCGGAAAGGAAATTGTCAAGAAAACTTAGACAATTCATTAGAATGAGAGAAAGAATTGCAAGTTTATGGATCTACTACCTAGATATGAGAACTCTTACAATTTAACAAAATGACAAGTAACCCAAGTAAAAAAACCTGCAAATGATTGCAAATATACCGTTCTCCAAAGAAGATATACAAATGGTCAATAAGCACTTGTATGTTCAATATCACTAAGTATTAGAGAAATGCTAATCAAAATCGCAAGGAGATATGATCTCACACCCACTGGGATGGTTAGAACTAAACAGGTAATAACTATAGGTAGGATGTGCTGAAAACCTGACTATTCCACACACTGCTGGTGGGAATGGAAAATAGCAAAGCCTTTTTTGGGAAAGTCTGTCAGGTCTTTGAATTGTTATAGGACAGAACAATTCTATTCCTTAGGGATACCTATCCAAGGGAATTGAAAGCATGCTCACACAAAACATGCATAGGAACGTTCACAGCAGCATTCATTACTCAGAATAGACAAAAAGTGAAAACAATGCAAACTATCCTTTTTCCACTCATCAATGGAATATTATACAACCAAGAAGAAAAACTACTGTTTCATGTTTCAAGGATGGACCTTGGAAACATGTTAAATATAAAGAGCCAGACCCAGTGGTATATATTGTATGATCCCATTTTAATGAAATGTACAGAGTAGGCCAATCAGAGAGATGGAATATAGTTTGGTAATTGTCCAGGGATGGAGGAGTGATGGGGGATGGGGAGTGACTGCTAATGGGCACAGGGATCCTTTTGGAGAGAAGAGAATTCTGTAGAGGTAATTAGTGGCTATGACTGCAGAACACTTGCCAATAAAGGTAACATTTCTCACTGCCTCTTGAACATTGCCAGTTTAGTAAGCCAGAATGATTTCAGAGATGTTATCATGAAAACAGAATACATGTCTCAGAATCCATGGCATGAGGTACTTCAGAGGGCCCAGTGGCAATCATGATAATGGGCTGGACCATTTCTGCTTTTGACAAAGGAGCAATTTTCCTTTTTCTTTTTAGGTCCAAGATCAGGAATTGAACTCCATATGGGCTGCTTTCACTCACTGGCTAGCATTTTACCAATGGAGTCACACCTCCAATCCCCAAAGGAGCAATTTCTGAGTGCTAGAAAGCTAAAGTTCCCACTGCTGGGCTTCTAAGTCCTGGTGCCTCAGTTGAGGAGACTGAAAGGTTTTTGTTTTTTGCTTTTTTTTTTTGCTTTGGTGCTGGGATGTAAGTCAGGGCCTCATTCATGCTAAGCAAGTGCTCTACCGATGAGTCACAACCCCCCTAGCCTCAGTTAAAAAAAAAATAAAGGTTACAAAGTGATTTCTAACACATCCTCACTCAAGTCAGAAGTGAGAGGACACCTCTTTGAAGGTGTGACACAGCCAAGGCTCTCTGCCCAGTGTCCCCAGCTAAGCAACCCGAGGGGTTCAGCTGTGCCTTGGGGATTATAGTTAGACACAGTCATGGGGACAGTGGTGGTCCCTTGATGTGGTCAGCTAGCTGCTCACATTCAGGAGAGGGTGTTTGTTTGTTGGTGGCGGTACTAAAGTTTGAACTCAAGGCCTTATGGTTGGTAGGCTGGTGCTCTACCACATTTACTTTAGCCACATTTCGGGCCATCGTTTTTGCTGGCTATTTTTGAGACAAGGTCTCACAAACTTCCATTTTTTTCTGCCCAGGCTGCCCTTGAATCTCCATCTTTCCACTCTGAGCCTCCCATGTAAAGACTCCATGCATGAGTCACTAGTGCCTGGATCAAAGAGAGAGATTTTGAGGTTCATTATAGCTGTAGATGAGAGGACTCAGGATCCAAGATAGGCAGGAAGCTGGGGCTTGAATAGGGCAGATGGCCCACTGCCAAGTCCCGTTCTCATACCCAGCCGTGAGGGGCCCTGGGCTCACCGTGCACTTGTGTGGCTTCTCACCCGTGTGCCGCCGCATGTGGACCACCAGCATGTACTGTGCCTTGAAGGGCTTCTGCTCCCGTGTGCAGGCCTGCCAGCGGCACACAAACTCCTTCTTCTCCCCGTGGATGTGCTCGTTGTTGATGTGCTGCCACAAAAAGCCGCAGGGTGACGTCAGCAGCCTTCCCACCGTGCCCACTGTGTCCACCCACTGTGTCCAGACCATGCGCCCAGAGCTGACCACTGCACCACTCCAACAGACTTCTGTCTCTGCAGTGGACCTACCCTGTAATAAATGGGTTTGCTGCCCACCTAGACTTTGCTCCTGTGTGGACACTCATCCTACTTGACCCTCAGTCATCACGTAAGGACCTTCACTGTCCATTCCATGGAGTGTGTGCTTATTGCTGACCTACCCAGATGACTTGTGTGTCAGGCCAGGCCTGCTCAGTGCTGATCACCTATGGCCGTTCAAGAAAGCACTGTGGGGAATCCGAATCCCACCTCCATCACTTGGTCGTCTGAGTGACCAGGGGCCCTGCTCACCCCTGGCTGGCCTCAAGGCTCTGGTTTGTGGGGACTTGATGATGTTCCCGAGCTACAGAGCACACTTAAATAGGGCAAGGCAGACATACTTATACTCCTATGCTTCAGAGATTCTTCTGTGACCTGTTTTATTGTGATAGGAAAACAGTGCCTCTTTATTGTCTGGGTTTTTTTGTTATTGTTGTATTGAGGCTTGAACTTGGGCACTAACCCTTAGCTTTTCTTGTTCAAGACTGGTGCTCTGCCACTTGAGCCACACACTTCCACTTCTAGATTTCTGCTGGAGATGAGAGTGTTTTGGGTTTGGCTGGCTTCAAACCACAATCCTAAGATCTCAGTCTTCTGAGTATCTCGGATTTCAAGTGTAAGCTGCTGGTGCCTGGCTTTACCTGTTTCTGAGATTCACTTATGAAGTGCTGGCTTTTGCTTGATGTTCACCAAGGCTCAGGAACTCCAGGGACCTGCTTGAGGCCCTGGCCTGAGGTAGTTCTAGGCACCATGAAAGGCTGAGCCAGGTATAAAACATACCAGGGGAGGAACGGGATGCAGCAAAATGGCAGAGGCCTGCTCCTCCAGGCAGGGGCTAGAAGACTTCTGGGGAGTTGGTCCTTTGAGCTGCCCCTGACAACACTGTCCTGGCCAGTAAATGGGATGAACACTTCCTGGGCCTCTGCCCAGGCCTGGGCCCCTCCTGGGTGCTCCTCCTCTGAGCTCATCTCAGTTCATCTGTGTGGAAGCCCTCATCTGAGTGACTCATTTAACTGAGATAGGAACATTAGTCCCACATTACAGAGTGAAAGTACCCTGGGCCTCTTCTTCCTGTCCCATGGGTGCTGTCACATCTTGAGGTCAAGTGTATGTCCTACCTGCCTGTGTCTGGGGTTATGCTGGGCTTCTTCCCTGGGAGAGTTGGGATGGGACATGAAGGTAGTGAAGGTTTCCCATTGCCCCCCGCACCCCAGCTTCCCCCTCTCTCTTCTCATCTCCCTTCTCATCCCCCACAACCTCTAAACCCACAGCATTCAGGGCAGTAGCCACTTCTCTATGCAGATACTAAACACTTGGAAGGCAGCTGGTTGGAGCTGGGATGGGCTGGAAGTGCCAACTACTGACTGGTTTTAAAGACTGAGAAAAAAATGCATTACCATCTCCATGATTTTATTTTATATTGAGTTTACAGGTTGAACGGCCTTAACCTGAAAATCTGATAACTAAAATTCTCCAGAATCTGGAACATTTTGAGCTCCAACACGGTTCCCTGAATGGAAAAGGCCATAATTGACCTCATGGGACAGGATGCAGTCACAATGCAGAGGCACTAAAAATACAACAATAAATGAGTTACCTTCAGACTGTGGGTATAAGTTAGACACTAAGCAAGGAAACAAGTGAAGTTTGTGTTTAGATTAGGGTCTTATTTCTAAGATCTCATTATATATGTGCAAACATTCTTATACATAAAAATCCTCTGAAATATGATCAGATACACATAGCTATTGCACCTTTGTGATCCTCTCCTAAGAATATTCTCCTTTGGTCTCAATGTGTGTGAATGCCTAGAGTGGTGTATAATTTATCATATCCCAGTGTATTTTTTTCTTTGTTGCTATTTGTGCTTTCTTTTCCTTTTGTCTTGTTTAATCTGTCTTTGGGTGGGTAAGGGGGGGCACAGAAATGGTGGGATGAAGGGTGAACAAATGCACCAGTGACACTCACTAGACACTGTTGAAAATGAACTATACAATCTGTTGGGGAGGGGGATTGGGAGGGAAAAGCTGGGAGTAAATGAGAGAAGGGGTGACATTTAAAAAATGCATTCTTTATCTGATTTATGTAATGGTAACCCCTCATTTCCTTCCTTCCTTCCTTCCTTCCTTCCTTCCTTCCTTCCTCCCTTCCTTCCTTCCTTCCTTCCTTCCTTCCTTCCTTCCTTCTCCTTCCTTCCTTCCCTTCCTTCCTTCCCTTCCCTTCCCTTCCCTTCCCTTCCCTTCCCTTCCCTTCCCTTCCCTTCCCTTCCCTTCCCTTCCCTTCCCTTCCCTTCCCCCCTTCCCTTCCCTTCCCTTCCCTTCCCTTCCCTTCCCTTCCCTTCCCTTCCCTCCCTTCCCTTCCCTTCCCCCCACCTCTTTCTTTCTTTTTTGGTACTGGGGATTAAAGCTAGGGCATTGAACTTACTAGGTAAGTGCTTTACCACTGAGCTACATCCCAGTCCTGTACATCACCTTTATAATAATAAATAAAAATTTAAAATTCCCCTAAATGTCTACAGTCTGAAATGCTCCAGTGGCAAGGTCTTGGATAAGGGACATTCAATCTGTATTTAAATTTCTTGTCACCTGTTTCTTTCTACTCGTTTTACAATACACTTTCAGGAAATGTAAAATTGCAGCATATTTCTTCTGGACAGAGCTGCTGGCCACTCTGGAAATCTTCAAAGCTATCTCAAGGTCTGGACACCAGGCATTGGCCTGGTGTCCAAAAGACAAAAAGGCTCTTGGTATTGGGCCCTGCGCCACGCCCCCAACTGTCATGTGTACAGACAGCATCCTGGGAGCAAGGAAAATCCTTCATGCTTTGAACTTCCAGAGAAATCTTCTATTAGCCTCACATTCCATTTTTAAAGTCTTTCAAATGATAAAAATGCTTCCTGACGATGCCTTTCATTTTTCCTTATTGGTTTACTTAGTGACAAATTGTTAATAATTGACGGGCTCTAGCTCGCCTGGGGCTTGCACCATCCATCTTCCCAGGGAGCTGGACCAGGCAGAGCTCAGCAAGATCCTCTTCGGTCTTGCAAAGCAGTCTGCTCTTTCCAGATGGGGTGGAGGTGACCATGTAGGACCGTGAGGACAGGCCTGCAGAACTGCCACTCAGAGGACTTAGGTACTGTTTGCTTGCTGCTGGTAGTGCTAAGCATTGAACCCAGGGCATTGTGTACACATGCTAGGGAGCACCCTTCTGCTCACCTTCATCCCCTTTCCTGCAGCACTTTTTCTTTTTTCTTTTTTTTTTATGGTGGTACTGGGCTTGAACTCAGGGCCTGAGCATGATCCCTTCACTTTTTGGCTCAAGGCTGTTATTTTGTCATTTGAGACATAGCTCCATTTTTGGCTTTTTGCTGGCTAACTGGAGATAAGTCTTACGGACTTTTTTGACTAGGCTGGTTTTAAACGGTAATCCTCAGCTCTCAAGTTCTCCTGAGTAGTTACAATTACATGCATGAGCTACTTGCATCCAGCAGCGTTTGTCTTTAATACTCTTTTCCTAGGTTTACTTCACATACTCTGTTTCCTGATTTTCTCATTTACTTTATTTTCTTTTATTCTCTGTGTTCAATATTTATTTAGACATCTACTAATAGAAATGGTCCATGTTTCTCCTGAGGCTTTCTCTCCAACCTCTTTTCTTCTTGTTCCTCTTCCTCCTCTTATTCTACTTCAGAGGACAGTACTGGGGTTGAATATCATAGTCTCATCCTTAACAGATAGGTGTACTACCACTGAGCCACTCTTCCTGCCATTTTTAATTGATTATTTTTGAGATAGTGCCTGACTTTCTACCGGCGCCAGTTGGGACTATGATCTTCCTATGTGTGTTTCCCTGTGTGGCTGAGAGGACAGGTATATACCACCTTGCCTAATCATAAGTCTAGGAGTTCTTTGAATTTTTGCCCAAGCTAGCCTTAAAGTGTGATCCTCCAGATCTCTGCCTCCCAAGCAGCTAGGCTTGAGCCACAGTGCCCAACTTGTAGTTCATTCTTTACAGCAGAAGCTCAGGAAGGTCTTGTGTGACTGGAGCTCCACCCTCCCAGAAGGATGGGGCCAGACTCACATGCACCAGCTGTTCCTGTGTGTCGTACTCCTTGGTGCAGTCTGCCCAGTGGCAGTTGGTCTCATAGATGACCACCTCAGCCTCCTGCTTGCAGTCATCTCTGTCCAGGTCTTCTTTGAGATCAGCCAGCTGCTCCTGGGGGAAAGGATCACACTCACATGAGGAGGTCCAGCCACTGAGTTCCAAGGACAAGGTGCTATTAGCCCCACATAGTCTATGCCAAGGATCCAGGATCACACCCACGCGCGTGTGCGCATGTGAACACTCATCAGCTTCTTCAGCCCCTTTCCTCTGCTCAGTCCCATTCAAAGCTTTTCTTATTGGGCAGCTGTTCTGAGCCATCCTGAGGTATTGTACTGCATCCTGGTCTCTTGGTTATGGGAGAGCAGGAGGGAGGAGAGCAGTGTCACACTTTTGTTCATGTGGTTTTTCCTATGGGGAGCTGGGTTAGCCCTCCAGGTGTTGGGGGGCAGGGACACTGATAAATGTGTGCAGGGTCTGCTCCTGTGGAGACACAGAGAAAGCCTACCATACGTTCAGCCCTCAGGAGTGTCCTTTTCTACCTTTCCTCCTCCAGGGTAGGCAGTGCTGCCAGGGCCACATTGGGCAGTGCTGCATCCTCTGTAGCATGTCCACACTTCAGAACACTCTCCCAGCACCAGATGCCATCACAGCCTAAAACACTGGTGTTTGTGTTCTTGCATTACAGTCAAGGAAGCTGAGGCTCGAGAAAATGGATTAACCATTCCCAGAATACACAATAAGTCTGGAGCAGCCTTGAACTGCCTTAGGGCCATGTGAACATTTCAAAGAGATGGAGAAAGCTGAAGGTCATAGGGTATCTCTGTCTTTGCTGGTGCTGAACTGAGCTGGCTGGATGCAGTGTCTGAACAGAGAATGGGGACCATGCCAGGGGCTGGGGGTAGGAGAGGCCTAGATGCCCAGGCTCCGTGATCATGGTGGTATGGAGGGCTTGCACAATCTGTCTAGAACTCTAAAATCCCACTGGCCTGTGGGGCACAGTCGGAGCCAAGCAAAGCCATGGGGATAATGTTAATACTGGCAAAGCAGGAGGAAAATGGCTTGTTCCCTCCCAGGAAATGCTGGTAGGGAAAGCTAAGGATGAGCTCCTGCTGGGTCAGGAGCCCATGTCCACTGGCATTAGAGACTTAGCAACAGCGAGTCCATTTCTAGGCACCTAGAAATCAGCCTCAGGTTTCCTGATGTGGGTTGTAGACCCAAAAATGTCACTAATTTTCCACTGGGGCTGTACAGCTTTTCTAAAAAGAGAGCTCCTAGCTTGTTTTTGAGGCACCTTTTGGGGATACACTGCTCTGAAGAGGCTCCAGACACCAGTGAGTCACTATGGCTGCATGGGACCTTGTAAGCAGGGCAGGGTGGGAAGCCTTGCTTCGGGTCTCTAGCAGGTCTAACAGCTGCAGGGCTGTTGGAGTGACACTGGGGAGAGGGGAGGAGAGGCTCTCCTAACACTGCTCCACACATAATCCAGCTTTACTACATCCCTGTGCTCTAGGCTCTGCTCCCTTCAGTGAAGACCTGAAGAAGCAGGTGGACTGACACGCTATGAGGAGGGGAGCTCCGAGGCATGGGTAGTCCTCATACCAAGCTGGCATCACCCTGCTGGCTATTTGAAGGCTTTAGTGGCAAGGCGAGTCACTGCGCTTTCTGCCAAGGGCAAGCACATGCATGCACACAGGACACAGACCACCTCCTTGTGATAAAATGGCTTCCCACCGTACGAGGAAAGGTGGGCTCTGTGCAGCCTACCTGGCGTGGAGGGCGACAGAGCCCTACTGGCAGGCAGAGTATGGGCCTCCTAGATGCTCAGAGCTGGCGCTTGCCTCAGCTCTGTCCTCACCACTCGGCATATGTATCTTCCCGGGGTATGTGCTGGCCTCATCAATTTCAGCGGCCCCTGATGATGACCGCTGTAGCGGAGACCATGCATCATGCTGAGATCGGTTGTGGTGTCAGCAAGGGAAGAAGAATTTGTCACCAACCCCTCTGTTTGCTTGACAATAACAGGACCCAATATTTCATGGAAATTAAGTGCCCAGAGCATGCCCAATGGTTTACAGTCTTGTTGAAGGATGGTCCAGTACATATGGGCAGTCAGGGATAGGAGGTCCCAAGCATCCTTGGTAGTCGTGCTGGGGAGTCTGCATTAACAGATGGAGCCAGGCCCCTGTGATGGCTGGTGTGCAGGAAGCCTGCCTCTGAAGTCAGCAGACCTCATACCCTTTGTATGATGGAGTAGGGCCTGCCTAGAAGCCATCTTGGAGAATAGCAGGGATTTTGAAGGGGTGTATACAAGGCTCTCAGATATAAGACAGGCCGGTGCCAGGTGTGGGTTCCTCCATTCCTTACTCTTTGTCAGTGTGGTGGGGGGAAGGTACCGGAGCTTGAACTCAGGGCCTCTAGGTGCTATCTCTTAGCTTTTTCCATTAAGGCTGACGTTCTAATGCTTAAGCCATACCTCTCTACTTCAGGCCCTTTGGTGGATAAATGGAGATAAGAGTCTCAAGTATTTTCCTGCCAAGGCAGGCTATGAATTGTGATCCTCAGCCTCCTGAGGAGCTAGAATTATAGATTCTTGGTCTCCTTGCTCTTTTTATTTTGTTTTTACTTTTTGGTGGTACTGCGGTTTGAACTGAGGACTCTGTGGTGGTTAGGCAGGTTTCTACCACTTAAGCCATATCCTATCCCACATTTCTCACTCTCCTAACAGGAATCATCATCTACTCCTGCCCAAAGAGACTCAGGAGCCAGGCCGAGTATCCTGAGTTCCATTACCCATAAGGCCCAGTGGCAATGGAAATAGGGTAGGGGCTGAAGTGCCAGGAGAGAGGGCAACCTTGAGGTCTTGAGCCATTCGGGGGACACAAGTAATCCGGACTCAATGAGGCTGAAGTAGGTGGGGATGGAGCTACAGGCCAAGGCAGGACAGAAGGGCAGGTGAAGCTTGTTCATGCATTCACCCATTCGGTCACTCATTCATTCTTCCAGCAAGCACATGTTTGATGAACATGCCATATATATAAAGGGGCTGAGGATACAGCATTAAGGTCACAGCCCTGTGTGTCCACCCTGCCCACCTCACACTATGATCTATCTATTTATGCATGCATGGAGGCAGCCTGCCTGCCTCCCTGCCTCCCTCCCTCCCCTCTCTCACTTCCTCTTTTATTCCCTTCCTCTCTGCTTCCCTTACTTACTCCCTCCCTCCATTTACCACCAAGGGTACAGCCATAATGACAGTCAACTGAGGAGATCTGGTCTGGGCCTACACAGGGACAGTGAGGGTGGCCAGCAGGTTACCTGGGTCAGTCCCAGTGGAGAGGCTGGCCTCAGGCCCTCAGTCTCAGTCTTGACTTTGCTGCGTTTGTGAATAGCGATGGGATTCACGGTGCTGCTCACAGCTGACTCGCTGCTCTGCTTGTTCTGAGTGAGGGCACAGAAAGCAGTCTGTTACATAGATGCAGAGCAAGGACATTCAAAATTCTACCTCTGTCTCCACACAGCCTGCCTAGTCCATCACTGTGTTTGAAGCATGAGAAACTTAGTTGCCCTGCCTGTCAGGTGAAGTCCACACCTCAGCTCTCATCACCTGTCTTCATGAGGCTGCTGCCTCCACCTCCCCAGGACCTCAGGGAATAGAAGACCCGTCCCAAAGACTAAGCACTCTTGGAACCTGTCCCAAGGATGCTTAACTTCTGAGAATTCCAGAGTAGAAACTGCCAGCCTGGGGGCAGGGGTGTCCACTTCCTCAGGGGAAGGGCTAGGGGATCTAGTTTCAGGTGACTCTTCAAAATGCCAAGATCAATTATCTGAGGGGATTCTGGGGGCCACCTGGAGCCCTGGGACATAGAGAGAATATTCTGCAGGCATTTTGCTATCCTCCACAAGACATGGCCACATTCACTACCCATGCACCACCCATGCACTTGCCACTTGCCAGGGGGTGGCTTGGGACAGTTGCTTCCGCTCTAGGATTCTCATGGCATAATCTACAAACTGGGGCTCTCAGTGTATGGACATTGGAGTTTGGCTGCGCAGTGAGCAACATGGGCAGTAGGGCCCCATCTGTGTATGAGCTGGCTCAGACCAAGAGAGGAAAACAGCAAGCTAAGATCCAAACAGAATCTGAATCCAAAGCTTGTGCTTATCTGTCTTAGTGAATCTGTGTCCCTCTGCACAAACCAGGATGTTATTCACTTCTAGATGTTGGTCGTATACAACATCAGCAGGTACTGTGCTAGGATGCCCAGCCATGTCAAAGGCCCATTGGAGAGTTGAATAAGATGGCATGGGAAAGTCTGTGGGAAACCCTTGTTCTGATAGGAACCGACACATTCTTCTTCATTCATATACTCATTTCTACACTGTGCACTGGGTCCTTACATAGTGCCATACCCTGTGGGTTACAGCATTTCTTCATCCACTCCTTATGCTGGCTGGGTAGGAAAAAGCAGACCTGAGCTGCTGGGACAACTTGTCATGGTCCCAGCCCAAGGCCCCTGTTAAGCAACTTTCTGTCAAGTGCCCTCAGCTAAAATTGAGCCCAGAATCCTCCATCATGTCTCAGCAGTGAACAGCCCTGGTGAGTGCCTGATGCCATGTGATAGTCCACCCTTGCTGCTCCCTGTGCCCACCTACCTGGCTGGCGTCACTCAGGCAGTTGCTGCTGCTGCTGCTATTGAGCTGGGTGGGTGCAGCATTGATAGAAGTGAGGGCCATAGGCTGCTGGGCCAGGAAGGTGGGTGAAGGCTGGATCAGGGGTGGTGTGTGTCCAAAGGCTGAGCCCAGGCCTCGCTGCTGGTTGAGGATCTGTTGGTAGGCCACGGGGTTGATGGGGTGGGGGAAAGTGAAGGCTGGGCTGCAATGAAAAGCAGAGGAAGTGGGAAGAGTATGTGTGGGTCTCAGGCTAGCCATGAAAAGAGGGCCCCATCCAAAGAATCAAGATAGGCATTGTGCTATAAATGTACCATTACCATGGCTTTCCTCACTCAGGAACCCACCGTGGCCTCCCTTGTCAGCTTAGCTCCTTTGTCACTGGCAGGCTAGCCCCACACCTGGCCACTCCACTGCTCTGACACCTGAGGTGTGTTTCTCTTCAGCTTTGGAAGCTGGTTCTAATGTTCCCTTGTCCAGAACCTGAGTTTCTTCACACTGCACTCTAATCTCCTCATTCCATAGCAGGAGACAGAATGCTGTTGGTGACCTGGGACCACACCACGGAAGACCATGAGGCTTCCTCCTGCTCCCTCCAGCAGCACTAGGGTGAGAACTAGATCTGTGTTCAAGATACTCAGATGGACAATAGCCTGGCAGGCTTCTGCTCTGGCTGAAAGCTCCTCCCTGGGCTGTACAAGCATCCTCACAACATGGTGGTTCCAAAGGTGTGACAGGAGCAAGGAGGAAGCCACAGGTCTCCTGGGAGACTCGGAGCTAAGCCAGTCTCAAATTCCTGATCAGCAGACACTGTGGGAATATGTGCTGTTTTAAAACATTCTGTGTTGAAGGCGGAGGGGGGAAAGAGGGAGGAGGTAACAAACAGTACAAGAAATGTATCCAATGCCTAACGTATGAAACTGTAACCTCTCTGTACATCAGCTTGACAATAAAAAAAACACCATTCTGTGTTGGAGTGACTTGTTGTGTAGGAAAAGATTACTGATGTGCTTGTTATTCCTTCTGTCTCCCCATTCTGGGCTCAACTCTCCTAGTATTCCTAGCAACCCTGGCCTCTCATGGAAGGTCATTAAGTTTGAGCATGCAAGTTTCAGTAAAATTGGTGGGGATCTGAGGTCTCAGAACAGTCACGGGCTGTAGAGGGGAGAGGAAGAGCAGCTCTGGCATGGTTTAATGCAGATGCAGCCATAGCTACAGCAATTCTCAGAGACTGGCTTAGGACATGTGTAACCAGTGAAATGTAACGAAGCCTCCTTTGAGCTCAAACATTGCTGATGTCACCGGGTCACTGTTGGTGACAGGCCTGCTACAAGAGGTGGTACTCCTGGGGAGGCACACTTCACTGTATCACGGTGATAAAGTGGCTGAGTGTGCTTAGTCATAAATGCAAATCCTGCCTTTTTCTCCGCTTACAGTAACAACTGAAAAACCAGACCCTCCCCTCGGGGCCCCTAGTTTTCAACCTCCTGCCTGTAGTTGGGGCTCACCTGAGAGCACCTGCCGACAGGTGTCCGTAAGAGCCGCTGGCAGCCGAGCTGCTGCGTGAGTTGTTGATGTAAGCCACCAGCGAGTTGGGTGAGGTCCGGATCATGCGCTGCAGGTCGAGGCTGGCATCTGAGAGTGGGGAGATGGAGAGTGCACGCTTGCGGCTCAAGCGGGGGGTCACCCGAGGGCTGGAGAACCGTGACACTGTGGGATAGCCAACGAAAAGCACATCAGTGTCACCTGTCTTCAGGGGGCAGGTGATGGAGCAGGGAAAGGGGAGTAGGGTTAGGTAAGTGGGGGACAGGAGAGCCTGCTTGGATGGTGTCATGAAAATGGAAGCTCTGTGACTTTCTAATTGTGAGCTCCTGAATGTGGGAAATAATCTTGCTCAGTCTCAGCTGACTCATCTGTAAAATGGGACAGGTTAGCGCACAACATGGTGTTTGAAAAGTACAGTGGGGGTGTTAGTGAGTGGGGCCGGGATAGAATTCAGCAATGCATAAAACAATGACAATGATGTGCATGAAGCAGGAGTGGTCGGAAGTTTCTGCAAACTGTACCCACTTGGGAAGCCAACCTTTGCTCTATCCATGCTCCCACCATGATGTCCTGCTTTGCCACAGGTCTAAAAACACCAGAGCCAACAGAAACCAGAACCTCCAGGGTCATGGATGAAGTGATCTTTCAAAAGTTCTTGGTTAGAAATTGAGCTAGCTTTTTTCCTCTACTTGTCATCACAAGTTCTATTTTTTTTTTTTTTTGCCAGTCCTGGGCCTTGGACTCAGGGCCTGAGCACTGTCCCTGGCTTCTTTTTGCTCAAGGCTAGCACTCTGCCACTTGAGCCACAGCACCACTTCTGACCATTTTCTATATACGTGGTGCTGGGGAATTGAACCCAGGGCTTCATGTATATGAGGCAAGCACTCTTGCCATTGGGCCATATTCCCAGCCCCCATCACAAGTTCTATTTTTGCTGTCTATTCCATTGGGCTCTGGGGACTGGGGCTTACAGAGCCCTTAACAAGTAGAGCTGTGGTGATATCCTGCAATGGTTTGACTGTCTTCCTGAAGCTGATCCACTGGGAACTTTCCCTCCAAGTGCACATGTTAGGGGCATTTGGATGCGGGCTTTGAGGAGGTCATTATGGTTAGATGAGGTCATGAGGGTGGGTTTGGGGGCTTTATGAAAAGGAAACCTAGCTAGCAAACTTGTTGTCTTTCCATGTGACAACTTCTCTCATGCTGCCATAGAAAGCAAGCCCTCCTCAGGTGCTAGTACCATGAGCTTGAGCGGCCCAACCTTAGCCATGAGCTAAGTAAACCTCTATTCTTTATTGGTTTCCCAGCATTAAGTGTTTTGCTACAGTAACAGCAGGTGGCCTAAGGCAGGTGGGTACATGGAAGATGATCCATAGATGCCTCTGGAGACCTGGTGGGGGCAGGGACACAGTGAGACCACTCCTTTCTGTCTCACCAGGAAGGATCCTAGCTCACATACCCAGGACAGGAGGAAGCACAGGAGCAGACAGAGCGGGTGTACTCCTTGCCTTCTCGGAGGCCAGGCTGCACACATGACCGCCTATTCTGAAGGAGGATGCAGGTGGCAAGTGGCCCCTCCCAGCTGGTTAGCACCTGCCCAGTGCATGTCAGCCACAACCTAGGGACATGTAGTCCTGCTGTCTTACTAACAATCACCATCCTGCCATGTCACCATCCTTACCATGCAGGTAAGGAACTTAGCCCTGGGAGGGCAGTGACTTTGCTCAAGGTAATGGAGCTGAACAGATCTGAACCTGGGTTCAAAGGCACTCTGCTGTGTGTGGATTTTCTGGGAACTCTGTGTCCATACCCTCTGTCTTCAGAGAGACTGGGTGAGGCCCAGGCCTAGAAAGATGCTCTGCTTACAAATAGCTTTAACCTCCAGCTTTTGGGGCTCTGAATGGTGAACTTGCTATAGCCAACTGCCTGTTCAGCCTCCATTCCCGCCTAAACAATGGCTCCAAGTTGGCCCATCTGTATCTCCTCTGCTCTTTACTCCTGCTCCTTCCCACCAACTCTTCCTTCAGGGTGGGGTCTGCAGCCCCCCAGCACTCACACAGTGCTGGGCAGAGGATCGTGATGTGTCAGCTGAGACCCCTCCCAACTCCTCTTACAGCTGAGCTTGCTCAGATAGCTCCAGAATGGAACCCTTCTTTACATTCTTTTTCTCTCCAACCAGTCCAGTGCTTGCTGAGATACCATCTGAGGGGCCCTAGGTAAACTGCTGCCCAATCTACGTTCCTTAGTTTTGGCCAAGACAGCTTTTTAACTTGAAAATCAGATTATGTTCCTGCCTTCCCCTCTAAATTCCCCAAACTCCCCTCTGCTATTATAACGAAGGCTCATAGGTGGGCTTTATCTTGCCCAGCCTTCTGCTCCCTCCTTTAGCACAGTTGCACTGGGCCTATGCATGTGTGGCTTCTTCTGTGTACCAGCTCTGTCTTTACTGATTAGTCATCTCCTCCAGGAAGTCTTTCCTTACCTCCTCAAGCTGGGTTATGGCTCCTATAGTCAGACCTGTCTTTCCAAACAAGGGTCCTGCTAGTGAGTGCATCGCTCCTATGATTTAGCTGCCTCTCTTCCTCTTCTCCCTCCCTCTCCTTCTTCCTATCTCTGTCATGCATTAGGAGCTTAAGTCCTTGTCCCCTTACCAATGTGTCCCTGATGCTCAAACCATGAGAAGGCCATGTGCTGACCAAGCATCATTGTCACATAATGAGGGACAGCAGAGCCACAGTCCTGATGGAATGCCTCTTTGGCAGGTGCCAGGGCCTGAAATAGGTCAAATAATTTCACTGCACAGTTGCCCCATGGAGGCTGTTCTCTATTTTTTACAGAAGACAAGGGTATGGTGGAGGCTCATCAGTGTGCTGAGGCCACATAGCCCATGGAAAAGAAGGCCGGGGTTGTATGGCTGGCACATGGGTGCCAGGATCATGTGCCCCTGTGGCTACACCTTGGGTGGGGCCCAGAAGAAAAGGAGAGGCATTTCAAGGAAGGTACAACTCAGAAGTTGACAGAGGAACACAGAGGCCACCTCTGTCCCTTAGCGGCATTTTTAGAGCTGAATAACTCAGCCTTCTTGAGCCTCTCTTTCCTAATTTCCACAGTGAGGTCATGTGGCTTAACCCTGCAGTGTTGTAAAGATTCACTGTAACTCCAGGGACAGGGCCTACAACCAGTGACATTCTGGAGGGAAGGGCAGACTCACAGCTTCCTTGGGGCTGAAAGGCCAGGTTTGATGGACAGGTTGAGTCTACAGTCAATAAAGAAGGAAAGTAAGGCCATTCTAGAAAGGATGGTAGGCCATGTGGCAGTCCAGCTGCCACTACACATCCACCCATTGGCTTCTACCCAGGCTTTTCCTGAGCTTCTTGGTTCTTGTTTCCTGAGTATCCTGGTCACTCCTTACTTCAAAGCCAGCTGCAAACGTCAATCCTTCCAAAGACTGATCTTTATAAGTCACAAGCAGGGAAATAGAAGAAGACATAAAAGATCTAACACTTACTAAAGGAAGAGTACACAATCTTAAGATATCTACCTATCTATCTATCTATCTATCTATCTATCTATCTATCTATCTATCTATCTATATCTGCTAACACTCTGATTACCGCCCTCCTGGGCCCCCTAACAAGAGGAAACAGGCCAAATCTGGCAGTGATATTCATCTCTGTTATTCCCACCCCTCAGGGGAAGTATGTGTATTAATGTGCCTCTTCCCTTGATAAATTACTAAATAGGAAGAAAAGCCTGGCATTCATTTCCCATGGTCTTGCCTGTGATTTATAGCTTGGGGCTGGCAGAGCTACAGCGTCCATTCATCTGTGGAAGAGCATGTTCTAATGCTGGTCCGTCACTAGGAGACAGACCACCTGCTGTCCTCACCTGGCTGGAAGCCTAACACAGCCTATTCCTGTCCCCACCTGTCTCTTGACCTGGTTGCACACCCTGGTGTTTTTCGGCTGTGTGTGTGTATGCACACATGCGTACACTGTTACTTGGGCTTGAACTCAAGGCTGGCACTCTACCACTTGAGCCACACCTCCATTTCTAGATTTTTTGCTGATTAATTGGAGTTTCATGGACTTTTCTTCCCAGGCTGGCTTTGATCCATGATCCTCAGATATCAGCCTCTCAAGCAGCTAAGATTACAGGGGTGAATCCCTGTCACCCCGCCAATACCTTGTTTCTTTCTTTTGCTCATTCATGTCTGTTCATTTATCCACCTGCCTCTTGTGCCACACTGGGGCATGGTGGGAGGACCCTAGGCTCTGCCCTCACAGAATTCACTGTTTAGGTGAGAGATGAAGTCAGTACCCAGAGCCCCAGGTGGGATTCATAGGGTGCTTCTCAGGCAAGATAGCCCTAGATAGTCCAAGGGTGCCATGGAGAGAGGCCTGCTGCTGTCCCTGGGGCAGTGGGAAGGGCAAAAGGTACAAGGATGGGCCCTCAGCCAGAAGGCCAGGATCTGACTTCTTCACTTCTGTGCCTGGTGGCTTTGGTCAAGCCATGGACTGTCTCAGAGCTAGTTCACTGCATGGGGGATGGGCTGGTAAGCCCACCTTGGGGCTGCTAGGAGCTGGGAGTGTGAACATCTCACTCAAAGCTGGGAGGGGCTTCTGTGGTGTCAGGCTGATCACTCTCCCAGGGCTGGCAGACTGAGCAGCAGCTCTATCCTGTGCAAGGACCCAGGAGCCTTCTCTGTGCCCAGTGCCATCCTCAGCACAGGGCTGGGATGCCCTTTCCATGGGGACAAGAGGACACAGATGTGTGGCTGGAATGGGGGGTCCATCATCTCACTGGCCAGCAAACAGTGCCCGCATGGCCCAACGTTGGTCAGGTCTTCTCTGGACTCACAGCAGGCGTGCTCTGAGGAATCCAGCTGGAGAACCCTAAATGCTCTCCACAAGGCCATCCATAGCAGCAGAGGCTACAGAAACAGAGGCTCTGGTTGGGACTGTATAATAATTCCTCGTTATATGATAGAGGCAGGACAGAGAAACCCCGGGTCCTGGCCTTAGGTTAATGTGTGCAGGTTTATCAGATAGCTCATACACACCACTCAGGGCAGGCCTGGATTCAGCAGTTGAATTTCCTTGGCCTTAGTCTCCCTTTCTGTTCCAGACTGGGCCTGGAGTCTCCGCCTCTGATAGACCCTCCCCAGGCAGGCCCTGCCTCGTTGTGCTGTGATCAATGTAAGTTGCTTCTGGATGCTCCCTCCCACTGGATTCCCAAGCAGCATAAAAAACGAGTGTCAGAATGGAGGTGACATCCAAGTCAAATTAGTGTCAATATGACAATAAAATACACTGCTCGAAGGAAATATGGGCTGTAAACAGTATTTCAATCGGAAACATTTCAATCTTCTCAATGGGGCACAGGCGGGGGAGGCAGGATGTGGCTGCTGCATAGCGGTGGTTAAATCACCAATATTTAACACTGTAAGGCAAGAAGATACTGCATTAGAGCCCTGGTGACAACAGCAAATTGTCACTGACAGAGGGGTGACTTTGACTTCCGTGTGTGTGTGTGTGTGTTGGTCCTGGGGCTTGAACTCAGGGCCCTGAGCTTTTGTCCTCAAGGCTAGCACTCTACCACTTGAGCCACAGGGACACTTCCTCGCCTTTGAGTGGCTAATTAGAGATAAGAGTCTTTAAAAGACTTTCTTGCCTGGGCTGGCTTTGAACTTTGATCCTCTGATCTCAGCCTCCTGTAGCTAGTATTACAGATGTGAGCTACGGCACTGGGCAGGCAACCTTGGTTTTCTGTGAGCTTCTCATGTGGATTTGCTCTCTGGTCTTCTCACTGTACATCAGCACACCAAAGGACCAGAGGAGAAGGTGGGAAGTCCTCAAAGTCACAAAACTGCCTTGTCCTGCTTTCAATCTGACTGTTCTGGAAGATGGGCTTAGTATGGGCCCTCCAGGACCCTCTCAGAGGCCATGCTGGTCCGCTACAGGGTTTTCTACTAGTAAGATGTGTGTCCCCAGCTGAGATTCTTGCAGGTTCTATGGAGATGGAGACAGGATGGAGATCCTCTTCAGGTAAGGTCAAGGTCTCCATTACAGGGAAAGATAGAAAGCTCCATTTTAAGATCTATTTATTTAACCCTAAAAGGTGAGTCAATTAAAAAGATTAAGTATGCAGTCTCTTGGAGGACACATGACTTGGTCAAAATTATGCTGTGGTTGCTCATGAGTGGGCTGGGAGAGTTAGGGATCCTCTTGCCTAGGCTGCCTCAGAGTCTGGCACACCCCCCTACTTGCCCACACCCATTCCACATGCAAAACCTATCCTCGTAGTGTTCCTTCCTTTCCGGACACGAATAAGGGTGCCAAGACTTCAATCTGCCACAGGTGGGCAGGTAGGTCCGTCAGACACAGTAGAATGACACATCTCCCCAGGAAACTGAAGCTGAACAAAAGTGCCTAGAACATTTTTAAATGATGAAGTAGATTCTAGCTCTGGCTGAAACTGGTTTGAAAAGAACTGGGGTACAGCTCAGTGGTATGGCATGTGCTAGGATTAATCCTAGCACGAAAATAAACTTGTTTGGAAGTGTGTGTGTGTGTGTGTGTGTGTGTGTGTGTGTGTGTGTGTGTGTGTGAAAAATACAGGAGAATCCTGTGCTGGTTAGCTTTCCTTGGATTGTAATGGATTGGGAACCAAGGGAAAGTAGTCACCTGCCTATTCCTGAATGACTGTGTGAAGAAAGGTCTCTCCCACATCCCAGGCCTGAAATTCTTTCTCTGCCAATCCCCAGGTCTGGTGGAGAGAGGATGGGGGTGATGAGTTATCCAGGAGCTGGTGATGATGATAATGACGCCAATAACAACAACAGAGACCTTGTGATGAGCTCTCTCACCCACCCATGAGCTCACCTCCTTGCTCCTCTGCTCCTCTAGCCTTGGCCTTCCTGTTCTTAGAGGTACTCCACCCCCTCAGATGCTGCCCATTGCCAAGTGCCCTGGTGAGCAAAGCTGCCTCAGCCTCCTGTTGCTCTCCCACCAGGTGGTTTCTGCCCTAATTAGTTTATACCTTTTGGTTCCATGTTCTTCTCCAGCTGCCACTCATTCCTTCTCACCCAACACACACACAGGGCCTGCTCCTTGTCAGGTGCACCAGGCCTGGCAAGCCTGCCATCTCACCATGTCTAAGAAGTACCAGGCAGCTACAGCTGGGAGCCTTCGGGTCCCACCAGTGGTGCAGAGCTGGCTAGTGGTGACCTGAGCCCCAATCCATGGTGTGGATCTTAACTTCTCTTTCTCTTCAACTCTATATGGGCTACTACATAATCTACTGAAACATAATCCATCTCCACTTCTACCAAATGGATCTGTTTCTGCCTGTCCTGAAATCAACTGAGTTTCCGTTGAAGTAGCTCTCCTCACTCCTCAGCACACTGCAGTGTCCCATTCTACTCCAGTGCAAGCCAACGTCTTTATCAACTACCTGGAACAATCTCCTAGGAATCCTGGCCTCAGTTCTATCCCTGACCCTCACTTGCTCCTCACCAACCACACTAGTCTTTGGAGTCAAGTGGCCTGCTGCCGCTTCAAGCCCTTTGCACTGGCTGACCATTCTGCTTGGATGGCTCTTCTCCTGGACTTTGGCATGGTTCACATTTTCTAATTCTGTGTTTGAATATCATCTTCCCAGTAGAGATTTCTTTCCTCCTGACTACACATTGTACCCTACTCAGTACTCCCTCCTCAGTTTTCTACTTCCTTGGTCCCTTCCTTCCTCCCTTCCTCCCTCCCTCCCTCCCTCCCTCCCTCCCTCCCTCCCTCCCTCCCTCCCTCCGTTCCTTCCTTCCTTCCTTCCTTCCTTCCTTCCTTCCTTCCTTCCTTCCTTCCTTCCTTCCTTCCTTCCTTCCTTCCTTTGTCTCTCTGTCTCTGTCTCTGTCTCTGTCTCTGTCTCTCTCTCTCTCTGTGTATGGGTGCTTGAACTCAGGATTTAAATACTGTCCTGAGCTTTTTCACTCAAGGCTGGCACTCTACCATTTGAACCACAGTTCTACTTCTGACTAATTGGAGATAAAAGTCTCATGGACATTCTTTTTCAGGCTGGTTTCGAACCTTAATCCTCAGACTGCAGCCTTCTGAGTAGCTAGGATTACACGCACACGCATGAGCCACCAGTGCTCAGCTTGTTTCTCAGTCCATTTCTAAACAGCTGTTCAATATAACAATTTCTGCCATTGCCTGGATCTCCCCATTATGCTGCAGCTTCCACAAGAACAGAGAGGGGTGTGCTTCATCTGCTGGAGGTCCACAACCTCACAACTGGCTAAATGTTGTCTGAAAACTTAGTCTTCTTGTGGATGGTGGGATGGCAGACACTGGGGCAAAGTCTAGTCTCCTCTGTAGAGACCCTGGCTTCAGAGCCCCACTCAGCCCCCATTCTCCATCCTGCTTTGCCATGGTCGCATGTTACCATCCCATACTTTTCCCTATCAGAACTTACCATCCACAGGATTGAGGTAGTCATGGAGATGGGGTGCGCCAGTGGCACCCCCACTCTGCATTAGCAGGTCCCCGTAAGGTGCAGGATGGCTCGCCATGAGGGTCATCTGGTGGTAATAGTCGGAGGGGTTGGCACCTGGGGCAGGGAGGCCAAACAGCCCCCTCTCTTTAAGGTGCTCGTGGGCCACTGTGGGCAAAGGAAAGAGAAGCTGTCAGAATTTCCTGCTCAAAGAAGCAAAGAGAAATCACACCCAGACTGAGGTCTCTTCTGGGACCCTTCTGCCCACACCTTGCTGCCCAGTGTCACCTCTGAGTTGGGCCTCAGCTCAGCCTATGTGTAGACACGTGGCTGGTGATGATGAAGACCAGATTCATCCCAGCATTCCTCCACTTCCTGCCCCCCCAACTCCAAGCCTCACAGAAGGGCAACAGGGCAACAGGATCTGGACCCAGCAGCGTTTTCAAAGGGAAAAGATGTGAGAGTAGGTGCCACAGCAACAGCGTTGGGACAGGTCAGTCTCTGGCTGGATACCCAGGCCAAGGTAGTCTGTGGAGTTTCTGGGTTGGTCAGAGAAGGCTCTTAGTCTCTCAAACCCACCAGCCCCCTGTCTTTGCAGCAAAGACCCTTGCACTATGTGCTCTGACCATGAAGGCAATCCTGCCCACACAGGGCTAAGGAAGGAGACAGCAAGAGTGGAGCTCAGATTATTTGAGGGCCTGTATTTGGTAGGTGGTATTCTGTCAGGGAGCTTCCAGGAGCTTGGATGCCATACATATCTGATGAGAGTGCTAGTCTTTATTGGGTGTATGAAATCAAAGGTGCCATCTAAGCTGGCTCAGTTTTCCATCTGTAAAATGGAGGCACAAATGCTTTCCCCAGTGGAATTCATATTGATCATGACCGTGGTGACCAGGGCCATGCTGTGCACTTGCACTCACTGGGGCCATTACAGGCACACTGAGGGCTTGGTCATCCCTAATCTCACCGTTACCACCACATTGGGAACCATTAGGTATCCTTGTCATCCATACTGAGAAAATAAGGACTCCAACACTTAACTGCTTCAGTACCTTGTATCAGGTCACATTGGTATGGAAGCAATTGAGCTGGGATGGGATCCCTAGTTTGAATCTAAAGCCCCAGGTCCTTAGCACTGTGATCTATAGCCTCTCTGTTATTGGCCTTGGCAAACTCAATGAGACCTCATACGAACTCAGCAAAGAGAGGAAACCTGCCATGCTGGCTTGCATACTCCTCTTCTTCCTCCTTCTCTACCTCCTGCTGCATCCTACAGAGAGCTCTGGCCTCTAGCCAGGCTGATTGCCCTATACCTCTGCCTGCATCACCCATGCCTGAAACATCCTCAGCCCTTCAGACTCGCTCCTTCCCCCAAGCCCCTTCCCTGGATATTCCATTTGTACTGAAATCAGGCACAAAATGGCGTTCCATCAATGGAAAGTATTGCTTCTAAAGTAGCCCTGTCTCAACACCCAGGTCTCCATGGACAATGTTGTAGGCAGAGAAAACTATAGTGTTCTATACTTAGTAACAGCTCCAGGAGGGGTCTTTGGTCCCTTCTTCCTTCTTTTACACTTCTCAGGGCTCACTGTGGCCCAGCAGAGCTACTGGCTTCTGCCTGGTCTTAGAAGCACTAGTACTGGGTGTATTATGCACATAGGCTGCAATAACAGGCACAGTGTTAGTACTGTTTGTTGTTAAAACACGAGTATTTTATACTTGCATAGTTTTAGAGGCCAAAGGTTTAAATTCAAGGAACCAGGAGGGCTGGGGTTCATTCAGAGACTATAGGGGGAGAATCCATTCCTTGCCTCCTCCAGCTTTTGGTGGTTGCCACTTCCTTGGCTTGTGGCTCCATCATTCCACCTCTGCCTCCATCTTTACATCAGTGTCTCCCCTCTGTACATTTTGCAAGGACACTTATCATTGGTTTGAGGGTTCACGTCAGTAATCAGGATGGCCTTGGCTCAAGATTTCTAACTTAAGGATGCCTGCAAAATCCCCTTTCCTGAATGAAGTAGCACAGGGTTGGGGATGCCAGTGTGGATAGAGACATTATTCTGCCCACTATACCACATGTGAGCTTCTGGAAGGAGGTGGAAGCTGACCTGAAACCTCACTGCCACACATAGGCTCATCACTGGCTGGGTCAAGCAGAGAAGTGATGGAGAATCCAGGGCCTACTTCCCTCAAGACAGCTCTCAGTGTGGAGGCAGCACATTTTAGAGGCCCAAGCTCAGTCAAGGCCACTCAGGGGACTCACAGAAAGCTTAGGGCTGTGTCTTGAACTTGAGGGGTGACTTCACAACTGTGCCACAGTCTGGTTGGCCATATTTAGGCAGCAGTGGCTGTAATACTTGCTTATCTAGTCTGTCTTGAATGAAGAATTGGCAGAACATAGATTTCTTTCTCCTAGATGGTTTGAGGGTATGGTTTTTGCACATTGGAGGCAGAAAGCTCCCTTTGCATCATATAAGTCCAGCCTCATCTTCAGCTCAGTGTCACACTCAGGAAGTAGGAGGGGACACGTTGCTCTGCAGGGGAATAAGGGTAACAAAGAGGGGCCATGTTTCTGGGGCTGTGCTTCCCAGAGTCTCTGTTCACCAAGCTCAAATGTGTGTATTGCAAGCTGCACATGGTAGCTCATGTCTGTAAAGGGGACTAGCTACTTGAGGGATTGAGATCGGGAGGATCATGATTTGAAGCCAGTCTGAGGGAGAAAGTTCTCAAGACAGGTGGTGTATACCTGTCATTCCAGCTATAGTAGGAAGTATAAACAGGCAGATCATGTTCCAGGCTGGCCAGGGCAGAAAACAAGACCCTATCTCCAAAACAACTGGAACAAAAAGGGCTGTGGTTGTGGTTCAGGTGGTTGAGTGCCTAACTAGCAAGCATGAAGCCCTCAGAGTTCAAATTTCAATACTGAAAAAAAAAAAGGGTGTCTTGTAAATGTCCTCTGGCTTATAAGTGACTTAGCTGGACATGTTTTGAGGAGACATAGCTGAGTTGCTTTCAAGGAGGGGCAAACAATACTGGCAAGTGAGAGTTGGAAGATAGCACCCACAGCATTCTGGAGTGGGGTGCACTTCCTAGGAAGACCCAATGTGCATGTGTGTGCAAGCATGTGTGTTTGCATGCATACATCAGCGGGTAAGGAAGGAGAGTAGGCTACAAATATAAAATTTTAGATCTGGGGTTGGGAATATGGCCTAGTGGTAGAGTGCTTGACTTGCATACATGAAGCCCTAGGTTTGCTTCCTCAGCACCACATATGTAGAAAAAAGCCAGAAGTGGCACTATGGCTCAAGTGGTAGAGTGCTAGCCTTGATCAAAAAGAAACCAGGAACAGTGCTCAGGCCCTGAGTTTAAGCACCAAGACTGGCAAAAAAAAAAAAAAAAAAAAGTCTGAAAAGCATACTTGAGCCTCATGACTATGCTTTTTTTTTAAAATTTAAATTCCTGACTCAAATTAACCAGAGTGGAAGAAACTACATGAATCTCTGATCTGGGCCAATCAATTCTCTCTCAAGCATCTGAGCATAGTAATGCAAAACCACAGTTTATCTCTGGGATGTTGGAAGGACCTGCACTGGAGGCCATCTGTATTGACTTGCCAAGTGTATATAAAGCAGATGCAGATAGCAGCCAGCCCCAACTACTCTGGGATTCCACACGATACCCCTCCCTAATACCTCTTTCACCCAATACCAGCTTCTTCACAGGATGGTTTATTAGAACCAGTTGTTCACACATAAGACACACTGGTGTGATCTGGGTAGAAAGTATTCTGCAAAAGGCTGGTGTGCTGCAGGCTTGGACCCTAGTATAATGTTAAGGGGTAGGATTTGGGATTGGATAGTGAAGACTCTGACTTTATCACTGAAGGAATCCATTGATGGATTCCTAATCTGGTGGTACTATTGGGAGGTGGTAGAAACCAGAAGGTGGAGCTTGATTGGAGGAAACAGGTCACCAGGGGGCATGCCTTTGAAGGATACATCATATCCACAGTTCCCTCTCCTCTCTCTGCTTCCTGGCCACCATGAGGTGAGCAGCTCTGCTCTGCCATGTGCTCCCTGCCATGATGCTCTACATTACTAAGCCTCAGAGCAACGGTGCCAGCTCCCACTGGCTGGAAACCTCTGGAATGCCAAGTCAGAATAAATCCTTCCTCTTTAAGGTTGATTTTCTCATGTCTTGTTCAGATTGATAAAAATCGAACACAAGGAACAGACCTTACCCTTGTTGTTTTGGTGATTCATATAAAGCTTGTATATAGAAGGGCTCTTTAAGGATCACAAAAACCAATGGATCCCCAAATATCATGGCTCTCCCCACTCATTTACTTACACAGAGGTAGTGGGAAGGGAAGCAAGCCTGATTGCTTTCCCAGGAAATAGGACTCAGTGTAATTGAGGGTAGCTATGAAGACCAATCCATTGGTCACCCATTGGGCTCTTCCCAGTGCCCCTTCCCCCTGGAAGACTTACCATCTGCAGGGCTGAGACCCCTGGCTGCAGAGATCATGGAGAGCGTGGGGCTGCTGTGCATGGACCGGAGGTAGTGCTCCATGTGAGGGTTCACATATGGGTGGGGGGCACTGAAGGGGGACTCCCCCGGGCCAGCAGGGTGTGGGGAAAGCCGGATCAAGGAGATATCAGAGATGATGGGGCTGCCACTAAGGGTAGGAGGCCTGCAGAGACAAAACACAATATTTTCAGAATATGCTAGACATGGAGGCTCATGCCTGTCATCCCAGCTACTTGGGAGGTGGAAGTCAGGAGGATTATGGATCAAGGTCATCCCAAGAAAAAAGTTCAAGAGACCACATCTCAACCAATAAAAAGCTCAACATATGAAATGCACCTTTCTTCCCATCTACAAGAGAAAAATCAATAAGAGGATGTTAGTCCAGGCTAGCCTGGGAGGAAAAGTGAGACTCTATTTGAAAAATAAAAGCATCCAGGCACAGGTGGCTCATGCCTGTAATCCTAACTAGTCAGGAGGCTGAGAGATTTTAAGCCATCCAGGCAGGAAAGTCCATAAGACTACAATTATACACCAAAAACCCAGAAGCAGAGCTGTGACTCAAGAGGCAGAGCCCTAGTCTTGAGTAAAAAATCTCAGGGACAGCACTTAGGTCTTGAGAATGGGGTGCATGTGCCTATGCACATGCGTGTGTGCATGCGTATGCACACACACACAGACAGATAAAGCAGAAAGGGCTTGACGTGTGGTTCAAGTGGTAGAGTGTCTGCCTATTAAGCCCTGAGCTCAAACTCAAGTACTGCCATGAAAAACAAACAAACAAAGAAGAAAAGTGATTCACAGGACACAGGAGCCCCACTGAAAACCCAAGTACCATATGAGCAGAAACACCTGCATTTTCATTTTATACACTGGCCTTCTGTGGTCACTTCCAAATGACAGCACTAGCCAGAGAGTAGAGACTACACACTGTGTGTTGGTGCAGTCTCCTACCACCTAAAATTTCTGTGAATCTGAGCTCTGCACACTTGCCTGGAATTTCTGGAGCCTGGCTCTGCTGGCCGCATGTGTCCAACACACAGCTTTGTTTCCCCACTGGCTGCACAGGGCTGGGCACACACATGCTTGAAATGTATGGGACACAGAACATGAAAATACTAATGCTGAGGGAAAGATGCAAAGAGCTCTTGCTCCTAACAGCATATGAGAAAACAGAGAGGATCAAGAGATGCCTTGCAAAGGAAGAGACATCCTTCAGTTGGATGGTCTCTGGTGGGGCCCATTGGGCTGCAGAATTAGCAGCGAAGGAAAAGATCGGCATTCAAGATGACATTTGAAATTGGTGAGCTGAGCAATTGGTGAGTCCCCTTCCATGTTAGCTTCTCATGCTAACAGAGTCTGGGCCTCATGTTCATCGAGTCAGGTATGTTTGCAGCTTGGTTCCTATGGCCTGGGCTGGCTGTGACCAATCTCTAGATCCTGAAGTCTGCCATCCAGGCATGATGAAGGGGCTTTTCCTCCCTGGCCTACTTACCTGAGGCTTCAAGCAGTTACCATCTGTCTCAAAATCATCTACTCTAAAACTCATCCTAAAACACAAATAAGCCTTTCAGGGCAAACAATTTCTGACTCAAAACCAATTCACTGAGAACCATAGTAAACCAAGATCTCATCTTCAATTGTCCAGAAAACACAAACCCTCCATAATTTGACATAGCATAAAGAAAAATACACACAAGATTTGAGTCCCAGTTGAATCAAGTGATCTAACCTCTCCAAGCTTTGACTTTCCGCATCTGTAAAATGGAGGCAACGCTAAATGTTTATTTCATATGGTAGACTCAGGGGAGAGCTCAGTGTAATTCCTTAGAAGGGGTAAATACTAGTTCAACAAAATAAACACCATGAAATGGGTGAAAGGGGAGTGGGATAGACAAATGAAGAAAAGGAGTGGGGGGAATACAGTAAAAAATTCAATGCAGGGATTAGGAGTGATGAGAGAATATTGAAAGGGATGACACTGACCAAGACACATTATATTCATAAACTGCTTTGTTGAATAACAACTCCTTTGTACAACTACTTAAAGATAATATATATGTATATACAATAAAAAGGAAAAATACTAAGTATCCATTTCATAGAACTGCCATGAGGATGAAAGTCCCAGGATTGTGTTTGAGCCAGAGCAGGTGGTGCATAAGTGAGAGTTGTGATTCATATAACCATCATGCCCTGAGGACCACGGATTTTCATGTGGGAGCATAGGAATGAAAGCACTGTTAGAACTGGTACATTATGAATGGGGACACTTTATAGATGAATGGAGTGGCCTGGACTGGTGATTAAGCAAAGTAGAGATGATTAGGGATTATGTTCAAGGAGTGAAAAAAATGACCTCAAAGCACAGAATAAGCCACTACCAAAACAGGTGACAGCTAGAGGTTTTCATATTCAGATTTCACCAATGTTGTGCATGCAGGTGCTCCTAGGACCTGGGAGTGGTACTAAGTAGCATCACTCTTAGTTCTGCAGTCGTGTGTGCTCTAGATATGCAGATATAGCCACCTGTAGGCTTCTGTGCTTTTGTCTACTCTAGCTCCCCCACACAACCCTGTTCAGTGGAGACTAGCCCAGTCTCCTGGGGTAGAGTTGTAGGTGCCACCTCTAGCCCAGCTGCCCCTGATCCAGCCACTATCTTCAGTATCAAATCTTGGCTGGCATCCTGCAGGCTCTGGGAATGAGTTCTGCTTGGAATGACCTGGGAAAGATGGAGAGGACAGGAGGCTCATCACTGTCCTCCTGGACAATAGACAGAACCTGGATTGCACAGTACTCAGAGTGTGCATCCTGCAATCCCACATCTGTCTCCAGAGCCACTTGGGGTGATATCTATGGGAACATCTCTTCACAAAGCACCTGAACATAGCAGAAATGTGAATGTTCACCCTACCACCATCACAGGCCAGAGAGAGTGCCTGAAAATGCATCTCATCACGAGGACTCAGATCTACAAAGGGATCATGTCCCCATGTGGAACAGCTAGGTGAGCGGGGCCTGTTGGAGCTGCGTTGTGTCCTGGACCACTGCCCCTGGTCTGCTGGCAGGATGAACGGGATGCTTGGTAGAGCACCAAACGGATTCATCAGGAGATGGTGACATCAGTCAGGCCCTCACAACAGGGTTAATTAAAGTGGTGGGGAGAAGGTCCTTGCTCTTTCCCGTGCCAGGGCAGGTTGCCCATGCTGGGCCTGGGAGGGGCGGGGCCTGGGCTGCAGAGCTGTCCAAACCTTAAGGCTATGAGCATGTGCAGAGCAGGACTGGGTTTACAAGGCCATTCCTGAGGACCAGGGCCTGGATGCAATCAATGCGGTAGGGCCCTGTACCTGGACACAGCCCTGTCTTAAGCCCTGGCACTCTCACTAACCCTGGTCCTTCCCACTTAGATGTGTGGCCTCACCCAGGGCCAGGATCTGCTGACCTAGGCACCTTATACCTGACACAATAGGCCCACTAGTCAACATAGCCAGGGATGATAGTTCAAACACCTCCCCCAGGAAGCATTCCTCAATGTTTCTTCTTTGTAAGATCACTTAAATTAGCCATGCCTCATCTGGCATCTGGAAATAGGGATGACTGCATATCACCACCAAGGAGCCACATGAATCTATTTCTTTTTTAAAATCCAAGTAAAAAACACAAAGGAAGTCCTTCATGACCATTCTGTAGGTGATGCACACCTTGGCCTCTCAACCACTCACTCAGCTAGTAAGTGCTGGGGTGACAAATACCCAGGTGGCTCTGGGTAAAATGTATGCTTTTGATGACTGTAGTTCCTCATGAGCTGGGATCAAAGTAGGAGCAGGAGCAGAGAAGGTCAACTCCTGAGACCAGGGCAGCTTCCATCTTATCCCATCAGAGCCCCATACACCATCCCATCATCTTTGCTGAGGGCACTGGGTCTCCACTGGCACTTCATGTTGTAAATGACTGATAAAGGACCAGCAAAAATGTTCCAAGAGATCATCATTTGTGTGTGTGTGTGTGTGTGTGTGTGTGTGTGTGTGTGTCTTAAGGCTTGAACTCAGGCTTTCCCTAAGCTTTCTTGCTCAAGGCTAGGGATCTATGACTGAGCCACAGCTTCATTTTTGCCTTTTTGAGTGCTTAATTGGAGATAAGAGTCTCGCAAATTTTCCTTCCTCAAGTCTTCAGATCTTAGCCTGCTGAGTAGCCAGGATCATAGGTATGAGCCACGGGCACCTAGCATGATCATTATTTTGACAGAACAACATAGCTAAAGGAATGGATCTCAAATGACCAAATCCCAAACGTTATGGCAGCTTTGGTGGGACTAGGGAGCTTTCTTTCTGGCAGCCCTGAAACTGCAATGACATCTCGAGCCCCTAAAAGCTCAGGGTATTTGGGAACCTGAGCGTTTCTTTCTTTGGTGCTTGGTTGCTACCGCAGGTCCCTGCATATACTGTACCCCAGTGCCTGATGAGCAGACATCACAGTGTCATGGTGTCTTTCCTGGTGAGGGATCTCACTTCAGGATGCCTCCTCCAACCTGCCTATTTTCTCCCACCACCTTACCTGTCCAGATGAGGAGGGCCCTGCCCTGTCTACACCACAGCCTACAGGGGCTGGGCAGAGACTCAAGGAGGCAGCTTGAGGGTGAGGACCAGAGCCTGGGCTCAGTTTCAGGGCAGGCCACTGTGTCCTACAGTTCACATGTGCACACTCACACACACACACACACACACACACACACTCCCAGGCCACAGACAAGCACATGAAAGAGCCAGCCTTCTGCAAGCCACTTAATCTGGACACTGCTCTTAGGTGCTATCTTCTCCTGAGTCTGCCTGACTGATCTTACCACTGGCTCCTTTCACATCTGTTAAATCATTATTCCCAGGGAGGCTGCCTTGAGTCCTTGCTCTGTGCCCAGTGATAGGGCAGTGTGATGAGGGTTCTAGTTGAGGAACAATCCTCTAACTTTGCCTGGAAATATAGAGGAAGGCTTTTCAGAGACAATGATAATTGGAATGGGTTCTGAGGGTTAAATAGCAGTTCATGAACAAAGGCATTCCAAATAAAGAAGGCAGCATGTGCAAAGAAGGACAAAGTTGTGTGTATTTGAAGGCCAAGCCCACAGGGTGCTTTGGTCTGGGTCTATGTTGAATATACTTCTAGACACTGGGATGGCTGCTGGGGGAATCAAAGAAGGGAATAATGCAGACAAGAGCTGAGAGGCAAAGAACTAGCTTCTTGGTTATGGCCCCTGGGCCTGGATTGAAGTTGGTACTTCTGCTTTTTTGAGTTACTTGATCTCAAATGTGTACCTGTGCAGGAATGAGTGCATGTATTTATTTAAACCCCTAAGAGCTGAGTTTTCCTCTTAGGCAACTGCCAGGTCTGTTAAGGCAGGCTTTGTTTCTTGCAGGCTCCCACTGCCCAGTGGTCCCTGCCCTGGCAGCCACAGGCCAGTCCACCTTCCTGTACAGCTGGAATGGAGCATCCCACGCATACTGCTCTGCACAGGGCTTCCAAGGTCAGCATGGGGCTGGGAGATGTAAGAAAGAAAAGTGAAAAGGAAGAGAGGACAGGGGGAACAGCCCTGGATGGGAGCAGCTGCTTATCATCAATGTTTGCTGAGCACCTAGCATGTGCTCCATATCCAGCAAGCCTGCAAGCTCTGTTTGATTATTCCATCTTAAAGATGAAGGAACTGTGGCTCAATAGGTGGAATGGGAGCCAGCCTCAGCCCTTGTGAAGTCATATTGGAAACATGGATGTCTCACGGGCTTCCAATGACCCCATCCTCTCTGGACACATCCAAGAAGTGTATACTGTGTCCTCGCTGAGATTCAGTTGGTGCTCCAAGCTGACCCTGGGGCATGGCAGGAGAGGGCCACCCACACTCATGGAAGGACAGATAAGGGTCTGGATCTTGGCTTTGCCATTGCTGAGGCCCTCATGGCTCCAAGTGCTTGTCTCAGTCTGAGGTTGTGGTGGGGTGGATGGGCTTAGAATGTGAAGTGTGCATTATAGCTGGGCCAGATGCTCAGCAGCTAATGTCAGCACCCCTTCTCCCCCCCCATTTAACTGTGCAAACAAGAGCAGCTCAGCAGGAGCCGCCCCCCCCCCCCTCCCATCATGTTCCAGGCCAGGCCTCTGCCCTACATGATGGCACAGAGTTTTGGCAGGAGAAAAAAAAAAAAAAAGCCAAGGCAATGAAAATCCCACAGGGACACACATTACTTAGCACAAGGCTAGGTCTGACTAAGTAAGCTCACCCAGACCCCAGCAATCTCCTCTTACCCCAAGAGGCTGTGTCATTGGGGGGTCCTTGTGGGCCTGTGGCTGCTGGGGGCTGGAAGGATGAGCTAGGCTTTGATGGATGGGGAGACCTCTGACCAGCACAGCTAGGTCAGGGCGGGAGCAGGTATAGACCTGTTCTTCCCTGAGTGAGAGGAGAGGAGGAAGTACAGGGATTGGGGCCCAGCACACCACCCAGGGAGCTTGGCTGGGTAAGCTGAACAATGAGGAGCTGAGGTGCTGACTCACCTAGACTAGCGCAAGCCTGTGGGGTGGGATCTTCCACTGGTGGCAGTGATCGGGGAGGAAGGGGAGGAGGGAAGAACCCATATTTAATAGCCAAGGGAGGGCTTTGCTCAGAGACCTCCTGGATAGGTCAGTGAGGCCAGACAGGCAAGCAGGAGCAGGCCCTGGGGGCTCCATTTCACAGACAGAAACACTGAGAACCAAAGTGATGGTCATAAGGCTATGCTAGGTATTGGCAGTTGCTGCTGAAATGTTGAGAGCTAGGTGTTCCCAGATTGGTCTAGGGACTACCAAAGATTAGATGGGGAGGGCCAACACTTGAGGATGAGGGGCCTATTCCTCCTCTCCAGGTAAATTCTTGGGGTGACTTAGGCCTCAGGGGAGGGTGGAGAAGGGGTACAATCTTGTGTGTCTAATGCCTGCCTCTCTGGCTCAGTCCTGTGCTTGCCCTTCTCATCTACATCCTTTTTTCTAGTTAATTGCTATTCTCTCTGCAGAGGAGACAGCTCAGAGGCTCCTTGCCTGGAAGCAGGTACTTGGTCTGTGATAGCTCACATTATCTGTCCAGCATGGGGGCTTGTGTTTGCAGGGACCTGAGCATGCTCATTGTGAATGGATACATGGGTGGGGTGGATGGATGGATAAATGTGTGGATAAGTGGGTGTATGGATAGAAGGATGGATGAGTAGACAGATAAATGGATGGGTGGGTAGATGGATGGGGTGGATGGATGAATGGGTACAGTAGGGACAGTGAAGAATGAAGAGAAAACACATGGTAGCTCATCTCACAGCTTCTAGCTATGTGGCTTGAAGAACAAACCAGGTCTAAGCCCGTGTCCTCATCTGCGGAGAGCAACAGTAACAGCAATCCTACATACCAGTCATAAGACAGGACACAGGTAGAGGAAGCAGGTGATGCCTCCCAAAGATACATCCATGTTCTGATCCCAGCCTCTTGTGAATGACTGCATGCAGAAAAGGAGATATGGCAGATGTGACTAAGGTGAGGAATTTGAGATGAAAATATGGATTATTTAGGTGCCCCCAGATACCATTACAGAAGTAAAGAAAGATTCCCCACAGAATGGAGGAGGGCCACATTATATGGAAGGTAGAGAGATTGGAGTGATGCAGCTATGGGCCAAGAAATGCTGGCCACCACAGGCTGGAAAAGGAACAGCTTCTGCTCAGAGTCTCTCTCTCTCTCTCTCTCTCTCTCTCTCTCTCTCTCTCTCTCTCTCTCTCTCTGTGGGGGGAGGGGGAGGGAACAGGACCCTGCCCACCTCTTGATCTCTGCCCAGTGATGCTGAGCTGAGATTTCTGACTTCCAGAATGAGGAGGGAATGAATTTTCGTTGTTTTAAGCACAGAGTTTGTGGTAATGCGTTCCTGCAGTCCCTGGCATTGATACTGGTATGTGAAGCGTACAGTGCTGGGGGAGGAGTCAGAGCATCACTGTCACCATTGTCAGCTTCCTTCCACCACTCTGCACTCTCAGGGCTTGTGTCATTCTGAGATTGACTGAGGCCCAGGTGAGTGCCCCCTTTTTGTGCAAACAGGCAGGAAAGAGCCCCTCCACATTGTGCTGGGGCACTCTTGGCAGAGGAGAGTGTTTGAACCCCGTGCTCCAGCTGCCAGGCTCCCGAGGCTCTGAAGCGTGCCTCCTCACTGCCACTGGGATTACACGGTCACTGACTCCCCACAGTGGAATCCACTCAGCACGCAGCCCTGGCATGCCAAACCCTCTGCCTTGGCGATCACGGTCTGCAGGCCCCACCCTGCCTCTGGGCCAAGGTGCCTGCCACCCACTGGGATCATGGCGTCATGGGGTGGGTGGGCATGGCCTGTGTTCCTTCTGCCGTCACTGAACTTTCCCATCAACCTTTGGGATGAGAGCTGGATTTACTAAGACTCAACCTTGTGATGTGCCCCTCTTCCTTCCAGAGCTGGGGTGTCTCCATGCCAGAGGGGGAGGTGCATGGATCTGCTTTCACCAGGATAGCTCTGAAAGCTGGCTTGTGCCTGCTGTCCCAGGGCCTACTGGTAAACAGAGACAGCACCTTAAAGCTCCCTGGAAGGAATCCATCTTCCTCCAAGATTTTCTTTGTTGGTTTTGGTTTTCTTGGACTCTTTGATTTTGTTTTGTACATGAAGTTGTACATTGGCAAGCTTGCTCACCACATTTCCCATACATCCATGTAGAAAGTTCCAGAAATCAAGTCCTCTCCAACATGTACTCAGGGATTGCATAGTTAGAGACATATACTGAATTTGTCTGGAGAACACAGACCCTCTCCTCCCCATTCCCCATCTCCACTCATAGCTTATGTGCCCTGCATTCAGTTCCCTGTGTACCTCGCCAGCAGTCTGTCCCAGGACCTGGCTCTGCACACAGGAGATTGGACCACAGCACCCAGCATTTACTGTTGGCTCCTGAGGCCCTGCAGCATGGCCTTGAGTGACACTGGAAGTGTGTGTGGTGGTGGTGGGGTAGCTATGGTTCAGGCTAGACTTGGCTAGGACCCCACACACAGCGGGGTACTTTTCCAGGGACTACCCTGAACTCATACATGAACAAGCCTCGGCAGAGTGCGAGAGCACCTGTGACAAAGTTGTTTGGGCACTGCTGCTGGAAACATACAGTGACTTCTAGTGTCATGGAGGGACAGCTGTGACCAACAGAAACAAGAAGTCAGCAAAGAATGAATCTACTCTGCTGGATGGGGTAACCCAAGAGGGCTCCCAAAGGAGGTGGCATCGGAGTCCATAGACTCTTACAGGGATGGAAGGAGGCTAGGGGCTAGTACAGGCCTGGTGTTCTGAGGCAGGCTAGCTGGACAAATGGCAGTTCATGTCAGGGAACAGCTAGGAGTCTGGAGGTTCTAGATCTAGCCTGGCGGCTGGTGAAAAGAGAATGTGTGGAAATGCCAAAAGGCAATGATCATCCTGAGACCCATGTTTGAAGAGGAAGTTCTTCTCACCCAGGTTTGTCATCAAAGAACATACCAGACATAAATGGAGGGAGTTACTTGAAACAAATTATATTAACCATGGAACAAGTGGCCATTAATATATGAAATGCTCCCTTCAGAACAAAAGGAAAAAGAAAAGATGGGCTAAACAGCTGACCAGGCATTTCATGAGAAGGAAGCACAGTGGCCAATAACTATAGAAAGAACAAATGGAAATGTTGACATTACCCCACTGCTGTTGAGTGCTGGTGAATGCTGTTGAAACCACCCAGAAAAAATCTGAGAAGCCCCAGACTCAGCAAATCCATTTCCGGACAGATGTTTGCCCTAAAGAACCCATTCATAGCATGCCAGAGGATGGTACAAAGGTGTCCAGCAGCCATGTTCAAAGACACAGATGTATACCAGATGCCAGTCAACATAAATTGTGCCAGAGCAATGAGAAAAGACTTAATGAATAAAGGAATAAATGGACAAATGAATCAATGAATGATAGGATGAATGAGTGAGTGAGTGAATAAAGAGCACCACATGATATGGGTGAAATCCCAGAACATAATGCAAATAGACAAAAACAAGTTCCCAAAGAACACCTCTAAAGAGATTTCATTTACACCAAGGGCAACAAAGCAAAAGTAAACAATATATTGCCATGGGAATAAAACACAAGGCAAACGCTTACAGACATGGGGGAGGATTAACTGGAAATCCCAGAGGAAGATGAAATGGGGTTGATCTGGGGTAGGCAATAGAGGGCAATGGGAGATCAAAGGTGCTGGCTCATTCCCAGTGCTCTGGCTGGAAAGAAGATGAGGGGGCATGTGTCATGCTGACTCTCAGATCTTGTGTGTGTGTGTGTGTGTGTGTGTGTGTGTGTGTGTGTGTGTGTGTGTGTGTGTGTACCAGTACTGGGGCTTAGAAACTGTCTCTCACCTCTTTTTGTTCAAGTTTAGAACCCTAGTAGTAGAGCCATAGCTCTATTTCCAGCTTTTTTTCACTGGCTAATTGGAAATAGGAATCTCATGAACTTTCTTGCCACTGTGGACTTCGATTCATAATTCTCAGATCTCAGCTTCCTGAGTAGCTAGGATTAAAAGCATGAGCCACTGGCACCTGGCTGACTCTCATATCTTAAGCATACCTTTTTGATGTTTTTGTAAGGCTTCAGTATTTAGCAGAACCAACTTGTATGGAAAGGATGGTTGGGTGAAGTGGGTCTCTGCTGAGAGGTTGGCTGAGTGGATGGAGATTTTGGGATGGGGAGAGAGGGGGCCTAAGACTGGGGTGGAGAACTCATGTGGTCTTCCAGGAAGCATTCCAGGGCTCTGCGGTTGTTCCCTGATCACTCAGAGGCCCATCTTGGCTACAGCATTTATCTGCTGCTCAGGATCCCTCCCAGCTAGGCCTGGCCCTGTCCAGGACCAACACACATCTCTACCCAAATGGCATACCAGACTCTGCTGAGTGCTGGCTTTCTTTTCCTGTTGCTCTTCTGAGGGGCTGTAATAGAGAAACCAGCGCTGTCAGCTGACACAAAGCAGATATCTTACTAACTAAACACTGCTGTTTGGGTAGGGAAATGAGGTTATAATATTGCACCTCCAGAGGAGCCCATACAAGTAAGCTCCAGGAAGATTCAGCCACACATTCAGCAGAGGTCTGTTCACTCACCCACCCATGACAAAATCCTCTACCACCACCCCCCTCCTCCTGAGTAAAAAGGCTAGAAGGCTTCACTGTTCCAAACACAAAATTCCAGGAACATAAAAGACAGGAGGGATGATACGAGGGAGACTCTTCTTCCAGTGAAGTGCTGACTTGCAAGGGAAAGGATGGGACGTGGGGGCTGGAGGCAGCCTTGAACTTGACCACTGTGTCTATTGGGACCAGGAACACAGCTGGGCTGGGGAAGACGCAGGGATGGGAGGAACTGGCCATAAGGGTCTCTCAAGGTGAGCTGGGCATGGGATGTGGGGTCTTGGTCTGTAATAGAGTTTCCCTTGTCTGGGTCACTTGGGCACTGCTGAGCCGAATCTTCCAGAAAGTCAACACATTAAAATCATAGGTAGGAATAAGGCAAGTGATGGTCTGGGGAAAGGAGGTGGGGAGGCCTTTGTGAAAAGGGGGCTTCATCAGGCTTCATGAGAGCCTGCGTGCGAGCAACGAAGAAGTCCTGAATGGCCATGGATGGTAGCCAGGGCAACCCCTCCCCAAAGGGAACTTCAGCTCCACCAGGCTGCCAAAGTATTGCATGGAATTTCCTTCCCTGCACTCTTGTCAAAGCCAGATGGACAATCCCAAATGGTTTAGATAAACCTCTTTCCAGATGGCCCTGCTGCCTGTATGTCCATTAGTGTACATTTAGGAAAGGTCCCCTCCTCCTTAGCAGTTCCAGGTCTGCCTGGGAGTGGAGGTCCCTTGCTGTAATGGGAAATCACCCCAAATGCAGTTGGGCAGAGGTGTGGGCCTCTTGGCTGATCAATCCCTCTTGTCCCTGTTTTCCTGGTCTCTGGATTCCAAGATCCCTTCTAGCATACCATCTCATAATTGCTGTTTCTGCCAGATAGACAGAGTTGCTGTTTCTGCTTTTTAGACAGCCAATGAGATCTCAGTGCAAGGCTGCTTGTACCTCAGAGGCAGGAGTGGCAGGTCACACACGTGTAATCCCTGTTACTCAGAAGGTCAAAGCTCAGTGATCACGGTTCAAGGCCAGCTCAGGCAAAGTTAGGAAGACTGTCATAAAAACAAGATACAAAAGGCTGGAAGTGTGGTCAATGATAGAACACTTGCCTAGGGTGCTTGAGGCCCAGGGCTCAGTATCAGTACTGAAAGGATGAAAAAAGACCTTGTCTTGGTGGCCTTGAGCTAAAGTGCTTGGGACACAGAGCTCACTGTCACCTTGACATGTGTGACCCACCTACTCCCTACCTCAAAGGCCAGTCCACCCCACCTGTGCCTGGAACTTAACTGTGAGTGATGAATGTCTTTGGCTGAGGACTGCTGTTTTCTTGCCTGCTGGCCAGGCCAGTACACTGGAACTGTGAGGAGGGTAGTGAGATGTCTAACTCTCTAAGTTCAATGGGGACACAGGAAGATCTTAAGCTTGGAGGCTGGGAGGTCAGAGCTCACTGGCAAGCTGAGTGATCCTGGGGAGTTCGTAAGCACTGAGAACCTCTGGTTTACCCTGTGAATTGGGGAGAGGATCAACCAGCTTACGGGGCATGGGAGGGCTGACCATGGCACTACCACGTAGCAGCCTGAAGAATGGCCAGCACCAGTGTACGCACTGTTCTACATACTTTGTTAGATAGATTCCCATGACAATAATAAAGTACCCGAGAGAAAGGTTTATTTTGACTCAATTATAGTTCAGGATCATTGGGCCCTGTTGATTTGAGTCTGGTGGCCTAGTACATCATGGTAGGAGCAAGAGGAAGAAGCATCTTTACCTCATGGCAGCCAGGATCTTGATAGTCTCTTCAAGGCCACATCCCTATGACCCAAGTTTTTTCTGTAGGTGTTACCTCCTAAGCAACCCACCACCTCCCAGTAGTGCCACAATCCTTTCACACATGGGACTTCCGAGGAGCAATCCTTTCACACATGGGACTACTGAGGACACTCTAGATCCAAATGATAGCTCTTGTTATGCAACTCAGTTCTTTACTCACAGTTCTATGAGGGATACTGAGGAAAAGTGAACTTACAGAGGTCAACCAACCAGCTCCAGGATGTAAACAGAGTAGTGGGTATAGAAAGCATTTGGATCCTAGCGTCACCTGGCTCTGCCTCTGTCCTGGGGCATGTAAGGTGGGAAATGTCCAAACGAGCTCTAAGGGACAATGGGAGGAACCAGAAGGACAATTCCCAACCATACAGATCTGGCCAGCAGCCCTTCCCCACAGCTGCATAGCACACCCCCTCCTCTGGAACAGACTGTGTCTACACAGCATGATTTGCACCACTCCTGTTGTTGGCTCCTGCTCCTAGCTGACCTCACCAGTATTCTCCAAAGCCCAGAGTCAGGCAGCTCCTCTTCTGTGAGGGGCTGCCATTCGGCAAAGATCAAAGACCAAGCATCTTATCAGACACATTCCTCATTAAACTTTTACAAGCCAGATTTCATTATAAATGAGCTGTCTGCCTCACACTGCCAAGCACATTGCTGTGCCTGGAATCTGATGTTCTCAGAGCTAGGGGGAGATGGTAGCAGAAGAGGCCCTTAAGACCACATTGCCCAGGGTTCAAATCCCTGCAGTGCTACTTTACTAGAAATGTGTTATGGTTTGAATCTGAAATGTCCCCTGAAGGCCTGTGTGTTAAAAGCTTGGTGGCTAGCTGATGGGGATTATGGAAGTGATCCAATCACCAGGTCTCTAGTGAGGCATTCATTCATTAATGAAAGAATCTACCCATGGGGTCATAATTTGATGGCATTGTAGGAGATGAGGAAAACCAGGAAGTGAGGCCTGGTTGGAGGAGGTACTCACTGAGGGTGTGCTCTAGAAGGGTGTGTCTCGAGGTGCCCCTTCTCATGTCTCTCTTCTTCCTGGCTGCCATTAGGAAAGATCCTCCACTGACCCATGCTCTTGCTGCTTTGATGCTCTGTCTCACCGCAGGCCATAGTAAGGGCAGACCCTGGTCTGAAACCTCTGAAACTATGAGCCAAAAGAAACCTTTCAAGTCATCATTGTCTGTTACTTGTCACAGAATGAAGAGTCTAACATGAAACCTGTCACTGGTTGCACTTGGCCTTGGGTGCCTCAGTTTCCTGCTTATGCCTGGACAGTGATAGCGGTGTGTATGGCATGAGCTGAGGAGGCAGTGTCCAGAGTCTTGCTTTTATTTAATTATTTTAGTCAGTTGTAGGAGCTTGAACTCAGGGCCTGTGTGCTGTCCTTGCAATTTTTTTTCTCAAGGTTAGTGCACTACCACTTTGAGCTATAGCTCCATTTCTGGCCTTCTGGTGGTTAATTGGAGATAAGAGTCTCATGGATTTTCCTGCCTGGGCTGGCTTCAAACTGTGATCCTCAGATCTCAGTCTCCTGAGTAGCTGATATTACAGCTGTGAGCCACCAGCACCCAGTGAAGGTCTTGCTTTTGATTCTCAACTGGGCTGACCCAGGGAAGGAAAAGGCCCTGCCTGCTGGAGTGCCTCATGGCCATTCCCGCCACTGTAAGCCAGGGAGATATGGCAGCCACAGAGGAGGGTGATGCCCACACAAGACTTTCTGGGCCACCTTTCTGCCTGCTGTCCAGTTTCTCTGTCAATTGTGGCAAGTTTTTAGAAGACATTCCTCAAGACAGGAGAGCAATGTAGGCAGACTCATGTGAGGATGATGGACAAGGCCCATGGTAGGTGGCCTTGGGCCCACCCAGCATCTCCGCTCAGGAAGCAGACAGACACACCCTTTGGAGGTCTCCTTCCAAAACTCAGAAGAAGAACACACATGTTTGCCAAGGGAGGAGAAAGTTATTCAAGAAACACACACAAAGCCGATCCTCTGTGACTAGTGAACTGCTAGGCTGAGCCGAGACTCAAGAAGAACACTTCTAGATTTCTTTCTGTCCAACCAGCTGCCCTTGGTAATGAATGTGGACTGAGTCATCCCAGCCCAGGCAAAGGCTGTGAGTCATGGGTGGAATGTCGACTGGTCACACTGCTCTGGTACAGTCTTAATGAACATTGACCTTGGAAAAAGCCATCTTCAAATCCCTCAAGACTGATATGTCCACGAGCCGAGACCGGTAACAGCAAAGAAACTACCTTCTTAAGTGAGAGCTCCCAATCCAGGCACTAATAATCCCCATTAATATGTGCTTGTCAGGACCACGGGAACTTGGCCATTCTTAACTGCTCTCTTGGGGGAAGGGGGAGCTCTGAGTAACACACACTTTGCATACATGATGATGAGGATCTGAAAGCCCCTGCACCCATAAGCTGGCATTCCTTCTTTCCCTAACATACTTGGGCCAGTGTGTTGGCTTTCAATAAGGTGATAGTTACAGCCCAGAGCCATCTGTCCCCTACCAGCAAGCACCCCACTCTTGTCTCCTTCATATGACATGGCTTTGGCATGATGTGGATACATCATGCCATACATACATACATACATACATACATACATACATACATACATACATTGCTCAGGAACAAGAGATCTTCAGGGAGCAATTAGCAGTGGTCAGGTCTAGAGTTCAAAGAGAGTGGGAGTGATGGAGGTCAGAGGTCAGGTAGGTGCCAAGAAAAGAGAGGAGGGCTGAGGTGTGGGAGCTATTCTACAACTTAAGCTCCAAATCTTCTGTAAACGGAGTCTACAACCAAGTTTAAGTCAACATGGAGGGTCTCTTCTGTAAGTGGGTTAGCAAAAAACACCAAGTAAATTGCTATAGCCAGGGAAAGGGTTCTACACCAAGCTGGTCATCTGAATTTCAGAAGCCAACAAATAGCTCCAATCTCCTTTCCTAGGTGTCTAATAGTCAGCGTGGGCTCTTGTGACTGTCCCCAAACTCTGGCTTGTGGGTGCTATAAGTAAGCAGAGTCAGGCTTTATCATAGCTAGAAATAAACTTCTGGGGCCAGGGCCTGGGAACAAGCATCTTCAAAATACCCTGGTTGTTGAGATGAGTGAAGGCAGTAGAGAGAACTGGTCTTCTTGAATCCTGACAGGGCAGGGTAGGGCAGGATGGGGCAGAGTGGGGCAGAGCAGGGCAGACCCCACAAGCAACATAGGAGTTGAAGGTCAACTCCAGTCTCCTGAACCAAGAGCATGAACTTCTTCAATATCTAGAGAAGTAACATGGATTACTCCTGGCCAAAGGCACACTAAGGACACAGAACTCTTAGTGCTTGTGTGTGTGTGCACACATGCATGCTGGTCCTGGGGCTTGAACTCCGGACCTGGGTGCTGTCTCTGAGCTCCTTTGGCTCAAGGCTAGCACTTTGGAGATAAGAGTCTTTGCTGCCCAGGCTGGCTTTGAACTGTGATCTTCAGATCTCAACTTTCTAAGTAGCTAGAATTATAGGCTTGAGCCACAGGCACCTGGCAAAACAGCAACTCTTGCTGGGGGACCAGAGTACTATTCATCCAAATTTCCCAGAACACCCTGCAAGACTTTCCAAAGAGCATGGTCTAGGAGGGAGTCCAAAGTGCTCTTCCCCAGCTAGCACCAAGGAACTGGAGAGAGACTACTGTCAACTGTTGGCTCCATTCTCAGCGGCCTTCTCTTTTTAGCCTTGGGAAGACTCTTGGAGACTCAGATGCACATCTGTGTGGGTGTCACAAGAGAACCTCCTACCATTTTTCTTCCCATTGCCTATGTCTTTATACAGAGCAAAGACACTGCACCAAGAGTCCATGGACAGTGCTCTTTCCTCTTCTGGAAACTACCAGCGTCCGATGAGGCACCCTGGAAGGGTCATCCTGAATAGGAGCAGGGTGTGGGTGAGAGTTTAGTAAAAGCCATTCAGCTGGGAAAAGTGGCCTGATGCTGAATTTTATGCCCAGCTCCTCCCTACTCCGTTGCAGCCTGGGGCCACTTGGAGGCATCTGGCAGGTTCCTTGTGTTTCCCACCTGTCTCCTGCCTATCTCTAATGTTTTACTTTTCCTCTGAAAACAAATATGGCCACCCTCTTGTTTCCAGGGGACAACGGGGGCATCTAAATTCCTTCATTGGGGAGAAAAAACAGACCTCCCCCTTCCTCAATGGTTCCTTTACAGTCCCATTCTCCATCTCCCCATGCTAGAGTCATCAGTCTCTTCTTCCAGGAACATGCCATATCCTGCTTGTACCACATACCCCTCAGTCTGGAGAGATCCCCTTTTCAAGTCTACAACTGAGAAGAACAACAAAAACAACAATGACTGCTAACACAGACCTTCCAGACTAGTCTACAGGTTGTACCTACAGTGTCCTGGTTTAGTTTCAAAATAAATCAGTAAACTGAGTTATTGGAATTATCCCAATAGATCTGGTTTCTTTACAGATGAGGAAATTAATCTCTAGAGAAGTAACATGGATTACTCCTGGCCAAAGGCACACTAAGGACACAGACCTTTTAGTATTTGTGTGTGTGTGTGTGTGTGTGTGTGTGTGCATGTGCATTAATTCATGCTAATCAAATCTCCCCTAGCACATCAATGCAGGCCCTTGTCCATGACTGAATTATTTCTTCAGGGAAGAGGGGCAAAAGAGTCTGCCACATGGGTGCTCTATCTTGGGGGGGAGGGCTTGATGACTGAGCAGTGGGTGATAGAAAGGGATGAGGCTATAGTGGCAAGTGAACCCTTGCACAAGCCATGAAAAGTACTCCAAGTGACTCCAAGTAGGAGGCCAAGGCTCAGACTGATGACAAGAGATACCATACCTCATTTACTATGCAAAGTTTGTGTAATTAGACACATTTGGTGCTGGCAAAGAGAAGCAGGCTACCACTAGGACTTGATGGATCAGGGTATTCCACCAGCATCTAATCACATTAATTATAGAAGCCAGGGCCACTGAGCCATTTTTCTCTGGTGCCTACCTGGGATAGCAAAGGGGTGCAAAGGACAGAGGTGAATCTATCAGTGTTCATGGCCTGTCCTGAAGCCTTTGTAAATTGAGTGGGAATTCACTGTCTTGAGAATAATGTGGAATCATTATGGGTATACAAGCTCTAGAACTTCCTCTTCTGCCTGCCAGTGGCACATGATAGCTGAGCCCTCCTTAGCTGGGGATGGGATTAGAGCCTAAGAAACTGGTCTCCTTAGCCTTCCCAGACACAAGCACACCGATCTTTATAGGGGTGACATGTAAATATTATTGCTTCTTTCTGAGCTATGTATGGCTTTGGCATCTACAGGGCCAAGCTTATCACCCCACCTTATAGAACCATCATATGAACTGATGGGGTACCAGACTCTAGGGCAGACCTGGCCCACTGCAGGCAGACATGGGTTAATTATCCAGCACTTCATTGTAGCCTACTGGATAAAGCTAGACTCAGCTCTGGGGCTTAGTGAACCCAAATGAGTTGAGTAATGGTCCCTAAGCAGATCTGCATCTTGAATCCTGGGATTTGGGGATGTCACCATCAGGGACAAAGGGGATTCTGCACATGTCATTATATTAAGGTTGTGAGATGGAGTGATGATTCTGGATTATCTGGGTGGGTCCTAAAAGCAACCACAGTTGTCCTATGAGAAAAGTGGAGAGAGAACTAAGTCAGAAGAAGAAGATATGATGCAAGAACAGGGAACAGGAAAAGGTTGATGCGAGGTCAGGTTAGGGTTGCAAGCTAAGGAATGCAGGAGGTGTCCAGATATGAAAAAGCTATAGGAACAGATTCTCTTCTAGGGTCTCTAGAAGAAATTGGCACTGTCAATTCCTTCCTTTTAGGCCCGTAAGATTAAATTTCAATTTCTTGCCTCCAGATCTCTATGAGAATACATTTAGATTATTTTAAACCACTCAGCTGGCGTTAATTTGTTATAGCAGCCACAGTAACCTAATACACATTTTTCAGGTAACCCATCTAGTTAAAGAGCCATGTAGACCAATGAATGACAAGGGTGCTTCCATGAGCCACTAGTTCATCCTGGCCTACTGCCTGCCATCATCTATCTTCTCTAGCCCCTGGAGCTCTATTCATGCTCACTCTCTCTAGCCAGGAAGAAAGAGGGCCACATAGGGCATCCAGGGAAAGCCAAAGCTAGGAAGGACCCAGCTGAAAGTTCCCTCTCAACCCAGGGTGGGTTTTGGCTGAGGCTACCTCACTCAGTCTGTCTGTAGCCTGAGGACCTCAAGCCCCGATCTGTAATAGCACTCCTCAATGGTACAGATCACAGGCCCCATCACAGGGACTCTTTCTATACAGATCTGGGCCCATGCAGCCTGACAATCTGTGTCTCCAACACACTCTCTGAAGAAGCTGATGCTATAGGTCCAGAGCTTAGGGACACCAACGAACCAGGGACAGTGTCTAATCGTAAGGGTCATATCTGCTGCCAGGAAAGGATAAGCTGGACTCGATGGGGACTTAGGGTTCACACAGAGCTCCCAAAAGAAATGCCAATGCTGCTAAGGGACTGGGCTCAGAGCCATGATGGTATTTCTAACTCCCTCATTCTCTAAATGGGTAGTTCTCAGGGCTTGCTACTTAACCTCTTGTGCTGCCTTGGTTTCTTCATTGCCACAGTGGAGGAGACACAAAATGACTGTCTCTTGTGGTGGCAGAGATAATGAAATGGTAAGGATTACATCAACAGTGCTCACCCATGGGGAAAAGTTCTTTGAGAAATGGAAATCTTCAGTTTGGGGATCTCTTTACATCAACTCTAAGAGTATAGAGATGTTAGCTGAGACACTTGCAGAGGGATACACATGCGTGGACTTCCTCAGCACAACAAAATTTGCAGCATGTCTCCCACTAACATGTGTCCTAGAGATGAAAATACATAGAAGACCTGCATAGACCAGGATCTATGCCACCCAGGCAGCCAAATATTTCTGAGGAGTCCGAAGTCAGAGGCATCAACCCTCTCCCAAGTAGGGGCCAAACTCCCATGATGATGTTAAAAGTCTCAGAGGCTACTTTAAAAAATATCCTATTATCTTGAAGTACTTGTATAAAAGAGTTATCATTTAACAAAGCAGTTTATGAATACAATGCATCTTAATTACTGTCACCCCTTGCTATGTTTTCAGTAGATCCAATTAGATCCGAAGTCATGCACCTTTCCAGAGGCTGCCAAGGCTGTGTGGCTTCTGCAACCTGCAGTTGGAGGTGCTTTGCAAGGGAACAGACAAAATGAAAAGAAAATGACCCATCACCCACAGAGGAGCCCATGGTTGATGCACACACTCCAGTCAAGTAAGAACCTGGCATACACATGGAAATACAATGGAACGGTTCCAACATGTCATAAAGATGCAGGAGATTACTTGGAAGGACTCCCAATGGGCAAATCTGGAACAATCTCAACAACACAATAAACAGTGACCAAAATAAAGCATAACAGAATAACATGAATATCCACAAATCAAATAAATACACCATAGAAGAAAGGACAGTTCCTCCTTAAAATAAAATTCCAATCAATGCATATGGAGGGAATAACAGAAATAGAAATCTGTGCTTGGAAAACACAATTGTAGTTTCTGTAAAGAATCATGAATGGATGTTTAAATTAGTGGGTAAAAATGGGGCAAGAAGCAAGACTTTTACATATTCTCTAAGAGTCTCCCAGCCAGATATTTATCAGTTACAAAGGGAACATTTTAAGTAGAGAATCCCAGCAGACATCACCTTAAGAAACAAAATCAGCTTTTCCCATGAGGAGCTGTGTTATACCCTGATAGTTGCAACTCCTGAGAAAACACACAACATTGCTTCTATGGTGCACCCCTCTATGAATAATCTGAATGAAATTATGAAGCAACATTAGACAAGCCAAACAGAGAGGCACATTGTACAGTAACTGGCCAGTATTCTTCCAATGTGTCAAGATTATGAAGGACAAAAGAGGTTGAGGAGCATTCCCAGACAAAGATGACCAAGGACATTCCACAATCAGGTGCCAGGGATCCTGAACGGAGGAAATAGAGACATTACCCGGAGCTAACCACACTTGGTTCATGGCCTCCTATCAGTGTTGAATTATATACAGTGTTAGCATTCAAAGATCTGAGGAGAGTATGATTTTTGCAGTTGCTTTTGTATGTCTGAACTTATTGCAAAGTTAAAAAAAACATTAAAAAGCAATGGTTTTGTTCTTGTTTTTGAATAAAAGCTTCAAGTTGGCTATTTGGGGCAGACATTAGGTTTCCTGAAACAGGTGTCAGCTATGGCTTGGCTGGACTTCCAGACACACTGCTCTGAGTGCTCAGCAAATGCTATTGATCTTATTCCAGCAGGAGATGAAGCAGTGGGGGACTGGTCTCTTGCAGGGCTGCTTAGCAAGTGCTCTCTGCTATTATTATATGTTGCTGTAGACACAGAAGCCTAAAGAGAGCACAGAGCCTGCTGGGAGAAGCTATGAAAACAGCTCATTCTGGGGTGACAGTGTGGGAGATCCAGTGCCCCCAGGAGAAAGTGACTCCTGAGCTGGGCTTGGGTGGCCAGGTAGAGGGGACATGTTAGGAGTCTGGGCAGGCAACAGGAGGGGGATGTAGAGACAGGTGACAGACAGCAACATGGTGTGATACTTAGTGAGGTGGCTAGAGGAGTGTGACAGAAGCCTGGGGGCCATTTTGAGCCTGGAAAATGTTCCCTTCCAGGAAGGGGTGGGGAGTAACTGAGAGGCTGGGTGTAGAGAGGAGGCTAAGACCTCTCTTCTGGAATGAGGGGGGATGGAGTAGCAAGAGGCTAGACTTCAAGTCATAAAGACGGAGAGAAATGACATCAGTGAGGGATGTGGAAGCCCCAGGTGGAATGGAAGGGGCAGCACTGGGCCTACTGAATCAGTGCTGGTAAACACAGCCTTCTCCCTGGGGAAGGAAGAGGCCCAAAGCATCTCTTGGAGTAGGGGGATCATACCATGTATTGACACTTGAGACCATTAATTTGGGTGCTCTGGATTACCATGCTGAGCAGCATGTGCCTATAAACACATCCAGATAGGGGCTTAAGGGCCTGGAGCGGCTCTTGCCTCATGGATGGGGGAGGAGACTTCAATCCCATATGGATGGATACACAAGCCCCTAGAGCTGTGGACATGGGTGAGCCAAGCACCCTTCACAGAAAGAGCTAGAGTGTGGTGAGTGTACATGTGTCATGTGTTCTCACACTCACACTTACAGATGGCAAAGGCGCAGACCAAGAACTCCAAAAAGAAGAACCAAGAGAGAAATGGGCCTCTCTGGTGGCTGGGTGGCCACAGACCAGGAACAGCCAGACAGAGGGCAGAACTTACCCATGCACACTCTGGACAGAGTGAGGCTCATAATGGTACCTTCCCTCCTGGTGTCGCATCTCAATCGGCAGGGGCGCGTGGAACGGTGGCAAGAGGTGCTGTGGCACTGAGGAGGGGGAGAGAGAAAAAGGACTTCAAAAACTTTTCCCCTCCCTCAAAAAGCAATTTTCAAAGGGCTTTAAGCTCAATGAATTCCTGAGCAAGAGTAGCCAGGACAAGGGCTCGGTGGTGCCCCATGCTATCACACACCCACGAAGGAGGATGAATAAATAATCAAAGTCAGCCAGAGAATCCTACATCTTCCACATAAAAGATCCCCAACTGCGCTCTTGACAAAGACAAGCAGCTCAGCGCTCTTTGAACTCGGGGAGATTACAGGCAAGCCCATGGAACTGGCCTCCACCGCAAATCAGAGATGACAGCACCCACAGGCTCCCACTCGGCTCGTGTCTACGCTCCCTGGCCTGGTGGCTGTGTGTGGCTTTGGCAGCACCAGATGACAGCCTCCGATGCTGCCATGCACACCTGCTGGAGATATTTACCTAGAACCATCTGTGAAGGCAGGGCCTGCTTCTGTGAGGAAGCCACGTCCTACCAGTCTGCCTTCCCTGTCTTGTGGGCAGCTGTGTGGATCAGTTAAGTCTCCACTCTTAATATTAATTATCAGCCCAGGCCCACTGGCAGTGCCTCCAGGACTGAAAATGCCAACAACACGTGTGTGTCAGTTCCCAGAGCTGAGTCAGCCTCTGTCTGTACTTGGCCTGTGCTCAACAAATCATCATATAATTGTAGGATGCTCTTTACTTACTAAAAAAAATGCTTGGCTTTCTTGGAGGCAAACGTAACTACAGGCTTTAGGAAAACAGAGCTCTTTAAAAAGTAGTTAGACTGGGGAAAGGGCTAAGAAGTGGAGATTTCTCAGCCACCTCTCCCTCAGTCTGAAGGCCACTGGCCAGAGAGGGCAGGGTTAAGTCTGGATTTCTGAATAATTCACACATAGGTCAATGACTAGGTACACTGTGGCAGAGGTGTAAAATTAAGGCTCCCATTCTGTGCAAAGAGGTTATAGCACTGTACTAGGAGTTAAGTAAGCACTAGGAATTAAGTACTAGGAGTTAAGAAGTATGAGTAATTCCCTTTTCATATTATTTTGTAGCCATAACATAAAACTGATCATTTCCAGTCCCCTTTAAGTGTATAGGGGAGCAAGAACACATACATTCACACAGGGTAGCAGTCACTATGCTCCATTCACAGAACCTTTCATCACACCAACTGCAACTGTGTCCCCAACTCCTCCCCTTGCCCCTGATAACTGCCATTCTGCTGTCTGTCTATGAATCTGACTACACTGGGTATTTCCTATCAGAGGAATCACATGGTATTTGTCCTATTGTGTCTGGTTGATTTTACTCCACTGAATGTCCTCAAGGATCATATGAGTCACAACTCCCTTCCCTTTCAAGGCTGAATATTATTCCAGTGTCTGGTATATCTGTCATCAGACACTTGAGTAGAATGCTAAAAATTCTTAATGGGAGAAATCTTTTCTTTTGAAAACTTCACTTTAAAATTTAAATATCCAGTTCTACTTTTATAATTCCACAATTCCAGCACATTCCATGGGGACTGAGAAAAAAGAAAGCACACATCTTTTTGATAAAAATCAACCTGCTAGACTCAAAGAGAACATGACAGAAGACATGTAGCTCAATCTTGGAGGCCAGCTCTCAATTCTGGAGCTGCCCCCCTGAATGCCCATTGTTTCCTGAGGCCCCCAGCAGCCTGAACAGGTGAGCCTGGGTGTTTGGTCATAAACAAAGCTGTGACCTATGGCCCTGTGCTCTGGAGGCAGGTGATCTTTGGGAGTCAGTGGGGCTCGCCAGTTGCCTTTGGACAAGTTTAGGTAGCCGAGTGCGCAGATGGGAACCTGCACAGGTGCTGCTCTAACAACAGCAATTCACAGTAACTCATGGAGCTCCAAGTCCATAGTCAAGACTATTAATTCATTTGCTGTAGGGCAGAGAATACAAGTTACTCCCAAGGTGACAATCCCACGGGAGGGGCTGCACTTGCACAGCAGGACCAAGGAGGCGTCCCTCATCCCAGTGCCCAGCAGAAGAAACAGCTCTCATCTTTCAAAGGTTACAGGAAATGCCCTTATTCCAGTGCTGAGCAAAGCCAGAGCTGTGCACATGCCAGGCAAGTGCTCTACCTATGAGCCACATCTCCAGCCCAGGAAAGTGCCTTTAAAAAACAAAACAAGCCGAGCACCAATGGCTCGCCCCTGTAATCCTAACCTCTCAGAAGACCGAGATCTTAGGATTGGGGTCTGAAGCCAACCCAGCTTGGAAAATTTGTGAGACTCATTGCCAATTAACCACCGAAAAGTCAGAAGTGCAGCTGTGGCCCCATGTGGTAGAGTGCTAACCTTGAGGACAAAGCAAAAGGACGGTGCCCTGAGTGCAAACACCAGTATCCGCACAGCAAAATAAAACAAAACAATTTGTCCAGGAAGACCCGATGACAATATTGAGAACAAGACAGAAATGATTCATAGTCATGTAAGGTGTGTGACTGTTTCTCTTAGCAGCCAACATAGGTGCATCTGTGCTCATCTCACAGGTGCCAAAATGTAGGTGAAAGAGGAATCCAAGGTTATGCCTTAAATCGTAGGGCTGAAAAATAGCAAAGTAAAGAAGACAATCCAGTGCTACTAACAGGCGCTTGTGGGCTCTTCCCTCTACCCAGCCCATATGAGCAGCTCTGGGGTGTCAGGGGAATCTCAAGGTCCTCCTGCCCTGCCCTGCCCTGCTGTGTACTACAGCTCAATGCACACGCAGCAGCCCTGTAGTCCCAGGAAACTTCATGCTGCCTGGATCCAGGATCTTCCTGCCGGCCGGCCGGCTGGCCCTTAGCACTGCCGTGACTCCATCCTCCCCACACTTGCTCCTGTAGACACCAAAGAGGGTGTGTGCACATGTATGCATGTATATGCCGATGTGTGTGTAATCCTGTAGTTGCATGTGCACTGGGAAAGGAGCCTGCCTGGAACTTCCAGGGAAAGCTGTGAGGAAATTTTTTGAAATGTCACACAAGGAGGGTCAAGTGCTGTGGGGCTGTGGGGCAGGACACATGTCAGCCATAAGTCCCAGACTGTGTGACTGGGGCCCCTCCCAGGCCCCTTGGTATGGCAGGGATGAGAGAGCAGTGGCTTTGGGCCAGTGACACCTGTAGCTTCCTGGGGATCTCTCAACAGGGTTCTCGGGGGCGCAAGGGTTCTGGGGGCAGCTTCTGGCTGATGTATCTGCCCTCATATGTAATTCTCACTGACTCAAGGGCCTGCTACACTCCCAATCTTGTCACCTGAACCCAGCACCCAACAAACCAACATGCTCTCGCTCACAGACAGACTCACATACCTCACACATACACTCTTATGTGTACATGCACACATACACAATCACATACCCTTCCACACACACCCAACACACACTTGTGTACACATTGTACACCTGTGAACTCACACATCCTCACACCCATACAGTGCATTCAGACTCACACCCTCACATAAGCACACTCACAGATTCATACATTCACAGCACATGCACTTAAGCTCACACACATTCACAATCATATACCCTCAACATACATATTCACACACCTCATTCACACCATCATGCTTAGACTCACACTTTGACACACAAAGTGCACATTCATGTGTACACCTCACATGCACACATGCCTGCAGATATGTATTCAGATTCTCACATCCTCATATGCACACACTCATATACTCACCATTGCATGCACATAGCTCATACATATGCATGCATACTCATATACTTAATAGGCACACCCCACACTAATACACACCCTCACGGCAATACTGACACATACATGCATATGCACCACACACTCAAAACATCACCTCATGTGCACACTCACCCACTCTCATGCCCTGTAATACACTCACAAACCCTCAAGTGCATGCAGATTCACAATATACTCCTATATACATGTATAGACCCCTCCTACCCATGTCCACTCACGTGTACACATACCCTTGAGCACAAACACACACCTACATTCGTGTCCATATGCATGCACATATATGACTCCACACTCCCTGTACAATGCACACAAGCTCACACATACATGCACCCTCATGTGCACATTCACACAGTCTTATAAGTACCACACACTAACCAATTGCGCTACTGGAGCACATTCACACAGTTATGTATACAACACTCTCACCCTCATATGCCAACTCACACAATCACATACACACTCAGAATCACACATATACCCTTTTGCACACTCAGATTCTTAGGCCCTCATGTGCATACATTCATACATACTCACAGGCTCACATTCATATGAACACCCATATACAGCTTACATCCTCACATGCACACACACAGACTCACACAGGCAAATACATACATACACACTCTCATGTACTCTCACATGTAACACTTGGACATACACTTGCACAGTCTCAAACACCAGTCTCTCAAGACATCTTTTCATGTGAGGTAAACTGAGGAACAAAAGCTCACCCTGGCTCATCTGCAGTCTGAGGATACCTCCCTCAAGCATGGGTTATTCTCTCACACCCCTGATGAAAGCTTCCAGAAGCAACTACTTGGCTCAGAATCCTTGGCCAGGCTGGGAAGGGAGAAATTCTACTTTCCAACACTGAGAGAAATCAGAGTAGCCAAGAAACACGAAGACATCAGACAGAACAGTGGCCTTCAGTGACTGAAATATTCAATCAGCCTTCCACATGTTGTTTTCATTGTGGACTTAAAAAAAAAAAAAGGCCCCAAACTCAATCATGTCCTTCCGGCTAGTAGGGGAAACACACATACACACACACACACACACACACACACACACACACACACACACACACACATATGTCATTTCAAAGAAACAGCTTTCTTTTTAAGTTTCTGGGGGAAAACTGTAAGTTGAGAATTTTCAATGGATCCCCCACATACCAGGAAAGAAATGCACATTTGTTTTTGATTCCACACAGAAAGACCCTGAGACACCAATGAGGAAAGAGTGACAGGCATCTATTACTGAGACCCTGGAATTTTTCTGTACTAACTTAAATACCAAAATGTTCACTGGCTGGTGGTGCCCAGGGAGTGGGCATGGTGTGGCAGTGTTCTGGGGAAATGGTCTCACAATGTGGGAGTAGGACATTGAAAGAGGCCAACAAGATCCCATTCCTCAACTTAAAGCCTCATTAATAACCAGTCCAATGAGTGACTCAGGACAGGATAGGGTGGGGGTCGGCAGAGACTTCAAAGAATAGAGAGAACTGGGTCATAGGAACATGACTGGGCAGCTGCGGCAACCACAGGGGAATTCTCCTCAGATGAAGTCATGTGTTGCTACAACGCAGAGGCTCAGCTCCCAGAGAGGGGCCCAGAGACTGGAGCAGGGGCTGGTGAAGTAAATGTAACCACCCAGGAGAGCCTGGACAGAGTGGTGACACCCAGACCTCCAGGCAGTCTCCAGTTCCTGAGATCTCCCCAATCCAGGACAGAATTGGCTTGGAACATGTGGCTGATGTAGGGACTGAGAAGCAGTCTTCGGGCACTGACCTAGGGACTATAGTAGCAGGTGGATCCACAAAGAGGCCAGGCCCTTGTACCACACCAGTCTCAGTTATGAGGTAAAAACATAGAGTATAGCCCAGGAGGCCCAGAAAGGAGACCAGGCTCCCACATCCTGAGGTCACCATGCAGGATGGGGAGGCTGCATCCATGATGACAAACATAAGCCTTTGTTTCTGAACACCAAGCCACTCCCCTCAGCCATGGGTTGTAGCTCCCAGTGATGATCAGAGCTACCACCCACAGCTCCAAGTGGATTTACTCCAGGTCCTCTGGATATGAATCCCAGAGACAGTGATGAACCCACAGAGAGGGAGCAGCTCCTGCTCCAGGTCCCCATGCCCTGTCCACTGCTATTCCCAAGTGATCTCTGTGTCTGTGCATACCTTCCCAGGATGCTCGTTGCCACTCATCTACCAAGTACCTGCTCCGATGTGGACACTCTGGCTTGAAGACACGGAGGTATTCCAACTTGTTGAGATTTGGGGGAAGTGGTAAATGAGCAAAGAAAATGTGTGTGTGTGTGTGTGTGTGTGTGTGTGTGTGTGTGTGTGTGTGTGCGCTCACCAGACCTGGGGCTTGAACTGAGGGCCTAGGCACTGTCTTTGAGCTTTTGACCTCAAGGATAGTGCTATACCACTTGAACCACAACTTCACTTTGGCTTGTTAATTGGAGATAAGAGCCTTATGGACTTTTCTTGCCCAGGTTGGCTTCAAACTGTGATCCTCAGATCTCAGCCTCCTAAGTAGTTAAGATTTCAGGTGTTGAGCTACTGGTGCCTGGCAATGACTGGATTCTGGACTCCAGTTTCTTCCTACTCTGGAAGACTCTGGGTGGGCTTCCAATTCAATGTCTATAATTTCTCACACTCTTTTAGTTTAGAGTTCCTTGTGTCTCGGGTAGAATTCAGTGCAGTTGTTTCATTGTTTTTCTTCAAAACAGATAGACCTTGGCAAAGACACAGGAAGGGCTTCTCCCTCACATGTAGATGGTTTTCTGGGTCATTTCCATCCCAAGAGAAGGATGAGACAACTTTGTTATGCCAAAAGAGGATGCTAGTGTGAAGAGCAGGAAAATCTGCAGAAGTGGGTTGTAAACTAGACATGATATCTCTCGCGAGTTCTTGGCAGTTCAGTCAAATGACAGTCCTATGGCAAACTAGCTTACCCTCCCCCGTGTCAAAAGAGCTTGGGATAGAAGCAGAAAGGATGTGAGCAGTGAATCCAGACAAGCCTAGGATCAAACCTCAGATGTGCCAATTGCTAGCTTTGATTTCTTCCTGTAAGACAAGAAGGTCATCCACCCCACTGCTGTGAAGAGTATTTGTCTTCTCCACATAGTAGGAACTTAACAAGAGGTAGTTAGATTCCCTGATCTAGGGGCTGTAGACCTCTGCGATGATGTACATGAGAACTCTAGGGCTATGGTTAAAAAAAACAAAACTTCCCTCAGTCCTCCATGTAAAAGATGCTAAGATGCAATGGAGAGTAACTCAAAGGGCACTCATGTCAGTTTTCACTTCATGCAAACTCTGTCCCTGGTCTGCCATGTGACACAGGGAAGGCAGTGGAAGTGACTGCAGTTTGCTGGAGGGGTTTCCACAGATGGCAGTTCATCCTCTGCCAACTCCTAGATGGCCAATAACCCGAGGCTCAGTCTAGCTACTCCAAGTATGGCTTCTTCATTCTGGGCTGGGCTGGGCTGGCCAACATAGACTGAGCCGGGAAGGTGAATTTATAAGTCCCTGGACTGTGGGTCATGGTGGCCATCACTGTGACTTTTGTTTACAAGCAAGATTTTCACTCTCCTGATCCGGTTACAGCTGTCTTCTACAGGCTCGTGGAGAAGTCCACAGCCAGCAGAAGCCACAGGAAGAAGAGGATGTGGAACGTTCACATCCAGGGACACTTCCAGGGAAGAGCAGAGGGAGGGAGAAAGAGACTGCTGCTCTCTATTCCAGTCTTAGACTTCAAGGTAGTGTATTATACTTTGACCTGCACAGGCTGTGGGTGTCCCCCAGTCCAGCTGCACAGCCTTCTCTGGACTCCACAGGAGGCTGCTCCTCTAGGGTGGGGCTCTCAGTCTCTGCCTCACGTAAGTCCAGAGAAGGGAAGTCACAGCCTCAGCCTGTTGCCTATTTCCATGTATGAACACATGAAATTCATGTAAGAAAGAAGACCCTGGAGACCCCGTGCCTGCCCTCGGGACCCTTACCAAGACTGCTAAGAATAAGAGGTCTAGACTGTGTTTTCAGGGCGTACACCAGGGGCGTCTCTCTGTTGGTTAGCTGCTAAAGCTGGAGTTGGTGCCAGGTGGGTCCATGTGACACAGAATGGCCTGAGTTGGGGAAAGCAGATTTCCATGGGGCCTGGAGAAACCAGGAGGGCTCCCCGGAAGAAGCTGTTCTAAAGCTGGGCTATGAAGGGTTGCTAACTCAAGGGGAAGGGTGCTAGGTTTCTCGGGCTCATTTGTAAGCCTCTGGACAGCAAGCCTAGGAAGCTCAATCATGCCCTGGGAAGTGTTAGTCCTGGAGCAAAGCAGGAACATTAAGGTTGGAACACCTGGATTAAGTAATATAATGTATATCACAAGAGGTGTACTAAGGTTCTTCCATGTAAGGAATACTAATAACAAAGCTTCTCAGGCCTGCACATCACCTGTAGGCTTGGTTAAAATTCCACTGCTAAGTCCAAACATGACTTCCTCTTTTATGGGCCCTGAGCATTTCTAGCCTGACTTAGGGATGCTGCTGCTGCTGGACCAAGATCCACACTTGGATCTCTTTACATACATAATCTTTTTACATATAAGTACTACTGTGTAGTATATCTGAGTACTATATCCAAGTACTGCTGGGTCTACAGGTTCAGTAAAGGGGAAATCATTTCTCACATGGCACCTACAGGCATAGTGCTAGCTGCCAAAATTCAACAGGACAGGCTAGAGGCAGCTATGGAAGGAGAGGGTCCTATTTCCTGGGGACCCTGCAGCAGCTGCAGGGATGTGTGTGCCACACAGATGCAGTTCCAAAGGCATCAAGAGTCCATGTGTTTCATGCTGCAAAGATGGAGATGTGTTCCAGGACTGGGAGGTCACAGGAGACCTCTACCTCTGGCTTGCACAATCTTTGTCCATGGCTCAGATGAATGAGTGTTCTCCAATGACAACAGGCCACTGGCTCATGTCTCAGAGCCAAGAAGGCTCTGAAAAGGGTCAAGAGTCCAAGAAAGTCTCAATTCCCAGGGCTTGGCAAACTCATCTTTCAGACTTGTATGCAAATGGTATTTAGTCCCAATAATCAACTTCTAGGGGCTACTCCTAGTGCCCAGCCACACCCCTACAGGAAGTATCTAATAAGAATAATAATATCCTGAATGGCCATTCACAGCATGCAATTAAAAAGTGTGTCTGTCTCACTGAGGAGGTAGGGAGAGGAGAGGAGAATGAGAATGAGGAAATTCCAACACCACAGCTGTGTCTGGAGGCCCCAGCTGTTGGGCAGTAGGATCTGTCCCTGTGCAGTCTGGCAGGGCTCTGCACTTGCCCATTCTGGTGGAGGCATTATTAATGCAGTACCTGCTGAAATAGAAAATTCCAACCTGCCAGAGCCGGCACACTCACTGAATGAGCAGCGTCCTGGGCCTGGGCTGTCTCAGGGATCAAGATTGGGGAGACAGATGCATAGAAAAGTGCACACTCAGCCAGGTACTGCTGGCTAGGGCTACTCAGGAGGCTGAGATCTGAGGATCATGGTTTGAAGCCAGCCAGGGCAGTAAAGCCAGCAAGACTCTTATCTCCAACTAACTACCAAAGAAAAAACTAGAAGTGGAACTGTGGCTTGAGTGGTAGAGTAATAGCCTGGAGCACAAAAATTCAGAGACAGTACCCAGGCCCAGAGTCCAAGCCCCAAGAACAGCACAACAATAACAAAAGAGAGAGAGAGAGAGAGAGAGAGAGAGAGAGAGAGAGAGAGAGAGAGAGAGAGAGAGAGAGAGAGAGAGAGAGAGAAAGAAAGAAAGAAAAGAGAAGAGTGCACATTCAAGTGTGCTCCAGCAAATTTCTTGGGAGAAGCTGGCTGAGAGCCATGTGGCCCTCACTGAAGAGCCCCAGCAGTTGTGGAATCTTGTCCCTTCAGTAACCATCCTAAGACAACAGGCTACAAACAGGAGCAGACTGGGGACTGGCCAGGGACTGGGTAATGATAAGTAGAACTGAAGTTGGTGCCACAGGCAGTGTGGCTCTGCTGCTGCCTCACTGAATCTTCCTGGGCCTCAGTTTCCTTATATGCAAAGGGAAGGTAGCAACTGGACCCGCTTCAGATGGAGACTGAGAAGTGTTAGGCATACAGGAAGGCCGTGCGAGTGCCAGTGTGGCTGTCTCCTCTTCCTGCTCTGCTAGGCTTCTTCCTTTTCAGCAGGGGTGGGAGACAGAAGGGCTCCACAGGAATCCCAGGAGGTCACTGCCATCATAGGGAATGGCACAGGCTACCCAGCCATCTTAGTAAGCAAGTGGCATATAAGGGTAGAGGATCATAGAGCAAAAAGAAACTGTTGGGTACAATCAAGCCTGTTTGATGGGCAGGTGAATAATGCTACAGAGGAAAGGGTAAAGCACGCTTCAAGTGTTCAACAGTCCTACGCAGCACATAGTTTGCACATCAAATAGGGAGAGCTAACTAGTCACCACACTTGGCTTTGTGCAGTTCATGGAGCTCTAGTACAGCTTAATCAAAATCCTATCCACACTTAAGACAGGATGGTGAGAACAGACAGGATGATGAGAATTCTCCCCAAACCTCAGTCCTTCTTCACCTCTGACTTTCTACTTACTAGCTTCTACTTGATCATTTAATTACCTAACAAATGGTTCGTATTTCTTCTCTTCCTTCCTTTCTTCCTTCCATTCACTTAACTGACTAGGTTTCCCAGGGCTCCTGGAGGTTTAGCTGGTCCAGCTGTTGCCCTTTATCCAACCCTTGCACACCTTTGACAGTGTCTGAGTAGAGATGGCCAGCAGAGCCTCCTTCCATCCTGCTCTGGATGGTTGCTCATAGTCTTCCCAGTAAGCTTGGGGTGTTCTTAATAAGGCAGTGGGTGTGTAGACTTCTGAGACTTTCTGATGAATAAGAGGGTCTCCAGAAAGCAAAGCCATGAAGAGGGTCATGAGAGAGGCTGCAAAGAAACATCAGCCACCCCATGTATCACTTTCTGAAGGCTGACCCCCCCAACATCCATGTTATTATGGACCCCATTAATTGAGCAAAGCTTCTAGCACATGCCATTTTGTGACACCTCCCCATGTTCCAGATCACCAGCTCCCACCACTGCTAACAGAAACAGTGGCTCCCTTCAGCAGGGTCAATGGACCTCCACCAGCAAGACTGTGGACTGGTCCACAAATCCCTGGGGAAGGCCCACTCCTATTATTCTGGAAGAGAAACTAAGATGCAGAAAATAAAGCTTTATGGCCCAACCCACCAGCCAGCACTGCGCCCAGAATCTTGCTTCCTAGAATAAGACTGGGGAGGCAGGGGTGTGGGGCATGACTCCAAAGGCTTCCTGGACATCAAAAACCTCTTGCAAAACAGTATTTTGATGAGCTCAGTGTGTGAATTAAAAGCAGACGGAGTCTACTTCCTTTCAAATAAACAAACTTAAAATCTTGGTGGAAACTCCCCCATGTGGTGTGTTTTAGGGCTGGAGAAAGCAGGGGTGCTTTTCACAAACCCAAGAAGAGCCCCAGGATCACTCAGCATATCCAAGTCACGTGTTCCTTCTTCTATGCAGCTTTCTAGTCCTTTCTTCTGTCTCCACTCTCACACCAGGCCAAGAATGCTTCTTCCAACATGTCCCCAAAGCCAAGAGGAGCAGTGACTGGCATGGAGGTGAGGAACATGTGCCAACGAACGAATGGATGAGTGACTAAATGAGCAAGCAAGTCCTGTCACTCCTAGAGAACAGACAGGTATGTGTTGCCAATAGCAGCTGAGTATCAGTGTGAATTAATTTATGATCTAGGAGTCGTGGATCATATGGAACACATGGTCAGCTGTCCCCTCCTGGGACACTGACACAGGTCTGTACAGCACACGTGAACACTGCTCATCTGCCAGCCTCTCCATGCCCTCCTCTTTTCACCCTCCTGGTCTTGAAGGAAAGTGTTATTATTATCATTCCCAATTAACAGAAGAGGAAACAGGCACAGTAACGCTCAGAAACTTGCCCTGGTGAGTCATATGGCTAAGCATCATCATAGGCAGGCTGCACCTATTTATAGAGATTCTAGACATATTTCTCACAAGAAAGATCAGAAAGCTCATGGCCATGAAACTAGAATATAAGGCCCAGACCCCTGTCTTGGCACCACTCTCTCAATTCTTCAGGGACCCAGCTCCCTTGAAGTGGCTTAGGCTGACCATTTCTGTGCTAAGGGCCACGGGTGTGTGATGGATGATGAAAATTCTGTGACCCCAGGATTCTGTGTGGAGCTGACAATATCCAGGAAACAGTCTTAGCTGGGGTATTTCTACTTTGGCCTTCCCAAAACCAAGTGTAACAGGCCAGACATAAAGGGTGCTCCGTACAGAGCTCCTGTACACTGCCTAGGTATCCCATAAACTTGGAGGCAAGTCCAGGAGGGGCCCTTGGGAGGGGAGTTATCTGTTTTCCCCAGCTGTGTTCCTGGTACCTGCTAATAACCCCTATGGATCATTCTGCCTGGCTTGGAGAACATTCTGACTGGCATTAAAAATGGGCCCTTTCCCTGCCTGTGGCTGAGAGCCCCCACAACCTGCGTGGGATGCTTGTTGTTAGCATGCTGCTTGTGTAATTAGGGTGCTGAGGATGGCAAAGGGCCCACCCTAGGTCCCCAAGAACGATTGCACTGCAGACAAAGCACCCACCTGGTTTTGCTCTGATTAATGATAGGCCCTGCTAATAGCTCTGCTTAACACAGGAGTTTGTCAAGATTAAGTAATTGCCTTAAACAAAAAGTGTATTATCTTTAAGGCCCTACTGACGAATGACTGGTACTGGGAAATGGGGTGATGGATGTCTGTGACTCCTGCCACCAGTCCTTCCTCATTTGCATAAATTAAAGTAGGATGAGAAGTCCTGAAAATGCCCAGCCCAAGAACGGAGTGTCAGAGGACCCTACTATCACCCTTATCTCAGACTTGCTAGCCACAAGGAGACCCCAAAACTGCTTGAAGAATGGGCCCAGGAAGACCTCACTGCAGGGTGGACCAAATGTCCCAGGGAGGTGAAGCTTGGGACAAGACAGTGACAAGGAGAAATCAGCATGGTAGAACTGAAGAGGCCAGATGAAAACAGGACTGGCTGGGCACTGGTGCTCACAACTGTAAACCTAGCTGCTCAGGAAGCTGAGTTTTGTGGATCACAGTTTGACGCCAACCTGGGCAGAAAAGTCTCCGATCTGCAATTAAGCACCCAAAAAAAGCCAGAAGTGGACCTGTGGCTCAAATAGTGGAGAGCTAGCCTTGAACAAAATAGCTCAGGGACAGCAGCTAGACCCTGAGTTCAAGCTCCAGGACCAGGACAAAAAAAACAAACAAAAAAGCACCAAGATTGTGCTTTTTAAACGTGTGGGGCAAGCTAGATGTGGGCTTAGAAGCCCACAAAGGTCCTCTACCCAGAAGCAGGAGCTCCTACTGGTCAAGGGCTGCTTAGTAAACACATACAACGGCTTTCAAAATCTTTAGTACCAGGGCTGTGGAACAGCTGATGGCTGATGAGCATCTGTAAGACAGATTTATGGGTGAGATGCTGTATGCAATCTATAATCAAGGTTCATAACTGGATGTTTGTATTTGTAAGCCTCTGAGCCTCAGCTCCCAGCCTATGAACCTGTCTCCTTTCTCCAAGTTCCTCAAACATGACATGCTCTTTCCTTCATGGTACCCTCTGAAGGGACAAGCTCTTTGGTATAAGATAGGTAAACAGGCTCCTAAGTACCTGAGAGATCAGGGAGGCATGTTCCTTGATGAGGAGGTAGGTAATATGGCCCTGACACAGTGCCTTTGCCCTCCAGTGTTTGCTCCTCAGTCTGCCCACAGTCATGGCCTGACAGTGGTCCTGTATGGCTCAGTCCTCCTTCTTTTCTGGGTAAAGAAAGACTCACAAACCAATCTACCCACCCTGACTCTGCCTCCAGACTGATAGCAATCAAAGGCTCAGCTATTCCCATAACATTGGCTTCCCCAAACCACAGCCTCAGAACCAATGCCCTTTGTGGCCTAGGGGGTCCCAAGCAGTGCCAGGTCAGGATGGTACAGCCTACCTGTCTAGGAAGGCATCAAGGTACCCTCTTCCCTTCCTAGATGAATGGCAGGCCCCTCTTACCTCTGTGCCTCCCCCCCAAAGCCCGGGCTTCTTTTCTCTTTCTGAGCATTTAGAGGGGGCCATGGTGAAGAACCCATAGAGCAGACCAAATGCTCTGATCTGAGTGCTCTGACAGACAGCTTAGGAAGCAGGCCCACAGCCACCAGCTAGAAGGAAGGTACACTCCTGCTCTCCTGTACCACCCAAATGTCTATAAATGAGGCTGACATCTATGTAGTTGATGTGTGCTCTAGATAGTCTCGAGTACCCCTGCTCGGACACTATCACCACATAGTGCCTTCATCAGGGGGTGACAGGCAACCTTCCGCACGAGTGTTCCTCCACTGGCCATTTCACTACCACCAAGGTACCATGGCTGAGGTTACTCAGCCTCATGTGAACATGATACCACAAAAGAAGATGGACAAACATCCCATGAAGTTGATACCTGCCACATGTGTCTTGTCACAGTCACATCACGCTTGTCCATGTCATAAGTGGCAGGCACTGCTTTGTGTCTTTCTGCTGGCACACTTCTAGGCATACACAGTCTGTTGATTTTCCCTGCTCATTGACTCTGTGGCAGGGGTGGGCTTGGGGGAGGGGCAATACTCTTACTATTCCCATTTTACAGACGGCAAACCGAGGCTCGGAATTTTAACCTTGCCCAGGATCACACAGTGAGTAATTTTCCAGAAGGGATTTGAACCTTTGTCTGTGATTCTCCAACTGCTGATATTCATACTCTTGCTTCTAGAGAAGTCAAGCACAGGACAGTGTCCCCCCAAGGTTATGAATAAGTCAGCCCTGGGAGGGAAGGCTATTGCCACCCAGGGTCCCTGGGGCCATCGGGCTCTCAGTGGAGGCTCTTTTCCCCTGTCCAGCTCCATCTGTGGGTCCAGGAGATCACCTCTGCATTTAGCAACCTCCCACAGGACCTCCCCCAGTCAGGGCTCTGTATGTGCAGAGGAAAGCATTCTGGCCTGAGTCTCCTCTCAGGCCAGCCAGGAGACACCTAGGCAACAGGTGACTGCCAGGCTGGATAGGCACATGCAGAGGTGCTCTGAGAAGCAGCCAGAGTCATGTGGAAGCTGACAGCGCCGGCCTGGTCACAGAATGGACAGCAAGGCAGCAGAGGAGGAGAGGGTGTGGCTCAGATTGGATGACCCTGACTGCGGGGAGAGGGGGGAGGGGGGCGGTGGGAAAAAGAGATTTCGAGGAGTTGATACAAGGGAGCAAGCAACAGGGTGGGGCAGTGTGTAAGGCAGGGTGTGCAGATGGTGCTGGAGGCCTGGAGGGAGTCTGAGGTGCTGACTTTACCGTGGAGCCCTAGGGATGATGGACAAAGGGCCTGGGCCAGGACCAGGATCAGAAGAGGAGAAAGAGAGAGAGAGAGAGAGAGAGAGAGAGAGAGAGAGAGAGAGAGAGAGAGAGAGAGAGCGCTAGGTGCCAGTGGCTCACGCCTATAATCCTAGCTACTCAGGATCTCAGGATGAGGATCATGGTTTGAAGCCAGGAAAGTCTGTGAGAGTCTTACCTCCAATCAGAAAACCAGAAGTGGCATTATGTCTCAAAGTGGTAGAGCTCAGAGCCCAGACCCTGAGTTCAAGCACCTACCGATCCCCCCCCCAAAAAAGAGGCCCAACAGCTGGGTTTAGGATGCCATGGAACATGGGGAGGCCAAGTCCAAAGACTAGAGGTAGACAGGAGGTGAGGGCTAGAAGGAAAGCTCAGGTGGGAGGCTGTGATCTGGGACAGTCTAGGTAATAGTGGGTCTCTTGATGATGGCACAATTGCATAGCCTGGTGGGTAAAGCCCGGGCAAAGGCTTCTGCCCAGAGCCAGTTATGGCTCTTCTGGATCATGTGGTCTTCTGAGATTGAGGTCACACCCCTGAGCCTACCTAGCTGAACCGAATTCTGAGCACTTACTCTGCAGCATAGTGTCCAGTGCAGGAGGAGCTGACCCTTGGCCTGCACCCAGCACTGGGTACCACTGAGTGAGTGGTACCCAGTGATCTGAGTGAATCCCACATGCTAATGTAGGCAGGAAGAGGGAAGCCACTGTACAGGGGGGATCCGAAGCCCACACCCTCCTCCTCCTCTCCTGAAGGAAGAACTCCAAGGTCCTATTCATATTTAAGCCCAACTTCTTTTTGAATACTTCACCCAGTTCTCACTTTGCTGCCTGAGACTAGGCCCTGGAGCACAAGTGACTGCCCAGGTCAGCCCAGTGCAACTTCTTAGAGAGAGATCCCGGCCTCCTCTGAACAGGATGGACTTGTCCAGCCACAAGGGGGCTAAGCAGGGGCGCAGAGCCCAGCATCAGGCTAAGAAGGACAAACTAGTGTACTGACCACTGGGTAGACACTTGAACCCTTGCAGGTGCCTGTGCTGCCCAGGTCAAGTCAACCCCTGGGCTGACAACACCTGCTTTGTAATCAGCTTCTGTGTGTTGGGCTACACTGGGTCCTGCACAGAATCAAAGGAGGCAAAAGAAGCTGAGACCTGCCTTGAGAGCCTGTGCTACTGCTCAAACCCCTCCAGATGTGGAAACTTTCCCTAGGACTAAACTGTGTCCCCATCCAGATGCTGGAGTGTCCACAAAGTAGAGGGCCAAGCCCTGCGCAGGTCAGCCTCAGTTTCTGCCAGCTTCCTAATTCCTGAACAGAGAATGCATCCCACACTATCCATATTCTCGAAGAGAAGCTTCCTAATCTTTGCTCTTCTACTTAGCTGCCATGATCACAGCCTTTCTGAGTATCCATTACTTTCTCTGTGTGACTTCCTTCCTTAGAAACATTGCTGAAATCTCACAAAGGTAACACAGGGCCCTGGCTAGTTGTGGACAGGTATATAGTCTTCTCATCCTGCAAACTGGCACACAAAGGATGCACAAAGCACTGACCACCCCCCACTTTGAAGTGTTAGGGTTCAGTACTGAGGATCCAAGCACTTTCTCTACTAGCAGCCGGCTAGGTTTTGGCTTCCCCTTCCATCTCCTTTCCTCCCTCCCTCCTTTGCAGGAACTAAGAGACCCCTTTTACAACCCCTCACTGCAGGCCCCTGGGGAGCCTGGGGCTGGCAGAAATGACTGCTAATACTTGCAGGCACATTTACTGAAACCTTTTGACACGAAGGATATTTTTATGAGATAAGTACCCTGTGTCAGTATCTGCTGGCAAGTTTCATTGCTCACATTTCAGTCCCGCAAAAAGCCTTTTTCAATCACTGCCCTAGCAACGATAAACTTTAATGGCTGAGGGAAGCCTGCAGCTCAGAGCTCTCTGTCCTTCCCACCTCCCTGCCCAGGCGGCAACCTCCCTTCACAATCCCTGCCAAGAGGGGTGGTCATTGCCCTTCCCTGCTTCCTCTGTTCTTCAACTTTAGTGGATCAAAGGCCCTGGAAGCTCATTAGGACACTGGGCAATTAACAAATACCAACAATACCCAGGGCTGGGAATATGGCCTAGTGGTAAAGTGCTCTCCTCATATACATGAAGCCCTGGGTTCGATTCCTCAGCACCACATATATAGAAAAAGCCGGAAGTGGCACTGTGGCTTAAGTGGTAGAGTACTAGCCTTGAGCAAAACAAAGCCAGGGAGAGTGCTCAGGCCCTGAGTTCAAGCTCCAGGACTGGCAAAAAACAAAAGAACCAACAAATACCAATACCCAGCCAGCTAGGTGCTCCAGGACAAAAGTTCCCAGAGGAGCTGGATGCAGGTGGCTCATGCATGTAATACTAGCTACTCAGGAGGCTGAGATCTGAGAAGAAGGTTCAAAGCCAGCCTGGGCAGGAAAGTCCATGAGACTATTGCTGCTGACTATCCACAGGTTGAGCTGTGGCTAAAGTACTATCCTTGAGCTTAAAAGCTCAGGGACAGCACCTAGACCCTGAGTTCAAGCTCCAGGACTGGCACAAATAAAAATTCCCAGGGGGTTCCAGTGTACAGGTTCCCATGAACCCCTATCTTGCACCCGAGAGCTACCAGGTTGCTGTAGCATTTGCCAACTGATTATGAGAGGCCAGAACCATAGACCCCAAGCTTATGTGGAGAGTGAGGACAAATAGACTCTTGGCAGTAAGATCTTGTCCGTCCCCACTCAGGAATTCATATTTGGACTGAGTGTCAGGATGGCAGGATGGTCCAGGGCCAGAATGGTCCAGGACTGCCACGCAGCACGTGAGGGTTAGTGCTCAAGGAATGAGGATTCGATGAATGAATAGCTTTTAACTCCACAAATGAATTAAACAAAAGCTTCCTGTATGTAACAACAATGCTAGCTATACCCTGAATGCATACTTTCTGGAATGTCCTAGGATGTCCCAGAACTCAAGATAGACAGAGCTTCCTCTTTCCCTCCTGGCTTACTGATTTATGCCTGATGGATAACACATACCTGGGACTGAGGTGCCAAGATGACAACTCCTCCACACCCTGCATCAAACTCCACATCTGTCACCTTATACTGCCCTCATACCACCCACATTCCCTTTGCAACCTCACCACTCTCCAGTCTCTGGCCCACTGAGCTTGAGATCTCTGGCCCGTGTGCAATCTCCTGTCATGCTTTCACATCTGAAACATCTACCAGTCCTCCCCATAGGCTCTTCTGGATCCAGGAGCAGGGAGGAGAAGTTATAAGGTTAAGTGAGAAAAGAGGCAGAGCTGCAGCAGAAGCAGAGAGAGTCTGAGGGCTATGGAAGGTCCACGATCCCTTGGTCAGCCCTGCCCAACAATCGGTGTTTGATGTGCATGTCTTCACACAGCTCAAGGACTGTCAGATACTCTGCTATATCCTGTATGATATCCAGTTCCAAAATGAATATATGTGACATGAAATAAAGGACTGACAAGCATGAAGCCTGACTCTCAGGGCCTGTTTGGTTTTCCTCCGGTGTCTACGCTCAGTGTCTTTTCAAGTTGTGGCAGAGCCCAGGGTCCTATGGCAGAGAATCTTGGGAACAGAGCTGAATGGGGCCATTGCCCCTCCTTAAACCCCAGGCCTGCGTAAGGACTCCAAAGGGAAGGATCACCAGGGCATTTATGGATGAAGGGGCTGGCTCTTCTTTTTTTAACCTAAATTACTTCTTCCTGGTTTTCTGCTCCCAGATTCTTCTATGGAGAACTTCCCACAATGATTACTCCACCACCACTCATGTCTTAAGTCATTCTTCTCTTCACCTTAGGCGGAACTACTTCCTACACATCTAGTATTGAAATGAACAACGCCTGGAACTTCCAAAACACTCACAAGCTTCACCTGTCCTCCCCCATCCATCAAGGCAACAGAACTCATTTCTTCTTGGAAAATGAAAAAACAAGTCCAGCTCTGAGAGCAATTAAGCATTTCCTTTGAAATGCATGCCCGCAATAGATGGCTGAGGGTGAACTCCAGCCCCTGATGACTGCAATAGGAACCAGATGCCAGGATTTGGAGGTGTATAGCATCAGCATCCTATCACAGCCCCCCATCGCTGTGGAGGGGCGAAGGGGAGGGCACTGCAGACTCCAGGTTGGCTCTGGCTAATGTCAAAGCCCAGTTTCACAGCACCAGCTGGAGTTTTTACCCCAGCCATCAGTTCCAACAAGGAAGGAATGCCTCCCAGTAACCCCATGAGCACCCCAAGTTTCCAGCCGTCACTTCCTATTTCTTTCTCAAGTTGTACTCTCAGGAATTGAGCTCAGGATCATATTCTCCAAGTCTTTCTGGAATATGCAAGTCTGGAAGGAAAGCGTCCTCCTTCATTGGGACAGGAGTGTTGCAGAGTCCAGAGGCCCAGTACTAGTAGCTCCACCTCTACTTTCCAAACTGAACTCTGGGCTTTACTAATAGGTTGTGACCTGGCAGGTCTCCAGAGTTGGTTGTTAAATGGGTGTAGGGTGGCTGATGAACATTATAACTAGCTCTTGTAGGAAGGTATAAAAGGTAAGCCTTGGCTTGTAGCAGCTGCTCATGCCCACAGTGTAAATGTGCTCATTGTAACTGGCTTCTTGATTGCCAAAAGGCAATCAAGCACGGAATTTGGAAGAGAGGTATAGAACTGGCTATTAGGAGCTGGCTCCATCATGGAGTCTAATTAGACCCTCCATAACACCTAATGCTCCTTTAAGCAGACTCTCTTTTCTTTATCCAAGGGGAAAGGGTATCTAGATCTAAAATTAAATAATACCCATTTCTACCACTGTTTTGTGAATGAGCATATCCATGATGAAAAGAATATTGCAAAGCACCCTGCTTGAAATCCATTGGGAAATATATTTCAAGCATCATACCCTTTAGGCTGGGGTTGTCATTCAGAGGTAGAGGGTTTGTCTACTACCTATGAGGTGTGAGTTCCATCCTCAGCACTACAAAAAGAGACATCTGAACAACAAAATACCTTTTTCCAGTAATCTCATTTTTTAATCTATTCCAGTGTTAAAAAATCAAAGAGGTGAGGCTGGGGGATATGGCCTAGGGGTAGAGTGCTTTCCTCGTATATGTGAAGCCCTGGGTTCGATTCCTCAGCACTGCATATATAGAAAAGGCCAGAAGTGGTGCTGTGGCTCAAGTGGTAGAGTGCTAGCCTTGAGCAAAAAGAAGCCAGGGACAGTAGTCAGGCCCGGAGTTAAGTCCCCAGGACTGGCAAAAAATTTTTTTTAAAAATCAAAGAGGTGAGAAGTAGGTTTATGATCACAGTTTAATATCAAACAACTCTAGGCAACCTGAAAAGTTTATTAATGGGGATGTGGTCAGATTAAGTTTAGAGTCAGATCTTAAAAGGATATTGTAGATGGGGGTAGGTGGTTTATAATTATAATCCTAGCTATTTAGGAGGCTGGAATCAGGAGTATCATGGCTGGAAGACAGCCTGAAAGAAAAGTTCACTAGCCTTCATCTCCAAAATAAAAAAGCAAGAAAACAAAAAGTTTTTAAATAAATAAATAAAGGCCAGACTTGGAGGCACGGCTCAAATAGTAGAGCAACCAGACTAGCAAACCGATGACCCTAAGTTCAAACTCCAGTGTATATAAATAAAGAATATTGCAACAAGTCTATCACAAATAATAAGAAAAAGCATGCTTCTATATTTGGCGGTAGTCCAAAACTCATGTTGCAATTGAATTTCCAATGAATGGCATTGAGAGTTAGCATGGCCTGGGGAGGTACTCGGACCATAAGATCCCAGCCCTCATGTGAAAATGGGTTGCATGGGAGTGGCTGTTACTAAGCAGCAAGTCTCTTTGTCCTGCCTCTTTTTCTCTGTACATCCACTTGCCTTTCTTCTGTCTGCCATGCATGGAGCTGCACAGGCCCTTATTAGCATCAGAGCAGATGTAGCAACTGATCTTGGACTTCCAATCTCAGAGTGTGAACCAAATAAAATCAAATCAAATGGCTTTAATTTATAAATTACTCCTAATAGGGGATACTTTGTTATTGCACCAGAAAAATGAAGTAGCCTGGATAATCTCCCTATAGAAATAGCCTTTGGCTGCCATTCTTCTCCAATAGGTCTATGCTGGTTCCTAAGACCTATAGGGACCACCAAGTGGCGCCCTCTCCAGCAGATGCTGCCTCTACTCCAACACCTGGAGTACTGTAATGGGCTGGCCAAACTGATGGGATAAATCAATGCCAAGGACGCTGTCACCCCAGGCAATCCCACTGCACTCAATTTTCATGTGAATTTAGCAGCTCTGCATGGTTTTTAAGAACCCAATTGTATCCTGACACTTTTTAAATGATGCCTCTTTAGATTCTGCTATAATTTATCTTTTACTAAGGAACAGCTCTACTTCTATAACCACTTGGAAGAAGGAAGAAGTTAAAAAAAAAAAAAAAAAAGCAACTGCCCACACAGTGACTTCACCTAATTTACAATATAGTCCACTCTGAGTAAAACATAGATGACAGAGGTTTGCCAACTGTGAATTCCATGTCAACAGCCATTTTGGCAAAGCTTAAGTGGCTTTGTTTTGAAAGAAAATATACATTTAAGAGATGTTTATGGATGTGAGTGAGGGTGTTGGGATGTGAGAGTAAACATGCACTGGTACAAGCCAATTCCCAAGCTAAGATTCTTAGACCCATCCAGATAAAAAGGGATCTATTCTTTTCTTTACATAGTAAGAGAATTGATTTTAAGTTCTTTAAAACACCAAGGGAAACAGGAAGTCAGTGAGATTCTCTGACAGATGTTTCCTCCCCATCTCCTCCCCATGCTTAGTTCTGAACACCCAATTCTGACTTTGGATGTGGAACTTGGTGGTCATGGGTCATTCTCATAGCCTCTCCTACTATATCAACAACATCTCCACTCAATACCCAGACCCACTGTGTTAGCTATAGTCATCACCACCCACATTTCTTGTCTGTTTCACACCTTCACTCAGAGAGAGGACAGACAGCAAGCCAAGTTTATCCAGCACCTACTGGGAAGTAGAAATGGTTCTTCATCTTGCTCTGTCCACACAGTGAGGCCGGGTTAGGCCAGTATCATCCCTATGATGCAGAGGGGAAATGGAGGCAGTGAGTGAGTGTTCAAATCCTATGCCCAGAGTTGCCAGACCAGCTGGTGAGACTTTCATGGAGCAAATATTCGTTGCATTTACCAAGTAGAAGCAGCCTTGGTATCTAGAAATCACTTTTCACTGGGTACTGGCAGCTGGGGCATCACCAGAGTGCACCCCAAACCTAAGGACTTGTGTGCTACATTTGGGCAAAGCTTGGAGTGGTTGGCTCTCGGATCCATTTGGAGTCAGAAGCACTGACTTAAGGGCTATCACCTGCCACAAGAGGAAGGCGGAAGACAGAGAAGACAGCTCCATCAGCAAATACACAGCTGTGCATGGCAGGGGACAGGTAGTATGCAAGGAGGACTTGTCTTAAAGGACAGAACTGAAGGCTTAGCAAACTTTCCACAGCAGTTCTCCTGTGCCTCCGGATCCGGCACCCTCTCAATCCACAGGGAAGGCCTTTCAGAAACACAAATGCCGGCACCACCCCAAACCCACAGCATCAGAAACTGGGGTTGCAGCTCTGGGAGAAGCAAGCATGGAGCATGCCAGATCCCACAAAGGTCTACTGTTCACTGGTGGAGCTGTTTACATTTGACTACAGGTCCACACCAAGGCTGGATACTAGTGAGAGAAACAGCCACGTTTGTACTTGCTGCACAAACCTCATTTTAAGCTTATTTTCCTCTGTTACCTCACATAACCCTCAGGAGCCACAGGGAGAAGCAAGATGGGTACTGTCTTCCTAAGCCACAAAACCCAGGCCAGCTACTGACAGGTCAAAGACAAGGCTGATGAGCACGAGGCTGGGGCACCCGGGCCTGGATGCCTGCCTCCCGGCTCCCAGCCTCCACAGTCATCCTCAGTTCACTTCAGGCTGTACCACTCAGACTTGAAGGCCTGCCACATTCAGGTGGCTGGGTGACGGTCCTGCAGGACCAGACAGGAGCCTGGCCAGGAGCAATCTGAGGCTGCACAACCCATCCTCCTTGCACCCTTGTTCTCAGGGAGCCTGCGTCCACAGCTACAGCCTGAAGACCATTAGGATGTAAGTACAGTGGGTAGATAAACGCTTAAAGTGAGAAATGTGATCACTAGCATATCTTGGGGTGTTCGCTTCTAGGTGGCAAGGCCCTGCAAAGTACATCTCCCACAAAGATGCTGTTTGTAAAACACAAAACTACACTTGGTTGCTAGATCTTGCCTGTACTCCTAGCTACTCAGGAGGCTGAGGTCTGAGGATCATGGTTTGAAGCCAGCATGGGTAGGTAGGGAAGCCCAAAAGAGTCTTATCTTCAACTAATGAGTAAAAAGCTGAAAGTAGAGCTGTGGTTAAAGTGGCAGAATGCCAGCCTTGAGGGGGGGAAAAAACAACAACTGTAAGGGAGTCTGGGTGTCAGCTGTAACCCTAGCTACTCAGGAACTGAGATCTGCGGGTCACTGGGCAAAGCCAGCCCAGTTAGGAAAGTCTGTGAGACTCTTATCTCCTTCTAAACAGTGACTCAAGTGGTAGAACACTAGTTTTAAGTAAAAGATCTCAGAGAGAGAGCCTAGACCCTGAGTTCAAGCCCCAGTATGAGCTCATGTGTATGTGCGCGCGCACACCGCCCCCCCAAACCACATATACAAATCCACTCCAGATGAAGTACAGTTGCCTCTTGCAGATGGTTCTGGGATCCCCAGAAGTAAGACATCCTGGCAGGGTGCAGTGGGGTGGGGGCTGGCTGTCCATTTGAGGCAGCTCTGAGAAGAGCTCAGTATTCAGCAGGGAGTCATAAAAAGTGCACAGCCAGAAACTCTCTAGAGACAAAGAGCCTTCATCATCAATCCTGTCATTTCTCCCAGCTTCTCCTGACCCCCACTTCTTACCCCCGTTTGCCAGTACTGGGGTCTGAACTCAAAGTCTCACTTTTATTCTGCTGGCTTGCTGGGGTAGATTGGCTGATGCTTTACCACTTGAACCATGTCTCCAGCTAGGCATTTTTGCTGGCTAATGAGAAGTAGACTCTTAAAGACTTTTCTATCCAGACTGGCTTTGAACCACAACCTTCTAGTTCTCAGCCCCTTGAGTAGGATTGCAGGTGTGAGCCACTGGTGCCTGGCTGTTCCCAGCTTTTCTAGGCCTGCTTCTAGCTTTGGAAAGAAGTTCTGCCATTGACACCTGTGCATATTTGTTCCATTACCTTCCCCTCTATCCAGAATGACAGAATGATCCACCTACCCAACCACCAGCTGTGGCATTTTGGATTGCTCACTTGACCTCATTGAAAAACTAGTAATAATTCTTACCATCCAACAAATGAGGCTCTCTATGTAAAATGTCAAGCCCACAGTAGATGATCCATAAATGTTCATTTCCCTTCCTTAAAATCCTGCCCTCCTCGCTGCGAAAAGAGACAAATGTACCAGTTAAGGGCAAACATGGCGGTGTGTAGCAGGTTATAAAGCCCTGCCAACATTAGTCTTATCTCCTTGGGCAATGGCTCCAAGTTTAAAAGTGCAATACTTATTTAGATGGTTATTCTTCACTATAAGTACAACACACGTTTACAGAGATCTTTATTTTTCTCTGTAAACATAGCAAATGACTAGGGAAAATAAAATCTTAAGCTGGCAGGACTGGAATGATCTTCTTTATGATCATCATTTTGGTTTTTTTTTTCCAGCTTTATACCAGTGCATTCTGCTGTCATGTTCTATTCTAATTTGGAGGAGGGAGTGGGTGGAGAGGGCCACCTCCCATAATAGCATAAGGGATCATCATTGGGAAAATAAGATTGCATTTACAACTGAGTAGCACAGATGACATCCCAAGGATCCACAAGACTAGTCTTACTGGACATGACATTGCAATTTAATGAATTATAAAAATGTCTCCCATGGACTCTGTGTATATGCATGTGTGTGTGCATGTGCACATGTGCATGGGGGTGGGGTAAGGGGCTGGGTGTGCCTGTCTTGGGGCTTGAACTCAGGGCTTTGGTGCTGTCCCAGAGCTTTTTTTACTCAAACCTGATACTCTGCCACTTGAGCCACAGTTCCACTTCTGGCATTTGTGGTGGTTAACTGGAGATAAGTCTCACAGACATTTCTGCCAGGGCTGGCTTTGAACCACAATCCTTGGATTTCAACCTCCTGGGTGGCTAGGATTACAGACATGAGACACCAACTCCCAGCTATAAGACTCTTATCTCCAATTAAGTACCCTCTCCTCCCTCCCCCCCCCCACAAAAATATGAAGTGGACCTGTAGCTTGGGTTATGGAACTCTGGCCTTGAGCAAGAAAACTCAGGGTCAGTGCCCAGGCCCTAAGCTCAGGCCCTAGGGCTGGCAGAGAGAAAGAGGGGAGGGATGGAGGGAGGGAGGGAGGGAGGGAGGGAGGGAGGGAGGGAGGGAGGAAGGGAGGGAGGGAGAGAGAGAAATATATGTATAGATAATGGTCAAGAGGAATCTATGGCCATATCACCCTGAATGGGCTTGTTCTTGTCTGATCTTGGAAGCTAAGTAGGGTTGGGCCTGGTTAGTACTTGGATGGGAGATAATGGTGAAGAGGAAGGGTAAGGAGGGAGAGTGATGCAGAGATGAGCATGACAAGGTACATTGCATGCATATATGTATATGTCAAAATGGAGCTCCCCTGTGTGAATAACTGATGTTAATAAAAATGTAGGAAAAATTTTTTTTGATATCTCTCATGGTGTTGAGTTACTGGACACTACCCAGACAGTGGGTGAGAAAAACCTTATACAGTTTAGCAACTTAAAGAGATGATCAAGTGATGTAAGCATGAGACCAAAGATATAATCAGCCCAACAAAGAAGAGATTGTCAGTCAAACCCACTCATTAGACAGATGGGGAAATGGAGGCCTTGAGATGCCTTCAGGCCTTCCTGAGATCACACATACTAATGATAAAGACTAAAATAATTAGGAGAATTGTGGCATGTGTGAATGACTGAGGGAAAAAAACAACCTAGGAAAGTGTCCTTAGCTAGAGTACTACAGCTAGAGAACTATGACCAGTGGGGTCATCCAGAGGGGAATAAAGACCCAGCAGATCCCCTTTGCCTACAGTCTTTGCCCTCATTAAAAAAAAGTAGTATCTTTGTGTCATTTTTGCCTTAGTCTATTTATTAATTTTTCCTTCTTGGGAGGAAAGCAGACACATTCTGAGGCCAAGCATTCTGGGAGAGGCTATGGCTGCCCACATCCCTGACCACTCTGGGCAGAGTAAAGAAGTGGAGTGCCCAGCTCTACAGCAAGGAAAGAGAGACCAAAAACCCAGGGACGAGGCCTCATTCCCACAGCAGAAAACAAACCAAAGGAGCGTGCTCCCTCTAGGCAGACACACAAAACCAGTCTGGACATGCATGTAGCTGAGAGGTGGCAGATGGGGCCTAGCACTGGAGCTGTGTTGGAGGAGAGAACATTTACATTTGGGGGTCATCCCACAGGAAGAGTTATGGTCCCTAGAATATCCCTGGGGCTTGGGACACAGCACAGGATAGGCAGCCCCTTCCCCACCTTCTACCTCTGTTTCCCTGGCACAGGCCATCCAGGACAGAGAGGGCAGCAGCTTCCAGCCCTAGTAAGCTGGCCTTCACTTGTTCTTTTCTATTTCGGATCTCCAGTCCTCTTGGAGCACCTCTCCTTATTTGGCCCTATTAAGCACTATGCATTTATATCTAGAAGTACACAGGCTAGAAATTAACAAGGAAACCCCATCAAGGATGACTCAAGTATGAATACCAAAGCTGTGGGTAGGGCAGGAGGTGTTTAAGAGAGAAAAGGGATAAGGCCTCAAAACAATTTTGCACGTGTTGATTTTAGAGGAGACCCTGGGTAGGGACCTGTTAACACTTTCACCTTGAAAGGAAAGTGTCAGCTCTTGGTGGTGCTGGTTTTGCCTGGAACTTTTACTGTTGAGCTCCTGCCACTAGCACCTGTGGCCTGAAGAGATGTTTCCTTGTGAACATAGGACTGCCTCCCTGCTTTCTGTGAAGATCCTCTACCTAGCAGAGGCCTAGTTAACACCCACATCTAAGAACTCCATCTCCCTGTCTCTGAGCCTTGCCTAGCCTCACCTTACCTCAGGAAAGGGTGACATGGTCCCTCTGTATTCCCTCTGGATATCAAGTGGTCATTTGACAATGCCATGGCTATTTCAAGCAATGGCCTGCCTGTTAAACTGGCCACAGAGTCATCTCCTGAGGTCTGTGGAAGGCCTGTGATGGGGCTGGAGTCTGCCTCTAAAAACTTCCAAGGGGAGGAGAAGGAGCAAGAAGGAAGAAGAGCCATGTGTCATGCCAGGAGCAGAGGCAGGTGAGAGTCAACTTGCCTAACCCCAGATCTACCAACGCAGCCTTGTACAGTGACAAAGTGAGACTGTGTTTCCGGATTCTTCTTGTTGTTGTTCCAGACTGGGGCTTAAAGTCAGGGATTTGAACTCTTGCTTGGCTTGTTCACTCAAGGCTGGCATTCTACCTCCTGAGCCACAGCTTCACTTCTGGCATTTTGCTGGTTAGAAATAAGAGTTTAACGGATTTTTCAGCCTGGGCTGGCTTTGAACCTTACAGACATGAGCTACAGGTGCCAGCTTCAGAATGTGTTTCTTATTGATCAATTTTCCACCCCAATCCGTAAAGAAAAATGTTTAACTCTTCCCCCTTCTCCCTTTTATGTGGTCATTCTGCCACTGTTTGGCTCAGGGCTGAATTCTAGCACAGCTCTTCTGCTCCACGCTGAAGGCCCAGTCCACAGTTTGGGTTTTGCTGTTTTTCGTTGCTGTGTGACTTTTTCTCTGAGTTTCTAGGCAGACAAGTGCTGTATCAGTTGTTGGAGAGAGAAGGCCAGCTCAGCCTTGGGACTGAGGTCTGGGGTGCCCACAGTCTTGAGGTCCACCTCTCGGGAAGCTTTTCCCAAATGGTCAGGCAGGCCCTTGTGGAAATGTCCACTGAGACAACAGCAGGAGGTTAAGTGACATGTATGTGTTGATGGGTGAAAGGGGTGTGCCCTCCTTACTTCCCATCATTCACAAGTGTGACTCTGACATTTTCCCCAAATCCTCTCTCAATGTGAACATAGACAAATGACCACTAAAACAGTTGGGAAGGGAGCCCTAGCTCCTCTTCATGGCAGTAAGGATGGACCAGCACTGGTATTCTGAAAGTAGTGGAGTGTGGAGGGAACAAATGCATTGGCGGGAACATAGCAGGCACTCCTGAAAGCTGGAGGCTAAGAATCTCCAGAGGTAGTTAAGACTCTGTCAACACAGAGTCCTTTCTAAGGAGACAAGCATCTGTCACAAAAACACAAACAAACAAAAACCAAATTTTACAAAATAAGCAACTGGGTCTCCCTTCCAAAAGTGCCCTGATCTGAGAGACGGGCAGATGCCCAGAGACCCAGAGCAAAGCAGCATGTGGTGCTGCGATATCTCCTCCAGCAGGCAACTTTCCAGAAAGTGGAGTTTTCAGACCAGCAGCAAATAGAAAGGCAACATGAATTATGAGTACCCCAAACTCAGCATGAGCCACCACAAAGCCTTGAGGACCAGACTGCCCCCACAATGGGCCTCTCTGAGCCTCAGCCCTGGTTGTGATTAACATGCAGCAGGCTGTTCCGTGGGAGGGGAAGGAGGGAGGGGCAGGGGTCAGGTGGCATGTCCTTAAATCATGCTGCTGCCCTCAGTGGCTACAGTTCCCCTCTCCTCAGTCTGGGGACTCTCTGGGGTTTATGCAAACTAAATAGCTGTGCTTAGATTGGAATTAGGAGATAGAATGTACCAGAGACCCACAGAATGGTTGGCCTCCTCTCTCAGCTGCTTGGGCAGGGAGGGAGTGTGGAGGCCTGTCCATCTTTTCTTAGTCTGCTTCTCAAAGATTTGCTTTTGCTTTCTTTCTTTTCTTTTTCCTTTTGGTAATTCCTTCTAAGACACTGCCATGAATACCGTTCACTTATTCTTGTCTGGCTTCAACTCACTCTCGTCACTTTCTTTCTTGAGCTACGTAAGACTTACAATTCCCCGTTTTCTATAGGGGAACTCAGCCATGAGAAATCTCTTATAAATTCTCCCCAAAAGGAACCAGTTCTCAGAAGATCCTTCAAGACAAGCTCAGCTGCGGCGGCCGGGCTGTGGGCGCCCAGCAAGAATCCTAATTGTCCCAGAGCCACACACATGCCCGGGTGGGGGAGGGGACACTGAGGGACAGGGGCCACCAGATTTTGAAAACAACCCTCTCTTTGGGGATTGGGTTTGGTCATTCACCTTAAGCCCATCCAACCAAAACTAAAACTAAAACAGAACTAAGAAATAGAAGTGCCAACTATCCTACTGTGGAACTCAGTCCTCCTCCCAAAACACTTAGAGACAGACTGGGCTGCTAAGACATTGAAGATGGTCACCTTGAGGCACCTCAGTGAATGAGCAACTATGAGGGCAGAGGCTACTGTGGGGCTAGGATCCTAGTCCACATTTTACCCTGGAGGAAGCTCTACACAGTGAGGAATCTGCCCTGACGTCAACTTGATAGGACCTGTCTGTGAAATGGCATGGAGGCCAACTACCTCAAGATCTCCAGAAGCCAGCTCGGAGACAAGAATGTGTGTGCAAGTGGTGAGCTTCAGAGACAACAGGGTACCTATAGGAGGATATTGGGGTCAAGCCATTAAAGGTGGCAGATAAGGAACTTCAGCACAGCCTTGCCTGGCTAAGTTTTTCTAGACTCCACTTTCTGGCAACGGCTAGACCCAGTTAAGGGCAAGGGAGCTGGGGTATCAACACACCTGTTTCACTGCCACCATTTGCTCAGGAGGATGCTGGGTGGGGACACCTGGCACATGGCCTGCCACAAGGGTAGCGGTAAAGGAGAGCAGCTCAGGCACAGTCCTATCGCTGCTAGGGTCCACTGACCATGGGTGGGGGGCAAGGCACGAATCTTCTGCTGCAAACATTAGTGGCCCAAACTGCCACTGGGAAATAGCAGCACTTTTCCTTCCACAGCCCCTGGTTGGCTGTGAGGCATAGGGTGGGGATTATTACTCATCCATGTTTCTGAGGTATAAACAGGGGTTTATGCCTGGCCTAGGTCCCATGGCCTTCCAATAGTGTGTGTACCGTACAGTTCCTCAGCCCAGAGCTCAGCCTTCTCCAAGCTCACCACCTGCAGAACCCTCCTGAAGCAACAGCCCTGTGACTCCATGAGATCATAAACAAGGAGGGGACATCTTGATAACTTGGGCAAGAGCATCAAATCCTCCCTTCCCTTCCTTTTTTTAAAAATTTATTTATTTATTTATTGGCAGTATTGGGGCTTTGAACTCAGCTTGGGTACTATCCATGGTTTTTTTGTTTTGTTTTGTTTTGTTTTTGCTTAAGGCTCTACCACTCTGAGCCGCTTCCAGGTTTTGGTGGCTAAATAGAGATAAGCGTCTCATAGACTTTCCTGACCACGCTGGCTTCATACTCTGATCCTCAGATCTCAACCTCCTGATTAGCTAGGATTATATGCATGAACCAGGAGCACCTAGCTTCCTTCCTCTCCTTTTTGTGCCTAGGGAGAAATAAATGGTGGTGAGGGAAACATGAATGCCCTTTTAATGGCAAGCCTGTCCAGTGTTGGGTCACTTGTGATCTCTGTCACATCGTCTTACTGGGCAGCACTTATGTCCTTGTTTGCTCCTACCACACATCAATGTCTGATGCCAGAGGGTACATCTTTTCATTTCTGTGGGATCCATGCTTGGTGCCCAGTGAGCCCTCAAGAAATCCTTGCTGACAATGGACTGTTCAATGAGGGAACATATGGATACAACTGGGATGACATAAGAAGTGTCCTGACAAGCAAACCTCAGGAGGTAGATATTGTCAGGGATAGCAGAGGACACTGGTCACCACTACCTTGCCTTTGAGGACCCCTACCACATCTTTGTAGTCTACCTGACTCCAGTAAACACAGCTGGCCACAGGGAGGCTGGCCGAACCTAGAGAGGAGGTGATGAAGACAGGTGACTCAATGTAGATTGCTTCTTATTGAGATACTTACAGAGTCAAGCGCAGTCAGTATTGCTATGTAGGTGAGATCTTGATGTTTCACGGGGCCCATGTATTAGAGGCTTGGTCCCCAGGTTAGTGCTACTGGCAGGTAGAACTTTTCAGATATGGGGCTTAGTGGAAGGTTTTTTTTTTTTGTTTTGTTTTGTTGTTGTTGTTGTTTTTGTTGTTTGTTTGTTTGTTTTGCCAGTCCTGGGCCTTGGACTCAGGGCCTGAGCACTGTCCCTGGCTTCTTTTTTTTGCTCAAGGCTAGCACTCTGCCACTTGAGTCACAGTGCCACTTCTGGCCATTTTCTGTATATGTGGTGCTGAGGAATCGAACCCAGGGCTTCAAGTATATGAGGCAAGCGCTCTTGCCACTAGGCCATATCCCCAGCCCAAAGTGGAAGGTTTTGAGGTGTCACGAGTTTGACCTCCTCTCTCTCACTTCCTGACTATGAAGCAATGGCTTTGTTCCACCACATGCTTCTGCCATAATGCACTGCCTCTCCACAGTCCCTGAGCAATAGGGCCAATGGATGATGGACTGGAATCACTGCAACTGTGAGCCCAGATCAACCTTGTCTCTCTGTAAGTTGATTACCTAATCAACTACAGTTGTTGTAAAAGAAAATCATACCATGAAAAAAGAGGGGACAGTGACAAGGAAATAATGAGATATCCTACATATCCTTACTTGGATTTTCCTAACCATGTTTTGCAATCCTATTGAACAACTTCAAAATGTAGATACTGACCTTGGTCTAACCACACCTCCTGTTCTGATTCTCTCAGGGTTGCTTCTCGGTGTATACCTGTGCACATACATGTGCAGGTTCATTTATCTACCACTTAAGTTGGGGCACCCTTTATGCATATTTCTCTAGAGACTCATCTAAATTGGAGCATGAATCAATAATTTATTCCTGGGGGGCCTGGAGCTGTAACTCAGTGATAGAACACTTGGCCAGCATGCACAAGGCCCCAGGCTCAACCCTTAGCATTACACAAATAATTAAAAATAGTTATTTTAATAGCTGAGTACTATTCCACAGTAGCAATGATCCATAGGTTGTTTAATTACTTGACTGCTAAAGAACATCTTTGTTGTTTGTGAGGTTTTGTTGTTCCTAATAAAGTGGCTATAAAGTTTTTGTATAAAGATAAAATTTCACTTCACTGAGATAAATACATGCCCAAGAGTATACTTGCTGGGTCATATGTCACACGTTTCACACATTTACTTCTTTTTGTCAGTTGTGGTGCTTGAACTCAAGATCTGGGAATTGTCCCTGAGTTCTTTTGCTCAAGGCTAGTGCTCTATTACTTTGAGCCCCAGCTCCACTTCTAGTTTTTTGGTGGTTAAGTGGAGTTAAGAGCCTCAGTGACTTTCCTGCTTGGGCTGGCTTTGAACCACTTCTATACATGTGGTGTTGAGGAATCGAACCTAGGGCTTCATGTATACGAGGTAAGCACTCTTGCCACTAGGCCACATTCCCAGCCCCTCTCCCACTTTCTCAATGGCTGATGTGGTTGCTATTTCTCTGTTTCAACTATTCTGATAAAAATGTCATGATAAACTCACAGTACTTTTTTGGGAAGGGAAGTGAGCTGGTCTTGAGGCTTGAACTCAGGACCTGAACACTGTCCTGAACATTTATACTCAAGAGTAGTGCTCTACCAATTGGGCAACAGCTCCATTTCTGGGATATTTGCTTCTTAATTGGAGATAAGAGTCTCATGAACTTTCCTGCCTGGTCTGGCTTCGAACCTCAATCCTCAGATCTCAGTCTCCTGAGAGGCTAGAACTACCACTGGCTCCTGGCTCATCATACTTTTTTAATGGGCACTTGCCTGATAGCTAATGGAGTTAAACATCTTCACAATACTCTATGTATTCTAGATACTTGCTCTTTGCTGGGTATGAGGTCTGAAAATATTGTCTCCCTGTCTGCAGTTTAGTTCTTTGTCATCTCCACATTTTAGCTTTGGCGAGGCCCATCTTATCCATTTTTCCTTTTACAGATCTTGATATGGGGCTCAGGCAGGTCTATGGATCCTGCTCTTGGACTCTAGTGCACATATTCTTTCTCAATGTTCATCAGCCGATTTGGTACCTTCCAGCCATCTCCTAGGGACTGGTTCAAGGTGGTACGTGACCTGGTAGGGGGATAACACAAAGATACTCAAAGGTTTTTGTTGTTGATGATGTTTTTGTTTGTTTTGATAGCAGTTGTGAGGTTTGAACTTGGGACCTAGGTGCTATCCCTTAGCATTTTCACTCAAGGCTAGCACTTTACCACTTATGCCGCACCTCAACTTCTGGCTCTTTCTCTGGTTAACTGGAGAAAAAAGTTTCTGCCTTGGCTAGTTTTGAACCATGATCCTCAGATCTCAGCCTCCTGAGTAGTTGAGATTGTAGGCATGAGTCCCAGTACCCAGCTTAAGTCATCTTTAAACATGGCCTTGAACATATGAATTCTGCCAGAGCAGGGGCTCTAAGCCTACAGGGAGTCAAGAAAAATAGTCTCCCTCTCCCTTTCTCCCTCTCTCTCTCTCTCTCTCTCTCTCTCTCTCTCTCTCTCTCTCTCTCTCTCTCTCTCACACACACACACACACACACACACACATCACACCACACCGCACCACTTCTTTCTTCCCTGAGATCAGGTATAAAATCTTTCCTTTCCTTTAATGGTCCCACTGTCCTGGACCCACTTCCCTTGTCAAAGAAAAAGTCTCTTTCTGGGCCATGTCCTCTTAGTTACCTAGCCTGGATGACTTCATTGTCCTCCCCAGTCCTGAGCAACGTGGTACCCTCCTGGGGAGGACTCCATTTTAACCATCAACAACTAGGCTCAGCAGGTTACCACTAAGGGACAAATTGTGAATTGTTGGGCTCCACTGAAAACCAGATTCACTGTTGAAACTTCAGCCAGTGCTAGCTTGTCTGGGTCACCATCAGGATCTCTGAGGGGAGCCCAGATGCAACAGTGAACCCTGGCCTGGATAGAACAATTTCTGTCAACAACAATACTCCATTTTTATCATACATTTGTAATATTGGATGGTTCTGAATACTGACAGGAAATAATCTCATATCCAAACCTAACACACATGAAGAGAGGCATATCTATACCAAAGGTTGGGCTTCTCAGAGTAATGTGTCTGCCCGGAACCTGTTGTCCACCACTCCTCTGAGCCACATGCACAGGCTCTGTGGTGTCTGAAGAGAACAACTGAGCCATGAAATTGAAGTGGTATGGAGGAACTGATGGAAAGGAAGGGATTCAACACTCTGGGCTTTATTCCTACTGCCCAGCAACCAAGTTCCATCAACTTCAACAACAGGTGTCACAAATGTCCCAGAAAAACACCCCCAAATAAGACCAAAAACATCTCCTACCATGCCAAAAGAGACAGTAGTGAGGCCAAACTACAGGTTACTTTGGTGCTGGGAACTGTTTATGTGGAGAAGCAGGCAGGCCTTTGCCCGCCTTGCAGGCAAACACTTTTCCCTTCTGGCCTGGCAACACTTTACTCTGGAGGTTCTGTTGTAGCATCCAAGCAGAGCAAAAGGCAGGTGTCACAGGTGGGACCTAAAAGGGCCCATGCAGGGAAAGGCCATCCTTTGCGGATAGGCCACCCCAAAGAAGCACAGCTGCAAACTTGAAGTGAACCACAGGCCATGATTGGCTAGCAGACGGGCCTTACTCACTGTCTCTGAATGGCCATTGCCTCGGCCCGGCAGTGAAAGAGGCATTCGAGGAGAGCTTTGCAGCACCTGTCATATTGATCTAGCACTGAATTAGGAGGCTTGAGGCCTCTCAAGGCCCCAGGCATACGCGGGCATAGCACCTCCCTTCCTCTAAAGAGCTTGCTGAGCAGCCACTCCACTGTTTCCCAAGAAGGAGACCCCCGACCCCGACAATCCATCAAGTGGATGCAAATCTGGCCCAGACAAAACCAGGCAAATAGCACCCCTCTCCACATAATGGCCCGAGAGGGAGAGAAGAGCCTGCTCAACAATGACTACTGTGTACACATCGCGCTAAGTATCCCAACTTCTGATTAGCTTCATCATGATTTGTGTGCATACCCGCCTCTTTTGAACTGCTCCCAAGTTCACAGCACAAGTTAACTCAAGGTTAACCTCAAACAGTGGACTTCGGGAAGCTGCTGCTACTGCTTAGGAGCCTTTTTGGAAATCCAGTGCTCAGCCCAGCAAGGAGCAGAGTACGCTGAGACTGTGTTAATCACAGGCTCGAGGCTTCTGCTGGAATTGATGTGTGGAGAGATTCTCAGGTTACCCCTGAGCTGTGCCCCGCATGGAGAATGTAGGTAAGTTGGATGGCTACCACTTGCCAGGTGGGAACTTTGAGACAGGGCCTCTGGCCACCTGCTTTCAGTGAATATCCACAGGAATGTTCATCTGGGGACAGCTGCTGAGGGATGCTTGCAAAGCCAGGCATCTTTCTGGTGTCACTGGAGAACACATGTGGGTTTCTGGGAGGAGTGCATCTCAACATGCTTGTATGTGCCTGCACCCTGGGTTCAGCCTCCCTTTAGTGTACTGGATCTTTCCATCCATAAGCTCCTCGTGTCTTCCAGGCACCATGTCCCACAGAGGCAGATCAGGCTCTGCACCTCTGTACCTGTTTTTCCTGAGGCCACAATGGAGCAAAGTCCCTGCCATCTACTCAGCCAGTGTTGTCCTGGATTTCTTCCTACCTGAGTCTCCCACATCAGAGGAAGCTCAGAGCCAGTGTGGTAATCACCATGGCCCCATTGCAGCAGCCTGTATCCCGTGCCTGGGTTCTAGAAAACTCCTCAGCAGTCTCTGCTTTGGCTTCTCTGCCCCCACTGTCTTATGCCCCTTGGGAAAGCCAGCAAAGGCTTCAAACTCCCCTTCTAAGCACTGGCATATAGAGAGGCCATATACACTACATTGTTCCCATACATTGATAAATTAGGCCCCATTGTTCCTATACATATATAAATTAGGCCCTGAAAGAGATCAACAATACTAATAATAAAAATGAACAATTACAATAATACACACACAAAAAAGAATTTCCATCAGCATCCATTCTTCTTGGATCTAGTCAAGTAAAATAAGGGTTATTTAACTGGAGTACTAAGATCATTGATCTAGGAACAGGGAGGGTACTACTCGACTAATGGGTGGATGGCGCTGGCAGCTGGATACCAGTTGGATACGCTAGATATCGCTACACATATCCAGGGCAGGAGGGGTTTTATTCATGTAATATTTTTAGGCCATTATTGACCACAGGTAACTGAAACCACAGACAAGGGGGCTATTCACAAAGCAGAAGGTATACTCCTTTCTTATTTTCCTAGAGCCACAGAGTGGGAAAAACATAGCTTGAGATGCCTGTTCCTTAGGATAATGACGACCACTACTAATGCCTAAAGCCACCTGGTTGCTGCTTAGTGCCACCAGACTCACCCTGCTTCCACATCTGGCTGGCACAGTCCAAATTAATACATAGTTTTTGGCTTCCAGGGAGAGGAGACCATTTTATTTTCAATTCTTCCCTGTGCTTCCAGCCAGAGTCACTCTACCCCCGGTGGTCCGTCCCCTCCTATGCCAGTAAGCCATCTCATGTCCTAGATGTTCCTTGCTGCCTCCACCTCCACCACAGCCCTTGGAGGCAGTCAGTGAAACAAAGCCAGAGTCAGGAAGGGAGAGGCCTGAAAACATACTCTGTCTCAGAAGAGGACCCAGAGGTACAGATGCTACCCACGGGGTAGAGTGTCAGGAAGCAAGGCAGGTTGCAGGAAAAGGTCATGAGAGCATTTCCAAGGCCAAGAGAGGGACATGAGGCTGGCTGGCTGTGGGAGAGGGGTGTCTGAGAGGAGAGAGCTGCCCCGCTGGAGGCTGATGGCATTCACAAAGCCACAAGACGCCAGCAATGTTCACCGTCTTTGGCAAGAATCTGAGAACATAGCCCTGGGACAATGATGTCATCTACTTGAAAGTCTTCTGTAGTCCAGACCCAAGAGTAACTAGACATACAGACGATTGGGATATAAGTGCTGACAGACAACAGGCTCTGTGGGGACAGATCTGTTCCTGTAGGGAGTTATCTCTTGCTGAGGTGACAAAAATCAAGGAGGGCTTCCTGGAGGCTGTGATGCTGAGACTGGGCCATGAAGGGCATTAGGATTTTGAATGAAGGAGAAAGGAGAAAGGATTCAGGTGAAGCCACTGACTACCTTTCAGGAGGTACCTGAAGCGGCATAGCTGGTGGAAGCCACTCCAGGAGCCCAGGCTGAAAGCAGGTGCACTGGTGGGCAGAGAGGTGGAGACACAGAAGAACACCACATCCTGAGGGCTGCAGCACAGAAGTGGAGACAAGGCTGGGCCAAGGTGTGTGCTGGTAGGACAAGTGACTATGAACTGCCCACTCTCTGCTGGAACCAGATAGCTGTCCTAATGTCCCCAGGCTAGGGGGCAGGTACACTGCAGAGACCCAGTCTGATTAAATCCACTGTCTCAACCCAGGCCCAAGCTGTATATCTCCAACGTGGGAGAAGTGACACCTTGCAGCCTGCACACAGCTTCATTTCCAAAAAGAATGGGAGAGAGAGGGAAGGTCAGGAGACAGGCGCTGCCGTAAATTTGATGGAAGGTTTAGCTGGAAACCCCATTAAATCCACACACGGCTCAATGCTGGGCAATGTCCTTCCTCCAGTCTGCCGAATAGGGCCAAGGAGGTGAGGGACTCACTAAGTAATGTCCTCATTTTTTGGTGTTTCCTATTACCCAGGGGATGAAAAACCCATTACCCATAAGGTTTAGTGGCACTTGGGCCCAAGACTGCGATATTGTCCTTTACGTAAGCTCTCCCCTTGGCCAACACGCACAGCGTTCCTGCACCCTGTTGGCCTCTCTGCCTGTCTCCACCATCTGTTCAGACAACTTCATATCCCTGATGCCCAGGCCTAGCCTCCGATGGTAGGTGCTCTGGCCTGCACTCAATGGGACTCGGGCGATAAGGTGGAGGGGAAGTGCGAGCCAGGTCATGAAAGCCTGTGTTCTGCAGCTGTGAGCCCCAATGCCAGGCCCCTCACAATCCCAGTGTGTCCCCTGTTGCCAATTTCACCTCCAGATGGCTCATTTTCAAAAGGGGCCCAAATAGGAATAACAAGTACCCTAAGTATCCTATCTTAGCCTATAGCTGCGTTTTGGGCTTTGTTTTGTTGTTTGTTGTTTTCCTTGATGTCTGGGCTATTCTAGGACAGGGACAGAGAGACCACAGCTTTGCTTCCTAGGAGGAAAATGCAAGTTTGTCAATGGCCACAAATGTGACCTGGGTCCCCTCCTGAGGGCAGAGCTGGGGCTGGGGTGTGATGGCAGAGTTAGAGCAGACTAAGAGGGCAGGAGGGAGGAAGGAGAAGATGCTGGGTAGAATGAGACTTCAGACATTCAAATAAATAGTCTCAGACATTAGACTTAGACTGGAAAAGATGGCGGGTGTAAGAAGTAGACTTAGCTTTTTGCTTTAAACCTGTACAGAAAGAAATTAAGTTCTGTCATTAAAACTCTTAGCTAGCCAGGAGCCAGTGTCTCATTCCTAGAATCATAGCTAGTCAGGAAGCTGAGATCTGAGGATTACAGTTCAAAGCCAGGCCAGGCAGAAAAGTCAATGAGACTCTTACTTCAATTAACCACGAAAAAGCTTGAAGTGGAGGTGTAGGCCAAGTGGTAGAGCACAGCTTAAGTGAAAAAGCTAAAGGACAGCATCTAGACCCTGAGTTCAAGCCCTAGTACCAGCATTAAACAAACAACAACCACAAATGATCCCTCTGAGCTAGCCAAACTTCAATGCACTGGAAATACATGAAAAATCCAGAGAGGAAATTGAAGTTTCTATATGGCTGTTTACAGTGAGGAGAACATTTCGCTTTTTTAAATCCCTCACACCTCCAGTTCCTTTAAAGAAACTTCTCTTTCCCCCAGGAGATGAAGGTTAAAAAGTCAGATCTATGTCACCAGTCCAATACCATACATAGGAACAGACAGGAGAGACAGATACTTAAGGACATACTTTTGGCTGCCACCATTAATGTGCAATATGCAAAATACACACACACACACACACACACACACACACACACACACTTTTCCATGTGGGCATTTTAACCAGCACTAAATATCCTAATGGTTAAAATCCAGCTGACTGTGGAGGCTCAGCCAGAGGCTGTAGGAATAATTGCCCAGCACTGCTGGCTGAGGTGATCCTTAAGGCAGAGGGGCTCTGTAGGAATGATTTCCCAGCACTGCTGGCTGAGGTGACCCTTAAGGCAGAGGGGGGTCTCATAGACTGAGGCTCCTCGTTAGAACAGAATCATGCAAACAGAGTTTAACATGCTGAACTGGAATCTACTGGGTTTTGCCCACAAACACCTAAGTAGTAATTATGGGTTATTGCAAGGTGACAACCCAGCCATTAAGTAACTCCAGCCTGAGATTCACACAGGGTTGAAGCCAAAGGCTTACAAGTGGATAGGTGACATCTGAGCGTGCAGTCCAGCCTGCAGGGCCTGGCTAGGTTCTGACTATCACTCATCCATAACACCTTCATTGGAGCTGCTGTAAATGGCATCTTTCCCCAAGCACCAGCTGCTCTGGTCCCTTAACTCAGCCTGGGAAAAGCCTGCAATAGCTTCCTAACAGGTCTACTCTGGGGCCCTCCAACCTTCTGGCACAAGAAGTCTAGCCTACAAACACAGTCGTTCATAGAGTCACCCAATCTATGCTCTGAATCAGCATATAGCTCTCCCAGACTTGCTAACTCCTTGCCCTTCTGGGAACAGCCTGGCTAGGAGCTCTACTGACTCGAGCCCTCTTCCATTTCCCTATGGCAAGGAGCTCCACCATGCCAGCTAAAGGCTCGCTTCTCCTTGAAGGCACACTCTGCAATGGGCTAGCACATCTGGGAGGAAAGAATGCAGATTCTGGAGAAAGTAAAGGCCTTACCCTTCCTGGGCCAGGAAACAACTCGCCCTCCTGCACGAGATCCACTAGCCAATGCTGCTGGGCCTTGGGCCTTGGGCCCTGGGGCAACGTGGAGACACGAAGCCCCTGCAAGGCATTCAGCCGCTGCTGAGTTCATTCAGAGGAGAGATTCTATAACCAAAATCTGGAAACCAAGTCTGTTTTCCCTCTTGCTATAAGGCAGGTGTTTTAGGCTTGAACACGGGGCCTTAGCTTTATTGTTAAAGGCTGGCATTCCACCACTTGAACCACAGGTTCACATCCAGTATTTCTGATAGTTAATTGAACAGGGACTTCTCTGCCTAGGCTGGTTTTGAACTGCAATCCTCAGATCTCAGCTAGGATTACAGGCATGAACCACAAACACTCATTAATTAGCTTCTTTTTTTTTTTTTTTTTGGCCAGTCCTGGGCCTTGGACTCAGGGCCTGAGCACTGTCCCTGGCTTCTTCCCGCTCAAGGCTAGCACTCTGCCACTTGAGCCACAGCGCCGCTTCTGGCCGTTTTCTGTATATGTGGTGCTGGGGAATCGAACCTAGGGCCTCGTGTATCCGAGGCAGGCACTCTTGCCACTAGGCTATATCCCCAGCCCATTTAATTAGCTTCTTAAGTGTATAAAACTCCTTATTCTGATTTTCTGTTTGTATTTCATCATTATGTTTCAGTTCAGTGGATTCATAGTTTCAAACTAGAGCTGGGCATTAATTTTTTTAAAACGTGTCTCCTATTCAGCTAAGCCTTTAAACACCAGAAAGTGATGCTTTTTAATTTACTGTCATTATTGTGCTCATGTAGCTCTTCTTGGACCTAATTGTTTGTATAAAGAGACAGACTTCCTCAGTTATAACCATTATTAGCAATAAGAACTAGATAATCAACTGCACTGGCTATTGCTACTCACTTCATACACATTGAATATTTCTGACTCAATAAAGTATATAAGAGAAAACTGCTCTAGGTCTATTCTTCTGAAGTTCACAATCCTTCAACTTTTTTTCATCAGAGACCCAGACTCAGCCAACATTTTAATTATCCATCTCAATCAGAACAGCTTTTCCTAGAAGCTACAACTAAAGAGTTTTGTTTTTGTTTTTAAAGCTCAGTGCTGGTGGTTCACACCTGTAATTCTAGCTATTCAGAAGGCTGAAAATTGGAGGATTGAGGTTTGAGACCAGCCTCAGTAGGAAAGTCTGAGAGACTCAATCTCCAAAATAACTGGAAAAGGCTGGGCTGGAGGCATGGCTCAAGTGGTAGAATGCTACCCATGGAAGCTTGGGGCCTTCAGTTCAAACACTGGTTCCAGCAAACAAAACTAAAAAAATAAAATGAACAAACAACATTCTACAGCATATTCCAGTATCAAAACTGAAGCAGCCAGTAATAGCCTTTTAGACCATGAGCTTCCCACACAGGCCCAAAGGTCCCTTCAGTTCCACCCTTAGGTATGTTCCCAGGAGAAACGTAAACATACCAAAACTGTTTAAAGAGATTCGTAAACAGCGCAGACTAGCTCCAGACTGGAAGCAACCCAACGGGCTATCCACTTAAGAACACAACCAGCATATTGTGCTAGTCCCAGAAAAAGAATAAATACTACTCAACAATGAGAACAAACCAACCACAACTACATGTAGCAACATGAAAGAACCCCCAAACGGATGATAAGAAGGCAGTCAGACTCCAAAGTGCACACACAGCATCATTCCATTTATATAAAGAACAGAGAGCAAATGTAACTAAGTTAGCATCTTGGAAATCAGGATGCCTCGGGTAGGAGAGGAGGTGGCTGGAGACTGACAGTGGGCCGGGCACAAGGGCTCCAGGTCAGTCACTGTGTGTTTCTTGACCAAACCACCACCAGTGTGCAAACACTATGTGTACATGCTGGGAGTTGGGTATGGTCTGAGTGTGTCTCCTATGGGTTCATGTGTTGGAATCTCAGGCCACAAGGTGGGAGGAGGTGAGACCTTTAAAAGGGGGTCTAGCACAAGGTAATCTGGTGATTCTACTCTCCCAGTGAATTGGTTGTTATCAAGATAGAGTTGTTATGGAGCAAACCTGAGTCCTGAATCTCTTCAACTTCCTGTCTTCCCATGACAGCCCCCTCACCTGGCTCCTCCACAGTGGTCCCCATCCAACAGAGGCCAAACCAACAGGGGCGCCTGATCTTGGATTTTCAACCTCCCAATCTATGTACTAACCTCTTTTCTTTACTAACTTATCCAGTCTTGGGTATTTTGTCATAGCAATGGGGAATTGGTTACAGTATATGCTATAGTCTAATATAGTTTTTGAAGAATCCAGGAGCAGTTCCCTGCCCCTCCTCCTTTGTATTATCCAGGGCCAGTTTTAAGCCTTCTGAGAATAGTTCACTATTTTCCCCATAATCTACATAGGAGAAACCACTAAATGAGAAGGAGTTTGTGCATTGAGTCTATAGTCTAGACTCAGAAGAAGATCAGATTGAGGTGATATGATAACCAAGCTGCAAGGAGCTCTGGGCAAAAAGTATAAGGGGAACAGAAAGGCCAAGTAAACAGCTCTGGGTTGTCAGGGGACTGGTTGATGATACAACATCAACCTTGGATAGGCATGACCTGCACACCTAGAACGAACAGACAGACAGACAGACTGAGAGACAGATACAAGCACACACACACAGGTCACAGGCTCACACCTTGCCAGGACTTTTGTAACCTTTGGACCTCTCACATGCCACTGCCTGCAGAGTGAGGGCAGTTAGCCCAAGTTCCCTGGGCCTGAGGCTAGAGCAACTGGGGATATCTCTTTCAATAAAAGAATAGCAAATGAACAGTGAAGTATAGGGCCACGAAAGAAGATACAAAAAATTTAAGAGCTGCCCCACTTACTTCCACACTAACCACCTTCCCCCCACCAGCCCCAATGGCCTTGCACGCTGACTCCACTGAACAACTCCCTACTGGGCCAGGACCCCAGGGGCAGGGTCCCCACAGGCCTACCCTAGCGGTGCTGGCAGAGCTCGCTTTTCCCTGAAGCTGGTCCAGTGGGCCATGGGCTAGCACTGACAGCCAACAGAGCAAGGTATTCTTGGGATGCCCCACCCCTTCCACCTGGTGCCCCTCTGTATTCCATATCCCCTTTCCCTACCTCCCCAAGACAACCCTTCCAAGAAAAAGACCCACCTTCTTCCCTCCCCCCCTTCTGATTTCTCCTCTTCCTCCTGGTAGGTTCTCATGGATCCCAGAGCAGGGAGTAGCTGCCTAAGTGGGTGAATAACTAGGAGCTCAGAACTAAAATATAAATTTTATTTATTTATTTGTTTGTTTTGGTGGTGGTCTTGGGGCTTGAACTCGGGGCCTGAGTGCTGTCACTCAAGGCTCAAGGCTAGCACTCTACCACTTAAACCACAGCTCCACCTCCAGCTGTTTTTGGTTCTTAATTGGAGATAAGAGTCTCACAGACTTTACTGCCTGGGCTGGCTTTGAACCTTGATCCTCAGGTCTCATCTTCTTAAGTAGCTAGGATTACAGATGTGACCTACCAGTGCCCAGTGGCTTTATTAAAATTTTAATTCTTAAGTACATTTGAGTGTCTTTTGCAAGGCAGATTTGAAATACATTTTGAATTTATTTTGCAAGGCAAAGATTTTAACTTTTCCCTTACATAACAAATTGTCTTAACACTTACATGTCCCCTCCCACAACAGGTGGAAGTTTAATTGCCTCTGCTTCTTGTCTGCTATGAATAGAGATCGTTCTCTACCACCGTTCCAACCACCATGATGCTTTGGGCCAAGCAACCATGAACACTTTGAACTCAGAGTGAAAATAAATTCTCCCTGAAATACATGTAATTGTGATTGTTTGGTAGGCATGGTAACAGTGTTAAGCGGTAGGATTTGTAAGAAGAGATGATTGTACATAAGGGCAAAATCTTCATCAATGGGGACGTTCAGCCCCCTCTTTCTCTTGCAACCGGATATGTATTCTTACCATGATATGCCCTCCGCCATGTTAGAACACAGCACAGAGGTCCTCACCAGATGTTGCCCTTTCATCCTAGAATTCCCAGCCTCCAGAATCCTGAGCTAAGCAAATTTTGTTTCTTTAAAAATTACCCAGGTTAGTCCAATGTGATAACTCATGTCTGTAATCCCAGCTACTTGGGAGCCAGAGATGAGCAGAATTGTGGTTCGGGGCCAACCTGGGCAAAAAGTTAGCTAGACTCCACCTCAATAAATAAGCTGGGTGTGGTGGTATGTACAGAAAATTCCAGGTAGACAGGGGGTATAGGTAATAAGACTGAGGTCTGGGACTGGTCATGGCAAAAAGGTATTATCTGAAAAATAAATGAAGCAGAACAAGGCTGGAGATGTAATTCAAGTAGTAAGAACACCTGCTTGGCAAGCATGAGGTCCTGAATTCAAACCCCAGCACTGCCAAAATAAACAGATTAACCGGAAAAAAAATAGTAAATTACTCGGGCTGTGGTATTCTGTTTAAACAGCAGGAAATAGGCTGATAGTTACCTACAGAACAATCCAGTCTCACAACAAGTATCTTTGATTTAAAGAGATTTAACCTTTGTGAAAGTAGGTTAGATTCCAAATGATCCAAGTCCCAGGCTCCAGTAGAAAAAATGGAGGCCATGCTTTGGGCTTTCCCTATCAGGTTCCTCCACACTGTGCCTGTTCACCCACCCCGGAGCCAACTACAAGAACTATTTCTGTCTCCACTCAGCCAGGTGTGACCCATCCACAGCCCAGCTTAGAAAGCAGAGCAAGCACAGGCACCACTAGCAAGCTCCTCCTGCCATTCACCCAGGACCAATTATAGGCCATTGAGGCTCACAACACCCACCTCCTCCATGGATTATGGACGAGGACAGAGCTTCAGGTGGAAAATGAGAATCCATGACCTGAACCTAAGTCTGCTCAGACACTACATTCCTCCCAATGATTGGCATTGGGCTGATGGTCAGCAAAACAAGCATCCCAGACATTAAGTCACCTGCAGAGCAAACCCCTGGCACTACTATGCCCTCAGCTGCCTCCTCTCTGAACATCTTTCACTCCTGCTTTGCCAGGATAGCAGTTGCCACAGCATGTTGCTGTTGACAAACTAGTCAGCATGCGGCTGAGGTGTCTTGCTACGCAGCCTGCATCCTCCTGAGCAGAGAGATACCTCATTAGCGTGCTATATTTTAGCCCTGAGAAAACAATGCATGCCAAGAGACCATAAACAACAAGTACAAATGCTACAGGTCATGGATGATAGATGCCACCCGTGGATATTCAATGTGGGCCCTGCTTACACAGACAGGAGTAAAGCCCGCTTCTGGGCACATCCATCTTTTCCAAATGCTGATGCAGGGAAAAATCAGTATGGCCAGGGCTCAGTCCTCTCAGCAGAGGCCAAGGGACTTGCCCACCCCCTCCTCCAAGCCTTACTAATTCTGTGAGCCTTGCTCCTGGCAGATGAGTGGCACTGTTTTTGAGTGATGCTTCCAATATTTCCAAACCCTCATTATTTTCCTTAGACTACTAGTACTCATGATTATTATTACAACTTTTTCCCTTCTTGCTAAAGGTCCAGGAATTTTTCTCTTTGAAAAATAAAGTTTCAAAACACACCATCCACTTTTTTAAAAAGGCTGGCCAGTCACAGTTGAGAAAGCAGGCCAAGGCCCAAGGCAAACAGGGCTCTGACAGAGCAGCTCTGTTGGCTGAGGGGTGTGGCCAAATGTAGACACTTTGGCCAGTAGAGGTCACAGCCTATGCATAGACAGAAACCCTGGAGGAACCAGGCAGGAGTCAGTTGTTCCCGATGGCCACTGTCCAGCAGAATGATCTGGGCCCACAGAGACACTAGTCTTTGAGGGCAGCAGCAGCTCCTTCCTAGAACAAGAAGTGTGTGTGTGTGTGTGTGTGTGTGTGTGTGTGTGTGTGTGTGTGTGTGTATGTGTGTGTGTGTATGTGTGTGTGTGTATGAGGGGAGGAAGGAATCTGGTAACAATGGCCTATAAAAACCTAGCCATGGTACTGGGACAACTGAGGTCCCAGGTGTGCAGGAAACTGTCCACCTATGCTAACAGTGGGAAGAAACATGCTCTTGGTGATGCAAACTCTGCAAACTGGCATTTTCATACCAGTCTTTTTTTTTTTAATATATATGTGGTGATGGGGATGGAGGGTTCAATGATTTGCAGAGTCAGATGTGGTCAGATGACAAGGCACAGGGAACCTGTGGTTGCAGGACAAGTATTCCTGGCCCAACCTCCAGTGTGGAAGGAAAAAAAATTCTGTAAGCATTAAAATGACAATCAAAGTTTGAGAGCCCTTAAGGATCCCCCAAGACTCTTTCAAGTCATCTGCAAAGTCAAAACTGTCTTTATACTATGGGATCATCTGTCTTTTTCACTGTCTGGAAGACAGAGCAGCTTGGCTGAGACTATCAGACAACCAATCTATCCAATGCAGAAAAGACAGGAGAAGGACACTTTCTACCAGAGCAGACAAGGAAAGACAAAAGCAGTACTGGGGCTTGAACTCAGGGCCTTTGGCTAGTGCACTATCATTTGAGCCACACCATCAACACTGCTGTTTCTGATTATTGTGGAGATGAAGTCTAGCAAACTTTTCTTCAGGGGCTGGTTTCAAACCTTGATCCCCCAGGTCCCAGCCTCCCAAGAAAGTAGGATTAGATTACAGGCCGAGCCTTCTTGGTTCTGCCTATGCATTTGGTTTGTGTACAGGGGAGTCTGTGAATTCTAGCCACCACTTTGTCTCTGGTGGGGCACACCCCAAATCAGAATGGAGGTCCCATTGAATGTCTGAGACTAGTAAATCTGCAAGTGATATCATAGCTGAGAGGCTTCTCTAGACACAAACTTACACCTCATTCAACTCTCAGACACTCAACTCTGAGCTTGAAGCAGGTGGTGGGCAGGTGACACAGCCTGGGGTCCTGCTACTTCCAAGAGCCCTTTAGCCCTGGCCACCAGCCTGCCTACAACTGCCTATCTGGCAGGACTTTCTGTTCCTAGGCCTCTTCACCTGCCTGTGCAAGTGGTTCCTGTTCTCCTTTTCCTTGGCAAAATGTGATATTGTCATCCTCATGGCCAGAACTTCCGAGGACCCTCCATGTTCACCCTGGAAAGGGCTAGATCTCTCAGCTGATTTCTGAACTGTTGTGCTAGCTCTGGGAGCTGAGAAACATAATAAATGGGCCCGACTCTCTATGTAGCACCTAATTTGCAATAATATTGAAGTCTCCAACAATAACTCATTTACTCTTATAATAAATATATAAAAAAAGACAAATTGCTACATTGAACATGCATTTTCTTCACTGCAAGTAGCTGCTACCCCAGGGAGAAAGCCCTGTGCTGCTAACTAATAGTAAATCCTTTGGAAAATCATGTGTCATAATGATGGACAACCAGGGAAGGGGTATTAAATAGATTTAGAGGTTAGCTACTCTAACAAGAACAAAAGACGTCCTTTGCAAACCCAAACCTATAAGAGCATAGATTGGCCTGTGATTAGCATCCACAATTGACAATCCAGATGCACAAGAGAAAAGTTCTGGTCTAGGCTGAGTACGGCCCACCAGGTGTCAGGACAGAGGGCTAAAAGGGGCAGGGAGCTGGAGAGATCTAGACATATGCAAGCCCCCACTCCTGGATCCTATTTGGCTTGAAAGTCCCAGCTATGTTTCAGCCAGCTCCTACAGAGCAAGTGGTCATGGAACACACACCATAACCTTCTCAGGGCAGACATAAAGGATACAAGGGTACAGCTTTTATCTTCGAGAAGTAAGCATGGCTTGGACAAAAAGGAAGCTCTTGTGGCATTCATATTCAGGAGCCTGGGAACCAAGGCCAACCTTGGCTGGGAGCTCAGCAGAGGCTAAAGCCCCTGGCCTGGAGAAGAGTGGATTGAGGCTCAGATTGCTTTATCCTCCCGCTTTCACCATGGTATTTAGTGGGCTGGCACAGCCATGTGGAGACGGGCTTGGAGGGCCAAGCTTGAGGCAGGGAGGCCACAGAGAAGACCAATTCAGGTCTGGAATTGGCGAATCTGGAATCTATGCAATCCGTTTAGCCAAGTCCTGGGATTTTCCATCCTCAATCTGGAAATATGAAGATTGACATTTATGCCCCAAATCCTGTGTAGCACCTGCCTTCTCATCCATCTTGTATTTAATTTTGAGATTCTCTGCAGCCCTGAAGCCTCTCTACCTGTGGCTGCTTACTGAACTGAGGTGGGCATAGGAGGCTGCAAGAATCATATGCTTGCTGCCTTCCAGGCTCTGTAGAAAGAATCCACCATATCACTGAGGAGGCTGGTGGAAACCCATACCTGCATAACTTCAGGAAGAGTGGTCACACCTTAAACTTGGGCTCTGGGAACTGGCCTGCACTTGGGTGCAGGTCTTGTGGCTGGTATGTAGCACAGCCTCTTGAAGAAATCAAAGCAGATCAGCAGCACTCTGAGGGGCCACAGCTCTGCAGCCTCTCCACAGGTGTCAAGAGCTGATAACTCTACCACTGACCCTCCCAGCACAGGTCAGCACTAAACTGACCAGGAGTGAGCCAATTTCCCCATGAAGTTCAAGGATAGCAGACACCATTTGCAAGCTGACACAAAAGCCAGGGCTTGTCTTCAATCTCATTCACCAATTCACTGAGTCCCAAGCCAATGTGGGGCTTTCTCGTGGGACTGAGTTTCCTCACCTGTACATTAAGGTTGTTGCCTAGATACTAGACTGGATCTCCACAGGGGCTTCTCACCCTCTGGCTCTTATCCATTTATTCATCTATAGATTCAGTGAAGGGAAGTTTTCCACTCTGAGTTGATGACATACGTAATCTACAGCTATGAAATAACACATCCAAACTCCAGAAATTTGTTGCAAAAGAAGCTGCAGCTGTCACTACTTCTGCCTAAGAACTTCAGTCTCTTGGGCACCAACTAACACTTTCGTGTGCCAATCCTCTTGTATTTTTGATAGATTTTGCTTTCCAATTTATTGCCACATTTTAACCCAACATACTGACACATGTTGGAAACTGGAAAGCTTTCCAAAACTTTCTAGAAAGAAAAATAGATAAATATGCCAACTAGAAAGAGCTACAAGTTGCAGGCAGATGGTGTGTGTGTGTGTGTGTGTGTGTGTGTGTGTGTGTGTGTGTAATGTCCTTTGACCTTGGTGAACGAGTTTGTTCACATTTCCTTCCTTCCTTAGTAGCCTGAGTGACTTCATGCCTTTGTGTCCAGAATACAAATAGAAAGATTTGATCTCACTGGTGCTTTATGCCTTCAGGATTGCCAAATTGTTCCTTCCCGGGCATCTAGCCGCTCACTTCTGGAAACCTCTCAATAGGTTAAACAACACGGCTTGGTGATTGATGACAAGTTTGCAATCGCTATCAGTTTACTATTTTAACCAATATATCATAAATCAGGAAGAGGAATGCTGGACCCAACTGGAGGGTGTAGCTTTTGCTCATTACCTGGGAGGATTATAGCCATTTCATAGAATCCATTATCTAGGGAAAAGATTCTATTGGCGGGGGGCAGCAAAATTCATTTCATGCTTCAAAAGTTTGTGATGGGACTAGCTAAGGGGGAAAAGGGAAAAAGACACCAAATTGTTTGGGAGGTATGTAATCATGATTTGTTTAAAAAACACAAATGGCCAAGGCTGAGCTATGTCCATTATATCAGCTGGTACTTTGTACTCAACTGCCTGGCACCACAATCTCAGGGCCCAGCTCCATGACCACAGCCCTCCTCAGTCTCACAAAAAGCCAGACTCCTCTCTGTCCCACTGAGGCTGGGACACTGTTCCTTTGTTTTGTTTTGTGCTAGTTCTGGAGCTTGAATTCAGTGCCTGGGTATTGTCCCTGGGCTTTTGCACTCAAGGCTAGTACTCTACCACTTGAGCTACAGTTCCACTTTTGGCTTTTTCGGTGCTTAATTGGCAACAAGAGCTTCACCTCTCCTGCCTGGGCTGGCTTCAAATTGCAATTCTCAGATCCCAGTCTCTTGGGTTGCTAGGTGGCGTGAGCCACTGGTGCCCAGCTTGGACCACTCTTCTAGTCTGGAACTGGTCTCCTCTGTAGCCTCCCTGCTTCCAGAAAGCTTGGCCCTCTTGCTCTCTGTCTCCACAGAGAACTACCGTGATGTCTTCCCATGATCACCTTCCCATGATTCTTTCCACTGTCCTAAGGATGTGGGTTCCAACTCTCCTGGCCTCCAACACCATGTCCCCTGCCTCCTGCCAGGCCCCCAAACAGTGACCTTTCTCCCTTCCTATAGCTGGCACCAGCTTCCTTCTCCAAGGATGCCCATAGAATTCCTCGCGCTGGCATGTTCTGCCTGGATAATGCTGAGAGGTCTCAGCAGCTGGAAATCACTGTTTCTTTCTAGCTACACCCTCCTACTCCAGCCTGTAACACAGTCACACTCTTACTTGACTTGTGATCACTGGCACCATTTTGCCAGTGATGGTTACTAGAAAGGTTTCGCCTCCCTGCCTCATTTTGTTTCTAAATGTCCCGGGGCCAGCATAACTGAACATCGTGGGTGACTTCCTGCTCCTCTCTCCAGGTGGGATTTCTCTACACTCAGACTTAGTGGCAACATGACCCCCACATAGTAAAAGTCTCCCTGATTTTAGGACCCTTGGGGTCCCAAAAGCAGAGCTAGGAAAGATCTTCAGAAAACTGGAGGAAGATACATTCCAAAGGATTGTAGAAAGAAGAGGGATGATGAAAGAGAGTCTCTTCCGTTTTCGTCAAGGCTCTAGAACATTCATTTTCAATAAGATTTTGTTTCCTTCTCTCCTGAACTCAACTTTCCCCAAATTCATTCCTCATGTGAAAACAGCAAGGTCCCGGGGGAAACTCAATTTTAACACACATGTTTTTCTAAGTAACTTGGAGCTAGGGCTCGGCAGACAATAAAGATTCCTGTCTGCAGCTCTCCTGGCTGCCCAGACCACCAGGGGATTGAGGTGCAGAAGGCTGAGCTTACTCAGAAGCCAGGCTCTGTCGAATCTCAGAAGAAAAGAAACTGGAGGTTCAAAGTTCTCGCTGACACCCTAAGAGTTCAAGGGGCTCTGAATTCATCTGAGATGGGGGTGGGGAAGCAGGAAGAAGCCAGTGACTGGCAGGATGAAATCTCCCCAGCACTCCCTGACAACCTAGCCCAACTACATTTCACTTCCTTTCTCTTCCAGGCCTCCTTTCCTCCCTTGCATTCCTCCATTCTCCTCCCACCAGATCGCTCTCCACTAGCTGCCCTCTCTCCAGCTCACCCTCCCCACAGAGCCCCTCCTGCCTTGGCACCTACTTATTCTCCCTGACTTCCACCTTGGAGTGCACCAGATAAGGGGAAAGAGTAGGACAGAAGAGAGCTGCAGGCCAAACCTGTACAGACATGAGCAGCCTCCTCCTCGTGTCCACTTTGGTTATGGCAGGAAAACCCGCCTCTTTCTTTCAGTGTACCCAGAGCTGGCGAGGGAGGAGGCAGCAGCCTGGAGAGGGGGTGAGCTGCAGGGGCTGAGAAGCAGCAGCTATGGAAGACCATGAAGCATTCAGCAGCTGGTGGCTTTAGCTTCCTTTAGCCAATGCAAAGGCTGGGCATGGGGGATCCAGCTGTGGCTACATCCTCCTCTGGCAGAGGAAACCTTTTCCAGGCTGAGTACTGACTGACACTACCTGTGTCCAGTGTCAGAGCTGGGGTGGGGGTGGGGGCTCAAACTCCTCACTGTGAAATCCTAAGAAAAGGAGAACTGGGTAGGACCTTAGGGACCACAGGCAGAGTAAGAAGGGGAAAGTGAGGCCCAGGAAGTAGATCTGAGTGATTTACCAAAATGTACAGCAAGGATGTGAAGAGACACCAGTGACTCAGGCCATTGTCTCTGATTTCTGGATAAGATTTGCTGCTGCCTCTGAGGATACTAGAAGCTGAGGAGTGGATGAGGGTACAGAGTCTCTGGCAGGGCTCCCTTCAAATGGTGGAATCTAGGAAGGATCTGGGCCTAAACCCTAATCAGCCCGAAGTATCACTAACAAAGTTTCTGTCTTGAGTGTGGAAGGATTTTCAGGCTGTGGAAGATCATCTCCCCCTCCCATCCTTTCCCCTATAGGGGACATGGAAAGTTCTTTGGGATCAGAAATGCCAATCAAACCAAGATTCGGCTGGGCACTGATGGCTCATACCTATAATTCTAGCAATTCAGGAGACTGAGATCTAAAGATTCTGGTGCAGAGCCAACCTAGACTGGGAGACTCTTATCTCAAGTTAGCAAGCAAAAAGCCAGAAGTAGAGGTGTGACTCAAGTGGTAGAGCACTAGCCTTGAGTGGGAAAAGCTAAGTAAGAGTGCAAGGTCCTGAGTTCAAGATACACAGACACACACACACACACACACACTTCATTTTCATCTGTCATCTTCATCCTCATCCACCCTTCTACGCCTTCCTTCCCATCCGATTTCAAGGTACAAGAAAATGAAAACTAGCCCATCTGTCCCCCAGAAAGAGATTGGGGTACCATAGAGAGGCTAAACTAGGTCAAGAGGAGAAGGAGAAAGGGCTGTGACCAGGGAGAAGAACAGTTCCAAAATCAACTTCTCCCTATATTTCCCAAATCCTGACAGGATTTGTCCTGTCCTACTCCTCTCTAGAGGCCCCTGACAACATGTCCCGCCTCAGATCTTCTGATTATGACCAAACCCAGGCCTGCCTGTACAACCCCTCCTTCATGGGCCCAACCTGAGGCCTCTAAAATAAGGAGGCCAGGACCAATGGGGTCCTTCCTAACTCACAAAAGCAGCCCAGTTACTTTCTTTGGGGGACTCTGTGGACCTGTGGTTACTCCTTAGCACAAAGAACAAGAATGTCTCATATTCATCAAAGTATCTCCAGGTCAGAGTCCAGGCAGCATTGCTCATTGGCACAGTCTGGTGAGCTAGAAATGGCCTGTCTGACCCTCAGCTCTGCCATTCTTTCTATGAGGAGAGTGTTGTGGGTCCAGAGAGGAGATCTGAGTTGCCTGGAGCACAACAGAGCCATGGCACAACCACAGGCAAATCGAGTGCTGCATGTACAGCAGGCCTGATGCAGAATGTGTGTCTGTGGGCTCCAGGCCATGGCTCTGGAGCACCACACACAGCCTCATTCTAGCAAGCAGCAGCCTGGATGTGAGTCACTCGTGGCAGCTTCCTGGCCATGCCAGTGGGGATGTCCAAACCAGATACTGCTGTGGAGCTACTTCTCCAGGACCTTAGGGTTGCCATGGGGTCAGGGGTCTGTCTCGGCCTATTATATAAAACTCTCATCCCTTGAGCTCCTGGCTCAGCAAAACTGAAAAGCAGATCCCTTCTTGGGTGGTACTGCCTCCGATGACACTGCAGAGGCCACAGAAAGAAAACAAGGGTACAAACCAAACCTTTTCTGAGCCTCAGGGGGACTGCAAGGCCCAGTGAGGTAAGGCTGGGTGCTGCTGGGATGGACCCTTCCTCCCTGTAGTGAGAACATGACAGTCTGTGGGGAAGGGGCATGTCATTCACAGAAGTCCCAGCAAGCCTCTGCACAGTGATCACTTCCAGTGAGGTCCCTTCTAGGAAGCCCCGCCTCACCTTGTGTGGGTCCTCCAGCCCCCAGTACTGCGAATCAGGGATGCTTGGAATCATGAATCCCTGACAGCATTGCCCATCCTCCTCTTTTTCTTCAGGGCCCAGAGTGGGGTATTACAGGGGGAAGGCGACTACTCCTGGATGTATCCCACAGCCAGTGCCCACACAGCCAGGACAGCTCTCTGAGCCTCACTTCCCCAGAGTCTGTAGAGCCCTCCCCTTCCTAAAATGTTCACATGCCAGATAGGGCTTCCCACAAACAGCTTAATGGAGCTGCTTGACTTTAGCCAGGTTTAGGGGAATCTAAAGAAATTCCTATTTGTGACCAAGTGCCTTTCAGAGAGCAAGGCTACACTGTTGCCACACTTGTCTCAGGAAGGCCAGGGCAGGAGGCATCTCCAAGGAAGCCCAGCTTTACGTGCCACCCCCAGGCCCTTGGACATGGGATCCACACCAGTGCCAGCAGAAGTCCCAGGCTGAAAGCTTGAGAACTGATAGACTTGAGTAACTTTGACTTGGGGAATCCATACAGCACACAGCAAGTGGGCTGCAGAAGTCAGCAGACATCTTCAGTGATGAAGCTACCACCAAGACACAGCCACAGCCCATTTATGATCTCATCCACAGGGCCACAGCCCCAGAAATCAGCACCTTCTGCTGTGTGTGCAGGTCCCAAGGGCCACCACGGCTCACCAGACACCTCACAGAGCTCCTCTTATAGCTTTGTTTTAGAAACTTCCACATCCAGAACCTTCTCTGGTACCACCAAAGCCTAGTAGATAATGTCCAAGCCCAGTTACAGATGCCTTTAGAATCTCTCTGCTTCTCCAGCTGCCCCCTCCCCACCCCCAAGCCATTCTGCTGCCAAACTGGCCTTTTGTCACCATCATCCTGTCCACTGCCCAGCCCCTCCTCCAACCCTTAGCTCCACCCCTTCTGAGCAAGGGCCACCCTGGCCACTCTCTCCTGTGGCTCTGCTTGTCTGTTCCCTTCCTGGGACACATTAGACCCTTTATTCTAGTCCATATACAGACTGTTCCCTCTCACAAATAGCTATGCTCACAAAGTTCAAAATTTTATAAATCAATGATTTGGAACTCAAGAGTATTTTTTTTTCTCCTATAAAAATAATGGAATATAATACAGGTCGGTTTCCAGGTTAGCCTCCAACTGCTGAGGTAACCACAGTGTGTCTGGTATACAGCATGCTGGCAGTGAAAACCTCAATTCTAAACTACAATACTAGTAATTAAGCAGACTGAAAGCCATTAAGCATTTGATTGAAAGAGAATGGAGAACTGTATGTGATTCACACTGTGTCCTGGGTACAGAGCAGCCAGGATAAAAACAGAATAGCCAGGGTAGCTTGTGGAACCCTGGAGTCTGGGTGGGGTGCAACTGAAAAGAGGCAGGCACCAGGCAGGTCAGAAAGTCTTGAGCCAGGACTAATGCCAGCACTGGCTGGAGAGGATGGGTGAGCTGGCAGCATCAAGGGCCAGAGAAATACCTGTAATAACTCTTCTCGGGGGAACTCAGTGCTTCCAGTGCCCTGTAAATCTACTGCCAGCATTCGTTTTCTCACAGGCCTGCTGACCAAAGCAGGAAGAGCCCCTCATCTTTAATAAGGTCAAGTTACAAGTGGTCTAAGCCACAGCCTCCAATAGCCCAACCACAGCAACGGCTGCCCCATCTTATTTCCTTGTCATCTTAGAATCCTGAGGAGCACAGCCTGCAAACACAGATTTAAAACCCAAGGCTCAAGTTTTCTCATAACTAGGAAATGGCAGCTTGACAGCAACCACTTGACTGTCTCCCGACCCTCTCCTGAACTTACCACCCACAGGCACCCCAGGGGAACTGGGGATGGTCCCTACTGCCCTCCATGTCTGGTGGAAAAGGAGAGAAACTGTACTGTTATGCTGACAAAGAACTAGAAAGCCTAACCAGCCCGCCTGCTTTGCCAGTGGATGCCCTTCTGAGCCAGGTCAGTCCTATACTTTCGATCACTGGGCCGTTTAAAAAAAAAAAAATCGGGCTGGCCTAGTGGCAAGAGTGCTTGCCTCATATACATGAGGCCCTGGGTTTAATTCCCCAGCACCACATATACAAAAAACGGCCAGAAGTGGCGCTGTGGCTCAAGTGGCAGAGTGCTAGCCTTGAGCAAAAAGAAGCCAGGGACAGTGCCCAGGCCCTAAGTCCAAGCCCAAGGACTGGCCAAAAAAAAAATAAAAATAAAAAAATAATAATAATAAAAATCTCCTCATTCACCTAGAACCTGGACACCTGCTCTACACAGGCACCCGTGATGAATAAGATGCACTGCATTTGCTCCAAGATCTAAGACAGCAATTGCCTGGTTCCCTCCTGCCCAGCATGGTGCCCTTCACATCCCACCTGTGTGCTAAATGCTCTCCTTGAGCCTTCAAAGGGCTCTGGGCTCCCCAGCTCTGCTCTGGCCAAGCCACTCCACAAGGGAGCAAGCCAGGCAGACCTTGCTCAACATATTGTACAAATCAGCACACAGCGGGGGCTGAAATCACACGTCTCCTCCATTGTGAGACAGAGAGGAGCGCTGGGCATTTGCAGACGTCAGAGGCCCCCATGTCCCCAGCATCGTACCCTGACATGCAAGAGAGGCTTGGCAGATATTGTCCTTCTGTTAGAGGTATTGCCTACATTCCACAGACACTTAGTGAATGCCTGTGAGGCCAGGGATCACCCCCAAGTTCATCCCAGGTCTCCTGAGAAGCCCTGGAAAGACACTGTCCCTAGAGTAACATCCCTCTCCCATCAAGCCACCCCCCCCACCCCAATCACCCAAACCTTGCCTGACAAACACAGGCACCTTTTTCTTGCTTATCTTCTTCAAGAAAAGAAAAGACTCACATGGGCCATGTCGCCCCTTCTGTGGTGGCTGCACAGCTCCACGTACCTCCTCCCCATCTGGGGTGGCTCACCCCTCAGATGTATAATGAATCAGGCATCCGCTCATTAATAAAAAATGACAAGCGATCATCTCATTGAAATCCACTGAGCTGCCAGCGCCTGCAGACACATCCCTGCCCGCTCTGCAATTCCTCTGTGGTCAAGCGGTAATGAGTCTGTGGGGCGATGGGCCAGCGAGCTCGCCTCTGCGCGCGTACCATGCACGCGGGAAGTCACCTTCCGCAGCGGGTGGCCATGGGTCGGTAGGTCTTTTTCATCTCTATTAACAAGGGCTCAGCTCAGCAGAACCCCTGCTCCATAAGGTCAGGGAGGCAGGGGAACTGCCTTGGCTTCCGAGGGCTGAACCTCCTGTAGCAGCAATCAGGGAACCACTCTGGCCACACGCCCCAGGGGGCTGAGCTCAGACCAGACGTGGAGGCTGAACCACTTCATGTTTTCTTTTCCTTTTAAAAATCAAGGAGCAAGGAAAGGGCCTTGACGGAGGCTGGTGGCACCCAGGTGGCCAGCCCTGACATCCTCTCTCCTGCCTGCTCATTTGCACCCGGGCTAGACCACAGGGAAGCCAGGGGACAAAACTGGAAAGAGCACCTTGAGGAAGGCCCCTAGAGCCTGCCAGACTCCCCCAAAGGGCACCTCACTGCTTTATGCTTTCATCAGTCTCCAATAAAGATGGAATTTCACAGAGTGGACACAGGTAGTCTAGGCTGGAATTCTCCCCTCAGTCTATGTGGCTTGGGAGCCATTAGGAATCTCAGGTTTCTCATCTGTATAGTGGGACAATGGAAATCTCTTTGGCAGAGAAAATAAAATGAGCCCTAATCCATCATGAAGCAGTCACAATGACAGTTTTCTTTCTTATTTATTGTCAAAGTCATGTACAGTGAGGTTACAGTTTCATACGTTAGGCCTTGGGTACATTTCTTGTACTGTTTGTTACCTCCTCCCTCATTTCCCTCCCCCCCCTTTCCCTCTCTCCGCATGAGTTGTTCAGTTGGTTTACACCAAACGGTTTTGCAAGTATTGCTTTTGGAGTCGTTTGTCTTTTTATCCTTTGTTTCTCGATTTTGATATTCCCTTTCACTTTCCTAGTTCTAATACCAGTATATACAGTTTCCATTGTACTCAGATAAGACACAGTGATAGTGCAGGTACAACCACAGGAAGGGGATACAAGAAGATCATCAACAAGAAGCTACGGTTTCACATAGCATGTTGAAAGTAATTACAACAGTGATATAACGGTCGTTTCCATAACATGGAGTTCATTTCACTTAGCATCATCTTACGCGTTCATAAGGGCATAGCTATTAGGCTCTTGTGGTCCTCTGCTGTGACTAGACTAAACCTATGGTAATTATTCCCTATGGGGGAGACCATAGAGTCCATGTTTCTTTGGGTCTGGCTCACTTCACTTAGTATAATGTTTTCCAAGTCCTTCCATTTCCTTACAAATAGGCAATGTCATTCTTTCTGATATAGGCATAAAATCCCATTGTGTATATGTACCACATTTTCCTGATCCATTCATCTACTGAGGGGCATCTGGGTTGGTTCCAGATTCTCGCTATGACAAATTGTGCTGCGATGAACATTGTTGTGCTGTTGGCTTTAGTGTGTTCTTGTTGGTGGTCTTTTGGGTTGATGCCCAAAAGTGGGGCTGCTGGGTCATAGGGGAGCTCTATATTTAGCCTTCTGAGGAATCTCCATACCATTTTCCAGAGTGGCTGAACCAGTTTACATTCCCACCGACAATGAAGTAGGGTTCCCTTTTGGCTACATACCCTCCAACATTTATTATTGTTAGTTTTCTTGCTAAAGGACATTCTTCCTGGGGTGAGGTGGAATCTCAATGTTGTTTTGATTTGCATTTCTTTTATGGCCAGTGATGTAGAGCACTTTTTCATATGTCTCTTGGCCATTCTCATTTCCTCTTCAGAGAAGTCTCTTTTTAAGTCTTTAGCCCACTTGTTGAGGGGGTATTGGTTCTTTGCAGTTTTGTTTTGGAGGAATTTAATTTTTTTAGTTCTCCATATATTTTAGATATGAGGCCTTTGTCTGTTGTATGTCCGATAAAGATCTTTTCCTAATCTGTGGGAACAGTTTTCGTGATTAGAGCAGGAGGCAGGGACTCCCAGTGGTCCAGGCCTTGCCACACCCGTCCTGCTCACATCACCTGTATTGTACAATGCACATCACTGCGTACCCACAGATCACCTACATATGTGATGAACTACCTGTAATCTCTACCATCCTGTGGGTAGGCATACTGCCCTACATCACAACTGAAGTGAGTTAATCCATCTAGAACCAAAGACACAAATGCCAGTGCCAGGAATCTGAGCTTGCCTCCTCTCTCACCAACTTGAGTCTCATAGTATAATTGCCTCTCACTGCCCTTAAGTTCTCTATGGCTTCCTATTAACAACACAGCCAGGCTCAGGCTCCATGACAAGCCCTTCCTGCACAAGCGTCTTCCACACAGGGCTTTCTCCGTAGCAAACAAGTTACATCCAGGTTATTCTCACATATTAGACTAGCAGGCAGGTGCCTAAAGTGCTCTCATGGGGTTCTCTGCTGTTTGGCCATTCATCCTTTGAGCCAGTCACTACCCAAAGTAACCTCTGACCACAATAGGTCATCATGATGGCTGATGAGTTCTACTCCCAGAACCCTAAGCGAAAGTGAAATTCACTGGGGCAGTGGCCTATGCACAGGCCACCCTAGCACCTGGATCAGGGTGGGAGCCATCTGGCCATGGCCAAGACCTCTGGGAGCAGACAGGATGGGGTGAGGCTTGTGCTCCTGAAAGCCAAATACTGTTTGAACATGTCTAGTGTAGTAACAAAAGTGAACTCATCGGTAGGGGTGTTGGTGAGGCATAACTGCTTTCATTCAACACAGCTTTTGGGAAACAGCCTCCTACAAGGGAGTTGGGAGGTGGGGAGGAAAGTTTACAAAATCAGTGATGTTCCAGGACAAAGACGAGTGAAGCAGAGAGAGAGGGAGGAAAAATGAGAGGAGGAAAAGAGAGGAAGGGGGAGGTTGGGGAGGGGAAGGGGAAAGGAAGGGTTAGAAAAAGAGGAGAGAGAGCGAGTGAGCTTCTATATACTCTGGGCCTGTGGCTAGGAGTTTTTGTGACTCCCCTCAATATATGGCTGGGGATGGAGTCCCTTCCTTCTCAGGCCTGTGTGGTATCCACTATAAGAACAACTAAAGTCCCTCCCTTCGCCCATCCTCAGGTATTGTGGGGATCCTGGGATCAGGTCCCAGAAAATAGCAAGTAACTGAGGAAACCCAGCCCCAGGCAGTCTCCTTAGAGATTACTTAAGAAAATCCTTGTAATGAGGCCATTAGCCAGAATGTCGTGGGCACAGGGTAGTTGGTGGGCTGGCTCTGCTCAGGAGTAGGCCTGGCCCAGGCAGGAACGCTCTAGTCCTGCCCCAGCCTGGAGCACGCATGCAGGAGACAGCTCATTGCAAAACCCATGGCCCCAGGGTGGAGTCTGCCCTACATGAAGAAACACTTTCCAAATGAGATAATTATTTAATAGGTAATAAATGGAATCCAGGAGAGGGCAGTGGGAATTCAGTTGATTAAATGTCTGTGGCCCTCAGCATCGCTCACCCTCCCCAGGGCCCAGCCTCCTGACTCTTACCTCCTATGTCTCTTCACACTCAGCAGCACGTTTGGCCCACCTCCATCATCCCTATGTGTTGATAGCCAGTTATTGGCTTACTGGTGTGCACACAGCCCAAGCCAAAGGGACCACAGCAAGGCAGCAGTCTGACTCACACCATCCTGCCTGCCAGTAACTCTTATCCTATCCTGTCCTGCCGTGGGGACGAAGTGTCAGTGACCAAGGGGGAAAACAAGATGGAACAAGGCCAGGGTGGAGCCGGGTAAAGACAAAGGCCAGAAAAACTACCAGCTTCCCATTGTTGTTCACCTGCCTCACTCTGGTCCAGGAGTCCTGTTCTTCGTAAATATCACCATTGGGCTCTGTTTGTTCTAGCTCAATGAGGAGGCCCTGACAAAGCTTCAGAACTGTAGATGTGAGGAAGGTAGCCCATCATCCACTAACCATGTGTCAGGTATCATAAGCAGTAGTGGCCCCTGCAGTTAACTAAACAGATTTGCTTAGATATTGTCTTTTGGCAAATAAGGATGGTGAGATTCAAAGAGATTGTCTCCAGGAACCCATCCCATTTTTGCTTGGCTCCTAAGTAAGGGCTTTTCCCCCAGCACCAAACCCTTTCACTCTGCCCTACTTCTGAATACTCAGGAACACTCAGTAAATGTGACTCCCTTCTATCTTGGCCTCTCTGACAGAAGCCAGGCAGTCCCAGAATGTCTCATCACCCACGAAGAGGCTCCAAATGCAGCCTCTGAGAAAAATGCTAAGAAAGGACAAGTAGGGAGGAAGCCAAGGCTACAAGGGGAAATATAAAGAATCAGAAGATTCTTTATAGGCTCAATGAAAAAGAGATCAGAAATAATAGGGTAAGTGGAATGTGGTAGCACATATATACAATCCCAGCACTTGGAGACTAAGGCACAAGGATAGTAAATGTGAGGTCACCATTTACTATTGTTTCATATCTATAGGAAGGAAGGAAGGAAGGAAGGAAGGAAGGAAGGAAGGAAGGAAGGAAGGAAGGAAGGAAGGAAAGAAGGAAGGAAGGACAGACTGGGTTGTTGGTTGGTCTGCTAAGGACTACTGAGGTAGGACTTGAATGAAAATGGCTAGAGCACAGTCAATAAAATGTGTTGGATAGGTAGATAGGCAGGTAAACAATGTGTGTGTGTGTGGTAAGGTAAATGAGTAGATGAAAAGATGGGTGGTTGAGTGGGTGAAGAGGTGAGTGGATGGATAGATAGGTAAATAGCTGGGTAGGTGGATCAGTGGGTGAGTGTGTGGATAAATGGACAGTGGGTGGATAGATGGATGATGGATGGGTAAATGAGTGGGTTGGGGAATGGAGGATGAGTGGGTGGGTGAATGAGATAGGTAGACAGAGGGGTGGATGGAAACTCTCTAGTACCAGGATTTTCTTTCTTGTCTGTCTCTACCCTTTAGTCCCTCTCTCTACTATCTCCTCTTACCCAGCCACTCCAGTTCAGATCTCCTTACTTCTTGCAGACTTCCACTGAGAATGGACAGTGGCTTTCCAGACTCTCGCTCACAGTCCATTGGTCGTGAGTCTCCTTCATTTGGGACCATCTCAGCTGAGGGCACAGAGGATGAATTTTCCATCCCCAATTCCCCATACTACTTCCACAAGGCCCCCACTGTATCTTCATTACCTCTGCCTGTCCAGGCAGCTCCCACCTCAATATAATCAGAGGGCTCCTGGACCCAGGTCTATTCAGAGTGGGACTATTCCCTCCAGGCCTGAAAATATGCCAGTCATGCCAGCTGCCCATGGTATACGAGTCCATTCAACTGGGTTTTAGCTCCATCTCACCCTCAGGAGGCCTGCAATTCCTTCGGGAATGCATCAAGATAGTCCATAGAGAGAGGGTCAGAGAACCTGAGGGAAACACCTGACAGTAAAGGTCCATCGGCATAATGCGTGGGACTCAGGACTGCAGTCCATGGGAACCTGAGGGTAGGGAGGTCCTGGGTACCTTGGTGGTATTCGGAAAGCAGCTGACCCAATTCCCTCACATAGCAACGGGTTCTGTGCTAATCTAGGCCAAGTCTATAGGCAGGTGTAATCTGGGACAGAGAAAGGGTCCACTTCAGGATGAGGCCCACGAATACTACTTCCCTTTTGGTATTTCTCATCCTGTCAAGATACAGTCAGCCCAAACCTATCATAATGGCTGGCCTGAATCCACCCTGGGGTGCTGCATGTGGGTGCTGGACTGTGCACCCATGGGTGGTGAGCTGAGCAGAACTCACAGCTTTGATTGTTGAGGGGACCCACCCTCTGGTGTCTGGGGAGTATGCAGGGAGGAGCTTGAGCAAGCAGGGAGCAGAAGGGGGTAAGGGGGCTGTCACAAGCTTAGCAGACTACAGCAGCAAGCAAGAAGGAAGGACACAGGGAGAGTGCAGGCTCTGGAGTTGGTAGCCCAAGGGTGAGTTCCAATCATACAGGCTTGTATGACTGGAACCTCCTAAGCCTTGACTTCCCTGTGCAATGAGGCAAGCACAGTGAAGTTGCTACTAGCAAGGTGGCCTGGTGTAAATTCAGTCCCTTGCTCAAAGTAAGCATTGCCCAAATAGTGGCGGTTAAATAATGTATTTGACTTTCCTGAGCAAATTTAATAGAGCATATGTGTACCTTAATGATTGGAAACACGGTCCAGCACAGTGGTTAAGAGCAAGGGTGTAGATCAGACACAGCTTGGAAGTGATAAAGGCCTGTAGGACTGCAGGTCAATCATTAATGCCTTTGGTCTCCAATTCCCAAACTGTCCAGTGAGAATCATGGGGCTGTTTTCTGGAGCTCTTAAAGTAATGCATGAATACCTGAGCAGTGCCTAGAGCTGTAGGAAGAGCAAGCGTTTCAACTGAAGGAGTAGATCAGTGGTAGAATGCTTATCTCACATTCTCAGGGTTTGATCACAGTAAAACACACACAAACACACACACATATGCATGTACTCATGCACGCGCACACACACTCGTGTGCACACACACACAAACAGTGTCAGTGTTTTCCTCATCCCAGTACACCAGGGAGGTCCCATTCCTTGTCAGAATGCTGCCTTCAGGCACATGCTTGCTTTGGGGGCTCGTTCTAACCCCTGAGATAATCCTCCATGAAAGAAAGTAAATAGCATCAGGGGAGGGAGTTTCACTCCACCTTCATGCTTCCTGTTGACAGTCCAGTATTGAGACATAGGAGGCAGATTTCTCAGCTCATCTGGGTCCTATGCCAATGGACCACTGATTGGGCAAAAAAATGGTTTGGGCCAAAAGCAAGAAGTATGCAGCTGTGACATGAAATAAAAAGTACTTGCTAAGAAATTTTAAAATTATAGCTTAGATTATGGGTGCATACCACTATATACCCCTCTCATATAGCTTAGATTACAGGTACTTTCCACTATATATTCCTCTCGTTTAGCTTAGGTTACGGGTACATACCACTATATACCCCTCCCATATACCTTGGATTATGGGTGCATACTACTATATACCCCTCTCATATAGGCCTCCACCTAAAAATGTAGAAGTGATTCCTAAATTAAGTACACATTAAAGTGGGATGTACTATTGAAAAGAAAAATAAGAAGGGAACCCCCAAATGAATTTATCATTTTGTTTTTGTAAAAAATGCAATCATGACAAGCTCAAATTTTCTTTGAAAGAGACAACAAAATATGGCTGTTCTGAATTCAGGGGGTGTCTAGACATGTAATTAAACTCTCTGTATGGTTAAAAAAAAAAAGTGCTGAAGCACCTTGGCAACAACTCACTCATGGGCTTTGAAGACAGCTCCAAGAACAAGAAGAACAAGTGCATGGGCCAGGGGCCATCTCTAGGGTCAACTGGGAACCAGGAACCCCTCATGGACTCCCAGGTTCCTGTGCTCTTCCCAACAATGGTGTTTGTGCCAATTCCTGCCTGTAGCTTCATCCTTGGACACCCACAAGCCCGCATCCTGCAAGCTGGTACCACCGCTGATACTCAGTTGTATCTCTCTTACGTGCTGTGTTTTACAATCCTAACCTATCAAATATATGAGGAAATTGGGGTCATTCCTAGGTGGACTCTGGGGACCATCCTCTGTGCACATGGAGAATGTGGAGACCGGGTTACCCCAACAAGGTGACAGGAAAAGCAATGCTTCGGGGTTCTAGCAGGGTTTCACCCGGTCCTCACAGCCTGTGGAGGACACAGTACTCATGCTACAGACAGTACAGAGAGCAACACCACTTGGAACCACATTAGAAATAGGCCTGGGTGGTGACAAAATAGCATTCCAGCTAGGCACTCAGAGAGAAGCAAATGTGACATGCAGGACTTCCTGGGGTAGGACTTCAGTAGGAGTCACTGAACAAGGGCCTCTGCCCAAGCTGCCAGTCACCCACACGTGACTGGGTCTTTGCTTTGCCGGCATGTTTACCTAAAATATTTTGATCCACTGGCAAGCTCTTATTCATCCTCTGAGAGTCAGCTCAAACCCTACCTGCTTGGGTTGCCCCCCTCCATTTATACCATTTCTGCGGCTTGAACTCGGCCTGGATGCTTTTGTGCTTTAGGCTACAACTCTACCACGGAATCCACATCCCCACTTCTAACTTTTCAGTTATTAATTGGAGACAAGAGTCTCAGGGACTTTCCTATCCTGACTGACTTGGAGCTGCAATCCTCAGATCTCAGCCTCATGAGTAGCTAGGATTCCAGGCGTGAGCCACTGGCACCCATCAGGCTTCCCTTATTGCTCCTTTTGTCCTCACCCTTCAATCCTTTGCTAGGTTTCCTACCAGCACATGGGCTGTCTGAGGGTACATAGCAGGTGCTCCATAAATACTAATCAAATGGAAAGGAGACAAAAATGAGCTTGGGGACAGCTTGGGGTCACCATGGGTAGGAAGTGTCCACATGTCTTTGCTGTCACCTCTGAGGGGCACTATCTCATGAGGGGCTACACAAATCTGCCAAACCTCCAGTATGCATTGCAGTCCCTCAGCCCCTCCTCTCCCCAACCCTGTAACCATGGCACCCAGACAGCATCCCTCAGAGATGCCAGGAGGGAAAAATCAAAGCTCAGGAGGGGTTCCTGATGGCTGCATAGAGAAAAGCTTGCCATGCAGGCAACCTCTGGGAGGAGAAGAGAGATCGTTCTGGAAAAATGAAGGAAACCTGTGACTTGGCTATGGTGGGGCCTTGCTCTCTTCCTTCCCTTACTAGACAAAGTCCCTGTGACTTAGAAAAATGCCCCAGAATGCCTGTGACTTCTTTGACCCTTTCAGTGTCTTCTGCCATTCTTTCTGCTCCAGCTGGACCTTGCTTCTTCATAGGAAACCCTGTACCCCACAAAGGGGCTAGCACAGACCTGGTTCCTCAACTGCCCAGCACAGAGGTGCAATCAAAGAGTAACAAGGGTGTCAGGACGCACTTGTGCAAAGACACCCACTTCTCTGTGTGCCTTCCAATGGATCATCTCACACCAAACTCGTGCTGAGTTCATTCACCCCTTCCTACTTGTCCCCCCTTAGAACAGCATGTAAATTTTGGTGTCATCTTGATACACAGAGCACAGTGAGTGCTGGCTGATGGTGCTGCCAAAGGGCAAAGGCTCTGGTAAATGACCAAGGGACACAGAATGCTCAGTACCCAGCATATGGCAACTCAAGGATGACAGGAGTATTTACAGTACAATCCAAATGGATGAACCCACAATGGTGACCCTTGTGTTCCAAGCCAAAGGAATGAACATGTAATGGTGAATTCCAGGCTTCAGCTCCAAAGGAGCTAGGGAGGCAGGAGAGGTGTCTGTGGGAAGAGATGTCATCCTCAAACCAGCCAGCCATGTCAACAGCTGCCTCTTCTGTTCGTGTTTCTGGGCGGCCTGCTCTGGAATGCTGGCACTGATTCCAAGTGCCATCTCTCAAACACTTGTCTTTCAGTCCTGCTGACTTTGCCAGCTCCCATACGTGTTATGGGGTGGGGTGCTAGGCAAGAGGTCTCAGCCCCTTCTCTGGCCCGATTTGGCCCCGCTGAAGGCCCAGAATGGAGCTGGCCCCACCAACAGGGCTTGAGGGGCCATTACATAGGAGATAGCACTTACTTTTTGTCTATGTGCTTCCCACCAGCCTGGACAAAGGAGGGGTCATGCCTTTGTCCCTTCATCATCCACTTTCTGACCCTCTCCACAAAGAATCCAAGCACAGGACCTCTACCAGAAGCTCTGGAGAATGTCATCAGAGCTCCAACCTTGGCAGCTCATGCTGCAATCCCATATCTGCTATGATGTTCTACAGGGCATGTTCCACCTTCTCACCTGGGCATTGAGTTCAAAGCTCTCTACCTCTTTACCCACTTTGCCTGGGCTGGATCACCTTAACTCTTTAACTGCCTTTACTATTTCTGGAGGATATAGTGTGCTGTTACACATACCCAGCCCTCTTCTCCTTCTTGGCACTTTGCCTGCTCTTTGAACCCTTCTCTAGAGTGCACTCCATCACCCCTCTTGGCCTCAGAGAAGGACTCTTTCTAGAAGCAGAGACAGCACTGGTTTAACCTGGTGGGCACTTGCAGCCTTTCCCTGCACTGGGGAATTGTATAACCCCACCAAGATGGAGCCTCTCATTTCATCTTGAACCACTTTTAGTTCCTGCATGAAACAGTCAAGGGCAGGGACCAAGCCTGTGTCAGGATCTGCAGGTCACCCCAGGGCCCAGTGACCTCTCAGTACATGGTGCCATGGCAAAGGTTTTCTGGCAGGGTGGTGTGGCAGAGGAAATGGATGCAGGAATTGCAGCTGACAAGAGCTCAGGCCAATACCAGCCCCAAGGACTCTGTTCTTACACATTCATTACCCAAAAAAGTAAACCTTAGCAAAGCAGAATCAGAGCACTAAAAATTCTTCACTTAAAAGAAAGGCCACTCAAGTTCAGCCTGCCCTGGCTTAAATGGGCCCCCTAAAGGTGGCCAGTGGTCTGTGGTACCAGGAACAGAATTAGGGGCCAAGTGAGACTTGTAAGGACCATCTGGTTTCCCCTAGACTCTTCCCCAAATGTGTTCTTGTTGCAGAGTGGGGCTCTTCAACTGATTTCATTTTAATTTTCATGATTTTTTTGGCTTAAAAAAAAAAGTCAGACACCCTGCATGTGATTAGAAAATCAAATAGCACAAAAGGGCTTACAATGAAAAGCAATAGCCCCTCCTTGCACCCTGGAGGCAATTACTTTCAACTTTTTTTTAACTTTTCCTGCTTTTAATTTTCCACCACAGATGGAATTGGTGCACAAAACCATTCCTTTCTTCTGGGCAGGGGTGACATCACCTTGGCTCCTCTGTGGGCACCAGGACTGAAGAGTTACAGTTGATGCCAGCCCTGCCTGGAGTCACTCATGCCTGGTGGCCTCTACAAAGGCAGGTCTCCTTGGAGGGTTCCTGTCTCCCTCCACTCACAGGCACTCCTGCTTTGCAAATGAAATTTTAGTGTGTGTGTGTGCCAGTCCTGGGGTTTGAACTCAGGATTTGGGCAATGTTCCTGAGCTTTTTTGTTCAAGGTTAGCATTACTACCATTGAGCCACAGCTCCACTACTAGCTTTATGGTGGTTCATTGGAGATATGACTGTCATGGCCTTTCCTGCCTAGGCTGGCCTTGAATAGTGATCCTCATATTTCAGCCTCCTGAAAGCTAGGATTATAGGCATGAGCCACTAGCACCCAGTAGCAAAGGAGAAATTTTAAGCAACTGTAGAAGAAAGAGGTGGAAAACCCAGTGCTAGTGACTCATACTTGTAATGCTAGCTACTCAGGAGTTTGAGATCTGAAGAATCATAGTTTAAGGCCAGCCTGGACAGACAAGTTTACTAGATTCCTTCTCCAAAAATAACCAGCAAAACACAGAGTTGGAACCATGGCTCAACTAGTAGAGCACTAGCCTACCAAGTACAAGGCTCTGGGTTTAAACCTCAGAACTGCAAGCAAACTAATAAATACATAAAATAAAAAAATAGAAAGAGAAAAAAAAGAGAGATAGGGAAGGAAAATGCTGTATGTCCTTCCTGCATGACTGAAAATATCCTTATCTACCATCCTCCATGACTGAAGTTGGCTGATAGTGTGATGGGTAGATAGCATTCTTTTACTAGCCAGGTTAAGTTTATATATAGTCTTCACACATTCATGCTGCAAACCAAAGGGTGATACTAGTTTAATCTTTTTTTTTTTTTTTCAGTTGTGGGGCTTGAACTTTGGGCCTGGGTGCTGTCCCTGATCTCTTCAGCTCAAGGTTAGCTCTCTACTACTTGAGCCACAGTGCCACTTCAGGTTTCTGGTGGTTAATTGGAGATAAGAGTCTCGCGGACTTTACTGCTCGGGCTGGCTTTGGACCATAGTCCTCAGATCTCAGCCTGTTTTTTTTTTTTTGCCAGTCCTGGGCCTTGGACTCAGGGCCTGAGCACTGTCCCTGGCTTCTTCCCGCTCAAGGCTAGCACTCTGCCACTTGAGCCGTAGCGCCGCTTCTGGCCGTTTTCTGTATATGTGGTGCTGGGGAATCGAACCTAGGGCCTCGTGTATCCGAGGCAGGCACTCTTGCCACTAGGCTATATCCCCAGCCCCCTCAGCCTGTTTTAACACGAGGATTTTTGTCATTCTGAGATGGGCAATTTTCTTCTGCTATTTCTTTTATACTTTTCCATTTTGTGCTTCAATCTGTAGAACTTACATTAGTTATAGACTCTACCATCTGCCTTTATGTTTGTCTTTCTCAACTTTTCTCTCAGATATTCCTAACTTGTCCTTTTAGTCTTCTCTCTTAAGAATCCATGAAATCCCACCTTTCATTCCTTTAACAAACTTTTAATTTTGATGATCATATGTTTATCTAAAAAGGTTGTTGGTTTTATTTTGTTTTCTGAATATTCTTATTTAATAGCACCCTGTTCCTGTTGTATGGATGCAGTGCTTTAAAGGACCTTCTGAGGATGCCAATGAAAAGCCTATTGGTCTGCTTATGTTTTCATTCCCTCTTGATGATGTCACTTTGGGATCCTACTTTGCTAGTTGTTGCTGTTGACATTGCTTTTTACATAGCAGCCTTTCTTTAGAAGTCACTCAAACCATGGGTGTTTTTTCACATTTAGAGAAAAGACAATGGAAACCTGGCCAGAAGTTATTCATAGCTGAATGGAGCTTAGCCAATAGTGACTTTAGCTATTTCACTGGGAGGTCTCTAAGTGCTAGAGAGCTCAAGACTTGCCTCCAGCACTCAACACTTGTATGGACTGCTCTGGTTACCTTTCTCTGCAGGCGAATCAAATTGTCCTCTTCCTTATCACTACTGGCATAAAAGACAAACACACCTATACTACACACGGGATCAGGAAGAAGACAGAGGTCAGTAACCTTCACTTAATATTTTTAAACTACAGTACGGATGGTATACATAATACAGAATTTATCATTGTAGCCATTTTGAGTGTACAGTTCATTGGCATTAAATATGCTCACTTGGTTGTAAAACCATCTCCAGAACTTTTTTTTTTCTTTTTTTGTCAGTTGTGTTAAACTCAGGACCTGGGCACTGTCCCTGAGCTTTTTTGCTCAAGGCTAGCACTCTACCACTTTGAGGCAGAGCACCACTTCTGGTTCTCTGGTGGTTAATTGGTGACAAGAGCCTCATGTGCTTTTCTGCCTAGGCTGGCTTTGAACTGTGATCCTCTTCAGCCTCCTGAGTAGCTAGGTTTACAGGTGTGAGCCATCAGTGCCTGGCTCCAGAACTTCCTCATCCTCCCCAACTGAAACTCTGTCCCCATCAGAGTACTCACTCTTCCCTACTCTCCCAGCGCCTGGCACTCACCATGCTGTTCTGTTTGAATCTGAGTGCTCTAGGCATCTAATAACATGGGCTCATACAAGGTTTGTCCTTTCATGGCTGGCTAATTTCACTCAGCTTCATGTCTTCAAGGTTCATCCACATAGAAATATGTGTCAGAATTCCCTATCTCTTTAAGGCTGAATAATATTCCATATGTGCATCTACTGCTGTTTTGACTTTGCAATCCGTTCTTCTATCACCCATTTAACCTCAAAGCAACTGAGATAACACCTGAGAAAGACAGCAGACCTGTCTGTCACTCCTATCTCTGGCTGCCTAGCTCCTCAGAAATGGGTCCCAGCTCTCTCTCTCCCTTCCTACTTTCTATTCTCCCTGTCTCCTTCCTCCTTCCCTCCCTCCCCCTTCCCTCCTTTCTTTTTCCCCAAGGAAAGTGTCCATCAGAGCCTTCCAGGTCCTTCCACAGAAGGTGGTCCCAAAGCCTATGTCTCACTTTTCAAGTCCCCGTTTCATCAGTGTGGGGTATGTGGGTGGCCCTCTTGACATAAGACTGGCTATTTTTAGTGGAATCAGAGAAATACCACCATCTTTAGCAGAAGAGGCAAAGGAGCCAGGGGCATTTCTCCATCCTCCATCTCTCCCCTCTCCCATGTCTGCCAGGTCCTTCTGTGAGGGTTACCAAGAATAGGACGTGCAATGAGAAACAGACCTCGGCGTTCCTCGCCATCTGAATCCTCTGCCTCCACCTCAAATCAAGAAAGGCAGTCAGGAGGCCGGGACCTCCCTGGAGCTAATTTGCAGCAGACTACCCTGCCCTGCGTGCTCCTCAGTCTGATGAGAGGTCTGAGGAAGGAGCCTTAAGTTTATCAATGTCCCCTCCTGATGTGCTTTCAGCCACCCCTTCCCAGAGCTGTGCTTACCCGGCGACTCTTCATGTTCCACCCTGTCCTGTCCCATCCCATTCTGGGAACAGAGAAACGACGCCTTTCTCCCAAGTTCAAAAGCCAGAAGCATTCAAAGCACTTGCTCAGGTGTGTGCGGCACAGTCTTTGGCAGACAAGCTCCATCAAGATGCAGCCTGTATTATTCATGCCCTCCCGCTTCCCCAGGCTTCTGAGGAGGCCGCCCGCCACCATGAAGTAGCTTGCCGCAGAGGACTGCTCTGAGCGCTGCCCTTGCCTAAGCACCTGACGTTAATAAATGATAAACAAGAAGTGTGCAGGACAGTGATATCTGCTGACCCCACCCCACCCCCAGCAGGTCTCCTTCTCCCTGGGCTTTAGAGCCACATGTGGGGGAAGGGCTGGCAGGAGCTCAGATGTATTATGGGGCCTCTACTTGGAAGCACAGCTGTATTAAATCAGCTCCTAGGCTCTAAGCAGGAACCTCCACCAACCCCTGCCCCCACACACAGCAAAGCAGGAACATCTGAATGCCAGAATCTCCTGACTCACTCTGGGAGGGCCAGGGAGCAGGGGCTTCCAATGGTGCTGTTCCACGGGCCTGTCATCAAGCCCAGTCAAAGTTTTAGAAGTTGACAGTCCCAGAAACAGCCTGGCTCTACCTACTTTTCATCACTGGAAAATCTGGAGTTGTCACTTCATACCTGGGAGCACAGCCTCTTGGCCTTCTCCATCTCCTCTCCTGATCCTTAAAGTATGCTGGAAGGGCAGGGGGTGTCTGACATGTAGCCATCTTCCCTAAAAGCTCTACAGGGAAGCTCACGGCTCCAAACCCTTGTGCCTCAATGGGCCTTTCCTCCATAAGAAGTAAAAGACTGCATTTTTACAAATGTGCTGGTTTAAACATGAATCTAATCCAGGCTCCTAGGCCAGATTATAGTCATTCCCTTTCTTCCAATTAGGCCTGCTGTGCCTGACAGACAAGCCAACCATTTTTCCCTTTGGGGAACCCAGAGCCAGCAGGCCTATGGCCAGCATGAACATCTCATCTTCGTTTTCTCAGGACTGTCCCAGGAATCTTAGTTCCCAACAAGTAAGGCTGGTTGGTCTCCCATTCTACTCTTTCTGCTCAGGATCAAAGTCCCTAGAAACAAGGTCAGCCAAAATGGTTTCATCATCAAAAGCCCTGGACATAGCCTGGGTGGCGACTGAGCTCCTGCTCCAGGGAGAATCTTAGGAGGAAGAGAGACCTAGAGAGCTAAAGACCTAGAGAGCTAAACCCAGACCTGCTCTATGGAGCTAGGCTGGAGGAGTATGGGAAATGCAGATACACACTGCTGCAGTGCTCACTCTGTGCAAGGCTTGGACAGGGGACTGGGTTGCTGTCCTTCCTCTGCACACACAGACCCTCCTATCTTGTATAGCAAGATGCCATTATAAACATGGACTTCTGTCGTTTTTGTTCTGGTACTAGGGGCTGAACTCAGGGCTTCATGCTCTCACTTGGCTTTTTTCACTTCTAGACGGGCATTCTACCACTTGAGCCAGCAGCTACTTTCAGTTTTTGCTTGTTATTTGGAGCTAGGAGCCTCAAAGGTTTGCCTAACTGGACTGGCTATCCTTACTTCCAGATCTCAGCCTCCTGGGTAGTTAGGATTACAGGCATGAGCCATATATGGATATGAACATGGATCTTACAGGTGTGGAAAGTGAGACTCTGAGAGCCACATGCTACTACCTATGTCAGGGACTGGTCAAGGCTTACTGGCATGAACCCAGCCTAGGAAAGCCTGCCTCCAAGCCTGAGCTGTAACTTTGCTAGAACCAGACTCTTAGAGAAGGGTGAGGCAAACACTGCTGCTCCTAGACCTGGCAAAGCAAGGGACTCTAAGACCAGGCAAGCAGGCCAGAGAGATGCATTGACAGGGGACCCAGGAGGAGGTAGAGGGCAGCCTGAGAGGTGCTGGCTCCTCAAGACCCCATACAGAACAAGCACAGAGCCTAGATGCATTCTGCCTGCTCAATCCCACTCAGAGACCAGAGCCCCAGCAGCTCTGATCACTCTCTACACACCTCCAAAAAGACAGCACCAGGCCCCTGCCAGGCCTAGCCAGTCACAGCTGAGGCCTGGGAAGGTTTTCACAAAGCCCTCACTGCCTGATGTTGCTGAGCAGCCAGAAACAGAGAGCCCAGAGCCCCACCTTCTGCAGAAGGAGTTTGGGACCAGACCCACATTTTAATGGTTCTGTCCAGTGATTGGCAGGAATGAGCTTTCCAGAAGATACAAGGGAGGCCAGGTCACAGTAAGGAAGCAGGGGCAGGTAGAGCAGATCCAACCTGTGCCCATTTGAGGAGTTGACCTCAGCTTACCTGAGGAAAGGCAGTTATTCCCTGACATCTGATAACGGGCTCAGGTTCTGCTGGGTCTTTAACTGGCCTTGTACTATATCTCATCAGGCCTCTCTTCTCCCCTCTGTAAAATGGAGTTATTGTAAAGATGATGCAAGTTCTGTATAACATTTTCCCTGGTGCCTGGCAATTAGGAAAACTGGAACATTACTATACTACATATCCCAAGCATAATAGCTAGAACCTAATAAATAATATTTGCTAAGCAGATGATGATTCACCATGGAAACCAAGGTATACACAGAAGGTCTGTGGGTTCCACCCATCCTGCGATGCCAGTCAGGAAACTGACTCCAGAAGCCAATCAACGCCTGAGTGCCTTAATGGCAGAATAGGCCAAGTCAGCACATGAAGTTGCCCGGGGCTCCCAACTGCTGCTCAGTTTGCTTTCCAGCTCTCCTAGGGAGCACCCCGTTAAACTTGGGCCACCCAAGTCTGGGTGGGTTGTCTGAGAAGGACAGTGGAAGCAGCCAAGCCTGCCAACTAGGAATGTAATGCAGTGCATGACGACTGTGACCACTAAATGCCAGTGTGGGCATGCCTGGGCTGGGCTGAGCCAGATGCAGCAGTCACTGAGCCTCAGGAGACTTACTTTATTTTTGTATGCTGGTCCTGGAGGTTGAACTCATGCTTTACATACTGTTCCTTAGATTTTGTGCTCAGGGTTAGTACTCTACCACTTGAACCACACAGCTCCATTTCTGGCTTTTGGTGACTAATTGAAGATATGAGTCTCACAGACTTTCCTGCCTGGGTTGGCTTTGAGCCATGATACTCAGCCTCTTGAATAGTTAGGTTTACAGGCATGAGCCCACAGCACCCAGCCTTGGCAAGTGCGGGTGACTCCTGCTCTTCCAGAAGGTTCCTTAGGAGCTACCAAAGTCAGGTGAGGCTAAAGGAAGTCTCTGCTCTATTCCCATCTCAAAGCATCTCTTCCTCTTTTCTTCTCACTGGCTCCTCCCCCAGCTCCCGGGCCTGGCAGGGGGCAAGTCCAGAGGAAGAGCAAGAAGTTACAGAGCTCAAACTAGCTCCTCAGCTAGCATCATGTAGCAACTTACAAATGTCTTTGTACACCCAAGGAGGTATCAAGCCAGCACCACCAACTGGCTCCTAGAGGGTCTGTGAGGATGAGTAGTCCCAGAAGCTAAGTGCCCTGGGGGAGGAGGGGTGTGTGTGTGGTGTGTGTGCAGATTATAACTTAAAATTACCCTACCCTCTTTGATTAGAGACCAGAGACATGGCAGAAACCAGAATGCTGATCTGCTCAGAGAGATCCAAGTATGACCTTCCCATTTACTTCTGGGGAAAGTGAGGCTGGGAGCAAGAAAGCCTGCTTCCCTGCTACACAATCAATTAGCTTCAGTGTTGCTGTCTTCAGAGACCCCAGGTCCACCACCACCATAGTTGGTAGTAAAGCCTCAGAACAGGGAGTAGAGATTCTCACCTGCATCCACACAAAGACATAGGAAATGGGGTTTGCACCCAAGTGGGATTGGAGTTACTTATTTTATGCAGATTCAATCTAATGTCATTAGTCAATTAGAGCAAGGATTAGTACACTAGGTCCCTAAGGCTAAATCTGTTCCTCCTTCACTTTCTAGCAACACAGTCCCACTGTCTCATGCCGTCTGTACCATTCTAGCCCCAAGCAGGAAGGAGAAGGCATGACAGACCATATGGATGGCCCTGGAAGGCAACAGCTTACTCTGTAGCTGTTGCTATTCAAGTGCATGGACTAGCATTTTGAAGCCAGAGACTACGTCCAGCACTTACTGCCAGGAGCCAAATATCTTCCCTGACATCAGAAAGGACCTGCCCCTGTGTACCATGCAGGAGACAGGTCTAGCCAAAGGTAGCTTCTGTGTGAGATGATACTATAAGATCAACAAGAATACACTTCCCTTCTCTACAGCCCCTACCCTCAATACCTTCAAACCACACACAAGTCACGCATGCGCACATGTACACGCACGCACACAGCCATAAGCATCGTGCAGCCCTACTGAATCTACTCTAACTAGAGTAAGCATGTACTTTCATGGAACAACGATGAACATAATGTCCTTATATGACATCTCTTGTCACCCTGGTAGTCTGCTTGGAAATTTTGTGTATGTGCGTGTCAGTACTGGGCTTGAACTCAGAGCCCAGACACTGTCCCTTAACTTTCTCTGCTCAAAGCAGGTGCTCCACCATTTGAGCCAGATCCACTTCCAGGGTTTTGCTGGTTAACTGGCATGAAGAGTCTCACAAACTTTTCTGTTGGCTTTGAACCACGATCCTCAGAACTCAGCCTCCTGGGTAGCTAGGATTCCAGGCATGAGCTACTAGCACTCAGCTGGAATTATTCTTATAAACTCCAAAGCATAAGCAGAGTGTGTCTTTACAATACCTATGTGCCAATAAACCTATTGAACATTAAGATTACATTAAAGTGAAATGCATTGAGCTCACTAACCTACTGAATGTCTGTTTCACTCAGCAGTGCAGCACATGCATTCTTGCTGCTTCTGTCATGATTGTCGGACAGACAGGAATCACTGCAGGAAGGGATGGCATCCCAATCCTCAATTGCAAGTACAGTTTCCACCAATTGCTTTTATACCATTGAAAAGTGGAAGGATATTTGTCGAAAGAAAAAAAAACTTATCTATATAGACAGACCCCACTGTGTATGAACCCACTGCCTAGTTGGCCCTGATGTTTAAGTGTACCATGCACCTAGTAGTCACAGCCCGGATTAGGAGCCTTGTTGTGTGAGGTCTAAGTGACCCTATCCATGCCTTACCTAGCCTGGGCCTCGGAGGTCTGTAAGGCTGGTGGGATGCCTACAAGAGAGCTTCAAGTAAGCAGAGAGGTCTAGGTTGGACTGTAGTACAAGCTCAACATACCCACCTGCTATTTCACATCACCGGATTCTGAAATATAAGCATGAAAAGCAAGCCTTTACAGGAGTGGTTGACTCCTCAACAGGAGTGTTCCAGGACACAAAGTACCTGATAACTAGAAAGCTTTGTCATACATTGGGTCAAAAAAAAAAAAAAAAGGCTTCTAGCAAATCACAAGGTTCCAGTACCTTAGTGCCAAAGTATCTATCATGGTCTTTAATTTGTGGACCAACTTTTCTAACACACCAAATGACACCTCTATCAGAGTTCTATGTGGACCACCAGTGTGAATAAACAACTCCTGTGGAATTTCAGGAACAATTAAAATCACTTCAATGAACTCATTTCCAGATAGCCTACAACTCTAACAAACAAATCTATTTCCTACCCCTTCTGCTAACTGTAATTTCTCTAAAATCCAAGAACTTCTAGTCATTCAGAAGCTATATATATTTTGAGCTCTGTGGAATAAGGTATCAAGAAAATACCTATAAGTACAGGTATAGCCCATAGGAAGCCCAGGAGGCCAAGGCTGGAGCTGAGCAGCCCTGACAATAGAACACTAAGTAGTACTTCAGTACAGTAAGAGCTTTCTGTGAGCTGTACCCTATATTCTTCGAGCATGCTCTCAAATGGCTTATGTGACTCAGGTACAGACAATTTCTTATGGCATGGTATGAAAATAGCAAAGATCGGAAATCTAAATATCCATCAGAGGGAGACTCGTTAAATAAATTACAACCTGTCCATATAATGGAATATCAGGCAGCCATAAAAGGAATGAAGAAGCACTTTGTTCTGCTATGGAACAATTTCCAAGATGCATTGTCAAGCCAAACAAGCAAGACGTTGACAATTGCATTAAAAAACATATATTTGTATGCATGTGTGTAAATTTATAGAGAAGCACACATACATAAATATTAAAAATACATGTATTAGTTACATGTACGCATCTAGAATATCTCACCAAGGAGACATGGGGATCAGGTAGCACTGGGTGGGTGCATCCAGGGAGGGGAAGGAGCTGGCTACTTGGGAACCAGCATTGGGAGGGAGATTTTTCACTATACTCCCTTCCTTTGCTGTTGAATTCTCAAATCCTTGTTAAATTAATAGATTTGAGTCAGGCATCAGTGGCTCACATCTATAATCCTAGCTACTAAGGAGGTTGAGATCTAAAACTCACAGTTCAAAGCCAGTCTGGGCAGACAAGCCAGAGACTTGTCTCCAGAAAAAAAAAAAAAAAAAAAAAAAAAAAAAACAGAAGTGGAGGAATGACTTAAGCAGTAGAGTTCTAGCCTTCAGTGAAAAAGCCAAGTGAAGAATGAGAATCCTTGAGTCCAAGCCCCTGTTCCAACACACACACACACACACACACACACACACACACACACACACACACACACACAGAGTTGTTTTTAACTAAAAAATATGTAACTTGAGGCTGAGTATCCTAATCTAAAAATATGTAGGTGCCTGAAGTATTTCAAATTCCACAATTTTTTGGATGTTGGAATAGATTTATGTATAGTTAAATAGCTTGGGGATTGAGACCCAAGTTTAAACATAAGCTCCATCCTTGCCTTACACACATAACCTGAAGGTACAAGAAACAAAGTCTCACACTGGAATTTTCCACTTCTGGTGTCACATTGGCCCTCAAAAGTTTCAGATTTTGAAGCATTCTGGATACTCAGCCTGTATTAAATTCTAAGTCCATGTAAGTTACTCTATTTAAAACACTAAAATACTTTTCTGGTAGAACTGAGTGTTGAACTTGGGATCTCCTACTTACTAGACAGACACTGTTGCTGAGCTATACCTTTGGCTTTTGTTTGGTTTTTTGTTTTGCGCTTTTTTTTTTTTTTTAGATAGTCTTGTACTTCGCCTGGGCCCATGCTTGGATTGAGATCCTCTGACCACAGGCTTCCTGAAGAGCTGAGATGACAGATGAGTGTTACCATGTCTAGTTTCTTCATTTGAGAAGGGATGCTCATGATAATTTATAGAGAAGCCCACATGCATACAGCCTGTTCCAGAACTGCAATCCTTCCATTAGCCCCCATAGCACCTAGGATTACATAGGAGCCACCATTCCCCTCTAAACCTAATGCGTCTAGTAGCTCGCTCAAAGTCTGAACTACTTTTATCTTTCAAGACACAAACATAGCCTCCTTTCTCTCTCTCTCTCTCTCTCTCTCTCTCTCTCTCTCTCTCACACACACACACACACACACACACACACACACAGACTAGATATGCCATAGGTCCTTACACACTGGGACCTGGATATCCCATCAACTGGTTCCTATGTGCAACTCCACATGGGACTCTTTGAGACAGCAGTCTTCCCACCACATCCAGGCCAGACTGGAGGCACATCCAGTTCCCTGGCTTCCTGGCTTCTAGAAAAGTAAAGGCAATTAAAACAATAATTTAAACAGTGCCTAGAATAGAGCCTGGAATACGGCAAACACTCAGTAAATACTCCATGCATGAATAGAGAAGGAAAATCCAAGAGAAAACAATCACCAGGCTAGCATCTCTGTCTTAAGGTCACTTTGAGCCTCTGATCTGGTGTCTGGGGAATCACCACTTCTCAGGCATTAGTTTATGCATGAGAATGAGGACACAGAGTCAAGTGACTGGCACTAGGTTGGGATGAGTTGGACGGGCCTTCCCCTCTCTCCTCTTTGGGCTCTTTCTAATCCCAATCACTGTCTTTAGTACTGAGCATACAAGTCTTGGTCCTCATCCAAGCAGGCTTAGTCAGCTAGCAACTGAGTCAGTGGGTTTGAGAGTAAGGTAGATGCCAAGGATTTCCTCCTCTGAAAACCAACCACTTAATGGGCCTTTTGCCTGGAGTGGATAATAATTACAGTTCTTTCCCAAAATATGGGTTTTTCTCCATCCACCTCATCCTCTACCTTTAATCTTGCTTATGGAAAGAGACAGCACAGTGACCTCAACTTCACAAGAGCAAATAAAAGCATTCTAGACAAATAATATAATGAACACCCATCAGTCGTACACTGGGGTGATCAAGCAAAGAGCTCGCTGAGGGCAGAAAATCTAAGGTCTTCAGGATATGCTCAGGAACCTGGAGGGTGGTAGCTTGGTGGTTCCTGCTTTATGGACCATATAGTGAGATACCAGGTGACTGAAGTCTTGTGGAGATAAGATATTGGAACAGAGGTCCCATGGACAGTCCAGATCCCTGATGGCTATGGCTTTGATGGAAGATCAGGCATTCTGTACTGCCCACTGGCACAGGGTATTCACGGAGACTGAGGTACATATGCCTCTGCCTGAGAAATGCCCAGAGGTTGTGAGAGTGACATCCCTATCTAGTACAGGACCCCAAAGCTCTGACAAGCATACAAGAATACACCCCTTATGATTCCATACCTGCAATGCTGCTGAAGAACCTGGCAGGCATCCAGAAAGCCACTTTGCAGAGAAAACTTCAACTCAGGGCAGGTAAACTTCCTACAGGTAAATCTCTACTCATTATCCAAAATTACAAAGTACACACACACACACACACACACACACACACACACACACACACAGAAACATACACATACTCCATTATCCAAAATTACAAAGTACACACACACACACAAACATATACATACTCCATTATCCAAAATTACAAAGTACACACACACACACACACACACACACAAACACACACATACTCAGAGTGAGAGTCAGCAAATACCACACAGAGCACAAGTCAGCTAAGGAGAGAATTAGTGGATGTCTAACAAAAAGATAAAAATGGATGCTATAAAAGGACTTGAAGAGACATGGAGGACAGAAGAGAAAGTTCTACAAGGAGAGAATGCATTGAACAGAGGAAAAACATAATCTAAAGTGATTCCTAATTAAAGAAATTAGGATTTTTTCCTAAATTCCTAAATTGAAGAAAAACATGAATTGTTAGACTTAAAAAGAGGCTGGGGTGTTGCCCAGTGGGCGAATACTTGCCTTACATGTGTGACACCCTGTATTTCATCCTCAGCTCCAAAGGCAAAAAATAAGAGAAGGAAGACATAAACAGCAGAAGGGAGCTAAGTATAAACATTGCCCCCAAATTTGAAAACAGAAGAAAAGAACACATTTCTGGAGAGACTGTCTGACAATGATAAACAACTTGAAAAGAAACAGAAAACTGGAATTACATCTAACCATTAAATAAACTTAGCTAGTAATTAGAAAGAAAGAGTGACAGAAGGAAAAAAGGAAAAAAAAGAGGGAGAAAGGAGGGAGAGAGGAAGGAGGAAAGAGAGGAAGGGAGGGAGGAAGGGAGGAAGAAAGGGAGGGAGGAAAGAAGGAGTCTAACTGACCGAAGCTAAGGTTTATAGTATACAAATATATGAGGACAATCCATAACATATTTGATATATACAAACATAAACATATACAATCACATAAATAAATACAGATATTTGAAACTAATCCTTAACATACATGAACAATGAAACATTTGAGAAAGGAGCATTTCTTGACACTTGTTAGGCGTTAATTGTGTTGAAACTTGGACTAACAGCAAGGACAGAAGGAAAGGAAATCTATAAACTGATCTCATTGGTGAACATACTCCAATGAAATCCAACAGTAAACTCAGTCTGACTTATTTCAAGAATCAATGATGTTGCAGTAACCAAAATGTATTAGTGTAAGTCACCCCAGTAAGAGGAGAAAGAGGAAATCTTAAGATGGTTCCTGTATGTGGATACAATTCAGCATGTATTCATCATTATGGAGCCTTAACAACAAAGAATGAAGGAAACTTGTCAAACTTAATTAAGAAAATATTTTTAATATCCATTAAACATCATGATATGGAAAACTTTAGAATTATTCTGTTCTAAAGAAAGGAGGCTCACATGTGAAACCGTAGCTTCCATTGTTGATGATCCTCTTGTATCCCATTCCTGTGGTTGTACCCACACTATCACTGTATCTTATCTGAGTACATTGGAAACTGCATATACTGGTATTAGAACTAGGGAAGTAAAAGGAAATATCAAAATTGAGAGACAAAGGATAAAAAGACAAACGACTCCAAAAGCAATACTTGCAAAGCCATTTGGTGTAAACCAACTGAACAACTCATGGGGGGAGAGGGAAAAGGGGAGGGGAGAGGGGGAGAATGAGGGAGGAGGTAACAAACAGTACAAGAAATGTACCCAAGGGCTGGGGATATGGCCTAGTGGCAAGAGTGCTTGCCTCGTATACATGAGGCCCTGGTTTCAATTCCTCAGCACCACATATACAAAAAAATGGCCAGAAGGGGCGCTGTGGCTCAAGTGGCAGAGTGCTAGCCTTGAGCAAAAAGAAGGCAGGGACAGTGCTCAGGCCCTGAGTCCAAGCCCCAGGACTGGCCAAAAAAAAAAAAAAAAGAAAGAAAGAAATGTACCCAAGGCCTCTCTGTACATCATTTTGACAATAAATAGAAAAAAAATAAATTTAAAAAAAAGAAAGGAGGCTCACATATCAAACCCCTGTAGACTAAATATGCTCCAGGCATGAAGTCTGTTAGAGCCACTCAAAATACACACTGGGTTTGGAAGGCTTAGAGGGACAAGAGCAACATGATATCTCAATCATTTACACATACACACACACACACACACACACACACACACATAGGGTTAAATGACATGTATTATCAAAATGAATTTCATCTATTTCTATCTTTGAAATTGTAAAATTAATTGTGTGGTTCATATCATATCTCTATTAAACAGCATTAATAGAAACAGCACAGATAAAAAATAAAAATGGAAAATTAGAAAGGAAGGAAAAAACTCACAACTAAAAATGACATGATTAAATAAAGTATCTGTAATATCTAGAGATAAATTTTAAATTAGCAAGAGATCAGCAGGTTATTGGAAAAATGATAGATTTAACTTCATGCCTAGATTCCAACAATGAATTAGAAACTATACCCAAGTGCTAATGATTTGTGTCTGTAATATTAGCTACTCAAGAGGCTAAGATCTGTGCATTGTGGGTCAAAGCCAGTTCAAGCAGAAAAGCTAGCCAGAATCTTGTCTTCAACTAACTCCCAAATAGCTTTTTAGTAGAGCTGTGACTCAAGTGGTAGAGCACCAGCCTTGAGTGAAAAAAATAAAATGACAACAACTAAAGGACAGAGCCCTTATCAGTGAAAGAGAGAGAGAGAAAGGAAGGAAGGAAGGAAAGAAGGAAGGAAGGAAGGAAGGAAGGAAGGAAGGGGGGAGGGAGGGAGGGAAGGAGGGAGGGAGGGAAGAAGGGAGGGAGGGAAGAAGGGAGGGAAGGAAGGAAGGAAGAAAGAAAGAGAGAGAAAGAAAGAAAGAAAGAAAGAAAGAAAGAAAGAAAGAAAGAAAGAAAGAAAGAAAGAAAGAAGGGGGGAGGGAGGGAGGGAGGAAGGGAGGGAGAGAGGAAGGGAGGGAGAGAGGAAGGGAGGGAGAAGCTATAACATCTAAATCTGTATTTATCACTAACAACAGCAAGAAAAAATGTAGGATATTTACAAACAAATTAAATGAAAGCTGTGCAAGACCTTTATGATACAAATATTAAAACTCAGCTAAAAGACATAAGAGAAGCAATGAGTAGAAAAGATTATGATCATGAGAGGAAGACAATATGACAAAGATGGTAGTCCTCCCCAAATTTACACATGTCAGTCAGCTCAACTACAATCCCAATCCCAACAGGGATTTTCATGGACTCTAACAAGTTGATCTTCAAGCTCTCATTGAGAACATGGACCAAAAGAAAAGAGCCAAGATAAGTGAGAGAAGAATATATGAGGGGATTTGCCCTACCAGATGTTACATTTAGTCTATGTAGAGGAATGAGGGCAGTGTGAGACAGCACAGGGGAAACGAATGGACCAGTGGCAGGATACAGAGCTGGGGAACACATCAGGGAGACTAAAGAAAATTGACACCTGACAGCTGTGTAATTTAAAATATTAAAAACAGGAAATAGGCTGGTGATTAATCTTCCCTATTCAGAAGGCTGAGCTGGGGGGAAGAGGAGGGATGGAGATTTTGGTTCAAAACCATCCCAGGCAGAAAAGACTGTGAGATTCCATCTTCAAAATAACCAGCAAAAGGCCAGGCTGGAATCATAGCTCAAGTGTAACAGAAGAGCAAGTAAGCCAAGTAGGTGTGATGCCCAGAGTTCAGACTTCAATGGAAGGAAGGAAAAGAGGAAGAAAGGAAGGAAGGAAGGAAGGAAGGAAGGAAGGAAGGAAGGAAGGAAGGAAGGAAGGAAGGAAGGGAGAGGGGGAGGGGGAAGGAGAAGGGGAAGGGGAAGGGGACAGGGAAGGGGGAGGGAAGGGAAGGGAAGGGAAGGCAAGGGAAGGAGAGAGGGAAGGGAAGGGAAGGAGAGAGGGAAGTGTCGAGGGAATAGCTGCTATTAATGTAAAGTTGTCCACATTAAAAAACAAAACAAAAACTGTATTTAATCTGTATTTAATCTCTAGCTAAATTATTTTTAAAGATAATGTAGAATTTTTAACATTTTAGAATAAAACATGGGAGAGCTTTATGACCTCCTGGAAGTAAACAATCTCGTAAACAAATGCAAAACCATAAAAAAATGATAAACTGGACTGTTAAAATATATAATTGTTGTCCCAATAAGTCAAACCATCCATCAGTGTAGTGAGAACCAAAGACTTTGAGAAACTACCGATAACACATCTAAATGAGAAATGGTATCACTTTAAAATACTGTTACAAAAAAAGCATACAGGTAGGAGACTGAACAAAGGAGATGAATATGCAAAATCAGGGGAAAAAAAACCAAATGTCTGACATACTGCAAATGAAGGGAATGAAACTTAAAATAAAGATGATTCATACATGTTAAAATCGAAAAAAATCAAGTCATTAACCATCACATGAAAGTTAGGTGTGAGATTTTTGCCTATTAAAGAGCAAAATGGCAAAATCTAGCAAAAGTAGAAGTATGCAAACCTCAGAATCCAGCAATTTGACTTGTTGCACTTGAACTTTGAACTGTTCACTGTGATAGAGAAATAAATAGCATGTTACATAGAGGAGGAATAAATAACATATTACACTACAGCATAATACACACACACGAGAAAGTGTGACAAAACTTTGCTACTTGCAATGTACAGCTAGCTATAGCTTTCTATTTCCTTTTCTTTTCAAATATTATTACCTACAAAATTGATTTTATAACCCTCTGCCCAGAAGAATTTCAGCTGTGGAAACAATGTCTACAATAATAAAACACTGTAAATAATCCAACAATCTCAATAGCATAGAGCAGATACATAGTTGTGGAATATTCACTCACTGTGGATTCTACAGAACTTTCCATGAGCAAATCAGAGCTTTAGGTAATGACAGGAATCCATAATATCAACTGCAGAATATTTAGATATACATATTGATGCATATGCACAGAGAAAAAGGCACACACATACAATTGTCCCTCGATGTCTGTAGTGAATAAATCCCAGGACCCCTTCCCACTTCAAAGACACCCAAATGTGCAGATACTTAACTCCCTTAGGTAAAAAGGTACAGTGTTTGCTTATAACCTACCCACCTTCTCCCAAATATTTCAAGTCATTTCTAGATTACTTATAATGTAAACTCTATGTAAGTACTGTTGGTATTGTTCAGGAAATAAGGAAATAAGAAAGTAAAAACCTCCTGAACTACAGAACTGAAGATTTTCAGTTATCAGTTGGTTGAATCCACAGATGGGGAGCATGTCAATGCATAGGGTTGACTGCATACAGTAAAATATGGAAACATGCCTGAGGGTAATAACCACAAAAGTCTCTGCTCTGAGGTTACCCTTGGGTGAGAGTTGAATAGAAGAGAAAAGTAGGGTCAAGGAGGAGCCTGTCTGTACACAGGAGCTATTTAAGTGGTCAGTTTTGAAAGAGGAGGGAATGGGGTAGGGGAGGGCTGGGAATATGGCCTAGTGGTAGAGTGCTTGCCTCCCATACATGAAGCCCTGGATTCGATTCCTCAGAACCACATATATAGAAAAAAGCCATAAGTGGCACTGTGGCTCAAGTGGCAGAGTGCTAGCTTTGAGCAAAAAGAAGCGAGGGACAGTGCTCAGGCCCTGAATTCAAGCGCCAGAACTGGCAATAAAAAATAAATAAATAAATAAATAGAGGAGGCGATAGGATCAGCCTCACCCCAACGAGACTATTTTATCTTTGGCATAATAAAAATGGATGGCTATCCATTGATTATTGTTTTGGAACTCTCTAAAGACAATGCATGTTCTCTGCTCACCAACAGGCCATTTCTTACCTTACTAGCCACAGATCAAAAGCAAAACAAAATATGTTAAGATGTATATAGATTGGGGTACTGATTACATCTTCTTGGAATGTCTAAAATGCTAAATATTTAGGTATATTTTGTCATTTCTCTGTGTCTGTGGGCTGGAGGGCCCTAGATACCAGGTCAAATGTTTCTGGTGGCGAAGAATCACCGAAATGCCCAGGGAGAGTCCTGTATCTTCAGTCAATCTACTGCAGATAGAAAATATGTAAAAAACAAAAAAGTGTCTTACTGAACATGTGCTAATGTTTTTCCATTGTAATTGTTCCCTAAATGATATAAGATGACAACTATGCATGTAGCATAGTCAGTGTGTGTGTGTGTGTGTGTGTGTGTGTGTGTGTGTGTGTGTACACTGGGGTTTAAACTCAGGGCCTTGAACTTGCTGGGCAAGTGCTTTGCCACTTGAGCCACACTCTCAGCCTTTATATTAAGTATTATTACTATTATTTACACTGGCCCTCCTAAACCTACTGCCCTTGTCTCCTCTGATCCTTAACCCATCCCCTCAAAAAAAGAACAAAAATAAGATAACACCTAACATAAGTGAGGCCCTGTGTTCCATGCCCAGCAAGGAAAGAAAGGAAAGAGGGAAGGAAGAAGGGAGGGAGGGAGGGAGGAAGGGAGGGAGGGACCTGGGGCATGATGTTGCTGGCAGAAAGCCCCCAGAGCTGTGCAGAAGCACCCCCAGGTCATTTTGAAGCTGGACATCGAGTCAGGCCAAAGTCCAGTGAGTTCTAATTTCAGCGAAGCCAGGGGAGCCACATAGCAACCAACTACAGGCTCTACCTGGCAGTTTAGGAAGTGCACTTAAATGGCTTCGGAAGCCTGGGCATGGCTTTCCCACTGAATTTTAAAGCTTGGTTTGTGGATTCTGATGAAAGAAAATCTTAAATTCAAATGCCAAGTGTCCCTAAATGGTCTGAGTGTCCTCAATGTCCAGAGGAGTTTGGGGAGCTGGGGGATGCTGTAGGCCCAGGAGCTATGGCCATCCTCAGCTCCTTGCTGGTGACCACCTTGGTGGTGGCAGGTGGTTGCTGTGATGTTAAAGCACCGAGGTTCACCAGGAGCTGAAGCGATGGGACAGCAGGAAATGTGAAGGTTTACTCATTCAGGATGGAAAAATAAAGCTTCCTATCAATCCCATGCCAGATTTGCAAAGAAAGCCTGGTTCTCTGAATACTCCAGATAGAGTAGAGGTCTCAGAGAGGGGAGCTCATTTCCTCAAGTTCACACAACTGGAGACTGGCAGGTATGAGGCATTCTGACCCAGGGTGCTGCCCCTCCCTCTGCCAGCAGCAGGAACTGTCCCAGAAGATTACAGTCTTTAGAAATCTCCAGAGGAGGGCTGGAATATAGACTAGTGGCTAGAGTGCTTGCTTCACATACATGAAGCCCTGGGTTCAATTCCCCAGCACCACATATATAGAAAACGGCCAGAAGTGGCGCTGTGGCTCAAGTGGCAGAGTGCCTGCCTTGAGCAAAACCAAGCCAGGGACAGTGCTCAGGCCCTGAGTCCAAAGTCTAAGACTGGCCAAAAAAAAAAAAAAAAGAAATCTCCAGAGGCCAAGCCCCTGGCCATACTGCCTCTGCAACCTTCATTCCCAGTAGAAAAACATCTCCAAGGCTGGGGGGTGGTGGGCACATGCTGGAAAGCAAGACAAGACAGGGAACTGGAGGAGAGGGGAGAGGGGAAAACAGTGAGGTAGGCAGGCAGGGTGGCAAGGAGAAAGGAAAAGGGGGTGGAAGAGGAGGAGCTGTGAGCAGTCAGGCTGCCCCCACGGGCTCCAGGCCCAGTCTCTGCTACCCTGGGTCTGTGTGCATCACCCTGCCATCCCACAGGGAGAAGACACCCAGCTGGCCTCAGACAACACCTCTGAAGGAGCTTTAAGAGAGGAGGGGGCAAAAGTGGGTGCCATTACACTGAAAAAAAGGAGAAAATAAAAGCAGAGCCTCTAAGCTACCCACTGCTGCCCCTTGACCAGCTACCCCCACCCCCCAAGGGCTGCTGCACCTAACAGGCCATCCATTCTCACCAGGCCTCAGCAGTTCAAGATCCAGAAACAAAGTGTCCTGGTCAACAGGGCAGCGCTACCCTGGAGCCCTCCCCACAGAGCAGAAAGTCAGCAAGTTTCAACAGCCCCACATGAACTGGGGGAGCCAGTGGCCTCGTGCAGCCAAGGGGGTGCAGTCCTTCAGGTGACAGCTGGAAATGGAAGGTGGACACCTTTTTCTCCCAGCACTCAGGTTGAATACAGTTGCTGCCTCCTGCCCCTAAGGGTGCTGGGGAGAAGGTAAGGGAGATTCTAGGTTCCCAGAGCACATCGATGGACCACCCCTGTCACCAGGCTCAGGCACGTTGATGGGGCAGAGCCTGGGCCTCAGCCTAATGCCTGTGCAAGCCCTTGACCAGAGCAGCTCCAGCTTCCACTCTCCTGTCTCCTGTCCTGCCTCTTCCTAGGCTTCCTCTACAGTCCTGGATCAGAAACCTCATTTTCCTCACATTGAACCATTCATCTCCTGGACATCAACCGGAGCCTTGGTAGTAGTACCAGCACACAAACTCAAGTCAGATACACTCTCAAAACAGAGATGTGTGTAGGAGCTATGGGCTCCAATGAGACAAACTGGAAAAGTCTGAATCTGTTTTTTTACTGTTGGTTGAGAGAACCAGGATGTTTTCCACACTGGGAACCATGGCTGTGTGTGCCTGTGGCAGGCACAGTTGCTGTGTGCGATGGGATTCAGGAGACCCCCCCCCCCAATGCCAGCATCATGTAATACTATCAACACTCAGACGCTCAATGTGGCCACACTTCATCAGCACCATCAGCCTCTGGGGAGGAAGCATGAGAAACTCCACTGCCAAATGAGAAACCAAGGCCTGTAGGTAAGTAACTTAGTAAGGCCCAGAGTATGGTTCAAGCTCCACTTTTGGCCCCAGAGAAGTGTGACTCCTAGATCTCTCCCTCCCACCATAGAATGGGACACAAGCACATACTATCAGAGATGGTGTGACAACCAGAGCTCAGAAATCTCTCTTTGCAGGCTCTCAACACTAACACATGGTCAACATGGAACTATTGTGGTCACCCGGTGGTATCTAGGGGAGTTGGTGCCAGGAACTTCCCCCCTTAGATACCAAAAGTTGAGGGTGTAGAAATTCCTTGCATAAGTTGGCTTGGCATTTGCAGAGGATCTACACAGCCCCTGTGGACTTTAAATCATCTCTAGATGACTTACAATACCTAATACGGTATAATTGCTATGTAAATTAATTGTGCTGTGTTGTTTAGGAAAGGAGAAAATTCCATGCAGACAGGACATTTTCCATCCATGGCTGCTGAACCTGTAGGGGAGAAACTTGAGGACAGACAGCACAGGCCACTGCACTTGACTGGATCCTCTCTGACCAAGAAAGGGACAAAAATCCACTGGGCCTGTGTGGAATGCTGTTGCCTTTCTGTCAGGGAAAACACAGGTGCCTACTGGCCTCAGAGCAGAGCCCTCCCAGGCACTCTGCCATTCCAGACACCTGTCCCCACACCTCAAGCCCTGCCAGCCTCCAGGGAGGTCTGGTCCCTGTGGTGAACGCTAGTATACTATGTGGTTTTTCCTGGGAAGGGCAGGCCAATTTCCTGTTTAGCACTGTCACCAGGGCTGAACTGATGGCCCTGCAAGAACTTCTAGTCTATTGGAAGAACTGAGAAGGGGTGGGAAGGCTGGACATTCACAGCAGGCTGGCCTCAGGGAACAGAGACAGACAGAGAGACAAGCTGGGAGAATGAAGGAGAGACAGAAAGAGGGAATAGGTAGGTAGGAAGAAAATAAGAGATGCAGGATTCAAAAAGAGAACCAGAAGGACAGAGAACAGTCAAAGAGGGGCAGAGATAGCAGACAATATAGAAGCAGAGTGTAATGAAGACATGGGTAGACTGAGACTAAATGAAAGGAGCAGACCAATAAGAAGAAAAGTGCAGACAGGCTTCAAGGAAAAAAGCAGATGACAAACTGCAACGTATTTGGAGAAGAGCAGAAAGAGAAAGGAGGCCAAAGGCTCACAAGCCTGGCATGAAGGCTCTGGGGAGAATACTCCTCAGCCCCTGAGCACAAACCTGATATCCCCCACACCCCTGCCTTGTTATCATAGGCACTGTACTACCTGCCAGAACCCAGAGCAACAGCCCACTGTCACCATCACTGAGCACGGCACTGCTTAGCACATCTCACAGATGGGCATGGGCCCTGGCAGGTACTGTATGTGAGTCTGCATCTCCACTCATTTGTGCAGATGTGTTAGCCTAAACTCACCCATGGGCTCCCAGCCCCGGCAGAGCCTCCTATCTCACCCTTTACTTTAGGCTGAGGGCTCCTATGTCCTAGGTTCTGTGCCTGCTTCACTTGGGCAGGGTTAGCAGACAGAGGGCAGACAGAGATCCTCTCAGAGCAGAGGAAACTAAGCTTTTTAAATAAATGACCAGTGGCTATAAAAGACCCAAGACACTTCCAGTGATGACTCCACATGACTTGCATGGCTGCAAGGCACCAACCCCTGTTCTTGACCCTGGGTGATTGGCTCAGACTGAGAATAGATAGGCACAACCCTGCCCAGGGGCTTGTGAATGGGTAGAAAGACTACTGCCCAACTCCCATCTACGTGGGAGAAGAACACTGACCACCTCTCCCCCACAAAAAAAAAAAAGAAAAAAAACCTGCCACAGTTTTCACCCATATTCTTTCGTTCAGAAACATCTGCCTCTAAGTGATCTTTGCATACCTGTGCATGCCTGCCTTTTGTCTGTGTGTCTAGCACAGTTCAGAACCCACTGAGCCACAACACATGAACACAGCCTTGCATTTGCCTCTGAGCTCCTCCAGGGTCCCAGGAAACTCCCAGAGTGAACCAAGAGAGGAACTCACAAAGGCAAGGATGGAAGCAAGCTCACAGGACTTCCAGCTTCACACAGTCCCTCCCAATTGGTGCTCTGGAGCCCTGGGCTCTCCTTCCCACTGGAGAAGGGATGGAACATCAGCCTTGTGGAATGGGATTCGTGATGGGGACATCAACTAACTCAGCTAAGAACTTCCGGGGACACTGCTGTTGTAGATAACCTAGTAGGCCAATTCTTGGTTATCACCATTTGAAGAGGAGAAATTGAGACTGGAAGACTCATCCTATTTCCCAAACATGCAGTTGGTAGGAGCTGAGTTAAGCTTAATACTTATTAGCTAACCAAATCTCGGGTCTTACATTCCTTTGCTGCAGTCATTGTTGCTTCCCAGTCTTGTATTAATAGTAGTAGTAGTAGCAGCAGTAGTAGTAGTAGTACTTGGGGTTGAACTCAGGGCCTTATGTTTGCTAAGCCAGCACTTCACGTCTTAAGGCTCACCTCTAGCCTTTTTTGACTTAGTTATTTTTCAAATAGGGTCTCATGTATATCTTCAGGCTGAGCTAGATCTTGATCCATGTGTTTACATTTCCAAGTAACTAGGTTGGCAAGCAAGCACCACTTCATCCATCTGTTGATTGAGATGGGGTCTTATATTTATAGTAAGGCTGAGCTGATATTTCCATCCTCCTGATCTTCCTGTCAAGTAGAATAGCAAAGATTAAAGATATGAGCCTGCAGTGCCCAGCTATTCTTTGTTGTTGTTATATATACTGTATTATAATATAATAATATATAATAACATATATGTATATAAGTTGTACATGTCTATGAGGTTGATGAAGTGTTTCAATTCAGGCTTATGTCTGATAATGATTCAATCAGGGTAATTAGCATATCCATCCCCTTATAAAATGTTACCATTTCCTTTTGGTGTATCTGCACAGTTCTCCCTTCTCACCTTGAGATATCTAATGCACTACCGTCAACCATGTGCTCTGGTCTCAGATCCTCATCACCCAATCTTGGGTCAAGGCAGCTTTAACTATAGACTGAATCATAGGTTTTCACAACACATCACTCCATTAACTCTGTGGAAAGAGACAACTACTGACCAACCAGCCTACTATGAAGGATTCTCTTTGTTGGGCTCTGCACCTGTGTGTATATGTGAGTGTGTGTGTGGGGGGGGGAGAATATAGGGACTGTATGTGTATTAGATGGTGTGTATGACCACAGGTCATGTGACACCAGCATGTGTGAGGGGCATGAGGGTACACATATATGGTGTGTGCATGTTCACATGTGAGTATGTGTCTGTGTATGAGTATGGGGGAATGTGTACAAATACATGGGTGTGCTGATGCATGGTGGTGTATGTGAGTGAGTGTGAGTGTGAGTGTGAGAGAGCCTGTGTGTGTGACACTGAAGGTGACAGTGTATGAGTGTCTAGGGGCGTGTGCCAGCCACTGCTCTAAAGGCTGGGCTAGGAAGGCCCTCCAGGGCAATTGTGAGGCTCAGTGACTACAGCAGTGAGTTTAGGGGAGCTGGAAGTCATGGCCTCAGCAGAGTCCGTTTTAGGAACAAGAGAAATGGAATGATGTGGCAAATTATAGTGTCTGACCAAATAAATTCATTCTTTCCTTTCATGTTTTGTTTGGAGGAGAGCTTTAAGCCTCGTTGCCAGCATTCAGCGAGTTCTTTACTTTGGAGTGGGTGGTAATTAATATGAATTTAACTTTCTTTTCTTTCCTAAGGCAGGGAATGGGGCAAGTCCTCAGGGCTGCAGCCCAGGGATGGCTTAATAGTTCTGCAGACCTGTGCTGGCTGCAAGGGCAAGAGAGAGAAGAAAAATAGAAAACCTTTAATTGCTGTTTCCCAAAATAACCCCAGTCTGCCTATAATAAGCTTACACTGGATCTTAATTCTTCTTATAGAGGAGAAAAAAATATCAGATTGAAATTTCTAGAGCTACCATTTTGCCACAGGTTCCTCCCTTGGCATCTATCTGGAGTGAGGGCTCAACTGAGGATGCTCCAGGGTGGGAGTCTCTGACAAACAGCCTCCACGGGTCACTTCGCCCTGGCAAAAGGAGGCCTCCGGTCGAAAAGAACATTCCCTGAGGCCAGCCAGCTGGCCCAGGGCCTGGCCCAGGAGGCTCTGCTCACACATAACACAAGAGGGGCGGGACTCTCAAAGCTTCCACACTCCATGAGTCTTTGAACTTGCTGTCTTCAGACTGTAATTTCTGCATTTTTTAAATCATGATAAAAACACCAACATCAAATGGTACTTACTGGACACTATGTTGAAAATGAACTACATAATTTGTGGGTGGGGGTGGGAAGGAAAAACTGGGAGAGAGAAAAGGAAGGGGTGACATTGTCCAAAAAGAAATGTACTCATTTCCCAACTTATACAACTGTAACCCCTCTGTACATCACCATTATGACAAGAAAAAAATTTAAAAGAATGAAAAAAGTACGAACATCAAATTTACCATTTAAATAATTTTTGTGTATAGTCTAGTAGCATTAAGTTCCTTCATAGCCATCACCACCATTCACTTCCAGAACCTTCCATCCCTCCAACTGAAACCTGATACACATAAACATCAAGTTCTCATTCTTTTCCTCTTCCAACTTGTGGCAGCCACTATCCTATGTCTCTGTGAACATTTTTGATAACTCTGGGTACCTCATATAAATGAAATGGTATAGCATGCATCTTTTTGTAACTGGTTTACTATACTTAGCATGTAGCACATGTCAAAATTCCATTACTTTACAAGGCTGAATAATACTCTGTTGGATAAATCGTCTACATGTTGTGTATCCATTCATCTGTTGGTGATCACTTGGGTTGTTTCATCCACCTTTTGGCTGTTATGAGTAATGCTGCTAAGCACACAGATGTGAAATTATCTCTTCAAGATCCAGCTCAGAGCCTGGTACCAGTGGTATGTTCCTGTAATCCTAGTTTCTCAGGAGGCTAAGATCTGAGGATCGAAGTTTGAAGGTAGCCTGGGCAAGGAAAGTTAACGAGACTCTTATCTCCAATTAATAACCAAAAAGCCAGAAGTGGAACTGTGGCTCAGTGGTAGAACACCAGCCTTGAGCAATAAGGCCAAGGGACAGCATCCAGGTCCTGAGTTCAAGCCCCAGAACAAGTTAAGAAAAAGAAAAAAGACACTACTTCAGCTTCCTTGGAGTATAAATGCAGAGGTAGAATTGTATAGTATTGTACAGTAACTCTACATTTAAGCTTGTTGTGTGTTTGCGTTCCAAAATGACTGTCCCGTTTACATTTCCATTAGCAAAATACAAGGTCCCCAATTCCTCCCTGTCCTTGCCATACTTGTTAAATTTTCTGAGTTTAATAGTAGTCCTTCTAGACAGTGTGAACAACCCCCAACCCGCCACACACACACTCTGACCCCCATTCACAAGCAGAACCCTGCTCAGAAGGGTCCATCACTCAGCAAAATGCACCAGTGGAAATTTCAGGTATGTCATGCTTGACAATTATGTATGTGGTAGAGGGTTTGCCTTTCTGGGCTGACTAGAGAGGAGGCTTCTAGTCCCTGAGTCACTCACCTGTCCTTGAGTCAGTCAACACACTGTTGGTGAAGAAAATGCCTGTAGGAGCTGGAGGCTCACCAGGCAATATCACATGGAAAACATGATGGTGGATCTGTGTGGCTGGGCTCTGGGGAGATGCAGTGCCATGAACAGGAACATACCAGCACTGGAAGGAAGGGCAGAGTACAGCCCAGTAAGGCTGCCTGGAAAATTCAAGGCTGGGCTCTCAGTTACCTCTGAGAACAGTAATTACTGAGAGATCAAGCAGCCTATTCCCGTGAATGGCCTTGGGTATAGAGGCCAAAGGCTTTTGTAGTCCAACAGGCCTGCATCCAAATGTGCTTCCCCAGCCTTGTGACCACAGCATCTGATCTTTCAGGGTTTCAGGTCCCTAATCTGTGAAACAGGAATGCAGGGGAACTCCATCTTTTTGTGTGTATATGCCAGTACTGGGGCTTGAATTCATGGCCTAGGCACATTGTCCCTTATTTTTTATGCTCAAGGCTGGCACTCTACCACTTGAGCCACAGCCCACTTTTGGCTCTTTGGGGGATGGGATAGGCAATTGGAAATGCAAGTTTTATGGACTTTCCTGCCTGGGTTGGCTTCAAATCTTGATCCCCAGATCTCAGCCTCTTGAGTAGCTAAGAAGAAAGGCATGAGCCATCAGGAGCCCAGTAGGAGGGACCAGGCACTGCTTTGGCCACAGGCTCAGCCTCCTTGTATCTCCTCTGTGTTCTTTCTTCTTCCTGTCCTCCAAATAGAGTCTCAAGCAGGGTGCACGCACACACGGGCCAACCTCCCTCCCTGCCCCATCCCTCCCAGCAGGGCTGGCTGCAAGCAGTACAGCTGTCCCTGGCCAGGGCTTGGCTGTGTCCCAAAGGCTCTGCTCTGTTACAACAAAGGCAGTCGTCCTGGTCAGCCTCCCATCATGCCCAGCAGCAGGAGCCTGTGGGGTTCTCACTCCCAGTGTCCTGCCCCTCACTGGGAACTGCTGGGCCCCAGCTGGTGTGCAAAGATCTGAGCAGCAGGGGCTTGGAGGGGGACATCTGCAAACCAGCAGACACAGGAAGAAGTCATGTCCCTCTGATCCTCCACCGGGTTAACCAAACATCCCCTGGTTGGGGAAGGGGACAAAACAGAGTAGGCTGGGGGATGGGGGTGGGAGGACAAGTCATCAGAATCACCCAGCATTCTGCTGACAGCACCAGGGAGGGTAGCTGAAGGAGGCTGAGATCAAGGAAGGCTTCCTGAAAGGGAGGGCAGGGCTGACTATGGGAGCCAAGGGCTCTGTACCCTTTAGGGATGTATGGCACTGCTGGGGCTCAACCCTGAATAGCCACTTTAAGCTTAGAGTGAGCAGATAACAAACAAGGGGGTAGAGAGATTGCTGCCCTCACCACCTTGCCTCTGGGAAAAGACCAATTATATTTTCACTATTCCCTTTCCTCCCTTCTTTTTCTCCTTTTTATTCTTTTGTTGCTTGTTGTTGGTTTTGTTTTTGTGCCAGTTCTAGGGCTTGAACTCAGGGTCTGAGTGCTGTCCCTTAGCTTTTTTATTCACTGTACCACTTGAGCCACATCTCCACTTTCAGCTTTTTGCTAGTTAATTGGAGATATGAGTCTCACAGATTTTTCTGGGCTGGCTTTGAATGGCAATATTCAGATCTCAGCCTTCCTCATCACCTGTGCCTGGCTCCCTTCCTCCCTCTGTATCATCCTAATCACCTCCCTATCTGATAGACTTCTGTGCTGCTTATTACCTCCTCATATCCCTACCCTCCTACTGTGTGAAAAAGGACAAATTGACTTACCTTCTCTGAACTGGTTTCACAAGAGCATCACTGAATCTCATTGCTAAGCAGCCACCCCAAAGAAATAATTAAAATTCCAGATCCCACAAATCAAAAAACAAAACTCACTCATCACAGAATTCCATTAATGAATGAACTGCCCATAAAATACAAATGATTTTAATCTGTGCAACGTTTCACAGGAAGGGAGCAAATCAATCAAAGAGCTGAGTGGGAAGCTAAAGACCACCACACACATAATTGGCACTGTCCAGTCCCTGCCCTTTAGAATCCCTGGGGCCTCAGCTGCTTGAGAGAGGAAGGCCCACCCACCTCACCAATACACCTCTTCTCTGACAGCCCATGGAGGAGCAAGAGCTTCCATTAGAGAATCCAGTCAAGCATCCTAAAACTCGAATAGCAGTGCTGGTTACCCAAAGATGGCCCCAGGCTACCTGCTTCTCTGTGCTCCAAGTCCCACAGCAAAATTGCGAAAAGTAGGGAAATCAGAAGGGTTGCTACAGTTCATGTCCATTTTCTCCCCAGCATTTACCTTAATTCAGCTTCTGCAACCATTGAGCAAGAAGTGTCCCTCTCTGCCTCTTCCTTGCATACCCAGTGACTGGAATCTCCTCCCTAAAACAGGGGGCTTCACCCTGCCCACCCATGGTTCCAGTTTCTTCCCCACACCCGTACAGCTAAATTTATAGATTTGGGATTGCTGTAAATTATAACGTGATTATACCGTGCCAGGGGCAGCTTCCCACAGCAGAAATTAAAAGGCAATTCAGGTAAATGATCTTTAGCTACAGAGGCGCGTCCCTGCAGAACTCATTAAGTCTAGGGACCAAACGGCATACCAAAGACTGTGTGCAGCCGCTGCATGTCAAACACAACCCCCAGTCAGTCAGGAGCAGGAGCCAGTCCCTCCCAGGTCAGCTGTGGTCTGCCCTTTACCCACCCCTCACCACATACCCTGCCTACACCTAGCCAGGTGTATCACCAAATAGACTCTCAACCTGCCACTCCTTCGCTGTCCCTTGGAGATAACCACAGAAGGACGGGAAATGTGGCGGAAAACCAGGGCATGATGTCTGAATAGACTGAAAATAGATCTAGAATAAAATCAAAGAGGAAAAAAAATGGCTGTTTTGGTGCTTTTAATTTCAAGAGACCAGGGAGAGTGTTCTTTTTTTCTTGTTTTGTTTTATGTGGTTTTGTTTTTATTTCTGTCTTTTGGGAGATTTGTTGTTTTGTTTTTGTAGTTTTAAATTTCCTTAAATAAAGCTCTCTTTCCAAGCACACGGTGAAAGGTAGGAAGGAGAAGATGATGGGGTGATGTTTTCTCTGTTTTTTTCACATTCATCGTATTTTAAATTGTTCCCACAAGCAGAGTAATTTGAAGCAGCACTTCCATTTGCTGGCCTTCTTAGCTCCAGCTGCACATCCAGGGTATATTGGGGTGACAGGGGGGTGCCATATCTCCCAGACTTAACTTCACGAATTTCATCCGATGAGGACCAGGAATTTTTATGCATAAGGGTTCTGCAATCCCAGGGTCAACCAGATCACTTCCTAACAGGTTTAGAAGAGCATTTTTGTCCTCAGGCCTTGAGGCACAGCCCACGCCCCTCTTGTGTATTGCCTTAAGTCCCAACCATGCATACCACTGGGGGCAGTGGCAGCTGAAGCTGCTCTCACCCCATCAGCACACTGTGGGCTTGAGGCCCACAGGCTCTGTGAAGAGCCTCACTGACAGAGGTCTCTAACACCGGCAAGAATCCTTGTGGCCAGGAGAATGGTTTGCAGATTGGGACACTGAGGCTCCTCTGAGGCCAAGTCACTATCTCTAGGCCTTGTCTGTCATTGGTGGAAGGAGAACATGAACTTGATCCACTGCCTGGGAGTTTGCGACCACAGTCTCATCTACAAATCAGATGTGGGGCAAAGTAAAGGTCCATCAAGGAACAACCTACTTCTCAAACCTCACACTATCCCACTGCACAGAGTCAACGGCCAATGGAAACTCCTACTAGGCACCTTAGATAGCAGCCAGCTCAGGGAGGTTCAGTATGACTCCCAACCCATGATCTCCTCTTAGGGAAGAGCCTGAATCTCCCTCCATCTGAGAAGTGGGGTTGCGCCTGCCTCCAGGGGGTGCAGCACAGGCATGGATTGGTTGGGGCAAAGTAGAAAAAGGGGTCTTTCGGAGCCATCACCACCGCTCTGTCAGACAACCTGTGCGCAGGCATTTCTCCTACTTCTATTTGTCAGGAAGAGGGAAGGCTGAGGGGAGGGTGTGGGCTAGGTGTCCCCTGAGAATATGCATCCCCCCACATGGGCCTACTTACTGCCATGTATGACCTGGAACACTGGTTTATAAACTCAAGAGTTGACAGCCTGAGCCAGCACAAGGCAAAACACCATCCCCAAGCTGAGACTCCCCTCTCCTCTGTCATCTGTCCTCTCCTCTGTCACCTGTCGCCTTCACATGCCCGCCAGACCTGCTGCTTCTTTTCACAAGGTAGTTCCCTCATCTGTCAGCTTAGCCAAGCCACAAGCCCATCCCTAACTTGGCCATTTTTCTTCCAATATTCAGTCAAAGAGGAAAACATATTACATAGCATGCTTTTTCTCATCCTAGTAAACTATCCATGAAGTCCCTGACAGTGTAACCAGCCTGTCATCTATACCCTTACACCTGTAACAGCCAGCCCCACCATACACACACAGACATCCCCGGAAGTTCTGCCCCTTACCCACTGTAGGCCAAGGGCTTGGCCAGCAACAGAGAAACAGCTTGGTGGTCTGGCAGGAGCGGGTGACCCAAGCTGGGATGGGGTTTTTGGGCCTAGAAAGCACATTTCCCATTTCCTCAGGGAGGGGATGCCTGGGTCTTGAGGAAGCATCTGAAACCACGGGGAGGCCACACACCAGCTACTGAGTCGACACATGGCAACCGCTTTGAATCACCGCCTGGACCCAAGCACATGGAGAAAACATGTACTTAAGCCACCTCAGCAAATTGCTCCCTGGCCTCCAAGGATTGCTCCCCCAGCTGGAACTGGCACTGTCTCCATGCCATCATCACAGGGCAGACTATTCCTATGGCTCTAGTGCCTGTGGGACACAATCCCCTCTCCATTGGGAAGAGATGCACCCCTGTCCTCCCGTCTCCTCTCGTATCCAGTGCCCACAACCCTTCCCTTTTCTATGACGATCTGCCCACTGCAGGACTCAAAAAGAAACTCTCAAGTGTGCACACATGTGTGTGCACACACCAGCACACACAGCATGCTAGTACATCCTATGCCCTCCACAGGTCATCTGGTCACTGCACAGCCTACCTGGGGCCCACCGGGAGAGCCCAGGACAGCTCCTTCCTGCTCCTGCCACTGTCTGCTTCCTGCATCAGCCTCTGACGTCTGCCTGGAGAGGAACTGCTGCTCCAGCTGGTTTGGGGCTTTAACTGTCTCAGGCTTCCAGGGATCTCTGGTGGCCAAGTAGGATAGAAGCCCAGGGCTCCCCTAAAAGGGGCCTCAGAGCAGGAGCTGGTGAATTCAGCCAAAACAAGGCCAACAGTTAGGAGTTCAGATCAGATACAAATGTGTAGCCTGGGGCAAGTAAAGGGGAGAGAAACTGATCTCAAACCCACACTCATTTTGCTGTCTGGATTCTAAGCTAGTCAGAGAGAACTCAGAGCCAAGCCAGAGAAAACCAGACCCAAACAAACCATCTTTCTAGAACATCAGAAGAGGTCATGAAGAGGTCCCCCTCCCCCTCAAATCCAGCAGTTCCCCCGTGACCTCTGCCTAATCTCATGGACTGCTCTTTCAGTCCCACTTATTTTCAGCCTAGTAAAGTCCCATTTAGACTTCAAGACCTAACGAGCCAGCTGACTTCAGGAAGTCTTCTTTGCCTCTCTTCCCTGATAGCTGAAAAGGTCAGACAGATCATGGGTGTCTGCGCTTAGGCCCTGACACTCACACTCCTTCCTGAGGCCACTTACAGACAGAAATAATCATCTTCTTGGATAAAGAACAAAAAATCCTGAAGGCATCAATTTCCCATTGCACTAACAGATTTAAGTCAACCATAGTCAAGGCAGGGCTCACCCTGTATACCCACACACCCAGGCTTGGGGGAGATGCCATACCACACAGGGAGGGAGGTCAGAATTCCTTGGGGTTTCCTGGCTTTTCCTTCCATCTCTGCAAGAGAGTAGGCCCTGTAACTTGGGCTGCTTAAAGCTCTGCCAAACATAGGTATGGGCTAAGAGGGCCCAGGGAGGCACAGGAGAGAAAGGACAACATAGTGTAGGCCTCAGACCCTATCAAATCCCAGTCTCCCACTTGTTCATGGCATTTGGGGGTCCCATCTGGGCTTGATGTGGAACACAGAATACTCAGGCTGTAGGAAGGTGAAGCCTTACAAGTCCTCCCCTTCAGCCTCGACACCCTAGATGTCACTCTGGCCATCTCTTCTATTTGTCAGGTACCAATGAGTGCTCCATGATGCTGTTCCCTTAGGTAAGTGCTGAGGGAGCATCATGTCTGGGGCCCACAGCGGCTAAGGGCATGGGAGGTGTCAGGCAGATCCCTGGGGAAGCAGGATACCACTGATGAGGTGCACATGGGAGATCTGGAGTGGAAACAAGAGAGAGGGTCTAGGGCACTCCAGGGTGCATGTGACACCCCTTCTCAGGGCCTAATGGAAGGATTCCATGAGAGAAGAGACCCAGGTGAAAGCCCTGGGATCTGGAGTCAAGGGAGGGGAGCAGCACACAGAAGGAAGTCAGGTGAAAGGCTGAGGCAAATGTAAGGAGGTGCCCAAAGGGTCAACAGGTTTGGGTGGGGTGATGGAGCTTGACCAACAGTGTGTGCCTTGCAGAGGAGGTGAGCAGAGCTACAACTTTCACGAAGGAAGAGTAGCTAGAGGGTGCTAGAGGGTGGGGTAGAAAGCCAAGGGAGAAGGTGAGGGAAGAGCCCAGGAAGTGATGGGAGAGTCCAAGGAGGATAGGAGAGAGAGCCCAGGGACAAAACAAAAGAGAGTGCCCGGGGAGGTGATGGGGAGAGAGCCCAGGGAAACAGTGAAGGAGAAGGCCCAGAGAGGTGATGGGGAGAGGGCCCAGAGTAGGCAGAGGAGAAATCCCAGGGAGGGGTGGAGGAGGTCTCTGTATTGACTCAGTCTGGGCTTGTTATTTCCAAGAACTCCATTCCCTGCGAGGTCCTATTGAAGGTTAGCCTGGTAGAAGGGCAATGTGCAGAAAAACCAGGATGAGGCCATGCTGGTATTTCCATTGCCCTTGTCTTTCTCATTCTTCCCCTCACTCTATCTCAGTGATTTTTTGTTGTTGTTGTTGTTGTTATGTGCTGGTCCTGGGGCTTGAACTCAGGGTCTGGGCACTGGCCCTGAGCTTTTGTGCTCAAGGCTCATGCTCTACCACTAGCCACAGTTCCACTTCTGGCTCTTTGGTGGTTACTTGTTGACAAGAGTCTTACCAACTTGCTTGGGTGGGCTGGCTTCTAACTGTGTTCCTCAGATCTCAGCCTTCTTAGTAGCTAGGATTACAGCCTGAGCCACCAGTGCCTGACTTCTATCTCTCTCTTTTGTACTACATTTTAGAAGATCCACATGACTCTATGAGGCCTTATTTTCAAATGACTAATGCACAGTGGTGCAAAATAATGCATGAGTAACAACACTCATCTAAAGTGCAAGAGAGGCCATGGATATTAATGAATGAAGTATGGAAAGCCTTTGATTTGTTCCAGATTCCCCACTGTAGCTACTAAGCAAGAAACAAACATGTGCCAAGGTTTGGCAGAGCATCAAAGAAGAATATCCAAATTAGTTGAAAAGGCTTCTAATATCCCCCTCTTCTCTAATTCTCTGGGCTTCCATCAGATACATCAACAAACAGCATTGTGTAACTATATAGACAAGTAGGAATGAAAGTCCCATATCGTCAATAACATTAGAAAATGTATTGTTTTTAAAATTTTAGAAGATAATTATCTTTCATAAAATGAGTGGATCTATCATTGTTATTTTTCAAACCAATTAAAAGATAAAACACCAGAATTTGTTCATCTTAACTTTCTTTTCTTCTTTTTTTTTTTTTTTTTTTTTGGCAGTTCTTGAGTTTGGACTGAGAACCTTATGCTTGCTTGACTTGCTTACTTGGATAGCACTCTACCACTTGAACCATGCTTCCAGCCAAACTTTTGGTTAGTTATGTTGGAAATAGAATCTCATGGACTCTTCTACTCAGAATGATCTGAAACCATGACTCTTTGGATCTCAGCCTCCTACATAGTGGCAATTACAGGTGTGAGGCACTAGCACCCATTCATTTTATATTTCTAATAAAGGGAATATTGATAGATTAAGAAGCAGATCTTTGAAAGCATACAGGGGTTCGGGAACTAAAAACTTTGGGAGTTGCTAGTGTAAACCCTATTCCCAAACATCGCAGCTGCTCTGTCGGGTAGAGCTGTGGAGTGCCTCCTCCACTCCATGGCAGCTCCTGGGCCAGATGTGAGCAAGGGTCCCGGGGGATGATTCTCCCACAGCTCCCCTGTGCCTACAGCCATGGTCATGGGGCTAGGAAACCGGCATGAGGCCTCACTGTGGTCGTTATATTCCTCCACATCTCATACAGATCCCAATGCAGAGTCCATGGTCTTCAGGGACATCACTGTACAACTAATGGGGCGAGGCTGGGCCACGCACCACCCTTGCCCAGTTTGCCTTGCTGACCACACAGTCATTGATACGGGATGGGTGACTGGGGAGCCATGACAGGGGTAGAAGGCAGAGGGGAACTGTGGAAGGGCACAGGAATGTGCCAAAGCCACAGGAGGAACAACAGGAAGCCAGAAAGGCAGACTGGAGCTATGAGGGTCCAGACAACGCAGATCTGATGGCTAGTCATTGGGAGCTTCAGCAGATAGCTGAGCAGGCTGGAAGTCACGCAGCACCTCCAGCCAGGGGAAGTGGATTCATGAGGCAGAGGTTCAGGTTCCACGCTCACTCTCACCCCCAGCTTTTGGACAGTCTGTCAGCAGCTGGCGAGTGATTTACAGTCCCTGCCATAGACAGGATGCAGTGCCATAAAAGGCAGAGGTACTCTCTCTTTCAGGCCTCACTGTGTCCTTTTATGAGTAAACATTTCTCGATAAAGACTTACTGTCTGCAGAGACCCCTTTATACCCCAAAGGTAAGGGTTTAAGTGGCCTGAAAACTGCCCGTTACTTATCTTTACAATGGTGGGGACGCTCATCTCATGGCATATATTTACAGTGACTGGTCATAAATCAGGCTGATCCCTAGGCCTTGAGGTCTGGGGTCTTGTCCATTCCAAAAGACCAAGGTAGGAGAACCATTTCTGTCTCTCTCCAGAGCTCTTTCTGGATAGGAAATTGCTGGTGCTCAAGAGGTAGGATACAAAACCCTGTCTCTGAGGAGGTACAGAACCCTCAGGACCCTCTCTGTTCTTTAAGCACTGTCTCCTTTCCTCTACAATCCAAGCTCTGCTCTCAATACAGTTTCATAAGCGCACCGGCATGGGCATCTGACCTGGCTGGGACGGTTCTGCTCTTCCACATTCAAATACCCTACAGATACACCAAGTCACCATTAGTGACTTTTCTGCAAGGGTACAGAAAAGGACTCCCAACCCCCCAGAAACCAGAGCCTATGGGCACCTAGCACTTTACTCTCTGTAGAGCAGATGCTGTAGGTCCCACCCAAACCCCAAATCCCAGGGACCATATCCCTTTAGTGCCCACATACCTCCTCCAGATTCCAGCCCCCGTGGCTCATTGTCTGAAGGGTACCATCTCTCCAAATCCCATTCTTCCCAACTCTGCAGCAGGTCTGGCATGCCAGTGCTGCCCTCAGCCAGCGCCGCAGGCAGCAGGCACTCAGATGCTGGCTCCCTCCATCCTGGGCCCACAGTCATACCCAGTGGAACTGGCTTGCTGAGCCCATCCCAGATACCAGCCATTTCTCTCCCAATCTCAGCTCCCTCCCTCCAGTGAACCACAAACCTTGGAAATTTGCATCTGCTTCTGAGAACTTGAAGTCAGAATCATCAGTGTTTCTTGGGAGGTGCATCTTCTTACAGGGTGCTGCTAGAGTGTCCCCCACAAAACAAGGCGAGTCCCCTGACATGTTTTGTCTGACTGTGGCAACCAAAACTGGGTGGAGTTGCACAGGGAGAACACATGCAGAGTGTTGTTGCAATAACCTCATAAACAGTGAAAAGCCTATTGTCTTCCAAAAAACTTAACATTTGAGTTTATACAAAATGTGTTCCAAAATATTCCTATCCCCTCCCCTGGTTAATTTCTCCTTAAGAAGCTTTTAAAGATAAAGGCAAAGCAAGAGAGCAAAGTGTTTTTATTTGTGCTTTTGTTGTTGTTTACGGTGGTGGTACTAGAAACTGAACTCAGGAGTTGTGCTTACTAGACAGGTACTGCTGTACCACCCAAGCCAGGCTCCAACCCATGGCTAAAGCTTTTAGCTTTCATTTACTTTTCAAACAATGTCTCACACTTTTGCCTGGGCCACCCTTCAAATCTGTCACTACCAGTGAATAGCCAGTAAGCTAGCTTACTAGCACTGGTGGCTCATACCTGCAACCTGACTTCTTAGGAGGCTGAGATCTGAGGATTGTAGTTCAAAGCCAATCCAGGCAAGAAAGTCTTTCAGACTCTTATCTCCAATTAACCATCCAAAAAATAAAAAGCTGGAGATAGAGCTGTCGCTTAAGTAGTACAGTGCCAGCCTTGAATGCAAAAGCTCAGGGGTCAGCACCCAGGCCCTAAGTTTGAGGCTCAGGCCTGGCACACACACTGACACACACACACACACACACACACACACACACACACACACACACACTTTCCCCTCAAATCTAGGCAGAGTCTGAACTTCCCCTACTGGGCTACTGGGCTAGGGACTTCTCACACTGACATGGCTCACAGGGACGAGGAGAAAGTTGAAGAGCTGGCAGGACAGACCAGGGTAGGGAGAGACTTGAGGATGCTGGGCCAAGTATAGCCATTTGTGTAAGGACATCATTGTCAAGACTAATCCAGCAGACTTGTGAGGTGGCGTCCTTCTGCTTGATAGCTACCTGGCTAGCTGACCCTCAGCCTTGACTCTCCCCTGCAAGATGCAGCTCAGCTGAAGGGACCAGGCTGTTTCCAGCTGGGGTGTTCTAGCACGTGGGTACTCTAAAGCATGTGTTAACCATGCATGTGGGAGTGTGGCCACATGGCCCCCAGTCCTGACCAACTCTAGGAAGAACTTTCAAAGACCAGTCTTGCCCTCTTCCACTCATCCCCAGAGCAACGAAGCTCTTAGAAGCTCAGCAGGAGGACACACTTGCGCTGGGATTTTTCGGTTTGTGTTTGGGTCTGGGTTTTCAGTTCCCAGAACCTTCTGATCCTCCCTGGGGACTGTGATTCCAAGCACAGAAAACATACCCCAGCCACCCACAGCTCTGCCAGGACATTTCCCAGTATGAGTGGGGCTCAGCCACTCACACCTTCTAGAAGTCTTGTCTCACATAATGGCCCAAGGTATCAGAAGACTACCTTCCACTCCAGCCCAATGCTGGACATAAAGGCTCTACCACACAGCCCAGCACTCCTGCCTTCATCAGGACCTAGGGACCCATAAAGGACAAGGGGCCAGCACTGTCTCTGAGGTTCTGTCTGCCATGTGGGGCAGTGCAAAGAGGATGCACAGCCACCAGACAGCACAGCCAGGAGGGAAAGTTCCAGACCTGGTGAGGGTGGGGTCTGCATGACAATGACAGGGACAGGAGGAAGAGCCTTAGCAGCCTGATGGACTAGGAAGGGTGATTTTCCCAGAAACCATTAGGTCCTCCAGGATTCCCCAGGGCTTCAGGGAATGGGAAGAGAGCTGAAAAAGCCCCCAGGGGTTGAGAGCAGGGCCTGACATGAACCCTTGTGACCATGGCCTTGTCCGTACCACTGTCCCATGAGGAAGGTCAAGATTGCGCCCATGCAAGAGGTCAGGACACCAAGGAACTAGACCAATTTCCACAGCCAATAGAGTGAAGGTTATCTGCCCCACAGGGGGTTCCTCTGGTTGCTCCCTAGTGAACCCCAGCTCCTCAAGCAGCACGGGGACAGTGCATTGCCATGTGTGCCTTGTGTCACTTAGCTGCATACAGAGACCCGAGCCAGCTGTTGATGCTGCAGCTGGCCAGAGGGGGGTGGGGTGGGGTTCTGTCCCTGGGTGGAGCCTGACTAGTACATTGTGAGGTGGTGGCACAACTGTCCTGGGAGAAGCTCTCCTGCCTTGAGGACAGCTGGCTGCTCTCCTGCCTTGGAGGCAGCTGGACGCCAAGCCCCTGACCCTCCACCAGGCCTGTTACAGCCTGTTCCATGTGGTCCTGGATTGAGTGCTTGCCTGTGTCTCTGATTTCCAGAAGGGTGTGGTCTCTGCTGTGTTCCAGGGTCCCTAACACAACCAAGGCACAAGAGTTCCTCAATAAACACTTGAGGAAAGAGGAAGAGAAGTAGGGAAAGAAAGAGGGAAGGAGAACAGGAAGAAGAAAGGAGAAGCAATGCTCTGGAAAGCAGAGAAACCCCAGTAGGAATCACCTGCATTTGACTGGGAGTATGGAAATACTTGGAGTCAAATGGAAAATAGGCATGTTGATTCTGAACTCTAGATCTAAACTCTTCAATGGCTCCCTCCCACCTATCACCCAAATTCTTCAAGCAATCTTCTTCAGTTTCCCACCACACACAACTGCACCTGTGTCTGTGAGTCTCATACGGAGCCTGGACTAGGCAAAGCACTCTTTCCTGCCTGCACTGTGCCCTCGGCCCTCTCCAACCCTGCCCATCCCTGCCATCCCCAAAGCCTGACATATTATAGCCACTCACTCCTCACAGAACCCTCCTTAGCCATGGCACCCTGGAACTTTTTGGAATTTCTTCCTTGAGTCTCTCAACTGACACTTCTCAGGAACACTGTGAATTTTCTCAAGGAAGATCTCAAAAGGGATACGGCCAGGCCCGGTCACCTCAGGTTCTCCCAAAGGATCAGACCCAGAAATGAGTGATCAGGAGCCTGTTGTTTCTGAAGGGTTGAAGCTCCCTTCAAAGCCCCTCGGAGTGCCCTGTCACTCTGCTCTCTGGCAGCCTGAGGTGACTGCTTGTGTGTGGCTCACACAGGGCCACCCTTATATACACAGCCCTTCCCACACCGCATGGCTACACCAGAGACCTGGTCACACACCTGGTTCCCAGGGTACAGAGTTTGCGCCCACCCATTGAGAAGCCTCGGTCTTTCAGCAGGAATCTCCTGAGAAGAGACCTTTTCCAATCTAGCTCACAGGTGCCAGGCTGCATGTGCCTGCAGCAGCAGCAGCAGCTTGTCCTGCCTGGTAGATGCTGGCCCAGAGCACAAGGAGGAGGACCTATCCCAGGACACCAGTGCAGCCTTTCACTCAGCGATCCCATAGCCTGCCCTGCCCAGGCTTCCAGCCACAGCCGCCAAGGGCTCCACAGAGTCTAAGCAGGCTTCTGTCACTCTTCCTGTACCCCGACCACCCCAAGTCTGTCAGACCATCCCAGACTGGGGTCGGCCTGACTTCCAGAGGTGGGAACAGGAGAGAGGCCCACCGGGCTTCACTGGGGGTGAAGCCATGGAGTAGAGGGAGGGGACGGTGGAGGGGAGGGATTGACTGACTCCTGGCCAGGACAAAGGGGACAAGGTGACAGGACAAGGGCATAACAGACAGTGAGGGACCTCCTTCCCTGTGCTGACCTTACCCAGTGCTCCCATGTCCTGGGAGCTGAGCCCCGCCTGGTGCTGGTCACGGACACTTTACAGCTGGGAGTCCAGGGGGGTCTCTAGTGCCCACCATCCTAGTAACTTTGTGCAGCAGAATCCCTCAGCGGTTTTCCTGTGTGGCCCTGAAAAGCCACTGCTCTCTGGCTTCCATGGACCTGACGCCCCTAATGAAGCCTCCCTAATCAGCAGCTCAGAGGAATCTAGTCATCATTGTGCCCTTCCGGAGCAGCACTGTGTACCCCACAGTCCATCCATGCTCAGCCCCTGCCCTCCCCAGGGTCTGCCGAGCCCCGAAGCCCACCAGCAGTTACCCCATCTAAAGGAGAGCTAGCATTCACGGTGGAGAGGTGGTGAAAGTGGTTTGCTCAACAAACTCCAAGCTCCCATTTCTATTTACCTTCGTCCACTTGAGTGCTTCTGGGTTTTTGAGCCTGCAGAATGGCTGGGGAGCTTCCCACTGGCCAGGAGAAGAAAGGCTGACAGCGATGCTCCAGGCAGCCTGGGATCTGAGGGGGTTGTGGGGCCAGGCCAGAGAGCAGGCCCAGAGGTGCAGCAAGCACTAACAGCATCCTTCGTCGCCCTACTTTCTTTTCTCTTCCTTCCTGCCACCCTTTCTTCCCTTGCCCCTCCTTTTCAAATTTAGCTGTAATTCACATATCATAAAAATCTAGCATGTTAAAGTTTACAATTCAATGATTTTTAATATACTCACAAGACTGTGACATCACTACTATCTAATTACAGAATATTTTCATCACCCCCTCCCTCCAAATAAACTCCACACCAGGTACAATCATTCCCCATTTCTTTCTCCTACCCCGGCACCTGACGCTCATTAATCTACTTTGTGGATTTGCCTATTGGAAATGAGTCACATAAAAGAGAATCATAGGGTCTCCATATTTGAATGTGTGGCTTCTTACATTTAGCCTATCAAGATTCATCTGTGTAACATTTCTCAGTACTTCATCCCTTTTCATGGCCAAGTAATATTCTATTGTATGAGTGAGTATAGCACCCTTTGTTTAGCCACACGCTCACAACATTGGTTGTTTCCATGAAGGGGGAAGGGGTGGCTATTATGAACAATGTTGCTACAAACACTCACATACAAGTTATTTTATGAACAGAATTTCTGTTGTCTTGGTGATGTACTTAGTATTGGAACTGCTGATTCCTCCTCTAGTCAACTCAGAGTGTGGAGGGGGCTGGAATGGCTGGAAGCTCAAGTCAGCTAGAAAGGTCCACAATAAGGATAAAACCAGAATTGTACCATCTCCAGCAGGTGATGCCAGTACCCAGTGAGCCTCCGACCAGATACTCGCCTCACACAGCAGGCTGAGATGGACCTTGCCACTGAATCCCAGGTGGGTATGGAGCCCCCCTACCCTGGCCCTGGAATGGAAACTCACGCCTGCCTGCTCCTGGCAGCAGTCTGCCTTCCCTGTTACCAACGCAGTGCAGAGGGACATGACTGGAATGGAAGCCTCAGTTTGGGGATGAGAAGCAAGACAGAGGACCCCCCAACCCCGCAATGGCAATGGGCAGCTCCGGGGAGTCACCAAAGGACATCAGCAGCCATTGCTAATTCCCTCTCTAACCCTTTTCCTCTGGCTCCCTTCAAGTGCCCAGGACTGCCCAGATCCAGGGGACCAGAAAGAGACAGGAGGGAGAAGGATGTGAGGCAAGGTTAAGCAGACCAGGGAATGCCCAGTGCTGAGTTCAGCTCCCCATGGGAAGGGGGTGTTCTGCCCTGGCGATAGCCCACCCCACAGTGACCACAAGCCCCTCCCTGCATGAGACTCTCCTCCATCATGCCTGCTGTGTAGGGACAAGAGGATTGGAGCAAGCACAAAATAGACAGCAACACTCAGCCGCCTACCAAACCCAAACCTCCTCTCAAAGGCCACCACTCAACACAGGAGGGGAAGTCAGATGGCAGAGGAAGTCCCCTATAGGCCTGGTGCCGATCTGGCTCCAGATCGCAGACTTTCCAGATCCCATTTACAGAAAAGGAGCTTAAGGCAGCTACTCAAAACAGAGACTCCGGTTCTCTTCTACACACCTAGGAGGAACAGAGTCTCTGGCACACAGCTGGACACTGCAGGTCAGCGAAAATAGTTATTCAAGTGAGCCAGACACATACAGGCCCACCTGAGCTGCCAACAGCCACAAGACCCTGAGCACCTACAAGACATAGACCCCCAGGAGGGGTACCTGACACAGCTCTAAGATGTAAGCTTCTGTGAGGGCCCAGGAGCAGAGAGAGCCCTTGTCACGGGAAAGTCCCAACTGCCAATGCTCTGGGCTGGGCACTCAGCACTGCTACCTCAACCAGCCTGAACCACCCCAGGACCTTTGCCCACAAGCTAGAATGCCATTGCCTCTGGCACATCATGGGTAAACTGTAGCTCCTTTATCCACTCTCTAATATTTATTGGAAACATAAGTGCTACTCTCAGGAACTAGTTCTTGAATTAATAATCCCAGCAATCATGACAACAGTCACTCTAAGAGCAGCAGTGACTATCTATGTAATGCTTGCTGCATGCATGGCACTGGCTAAGCATCCATACTCGTTCTTGGTGATTCTAACCCTCCAAGAGTAACAAGGAACTCCCATGGGAAGGGCAGGGCAAGGGTTCTGTCTGCCAGAGCCAGAGCTCTGGCCTCCAGACCTTGCCAGCTTCTGAGCCAGTCACTCTGAGTATCCTCCTTGAGGCCTGCTGTAAGACCTACTACACTTAACAAAGCCTGTTTGGGGTGACTTGTCCCAGCCACTGATCTGAGTGTGTGTGTGCTCGTTCTGGGATCAAGCTGGGAGAAAGGGCCTAGAGCAATAGACAGCAGTATGCCCAGAGTCCTGCGCAGGTCTTTCTTGCTGTTTTCCTGGCAAACATCCATATTAGCATGGGGCCTGGGGTCTGGTCTCTCCCATGAGGATACCACAAGCTCTTGGGAACAAAGGCCCATGGCTCTGCCTTTTGTTGTTATTGTTGTTGTTGCCAGTCCTGGGGCTTGAACTCTAGGCCTGGGCACTGTCCCTGAGCTTCTTTGGCTTAAGGTTAGCACTCTACCACTTGAGCCACAGCACCACTTCTGGCTTTTTCTGAGTAGTTGTTTGGAGATAAGAGTCTAATGGACTATCCAAACCAGGCTGGCATTGAACCACAATCCTCAGATCTCAGTCTCCTGAGTAGCTAGGATTACAGGTGTAAGCCACCGGCACCCAACATGGCTTGGATGCCTCTCCTTACCTCTTGCGCACCCCCCCCCCTCATGTGTGGCATGAGCTATATATAACGAGGGAATCTACCATGAAGTACTCGAATGAGGGTACCCCCCCCAAAGAAGTCCTTGAACTAGCCTGTAAGGCCAGCAGTATGCGCCCACCTGAAAGTCCCATGGGCTCCCTGGGCCTCACTTCAAGCCCCACTCCTGCCCTGGGGCTGCCTGGGGCTCACTGGCTATCTGCAATGACTCCCTTTCCTCTCCTAGCTTTCAAAAGGCCACTCTGTTATGTGTTTTTCAAAGGCTACCTGTCCAGTTCCTGAAGAAATCCTAGAGGAAGTGGTGCTGTGGCTCAAAATGGTAGAGTGCTAGCCTTGAGCAAAAGAGGTCAGGACAGCACCTAGGCCCTGAGTTCAAGCCCCAGGACTAAAAATAAAAAAAGAAAGAAATCCTAGAGGAACCTTGCACATCCCTAAGACCGTGCTGCCTCCTCCAGGAAGCCCCCCATACAGGATTCATCACCATGTCCTAGGTGTCGCTTCCAATGGGAGATCCTAGAGGTCAGAGCCACTATCACCACATATCTGGTTCACACTCCAGAACCACTACTGAGATGAGCACAGAGAACCCAGAGGGGCCTAGGCCCAGCATCCTCTGCCTATCCCAGATGCCAGGCTTGACTTCATTATCCTCCAAATGCTCCCAAGATCAGAGGCAGTGAGACCTGGCCACAAACATAAAATAAATTACCCCTCCCCCCTCCCCACCAATGATAAATGGTTCTATTAGCAATCCAGATTGTTAAACCTCGATATAACAGAACGCAGGGAACTGGGGCCCATCCATTCTCCCTCCGGCGCACAGTGAGTTGTAAATAGGTTATTTTGTGTGTAAATAACACATTAAAACACAGCATTAGCTGTGTCTTTTGATAGGGTGGAAATTGTTCCAAATAAATAATTCTGGACAGGAATGTAAAATAAGCCCATTTTAATAGTACATGCCTGATGCAACAGTGTTAAACATGACTAAAATGATAAACCCCTGAATATACTAATAGTAAACTATGTACTGACATGGAAGTAATGAGGCTGTATTTTTACCAAGCTTTAGGAATACTAAAATTAGTTTTGACAGAACCAAACGTCAGGAAAATGTTCACAACATAAACACCGTCAATTTGGGAAGCTGGGCTTTCTTGGGGAGGGGGACGAGGCTGGGGGACAGGTGGGGTCACACCAGAGGGAAAGTTCCTGGGGAATTGTTTTCTAGCCCTGATAAGCACTCATGTGACCATCTGGGCTTCAAGTCTCCAGACCTCAGTTTCCACATCTGTAAAATAAAAGGATTTGAACTCTCTAACCACCAAAAAGTCTTCCGGTTTTGTCATTGAAATGACTTCAAAGCTCTCTCCAACTCAACATTCATTTACCATCCTCAATGAGCCATGCACAAGAAACAGTACAGGGCCTGTCAATGGCGGTCACTACCAGGAAGCAAACCACAGCAGGGGCCCCCAGCACCCCCACCCCAGTCCAGGCAGGTGGAGCTGAGCAGTTTATGGGCACCAGGAAAACAGAATGGCTGGAATGCAACTTGAACTAACTAGCAAGCGCAGCAGCCAGGTTGGAGAAGGAGAGCCCCGTGGAGTGCTGGTCCAGAGCTGGCCCAGGAGCAGGGACCAAGTCTGCCCTGCTGGGGCTCTGCTGGGGTGGCTGGTCTGATTTTGTGTGTGCTGTTTTGAGCAGCATTAAAGGCACATGAGCCAGCACAAGGCCAGGAGGGACAAAAGGAACGCTCTGGTGTATTGTGTTAACCCTGACCCTATCTGTGCCTACACACTCTGGTAGCCACTTTACAAACCTTTTCCTCTTACTCTAACAGCCAGAAGTTACCACCATTACTATCACCTCCTTTTATCTGTTTGTAGTCAACCACTATCCAAGAGTATAATACTTAAATTCCAGAAATAAGCAGTTCGTAAGTTTTTTAAAAAACGCATACCATTCTAAGTAGCTTGATAAAATCTCACATCTGGCCCCATTCTGCTCCATCTCATCCAGGGCATAAATCATCCCTTTGTCCTGCATATCCGCCTGGTATATATATGATACCCACCCTATAGTCACTTTGCAGGCTTGATGGACAGATGGACAGATGCAGTACAGCAGTGCTTCTGTTCAAGTGACCCCTTTTTACTTAATAATGGCCCCAAAATACAAGAGTGGCAGTAGCAGTAGTAGCTGGCAATTTGTATACAACTGTACCATGTTTTCTTTAAGTAAAAAGATGGAGATTTAAAAAAAAAGAAATAGACATATTAGGGCTAGGAATGTGGCTTAGTGGTAGAGAGCTTGACTATCATGCATGAAGCCCTGGGTTTGATTCTGCAGTAGTCCACATAAACAGAAAAGGCCGGAAGTGGTGCTATGGCTCAAGTGGTAGAGCACTAGCCTTGAGCAAAAGAGGCTCAGGGACAGTGCCCAGGACCTGAGTTCAAGCCCAGGACTAGTAAAAAAGAAAAAGAAGAAATAGAGATACACCACATTTGTGTGACTAATTTATAATTGTAAAATTGTATTTCTAAATTCTAGTAATATAACTGCTCTATTGTTAAACTCTTACTGTAATTTATAAAATAAGTATAGGTATATCTATAGAGAACAAATAGTATATATAGACAGCATGTATATGTATATATGTATGTGTATATATATGCATTTGTATATATATATATACACACACTATATATACCTTACATACATATACAGAGAGAGAGAGAGAGAATCTGAGATCATCCACGGTTTGATGCCCTCCATGGACAGGAAAGAACTTTCATATCACCCAATTGTGCACCCAACATTCTAGTATTTCCCAGAACACAGTCAAAATAACCTCCCTCCAGGCAGCCAGGCACCCCATTTCCTCTGTGAGCCAGGCTGTCAGGGAGAACTGTCTGATGGGAGCTGGCTGTTCTGTGTGGCTGGGTCATAAAATAAGCTTAGAAGCAGTCTCAATAGCAATCCTGAAAAAAATCACTTAACTAAGAGTAATTGCCCACTTAGTCACACCTGAGTGCATCCCGCCCAAGGCGAAAGCGTGGAGCCTGGCAGCAAGACCCAGGTAAGCAGGAAGGGGGTACGTGGCGATTCCTGCTGCCTATGAGGACTGTGAGAGGGTGTCCAGCAGGGGCCACAAGCAGGGCCATAGCCGGCGACCTCAGACCACCCATCACACCAGCTGCCCGGACACATACTTGGCATGACATTGGCGGATTCTTTTGGCAACTGGTTATGGGATGGCTGCTGAGCTGAGGGGTCAGCGGTGCCCTAGCAATGCTCTGCCACATGGGCAACCTGGAGGGAAGGCAGAGTGCACAGAGACAGGCAAAGGGCAAAGACAGTGGAAGGGTGCCACACGGGTTCTGAGGTGCTGTAAGGTGGATGGGGGCGGGGGGGGGGGTGTGTAGCCCTAGGTAGCTGGATTCAAGATTTCAGTTGCTTAAATATTTATCCTGGGGATCATACAATACAATAGACAAAATAGCTCATCACTAAGCCAAACCACTTCAAAAAACTTTATAGAAAGTCAGCAGGGCCAGTGAACAAGGAACTGGGGCTGCCAGTGTGTATGAGGTGGCACAGAGCCTGCCGACCCCCCTGCATTGGAGCACTGTGGCAAGAGCCATCCAGTGATTGACCCTGGTTATACTGGCCTGGCCACAGCCCTGGCAGTGACTTAATCCACCTGGAGTCTCTAACACTCCACAGAATGCAGTTGGCAATGTGGCCTCACCGCACCTACTGACCCAGGGAGCCTGATGAAAATGCATGTGCCCAGGTCCAGCCTGAGGCCAGCCTGCTTTGTAACAGTGGTCTCATGTGAGCATTGGCTGCTTCAGGTCTCGGCATGCCTGTGGAGAGCAAAGGACCTGGCTGAGTTAGAAACAGGTACAACAGTGCAGGAGAAGAAATCCATCTAGCCATTTGGTTTCTGAGCTAAGCAGAAGAGCATGAAGCTTGGCGGGGTAGAAAGGCAGTAGAAGTCTGAACTTCCCACAAGTAAGTCCATGGGTCAAAGTGATCAGTGGAAGGAGACCTTTGAAGTTAGGTGCCTACTTCCCCCAAGCCAGAAAAAATGGTACTTAATACAGAAAAGGCTTTACACAGACCTCACATAGCGCTCACTGTACCCCACAGACACTCCATGTTCTAACTCAAGTCCTATCTCCCAATTCTAGGAAATAGACATCATGTTGTATCCATTTTACACACAGGAAAAGTGAGGCACAGACCTGTCCAAGATCAGGAAGGCTGGGTCTTGGCTTAGGTCCTACCATGCTTCTTACTCTTACCCTGTATTGCCTGAGGGGTGGCAATGTCAGCCACTCCTGTCCCCAGAGTGCCCTATATGGGCGTGCATGAGCCTTGAGCCCAATCCCCAGTCCTCCAATGAAGCACACAAAGAGGTTCAGAAACATTTTGGGGGAAAGAAACTTTATAGTGAAGAAGGAAAATATGAGAGCTTTTGGATGGTTTCAGTGTAAAGCAATGAGAAACATCTGACTCAAGTTGCCTTTAAAATGAAAAATTAGAGGGGAGAAAACTCCTGGCCAAAATGTGTTTTTAAAGATTTATAGACTCCAAAGTGTGAGCACAACAGCTGAAGAGGCTGGGAAAAGCCACCCTGGCAGCTTCTGCTGCAACTCTTACAAACCAGATGATGAAATGAACCCTTTCCCAGCCTGCCCCGTGCTGCCCTACAGACAGGTCTCATGCATGCTTTACTCAAAGAAGGGAGACTGATGCGAATGTTCTGCCCTGAACAGGTCCAGCCTCAGGAACTCCTAGGGAAATCAAGCAGCAGAAGCCCATGGAGCCAAGGAACTTAGCAACTATGTCACGGCCCCACATGCCAAGAAACTGTCTTCAAGTGAACAGATGCTTGGAGCCCCAGAACAGGTAAGGGAACTGAGGCACATGACACCAGAGAGACCTTTCCAACACTGGTATTTACACCATAGTAAATATCACCATATTTATACCATATGGTGGGGCTGATTCTAAATTACAGACCCAGTTACTTCCAAACAGGCTAAATAAATGATCTAAAAGAAAATACAGTCAACTCTTCATCTACAGGTTTAGCCAATAGCAGTTAGAAAATATTCTGGAAAGTTGGGGGGGGGGCGAGTAATAACTACTTAAATAGCATTTTCATCTTATATGGTATTATAAGTAACTAGAGAAAATTAAACGTAGATGTATAGGTTATATGCAAATATTATACCATTTGATGTAAGAGACTTGCTCATCCTCAGATTTTGGTATCTATAGGGGTCTTGGAATTCCCAGGGCTAGATCTCCTGGGGGTTGGGGGTGTCCATCCTTTTCCCCCACTTCCTGAGCCAAAGCATAGGTTAGAAACATCTTTGCACGGAAGACAGGGTGGGTTCAGGAGAAAGGAGCACCGAGCCTATGGATGGATGTCTGCTCCTGGAAGGAACCCCAAGTCCAGGCCCAGCTGTCTGCTGAAACAGCAGGGAGCCCTGGGTAAGCCCCATTCCCACCTGGGCCTCTGGGAGGTGGAGGCTTTGTTCACTGGTGAACTAGGAGCTCCTGCCTCAGTGCTCCCAGCTTAGCTGCGTGTGCTCTAGCGACCTCACTATCAGTTCTACCTCACTTCTAAGCACGGCTCCTGGTCAGCTATATTGTGCTTTCACTTCCTTCATATTCCAAAACTAACATGTTCTCCCTCAAGTTGTCATGAAGCTTGCTAAATATTTTCCTTTTGTTTGTTTTGTTTTGCTTCACTATTTTCTTTTTCCAGTACTAAGGATTGAACTCAGGTTCTACCACTTGGGTCACTCCCTTTGGCTTTAGCTTGTTTTTCAGAAAAAATTTCAAGGCTAACTGGTAGCTTCAGTCTTGATTCTCCTACCTCTACCTCTTGAGTAGCTGGGATTATAGGCACAAGTCACTATGTTCAACCCTTGATGAATATTTTTAATAAACTCCTAATGTCCCTCTCTAAACATTGCATTTGATTATTCAACCCCCTATCCGCAAATAGTTCCAATTTTTCAGATATAAGTTATGTGTACATCCCTTCCACCTGAAGGAAATCTTTCTGCCTGAGAGTTTGTTGCAGTTAGAATCAACCAAAGTTCTGCAAGCGGGGTGAGGCCATCAGGAACTAGGAAGTGATCATGTGGAGCTTGGGGGGAGGTGGATAGCTCGGAATACAGCATGTATGGGGACACCTCACAGTCACTGACAGCCTGAGGGATTGGTCCTTTGTTCATGACAGCCTATTCCTTATGACAATTCTCCTGCCACCCACAGGCAGGACCTATCCCTTCACCGACTCCTAAACTGTGCCTTGCAGTCAGACGCCTGCCCATCCTGGGGCCAACCATGAAGGAGCCAAGTGAGCCAAAAAGGAGCTAGATTCCTGAAAGGTCTCTTAAGCAGCTTCCAGAAACTAGTTCAGTCATGCCCCAGCCATCCCAGATCATCTTCCTACATTCTTCCTGCAGCCCAGCATGCTCCTCCCAGTGCTGTCCTCTCCAGGGCCTTTGTATAGCCCCACATCCCTCCTCATCCTCGTCCACCAGTGCCCTGTGCTGGCAGGCCAAGCATCAGACTCAGGGGCTAAAACACATGCTGCTGGCTCCACACACTTCCCTCCTTGGCCCTGTTCCCCACCTATCCCACATTTTCTTCTATACCACTCTGGTGCATAAGAAACCATGCCACTGCCTGACTCCTGCTTCATACATTTGCCCCACCTGATGAAAGGCACAGGCCTGGGGAGGCAGGCCCAGACACTGGGGAGCTCCTCGATACTCAAGTATCTACACTGGGGGTCTTGCTCATAGCAAGCATCTCTGCCTCCAACCAGGGGAATTATGGAAGAACAAGTTCCTGAGATCCTAGAGACTGTGGATAACATCTGTCCAGCCCTCTCACAAATTGAATCAGGAAAGCCAGGCCCAGGCTGGACTTCCAATCCTCCACAGCAGCCACTGCAGAGTGTCAGCTGTGTCCACTCCAAAACAGCTGCTTTTCTCACTCCCAGAAGACCCTTCCCAGATTAGCTGCTCAGAGACAGGTGCAGGGAGCAGACATGGAGAACACTGTGGGGCTCCCTTTGACTCTTCAACCTCTTACGAACCTAGCCTGAAAGGCCTGCATGGCCAGCAAGATGCCTGCTCATGTGGGTCAAATCTTCCCTGTGCCTAATGCCATCAGCCTAGATGCCCTGAACCAGGGGCATTCTAGGGAAGGCAGAACTGAAACTGCTGCTTCCCTGGACCAGCTCGCTCTGTGCTTTGGTCCTCCACTGGAGAAGTCCTTAAGCATTTATTGCTCTAATATGACAACCAGGTCTGATGCTACAGAGGCTCTCCCCTCTGACGACATTCTATAATTACTATCTAATTATTGCCTAAGTCTGTCTTCTATTGCCATGACCAACCATTGAATTACACTGCACCCTGGAGATGCAGGCCACTGAGGTCAGGTTCCAGAGCAACCAGGAGCTCACTCAAACTCAGGCAATCAGGCAGAGGGACATCTTGAGGCACCATTACAAGCCACATGGCCTGGACTACTAGGATACTGTCTCCACTACTGTGTGTATATTTCCCTCTCTCTTTCTCTCTCTTTCTCTCTCTCTCTCTCTCTCTCTCACACACACACACACACACACACACACACACACACACACACACCCTCTCTCTCTCTCTCTCTCTGTCTGGCACCTGGGTCTAGGCTTCTCCCATATTACCTAACAGTGTTGTCTCCTCTCCCAGTCCCTGATGGTCCCTCCCCACAGACTAAAGGGGCCTAGGGAGGCCCTGCCAAGGTCAGGAGGCCAGAGGTTCACCTCCCAGAGGAGAAGGTCAATGGCTGACTTCAAATCTCCCTCTCCTGGCTTGGGCCAACAACTCAATGAAGACTTAACTGAGAGTCAGAAGCAACATAAAAATACATATACTGCCAGGCACTGGTGGCTCACCTCTGTAATCTTAGCTATTTAGGAGGCTGAGATCTGAGGATCGATGTTGGAAGCCAGCCTGGGCAGGAAAAGTTGTGACACTCTCTCTTATCAACAATGAACCAGTAGAAAGCCAGAAGTGGAGCTGTGGTTTAAGCGGTAGAGTGCCAGCTTTGAATGAAAAAGCTAAGGGTGGGTACTCAGGCCTTAAGTTCAAGCCCCAGTACTGGCTCAAATAAATAAATAAGCAAATATATTGTTGTGCCAAGTCGCAAGACCACCACCAAGAAGGCCACCGAGACTCAGACACTCCGAAATGCAAAAGCAAGGCAAGGCTTTATTTAAGCGAGCTGCAACTCGGGCCTCGTCCTACCCACCGACACAGCGGAGGTTAGGAGGGAGCCCCGAGCTGTGATTACACAGGGCTTATAAAGGCAAAGAACAAGGTTACAACAATCAGGTGTTCAAGCAAGCAAGATTAGGACACAGGTACAAATCTGATTGGCTCAGGGTTTAATTCTAAAATGGGGTTCACGTGTCTGGCACTTCAATATAAAGTGACAATGACCTAAAATCCATTCTGACAAAATCCTCCCATTCCCCCCCACCAGCTATCTCCCCAGCCGCCGTACTCACTGTGGCCCACAGAGCAGTGACGTACCCCCTCACACCCTACTCCCTCCCATGCTGGAGAGAAGCACACAAATTCAAGCTCACCCCAGGGTCTGACTCAGGGTCTGCACTTTAATAAGACTCGGCGATTATGCACTCATCAAAGTGTGAAGAAAGGCACGTTTTCTTCCCTCTCTTGTGCTAAGCTCCGCTTGGGCAGCGAGAGCAGCAGGGCATGACTAAATGCACTTGAATAAGAAGGGAAAGAAAAGAAATCCCAGCTTCTCTGTTTCTCGGAGACAGAAATAGTTCTGTGGCCTCCAGATGGACGGCACAGCCACGAGGGGAGGTCTTGCTTCCCGCCAAACTCTCCCACCGGGAAGCTGGCACAGGCCAGTGGAAAGCAGAGAACATTTCTCTTCGGGGCAGTAAAATGAGAGGCTGTGGCTCGTGCAGTCCCTTCTGCTATAATTAAGTTGGCCAGAAATTCACCTAAGATACTAAATTCCATACCTGACCCTCTAATTACAGCCAGAAAGCATCAGGAGACAATTACTCTCCAAAATAGTCCTCAGTGGGCAAGAGCCAAGTTCTCTGGGCATACCTCACATGTGCCAGCTGGGCACACCCCAGACTCACCCAGCAACCTCCCCTTCCCCACCTGGGGCTCAGCCCCACCCTCCAGGGGCCAGGATGGCCCAGTGTCCAGAGATGGGGGTGGCCAGACTGCCAAGGAAACCTGCAGGTGATGGTCACAAGGCCTGAGATTCCTGGGAGCAAGGGGGCCCTCCTTACCACCCTCCATAAACCCCAGTGCCTCCCTTACGACAGGGGCCACCGCTCTCATTAAATCCTAACAGGCTAATGAAAAACACCCCTGCTGTTCTTCAAGTGTGCAAAAAACAGAAAGTACCTCCTTGTGCAGCCACAGCTGCAGCAGCAGCAGCCGCCACAGCAAGAGGACAGGCCTTCTTCCCCGGGTCGGCAAAGCTGCTACCCTCCAGGATTCCGCTCTTGGCTTCTTTCTTCTCCAAGGCTGTGGCTGGAGCAGAGGTCTCCATCTCAGCGGCTCATAGTCCTGGGTGCTGACCCTGGTGGAGATGACAAAGACATTCACCAACATTGCACCCAAACCAGCTGGGAAGAGCTGGCCCACATTCACACCACTGCTTGCTTCTACAGCAACCAACTCCATTCCCACTAACAATTGTGGGAGGGAGGGGTTAATTTTGAGAACTATCCACCCTGGAATTTTCTGGGTCTGCTGAATAGACAACAGCCAAACATTTTGGTTGTCTTTTATCCAGATTAAAAAAAAAAATCCAAGCAACAGATTTCTGTTGACAAGAGAGCATAGGCAGCAAAAAGAATCACCATGAAAAATGGAATTAGTGGCTCACACCTGTAATCCTAGCTACTCAGGAGACTGAGATCTGAGGATCATAGTTTAAAGCGAACCCAGGTAGGAAAATCCATGAGGCTCTTACCTCCAATTAAGCAACCCAAAAAGAGCCAGAAGTGGAGCTGTGGCTCAAGTGGTAGGGCTGGCCTTGAGCAGAAAAGCTCAGGGACAATGTCCAGGCCTGAGTTCAAGCCCCAGGATATGCCCACACATGCGTACACACACACACACACACACACACACACACACACACACACACACACACACACACATCAGAAAGCATCAGAGGAGATATGAAAACAGAATTACAATACCCAGTGGTCCTCCAAGAAAGGTCCTGGTTGCCATGCTGCCCCAGCCAACCATCTCATTTAACCAATGTTATTCTGAAGCCTTTTTGTTCATTAGACATCACATCAGATACAGAAGACTTTTTTGTACCAGGCCTGGAGCTTGAACTCACTATCGCACTCATAGGCTGGTGCTCTACCACTTGAGCCATGCTTCTAGCCCCTCCGGCTGTAGAAAACATTCAGTAGATGTTTACAGTTTACTTAAGAAACAAACACAGGGGGGAGTAAAGGCAGACTTCATTTCACTGAGGGGAGGGATATAGCATGCACAGGAGAAAGATAGGAGAGAGTAGGACAGGCAGAGAGGAAAGGAGCTACCCTGTCTCCCAGCTGGGGACCAGACAGGATGCATAAGGAGACCCAGAAGGTGTGGGGGAGCCCATATCCAGGAGAGCAGGCATTGGAGTTTGAAGGCAGAGGAGAAACAGAACATGACCCTCAATGTAAAGAACCACGCTGTCTTTCATGGGAAGCAGGCTTTGAGAGAAGGGTAACCTTTAACAATTCCAAGGGCTATGATGGTGGTCTGGGTATAGGCAGTGGCTGTGGAGCTGATGAAAGGTAGATATGATCTGAAGGCAATGGCCATAGACCTTGCTGCTTGTTGAATGTGGGTGGCTGGCTGAATGGGAAGGGTTGGATTCATGGTTAAGGTAGGAACATGCAGCTGGATTCAGGGCCCAGGTTTTCACCTGGCCATGGGTTCCAAGGGAGCATTTCTGGAGGATGCTTCATTGCTTACAGACTCTGATAATATAGTTTGGGGAGCTGGTACTCAAGATGACTTACTTGGGGCTGGCAGTGAGGATGAGTGGATGGTGGACTCATTTACTACCACAGAGCAGGGAAAGGAGAAGAAGGTTCAGAGGCAGAAGTCAGGAGTCAGTTGGGGGCCATGTGAGATTCAAGGTGCCCACTGATACCAGAAGACATGGTGGGGAGCATGGGCTTGGGTGGTGTCAGGGAAGATAAAGGCACAGATACAATGACTATCATGGTTGGCTGTGAAAGAAGCAAGGAGATGGGGCCACAAATGGAGGGGGCCTAGAGTCAGGAAGGTTCAAGGCTGCTGTTTGGAAAGATGCAAGTAGGGGGTGGGGAGGGGAGGGGAGGCAGAGGGCTTTCAGATCACCAAGCAGCAGCCAGCTCCATCCCCAGAGGCCTTAAAATCAAATTCACCCAGGCTCTAGAATTTTATTTGTTAAATCCACACAATACTCCTCCATCTTTCTAAGTAGAACTATAGATATACAAAAACAGCAGGGTGAGATGCAGAGGAGGGGCCATAGCCTGGTTTGTTCCAGGTTTTGTGTATCAGCACCAGCCTAACCATCTTCCATAGTCTTTCCAAGCTCCCTTCCCAAAAAACCCAAGAAACCCAAGCAGAAGGGGCAGGGGAAGACCTTGATGGTTTCTGTGAATTGTGGGATATCCTCTTGCCTAGGAATTCAGCAAGCACTGTTTGCTCAGCTAAGCCATTTTAAAAAGGGATTCCCTTGGACTTCTTTGGATATCAGAAAGGACACCAGCAATGTAGCCTGCTGGATCCACTCCCCTTCGCCACATAGCCTTGGTCAACTTCCTCCTCTGCTAACTCTTCCTATGATCACCACCACTAAGCAACCAGAGCATCTCCCCAGCAGTGCCTCTCCTCACTGGCTGCTCTGTGCCAGGGACTCACTCTTCCCCCCAAAGTCCTACACACTTATTATGCCCTTGGTCCTGCCCAGATCACCCTTGGCTCTAGAATAGGGCATCTTCTTAGAAACCAAGTCTTACTACTTCCAGCCCATACCCCCACTGAGACATTGTGGCCTCCAGTCTCTCTATGTCCACCTGCAAGCCCTCCCATAGGAAGGGCTTCCTATAGGAAGCCTGTCATCCTTTCTGTGTTTGACGAGCTCTTCAATTCTGCCTTACAGATGTTGCTCCTATGCAACCTCTTCCAGGAAGCTCCCTGGCCCTGCTAGCACATGGTCAGAGACCTGCAGCCATCCAGTACGTCCCTACTCAACACTTTGTATTATCTTTATGATCACAGCTATAATTGCCTAGAAGGAAGCCCTGGCTTGGCAGGAGAGTGTGCCTAAGGCTACTCCCCATGAGGGAGAAGGGAGACAAGCCAGGTATCCAGTCCAGTCCTCCTCTGAGGAAAAGCTGCCATAGGAGCAAGGCATGTAGCATGTGCTAGAAAGGAAGGGGATCTACTACTCAGAATCCTAACGCCCAGACCTTGCCAGCTGATGCCAGAGTTCAGGGAGCAGTTGTACACACATAAACACATGGGACCCAGGTACCCCTCAGGTCCTTGATCTAGGAGGGAGGGGGAAGGTCTAGGCAGTATCCACAACACCCCTGGCCTCACCTTTCCATAACTCAGCTGCTGCCTTCCCCTTTCTACCCCTCCCAGAGAGATAGACAAGAGACAGGCAAGAGTCTGTGCAAATCATGGGAATTAGTGGGATTAGTACAATTTCTAGGTAAACACCTGGTGCCCAGGGTTCCAGGCAGCCACTTTCACTCCCTGGAGCTCCTGAGGCAGCCCAGCTAACACCATACATGGGCCCTAGAGGCCACCTGAGGATGACTGAGAGAAGCTGTGCTGGCTTCCCAGGCCTCCATGGGGGCCTGATGGTCCAACCTGGGAAAGTGCCCATGGGCTCCAGCAAAGCTCCAGCACCGGAGGATCCGGGAGTCATGGCCTCAGCACAGGAGGAGAGCCTGCACTCTCTCTGGACCACCCGAGAGCATGGCTCGCACTCACATTCTCCTGACCTGGGGGGAGGGTAACACCCAGATCACTTGCCTTCTGGGTCTCAGTAGGGCACAGAGAGTACCAAGGAGCTCTGGAGCCTCCCTAGGCCTCCCCAGGAGACTCTAGTCCCTGAGTTGAAGGAAGATGGTGGATACATCATCCAACATTTTTTAAAAGCTCCACAAATGGTAAGCATGTAGCAAAACCTGAACAGATGATCATAAAGCTCCTTCCAGATTCCAAATAATTTTTAAGTCCCAGCTAAAGCAAGACTGTGTTACCTAAAACACATTTTTATCTCTGCTAACTTGAAACTGGAAATGGGTGTCTCAGGGTATTATCAAGGGCAGTAAACCACAGCGCCTGTGAGCTTGCCACTGGTACAAGTCACAACTGTGTGCATGCAATGCCATGGAGTCTTACCCATGCTCACAGCTTCCCACTTAGGGTGTTACTAGGCCCCCGACCTTGCACTTGCTGTGTCAGTAAAGGAGCATGCATATCCCATATCACAAATAAGCCTGTGATATTAAAATAATTGCATTCAATATAACTGGTTTCATTTACGACCCTGTGTGTTTCTATGTATTTGGCATATTTTTCTGCAGTAAGAATTACACCAGGTTGCTTAAGTGGACTGTGGTACAGAACAGATTAAGAACTTCAAGTTCCAGGGCTGACATGAAGAATAAATTAATAATCAGAGAAGAATGAGCACATCACCCTGAAACCTGGAATCCCAGATACCTCCCACCACCTGGCTGCTTTGAACCCTGGCAAGTGAGTCACACACAGAACATTTCCCCAGGCAGAACGAACTCCAGGAGAAAGGCAAGACCGCACTTCCCAGCCATCACAGCCACCACAGGCCGTAGCAAACTCACCATCAGTCTGATGTCTGTCAGGTGCATGCCTGGGCACACACCAGCACCTGCACACACAGGTTCACACACAACAGACACTGGAGTCTCTGGGTTAGAAGATGCCTGCCATGCTGAGCCCATACAAAGCTTCACACACTCATGTGCATATATCCAGACCACATGCACATGCATATAGCATGTCACACAGTCACATATGTGAACATATTTGCAAAAATGAGGTCACAGAACACACATACACCTACTTGCATGCTGTATAACTGTCACCCACCTATGCACAGTGCACATGTGTCATCATAGGCAAATACACATACACCACACACACGGATACATGTGTGCATCAAAGATACACATATGCACATACACTACAGCTAATAAATGCATGCCATACCTTGATCATAGACTTACTTTTCAGATCAAATGAGACAAAGAAAGTTCCTGGAGAAGAGATCAGGCTGCCAATGCAATATAGATAAAGGATCAGAATAATTTAATCCTTATTATCACCAAAGGAAGAGCAGCAAATGTGGCCCTCCTCCTATACCTGACCCAGATAACTGAGTACCTACCAGTCATTGCATCTGGGTCCTCATCTGGAAAATGTATGCTCTAAAGGGTGTCCTTACCCTAAGGGCAGTCCCTAATACCATAGGGCTAAGGCTGGCAGGATAAGAGCAAACGGGGCTGGGAATGCCCTTGTAAGCAGTGGAGCTTAGGCCTCTACCAATATACCTAGACCATATCCTCGGAGTCTTTGGACATGTGATTGCCCCCTTCTGAACCTTGGTTTCCTCCCCTGTGACACAGAGAACCCTCCAAACTCCCTCCCTCACAGAATGGCTGAGAAGAGACCTGGCCTTTCCAGGACCAGCTCAGTGGGTAACACATATGATAGCAGCTGCCTCCCATGAGGTATGGCCCAGCATTAGGCCATCAGGGGCACCCCTGCAGACATGTGCCCTTCTCCAAAATATCACTCTCTCACATGAAACCAGAGGGACAACCCCAGCCTCTGTGGCCTCCTCCCTCACACACAAGGGCTTGGAGTTTGGATGTACCTGCTTCTGGTGTGTCAGTCTACCTGCCTGTCCCTACATATGCAACCTACGGCCCAGCAAGACAAGAGCACCAAGCCCAACAGCAACCCAAAACAAGGGGCCCCAGACAGTGTCCCATGGCTGTACAGAGTGGGGGGCAGCTGTGTCAAAGCCTCTGCTCCTGGCTCTTCCCTCTTCTGACAACCCAACATTGGGAGGGGAGCCATACACTTCCTATCTGTCTGATCCCGCTTCCCCACTTCCTATCTGCCACAGACTTCATCTTGGGTCCCCAGAGAAAGAGAAAACTCAAAGAACCCCAGACCCTACAAAAGATCTTGGGGCTGATCAGCCAGGTGCTGGTGGCTTATGCCTGTAATTCTACCTACTCAGGAGGCTGAGATCTGAGAATCGTGGTTCAAAGCCAGCCCAGGTTTAAAATAAAAGTCTGCAAGGGGGGTGGGAATGTGGCTTAGCAGTAGAGTGCATGCCTAGCATGAATGAAGCCTGGGTTCGATTCCTCAGCACCACATAAACAGAAAAGGCCAAAAGTAGCACTGTGGCTCAAATGGTAGACTGCTAGCCTCGAGCAAAAAGAAGCCAGGGACAGTGCTCAGTCCCTGAGTTCAAGCCCCAAGATTGGCAAAAAAAAAAAAAGTCTGTAAGATTCTTATCTCCAATTAAGTAACCCCCCTCCCCCCTAAAAAAACAGTAGTGGAGCTGTGGCTCAATTGGTAGAACAAAAGCCTTGAGTAAAATAGCTCAGGGACAGCAGCCAGGCCTTGAGTTCAAGCTCTAAGACCAGCAAAAAGAAAAAGAAGGAAAGACAGGGATATGGCTTCCCATCATGCTCTACCACATTGCCCTGGGCTCCCCCTGGACAGCAAGGGGAATGTAGTCCACAGCAAGTTTATGGAGACTCAGCCTCAGACTTGTGTGAGGCACTGGAACACAGCACCTGCTCCTCAGTCAGGAGAGTGAGATCTCTGGGAAAGGCAAATGGAGAGATGTTCCTCTTGGCCTCGCTTCAGCAGCCTGGCCAGCTGGGCCTATTGATCTCTCAGCTCAAGTCCCACCCAGGGACCTGCAAGGTAGGGAAGGCAATGCCATCCAGCTCGCAGCATGACCAGAGGCTGCTTCCAAGCAAAAATCACCCTCCTAGAGTGTACACCTGCTGCTTTATCGCTCCTTGCTCAAATTTATTTTTCCAAGTACAAAAGCTCCCTAATTTGTGCAGCCCCTGGGCTTGCTGGTGTTCAGGAAAACAGATAATTAACCCTAATTCACTGACTTGCTAGGCTGGAACAGGCCCCACAGAGGGCCTGATGGGAAATGCAAAGCCCTCCCACTGCAGCCAGTCTCAGTAAAAGGAGATGGGTATGAGGAGGATTTGCTTGGTCCAGAAGGCTGTAGGCAAATTCTACTTCTCAGTTGGTGCAGTCCAATTTCTTCTCATTTCCACCCAGGTATATTCCCTGGAAACACCAAGCCATCTCCACTGCCTGTGTCACCAAGTCACCATGGTGTGTGTGGGGGGGGGGGGGGGGGAGAGTTGTGTGTGTGTGTGTGTGTGTGTGTGTGTGTGTGTGTGTGTCCAGTACTGGGGCTTGAACTCTGGGCCTGGGTGCTGTCCTTTAGCTTTTTTGCTCAAGGCTAGCACTCTGCCATTTAAGCCACAGTTCCACTTCTAGCCTTTTGACGGTTAATTGGAGACAAGACTTACAGATGTTTCTGCTTCGACTGGCTTTGAGTTGCCAAGATTACAGGCATGAGCCACCGGCTCCCAACCCAGTCACCACACTTTAAGACATGGAACTGCTCTCCTTAGTCCCTTTATCTAGTCCTAGATGGAGCTAGCTCAGCCTCTCGTGCTACCCCAGAAACTTGTATACCACTTCCTATTCAGGGAGGGCATGGAATGCAAACTTCAGAGAAAGAACACCAATGTGAACAACACCCAACTTCCCCGCAAGCCTGTTTCCTCATCTGTAAAATAAGGATGCTCCAGTACAACCAGAGCTTCATGTTACCATCACTGCAGCCAGAAAAGCCAATCCACTGGTCTCAAGGGAAGCCACCACCTAATAGAAGGCTCACAGTGACCTCATTCCTCTATCCACTCAGTTCCGCTCCTCTGAGATATGATGTTAAGCATCTCGGGGTAACAGGTTTTTGTAAGATGTCCATTCTGCTGAATTCCAAACCCCTGTTGCAGGTTCCCATTGTCCCTGGAGAGTCTTAAATCCCAGAGGACTGGGATCCCTCCCTGGCATCACCCACCAACAGAGGGTTGGGCTATTCTCTGAGGCTGTGTCTACAGGCGAACAAGGGCCCACTGTGAGGCTACCCGCCAGGCCCAGACATTTTAACAGCTGCATTGTGTTTCCAAGGCATGATTCCCTGGCCAGCAAGAAGGAAAAACAAGGCTGGCCTCTGCCCCAGCAGGGAAAACACAGTCCAGAGCAGGCTGCAGTAGGGACAAGGTCTTCACAGATGCTGGGAACAGACAGTGCAGCTGCACCAAGAGCCCTGCTGAGGCCCCCTAATCCAAGGGTGAAGTGCGTACAAGCAGCAAGGGCTGATGGCTAGTGGAGAAAATCTCTAACATAGGTTCTGAAATAGAAAACCAGCAAGAATCTCTCAGGGCCACATGCCCTGGTCATAGCACTAAGGCTACAGCTCAGACGCTGGGCTCTTCCTCAGACCGTCTCACCCTATTCCAGATGCCCCTGGTGCCCCACAAACCCTGTGGTTTGTACCTTCTGCCTGGAATGTCAGTCCCCAAATCTTCTAGGGTTAGCTCCATGTGCCCTGTTGACCTCCCACCAGGCCAGGCCAGGCCAGGCCAGGGGTCTGTCCTACCTCCATGACCCCTGAAGTCAAGGCTCCTATGTCCCTTCCTGTTCACTCTAGGCATGGGCCCATCACTTATGACTGATTCAGACTAACGACAAATAACTCTCAGGCACTCACACCAACAAACATCCTTTCCTCTTCCTAGCTACACCTCAGGCCTCAATACCCACAAGATCAAAGTGACAAGTGGATTTCAATTTCTGTGACCCATAAACATTCTTGGAGGAGAACTTGTTAGGCTCTCTTACGTTAGAAGAGAGGTACAGTAATCAACTCATAATGTCTTGCCATTAGCCATGTAGTAATCAACTCCTAATGTCTGCCATGGGCAACACTATAAAAACTATGTATTAACAAAGACTTAGAGGAAAAATGCTGCTAGTATAAAAACACATCCCTTCCCTTCCTTTAAATTCTAACTTCCCTGAGAGAAAAGCTTTGCTAAGCATATTGCTTAGCACTGAGGCCACATACTGCTGCACACTTGATGTACATACACTCTCAGGATGAACGAACAAGTGACCACTTATCACTGAACATGTAAGAGCTATTACACATGCAGGAGGACTATTTCCCCTCTGGAACTGCAGGTTGGAACTGGTATTTCAAGGTTGCTCTGGGACTGTCTGAGCCCCAACCAGGAAGTGAGGAAATTGGACCTGATTCAACTACTTGAGCTTCCTAAGGACTCTTGGGGTTATGAGGCTTTCTAGAAAGGAGCCACCCTGAACCCAGATCCTCAGGCTCCTCCCTCTGATCCCAGTCAGCATACAAGGCCTCCAGGGGTCACCTCAAGCAGCCATGTATACATACCTATGTATGTGTGTGTGTGTGTGTAATTCATACATACACAACATCCCACAGCCAGCGATTATCTATGTCACAACCCTGGCCTAGACTGGCTGTGCCATTCTGTGTGTCTCCCCACTTCTGGGCCCAGTGCCCATCTGTAAGATAGGTAGTCTGGCCCCCAAGGAACAGAGTATCATGCCACAATTAGGTGGAAGCAACGATTTTGGCACTTAGAAGGGTGTAGACAGAATCCAAGCCACCTGTACCCATGAACTATATGCCAGGCACTACCAATTTCCAAGGCTTGGTGTCATAGGCTTCCTCCCTCAGTGAGAGTGGTGTTGATCTTCGGGTAGGGTAGAAAGTAGTGCAGGTGTGAGGTGGCAGCTCTGCCCCTCCAGGCTCTAGGGAGAACTAGGTGGCCAGTGTGTGGCCCTGGCATCTCCAGGTTTGTTTCTTGCTCCAACTTGCAGAGCCACAACCTGCTCTACACCTCCCAGCAATGATGCATTCAGCTCAGCTGTCCTGCATGCTGTGTGCTACCTATGAGAGGGTCAGTCACACTCCCCCTTGCCACCCTTGCTCCTCCCTCTTCCACCCACCCTGCCTTTTTCCAGCTCTGCAGCAACCAATAGCCAGTAACATCCCAGCAGAAGGCTGCCTTGTTCTTGAAATGAAGCCCATTGGATGGGATCTCCATGCACGAATTGAAATGAAACTAGCTAGGCCAGTTCATTACTCCATCACTAGTGAGCCTTGGTCCAGCAGGTTCAAGCCTCTCCAAGTCTCCTGTCCTCCTTTCTCATACCCAGGAATCTCTGTCTGTCTCTGTCTCTGTCTCTGTCTCTCTGTCTCTGTCTGTCTGTCTGTCTGTCTGTCTGTCTCTCTCTCTCTCTCTCTCTCTCTCTCTCTCACACACACACACACACACACACACACACACCCCTCCCATTAGGCAAATATCGAAGCCCAAGCCACATCCATAGGACCTTCAGCCCTGCTCCAAGGTGTGGGTAATGTGCAGCCTGGGCAACACCTGCTCAGCTGGGAAAGTTCTAGCAACTCTATGACTCCAACAAGTGCCACACATTTCCTGAGGACCCACTGTGTGTGGAGCCTAAGGTTACCTCTCTCACTACAGAGGCAAGTAAAATGAAGCACTGCTGTTCCAGGTTCCCAGCCAAGTTGGGGAGAGAAACAAGCACCAGGAGAGAGGATGAGCAAGAGAATGTGAAGCCCCATGTTCTGTCAGTGTCCATTCTCAGCACAGGGCCTCCACTGCCCATATCTACCACACTCAGTTCCCCTAGTCCTGTGCCCTCTGACCTCTTATGCATCTTTCCCACACCGTCAGACCTCACCTTTACTGCATTTCTGCAAGCCTGCACTCAGCCCCAACCCCTTAATGTGTTTCCCCCTGTGTCATCAACTCCTTTAAAAATGAAAGCCATGGGTGCCTTACCCAGGTAGGGCTAGCCTCTGTTGGCACTCCAGCTATGTCCACTCTCTCTGAATTCACTTGCACAAGTAGTACAGCCCTGATTTGCAATCCCAGCCTCTGACCACTTCCTGGCACACAGTCAGTGTCCAATAAATGGACCATTCATGAGAGTCATCAGCCAGACCCCAGCATTCTGAAGTCAGCTGCCTCCTGGAGCAACTCTCTCATGTCCACTAGCAGCTACTTTGCAATAGGTAGCCAGTGAGTAGTAGGTGGCTAGACTCTAGAGAACCTGACAAGAAGATATAGCCTATCTAGCTACTCCTTTCTTACTTAGATGCTGGGTAGAGACCTCTGTGGCTACAAATGGAATCACTGACTCCCTAGTTGAATTCTAGACTAGAGAGTCATTTCTTTGAAGCTTGTCCATTTTCAAGTACAGCCTATCAAAATGCAAAGTGCCCTGGAATAAAGTCAGACCTTATATGACTTTCATATCAAAAGTTTGGTTCTCTAAGTGGAGGGGAATTCAGCACAGAGAGGGCCAGAAGAGGAGGAGCAGAATAGGAGGTAAGAGCAAGGTGCCAAAAGCCCTGTACGGCTTTGTTGACGCCTGTCCTTTGCTCTGGCTGCGGTCCACACACTCCTGATTAAAGGAATGCATCTTCTTGCCTGTTCCTGTATTTCAGCATTTCTTGGCATGACACCATATGCAAAATGAAGTGGCTTTGTAGTGGCTGCTTGTTCTTTCCTCTCCTTCCGAAGACTCTCCAAGGCCCACTCAATCAAGCCCCTTTTGTTCACTGGGCCCTTTGAAGGCTTCCGGAAAGGAAATGAACCCTCTTAACGCCATGCTACTGGGAGCCGGGCAGATCAGCATCCTTGCCAGCCCCCACTGGAACCTCAGTTCCCAGTCTGGTGACATAGGTGGGCTGCTCTGGGAATATACGCAAGGCGATCGCAGCCTGCATGAGAGGACATATGCCATATGGGCTTTTCTCTCATAAGCAAGATTTCTCCAATCTGGCAAGAAGCCCCATAAGAGGCAACAGGCTTAGAAGCCCCTTGGACACAGGGTTGCCACCCACAGTTATGGCTGGGAGCCAGGGTCCTGCCCCAGGGCACACAACTGATGGTGTGGAGTCTATAGTAAAAGAGGCATGCATGCAAGCCTCCTTTGCTCTCCATCACTTCATTCTACCCTCAGCCCCTCCCTACCAGTGAGCCTGGAGCCAGACTCCTCCCATACATAAAGACTCCATGCCTCAGCCACCCTGTGGTGGGGACACAGTCCACCAAAGGGGCCCTATGAAAGTCCTAGAGATCACAAAAGATCCACAGTCACCCTCCCGTTCTACTCAGGAATAACAGCAGTCCTCAACTGGAAGTGAACACCTCCAGGTGAACATCCCCATCCCCAGAGAACGTTTGACAGTCTGTGACATTTTAGATGATCTCTAAATTACGCCACTGGCAGCCACTAGGAAGAGGCCCCGGATGCTGCTAGACATCCTACAACTTAGAGAGACACACCATAGAGAATTAGCCAGTCGGAATGTCTATGGTGCCAAGGTCAATAAGCACAGATGTCAGAAACATAGCAACTTAAGGTCACTGCTATAAAGACACAACATAGGTTGTGTAGTTATGTGAGAATAAAATAAAATTGAGTATGTGTTATAGTCACCACTAGGACAATGGACCCTATGTTCAAGAGAAGGCAATCTATAGGAGAAAACAAATCTTATGTTAAGATGATGGGATTTGAGGCTATGCTGGGAATTTGATCACATTCTTTAATATGAATGTTATTCTGCTCCTTTACATTAAAGTATAATTTATTAATTTTTGTTGTTTCTTTTTTATTTTTTGAGACTTAGACGCTCACTACATGGCTCAGGCTAGTCTTGAACTCACCTCCTTCTTGCCTGTCTCCTGGGTGCTGAGATTACAGATGTGTACCATGCCTAGTAAAATGCTTGCTAATGAATATGGAGAAAGAAAATTCTAGCTTTACTTCTATGAAGGGAAAAGGTGGAGGAGGGATCTCAGAAGAAAATGACTGTGTCTAGCAAGTTCCAGGGCCTTCTTCCACTCCTCTGGATGAGGAAGGGGGCTTCTCTTTCCCTTACTCTAACAGCAGCAGACCGGGAATGATAATCGGCCTTCCAAACTCAAGGCTTTGCCTCAAAAGCAGTTTAAAGACCATTTTGTCAGAGGTCATTAGCCAGCCCATCTCCCCACACATTGGACAGCCCCTCACTGATGAACAGGGATACATCAGTAGGACTAGGCCTGGCCACTGCCATTAGATCTCAACAAACCCAGAGAGCCAGTTGGGCTTCCTCTTCCAGACAGAAACCAAAGAAGAAAGGCTTATGCCAAGGGCAAACGTGGACTAGGAGAGAAAGTATGCACTGATACCTTGAAGTAGCCCAGAATGAAGTTATAGTGGTATAGAGGGTCAGCCACACCAGCCTCTGGGGCAGCTGGGAATGCTACCACTATAATAGCCAGTAGCTTGGATATCCATGAGCAGTGGTAGGCTGGGGTTCCCCACCAGCCTCCTGATACTGCAACACTCCATGGAAACCTCCAAGCTGTCCCAATTCCACTCTAACATGTGCCAGACAGCAGGGAGAGGTAATGGGGCATGGAGCTTGTGCTGACCACTGCCTTGACTTTGAAACAGCATGTCATGGAAACTGGAGGGGGGTCTCAGAAGCCACTGCCGGTTATCATTTGGTCTGCAATATCCCTGGTTCCACCAGCTCAGCTCAAGTAGCTATGGGAAGAACTAGGGGAGAGTGCATCTACTGGGGCCTGGCTGCCAGCTCTTCCTGGCATCCATCCCCATGGGCTTTCAAAGTACAGATGGGAAGAGCCTCACACCTGACAGCTGCCCTTGGGGCACTCCTGGCAAGCTCACACACATCATTTGCCAGGCACTGTGATGAGAAAAGTTGGGGACTGTGGGGCACTAGGGACTGGCTGGGAGCGGTGTTCCCTGATCCTAGGCCTCATGCAGGATGAGTCAGCTGAACAGCTTGCAAGGCCCAAAGGTAAAACAAGGAATCCAAGATGTGACAGAGGAAGTGAATGGCCAGAAAGCAGAAGAATAGAGGGCAGAGCCCAGCCAGAGACTCAGGGACAGAGAGAAAGAAGCACTTGGGCAATTATATCCAGTCTGCACTCACTGTAAGCACACTAGATATAGAAGGTCCTAGGGAACCACAGAAGGTTGTTGAGCAAGGGGTAACCTATTCAACAGAAAATTTACACAGTGAGGATACAATGAGCAATGCATGACGCTGGCCTCACAGAACCACTACCAGCCTAATTGCCCTCCAGTGGCCCAAGCTCCTGGTCCTGAGTGTCTAAACTCTTGTGAAGGTCCTGGCTAGGAGGGTGCATTGGGGAGCCTGCCACTGAGAACCACTGTTGCTGTCACCCCCACTCATCCTGAAGGAAAGTGGGGACATTACTATGCTGGAGGCTCTTTCCTCCTAGCACATGAGGAAGTGGCTCACCTGAGAAGTATCCTCAGAGAGGACAGTGGGGCGGTCCTGATGGGAGGGAAGGAACAGGTTGACTGGGACCGGGCAGTTGAGGTGCCCTGGCTTGAATCTGCCACTTAGAACTGTGGAAGGGGAAGCATGGACTCAGGAGGGGTAGTTGGCCTCTCTAAGCTGCTGCTTTCTGTCCTAAATGACCTGTCTCAAAGGACACCCACCACAGGGCCAGGCCTGCCACCAGTCATGTCCCTCGGGTCCCCTGTCTGGCTCATATTAGAGACAGGGAATGGCATGGACACTCTCACAGTTTCACCTTGACCTGTGCTGAGCCCTTTTCACCACTCCTACCTTCTCTCTGGGTCTCCCCTTTTTCTCCTTTTTCATTGTTCCTTCTTTCTCCTCTCCCTCTCTCCCTTCCTCTCCTCTTCCTTCCTTCAAGGATCCTTCCTTCCATCTTCCCTCCCTCCCATTCTTTCTCTTTCCCTCCCTCCTCCCTCTGTCTTTCACACCCAGTGTTGAGAGCCAGGACCTGGTCAGTCTGCTCTTGGGGAAGCAGAGGTGGCACTGGCGAGGTGCACAGCTGGACTCTTAGCAATTAGACCTTCTTGATCTCAACATGTCGGGTTCATCTGTATTCAAGGAAATTGCTTCCCAATTGCCAGAGGATATGTGTGTGTACACATGCATGCACATGTATGTGAGTGAATGCTCACACCAAGCTTCCCTTTTCAGTATTGACTTCTAAGACCTAAGTGACCTTTTTGAGAACTGAGAAAGCCAAAGGTGCTTACACTCTAAAGAACAAAACCTGCTGCATTGAATTCCTTCACCATGCATTGATGTCTACTCCTGCAGAAGGATGCATGTGTCATTTTCTTTTCCCAATTGCCTAAACACGAATAGCTCTCCTCCTCCCTTTGACAGCATGGATCTGCCTTGCACAGGTCTGATGAAAGGAGAACCTGGCAGTCCTGGTCCCGCAGTTAGCAACAAGGCTTAGAGATCAGACCACCTGAGTCCAGCCCCAGCCCTTCCTCTTGTCTGCTCTGTGTCCTTGAGCAAGTGAATTAACTTTCTCTAGGCCTCGGCTACCCAGCCCTGGAAAGAGGTGTTAGATCATGGACATGGTATGCCTGGGGCAGAAGGTAAGTGTCAACTATTTTTATTATTGAACCATGAGAGTCCCAAGTCCTCTTTCGGGGCAGGGAGTATGGAAGACACAGTAGGCTCAGACTGAGTGATGGCTCCCCTCTCCCAAGCTGTACTGCAGGCTGGGTTCACTCCAATCCCTTCCCCATAGGGACCTTAGGACACTTTTTCTCACAAGCATTGAGGGGTTCAGTACCTGCAACTTCCAAGGCTGCCTCAGGGGCCCTTGAAGCTGGGCAATAGCTGCAGGAGGCCTAGGCCCTACCTGCCCCTCCTCCCTCTAGCCTTGTACAAGACTGTAGGAAGGATTTCTTCAGACATCAGCTAACCTTACAAGCTGGGACCTAGAAAATCGCCTACCTTCCTGAACCCCAGGATCCTGATTGTGGTTTTGTTTAGAAGCGAGAAGGTAACTAGGCTTCACTGTAAATGATGCTAACAACACTGAGTTCATGAGAACAGACATGTTCATCTCTCAGTAAATATTTCATGTGAGCCAATGTAGCCAGAGCCAGCAGGTCCCAATGCACTGTGGATACGACCCTGCCTTCCATGTACACAGGAGGGTTGTGCCTCATACCACCCTAGCAGCCTGGCTCCTGGTTCAGCCACACTTAGCCTCTGAACCTGGCTTCTCCACTTGCCAGTTTCCTCTGAAGCATCCTTCATCGCATCCCTTGATGTGGCCTGGACCCAGGGCAATATGTCTCTGGTAGAATTCAGCACTTCCAGAAGCACAACCAGGGGCTTAGTCACAAAACCTCAGTATCCAAACTAAGCAGATGGTGACCCTGTCACCAAGCCTGAGAGCAAGACAAGCAGAGGGCTTTGTGTGGTGAGGAGTGGTCATATCTCCAGTATTTCACATGGCTATAAGGAAGCCCTCTGCGCCCTCCCCACCTCTTGCTGCCAGCCTGCTGCATACCCGCTAAAAACAAAAGGACATGCCTTCCCACCTCCACCCCACCCCACCAGCCCCATAGAGAATCTGACCCTCCACCTGCCTGGCCTTCAGAACCAAACAAGCACTTGTTCACACGCCTGTCAGCTCAGACCTACTGCCCTACGTCACCTACCCTGGGAACCTGGCAGGTAAACCACTGTGCTCCCCTAATTATTTACTTGGCTGTGTAGGTGAGGGCATGGTTTGTGAGGGTTGAATCAGGACTGAGGGGGATGGGGACACGAGGGATGGAGCTGGTCACCAGTTCTGTCCTGTTGGGAGCTGTCCAGGAAGGCCACAGGCTGCCTCAGCACAGCAAGGAGGGTGAGGAACAGCCCCAGCTGGCTCCAGGCTCTCATTGTCATCACTCAGGACCAATTGGTGGTGTGGCAATGGCTCTGTTTATACCAAGCCCTTGGCCACCTTCCCTCCTTCAAACAAAACTCAGTCCTGCACCCTCCTCCTACAACCACATCAGGCTGGTTCAATACCACCAGCACAGCTGGGTCCATCACACATCTGCCAAACTTGGACCTTGCTGGTAGGAACTGCCTATCCTCTCTCCATCCCCAGCAACTTCTTCACACAATTCTGTCCCCTACACTCCACATCCAACACTGGGCTCTGTGCCCTATCCTGGGCTCTGATGTGCCACAGCTACTCCACAGAGGCATGGCCTCACTGGCCAGATCATGGACAGCAGATGCCCTGGGTCCCAAAGAGAAAACCCCTTGTGGCCCTGCTCTGGCTCCCCAGGTTGAGCAAGTGTAGATCTGCAGATCCACAGGGGCCCTGGGCCAATGAGCCACCTCAGCCCTGCCCTGGAGACTGAGACAGACCAACAGTGCAGGGAGAGCATCCTGCAGGCCTGCAGCCCACATCCCACATCAGGCCTGTCAACAGGGCTGTGTGCTACCACCTTCTCTTTCTCATTTCATGCAGACACACACGTGCTCATGCCATCTCGCACACTCACACTTGACTTCATGGGCTGTCACTCTGCTTCACATCACAGTTGTACACTCACTAACACACTACCTCACACTGTACATTCTCACACACTTGTAAATTCACATTCTCACACACATTTGTACCATTGCATACCCATGTGGCATACTGTAATTCATGCACATAGTCACATCCACACATTGCTTCATGCTCATTTAGGAAGACACGTCCCCTCATTTAGAGAGCATTACCTCCAATATTGGCCTCTCTGGTTCTCATTGCTGGGGCAGAGGCAGGTGTAGTCCCTTGAAAGACCAGCTCCCCACTGGAAGAAGAGAGGTTTACAAGTGGGAGAGGCCCAGGCTTAGAGTCCTTATACCACCTCCCAAGTCCTTCCCTCACTCCACACACAGAGGGGTCCCCAGTCAAGCTGAACCCTCACTCTTCTCCTCCTTCACAGGACTTCTGCCATAAGGCCTCAAGCTCAGCTCATCCCCAGACCTCTACAGTGACCAGGCACCCCAAGACTCCCCTGGAAGGAGATAGGTTGGAGTTGAACACAATTGGATGAATGCTAACAGTGCCTCATGTAAGTTGTGCAATTCTACCTCTCTGAGCCTCAATTTCCCGTCATGAAAGTGGAAATGGAATGACCTGTAGAGTGAAGATGGAATGTGTTAGAGTCATTAGGACTTAGTATATGGCAAGTGCTCAATTCCATTGCCCCTCCCATCCCTCACCTGCTCAAACAGGTAAAGTGGCCTGGACTTGAAGCTGCCATGCTTGGAAAAGGCAGCAACCAGTTCAGCACCCACCTTAGAAGTCTTGCTGGACCTGCCTCACTGACAAGACAATCATGGCCCTAGCAGGCTGAGCAGGGCAGGCACTGCATAGCCTGGGAAACTGCTTTAAAGAAGGCCCAAAGCCAAGGGCACAGCACACAAAAGCAACAGAAGCCAGAGGAAGTTCAAGGGTAACTCCCTGGCCTAGCAGCCCTCTGTCATAGAACATAGGATAGCACTGTAGAGGTGGTCTTTTGACATTGTATTCCTTCCAAGAAGCACCTGCTCCTTCCACCTTATAGGTGAGGAAATTGAGGCAGTCTGCTCAGACTCACATTTGAAAGCCAGGTCCAGCCAGGCACACCCTTGTAATCCTAACTATGAGAGAGGCTAAGATCAAGAAGACTGTGTTTCCAGGCCAGCTTGGAACAAAAAAGTTCAAGAGCCTCCATCTAGGCAAAAGGAAAATGGGTGTGGTGATGTATGCTTATCCCAACTATGACAGGAAGCATAAATAGAGGGATTGTGGTCCAGACATAGGCCTATGCAAAAAGCGAGACCCTATCCCCCGCAAAAAAAAGTGTAAAAAGAGGCTAGAGGTATGGTTCAGCAGTAGAGTGCCAACCTAGCAAGCCAAATTTAAATCCTAGTACCACTAAAAAGAAAACACGAGCCAACTCCACAGAATGTTCTAGATATTAGGCATTTCATCTCTTTGCTCTCCTAATTGGGAGAGCAGATTTTTTTTTTAACTAGAAAGGCTATTCCTTAGCTAAACAAACCTGGTCCCCTAACTGCCCTGAGGGCAGGCCATTGAGAGCTACAAGCAACTTGTGACTTCTACTCCAAGGCAGACCCTAGAAAGTGCCACCAAACCCCACAAGTGGCATCTTACCCACAGTACAACAGAAGCATGCACGAAACTATCAACTTCTACATAAGCACCACCAAATGGCATGGGAGAGATATGGCTGTATAAATAACTCCAGCATCACAGAGCATAATTATTAAATGTTGTCACTTCAGAAGAAAATTAATTAGCAGTAGCTGTAGCTGTCTTGGGTCTGCTTAAGCAGCGTGCATCTCAATTAAAATTTAATTGCCACAGCTTCAATCACAGCAGGTTAAACGGTTTGCAATGCTGAGTGGGCTCACGTCCTCACAAAACTTAAATTAGTGTGGAGTGTAGGACATGTCACAGAAGGAGACACAGCAGACAAGGAAGCAACATGGGCAAGTCCTCATACACCTCAGTCCCCATGTCTGAAGATCCTGGAAAGAGGAGTGCTTATAGGGTGGACTTAGAAGTAGTCCCCCACAGACCTATCCTTAGGAACAGAGCTTTTAAGCTCTATTAAGGACCCTGTAGGGGCTGGGAATATGGCCTAGTGGCAAGAGTGCTTGCCTCATATACATAAAGCCCTGGGTTCGATTCCTCAGCACCACATATATAGAAAAAGGCCAGAAGAGGCACTGTGGCTCAAGTGGCAGAGTGCTAGCCTTGAGCAAAAAGAAGCCAGGGACTCAGGCCCTGAATCCAAGCGCCAGGACTGGCAAAAAAAAAAAAAAAAAGGACCTTGTAGATGGGCTGTATAACAGAATAGGATCTGAACAAACAGCTGACAATATGCCATCCATGGGAGCAAGTAAAGATCTAGGGCAAGTGGTAGAGAATTAGCCTTTAAAAAAAAAAAAAAGGTCAAACAAAAGTACAAGACCCTGAGTTTATGTCCCAGGACTGGCAGAGGGAGGGAGGGAGGGAGGGAGGGAGGGAGGGAGGGAGGGAGGGAGGGAGAGAGAGAATGAATGAGTGAGCGAGCCAGGTGCTGGTGGCTCATGCCTGCAATCCTAGCTACTTAGGAGGTTGAGATCTGAGGATCACAGTTCAAAGCCAGCCAGGGTAGGAAAGTCTGTGGGCCTCTTATCTTCAATTAAGTAGCAAAAAACTGGAAGTGGCGCTGTGGCTCCAGTGGTAGAACACTAGCCTTGAGCCAAAGAGGTCAGGGACAGAGCCCAGGCCCCACAACTGACAAGAAGGAAGGAAGGAAGGAAGGAAGGAAGGAAGGAAGGAAGGAAGGAAGGAAGGAAGGAAGGGAGGGAGGGAGGGAGGGAGGGAGGGAGGGAGGGAGGGAGGGAGGGAGGGAGGGAGGGAGGGAGGGAGGGAGGGAGGAAGGAAGGAAGGAAGGAGAAAGAGAGGAGAGAAAAAGAGAGGGAGAGGGAGAGAGGGAGGAAGCAAGTGAGCAAACAAAGAAGAAGGGAAGGAAAGAAAGGAGGGAAGAAAAGAAGGAAATGAGGGAGGGGCAAAAGGGAAGGGAAGGAGGGAGAGAGGGAGGGAGGGAGGGAGGGAGGGAGGGAGGGAGGGAGGGAGGGAGAGAGGGAGGGAGGGAGGGAGGGAGGGAGGGAGGGAGGGAGGGAGGGAGGGAGGGAGGGAGGGAGGGAGGAGGCCAGGACTATGAAAACAGAGTGGCAAGGACTGTACAAAGAAGCAGCCAGGCCAGGAAAGCTTGAAACCACCATAAGTGATCAAGGCCTGACTCTCAAGAATTGGGATAGAAGGTTTGTTCAAGCTCTCTGAGTGTTGAAACCATGTAAACCTGCAGGGATAACCCAGGGTTATCCATTTTTGACCCTTTGTTTGGGAATTTGTGCAAACACACACAACTAAGGTACTGTCACTCCATAGCTGCCAGGGATGAGGTGTCATTCTTAATGGGTACAAGGGTTCTTTGGGGGATAACAAACATTTCTTAAAATTAGATAGTATAACAGTTACACAATTGTGAATATTCTAAAAGTTACTTATTATATACTTGAAAGAGTAGATTTTGTGGTATATGTTATATTTAAATAAAGCAATTATTTATTGAAACAAGTAGAGTTGGGCTGAAGGAAGGGGTGTAGCTCAGTGGTAAAGCACTTGCCTGGCATGTATGAGGCCCTTGGTTCCATCTCCAGCATGACAGAAAATAACAATAACCAAGAAAAAGGTATGGTCTTCACCCAAATGCAGCCACCCAGAGCTGCCAGGTTTCTTCCAGGACCCTACTAGGCTCATATCTTTCAGCTGATGCCATCCAAGGGCAGTGACACAGGTGAACTTCAGGTTAGGATGGCCAGATGTGGGAATGTTGTGGGGGCCAAAAGGCTTAGGATATTCTAAATTGCCAGCCTGTTCCTGCAAAGCTTCTCACTTCAAAATCAGGATGTTAGCCTTGTGCTGGTGGCTCATGCCTATAATCCTGGTTACTCAGGAGGTTGAGATCTGAGGATCCAAGTTTTAAGCCAGTCCTGATAGAAAAGTCCATGAGACCCTTATCTACAATTAACTACCAAAAAGCCAAAATGGAGCTATGGCACAAGTGGTAGCACATCAGCCTTGAGCAAAACAGCTTCAGGACAGTGTCCAGGCTCTGAGTTCAAGCCCCAGTAATGGTACACATGTGCACGCATGCACACACACACACACACACACACACACACACACACACACGAAAAACACAAGTAATAAAATGAAATCAGGATGTTTGTGAGTGGTGGGGGATGAGGGTGGCTATGCAAGGGACTAGTAGAGAGAAAAGCAAGAATGGAGGGAGGTACAGTCTTCAGCTCGTGGGCTCCTGGGTGGTCCCCCAATACCATCCAATCTTACCTCTCCCTCCCCGCCTTGGATTCCAGAAGCCATGCCACCTATGTCACAGTCTATTTTGAGCCTGCATGTGCAGCACTGGTGACCCAGGTATGTTCTCCTTCCTGTGGCCAGCAGGAAGCTACCCAAAGCCTCTGCTACAGAGCTGCCACCATGCCACTATGCCCTGAGGCCCTGGTGCAAGCAGCTCCCATGGGACACACAACAGGTGAGCAGCATTGATCATCTCTCTTCAGCACTAACACCTCACTTAGCACTGATGGATGGGGACCAGCACAGAATCCAGGAGTATGTCAGCATGCCTAGCTGAGCTGCTAGAATAAAGAATTGTAAAGCTTTCCCCCTCTCCACACAGACACTGTGGCAAGTGGGTGACAAGGGGCCACATGTAATGGTGGGATTTTTTTCGGCTCACGCTACAGGGTTTGTCTTTCCTCCTTCAGGAAAGCAGTTTCTGGATGTCACCACAAGCACACTAAAGTCCTCCTCTGTCACTGCCCCGTTAGTTAACGCTCTAAGGAAGACCAGTTCTCACGCACCTCTGCCCCAGAAGTATCTCCGAACACTGTATTCAGGCCTTAAACCTCACTAAGATGACCCTCCTTGTTCCAGTTGGAGCAATCCACCACACAGAAGTAACTCTAAAACATACCTCCAAACTGTCTGTCACTGGGACACATTGTGTACAAGGAGTGAAAACAGCTCCAAATCACCAGTACAGGGCTGGTAAGTAATTGCAGCATAACCAAAGGACAGGATGTCAGTAATTGAAAATTCAAGGATACTTAACACCTTGGGAAGTTGAAGTACTAAGCAAAAAATCCTGGATGCCAAACTGTGAGGATGGTAGATTGTAGTGCTATCTAGAGGAAGATGACATAAGGAAATATCTCTACTACCAGCCATTGTTACTCAATCATGACAGCTGATTTTTTTTCTCTTCTTCTTCGTTTATACAGTCCTAAACTTTCTGCTCCATTGCCTTGAGCATATATGAGCACATGTGGTCTATTTTATAATTATTTAAAATACTCTCCAAAACATTTGTCTGCAACAGAAGATATCAAGTATCCCTTCCCAGAAAGTATCAAGTGTCAAGTACTCAGAGCTGGCAAGGCTTGGGGACTCAGGCTCAGCTCTGCTGCTTCCTACAGTTTAGGATGGAATTAGCCACCAGTGGTGTTCCAGGGGACTCAGGAATGGCCAGCAGTAAAGCATTCTGTTATTTGCAGGGTACTCCCTGGATGCAAAGTTCCAAACAGCCCCTGTGGAAAGCAATGAAGCTGCTACAAAGTAGCTTTGTCAAGTGGCAACAAAAAAGCAATGACTTCACAAGAGTATGAGGAGTGCTCAGAGCATGGGAAGGCTCTCCAAAGCAGGAAACCCTTGGGTTGTTGGACAAGAACTAGAAAAGTGTCCTGTCCTAGTATCAAGCATGGCAAGACTAACAATGCTGGCAAGACTCCTCCTGGCCCATGCAAACATTGTTAATCAATCACAGCACATCCTCACAGTTTAAAAACCATGCACAATTAGATGTGCATTCTTAACACACTCCCAAAACAGAGCCATCAACTCACAAGCATATACAGTGAGAAATGCATTCACACACATATGCAGTGACACTGTATCAATAACACAAACATGATCCTACATTTCCATATCAGCATAGCACGTGTGCACATGGGCATATAGACACACAGAAAGCATATGAGCACTTCTCTTCTGCAATGTGAGGACTTAATCCATGGAAGGCAACTCCAGAGCTCAGCATCAATAAAGGTTATAAGTGGTAAGGTTATAAATGCTGGGTTATAGTAGCACTGACGATGCTGGGAGAAACGGCCAGTTCTTAGAGGCTTGGAAGGGTTCTCAGTACATAGGTAATTTCAGGAGAAGGGGTTGAAAGTCAGGACTCTGTGGTTCAGACGATGCTACCCACCAACCCCAGGCCCATGAAGTTATGGATCTCTGGAACCTACCACTTTACAGCAGAAAGAGCCCACAAAGTTGGGCAGACCTCGCTGCCTAGCATGAGATGAGACCCTAACAAAAAGCAAGGAACCTACTATACAGAGAGTGAACTAAGGCCTGAGAACCTCCCCTGATTTTCCCAGTCCTCCTCTACTGCTCTGATAATTCACTTAGTCAACACTGGCCAGACTCCAACCTGAGTAGTAATAAGGAGGCTTAGGAGGTATTCCAGAGGTGCACGTGTGCACACACATACACACACATACACACAGACATGAGAGTATTTAGGGGTCACACCGTGGGCTTGGGAAGAGGAGTATGGAGCCTCCTAGCCCAGACTATCACATTGTTGAGCCATTTATGAACAAGAAGCCCTGCTACAACTCATTGTTGAGAAGTCAAGGAATACCACTGGTCAGCCTGGGAAAAGCTCTCAGATTTCCTGGCTCAATGTATGACTTACCTAAACAAATGGGGAGCCACCTTAGATTCCATCAGTCTGTCAAATGTTCTAAACACAGGTCCAAAAAAAACTAGGCTCCCAGGCTGACCTGGTTTGAGCTTCAGGCTGCTGAGCTGGGTAGGGGCTGGGGGCTTTCTCTGGCAGAATGCAGACCCTAACCCCTAGCATCCAGCAGCTTTGTGCAAGGCATGAGCTTATCCAGCCCAGAGAGAAAGAAATGATAGATCCACCCACCCTCCTAGCCCTTTCCATCAGGGAAGAAAGGCTCCTGGGGTTTCCTCATAGCTTCTCTGGTAGTTACCACTAAAAGAGTACATTCCTGGTGCCTTCCTGGTCTTATTATTTTATCGTTGTAGCAACTTCGCAAGTCAAGATTATGGACCTCCATTCCATAGGTGAGAGAAATTGATGCACAGAGAAAGCAGAGGACTCCGGACATTTAGCTAAGACTCAGATTAACTTAATCCCAAGCAAGTCAAGTCTCTAAAAAGACTGAGCCCTTATGTTCACAACAGTAGCTTAAATTCAAGCATTTCAAAATTCAAGCTAGAAAGGAGGAAGCAGAAGCTTTGGGGAGCCAGTGGGTGAAGGGGTTAGGGGGTGTGGATGTGAGGCTCTAGGAGTGTCAGGACAGAGGCATGCTGACAGAGGAAAAGCACTGCTACTGGCTGTATTAGTGACCATAGTATCAGGACTACTAGTTGAATGGCAGCCCCTGTGGCTGGCCTGAGCCTAATACATCTCCTGTCCACACCTCACTGCCCACACAAAGGGTCTTTTCTCTAATGAGGAGCAAGTGGTCCAGGATGGGGAGGAACTGGGGGCAGGGGGAAATCCCACAGTTGACTGTCTGGATAGGAGCCAAGGCTAGAGCCCATGAGGTAGGGCCCGCACCCTTGCCGCCCTGGGATGGGTACCAGATGAGGAGGAGGGGACTCAACTACTCACAGACAGGAGGAAGGAAGAAGACAAGGAGAAGCCCTGCCGCTCCTGTGCCCCCATGTCAATTTGGTGAGTGTATTAAAAAGTTTCTTTTCAATTACCTCTTTCTTGAAAATTACTAATAGTGCTCTGATGGAGATGTGATTTAATTTCCCAATTGGCCTGGAAATGAGAAGACCCATAATAGTTTGACCCCTTACTGATGAGGAGGTGGGGTTGACTCCCCCAGAGGCTGAACATGAATAAAAACATATCCATTGAACATGCCCGCCTCCAGGCACCCAACAGCAGCCATACCCCTCACCCAGTCCAGCATCACACCCAAGTACCTGGCCTTTCACTCAGCTCCAGCCTTGAAGGAAACTTTTCTGCTTTGAGGTAGTACTTCAGTCACCTCCTTGAGCCCTCCAGAAAATGTCCATCCCAAAGAAGCCTGGCCTCAACCCTCCCCTGGCTCCTGGAGCCCAGTGTTCTTTAGAGAAAAGGAAAGAGGGAGCCTTGCTTGGGACCTACAGCAATCTGCTAAGCATCTCAAGCTTACCGAACTCCCTAAAGAGCCCGATCATACCCAGAGAACAAGGAGAGACTTCCCAGGGAACCTTGCTCTACACGAAGACTGCAACCTTCCCCTTGCCCCCATCCCCAGCATCCTTCCATCTGGGCTATCTTCTCATGGATGAGTGGATGCAAAACCTACTTTCTATCAGGGTGCCCACCTGATGACATGGCAGAGCCAATTCCTTCAATGATGTCTCTGGACCCAGTGCCAGGCATTTTGTTGGAACTCTTTAGAATGTATTCATCTACTACTACAAGGATGAAGCTGTCTCATAAAAATCTAGATACACTGATGCAAGCGAGCATCATTAAGTCTCCATTCCACTGATGCAGAAGTAAAGCCCAGAGCCAGGAGCCCTCAGGGCAGTCTGAGCTGAGGAGCTGCTGTCCAGTGCCCTCACTGGACACAGGCTACAAGAGCAGGGCCCTCCTCTCTCTCATTGCTGAGGGGAGGTCCCTCCTGACAGCTGTCTTTCCTTCTCTGCTGCCCTCTGATCCTACCCAAATTTGGGCTCTACCCAAATCCCCTCCAGACCAACCAAGAAGATGCTCCCCTTCCCACATCCTGCTGGGCATGTTTGCCAGGCCATGAGAACATGCTGGCCTGGGGGACAGAAGTGACGATGCTGCTGCCACATTTCCTGGAGAAACTGATGTTTCCATGCTGAGGCACCGCAGCTGGACTGAGAGACTGAAGGCTGTGAGGTCACACGGGGTCAGCTGGCTCTAGACATGCTGATGAACAGCAGGAATGGATCAGCCTGGCCCTGCCTGCCAACACCAACTCCTGAACCCTGCCACAGTGATGCAGGGAGAAGAAACACAATCCGGGCCACGAGAGCGAGAACTCGAGCAAGAAACCCAGCCATCTAGGAGACCTTGTGCACAAAGAGACTTTTGTTTGGAAAACAGGCGTTATCACTGTGACAAATGCTGTCTGGGTTCCAGGAGGGATATTTTTCCTGCTGCTTCTTAAATTCCAAGTCCTCTCTCCACATCAACAGCTTCTATTGGCTCCCCTTGTCTCCCGGGACCATGCTAAGCACATGTCCAAAGAAAATCCGTGAACTTCCAAAACTCAGAGAGACAGTGGCCTCTGAGCTTCTAATTAACTATGTTTACCATTTCTGACTTCCAAGGAGACTGCTTTGCTAAGCCAGGGAGACTGTTCTGCCTGCCTGGTGCCTGTTCCCCAGACAGCAAGAAAGCAACTCCAATTGTCACTGATATAGGGGCAGATGAGAGAAAAGGCTCAAGCACAGCTAGCATCCCCAACTCATGGAGAGCAGTTTTAGCAGCCACTAAAGGTTTTCCTAGCCCCAGCCTCAGCATTGCCCAGATCCACAGCCCCACAGATCATCCACGGTCCCTAGCCTTGGCTTTCATGCTTTTCTTTTCCCCAATGCCAGGCCCCTTTACCCACCTCCCACCCCATAACTGTCTTGGCCGTGCAGCTATGCCTGATGCCTCTGATTTGATTGCCAGTGCACCTATTAGCCTCTTACTTACACATCATCAAGGATTGGCCTCCCTCAAAGGCAAAGAGGACCACAAAGGCAGTCATGCACCAAGTAGCAGTCAAAGGCCATGTACCAGAGGTGCAAAGCATGGCATACACCATCCCAAGGTCCACTCATTGTCCCTTAGTAACACAGGACTAGGGTGAGAAGTGTGTGTGTGCGTGCATGCACATGTGTGTATGTGGTGTGTGTGTGTGTGCATGTGACCTGAGAGCAGTTGGGAAAGGCCTAGTGGTCCCAGATCAGGATGTTCCAGAGAGAAGGGGGATGACAGAAAGAAGTCCTCAGCAGCAGAGGCAGGAAATATCTTAGTTGTTTTCGAACAGCTGTGACTGAGCAATCAATAAGAACAGAGGTAAAGCTGGGCACCAGTGTCTCATAACTATAATACTAGCTACTCAGGAGGCTGAGATCTGAGAATCACAGCTTAAAGCTAGCCCAGGCAGGAAAAACTCTGAGTCTCTTATTGACAATTAACCATGGAAAAAAAAGCCAGATGTGGAGCTGTGGCTCAAATAGTAGGGCACTAGCCTTGAGTGAAAAAGCTAAGGGATCTGGGGCTGGGAATATGGCTTAGCGGTAGAGTGCTTGCCTAGCATGCACGAAGCCCTGGGTTCAATTCCTCACCACCACATATATAGAAAAAGCCAGAAGTGGCGCTGTGGCTCAAGTGGTAGGGTGCTAGCCTTGAGCAAAAAAAAAAAGAAGCCAGGGACAGTGCTCTGGCTCTGAGTCCAAGCCCTAGGACTGGCAAAAAAAAAAAAAAAAGCTAAGGGATATGTGCAGGCCTGAGTTCAAGTCCCAGTACTGGAGACAGATAGACAGACAGACAGACAGATAGATAGATAGATAGATAGATAGATAGATAGATAGATAGATAGATAGATAGATAGATAGATAGATAGATAGATAGATAGAATGTGGGGATGCTGACTGCATACATAGAGGGGCAGTCCCCGATTGACCCTCCCTGCCTCCCATTCTGGGGCCGTAGGGCTGGAAGCCACTCCTACGCCTCCCGGGTCCGGAACTGGAGGGAGTAGTTGTGGCTCGGGCCGCCTCCCGTCCTGATCTCGGGTCCACGTGGAAGTCTTCAAGATGGCGCCGCCGGAGCCCAGGGGCGGTCCTATTGGGGCATGACGTCAGCCTGTGGGGGGAGTCCCAGGATGCCACCCTTGCCGAGACAGCCCGGCTCAGCCAATTAGCCAAGTCCTTCCCTTCCCGCCTTCCCGCCTCCGTCACTGTAATAAATCCTTCCCCCCCCCCCCCCCCCGCCCCCTGGGCACGGAGTTCAGTTCAAACCTGAGACTGTCTCCCTGGAGTCTTTCTTTCCCCACCAACCTCCGACATGTGAGAAGGGGCAGGGAGGGAGACTTCAGTAACTCACTCTCCTTGGCTAAACGCGGTCCACGAGAGTACGCCTTTGCCTTCTGCTGGCGGAAGACAAGGCTGAGTGCTCTTTCATAGTTTTTGGGGTTCAGGCATTTTCCCCAGGAGATAGGGGAGAAGGGGTCCTCAGAGGCCTGACAATAGAACAGGCATTTATTTAGCTCATGGGTCTAGAGGCTGGAAGCCTGCAGCTCTGGCCAGGTTAGTTCTGCCACAACAGAATGAAAGAACACATGGAAAGCCAAAGCAAGCTAGCTCTGAAGCCATTAATGCCATCATGGGGGCCACCTTCAGGATCTCACCTGATTCTTAGTTCCTGACAGAGGCCCCACCTCCAAAACCATCAACATGTGACTCTGGGTATTAAGTTCCCAGTACATGAGTTTGAGGGGACAATCAAACCACATCAGGAATGTCCACCCAATGGGGTGGAGAGATAGAGGGATTAAACACAGGACTCCTGGGAGCCGTGATAGCACTCACTGGATAGACAGCCATCTCAGCTAGGATGAGATAACCACCAACTCAGCTGCCTCTTCAGAGCATGTGCTGCATGAATAAGTAGCTGTGCACAAATGAACAAGATTATAACTGAAGAAGTAGAGAACCAGAGCCAACCCAAAGTCACAAAAGACAACCTCAGAAGTAACAGCTCCCCTGAGGAAGACAGATGTTCCACCTTAATTGAGTTTTAGAAATGTGGCATCAATAAGAAACAGTTTCTTGGGGCTAGGAATGGGGCTTAGGGGTAGGGTGCTTGCCTCGTATACATGAAGCCCTGGGTTCGATTCCCCAGCACCACATATATGGAAAACGGCCAGAAGTGGTGCTGTGGCTCTAGTGGTAAAATGCTAGCCTTGAGCAAAAGAAGCTCAGGGACAGTGCCCAGGCCCTGAGTCCAAGCCACAGGACTGGCCAAAAAAAAAGAAGAAGAAACAGTTTCTTGAGTGCAGGACTTCTCAGAGTCTTCAATATGACAATACACATTTTAATATCCCAGGAAAAGCCACAAAGCACAATGTTTATCCCCCACCTACAGCAGTTTGTGCAGAGTTGTAGTAAAAGGTAATCACCTTTCCCACTCCAGCTCCTTCCTCCTGCCTGGCAGGCATGCCAAGTGCAAGTGACATTATAAAAAGCTAACCTCAATCAGTCCTTTATAAAAACAATGAAAGATTTAAGTAAATACCTTGCAGTCTACTCAGCAACAAACTGCTAACAAACTATGCCCCACAAGTGTGTTACAAAGCTACAACCAAGAATGAATACTGGACTCAACCTGGGCAATCTCCTGCACCGTGACATCCCCTCCAAACCTCTGAAAAGAAAAAAAAAAAAAAAGCCTCTCCTATAGTCCTTAACCAAAGACACACAGAAGCCTGGCTGCAGCACAGGCCCAGGTCCCTCTGGTACAATTCCTGTGCCCTGTGCCATGGGACAGAGGATCCTTGAAGCTTTGAGGACTAGAAGACAGATATGTGTGACTATCAACAGACACAGGAACTTGTGCCCAATGCAAAAGACCTGGAAGACACTAGAATCCACATCACTAGTGTGGCTTTCCTTGGGACCTGGTAGTTCAGTTCTCAGTTATAAGATAAGCTCCCAAGGCTATGCAATCAGTTCTCCAGACTGAGTCAAGCTTTGCCAAGCCCTGCTGGCCAGTAAGCTTTGGAAAGCATAAAAGATTGACAGAACATACTCCTTCCACAGAACCTGCCCCAAACCTTCCATAGACTGACACACGGCTTTGGTCCCAACTTGCCTTCCATAGCCCCACCCTGCGGCCACATTGCTGATACATCAAACCTTTTTCCCACTCTCAAAGATCCATTAAATGCCCTTTGGGGACAAGACAGTGCAGGCTCTGCAGTTGACAGAGCCTGGTTTCTGTCGTTCTGATGGGGAAGGCTGTAACCAGAAGGTAGTCCTGCAGCCCGCAGGGGCAGTGAGTAGGATGGATCCATATCACAAAGGGTCTGATCCAGCCCCTCCCTGCTCTTCCCTGGTGTGGTCTCCAAGAGCAAGCTCCCCTGAACACCCAGCCTGCCATGCTCTCTAGGTGCCAGACTTGCCAAGAGACAGTTTCTTTTTCCTACTCACATCCAGGCTTCCTTTTCCATCAGTCTAGCCACCAGGGAGTCATTCAAGTCTACCCAACATCCCGTGTGTCCATTCATTCATTCATTCATTCATTTGCCAAGTACTGATGATGGCAGGTACGTAATAGATAGATATGATAGATGATGGATGGATGGATGGATGGATGGATGGATGGATGCATGGATGGATGCATGGATGGGTGGGAATGCAGGAGAGCAGGCAGACAGGCAGACAGACAGATAGGCAGGCAGACAGACAGACAGACAGATACCTAGATATTCTCCCAGGTAAATAAGGCACAAATCATCATCTGATTATCAGATAGGAGTCTGTCCTAAGGACAAAGAAGAAAACAATACCTGGCAAGCTTGGGTTATGACAGGAGCTAGAGGAACACATTTAGGGATCCAAAACCAGTGTACCTGGAAGCAAGTGGTAACACCAGGGCATATTTGGGAAGGAGGCCTGCAAAGAAGTAGGGCCAGACCTCCAATGTGACATGCCCAGCTGGACTCCAAAACCATATAATGTCCATAAAGAATGCCCTACTCTTCTCTCCATCCCATTAAACCCTAATATTGACATCAAGCTTCACTCCAGTCCTTGGCCAAGAAAGCTGCTCTCCTCAGTCATTTAGCCCCTTGCTCTACAATACTCGATTAGGACTTCTCTTCTGCCAAAGGCTTTCAATGTGTCTTTCTAACATCACACCTTTGTAAGCATCCTTTTTTATGGAGAGAAGAGCCAAGAACCAGAATGTAAACTGGCCACACATTCCTCTTCATGAGAAAGCCCCTGTGTCCACCTCAGGGTGGCTCTGTAGATACCTTTGGAAGAGCCCTGCCTCCTTGACATTCATCCATCTTCCCCACACTAGCCCCACCAGTGGAGGCTCTGTTAACACCAGGCCTTATTCAATCATGCATCAGCAAAACACAGAACAAGGCTGCTTTCCTATGATGACCAATAAATGTTTATTGAATGGAAAGACAAAAGGATGGATGGGATGGATGTATAGATGGATAGATGCCAGGTAGAAGGATAGGAGGGAAAGAGAGAGAGGGGTGGGCAGAAGCAGGAAAGTTCTCCACCAACTATGAAGAAGTGAGGGAGCTAGGGTAGTATTTTTCTGAGATCTTCTTACAAGTCTTCCCCTGTCTCCTCATAAACCCCTGAATCTTATCTCAGTCACTAGCTGTGAATCATATTGTGGAGGGAATGGCAAAGCCTTGTCATAGCCACCCTGGGTGTTGTTCCCAACTGATTTTCTTGCAACTGTGAGCTCTTGGAGTGTTTTCCTGAAAACAGGTTCATACTGAAAACAGATTTACCAACAAGAAGCATTGCCCAGTTTGGTACTGCAGTCACCCAGTGAGGAACACAGAAAAAGTCTCTGACAGGCTCTGCACCTTTGCAAGGGTTCCATCAGCCAGGCAGCAAGCCAGTATCACAGAGCTCCTTAACCCAGATATCCCTACTTAATGATGCTTCTCAACCTCATTAGGACCCCTGGATGCTGGTGATAGCAGCCTCTGGGTGCATTCAGTGGTGTAGGGTTCCTGCTTGACTCAGCTCTGTGGGAACTCCTGCTGTGGGCAGTGCTGACAATGGCCTGGGGCCTGACAACCTCTGCTGGTTTTCCTCCTGTTCTCATTCACCCTACAGAAAGGGAACAGGGGCTGGGATGTGGCTCAGAGGCAAAGCGCTTGCCTAGCAAGTACAACGTCCTGGGTTCAATCCCCAGTACCAAAAAGAAAAGACAAAGAAAAACACAGAAAGGGAACAGGCCTTCCTTAAACTGTGAGGGATTGCACTGTCCAGGCTGAAAGCATCTTCCTGGTCTCCCCCACCAAGCAAGCTCACAGCTCAGACTTCAACCTACCCACCCACCAAGAAGGCTTTACCCTGTTCCAGGACTGTGCCAGGCCCTGGGGAGGCAAGGCCCCGCATCCTAGAAAGGCAGAAAGCTGCTCTTCCTCGGACCCATCTCAATTCAACTTCTCACTTGGGATCAAATGCTCCTTAATGATAGTGACTATGGAATGTAAGTCAAGATGTACAAGTGAGCTGGGTGCCAGTGACTCACACTTGTTTTTTGTTTTTTGTTTTTTTGTTTTTTTTGCCAGTCCTGGGCCTTGGACTCAGGGCCTGAGCACTGTCCCTGGCTTCTTCCCGCTCAAGGCTAGCACTCTGCCACTTGAGCCACAGCGCCGCTTCTGGCCGTTTTCTGTATATGTGGTGCTGGGGAATCGAACCTAGGGCCTCGTGTATCCGAGGCAGGCACTCTTGCCGCTAGGCTATATCCCCAGCCCAGTGACTCACACTTGTAATCCTAGCTACTCAGGAGGCTGCAATCTAAGGATTGCAGTTTGAAGCCGGCTCAGGCAGTAAAGTCCATGAGACTCTTATCTCCAATGAACCATCAGAAAACGGGAAGTGGTGTTTGGTTCAAAGTGTTAAAGTGCTAGCAATGAGCAAAAGAGCTCAGGGACAGCACCCAGGCCCTCAGTTCAAGCCCATGACCACCACCAACAACAACCACAAAGATGTGCAAGCAAGGCAGGTGCTAGACACTCCAATGTCTCTACTAGACCTCCACCTGCAGCCTCAGGACAACCAGTGAGGGCCTTTGGTCTCTCAATGTCCTAAGCCTTAAAAAAAACAAAACACCAGTAGGACCCACTGAAGCCCAGCACAAAGAGAATCTAGCCCTGGAGGAGGAGGAGGGAGTCAAGTCACTAGGGAGGCATCCTAGGGTCAAAATAGCAGCTCTTTGGTAGTAGCATCCAGTGGCCTGGACCAAGACCATCAAAGCACACATTTCTCATATAATAGCTTGGAACACAGGCTAGCTGCAGAACTCCTTCCTGTTCTACTCTATCCAACATAGATATGTCACCTTTGATGGGGCTGGAGTAACAGGGGGCAGGCATTATCCTAAATGTGTCACAAAATGTGCCCTTAATCTGCAACCTCTTCCTGACGCACCTCCTCCCCTAACTCCCTTTACCTTTGCAGACCCATGTCTTCCAGTGTCAGCCATCTCAACTGCCTTGGCTAGTGTCAATCTGAGGGAGGGAGAGAAGTGAGAGAGGGGAAGGGAGCAACTACCTGGCTGGGATGCAGTAACTGGAACAAACATGCTTGGTAATGAGGACATTCTGGTCCCATATCCCTGCTTTAGGATCCCAACAAGTCCAAGGCTGCTTCCCTTGCACGTTCCTCTATGGCCAGAGGAAAAAGCCACTGACGGAGCCCACCTAGCCACTATTTCCCCTGACGGGTCAATTTTCATCTGGCTGCTTATAGCATGGACAAAACTACTAAATCTACTACACAAAGCACTCTTTCTCCTCAACCACCTGCTTTGCTCTTGCCATTGTTTTCTAAAAACCAATGACACTGCACAAGATCCAAACTAGCGAAGAAGAGATGTTTGGCACTGCCTTCTCAAAACTCAGCCCCACTGTTCTCCCTCTTCTTTCCTGCTCACCCTCCTCCTTCCAACTGTCAGTCCTCTTGCCGAAGTCCAACTTGCCTCCATAGCCCTCAGAGCCCTGCTTAGCAGGGTTACACAGAGGGCTTGTGGGGTCAGGAGACCATTCCCAGGACAGACTGAATGGAGAAAAGCATGCCTAACAAAGAATTAACGAATGGCACATGGAGACATCAGGAAGCTTGTGGAGGTTTTGCAAGAAGGCAGACACAGAACTTTGAGGTAAAAGAATGGAGCCAAAACAGACTGGATGAGGTCTGAGAAACTTTGAGGAAAAAACAGACATGGTACTCCAACAGCCTGGGGCAGGGAGGGCACTCTGGTCTTGGCCTGCCCAGCAGTTACCAACAAGCTCAGGTGCTGATTGAAATCTACAGATAGGCCTCTATCCACAGGTGCCAAAAGGAAAATGCTTCAAGTCACCTAACACCTAACACCCCCTGAGAAAGCTGTTCAGGCTAGGTTGACAGTGGCTCCCAACTGTAATCCTAGCTACTCAGGAGGCTGAGATCTGAGGATCACAGTCCAAAGCCAACCTGGGCAGGAAAATCCATGAGACTCTTATCTCTAATCAACCACCAAAAAGCAGGAAGTAGAGTTATAGCTCTAGTGGTAGAGTACTAGCTTTGAGCAAAAGAAGCTCAGGGACAGCACCTAGACCCTGACTAGCACACACACACACACACACACACACACACACACACAGCTGTTTCAAGCACCAGGGAGGGTCCAATCTACCAATGGTTTCAGCCTCGCCACTTCTGGCCCCAGGACAGGCTGACTTTCAGGTATCCCCTCAAAAACACTGTGATATCCATGAGGAGGACCCAGACATCTCAGAGCACATCCAGGGACACCCTCAGCTTCGCATCCCATGAAGGACTCAAACCTCAGGGCAAAGCAAACCTCAAGAGATGCATCACGGAGGACCAGGGAGGCAAGGGCCCCTCCAGAGACCACATAGACAACACATATCACCCCACCCTTGGAAATCCAAGTGTGACTGCCCAGGGGGAGACCTGCTACCACCAAGACAGCCCTGAAGATTAAAGTCCATCATCCATCCAGGGCTTTGTCAGGTCTCTCATCCAAGGACACACAGTCCGGACTGTCAGCTTTGTTGCCTGCATCACATAGGCAATCATCCACACTCACATACCAAGGACAACTGCCCTGCCTGGTGGAGAGGAGTGCAGGGAGATTCAGGCAGTCAGAGCCAGGCCCCTTCTCCCTGTATCCAGGCAAGGAGGAGAGGCCAGCTGGATCTTAGCCTTGGGTCAAATCCCTCTGTCCTTGGACGAATCATCATCACTACACCTCCCCTTCTGGACAGCAAGAGGCCTGGAGGGTCAAGTCCCTCAGGGCCCACTACCCCTCGCTCTGCCTCTGCCTCTGCTTCTCCTTCTGGGTTTCTAGCTCCACAGGCAGTCACACTGGCCTAGCCTGACCTCAAACAGTGGGCTCCCCATTGCTCACCCAGAGGCCTCTCCCCAGGCCTGAGAAAACCAAAGGCAGCTCTCCCAGCTAGCAGTGATTTATAACCTCCTCAGCCATCCCTCCCAAGGCCACAGCCCAGCAGATATTTTCCACAGCCACAGCTGACTTCAGACATTACAGAGAGCCCCCCGTCCAGGCCTTGGGACTAGCCCTATTTCTCCACACTCTTGAGTGAACAGGCAGGCCAGGGGCCCAGGCTGAACATCTGTGCCTAGAACCTAGCTTTCTGTCACAGGGGAGGCTGAGACAAAGCCCAGGGTCTTGTAGCCAGGCCTGAGAGGCCCAGTCAAGGGAGGGGAGCCAGGCCTCCCAGCCAGAGCCATTCACACCAGGCCCTTCCCACTTCCGCTTTCTCTTCTCCTCATGACAACATCTTGAGCGAGTGCCTTTGCTGGCAAGCTGGATCACTCTGGGGTTTTCTGCTCTGACATGGCTCCCACGCTCAGCTGTACACACAGCCCTTGGACAAGCTGCTGTGATTGTGTGTGGTGTGCAAAGCGGAAGGCAAATCTCCAGCCCACACAGATGTTCTCTGAGGCCTCCACTCCTGGGATGACTGTGAGGTATTCCTGGCCCTCCAGGCCGCAGGCTCCTCCTCACTCCTAGGGCAAGGGTTCGGGTGCTGTGGAACACTTTACACCATTTAAAATTGGAAAGGTCCTGCTAGTGAGAAAAGTGCTTCTGGCTAAGATGGAGTAACAGAGGCCAGATTTAGGATTCCAGTCGAAACCACCAAAAAACCAGACAAAACATTTGAAACATGTCAAGCAATGAAGGGAGGTGAGTCTTAGGCTGCCGGGCTTACTGTCTGGAAAGAGATTCCAGGCCAAAGGCAAAGAGAGGAAATCCAAACCAAAATGGGAGGAGATAGAGTTGGGCACCCAAGACCAGGGTGGCCACAGTTTGCTGAACCTCTAGAGGCAGAACACTGGAACAGTGAGGAGCCATAGGATCATGCAGACTATACTTACTACATGCTGTGCTTTCCCCAGCTCAAAGGAAAAAAACAGCCAAAAGAACAGTGCCCAGCACACAGAGAGCCAGTGCCTGTGACTACCAGGCAGACTGGGAGGCCTCAGAAGTATTGGGTAGACAGCTCAGAAGAACTACTTCACCCCTCTAGAGAGAAGTAATTAGCTCTAGGCTCTTGTTCGTGGAACAAATCTTAAAAGATTACACTTTCCAAATAAATCAACCATGTCTCAAAGAGAGCTTGAAAATATTTACAGAAAACAAAAATATCCACCACTTAACAAGATAAAAATTACAATACCAAGCATCCAAAGATTTTCAAAAATGCCAAAAAAAGAACAAAACAAAGCAGGAAAAGATAATCCGTAATGAGTAAAATAATTACTCAAAACTGAGCTAGAACAGACACAGATGTTAGAATCAGCAGAAAGAACATTAAAACAGTTATTATAACTGTATGCCACATGTTCAAGTAGTTAAGAAGAAACACAGAAGATATAAAAAGACCCATCCAACTTCTCCAGATACCCTTAGTGGGATTCGTGGCTGTATAATCATTGCAGGAAATGATGAAATACCAAGAAAAAAAAAATGATCCAATGTGAAAGAGAGAAAAAATAAATTTAGAATGAAAAGACCACATGAGCTGTGAACAATGTCAAGCTGCTTAATTGAATCCCAAAAGGAGAAATGGGCAGAAAGGGTTGAAATAAGTAACAGACCCAAATTTCCCAATTTGAAAACTACAGGCCCATAACTAGGGATGTGGCTTAGTGGTAGAGCTCTTGCCTAGTATGTGCAAGGCTCTGGGTTTGGTCCCAGTGTAAAGAATACTAACAGAGATGCATAAGTAAATCATTTGATGACTTGACATGCACATGTATCAAAGCATTGTTATGTGCCATTTTTATCTTCCTCCCTACCTTCCTTTAAAAATGCAGTGCTAGAAATTGAGTCCAGGTTCAATAGTAGGCAGGTGCTCTGCCACTGAACCTCTAGCCTTAGTTTATTTATATTTTTAATTGACAGATAAGGGGACTGGGGTTGTAGCTCACTGATAAGGCTTGTCTAGCATGTATGAGGGCCAAGGTTCCATTCCCAACACACACACGCACACACACACACACACACACACACACACACACACACACACACAGAAGGGGAGGGTAGTGGAGGAGAGAAGAGGAAAGGGAAGGGGAGGGAAAGAGAAGGAAAAGGGGAGGGAAGGGGAAGAGAGGAGAGGAGAGGAGAGGATCTTTTGATAATGACAAAGGAGTCCACATATTAGCAGAACATAACAGTCCTAATATCTGTGCACTAAATAACATACCTTCTAAATATAAGAAGTAAATATGAAAGAACTGGTATTTGATCATTGAAAACTAGTTAGTGTAATTTATCACATTATCATATTATCCCCTGCACGATCTGGAGCAAAACAAGAATGTCTACCTTCTCACAACTATAAGCAACACTGTATTGGAAAGTCCAGCTGGTAACATGAAATAAGACAAAAAATTAATAAGTCACCGGGAGGCAGTGGCTCATGCCTGTAATCCTAGCTACTCAGGAGGCTGAGTTCAGAGGATTGCAGTTCAAACCCAGCCTAGACAGAAAAGTCCCTGAGACTCTTATCTTCAATTAACCACCAGAAAACTGGAAGTGATACTGTGCTTCAAAATGGTAGAGCACTAGCCTTGAGTGAAAAAGCTCAGGGACAGTACTCAGGCCCTGAGTCCAAGCCCCACTAAGAACATTAAAAATAAATAAATAAGTAAAAGGCATGCAGTTTTCAGAAGAAAAGCTGTCTTTATTCACAGATGGTATGATCATTTATGTACAAAATCTGATTTAAAAAAATCTACAAAGTAAAAAAGCAGACTGTAAAGAGCAATATGAAAAAAATATTATTTTAAATACTAGGAAACCAAACATTTTAAATACCATATATAACAGCAGCAAGAAACCATGATACTGCAATAGTGATACTCACAAAGCCTACTGATATTAATCAACTGTACAACTCTTGGTAGGGGGACTGGGGAGGGGGAAGGTGCGGGGAAAATGAAGGAAGAGGTAACAAGTTGGATAAGAAATGTACTTCCAGGCTGTGAATATGGCCTAATGGCAAGAGTGCTCGCCTTGCATACATGAAGCCCTGGGTTCGATTCCCCAGCACTACATATATGGAAAACGGCCAGAAGTGGCGCTGTGGCTCAAGTGGCAGAGTGCTAGCCTTGAGCAAAAAGAAGCCAGGGACAGTGCTCAGGCCCTGAGTCCAAGCCCAGGACTGACCGCCCCCCCCCCAAAAAAAGAAAGAAATGTACTTCCCTTACATATGAAACTGTAACCCCTCTGTACATCACTTTGACAATGAAGAAGAAAAAAAAATTTAAAGAAAGAAATGTACTCACTGCCTTACATATGAAACTGTAACACCACTGTACTTCACTTTGACAATAAAGAAAACAATATTTTAAAGAAACCCTGAAACCTCAGTATAAATCTGAAAAATGGTACAGATAACTTTATACACTAAAAATGATAAAACTACAAGAAAAGAAGACCGAAATAGCTGAGTGCTATTTAGCTATTAGGAGGCTGAGATCCAGAGATCGTGGTCTGAAGCCAGTCCTAGCAAAAGTCCATGAGATTCCATTGTCAACTAATTAGCAAAAAGTTAGGCTAGAGTTATGGCTCAATGACAGAGGTCCAGCTAAGCAAGAAAACTGAGCAAGCATGAGGCCCTGAATTCAAACCCTGGTATTGTCAGAAGACCTAAATAAGTGAAGGGTATACCTCACCTCTTTCACAGTCAGCAGTCAATTCTCCCCAAATCGATCTGTATTCATTATATTCCCAAACAAAATTTCAACAGAAGGCTATTTGGAGAAACTGATAAATTGAATCGTTTAAAAATTTTTTATTGTTATGATAAAGGTGATGTACAGAGGGGCTACAGTTCCAAAAGTCAGGTAATCAGTGCAGTTCTTTTGGGACAATGTCACTCCTTCCCTCACACTCTCCAAGTTTTTCTCTCCCATCCCTGCTCACAAGTTGTAGAGTTCATTTTCCACATGATGTCTAGTAAGTACCACTGCTGCATTTGTTCATCCGTTGTTCCTCCATTTCTGTACCCCCTTACCCTCCCAAAGACAGATAAATGAACAAACAAGACGAAAAGAAAACAAAATGTTTGTTTCCATTTCCTGGAGTTCATTCTGATATTTTATATGATCAGGGGCACATAGGCGCTGAGCCTTAATGTTCCTTTCCTAAGAGTGTCCTCCTTTGGTCTCACTGTGTGAATGCCTAGAGTCCTGTATAAGTTATCATGCCCCAGTATATTTTAAATCCAGCTTCTGCATATGAAAGAAAACATGTACCGTTGGTCTCTCTGAGCTTGGCTTACCTTACTGAACATGATTTGTAATAAATGGATTCTTAAATATGAAATCTGGAGAAATTGCCAAAACAATTTTGAAAATAGAACAATAGGCTAGGGGTATAATAGCACTTCAGAGCACTTGGGAGACTCTGAGTTCCATCCCCAATAATACAAAAGAGAAAAAGAGAAGAACCAAAGAGTTATTATAAAGCTACAATAATCAAGAAAGTACCAGGTTAAAATTAATACAGTCACATAGATGAAACAATCAGAATATGAAATCCAAAGACCCACACAGAGATAGAAAGCAGAACTTTTGTTTTGTGTTTTTCATTGGAGCTTCAACTCTGCCTCTCTCGTTTGGCTTTTTATTCATGGCTGGCAGCTCTACCACTTAAGTCACTCCTCCGGTTCCAGCTTCTTGCTGGCTAATTGGCACTGAGAGTCTTGTGGATTTATCTGCCGGACAGGCTTTGAATCATAATGGGGAGTGTTTTCAGAAGTTTCATCTCCTTCCCACCCCTTTCCACCAGTCATTCCCTCCAACAACGGCCCAAGAGGCAACCTTGAGGGGGAGTTCTCTTCTGGGAGCAAGTCAGAAAGAGGTGGGAGTGGACCCACCCCTTGCCTACAGCCCAGCAAGGTTGGCAGGATGAGAAGTATGTGCATATTTTCCACAGTTTTATCTGGCCTTCTGGCAGGAGAAAACACAACACTGTAAAACAAAAAACAAAACAAAACAAAAATATCTTTCAGAAACTGAGCCAGCCCAAACCCAAGATGGGAAGAATAAAAACGCAAAAGTGGTCAGGTGCTGGTGGTTCACATTCGTGAACCTAGTACTCAGGACGCTGAGACCTGAAGGATCCTGGTTCAAAGTCAACCCAGGGAAGAAAGACTCCATCTCCAATTAATCAGAAAAATGCTTCACTGGAGGTGTGGCTCAAGTGGTAGAGCACCAACCATGAGATCCAAGCTGAGCAAGAGTGTAGGTCTGTGAGTTCAAGCCATGGTATCGGCACAAAACAAACAAGAAATAATAAATAAATGGCAAAGATGATGACTGTTTTCCTGATATGAGGATTATAAATGTCCTGGTCTTCATAATTCAGAGTCCTGTGCGCGTTTATGTCCCATGACCTGAGGATGCATGACAAGTACTCGGTGTATCAACAGAGCCATCTAGATCACAAGCCCCTGCTTCCAGGCATTTCCAGGCTAACCATGCCCCCCCCCCCCCCGCCCAGCCCAAACAGAAGTCCCAGCCATGTCACAGTGCCCACCCAACTGCTGCCCCTAGAGTTCCTCTGCCTGGCCTAGCATGCTCCCTACACCCATCTGCTGGCAAAGTCTTGGTCACAGAGACCTAGCCTGGCCCACTGTGAGAGGAAGCTGCTCTTTCCTAACTGCTCAGCACAGCTGTTTGGTTGAATACAGGGTCCATGCCAAAAGCCCCCACCACAGGGCTTTTCACAATGCTGACCCTGGACTCAGCCCCCTTGCCTAAGGGCTGAGCTACCAAGAACAGCCCAACACAAACACGTCACAAAGTGAGGCCATATCAACCTCTGACCAGGAAAACAGGCACATCAGGAGTTTCTGGGACAATCATTTCGAGTGATTTCTGCCCTGGCCAGTGTGACACACTATTCACCTTTCAAGTCATGTTGGCTGACTCCTGGCCTTCCTATAATAGCTCTCATAGGCCCAGAAGGTAAGTGAGGAGAAGGTGTGTTTGAGAAGTCTGCTGGGACTCCAGAGGCCACTGGCTCTGTCACCACATTAGCAAGGTGTGGGTATAGTACTGAGCTTAATCAGCACTAGGCACCTAACAGATGCTCCAGTAACTGCCAGCTGATTGACTGACAAATTACACGAGTAATTCTTTTTGATGGCACCTGCCACGGCATTTCAAATTCAAGTCACAGAAAAGATGGCTATTAAGCTTCCAGTCTGCAATGAGGATGAAGTAGGCAAAAAGTACAGCTGCCTATGTATGCACGGCTAGGTGCGGGTAGCTTATGCCTGAAATCTGAGTTACTGCAAAGCTGAGATCTAAAGGATCAAGGACATAGGCCAGCCTGGGGGGAAAAAGTTCTATAGACTCCATCTCCAAAATAATCAGCAAAATGCTAAGCTACAATTATGGCTCAAGTGGCATATCACCAGATAAACAAGGAAGCTAGGCACATTAGATAGAGGTCAAGACCAAACTTTGGTACTGAAAAAAAAAACAAACAGCTACCTACAGTGACACCCCATTTCAGGGTCCCAAAAACACCCTAGCAGCAGCATCCTGTGTGTCAACTGGACAGGAAATCCCCACAGAAAGCCTCTCTGGTGACCTTCTACCTAACAGCTGTGACATCTGGGTGGGTAACCCATCATCCAGGGGCTGCCCTGGACATGACAAGGCGCTGTGCAGCACCATGGGCTTCTACCCACAAGAAGCCACCGCAACCACACAACTGTGACAATTAGAAATCTGTGGGGACAGATAAGAAGTGTTGTAGTCCTTTCTCATGGCAAACCAGCTGCTCCCAGAACAGTAAACAGAAGCCAACCGAACAATACAATCCCAGAGTTAGGGATGAAACAAAAACAACAGTGGTAAAAACTTAAGAGGTATCTCTCCTCTCCAGCAAGCTAGGCTTCCCCACCTTCTCACTGCCTTCTTTTAATGGACCACTTAGACATCTGCCTTGAAATTTACCTATATTATAATTATTCATAGATCAATAGATGCAAGGTAGATGGATGGAGGAAAGATAAAGAATGTTATCTCTCTTTCTCTCTCTCTCTCTCTCTCTCTCTCTCTCTCTCTCTCTCTCTCTCTCTCTCTCTCTCTCTCTCTCTCTCTCTCTCTCTCCCCCCCCCTTCTTCCCTCCCTCCCTGACTCCATTCCAGATCTTCTGAGCTGGGAGCAGAGAGCTGTCCTCCCAGCTCTTTTGAACTTGTTTCCTATTGTGTGATGCACTGCACTTATACCTTTCATAAGAACCAGAGTCTATCTTAGGATGGGTGTTCCCAGAGCATCAGTGAGAACACAAGGTCAGGCTATTAGTGCCAGAGAGATGGGCAAGCAGGCAGACATAAACCGCTCACAGGTCAGATCGGAGCCATGAGAGCACCTGTCAGTACAGACAAGTTTCCTGTGTGAGGAACCCATGGCCACAGTCAGGCAACTAGACATTAGGCCATCCACTAAGAGTTCTGTGAAAGGTATTCTTTCCACCCTCTGCACACCTGGACCAGCAACTTGTTCATGGCCTTTTTGCAGCACTGCTACCCCTCTGGTACTGGGGCCCCAAGTTAGCCAGGGCTCAGAGCTCTTCACGTGCTCAGAAGAACACTAAGATGCTCCAGGCAGGGAGGTCCTGCAGCTCAATCAGAAAACTGGCTCCCAGGGTAGTGAGATTCTCCAACCAGGAACATGTCTAGGATCTCTGGCTTCTCAGTGCTGGTAGCAGCATGAGCAGATGGGAAGGGTAGGAACTGAGGAACCCAACCTACTCAGGCCCTTACACCACTCCTAGCTTTCCTGCCTGCCTCTTGACCAGTGGACCCCTGAGGGTATAGGGGAAGTGGCAATGAAGGAACACCTTCCTAGGGCACAGGACTTCAGCTACTCTTGGCAAAATGCAAGCCCTGGGCTTAGACTACATCTGCAGAAGGGGACAGAAGCCAGGTTTTGCACAGAAATGGGAAATGCTGAAAATGCCACCTTTCCACATTCTACTTCCATAACCATGGGCCCCAACGTCACTAGGCCTTCTCAGTCTGGTTTATGCATCTGCCTTGGGGTCACACACAGAACTCATAGCTGTGGACAGAAGACAGAATCACTGGTCAGAGCAGCCCAGTCCTCCCATTGGCTGCCATCTAAAAATAAGCCCAGAACATGTAAGGACCCATCTACATGTCACAATTTTAGTGTGTCAAATATTTCCTTCTTGAGTGTGCACTGGAACTTCCGCTCTACAGGTATTTGTACCATTAATTTCCTCAGGACTGGAGGTATGGCTCAAACGGTAAAGCGTTTGCCTGGTATACACAAGGTCCTAGGTTCAAACCCCAGCACAACAAGAAGTCTTCAGCCCAGAAGGGAAATGACTTTGTAATATATCATAAATATATACAAGAGCAGCATAGAGAAACTCAGTGAAAGTTGTTGATCACTATGGAGTTGAAGAAAAAGAAAAACAGGCTGTGTCAGTGGGTGGGTACCGTGAGAGAGAGGTTACGCTGGCAGAAGGATGGAGGTTGCGTACTTTTAAAATGGACTATTTACAATTATGAAAATGGAATAATTTTTTTAATGAAACTTGTTAAGGATGAGTTCTTTTGGGGTGCAGGGATAATGATAGAGGGGTTAAGGTTAGAATACAGTGTAAATGTGAAGATGTTAACAATGAAATATACCCCCTGTAATTAATGTAAACTTAAAAAACTAAAGGAAGAGAGGGCTGTGCACTATGGCTCACATCTATAGTCCTAGCTACTCAGGAGGCAGAGATCTGAGGATCAAGGTTAGAAGCCAGAGTGGGCAGGGAAGTCATGAGAATCTTACCTTCAATTAACCACTAAACCGTTGGAAGTAAATCTGTGGCTCAAGTGGTAGAATGACAGCTTTGAGTGTTAAAGCTAAGGCACAGCACCCAGGCCCTGAGTTCAAACCCCAGGACCTGCATCCAGAACCTCATCTGGCACTAGTACACATCTGGAAGCAAACAGTTTCCACCCAGAACCTCATCTGGCACTAGTGTACATCTGGAAGCAAGCAGCTGGACACCCTCATATTGGCAGGCTGAAGACACAGAGAAGCTATAGACCCCAATGTGTCAGCTGCCTTGTGTCCCTCAGCGGCTCCTGAAGCGCCTCAAGTCACAGTGAGGAAGAGGACATTCTACAACTAACTATGCTGACATCAAGACATCAAGACCAGGGTGCTGTAAGCGAAGAAGCAGATGTGGGGACATGGTGCCCTCCAGTCTTGTGGAGCAGTCTCCAGGCAAGACAGTACAGGGCATGGCAGAGCAGGGCTGTGCCAGGCTGCGGTGGCCCTCTCCCCCAATGCCCTCTCCCTCTGTGAGTAGGGGGCCTCACAGTGCATAATAGTGCAGATGGGGTGCAGGGGCAAACCCATATCTGCCACCCCAGGTGTGCCTATGAGACAGGATGCTGGGATTTGAAGACTTTTTCCCACCCTATGTGGCTAGGGGCCCAGGAGAGATGAGGAGATGGAGGGGACATGGAGAAGAAAGACTAGAAGAAGGGAAGACAGGCAAGCAACCCCAGCTCCTTCCCACTGGCCCTACAGAGTAGATAGAGCACATGCCAGCAGGCTGAGCCTGAGAGGAACCAGAGCAGAAAGGCACTTCTTCAAATAAACAGAGCCTCAGTTTCCTAGGTCTCTCAAGGGGAACCCCTATCAGTGAATCTGCCCATACCACCTCTCGCCTCCTGCAGAATGAGCTGCTCCAGTCAGTCAGACACAAGGGTGAGTGCCAAGGCAGGGACCGGCATGTCAATGTACAGAGGCTCTAACCACAGAGAGCACAAGTGGTCCTCACAAGTTCCAAGTGTAAGGGACTCAAAGGGACAGAAAGGGACACCAAAGCCACACACTAGCTAAAAGAAAAGGCCAAGAGTCCCTGTCCCCACCTGTCAGTGTTTTAGCTCCTTTGCAGATGGTCAGCCTGCTCATGCTACTACCAGGTCTACAGAGCAAAGAGACAATTCCCCTGGGGGCAGGGCTTCAATGTGTCTCCTATTTTGTTCCTTTGGCTTGGTCCCTAGGCCTTTTGAGGAAAAGGCGAGGACAAGCAGAGATGTTCCAGACTTTAGCAGGAGACATGAAGTCTATACCCACAACAGGTTTCTCATCCCCCACAGCCAAAGATGTGGATGTAACCTGGCCGGGGGTATGGAGGTGAGCGGGTGTGGGTAGGGGGCAGTACCTGCAAGGAGACTCCTTTGCACAGTCTTTCAACCATGATCCCCATAGCAGGATCCTTGCAAGTCTGAGGACCAGTGACATCACTGCATAAGAAGCTGTGGCAGCTCATATGGTTCATCTCCTGTGCTTTCACACCTGCCAATCTGGGCTCTTCAAGGGGACCACAAAGATGTACACAGGTAGATTCTTCAAGTATGGCTCAAATTTCCAAAAGACCTGTTCAAACTAGCCCCATAGAGGGCCCAGCTCCCAACCATGAAGCAATGATAACACTTACATTATAAGGATGCAGGAAAAGATAGCAATCAAAGGCCTCTCTGGACAGAACCCACAGCAAGTAAACACAGGTTGATTTAACACACTCTGGCTTCTCCGAAGTCTGGCAAAAGCCATAACCACTTAAGCCATCTTCCAGTTGTGGCCACTGTTCCATGTAGGACAGACTCTGCTGTGAGACCCACTTCTCTTGTCTAACCTAGACAGAAGTAAGGCAGTGCTCCCACCTCCAATCCAGCAGGAGTAGGATGGGCAGCTGAAGCCCTTCCAACCTGCTGTCTACTCCCATGGTGACCTGGATCTGACATCATCATAACAAATCCCTATCACCCCACCTTACAAAGACTCAGATTCCCAGCCACATTCCAGCAATTCTCACTCTGTAGAATCTCCCTGAAGCCTGAGAATCTGCATACTTAACATCCTTTCACCAGCAACTCATCCCCAGAACACACATAGAAACTACCTCAGAATCTCTTCCCCTCAGAATCATTCATCTCTTTGAACTTTGGACCTTGTGTTTACTCGGCTTTCTTGGCTGGCACTCTATCACTTGTGCTATGCCCCTAGCCCTGCATTTAGGCTGGTTATTTTGGAGGTGGAAACGTTTCTGTCTGGGCTGGCTTTCAACCATTATCCTCTGGATCTAGTAAGCCAAGTTGCTAGGATTATAGGTATGAGTGAGCTACTGGCGCCTGGTTCCATTTCTTGTTCTGATTTTATTCTGTCCTGCCATTTCTCTTTTTTTGTATGAGTACATCATGAGTGAGAAAAAGACCTGATTTATAAAGAGAGCTGGTATTTAAGTTTACTGATATAAATGTATGTCCACATAAATATACCAAGTACCCATCCTTCACTCGCACTTAACAGTTGGAAAAGTAATCCAGCATACTATATTGTGTGTGTAACATACTATATTATGTCTATTATGTACTCCATCTTCTCTAGACAAATGCATCTGAATTACAATGCAGGCCTCTCCATCCTGCTCTTGATCTGCATACCTGAGAAGTCCTGGCCAATCACAGGCCACTTCCACACTTTCTCTTCCTGGTCATAAGCAAGGCTATGCACGCACACCCTTACCTTGATCTCCCCAGACAGCAAGGGGGCAGTCGTAAATATCCTGTCTCTTGCCTGAACACACACAATGTATCTATCACCACAGCACAACGCCACGCTGACTGCAGAAACATATGAGTGATGCGCCTTCAACCTGTCATCAGACCACCATGACCTCAATTCTTTGAGAAGTCAAAACCCTACCCTTACCTTTAGAGATCTGAGACTTGTTTATGTGTTGACCCTTCCTAAACTGTCCTCAGCTTCCCAGAGAGTCTGAAAAGACTATTACAGCCTGGTGTTCCCCCAGCCACCTCAGCGTCTTCATGTCCACTCCCAGCTAGTCTCATCTTGTGCCTATATCCCAGAGGTTCCCCCAAATACCTAGGAAGAGAGACCTGCAGGGAAAGGCAGAAGTATATCCCTTGCAAAAGACCACCCCCAACTTTCTCCAAACCGGCCCCCCACCCTGCTGCCCTCAGACTGTCCAGGGAAGAAGATAAGCAAGCTTATAGGGTTCTGAAACTGGCAGGATTTGAGAGATTATAGCTGCCAAGCTCTTCCTTGCACAGAGAGGCAGACCAGCTTGCCTGGTGTAACCCAGCAGTTGGGGTCTCGCTCTCCCCAAGGGTAAATCAAGAGGCTCTAGCCAGTTTCTACTCACAGTGCATGTATCTATCATTCTCCCTCCTCCATTGTCCCAAGAGGAAAACAGGTGGAAATATGTTCTACAAAATAAAATTGTCCTTGCCCTTTCCTGGGTGGTCAATCCAACTTTCAACACCAGTGCCACCTTCAGAAGGTACTTAATGACACCCTCTTATGATGGGGAGGTATCAGAGCTCCACCACCACCCCAACCAGGGAAGTCAGTCACACTCATCCTTCAAGACCAGTTCACACAGGAAGATTTCCTTAGTCCCACAGCAGAGCTGGCTCATTCCAAAGGACATGCCTAGCATGGTAATGGGTCTGATGGAATTACATGAATTCATCTCTGTGTCCTTCTCAACCCAGACCAACTATGCTACATCTCTTCTCTGCCTCTTAAGCCACAGCTTAGTGAACTGTGGATTCTCAAAGAAAAGAATCAACAAATTAAGCTCTATTTTCTGGTCATCAGGCTTTGCCTACACGGAAAATACTTACAGTACTAATCTTCCTAGGTTTAAAAATATAGACTTGTTTTCTTTTTTTGAAAACTCCCAACATAATAAATGAGCTTAAATATTAGAAGTTGAAATTATTAAGTAAATCATTTCACCTGCAAAGCTTTTATTTGCATAACATTAATTCATGATGGCATCTAAAACAAATTCATCACTTCCTGTATATTAGAAGCTGATTTATGTAGGAATTGAAAAAAATCACGAGCTCAAAATTATGTTGACATGATGTACACGCTGGATGAAGAAAGGTTTTCCTTTTTTTTTTTTTTTAAATCAAGGGAACGACTGAATTATGGGGAGAAGGAGAAGGGTTTGAGGAGGGGAAGATGTGGCAGCTCCGGGATGAATAATGCGGCCGCACGTGTGTGGCGGGCCCTCGCCCGTGTACACACACACTCGAGTTATTAATGTCAAGTATGCCGAAGATACGCTGGGAAATCATTACCATTCATCGCCACTAACCGCCATTAAATTTCAATCAATTCAACTTAGCACAAGTGTACTTGAGCGGCCCTTACAGTTCCTTGTAAATGTGGCTCCAAAGTCGAGCTGACTTATTGCATTGTCCGCGCACAAAGCAGCGCGCTGAGCATCCGCGGAGAGGCGGCTATGGGGGCCACGGGGACCAGGCGATGCGCTCACGCCTTGGGTCCCGAGCGGTGCGAGGGGCGGGCTGGGCACGAGGTTCCCGGTCCCCCAGGCCAGGGCGGAGCGGGAGGCGCACCCTCGCCGCCTCGGATTCGGGGTGGGGATGAGACAGAAAGAGGCCTTTCTGGCTACAGGCTGCAGATGCCTGGAAGAAAAAGTTTTCAGCCGCCAGCGAAACTTTAGTAGCTGTCCTCTCTCCCGAAACGCTCGCGTTCTCCCGCGGACTGTCGGGTCACCCCGAGCCCCCCGCTGGGGGAGGATAGTGGAAGGCGCAGCCAAGGAGGGCCTGGAGGCCAAGGGGGTTCCAGGCCCCTCTCGCAGGTGGGGCCGGGCAGGGCGCGCCCCGGCCGGCCGGACCCAGGGGATGAGGCCCGCTGGCCTTCTTCCCGACTCGCCACGAGCAGGGTCCGGCCTCCCGCCACCCGCCACTCGCCGGAACAATGTAGCCATTGTTCGGGTGCCGCAAACCAGGCGGGCGCGCAGGTGGGAGGGACGCGAGCGCTAGGGGCACGGAGTGTCCTCTGAGGCCTCGCGCGCGGCGCCGCCCGGACACGCGGCCTCCCAGCCTGGCCGCCAGCTCTCGGTGGGGCGGGACACCGCGGCAGGAGGAGAGATGACGGGCTGGGATCGTGGAGGGAGAGCAAGAGGAGAGGCAGACAAAGAGGAACAGAGATGGAGGAGGAGAGAAGAATGGAGAGGGGAAGAAAGGAGGGAGAAGAGACGGGGAGGAGAGAAACGGAGAGGGGAGGGAGCTGGGGGGGGAGGGAAGCAGACAAAAGAGGTCTAAAGAGAGGGAAGACAGGGTGGGAAAGAAAAAGTAAAAGAGGGTAAGGGAAAGAGAGAGAGAAGGACAGTAGGAGAGACAGGCAGATGGACCGGGACAGCGTACCGCCGCCCCCCCCCCCCCCCAGGAAGGCTCTGGAAGAGCCACAGTTCACCAGTTTCTTAGAGGGAACAGGCTTTAAGCCCTGCCAGTCAGCAATGCATAATCACACCGGGCTTTGCCTAATTACAGGGTTGAGAGCCGGTCTGGAGGCGAGGAGATATACTTAACTGTGTCCCTGGGAAGGCCCAACACTTGGATGGTTTGTAAGCCTGGGAGATACAAATATTCCCTACCTCCACCCAGCCCAAGCTAGCTGGGCCAAGACTGGAAGACAGGGCCCGGGAAACACTGGGGGAGAGGGCTGGGGACTGCAGCAGGGCACGGGCTCTCGGGGAGCACTTTTCTATGTTCCCTGGGGACAAGAGTTCCCCCATGCTGGTCAGCAGGAGGCCAGAGGCCTGAGAAGGCCTTGCCTGGGCCTGCAGCCAGGACATCCTCCTCCTCCCAGAGCTCTCTCACTGGGGGCCTGGGGCCCTTGGCCACCCGAGGGGGAAAATCAATCTCCATCCCATGCTAATGAATAAAAAAGTCCCCTTTATTTCACTGCTGTTTTTGGTTCATTAAATTTTCCACAGATTTGCAGAGAAGAAAACATAATCAATAAACCCTGACAAAAGTGAACGTGTGAGAAAGGCCAGAGAATGGAAAAGCGAGATAAAAGTGATATCGGATCACAGATTTCCAGGCAGATGACTAAGCTGAGCAGCCCGAGAATCTCAATGGGTCGTCCCAGCTCCTAGGCCTGTCTCTCATTTGCTTCAACTCTTCATTCAAGACAATAGTAAAGGCACTAAAACTGGTTTTCTTATGCTAATGCTGAAACCCAGCACTCAGTTAAAACATACTCCGTTTGAAACCTGCCTGCTTTTTTTTTCTTTTTAACATACTGTGCTTATGCAGAAATACACACACCCCACACACCCCACACAACTTGTTTCCACTTAAACCCAAATCTCAAAAACAGTGTAATAAATACTCTTTAGCCACATCTTAAGTGAGTTATTTTCCTCTACATGTATGTTTTTTGAGAAACCAGAAGTGAAAGCTAAACAGGAATGTTAAGGATTCTTTCAGTGATTGAAGAATTGGAGGAAAATGAGACACTAAACACTCATGAAGAGAGCAGTCATTTTCTGTGTTTTCTCAAAAAGTTTTAAATACAGTTAAGCACAGTTAAGACAAAGGTGTCCCGCTCAAAAATCTAAAAAAAAATAAAAGGGGGGAGGGGTTCTGTATAATCCTTGATAGCCCTCAGAAAAACCTTTGATTAATTTTGGAGAAAATGATAAATTCTGAACCTGGTATTATGTGTCTATTCACATAGGAAGTGCCAAAGGTGTCTTCATCGATACTATCAATTGCTCATGTGGGTGTCCCTTTCTCTTCTGTTCTTAAACAAGCCTTAGGAAACAATTACAAAGCAGCCTTTCCTCCCCGCCCCCTACCCCTATATTCTTCAAAAGTAAAACAAAACATTGTGAGCTGAAATTGCTGGCCATCCTGGCTGCCAATGCAACCATTCTGCCTGTCTGAATTTTGTGGAATCTGAGAATACTGTTTCTCTCTTTGGCATTCTTAACGTGTTTCATTTATCCACGTCTCTGACACTTACTGAAAAGAAGAAAGGAGGAAACTGCTTCCCTGGGGCTCCTTTTCAAAGGGCCCTGGTGCAATGGGAACAGCTGCAGCTGGCCAGGCCCACCTGGCCTGGCCACCCCCAGTACACTGAGAAACAGACCCTGGCACAGGTAGACTCCCATCCCCCAGTTTCTTCAAGAAGCAGAGCTGCTTGGCCCTGCCTCTGGAACACCAGGCACAGGAAAGACATCGTGATGCACCCACATTCTCAAGAAGGGCCAGCTGGCCTCCCCAGACACAGGGATGCGGAACTCTGGTTTTGAGATTTAACAAGCCAGCTGGGTGTGAGGGAGTAACACTAGTTTTCACAGTGCACACGACACACTCCTGGTCTCACTTAAAGGGAATTATGTCTGGACACTCAAGTTTTCCCCCTAGGGTGCCCAAGAGGGGACTGGATGGAAGAAGGGTGTTTATTAGGCAAATATCCAATTTTGTCTGCCTACTTGCGGAATCCCCTGGTTTGCTAATCCAGCCCTGGGGCCTGCACTGTGTACAGGGCACTTGTAGGAGTACAAAAAGCGTGAAGTATTTGTGTATTTTTCAGTCTGAAGTGCAAACAAGCCAGCTACAGTACACAGCTTCCAAGACCCCCACAGCCAGGCAATGAGCTGATGACGGGCAGCCCTGTGGCCCTTTTTCTGGCCAGACAACTCAAAGGATTTCCATTCTGTTCGATAATTCCCAAGAAGAAACACCCTGAGAAAATAAAAAAAAAAAAAAAACTCACCCAACCCCACACATGAGGAGGGTGGCTGAGACAAGGGTTCCCTCTAAGGCCTGGGCTTGTAAGTTTGGGAGCAACAGTGGAAATCTTCCGCTTGGTAAGTGTGAACCCTGTGCTAATTCCTAGCTCATCAATTCCCACGAGGGATAAAAGAAGCTTAACAATCCCACCTTGTTACTGATGAGCCTGCCTGGCTTGGGAGGGGCTTTTTCCCAGTCACCCTCATTCTCACCAGCTGATATACAAACAGACCATGCTGACCCTAGTCTCAGACACCAGACCAAGGGGAGCACTGGGTAACCTCAGGGCCATCTCCTGGGCAGGTGGGCTCTTCCAAGAACAGGATCTTCACTGCATTAGTTTAAATCCTCCTAGAATCAGGAAACAGCCTCCTGAAATTGGCATAGGTCTCAGAGCAGAGGAGAAATACAAAACCATGCTAAATCTTCCAAAATATAATTAACTTTTAAACTCCTCAGACAAGTGACAACTCTCCATATGGGATGGGTTTGGGAATCTGTACACCTCCTGGAACTCTCAGAAGAGAAGCAGCAAGTCAAGAAAGCTGAAAAGAAAAAAAGGAAAGAGATTCTTGGTGGGGAGGGGGACACACTTATAGGGCCTAGCTTCTACATTATAGAATTACTGCCAGAGGACAGATCAGAAACAGAGAGAAACCTAAAGAGCCTCAAAGTTCAAACTCGGCAAGCAAAACCCAAGGGCTTGGCCTCCCCTGTCCTGGGAACACCAGCCCAGATAGCCACAAAATGTTTTTACTCCGACTGAGCAACTGCAGAGCAGATCCCAAACCGGGGTGTCTGCCCTCAGACACAGGGAAACTGGCAGCCGAGGCAAGGAAATGGGCGGGGAAGGGGGGGTCAACAGGGGAGGTGGCTAGAACAAACAGATCGCATCAGGAAAATTGTGACAAGCCCGCCTATTCCCCCTGCTATCCCCCCGCTGTATATTTTGGATTTCACAGTTTATTTACTTTACTTTTTGGCACTGAGCCCCCTGAGCATGCCAATATAATATTTGTTTAAACACTATTTTATGCCGCTTGCGAGGGAAACGTTTACTTTCAAATTCTCCAACATCCCCCAGAGCCTCGTCTGCAAACAGCGTACGAGCGTTTTACAACTGCTCCCTTTATCTGAAGCTGTTGGGATTAAACCCCTCACACAGCTCGACCAGGGCGGCGGGGTGAGGGCCCAGGACGGCTCCGCGGCCAGGGGACGGCGCGGCCCCGGCCGGAGGCCGGGAACTGAGAGCGCGGCCCGGGCTGGGGGTCCGCGGGCCTCGATCAACGCCCTCGGAGTGCAGGGCGGGACTTCGGGAGAGCTCTCCTTTACCAGCTGGAATCGACTCTGGAATCAACTCTGGAAGCCACACAACAATTGCACAAAGGAGAGGGCAGGGCAGAGGGGAGAAGCACCCCAAGGGATGCCCGGTGGCCCGGAGCGCCCTGGCCGCCCGTCACCCCCGGCGAGGCGCGCGGGCTCCAGCCTCAGCTCCCCGCGCGGTGTAAAAGTTGGGTTTCCTAGGAAATGACAGTAGTAGGGGCCAGGCTGGGCGTTCGGCTCCCCGGGGAGGCGGGCGCGCTCACACTCACCGCGCTCACACTCCCGCACGCGTGCACACGCGCCCCTCCCCCACCCGCCCCACACCCCTGCCTCCCGTCCCGGGAAAACGCTCCCCTCACTAAACCCTTAATAGGATTGGCGCCCAACTCTCTCCGCGCCGCTCCCCATCCATCACACACAGATCAAGTTGCAGTAGTGGATTTTTCAAATTCCTCAGCAAATATACTTGTTGAGAGATTGTCGGGGCTGGGGCAGGAGAAGCGGCGTCGGGGGCGGGAAGCCCAGTGAGGGGTGCGGAACCGGTACCCGGCCAAGGATTACGCGCCGATCCCTTCGGGAAGCTAAACGGATCCCGGGGCCGAGAGCAGCAGAGAAGGCAGAAAGAGGCCATAAAGGAGGATGGAGGGGAGAGCCCCGCCAAGAGGGAGGGGGCGACAGGCCCGGCGAGGAGGGGAAGGAGCAAGAAAGAAAGAAAGGCCGGGCTCCGGGACGCGCTGCGCGGAGAAGTGCAGTTAGAAGTTAGCTAGGGACTAGCTGCAGCCCGCCGCACGCAGCACCCTCCCGCACGCAGCACCCACCCGCACGCAGCACCCACCCGCACCCAGCACCCGCACGCACCCAGCACCCACCCGCACGCAGCACCCTCCCGCACACACGCTCCCACTGCCCACCTTCGGGGGCTTCTGGGCATCCCTACCCCGACTCTCCGCAAAAAATCAGCCGCGGCCCCGTATGCGGGGCAACCGGCCATAGGCCGGCCTGGCTGCGCACGCCAAGAAGGAAGACGTGTTCTCCCAGGTGGGCACGGAGATGCAAAATGGACCCCCGTCACGAGCTGCCAACCCCCAGACCTCCCCTAACTCCTCAGCCTGCCGGGCCAGAGAGACGACGGCCGCCCCCTCTAGTTCCCAGTTCCCCCAAGTCCGAGGTCCAGACCCCGAGCCCTGGAGCCGGCATCCGGCCAAGCGACCCACTGAAGACTGAGCAGCATCCCAGGCCGCCTGGGCTCCGCCGGGACAGAAGGCGCTTCGCAACGACAAGCAGGCAAAAAGAAGGCCGAAGCAACTTTACCGAGGAGACAAAAGTTTGCCTCTAGCACGCAGGTGGCCTCTCGGGCGCCGGGCAGAAGTTGCAGGCCACCATCCCAACTTGCTGGCCAGGCGACCCGCCGCTGGCTGCCGTGTGCCGAGGCTCCAGCCGGCCGGGGCGGGCCGGACCAGGCAGGGGAGGGGACGGGAAAGGAGGGAATCGAAGCAGGCGGGACCCCGTGGCCCCTACGAACGCCGAGCCGTCTTCTCCGGGAGGCTCGGGCGCACTGCGCTGCCCACGATCCTCCTCCGGGCTCCTCCTCGCCTTCCTCTGCGTCTGCTGTCGCTGCCGCCGCCGCCTCCCGCTCCTCCTCGGAGTCTCATTGATGGGAGTTTGAAAAAAAAAAGTCCGCGGAGCCGTGCTGCCTCGGCTGGCGAGCGTCGGCACTCCTGCCATCCGTCAGCGTCGCCGGGACTGCGCAGCGCCCCCGCGCGCTCGGCTTCGGCACACCCCGGTGCTGCGCCCCCACCAGCCCGGCCCGCCCCGCCGGCACATCCCGCCCCTGGGGATGGGGAGGGGGCCCCAAAGCCGCCTGGAAGAGGGGACGGGGGTACACCCCGCCTGGGAATGGAGAGGGGGCCCCGACACCGCCCGGGAAGGGGACGGGGGCCGCCGCGTAGCCTCCCCCTCCGCCGAGCAGAGGAAAGAAAGCACCACCACGGGAAAGTTCGAGCGGGGAACCGGAGAGCGCGCCAGTCTCTAACACTTCTTTTAATCTGAGGCGCCGGGATGGGGGGAGGGGGGTGCTGGGGGTGCTGCTAACTCAAGTCAGATGAGCTTCGGAGCTGGGGCTCTGGGACGACTCTGGTTTCAATCTCTGAAATCCCCTTTGCCTCCCCCCCTCCTCAACCTCCCATCTCCACCAGGAGGTGTCCGGGTCGCCGTTCCCAGGGCGCTCGCCCTGGGGGCGCCAGGGCGGAAGCCCGCGATGCTGGGAGCGGGCCCACGCGGACCCCGTTTCCGCGGGTAGCCAGCGCAGGTGCTCGCGGTCCCGCTGCGCCCCAGCCACGACTCGCGCCCCCGCCGCACGAGCGCACGTTGGCGAAGCGGCGCGCTGTTCGAGGCTGGGTGCATGTTTTGTATCGAGGATTTCTTTTTGTTTTGTGTCTTTTCAGAGACTCCACTGGAGCTGCTGCAGCCAGATGGAAGTAATCAGAACCCAACAACAACACGGGGAGGAGGACGGAAAACACTCCGAGTTTTTCAGCCAAAGTGAGGATGAGCGAATTTGCCGAAGGAGACACGAGGAACCCCGGGCTCTCTGGCTGGGGCCACGTACAGCGAAAAGCAGAACCGCCCGATTTAGAGGAACGTTGGGTGACTGGTTGATATGCCTTCCACTCCACAGGGCCCACGAACCTCTACTAGGCCACAGACTTCACCGCAACAGTTCTTCATGAGAAAATGTTCAATATTTCATCCTAACTTTTGCCGGACCCATCCCTGTGGTCCGGGAGTCATGTTTTATTTATTTTCTTTGGATTATTTGAATTTCACACATCTGTCTGATAGGAGCTCCTTTCCTTTTTGCAGGTGAGAAGACAGGAAGGGAAGTTGAGAAACTTGCCCAAGACCAGAGCACTGCACATTCCCCGTCCCATCCTTGAGTTTCAGTAAGCATAGTTAAGTTCAATAAACCAGCCCCATTTGAGAGAGTGGGCTACCCTCCCTTCAGCTTCTCTTCCTGTGTGGAATACTCGAAATCAAGTGCTCCAGGCTCAAATCCCCTCTCTGTAGGAGTGGGACTTCACAGGCCCATCAGGCCTGATTGCTTTCTGACCAGAGTTACTTTAACCCTCCTCTAACATTTGTTTATTTATTTATTTATGCTGGGGATAGAAGCCAAGGCCTCGAACATGCAAAATACACTACCACTGAGCTACCTCAGACTCTGGTGGTTTTGTTATTTTGTTTTGTTTTGTTTTTTTCCTTTTTAACTAAGAGGGAAGCAGTTTGAAACCCCTCTTCCAATCTTTATTACTCTCCTCTTCCCTTGACATTCATTCATACGAGAGAAATTGACACTTTATGCTTTCTACTAGAAAAAATATGCAGGAAAATATTAGAACAATTTGATGCTAATTTTGTTTTCCTCAAGTAGTCTCTCCAGATTTGGGGGTGGGGGAGGGAAAGACAACCCAGCAGCATTCTCAAAAAGCGAACCATGCAAAAGCCAATATATTAAAAGGAAGAGGAGGCTGAAAGGGGCTTTTTCTTTAAATATGACAGGATTCATGTTTCTCTACCATTCCTGTATGCTATTTGTTTAAATTCCTGCTGAGCTTTCAGAACACAGACTGGAAGGAGACAGAAAAAGTAAACCCTCTCTCCTCCTTGGCTGTATTTTAATGATCCTATTTGTATCAACCCATGAAATAGGAGGAATCATTTCTCATGGCTGGAATATTAGCATCATCAGCTGATTACTTCATTATGAGCTAGTCTGTATTGGTTTCCTTGTGTTGTAAAGTGTGTGAAAAAGTTTAAACAAATCAACATTTGCGGATATTGCCTTTTCTTTTTTTTTTCCCCCCCTCTCAGTTTTTCTTCTCAGACCAGCTCAACTCCTGCTGGAATCCAGGCACTCACAAAACCTCCCCAGCTTATTTTGGCAAGAAGATGGCTGTGGAGGTGGAGTTGGAATGTTTTGAGTTTGAGTAGACTTCTCAGACACATGCCTTACTTTCTAGATGATCAGAAATTGGGGCATGGAAAAAGCAAGGGAAGGTTTGCAATGTAGGCACAGTGGTGTGGCAGAGGAGACTTTTGTGGCCACTGGGACACCAAGTCCTCCTTTCAGATCTGGCACTCAGTGTATGACCTTGCTCAAGTTCAAGTGCATTCAATCACCACTTCCTATGTGTCAGGCACTGTGCTAAGTGGCTTGACACCACAGTGATCCTTCCCCTCCTGGAGGCTATATTCACAACCCGAGCACATATGTAATCACAATCTGGGAGAGACAAAAAAGCAGGGCAATTTTTGAGTCCTCACATGGCACAAGCAGCAAACAAGCCACCTTGGGTGACTTTAATAAGTGCACTAGTCCCATTCTCAAGAGCTTCAGCCGCCTAACCTCATGATCTCCCAGACTGCCCACTTCTTAAGTCTACTGTCTTGAGGGTTACATTTCAGGGGAATTGGGAAGGAGGAAAAACAATCACATAGACTATAAAAGTGAGAAACCCAACCCCTATCCTTAAGGAACCTATAGAGCCATTAGTAGATATACCGCTAACGGGCAGATTGGTACCCTGATTGTGAGGTGAGCAGAGTAGCCAGTTCCCACCTGAATAAGGTAGACAGTAGCTATCAATGATCAGAGAAAAAAGTCGGAGGGTATCTGGACAACAAATAGGACCATCCCCCAAATAGATGGTCTGCTACTCTTTTGGGGCCCTCCACCCCATTCCCACCCCACCTAGGAATCCCTTCATAGACTCCACCCACCCACCCAGGTATCCTGCCAGAGTCTACAGTAACTCCTATAACTTAAAGCTGTTTGTTACTGCAGTGCAGAGACAATGGAAGAGGGAACAAGGAGCATTCTTAGGGTGTTACTACTTAGCAACATGAGTATACTTAACGGATCTTTTCCAAAGAGTGAGCCTATGTGGGAGTAAGAAACAAGGATTCTATGATGAGGCAGGGGAACAGCTACTAAAAGGACAAGTACACAAAAGGAGCGTACCAGGCAAGCCAAAGACCACAAGAAATCTTTTTCTATGTGTGTATGTGCTAGTACTGACACTTGAATTCAGGACGCTGTACTCTTGTTTGTCTTTTCTGCTCAAGGCTGGCACTCTACCACTTGAACTACAGCTGTACTTCCAGGTTTTTACTGGTTAATTAGAGATAAGAATCTCTTGAACTTGTCTGCCTGGGCTGGCTTAGAACCATGGACCTCAGGTCTCAACCTCTTGAGTAGCTTAGATTACAGATGTGAGCCACCAGTACCTAGCTAAGAAATTCTGATTTATAACCCAAACCTAGACAATTTAGTACAGTAAATCAATGTAGAGCCATGCTAGAGTTTGCACAAAATTGAAAGGGGTTGGGAATGCCTGCCGTGAAATCAACCCATGGGCCCCCTTTTCCTCTTCAGGACCACCCTAGAGGACACAGCTGGGAGCATCAGTGCAGAAAGGATGGAAACTCTTAGTTAATCATGCACTTATTCCTTCAGTCATTCTCGTTGAGCTCCTGCTATGTGCTATGCACCTTAGAGATGAACTAAATGAATGTGGTCTCTTCCCATCATCCACTTTAGTTCCCTGGCTGGAAACACTTTCCTTGATCCTCGGTCAGCCCAGTGGTAGGGCCATAAGAAGAGATTAGAAAAGAAAGGGGGTGGGAGGAGGACCATGAACATCAGTGTCCTGATCCTGGGGAGAGGAGGTGGTGGAGAAGCAGTAAAGTCAACTGGACATAGGAAACAAATGGCAGAATGTCAGTCAAGTCTCTTGTTCTGTCATGGAACCAGCTCTCTCAAGACTGGCTTCCTAATTTTGTGTTTATTTTCAGTACTGGGACTTGAATTCATGACTTGAGCACTATCCTCTAGTTCCTCTCAAGGCTGGAACTCTGTCACTTGATAATCACACCTCCACTTTCTGCTCTTTGCTTGTTAATTAGAGTCTCACCAGCATTCCTGCCTGGGCTAGTTTTGAAACACAAGCCTCAAATCTCAGCCTCCGGAGTAGCAAGGATTACAGAGGTGAGCCACGGATGTTCAGCCAAGAGCTGCCTTCTTCACTGAACAGAAGACAGTACCATCTCAGAGTCACTTCACAGCTTCCAAAGGAGAGTGGCTCTCTGCCCACAGCAGTGTGCAAAGTTTCTCAGGAATCAGGCACATTCAGCTTCCTAGCATGCATAACAGGTACAATAACGATAATACACAGTAAATAATAAACCCACACCTCTCCTAACCATAGAGAAGCAGGGTAGAAGATGACTGGTCCTGGCAAGTCCAATTCCTTGGGTTTCATCTGCTCTATTCATTGCCTCCAGCAGAAGGAATATAATGTGGAAATCACAAAAGGACTTCGTTAAAAGCAAATTGTGTGTATGCATGTGTGCATGCACTGATACTGGCTCTTAAACTCAAGGCCTAGGTGCTCTCCTTTAGCTTTTTTTACTAAAGACTAGCAACTCTATCATTTGAGCCAAAGCTCCACTTCTCCACTTCTAGCTTTTCAGTGCTCAATTGGAGATAAGAGTCTCTCAGATTTATCTGCCCTAGCTGGCTTTGAATTGGAATCCTCTGGTCTCAGCCTCCCAAGTAGCTAGGATTATAGGTTTGAGCCACCAGCACCTAGCTAAAAGCACATTTATGTCTGAATCTTCCTAAAAGATGTGTAGCTCTTTTCTTCCCTTCAACACCTTCAGTGTTACCCATGATGTTATTAATGTTCCATTTTGTCATGGTTTTTCTGGTGGTTTGTTGTTGTTGTTGTTGTTTTGTTTTTTGGCCTGTCCTTGGGTTTGGACTCTGGGCTTGGGCTCTGTCTCTGAGCTTCTTTTGCACAAGGGAAGCACTCTATCACTTGAGCCACGATGCCACTCCTGGCTCTTTAAAGTGGTTTGTTGGAGTTTATAAGAGTCTCATGAACTTTCCTGCCCAGGCTAGCTTTGAACAATGATCCTGAAATCTCAGCCTCCTCAGTAGCCAACTTGTCCTTTTAAATGTCCCACCTCAGAAGTTGTTTGCTATCTGCATTCTTTGCTGGGCCTGTTTTTTCCAGCAGTAGAGAGGGAAATTCTCACTGCCTTTGAGTAAACTGGAGAAGGATGTCTGGAGGCCCCTTCCTAATATCTCCATGGCAGAGAGCCACATGGGTGGATCGGATCACAAATTTTCCCCCCAAAATAATGTAAACATCAAACGTTTTCATATAAACAAGCAGAATCAGCTAGATGATAAAATGCAACAGAAAACCAGAATCATAAGAACAAAGAAAGTGAAAGTAGGGCTGGGGTGTAGCTTCCCTTGGGTGAAGCCAGCCTTATTTAGGATCCCAGTACTGTGAAGGGAGGAGGGTAAAGGAAGGGAGGAATGGAGAGAAGGAGATGAGAGAGCCAGGAAGGGAGAGAGAGAAGAAGGGTGGGAGGAAGGAAGGAGAGGAGAGGGAAAGGAACACAGGGAAGGAAGGAAGGAAGGAAGGAAGGAAGGAAGGAAGGAAGGAAGGAAGGAAGGAAGGAAGGAAGGAAGGAAGGAAGGAAAGAAGTCCAATCAATCACCAAAAGCCACAAGTAGAGCTGTGGCTCAAGTGGTAGAGTACTAGCCTTGAGCAAAACACTTAGTAACAGCACCCAGGCCCTGAGTTCTCAAGCCCCATGACAAAACAAAAACAACATTGAGTTTCAAAAAAACAAAAAACAAAAACACAAGCTGGGAGCTGGTGGCTCATGCCTGTGGCTCACACTTATAATCTTAGCTACTCAGAAGGCTGAGATCTGAGGATCTGAGGTTAAAAGCCAGCCCAGGCAGGAAGGTCTATGAGACTCTTATCTGCAATAAACTACTCAGGAAAAGCCAGCAGTAGCACGGTGGCTCAAGTGGTAGAGTGCTAGCCTTGAGCACAAAGACACTCGGGGACAGTACCCAGGTCCTGAGTTTAAACCCCAGGACCGGAAAAAAAAAAGTGTCTTCTTACTATCTTTATATTGACTATAGGTTGGAATTATAATATTTGGAAACTATTGAGTTAAAAATTGAAATTAGGGGCTGAGAATATGGTCTAGTGCTAGAGTGTTTGCCTCGTATACATGAAGCCCTGGGTTCAATTCCTCAGCACCACATATACCAGAAAAGCCAGAAGTGGTGCTGTGGCTCAAGTGGTAGAGTGCTAGCCTTGAGTATAAAGAAGCCAGGGACAGTGCTCAGGCACTGAGTTCAAGCTCAAGACTGGCAAAAAACAATAATAATAATTTTACCTGTTTCTTTTTCAGTTTTAATATGACCAATTGGAAATTTTGAAATTGCATTTTTGTCTGGTATTATATTACTATTGCATAAGGAGGATGTTATTATCTTTATTTTGATAAATGGAAAATAAAGAGAGGGATTAAGCCTTAAGAACCGAGAATATAGCTCAGTGGTAGATCACTTGCCTAACCTGTGTTAGGCCCCTGGGTTCTATCCCCAAAAGCTGAGAAGGGAGGAGGGGGGAGGGGAGGGAAAGGTTGCAGGGAGGAAGAGAAAAGAATACACCATTGGTTCTATTTTTCCTATGCTATCATTACCTCAGAAAAACCAAATAGTTGATACCAGTGTTTTGAACTCAAGGCCTTGTACTTGCTTACCTTGCAGGCAATTATCCAGTTATTTGAGTAAAGAGTGTACAATGGTGCTCTACCACTTGAGCCCCAACTCCAGCCCAGCTTTTTGCTAGTTATTTTGGAGCTGGCGTTTCATGGACTTTTCTTTCCCAGCTGGCTTTAAACCATGGTACATCTGATCTCAGCCACTTCAGCTACTTCTTCTTTGAAACAATCTACTAACTAGTCACAGTGACATACGCCTGTAATTCCAGCACTCAGGAAATGGAAACAAGATGATCTCAAGTTCTTCCATGAGGGAGATGGAACCCACTGTCTTACACATGTGAAGCAAGTACTCTGCACTGAGCTGCTCCCCAGCCTGAGATCCTTTTTTTTTTTGAGTACTGATCTCTAGAGATAGGTATTGAAAAACCTAGCTACTGGCTTCCAAATGAGATATGATCAGGGGCAATGAGAGGCAATAGGGATGAGATCAGCCACGAGTTTAGCAATTGTTAATACTGACTGAACAGTGGTTCTCCCTCTCTCTGAAATATTTGAAATTTTCAATGCTATTTTTTTATTTCAAAAACTCTAAGGAATGAACGTATGCCCAAGTCAAAGTTAAGACCATGCTAGAAGTTTTGTTCAGCCATAGAGCACCTGCCTAGCAAGCATGAGGTCCTTCTTCTGTTCAAACCCCAGTACCATACCCACCCACCAGGAAATTTGAAATTCTGAAGTACCTGCCACTGGCTCCTCTGACCCTCCCAATTCTGCTGACCTAAACGCCCACTTTCCTGGCAAGGATGGGGTTCAAAGCCTCTCTGTCTCTCTGTCTCTGTCTCTGTCTCTCTGTCTTTCTCTCTCCACCTATTTCCCTCCCTCCTTCCCCCTCCCACCCTTTCTCTCTGATGGTTCTGAGGCTTGAACTTGGGGCTTGGGCATTGTCCTGGAAGTTTTGTTGTTGTTAACACTCTACCACTTTAGCTACCATTTCAACCATTTCACTTCCAGCTTTATGGTGGATAGTTGGAGACTTTCCTGCCTGGGCTGGCTTTGAACCTCGGTCCTAAGATCTCAGCCTCCTGAGTAGCTAGGATTACAGGCATGAACCACCAATGCCCAATCTCCAAGGTCTCTCTTATAGCACACCGTGACTCCTTGCTCTCCTGTAATTTTGAACATGTGCCCTCTCTCTCTGGAAGGTGCTTTACCATCTGTCATGTTCTCTAGAATGTTCATATCCTGGCTTCCCTGGACACAATGAAGCTCTTTCCAGGGTGCCCCAGGACATGGTTACACAATTGAACCAGGTGGGAAAATATCTAGTCATCACTCCCCAGAAAAAGTACAGCCCTAAGTACCCTGCAAAGCTGTAGGGGTGCTTGTAGTATTTCACCCCACAGATCTCTGTGTGTGATACTACAAGCACCAAATGCCTATCTGGGGAAACGTTATCTTCTTTTCCACTCCTGGGGTAATGGACTCTGACAGTGAATGAATGATAGAAAGTCATCAAAGTAAGAGTTGAGAATGGAAAATGAAGTCACCCAAATCAGGACAAGGTGGATGGTACAAGACAATAGGTTAAAATAGACCCACCCCATTAGACCCACCCCATCTCAAAAGGCAAGATGCGACAAAGGCCTAATATCGGTCATCTACAGAGAACTCAAAAAACTAAGCCCCTCCAAATCCAGTAAACCCATTATGAAATGGGCAAAGGAGCTAAAGAGAGACTTCACAAGAGAAGAGATAAAAATGTCAAAGAAACATATGAGGAAATGTTCAACATCCCTGGCAGTAAAGGAAATGCAAATAAAAACAACCCTGAGATACCACCTCACTCCAGTTAGAATGGCCTATACTCTGAACTCAAGCAACAACAAATGCTGGAGGGGGTGCAAGGAAAGAGGAACCCTTCTCCATCATTGGGAGTGCAAATTAGTACAACCACTTTGGAGAACAGTATGGAGGTTCCTCAAAAAGCTCAACATAGACCTACCCTATGACCCGGCCATACCACTCCTAGGCATCTATCCTAAACAGCAAAACCCAAGATATCAAAAAGACATTTGTACTTCCATGTTTATCGCAGCACAATTCACAATAGCCAAAATATGGAAACAACCCAGATGCCCTCCACAGATGAATGGATCCAAAAAATATGGTACCTATACACAATGGAATACTACATAGCGATTAGAAATTGTGAAATATTGGTATTCGCAGGGAAATGGTCAGAACTTGAACAAATAATGTTGAGCGAGACAAGCCTAGAACACAGAAAACAAAGGGGCATGATCTCCTTGATATTTGACTGTTAAGGTGTGGGGAGGGGGAGACAGTAGAGACCAGGTCTGCAAAACCAAAAACTTCTTGTCAAATGGTATTTCCCTCAGGTTTGGGTCAGCGACCCTACATTATATAACTAAAACCAAACAACTACTCAACATATAAAGGTCAAAAATAGACCTCTCAGTGGATCACAATAGCTCAAAAGCTATGTATGTATGTTCATAAAAGATAAGGATAAGCAAACTCTATTATTGACGTTACATTTAAAGTTCTAGGTGAATTTCCTTTGGCGTAGGCCACATGGCTACTGTATATGTTTTGGGTACACTGTGTGTTGTATATATGTCTAACTGATCTAGGGAAGGGAAAGAAAAACAGGGTGTAAGATATCACAAGAAATGTACACACTGCCCTATTATGTAACTGTAACTGTACCCCTTTTGCATAACACCTTGTCAAAAAAATTAATTAATAAATAAATTTTAAAAAATAAATTAAAAAAGGCAAGATGCACGCTTCCCGCCTATGTGCAGTTGTAAGAACTTTGAAAGGCATTTGCATGTAGACTCAACAATCCTTCTTCTAAACATGCAGAGTGCTTTATGCCAAAGATGTTCATCAGAATGTCATTTATATGGCACATAAGGGTCCCACAGTAGAGGAATCATTTAGTCAGTGATGGTCTGTCCATCCACACAGTGAAAGAGAAGGTTGCCATTTCAATGCAGCAAAGATATGTTTGGCTGATTGCTGGTGGTTGATTTCTATAAGCCTACTCAGGAGGCTGAGATCTAAATGTCAAAGTTCAACGCTAGCCTGTGCAGAAAAGTTCCTGAGATTTTTGTCTCCAATTAACCAACAAAATGTCAGAAGTAGAGGTGTGGTACTGCACTAGCCTTGATTGAAAAAGCCAGGTTAAGAGCATGAAGCCCTGAGTTCAAGCCATAATACCAGCACAAAAAAATAAAAACAAAACAAAATGAATATATATATATATATGTATATATATGTTTGGTAGAACCCTGTGTGGGGAAAAAAAAGAAAGTACAGTAAACTTACCTTATTTAAGGATGTATTGCTCTTGGTTTTGATTAAGTGTAATCAATTAATCAATCAACCAATCAATCAAAAGAATTTTAAAAACGACCCTCAGTTGAAGAAGCTCTCAACCCACATCATCATTTCCTTCCCTTAATTTTGTAAAAATCTGCCTCCCCAAAAGAAAATGGTGTCCCTGAATAAAAGTGAAGGTGCTTAAAATTGAAGTAATGAGTAAAAAATACCAGATTTGTTGAAAGGTGATACAACTTTGGCCAGAATTGGGCAATGTGATGGGAAAAATGAATCAGGCATATACAGTGCCACACTGAACCATGAGCCCTATGCCTCCTGAGAAGGATTTTTCCCCAAAGGCAGTTGTTTTGGATACCCACAGATATCAATTTCTGTTAATAGTATTACAACTCTAGCCTCAGAAGACTCAAGGGCTGGGAGTATGGCTCAATTAAAAACGTGTGCTTCTCATGTGCTGGGTCCTGGGTTGATTCTAGTACTTCAAAAAAAAAAAAAAAATCAAGGAAACCAAGCATCATGTTAACTGTGGTTGTCAGGAGGCTGAAGAAATTTTCTTGCTCCATCTTTACATTTTCCAAATATTCTTTCGTTCTCATAAACTATTTTTATAGCAGAATACAAAACAACCATTCACTGGATGGTAGGTAGCAAGCAGCCTGGAGCAGGCAGGCGCCTTACCTGAGCAGGGCCTGGACTGGGGCAGAGAGGCTAGGTGATTGCATTGCTCCTCTTGAAAGTGATCAGGGCTCAAGTACTGGAGGCTCATGCATGTAATCCTAGCTATTCAGGAGGCTGAGATCCAAGGATCCTGGCTCAAAGCCAGCCCAGGCAGGAAAGTTACTGAGATTCTTATCACCAATTAGCCAGCAAAAGGCTGGACATGAAACTATGGCTCAAGTGATAAGAGTTCTAGCCTTGAGCAAAAAAAAGCCAAGCAAGAGATCAAGGCTCTAAGTTCCAGACCCAGTACTGACATAAAAGGAATGGAAGGAAAGTAGGAAGGAAGAAAGAGAGGGAGGAAGAGAGGGAGGGATGGAGGGAGGAAGGGAGGAAGGAAGGGAGGGAGGGAAGGAGGAGGGAGGAAGGGAGGGAGAGAGGGAAGGAAAGAAAGAAAAAGGAAGGAAGAAGAAAGAAAGGGGAAGGAGGGAGGGAGAAGGAAGGAAGGGAGAAGAGAGGGAAGGAGGAAGAGAGAAAGAAAAGGAAAGAAAAAGGAAAAGGAAGGAAGAAAGGAGTGTGTGTGTGTGTGTGTGTGTGAGAGAGAGAGAGAGAGAGAGAGAGAGAGAGAGAGAAAGAGATATGCTAAGCAGAATAATGTCTCCTCTCCCAAAGATTTCACTACCTTAATCCCTTGAACTTGTGATCTGACTTACTGTGATATGAGGAAATATGTTTTTGATCTGCATTCCAGTTCTACTCCTAAAACCCTTGGAAGGCTTCAAAATGAAAAGTGCCTTTTGCATGCTAATGAGCTGACTGATGACTGGCTGCTTCTAGGTGATTTCAGATGGTTACCCAAAAGATCTGGGGAGGACTAGAGATTTGGGACTTTCAGCAATATCCCACAATCCCTGGGGAGTAGAGGGGGGCTGAGGTTGAGTTGAGATCTGTGGTCAGTGATACAATGATCCATCCCAATATATGAAACCACCATGAAAAGGCAAAAGGCCACAGTTTGGTTGCACTTCTGGATAGCAGACCGCTCAGAAGGAGAGGCCATGGAGATTCCATGTCCCTTCTCCCATATCTTGCATTTTGCATCCCATTCATGTCCTTTGTGGTATTTTTAGATGATGCTTGTAAATATGTCTTGTTCCCACTTCCACCCCTCCCTCTGAGTTCTAGGAGCTACTGTAATTTATTTTAAGTGGTAGAGATAGAACCTAAGAGTCTCTCCTATGCCGGGCAAGCACTGTACCCCTGGGCTCTATCTTCAGCCCTTCTAGTAAATTAATTGGACCCAAGTAAGGGGATCTTGGGAATTTCAATTTATAGCCAGTCACCCAGAAATTCCAGAGGCTCAGGTTTGCAATTTGCAGGAGGTGAAGGCAGCCTTTGGAGGCTGAGCCTTCAATCCTGGGGGGACCTTATGCTGTCTCCAAGTAGACAGCATAAAAACTGAATTGAATGGGAAAAAATCCAGCTGGGATCTGCAGCTGAGGACTCATTTGTGGCCCCACATTTGGTCTCCTAGGTTGTTTTTGGTGAGCACAGTTTTGGTGAGCTGTGATAGCCAGAGGAAAATTGAAAGTTGTGTCTTCTATGGTCACCTTCTGTGATAATCATACTTGGCAGGTGTGATTAAGTTAGGGATCTAGAGGTAGAGAGAGAAGTGTGGGTCACCTATGTGGGACCTACCTAATCACATCAGGGGTGCAATTACAAATTTATGTCACATCATTTCAGAAGTCAAGGAGGTGGTCTGAGTGTGGATCAGGAAAGGCAACCAAGAAGGTCTCCACAACCACTGTTGGCTTTGAAGGAGGAGGCAGGGGCCATGAGCCAAGGAATGCAGAGGTTTGCAGTAGCTGGGAACTTCTCTCTTATATAGCCAGCAAGGAAACAAGGACTTCATTTGTATGGCTGCCAGGAACTGGATGCTGCCAGCACTCAAAGGAGCCAGACCCTCTCCTGAATTCTCCATCACAGGACATAGCTTGACCCACTTGAGTTAGGCTGGTAAGATCCTTACTGGGCTTCTGCTTGACAGAATGGTAGGATTACAGATTTGTATCTTTTAAGCCACTAAATTTGTAGTTATTTGTTATGACAGCTGTTGAAAGTTAATAGAAGCATAGACAGAGCACTGGCTGGGAGTCATGGGGGTGTTGGGGGGTATGCGAGCCTGGGTTTGCTCTGGCACTCATGTCTGTGCATCTTCAGTGAGCCCTTGAGTCTCCAGGCTAGAGCTTCTTTGTCCTGGAAGCTTTGGCTCTCTTTTGGATGTACTTAATTGGTCCTGAAATCTAGAAGGAAGAGGCTTTGTTCTTGCTGCAAAGCAAAGAATTCCCATCCTCTTTCTCCCCATGGTCTGCCCTTGAGTCAGGGGAGGGAGAAGGAAGTGGAGAGAGTAGAAAGCCAAGAAGGCCCACAGGCCCTGACCATGCATGTCAGCTTGAGCCTTGTGCTGTCTGCATCAGGATTCCAAAGGGAGGTCAGCGTTTGCAAACCTGGATGCTTACCAACCACCCTAATGGCACAGGTACTGGAACTGGAGCTGGACGACTTGAGCCACACATTTATTCCCAGAGCAGAACTTGTGAAAGGGGTCCACCTGGACCCTGAGGCAGAGGGGGCACCTGATATAGTTTGGGGAAGGCAAGGTGGCTTTGTGCAGGGCACCTGTGGGGCCTCCCTGGCCCTGAAGCCACTGTCTGTGCTGTTCTGCAGCCTCCTACCCCACACTTTGATCCAGCACAGACAGGCCCCGGGGTGCTCCCTGCCTGTTCCTGTCACTGGGCCTCAGCCAGGGTGAAATGTGGGAGGCCTCTGAGGCTTGGGGCTCCCCTACTCTGCCTGAACTGTGCACCTCAAACTGGAGTGGCTTGTAGCAGGCACTTGGGTCTCTTCTCAAAGTAACAAGCTCCTAAAAGCCCAGCCTCAGTTTCCCCACCTGTCAACGGGAGATAGTAACCAGCACTTACTTCAGAGGGTTATTATGATGATAAAAATCAGAATATCTCTAATGAGCACTGATGAGTGTCTGGCATATTGTAAGTGTTCAATAAATGTCAACTTTTTAATTATTCATCGCGGTGTTAACAAAATCATTAAAGCATTGTGTGTTGAACAGGGGCAATTCACTTTTCTCTCCAGGTGTCTGTTTCCATGTCTAACCTGAAGAGGTTGGATGTGATCCTGGGTCTAGCTACTCCCTGAAAGTCAGGTTACCTGGCTCCTCTCCTCCTGGTCTGGTGGGCATGGGCTGCCCAGGACTGAGCTCCGGTGAGACAGTAGCCTTTAGGGACTGGCTCTTGCCTTACTGTCTGCTGCCTGGGGGGGGGGGGGGGGGGGTTCTCCTCTGAAAATGAGGCCAGTAGAATTGTGCCTGCCTCTCACAGGCTTCCTACAGACTTGGCCAGGATGGTGCTGAGGAATGAGGAAGTCTGGGGAGGCCCATTGTAGCTGCGTTAACATGTAGACTGGTACAGCCAGAGTCAGACTTCTGCTATGGCCCCAGGTCTGCCCTTACCTGGTCTGAGGCAAAGTTTCAATACTTTAGTGGCCAGTCCCTCTCCCTATCCCATCTGCTCTGGGTTCCTATAACAATTTTGCCTTTCAACCTTTTTGTCTCCCTTGCACTATCCAGATTACTGGAGATACACCCCCCTCATCCCCTTCCAAGATGTCCCCTTCTCTGGAAAGTGTCACTCTGTCCTACCCTCTGTGTACCGACCTCTGGCTATGTCTGAACTCCTGCACCTCTCTGGGCTACCTTGCCTGTTCCCATATCCCCATAAACCATAAGCTGCCCACAGGAGGGGACTGTTAGAACCTTATCCCTCTCAGTCCAGAGCCCACTAAACAGTCTGGAAATGTTTGTTTTAAAAAGGGCTAGGGGTAGAGGTGCTCATGCCTGAAATCCTAGCTATTCAGAAAGCTGGGATCTCAGGATCCTGGTTCAAAGCCAGACTAGGAAGACAAATTGAAGAGACTATTCTCCAATTAACTAGCAAAAAGCCAGAAGTGGATGTGTGGCATAAGTAGTAGAGCACCAACCATTAGCAGAAAAAGTTATGGAATAGCATCCAAACCCTGAGTCCAAGCCCCAGTACTGGCATAGAGCAAAAACACATCCATAAAGACAAACCCCACAAACAAACAAGTCTGGGGATGTAGCTAACTACTAGAGCATTTGCTTAGCTTAGCATACTCAAGGACTTGCATGCTAGATCCATCCCCTTCAAGGCATAACCAATAAAACAAAACAAACTAAAATAAAAGAAGTAACTACCAAAAAACAAACTGGGAAAAGTAAACTCTTAGATACTGTTGATAGGAGTGTACATTAGTATAACCATGATGGACAGATACTGTTGATAGGAGTGTACATTAGTATAACCATGATGGACAACAGTATGAAAATTCCTCAATAAACTAAAAGTGGGACTCAGTTACCCCACTACGGATTATTGATTTCTGTCTAGGGGAATGGATTTACTTTTTTCTATTCATTAAAGAATTAAAAGGCAGGAAAGTGTTTAAGGCAAATAGAGTAAGTTTATTTGAAAGTGAGAGGAAATCCATGGAAGAAAAGTAGCAAGACTTTCCACCCATCCCAGAAGTGTCCCAAAGGAGTCCAATGGAGTCCTCTAGGAGGGCAGTTTTGTAGCACAGGGTGTCTCCTATTTGCTCCCCTCTAGCTTTACCCCCACCTTCATCACTTGATGGATTGTGCCTGTGCTACACCCTCATTCGTTTCCTTGGTTAGGCAGGCACTCAGGGCATTATGGGAAGAAGAAATGATAGAGCAGGAGCCTGAGGCACTCTGGGAACAAGAAGCCACATATCTGCTACATATTATGTCTACCACTTTTTATCCCTATCTACCTAGTAGTTCCCCTTTCTCTCTCAATATATAACTAAAGGAAAGAGAACCAGTATGTCAAAAAGTTAAGTACACCTCCAGGCTTCTAATAGTCACTACTTACAATGCCCAAAATACAGAAGCAGCCTAAGTGTCCATCAATGGATGAACAGAAGGAAATGCTATTTATACCTAGCAGAATACAAGCCAGCCTTGAAAAAGAACAAAATCCTACCATTCACAACAACATAGATGAGGCTGAGGGCATTATGTAAAGTGAAGTAATCCAGACAATGAGAGATAAATTGTGCATGATCTTACTTAGAGGTTGATGTCATAGACTTTGAGACAACAGTGGTTACCAAAGGCTGGAGAGGAGACGGTGAGGGGGAGAGGTAGGTCAACTGTGTATGTACAAAGTTACAGTTAAATAAGAAGAGCAAAAGCCCTGGTGTTCTGTTACATGTTGTTTATTATAGCTAACCACAAAGCATTGTATATTTTAAGACAGGTAAAAGAGAACATCCTCAAAGCTATCACTGTAAAGAAGTGCTAAATGTTTGAGCTGATGGATATGCTGATTACCCCAATTGGATTATTGTACAATGTATACATGAGTGGAAGCATCATAACAGCAATTTGTGTACATAAAAACATGTCACTTAAAAATAAAACTTTTAAAAAGTACCTAACAGTGGACCTTGCACAAGTATATGGGTGAATAAATGAATCTTGTGACATTTAACAATGCACGTGGATGGCAGAGACCATCAGCCTGGGCACCAGGGTTGGGGGTGGGGGTGGGGATTGCTCACTTTGCTCTTGCAGCCATGAGCACCTGCAGCCACAGGTAAATCCACAGCAAAGGAGGCAAACTCATGCTTGGAGCAAACTCCAGGGAAGGGGGTCTAAGGTTGGGGATATGCTGGTCTGATTTCTCCATGAGCAAAAAGAGAGATTAGGAGGAAGTAGTAGAAATAAGTGGGAAGGACATAAAACCTAACATTTCCCTGGGATTATGATCTCCTGGCTTTCATGTTATAAAAGTGATATAAAGTTTCTGTAGGCAATAATCAAAGGTGGGTTTTTTTGTTTGTTTTTGTCTCTGTGTGTGTGTTTTGTGCCAGTACTAGGGCTTGAACTCAGTGCCTAGGTACTGTTGCACGGTTCCTTAGCTTTTCTGCTTAAGGCTAGTACTCTGCCACTTTGTCACTGCTTCAGTTTTCTGCTCTGGCTGGCCTCATACTATGATTTTCAGATCTCAGCCCCGAGTAGCTAGGATTACAGGCATGAACCACCAGCAAATGGCTCATGTTATTTTTAAAAAAGGAAAAGATCCAGTTTAAGTCACTAACTAGTACACAGGCGATTATGTGGGGAAATGACAATGAAATCTTAGGGACAGCTTTTGAGTCCAGAGTTGGTCAGCTTTTGGTGTAACATACAAAGGTCTAGTTATTATTGAACTTTAAGTCAGCCATTGCCTTTGCTTACCATCAACACCTCAAAAGGCTTCAATTTGGCCCTAAACTCTAGATCAGAGAATACTTTTTATTGTTGTTTTTGTCAGTCAAGAGTCTCATAGACTTTCCTTTCCCTGGCTGGCTTTGAACTGTGATTTTCAGATCTCAGCCTCCTGAGTAGCTAGGATTACAGGCTCAGAGTATACTTTTGGAAAAACAGTTTGGAATTCTGTCTCAAGGTTGCGATAGGCATTGGTCCTTTGACCTAGTGGGTGACCCTCTAGAAACCTGTATGCAGAGAAATGTATTTATATTCTTCGTTATGTTTCCAAAAACAGCAACAGTGTTTACAGTCACCACAGAAAAATAAATATGGCATGTCACGTCCACTGAGGGTCTCTAGTAGGGTCTCACTTCCTGCCTAGGTGCCTACCTGGGCTGCAACCCACCTGTTTGGGGTTTTCCATTGTAGCTAGAATGGTAGGTACATGCCACAGTGCTCACCTCTCAGCTGGGGAGTCTTGTGAACCTTTCTTCCCCAGGCAGGCCCTAAACCATGATCCTTCTGATCTCAGCTAGGATTGCAGGCATAAACTGAACAAGAATGTCATTTTTTGGAAAAGAAATATGAGCCCCTGGTGGCTTTAGTAGATGCTGACTATTTATCCAACTGGTATAAGAGCAAGAAGGACAGATGAGACCTTCTATTACTGTACCCAGAATCTGAACTGATGAATGGTACGTGCAGACTCAGGAAATTTGGGGAGCTGAGGTAGGGGGTCACATATTGGTGTCCTGTCTCCATTCGCTCACTAATTTTACTTTATTCTCTCACACCTGGCCTGATTTTCCATCACCATCCCCTGTCTGCCTGGGAATTGTTCATTCTGCCTCAGTGCCATCCAGACCCCAAAGAACAACATGCCAGAGGGGTACCATCTACTACTGACAAATAAAACCTGGGGTACACACCAATCTCTGTTGCCCCTTGACCTCCCAATTTATTCCAGAGTTTCTTGGAGGGGGGTCCAGTTATTCATAATGGAGATCCTTTTTCATAGTACTTTCATTCATCATGGTCTTCCTTCCCACCCCATCTCACTTCTCCACTCCTGGTACTGGTAAAGGGTGACTTGTGCCTTTTCTCCAAACTTACATCATGAAGTTCTAGTACCTTACAATATGACTTTATGTGAAAACAGACTTGTTGAGATGAAATGCTTTAAGTTAGACATAAGATGAGGTCATACAGCTGGGCTTGTTCCAATATGGCTGGGGTCCTATAAAGAGGAAATGTGGACACAGAGACATACCAAGGTGACATGGTGTGTAGAAGAAGACAAGGACCAGGCGATGCTGCAGGAACACTGGAGATTCTCACAATCCCCAGAACCTACAAGAAAGTTTAGGATGGATTTCACCATAGAACCTTCAGAAAGAACAACCTTGCCAACACCTTAATTTTTGAGCTTCCAGCCTCTAGAACAGAAACTTTCTATTGTTTGAGCCATCCAAGCTGTGGAAGTTTAATACAGCAGCCTTAGCAAAGAATACAATCTCCATTCTAGAGCTTTCTACACTTGCCAAAGAAGTACTTCATCTTTGTTTCAAGGTCAGAAACCTAGACTAAAAGGAGACTCAGTCCCCAGGAGCAGAGGATGCCAGGAAAGACCATGGCTGAAAACATGCAGTGAATGTGAGGGGGAAGTTCTCACCTCTGTTAAAGTCAGAACCTACAGATACTCCTCATATTCCTTGCCTTACAGGAGAAAGTGGCAGGGTGCACAATCATCTTAACTTATTAAGGCAGTTGTCAATTCAGAATTTCCCCTGATGCATGCTCTGCTCTTGGCTGATGGGAGGAGGCTTGGGCCTTCCCTCACCCACTGAGGCAGGATCCACATATGGTGGCTGGTTTGTTTGAGGAACAGAACTTCTGAGACTTTCCTGCAAAGTAGGCAGCCCCCTGTTTTTGAAGACAGTCCTGCAGTTGACATGCCAGCCCTAAACAAGCCCCCAGAGAGCATTCCAGATTCCTAAGGCAGAGACCACTGGCAGAAAGACTCAGTACAGTCGTGGGAAACAGCAAATTTTGGATTTTGGTTTAAAATTTTAATGTTTCTTTCTGGAAGCCAAATGTTCCTCAAGAGGGGAGTGATTAAGCACACAATAGTTCCTCTTTCTGACTTGGCCAAGATCCTGGCTCGTACTGCCTCCACCTCCTGAGTACAGACCCTTCTGGATGGATCATGTGGCTTCGTTTATTGGCCAAGGGGTATGGCTGTCCTGGCTGTCAAGGAGGGCCGAGGACCTGAGAAAGAGTCAGGTCAGAAGTTCCAGGCTCATTGGACTCTGCCAAACTTAAGTCCTTGGAATGAGGTCCTGTTTGCCTCTCTTTAAGATGGATATTGACTGAAGACAAGTCTTCTACTCACCAACTGTGGGAACACAGGTTTGGAGAGCCATTTCTCTGTGTTTCTCAAACTCAAGTCTGGGAGAGTGAGACTGGGGAGGTCTCAAGAGGGAATCCGGAGGGGGGGATGGGGGGGAGGCAGGGTGGAGAGGCAACGTGGGGGGTGAAGGCAGGCTCAGGGCTGGACAGGCAGGAGCTGATCATAAACAGCCTGTGGGTGCTGGAGACAGGGAAGGATTCTTGGTGGTTTGGGTGTAACTTGAAATTCTGCCATTTTCCCTTCTTATCTCATCATCTAAAGGAAATCAGACAAGAGCGTGAGCTCATTCTAATAGAAGCCATCTTCACCTTCTGGTTCCTATCAATTAAATCCTCTCTCTTCTGTGGATCATCTTCAGAGACTCTGAAAGGCCTTTCTGGACTGGATGGCTTGGAGCTAATTAGGCTGCCAGTGCATGTTGGGAGCTGTCTCCAATGGCTGTAGAGCAGTTTCACACGCTTCGGCACCACTAAACTTGGATGGGAAACTCAGTTCTGCCAATTAGCCAGCTGTGTCACTGAGTATTTAGCCTGTCTGAGATGTCACCTCCTCATCTATAAATGGAACAATAGCAGTCCCGATCCCTGTACCCCTACACTTGCTAGACATTGCTCCTTGGAGCTGTGTTTTTCCTTGTCAGGAACAAAACTGACTTGAGCCAGGTGCCGGTGGTTCACACCTGTAATCCTAGCTACTCAGGAGGCTGAGAGCTGAGAATCTCAGTTCAAAGCCAGCTGTGGTAGGAATCTCCAGTGAACTTCAAAAAAGTCTGAAGTAGAAGTGAATAAAAGAGCTCAGGCCCTGATTTCAAGTCCCAGACCTGCATATTCTCTCCAACCCCCCTCCCTTTCTCTCTCTCTCTCTGTTGTGTGCACACACACAGAAACACAGACACACTGATTTAATTTTTTTTTGTCAATTGTGGAGCTTGAACTCAGGGCCTGAGCACTGCCCCTGAGCTCTTTTGCTCAAGGTTAGCACTCTAGCAATTTGAGCCTCGGGTGCCACTTCCAGTTTTTTGGTGGTTAGTTGGAGAAGAGTCTCACAGACTTTCTGCCCAGGCTGACTTCGAACTGCATCTCAGCTTCCTGAGTAGTTAGGATTTCAGGCATGAGCCACGGGTGCCTAGCTCTGATTTAATTTTTTCCTTTACCTACTCTTCCAGCAATCTCTTCCTCAGGAAATGTCCTCATTTTCAAACTCCTAGTTGGATGTTTACTATGGGTCTGGAACATTCCCCGAGGCTCACATGTTAAAGGCTTGGTCTCCCAAGTGATTTGGGGGAAGTAGTAGAACCTTTAGGAGGCAAGGCCTAGTGGGAAATCTTAGATCATTGGGGATTCCCTTGACTGGAATTGTGAGACCTGAGCCCCTTTCTTCTCTTCTCTTGCTGTGAAGTAAAAGCCCTGCTTCACCCTACGCTCCCCCCATGCTGTAGCACCTCCCTCAGGCCCCAAGTACAGGACCCAGTAGCCATGGATTGAAATCCAAAGTATGAACCCAGATCAACCTTTTCATTTTCTGGCATTATCTCAGACATTTCTTATAGTGACAGAAAACCAAAAAATGCAGTGTCTTAGGCAGAATGCTATAAAATGAATGGAGTCTCACTTCCTCCAGCAAGCCTCTCTGGGCAAGAACCCATCTCAAAGTGAATTAGAAACCCCTGCAAATGACTCCCTGCCAGGGTATGGGTCTCTCCCATACACACACACACACACACACACACACACACACACACACACACACACACACACACCTACATTTTAGTAGTGTGTTGCTCCATCTTTTACTAAACAATGAGGCCTTTGGAGGCTGGAGGAATGTCTTAACCTTTAGTAATCTCCAGAGCCTGGTGTGGGACTTGTTTTGGATAGTTTGAGAGAATCTACACCTCCATTATCTCCACCATCCTCCCAATTCCTGAAAGAAATCTATCCCAATAGAACAGTGTTTGCTTCAATTTAAGTCCCACAGCCACATCCCTAGGCCAGAGGACAGTTCTGAAGCCTTCCAGAAAATCTGAAATCTTCCAGAAATCTGATGTTAACACTGAGGATTGACTGTTACATAACCGTGACATACTCAGGAGACACGGAATAATGAATGACTCAAGAATTAACCCAGGCCAGACACCAGTGGCTCATGCCTGTAATCCTAACTACTCAGGAAGCTGAGATCTGAGGATCACAGTTCAAAGTCAGCCCCAGCAGGAAAATCTGTGAGACTCTTATCTCCAATTAACCATCAAAAAGCTGGAAGTAGAGCCAGCCTTGAGCAAAAAGGCTCAGGGACAGTGCTCAGGTCCTGAGTACAAACTCCAAGAGCAGCACACACACAAAAGTTATCACAGGAGCTGGGGGTGTAGCCCATGCTTAGCATGTTTTGGCATCAACCCCAAGCAACACATTAAAAGAAAACAAAACTGTCCTAGTTCTCTTTCTTCCCTCATACCACATCCTGAACTCTTCTGCCCTGACACCTGTATCATCACTTCCAGCTGCCCACCCTGCCACATGCCAAACCAGGCCCAGGGCATCAGCAAGAAGCAAGTGTTCCACCCTCCTCCCATGCTCTCTCCAGATGGGAAATGTCTTCTCACAGGACCAGCTCTGGTCGGGTTGCACAAGAGTTCCTTGCCCTCTTCTCCCATCTTCTTTCCATAAACTCTTCTGGAGAGTCCAGTGTTCCCCAGGGCTCTGTCTGCTCTGGTCCCTTGGCCTCAAGCCCCTCTTTTCTGCTGACCTCTGTTAGATCAGTGACTGGACCTGGCCATACAGTAACTATGGTTCTGTCTCCTTGCAACACAGACAAGAGGGGCTGGGGGTAACTCTGGCCTTTTTCACCAGAGAGAATGGATGCTTTCTCTCCTCAAGGGCAGAGAACAGGCCTTCAGGCAACGTCAGACCCCCCCTCCACCTGTCTTGACTTTACATTCCCTTTCAGGCTTCCAAGCCTGGGATGGGATGGGGTGGAGGACTTTATATCTCCTCATAAGGGTCCTTTTCCCTGTCTTCTCCATTTCCTCCTTCCAGATTGGCTGAGATATCTACCATTCACTTCTAGAAGTACACACACACATACACACACACACACACAACTGGCACCTGTGTCATCACTTCTGTCTGAATTACTAGTCCATACTAAACATGGACAAAATTGCTAACATTGTGTGTGTGTGTGTGTGTGTATGTATGTATATATATATATATATATATATATATATATATATATATTTCTGAAATTGGCTCTCGCCTTCAATATTTTACTTGACTCTTCTAAGAGCTGCCTAATATCCAATAGCAAGAATCTACCACAGGGGAAAAGAAGTGAACAGAGAGGATAATGGAGGTCAAAGATAGCCAAAATGTACGCCATGTACATGTGTGAAAATAGAACAGTGAAGCCTCTTTAGAATGTTTGGATAAGGGGATTTGGGGAAATGAAGGAGGACCACACAGAAGGTGAAGTCTGATCAAGTAAGGTATATATTATAGATATGTCAAAAATGATACTCTCGACCAATTAAAAGATCACTGAGAGAAAGATGGCGCCGAAAGAATAGGGAGGCACCCCGACTCGCACCAACTGAATAGCGAGCTGGGAACTCCAACACCCAACACCCCATCAAGAACCCAGCAAAACCAGCAGCCAGAAGCAGTGGAGAAATGCAGGAAAACAAAAAGGAGCAAAAAAGAAGAACCGAAAACCTACACGGAGCCGGAGATTCTCCGGGGCACCTCCCCCCACCAGCTGACCCTGGCCCAAACAGGGCCAGGCTGGGAAAGGGGAACCCGGCGATCGGCAGACAGGCTGCCAGGAGCGCAGAATTCATATAGCGGGAGACCCCACGGACACAAGGCAGGGTGCGGACCAAGACACACACCGGCAGAGACGAGAAGTTCGGGTCCACACCGGGTTCGGACAAGGGAACCCAGCGCGGCAGAAGGAGGGAACCGGGGAAGCCACCATGACACTTCGCCAACCCCTGAAGGGCCAACGGCTGCGCGGGACACACACACAAAAAGCAGCAAAAGTGAGTCCCCCATTATCCCCTCCCCCAACGGGAGACCAGCTATCAGAGACCCAAGCCCGACAAAGAAGCTAGATCTCCCTCCCTCCCCCTCCCCACCACAAGGGAACAAAGAACCCCCAAATCAGGCGGGAAGCTCCCATCAGGCGCTGGGAAGCCAGTTTAGCAGGGGAAGGGCGGAACAGCCCCAAGCCCCCACAGGTTCCTGAACTGGCAGAACTGGCCCCGCCCCCTTCCCAACAGGGGCCGGGGGACGGCCAGCAGGTCAAGCCCCACCCGAGGCGCCTGGACCCCGCAGACTCTTACAACTAAAATCACAGGCGCTGGTGGGCAATACCAGCCCAGCAGGGTCACCTGAGCCTGATCACGTTCCCCCGCTCGCAGCGGAGGCGAGGTCTGAGGGTGCCAAGCCACACCCGGACAGTCGATCCCACTGGACAAAACACATACCACCCCCCCAATGGACTCGCAGGAGGGTACAAGCACAACCCAACAACCCGGGGCTCACTCTGGGAGGCATATCCCGCTAAAGTGCCTGTTGTAGTGGACAACAGCGCACAGGACGGTGGGGCCCCCGGCGACAGCGCCCGCTCTGGTAGGCGTACCCTGCACTGGTGGGCGGGACCACAGCGGCAGCACCTGCTGCCGTAGATATGCCTACACAGGAGGGAGGAAAGAGCTACAAACCAAACCTGAGAAGCCATCCACAGATTTCCAGATGCGCAAATCACAAAGAAACATAACTCAGTTCATCAAAGGACAAGCCAACTCTCCAGCTCCAAAAAGCAGCACGACTGAAGAGGAGATGGAGACTGAAAAAGCAAATGAGGCCATGTTAACAGGAATGACCGAAAGCGTCAGAAATGAAATCAGAAAACAATTCCAGGAGTTTAGAGCGGAATTCTTGAAGGACACCCAGGAAGCCAAGAAAGAAATGGAAACAAAAATGGATACAATGCAAGCCTCGTTTAAAGAAATGGAAGCAAAAATGGATACAATGCAAGCCGCCTTTAAAGAAAATCTCCATATCCTGAGAATTGAAATGCATGAAAAAATAGATTTAAAATACAACTCTTTAAAGGAAGAAATTTCCACGATCAGAGCTGATATGACAACCATAAATAGCTTTCTGACATCCATAAACTCCGCAATTGAAACCATTAACACAAAGAGTGGACCATATAGAATCCAGAATCTCTCGCCTGGACGATGAAGCAGCTGACAACAACCAGAAAATGACCACACTCCAAGAAAAGGTGAAGCTTCAGGGAAGACTAATCCAGAAACCAATGGACAAAGACAAGAGATATAATCTGCGCATAATTGGAATAGAAGAAGGAGCCGAATACCAGAACAGAGGGCTTAATCATGTTCTCAATAAAGTTATTGCAGAAAACTTCCCCAATCTCACAGGGGACCCCATCCAGGTAACCGAAGCCTATAGGACACCTGGCAGGCCAGACCCCAGGAAAACCACCCCAAGGCACATAATATTCAAGGCTACATACCTCAAGATTAAAGAGCAAATTCTGAATTCAGCCAAAGCGAAGAAGGAAACTTTTTTCGATGGGAAGAGGATTCGAATAACATCCGACTTATCCACACAAACTTACCAAGCTCGAAGTGAGTGGAAGAACACCATCCAAGTACTTCAGAATAACAATTTACAACATCGGATCAAATATCCAGCGAAATTGGAGTTCACATTCGAAGGGAGAATCAGATCTTTCCACACCAAAGAGGAGCTAAAGGAGTATGTGAATAAAAAACCAGCCCTACAGTGAATATTAAGAGGGGAACCCCACCCAACAGAGATCGTACAAGACACACAGACAGAATCAGAAAGAAACTTCAATAGCCAAAGTCCAGCAGAAGGACCAGCTCACTAAAGACAAGAAGAAAAAAAAAAGAGGAAAAAACAGCCCAACAAGAAAATGGAAGGAGAAAAAACACCCTTATCCTTGATCTCTTTAAATATAAATGGCTTAAACTCCCGATTAAGAGGAGCAGACTGGCTGAATGGATTCGCAAACAAAAAGTTGACATCTGCTGTCTACAAGAGACCCACCTTACAGCAAAGGACAAAAACAGGCTTCGAATGAAAGGATGGAGCAAGATCTACCAAGCAAATGCACCCACCAAAACAGCAGGTGTAGCCATTCTGATCTCAGACAAGCTGGACTTCTCTTTAAAGTCCACTCAAAAAGACAAAGAAGGACACTACATATTAATACAAGGAAAAATCCAGAATCAAGAAGTCACGGTGATAAATGTATACTCACCGAACAAAAGAGGCCCGACATATGTCAAGCAAATTCTCACAGAATTACAGAGCAAGATAGACGCAAACACAATCATAGTGGGTGACTTTAATACTCCTCTCTCTCCAAGAGACAGATCCAACACCCAGAGGATTAGTAAGGGAGCTGAGGACCTAAATAACACCATTTCCCAAATGGATCTAACAGACCTATATAGAACCTTTCACCCTATAGAGACCCAATACACCTTCTTTTCAGCAGCCCATGGATCATAGCCCACACAAAGAACCTCAGCAAATACAAAAGTATTGACATCGGGGCTGGGGAGATAGCCTAGTGGCAAGAGTGCCTGCCTCGGATACACGAGGCCCTAGGTTCGATTCCCCAGCACCACATATACAGAAAACGGCCAGAAGCGGCGCTGTGGCTCAAGTGGCAGAGTGCTAGCCTTGAGCGGGAAGAAGCCAGGGACAGTGCTCAGGCCCTGAGTCCAAGGCCCAGGACTGGCCAAAAAAAAAAAAAAAAAAGTATTGACATCATCCCATGTATTATATCTGATCACAGTGGATTTAAGGTAACCCTCAACAAAAAAGGAAACCACAGACCGTATACACACTCTTGGAGGCTAAACCCCACGCTGCTATCCAACACTTGGGCCACAGACCAAATTAAAGATGAAATCAACGAATTCATAAGCCACAATGACAAAGAAAACACATCACAAAGAAACCTATGGGACACAGCTAAGGCAGTACTGAGGGGCAAGATCATTGCACTCAGCACCCACATTAAAAGAATGGAAGCAGAGCAGGTGAATACCCTCACGATGAAACTAAAACAACTGGAGAAACAAGAAACGACAGAATCTAAAACGACTAGGAGGGGAGAGATCACAAAGATTAGAGAAGAGATAAATCTGATTGAAAATAGAAAGACCATTCAACAAATAAATAAGACTAAAAGCTGGTTCTTTGAGAAAATAAACAAAATTGACAGACCCCTTGCAAGACTTACAAAAAAAAGAAGAGATTCATATACGTAAAATCAGGGACTCCACCGGAAAAATTACAACAAGTACACACGATATTCAAACAATCATAAGGAGCTATTTCCAAAACCTCTACTCAGCAAAAAACAGAAATGGATCAATTCTTAGAGAAGTACAAATTGCCCAAACTGAACCAAGAAGAAATAAATCAACTAAATAAACCAATAACTTACGATGAAATACAGGAGGTAATCAAGAACCTCCCTACTAAGAAAAGCCCAGGCCCAGATGGATTCACCAACGAATTCTACAAAACCTTTAGTGAGGAGCTAATACCAATACTCCTCAAACTCTTCCGTGAAATAGAAACAGAGGGAGAAATCCCAAACTCATTCTACGAAGCTAATATCATACTCATTCCCAATCCAGGCAAAGACCCAACAAAAAAGAGAACTACAGACCAATATCACTAATGAACACAGACACAAAGCTCCTCAATAAAATATTAGCTAATAGGATCCAGAAACTGATCAAGAAAATCATACATCATGACCAAGTAGGCTTCATCCCACAGTCACAAGGATGGTTCAACATCTGTAAATCAATCAACGTAATTCACCACATAAACAGATCTAAAATTAATAATTACATTGTTATCTCAATCGATGCCCAAAAAGCCTTTGACAAAATACAACATCCATACCTATTAAAAGCTTTGGAGAGAACAGGAATAGATGGAACATTCCTCAAAACAATAAAAGCCATATACAACAGACCAACTGCTAACATCATATTAAATGGAGAGAAACTTAAATCATTCCCCCTAAACTCAGGAACAAGACAAGGATGCCCACTCTCCCCACTTCTGTTCAACATAGTGCTGGAATCCCTAGCCATAGCAATAAGGCAAGAGGAGGACATCAAAAGGATCCACATCGGCAACGAAGAAATCAAGTTATCCCTATTCGCAGACGACATGATCTTATATCTGAAGGACCCAAAAAACTCAGTACCCAAACTCCTACACCTAATAAACCAATTTGGCAAAGTAGCAGGATACAAAATCAATCCACAAAAGTCAGCAGCTTTTCTGTACACCAGCAATAGACAAACAGAAAAGGAAATTATGGAAACAATTCCATTTACAGTAGCCAAAAAAAGAATAAAGTACCTAGGGATCAACTTAACCAAGGACGTGATGGACCTATTCAATGAAAACTACAAAAATCTAATAAGGGAAATCAAAGAAGACACAAGGAGATGGAAAGACCTCCCATGCTCATGGGTAGGCAGAATCAATATAGTGAAAATGGCCATATTGCCCAAATTGTTATACAAATTCAATGCAATAACTATCAAAATCACAGCCACATTCTTCACTGAAATAGAGAAACTAATCCATAAATTCATATGGAACAGCAAAAAACCTAGAATAGCCAAAGCAATTCTAGGCAAAAAAAAATAGTGCAGGAGGTATCACAATACCAGACTTCAAGCTCTACTACAAGACCATCATAACAAAAACAGCATGGTATTGGTATAAAAACAGATCGGGGGGCTGGGGATATGGCCTAGTGGCAAGAGTGCCTGCCTCGGATACACGAGGCCCTAGGTTCGCTTCCCCAGCACCACATATACAGAAAACGGCCAGAAGCGGCGCTGTGGCTCAAGTGGCAGAGTGCTAGCCTTGAGCGGGAAGAAGCCAGGGACAGTGCTCAGGCCCTGAGTCCAAGGCCCAGGACTGGCCAAAAAAAAAAAAACCAAAAAAAACCCAACAAAAAACAGATCGGAAGACCAGTGGATTAGAATTGAAGACCCAGAAATAAAACCTAATTCTTACAGCCAACTGATATTCGACAAAGGAGCTAAAGACATACAATGGAATAAACATAGCCTCTTCAACTACTGGTGCTGGGAGAACTGGGCAGCCATATGCAGAAAACTCAAAGTATACCCAAGCCTATCACCATGCACCAAGATCAACTCAAAATGGATCAAGGACCTCAACATCAGACCTGAATCCTTGAAACTACTGAAGGACAGATTAGGAAAGACACTAGAACTTATAGGCACAGGAAGGAACTTCCTGAATAGAGTCCCAGGGGCACAACAAATAGGGGAAAGACTCAACAAATGGGACTACTACAAATTAAAAAGTTTCTGCACAGCTAAGGTCATAGCCACCAAAATAGAAAGACAGCCAACGATATGGGAAAGGATATTTACCAGCACAGCAACAGACAAAGGCCTGATATCGGTCATCTACAGAGAACTCAAAAAACTAAGCCCCTCCAAGCCCAATAAACCTATTAGGAAATGGGCAAAAGAGCTAAAGAGAGACTTCACAAGAGAAGATATAAAAATGGCAAAGAAACACATGAGGAAATGCTCAACATCCCTGCTAGTAAAGGAAATGCAAATAAAAACAACCCTGAGATACCACCTCACCCCAGTTAGAATGGCCTATACTCTGAACTCAGGAAACAACAAATGCTGGAGGGGCTGTGGGGAAAGAGGAACCCTTCTCCATTGTTGGTGGGAGTGCAAATTAGTACAACCACTTTGGAGAACAGTATGGAGGTTTCTCAAAAAGCTCAATATAGACCTACCCTATGACCCAGCCATACCACTCCTAGGCATCTATCCTAAACAGCAAAACCCAAGATATCAAAAAGACATTTGTACTTCCATGTTTATCGCGGCACAATTCACAATAGCCAAAATATGGAAACAACCCAGATGCCCCTCCACAGACGAATGGACCAAAAAAATATGGTACTTATACACAATGGAATACTACATAGCGATTAGGAATGGTGAAATATTGTTATTCGCAGGGAAATGGTCAGAACTCGAACAAATAATGTTGAGTGAGACAAGCCTAGAACACAGAAAACAAAGGGGCATGATCTCCCTGATATATGACTGTTAACAAAGGGAGACGGAGAGACAGTAGAGACCAAGTCTGTGAACACTGTATATGTGCTTGATACATTGTATATTGCATATGGGTCTACCTGACCTAGACAAGGGATGAAAAAACAGGTTGTAAGATATCACAAGAAATGTACACACTGCCCTACTATGTAACTGCACCCTCTTTGCACAACACCTTGTAAAAACATTTATGTTCAATTAATAAAAAAAAAAGGATACTCTCTTGTACAATTGACTAATGCTAGTGAAAACTGTAGAAGAAGAAAACAATATAGCAGGAGGTCTTTGATGAATCCTGTCAATGGGCACTAGGTTGTTTTCGGATGACTAGTACAATGTTTCAAAGAACATCCCTCCCTCCCTCCCTCCCTCCCTCCCTCCCTCCCTCCCTCCCTCCCTCCCTCCCTCCCTCCTTCTTTCCTTCCTTCCTCTTTTCTCCTCTTTCTGCCTCTGTCTCTCTCTTCCTTCCCCCCTCCACCCCCCACCAGGTACTGGGGCTTGAACTTGGAAAGCTCTTCCATCAGTTTTTCTCACTCAAAGCTAGTACTCTACCTCTTGATCCACAATCACCCTTCTGGGCTTTTGCTGGTTGACTGGAGATAAGAGGCTCATGGATTTTTCTGTTCACACTGGTTTCAGACATCCATCTTGAGATCTTAGCCTCCTGACTAGGTAGGATTATAGGTGTTAGCCACTGTCTTCTGTGAACAACTTGACGAAGACATGTAAGAGCAACTTAGGACAAAAACCCCAAGGAGATTTGCTTGCTTGGATGGCAAAGGCACTCATTTAGAATAGCAAGGCCTAAGTGCTCTCCATAATGCAAGTATCTTTTCACACTTGTGCCAGCAGGGCTGTGTCCCCCAGTGGTCCCTCCCTTTTCCTCCCCTCCCCAATTAGTGGGGGTGCTCTGATCTTCAAATGCCTTTAGGGGGTGGGGAGAAGGGAATTAGAGGAGGATCCCAGGGCTACTAGTACTTAATGAATAACCCTTTGTTTTGCTGATAGTCCCACTGGGGTTTTGACATTCTGTTTTAGTTTTGTTTTGTCTTTTCCTGGCCTTTGGCTGTGACCGGTGGGGGGAGAAGGAGAACAGAATCTGCCAGTGAACTAAAGGGTTTGGCTGTTGACAGAAACAATGGCCTTAGTCCCAAGTCTCATTTCACACATTCATTCATAAAATCTGCTGAGTTTACCGACTACTTTCCATGAATCCGTGTACTGGAAGGGGAACATTCCTAGAGAAAACGTGCAAAGAGATTTGGTGTGAGGAATGAGAAGGAGACTGACACTGGAAAGAGAGTTGGCAAAGAGGGGAAGGCTTTTGATTTTCCTTCCTTCCTTCCTTCCTTCCTTCCTTCCTTCCTTCCTTCCTTCCTTCCTTCCTTCCTTCCTTCCCTCCCTTCTTGCCTCCCTCCCTCTTTCCTTCCTTCTTTTCTCTTTTCCTTCCATATTTTCTTGTCTCTTCTTTTTTTGTTGTTGCTGGAGATCAAAACCAGCTCTTCCTCCATACTACACAGGTGGTCCTTTTGAAATGCATCTTAAAAGCAGTGAGAAACTATTGTAGAATTCCCACCAAAGGTAGGATTTATTTTGTGCTTTTAAAACATAATGCATTTCTTTTGGAAAAAAAAAGTACTCAATACCTGACCTATGTAACTGAAACCCCTCTGTACATCAACTTTATAATAAAATTAAAAGAAAAATAAAACATACATTTAGGCAGGCACTAGTGGCTCATGCCTTAATCCTAGTTACTCAGAGGCTGAGATCCCAGGATTGTGGTTTGAAGCCAGTGTGAGGAGAAAGGTCCCTGAAACTCTTATTTCTAATTAGCCATTCAAAAATCAGAAGTGGAGCTGTAGCTTAGTGCAGTAGAATGCTAGCCTTAAGCAAAAAAGCTCAGGGACAGCCCCTAGGCCCTGAGTTCAAGCCCCAATGACTGGCCAAAAAAATAAAAAGATTTAGAGATGTGGCTCAAGTCATAGAGCGCCATCCTTGAGTGAAAAAGCTAAGCAAGAAAGCAAAGCCCGGAGTTCAAACTTCAGTAGTGGCACACACATACACACCCTACATTTCCTCTGGAGAACCCCAGCAGTTGACTATGGAGTTGTGTTATAACAGAATTTGATGGTGAGATGCAGAGAGAAGCCACATTTAGAGAGGTTGAATTGGGAGTTGTTATTGGAAAGCCAGCTACTGGGAGAGGACACATGTCTTCCCCCCCCCCCCAACTTGAAATTTTGAATACACCTAATAGTGTTAAGAAACAGCCATGAGGGTAGCAAAGAAAGAACAGAAACTTGGGGAGCCAGGGGTCAGGAGGGGGAAAAACTGGGAGAAAATGAAGGAAGGGGTAAGACTGTTCAAAAGAAATGTACTCAATGTCTGACTTATATAACTGCAACCTTCTGTACATCACCTTTACAATAAATAAATAAAAACTAAAAAGTGAAAGAAAAAAATTTCTAACTTCTCGAGTAGAAAATTGAAGACAGAAAGCCAAGAATGAGATTGTGAATCCTTTGTCATTGTGTGTCTTCATGTACTGCTTCTGTATGCATACAGTACCTTTTGAAATAGTACTAAAAATAAAAGGGGAAGAACAGAAAAACAATCTCAACAAAACTGATCAGTTCTAATGGAGAGTTGAAGCTGAACACCATGGTGACCTGAGGAGAGTCAGGAGACATGGAGCAAAATGGTGCTGAGGTGGTGGGGCCTAGTTAGGGTCATGGTCAGGGGTCATGGCCATAGGGAACAGGAGAGTTCAGTCTCTCCAGTTCATGGCAGAGGTTTGGCAGGTCCAGTTACCTATTGTCCAAGTCCCCTGTCTCTAGGAATCCAGACACATGCCTATCACCTGGGGGTAGGACTCCAACTCCAAGAGTTTTTGGACATTTCCTATCAACCCCCACATTGCCAAGATGGTACCAGTTAGAGCCAGTATCCTTATTTCAGCTGGAGGACAGAACTAGGGTCAACCTTGGGTCCAACTGGGAAGCTTTGGGCAGTGGGTCTCTGGGTCCCTACTTCCTCTGGATAATTCATGTTCCTCCTTTAGTCCTGGTTGGAGGCTAAGATTAAATGACAATGACCTTGAAAATGAGCAAGTGTTGCTACAAGAGCAGTAAGCCAACCTGGCTCCTGGTGACCAGCCTCCAGCAATGCTGACCCCTGGGAAAAGGCTGCCACAGTCCTTGTGGGAAGAAGGGATTGATGAGAAGGAACCAGCAGGAAGCCTCAGGACTTTGCTTCCCCCTTTCCCTCCCTCCACTTCCATACAGTCCACTCAGGGCCCAGGAAAGATGTAGAGGCTTTTCAATTGCACTTGCTGTTTCAGAACTGGATTGACATCATAGATGGAGCATATCCTTTTTTCTCTTCTTTTATTTTTATTTTTCTGTTGGTTCTAGGGCTTAAACTCAGGCCTGGGTGCCATCTCAGAGCTTTTTTTTGCCCAGGCCTAGTACTCTACCACTTGAACCACAGCTGCACTTCTGTGGGTTTGGTGACTAATGGATATAAGAGTCTCACAGACTTTCCTCCTAAACTGGCTTTGATGTGTGATCCTCAGATTTCAACCTCCTAAGTAGCTTGGATTACAGGTGTGAACCACTGGTGCCCAGCTTTTTAAAAATTTATTTGTTTGTTTTATTTTACTGTCTCCTCCTTTTCCATTAAAAGCTGCCCTGGAAGAGAGTGCCCACTGCCTCCCACCTTGATTGAGATGAAGTTTCACTGTGTTGCCCAGGCAGCTAACCTCATGCCTCAGCCTTCCAAGTAGCCAGGAGTACAGATATGAATAACTGCACTCAGCTTGTTCTTCATTTTTCACAAGCAGGAGATGGGTCTCGGAAGTGGGATGCTCAAGGGTACGTACCTGTGAGGCCAGGACCAGAGTCTACTTCTAGCTCTCTTTATCTTTCCTTGGTTTCTATTGGCCTTTCTAGCTGGCTCCAGAATACCTGTGAGTCCTTCACTCAAGAGGTGAGAGATTTGTAATCTGGCTATAACTGAAGCTACTGGTCCCCTCCCTGACACATGTGCCATCTTCTGTTCAGATTCATTTGTCTTCTCTCCTACCCGTGGGTCCTGCTTTGGTCCAGAAGAGACATAGAAAGAGACAAATCAGTCACTGTGGGACCTTTGGCAAGATTGTTTCTAAACCCAAGCCAGGTTCCCCAGACAAGAGGTTGTTATCAAAACATGTCCTAGGGTCCACCCTGACCCCCAAAGGCCATTACAAGTAAGTCACTCAGCTTCCCCATCAATAATTATCTCCTGGGCTTGCTATGAAAATGAAATAGGCAGAGTCAGATGCTTAGGTTAGAATCCAGCAAGTGTAGAAGCAATGGGGATTCTGTCTTGTTCTCAGGGGGCCTACAGTGTAGCAGAGGGACACACTTCTGAAGAGAGGACCACCAGTCCAGATCCTTGCTGGGCCAGAGTTAAGCCAGGCTCTGAATCTTCTCCTAAGCCCATCCGGACGTTTCCCACAGACTCCAGGTTTAGCAAGAACCTTGCTAATGATCTAAGTTAGTAGAAAAGCAGCCAACCAGGGAACTGAGGCCCAAAGAACTTGCCATGGCAGGATAAGCTGATAAATGCAAACCTGCCTGATAACCAAATGGGAGCAGGGGGCTACCAAAGAATGAGAGAATACAAAGGACAAAAGAATGAGGAAATAAGGATGGGGCAGTAAATCTTTAGCATCAAAACTTTACAGGAAACAGGAAAATAAAACCCACCAAGCGTAAAGCCATCCAATGCTACCTCACCTACAAGGCCAACCTCTGTAATAAGGAAGATGGCCAAGATGGCTTCCATGGGTGAAAGTGCTATCTTCCCATGGCATACCTAAGCCACTAGGTGCTGGCCTTGAGCTTTTTTTTGCTCAAGGCTAGCACTCTACCACTTTGAGCCACAGAGCTACTTCTGCCTTTCATGGTTAAATGGGGATAAGAGTCTCACTGGGCCATTTCTGCCCAGATTGGCTTTGAACTGTGGTCCTCAGATTTCAGCATTCTGAGTAGTAGGATTACAGATGTGAATCACCAGCGCCTGGCTACATATTTCTTTTCTTTTCTTTTCTTTTCTTCCTTCCTTCCTTCCTTCCTTCCTCCCTTCCTTCCTTCCTTCCTTCTTTTCTTTCTTTCTTTCTTTCTCTTTCTTTCTTTCTTTCTTTCTCTCTCTCTTTCTTTCTTTCTTTCTTTTTTACTTCCTTCCCTCCTTACTCTCTCTCTCTGTCTTTCAAGCAGAGAAGAGTTTATTGGGAGGAGAGAAAACTGCCAGCCCACACAAGATAGAGGCACATGGAACAGAGGGGAAGAAGAAGAGAAAAAGAGAGAAAGAGAGCTACATATTTCTTTTCTAATAAACTCTCTTATCACCTTTACTTATGTTCATGCCTGGCTTGAGTTTTCTTCTTGCCAGAAACAAGGTCTGAGGTTGTTTAACTGCTCTAAACTTTCTGATAACATATTTGGTGCACTGGCTGGGAAGTTAGGGACTAAATATGTCTTTTTCTGACTTGAACTCATCAAAAGGTTCCACTAAGTCCATTTATCAAGAACCCCCTCACTATTTTTTTTCAAAAATTACTTTTGCAGAAAGGTGTGCCATCAGCCAAAAATTTGACAAACAAGTACACAGAGCATGCAGACTTGCTCCCTTATTTATCTCTAACATAGCAGGCCCTGCCCCTTTGCTCAGATTGGTTGAGCTCAGGTTCACAATCTGCTTTGAATGGGGTAAAATGTGTTTACATAAGGTAACTTTGGAATAAGATGAACAGTACACAAGTGTTGTCGGGATCTGAACGATCCCTTTGTCCCCGATCTCCTGGGGAGAATGCTTGAACCCTAAAATCTATGAAAGAGCACTCGGCCTTACCTTCCTCCGGCAGAAGGACAAGGCATACTCTCGTGGACTTGCGCTAAATTGAGGAAAGTTTGCTGAAGCCTCCCCTCCCGCCAGTCCCCTCACATGTTACCAGGAGTGGGGGCAGAAAGAAGGCATCAGGGACAGGCTGCGATGGTGGGATGCGTCTCAGCCCCCAGAGGGTAGGACAGAGAAATTTATTACGCTGACAAAGGCGGAAGGGGAAGGGCTTGGGGTGACTGATTGGCTGACTGTGCTGTCACTCAAGTGATCCTGAAACTTCCTTTCTGGGTTGGGCAAATCTATCATGGTGGCATGCACGTGTTCGCCTCCCAAGGCGGGGGGGGGGGGGGCTTCTTTTCTGGTTGAGGCTGAAAGGTGGGAGGGGCTCCCTCCCATTGTCCCAGGGCTGGGGGAAGGGCAGCGTCTCGCTCTTGGTGCCCTTCTTCCACCAAGACCAAAACAGTCCCCAACAAAGTGTTGTGCTTTAAATTGCTGGGCTTCGCTCTATCCCTCCCCACACTCATGGGGAGGGGTCCTGGGCTTATCTATCTCCTCTGCTGGGCATCCATACTCACTCTCTCACGTCCCCCCTCGCCGGTAGGGATCAGATGCTGGAGCGGGGAGCCGGATTAGCCTTGGGCCACGTGTGGTCTCGAGACTTCCATACTCTCCAGCCCAAGGAAAACAAGAGCACGGGAAGTCTCGGAGATCGTCTCTGGGATGGTTCTTATTTATTCAAATGAGAAGCCACAAAGATATACTCCATAGGCAGGCACAAGGAAAGGGAGAACAGATTGGCCATGAGGGGTGTCCATCAACTGATGTCAGGGGACCTCCCTCGTGGGCGGAGGCCCAGCCCCCCAAGGATTTGGTTTCTGGGGTACCCCGCCATCAGGCCATCAGACATGTGCTCACCCCAGGAGCAGGGGCTTCTCTTCCTGTTAAAGGCAGGAAGGAGAGGGACAGGCCAAGGTCAGCTGTGGCCTCTTAAAGGCACAGCTGACCCCAACACACAAGTGATTATTTTTCACCAATCTGAGGTGTGAGTATCTTCGTTCCATCTTGAAAAGAAACCAATTTAAGATAAAACCTTACATTTACCCCTCACCTTTTATATCTGACCAAGTTCCTCTCTCCCTCATCCCCAGAGGATGTTTAGTCACTTGACCTGCAATAACAACTCCCTGTTAGAATGGCTTAGCCAGAATCTCCCACCCCCACCTCCCCCCTTCCTTGGTTCTTCTTAACTATTTTTCCTACATCAGCCTGTGAATCCCCACTTGTCCACACTGTTGCCAGAATCCTGCCTCACCTTTCTTCCTGATTGCTACAACAGTTAAGGTGGGCTATACCTACCATGGTCTGTCCCACTGTGCTTTGGCAAATATTATTGGGCACTTTTTATTCATTTTTTTTCATTTCTTTCTTTCTTTCTTTCTTTCTTTTTTTTTTTTTTGCTAGTCCTGGGCCTTGAACTAAGGGCCTGAGAACTGTCCCTGGCTTCTTTTTGCTCAAGGCTAGCACTCTACCACTTGAGCCACAGTACCACTTCTGGCCTTTTCTATATATGTGGTACTGAGGAATCAAACCCAGGGCTTCATGTATGCTAGGCAAGCACTCTACCACTAGGCCACATTCCCAGCCCCTGAGCAATTTTTCTTTCACCTCACACATCCTCCATAAATTTTGTCCTTGCATTTGTGTGTGTGTGTGTGTGTGTGTGTGTGTGTGTGTTTGTGTGTGTGTGTGTGATATGCACCAGAACTGGGGCTTGAACTCTGGTTCTGGAGCTCTTACTCCCCCACCTCCACTGTAAGCTAAGATTCTCAGATCTCACTGTGCTGAGTAGCTAGGACTCATTAGCACCAGCTTGGCCCCGTATTTCTGAAACCAAAGAGGCCCATGTCCAGCTCCTAATAACTTCTGACTGACAACTGGGGAAAGACTGCTCTTGGTTTTCAGCAAACTTGGAAAGTGAAAGCCGGAAATTCTATTCCTGAAGTGGAATTCCTGAAGTGATTCCTCTCCTTCCCCCTCCCTCCCCTAGCTACACGGTCCTCAGTTAAATGTACTTCTGCATCTTAGCACTTGGCCTTGATTTCCATGTGAAGGAAAGAAAGGGGAACTGTTAGATGGATACAAACATCAGACATGATATGTGGCAGACAACATGTATCATATCATGGCACTTTTTCCTGGGTCCCTGCTCAGAATCCTATGTCAAGTAGCAAGGGAATGCCTCATGCACAAATGAGCATTGCCAATCACACTTAATTCTGTGCTCATGCCTACTAGCAGAGACCAATGAGGGGCATGAGTTGATGTGTGGGCCCTCATTGACCAATCCTGCTCCCAGGTAGGAGAATGAACAAAGCATGAAGAGTACTTCCTTGGAGCACATCATCAGACTCCCAGCTTGGGACCCCTTTCTATGGGGAGTTGGTACCATATTTTGCTTTCAATAAACCTTCTGACTTACTGTGTTCCACTACTCTTCAGCCTGTTCATTCTTTACCTGGTGAAGAAATGAACCCATACCCCTTGGCACCATCACCAAGCATGGCCTGCTGTGGGTCCTGAAGGACTGAGGCAGGGTATGTGGATCTTTGGGAAGGTCCCAGGGCCAGGTGGGTGGTAGGCCCCAGCTTTGGGCAGCACAGCAACCTGAAGAACACCCTGTGAACTTGTCACGTGCCCCCCTCCCAACAGTCTCCAGAGCAGGGATGACCCCAGGCCAACTGGGAGCTTTGCTTCTCTGCATTGTATTTCCTTGTATTTTGGGGACCACGGGGGATCCACTAAAGAGCAGTAAGAGGGCACTATCATGAGGAGAAAAGAGCAGGCACCAAAGGAGGTAGGGCAATACTTGCTGGATAATAGACTGCATATAAAATGGTGGTCTTAATGAGACTGTCGCCTTGGCTCATCATAGCCATCTTATGTTGCATATGTGAACTCTATGACATTTGCACAAATACAAAATCATTTTGGCCCCCATTTCCCCAAGTGAGTCCTTTTATTAGACTCAGATGCAAACAATGCCAGGACTCAAGAGGGCTTTCCAGAGGAAGTGACTCATAAGCAGTGTTTTGCTGGATGAATAGGAGTTTGCTAATGAAACAGAAAAAACAAGTTATTTTAATCACTTTCCTCAGTTTCCCTCACCATACAAGCTGGAACATTCATGCAAGCCCTAAGAATTCATGCAAGCCTTAAGAGATCTGACCCCCCATCAAGATTGCTACCCCCCCTCCCACCATCCCAGATCAAGGCCTCTACTGCCCTTTCATGTCATCAGTGGGATGGCACAGGTTTCTGGCTCCCTTGGGCTTCTCTGGGTTTTACAAGCCCAGCAATGAGCACAGTTCTCCATCCCGTCTCAAACGTTTTGGGTTCAGCAGAGTGCTTATAGATTGCTTTTGTCAAACCCCGTTCATTCTCCTGGGGCATGAGATTTATTCAGTCCCAGGCCTTGCCGACTTGGCTCTTATTTGCCATTACCTGCAGAAATAGATTTCTTGGGCCCAGTTCCCAGAGGAGCGATGCTAGGTCATTACTTGGTGAATTGTTGGGCTGTAAAGGAGCCGTTTCTCTCACTGACTCCTCAACAGTGACTTGATTCCCTGCTAGGATCATCCGTTGTAGTGTCGCCGCTGATGGCTTGCTTCGGCATGCAAAGTGGACACTGGGGATTGGTTGTGGGTGCACAGGAACACCTCCCTTGCCTGTTCTCACAGAGTTCACCATTGAAGCAGAAGAAAGGGGCAAAGAGGCCAACAGGAACGTTGAGTCTTTCAACAGATGACCCCTTGAGGGTGAAATAAACCAGAGCCTGGTGCTGGAGTGCCTGGGTTCTCACAGCTTCCGCATGCATAGGAAGGTCTTCAGGCCACCAGGACCAGGTGACATCACCTATACTCTTGCCAGTGTTGTGAACCAGCCACCCACAAGGAAGTTCACGTCTTCATCCTCCTCAAGAGGACTCTATCCTGGTGCTGAATGCTTGCCTGGCAGCAGAGCTGTTCTGAGCAAGGCTCCTGGCCTCAGGACCCTTGAAAGGCAAGCTGGGGGTGGGGTCAAATCAGTCAAATCTGCTTATACCCCAGGGGATTTATGAGTCTTGAAGCATGCTATAGTGTAGTAGTTAAACCGAAAGTTGCTAATTTGTGTGTGCTGGTTCTGGGGCTTGAACACAGGGTCTAGGCACTGTCCTTTAGCTTTATCACTTAAGGCTGATACTCTACCATTTGAGACACAGTTCTGGTTTATTTTGTTGTTGTTGTTTTTCTGGTGTGGGGCTTGAACTCAGGGCCTGGGTGCTATCCCTGAGCTTTTTTCTTTTTCTCATTCTGATTTTTTTTTTATTAATTAAAAATGTTTTTGACACGGTGTTGTGCAAAAGGGTACAGTTACATAATAGGGCAGTGTGTACATTTCTTGTGATATCTTACACCCTGTTTTTCTTTCCCTTCACTAGATCAGTTAGACATGTATACAATACACAGTGTATCAAAAACATATACAGTGGCCTATGCCAAAGAAAATTCACTTAGGACTTTAAATGTAATGTCAACAATAGAGTTTGCTTATCCTTGTCTTATATGAACATACATACATAGCTTTTGAGCTATTGTGATCCACTGAGAGGTCTATTTTTGACCTTTATATGTTGAGTAGTTGTTTGGTTTTAGTTACATAATGTAGGGTCGCTGACCCAAACCTGAGGGAAATACCATTTGACAAGAAGTTTTTGGTTTTGCAGACCTGGTCTCTACTGTCTCCCCCTCTCCCCACCTTAACAGTCATATATCAAGGAGATCATGCCCCTTTGTTTTCTGTGTTCTAGGCTTGTCTCGCTCAACATTATTTGTTCAAGTTCTGACTATTTCCCTGCAAATACCAATATATTCCTGAGATTTTTTGCTCAAGGTTAGTGTTCTACCACTATGAGCCACAGTTCCACTTCCGGTTTCCAGGGGGTTAATTGAAGGTAAGAGTCTCATGGACTTTCCTGTCCTGGCTGGTTTTGAGCTGTGATCCTCAGATCTCAGTCTCCTGAGTAGCTAGGATTTTAGGTGTGAGCTATTGGCGCTGGCTTGAAGATGGCTTTCTAAGTAGTGTGTCTGTTTCTTCTAAGCTTGTGGTGGCAGTAACTTACTGTCTTGTCCTTATTTTCTCCTTCTTTCTTCTTCAGTCTTTTGTAGCCTTTGGCCAACACTTCTGCCAGGCAGGTCTTGATTTAGCAACTTATCCTGTCATCTGCAAGTTGCATAAGCCATAGTTCTCGGAGTGTCTGCTTTTCTGTTCACTTGTATCACTCCCAGAGATTGGACTCTATCAGAGACATTTCTGGTCGTCACAACTCAGAGGAAGGAGGAGAGTGCATTCATTGAGCAGCAGCCAAGGTTGCCATTAAACATCACAGAGTGTGCTCATGTCCTCATAACAGGAACCACAGGCCCCCCATCCCACAGTGCTGAAGGATAAACAACCCTCAGTTAGGAGAGCAAGTCCCAATCTAGTTTCTAAAACCAAATCAAACCACATTTATCTCTTGGGAGGATGGTGTTTAAGAGAAGACAGGGCTGGAAGGCAGGGTGGGGGCAGGGGACATTCGCTCCCTGGCACGGGAAGCAGCTTGTTCTGTGACCACAGGAAAGGGCCACACCTGGGCCGCCCAGCAAGATGGCCACGAGCCACCTGTGACCACTGAATACAACCAAAGGTGAAACCCATACATTTGATTTCATTTCGGCTAGTTGGCATGGAAGTATTGATAGCCTTGTGGCCCACTTGTGGAGCCCCTGTAAAGTACAGCTCCCCCATGTCACAGGGAGCTGCTACAAGGGGAAGAGCCTCCTTTAAGCTGGATTTCCCTGTAAATGAGAGACTCAAGGTGGAAGCTGAGGCCAAGCCACCTGCTATGCCCAGCCGTCTGTGCCTAGGTACCATGCATCCCTGCAGATCTGGACTGGAGTCCAGCAGCTCCTCCCACAGAGCTGGAGCCCATTCCGTTCCTATGGGCCTAAGGCACTTGGCCAGACTCTTTAATTCCTGGGCCAGCTACAGAAAAAGGTAAACCAGCCCACATTGGGAAAGACTCTGGCCAGGTGAAGAATTCTTTTTTTTCGGGGGGGTGGGGGGAGTGTTGTTGGTCATGGGGCCTGAACTCTATGCCTGGGCGCTGTCCCTGAGCTCTTCAGCTCTAGGCTAGGGCTCTACCACTCGAGCCACCGCACCACTTCCAGTTTTCTGGTGGCCAATTGGAGATAAGAGTCACATTGGCTTTCCTGCTTGGGCTAGCTTTGAACTGCGATCCTAGGATCTCAGCCTCCTGAGTAGATTACAGGTGAAGAATTTTTGTGTGTTTAAAAAAAACTTCTTAAAAATTGTTATTATAAAGTTGATGTACAGAGAGGTTACAGTAAAGAGGTAAAGAGTACATTTCCTTTTGGACAATGTCACCCCTTCCCTGGCTCTCTCTGTTTTCCCCTCCCATTCCCACCCACAAGTTGGATGGTTCATTTTTCATGTGGTTCCCAGGGAGTACCATGGGTGCATTTGTTCCAGGTGGAGGATTTAGACACTGACGCCTCCTGGACCCCAATGCTGGAGCCTTAGGGAGGCAGAAGCCCTCAGAGGATGACAAGGGAGTCAGCACACATCCATTGTTTGGCCAAGAGAATCTCCATCCCTTATTCTAAAGGAATTGGGGAGACCGTGGGGATGGAACCAGGGCTTCCTTCATGCTAGGCAAGTGCCAGACATCACAGATCATACTCCCAGCGCCCAAGAGCAGTCATGAAATCGTGCCCACAGATTCCCGTGGGTCAGGAGTTCAATTCGTTTCTGCTCCATAGCGATCTCGGCTGAAAAGCTTCCTTCGCCAGGGAAGCTGCAGTTCCTGACCTGAGCATGTACTCATGGACTACCCGTCACCATGCCTTCCTTCAAGTGTGTCATGGTCACTCTGACTTGGCAGGTCAGGAATCCCCAAGCAAGTGCCCAGTGGACAAAGTGAAATGAAACAGATCTTCAAACGCACCTGGCTGTGGAAGTCATTCCATGTCTCTTCTCTAATGCTACTTGTTTGGTCTTTTTATTTTGTTTTTCTTTTGGCAGTACTGGGGTTTGAATTTAGGGTTTTATGCTTGCTAGGCAGATGTTTTGCCTCACCTCCAGCCTTTTTTCAAGTAGGATCTCATTTTTCTCATGTGAGCCAGCCTGGGCCATGATCCTCCTGTTTATACCCCCACGTGGCTGGGCTGCAGGTGCCCTGCATCACACCCAGCTTCCTTTTTGTTGTTGTTAATTGAGATGGAGTCTTCCGAGCTTTGCTGCTTAGGCTGCCCTCAGACTTTGACCCTTCTGATGTCCACTTCTTGACTAGATAAATTACAAGTATAAGCCATCACAGCTGGCTTTTCTCTATGATGCTATTTTCACAAGCTACTCACAAAGTCCATCTAGATTCAAGCCCGTGTCTCAAGGAGTTTGTAGCCGCTCATGGGAAGGACAAACCACTCTGAACCATGCTACCCAGAGGCTGACTCAGTGAAGCTTCCGGACTATTGCTTTCTGTCTTTTACTCTTTATCCAGAATGTGAATTAAGAAAATTATTTATTTATTTATTTATTTATTTTTTGGCCAGTCCTGGGCCTTGGACTCAGGGCCTGAGCACTGTCCCTGGCTTCTTTTTGCTCAAGGCTAGCACTCTGCCACTTGAGCCACAGCGCCACTTCTGGCCATTTTCTGTATATGTGGTGCTGGGGAATCGAACCCAGGGCCTCATGTATATGAGGCAGGCACTCTTGCCACTAGGCCATATCCCCAGCCCCAAGAAAATTATTTTTAAAAACTCTGGTGAAGCCCGGCCATACAACAGACAAAAGGACATGTAGAACTCAAAAAATTAAATTCCTCTAAAACAAATCCTCAAAGAACCAATAGCCCCCTCAATAAATGGGTGAAAGACCTAAAAAGAGACTTCTCTGAAGAGAAAATAAGAATGGCCAAGAGACACATGAAGAAGTGTTCTACATCACTGACCATAAAACAAATGCAAATCAAAACAACATTGAGATTCCATCTCACCCCAGTAAGAATGTCCATTATCAGGAAAACTAACAATAGCACAGGCTGGAGGGGATGTGGCCAAAAGTAAACCCTACTACATTGTTGATGGGAATGCAAACTTGTTCAGCCACTCTGGAAAGCAGTGTGGAGGTTCCTCAAAAGGCTAAACATAGAACTCCCTATGACCCAACAACCCCACTTTTGGACACCTACCCAAAAGATTTCAAGCAAGACCACACAAAAGCTACCAGCACAACTATGCTCATTGCAGTACAATTTGTCATTGCTAAAATATGGAACCAACCCAAATGCCCCTCAGCAGACCAGTGGATCAGGAAAATGTGGTACAAATACATAATGGAATTTTATGCCTCTATCAGAAATAATGACACTGCCCCATTCTTAATTAGTACATGTTTAGGCTAGTCATAGCAGAAGATCACAATAGCCCAATAACTATGCCCTTATGAACGCATAAGATGATGCTAAGTAATATGAACTCCAAGTTATGGAAACAAGTGTTTTATCCTTGCTGCTGTTATTTTCAACATATCTGAAAACATGCCTTTTTTTATTTGGTCTTTCTTCCCCATGGTTTTACCCTGATGTCTGTCACTGTAACTGACTTTGGTACCCTGGATATTGTATATGCGTATACTGGAACCAGGGAAGGGAAGGGGAACATCAAAATGGAGAGACAAAGGATAAAAGACAAACCAATGCAACAGCAATACTTACAAAACGATATGGTGTAAACCAACTGTACAACTCATGGGGGGAGCAGATGGGGGAGGGGGCAGTTGGGGAAAATGAGGAAGGAGGTAACAAGTAGGATAAGAAATGTATGCACTGCCTTACGCATGAAACTGTAGCCCCTCTGTACATCACTTTGACAACAAATTAATTAATTAAAAAAAAACCTCTGGTGAAGCATCATATAAGATTTACCATCTTACTTCAATTTTTTTGTTTTTATTTTTTGAAGTATTGCAACTTGAACTCCAACCTTAATACTTGCTCGTTGAGATGGTGCTCCACCACTAGAGTCATGTCTCTAGCCTGGATTTTTGCTGGTTATTTTGGGAATGGGATCTGATGAACTTTTCTGTCTTGGCTGGCTTTGAGCTGCAATCATCTAAATCTTAGCCTCATAAATAGCTAGGATTACAGGTGTGAGCCACCAGTGCCTGGCTTATCTTACCCATTTTCAAGAAGTTAGATTGGGATATTAAATCCATTCACATTGTTGTATCCTCTATTCACCAGACTCTTCACTTTCTATAGCCAAAACTTAGCTTCTATTACCTACCAGACCTCCATTTCCTTCTCCCTCAGTCCTGCTGGCCAGTCACTGGCCTACTTCTCTACAAATCTGGCAACACTACAACCTCATATCTGTGGTAAAATTACACAACTTTTGTCCTTTTGTGATAAGCTGATTGTGCTTAGCATTATGTCTCCAAGGTGTGGTATAGTATGAATCAGAATTTCCTTCCTTTTCATAAGTAATACTCCACTGCAGGCCTATTCTGTGTTTTAGTGTATCTATTTCCCACAAGTGGACCCTTGAGCTTCTTTCCCTCTTCAGCTATTGTGAGCAATGACAGGGTGCACGTGTGTAAGCATGCTTTTGGCAGCCTTACATTTAGCTTTTCTGGTAGAAGCTGAGAAGTAGGCATCGCTGGATTCTAGGATGGTTTTCCTTGTAATCCTTGGAGAGACTCAGGACTGGTTGACGGCTCCTCTTCCCTCTTCTGTTCCTACAGAGGTGCCCAAGGCTCCTGGCCTCCCCCACCGCCCCGCCCCAGCACTTGTTACTTCCAGCTTTTTTTTTCTTTTTTCTTTTGAGACAGTGTCTAGCTAAGTTGCTCAGGCTGGCCCTGAACTCCTGGGCTCCCATGTCCTCTTACCCAGCCTTCCCTTGTGACTACATATTTTGCCTGGCCTGTTTTCTGTGTTTTTGTCTGGTGGTTGTTTGTTTGGAGACAGGATCTTTTGATGTAGCTCAAGCTAGCCTCAAACTTGCCATCCTCCTACCTTGACCTCCCAAGTGCTGGAGTTACAGGCGGGCATATAACACCCCATTATATTTTCTGCTGTGTGTTTTTGGTTGGTCTTGGGGCTTGAACTTTAGGCCTGGGTGCTGTCCCTGATCTCTTCAGCTCAAGGTTAGCTCTCTACCACTTGAGCCACAGCACCACTTCCAGTTTTCTGGTCATTAATTGGAGATAAGAGTCTCATGGACTTTCCTGCCCAGACTGGCTTTGAACCGCAATCCTCAGATCTCAGTCTCCTGAGTAGCTAGGATTCCAGGCATGAGCTACCAGCACCTGGCTATTTTCTGCTGTTTTGATAATAATTCTCCCAATGGATGTCACCAAATATAGTTAATAAAACACATGTCTAGTTACCCTTGAGGAAAAAGCTCTTTACATTCCTCCTGTGATTATCATCCCCAGTTGTACAAAAATAAATAAATAGATAGAATCTAAGGAATGGAGAATCCGGTAGGCTGTCTTGCCAGAATTCAAGGTCAGGCCTGGAGTTGCTAATATCTCCCAATGGGGGCTGTTCATGACCAAGAGGTCCTCATCATTGTCAGATTTCCCATTCCTAGCTTCCTACTATCATGGTTTCTTCACCTGGGCACCTATCCTCTTATTTAAACTCCTGCCAGAAGGTCTGGAGCCGCTTTGATTTACTAGGGCCAGGTAGAGTGAGCCCAAGGGACTCAACAGATTTCTATATGTGGGAGGACGGGGAGGGGCTGTGAAACACAAGGAGACAAGATGAAGTGAAAATAGAGGCAACCCAAGCCTTGCTATTTGTGTTGTACCACATCCCAGTGGCATGGGGACGGCCTCTCCCCAGCTTGCAAAGCAGTCCTCTGCACTCCCAGTGGCTGCTGTCTGTGTGCCTAGCTTCCCTTCCCTTCCCTAAGCCACCTAGGCATCAAGAGCCCGTATCCTCCATCCTGTCTGCACAGGGTCAGAAGACTGAGCATGGGATGCATATGGATGGCACCCTGCTTCCATCACTGCTCTGTCACTGAGGTAAGGCATTGCACAGCCTCAGTAGAGCCTCCTCCATTACACATATGGGGTGTAAAATGTCATTTCCTGAGGCTGCTACAAATTGAACAACTTCATATTTGTCCAGGGCCTCCTACAGTATCTGGAACTTTGTAGAGTCTCAATGTATGCTGATTTATTTTCTCTTGTGCAGAGAGAGGGCAGCCTGGGGCAACGTCCAAAATTCTTTGCAGACTCCACAGCAGAGTCATTTCTGACTTTGGGACCCAGGCCTGCTTAAGTTTGCCTGCCTGAGACTCCTGCCCTAGGGACTGAGTAGATGGCTCTATTCTTAGTTCTGGTCTTCCCCCTGCTGGTGACAGGATGTAATGCACTAGAGCAAGCCGTTGCCAATTTCAAGGTAGAAGGGAGAGCTAGTCATTATTTCCCCACCACTCACTCCCCATCCATGAATTATTTCAGTAGTTCCTCCAGGACACCACCCTTCCCCAAGTCTCCCAATCGTGGGAGACATAGCTGTGAATATCTGGGTGTGTCCTCTCCCAGTGAACCTTCTGTACCCAGAGCCCAGGAGAAAGGGAGAAAAGTGGAGGTAAGGAGCCATCGAGAGAGAAAGAGAGAGAGAGAGAGAGAGAGAGAGAGAGAGAGAGAGAGAGAGAGAGAGAGAGAGAAAGAGAGAGAGAGACTCAAGGTTTTGACCCCTGGGGAAGCTTCCTATGCCCTGGGTGTGGCTCAGTGGTACACAGGGGGCCTAGCATGTGTGAGGCCCTAGGTTTCACCTCCAGCACCACACATACAGCAGAGCTGAAACATCGCACAGTCAGCACTGAGAATCCAAGTTCTGAATATCTTTTTTTTTTTTCCAGTCCTGGGCTTGAACTCAGGGCCTGAGCACTGTCTCTGGCTTCTTTTTGCTCAAGGCTAGCACTCTGCCACTTGAGCCACAGCACCACTTCTGGCCATTTTCTATATATGTGGTGCTGGAAAATTGAACCCAGGGCTTCATGTATACAAGGCAAGCACTCTTGCCACTAGGCCATTGTTGGGGATTCAGTTTGGCATTGAGGGGGAGAGTGCGGTCCCGAGACACTGACTTTCCTCCCGCCCTCGGCCTTGTGGAAGCTAGCCACACCTATCTCCTTCCGGGTCCAGAACCGGAAGGAGTAGCTCTGAACCAGCCCCCCCCCCCTCACCTGCGAGCACATGTGTCGTCAAGGCGCCCAGAAGGCGGTTCTGTGGGAAGTGACTTAGCCCATGGGGGAGGTCCTAGGGCACTGCTCTTGGATGGACAGGCTCACCAGCCTGTAGCTAGCTCCTGGTCAGTCCCTCCCCTTCGCCCGCCACTACTGCTATAAGTGTATTTGCCCCTCCCTTGAATAAACAGAAAGCTCCTTGAAGCTTCTCCGAGAGCCCATGCATGCCTTGCTTCCTTGGCGGGTATAGGGAGGGGGAGGGCATTCTTGAGGCCACGTGTACCCAAGGCTACCCGTGTCCTCCATTCCATCTTGGCCTGCCCGCAGGTCAGGCGGCCAAGGAAGAGAGTGGAAAGGGAACACAGATAAGGGGCTAAAAGCTTGGCATCTCTGCACAAGGGGAGGTATAAATCTAGCCCGGCAGGCCATATTCCCAGCCCCCAGTTCTGAATATCTTGCCAGACTTGCTTTCTTCCTAGCCCCCTTCCCAGGTATGATGTGTTTATAAATACACTGTACACACACTGTATGCAGATGAACACATACTGGGTGCAGATATACACACACTGTGTGGGGCAGTCTGTAAGCTGCAGATATTGTGACCTTTTGCCCTGTTACAGCAGTAACTTACTCTCCTAAGAATGAGGACATTGTCCCTTGTAATTGCAATGCTTTGATCATATGTAAAGAAGTTAGTGCTCATTTAATAGTGTCTAATAGTCAATCTGAATTCAAACTTTCACAGTTATTCCCAAAATACCTTTTTTTGAGGTGCTTAAGGATGAACCCAGGGTCTCATGAATACTAGGCAACCATTCTATCACCAAGCTACTTCCCCAGTCTCCCCAAACCGTGTGTGTGTGTGTGTGTGTGTGTGTGTGTGTGTGTGTGTGTGTGTGGTGTGCCAGTCCTTGTATACAAACTCAGGGCCTGAACACTGTCCCTGAGCTTTTTTCTCAAGGCTAGTGCTCTACCACTGAAGTCACAGCTCCATTTCTGGCTCTTTTCACCTGGAGGGATGAAGAAGATGCAGTAGTCCTCCTACCTGTGAGAGAGGGAGGAGAGGCCGCATCTGGATGCAGAGGTGATTGACAGGTGAGGATACCCCCAGCCCCACCCCTAGGCTCCTTCCCTGACTCTGATGTTCACGTCCCCCATTCCCCAGGGCTCAGGTGGCTTGCACTGAGGCACCGCTGAGTGAGGGAAACCCTCTCCAAACACAGCAGTCCTTCCAAGCCTGCAGCTTCCTGTGCACATCTTCCTCACACAGAGCAGAGAGGACGACAGGACTCTGAGAGTGCCCAGGGACCATGGAGATGTAGGTGTGTTTGAGGGCCTGGAGTTGGGGCTTCAGAGCCCTGGGATGCCAGGCTCTGATCTTGGTGCCATTTCCTCCCTGTCTGGGGGTTCTGCCGGTTCATCCAGAGGACAGAGCCATGAAGCTGTTACTTCCATGCGTCCCTCATCAGTGCCTGCTCAGCTTCTCCACCTGCCAACTTCTTCCCCAAGTACACAATAGAGCTGGGCTAAGAAACCCCAGAGCCCCTTGTCAGGCCGGTGCTACTGAGGGCTGGCTTGTCACAGGCCCAGGGGTGGCTCTGGAACACTGCACACTGGAGCATCTGCCTAGGCTGCTCTCTGCCCCCCCCCATCCCCTTTGCTCCTCCTAGACTGCTAGGAGTGGGGGGCTCCAGGAACCGTTCAGACCCAAAGCAAACATGAACCTGGTGTAGCCACAGATGCATCAGAGACAAAGAAGGCCCAGACTCCACAACCTGGTGCTGGACCTCCTACCCTATCCTGGTTGGGGTGCTCTTTGTGCTGGGCCTGCAGTGAGGAGAGGGGCACAATCTGGTCTCTGACCCAGTTTTGACTCCCATACAGTATTGCTGAGGCTCAGTGTCCCAGCCACAGGCTCTGTTACCACTTTAGCCACAGATCCACTTCTGGCTTTCTGCTGGTTACCTAGAGATAAGAGTTTCATGGCTTTCTTTGAACTACAATCCTCATATTGTACCATCCTGAGGAGCTAAGATTACAGGTGTGAGCCACCTGCACCTGGCAACCTTAGAATTAAAAAATAAAAGTTCCTACTCTATATATCACTTAAAAAAGAATAAGAAATTCCTAAAATAAAGCCTGTATACCATAGCTGCCATCTCTAATCCGTCCCTTCTGTCATAAGGTGGGGCCAGCCTAGATGGAGGAAGATGCCCAGAGCCTGGTGATTGGTGGTCTGAATGGCTGACACAGCCAGAGCTCTAGGATCGGAGGCCATGACCCAGCAGCCTATCTTCCTTGCTTTGGGAAGGGCTATAGCTCGAGTCTAGATGTCTCCCAAGGTCAGTGTATTAAGGGCAGCTTGGCCCTGTCAGATGGTGTTATTGGCAGGTGCTGGAACCTTTAGGAAGTGAGGCCTAGAGAGAGATTTTTGGGGCCTTGGGAGTGTGGCCTGGAAGGGGACTGTGGGATCTCAGCCCCTTCCTCCTTCTCCTTTTGCTTCCTGGCCATGAGGTGCTTTTTCTCTATCATGTGCTCCTGCCATGTTATGCTGCTTCCCACAGGCCCAAAGCAATGGACCCAAGTGATTAAGGCAGGAGCTTCCAAATTTATGAGCCAAAATAACCCTTTTGTCCTTATAACTTCATTATCTTGAGTGTTTTGTAACTGTAGTAGAAATCTGGGTAATATAGCAAGCAACTGATGCTCATGCCAAAGGGAAGACTTCTCCCCAAACATCCCAAGACCAATGAATTGGCCATCTTTTTACTTTAATATAGGTCATTGTGGATTAAGACAGGAGGCCTTAAGGCTAATCACAGGAGACCCCCACATCCAGGTGGGGCCATATTTGCTAGTTCTCTTATGCCGAGGCCCAGTGCAGCCTTCAACAGTGTCAGAATCCTTTGTGGCCACTCCTACCTGCATACCTGCCTTGCCTGTGATCGATCAACAGAGCTACTGCCTTATCTGTTGCCTTCCTCAGCGTGTGTACAGAGGCCTGGACATCCACATAGGGCACCTGCATGTCCCACTCATCCAGACTTGGCCATCCTGCTGTACCTCTGTTAATGCTGTCATATATGGACCTAGCTCCAAAGAAACACAGAAGCTATCGAGCGTGAATGCAGGGAACACTAGACCAAACCTGCACTCAGGCTTGCACCTGTTAATTTGTTGCTGAGCTGAGCTTCTGCTGCACAGTGAAAATTGTCCTTGGAGTTGGTGAAGGGATACATGAGGCCCACGACCTGGCAGCTATGGGAAGAAACCAAAGCAGGCCATGGCCAGCTTCTGCTCTAAGGGAAGATCCGAACCAAGCTTCTCATGCAGAATATTGCCACTGGTCAAGGGCAGAAGTCAGCTTCCAACCGTCATTCTGAGGGAGTGCTGTTTATTCCCATTTTCCAGATAAACAAGTTTTTCGGTTTTCAGTGACGTGGTCAGGCTTTGTTGCTAAGTAATTAGCAGAGTTGGGATTTGATTCTAGCTTTGCCAGAGAAGAAAGGCTGCCATTTCCCTAGCTGTTCCTGCCTACCCATCCCTTGCAACACACACACACACACACACTCACACTCACACTCACACACAGTAGGTAGACTCGGGAGAAACTATAATACATATTGGCCACCAGGTGGCACTCAGAAGCCACCTGATCTCAGCAGCTCTTGTGAGGAAAATTAAGGGTTAGCTACAGGAAGGGAGGGAAGGAGACCATGGGGCTGGTGGCTTTTGTGCATCTGACTTGTGCCTTATCAAGGGCCCAGGTATGCTTGAGGCTTGTTAGGGACATTCAACACCACACTAGACACCAAAATACAAGGGTTCACCTGGCCTAGTCCTTGTCCCTTTGAAGCAATGGTAATTTATAACAGGTAGGCTTTAAAAAAATGAAGGCAGAAACTCTTCCTTCTTTCTTTCCTTTCTTTCTCCCTCCCTCTCTTGCATCCTTCCCTCTTCTCTTCCTCCTTTCCTCCCCATGCATTCCCTCTTTCTAGTAGGGAACCAAACCCAGGGCCATGCACATGCCAGGCAAACATTTTACCATTAAACTACATCCCAATTCTACATCTGTAAGAATTTTAAAGCTCAGTGTACTCCCAGGTTTTCACCACCCAACACTTTGGATCCTACCACTCTGCCTCTGTGCAGAATAATTGACGAAAAGCACAATACAGAAAAGAAACAGATTTAAGAAAAGACCAAACCCTGCATCTAATAACACATGCTTACCTTTCCTCCTGCAAAGTCTACAAACCCTCGGCTCACAGAAAACAAATTGCATAGTGTGATGACTTCGAGCCTCCTCAGTGCCAGGTAGCGCAGACATGGACCGGCACTGCAGCTTCAGGCCATTGCTGGGTGCACTGGGCCATTATCTCCACAGAGCCCCAGAGGTGGTGGATCAGGGGCGCCCTCTGGTGGCGGGCAGCAGGTGCCTTCTGCCTCAGGGTCCTGAGTGACCTTGGATTTCTCTGTGCCTGCTGTTCACTGCCCTGTGTCCTTATCCTTCCCTCGACGCTGCTGGCGGGAGTGATGTTCTCCTCCTCTTCTCTCCTCCAGAATTTTATCCCACCAGGAATGCATTTTCCCTGGTGCTCATCGCAGCAGGCTCTGGAACACAAAGGCCAGGCAAGACCATGGGTTGCAATGTTCCAGTTGTCCAGAGGATGTGAAATGGTTCTTGTTTGATTGCTCATGCTGGTACCAAGGCTGGAGCTTAGGGCCTGGATGCTGTCGCTAAGCTTTTGTGCTCAGGGCTGGAGCTCTACCATTTGAACCACACCTTTACTTCTGGCTGGTTGCTGGCTAATGAATTGCAGATCAGAGAGATTGTCCTACCTAGGCTGATTTCAAGCGAACTGCAGTCCTCAGGTCTCCGCCTCCTGAGTAGCTAGGACTATAGGTGTGAGCTGCTAGTGCATCCAGCTGCGATGGTTTTTGGAAAGTAGATGCAGAGAGGCTGAGCGTAGTGATGGAGGGGGACAGTACGATGCAGGGGTGGCCCCTCTCACAGGACATCTTTGGCAGTACTGCTCATGCTTCCTGCCCCTGCAGCACCCTCTCACCTAGGGAAGAGGGTCTGAGGTGAGGAGCCCCACAGGGAGGCACGGCAAGCATTCCACTGCAGGCCTCCTGGTCTGTGGGGACAGAGAAGCTCAGCGGAAGGTGTGAGGTGGAGTCTCCGGGATTATCGTGAGAGGCCTCTCAGCAGGACAGCCCTGATAGGGCTGGAGGGCAGATGCAGAGAGGAACGGTGTTGAGGGGTGCTGCATGGGTGTGGGGGAGCCACACTGGCTATTCCCACATGCCTCTCCCTTCCTCTCTAGTCCTGGCTCAGAACTACCTCTGGAGGGAGCCTGAACCAGTGTTCTCTTTTGGAGTTTTGAAGCGCTGGCTCTGCTGCTCATCAGCCCAGCCTCTGAGCCAGCCCAGGCCCTGCTTCTTCCTCCTGGTGGCGCCGCCTCAGCCAGCGGTGTGTTCCAGTGCCAAACCGTGTGTGTCCTGTGCTCCAGGAGCTGTCTGGGCCAGCGCAGCAGAGGCTGAGGCTCTAGAGCATTTACTTAGTTTCCAGAGTCTGGGAGAGGAAAAATGTCCTTCCTGTCTGCTTTGAGTCAGGATCCAGAAAACTCTCCTCAGCGTGATTGAGCTAAGTCTCTAATTTCTTTCTTTTTTTCACTCTTCATTCGGAAATAATTTCAGACCTACAGGAAAATAGTAAAAATAGTAACAAGGAATCCCATCATGGAGCTCACTCAGATTTATCCAACCAGAATATCTTACATGAACCACAGTGTGAGGAGGATAAAAATCTGCAAGTTAACATGGATATCTCATCTATAAATTGAATTTCAGCCTTGTCAGGTCAATTGTTTCCTTTTACTCTGGGAGCATTTTTCACCTTTTTTTTTTTTTTTTTTTTTTTTTTTGCTGAGTTGGTGATGAATCCAAAGGCCTGGTATAGGCTATACAAGGGTTCCACCACAGGCCAGAACCCTCAGCCCTGTCTTTTTATAAAAAGAATGCTGGCCAGTTGTTTTGCAGAACACCCTTTGTGTTGGGTTTTGTCTGTTCTTTCCTCTTGATTAAAGTCGGGGTATGCACATTTGGCAGGAGTCCTATGGAAAGGATTTGGTATCATTTCAGGGACACAGATGCCTCTATTTCTCCATTAGAAAGATACTATTTTTACCCTTTGTAATGAATAAATCTATGGCATGAAAACCTGAGAATATGTATATTTTTAATCATGTTTGTCTTCATTGTTAATTCTTGCTTAAAATAAATATTACTGAGTTGCTTACTAACTAGTAATAATTTCATCATTCCTTCCACATGTAGTTTGCACGAATTTTCTGTCAGGAGGAGCTTTGCTTTTCAGCCCACATGTGCTGTCTGCCTATGTCTGTGTAGACTCCTGGATTCTTACTCTGCAGATTTATAATTCATTACTACCAATATTATTATTTTTTACCAGTCCTGGGGCTTGATCTCAGGGCATGGTACTGTCTCTGAGCATCTTTGTACACAAGACTACTACTCTGCCACTTGAACCACAGTACCACCTCTGCCTTTTTCTGAAGAGTTTATTGGAGATAAGAATCTCACAGACTTTCTTGCTCAGGCTGGCTTTGAACTTTGATCCTCAGATCTCAATCTCCTGAGTAGCTAGGATTACAGGTGTAAGGCACCGGCACCTAGCCCTATCATAATTTATTGATCCATTATTTTAATATTTTGGTGGTACTTGTTAGGCTAGTATTGTACCATTTCAGCCACACTTGAGTCCTTTTGCTTTTGGTTGTTTTCTTAGATAGTCTCCCATTCTACCACTTGAGCCACCACTCCAATCTGGCTTCCCTTGGTTATTTTGTGAGTGTAGTCTTGCTGCCTTCAGACCATTGTCCTCTGCAGCTCAGCCTCTTGAGTAGCTAGCAAGTATGAGCCATTGGCCCTGACTCCACACCTACCTTTTCATTCTTTCTTTTCTTTTTTTTGTTTGTTTCGTTCTTTTTCTGTTCCTGGGGCTTGAACTCGGGGCCTGGTCGCTGTCCCTGAGTTTCTTTGTCTCAAGACTAGCACTCTACCACTTGAGCCACAGCACTACTTCCTTCCTTTTTTTTTTTTTTTTTTTTTTTTTTTTAGTAGTTTACTGGAGATAAGAATCTCATAGACTTTCCTGCCAGGGGTGGCTTTGAACTGTGATCCTCAGATCTCAGCCTCCTGAGTAGCTAGGATTATAGGTGTGAGCCACCGGAGCCTGGTGAGTTTCTTGATTCTTTAAAGCATATGAGTCAAACTGTCCTTGTTCTCTTCTTTTCCAACCTGTGGGTAAAGTTGGAAAGATCTTCCACACTTGTCAATTATTTTTTGTAAAAAGGCAACGCCTTCAGCCATGCCTGGGTGCGATATCTGAAATGGCCACTAGAGAGCGCTGTTACCCCCATAAACTGATCTTTAGGTTCCTGATGTTCTCGGTTCCTTGCTGTGCCTGTCTCCCTTTTTTTCCTCCCTGACATGAGAAGAGGGATGTGCCACTCCAGGGCTGCCTTTTGCTCCCTCTATGCCCAAGACCTTTCTTCATGAACCACAGCCTGGGGGCTGACCTGGTGGGGGCTGGCAAAGGGAGGCCAGCCTGGGGAGGCAGTGCATACACATGATGGGAAGAGGAGGCCTCTGTCTCCCATCTCTCCCCTCCCTGAATGCCCTTTCTTTCCCCATGATACACACTGCGGCTGGACATGAGGAAGTGACTCATAAACAGAAACTTCTTGCTTTTAAAAGACATTAAAAAAAAAAAAAGAAAAACAACCTCCAAATAGAATTTATTTTTACTTTGCAAATTCTTCTTGGGGTGAGTGGCTTTCTACAGAAAATGCCCAAAGTATTCATAAAAGAGCACCTTCCCCACTTCAGGTCCTAGGGGCTGCAGAAGACACACTGCCTCCCTTGTAAATCACTGTGGGCATTTTCTTAGCTCACTCGGTGCTCTGGACAAGCAGGCCTTGACGCCCAAGGTCATTCCCCACCTCGGTTCTCCATAGCACACCATCCTCAGCACAGGGTGTCCCCACAGACATGTACACCCTGGATGGCAGTGCTGGGCAGACACATGTGAAAACCATCAGTCAATCGAACAGTGTCCAGTGCCCTCCAAGGGAAGCGCCATGTCACCTGCTGACTGTGGTCTTCTAGTGTTGGCTGGCAGTGCCCACCACAGGGCCATATGCCACCTAATCACCAACAGTGGGAGATGGGTTTTCCAAGGTGCTGGAGACTCTACCTAGCTCAGCCACTTCCAGGATTGAACTGTGCATGAGCAGGTGATGCCCAATGCAGCTTGGTGATCTAGACTCTGTTGGTGGAAACAGCCCACGGCTTATGGCTCAGATGCCTTCATCCTTGTGGTGTGTGGGTCCTGGGTTCTGGGATGCTTTCTGGCCAGCCAGAATTTGGCTGGTTTTGATGATGCCTCCCAGATCCAGGGTCTCAAAGACCAGGGCACTTTGTCCTTGTAGATTACCAGCTCTAGGGCCTTGGTTGGTAGAAAGAAAGCAAGTTTGAACCTCCTGAGGCCCTAGGCCTGGTCATTGTCCACCTTCAGAGCTGAGGCTATACATCCTGGCCAGTAGCTTTACTTGGACCTTGTTCAAGGACAGGCCTGACTTCAAAACCCTGGTCCTGGAGTTTGGCAACCTGACACCAGGTTGTGCAGGTACCATCTGACCTTTATTTCTTTAAAAAATATATACATATATATATATATATACACACACATATATATATATATCATCTTAAGTAGTGGCACAAAGGAGTTCTCATTCAACATGTCAGTTTATGAGTACAATGAATCTTAATCAATATCACTTAAATGTTCTGGCAAATGGAGCATCATCATCACAATTTAAATGATATACACTAACAATTAAATAAAATGCACTGAACATCAGGGTAGCTGGGTGCCCATAGCTCATGCCTATAACCCTAGCTAATCAGGAAGCTGAGATCTACAGGATTGCAGTTCAAAGCTAAGCTCAAGCCAAGAAAGTCCACAAAATTCTATCTTCAAAATAACCATTTGAGGCTGGGAATATGGCCTAGTGGCAAGAGTGCTTGCCTCGCATACATGAAGCCCTGGGTTCAATTCCCCAGCACCACATATATAGAAAATGGCCAGAAGTGATGCTGTGACTCAAGTGGCAGAGTGCTAGCCTTGAGCAAAAAAAAAGAAGCCAGGGACAGTGCTCAGGCCCTGTGTCCAAGGCCCAGGACTGGCAAAATAATAATAATAATAATAATAATAAAAATAAAATAAAAGACAAAAACAACCATTTGAAAAGCTGGGCTGGAGGCATGGCTCAAGGAGCAGAGGCAGCAAGCCATGCAAGCACATGCAAGAGGACCCAAGTTCAAACCCCAGTGCTACCAAGATAAATAAATAAACAAATACATACATAATACCAAAACAATCAACCAAACAAACAAAAATTAAAAAACAAAAACTAGAAACCATTCAGGGTAATGACCACCCAAAGTTCAGCCTTTCATCCTCTTGATGCTATCTATGCACTGTGGTATGGGAGAGAAAAGAAAGCCTGGAGAGGCCGCACCTCACCCGGCCCCTCTGAGCTCAGTGACATTCCTGCTGCACAAGAGAGAGCCACGGTGGACTTCCCCAGCATGCACTGCGGGGGTCCCCAGGGGAACCTGTGCAGCCAGAGCGAGGACCCAGACTTCACAGGGAGACTCCAGCACAAGCGCTGCCCTCTCAGGTTTGAGTACTGCTGTCGACCATTCGGGACCACTACTGGGCGGGCAGGTTCTGCTCTTGCATTTCACATTCTCTGCTGTGGCTCAAGACCTCTGCCATCCGGCTGCCTCTGCTTGCCCTGGCCGGAAAACCTAGGCGGCAGACATTGTGGGCAGTTGACACATGCTAACCAAGCATGGGCTGGGCAGGCCCGGGCAGGCCCAGCGGGCTCCTCTGCACACAGCCTCCGGGCCAGGCCACGCCTGCGGGATGAACGAGCAAGGAGACACGGAGGCCTGAGCGCCCTCTGCTGGACATCAGGTGAGCGTGAGCCCAAGAGCGCCACGCTGGCCTTGCAGCTGCACCCAGGGTGGGGTGGAGTGGGGAAGGCTCCACGTGAGGCCACCTCCCCGTCCTCTAGGTGTGGTTAGGGAGTCCCTATTAGAGACTGACCCCTCTCAGGACACAGGATCAAGTCTTCTCACCGTGGATCCCTGACTATTGAAGAAGAGCAGCGCGATGGCTTCCTTGCCTGGACTCGCCTGGGGCGGGTGGGCCTCATTAGAAAGGGAAAAGGCAGAAGGAGAGGCCTGTGCCCCGAAGCACCTTTTGCTGGCAGAGACATTGGGGAGCTGCTGGTGGGGGGGCTCTGGCTGGAGGATGGGAGGCTGTCGCGCAGCCTCCACGGCACCCAGGTGGGGTGGGCTTTGGAGGGGGGGCGCATCATAGTGTCCATGAAGAAGCAAGATCTGGACATGGGCACCAAGCGGATGACCTCCGAGGAGAGACGCTTAGTGCAGTGAGCTAGACGCCAAGGAGGCCGACTGTGGGGTTTAGCTGATGTGAGGCCCTCGAGAACACTCTCACGGCTGGGACAGAAAGAAGGTGGAGAGCTGGTGCTCAGTGGGGGCGGGCAGCCTCAGTTGAGCAGAGAAGTGTTCTGGAGGTGGTGAGGGTAATGCAGCAATGCAAATGGGATGAATACTGTGGACCCAGACACGCTAAATGCTGACCCTGCTTAGTTTTATGCTGGGTGTATTTTACCACAATTCAAGGTGTGTTTTAAAAAAATCTATTCAGCAAGCTTGACACAGTGGCACACACTAGTAGTCCCAGTTGCCGAGGAAGCTGAGGTAGGAGGCTCCTTGGAGTCTATACGATCAAGATCAGCAACTGCCACACAATGAAATTTCATCTAAAAAATAACCCCCAAGTTTGCCAGGCACCAGAGGCTCATGCCTAGAATTTAAGCTACTCAGAAGGCTGAGATCTGAGGATCCTAGTTTAAATCTAACTCGGGCAGGCAAGTCTGTGAGACTTATCCCCACTTAACCACCAAAAAGCCAGAAGTGGAGCATGGCGCAAGTGGCAGAGTGAGAAAAGCTAAGGGACACAGAGCCCAGGCCTGAGTTCAAGCCCCAGTGTTGGCATATATACCCCCCACCCCACCCCACCCCCCAAAAAGCTTAATAAATGTGCAGAGTTGAAACACAACTTGAAGATGTGAGGAGAAAGTCTCAAAGATGGAGGGAAGGGCCTAGATCAGGGAGTGGGGGTGTGTGTGGGGGGAGCTACTCCCACTTCCCAGCCACGGGCCCCAGCTTGATGGGCTGTCCAGTGGTTCGCAGTGGGGCTGTATGGGAAGCTGGCTTTTGTGGTGTACCCATAGTTTATGGAACCCTGAGAATGGAGAACCAGTTCTCATGAGTGCTGCAGCCTTGGGCTCTGGTGGTCCCAACTGCTGGTCATCCATTCTTGTCTTGAGAGTGAGTGAAATGTCTGTGTCTTGAGACCTGGCATTCCAGGCTGTGCCTGTAACTCAGACCCCAAGAAGGACCAGAGGACAGAGCAGAGGACAGCGTGGGAATGAGAGTCCCCACTGAGAAGCAGGCCGCAGGCTCCTGTGGTGATGGACACAGACTGGCTGCCAAGGACAGTACACAGCAGAGACCTCAGAACCAACTGCAAGCCCAGGCAGATGAGGACCAGGCCTGAGGATTTGCCTTGTCTACACTTCCTCCACCTAAGCCCAGGATAGAGACCATTCCTGACGAAGACCAGCTCACTGGGATTCACATTTGATTGGATTTGTAAACTACAACCTGCCTCTTAACTTCACAAGGGCCCTGGGGCCCCTGGAGCCCCAGGACCTATAGAAAAGTAGTTGCCCTTTCCCCCCAACTCTCCCTCTCCCTCCTTTCCTCCCTTCCTTTCTTCTCTCCCTCCCTTCCTCCTTCCCTACCTTCCTCCCTCCCCCCTCTTTTCCCCTCCATCCTCTATCCCTCCCTCCCTCCCTTTTATTCCCTTTCCCTCTTCCTTCCTTCCCTCCCACCTCCCTCCCCTCTTCCTTCTCTCCCCGCTGCCTGAGACCCCCTCAGGGCCAGGCCTGTGTAGGCTTTGGGTCCGTGCCAGGTGTCGCAGGCAGTGTGACTGATAGATCAGAGGACAGGGACTGTGCTGGGACAGAGGCAAGCCTGGCTCATCTCAGAGAGGCAGGGAGGGCAAGAAGGTGGTCAACAAGAATTGGCTGTGGCCAAGAAGGCTGTGGCCCATCAGTGCCCAGGCAAAGTCCTTTCTTCAGGTGTGGCGGGCAGAGCTCTGGGTCTTGCTCACTTTGGCCTTGGAGCATTAGTTGGTAACCAGTGACCTAACCTTCCCAGCCATAAGATGGGTTCAAGGAGACCCAGGAGGGAGCAGAAGCTATTGACAGGTGCCTTGCATTCCTTGCTTGAAACCCTCAGCTCCTTGTTCTCCAATGAGGTCAAGGAGCAGTCTTCACTTTAGTCCGCCGCTGGCAGCTGTCTCTGGAGAAGGCTCCGTGGCCCCGGGGTTCTCTCTCCACACTGACCGGGCTCAGAGCCCCACTTTCTCAGGGAGGCCAAGTTACTGAAACCGATAAATCAATCTGTCATGAAGCTGCCTGGGAGAAAGAACCTCTCAACCAGCTCAGTCTCGCAGCTCAAAGGGGAATTGTTCCCTGCTATGAGGAAGGAAACAACAGTTACCTTCTTCCAGGGCCTTTGCGGGGCTCCCCACTGGGCCTTCCTCCCACTTCTTCCTGGGCCTGCAGAGAGCACCTGTGGGCTTGGGGCCAGCCAGGGCCAGTCACTGCCTCCCCACCGGTTAGGAAGGAGGGGCTCCCAGCCATGGCCCCAGTCCTGCCCAGGAGATTTTCTTGGGAGCTTGGGAGGGGGTCCACTGTGGTTTGCAGCCATTCCTGTTGGGGACCAAGGTTCTGGGGATCAGGGAGCCTGAAAGAGCCACCAGGAGAGGGTGGGCTTGGAGACCAGCACACTCTCAGATCCCTCAAGAAGGGCAAGGAGAACAGGGCAGCTTCCTTCTGCATGGAGGGGAACACGTGCCTGGGCTCCTGGCCAGCATGGCCACTTCTCAGCTGTGTGACCTGGCGAAAGTCACTTGGCTTCTCTGTGCCTCCATTTCCTCACCTAGAGCTTGAGCATTTTGTGAGATCTTCTCTATGTGCTGAACATTGAATTGATGAGCTGGGTTCCATGTGCAGGGTACATTGAGTACCTGTGGTAAACAGTAGTGGTTATTCCCTTGGTGCTTAATACTGACAGGTTATAAACCTTCACCTTGTATCCATCGTCTCATTACACATTTGGTTGCATTTCAGGTGACACCATGGTCCTCCCTTTTCACAGGAGGAAACCGAGGCTCCCAGGAGGGCTCAGCAGCCCAAGACCTCACAACTGGGGGCTACTGCTATGATTGAAGGGTCTTTTGGGCCCCTGAATCAGAACAGGCCTGCTTGAGCCCCATAATGCCACAGTAGAACTCCCCAGCACCTTTGGGGTGTGGCTGGCTGAGGATGGCTTTGCTGGAGGGGCTGGAACCAGCAGGAGGGAGAAGACATAGAGGACAGGAAGACACATCATAATTTGAGGGGAAGGAGGGGCTGAGAGAGGTGGGGAGGGTGAAGGAATGATGAAGGGTGACAGTGATCAAGATGCACTGTACCCATAAACTGACATGTTGAACGGAAACCCCATTGTACAACTGTTTAAAGATAATTTTAAACAAAGTTTAAAAAAGGAAATACTACCAGGGTTGAGGGATTGGCTGAGATTCTCTCCATAGCCCTGGGCACTATGAGCGGGCACTGGAGCAGAGGAAGGGGGTGCTGTGCCCCTCTTCCCAGGAGGGGCTGCTGTAAAGGGGGAGAGGGTGTTCAAGGAGAGCAGGGCACATTGCCCCAGAGGCAGAGCAGAAACTGGTGAGTCAGGCAGACTGAGGGTCCTCGTGGGGCAGGAAGGGAAGGAAGCCACCTGGAAAGCTGTGTCACTCTCTAGTGACATGTAACACATGAAAGGTGACAGCAGAGTGTCATCAGCCTTCGAGTGCCAGGATAACGTCATTGGGTGGGGGGACCTGGGGGTGTAGTACACGGCCCCTAACTTCCAAGGCAGAAGCCTGCCACTGTCAGGGACATGAAAGAGCTGTCAAGGCTCCATAGAGCAGCTCCATGGTTGTGAAACTGAAGACGCACTTCTGTTTGTTTTGTGACAACATGGAAACCACAGATGTTCTCCCAAGATGAAACAGGAGAAGTGCCAGGCTCCTCTCTTGCTGTGACCTCTGTCACCTCCTGCACATCACCTGTCCCCATTTCCATCTTCCATACCCTCACCAAGTGGGGCCACACCCATGCCTGGAGTCTATAGCAGGAGTCATGGGAGAGGATGGGCTGCTGGTGGATCACAGAATGGGAGAGACAGGATCAAAGGTGAGAGGACAAGGGTCAAATAGGTAACATCAACTGCAAGGCACTGGCTGTTGAGAACCAGCAGCAAAGGACTGGTCAGCTACTAGATGTCCTAGGCAGCAAAGAACACTAAGGCCTTGAGCAAAGAGCAGTGAGTGAGGAGAGGGAAGGGATAGCTTCCATTTGAGGACTGACTCTGAGCTTAAGCTTACTCCTTCCCTTGACATTGGGGGTGAGCTTACCATCTTGTTTTTGTTCATTTGTTTGTTTGCTTTTTTGTTTTGGTAATACTGAAGATTAAATCCAAGGCCTCTCTCATGCTAGGCAAGCATTCTACCACTTCAGCCATGCCTTAGCTTGCTGTTTCTCTCTCTCTCCTTCCTTCCTTCCTTCCTTCCTTCCTTCCTTCCTTCCTTCCTTCCTTCCTTCCTTCCTGTCTTTCTGTCTTTCTGTCTGTCTTTCTCTTTCTCCCTTCTTTCCTTCCTTCCTCCCTCCCTCCATTCCATTTTCTTTTTTATTTTATTTTATTTTATTGTAAAGGTGATATACAGAGGAGTTACAGTTACATAAGTAAGGTATTGAGTACATTTCTTGTCTAACATCGTTACCCCTCCCTCATTTTTCTCTCACTTTCCCTCCCCCTGACTCCCCACCACCCAAGTTGTAAAATTCATTTCCAACATAGTATATTGTGAATATCGTTATTGCATTGGTTCACCTTTCGTCCTTTGTCTCACTATTTTGTCATTCCCCTTCCTTCCCCAAATCAGATAAACTTATATGCAAGACACAGGGTACCAAAATAAAAACCAATGACAACAGAGGATAAACCAAAGGATCTCTATCTTTCCTTCCTTCCTTCCTTCCTTCCTTCCTTCCTTCCTTCCTTCCTTCCTTCCTTCCTTCCTTCCTTCCTTCCTTCCTTCCTTCCTTCCTTCCTTCCTTCCTTCCTTCCTTCCTGGGGTGGTCCGGAGGCTTGAAGTCAGGACCTGGGTGATGTGCCTGAGCTTTTGTGTTCAAGGACGGCACTGTGCCACTTGAAACACAGAACCACCTCTGGCTTTTTTGGTAGTTAATTGGAGATAAGCCTCTCACAGGTTTTCCTACCAGAGCTGGCTTCGAACCACGATCTTCCTGAGCCAACAGCACCTGGCTTCATTTTGTTTTTGAAACAGGGCCTATCTTTGCTAGTGCCATGGAGCATCAAACTAGGAGTTAGGGTTGCAGCCGTGCACCACTGTGCCCAATGGTGATGGCTATCACTATCTTGATCTTGCAGAAGAGAAAACAGAATCACCAAAGTCTAATGCTGACAGCATTTGAATGGGAAGTGATCTGGTAGTGAGGGCTGAGCCCTCCCAGGTGTGGATCAATTGGCTATTTCAGGAATGCCTTTGCCTGACAAGTAAACCCTCATCTGCAGACCTGCTCTGTCTCGCCATGTTCTTGCCACATTATAACATACCAGTCTCACTAGATGTTGAGCAGACACCAGCCCTAGGAGTGTGGACTTCCCAGCCTCTAGAACTGGGGACCAAGTAAAACTCCTGTTCTTCATAAATTTCCCAGCCAGTGGTATTCAATTCTAGCAATAGCAAATGAACTAAGATACTCACCGCAGACTGGGATTGGCAGGATCTGTGTGACCACATAGTAAGCAGCCAGCTATATACTGAGAGCTTGTCAGAAGTTGAAGAGGATGGTTTGTCCCCTGAGGTCAGACTCAAACAACAAGAGCTCAGCCAAAAGGAGAGGCATAACTAGCGGCTAGAATCTGAAGGCAATGGATTAGAGAATTCATTCTACTTTGAACTGTGGGTTCCCAAAGAGGATCCCGTGAGCAGCGATGATACCAGGTACTGACAAAGCCATACTTGGCAGAGTGAAGGACACATTTCAGAGCTCATCACTTTAGAGGGTGGTGTGGGCTAGAGTTAGAAAAAAAATGTTTCTAGATAAACTTATGAAAGGAGATGAGGTGATCAAGTGTCTATGACATGGAGACTTCTGAGATGTGAGGGGTGGGGCACTAGGGCTTTAAGGCTGCTGTGCCTGCTGGGAAGGGGCTGGCTTGGGGTAGGAGGTCTCCTTTGAAGTGTTCAGCTGCCATTTCCTGCTTGGTTGTACTCTGCCCCCTTCCTTTAGCTACTGTCTGACCATTCCCAGACACTCAGACAAGGTAGCTTTCCTATCTGTGTCCGGCGGGGGGGGGGGGGGGGGGATATAACTCAGGTAGAATAGCCATCCTGGGGTCAAGGGAAGCCTGACTTTTGCTCCAGCCTCAGAACAACCTCTGGGCTATGGAGAGAACAACCTGTGAAGGCATTTTTGAGGTTGGGCTTGTTCATCTATCAGGATAGGAGGTGGAGCTGCTGGATCAGAGTGGTGGAAGACAGGAAGAGGCAGATTCATGAAAGAAGACCAAAACATGTGTTAAACTAAGGTAACTTACAGTTTCCTACACACGATGCCTCCTCCATTGTCCTTTCATCCTCCAATGATGGTCCTCTATCCTTGATGCCAGAAGGCTAGAGGGCTGCAACATAGGCAATCCAGCTAATGTGTCTCTTCCTATGACTGCAGTCCTTGGTGCAGAGGTGGGCACACAGTCTAAGCCAGACTCATCAGGGTTGATTCAGGAGCTTTTTAGGAGCTACTAGAAGTTAGAGATTCTCTTGGTGGCCTTATTAGAATCTGGGAGGACAGCATAGCATCTGGTCCTGCAGCTTTCTTGTTGCAATGAGGAGTCATCTGACCAAAAACAGGGCCAAGAAATGAATCCAATAAGGAATAAAATGGAGAAATCAGATCCTGAGTTTCAGTTACGCATCGAATTGTGACTAAAGCTAGCTTTCACTCTGAACTTTTCAGGTACTGAGTCAATGAATTTACTTTTCCTTAAGTCTATGTAGACTTTTCTGACTCTCATAATTAAGACAAGTTGTGAACAGAGTTTTCTATTCCAAGAAATAATTGAACCATCTAGAACTAAACAAAAAGAGCAAAATAAACATGACTGAGACACTGAAGACAAAAAACAAGGAAAGTAGTCATAAAATAAGACATACTCTTGAGCAATAACAAGAAAGAATTTTGAAAAATATAAAAAAGTAGCAGCAACACTAACAAACAACTCCATATGTAAGTGAAGGAAATGACTGGTGATTGCTGAAGAGAAAAGCAGGATACTGAAGGTAAAGTGAGGAAACTGAAGCCCAGCAGGCAGAGACAGGAAATATGGCAGGATGGATAGAGATGGGTGGGCAGGAAGATGGCCCAGACACCCATTCTCTTTGGAGGAAAGAGTGGTGAAGGAAGATGGGAGAGGCACATCAAGTTCCAAACAGGTAAAAAAGAAGCAACACTTCTCCTAGATGCATCGACCTAAGGCTGCAAACACAGCAGAGTGAAAAGACAGAGTAAGGAACCAGAGATGGTCACGAGGTTTCAGCAGACTCCTTAGTAGCAACAATTCATGCTGAGAAACAATGGGACAAACTCACTACAGAACTTGAGCTGCAGATCATCAGTGCAGATGCATAATCACTCAAGAATGGACATTGAAACCACTTTTAAAAATTTTCACAAAAGGGGCTGGGGATATAGCCTAGTGGCAAGAGTGCCTGCCTCGGATACACGAGGCCCTAGGTTCGATTCCCCAGCACCACATACACAGAAAACGGCCAGAAGCGGCGCTGTGGCTCAAGTGGCAGAGTGCTAGCCTTGAGTGGGAAGAAGCCAGGGATGGTGCTCGGGCCCTGAGTCCAAGGCCCAGGACTGGCCAAAAAAAAAAAAAAAAAAAAAAATTTTTCACAAAAAATATCAGAAATCGGAAACATGTATTGACTGAGGGAGTGGTGGCTTCTGGGAGGGGAGTTGACAAGTGGAAAGAGGAGTGGTTGATGAATATCAGGAGTGGTTATAAGACAGAGTATGTGAGAATGAAACTATGAAACTTGTTGAGACTGATGGGACAAGTGGACAGAATGGTGGAAGTGGTGCCATTGATCAAGATTCACTGTACCCATAAATGGGCATATTAAGCTATAAACCACTTGTACACTTATTTGAAAATATTAAACACACATATATGTTCAATAATAGAGCTCAGTGCCAGTGGCACATGCTTGTAATCCTAGCAGCTCAGAAGGCTGAGATCTGAGGATCACTGTTCAATGCCAGCCTAGGCAGGAAAGTCTGTGAGACACTTAACTCTAATTAATCACCAAAAAAGCCAGAAGAGGATCTGTGGCCCAAGTGGTAGAATGCTAAACGTAACCAAAAGAAGCTCATGGACAGTGTCAGGCCATGAGTTCAAGCCCCACGACTTGGGAGAGATCGGGGGTGGGGGGGCTGCGTTGAAGCTGAATGTTGATGGTTCTTGACTGTAATCTTAGCCAACTGGGAGGCTGAAATGTGAATGATGGTTCAAAGCTAGTTGGGGCAGCAAAGTCCACAAGATTCTATCTCTAATGACCAGCAAAAAGCCAGGCTGGAGATATGGGTGAAGAAGTAAAGCACCAGCCAAGCAATCTAGCAAGCCAAGCAAGTTTAAAACTAAGAGTTCAAATCCTGGTATTAGAAGAAAAAAAAATTAAAAGAATGGGGTTGAAGTGGCCCAAATCTGAGTCCTGGTTTCTTACCTTCCTTCCCAGATAGCAAGAGCTTCGCCACCCATTCCTCCTCTTTCTCCACCAACTAACAGTCCCTGGCCTCCATTTGGTCATCCAGGGGCCTGCGCATGGGCAGCATTCAGATGGATAAGGAGACCATGAAGATCTGAATCGTACTTCGCCTCCTATCTGGACAAGAGCACAAAGCCAGGAGACTAGTAGAGGAGGCTGGAGAGTGAATCTAGAAACATGTGCGCACAAAGGGACCAGCATGCCATGTCAAGGCCCCTGAGGAGGTGAGGTTCCAGATCTTTGCCAATTCTGAGTATAATGCCTGCACCATCCCACAGATTAGCAATTCTCGTCTTGCTGCTTCTGATTTTAGAGACAAGTATAAGGCAGAATGGCCACATGCTGGCTTGTGGAGAGCAACCTTCATGGGCTCTGCAAAGTCACTGATGGCACCAGTGGGGGATGGAAACTGATGCCATAGAGAGGACCTGCAAATCGAGAAGAGCACCACAGTGGTCACTTTGCTATGTGCAGAGATCAGAGCTGTCAAGATGAGGCTCATGGAGCTGAGACATGCATTCCAGTCCTTGGAGATCCATGGAAAATGAAGGCCAGCTTGGAGAGCAGCATAAGGGACATGAGGCCTACTGTGCATGATGGTGGAGCAGGCTTAGTGGTGTCTTGCTACACCAAGAGTGACAGGTGGCATAGACCAAGGCAGAGGGGCAGCTCCAGGGCCAGCTCCAGGCCCAAAGGGCCAAGGCCCTGCTGAAGGTCAAGGTCAAGCTAAAGGCTGAGGTTGCCACCTACCGCCATCTGCTGGAATGCAGGCAGGACTTTATTCTCAGAGGAGCCTCAAAATAGCAGGATCTCCATTCAAACATCCAAAAGGCCACTGGAGGGTCATGGATGGCAAAGACTAACGACACCAAAGTCCTGAGCCCCTAAGGCAGAGAAGCAGAGTTCTCTGGGACCAATAAAAGCTCAGAGGGCATTGGGCACAGAAAATCCAACCAAACAACTAAGTGAATATAGTGAGGTAGAAAACAAGTGGGTTTATTACTCATCACCTCTCCCCTGAGAATTGTACATACTATACTCCAGTAAGAAAAAAATTGAATCCAGATAGCTGAGTAATGGAGGCAGTAAAGTCAGTAAAGAAATTGGAAATCATGTTGGTAAGTCTAAAGAAGCATTTAATGTTTAAAATAATACTAATTCATGGGAGGAGCTAAAATCAGCTTGAAGCAAAATAATATACAGCAGTAACAGAAGGTATCAAATGGATGACTGAAGTGGAAATTGCATTATTTGTCTAAAGGACAGAGATGTCAATTAGTTAAAGTGTAGTGGACTAGCACTAAAAGAATAGAAATAGGAATTATACTTTTCAGTGCCATGGAATGCAGTAACAAAACCTAATGCAATGGCAACTGAGAATGAGGTAAAAATAGGCAAAGAAAGAAAGACAAGGAAAGCACGAAATTAGCTGGTGGAGATAATTTGCTAACTAGTGATCATAAGATTTAAGAGTTGAAGTAGACAACTCTGCGTGCAGCATTTCTGCCACCAGTTGGGCAGGATGTATATATCTTCCCATTTTTAAAATCAGACCCTTTGGGTGGAGGTCTTTCCCGCTCAATGTATGGTTGGTACCCGGTGCAGCTCAATGCAATCACACGAGGTTTATAAAACATGCACTTGGGGCTAGCTAAGTAGCTCAGTGGTACAGCATGTGTCTAGCATGTGCTAAGTCCTACATTAAATCCTTAGCAGCAACAGCAACAACAAAAGGAGAGACTTGAGTGGCATATGGCAGGTAGTGTATACCTGTAATCCCATGGGTGGCGGAAGTAGAAGTGTAAAGCCATCTCTGAAAATTTGTTTTTGTTTTTGTTTCAAAAGCAAAATTAAAAGAAGCACTTGTTTACTTGAATTAATTTGAACAACAGAAGCAAAGAAAAACAATGGAAAAAACTAAGATCTTGGGAAAATCATAGCCATAAAGAAAACAGCACTAGAGAGGAAATTCAAGTTTAATAAACACATAAATATTTCAACCTCAATGGAAATCAAAGATGGATAAGTTATAACTAAAGACAAAATTTTATGGCTTTACTTATTAGAGGAAGATTTTACAATGACAATATTAAATGCTGGAGTGAGTAAAAAGTCTTTGATATACTGTGCTAGTGTAGACTATAAATTGTTTTACATTTTCTAGAATGCAATTTTATTACCAAGTTTTTATGCCATTTAGTGTTGTTTGGGTTGCTAATGACAAAGAAGGGAATTTGTTGCCTTAATTAGTCAGAGTTGTGTGTGTGTGTGTGTGTGTGTGTGTGTGTGTGAGAGAGAGAGAGAGAGAGAGAGAGATCACATATTTGAGAAGGTATTCAGCCATATCTTCCGTGGGTGCTCTGTCTCTCTCTCTCAGTCTCTGTCTGTCTGGTATCTCTTTTCTCTCATTTTTACTCTTTGCTCACAAAACAGCTGTTTCAGTTCCAGACCTCACAGTCTACTGTCAAAGGGAAAAAAGATCATTCTTTCACAGTTCCCAGAAGCCCCTTGACAAATGCTACCTCCTGTCTCATCAGTGCTGCCAGTCTTCCAAACACAATTATTATTAAAAACAGCAATTAGGAACAGATGAAAGTGAAGACAATAACAAAGGAAATGTGAATTGTTTGGATAGATCAATAGGAAGGGAAAACATAGGGGAAGAGTCTGAGACCTCCCCTTCTGTTCTCCTCTTTCTCCTTCTAAGATTCTTATTTGAGACACCACACCCCACATATCTCCTATACTCTTTTCTAGTTAGCAAGTCTTCCATTTCACAGAATTTTCCCTCTGTGTATTTTCTTCTAGTATATTTTCCAGTTTGCTGATCTTCTCTGCAGCTGTGCCCAATTACTCTTTGTATCCATCCACTGAATTCTTATTTTTATATATTTTTTGGTTTAGTTTTATTCACTTTTAGAAGTATTTGGATTTAACTTAGGATCTCACATTTGCTAGACAAGCTTTCTACCATTGAACCATGCTCCGAGACAATTTTATTTTTAATTTTAGAATTTAGTTGTTCACAGGGCTGGGAATATGGCCTAGGGGTAGAGTGCTTGCCTCATATACATGAAGTCCTGGGTTCAATTCATCTGCACCATATATACAGAAAAAGCCAGAAGTGGTGCTGTGGCTCAAGTGGTAGAGTGCTAGCCTTGAGCAAAAAGAAGCCAGGGACAATGCTCAAGCACTGAGTTCGAGTCCCAGGACTGGCAAAAAAAAAAGAATTTAGTTGTTCACAGTTCATATAGTCTGCTGAAATCTTAATTTGCTCTCTCATGTCCTTGAGCATACTGAATAGGAGTGTAAGGCTGTTTGATAACTCCACTCTCTGTCTGTCCTATTGTTCCTATAGCTGATCTTCCCCCAGTTTTCAGTTCTAGCGTTTCATCTCAAATGCTTCAGGTATTTTTGTGTGTGTGTTGGCACTGGGGCTTGAACTCAGAGACTCCTCCTCTTTATTATTTTTTTCTCTCAAAGCTAGCAATTACCATTTGAGCCACAGCTTCATAGATGAACTTTTGGAGGTTAGTTGGATATAAGAATCTCATTGACTTTTCTTCCTGGGCTGGCTTTGAATTGAAATCCTTAGATCTCAGCCTCCCTGAGTAGGTAGGATTATAGGTGTGAACCACCAGTACCCAGCTAGCCTTGTAATTGAGTGATTGGTTGGTTGATCCACCGATCAATCCATGGATTGATTTAATCACATGCCAAACATTGTAATTTGAGTGCTCTAGCTTATTTGTAATGGGATGATACAAGTTTTTAAAGAAAAGACTTAAGTTGGTCCTGGCAACCTATGTGGCCAAGGGCCTCACCATTCCAGACGTCATTCATCCAATTAAATACTGAACTTCAGCCTTGCGGACAGTGGGAGATATCTCTGCTCTAACATTATTCTTAGGATGTAACCATGTGAGTCTCTTTGGAAGCATGATGATATCAGTGGGCCATGAAACCCAGCATTTGCTCCTAATCCCTGTGAGCTTCTCAGAGCCCAGTTCAGCCTCTCCTCAGAGTCCCCCATTTCCGCAGGCATCTTGGAGGCCAGTACTGGGGCAAAGTTCTGCTTGCCAGGTTAGAGTTCTACCAATTGATCCATGCCTCCAGCCGGCTTTTTGCAGCTTGATTGGAGATGGAGACTTTCAGATTTTCCTGCCCAAACTTTCCTTCAGATCTCTGCCTCTAGTCGCTAGGATTCTAGGCATGAGCCATAGGTGCTACACTCTATTTATAGTTTTGCTTATAGTACTTACTGGTGTATGTCTGTGTGGGTCAGAATGTATATGAATGTGTTTGTGTGCATGTAATGAGTGTGTGTACATATAGATGAGTACACATGCTTGTCAGTGCATATATGTGCATGCATTTGAGTATGAGTGTGTATGTGTCTGTGTGTTAGTCATTACTTCTACCAAGTCCCTTGCGCACACTGTGATCACCTAAACTTAATGAGGAAGATTTAATTCTTCCTTAAGTTGTTGGTCGTTACTTGTTTTTCCCCCCAGGACTGATTTGAACACAGCACTGTCGTGCTTGTGGGGATCATCTGTGTGGTACTCTTCACTTCCTATGTAGAAAGCCGCTAGGCTATCTCTTACCTTATAAGTAACATGCAAATCCCCCTGTGAGACAGAGACAGGAGGAGCAGGAAGGAGGCAAAAGGTCAGCAAGGTGAGGAGAAGCCTGAGACACCAGATCAAGTCGGAGTCATTTGTTCTGATGTCAGACTGACATCAGTGAGGGGCCTCACGCTTGGTAGAATCCAGGTGGCCAATCTCTGGGAAAGGCCCAGGTGGCCAGAGGCTTGAGCTGAGGTAAGAGTCACAGGGATGTGGTGATCAGGAGGATTCCTGATAGGATGGCAGCCATTCCGGGGCCTGTGGGGACTCGGTAGGGCTCTGTGGGTGACCTTGGTCTCACCAAGAAGCAATGCTCCTCAATGGGAGCCACTCAGCATCCCTCTCCCCCCAAAGCTTGCACCAACCTAATTCTGCTTTCCTGTCTGCCAGAATGTGCCCTGGACAAGGCACCTAGCTTTGATTGCTCCTTTCTTTTCTGGGACAAGAGATGTCCTCCTCTCCTTTGCTGTGTGAATGATGCAGTCACTTGGGTAGAGTGACCCACAGAGGACTTAGAGCTAATAGCAGCTATTTGTGAAATTGACCTAGGCCAGGAAACCAATAGCCTCTCAGCAGGAGTAGCTCATTCAGTGGTGGAGTACAGGGACACATGCAGAAGCCTAAGCTGGGTGTGGGGACACTCTAGGAAGGGCAGAGAACCCAGGCTGGTACAATCCAGAGGCCTGGGGGAGGAGGGAACACAGTAGGCCTTTAGAGAGGAAAACTAGCTAGGAGACTGCTGGGGACAGCCCACGGAAGACAGACCCATCCCAGCCACTCCTTCCAGTACCTGCTTGGGGTTTCCCAAACCCAAGGAGAAGGCAGGGGCCAGGGAAGCTGCTGGCTCTTACCAGGCAGGTCTGCATCTGGGGTAAAGATTGTGTGAAGTTGGCCTGGCCACAAATGGCAGATACCTACCTAGCACTTACCTATGCCCAACTTTTTCTGTCCAGAGACTTTTCTGACCTGCTCACCTCCAGGCTCCAGGAGGGAGCCTGAGGCACAGAGCCAGGCTGGAGACATAGAGAACCTTGTCCTATTAGAACATTTCTCAGGAGACAGAGCTCAACAACTTGGCATCATTCTCAGAAAGGTCAGGGCTAATGTATTCTTCTCCTCCCCACCCAAGGTACAGCAGAAGCTCATACATGTGAACCCCTCGACATTTCAGGTTCAGAGGAAGTCCGGTGGGAGTTTGGCTGAACTTTATCTTTGCTGTGTTTACACAGACAGACCTTAAAAAGCTGGTCGATAGTGTAAATAAGGATAATTAAAATATTTCCAGGAAGAAGGATTAATGTATCAAGTAGGGGGATAAGTTTTGAATTGTGGCAGCAAAACCCACCCCCAAGGTAATGAGGATGATAAATGATTATTATTTAAACAGAATCACATAATGTAGCCCCTGACCCTCTGAGGGTGATTTGGGATGTAAGAGATGTGAGGAGCTTTTTGCTTGGTCATTGGCACAACCCCCTCCAGGTCAATACCCAGTGGAGATTCAGGCTGAGTTAGGTCTGTCCAAGGTCACCCCAGCTCTTCCCAGGAAGGAGCAGCCGGGGCGGGTGGGAATGGGGCTAGATAGAACAGTCCTTGATGCCAACAGATCTGTCACAGGATCTGTAAGTTTCATGGGTCTCGTGACATGTGGCGCCTCTATTTCTACATTTGATAATCATGGAGAGCCTGTGGGAACAGCTCTGGGATAGAGGAGGGCTCAGCTCCTTCATCGCTCCCCACTGGACATGGAGGAAGGGCCTGATGCTGTTTAAGGACTCACCTGGCTTCTATGTCTCTCACTCTCATGCTAGAGGCCAGCCAGGGATGACAGGGGGCAGAAAGCCACTGATGCCTGTTACTGAGCTGACTCCATACTTTCCAGGCCTTGTGCTAGGCCTATGTTTCTGTCACAACAGACAACATTCCTGTGTGTCACCTACGCAAGGGCTCCCATCGAAAGAGTGCTGTGAACACTGGGTCCAGACAGCCATTCCTTGACTCAGCACTGCCAGTTCTCTACCAGAAGCAAGGCCCTCAGCTTCCTTGAGTCTCTGGAAGGGTGAGATGGCCAGCCTTCCTTTGCAAGTGGAGCTGAGGGCCTGGCACATTGCTTGGTCAACAGAGTGGTTGTGTAACTGGAGGTATTAGAATTATTGTTGGTGTGTTCAGACACCTATCTCTAAATTGGGCAAAAAGAAATCTGTCTTTGACCACTTCTTCCTCCTCCCCCAAACCCTCAAAATCACAAACATTTTTCCTTTGGCAGGGGAAACAATTCTTCAAACGTGAGGAATTTCCCCATTTGGGGGAAAGGCAGTTGGTGCTAGGAAGATGTTGTGGGAAGGGACTGCCCATCTTGCCGCAGCCTGGCCTTCAGGTAAGGATATGCTGGGTTCTCCTGAGTCAGGGGATCTTGAAGTCTTTTTCCCAAGTCCTCTGCTTCCTAGGATGCCAGTGTGGTCCCCAGAGGGTGTGTCCTAGCCAGAGGAACACAGGACACCTGCTCTTGCATTGTGACCTCTCCAAGGAAGAGATGAGTAATGATGCTCAACGGCTTGCCCAAGGCTCCATGGAAAAAGGCGTCCATCATCTTAATGGTACCTCTGAGCTTTCTGGCTGACCTGGGGAGGCCTGTTCCTTATGCTCGCCCCTCCCACGAGCACTCGATGGGAGCTATTCCTGGCATGTCCTGTGGTACAAAAACGCGGTTCATCTTTTCAAGGAGACACAAGGAGGTTGAAAGTCAAAGCCATTGGAACAAACCTTGGCTTTGGAGAGGAGTCAAATGCTTATTATGCAAGTCATCGCTCTCCCTTAGAAGAAAGCAGTACAACAAGCAAAAACAGTTTGGGGGGATTTGGAGATAAGGGTGAAAAGGAACAAGATGTATGGGGTACATACTGTCTCAGTGGAGAGAGTTGTGGGGGGGTTCTGGGGCAACTCCTGTACCTGGAGGACCTCAGTCCCTAGGATCACCTAGGCTATAATAATCCTGGTGCAGTTTAGAAGAGGAAGACATGCCTTCTCTTTCCATGTATGGCCACCATCTTTACGCATGTGGTAGGGTGGCTAATGCAGCTGGGAAGACAAGTATACACAGGGCTGGAGACGTCTCTGCTCTGACTTTGCAGCGACTGTGAACCTCATTCAGGACAATAGGTCCCAATGGAGATGATGCCTGCCTCTTTTCTTGGCTGAAAGTTAGACGGAAACCAAGGGCTGATAGGAGCCCCTACTGAGAACACCTCCAGAAGAAAAAATACCATAGCTTCTCATCATGGCTCACTAGGGCTGGCTGCAGTGGCTCACAACTGTAATCCTATCTACTTAGAAGGCTGAGATCTGAGGATCCTGGTTCAAAGCCAGCCTAGGCAGACAAATCCGAGACTCTTACCTCCAATTAACCAACAAAAAGCAAGAGTGGAGGTGTGACTAAGTGGTAACATGCCAGCCTAGAGAAAAAATATCTAAGCAAGAGTGCTAGGCCCTGAATTCAAGCTCCAGTATACACACACACACACACACACACACACACACACACACACACGCGCGCGCACGCGCGCGCGCGTCCACACGCCTCCCCCCCCCCCCCCCCCCATGACTTACTGCACTATAATCCTTTTGGCAAGGAAAAGACAGAAGGTGTGGGTTCTGGGGAGGATCTCTTCCACGTGCAGAAAAAGGGAAGGGTCTCAGGATGTACAAGCTTAGAGGTTACTGTGGGCACAATTGCCAGGGGACAGCAGCAGGCAAATGAAGAAGTTCAAGTTTCTGTAGTCTTGGGAAACTGGGGAGCTTGTTTATCTCCCAGGGGCACTTCAGGGGCTTCTGGCAAAAGGAAATCTTGGAGCCTCCCAGCTTTTTAAAAGATAGTCACTGTGATTTGGTTCTTCTTCCATATCAGAGTTCTGGGACTGATTTCTAGTGGGAAAAATAGTCTGTAATGGAGCTGGTAAAAAAAACCACTGTTTACAACCATTGGCCAGTGGGATTGGAAAGTACATAAACCTCTTACTGCTTCTCTGTGCCAGAATCTAAGTTCTGGCTTTTGTTGTTGTTTTTGTTTCCCCCTTGCTGTCATAGAACACATCCCAATGTCGTAACCTACAATAGCCATTTTCTTTTGTGGGCTGACTAGGCTCAGCTCAGCTGTTTCCCCCTGAGGTTCCTCACGTGGTTGTGGTTGGGCAGGGGCTGGTCCTAGAGTCCTGAGGTTCTTCTGAGAGTCTGCCCACTCAAGTTTCTCACTCATGGATCTATGTCCCAGCTGGGGTGACTGGGAAGGTTGGGGATCCACCAGGAAATTCTCTCTTCATGTGGCCTGACTGTGTAGACTTGTTATAACGTGGTCAGCTTGCAATAAACTTCCTCAATGGAGCTTGGCTTCCTCCAGAGTTCATAACCCATCAGACCCTACCAGAAGTTGCAAGACTTTCTGGGACTTAGCTTTGGAGGTCATAAATGTCACTTCCATAGTATTCTAATAGGAGGCATGCTGGAGGGGAAGGGAATGATGCAAACATGTGAATTCTAAGTGGCTGTTAAGTGCATAGAAGACCTTCTTTGTTATCTAGCTCCTGCCAGCCCTTGGAGGAGGCAGAGATCATGCCCTGCCTCTTCAGCTACTATGAGAAGCTGGACTCAGGGCCTGAGTCCATAAAGACCTGCCCATGCTCCAGAATAATGGCTGACCAAGGAGGCAAAAGGAAGCTCACACCTTCCTACAGGTCCAAAGATCTGTTCATGGGGTTAGATATGGCATTGTCCTTCTAGTACAGGCCCAAATCTGCTGGACAGGGCAAACTAAATGATGTCTCCAGATATGTCCCTATTATGCCATTGTACCCATCTGCTTTTGTGTCCAGGAAGAGAGCACCCTCAGCTGGCCTCCTATTTCTGACAACTGTCCACTCAGCACATTGAAAAGCAGAAGGCAGGTCACAGATGATCAGGGAAAGAAGCTGGGACTGGCCTGGGCTTCCTTGCTGGATCCAGGCTAGAGGGAAACTTCTGGCCCCTAGAAGCTACTTCTAAAACTTGAACTCTTCCAACCATACATTTCAGATACTTGATTTATACCAGAGACAGCTGGAAACAGAGTTCTTTCTTTTGCTCTAGCTGTCCTATCGTCCAAGGCCTTAAAGGACTTCTCCAGATAGCCAACTACAGCCATCATTTGGCAACAGCAGATTCTAGCAAATGTTAATACCATTAGTGGCCCCTCTGTCATCAGTGGGTGGCCCCCTCTGCTTGGTGGGACTCTGAGGCACAGGAGCTGCTCTTTCAGGAGGAGACAGTTTTGCAAGTTTGGGAGGCATGGTTAAGCTAAGAACACCAGAATGCTATCCATCATGTGAATGTGGTGACTGACTCAGGGAAAGGGCTGTGTCCCCCTTAGTTATGCTGTGTGGAGACCTCAAGTAAGGAGACCCATGCATGGATATTCTGGGGCCCACACCTCCTCCTTCTGGAGGTCCTCGGAGGGAGGCTGCTGTTTGGAAGGGAGATTGTGGGCATGGAGGAGAAGGTCCCACGGCCCCATGAAAGCGGCTGCCACTTTGTCTCAGGAAGAGACCCTGGGAGCCCTTGAATTCTATGTCATTTCTGTCATGCATAGGGAGAGGTGCGGGCGAGCCTGCGCACAGAAAGAGAAATGCAAAAAACACAGCCTCTGTTAATATTTGATAGGCAGCCAAAGCTCTTTTGTTCCCCAAGCCCAGCAAGCTAGCCGTGAAAAAATAAATTGCTTTTCAAGAACATTCATCACAGCAAGTACCTCATTTCCTTGTCCTCAAACAACCCTATTCCTAGGTTCTTTCTCCCATTAAAACCTCCTCAGAATGGTAAAATAAATAAAGAAACTGAAGGAAGTTAAGGGCCCATGGTGGCTACTGGGGGAAGGTGGAAGTTGGTCCAACAGAGAGGCAGAGAACCTTCTCTGGTCTTGAGATGTAGCCTCACTTGGGTTCTCCTTCCTGGGCAGTAGTCATGGGCTCTAAGTGTGACTCTGAAATTCGGGATCAAGGGCACTGACCCTTAAAGGACCCTTCCATTCTAACATTCCAGTTCTATCATCTGCTCTGAGAGGCCCTCAGATCACCCCCTGCAGGGTATCTCTCTCCCCACCCCTATATATCCCATCACTCTGAGAATTTTCATTATGAAGTTCATCCTAATGAAGCATTTTGAATTCATTTGTTTATGGTCTCCTACTCAAATGGAGGGTCAGCTCCAGCAGGCCAAAGTAGGGACTGTGCCCATCTTGTTCACTAAGGTGTCCCTCAGCACATAATAGACATCCAACAGTTACTAGGAAGATGAAGGAATAACAAACCATCCCAAGTATGATGCTCAGGGCCCAATGCACCATTCAATACAAGATATTGATTGAGTTATTTCTTTTCTTCTAGCAACCAATTCCATAAGTAACTGTTAGAGCTGAGCAGGCTTTCTGGTTGCCCAGGGCCTGTGGTGTGAGTCCTGTATGAAGGGGTGAGCTAGTGGGCTTTCAGTGGCTACTCAGGAGCATGCCATGAACTCTGCTTCCATGTGTGACTTCGAGTAAATCGCTTCACCTCCCTGTGTCCCACAGTCCTCCTTTAACATGAGATGGATCTCTCACCTGTGGCCTTCCAGAGAGAGTGTAGCAGAGGTGAGGGGCATCTCTGCCACAGGAACATAGCGGACAATTGGTACATAAGGCCATTTGCATTATTATGCAATTCAATAACTCTCTCAATTCAATAACATATCAATGTGATCTTTGGGGATTTGGAACATCTAGTCTCTGATGGTTCTAGATGTTGCCAGAAGCTCCTTTTAGGGGTGAGATTCACACAGAATTTGAAGTGACACCTTCAGACAGGCTGAAGTTGGATGGAAGGATCCTCCATATTCTCTACCAATCATGGTGTGTTCCTTTAGGGCACTGTGGGAAAACAAAACAAAACTATTGATCAGATTCATCAGTCAGACACAAGAATGGCTCCAGAAGTATCTAGGACATCTAATACCTTATTTTGGATTCATTCATTCATCCAGTTACTGAGTGTCTACTATGTGCCAGAGGACCTACCCTGCTAGGGTTCACACTTAGCTGAGGAGTAGCCCACAACACGTATGAGGATAAGCTGCAAAGGAAATGCGGAGCAATTGATGGAAGGATGCATAAGAGGGAGCTTGAAAGCCAGGTGGTGGTGGGAAGAGACCGAAGGAGGCAGGCAAAGCCAAGCGACAATTTTCCAGCCAGGGTCGTCCATCAGCCTGTGCAGGGGAGGAGGTCAGAGCCCAGGGTCTCAGGAAGTCCCCCTCGCCCCCCCACCCCCGTCGGAGAACCCGACTTGGATCCTCCTCCAGAGCCTGAAACAGCTGCGGCTTCTGCCTGGGAGCCCTGGGGCGCCACGCACAGGCTGCTGGAAGCTGCTTGGCTACACGGGGCGGCGTGGGTTTGAGAACTAGAAACTGACACGACTTTGTCTTTCTTCGTAGATAGGAAGGACTCCTTCTCAGGCCCTACTAAGAACAGCCTGATTTATTCCCGCTGTCCTCGGCTGGGAAGCGAGGCGGGCAGAGGCCTGTGGCTGGCCCCTGGCACTGGCCATGCACAGTAAAAGAGGCCGAGCGCTCCACTTCCGGAGAGCTGCGCCCCTGGCTCTTCTTGGCCCAGCCCCTGCCATGCCCCACAGCATGCCAATTGGCTCTCATGCCACCTTGCCACGTTCTCATTGGTTCTCAAGGAGGCCTGGCCACAAGCACCCTCTGCTGTGCAGCAGGTAAGTAGCAGCAAGAAGGTGCCATCTTTGGGTGTGCAGGTGGTAAAGGAGTGAGAGGATGCTTAAGTTGACACAGGATGGTGCCAGGCACCTGGAAAGAAGAGTCAGGGCATCCTCAGGAACGGATGCCATTTACCAAACTATCTCTCATTAACCCAGGTTTTCTGTTATTTCATTATATTCTTCTAAGAATTCTGCAAAGCAGGCATTACTAACCCCCAGTCACAGAAAAAGCAATGGCCAGAAGGTTAAGGGCCTGGTTCACAGTCTCATGACCACTATGTCACAGAGATGATGTTGGATGGGTCTTTGTGTGGTTCCCAGTGCTACATCGCTGGGCAGCCTAATGAGGGTGGTAGGCAAACCCTAGGGATAGATGGATGCCAACAGCCCATCCCCTAAGGGAGCATTGCGGTACTGCCACCTCCGCCAGCTCTGAGGAGGTGCTTTAGGGAAGATGTGTGTGTATCTTGCTCCTTGAAGATATATAGATTTAGAGGGGGCCATAAGAACAAAATTTAACCATGTGGCCTGTGGTGTGAAATCAGTCACTTGGTGTGTGAGTCAGTGAGAGAGTCATCACCAATTCTGGCATCCAGGATTCTTCTTGCACAACATGTCACATCCGAAAGTTCCTTTACCTCTGTGGTATCACTTACTAGAGTCAAAGGAACTCTGTAAGGCTGTCTGCACCCCAATTTTGCAGAAGGAGAAGCTAAAGACAAACAAAGACAATGTGCTCAGTGCCTCTGAATCTGAGGGATTTTATGTCTCACATGAGTCTTCCAACAGATCTAGGAGGTAGAGTACACATCAATTGCTTTAATTTATTAAAAATAATAATACTTATTATTTGCCTGTACTGGGCTTGAACCCAGGGCCTCGGTGTTATCCCTTAGCTTTTACTGCTCAAGGCTAGCCACTCTACCATGTAAGCCACACCTCCATTCCAGCTTTTTGATGGGTAGTTGGTGACAAGAGTCTCACAGACTTTCCTGTTCAGAGTGGCTTCAAACTGCATTTCTCAGAGCTTAGCCTCCTGAGAAGTTGGGATTATAGCATGAGCCACTGGTACCCAGCTAGCCTTATCTTAAAAAAAGAGCTAACCCAACCAAGAGAATTAGATAATGTCTTTAACACCAAGGCATATGAGCAAGGCTCCATCTGCCTTCTAATTCTACTCTCTTCCAGTCAATTATTCCACTTAAAAGTTATTCTCTTTGGATTCTGAGTCAATCTTTGGTATAGGAGAAGGAGGTAGTTAATGAACAAGAAAGATATAAAGGATGATAATAAAGCCCTGTGCTCAAACATATATTCCCTGCTCTATTCATTGCCAGTAGCTAAAACACTGCCAACAATTGTTTGGTGAGGTTGGACATTGTTTGAGCCATGAGAATCTAATGATGCAAACTTCCTTATATGAGACATTAATTCCATAGCATGATTAAAAAGAAAAAGACTGGGAAATTCCTTAAAGTTATTCATCTAGCTAAACGATCTACCAAATTATACTATTGTCTCAACTATATTCACATTTTTCTGCTTCCTACTTTGGATGGTCCTATGACTGATAGCAGGAAAAAAGTTATCTAGAGAGGCTCTAATGCAGAGTAGAATGTACTCAGTAGCAGCAAACCTCTCTGCATGCTGTGCCATCTAGGGGGGAAAAAGCAACAGCAGTAACTGGATTAGTTATCTAAAACAGATTTTAAAGAACGTAGTGGAAGACATGTGAGAAAGCTGCAAATAAATTTCCTGAACTGGAAAATCCCTTTTTAGATGTGTTGGAACGCTGATTGTTTTCTTCCAGGAGAGCATTTGCTTACTGAAGTGGGCTTGCTCTAAACAGGGAGGTCTGCTGGGGAAAGAGATGCCAAGTGAGCTTTGGTCAGCTGTGAGTGTTGATCTGACTAGCCAGAGCATAGAGGAACACTGAACTCCCTGCCAGCATTCCCCAGGGAACAATGGATACACACACAAAAAAAAAATCCCACTTCTCAAGCATTGATGTTTAGTGGTAGTCAGACTTTTCATTGTTGTGAGAAAATTCTGAAAGGAAGAACAGGATTTATTTTGGCTCATGATTTCAGAGGTTTCAGTTGTAGTCCTTGGTTCTGTTGATTCTGAGTCTATGCTAAGACAAAATATTATGGTAGCAGGAATACGTGGTACAGACCTCTTACCTCATGGTGGACAGGAAGCAGAGAGAAATAATGTCTATGTTAGTGGACTTTTTTTTTTATCAGTTGTTGAGCTTGAACTCTGGGTCTGGGCACTGTCCTTGAGCTCGTCAGCTCAAGGCTAGTGCTCAACCAGTTTGAGCCACAGAACCACTTCTGGTTTTCTAGTGGTTAAATGGAGATAAGAGACTCACAAACTTTCCTGCTTGGGCTGAAGATTGAACTGCAATCTTCAGATCTCATCATCCCGAGTATCTTGGATTACAGGCATGAGCCACTGGTACCTGGCCTGGACTTCCTTATTATCTTCCTTTTATTTCATCTGGGTCTCTTGCCCACAGGATGGTTTATCCTACATTCAGATTGTGTCTTCCTTTCTTAGTTAATCCTCTCTGGAAATATTTTCAGAGATACACTTGAGATGTGCTCTGCTAATTACCTTATGGCTTCTTAATACAAGAAAATTTATAATAAAAAATCATCGGGCTGGGAATGTGGCTTAGTGGTAGAGTGCTTGCCTGCCATGCATGAAGCCCTGAGTTCAGTTCCTTAGCCTCACAAAAAAATTTATTGAATGTGTTTAGAGAGAATCTCAACATAGCAAATACTCAGAAGGACACAGCAAAAAAAGCAGTGAAAATAGATCTGAATATAAGCCATGTATGTATATATTCGATTTTTAGGAATGGAGAACAAAGGGGAAAAGGCAGGCAATATTTGAAGATGTGAAAAAGAATTTTGAAAACTGGATAAAGATGCCAACTCAGATACCAACAAAGCACAGTGACTCCCAAGGCAAAAAAAAAAAAAAATACAAAGAAAACACAAACACTTCACAATCAAGTTTGTGAAAACCAAAAACAGTAAGAGCATCTAGGAAAGAAAAACGTAACAACTGGATGTGGTGGTACACATGTATAATCTCAGAAGGCTGAGACAAGGGAATCATTAGCTAGAGGTCAGCCCAAGTTCTTAGCAAGACACTGTTTGAAAATCAAGAACAATAGCAACAAAGAACTTTTTACAAAACATACATTCAATGAGTAATGACTGACTTGCTAATAGTAACTATGAAGGCCAGAAGACAATGGAATGGCATCTTCATGTTTATTTATTCAATCATTTTCTTTTCTTCCCAGGTAGTACAGTTCTCCTAGCTTTGGGTATGGCAGAGCATGTTAAAGTGTAGCAAGGTAGAGTAGCAGCAAGGAAGATGCAGGAAGACTTACACATGCGGTCCACAGCAGGAGGTCAAAGCCCACACAGAAAGAAAGAAGAGCATCCCTGTGAGAGTAAATCAGTGAGGGTCCCAGCACATCACCAGCATGAGAAGGATACTCCACCCAGAGAGAATGGGTTGGTGTGGTGTGGAGAGTTGAAGACTAAGTAGGGGAAGGAGGGCACTACCATTATGAAGGAGGAAGCTCAACTATGATTCAGAGAACCTATGATGTTGGGTCTGCAGTACAACATCTGTATGTATTCATAAACACACACATACACACACACACACACACACACACACACACATCTAGAGCCCATGCACATGTATGTAACAGCCAGGATTCAGGCTTCTTAGAAACATTTTCCACTAAAGGGGAGGTAGGGATCCTTGGATTGATGGCTGAGTCTAGGACTATGACAGAGAGACTATGAGAGAAATTTGGAATATCACATGCCCAAATCAAGGTAGTGCTCAAAGGTTGATGGGAAATGTCAAAAGGTTACAGAAGTCATCTTGGTGTGTTTCCACTGGCCAGATCAGGCACAATCTAAATACCAAGATAGTAGTAACAGATGATAAGATTTCAAGAAAGTAGAAAAGTACAAGTCTAAACAAACATCAAGATAAATAACTGAATACTAAATAAATAAGAAAGTTCAGTGAACAGTAGAACTATTTGTACAGTGTCAAAGAACCTCTTACAAAATACTTTTTAATTACAAGGTAGGAAGAATAACTTTGCAGTGAAGACTGGCAGCCCTACCTCTTCAGAGGTCAAAGTGGAGATTACCAGTGAAGGGATAAAGTGAGAAGACACAGCACTTGCCAGGAAGTGGTGAAGGGAATGCAGCCTCCTTTCCCTGGCCACCCCTGCTAAAGATTCATGACTAGGATGCAATGCTGTGAAATAAGACGATGCACCAAGTGAAAACTCAGGGGTATCAGGAAAGATTGAGGTGACTCAGATCAAGACAATGAAAGGCCTGATCATTTTTCTTTCTTTTAAAAAATTTTAAATTAGCATTATTAATAGCATATGAAGATTTTATTGTGGCAATTTGATAGATGTGTATGTATAGTGTACTTTGAACAGATACACTCCCTCTTATAAGTATTCTTATACTCCTTCTCCCTCTCCTTGCTTTCAAACAGCATTTAGTGGTTTTTAATTATGGTTTATACATATGATATTTTATTTACCATTGATGCTTTTTTTTTTGTTGGTGCTGGAGTTTGAACTCTGGCCCTGTGCACTGTCCCTGAGCTTCTTTTGCTCAAGGTACATGCTCTTCCACTTGAGTTATGACACTTTGGCTTTTTTCAGTAGTTTATTGGAGATAAGTTTCATGGAATTTCTTGCCCAGGCTGGCTTTGAACCTCAGTCCTCAAATCTTAGTTTTCTGAGTAGTTTAGGATTACAGGCATGATTTAGGATCCCAGGTATGATTGCTTTTTAAAATATATCACTGGAATTAAAGGCAAACCTTTAATGGTGTGTCAGAAAAGAGAATATAATGCACTATGTTAGTTTCCTGATTTTTGAGGTTACACTCTGCTTATGCCAGAGAAAATTTGAGAAAAACTACATGCTAATAGATTCCAGGGTCATAGGATATAAAGTTGGCAAAATACTCTCAAGTACTTGAGACATAAAATATACTTTACATTGTGTGATTGCTTAAAAGTTATAAGTTTAACATTTTTTTCTTTTGTACTGGTCTTGGGGTTTAAATGCAGAACTTGGGCACTGTCCCTAAGTTTTTGTGCCAAAGGTTAGTGCTCTACCACTTGAGCCGCAACTCCATTACTGGCATTTTGGGGATTAGTTGGAGATAAGAGTTTCATGGACTTTCCTGCTTGGGTTTGCTTTGAACCGTAGTCCTCAGATCTCAGCCTCCCGAGTAGCTAGAACTACAGGACAGATGTGAACCACCAGCGGCAGGTGAAGATTAAAATTTTAAAATTGGAGGCAGAATAAATATTTTTCCACAACAACAAAAGCTGAAGGAACTTACCTTCAATCTCAAACTAAGAGAAGGATTGGAGAACGTGCCCCAAATTTAAACAAAAAACTTCAGGGTTGAATGGAAAGAAGCCCAAGAATGATCAGGTGAAAAAATAAGTGACTACTGAGTCACTGAAGTGGCATGAGTGACTATATCCTGTTGGGCTTTTAACATATCTACAAGTGAAATACATAACAATAGTACCACAAAGGGAGGATAAGATCATGTCCATGTCTTTAAGTTTCCTCTGTTACTTGGGAAATAGTATACATTGTATACATAAAAGTATACATTGTAGGTAGACTTCAAATGATCAATGATCTCTGAGTTAACCAGTAAGAATTAATAAAACGATAATTAATAATTTACCAGAAGGTGTAAAGATGTAGTACATAGAAATGCACTCCCCTTTCCCTCTCCCCAACCCCCATGAGTTGTACAGTTGGTTTACACCAAATGGTTTTGCAAGTATTGCTTTTGAAATGATTTGTTTTGTCTCTCGATTTTGGTATTCCCTTTCCCTTCCCTAGTTCTAATACACATATATACAGTATCCAGGGTACTAAGATCAGATACAGTGATAGCAGGGGTAAAACCACAGGAAGGGAATAAGAGAGGAAAAAATACAGTTTCACATGGCATGTTGAAGATAATTACAACAATGATACAACACTTGTTTCCATAACTTGGAGTTCATTTCACTTAGCATCATCTTATGTGTTCATAAGGGCATAGTTATTGGGCTATTGTGATCTTCTGCTATGAATAGCCTAAACATGTACTAATTATTCCCTATGAGGGAATAGAGTCCCTATGAGGACCATAGATTCCATGTTTCTTTGGGTCTAGATCACTTCACTTAGTATATTTTTTTCCAAGTCCTTCCATTTCCTTACAAATGGGGCAATGTCATTCTTCCTGATAGAGGCATAGAATTCCATTATGTATATGTACCACATTTTCCTGATTCATTGGTCTGCTGAGGGGCATCTGGGTTGGTTTCCATATTTTAGCAGTGACAAATTGTGCTGCAATGAACATTGTTGTGCTGGTAGCTTTAGTGTGGTCTTGCTTGTAATCTTTTGGGTAGATGCCCAAAAGTGGGGCTGCTGGGTTGTAGGGGAGCTCTATGTTTATCTTTCTGAGGAACCTCCATACTTCTTTCCAGAGTTGTTGAACAAGTTTGCATTCCCACCAACAATGTAGTAGGGTTTCCTTTTGGCTATATCCCCTCTAGTATTTGTTATTGTTAGTTTTCCTGATAATGGACATTCTTACTAGGGTGAGGTGGAATCTCAATGTTGTTTTGATTTGCATTTCTTTTATGGCCAGTGATGTAGAGTACTTCTTCATGTGTCTCTTGGCCATTCTCATTTCCTCTTCAGAGAAGTCTCTTTTTAGGTCTTTAGCTCATTTGTTGAGGGGGCCATGGGTTCTTTGAGGATTTGTTTTGGAGGAATTTAATTTCTTGAGTTTTATGTATGTTTTTATATTATTTTTTCTTTGTGTATTTATGTCTCATAGACTTTCCTGCCCAGTCTAGCTTCGAACTTCAATTCTCAGGTCACAACCTCTTGAGTAACTAAGGTTACAGGCATGAGCCACTGGTACCTAGATTAAAATGATACATTTAAATTCCACTCAACACTGCTATAGAAATACAGCAGTTGGGGGTTAGGGTATAGCTACTTGGCAGAGTGTATAGGTGGCCTACTAGAGACCTTGAGTTCAAATTCCAATACTCCAAGACCCCAAACCAAGATTGCAGGCTGGACATAAAATAAAGAATAAAGAACAAAGAAAAAGTCATGCAGTTTCTGAAGCACAAGAATAAAGAAAAAGTCATGCCGTTTCCAAAGCACACTTTTAGTATAGGACACAGAAAGTAGAAAGTCCAAGAGTAGCATAAGTTAGGCCTTGCAAACACTAGCAGATGAACAGTATTGCCAAATTAACAACAGACCAAGTAGAACTTAGAATTAGCAGTGGTAATAGAGAAAAAGAAGGATATTGCCTGATGGTAAAAGGGTTAATTCAACAGGATGCTGTAACAACCACAAACTTGTATGCACTAACAACAGAGCTTTATAATACAGGAAGCAGAGAACAGAACAAAAGGAAGAAGCAAGCAAATGTGTAAGCATGGTTGGAAATTTTAGCAAATATCTCTCAGCAACTGAGAAAAATCAGATTATAAAAGCAAAGAAGTATGCAGAGAATACAAACAACAGAAATAACTAGCTCAAATTAACAGACATTTATAGAACACTGCAGCCAACAACTGGAGAATGCATGCTGTTTTCAAGTATGTACTTAACAAAAGAGGACACGTGTTAGACCATAAAGCAAGTCTTAGCAAATCTCCAAAGGTGAAATCATGCTGGGTATAATCTCTGACTAAAGTGGAATTCAACCAGAAATAAACAAAAGGAAGATTATTAGGAATTTCACGTTTGGACATTAAAGGGGACACTTCTAAAGAATCCATAGGTGGAGAAAGAAAATCAGGCAGAAAATATTTTAAACTGGATGAAAATGAAACTGCCACATACAACGTGTGATATATAACAAAATTAGTGTTTAGAAAGTTATAATTTTAAATCCATATAGGAGAAAATGACTTAAAACCATTTATTGAGATTTCCATCTCAAGTTAAAGAAAGCACAGAAAGTGAACCCAAGGAAAGAAAACAGAAGGAAATAATAATAATAATAATAGAAATCAAAGCAAATACACAATAGAGAAGACAGGAAAAACAAAGAGTTTGGCTATAATGAAATTGACATTCAATTTTTTTTTTAAAGAAGTGAATAACAGGCACTAGTGGCTTATGCCTATAATGCTAGCTTCTTAAGAGACTGAGATCTCATGGATTGTGGTTCAAGGTCAGCTTGGGCAGAAAAGTCTGTGAGACTATCTCTAAAAATAACCAGCAAAAAGCAAGTAGAGTTATGGCCTGAAAGATGTCCATGTCCTAATCTCTAATCACAGGACATCCTAATCATATCCTGTTATTATGTGACCTTATATGGCACCAAGGACTTTGAAAATGGAGGGCTTACCCTAAAAAATTCAGCTGGTTCAATATAGCCATAAGGATCCTTAGAGGCAGGCAAGAGGATCAAAGGACACCTGGTAATGAGGGCAGATGTTGGAAAGATGTGCTGTGGACAAAGATGAAGGAAGAAGTAATGAGCCAAGAAATGTTGGAGGCTTCTAGAAACAGGAAAAGTTAAGGGCATGGATTCACATGTAGCACCTCCAAGATGGTGTAATTTGGCCCATTGAAACCCAATTTGTACTTCTGACCTCTAGAACTATAAGATAATAATTTTATGTGTTTAAAAAAGCACTAAGCTTGTGAATAGTTTATGACTGCAATAAAAACGAATACAATATCTTTTCTAGGGTATGATATATCCAAATATTGTGTTTATTTTTTATTGTTATTATAAAGGTGATGATATACAGAAAAGTTACAGTTACCTAAGTCAGGTAATGAGTACATTTCTTTTTGGTCAATGTCACCCCTTCCCTTGCTCTCTCCCAGTTTTTCCTCCCTTATCCACCCACAAGTTGTAGAGTTCATTTTCAACATAGTGTCTAGTGAGTATCACTGCTATATTTGTTCATCCTTTGTCCTTCCATTTCTGTGCCCCCTCTTATCTTCCCAAAGACAGATAAATGAACAAACAAGACAAAAAGAAAACAAAAACAGCAACAAAGAAAAAAAACCTCCCGTGTCCATTTCCTGGAGTTTATTTTGATAAATAATTGCTTTATATGATCACTCTGCACATTGTGTTCCTCTTCTAAAAGTAAGTGCTATATTTGTACAAAAATGATTATACTCTGGGAAAGAGCCAGGGAAAGGTTAACACTTAAAAGAGAAATGTACTCCGTACCTGACTTACTCTAACCCTTTTGTACATTACATTTACAATAACAGTAATATGTGTGTATGTATGTGTATGTGTGTATGTGTATGCACACACACACTTGCACGCATGATTATACTTAGCCAAACACCAATGGCTCATGTCCATAATCCTAGCTAGTCAGGAGGCTGAGATCTGAGGACCATGGTTCAAAACCAGTCCAGGAAGGAAAACTCATAATACTCTTATTACAAATTAATCATCATAAAAGCTGGAAGTGGAACTGTGGCTCAAGTGTTAGAGCACTAGCCTTGAGCAATAAAGCTCAGAGACAGCACCCAGGCCCTGAAATCAAGTTCTAGGAGCAGCAGGCGTACATGCATGTGAACGTGCATGTGCACACACACACAAACACACATACAATGATTACACTGAAATTTCCAGTCCCAGCCATGTGCTGGTGTCACACACCTGTAATCCTAAACATTCAGGAGGCTGAGGTTGGAAGGCTCATGGTTCAATACCAGCTCAGGTAGAAAAGTCTATGAGATAACTATCTCATAAATATCTCTAAGATAACTATAAAAAGCTGATGATGTATGGCTCAAGTGGTAGAGTGACAATCAAAAGCAAGTTGGTGAAATCTAAGGTCCTGTATTCAAGCCCAGGTATCAACAACAATAACAAGAGTTCCAGTCCTACAGGATCTTGCAGAACTTTTATGCTCTCTCTCATCAAGGGTTCTCCTTCCCTAGATCTTGAATTGGCCTTTAAGACTTACCCAGGGCCTGGAGAGGAGGGGCTGAGGGAGTGGCTGAAGTGATAGAATACCTACCTAGTAAGTTTAAGGTCCTGAATTTAAGCCCCAGCATCATTTTTTTTGGTAGGGGGTGGGTTGGTCATGGAGCTTGAACTCTGGGCCTAGGGAGCTCTTCTGCTGGAGGATAGTGCTCTACTACTTGAGCCACAGGGTCACTTCCAGTTTTCTGGTGGTTAATTGGAGTTAAGAGTCTCATGGACATCCCTGCCCAGTCTGGCTTTGAACTGTGGTCCTCAGATATCAGCCTCCTGACTAGCTCAGGTTACAGGTATGAGCCCCCAGCACCTGGCTCAGTATCTTTTTTAAAAATTCATTTCATTTTATTAAGTCTTTGTACAAAAAGGTTACAATTCCATAAGTCAGGTATGAGTACAATGCTTCTTGATCAATGTTACTCCTTTCCTTCTTCCCCATTTCCCCTCCCCTCCCTACCCTCAAGTTACATAGTTTAATTTTTACAGAATATGCAATGAATATAATGACTGCATTTGTTTACCCTTTCTACTTCTATTTGTGTATCTCCCCATTGCCATTCCCTCACCAAACTTGTTTCCATTTCCTATTTTGTTAAGCAGTTTGTTAGTTGTTCAGAGGAGCTAAACCTTTGGACTTATCCCCTAAGTATATCATCTTTTAGTCAGTTTGTATGTATATACATAAAAACTATGAATGTTATCATGTATGTTGGTATTCTAGATCTAGCTTCCACATATGAGAGAAAACTTGCATTGTTTGTCCCTCTAAATCTGGCTTACTTCACTTAACATGAATTGTTCTAGATCCATCCAGCTCCATGCAAATGACATAGTATTATTCTTTCTAATGGATGAGTAAAATTCAATTGTTTATGTGTACCACATTTTCTTGATTCACTCACCCACTGTAGAAAATTTAGGCTGTTTCTACAACTTAGTTATTGTGAATAGTTCAGCAATGAACATGGATGTGTAAGTGTCTTTACTGTGTTCTAACTTGTAATGCTGTGGGTAGATGCCCAAGAGGGGTATTGCTGAGTCATAAGGAAGTACTACGTTTAATTTTTAATGTTTTTTTAGGGACTTCCAAAACACCTTGCAGAGTGGTTGTACTAGTTTACATTCCCAATGTAATCGGGTCCCTCCTCCCCCATCCCTGACACCAGTTGTTATTGTTCAAATTCTCAATGCTGGCCAATCTTACTGGGGTGAGATGGAATTTCAGTGTTGTTTTGATTTGCATTTCCTTTACAGCCAGGAATATTGAGTGTTTCCTTATGTGTTTATTGGCCACTCATTTCTTCTGAGAAGTCTCTACTTAGCTCTCTTGCTCATTTATTAATGAATTGGGGGGGGCTATTTCTTGAGCTCATTGTATATTCTGGATGTTAAGTCCTTATTGGATATATCAGTTTGGCTGTCCTTTTCATTTGGTAACTATGTCTTTTGCTGTGCAGAAACTTTTTAGCTTGATGCAATCCCTGTCAAGTTTCTCTCCTATTTGCTGAGTCCCCTGAGAGTCTCTTCAGAAAATTCCTACCTAGGCCAATAAATTCAACTGTTTCTCCTACTCCCTCTTGCAGTAGTTTCAAAGTTTCAGGTCTGATGTTCCAATCTTTGATCCATTTTGAGTTGATACTAGTGCAAAGTGACAGCCAGGGATCCAATTTTAGTATTCTGCATATAGATGCCCAGTTTTCCCAACACCATTTGTTGGAAGAGGTGGTCTTTTTCCAACATATATTCTTGGCTCCCATATTGTTGGGGATTCATCTTGGCCTTAAGGGGGGAAGGGCGATGAGAGTGCTCCCAAGACGCTGCCCTTCCCCCAGCCCTGGGGCAGTGTGGAAGTGAGCCACACCTATCTCCTTCTGGGTCCAGAACCAGAAGGGGTAGCTTTGAGACCATCCCCCACCTCGCACCAGTGAGCACATGTGCTCCCTTTTCACGGGCTTTGCCCAGAGGGCGGTACTATGAGAAGTTATGTTAGCCCATGAGGGAGGTCCTTGGGAACTGCTCTTGGATATACAAGCTCACCAGCCTATCGCCAGCTCATGCTCAATCCTCATCATCATCACTATATTAGTGTGAGCCCCTCCCGAATAAACCGGATTGCTCTCCGAAGCGTCTCCGAGATCCATGTGCGCCTGGCTTCCTTGGTGGGTAAGGAGGGAGGAAAAGGGGATCTTGTTTGGCCGCGTGCACCTTAGGCTTGCCCGTGTCCCTTCGCTTCACCTTGGCCACCCGCGGGTCGGGCGCCCAGGGGAGAGGGTGAAAAGGGGAGCACTGATAAGGGAGTAAGCTTAGCATCCCCGCACCAGGGGAGGTGAATCTAGCTTGGCACCATATCAAATATTAGATGACTGTAAGTATATGGCTTTATTTATGTGTCTTCCAGTCTATTCCACTGGTCTTCAGGCCTATCTATACGCCAGGACGAAGATGCTTTTGTTAGTACAGCTCTGTAGTAAAGTTTGAGGTCTGGAATTGTGAAACCTCCAGCATTCCTTTTTGTCCAGATTTACTTTGGTATTCAGGGTCTTTTGTAGTTCCATATGAGTTTTTGTATTGTTTTCTCTATCTTGATGAAGAACAACATTGGGATTTTGATGGGTATGTATGACTTCTAGTGTTGCATTTTACAAAGTGATTTCCAGCTTCTGCATGGCTTGATTTTTCTCAGAGACATGTGCCTTGGGAACACTGAGCCAATATATAGAAATTTAACTGCCCCAAAGCCACCAAGCTAGAGAGCCTGTGTGGAGGGAAATTATAGAGGTAGAGAGACCAAGGTGTCCCACAAGTGCCACTTGCTTGAATTTCTACATCTCAGACACCAAACAGGTGAGGAAACCCAGAAGTAGGCAAGCTGCCCCATGGGGCTGAGTAGAGAAGAGACAAGCTCTTCCCACCAAACCACAACCAGTGTGTAGATATGTAAGTAACCCAGATGCCATACTTGAAATCACTAAATTTAGAGAAGGTTGTTTCACTGCAATGGATGACCAGAGCAAGTGTCAATATCCCATCTATATCACCCTATGTGAAACACAGAGTACAAATCTAACTTGTTCAGGGCTAGCTTCTAGTAAAATGTTCTGAAAGCTACTCTGAAATATACACAGAGCAACCAAGATAATAAGACATGTAAAGAAAATTTTAACATAAAGGAAAACAACTAAAGAATAGGAACCAAAGAAAATAACCCAAAAGAACAGAGAGTAGAAACATTTTCAAAGAAACAAATAGGGTCTAAGGATGTGGCTTAGTTGGCAGTGTTTGCTTAACACGTACAAAGTCTGGATTTGAGTCTCAACACTAGAAAATGAGGGAAGGTATGGAAGGAGGGAGGGAGAGAAGGAAGGAAGGAAGGAAGGAAGGAAGGAAGGAAGGAAGGAAGGAAGGAAGGAAGGAAGGAAGGAAGGGAGGAGGGAGGGAGGGAGGGAGGGAGGGAGGGAGGGAGGGAGGGAGGGAGGGAGGGAGGGAGGGAAAGAGAAGCAAAGAAAAGAAGCAAACCCTTCCTCTAGCAATGTACTGTTATATTTAGCTTTGTAAGGGAAGATGCTACATCCATTAACTAAGAACAAGAGGCAATAAAAAGAGAACACTTGGATAAAAAAACAATACAATAAAGACAATACAGAGAACACAAAACAAAAAATAACCAATTTTATTAGCAGACTGAAAAACAAAGAAATTACTAAGAACTAAGGCATTGACCATAGAAATAAAAATAGAGGAAAATTGAATAGTGAAAAAGAATGCAGGAGGTTCAAAATATGAATAACAAGGAATTCAGGAAGAGAGAACACCAAGGAGAGAGAATAGCCTATGAGCATATACACAAAAATTCCTCAGAACTGAAAGGCATGAATTTCCAGATGGAAACTGCCTGCCCAGAGGCCCAGCACAATAGCCCCAGCAAGGCAAATCATTGTGCCATGTTAGCACACCTGAAGACAGAGGAGGTGCTGTGTTTCTAGGTGTGAGGTGTGGTGGGGTTACTCAGGGCAAGAGGTCATGCACAGAAATTCAAGGTGCAGAATTGTTGTGGATTTTGAACAGCAACCCTGGAAGCTCCAAAGCCTTTGAGTGAATCTTTCAAATCTGTAAAACAAAGGGCTTTCCAACTATCTTCAGTGCCCCTTGCTGCGTAATGAATTGCTCTGAAATTGAGTAGAGCTCAAAAGAGCATGCACTTATTATGTAGCAGCTTCTGAAGGTCAGGGTTGAGGGGCGGCTTAACCGAGCTGTCCTGGCTTTGGGTTTCTCCAAAGCTTGCAGTCAAGCTGTGTGGTAGAATTGCAGCCATCTCAGAGCTCAGTTGGGGCTGAAGAATTACTTCCAAGCTCACTTGTATGATTGTTAGCAGGAGACTTAGGCCCTTGCTCCAAAGCCCTCTCCACAGGCTGTCCATGACGTGTCTTCCCCAGAGGGAGTAATCCACAGGATCAAGAGAGCCCATGACAGTCTGTTACAATCTAATCTTGGAAGTGACATTCCACCCCTTCTGCCACATCCTATTAGTCACAGACCAACAGCTCAGGAGAGTATTACACAAGGGCCTGAGTACCAGAAGGCAGGTCTCACTGAGGCCATCTTAGGAGCTGCTTGTATTGTACCAGCCAGGAACTCCAAAGCACCCAAAGGCATTAGTCAACTGTAAGGACACAATAAAGATATTCTCACAAAGGTTTTAGAACCTTACCTCTCAAACACTTTTTCTTGTAAATCTACTTGAGGACAGGTACCACCAAACCAGAGGAGTAAACCAAGATAGAAAAACCAACTCAAGAGAGTCAACAGTAACCCAGGATGGTAGAGCAGAGATATGGCATGCCAGAGGCTAAGGACCCAACAAAAAGGGCTGCTAGTCCTTCCGGGGCAGGTCAGGGGGTCCTGAAGGGACTTAGAGAGACTACTGATAAACAATTTGGGTCAGATTAGTGATGAACACCTAGAAAATAAACAAAAATGAAATAATTAAGTCCCCAGGGGAAAAGATGTTCAGGGAAGGAAAAGCTGATATGCTTTACCATATAGCTCAGCTCTGAATAAATAGTCACAACACCACAGACACTAAACATTTATGTGTCCAATGCTACCATAAATCTCTACTGGGAGTTTGAGAGGGTGTAGTGTTTGGGCTACAAGTATAGGGGAAACCTAAACCTATATCTCATTCCCCAGAGATGGAAGACACTGGATAATGCCTTCTACAAGACACCAGGAAATAGAAATGATTATACATCTGGGGGCAGAGAGGCAGAGATAAATACACAAAACAGATAAAAGAAGAGAGGGAAGGAAAAAATTCAATGAACAGGAAGCTATCAGGAGATGTGCCATTTCTCTTGAGTTCTGAATGGCAAAGAAGCCCTCTCTGAGGATCAAGGAAGGGAATTCTATAATAGTGTGTGTGTGTGTGTGTGTGTGTGTGTGTGTGTGTGTGTGTGTGCAGTAGCCTCAATGACCTGAAACCTGGCTCTTTTTTTAAAAATATAAATATTTATTAAGATTAACAAAGAGAATTCTTACAATCCATGTGATAAAACCAAACTTCAAGTGAACTTTTTAAAATGTGTTAAGTCAAAGATTTTTTCTAGGAGTATATTATATATCTAGGACTATAACAGTACAAGAAATGTACCCAAGGCCTAACGTATGAAACTGTAACCTCTCTGTACATCACTTTGACAATAAATAAGAAAAAAGTTTAAAATGACTGTAAAATCAAACCATAACCACTTACCACCGAAGTGATAGCGATTGTGCTTAGTGAGTCACTGAGATGCCCAACAATGTACACACATTCCAGGCTATTTGGGATGAGAGAGGATGTTAGTGCTCCCTCCCAGGGTGCTCCCACCAGCTAGTACTTACATGTGGAACTTTGGGTGACTGCTCTCAGGATGTCAAAGCCTGTTTTCCCCTGGAGGAATGGGAGTTAGAACTGCTAGGAATTTACATGCTCCAGTGGTGCAGCCCATACATAAACAGTAACTGAGGATTACACTAATAATTTTCCATTTCTTTTGAGGACAGCATGTATATCTTATCTGAGTACATTGGAAACCGTGTATACTGGTATTAGAACTAGGAAATAGAAAGTGAATACCAAAATCGAGAGACACAGGGTAAAAAAAGACAAACAACTACAAAAGCAATACTTGCAAAACTGTTTGGTATAAATGAACTGAACAACTCATGGGAGGGAAAGGGAAAAGGGGAGGGGGGGAATGAGGGAGGAGGTAACAAACAGTACAAGAAATGTATCCAATGCCTGAGGTATGAAAGTGTAACCTCTCTGTACCTCAGTTTGACAATAAAAATTTAACAAAAAAAAGATTAAAAAAAAGAGTACATTACGCAGACAAATCTTTAAAGCTCAAAATATTAATAAAAATAAATATATCACAGGGTAGTGAATTTAATGGCCATATGCATATAATAAATACCCTTCTCAATGGGAAGACCTTGAAACTAGGATGTCTATGGAAGTGAATTAAGACAGGATGTGTTGCCAAGAAAAACTAGCAAGGTTATGGGAAATTCATTCCAGGGATTATAGGTAATAGAAAAGGAATAATGTTGAGTCCCATAAATCAGGTATCAGTGGCTCATTCTTGTAATCTTAGCTAGAACTGAGGTTCATGATTTGAAGCCAGATGAGGAAGACAAATCAAACTCAAAAGACTCTTCTCTCCAATCAAACAGCGAAAAGCCAGATCTGGAGGTGTTCAAGTAGTACAGCACCAGCCATAGCCCCAAGAAAGCTAAGAACTTGAGGCCCTGAGTTCAAGATACAGATCCCACCACCCACACATACCAGAAAAGTACAAGTACCACAAAACACAACTGCAGAACTCATTAGGGAAGCCTTGGTGAACGCCTAGGTAATTCCTATGAAACCTGGCTCTTACAGCTGATGTCTGATCCACTTAGGGCGAGGTGACACAATAAGTAGAGAGGATTCAGGAGCAGGTTACATGGGCAGGGAACCCAGGAGAAGTTCAATTTTAAGCAGACCAGCAACAGGGGCTGATCTGTGTTTTGAAAACTGTGGTGTGTGGCTAGATGCCAGTGGCTCACATCTGTAATCCTAGCTACCTAGGAGGTTGGGATGTACAGATTGTAGTTTGAAGCCTTCCTGGGTAGAAAACTGTGTGAAACTCTTACTTCCAATTAATAAGCAAAAAGCTGGATGTAGAGCTGTGATTCAAGTGGTAGAGCATCAGCCTTGAGTGAAAAAGCCAAGCAAGACATTGGGGTCCTGAGTTCAAGCTTCAATACCAGCACACGCATGCGTGCACATGCATGGGCACACACACACACACACACACACACACACACACACACACACCCTTCCCTGCCAAAAAAAACCCCACCCCCAAACCCTCTGACCTGTAGTATGTGATCAATGAATGAATGTGATCATCATATGGTTATTGGCAAAAAAAATCTGGAAGCAATGGCAATGCATGAGTAGGGCACTTGCTGAGTAAGCTATGTTTATTATATCCATCCTGTGGGCTGCGAGCTTGAGCTGTATTTGTTCACCTGGAAATATGCTCTTGACACCTAAAGCCAGAAGTACATTGGACAACAAGGTGTCTGGCCTGTGTACCTGAGCCCCCTTCAAGCCATCAAAGCTGTCTGTGTGCTAGCTACCCAGAAGGTCCTCATACATTTGGACCCTTTGCTCCCAGAGCATATCAGTTGTTGAATGATGGAGGACAAATGAACTTCAGAGACTTCCTGATTTACTTCTCCATTTAACAGATTGAGAGGCCAAGTCCAAGTGAGGGGAATGAGCTGGTTGATAATCTTTCAACAAGCCACTGCCATGGATAGTATCCAACCCTGGACCAGCTCTTGAATTGATCCCACTGACCATGCTGACCTGGTAATGTAGGTTTTCCAAGTCTCTGTCCAGAGGAGGTGGAGACTATGTCTCATGTATTACACAGCCCTAAAGGCTGTGACTGAGGCCCCACAATCACTGGAGCCCAAAGGCCCAAATGTTCATTCTGAAACACTCAGGTTGGAAAATGTCAGTCTAAGAAGCTACACAGCCTTTTATTTATTTATTTACTTACTCATTATTTATTTATTTTTGTGCTGGCACTGGAGCTTGAACTCAGGGCCTCAAGCTCTCACTTGGCTTTTTCACTCAAGGCTGATGCTCTTCCACTTGAGCCACTCTTCCATTTCTGTCTTTTTGCTGATTAATTGCAGATAAGAGTCTCATAGACCTTTCTCATCCAGCTGGTTTGAAATCACAATCCTTAGATCTCAGCCTCCCAAGTAGCTAGGATTATAGGCATAAAGCACCAGAGCTCAGCAAATTGTTTATGTTGTACGTCATTACCCATCTGCTCTGTCACAAGATCCTGCCTCTGCATTCCCCAGTTTCTGGCCTCCAATGGCGGGAGGATCAATGTCTAGATGGGTGGAGGCTAGGTGTTCCTGTGAATGAGAACAAAGGTGGTCCTATACCCACTTTGCTTGAAGAGACAAAGGCACCTAGATACTTGGATGTTGGTGGAGTCTCCATAGAAAGGACTGATTAAAGTACTTCATGTATACCTGAAATGAATTCTGCTCAGCACCCCAAGGTATCTACTCTTCCTTCAGACTTCAATTCCACAAAAACCTTTGTGAATTTCTCAGTTCCTGAAAGTTTAGTGATTCACTCTCCACCCACTGAGGGATGCAGGAATAGATCCTTTGTGGGGACTGATTTCTCTAGATTTCCTCTGTTTCAAGTTGGGGTGCTTGCTGCTCCCATGTTCAAGTTGCTTTGGGAAGGGTTATTGTGAATCATCAGCATGTGGAAACACCACTGACAGAAGTATCCAGGTGTCCATTGTTGTAGTGGTCACACTGTGGGGTGATCTCCAGCGTGGGGGAGAAGTGATCTAAGCTATGTGCAAAACACACTTCATCTCACAACCTCTCAAGAAGTGAGCGTTTGTCAACTCCTGGCTGTGACTCCCTGATGTAGAATTTAAGAGCTCGCAAAACTGTGCAGCATTTCTATGGTTGTGCACTTAGCTGGCTGTGTCAGACTGTAAGGAAAACCAGGACCCCTCAGTTTGGGCACATTTGGGGGTATGAGAAGGAGCAGGTGGACTTTAAAAGGACCACCATCTCCTAGTTCTTTTTTTTTTTTTTTTTTTTTTTGCCAGTCCTGGGGCTTGGACTCAGGGCCTGAGCACTGTCCCTGGCTTCTTTTTGCTCAAGGCTAGCACTCTGCCACTTGAGCCACAGTGCCACTTCTGGCCATTTTCTGTATATGTGGTGCTGGGGAATTGAACCCAGGGCCTCATGTATATGAGGCAAGCACTCTTGCCACTAGGCCATATCCCCAGCCCAGATCATCTAGTTCTTGACCAGCCCTATCATTTGACTTGCCAATGATTTCTTCAGCTGTGTGAACATTTCTTTTTCTTTTTTGGCAGTACTGGGCTTTGAATTCAAGGCCTCATAAATGCAAAGCAAACACTTTACCACTTGGACCATATACTATCAATCGTTTTCTGTTTTGATTTTGAGACAGGATAGAATTTTGCTAATTCTGCAAGGCTCCGCCCAATTCTTGGTCCTCTGCCTTTACCTTCAAGTAGCTGGGATTACAGGCATTCACCATCACACCAGCTTGCAAGTATATTATATGTATATGATTTCCTCTGTGTATTATGCAGCCAGCCCTCTGGATCCACACATTCTCTGCCCATAGATTTTACCAATCAAAGGATGAAAATATTAAAGAAAATTAATAAGACTCTTTGTCTATATTGAGGCACGGGGTGGCATGGAGCTGGGCTTTCAGGTAAGCAAAGAGAAGCAGGTCATCTTGTACCCCAACAGAAACAGGAGGCCCTTCTAGGCCGAGAGGAAGCTGGGGCCCTATCTGGCCCAGGCCCTCTCTGCCTGTTCTGGGTTGTCTGGAGATACAGCATTCCCAAATCACGTGTCACATTCAGCCTGTACCCATAGATAGAGCCAGGGCCTCACCTTGTTTACATTGGCAACTGTAAGGGGTCTGGAGCCCCAGACCCCTTCCCAAGGCATTCTCATGGCCAAGGCTGGCATCTCCCCAAGAACTGTCAAGTTATGTTTGTAAAACATTTCTCTTCTTGCTTGCTTGCTGCTTCTCCCCTCTGCTCTGCTGCTTCTCCTTCTTGGGGGCCCAGCTGCTCAGGACAGGGTTTCCTCACATGATCTCCTTGACTTCCCTTTCCTCCCTCATCCTGTGTATTTCTGTCAGCCCTGCCCTTCTCTGGGGCCCCATGCATTCCACTGCAGCCATGTTTCTATGTGCCATTCTGTGACCTGTCACAGTGGCCCTGCACACTCCAAGGGGGCTGCAGAACAATGCTGACAGCAGCATGGCTACTATCCTTGTGAGCACCTGCCACATGGTATGTGCATACACATACTGACTCTGTGGCACATTCACAGAGACCCACCAAGGAGCCCTTTCCTCTCCCAGCTCTCCAGTGTAGGCTGGGGTTCAAGCAGTTTCTTAGGGCTCCCTGTGCTCAATGGCAGCGTTAGGGTTGATTCCAATGCAGACCTGAGACCAGGCCCTGTGCTTGTCCACTCTGTAAACCTCTGAAGCATGTTCTTGCCCCATGCATCCTAAAGAGCAGACTGTCCTTATGGCTCCCTTTTACAAAGAGGAATACTGAAGATCAGAGAAATCACATGACTAGAATTATACCAAGCCCAATAGCTTCAATCCCTTTGCAACTGCTGGGCCTTCTCCTGACTTCCCTGTGTCTCTGTACACATGGATGTCACTGAACACTCCATCTTTCTTCTATATCAACTGGATCCATTCTATTTATTTATTGTTTTAGTGAGTCCCAGATAATTGTTGTTAATTAATTTATTTGTCGTCAAAGTGATGTGCAAAGGGGTTACAGTTTATATGTAAGGCAGTGAGTACATTTCTCATCGAACTTGTTACCTCCTCCCTCATTTTTCTCCCACCTTCCTCCTTCCTCCTCCTAGTTGTGTGTGTAAGTATTGCTGCTGCATTGGTTCATATTTTACCTTTTGTCTCTCCATTTTGATGTTCCCCTTCCCTACTTCCAACAAACATATATACAATACCCAGGGTACCAAAATCAGTTAGAGTGACATCAGGGGTAAACCCCTGGGGAATAAAGATAAAAGAAAATTTCATAATTTCACTCGGTATGTTGAGCATAACAACAACAATGATAAACCACTTATTTCCATAATTTGGAGTTCATTTCGCTTAACATCATCTTATGTGTTCATATGGACATAGCTATTTAGCTATTGTGATCTTGTGCTAGGACTATCCTAAACATGTACTAATTATTACCAATGAGGGAAACCATAGAGTCTATGTTTCTTTGGGTCTGGCTCACTTCACTTAGTATGATTTTTCCAAGTCTTTCTATTTCCTTACAAAAGGGGCAATATCATTCTTTCTGATAGAGGCATAGAATTCCATTGTGTAAATATACTACATTTTCTTGATCTATTCATCTACTGAGGGGCATCTGGGTTGGTTCCATATTTTAGCAATGGTAAATTGTGCTGTGATGAGCATAGTTGTGCTGGTAGCTTTAGTGTGGTCTTGCTTTTAATCCTTTGGATAGATGCCCCAAAGCAGGGCTGCTGGATCACAAGGGAGGTCTATGTTTAGCCTTTTGAGGGACCTCCATACTGCTTTCCAGAGTGGTTAAACAAGTTTACTCCCACCAAGAGTGTAATAGGGTTCCCTTTTGGCCACATCTCCTCCAGCATCTGTTTTTATTATATTTCTTCATGATGGCCATTCTTACTGGAGTGAGGTGGAATGTGGTTTTGATTTGCATTTCTTTTATGGCCAGTGATATTGAACACTTCTTCATGTGTCTCTTGGCCATTTTAATTTTCTCTTCAGAGAAGTCTCTTTTTAGGTCTTTAGTCAATTTATTAAGGGGGTAGGTTTGTTTTGTTTTTGAGGAGTAGTTTTTAGGGAACTTAATTTTTTGAGTTCTACATATATTTTATTTTTTAATTAAATTTTATTGACAAGGTGATGTACAGAGAGGGTACAGCTACATTATAAGGTAGTGAGTACATTTCCCATCATATCTGCTACACCTTCCCTCATTTTCTTTCCCCTCCCTAGTTTAGGTAAGCATATATACAATATCCAGTGTACCAAAATCATATACAGTAACCACATGGGGTACGCCAAAGGAAATTCACCTAGTACATTAAACATAGCAACAACAATAAAAATCCTCCTGTTTCCTTCTCTTAGAGTTCATTTTGCTTGGCCTCATCTTATATAATCATATGTACATAGCGGTTGAGCTATTGTGATCCTCTGATAGGTCTATCCTATACCTTTTTATGTTTATTTAGTAATTATTTGATTTTAGATACATAATGTAAAGTCGCTGATCCAAACGTGGAAATACCATTTGAAAAGAAGTTTGTAATTTTACAGACATTTTGATCTCTACTGTTCTCCCCCTGCCCTAACAATCATATGTCAAGGAGACCATGTGACTTTGTTCTCTGTGTTCTAGGCTTGTCTTGCTCAACATTATTTGTTCAAGATCTGATCATTTCCCTGCGAATGCCATTATTTTATCATTTCTAATCACTATGTAGTATTCCACTGTGTACAGGTTCCACATTTTTGGGATCCATTCATCTGTAGTGAGGCATCTGGGTTGTTTCCATATTTTGGCTATTGTGAATTGTGCAGCGATAAACATGGATGTGCAGGCATCTTTATGGTATCCTGGATCCTGTTGTTCAGGATAGATGGCTGGGTCATAGGGTATGTCTATGCTGAGTTTTTTGAGGAACCTCCATACTGTTCTCAAGTGGTTGTACTAGTTTGCACTCCTACCAACAGTGGAGGAGGGTTCCTCTTTCTCTACATCCCCTCTAGCATTTGTTGTTGTCTGAGTTCAGAGTATAGGCCACTCTAACTGGAGTGAGGTGGTATCTCAGGGTTGTTTTTATTTGCATTTCCTTTACGGCCAGGGATGCTGAACATTTCCTCATATGTTTCTTTGCCATTTTTATTTCTTCTCCTGTGAAGTTTCTCTTTAGCTCCTTTGCCTATTTAATAATTGCTTTACTGGGTTTGGAGGGGGTTAGTTTCTTGAGTTCTCTGCAGATGATGGATATTAGGCCTTTATTGCTGTGCTGGTGAAGATCTTTTCCCATATGGTTGTCTGTCTTTCTAGTTTAGTGGCTATGTCTTTAGCTGTGCAGGAACTTTTTATTTTGTAGTAGTCCCATTTGTCGAGTCTCTTCTCTATCTGTTGTGCCCCTGGGACTCTGTTCAGGAAGTTCCTGCCTATGCCTATAAGTTCTAGTGTCTCTCCTACTCTTTCCTTCAATAGTTTCAGGGTTTCAGGTCTGATGTTGAGGTCCTTAATCCATTTTGAGTTGATCTTGGTGCATGGTGATAGGCTAGGGTCCACTTTGAGTTTTCTACATGTGGCTTCCCAGTTTTCCCAGCACCAGTAGTTGAAGAGGCTATGTTTTTTTCCATTGCATGTCTTTAGCTCCTTTGTCAAATATCAGCTGACTATAAGTATGTGTATTTATTTCCAGGTCTTCTATAATGGATCCATTTTAATAAGCCATCATCCTAGGATCAGAAGGATAGGTCTGGCTGTCTACTATCTATCTATCTATCTATCTATCTCTCTATCTCTCTCTCTCTCTCTCTCTCTATATATATATATATATATATATCTGATACAACCATCATACATCCATCTATCTTGTTTCTATCTCATCTACCCATCCATCCATCTTGTTTCTTTCTATCTTATCTATTAATCCACACATCTGCTCATTCATCTACTTATAATCATCATCCATCAACCCATCCATCTATCTTGTTTCTTCTATTATCTATCCATGTACACATCTGCCCGTTCATCACCACCATCATCCATCCATTCATCCATCTTGTTTCTATCCTATGCATAATATAAACATCTGTCCATACACCCATTCATCCATCTTGTTTCCTTCTATTTTACCTATTCATCCATCTACATATCTGCCCATATATTCATTCTCCATCCATCATCTATATTGTTTATATCTTATTTTCTATCCATCATATATCTGTCCATTCATTTATCCATCCATCCATCCTATACTCTACAGCACCAAGGAATTTCCAGTCCAATTATACAGACAAAAGCATGTGCATACTTATAGTACATCACTATATGCACACATTTATATTCATAACCACGCATATATAATTATTTATGTAGCATGTTCAAAGTATTTCTCAAGATATATGCTTGTCTTCACCCCTGGGACTTTGATCTTTTACCTGTTCAGAAGCCAGGGAATCTTCCTTCTTCCTGCTACCCTATCTCTGTGCTTCCTTCACTCAAAGTCAGTGCTTAACAACAACTACCCAGACAGAGAAAAAAAATGCTGACACAACTCCAGGAGAGGAAATCTCCACCAAAGCTGTTGATTTTATGAGAGTCCTGCATTTGTTTCCCCATGAAAGACTAAGTGCTTGGTCACAGGGTAGTCCTAGCCTTCCCCTCATCTGCTGTGAGGTTTGAGAAATCCACATAGCATCTCTGGGTTGCATAGCGGCACAATTTAACAACAGCCATTTCCAGACAAGCAGGGGCTTCAGATAGCAGGGAAGGAGAAGACTTTTTTCATCCCAGGGGACCATGGGACCAGGCATCCACTCCTTGTCCTGGGTCCATGCTTTAGTTCAGCGGCCAGTGATGCTTCCCATCACTGCATCTGCTCCCCAGTGAGCAAGGATCCCAGGCAGGCTCCTGCATCCTTCCTTCCACTCTGCACATGCTCCTGAACCTGTTTCCACCTCTCTGTCATCCTCTCAGATCCTTCTCCGCTACAGACAGCAACCAGCAAGGTGCCTTCTGGTCCCAGAAGCCAGGGGCTCCTGTCTCTGAGTCAAGGACACTGGGCTTGAAGGACGACGCTGAGGGAGATTGGGGAACCCACTGGCCTTGGAGCTTGGTGAAAGCCTGCCCACAGGCCAGCCTTGGTTCAAGGTCAGGGAGACAGCCCTGTCTCAGGACAGAGCTGCAGTGACATTACAAAGGGCTTGGAAGCAGGCAGAGGAAAGCTTTTGGCTGCTGCTTGTGGTCTCCAATTGGTAACCACTCAAAACTCCAGGCTGGTCCCCCACTGAAAGCCCCAAAAGTTAGAAACATGAGGTGCTACCATGGGGTGTAAACATGTGACATATCTCTTGGGACTCTAGTTCCAAATTTCTCACACTGGGGTCAGCAGCTTCTTTCTGAGAATTAAAAGCTGGTGTGTTTTTCTTTTGATATTCATCTGAAAACACATTGCAACATGTTCTGGGCCATCTCAGTGCCCTGGGGCCTGCCAGGACTCTCACTGGATGTGGCTTTGTTCCTTCCAATCACAGCAGGGACTTTTTGAAGGGTCTGGGAGATTGAAGAATAAAACAGCCACATACCATCAGGACCCAGGGTGTCCCCACAGCTTCTTAGGGGTTCAGAGGAAAGCAGAGATAAACTGAGCCATGACATGGCAGCAGTAGACAGGAAGAGCTTTCTGCCAGCATCTGGAATTGCTACATCCTCTGGAAGTAGAGCTGTTAAATGTAGGAGCTGGGAGACAGAGTGGGCCCTTGGGTGGGAAGGGAGGGTCCATTTGGAGAGAATCAGTTTGTCAAGGAGATTTGTAGGGGGGTAGTGGGGGGTGTAGGGGGTCACCAGAACACTTGGGACCCCAACAGCCTGAGCACAGGAGGTCTTCATTGCTAACACTGGCCACTTTTGCTTAAATACTGGATGCCATTGTGAATTCCCCAACAATCCAGCAGGCAAAGCAGCTATAAACAGAGAGATTAAGTAAGTTGCTTAAAGTTACACAGCATTCCCATAGTTAGGATTCTTTCTAGCCTCAACTCAGCCTCCTCCTCCCACTGCTCTGCATGAGCAGCTCACCTTCCACAGCTTCTTGGGGCCCAGAAGGGGAAAAGTTATTTTAGTTCCAACTTGACCTTTGCCAGTCTTCCAGGCAGCCCATTTAGGTAATTATGTCTTCAGGTAAACATCAGAGAAGTCCAACCTGTTTTCGTTTCCTCTCAGGAAAACAAAGTCCCATTTTCCAGTAAGTTCAGAAAGTTTCTGGCTCGGTGATTAGTGTTAGGGACAAGTGGCTTGGGCCTCCTCCTTCGGCTGCACCTGCTCCACACCTGGTCCCACACCCACGTGTGAGGAGGAGGGAATGAAGACCACTGTTCCCTGGGCTTTCTGCTCCCCAGATCCTTAGGCGTGGACTCTGGGGTGTCTGCAACTCTTCAGGGCTGTCTGAAGCAGGCAAGGCCAGGACTTTGTCACAGGTTCTCTACTGCCCCATTCTAGGTGGAGCCCCATTGGCTCTTGAGGAGGGCTTGCCGAGTTAGGCTACATTAAAGATGCCTGGCCTGGTTCTGTGAGTATAAACCTTCACCCCAGGGGAACTTGAGGCTGGCAGACAGCAGACAGGCAGAGGCCACTGGATGAGGACCCTCCCAAGGTATTTTCTTTTTTTTTTTTTTTTTTTTTGCCATTCCTGGGCCTTGGACTCAGGGCCTGAGCACTGTCCCTGGCTTCTTCCCGCTCAAGGCTAGCACTCCGCCACTTGAGCCACAGCGCCGCTTCTGGCCGTTTTCTGTATATGTGGTGCTGGGGAATCGAACCTAGGGCCTCGTGTATCCGAGGCAGGCACTCTTGCCACTAGGCTATATCCCCAGCCCCTCCCAAGGTATTTTCAAAAAGAGGCAAGGAGCCTGGGGGGAGCAGGAGTGAGGCTCCAACCCCATCACCCACGCTTAGGCCCTGACAGGGGCATGGCAGGAAGGTGCAGTCCCTAGATTCCTCTGGTGGCAACAGAGGATCAGAGCTCTCTGGAGGTTTCTTCAGGGCACATGGAGGTGCATGAAGGCCCCCCTCCCCCGCAGGTGCCTGTGCTGGCTGACCCCCTACCTGGGCCACTGGCTACCCCAAACTGTTTACAGACTGTTTCCCAGAACTTAAGGTGAGCAGCTTGAGGCAGGGATCTTAGGCCACTTGACCCTCAGATTCCCCACCCAGGCCTGGAAGGAGCATAGGCAGTTTCAGGTACCCTGCCAATGGGGACAGGTCCTTAGAAAAAGCATTGCCCCAGAAGTGAGAGGGCCAGGGGGCCAGGCTCTTCCTCCACCGTGGCCTCTGGCTCACTGCAGTGCACAGAGTACCGTCTGGGCTGTGGCTCTCCACACTGTAGGATAGGGGCTGGGAGATAGGGAAGGCACTTTGAATCACTCAAGACTCAACCACAGAACCACTACTAGCAGGAGATGAGAGAGATGATAACTAGAGATAGAAAATAGGTAGGTAAATAGGTAGATGTCCACAAATGATGGATGGATAAACAGATAGTACATAGATAATAGATGTGATAGACTGATAAATCATACAGAAATAGATGATAGATGGACAATATATAGAAATAGGAGATAGATACAGATAGATGATAAGTGGATTGATCAATCGATAGATAGATTGACTTTGGGGAAACTAGCTCACACCCATTTGGGGGCTGACTGTGCTTTTCCTTCTGATAGCTAGAGCTTTAATTCATAGGGTGACCATCAAGAAGGGAAGAGAGGGGCTGGGGATATGGCCTAGTGGCAAGAGTGCTTGCCTCGTATACATGAGGCCCTAGGTTCGATTCCCCAGCACCACATATACAGAAAATGGCCAGAAGTGGCTCTGTGGCTCAAGTGGCAGAGTGCTAGCCTTGAGCAAGAAGAAGCCAGGGACCGTGCTCAGGCCCTGAGTCCAAGCCCCAGGAATGGCCAAAAAAAAAAAAAAAAGAAGGGAAGAGAGGAGAAGCAAGCTGGAGCCCCACAAGAATGGACAGAGTCCCTGATGTATCCTTGTTGCCCGACCATGGCACCTGGCACGCTCTGGGTCCTCTGTGCAGAGCGCAGAGAGGTGCCCCAGCCACTCTTGCTCTATGAGGCCAGGTCACAGCACTATGGGCTGCGTGCATGGTGGCCCCTCCCTCCCTCTGTCCCTGCCTCCCTCCCTCACTTCCTTCCTTGTCTTTAGAAACCCTCATTAGAAACACACAAGGCAAGGATTGCTGGGGCAGAAAGTTCAACATGGTCCAGGTTACCCATTAAGATTATGATTTATTTCTTGTGCAAAAAAAAAAAAAATCATGAAGAGAAAGTTTGGAGGGAAAATTCACCCTGAAATTTTCTTAGTGAACTGAGATGATCTCTAGATCAATGCCCAGACTTCTAATGTTTAGCTCACAGATGCCTAATTCCAAGTTGGACATAGCATATGGATTTTCCACTTTGGTTGGACCAGCCCCTCCCTGTCTTGTGACTTCTGGTCATACCAGGTGCACCTGCTCTGGCCCAGGTAAGCCAAAGGCAGGTCACAACGGCCTCTTTTATTCACAAGCCTTGCTCCCTGTTTCTATGACAACTCTTAGAGACACTACATTGGATTTTACTTTTAGAAACTGAGGCACAGACAGGTTAAGGCACTTGTCTAAAATTTTTAGCCAATTACTAGTAGATAAGAATTGGAATTCATGCCATCTGGCTCCAGTGCCTGACTCCTGACCCTGCTCCTGAGACTGTGAGAGGCTGGCTACCCTGTTGGACTGGATCTAGATTACTTAAAGACTGTTAACAGAAGCTTCAGGGGCCAAGTGACTCAGCTAGGTGCTGGTGGCTCACACCTGTAATTCTAGCTACTCAGGAGGCTGAGATCTGATTATCACAGTTCAAAGCCAGCTGGGGCAGGAAAGCCCATGAAAACCTTATCTCCAATTAACCACCAGAAAACTGGAAGAAAATTGTCTCATTGTGAGTTTGGTGAGGAAACTGAAGCTGGGCCTGCTGACCAAAGTTTGGGAAGTCTGACTTTATTCCAGCTTGCTGTGTATAAAACTATGGATTAGATTTCAATATTCCTTAGCCAATGTCTCAGTAACAGGATTCTCCATTCTTATCTGGTCACAAGTCTGTCTGGAAAAGCACTCCTTACAGTCAGGTGTTGGTAAGTCCATGTTGCCTAACTCAGGCTTGAGGGACATTAGTGAAGTATGTAAGTTCTGAAACCCAACCTCCATTAGAGTCAGGTGTTGGTAAGTCCATGTTGCCTAACTCTGGCTTGAGGGACATTAGTGAAATTCTGAAAGATTCTTATACAAATACTTTATCAGTTCTTGTTTTAGGAAAAAGAAGAAGGAGAAAATGCAAATGTGATAGCTGGAGCTCCAGCCAATATTTTGGACCATGGGAAATCACCTTAAGGATGGAAGCCTCATTTAGGAACGACAACATAGAGGTAGATGTCCCTTTGACCCTGTGGACTGCCAAAACAAGCTGTATGTTGTAAACTCTTGCTACTCTGTGTGCTCTGAGCCCTTCCTTCCTGGTGTGGCCTTGAAGAGGAAGGGGGAGCCTGCCAGCTTGGGGTGGGACTGAGGGAGCCCACAGTCCAGTTGGCTGGCCCCATCAGCTCCTGCATCTTGACCCCATGCCAAACCTAAAGGCAGGAGGTGATGAGAGCATAGGACCTGGCCACCTAACCCCAGAGGCCCCATGCAGACACATGTGATGCTTTGTTTCCATCCACAAGCCTTGAGCACAGGTGGCACTGGTCACAGTCCTGTGAAGACTGACGATCAGGGGCAGTCAGCCATGCAGACTGGGGTGGGGTCAAAGGGAGCATATATGGTCTTCTGGATCCATCCATCTACCATCCATTCCCCGCTTCCAGCCCAAAGTATTTTGGTTTGTTTTCCAAATCCTTGTTGGACTATTAGCCTGCAAAGAAGGCCACAACCTTGACAAACAACCAGCCCACCTAGGTGGACAGTGTGTGACAGGGCTGATGCCCTTGGCTCTGATGAGCTGGCACATTGTGCTGGGAGGGCTGGAGGCCTCAGGACAGGCCTTTGCCTTCTGGTCAGTGTCACTAAGGTGAGGGTTGCTATCACTGAGCTCAGAGTCAGTGTGTTCTCCTGTCTTCTCTGTTCTAGCCACAAGGCCCAGGATCTCAGTCAAGTCTGGGAGGAGGGAGAGTTGGGGCCCCAATGCTCCATCCTTGTGGATTCCCCAACTACAAAGGACCACAGAAAGAAGTGTGCAACATGGCAGGCTGCACTCCAGGTTCACTAAGGCAGAGTTTCGGTAAGGAAGAGTCATTTAGAAGTTTAGCAACAAATCCACCCCTTTGGACAAGCAAGCTTGCTGGAATCTTTTTGAAATCCATCATATCTTACCTCTCCTGCTGAGAGTGACCCTGTGCCTGGGGACCTTGGGGTGGCTGGGAATGTGTGGTTGGGAACGTGTGGTTTCCCTCTCCATCCTGATATGTGGACATGGCTTCCCTGTGGATAAAATGGAGAAAAAAGCATCATGGGATCCCACTCTCATGTGATGCAGTCTGTGACAGGAGTTGCATTGTGAGGCATTGTCCCAGGAAGTGAACCTCCTTACCCCGTGTGCCCGTGTCATGGAGATTCTCTCTAAATAGACAGTCACATCTTGTTGGAGATTAAATTGTTTAGAATTGGAAAAATATTTCCCTGCTACTCTTGCAGAGCAGCAATTCCTCATTTGTGAAAAATAGGCTAATTATCAGATACCTTCGGAATCATGAACTGCAACAGGAGAAGAAAGAAAATGATACTTGGTGCCACTAGGAAACAATATCTGTCTCTCTCCACAGATCATTAGAAAAATCTATGACACTCATGCTGCAAAGATTTAATGCCTATAATCCTAGCCACTCAGGAGGCCAAGATCTGAGGACTGTAGCTCAAAGTCTGCCTGGGCAGGAAAGTCTGTAAGACTCTTATCTCCAATTAATCACCAAAAAGGAAATAGAGCTGTGGCTCAAGTGGTAGAGCACCCAGGCCCCAAATCAAGCCCAGTACCAATACATGAACACACACAAAAAGAACATTTAGGTTGTGATCTTCCAAAAGGAGCACTAACCCACATTTGTGTTCTTGTGTGTGTGTGTGTGTGTGTGTGTGTGTGTGTGTGTGTGTTCTGTGGGCCCTCTGAAGAGCCCAAGAGAAGCTATCTTGCTGGTCTAAGGGATGTGTGTGCACCACCCCCATGCAGTGACTACCCAGTCACCCACGGTGGTGGGTTTTGACAGTCACCTAGGAGACAAGAGATGGACTAGAAGACGGAAATGACTTGCTGGCCTAATCTCTCCATCTCAACTCTCAAGTGCTCAGCTTTAATCAGGCCCAGGGGCTCATGCCTGCAATCCCAGCTATTCTGAGATCCAAGGATTGTGGTTTGAAGCCAGCCAGGGCAGGAAAACCTGAGAGACTCCAAATAGCATCATCATCGTCGTCGTCGTCGTCATCATCATCATCATCATCATCATAGCTGCAAGTGGAGCTGTGGCTCAAGTGGTAGAGAGCTAGCCCTGAGCAAGAAACCTCAGTGCCAGTACCCAGCCCTGAGTTCAAGCCACAGAACTGGCACAAGAAGAGGGAAGAGGCTGGGCCCTGGAGGCCCACCTCTGTAATCCTAGCTACTCCAGAGGCTGAGATCTGTGGATTGAAGTTCAAAGCCAGCCCAGGCAGGAAAATCCATGAGACTTATATCCAATAAACCACCAGAAAACTGGAAGTGGTGCTGTAGCTCAAAGTGGGTAGCACACTAGCCTCAAATGAAAGAGCTCAGGAACAGCACCCAGGCCCAGATTTCAAACCTCACAACCAACTGAAAAGAAAAAAATAAGAAGGAAGAGGGGGGATGAAGAGGAGGAGGAGGAGGAGGAGGAGGAGGAGGAGGAGGAGGAGGAGGAGGAGGAGGGGGAGAAGAACAACAATAATAATAACAATAGCAGCAGCAGCAGCAGCAACTTAGATGTTCAACTGAAGAGCTGAGAACCAGATCAAGTTAATGCATCTAAGGGCCTCAGAGTGGCCAGGGCAATTTTGGTTCTGTCCTTCTGGTCAGAATTAGTTAGGATTTGTTACTTTCTTTGGAGGCAACCAGGTTGGTCCCTCAGTACCCATCTCATGATATTTTTCCTTTTCTTTTGTTGGTTTGGTGTCTGCTGCTTGAAATCAAAAGAACTGTAACTAAAACCTTATGTAAGAGACCACATGCTATCAGTTGTAAGGCAGGGCTGGGCACATACCAGGCTGTGGAGAAACCCTTCTGGGCTACTTTATGCGCCACACTGTGGTCTAATGAAAGCCTGTCTGTGCCCCTGATGGTGTACATGGCATGAAATCAGAGATGGTCTCAAATCACGCCTCTCTCCAGTGCTCACCTGAGCAGTGTGACCACCAGCACATTACTGGGCTCCTCTGAGCCGGTTCCTCCCTCAGAGGAGTTAAGTATCAAGGCACTACCAATGCATGGAGCATCTTGGTATAAATGAGAAAAACTGCTCCTCTGGGACAGGGCAGTGACTGCAGGTGGGATAGCGCCACCATCCCTGCAATTGCGGTACTGCAGCATGTGCACAGAGGGCCAGTGGCCTTGGGCACGTCACGGGGTAGCCCACAGAGCCCTGTGTGCAGGCGCCGTGAAATCCCCTTTTCTTTTGCAGCTCAACCATAAACAACACTGAAAACACCAGTTGTCAGCAGGGTTGCTGGTGGTTCATATTTGTAATCCTAGCTACTCAGGAAACTGAGATCTGCAGTTCGAAGCCAGCCTAGGCAGAAAACTCCATGAAATTCTTATCTCCAGTTAACCACCAAAAAGTCAAAAGTGGAGCTGTGACTCAAGTGGTAGAGTGCCAGCCTTAAACAGAAAGCTGAGCTGAGCCAAGGCCTGAGTTCAAGCCCCAGTTGTGGCACAAAGGAATAAAAATTGTCAACTGCGGATGCAAGGATAAACGTGGTCAAGAAGGAGAATATATGTTGTTTTTCTAACCCAACAACTAGGTATACTTTGCATGGCCCCAGGCTGCCCATCTGTGCTTTGTTGAGTCCTTGGGGGAAAACTAAAGGATGCTTATGGATCTTTTGGAGTCATCATTCATCCAGCCAGCCAGCTTTGGAACACCTGTGTCCAGGCTGACTCTGCTGGCTGCAGGGAGACCCAGATGTGCAACAGGATCCTCACCCTTGTGAGATGGGTCTTACCCCCTAGGAGGTGATTCCTCTCCCACCCTCCTCTCCGCCTACAGCCTGTCTCCACTGTCTTCTCCCAGCACATCTTCACCAACCCAGGAGGTAAGCAGTGAGGAGGGGGTGGGGAGGCATTGCACAGTTGAGAAACTGAGGCACCAGGACTACAGTGACTTTCTACTTAGTAATCATCTCTGAAGCAGGAGCTGGAATTTAGCTTTCCAAATTGGAGGAGAGTAGGGGGCCCTCTATCCTCTCTATCAACTCCCCTACTAGTCTCCACTTTAAGATGAGAAGATGTTTGTCTTTCCTTCCATTTCTTCCTTCCTTCCATTCCTTTCTTCCATTTCTCCCTTCCTTCCATTCTTCCTTCCTTCTGTTTTCCTTTTCCCTCCCTCCCTTTTTTTTCTATTCTTTTTTTTAATGCCAGTAATGGAGCTTGAACTAAGAAGGGCCTTATACTCTTGCTTGGCTTCTTTGCTCAAGGCTGGTGCTCTACCACTTGAGCCACAGTTCTACTTCCAAATTTTTGCTGGCTAACTGGAGATAAGAATCATGTGGACTTTCCTGCCCTGGATGGCTCTGAGCCTCAGTTCTCAGATCTCAGCCCCTTGAATATCTAGATTACAGGCATGAGCCAGCAGCCTCCAGCACAAGAAGATCTTACTGTAGTCTGCCAGCCAAACTCTCCAGAGAGCCACACCGGCAGTGCAGAAGCAGTGTGGCATCCTGAGTTGCACAAAAACCATGAATTTATGTGTCCCTCTGCCAGAACCAACTGTCCTGGTGCAGGAGGAACTGACCCTCACTCAAGCAAGGAGTTGGTTTTTCTTTCCAGAGACAGAGTTGTGGATTTGGATCTGATTGGCCAGAGAGAGGTCAGATGTCTCTCCTCCTACAGGCAAGCCTCTTCTCGGATGGGCATATCAGGAGTTCAATAAAGCCATTCTGGCTGGCTGGCTGCTCAGGATGTGCTACAGGTAGGGTTCCAGGAAGCCTTGGGGACCGCATCTGTGGATTGATATGCAAGGTAAGAATGGACAAGGGCCTTGTCCAGCTGCAGGGAGATCTGAACCTGCAGAGACCCCTGGATATGTGTCCTAAGTTTTTGTTTTCTGGTCACTGGTGGGTCCCCCTGAGAGAGTGAGGATCAGGTGGTGCTTGCCAAGGGAGCAGGCCCTCCTCCTGGGGAGGGATCTGCACTGAGTCCCCAGGGCCACCTTGCTCTTGGTACTCTAGTCTCTCACAAGAAGCCCAGAGGAACTGGGATGGTGGGCAGACAGGCTTTCCACATTGATGGATCCTTCTGCCAAGGTCCTCCAACTCTAGGTCCAGTGAGAGATCACCCTACAAAACATAGGAAGTTCTGAAAGGCCTGGGGGGGGGTGGGATAAGAGGAAAAAGATTGTTGAAGAGGAAGAGCATTGGGTGTAGGAGATGGGCATCAGTGTGATGTCTTGGGAGGCCCATCCATCAAATCTGGGGAGGGGTTCTGATGTTGAAGGACGAGTCCTGAGCATAGCAGAAACCCAGCGCAGGGAGGTGAGCATGAAGGGGGAGAAGAGAAGGCTACAGCCTTGCTGGCTAGGGGATCACAAAGCCCTCCCTGAGCTCCCTCTTCCCTTGGGAAGTCACCCTATTGCTGTTCTGGGAATGGGGAGGCAGCAGAGCTGCATTTGGGCTAGGCCAGGCTGCGGTGGGCTGTGGGATGGTTTGGTAGTTTGGGGCCAGCCCTTCTGATTTAGCACAGCCGGGTTTCCCCAGCACAGGATTTCCACAATGGAAAGAAGATTCAGGATGGCAGGCAGCTGATTGCCTTTGAGGTCCCTCCATGACTCAGAGTGCTTTCCAGCCGCTAGCTGGGTGCAGACATCCCTAGCCCCTGGCAGATACATCATGAGCAGGGAATTTAATCCATATGCTGATGAGTTCTTTACCCTGGACTCATCCCACATTCCCCTAAGAGCCCTTTTTGATGTCCTCAAGACTTGCAGGCTTTTTACAAGCCCGCAGCACCCGCTGCGCCCTGCCCCATGGCTGTGCTTAGGGAAGTGGTTTCATAGAGTCTAAATGGGCCAGATTTTGAAAGCTTCAAGTCTCAATTCTAAGCTTGTAGGGTTTCCTTGGATCCAAGCCTTGGCGGTCTTTCTCTTCTCAGCGGGACCCCTCTGCACACAATTCAGGCCTGGCTGTACATGTGTGGATGGACTGCAAGCAGGTGTGGCAGAGCCCGACAATTAGGGCCTAAGCTCCCTCTATGCATTTCTCCCAACCCCTGCTTGGGACTGGCCCTGTCACAGAGTAAGGGTAGGTGATGGGAGGACCTCGCCCCTGTCTTGCAGGCCCAGTGCCTCTGCTTCTGCCGGGTCACCACACAGTCCATTTGGGCTAAGTGTTTACATTCCATCTGTAGTAGCACTGCAAATGTTTAGGGTCTTCTTGGTTCGGAACATGTTGTTCTGGGCTCGCTTTTCAGCTGGGGCATGGGCTCAGGCAACGGATATGGAATGGAAAGATTTTTTTTTTTTCTTTTGGAGGTTCTGTGGCTTGAAGCCAAGGTCTCTTGCCTACCAGGAAGATACTTGTGCCAAACATGCACACACACACACACACACACACCCTACTTCTTTTGTTTGCATTTGGGTCTTGCTATGCAGCCCACTCTGGCTTAATTAACCTCATGATCTTCCTGTCTCAGCCTCCCAAGTGCTGGACTTACAGGCATTTTCCACCAAGGCCCAGTTTAGGAAGACAAGTTTTGCTGAGACACAAGTCTCTACAAAGGAAAGGTTGTTGGAAAGGGGTGAGAATGCCAGAGAGGGAAAACAGCTTGTAGGAGGATGCTTCAAACTGCAGCACAGTCCTGCACACAAGAGAAGACAAGGAGAGAGAGAGAGAGAGAGAGAGAGAGAGAGAGAGAGAGAGAGAGAGAGAGAGAGAGAGAGAGAGAGAGAGAGAGAGAAAGAGAGAGTTCTCTGAGCTGTGGGCTGGAGCTGCTTGGGAGCTGCTCAGCTCCTTGACCTTGGGGACAGAACACCAAGGACTCATCTTGAAACAGGCAGGACAGGCTTCCAGGGAACTGGTTAGCTCTGAAATGTGGAACAGGCCAGGAATTCTCTTGGTGTATAAGAATGAAGAACACGATGGAAGAAGAGACCAGCAATAGGGGTTTGGGGCTTGGGATGACTTACGCAGTGGAGGAGGTATTATTTGTCTCATCAAACAGCAGTGTCCCCAGAGACATGAGGTGAGGTCACCCCTGCCATGCAGGGATAGATAGAGGCCTAGAGTTGCTTTGTTTGACCTCATACTTTCTAGGCAGATAAGCCAGTGCTTTACCCTTGAACAACACCCCTAGTCCTTTTCGCTTTAGTTATTTTTTTCTGGTAGGGTCTCATGATTCCCTAGGCCAGCCTTAGACCTAGATCCTCCATTTTATCCTTCCCACAGCCATCTTATTTGTTGAGATAGTGTTGTGCCAAGTCGCGAGACGACCACCAAGAAGGCCACCGAGACTCAAGACGTTCCGAAATGCAAAAGCAAAACAAGGCTTTATTCAAGCGAGCTGCAACTCGGGCCTTGTCCTACCCACCGACACAGCGGAGGTTAGGAGGGAGCCCTGAGCTGTGATTACACAGGGCTTATAAAGGCAAAAAACAAAGTTACAACAATCAGGTGTTCAAGCAAGCAAGATTAGGACACAGGTACAAATCTGATTGGCTCAGGGCTCGAGGCACTCTGGGGGCAGTCAGAGTTAAGCATTCCCAGTGGTTAGAGTTCTAGACCGACTGGGCTGTAATGGGCTTGTCCTGGGTTTGCTCACAGGGCCTGCTTATCTCAGGTTCGCATGGTAAAGTGGGGTTTGCGTGGTAAAGTGGGGTCTGACTTCAAAGTCTGGCACTTCAATGGGGGTCTTGTTAACTTTTTGCCCAAGTTGATCATCTCCTGATCTCTGCCTCCTGTATAGCTGAGATCACAGGTATCAAGCACTGTGCCTAAGGTCGAGTGGCTTTAACTCAACCCCAGCTCATTTGTATCCCTATGCGCATGGGCATCCTGCTCTCCTTCAAACACTGGAGAATGTTATTGCTTACCATGACCACATGGGTCCTCGACATAGCCCCATTCGAAGATGGAACTGGGGCAGAAAGTCTTGTCCTTTCCCTTCTATGGTGAAAAAAAATGGAGGTTCAGAAATATGGCAAGACCTAAGGCCACATGGGAGGCTAGCAGCCTCCGCACTGCCTGCCCAGGGATCCTGCAGGCTCCATTTCCCTGGAGTCAAGTCTCTGCTCTGATTGACCTCTAATTGATCTAATTGCCCTAGTTCTGTGGGGCCACTGTGCCAGACACTGGCAATATAAAGTCAGTTGTGACAGCGTCTGCCCTCAGGAGCCTGTGCTCAGGTGGGACCAACATGGAAAGCAGCATTTATAGGGTATCCTGGGTGCAAGGAGAGAGGTAGTCCATGGCAGGATCTTTAAACCATGGCTGGAGGCCAGGAGCATGGGAAGGTAGTCTAAGAAGGCTTCCTAGGGGAGGTGAGGCCTAAATTAAAGGAGGAAGGAGGGGAGTCAGAGAGAAGATGTGGGTGAGATCACAGGTGTTACAGCTGTGGAAGGGGAAGCTGTGGAGGGACAGGCCAACGTCTCATGGAGCCAGGAGGGGCTTTCTAAGCTTTCTGCAGGTGTCTGGACTATGTCTTAAAGCCTGGGAGACAAGCTAGGTTTGAATCTTTCCTCCCAGGGAAAAGAGGGCTGGGAAAGGGAAGGTCTGAGGCAGGGTGCTCAGCTAGGACGCTGCTGGGGGTCCCTGCAAGGGGAAAGGGGGAAGGCATTTTGGGAGCTGTCCTGGGCTCTAATTGGGCAGGGGCCTCAAAGAAGGCCCACAGATAGAGACACAGCCAGAGAAGTCGAGTGGGGAGGTGATCGTGGGCTGCTGTGTGCCCATAGGACTGGGGGTCAGGAGGAGCCTCTGGTACTATACAGCTGGGGTTGTCTGTATGGGGTAAGAGTAAAATTGCCAAGCTGGGCCATGATGGCTAGAGGGCTGAAGCAAAAGAGTTCAGAAATGGAAAGACTTAGAACAAATCATGTTAAGTGAAGTAAGCCAAGCTCAGAGAGACCAGTGGGACTTGTTTCCTCACATAAGTGGAAGCTAGATCTAAAATGCACTGGGACAGGATGAATTGTATAGGACTCCAGGCATTCACACACCATGAGACCAAAAGAGGCTACTCTCAGGAGAGGAACACAAAGGCACAATGGCTATGTGCCTCTGATCATGTAAAATAATACTTAATGAAGTGAATTCCAGGAACTGGAATCAGTTTTTTTCTTCTAGAAGAGCTCAGAGAGGGTAATGTTACTCAAAGGTGGCTCAGCCTGAGGTGGGGATAGAGAGCTTTGGCCAGGGCTTGCCTCGGAACTGAGAAGAGACTGATGCCCCAAAGACATCACCCATCTCTCCTGACTCATCTCCCTGTCAGCCCAGCCCTGGGAGGAGCACAGCACAGGGAACCTCTGCTAAAAGAAAGGGAGGGGGAGAGGGAGGGAAAGAGGAAGAGAGGAAGAGAAGGAGAGAAGGAGGGAGGGAAGAAGGGAGATGTCATTCATTTACATTCTCACCACTAAAATCCGAGCTATACAGTGTTGCATTATATGGGACTCTTCAGGCCCTTGAGGGTGTTTGGAAGCTACTCCTTCTACCTGCTGAGCACTTTCAGGGGCTCCCTCTTGCCCCATGGAGGGACCTGAGTCAGGGCAATGTCTGGCTGCAGGTGTTATAACATAGAATTGAAAACACTTTCCTCCTCCTCCTCCTCCTCCTCCTCCTCCTCCTCCTCCTCCTCCTCCTCCTCCTCCTCCTCCTCCTTCTCCTCCTCCTCCTCCTCCTCTTCCTCTTCCTCCTCCTCCTCGTCCTCCTCCTCCTCTTCCTCCTCCTCCTCGTCCTCCTCCTCGTCCTCCTCCTCCTCCTCCTCGTCCTCATCCTTCTCCTCCTCCTCCTCCTCTTCCTCTTCCTCCTCTCCTGCCTCCTTTTTCTCCTCCTCCTCCTCCTTCTTCATGGTTTTCCTGAGGCTTGAACTAGGGTCCGAGCACAATCTCTGAACTTTTGTGCTCAAGGCTGGTACTCTACCACTTGAGCCACAACTTCACTCCCAGCTTTTGGTGCTTAATTGGAAATAGAAGGCTCACAGATTTTTCCTGCATAAGCTGGCTTTGAACAGTGATCCTTAGATCTCGGTCTCCTGAGTAGCTAGGATTACAAGCATCAGCCACTAGCAACCAGCTAATGACTCAATTTCTAGTTCTACTTGGAAAAAATTGGGGGCAGCTTTCCCAAATGAAGAGCTTAGCATCAAGGGCTTGAAGAAAGGAGAAAGCACTGACCAGCTTCAGGGCTGACTCCCAATGAGGTTCCAGAGGAGGAGCCTGAGCAGAGGGGTGCCAGCCTGTCCTCAGCAGTGCACACTTGGCACACACATCCTGATGATAGAAACCAAGGCTGGACATTGTACTGGTGACCCAGTACTGGGGGGCAACCCAAGCGATAGCTACAAAGGATGGCCCAGCATCCAGGCCTGCTTATCTAGTATTTGTCCTCGGGAGGCCTGGGCAGACACAACAAAGGCAGCAGAACCCGGCTGTGTGTCATGGCTCTGCATACCCTGGAGGGTTGGACACAGTGCCCTTTCTGATTACAGGGCCAGCTGGGCAGAGTCCTACTTCACTTTTCATGAATGGTGCCTTGGGCAGCTCTGCCAGGCCCAAGTGACCCCCTGCCTCTGCCAGGACAAATATATCACCCCAAACCAGTCATAATATTACGCCATGGCAAACAGGGCATTGGCAGCTAAATTCAAAGCATGGTGTTGCAGCCAGGAGCCTTCGCCAGTGCTGGATGTGACCCTTCAGGCAGTGCAGGGGATAGTCAGGTGCTGGGAACTGAGTCATCTCACAGGGGACTTGTTAGGAAATTCTCCCACTGTGGGGTTTACTCACCCCTAGGACATCAGAGAGGAGCCAATGGAATAGCCTAGGTCTAGAGGATTCTAGCCTCAGCTCTATCCTCACCCAAAGTGGAACTTTGGACATGGCACTCATGTTCTCACCTGCCATGTGAGTATAAAGTCCGTGACTTGGGGCTGTGAATTGGATCAGATGTGCTGCAGATGAGAAGATGATTTGAAAGCATACAGCCTTCCTCAACTCCTCCACCTGAGCTGGCCTCAGGGATGTCCAATGGCCCTGGCATTCTGTGCCTGTGTAGAATCTGTTCTGGTTCCTTCCAGAGCTCTGCTTTGAAAGCTAATGATGCAGCAGGCAGGAATCAGATACAACATCCCTGAGGTTAGAGTAGTAGGAAGATGAAAGCCAGTTGGGTCCTCCAAACATCACCCTCCACTCAGGGCCAGGGGCCTCTGGCTTGTGGCCACCTGTGGTCGTTCCAGTCTCTTCCCATTCATGAAGGGGAGTGAGTGCCTGCAAGTCTCAGGGAAGCTGATGGCCTGTAAAACAACCAGACTATACCCTGGCAGAAGCAGACACTGTCTCAGAGGCTGAGCCTTCTCTCACGGAAAAGAGCCTGTCTTTACTGGAAGGAAGGGGCAGTGGCTGTTGGACTGGCTCTTTTAGAGAGGCTGAGCAGGAGCTTCTGAGCAGAGGCCAGCCGAACTATCAGCCTGCACTTCCTCCCTGCAGGCCCTCCATGAAGAAAGTTCATGGAGCCCACACTGTGGGGGCAGGTCTGCGCCTGCGCACCACTAAAGAAGCTGAGATTCCCGGTCCTGCAGCCTCACAGTTGCTACCCTTTTGCAGTCCTAGCCCCAGCCAGGTCCCCTCCCTCAGCAGCATCTGCAATACCAGACTGCTGCTGGCAGACGTTGCAGGATCACCCAAAGACCTAGCCAAGCAAGGGCTGGGGTTCCAGTCTTTAGAGCACATAGGTTTGGATTGCCACAGTTGTGAAGACTGAAAATTGGGCCTTCTTCCCAACAGCCCCCATCCAAAGTTCCTTAATGAGAAGGCCTGCTTTTGCTGTGGTACACACTTATTCCACATGTGAGTCAAGAAGTAAATCCTAATTATTCTAAGCCAAAACCATGGTGATCTCATGTTCCTTGTCAGTGATCAGTCTAGAAATGGCCTTGGGACACAATTCTGGCCAATAAGGTGTGAGGAGGAGCATGCTAGAAAAGGAAGCTTTGGGGAAAAATTTCTCACTGACTGAAAACACACATAAGAAGAGGTGGGATCTTTTTTTTTTTCTAGCAAGGTCTGTGTGTGATGTCTGGAGCTCTGGCAACTATCTTGAGATTACAATAGGAGCAAGACTGAGAATCTAACACTCAGAGTCGGGATGGAATTGAAACACAGAAAGAAGACCTCAACTGTGATGTTGTCACTGAACTGCTAAATCAACCCCAGAGCTGCTCTTGAGATTCCTTGTTCAGGGCCACTTTCCTGGATCCTCTTTGTAGTGGAGCCTTTTGTTCCATGCACTGGAAGAAGCATCTTCTCTGATTTAGTGCTTAGCTCTACCTATAGTCCCTCTGCTTCTCTTTGGGAGCCATGGAAAGCAATCAAGTAAACTCATACTCAGCAAGAAAACCAGCCAGACAAAAACAGACATAGAAATACAAAGAAAGAACTGAGCTAAAGTTGCCAAAGTGTTCCTGGATGGCTCAGAAACTAGAAGGCTTGGTGATGTGGATATTAGTAGCATGGCGCCTCTGTAGTCCCCTGGGGACATGGACTTTCACTATTGCTATGGCCACAGTGCATCAGTTCTCTCCCAACATACAGCCTCAGCTTCCTTTCACCAGCATGGCCTCCAGCAGGGCAGGGCCTCCAGGAGCAGCAGGAGTCCTGGACTGGGGTGGGTCTGGCACTCAGCAGCATTGCTGCACTGTCTGCCTCCACCTCTTCTTCCTAGGCTTTGGGTCAGTGAATTACCCAAGACCACTTTAGGCTCCCCAAAATGGACCAGGAAAAAAACACCTGAGATATAAGCCTGGTAGGTCTCAGGTTCCAGGACATCCTGAGGAGGGGAGTACAGTTGTGACCAGCTCACAGGCCCTTGCATTGCCTGCAGCAAAACACTCATCTAACCAGGGTTCCCCTTGTCGCAGGCTGGGGTGAGATTCCTGCCATGCCTACTGGGCAGCCCCTTCCCCACAGTGCTTGGAGTGGGAATACCAAGGGTAGGGCAGGCAGGCTAAGCTCAACACCATCAGGACCACTGAAGGCCAGACTGCAGAGTGGCCATTCCACTCATGAAGGTGGCCTCTAAGGAGTCCCATGACTCTTCCTCTTCAGAAACCATCAAGAGGCCATGGCAGGAAGGTGGGGTGTCCCTATGGGGTTTGTCTATGGGTCTATGGCATATGTCTGGGTATATGGAGTTTGTACATGTGGGTATATCTATGGGTCTCAGAGGTGTGTGTGTGTGTGTGTGTGTGTGTGTGTGTGTGTGTGTGTGTGTGTTGGGGTAAAACAGATAGTGGGATCCATTTTCCCTAGAGCAGAGGTAGAACCCTGTCCATGATGTGCTGAGAAGACTGGATTTTTGTTGAGCTCTCTAAGTCCTTATTGTAAGCACTATGATTTTTTTTTGCCAGTCCTGGGGCTTGAACTCAGGGTCTGAGCACTGTTCCTGGCTTCTTTTGTTTAAGGCCAGCCCTCTACCACTTGAGCCACAGCATCACTTCTTTTTCTATAATGTGGTATGAAGGAATTGAACCCAGGGCTTCATGTATGCTTGGCAAGCACTCTACCACTAGACCATATTCCCAGCCCCATGATTTTTTTAATTGGAAAATTAGAAAAAAATCACAAGATGGCCATTTAGGCCTATGAATGGAAGTGTATAGATTCTTACTTCCTTTGTTCCTGGCAGCTCGGAGTGGGGAAGTGTCAGCTGAGGGCACCTTTCTCAGGCAACTAGCTATACTGTTCTCATGACAGCCCAGTTATTTAGACACTTCATGATCTCTCTGAAAATAGTGGTTCTAGCTGCAATGACCAGTGCAATTGGAGCCACTCCTGCTCCAGGAGGCCTTGCTCTGGTGATAATCACTTCAGACAACCCGCATCCCAAGCAAGAATAGTAAATTTCAGGTGACCCTGGAGTTGCATGCACTCAAAATGGGAGGAAAGCACTCACTTTTTGAGTAACTTAGCAAGAACCAGTGATTGCTGTCGTGTGGGACTTGTGATTAGTTCTTGTGTAAGGCCTGTGATTGGTCCCCCCACAGAGTCTACGGTTGACGGAACTGGCAGCTGTGCTATGATTGGTACAAAAATAACCCTTCATTTACCTGCTGCATCCATGTCCACACACCCCTTCCTGGCTATGTAAGCCATCTGTTTAGCTCACGTTGTGAGTCAGCCAAAAGACATCCTTCTGCCCTGCTACCTGGTGTTGCAATAGTAAGCCCAATAAAAAGACTTCTCCCTAATGGCCTTTCCTTGCGATCTTTATCATGGGAGAGTAAGATGAGCTGCTAACAAAAAGAGGTGCTGGCAGCGGGGCCCAAGCAGTGGCAGCAAGGAGGCCACTGAAGCTTTCTAGAATGACAAGGTAGCAGGGAAGACAGGTAGTGGAGAAACGAAGATCAGCCCTCCAAGATAAGGAACTATAGGCCACAATAGTTGGAAGAGCCTCAGGGAGCAGAGATGGTGGAGATGTTGGACAATGGGAAAATAATGAAAGCTATGAAGATCTGAAGATGAGGGACTGCGGTGACAAGTAGAGGGTCCCAACACCCATGGCTTGACACTGTGATACTAGCCACTCTTAGAAGCTGTGATCCCAACACCTAAGGCTTAGGAGCTGTCACACTAGCTAGTGTTAACTGCTGCTGCTGCTGTTGCTACTAGTTACTGTTAGCTGCTACGAAGAGCTGAGTCTTACACTAGTGCCAAGTGCCTGGCCATAATCAAGGCCCAGAGTGATAGGTCTCCAGCCTGAGTGTAGTTCTCAAAACTTAGTGCTATAAACCTGAGTGTCAGCCCAGCCCCCAAGCCTTCCATACTCAAAGATCCAGGTCTGCTTATACTAAAAGAGTTTGTTTACTCTTGCTTATCTATGATAAGTATCAGCATGTGTGTCTGTGTGTATACGTGTGTGTATGTGTGTATGTGTGTGTGTGTGTGTGTGTAAGAAGTGAATGTATGGGCTGGGAATATGGCCTAGTGGTAGAGTGCTTGTCTCGCATACGTGAAGCCCTGGGTTTGATTCCTCAGCACCACATATACAGAGAAAGACAAAAGTGGCACTATGACTCAAGTGGGAGAGTGCTAGACTTGAGCAAAAACAAGCCAGGGAAAGTGCTTAGGCCCCGAGTTCAAGCCCCAAAACTGGCAAAAAAAAAAAAAGAAGTGAATGTACAGTTGTACAGTGCTATGTATATGTGGTATATGTGTGTGTATATGTGTCTGCATGCCACATTGAGTGAGAATGTGGTTTTGTGTATTGTATATGTGTGTAGTATATGTGGTGTGTATGTGTGTATATTGTAGGTGTGTCATATGTGTACCTGTGGGGTGTGTGTGTGTGTGTGTGTGTGTGTGTGTGTGTGTGTACTTGAGCACAGCTCTGGTGAAAACAGCTGCTCCCTGTCTGTGGGTCCCTTGCCCTTGCTGAAGGGCCCTTTGTGGGGTGCAACCTATAGAGCCAGAGCAGGATCTGTCCAGGCATTATTAGTCATTCCTCCCTGTTCTGCTCCTCCTCAGCCATCTTCCTCCTCCTCCAGCCCCATAGAGAGACCTGCACCCCATAAGAATCAGATCAGGCCCCAGCCCTAGACCAGCCTGGCCACACTTTCCACCTCTCATTTGGCTCTGAGTCTACTTCTTCTTGGGTCAGCTCTGGTCACCCTTCTGGACTGCAGCAAGCTGTTGGTGACATCTTATTTGGATGTCCATCTGTCTCAGTCCTGAGTCATGGGCACGGTGGGGAGCCCCTCCTGCTGGGCAGCAGCATGCCTGTCATTCTTTAGGCCTATGTGGGAGCTGATGACCAGCACTGGCCCTGAGCACCTTCTTCAGGGCTGGGAGGGCAGAACACATTTCCTACCTCCTTCTTAGAGCAGGACTCCCTGTCTCTGTGGGGGGACACAGAGGACAGATGACATCTGCACAGGTAAGATCTGGAGACTGTCTCTGGCCAGTGGAGATGGAGGAAGACGTGGCCTTTGGTGTGTGAAGGCTTCCTGTTCTCAGTCCTACTTGTTTGGGACACCATTGATGCCACCATCTATCCTTTAGCACTGGTAGTACTCCTGACAGGCCCCAAGAGGGCAGCTTGACCTTGTCCCTTCCATTACTCCTCAAAGCAGTGAGTGAACAACTCTTTCATCTGTGCATTCTACCTTTGTGCTCTTTCAGTCCCCGACCTCCTCTAGTGACCTCAGACCTGATACCTAGCCAGGCTGTACTTGCTTAGCCATATGGCTGTGGGCAGGACATGTCACACCATCACCTCCAAATGGGAGAGTGCTGTCTATCTCACCAGGCGGCTGGGGTGATAGTCATCATGAACACAATATGTCAACACAGTATATATTACAAAGATCCATCCACACACATTGAGTGTGTCAAGCAAGCTAGAGGCCCTGGCCCTGAGCACTGTGGGCTGCACCCTCTTCAAGCCTCTTGTGACCAGGCTCTGACTCCCTGGGGTGCTGACAGAACTGATGGTATGAAAAGCCCTCAGTCTTGGGGATCAAGGGCTGTCAACAAGTGCCTTCCTGGAAATCTCATTGCTGAGCAGATTATGTGCACTTGATATACAGAGGCAGCGAAGTGACTGAATTGGAGGAGCAAGATCATCATAACCTCTTTGTGGCACTTGACATTGTTAAGCTCTCCTTTTATCTCTTCTTTCTTTAAAAAATATTGTCTTGCCCTGTGCTGGTGGTTCATGCATGTAATCTCAGGAGGCTAAGATCTGAGGATTGTGGTTCAAAGCCAGCCCAGGCAATAAAACCCACCAGACTCTTATCTCCAATTAACTGCCAGAACATCAGAAGTAGAGCTGTAGCTCAAAGTGCTAGAGCACTAGTCTTGAGCAAAATAGCTCAGGGACAGTGCTCAGGTCCTGAGTGAAAGCCCCAGGACTGAGATCCCCATGTCTCCCATTTCTCTTTCCATACTCCTAAGCCTCTTTTCCAGGGCCTGGCCCATTCCTTAACACTATTGCTCCCTGAGCTGTTGGGTCCATTTCCTCTGCCTCTTCCTTCGTCATCTCCTTTCTCCTTTTCCCTTCTTTTCCCCTCCTGCTCTCATCCCCTTCCCTCCCTGTTTGCCTCTCTCTTCCCCTATGTACACTAAGCTCTCTCTGTAGGGTTCACCCTTTCAAAGGGAATTGGCCCCGTGGAGGGCCAGGAGATGATGCTTTTAAAAAAATGGACCTGAACACCATTTGCCAACTGGATTGGAGAGGCCAGGTTGAAGTTGGTTTTGTCATCTAAATGAGAGCATGGACAGCCAAGGGGCTGGCCAGTAATCCACAGGACATGGTGGTCACAGTGATATGAGGGACAGAAGCAAAGCAAAGGTACCAACCATTCCCTTTCAGGGGCCATGGAGGAGGAGATGAGAGGGAGTGAAGATGTTCACTCTGGGGTGTGGTACATGTGAGGCTCTGATGGCCATCCAGAGCAGCAGGGGTTAGGGATGGATGAAGGAGCAGTGCTAGAGATCAGGACAGGCCCAGGGCTGGGTCAATATGGGCTTCTCCAGTGCTCAAGGAGGGCCTGTTCCATGCCACCAACAGCAAACACCCGTGGCACACCACAATTGGTAATTAAGACCATAGGAATGAGAGTGGGGGGGAAAGAGGGAAGATATAGGCTCAGCATTGAAAGGTTGCAGAGATAAGGAATGTGTGTGTGTGCATACATGCACCATACACCAGCATCTACCGTCAAAGCTCACAATCACACTCAGAGTGCTCTGGTCCCCTTTGCACTTACCATGCCACCATCTTCATAGTCATGCCCAGGAAACAAGGTGGCTTGCCCACTCATTTTATAACACCTCTGCCTTAAGCCATCAAAGATGTCTTTCCTGATCACCTTACTTAACTATCACCCCATGTTCTGCTTTTCCTTGTCCCATATTATCTGAATGGTGTTATTTGATGGTGTGTGCATTCATTTGCACTCTTTCCTCCTCCTTAGGCTCCCTCTGTGTGAGGATAAGCTTACAGTCTTTTCTGCTGGATAATTGGTGTGTGGGTGTCTAGCAAGGGCCCCACACATATCTGTGGAGTGACTGAATGAGCATAAGAGATGGGAAGTGGCGGGCCCAGGGCATCTGTGTATGTCAACACACTCCCAAGAAAAGGAATGTCATACTGCCAAATCCGTTTCAGATGGACAAGGCCGCAAGAAGGAAAAACAAAGCTATAAAACCACTAGATGAAAAGACAGGAGAATTGTTTCACGATCTTGGAGGACAGAAGGCATTCCTGAGCAAGACACGAAATCCAGAAGCTAGCAAAGAACCCTTGACAGGCTTGATTACATAAAAATAAAATGCTGCCGCATGGCCTGAGACATGATAAACAAAGTTAAAAGAGACCCAACAGGGGAAAATATTCCAAACATGTACAACACGCAACAGATTAATGTAGCACATAATGAGATTCCATGAGCTGATAAGTAAAAGCACGTACAACCTGGTACAGAAAACAAAAATGTGTGAAGGGAAGACCTGGGCGATTTGTAGAATAGGAAATCCTCATGGCCAGAAAATATCTGCTTAGATGCCTAGTCTTTCTAGTTACCAGGGAATTGGAGATGTAATCAGGAGAATCCAGGAGGAGCAGGGTCTATGATGCCACACGACCGGCTCTGCTGAGACACCGACATGGTCCCTGTTCGTGGCAAAAAGGCAGCTTTTTTTTGTCAAATTTTTTATTATCAAACTGATGTACAGAGAGGTTACAGTTTCATATGTTAGGCATTGGATAAGGAAGGCAGCTTTGAGAGTTCAGTGACACTCAAAACACCTATTCCTGCCAGGGTCCTCATGATTGCCACCTCTAATCCCAACTATCCAAGAGGCTGAGCTTTGGAGGATTATGGTTCAAGGCCAGCCTGGGCAGAAAAGTCCAGAAGACACAACCTCCAAAATAACAAGCCAAAAGCAGGGCTGGAGGTACAACAAGCCTAGAAAGCAGAGGCCTCGCATGAAAACTCCAGTACTGTAAACAAATAACCCTTCTTGGGCCCCCAAAATTTGCTTTTAGGAACCTTGTCTTGAAAACTGCCAAAGATGTTCAGTGCTCCATGCTTTGTACCAGCAGAAGAAAAGAACACCTGACTGTTCATCAGAAAGAAGGTGGCTGGCCACGTAGACCTATGTAGCCCACAACTCTACTCAAACATTGAGAAATGCTCCCAAAATCAAGGTGCAAGGAAACAGCCCCTTCTGCATCTTTTAAGAATCCCCCTTGTGCATTACACACATTTACCCACATTCCTGCAGACAGAACTGTGGCTCAAACTTTCCGTGCTCCTGCAGTGGAGCACTGCCACACACTAGCTACTCAAGGGGGCAGGATGGAGCTTGATTGGTAGCTTTTTGCATGCATTACTTCTGGGTCATAAAATTATAGCCACCAAAATGAATTCCCATAGTAAATGTGTGTGTGTGTGTGTGTGTGTGTGTGTGTGTGTGTGTGACAGAGAGAGTATGTGTGTATCTGTGTGTATAGGGGATTGAACTCAGGGTCTTAAGCTATCATTTGTTTGCTTGTTTTTTCATTCAAGATTGGGGCTGTAATACTTGAGCCACAACTCCACTTCCAGCTTTTTGCTGGTTAATTGGAGATAAGTGTCTTAGGGATTTTTCTGCCTGAGATGGCTTTGAAACACGATCCTCATAGCTCAGCCTTCTGACTAGATAGGATTTCAGGCATTAGCCACCAGCACCTGACTTTACAAAATAAAATAAAAAGCATTAATGAGGAGGGCAACTGGACTGCATGGTGCTGTAATGCGAAGACAGGCAAGACCTAGAGACTGTGCACTGGGGTCCACCTCCCACCCCCAGAAGCCTGTGGTTCAAGGGTGGGGAGGCCAGGCAGCAGAGTACCTGCTGAGGCTGGCACTGTTTCAAGTTCTCAGAATGCTGAGACAGATTCCTTTGTCCACATCTTCTGATAGGAAGCAATAGAAAATCCAGTGTTCCTTTAGGACAAGAGACACAGAGCCAAGACTCACCAGGCCAGGCAAGTACCAGCTGCTCTCCTGTCTCCATTAGGACTGGGGACCCTGACCGTGTGGTGGGATGGAACTTGACTGCAGTGTTACCTTGCAGATCAGTGCCCAGGGGCAGGAGATGCTGTTGCTATGCATTCTGATGGGGTGGCACCTTTGGGAAGGATAGCAGCCAATCAGTGACTATAAACACCTTGGGAAAGTCCAGCTGGAGACAGACTTTTGAGTGGCTAAAGGACCCAGGGACCAGTGGAGAACAGAGCAGGAGAGGCTGAGCCCTGGCTCCCCCAGGAGCATACTCATCTTTGTGGATAAGCTAAGTCCACACACAGAGTTCAGGGACGAGAGGGACTTGCCAAGGTTTGCTTGGCCACCTGGCTCGCACACTGAGGTTCCATTTCAGACACAATATCTTCTCTTGGTTTGAGTTTGTTTTGCTGCCTTCCTGAACAACAGCTGATGTCAAGCATTATCAACCATACTGTTTTGTCTTGATTTCTGCCTCTGACCCTGGTTCTTGAGCTCACAAGCTAATGGTTGGAAAACTGTAAGGGAAATTGGAAACCAAGAGGAGAGCCCAGAAATGGAGCAGCCATGGCAGTGGGGGAACCAATGCACCCATGCAGTATGTATGTACCTTTGAATACCACTGAGCAGGAGTGGAGCCAGACACTGCCCGGAGGAGGCTCTGCTCAGGGAAATGAGGGGTGTACACTGAGTAGCCTGAGCTGTGGGATATTGGTGACTACCACTGTCTAAGGAATGTTCTCTCCTTCCAGATGTCATTGACTCATTTGACCCTGACAGCCCAACAAGGGGCACCCTGGCTCACTTGCTATCGCAGAGGTTAAGGACACAGGGGAAAAGGTAGGACCAGGCTTTCCACCAGGCCTCGCTGACATTCTGTCTCTGTTTTAGAACCTCCTGATGGCAGAGGCCCCCATCTTTGCTTTGGGCCTACACTCGGTTTCTTCTTCAAGTTTATCTTTAGGTCTGATAATGGTTCCATTTTACAATCAAGGCCACAGAGGCTCAGGAGGTCAGTTAATGTCCCCAACCAGAAGGTACCAGAGCTGGTACTCTCACCCCAGGACTGCTCCTCAGTGGGGTCAGTTGGGGACCTAGGGAGGGAACACAGGAATTGCAGGTACACTCTCCTCAAGATGGCGCCTACTCTCTCTCTCTCTCTCTCTCTCTTTCTCTCTCTCTCTCTCTCTCTCTCTCTCACACACACACACACACACACACACACAGAGTTTGAGCTTCTTTGAAAGTGCATCTTATAATGTTTGTCAGTCTAGGAGGCTGTCATGTGTCTGTTGTTTTATCCCAGCATGCCACTCATAAAGAGGTGCTGCTGAAGAGTTTGGAGTCCAAATAAAAAGCCATTATAGGGCTACCAGACCCAGCATGTGTCACCAACGTCTCTTGGAGGGCTATGTCCCTGTCCATGTCCCCTCACCTGAGGGAGATGGAGGAGCCACACCCCAGAAGCCAAATGGCTAGTGTGTAAAATCAACCCCAGGTGCTCATGGTCCGGGGCAGTTGGTGGTTGATCTTATGGTGTTATGACCCCCATGGTTGACAGGCATCATGTGACTGAGATAAAGCAGACAGGATATTGAATCCTAGGACTCCTAGTCCTAAAGCCTCTGCGCAGAAGTACTGCAGTCCCTTGTGGGTGTGGCTCACTCTTCTTTCTATCCTGCCCCACCTCAGCTCATCACCCCAGGGCCATACACAGCAGAGAACCAACCACTATCACATCAAATGATGCACCAGTGCAGGCTTAGCCTCTGCTTTCTCCTCTATGAAATGTGTTATTCTCATCTATATAATTACAGAGAGAATAAATGAGACTGTGTGACCAGCAGTTGACAGATGAGCATGAGATTGATTAAGTGTATTTCTGAGGACCTGGATATCTTTGTGTGTGTGAATGGTTGCAGGCTGTATCTATAACTGCAGCTCTTGATCACAACAAGATTAGGAGTAAGGTAGGCCACCAGTGGTTCAGGCCTATAATCCAGCTACTCAAGAGGCTGAGGTCTGAGAATCAAGGTTCAAAGCCAGCCCAGGAAAGTCTGTGAGACTCTGATCTCCAATTAACCACTAAAGAGCCAGAAGTGGAGCTGTGGCTCAAGTGGTAGAATCCCAGCCTTCAGCAAAAGAGCTAAATGAGAGTGCTCAGGCCTTGAGTTCAAGCCCTAACATGGACACACACACACACACACACACACACACACACACACACACACACACACATACACACACACAGACTTGGAGAAAGGCAGGACTGAGTCAATGCAAATCCACTGTAAGCACAGGGAGAAATACTGCTGCTGGGCTTGCAGAGGGTCACGGGGCCTTCTTTCTCCATAGCACTGATGATGGCTGTCTCTCTGGTCTTATTTCCCAGGAGCCACTGGAGGCTCTTCTGGTGTGTTTGTCACATAGAGGACATCCTCCAGGTGGGGTTTTCTTCCCTGTCAACTGCTGTGAACAAGGGGATGTGCTCCTTGTACCTAGAGGACACTCCCTTGCATATGCATGTGCATGTTCCCACATACTTGCACACACAAGCACATGGCTCACATTGCTTCTGTAGATGGGTAGATGAAAATATGAAGTGGATTCTAGGGGGCTAATTGATGTGAACAGAGTCTGTGTAAATCAGTGATGGTCAGCCATGTTGTGCCAGTTAGATGCTGTCATATACTGGCTTATTCTAAAGATAGCAAACAGGATCCATCTGCTGTTCCTTCACATGGGCTGATGATCAACAGGATGGGATACTATAGCAGCACTATGGTGCTGTGCATAGACCTTTTCCAATCATAAGAAACAGCTTGTACCTCTCAGTCTACAGGGATTGTTTCATCTCCTGTCATCACAACCCCATCCCTACCAACAGGAAGAGGAAGTAAAGGGAATTCCCTTTCTCCTTTAAAGAAATGGACCAGAAGTCATTTCTAGCACATCTGTTTGCATCTGATCAGCTGGAACATAGTCCTAGGCCACATCTTGCTGCCAAGGAAATTGAGGAAAATGGTCTGTAGTCAGGCAGTCAAGCACATAGCTTAAACTAGGAAGGTCATTTATTGAAACAAAAAGGGAAGAGTGTTCTTTAGGGGGAGCTTGTGCCTTATGTCCATGTCCATCTGCCAAGGTGGAATGGCCTGCCATTGACTAGAGGTGAGGTGGGGGGGAGCAGGTGGGAGAAAGGTACATATGTGTAGATACTGCTACTGAAAGGGATTCTGGAGGGTGTGAGCAGAGAATGCTCAGAGAGGAGAAAGCCCAGCTGAGACCGCCTGTGACCAGCCTCACTACTGCCCTCCTGGAAACCCAGAACCATGGACCCTCTATCTGAAGCCCAGCTAGTCCCATGAGCAGCAGAAGGCCCCATCCATGTAGAGTACCACCACCATCAGAACTACCCAGTGTCATCAGAGAATCTGAATTGGCCACCAGCATTTCCAAAATTGAGAGATTTCTCATCTCCCTTGAGTGTCAGCCAGGCTGGCTGGCTCTCCTAGTGGTATCAGTTAGCCAGCTGTGGCCATGACCATAGGCTCTGCTTGCTAGCTCATTTTTCCTTCCTTGCTTGCATCCTCTCCTCATGCCCACCTAACTGCCTGGAAGCAGGAGTGGGTAGCCTTGGCCACATCACTAAGAGGCCAGTGTCACTCCACAGCATGACACAGGTACCCCAAGAGGACAGTCAAAATGGCCATGACTCACTCCCATACACTCCACACCAGACCTTTTGCTTGGTAGAGGCCAGCCAGGGCAAGTGTCCACAGCAAGGGTGGAACAGGAACATGAGACTTTTCCCCATACAGACAAAATCCAGAGGGACACAGGCTGAGATGGACACAAGGACCTAAGCTCTCATCCTTGGGATATAGCCCAACCCTCCTCTTCCAAGATGGGTGTGGCTTTCATCATCCTTTCCCCATTCCCTGGGAACAGCATGAGGGAGGAGCAAGGAAGGGGAAAAGGAGCCACTACTTGCCCTCTAGAGAAACTTCTGGAAATTCCATACAGCATAGGACTCCCTGCCTCTTCTCAACCCAAAGCCACAGCATCAGGGGAATAGTCTTTTCCGGGTGATCCAGTGTCCAGAAAAACACTAGGGCTGTGTCACTAAGGAAGAGGGAGGGCTCTGGGGCAGGCTGCCTGCTGCTACAGCATCTTCTCTGTGCAGAGGGGAAGCTACAGCCTGGAGAGGTTCTACTATGGATGAACCTCACCCTGGGGGGGAAGTGGGGAGCTCACTTTCTACTCAGATGTACGCACAAAGCTACATGACCCACTTGGGTTCAGACATAGGTCTCCCCTTCTCACACCCAGATAATCAATCCTACATCCAGACAGGCCAAGATCACCAAAGTTTCTTGCCATGGGAGGGAACTGCCATCTTTCCTCCTCCTCAGAGATAGGCACTTGATCTTGATACCTGATTGGCTAGGCCTCTACCAACTGAGTCATGCCTCCAACCCTCCATCTAAGTTCTTAATGAAGGTTGTGACTTAGCTCCCCAAGCTAGGGAGTAAAGTCACCCAGTGTGCCATAGGGGGCACAGAAGTCACCCTAGCCATTCACAGGCCTGTGGAGTCGTGTCATTTCTGAAAACCAAGGGGGTGAGGAAGACCTCCCTTTGGAGGGAGAGAAGAGCTGCCCGAAGCTGAGATACCCCTATAAAACAGACAAAAACCAGTTTGATTCCATTTAGCAACTTGTTACTTATTAGCTCTATTACTTTCAACAGCACCTTGGCCAGGATTCAAATGTGGCTTTTATTTTGCAAGTGGTTTTGTGTTCTGTGTATGGACGCATCCGAGGTTGATAATGCTATAGTCTGGAATGTTTTGGCCTTTCTTATTTGAAAAGAAGATGGTTCTGCCACCCAGCCCACCTCACCCTCCAGATTGGAAACTATGTGACCCTCATGATGGAGTTTTCACAGGACACCTCAGGCCAGCTTTCCAAGCTCTTGTGGGCGAGCAGACACATACTCTGGACAGCTGGCTATAATGTTTTGTCCTGTCTGAAAAACAAAACTTGAACTCCACAAAGGATTGCTTTCAAATCAAATATTTGTTGGCACATGTAAAAAAAACATGTTTTTTTATTTTGTTTTAAAATTAGATTTCCCTGGAAAGAACAATGGTGAAAATCAAAGGAGACAAGTGTTTGGGGAGCCAGAAGGAACAGAATCCCTTTTCCTAAGAGGTCTTGTGGTTTGGGGAGTACCAGGCTGCTGGCGGACACCTGCCTTCATGGCTGATGCCAAGAGATAGGGTTTGCAGGTTTTGGAGAATAGCAAAGCTGCCACCTGGGTCTTATGGGGTCCTTGGTACAGAGTGTTTAGGCTTCTGTGCTGGAGCAACATCTGTGGCTCTGCTCTGCCTGTGTCTCCTCCTGCCTGGCCTCTTCACTCCCTGAAGGTGCCCCCAAAGGCCTGGGCTCCCCAAGACAGCTTCCCCCACACCGCCAGGGCCCTCACGGCCACACTGGAGTCCTGCTGAGGACAGTCACCTCTTTGCAGCCCTGCTGTCCTGGCCACAGCTGGTGAGACCAGACTTGGAGCCCTGACCCGGGGCAGCTGTCAGTAGCCTGGCTCAAGAGCATGGCTCAGAGCCCAGTGTCTAAACAGTCAAACAGATGCTGTCTCTGGGGAGTTTGGGAAGCAAACACACAGAGAAGGACTAGAAAGAGAGAGAGAGAGGCAGACAGAGACAGACAGACAGAGACAGAGAGAGATGGGGCGGGGGCAGAGTTCAGGCAGTGAGCAGAAGCTGGACAGCCCTGATGGGAAGTACTGAGAGGGGATGGTGCAGAGGAGGGTAAGCAGGAAGAGCAAGGGGCCAAGGCTATGCAGAGCCAGCCAGGCCTCCAATCTGTTGCTTGGTCGACAGAGACTCTCCGTAGACAATGGCAGGTTCCTTGGGTGGACTGATTGCCATCTCTGAGCTCCCCAGAAAGGGGCATTTCCAGAGGACTTGGCTCAAAGGCTGGTGAGAAGTGAGAGTAGTCTACAAACCTCATTCTTTCTAGAAATGTAGTCCTTCCCCTACCTCCTCCAGGATGTCCTTCCTGATTCCTCCCCTCCAATCCCAGGCTGGGGGAGGAAAGTGCCCACCCACTTGTCCTTAGAGGGTTCCTGGATTCCTGCTGAGGCCTGCCTTCAGCTTCAGCCTCCACCTCCAGCCCTGGCCAGAGCTCTCCACAGGAAGGTGCTGCCTCAGAGCATCCTCAGGGTGCCGAAGGACAGACTGAATACAGACAGGCCTGGGTGTGGCTGAGGCCCAGTATAGGTTTATAGGTTGGCTGGAGGGTTTGAGCTCAGGGCCATGGCTAGGCTTCTAGCTGCAGACAGCTCCACCTGAGCCCCAAACAGGTGATACCACCCCTAATGGCCTCTGCAGACAGAAGTAGGGCTGTCTATGGTCTTTATTCTGGGAAGAGCTGGAGGGGAGCCACTTAAGCCAGGCCTTCAGGATGAAGCACATGGCAGATCACAGCTGGGGATTCTTCTAGTGTCTCCGAGAGAGCTAGGGACTGGACTGTTGGGGCCAGATGAACTCAGAAAAATGGAAACTCTCACTTTGTCTGTTTGTGTGCTGGTACTGAGGCTTGAATTCTAGGCCTAGATGCTGTCCCTTAGCTTTTTGGCTCAAGCCTGGCACTCTACCACTTGAGCCACAGTTTCACTTCTGTTTTTTAGTGCTTAATTGGAAGCAAGAGTCTCACAAACATTCCTGCCTGGTCTGGTTTCAAACCATGATCCTCAGATCTCAGCTTCCTGAGTAGTTAGGCTTACAGGCATGAGCCCCCAGCACCTGACCATCTTTATGCATCAGCCCCTTGGATACAAAGGCCAAGTTCTTTGGTCATCATCTTAATTTAGGGAAAAGGAATTAAACACAAACAGGAAAGCAGCCACTGTCAGGTCCTGTGGCAAACTTGGGAGCCATGTGAGTACCCTCTTTCCTAAGGAGCTTACTTAGAGGTATCACCTCTGTGGATCCACCTTCAGAGGCTCTGCCATGCACAGATACCCAGGGATCAAAGGTTGACTCACGGAGTAGCCTTGGTGTTGCACAGGGTCAGTGATGGTACACTTCCTTCCTAAGGCTCCTCAGATGAGAACAGCTGGACCTGTGACAGATGTGACTGCAATCAAGTGAGATTTCCCCATTGCTCCCTGTGCAATCTGGGGGCCCTCCGTCCTGGGCTATGGGTCCAGCCACAGTGAAGACTTAGGTGCTGCCAACAATGACTGACTTACTGATTCTGGCTGTCTCTGTCCCCTCTGTCTAGGTTCAGGGTCTAGGTGATAAGGGAGACTGGCCAGGGAACTTGAACAGCAGCAGCCAGAGGCCTAGGGCTGCTGCCCCCGGCCCCCTGGGGGTGGGAAGTGGGTGTGCCAAGGCCAGACAGCTGTCTCAGGGATGCTCAGGCTGAGGATCTTTAGAAGCCCAGTCTCCCACTGTCTGGTGAGGGCATTTCAGTGAAGCAGTGTGGTGACAAACCAGCAGGCCTTTGGCTGGTCTGTGCCCAATAACTAGTCCACCCTGTCTTCCCATCTGTAGCACTTGCAGTCTCCTGATGACCTGGTCAGCTGCATACTCTAAAACAGAAAGTCTGCTCTTGAAAATGGCATTGACAGGGGGAAGGCTGCACTGCCACAGTAAAAGGACCCTTATAGGTTGTAGCTTAAGCCCAAGTGAAAGGGGTGTTCTCCAAGTAGTCCAAGCCAGAAAGTCCAGTTAGCAGAGCTTTTGTCATGCTGCCCCTCAGGGACTCATGTTGGAATTCTGTGGCTTTCGACACAAGCTTTGAGGGCTTCCCTGGGCAATGGAGGGAGATGGAATCTGGAGGAGGCAGGCAAGGTTTAGGGCCAGGGCTGCAGTGGGCATGCCCCTGCTGTCACATTTCTTGCCCAGAGCTCAGGTGCATGGCCACTGCAGATAGTGCTAGGATGTAGGGGCTGGAAGGCCGCATGGGCCTGTTGACAGCTCCAGTCCTGTGCCCAGGGCAGGGGAGAGTCTTAGAGACATTCCACGGCAAAGAGCTGCCCTCTACATCCTTGCTACGACTCAGGGATGTTTACAGAAGATGGCCACCCTGTATGAGAGGGGTGACCCTGGGCATTCAGCAAGCAGCTGTGCTATGGCTGTGACCCAAAGAAGAGCAAGCAGGGCCACATTGCCTCAGAATATCATTGTGCATTCCTGGGCAGCCCTGCCTGCTCCTCAGTTGGGTCAGGGGCTGTGTGCCACTGTGCCCCATAGGAGCATAGCAACTGAGATGGCATCTGTCTAGTTCCATGGAGCTCAAGGCCTAGTGTTAAGAAGCACCACATTCTTCTGAACATGAATAGCCTGTGAGGCAGGCAAAGGGAATACATGGAATAGGGGAGAGGGTCACCAAGTGTGCACTGTGCCTGACTCCAGGATCAGCTCTGAACTGGCTTGGAGGGCACCGGGAAGGGAGAAGACATGGAGACCCAAGCCTGACAGACATAGACTGACAATGGGGATGTAAGGGATGGCAGAGGTCCAAGGGTGGTCAGGCAGTGGGCAGGTGTGGAAGGGCTGGAGGATGCCCCCTGAGGAATGGGTGGGACTGTGAAGGGACATGAGCCTATGTCCCACCCAAGTGGCAACTGCTGCTCAGCAATTGGGGGATTAGCACCTAGAAAAGCCAGGTCTTCCGATGACTTGCCTAGAGACTCCAGAAATGCACAGTGGGTACATAAGTGCATAAGGGTGTAAATGGATGAGGGGGAGAGGGAGGGAGAGGGAGTGCTAGTAGCAAGCTGGAGGCTCTGTGAGATTGTTTCAGGCTAGATCAAGTCCCCAGACCAACCCTGTACCCTCTGCAATAGGGACGTCTTGGGACCAACAATCTGATTCAGAAGGCAATAACTGAATTAAAGAGTGGTCAGCCCAAACTTCTTGTTGGGGGACCTATTCACTACTTCAATAGGTCAGCTTCTCTAGCCCAAGTCCAAGCCCCTGTCATTGGCTTCTCACTTAATTCTTTCAATAAACCTGACAGGCCCGAAATGGTGTTTATGCACGAAGCAAAGTAAGAGGATCCCTGTCCAAGATCAGCCCAGGCAAAAATCTCAGTACTCTGTCTGAAAAATAACTGGAGTCAGTAACAGCTGGCAGTGTGGTTCAAGTGGCAGAGCACCTTCCTAGCAAGCTCAAAGCCCGAAGTTCCAACTCCAGAACTGAAAAATAATAAAATAGTGATAATAATGTAATAAACATATAAATATAATAAAATAAATATAATTTTTAAGTACATAGCAAATATATAAATAAATATAATACAATAAATAGCTCCAAGGAGTTGGGTCATTTGTACAAGAACACACAGCTAGCTCAGATGCAGGCAGCCCTAAGAGACTGCTGAGCTTAGGGGTATAGAGGCCTGAGCCCTTTCTAGGGAAAAATTGAGCTCAGAGAAGGGCAGCGATTAGCCTCAAGCTGTCCAGATGAAGAAGTATGCAGGTGGGCCCACCTCCAAGCCCACGACTCCCAAGGTCATTTTCTTACACTAGTCGATTTTTCCTTCTTAGCTGGGGGAGGTTTCCGACACAATGCTGAGACTACAGATGGTGTCACATCTCCCCGCAAGGCCTGCGGAAGTTCCACAACAGTTTCCACCAAGTACATTGTCACCTGCTAATTTATCTTCTCCCTAAGCCTGAGCTTTGGTCCACGCAGTTTCCACAACCCAGTCACCTGTGTTGGGTTTCTCAGGAAGCTCCTGAGCTTGCAGCCTCCACAGTAATTAATGACACATGCAGCCTAAATTTTGGCCTGCTGTGCATCTGTCCTGCATTGTGTGGATCTGTGCCTAGAAGAGGGAACTGACCTCAATGGCTCCAGGTAGCTCTACCAGCTGGGATGGCAGTGATGGGGGAATCTTAGAGCAAATGCCCTTCAGCCCCTCACTTCCCCAACAGAAATGGAATTTAGAAGCCCTGTGCAATAACATAGCCATGTGCCTTTTCTTTCTGACACTAGATGCCAGAGGTCCAGTCTCCCAGTACTGAGTTGCACCTATGAGACATGGCATCTATAGCTCTGTCCTCTCTGACCTCCCATGCACTGCCCTCTCCTCTCCTCCTCCCCCCTCTGTTCATACCTGTTCATTCTAGGCCAGGGACTTCACAAGTTCATATCCATTGATATACACCTTATTAGATGTCCTGTCAAGGGGTATTTTCATTTTAAAAATTCCGTGGTCACTTTTCCCTAAGCATAAAATCTCAGGCATCATTAACAAGCAGTAATCATTGTCAAGTTTGTCTTAGTCAACTCTGTGTTACTGTGATCAGTTATCTGAGATAAGGAGTGGAAGTTTACTTTGGCTCATAGTTCAGAAGTTTCAGTCCATGGTTGCTTGGCCCTGTGCTTTGGGCCTGTACAGTACATTGTGCAGGTTTTTGTGTTCAGAGAAGAACTCCTGTTACCTCACATTAGCAAGACAGCAAAGAGAGAGACAGCAGGGGCTAGGGTCCCATTATCCCATTCAAAATCACTCCTCCCTAATGACCTGACTTCCTCTCACTAGGCCCCTCCTCTTAAACATTCCACCATTTTCCAGCAATGCCTCAAACTAGAGGCCAAACCTTTAGGATTGGGGACCTATATACATATATGTAATATACATAATATATATCCTATATATAGCATATACGTTATATATAATTTATCTTTCTTTATACAGCACCACATTTCAAAGCTTTGAATTTCTTTAAAAAAATTTTTATCGGGCTGGGGATATGGCCTAGTGGCAAGAGTGCTTGCCTCGTATACATGAGGCCCTGGGTTCGATTCCCCAGCACCACATATACAGAAAATGGCCAGAAGTGGCGCTGTGGCTCAAGTGGCAGAGTGCTAGCCTTGAGCAAGAAGCCAGGGACAGTGCTCAGGCCCTGAGTCCAAGCCCCAGGACTGGCCAAAAAAAAAAATATATATATATATTTATCATTATTATAAAGGTGGTTTACAGAGGGGTTACAGTGACATATGTCATGTTAAGAGTATATTTCTTTTTGGACAATGTCACCCCTTCCCTTGCTTTGTCCCAGTTTTTTCCCTACCATCCCACCCACAAGTTGCATAGTTCATTTTCAACAAAGGGTCCGGTGAGTACCATTGCTGCATTTATTCACCTTTTTTCCTTCCATTTCTGTGCCTCTTCTTACACTCCCAAAGACATATAAGCAAACATATAGAACAAAAAGGAAAGAAAACAAAAACCTCTTGTTTTCATTTCCTGGAGTTCATTGTGTTATTATTTTGTATGATCATATGCACATAGGCATAATGCTTTTCTGATCCTCCCCTAAGAGTATCTTCCTTTGGTCTCACTGTGTGTGTGTTGGGCGGGGGGGGGGGGGAATGGAACCCTCCCTTAACAACTTGGAGTTGTCTTGTGTTGCCATCATCATTTAGATTGCTGGCATATCCTTGTGGCCAGTAACAGGACTCCAGAGAACAGACACCCTATGCGGTGAGAGGGGCAGCTAGCTATGGGATGAGCCATAGCTATGGGATGCCTGGATTGAGCCAGAGGATCAACCTGACCTGTTCAGAGCCAATAGTGAGGACTTAAAACACCATAGAATTCAAGCACACATTTATTATGGCCCTGGTCATCCCTTTAAATTAAGACTGTTAAGTTCTAGTTTTGCAGTACTTTGCTCACTCACTCATTTATCAACAAATATCAAGTGCCTACCGTACATAGTGGTGCACTAATTAAGCTTGGAGGAAGATGCTGGTTGGACTGGGCAAATTACTGTTGGTCTCGCTGGGGTCACCTGGACCCTGTCTGGAACCACTCCAGAAACTTAAATTTGCTAATGAATTTATAATTCCAACCCTAAGCCATGAAATCAAACTACATGCCAAGTTGCCATAGGGCCTGACAGCTGGCTTGTCTGACCTCACTGTCTGCTCACAATTGGCATTAGTGACACCAGGAGCAGATTAACACAATGACCAGGCACCCAGCAGCTTATGGCCACCCGCTGGGCTCACAGCTAAGGCAGTGGATCTTCCCCAGCTGCTAAGCTGCCCCAGCACCCACAAGTCCCTAACCTTGGGTTACTCTGCAGTTCTGGGCCCAGCAAAGAGTAAGTTCTGTTTTAGCCACCAACAGAAGCCACAGGTGCAGTGTAAGACACAAGAGAGGACTGCAGATGAAATCCCAGGGTTGTACTTGGATCTCTGGGTTAAGAAGATATGTGTGGCGGCCTCTTTGGAGTGTGAATACATGGCAAAAGTGTCTTGATTTGGTAAAAAATCTAATGGTCCAGAAATGATTTGTGGTAGCCTTAGCCAAAAAGAGACCTTGGCAATGGAAAGGAAGGCAGGAGGAGGGAAGGAACCAAGGATTGGGAATGGGCAAGCTTGATGAGGGCAAGGCAGGGGTCAGTGGGAGGGAAAGAAAGATTAGATTAACTAGGGAGTTGACTGATGAGCAAACTCCTCCCTTCATCGTTCTGGCCTCTCGAACTCCTATAGAAGCAGTCACAAGATGACCAGCATCTTCAGCTTTGGTGATTTTGTTCAAATATCACGTCTAGTCATTTTGCCCCTGGTCCTGGATACTCTAAGCCCCCGTCACCTAACCTCTCTCATCTGGGGCCACTTTCTTCCTGATCCCTGTGCACTTGGGTCATCCACACTGTGTGCCAAGCCCCACAGATTGGCAGCCTTCTAGAAATCTCTGGCTTTGGTCCATGGCTCCTGCCACTGCTAGCTGTCCACACTTGGTGTCCCATTGGGTAGAGACTATGGACTAGGTGGGGTAAGTGTCCAGCTCATTGTCAAGAAAGTAATTTGTTACCCACTCCTGACCTTTGCTGATTACTCCACCGGGAATCACTTGAGACAGGATTAGCTGATCAGAAAACTTTACAATTCCCAATTCACAGGAGAACCCAGGGTTTCTAGTTCAGCCTGCTGAAGCCATTCCCAGAACCCTGACCTGGCCTTCCTGTGCTGTGTCCTTCCCGTCTTCTGTTACTCCCACCCCAGCCTTATGCTGTTGCCACTAACTGGCCCATTCTGTCACTTGTCAGTTCATCACACAAACATTACCTCCTGTAGGGGCCTGCATCACTCACTGCTCATATACCTCTACTTGTCTTTCTCTACAGGGGCTGGGCATGTTCTGGCTTGTGCCCTGAAGGACCCCTATAGGCTAAAAGAGAGCGGCACATAGTAGGTATTCAGATTTCTGGAATACAGGAGGAACACAGGATTGCAGCTATAATCTATGTGGGCTTTGCCTGCAGAAGGCAGTTCTCCCTAGTGAAAGAGAAGGGCCTCACTGAGGCCCAGAACATCCCCCCAATGGTCACACTTGTGCCAATGGTCACACTTGTGCCAACGGCCTCACCGGAAATATCTGCTAGACAGGGCGGCCCGTGGCCGGAAGATGGCTTAGCTTCGGGGCTGTAGGGGCCAGAGCCCACCCGGGCATCCGTGATGGCGATGCTCAACCAGCAAGGGGAGGCGGCAGGGGCGACTCTGGGCGCAGCGACCGCGGGGCGGCTTTGTGAGAAGCCTGATTTCCATTTCCCCAGATAAACACGGGGCGGGGGCTGCGACCTCGCTGCATGGCTAATGCCTGGGCTCCCCGCCCCGCGATTGAGACGATTTACTCCTGCTTTGCATATTAATTGAGCTAAATGCCACCGGCTTGGGAACAATTAAAAGGCCCTCTGGCGCCCCAAGGCGCAGGACTGGTGGCTGCAAAGTGGTGGTGTCCCCTCGGGCTTCAGGCTGGGACGGGCTGGAGAGCTGAGGGCGCTGAGGGTGCGGGGGTCAGCCAAGGGGCGCTGAGATCGGGGAGCGGGGCGGACATCGGGTACTCCGAGGGCAAGGGGAATGGCCTGGGGTGCTCAAAGATGCGCGCACCCCTCCACCACCACGGGCGCGGAGCCCTTTGTGCGCTGTGGGGCATCTCCTTGTAGATGGAGGCCAGGCCCCTACCTATCCACTGGGCCACAAAGGCCGGTGGTGGAGTGGGAGGGACCGAACTGCACTGGTGACTGAGCCTTTGCCACTCCCTTTCAGCTGAGGTTAATTCTTGCGGGGGGGCGGGGGGGGCAGAGCAGGAGGCGGGGGCACCGGCCCTGCCCTGCCCCTGGTCCGTGTTGCAGCCAGAGCAGCAGTCTGCGCAAGAAGTCAGTGCCTTTCTGCAGATCTCCCCACCCACCTCAGCCAGGCTCCAGGGCTGAAGCCTGTCTGGGCCACCACCTAGCAATGCCCGCCATGAGACTGACCCCCCCCCCCCCAGGGTACAGCAGGAGGGGCGTTTCCTTTCATCCCACTTTTGCAACCTCCCCTCCTCCTATGTGGGACTTAACCCCAAGAAATCTCCCTTGATGGGCCTCCCTGGCACAGGGGCTCCAAGCATATACTTCCACAAGTTCCCTGGGTCCCAAAGACCCAGTGTTTGGGCTCTAGCTTCCCTACTCTGGGCTGCCCCCAACTCTGGCTCTTGGTTTCTCACAGGCGCTTCATTAGTCTTTCAGGGCCTCATTCAGATCTAGTCTATTGCCACAGCATCACACCCCACCCCCTATCCAGCCCCTTCAAAGGGCTCCCTTCACATTTGCCTTTCCGTGGCCCACAAAGACTCCTAGCTAGACACCCCTGGAAATCAGCCTCTTGCTGCCCCTCAGCTTCTACAAGCATACTCTATTGGGGTTTGGGGGGACTAGTGGGGCAGGGGTTACAATACTAGGGCTTACACTCAGGGCCTTGAGCTCTTTACCTGGCTTGCTTGTTTAGGCTGGTGCTCTATCATTGGACATGCCTCCTTGGCAGCATTTTGCTGCTTAATTGGAGATGTAGTCTCACAGACTCTTCTGCCCAGTCTAGCTTTGAACTGCCATCCTCTGTATCTCAGATTCCTGAGTAGTTAGGATTATCGGCATGAGCCGCTGTCCACAAACATGTTCATTTAGTGTTACTTAAGGGTGAGGGAAGCAGTCAGTTACAAAGCCAGAAAAGGTGTCAGCAGAGGAATAACCAGTGCAAGAGCTGGTTCTAGGCTGGTAAGAGAAAGACAGAGAAGGGGAGTGGGAGAAGAAAAAGAGGGAAGAGCAGAAGGAGGGATAGGGAGAGATGGAAGAGCAAGGAAGGAGGGTGAGGGAAGGACTGTAGAGGCCAGTATTTGGATTTTCAACAGGACTGTGGCCAGATCTAGTTTCCATGTTCAAAAGTACTTACCTATCTATGTCAGCTCCTCCCACAGCAGCAGCTCTGCCCACCCCAACACACACACACACACACACACACACACACACACACACACACACACACACACACACACACTACAGCCATCTATCTCCAAGCCCTGCAGGTTCAGGCCAGATCTTTCTCTCTGTCCCTTTTGTTATGTCTTCTCAGCCTAAGAGCTGTTCCCTTCTTCTCCATAGCTGCCCACTCCTGCTTCATAGCTACAGCTTCACCTTTGACCACTTGAGGATTCAGGCTCACTGTCATCACTCCCATTTACCAATTGCTTGTTCCCTAGGCGTGGTCAGCTCCTACGCACCTGGGGCCTAGGTGGCCTATCCTCCGGGTAAAGGACAGTGGCTCAACTGATTGTCCCCTGAAAGAATGAAACCCCATACTGCCAGAATTTTTGACATTTCAAGTAGGCCTGAGTTCCAGATTTCCATGTGAAATCTCAGAACACTGGATCACAACCAAAAATGTTTTAACATTGGTGGAACCACACAAATGATATGGAACAAATCTAGCTACTGCCCATTGCTACAGCATCGAGGACCAAACTTGAGAGTCAGGTCTGCCCATTATTCAGCCAATAATCCCCAAGCTAAGATCGCTTACTACTGCTGGGCCTGAAGCTAGAAGGAAGACTGTTTTTCATATTCCTTGCTTTCTTCTCCTGGTACTTTAAGGATTTTATGATTTCCTTTAAACCTTTGGTTCATGTAGATTTATTTTGGTATAACATGTGAAGTGAGAATCTAAATTAATTTCTTTTACAGATGGGCAAGCCAATTGTCCCAATACTAAATGTGGATAAATCCTGTTTTAAATGCCAACTGGATCATATGGTAACTTCCTATATATATTGGATGACTTCCAATAATTTCTCAATTATATGGCTATTCATACACTTCTACCATAGTTCTAATTATTTCAGCTTTATAATAGATTTTAAATAGATGTAAATAATTGATAGGGTTATCCATGCTCTTTACATTTCTGTTTTCAAACTTTTTCCTGGCTATGTGTGCATGTGTGTTGTTCCATATCAGCTTTAGAATAAACTTGTCTAGTTCCACAAGAAGTCCTGTTGATATTTTTCAGTGTGATTGTGTTGATGTGTAGCTTAATTTAGGGAGAACTGGCATGCTTATAATGTTAAGTCTTTTTACCCAAGAGTATGTATAAGTTCACATTTGTATCCTGCAGTAGCATTTAAAAGGTTTTCTTCACATACATTTTGCACATTAAAAAAAAAGTTTATTTCTAGGCTGAGTATGGTAACAAATGCCTGTGATCCCAGCTTCATAGGAGATGTAGGGAAGAGGATTACTGTCTGAGGCTAGCTCAGACAAAAGCATGAGACTCTATCTAAAAAAATGACTATAGCAAAAACAGCTGGGCATGTGACTCAGGTAGTAGAAGGCTCTGAGTTCAAATCCCAGTGCCACCAAAAGAATTTGAAACTTATTTCTAGGTTCATTTTTTTTTTTGCAAGTGAGGCCTTTTATCTATTATATTTTAGTTCTCATTGTCTGTATGTTGTAAAGACTATTGATAATAGGCTACTTACTTTTGTATTCAAAATTACAAAATCATTTTGGCATTTTCAATTGCTTCAGTCAGTTCTTGAGGATTTTCCAGGTAAACAGTCTATCTTCATGGATCCTTCTTTTGGATGTGCTGCCTCTTTTCCATTGCTTTGGCTGCATCCGGAAGGATGGTGATAATGATATAATGATGATGATAATAGTGTTTCTAGTATCTGCCCCTGGACTTAAGATAAATATGCCAATGCTAAGTTATGTAATTACTCACCTAGTCTAACTTACTATTCTTCCCAAGATATAAGTTGAACTTCATTAGATAACTTTTTAGAGCATGAGAGAGAATGAGAAAATCCCAGAGGCTTTTGGAGACTGAAAAAGTCACACAATAAGGATCAAGAATCTAAATGACATGGGACTTCTTCACATCAACCCAGAATACCACATGCCAATGAAGAGCTGCCTTCAAAACGCTGAAGAGAGATGATTTCCAAACGAGATTTAAACATCCAGCCAAACTGTCAATCAAGGATCCAAAAACTGAACTTCCCATATGCAGTTTCCAAGGAAGCTCCTGGCGTATATATTACAACCAAATGAAGAGAGTAAACCGGGAAAGAAGATGGCTTAGAATCCAAGAAACAGGAAACAAGAGAGAGGTGAAGGGAATTCCCAGGATCACAATGAAGAGAAATTTCAGGATGTCTAGTGTACAGATAGCAAAAGCAACTGGTCCACATCAAGGTAGATAGATGGACAGAGGACATCAAGAAAAAAAGACAGCGGGAATCCATACATTACCTGTTATATGTCCAGTTATATTGCTAGGAATTTAGAGCTCTGGACATGTTTGTGGGAAGAATTAGTAATAGAAAATTAAAAACCAATTCAGTAAATAACGGCGGTAATTACCAACTCCAGGAAAAACAAAAAGCCATATAAGTCAGCAATCATAACTATATTATCTGTTTAACTGTCAATGGCATAGATGTAGATATGATCATGTTAAAAACTTGATATTGGTTTTAGCAACTGTAAGAGGACTCTACTGGAAAGAAAAGTATGTGTTTGTGTATGGTGGCTGGTAGAGAATCACCACTTTTCCACAGGAGGAAGCCAATAAGTAATATCTGAAAAGGAAGCAGTAACGAATGATATTTAGAAATATGAAAGTAAATGTCAGAAGGAACAGGAAAAAGATTTGAAGTCATTCGCTCTGAGGAAAGGAAGGGCCACTACTTTTCATTATCAGCTTCAGGGTACTATTTGACTTTTAAAATTTCATACATAAAGATGTTGATAAAAATAGAAATTTAATGTGAAAAATATTCATGCATAGATCACCTAAAGTCAACTTTTGTATCACCTCTGCCCTTAGCAAAATGAGCAGATGAAAATGGGAGCAGACCAAAAATCAAGTCTCAAGTTTTGCAAATTATTAGCTATGTAACCCTAGGCTGGTTACTTGGTGCCTCTTATTATCAAAACTTTCACCTGGAAAGTAGGGAGGATTCTTGTACCTACACCAGAGAATTCTTGAGAGAAGTGAGTGAGATCACATTTGGGCCTAACACATAGACACATACAGACATACAATAAAAGATGGTGGCTGTTGTGGTTGCTGCTTAGTTTTGCTTCCTTCAATTTCTAACAAATTAACTGTGGGCAACTTCTCTGTGCCTCAGCTCTTAAACTGGAATAAGATATTTTAAGCCACTAAGCAGACAAATGACATAATAGGTATAGAATGCCTGATACTGAATCTCCATAAAACACAGTTTTAGCTCAATTCAAAAGACACATTTATGGGCTGGGGATATAGCCTAGTGGCAAGAGTGCCTGCCTCGGATACACGAGGCCCTAGGTTCGATTCCCCAGCACCACATATACAGAAAACGGCCAGAAGCGGCGCTGTGGCTCAAGTGGCAGAGTGCTAGCCTTGAGCGGAAAGAAGCCAGGGACAGTGCTCAGGCCCTGAGTCCAAGGCCCAGGACTGGCCAAAAAAAAAAAAAAAAGACACATTTATGAAAAACAAACAAAAAAATCTAGATATGCTTAAGACCAGGAACTTTCTAGACTCATGAAAGTAATACATGCTGACTATAGAAAATGTGAGGAATCCAGAAACATGGAAGGCAGAAACCACCAGTCCCTATGATTGCTTCCATCCATTTCCTATCCAGGGAAACGTGCAATATCAGAGGCTTCTTTCTGCTCATACCCAAATGGTAGAGGTCAAGGGACACAGAGATATTGTCCTGTTAAAATTAAGATACAGCTTTCATCCTGGGAGTTCTCTGGCTGCTGAGGCTGGGCTTAGGGGGGAGTACCAGCAAATTAGAAATGTTACTTTCCTCACATTTCATTGGCTGATCAAAGTCACATGGCCATCCAGAGCTCCTGAATGAGGAGGCAAGCCCTCTAAGGTAGATGGATGCAATAGGGAGTAGGATGTGGACAAGAGTAGAAATGCATCCCCACACCTCTGCAGAATTGGAATGGTGTGTCCCATGCCCTGGCATGCTGTTTTTTTGTGTTTTTTTTTTTGTTTTTTTGCCAGTCCTGGGGCTTGGACTCAGGGCCTGAGCACTGTCCCTGGCTTCTTTTTGCTCAAGGCTAGCACTCTGCCACTTGAGCCACAGCGCCATTTCTGGCCATTTTCTGTATATGTGGTGCTGGGGAATTGAACCCAGGGCCTCATGTATATGAGGCAGGCACTCTTGCCACTAGGCCATATCCCCAGCCCTGGCATGCTGCTTTTGTCTCTTACCATTACATCATGCTATATTCTTTGGAAAACATGTAGTATGTATAAAGCAGATTAAATAAAGATTTTTTAATGGTGTGATGGCACTCTTTCCCTCTTCCTCATTCTCTCCTTCCTCTTATTCTAATTTAGAGAATCATGAGTAGATGGCGGAGATGCAGGCTCCTGATCTTTGCCTGTCATTGCTCAGACATTGGCCGAGTGATGTGGGACAGGCAGATCCTGTCATTCCTTCTTGGAGAACTAGTACAGCCCTGTGGTGTCATTCACTCCAGAAGTAACACGTCTGGAGGTGAGGCCAAGAGAACCTGCTGAACAACTGCCGGGTTAACACTGCACATGTGGGGTGCGGCTGCACAGGGCCCTGATGGGGCCTCTGTGCAGACAGTCAGCCGGTGGTGTTATCGTGCTGTGTTAAAAGTGACACCAGAATGCTTCAGGCGCTACTGTCAGCTGTTGCAGGAGATGACACCCCGGCCTGCAGACTTGAGTGAGAACTTAGAAGCAGCAGCTCCTCCTCTCATGGATCCCAGGATCCAGGGACCCATGAGAAGAGGCCAGAAAGAAATATTTTGTCCCTAGCATACAGAGTAGGGGGAACAGAGGCTGTGTGAAGTTCAGAGTGAAGTTCACAGTGAAGTTCAGAGGCTGAGAGCAGCAAAGAAAGGGATTGTTGAGTCAAAAAGAGCCCTGTGCTGACTTCTGCTCATGCCCTCTTCTCCACAGTCTTTCTGCCTGGTGCCTCCTCTGGGTCTGAGAGAGAGAGAAAGTAGCTGTGATTCACATTCAACAGATTATAGACAACCTCTGAGGTTTACTATCTAGTCATGGAAGTATTACTGATATTCTTGGAACAGTTACTTTGTGTGTGTGTGTGCATTCATATGTGTGTTTGTGCATGCACACCAGTATACTAGTACTTAAACTCAGGGCCTCATACTCTTGCTTGGTCTTTTTGCTCAAGGCTAGTGCTCTACCACTTGAGCCACATCTCCACTTCTAGCTTTTTGGTGGTTAATTGGAGATAAGAGTCTCACTGACTTTTATGTCTAAACTAGGTTCAAATTGTGATTTCCAGATCTCTGCCTCCTGAGTAGCTAGGATTATAGGTATGAGCTTCCAGTGACTGGCGTGCAAAAGTTAAGGAAAACCACAAAGTGTGCTTTTGTCTGGCTTTGGGCTGTGTGGACTGATGGCCAGTGGTCCAGGGAACTGTAAAGAAGGATGAACTTGGTTGAAAGCACAGATATGTTTTAAAGGGCTCCATTCTTCCCATCTGCTCTCATCTATCAAAACTCCAGAGAAGAGAGGAGAGAGGAGGGAAGAAAGAAGAAAAAGTGTACTAGTGAGGCAGTTGACATTAAATCCATTTTCCAAATGGAGAAACTGAGGCCTGGAGAGTGAGCTCTCTTTCTTTTGGGGACCAAGCATCTACTGTGCAACTAAGGTAATACTGCTGGTACATTCTGTACCAGACTTGCATATCTTCGCCCTCAGCCTGTGGATTTAAGATCTAACCCCATATCAACTGGGAGCTGGCCTAGGGTTCAATATTAGTTAAAACTCAAGAACTTTTACTTCCTTGGATGTGAAATAGAACAACTTATTTCTAGCTTTACAGTTTACAGAACAATCTCCTGCTTATCATCTTATTTTTCCTCAAAACATCCTTGTGGCAAACATTATTTAATAACAATAATAGCATTATTATTTCTATTTTGCAGTTTAGGAAACTGAGGCAGCTGTAAGAGGATGCTCTGTGCTATTCTAGCTCTTTAGGGATGGATGAAGTCCAGCTAGGCTAGTGTGATTATTTCTGCCACACTGATCTGTCACCAAGCCTCTACCGTCAATTCACAAGTTATTCAAGAGTCATTATGTGTCGACTAATGTTAGCTCATTTGCTTACCTAGCTTTGAACACTTTCCTTTTGCAATGTAACCTGCTCTCCATGATTCGCTTGGATTAGGAGAAGATTCAGAAAGAGTTGTCCTTTGACTAGCCATCAGATGCTTCCTCTAACTCTGGTCTCAGCACCTGGAGCTGGAGAGGTCAGGCCATTTCAAAGGGATGTTATCAGTGATGCTGCAGATACCTGTCTCAAAAGTCCTCAAAACTACCTTGGTTCCTCCTTCACCCCCTGCCCTTTCTTCTTCTCCTCAGGGCCCTGGAATCTGTGAGCTCAGAAACGGTTCCCTTTTTCTATAAAAGTGAATAGGCTTTCTGCTTATGGAAGTTAAGTATCCCAAGGCATCAAGATTAGCAACACTGCAGAATCCAGGGAGTTTGTTGAGTTGCTGGGCCCTAGTGAGGCATCATCTTCCCTTTTTTTGGGGGGGGGGCAGGGGCAGAGGGTGGAAAAGTGTCTGTCTATTGCATACATGGAACAGAATCTCTGGAGTTGCAATGAGTAAGACCACTGAACTCTATCAGTAAGTGCTGTGGCCAGCTGAGGACATCCCCACCATCTGTTTCTTACTGCCTAGCATCTGGCCTCACAAGCGCCATACATTGCAGATCCTGGTTGAGTGCCCTTTGTAAGTCAAGCATCTTTCCATGAGGTTACTTCCAGCTTCTCAATCGGGGCTCTTCTTCTGTTAGCCTTGCTCCTCAGCCAATGTGTTGAACCTTTCTTAGGCTATGGATTTTGCTTCCTTTCTCACATACTGGATAGTTTCTCTTGTGTTGCTATCTTTGCAGTTCTGGGTTAAACATCACCAAGCCCAACCAAGTCCTAGGAAGCTGAAATTAGGTGCATTTCTTAGGCTATGGATTTTGCTTCCTTTCTCACATACTGGATAGTTTCTCTTGTGTTGCTATCTTTGCAGTTCTGGGTTAAACATCACCAAGCCCAACCAAGTCCTAGGAAGCTGAAATTAGGTGCATTTCTGACTTAGATGCTGGGTGTGTCCCAGCTCCACAAGAATGACTTGACTCTTGATAGGTTAGATCCTATAAGATATGGCAATTGAAGAGAGGTAACTGAAAGCCAGGCTCTAAGATACTGTGGGAGAGAACCTAAGGGCATTTTTCCAGCTTATAGATATTCTCATCTTCCCCAGCCTTCATTTGGTAGAGAGAGATGACCTTTACCCAGCACTTCCTTATGCTTGCTCCTTTTCTTCACCATCAAATGCCTTTGATCTCTAAGGCCACCAATCCCCACCCTTCCCTTGCCTGTCCCAGTTAGTCCCTTCCAGACATGCTTCACTCATAACTGAGCTGTGACTATCTTCAGACATCCTCTCTCAGCCTCAGGTGTCTGTCTCACACTGTCCCCTTGGTCTTGCTTGAAGCATCTGTGCCACCTCCTTATTCTTCCCCCTTCTAACCATGTCTTAGTCTGACCAAGATATAACATCATGACCCCAGCTTACAGAAGGGAAAAACTGAGGCTCAGAGACTATGAGCTGCCAGCAGTCCCACACCTGAGAAATGAAAGGTATGGTTGTGTCCTCAGTCTGACTCCAGGCTTTCCGCTCACTGACAGCTGACTTACCAGTATTGAGCATTGGTCCCGAATATCATACTGGGACCCTCCCAAGGGAACCCCTCACAGAACCTCTTGTACTATCTTTCTCCCCTGGGCCATACATGTGGAAACCATTTCTCTCCCCAGTTCTAACCTTAATGTTATTCTTCACCTGCCCATTTCTTTTGGGAGGATGCATGTCTCCTGGTTCTGCAGAAGCCATTGGGTTGTTTTCCAGGAAAGGCCTGTTGCCATTTGCTCAATTTCCCCTTGCGCTGTTGGTTTTGTGCTCATAGAAGGCATGCCTTAGCATTTAAGGAAACTCACCCTTTACCATATGTGTTGCAAATATTTTTCCTAGTTTTTAAAAATATATAGTGGGATTTTAATATCATATACAGTTGAATTTTCAATATTTATTTTGTGGCTTGACATTTAATTTCAATCCACCCAGATTCTTCTGCAATATTCTAGGCTTTTGGGGTGTGCAGATTCCCTGGGTCCTGCCCCCTGCCATGTAGGTAGGTTCTGTCCCTTCTCAGCAGTGACTGGGAAGTAGATTTTCTGTTCCTGCTACCTTGGGATTGAATCTTACTAGGTGCTACAAGTCCATTTGTTTCCAGGACAAGTATCTACCAAGGCTCATCATCCCAAGGCTGATCAGGGCACACAAGCAGAGGGCATTAGGACATTAGGTTTAGGGAAGACAGGTTGGGGGAGGAGAGATCTTATCACAGCCAGAAAGAATAGCAGGCATTGCAAAGGAGCTAGGCAAAGGGGAAAGATGAGCAAGAGGACAGCTGCCTGAGCTGGAACTTTCTGGGCAAGTTCCTATGAGGGAGGAGAAGGGGAGGGCCTACTGGAGACACCATCCTAGGGTGCTATCTCCTATGGTGCCTGCGGGCCACCAGCTCACCTCACCCACCCCCACACACCGGGGGTACCCCGTCCTTGGGGGCTGGGCCACCATGAATCAGAGAGCGGGAGCTTGGCAGGTCTGCTGATGCCCTAATTAAGCCGCGGGTACATTTCCCAGCCCAACTGTCAACCGCGCACTGTGCAAGCCAGGAATGAATATTTCCAAAGCGTCAACAGAAGGAAGTGCTTCATAAAAACGGAGCCCGAGGGCGTGAAGGGAAAACAAGCCCTGTTCACACGCAGGCAGCAGCATCCGCTCGGCATGGTCCCCGAGGGGGCGGAAATGCGCCTGTGGGCGACAATGCTGCTGCGCCCCAGGAGCCCCCCAGTCCCCAGAGCGCAGATGCAGTGCGCCTGGAGCCGGAGGGCTTTTCCTTGCCAGCCTCTGTCCGCTGTGCCACCCTTCCAGGCTCCCCCGGGCCTCTGAGGACCCAGGGCCCTGGCCTCGGCCTTCAAGACCCCACCCTCAGCCCACTCACTCAGAGCCGGAGGCTAACGGGAAGCGCTTCCCCTTTTGGAGTGTCCCTGTCGCAGCTGAGGCTTCCCGGTCCCTTCTTTCTGCTTCTCTGTGCCATGTCGCCTTGGACAAGTCACTCCGGTAGCTGTTCCATTTCTCCATGGAAAAATCAGGTTAATAACATCCATGGTCGTTCTAGGATGGGGGCCAGACGTGTATTACATGCTCTTATATTCAGTCTAATAAGTGGTGGAAACTTTAGGCATGGGGAGCAGAAAAAAGCAGGTATTTTAAAAGAAAATGTTTCTTTTTCTTCTGGGGAGTTTGTCTGAATTCCTTTGGGGTTCCTTTCATCCACAAAGCAGAGGTTAGGCTTCTGGGATGACAAAGACCCTTAGACTGGGTCTGTCAACTTCTGGTCCACACCTGCTGGTTCTGGGACCAGGAATGTTTCTTTCCTCTGCTCCTCCGCTCTATGGTGAAGACCAGACCATGAGCTTGGGGGCCAGATTGCCTGGGAAAGGACTTAATGGTCCCCACAGGGCACCTGGTCCCCTGCAGGCCTACAAGGTTATTCTCTCTGCTCTCAAGTCACTGTCAACCCCTTCTTTATCTGCCCACCTCTCCTCTTGATTGACAGCTCCTGGCAGAAGTGCAAAGCATTCTTCATTCTGCTTTTCTAATGCTAGCTCAGGGCCTGGTGCTAGGTGATTGAATTTAAGTGGTAATGCCATTGGCAGCCTGGAAGTTGGATCTCATGGGTATCACCTGTTGAAATATGCCTCATTTTCCTACTGGAGCAAAGCCAGGAATGGGCTTGTAGAGGCTCAGCTGAATAATGACTTATTTCCCTTGTTAGCAAAATGCTTCAGGAAATCTAGGCCTCAGTGGCCAAGGATGTGGTATTGGTCTAGACTGGTCAGAGCAACTCTGGTTAAAACATAAAGGATCCTAAGCACATTCTCCTTCACCGAAGTGCCTAAGTCCCTTGGCCTTCCTTCCCTTCATCCTGTTAATCAGGGCTTTCTTCCTGTGACTGTTTACTGAGCAGCTGCTATATGTGATCACCAACCAGTGCTAATGAATCTCCCTTCCTCCCAGGGCACTGCTGTGCTGTGCAGAGTTAGGCAGATAATATATGCAAATGAGGAGATGAATACATAACAGAAGGCCAGGCTGTGCTAAGTGCTGTCTATTTAAAGACAAAAGTCAGGTTAAGGGGGCAGACATGAGGTATGATCATAGGCAGAGTGGGCAGGGAGGCCTTCCTGAGGAGGTTCTTCTGAGTTAAATATCTGGGAAAAGCAAAGAATAAGACATGCCAAGATCAGGGCAGTGTGTTCCAGGTGACAGGAAAGGCAAATGTAAAGGCCCTGAGGCTGGAATAGAACTGGTGTAGTCAGTGGTAGTTAGAGGTAGGGAAGGCCCCCTAACCATAATGTGGGAGGAGATGAGGGCTGAGCAGACAGGTGCTTCTAGGCTCCGAGGAGTTTGGTTCTGATACCAATCAGCTAGAGGGCAAGACTCCTAAGTATCTTTGACAGAAGCCACACTCTCTCCTCCCAGGGATGGGCTGAACTACTCCCCCCTCCCAGGGGGGTGCACATTGAGATCTGTTTCAGCAGTATCCTTGAGAGCCATGGCAGGATGCAGGGGGCACAGGAAATGAGAGGGCTCTGGATTCAAATCTTTCCTGCAGTGAATGGTTTAGGCCCTGGATTTGTCCATTGCTTTCTCTCACTAAATCTCAAGCTTCTTTATGACTCCCTCAGCTCTATTGGAAGGTCAGCCTAGGCTAGCCTCAAATTCTTAGCATGAACCACCAGACCTGGCCAGCATTTGTGTGTGTGTGTGTGTGTGTGTGTGTGTGTGTGTGTGTATGCACGCACTAGTACTAGGGTTTAAACTTGGGGACTGGGAGCTGCACTTTAGCTTTTCTTGCCAAAGCCTAGAGCTCTATCACTTTTGCCACACCTCCATTTATTTATACATATATATATATATATATTTATTTATTTATTGCTGGTTTAGAGATAAGAGTTTCATGGATTTTTCTGCCTAGACTAGCTTAGTGCCATGATCCTTAGATCTCAGCCTACTGAGTATCTAGGGTTACAGGCATGAACTACTAACACCCAGTTCTCATTTGTCTGTCTTCTTTCTTTCTCTCTTCTGTCCTTCCCTCCCTCCCTCCTTTTCTTCCTTCTGTAAGGGCTGACCTGAAAACTGGAGTAACTAAATATAAGTTTTAGTGTTAAAATTATAACAGCTTCTAAACTCTGGTGATGACTCCATGATAGCGGGCTGCACCCCCACCCATGAGACTAGTTTCTTATAGTTTGACATTTAAAAATGTAGGGAGCACTTGTTCACCTCTACACCTGGGTAACAACCATGGTAATGGACAGTAAAAAATGATCATAGTCATAGACTATAGAAATAACCATAATAGTAATAGAAATACCATAGTAACTGTCAGGTTGGTTTACTTATGATTGAGTACTGGATTGTTTTAGCCTGCTCAAGCTTGCTTAGTGGTAATGGGAAAACATGGTTGCAATTGTTAAAATAAAGTTGGTACTAAGTCAGCCTGACCGCAATATTCTGCTTCTGTAAATGGCTTTCTTAACCCATTTGTGACTTGCTCTACCCCCTGCACTAACCCCCTGCATCAGTGCTACATGACCACCTGTTGTCAATTCCTGATATCGAGGCTAGTTCCTGATATCAAAGCCAAAATAGATAACTGAAAGGGTAGATAGCCAATAGAAATAGGACAAGACTTGCTTGCTAAATGCCATCCAATCAAGTATCTGCCAAGTTGGAAATACCCTGCCCCTGTTGTAATCACAATAAAAACCCTGCCTATCTGAGGGTCGGGGCTCTCAATCCAGGCTCTCGTGTGTTTGCATCGGTATTGGCTCCTTGGTGGTCTTTGGGGACCAGAAATCTGGCATAACACTTCTTTCCTTCCTTTTTCTTTCCTTACATTATTTGTATTGTTTTGTTGAATGGAGTCAGTATTCTACAAATCAGTTTATAAGAATAAACTTGTTTCACTTGTTTCATTTTCACAGTGTTTTCTGAATCAGGCCTTTGAAGCTCCCTTCCTTAGACTATTCTAAAGGCAGAAAAATAAGTGGCAACTTTGCTATGGGGAAGAGAAGTTTTCTGATGTGGGATTACTTAGAGTCCAGCATGCTTTGGGTTGCCCTCTAACCCTTCTTTTGAAAATTACTATTTGCTTCCCTAAAGAAAGGGCATAAGTCTTAGGAGACCAAGGTGGGGCTACCCTGCTTAGCTCAACATACATTGATTCTTCACCCAGAGAGCACTGAGCTGAGCGACTTGCTGTGCCAAGCCCTTCGTGGGACCTGGAGGTACCAAGGTGAGCAGAGCCAGTCAGCCTGCAGCACTTTGGAGTAGGCTTTCGCACCAGCCCTATGTGCTGTGTGCCATATGGGTAGCCAGGCACTGCCAGGGTGGAGGGGCAGCAGTCCACACCTTGGACCCTGGCAGATTCTAATGGCAGGCGTCCCTGAGCCGCTCTTTAGAACTGGAGCATCACTGGGCATGGCCTTGTGTGACCAGATCACCTCTGAAGACCCCAGGGTCTCAACACTGTGGATTAGCAGGATTTGCCACGAAAGTGGCCTACTTATTTCCCACCACTTTGACTGTTGACATAAACCTAGGGCTCTATTCTCCTTTCTCATGTAATCCCTGGTCAGTGGCTTTCCTCTGCTTTCATAGTTGGCCAAACAGAGGCCTCTATAGGTCAAAGGTTTGCTGAAGCCTGTGCAGTTGTGGAGGAAAGAGAAGGGTTGGTTTCAGGCCATTTTATGAATGAGGCCTTAGAGACCCTATGCCAGACCTCTCATTGTTTCGAGGCCAAAGAAACTCCATTGTAGAGGATACATATATCCTGCAGGCTGGAGGCAAGGGCATGACAAAGGCAGCATGGGAACTCAGGACCCAAGACCCTAACTGGTACTCTCCCACTGCATCCCTTTGTCCCCCATCTCCACCCTCCCCCCCAGAGATCTGGGAGTGCAACTTGTACCCTACTTGCTGCACAGCAGGTTTGCTTGTGGAGTTAGGAAAGGTGTTGTCCTTTTCCTATCTCTGTCCCTGACCCTAGGCCCCCAGCTTTGAGGACTGCCTCCAACGCCTGGCAGGGTTTGGGCATAGTGTCTACACTTTGTACTCTACTTCTCTCAGGATCAATATTGCCTGTTTAAATGGATGCCATTTTCCTGTGTTTGAGGTTGTGCATTTTTCCCTATATTTTGGGTTCTAGCAAAATAGCCCAAGGTGAGTCAGGGAGGTGGCCTGGAGCTTGTGGGAAATGGGCAGCTTAGGGCAGAGATTGCTTAGGCTACCCTGCCATTCATTTGGCTGCAGCTTCTCCATATTCATATGACTACAGGCTCACTCTCTGTCAAGTCTGTCCTTGCTGAGGGCCGGCCTCCTGCCAGGCTCTGCTAGGTGGGTTCGGCATGGAGGTGAAGCAGGACAGTGTGGGGCACAGACTGCTGCTCTTCCACCAGAAATCCTTCCTGATTTCCAGGGCACCCTGGGGACTTAAGACTGTGGCGCCTGTGACAGATACAATGCAGGGACAAGTTTAGGCCAGTGGAAGGTAAGCAAAAAGAGATCATAGACATCCTAGGCCTGACTCAAAATTCTTCTCCTTATGCCATTTTCCACAGAGGCCTTTTCATTCAAGATGGTCCACTACACACATGCAGCTAGTTAAATGTGGTTTGTTGAGATTAAGTATATTAAAATTTCAGATCCTTATCAGGCCCTTGTGGCTCATCTCTGTCATCCTAGCTTCTCAGGAGGCTGATCTGAGTCTGGAGGTTTGAAGCCAGCTAAGGCAGTAAAGTCCATGAGTCTCTTAGCTACAATTAACCACCCAAATCCTGGAAGTAGAGGTGTGGCTTAAGTTGTAGAGTGTCAGTCTTGAATGAAAAAGCTAAGGGACAGTGCCCAGGTACTGGTTGGAGCCCCAGTACTGGAACACACACACACACACACACACACACACACACACACACCCACACACCACACCACAAATACAGATCCTTGGTTCTACTAACTCCAAATGTTCAGTAGCCACAAGTTTACAGAAATTCCAGAACCTTGTACTGGAGTGTGCTGTCCTGAATAATGGTTAGAAATGAAGGACACCAATCAGCCAGAAATATTCACGTTGAGCTTCTTGTGAGAGAGAAAGCAACTGTCTGTATTGCATTAGATATGAGGAGTGGGGTGGGATGGAGAAGGCTTCCACTGCTTACTCTCATACACATCTTCTTGGCCTGCAGGAGCTTTCTAGTGGAGACAGACAAATCAACAGCCTATCCTAGTATTGGGGCAGTGGGAGTGGGAATAGATGAAGAGAAAGGGAAGGATGGAGGAGAGAGGAAAAGGAAGCTGAAGATGTTGGGCCTGGAGGCAAAGACAGTCCAATGGAGATGTTTTGACTTACATTTTTCAACTCTATAATGGTGTACAAGTGATTCCCATTTGGTAGAAACAAACTTGGGATTTTGATTTTGGATCTTTTTGAAGGCTGTCCATACAGAACTGAATGAAGCAGGTTAGCTACAGGGAAACCGTGTTGAAACCAACCCCCACTCCTAGTCACATCCTAGACCTCCCCAAAGGGCTCCATTCCTCTCTAGTATCCTCCAAATGCTACTTCTTCTTGGTAGTAATTAGTGGTCAGTTTGCAGCCAGGACTTTTCCTTAGGAGAAGAGAAACTCCAGGCAAGTTCTAACTAAACAGACACCAGCACAATGGAATCCCTTGAGTCTTTCTCCTGACCTTTGCACAACAAACTTCTACTTAAGGCTTCATGCATATGGTTTGCATCTCATACATCTACTTTAAACCATGGGATGGCAGCCTTGTACATGCACAGATCCCTTCCAAAAAACCTGCCAAGTCATGATCCCTCATTTCCCTAAAACCAGCTCACTACTATTTCCATGAACTCCTCCCACACTCTCAAAATCCTAGAAAGTCAACTTTCCTTAACCATGTGTTTGCTTTAGAACCTAACTCCACCCACCATTTCCCTTAAGTGTTTCTCTCTCTCTGAACTTCACCTTACCAATAACAGCCCAATCCTTCTGTTTTTCTCCCTTCAGGATTGTATTGAAAAAATTCTACCACATAGCCAACACTGTTATAAGGTAGGGTTCTTGTTATTTGACTTTGCTCAACTGCAGCCTAGTGGAAGTGTTCTGAGTTTAGTTAAGGAAAATGAGACTGAGCTATGTGTTTAGCAGGTTAGATGTATTAAACACACTTATGAATTTAATTCTATTTCCAACATATGCTGGGTCATGGACACATCATAAATTGGGGACGTCTGTGCCTCTATTCTTGTGCTGTGCAGTGTCCTAAAGGTTAAACAAGAATGAGAGGTGCCCAGAAATAGGATGAGAACCTTCTTGTTTCCAGCGCTTCCAGGTAGGAAATAAGCCTGCATCTAGAGGTGGTCCATCTTTCTTACTCCTTTTTAGGAAGGCCTGCCTGGCAAAGAAGGCAACAGAACCAAGAGATGGAGAGAAGACACTCCCAGGGCACTGTATGCCTACAAACGGGGAGCCTGGGCTTCTTATGAGCCATCGAGGCTCTTTGAGGCCTTCCTTACTCAGCAGTGGAAGTAGGGAATTGCCATTCAGTGCTCTTTCTTTTCTCACATAATGCTTTCTCTGTGGATCTTAGATGAGCTCCTCTGCACAGTGGGCCCACTCATTCAATGTAACATGCGTGTTACAAGATGCTGAGCTGCACAGCTAAGGGTACATTGGTACTCGTTAGTACCATTAACTACTAGCCTATTGTTAGGCAATTGGTATAGTTGGGGAAGATCCTGGACATTGTTTGCAGGATGGGGAGTTTCACTGTGTCCACACATGGAACACAGAGACAAAGTATGAAGGGTATTTTAGGTTCTCCACCATCCAACTAGTCACTGATAGAAGGAATAGAGAGAGCACAAAGGTGGGGCAGAGTGGGAAGGAAGCTCAGAGGGTGTGGTAAAGTCCTACAAAGCTCTCAGCAGCGTGATGAAACACGTGGTCCACAATCAACTGTAACTCTGTGACCAGGTTGAGGTGGGGATGGTTTGGGGGCCATCCTCTCTCTTCTGGTCTCCAGGGTCATGGAACTTACTGCACCCTTCCTGATGGGTGGACTAATCCCTCTCATCCCCTGTGAGGTCCAAGGATCTGAGTGTAGATTGTTAGGAAGGAACACAGGATGCTCAGCCAGCCTCCAATGTGTCACTAACACAGGAGCAGGCAGCCTTGGGCAGGCAGCTGCCTAGCTCAGAGGCCTAAGCTCCAATCTGCTAAAATAAGCTTGTTTGTCTGTCTTACTGTGTTTATCTACTGTATCAGTCAGGATAACAGGAGGGACAGATGATGCATTCAAGGTCAGAACATGGGAGTTTCACAAAGGAACTATCTGCAAAGCCATGGGCCTAGAAGGACATGAAAACAATACCACTCTAGCAAGAGGGCTGAAATAGAGGAGGCTTCTAACCAGTTAGAGACTCAGCCTGGCCATGGCATCTCCTCCCTCCTTCCAGGACACCCCGCAGGAGAGCAGCACCAGGAGCTGAAGGATGAATGAGAACTTTTGATCTTGATGGGAATACCCACAGTTACCTTCTAAGAGCTGTGCTGCAATCTTCCTCCAAGAACCTGATCTGCACCCCAGAGAGTTTACTATCACCCCCTTCCAGCCAGCCTTCTCTGTTGGAGCCTTACACTGTACTCAGGGCTGTGTGACCCAGTGGGCCCTTTTCTAGGCTGTTGGCTGTAAAAACGGTTGGCTGTCTTCTTAATTTGAGAGACCCCCCCCCAGCCCCTGATACAGCAGTTAGACTCTTCAGGAAAGACCCATTTTGGCATATGTTTGGCAATTTTCTCAGTGACACTGCAGACTTCCCAGGATAGTTTTAGCTCCCAGTGTTGCGATCATCCACTTGAGCATTGCCAGAGAAAAATAAGGATTCCCAAGGCTCTGCCCTGGGGCAGGGCCTGCAATATATGTTTATACAGTCACCCAGGTGGTTATGAGAATGGCTGGCAGGGGGCCCTGGTCCCTGAAGCATATGTCAACCCAGGGGATTGAGGAAGGTCATGGGGATAAAGCAATGCTTGTAGGACATGGTGACAAGTGAGTCAGCCACCCTGCTGTGGACCTGGACTCATCCACACACTGGCTGATGACCTTGAACAAGTCATTTCACCTCTGTGGGCCTGACTTTCCTCTTCTGCCAAATGTGGCTAAACCTCAACTTTGCGGGGAACATTAAAGTTAAAGAGAGTTATGCAGGTCTTCTGTGTCAGGACTGCATTAGAGTTCTGTCCCCCCATCACCCTTTGGAGCTTGTTAGGGAGTTGGAGGAATGAGGGGGGGGGGAAAGATCTCCCCAAAGGTGGAATCTCAGCCCAGGCTAACCCCCCCCCACCAGCTGGCAGAAGAAGGGTTAACCATGGCTATGTCCACTGAATAACGCTGAACTATGATGATAGGGCTGACAAGGGCTATTTTCGGAACCCAACCCCATGGAGTAATAGGATTGGAGCAGAGGCAAGCGTGACCAGAACCAATGTTCTCAGCTATGGAGGCAATATCGGCAGCAGTGCCAAACAAAGCACTCAGCAGCTTCTTGCCCCGCCCCTCTCCCTGGGTTTTATCTTGACCTTCCGGCAAGCCACCCTCACCAGCCAAAAGATTGCTTTTGATTTCCTAACTGTGGTATACTTCAGAATCACTGCCTCATACCCTTTATCACTGTACATGGGGAAACTGAGGCAGGAGGAGCCCAGCAATTCATCAAAAGGGTTCTAAAGCCCACCAGCTCCAGAGCCTCATCTCATCTGCCTTTCCTTTCTGTTCTCCATCAGAGTCTTGCTGCTGGGGTGAAGGTTGAGTGGGCCAGGAGGCTGCTGTCTGCCCAGTACCCTGTGCCTTCCTGGTCTTTATCCATTACCCCAAACCATAGTTGGGAGAGGATAGCTTTCTGCCTTTTACAGCCAAAGACAGCATCCATCGGCCTCCAAACTGTAATTCCCAGTGAGTTTGCAAGGAGAGGGAGGCAGAACAGACTCCTGATGTGAAGCTAAGGTAGACTTAGCTTAAAGTTAAGACCTGTATCACCAGGCACTGGTGACTAACATCTGTAATCCTACTACTACTCAGGAGGCCCAGATCTGAGGGTCAAGGTTCAAAACTTGCCTAGGCAGAAAAGCTTATAACAGACTTTTATATCCATTTAACCTACAAAAAACTGGAAGTGGAGATGTTGCTCAAGTTGTAGTACACCAGTCTTGAAAAGCCAAGTGAGAGAGCCCTGGCCCTAAGTTCAAATCTCAGTACAAGCATAAACAAACCAAAAAGATTAAGACCTGCTCCAGTAGCACTACTATCTAGGAAGTGGTAGGGGCACAAAGGGCACAGTGTCGGGCCAGCCTTCACACACTCCCATGTTTCCCCTGGACCCCTTACAGGGTTGCTCTCCCCAGTGTGGAGTCACATGCAACAGAATAATACAGTTTACCTATGAGACTGTACCTGCCTTTCTTTTGTTCTTCCTGTGTATGACCTTCACGCTAGTCTGTCAGGGGCCCCCAACACCTCCGGAGGATGATAGTGGTAATAAAACACAGAAAGTGAGCAGGGAGAATTTCCAGGCCTACAGAAAAGAGTTTCAAAAGTTGTTTTTGTTTGCTTGTTTCTTTTTCTTTTCTTTTTATATTTTTTATTGCTGGGGATAGAATCCAGTGCTAGACACTACACATGGTAGGTAAATGTACCACAAAGCAAGAAGAGCTGGCTTTGCTGCAAGGGGAATAGATTTATTTTCTGGACATTGCTCTCCACATGTCAGACTCAACACCTGGACATCCAAGTGTGATTTTATGCTAAGCTGTGTAGAGGAGAGAGAACACAGACTATGACAAGAAGATAAGCTGGAGACCCACAAAGGAAGATCAGAAGGGAGACTTTCCACAGGACCTAAGTAAGACCCAGGGGAGGGGAAAGAAAGGAACAGCCAAGGCCTGGCTCCTGCCCCACTCCTCACAGCTTTTGGAGCCGAGAGTCTAACCTCCACAATGGATATCTGCTTCCAGGAGCCGAAATGGCCATGGCTGTGCTCAGGTTCAGCTTCAGGAAGCTTTAATGCCCCAGGCTCTGGGGTTCCCAGTGGTGTGGAAGGGGACCCACAGGAACCTGAGAGTGTCACTGGTGAACTTGTGTAGGGAACATTAGGAGTCACAGGTAGACTTCTGGGCAGCAGTTTTGGAATAGAGACCATGCAGGGCCCAGAGGAACATCCCTGCATGGTTTAGGTGTAATAGACCTCAGGACACCCAGCTATAGGACTCTAGATGTGCTGCAAAACTAACCTAATCTAATACTGTGGGCGGAGGAGGGGAGCTAGCAAAGAGAGAGAGGGAGGAGTGGAGTCCCAGTAACAGAGACAGCTCTGCAGCACCTGACATTTGAAAAATCAGGTACTTTGTAAAAGGTGTAATGACCTTGAACTAGGATGTTTAACTCATTTGCCCAACCAGATGAGTCAGGTAAGATGTTAATATGTTTGTGTGCATCTCAGATTGATTGTATCCACGGATCTGGAGCCCCTGCTCCAGCTTTGGAGGGTCAGAGAGCAGTCTACTGAAAGCGGAGGGTCTCAAGCAGCCTATGTGGCAATCTCACAACAGCTGGGCCCAAGTTCACCCCCAAAGCTCTTTACATGGGGCAGGTTTGCTGAGTAAATGAAGAGTGCAAACAGGATTGCAGTGGGATTGTTTAAATGCTTTGGTCAAACAAAGTGTGTCAGTCCCCTGGGCTCTCCAGCAAGCACTATTGACAGGCAAACAAAGGATGCGCTAATTTATCCATTCACCAAGCCCCCGCCCCTGGGGGCCTGGCCCCTCCCCCAAGCCCTCCCCCCACCAGTTAACCTTGAGAACACTGCTGCATCAAGTTCTCTCTGTTGTCTCCCCACTCTTCCTCCCCCACTCCCTGCATGGTGGGCAAATTAATGAGGTGTCCATGTGACCTGCCTGCCTCTTGTTTAATATGCGGCAGAGGTCAGAAACACCGGAGAGCCGCACAGTGTCGTTTGAGCTTGTCCAGAGGGGAAAGAAATGGCTGATCTGAGGTTTTTTGTTTCTATTAATATCGAAGCAGATATGCATTGTGACTCAGCCTTGTCCTGCCCTGGTGCACAGGCCCTGCTCCCCTCCCTTCCTCTTTCCTGCAGACAGAGCCTGGACCCCATGGGTCACTTGCTGGGCTGGTGGCCAGAGCAAGTGCTTGCCCTGCCCACTGAGGCACAACCACAGCAGTGCCCTAAAACTGGCATTTTAGGAAACCTGGTGGTGTTCCACTGGGTTAGGAGCCAGTCCTGTTAGTACTGAACATCTACTTATGGTTGTATTTCAGAGAATGTGGACTGACAAGGGTAGAAGAAGAGAAGGTCCAGCCTTCCAATTTGCTAAGCAGGGTCGAGCCTGACCTTGACTAGTTGCATGACTTTGACCTAGACCCCAGGCCTCCTTTTTTCAAGTGGGAACAGGATTTGGGGAGTTCTTAATGAGATAATTCACTTTAGACACTCACTCAGTACCTGACACAAATGCTGTGAAAAGAAAACTACATAAACAGCTTTATTGAGTTATAATTGATATATAATAAAACATTCTTGGAAATGTACAGCTTAACGATTATAGTATAGCTTATGGCATGCATTTTCTCTAGTCACAGTATTAATAATAATTTTCCTTCTCTCTCCCCAAATTGTCCTAGGAGAGACCCAGGAGACAGGCTTCTACTTGCTAAGATTTTTTTTTTTTTTTGCCAGTCCTGGGCCTTGGACACAGGGCTTGAGCACTATCTCTGGCTTCTTTTTGCTCAAGGCTAGCACTCTGCCACTTCAGCCATAGTGCCACTTCTGGCCGTTTTCTGTATATGTGGTGCTGGGTTGTTGAACCCAGGGCTTCATGTATGCGAGGCAAGCACTCTTGCCACTAGGCCATATTCCCAGCCCCTACTTGCTAAGATTTGAACTCTACTCTTAACAGGAAAATTCTCGACCCTGGCCCCTCTCCTTTTCCTCTCCAGACCTCTTATTTGGGGACCTGCCTTTCCAAACCCTCCTTCCCCAGTAGATAAATCAGGCACAGCATGAGGTATTGTAGACCAAAACTGGAGGAAGTGTCTGTATCAGCACTCTGAAGTCCTCTGAAGACCCCTATTCCTGTGGCATGGTGGCAGGGAGAGGAATGAAGGATCCCTTCATCTCCAGCTCTCTAGCTGTCCTGACTTCACCTTGACCCTGAAGAGAGAGCATAGAGGGCATCTGGACTCAGAGCTGGGTCCCCTGAGGACCTGTGATTTAGAGGACCATGCAGGAGGGAGCATGGAATGTTAAGGTCACTGCCTCCCATCTCCACACCTAGCTGGCCTTTGCTGGACCATTTGTACTTCCACAGTCGCCTCTTTCTTCCTTTTCTTGAGCTGACCATGCTCCATGCTCTGGCTCTGGCACTTATCAGCTTGCTGCTCTGTACCTTGGCAAAGACCCTGTGTGTGTATGCACATGTCTATGCATGTACATGAGTGTATGATATGTGTCTGCAGGGCTTTGTTCAGGAATCTGAGCACATGTGTACATGTGCATGTACCCGGAGGACTCTGTGTATATGCTTGTGTGTTTGTGTGCATATGTCTGCAGGACTACATTGCAACACTTATGAAGGAACCTGTGCATAGGTGTGGAGGAATGTGTGCATGTCTGTATGTGTTTTCAAGACTGTGTGCAGCATGCACGGGATACTTTAATGTGTGAATGTGTGCCAATGTATGAATGTACAAGGTACATATGTGCAAAGACACTTGTGTATATGACTGTGATTTCAGTGTGCCAAAATGCATGAGCTTTGCACATGTATGCCTCTATAGAAACTCTCCAAAGGCATCAAGTGAGTAGCTGCACTGGGAGGTTAGTAATAAAAATGTACATTTGTACGGAGGCCAATTATGTCAGTGATGCAGGCAGCTCCACCTATGGGGCTTCCCTGTGTCCTGTGGTTCCAGCTTCTCATGAATATCACTGTTCTGTGGCTCCTGATCAGGCACCAGATGAAGGGTTATGCTGCACCAGCTTGTGTAACTATAGCAACCTTAGGAAGCATTGCCATTCCCATTTTACAGATCAAGAGCCCAAGGCTCAAAGTGGCTCCAATTACCTCTCAGATACACTCAGGTCTGCAGCTCTTGGTTTGGTTTGGCTGGGCAGGAAGTATAAACTTGGGAGGGATCTGATGAGGCTCAGAGACCTGGGGCTCTAGCCTTGGCTCTGTGTTCAAGTAGTTGGTGACACTCAAAGCCCCCAACCCTCCCTGGCCTCTGCTCCTGGGTGCTTGAGTTGCATGCTGCTCCCTCACATCGGGCTCGTGGGTTCCAGCTCCATCTCTTGTTCTCAAATCATTCACAGCTGCGTGAGGTGGTGTATGCCTGTATTCCCAGCATCTGGGGCGGGGGGGGGGGGCGGTCTGAGGAAGGAGGAAGAAGGAAGTTCAAGGTTAGCCTGGGCTTAAAAAAACAAAAAGCATGCAACAACCTGTACCTTGGAAACCGAGCAGCAATTGGCAAAGCAGTGCCACATCCAGCTCTAGGGTGAAATCTTGGTTCTCTTGCTGGTCTGCTGCTTCCAGCAAAGCCAGTCAGGTCCTTGGGAAGCAGACACTAAGACAGAGGTGGCCATGGGTTTTGATTTTTGTTTTATTATAGGGGTGGGAGTAACATTTTGTGAAAAATAAAAGGTAGAGTTAGGAAGCAGACCAGAGAGTCCGGACTGCCATGTCACATGACAACATGCTAATGATGGAGACCCGAAGCAAGGATGCCTGCCCTACTCAGGCCCTGCCCACCCAGCTGGGCAGGTCCTGAGGCTGCCACAGGAAACCCGGGCCCTAGCTCTCCACTGCTTTGGTTTCCCACTTGAAAGGAAGTAGAAGAATCGCCTTGGAGGCTGTCTTGCCAGCCATTGGGACTCTGGCCACATGACGAGTGGGTCCAAGCTCAGCCAGTCTGTCTGGGTGAGGAGCAGTACACTCTCCTAGCATCACTGGAGACAGAGTCCCAGAACAGGGCCTATGCAGTGGTGACTACAAGAGTCACTGTTATCATGACCATAGTTGTATTTTTTTAAATCATTCTTAGCATGTTCCATTCTGCTGATGACATGTAAGTCAGGTGAGAACATCCACTCCTGCTTTCTGTAGGCTTGGGTGAATGGCTGGTCATAGAGGCCTCTTCTAGTCATCTCTGTCGGGGTGACTGAAGAAGGAATGGTGCCATGGTCTCACTCCTCTCCAACCCCAGTAGCCATCTTGGTTTGGTGGAAAAGAACTGATTATGATATTATGCCTGAGTGGTGTCTTCCCTGTCTCTATTTATATATATTCAAGTCCTGGCCTCCAATACTTCAAGATGTGATTATTTGGAAATGTTTTCTGTGGACAAAGAATTCCGTTTAGCTGAAATTATGATAGTGTGCCCTAATTAAATATGACAAGAGCCAATGTGGAAGTGCACATGCACACACACACACACACACACACACACACACACACACACACGGAAAACCATGTGAAGACTCAGGGAGAAGGTGGTCATCTACCAGCCAGAGAGAAAGGTCTAGTACAGATCCTTACCTCACAGATCTCTGAAGGAACCACCCATAGCTGACACTTGGAGCTCAGTCTCCCATTAGAAAGCTGTGAGACAATGAATGCTTGTTTAAATCTCCCATTCTGTGTTCACTAGCCACCCTATCTGATTAATGCATGTGGTAAAGAAGACACACAGTGCCATATTTCAACTGTAAGTAATATGACATCTCATAAAACGTGGCTTACCCCCATGGGACAGTTATTTCTCTCCTGTGACAAGAAGTGTGGAGACTGGAGATTCTAGAGTGTACTTGCTCATGGATCCTATCTTCCCAAGTTGGCACTCTTCTTCCTGAGTTGGGCTCTTGGTCTTCACCTGGCCTAGAAGGGCATCTAGACCTTTGACTGAGACCTGCAGACTGAGAAGTTCCCAGCCCTGGACAGAGCCAGAGATCTAGCAGCTTTCATTAACCTGGAGCCAGGATTTGCATTGCCCTTGGGCCAAGGCTGAATTATTATTGGCCACCGACTTTGACTCCCAGTGCAAGGCCACCTGGTCCAGTGCCTGCCTTCAGGCAGAGCCAGGCGTCCATCCAGCATAGACAGCTCATTACATTTGACTATTTTTCATTCCTGGCAACATTATTAGAAGGATATGCAAATAAGAAAAAAATCAACTGAATTTGTTTCACAGAACAAAGAGCGACATTTAATCAGCACAATAAATACATGTGGCCATTTGCTGCATAAGATGACAGTTAATGAAGAAAGAATGGGTGGAAAGAAAAGCTTGACAGGCAGAAATAGAAAAGAATAGGGAAAGACCTAATGGAGAGCATATAGGGCCAAAGTTGAGAGATCTGAGGTTCAGCAATTATTTATTGAGAGCTAATCATATTAGACACAGAAATTGCTTTGATCAGAAAGATACTTCTCCCTACATGGGACTTATGTTGCCCTATGAGCACTCATGATGTAACAATGAATTTTTATGTTACTACAGATAAAATTATAGGCTCTGAAGGAGACATTGTCTTAACCAACTTACAAAGATGGAAGATCTGTTTGGGCTCACAGTTGGGAGTTTCTAATCCATTACTTTGGCAAGCATATCATGGTGGGAGCAGGTGGCAGAAAAAAAAGTGACTTACCTCAGGAATTAAGAAGCAAAGAGTGTAGGGGCAAGGGTTGAAAATCCTCTTCAAGGGCACTCCTACTAATGATCTAAAAACTTCCCATAATGTTGTACCACCATACCCTAAAAGTGCTACCCTGGAGGCTAGCCCTTTAACAGAGACCTTCAAGGGATGTTATAGAGCCAAACAATAGCAGGTGTAGGAGATTCTGACCTGTTCAGAATTTCTAGATACAGAAAGTCTTCAACTTAAGGAAGCAATATGATCATCGAGATGAATAGGAGTCAAGAGAAAGAGTTTGAATGAGAGTGTGTCCCACACAGGGAGAGGTCTGCTTCAAAGGCCACAGGAGCCCCAAACCATTAAGTGGCACCATAGAGATGGAGCTGGCACAGGAAGACACAGATATGTGGAAAGGCAAGGCCAGACCATGTAAGGTCTTCTTGACTGTGTGAGGAGCTCATGTCTGTTTGCAAGTACACCATTAGGATGTATGTTTTAAGATTATTCAGGGTTTTGCCAGGCGCTTGTGGCTCAAGCCTACAATCTTAGCTACTTAGGAGGCTGAGATCAGAGGATCATGGTTTAAAGCCAGCCCAGGCAGGAAAGTTCATGAGACTCTTATCTCCAATTAGCCACCAAATAAGTGGAAGTAGAGCTGTGGCTCAAGTGGTACAGCCTCAGGTGTACAGGCCCTGGGTTCAAGCTCCAGGACACGCACACACACACACAAAAAAGATTATTCTAGATTTTACCAGGCATGGTGGTACATGACTATGATCTCACCATTCAAGAGATGAAGGCAAGATGATAGAGTTCCATGCCAAACTTATCAATAGGCAAAGTCAATCACTAAACAAAACCAACATAAAGGGGAAAAGATTATTCTGGCTTCTGGTGAAAGAATGAATATAAGAACAAGATGGAGGTGAGTGATGGTTAGGAGGTCCCAACTAGGCAGGATGGTGGCCTGGATGGAAGCAGGATTTTTCAGCCTAGGTATTGTTGATACCTCTTTGCTGCGGGGATGCCCTGTGTCTTGTAGGCTGTTTAGCTCATTCCAATTTACCCACAAGATGCCAGTAAAATTTCCCCAAATCATGACAACCTAAAAAGTCTCCAGATATTACTTAGTGTCTCCTGGGGACCAAAGTCCTACCTGTTGAGACTCCTGGGCTAGGAGGAACAGGAAATGGGGAGAAGCGGATGGCTGGAGGGAAGGCTGTGGCTGAGAGACAATGAACAGAATGGTGAGTATATCTGTGAGGGGTGGGAATGGACAAGCTGAGGAAAACATATAGTTGTCACTTGTTAATGTGGAAAGCAGGGAAAGAAGACCTAGTTGGCAGTGGGCTGGAGGACATAGGCAGGTAGTGTTCCTGCCTTCTACTCCTAGCTAGTATAAGACCTCAGGTACATTGTTTCTCTTACTTGGTTTCAGTTTCCCCATCCTCAAAACACAATGGTTGTGTTGGATCTAGAATGGCAGTGATGGATGTAGGATAGCAAATGTGTAGACACCTCCTTCCTGAGGCAGACGCAACTAATGGATTACAGTTCTCTGAGCGCAGGAATTGGGAACTTCTCCACACAGAGCTCTGTAGTAATGACCCATGGCAGAGCGGTATGGGAAGGAAAGCCTATAGGCCACTCCTGGATTTGAAAGCTCTTCCCAACTTACCACAATGTTGGCATTTCTCTCTCTCTCTCTCTCTCTCTCTCTCTCTCTCTCTCTCTCTCTCTCTCTCTCTTTCTCTCTCTCTCCTCTTTTTCACAAGTACTAGAGTGTAGAAGTAAGAACTTCAGCTTACTAGCATGTGTTCTACCAGCTGAGCCACACTCCTAGATCTCTCCTTTCTTTATTTTTGAGATAGTCTAAGACTTTTTCTTGAGCTGGGCTCAGATGGAAATAATTCCTGCATAGCTAGAATTTTAGACCTTGACCACCATGTCTGGCTTATGTATTGAGATGAGGGTTTTGAGAACTTTGCTCTAGTAGGCTTCTACCTGTGATCCTCCCTATTATCACCTTCAAGTAGCTGGGATTGTGGGCAGGCAACACCATTTTCTTTCTTTCTTTTCTTTTATTTCGTTTTTATTGTCAAGGTAATGTACAGAGGGGTTACAGTTACATATGTAAGGCAGTGAATATATTGCTTGTCAAACTTATTACCTCCACCCTCATTTTTCTCCTACCTTTCTGCCTCCCCAGTTCCCCCCCCCCCCATACAGTTGGTTTACAGCACATTGTCTTGTAAGCATTGCTGTTGCACTGACTCGCCTTTTACCCTTTGTCTCACCATTTTGATGCTCCCCTTTCCTTCCTTAGTTCTGATAAACATATATATAATACCTAGGGTACCAAAATCAAATACAGTGACGAGGGTAAAACCATAGGGGAAGAAAAACGAAAGGCATAATTTCACATCAAATGTTGAAAATAACAATGATAAACAACTTATTTCCATAAGTTTGAGTTCATTTTGCTTAGCATCATCTTGTGTGATCATATGTACATAGCTATTGAGCTATTGCGATCATCTGCTAAGACTATCCTAGACATGTACTTATTATTACCAAGGAGAAAAACCATAGAGTCTATGTTTCTTTCGGTCTTGCTCACTTCACTTAGTATTTTTTTCCAAGTCTTTCTTTCCATTTCCTTACAAATGGGGCAATGTCATTCTTTCTGATAGAAGCACCACAATATACCACAATTTCTTGATCCATTCATCTACTGACGGGCATCTGGGTTGGTTCCATATTTTAGTGGTGGTAAATTGGGCAACACCATTTTCTTAAAGAAGATCAAAGAGTGCCTGATGAATGCTGAGCAGCAGTGGGCGTGGAGGAGAAGGGGAAGGAGAAGGGGATAGCACAGGACTCCTTATCTATTGGGCTATATGTCAATCTTACTATGTCATCCACCTCTAAAGAGAGTACTCTGTTTCTACTAGTTATTGCAAACACTCAGGGGCCCTGAAGTCTAACAGCAGACTTTCAGCATCCTGAGGAGTGTCATTGTCTTCCCTCGCTTGTTTGCTCTGTCTCTGAGATGTGTGCTCAATCTTCCTGTGACCTGAATCTTCCTTCACCCCATTCATGTGTTCCTACTTCCCCCAGTTGGCTTGTGACACAGAATGGCAACACAGTCATTCACCCCTACTCACTGTTCTGTTTATCCAAGGTCAGCTGTGATCTGAAAATATTTTCTTGATTCTTTGGAGAAAGACTACATCCACATAGGTTTTGTTATAGCCTGTCATTATAATTGTCCCATTTTTATTAGTTATGATTGCTTATCTCTGTCTAATTTATACATTAAAATGTATGATACTTGAAGGTTTGGTATCACCCCACTGTGCATCTTGGAATGTATCCCCCATGGATAGAGGGGACTACTGTATTAGTTTTATTGATTTTTTTCATTTTTCTGAAACACACTTTGTTCATCCTGCTCATGCTTTGAAAGCTCATCCTGCTCATGCTTTGAAAGCAGATGCGTGAAATGTGAATTTTAAAATATTTGTCTCCCTTCCAATTCCAACGATGTAACAAACCCTTCATTAGAATACTCCTATGCTACTGCCGTGGGTGGAAATGTGTCTCCCTAAAACATGTCCGGCTTATGCCTGTGGCTCTGTTTGGAAATAAGGTCTTGGTAGGTGGGATGAAACAGATACAAGGTCATTCTGAGTTTGGATGGAGCCTATCTTAATGTCACAGCTGGTATCCTTAAGAGAGACTGAGGTTTGGACACAGCCCCAAGGAGGACACATGTGACAATGAAGGCCAAGACTGGATTGATGCATGAGCAGACTCTGGGGTCACAAGAAAGCCAGTAGCCATAGACAACAGGAGAAAGACCTGGCTCAGTTTCCCTCCCAGCTTCTGCTGGTTCCTCAAAAGGAGCCAACCCTGTGACACCTTAATGTCAGATCCTGGCCTCCCAAAGTCTTCAAGAGAACATGTGTCTGTGGTTCTCAGATACCTTGTTAATGATAATTATTGACAGTCACCCTGGAAAATTAATACAAGCCCAAGCCCAAGTCTCTGGAAACTAGGCTGCCATTTCCATGGGATTGTGTATGGCATTTGTCTCCCTGGGCTCATGACTTCAATGGAAAAAAGCTCTTCCTCCTCCCCATAGTTCCTTGCACGTGGGGCTGGGAAGCCCCTGCCCTGGGACTGTCAGGTCCAGGCCAGGGCAGTGGGGATAGAAGGGGCATCTCTGGGTCAGTCCCTGTGGTGGCCAGTGTGGCCGACACTGCGTGTGCCCCATCTGCCTTATCTCTCATCCTCCCACTCTTCTCCCCCTATCCCAGCCCAACTGAGTCTTTATTTTATCTATCTTATCGTACCTTATCTTATTTTTATTTTATTTTACTAATGTTGTACTTGGGCTTGAACTTGGGGCCTGGGTGCTGTCCTTTAGGGGTTTTTTTGTTTTTGTTTTTGTTTTTGTTTTTGCTCCAAGCTGAAGCTCTACCACTTGAGCTCCAGAGAGTCCTGCCAACAGATGGATGAATGGAACCTTACAAGGTACCCCCAGCCAGGACCAGCAGCCTGGTTCCCCCAGGCCTTACAGATAGATACCAGGAGTTAGTGAGTGATCATTACTGCCTCGAATCCCTGAACTATGGGGCAATCTATTATACAGCATTAATAATTAGTATTCTTCCCTTCCTTGGGTAACCTTCTTTCTCCTTCCTTCTCTCCCTCCCACCCTCACACCCTTCTTTCCCACCCTCACTTCCTTCCTTCCTTCCTTTCTTCCTTCCTTCCTTCCTTCTTTCCTTCCTTCCTTCCTTCTTTCCTTCCTTCCTTTTTTAATTGTTCTTGGTCATAGGGCTTGATCTTGGGGCCTGGTGCTGTCCTATTGCTCTACCACTTTGAGCCACAGCTCCACTTCCAGTTTCCTGGTTGGAGATAAGAGTCTCACAGACTTTCTTGCCCCAGCTGGCTTTGAACCACAATGCTCAGATCTCAGCCTCCTGAGTAAGTTAAGGTTATAGGTGTGAGCCACCAGTGCACAGCTAACTTATTTTTCTTTCTTCATGTACCACTTCCTCCAGGAAGCCATCCTGAATGCCCCTGCTTCTCCTTCTCAGCTGCCTTTTATTCTCAGAACAAGACTGTGAGACTCTACTTCCATTCTGCTCCCCTGGAATGCTATGTATTCCATCATTCTCAGTTCAGCCATTCTCTCTTCCAGGGAGCTCATTCTGACTCCTTGGTTGGGTTGGGTGTCCATCTGGTGTCCCTCTAGTGTTGTGCAAACCTTCAGCAAGTGACATTACAGTTCTCCAGCCCTGGTATCACACATGACTGTGAGTTCCTGGGGTGGTCACTGGGTCTTGTCATCTAGGTATGTACTATATGACAGGAATGGGGACATGGTGTGTTAGAGAGAAGTATAAGAATGGGGGAAGGGCTATGAGCTCCACAGCAGAGAACCCAGAACCTGATGAAGCATCAGAAGAAGCTGCAGGACTGGTAGAAGAAGGCGGAGATCGTGGTCTCAGGAGGGGCCATCTGTCCCACAAGGGAAGGCCACAAGCACAACCCCTAAATACATAAGCTTTGGCATTGTGGAAGAAAAAGTGGGATCATAAAGTGGAAGCTGCAAGTTGAACACCAAGAGAGGCCGGGAGGACAGTGGGCCAGGTGGAGACTGAAGCAAATTAGACAGCAGAGCCCTTGCCAGCTCCTAGCTTACCAGTTCATGGACGGATTTGACAATGTTCCCCTGTTACAGGCATGCTAAGCACCTTCCTGATTAGTGACCCCTTAAAGCACTTATCATTATGATTAGGCAATTTTCTGAATGATTTGTTTATCAGAGTTGCTCACTCCATGGTCTGTGAAGTCCTCAGGGTTGGGTGGGATTGCATTCAAGACTCAGAACTTACCCATGCCTGGGACTTTGTTGATGCTCTATGCAGGGCTGGGGAACATCTTGCTGGAGGGCTGTATAAGGCCCTGGAAAGTATTTGGTCCACAATGGGGAAGACACAGATGATTCTGTGCTCCTCATTGGCTACCCATGACCATCTGCCTGTGTGGATAACTTTGTTTCACCCTCAAATGATGTTGTAAATATCCAAATGGCCTTTATCGGGATCAAGTTTCCCCACTCACCTACAATGTATTATAGGAATGAAAAAGTGTATGAATGAATCATGTTGAAACTATCCAATTTGTAGAGTTGTTCCATTGAAAAAATTAAAGTGATTATGCCTAGAGATGATCAAGTATTATCCCTGTTATAAAATAGACCACAGAGCTGGGCACCAGTGGCTTATGCCTGTAATGCCAGCTACTCAGGAAGCTGAGATCTGAGGATTCCAGTTCAAAGCCAGCCAGGGCAGGAAAGTATGTGAAACTCTTATCTTCCATTTACCAGCAAAAGGCTGGATGTAGAGCTGTGGCTATCCTTGAGTGAAAAAGTTAAGGGACAGCACCCAGGCCCTGAGTTCAAACCCTACTACAGGTACAAAAAGAAAAAAAGACAGTGGATACAAAAATCAGCTGGTGAATAACAAGAAAAGTACTAACTACTTGAGAGGGCACAGATCAGATTTCCCTGTGAGAAAGATAACCAAGCTATCTCCACCTTTGGCCCATGATGGAATGACCTATGAATGAAAGAGTGTCCCTTTTTCTCTTGTTCCACCAATACAGAAGAGAGCTGACCCAATTGGTAAGAGTCTTCTAGTATCTTTCATGTGCCATTTCTTGTCCTGAATCCTCATTTCTGTGCCTCACTTTCTAGGCAAGGCCACAGAAGCCCAGAGAGGATGGGCTACCTGTTCACTGCAGACAGAGCACAGCAGGGAGAATCCTGAGCCTGCCACAGCCTTTCTACAGAGGGCAGAGTCCAGAAGTGGAGGAGCCTAGGGGCTCTCTGTCACCTCTGTCTCTTCTTCCCCAATGGACACTACCAGAAGGCAAAGGTCAGACTTGGGCCCAGGGCCCAACCTTTCCGGGTCTCAGTTTTGCTGAAAGAAGCCAAGTGTGTAAAAGGTCCAGATACCATTGGGGTTAGAGTGGGAAAGTTACGGTTCCCAGGGGATTCTAAACAACAGGATTTCCTGACTTGAGACTATTACCTTTCTCACATTATGTGACCAGATTTACTTCCTGCTATTATTAAAAGTATGAAAAAGATGATGACCTTTATTTAATAGGAACAAGGGTAGGCGTGTGCTTAGCTGGGACTTTTGATGAAGATTAGCCATCTTTATGGGGGGGGAGGCAGGGAGGGGAGGGTTCTAGTCCTGGCTCAACATGCCTTTGCCATTGGCTATAGTATCAACTCTACACTTTTGAGCCTCAGTTTCCTTTGCTGTAGAGAGCAGAGAGTGGGGTGAGGCCAGCTCAGAACTCATGGACAGAGCTGGCCCTGTAAATAGGATGGATTGTGTCTCCACTCAGGCACATGCAGAGGTTTTTGACTGAAAGGGAATGTGGGCAGGAAAGTGGGTTTTAAAAAAATTCAATTGTAGTCAAGTGCCAGTGCCTCATGCCTGTAATCCTAGCTACTCAGGAGGTTGAGATCTGCGGATCGATCATAGTTTGAAGCCAACCCAGGACAGTCTATGAGACTCTTATCTCCAACCAACCACCAAAAAGCCAGAAATAGAGCTGTGGCTCAAGTGGTAGAGCACTAGTCTTGAGCAACAAAAGCTCAGGGACCATGCTCAGGCCCTGAGTTCAAGCACCAGGACCAGAAAAAAAGTCTCAACTGAAAGTAATATCAGTGTTCCAAATAGCACAAACTCAATGCAATACTCAGATTGATTAAACCAAAGCTGAAGATGTCTGAATCAAACATACTCATTTGGCAACCAGAAGAAATGAGCAGTCCTAGCAAGTGTGACTCCCAGGAGTGAGGGAAGTGATTTCTCGAGTGACTTATCCCCAGCTAAGGTCTTGTCTTAGATGCGTTAGCCCATCAAGTGGCTTCTCCTGTCTCCAGGGGACAATAATCCCTGTGAGATTCTTCTCAGCCTGCAGAGATAACTGTTTTATTGCTTCAATGTATTTTGCTTTCTGTATTGTGGTTCCCATGTTGCCACTAGCTGGAAACACCTGCCTTGCAGCTGCCCCTTACCGCAGACACCTCCAGAGCCACTCCAAACGTCTTATATTGGGAGCAGCTTGGGACTATGGAGGAGGCAGCGTGCAATGTTGGACAGAGCTCTCCACCCTTCCTGTTTTGTGATTCTGAGCAGGTCACTCAAAGTCTCAGCTTTGGCTTCCTCTTCTGGAAGATAGGAACAGCAATGGTTTGCTTGAGTGCCAGGAAAAGACTTCAAGCATTGGACCTGGCACTGTGTAGATATTCAGTTATTCCCCCTGTCTTTTGGGGCACTGGGCTATGAACCCCTGTTCTTGAGTTTGCTAGGCAAACTCTATCACTTAAGCACCTATCTCCTTATTTGTTATTTTTCACACAGGGTCTCAGCTTTTTGCTTGAGGCTATCCTTGGACTGAGAGCCTCCTACTTCCATCTCCTGTATAGCTGGGATGACAAGTATGAACCACCATACTAACTTGTTGGTTGAGATGAGGTCTTGGTGACCTTTTGCTCAAGCTAGCCTTGAACAGAAATCTTCCTGTTCTTTACCTTTTGAGTAGTTAGAGTTATAGGTATGTGTTACCATGACCAGCTTTCTCCCTCTATTTTTACATACTGGCATTTGAACTCAATATTGCTAAGCAAATGCTCTACTGCTTGAGCCACGACTCTAGTCCCATCCCTAACTCTTAAAAAAACTACTCAACTAAAAACTTAGCCATGGAGAACACAGTTTGCGCTTGATCACTTGATTGGTGAAGTGTCCCTTGTGGAGTATAGCTGTAGTGAAGCCACTTCCCTTCTTGAAAGGGGCCATTGACTTCCTGAATGGAATCTGCATTCTTTAACCGGTACAATTGGAGACCCTCATTTCCCACAATGCTTTTCAACCAACTTTTCTACTGTCTATAAAGCCACTTAATAACTATTTCAAGAAAGAGCAAATACAATGACTCTAAAATGGTGTGGCTGAAAAATCATGGCATGTGCCCAAGAGATTCAGAGACTAATTTGGAGCCATAAGATATCAAAAGAAAAAGCTGCAAGAGAGCAAAGGAAGAGGAAACATTGTTCAAAAAGAAATGTGCTCTTTATCTGACTTATGGATCTGTAACCCCTCCATACATCACCTTTATAATAACAATAAATAAATTAACATAAAAATATCAAAAGAAAAGGAGTGTGGCATTGTTGCTTGAAAATTTGAAATACTTTAGTCATTCTTGATTCCATCCCACATCTGGAAGGCCTGCTCCTTTGGAACAGTCAGAGATGCCACTTATGATAAGTCCAAACGTGTATTATACTGACTAGCTGAAGTCCCATGCTGGACAGGCCCTGATGGTGTCATGATAAAAACCACATGCCGTAGTGAGCCCTGTAACTCACTTTGGTATTCTCAATCTATGCCCTGCTCTTGACCAACAAGCATGGAGAAGTACAGAAATGGCTACTTTTTCTTTGGTGTGTATGCATCTGTGCATGTGTGCATGCACCCGTGTGTGTGTGTGTGTGTGTGTGTGTGTGTGAAAATGAGTGTATGATAAGATACAAATAAGTGTTTATTAGTGGAAGTGAAAGTCTTCAAGACCTATTGATTGTGTGGATTGACTGTGTACCCCAGACTATGTGATCAGAGAACTTGTGAGAGCTGGAGGCTTTTCCTGTGACTTCCAGGCCTGCAGCTAGTGCCCCAGCAATGCTGGAGACCAGAGGTAGATGTCATTCCCTGGGAGGCCTTCCGCTGCCTAATGTTGCCTATGGAAGCATGTCACGTGCAGCTGATAAACACAGGGGGGAGGGGGGAAACAAAGGTGGGCTCCATTAAGGAAGCTCTAGCCTCCCTGCACCAGCAGGGCTTCTTGGGAATGTGTGCTCACTCCTTTTCAAATTGGCTCCTTGGGATAAGGAAGTAGCCCTCACTGACTCTGTGTGTGTGTGTGTGTGTGTGTGTGTGTGTGTGTGTGTTAGCCCTAGGGCTTTAACTCAGGGTCTGAGAGCTATCCTTAAATTTTTGTGCTCAAGGTTGGTGTTCTACAATTTCCAGCTTAGTTACAGCTCTGCTTCTGGCTTTTGGATTATTAATTGGGGATAAAGAGTCTCGTGTACTTTTTTGCCTGAACTGGCTTTGAACTTCGATCCTCAGATCTCAGTCTCCTGAGTAGCTAGAATTATAAGCCGGACTCACCAGTGCCTGGCCTCACTGGCTTCTTCAGTTTTTATAGGACCTACACTCACATGAAGCAATCTAAGAGTATGTACACAATTTGAGTGCATTTGTAACAAGACCCTTTACTAATTTTCATTTATGGGATACATGCTCTAGGCTAGACTCGAATGTGATCACCCTCAAAATATTTGGATGGGAGAAATGCCATATTCATTCATTCAGTTGATTCTAAAACACCTTTCAAAACATTTTTCCCTTCCTAAGGCCAGGCAACCAGGTACAACTGGTTATTTGCTAAGCCCTCTTTCATTAATGTCATAGGAAAATTAAAGGGCTTTGTCACATTAGAGGCAGCTATATCCACCTTTGGGCAAGCAATTCTGGAGCAGGTCTGCCAAATGGGCTCCTGCCTAGACCAGCATCTCCCCTGCTGCAAAGGGCATCCCATACTTCTGGCCACTCTTTCTGGATCCAGCCAGCCAGAGAGACTTCATCAGGCTATGAGCCCCAGGGTTGTGGCCAGAAGTCTAAGTGCCGAGGTAGCCTCTTGAGTGTCTCTGAGCTTGAGAGCCACATCATGTCCCCTAACTTTGTTATGTATGTCTGTATATCCCCCTCCTCTTCTTCCCTCATCAGTCATCTAGAGCTGTGCTCTCTCTCTCTCTCTCTCTCTCTCACACACACACACACACACACACACACACACACACACACACAGTCTCCCTTCCATCTCTCTTTGGCATTCTATAGATGTAATCTCCTTTTTGGGCCCCACGCCCTTAAATCCACAGTGTGACAGAGGCCAGAACATGGGTCCCAAGTATCATTAACATTTGAAGGGCCAAGACAACAACTAATTTCTCAGAAAGTCACCTGTTACATAAATATAAGTGTTGGTCAGCTTCCATCATATATATATATATGTGTGTGTGTATGTGTGTGTATGTATCTATGATATAGATATGATATGTTTATGATATATCTTATATATGATAAATAAATAACATATATACTTATATAAGTATATAATGACATATATGTTATATATTATATGTGTATAATACATGTATATATGTATAATAAATATTTATTATATAATGCCATATATGTTTATATGTATATATAGTATATATGTGTATATGTATATATGTGTGTGTGTGTATATATATATATATATATATATAATGACTGAGATAAAGAATTTGTAAAGAGAAAGGGTTTACTTTAACCCACAGTGTGGGAGGGTCCACTCCATGATTGGCTGGTCCCATTGACTTTGGCCCTGTGGCAAGGCAGTACACCATAGTGAAGGCACATGACTGATCAAATCACACATACATGATGAACCACAGAGCCTCAAAAGAGGGAGAGGAAGGGGCTGCAGTCCTACATCCTCCTTCATAGGCATGCACTCAGTAACCTAAGACCTTTCCCCCAGGCCACACCTCATAAGAGTTGTACCACCGAATGTAAACTGGTTCAGCCACTCTGGCAAGCAGTATGGAGATTCCTCAGAAGGCTAAATGTAGAACTCCCCTATGACCCAGCAACCCCACTTTTGGGTATCTATCCAAAAAACCACAAACAAAATCACAGTAAAGCCACCAGCACAACAATGTTCATTGCAGCACAATTTGTCATAGCGAGAATCTGGAACCAACCCAGATGCCCCTCCGTAGACGAATGGATCAGGAAAATGTGGTACATATACACAATGGAATTTTATTCCTCTATCAGAAAGAATGACATTGCCCCATTTGTAAGGAAATAGAAGGACTTGGAAAAAATTATACTAAGTGAAGTGAGCCAGACCCAAAGAAACATGGACTCTATGGTCTCCCTTATTGGGAATAATTAGCACAGGTTTAGGCAAGTCACAGCAGAGGATCACAAGAGCCCAATAGCTATACCCTTATGATCACATAAGATGATGCTAAGTGAAATGAACTCCATTTTATGGAAATGATTGTTATATCACAGTCGTAACTACATTCAACATCCCATGTGTATCTGTAGCTTCTACTATTGATGATGTTCTTGTATCACCTTCTTGTGATTGTATCTACACTATCTCTGTAATCTTATCTGAGTATGTTGGAAACCGTGTATACTGGTATTAGAACTAGGAAATTGAAAGGGAATACCAAAATTGAGAAACACAGGGTAAAAAAAAAGAGAAACAACTACAAAAGCAATACTTGCAAAACTGTTTGGTGTAAGTGAACTGAACACCTCGGGGGGGAAAGGGTAAGGGGGAGGGGGAGGGGGGTATGAGGGAAAAGGTAACAAACAGTACAAGAAATGTATCCAATGCCAACGTATGAAACTGTAACCTATCTGTACATCAGTTTTATAATAAAAACTTTAAAAAATAAAGAGTTGTACCACCACAGGCTGGGGACCAAGCCCTCAACACATAGGGGACAGTGAAGACCCAAACTAAAGCAATACGGATTCTTATTTAACTGTGCACAGAGTCCTGAGAAGAGGCTGTAACCACTGTCAGCCCTATCTATACTCATCAGCCAAGATGTCCAAAATGCACTTACAAGGATTAGCAGTTGGCACACAGGGGTATATAAAGAAGCCTGGTTTAATTTCAGGCTCTAAGTCCTTGCTGTGGACCTCCACCTTGTTCTGTAGTGGTTCTTAAAGCAAGGCCTTATTACCTGGGGGCCTCACTCTCCCCACTTGCAAGGTGACAAGGACTACTTTCCATGATGAAGTCCCAGGCCTGACAGTGAGCACCTCCCTGGGACAGCTTGTCCATCTCTGCCCTGCAGGCGCCTGACACGTTTATTCGCCATTGCAGGCTGGGCACACAAGGAAGACCCTGATCTAGGCACATTAGTTTGTCGTTCAGTTAGTCATAAATGAGCCAACACTTTCCCCAACATCTTATCTCCAGGGTGGCTTACCTCTGGGATATCAAAGCCAGCCAAGGGCCCTAGGAAACAGCCATGACAGCAATACAACAAAGGCAGCTGGGGGCAGGTGGGAGGATACATTCACCAGGTCCCTTTGCCTTTGAGTGCATCTTTTCCTTGAGTCTGTGTTTTATCTAGCAACTTGTGCCTCTCCAGCACTGAGGGAGCTTTGGAGAGGTTGCCTTGAGCTGCACCTGGTCTTGTTCCAAGCACGGAGGAGGCAAAGAGAGAAGTTTCTAGCATCCCCAACACAGCTGGGCTGTTTTTATTTCATCTCTTAGCTTGCTTTTCTTGCTGTCGGCTGGCCGGCAGAATGTTTAATCTCACAGAAAACCACCCAGAGCATTTCTTTCCTTCCTGGCTAGGAGAACACATCACCATGCAAATTCATTTGGCCCCAGGGCCTTTAGGCATGAAAGGCATTCAGTAGGCGGTGTGAGTCAATTTCCATCCTGCTTTTGGACAGTGATGTAACCACTGCTTGTCAGTTTCCCCATCAAGGCAGCCTGATCACCCACAGCTGGAACTAGAGATTGACAAGTGAGTCCAGTGCCCTGCCTCCACCCTGCAGTCCAGCCTGGGCCCACAGGGACACTCACTGTCTTTCTGCACATTCCCACATACACCCCTCAGTTAGCTCCTTCATTCCTGCATTTCCTGCAGTGTGTGTTCTGACAGCTCAGCAGACAGGTGTCAGGCTCACAGTACATTCTTGATGGCACTAAAGTACCTGGCTGTGCTAAAGTACCTGGCTGTGCTGAGCTGCCCCCAGGCCTCCTTCCCTCCCTTCCTCCCTCCCTCTTTCCCTCCCTCCTTCGCTCTTTTTCTCACTCCTTCTTATGTCCAAAATATAAGAACCCTGCTGCCTGCTGTGTCCAAATGACACACCCTCCACACCCTCTTGATTCACTCATTGGACTTTGAGACACTTTTATTCACTGTGGTATCTGCACCACACCAAACATCTGGTAGGAAAAAAAATTTAAATGTTTATTCTGCACGGTAACTTTTAAAACCAAATCAAGGAAACTTGACATCTTTAGTCAATTGCTTGGCGGCATGCAGACTCAAGCCAACATATAATCTCATAAAGATTGTCCCTCCTTGACTTCTCTCTATCCATGCAACATACTCACCCACCAGCCCAGAAACATTTTTCTTTTCCCCAAGATAGGGGCACTTATTCAACCAGCCCCTGCAGCTTTGATCAAATCTGAAGACATAGTGGTTAGGGGGGTTCACATATTTATCTTCCTCCTATGGCCTTTGTAGTTGTCTTCTTGGCCCACCAGGTTCTGTCAATCCCATTTACCCATTCCAAACTCAACTCACTTGCACACTTGGGATTGTCCCATGATGTTTCCCATAAAGCAGACTAGTTTTCCTGCTCCACAACTGTTCCAACCAGGTGCAGCTTTCCTTCCAGAAGGAAGGAAAATTACAATGAATGGAGCACAGGAGGATTGGGCCATTTAAAAGATGAAACTTCCATACTTGAAGACTTAATCCATATCTTAGCTATGGTAAATAATTCTGCAATGAACATGGTTTTGCTGGTAGCTTTAGGATGGCCTTGTTTGTGGTCATTTGAGTAAATATCCGGGAGTGGGATTGCTGGGTCTATGTTTAGTCTTTTGAGGAACCTCCATTCTGTTTTCCAGAGTGGTTGAACAAGTTTACACCCCCACCAACAGCGTAGTAGCATTTCCTCTTGATAACATCCCTGTCAGTATCAGTTGTTATTAGATTTTAGAGAGATTCTTATTATGTTCTGTTTGCAATTATTTCTATTTTTTCTGTTTTAGTTTTCTGTACCCTTTGTCTTGTGTATAAGTTTATCTGATCTGTGGAAGGGAAAGAGAATCACAGAAACAGTAGGACAATGGATGAACTAATGTAACAATAATACTCACTAGACACTATGTTGGAACTTTACAAGTGGGGGGGGACTATGGAGAGGTAAGAGGGAGAAAATGAGGGAGAGTGTAGCAGTACTAATAAAGAATGTACTCATTACCTTACTTATGTGACTGTAACCCCCCTGTTCACCACCTTTACAATAAAACAAAAAGGTTGGGCTAAGCACTGTTCAGGTATTTAATACATGCTAAAATAAAAAACAAAAAAATAATAATCCATTACACTGGGCTCCAGGGGCTTACACTTGTAATCCCATCTACTCAGGAGGCTGACGTAGGAGGCTCATATTTCCAATCCAGCTGGGGCAGACAAATCTGAGAGACTTCCATCTCTTAATCAATCAGCAAAATGCCAGACATGGAGGCATGGCTCAAGTGGCAGAGCAACAGCAAAGCAAAAGTACAATATCCTGTGTACAAACCCCAGTACTGGCACAGGAAAAAAAAAGAATAGTTATTTGAGTTAAACATAAGAAAAGAAAATTCCCCCATAGAATGAGGGTCTCCTTTCTTCTTTCTACATTTTTTTTTGGTTTTTATTCTTTGCTAACACCAGGCTCTCAGGAAAATTCTGAATAGAATGTAATATCTAAATATGCTCAAAGGCTGGTCCCACATAGCAAATTCAAACAACGAAATGTACCCAGTTCAGGGAGAGATGTTTCAGGGAGCTCCAGGGTGCTGACAGGGCATGTGCAGACAATAGGAATGGGCTCCAGAGTCACACTTCCCAGCTAGAGACCCAGTACAGGTGGTACTGACTCCTTCAGTGAGTCTCTTCCCTGAGCCACAGCTCACTGGTGGCAGGAGATCCCATTCCCTCACCAGGCTCTCCTCTTCTGTCCCCTCTGGCTGTTCCAGAGCATTCCTGCCTTTGTCTCTGTTCTGACTGCTTCTCTCCATGTCTGCCTGTGTGAATCCTGCCTGTCCTTCAGAGAGTACTGGCTTCATGGGCATATGGCCTATGCAGCCCCACCAGGAAGGCCCTGAGCTTTGTTTCATGCTTGCTGTTGCCCACCTTGCCTTGACATTGTGTGTTTGTATGTGTGTGCATGTGTGTGTGCTGGTACTAGCATTCTATGGAGTGAGCCACAGCTCCACTTCTGGCTTTTTACCAGTTAATTGGAGATAAAAGTCTCTCAGATTTGTCTGCCCAGGCTGGCTCTGAACCTTGATCCTCAGATCTCAGCCTCCTGATTAGCTAAGATTACTGGCAGGAGCCACCAGCATCCAGCTTCATTCCTGAACATATTATCTCCACTCTTGAGCTTTGTAAATGAAGTCTAATGAGACAATTGAGCTAGCAAGTGAGCAGGTGGGCTGTGGTCATGGTGGGATTTTTAGTGTCCTGAGCACAGAGTTTGGGAGCTCATAAAATGGGAGACATGGGTGACAGTGGGAGCACAAGATTAGTGTGTTGTACCCACAACCATGTGACAGTTCCAAGACCACACTTTTCATTTGAGCCAGAACCTGATCCCAGAGCTGAAAGGCTACAATAGTCCAAGAAACAAATGACCAAAGGAACCTATTTCTTGCTTGTGTAATGTCCCTGGATTACTAACTACTTATGCTGGAAATGATGACAAAGGAGGACGGCGAGAGATGGGCGACCTGCAGTTCCTTTTCCTTTGCGTCTTTCCTTTCCCATCAGTGAGCTCAGGGGAGACAGTGTGTGCCATGTGACACAGAACACCCACAGGTCACTGATGTTCTGTGGTCTCCACAGCTCTGCAAAGAACAATAGCTCTGAAATAGAAATGATGTATTGCGATGGTTTTGCAGATGAGTTAAATATTCTTATAGTTATATTTAACATCTCCATTGTATAATATAAACATTGAACAAGAAAACTCATGCTAAGAATTTAAACTTTCTACTTTTATTGACCTAGAATGGCATTAAGCTGCAAAGAAACATGACAAGTTGAGAGACTAGAAGAGGAACTATGTATATTCTTATGTGTGTGTATGTGTGTATACACACATATATACACTTTTCCTGCCCTTTAAGCAGGGGTTTACGTTTTCATTTTGCACTGGACCCTAAAAATTACAAAAGCAAGGCTGAATGAGAAGCTCAGTGGTAGGGCATTTTCTAGTATTCTTATTCTTAGAGCCTTGGGTTACATTCCCCCACTACCCCCTTCTCCGCAAAAGTAGTCAACCCTGCCTGTAAAATGCCTTCAGTGTCTTCACTGAATGGTGACAGGAAGGGTGGGCAAATGCAGTCATAATAGTCAATGTACATAGGTGAAAATGCAACTAGGCCAATCGAGGTGATGGGTGAGGTTGGAAGAGATGGGGGAGAAAGATAAAAATTGTGGCATTGATCAAGATGTATTGATACACATGAAACTCCTTTGTAAAACTAGTTACGATAATTTTAAAATTAATTGAAAAAAATATCTTCCCCACTTCACATCACCTCAGCCTCTGGGCATTGCCCTTGCTCTGAACACTGAGTAGATACTCCTTTCCTTCACTGAGCCCTTTTTGTCCTCTCCTCTGTCCCCATCTCTTGGGTGACCTGTCTAGCTCACAGAGTTGTTAAGTAGTGTCCTTGGACTTCACAACTGGAACTTTCACAGCTGGAGGATGTTGTGATGAGGTTTACTTTACATTGTGCTCAGTAGGTGCTCAATAAATGCCATGGAAGGTGGAGGACCAGGACGTGTCCCATGAAGACTTTGTCCCAGTGTGAGTACTTGAGTGGGCACTGAGTGCGAAGTTAATGAATGTTCATTTGCTGGCACAGATCTGTTTTTAATGTTTTGCAGGAAACCTTCCTCACAGATGGAATAAGGCAAGCTTCAACTCTTCCTCTGGTCCCAGAGATTCAACACTGAAGATTACAAGGGCAGAGAGTTATAGAATATCAGTCCTGGAAAGAATCTGAGACAGTTCTCTCCTTTTAATATCAAAGAAGTAGAGGTCAGAACCATAGGAAGAGTGAGTGATTTGAATGCAAACCTAAATGAACATTCTTGCCTCCATCCATTTCTACCCTCTCCCCTTCCAACTGCTCCACATGGTCTGAGGAACTCACTCCACACTTACCTGGGGGTGGGGTTATAGCCAAGGCTAAACCAATCAGCACATTCCATTCTTGTAATAGTGACTGATTTGGGGCTAAGCTAGCCCAATCAGTGTGGCTTCTATTAGGAGTAAGAAGAAGCATCTGTCTGTCTGTCTGTCTTCTCTTTCTCTTTGAGGATGATACTAGGGACCTAGTGATTACTAGGCAGGTGGTGCTGTATCACTTGAGCAATGCTTATATTCCCTTTTGCATTGGTTATTTTCTAGGCAAGGTCTTGCTTTATGCCCACACCAACCTAAGTTGTGATTCTCCCACTTGTGCTTCCTGAAGTTATGGAGGATGACAGGCATAGACCACCATGCCAGCCATTGGTTAACATGGAGTCACAAATGTTTTTTTTTCTAGAGCTGGTCTTGAACTGTCATTCCCCATCTCTACCTCCTGAGTAGCTAGGATTACAGGCCTGAGTCACTACACCTGGCCTTTCTTTTCTAAGGTAAGGTATAGTATACATTGGTCTGGAACTCTCTGTGTAACCCAGGCTGGTCACAAACTCATGATCATCCTGTCTCAGTCTCCCACAATGCTGAGATTACAGTTAAACATAACCACATCTGACTGTCTCCTTCTTGACCAGGGGTTTGAGGACGTGAACTGGGATGGCTGCAGGCATTTCTGATATCCTGAGGGACACTGTGAGGAACAATCTGGTAATCAGAAAGAAGGGCAAAGGAAATGGCATCAGGGCCTAATGTCACTGCCAATCAGGCCTATTTGTACCTGAAGTCTTCATGGCTACAGCAGTTTTCATTTATGGGAGCTAGTAACTTCTCTTCCTGAAAGGTGCTGTTGGGAAATTTTTTTTCCATAGATAGTGTGTCCAGAATCATTCAGGAGACACAGACATATCTGGAGCTCAAGACTCCTGACTCCCACCCACTATTGCAGAAACCCCTAAAGCAGAACTTTACTAGGGATCGTGGTAGTTAATTAATGGAGCCTAGCAAATGTAACAGAAATGGCACATTATTAATACATTGCAAATGAACCAAGGACTCCAAGTCCTCTTCTGTCTAGGCCAGCTAAGCGGGTTGGTATCTGCCTCCAGGGAAGGTGTGACACCTCACAGCGTGTAAGGAATCAAGAGATGCTGTGTCCTACTCATTTGGTCTGCCACTCTTCTGACCTGCCCCTCATATGGTCTGCCGTTCACCTGGTCTACCATTCACCTGGTCTGCTATTCAGGCTTCAGATCCTGCAAACCACAGCAGCTGTGTCCATCCAGCAGAATGCCTGCTATGGTAGCACCCTGTCAGTGGGACTTGAGGCTTCTTGAGACCAGAAGGAGAAAACAGGGTGGCTGGTTCACTGTGGCTAACTATGGCGCCATCTGTCTCATAGGCTGTGGCTCCCTCCTCCCTGCCTCGATGACTGAACACAGTGTGGAGAAGAAAAGGAACTCTCAGAGGGAAGATAAGGAACCAGGAGAGCCAGGCCTTTGGGGTCTGGGTGGAGCAGGTGGTGATGCACCCAGACTGGGCAGATATAGGATAAAGACTCGTAGCCACACTGGCATTGCCCTCCCCAGGCCATTGGGTCTCCATGTCCAACAGCCTTCTTCATGTGCTTGAGTCACCCTTCATCTGTGCACTTAGAGCGGTATGTGGGGTGGAGCCTTAGAACACCAATCTGCTTCCTCAAGGTGATGACCTGGTGTGTGTCTGTGTCTTCTTCAGACCTCTGGTGAGCTAGCAGAGGAGGCAATTGGGGAGCAAGGCAAATGTGGGGGAGGTCAGGCCTGAATTCTCTGTACTAGTTGCCCACCAGGTACCATGGGCAGCAGAGAAGCAGGGAGCCTTAGGAAATGTCATCGAAGGTGACAGAGCCCAATCAAGAAAAGGCAGAGGCAGAGAGGAGGAGGAAGGACGCACACACCCCTCCAGCCACTGCTATGGAAGTTCCTGCTGGGCCTCAAAGTCAGTGCAGTAGGCTGAAGGGTCCCCGGTGAGGCTGATGGAAGGGGGTCTGGAAGCAGGGAGCTTACTGAGCTGAAAATCCTGTGCCAGGGACCTAGACTTGGTGACAGGAAGGCTGGCAGGGAGACGATATCAACAGGGAGTCTCTCCAGAGCCTGTGATTGGAGGCTGGAGGCAGATGGCATTGTTTCAGTAGGCTCTTCCTTGCAATAAGCAAATCCTTTTGCTTTTTAAACTAGTCCCATGGTCCGATTACTTAACCCTCTCCTGGTCTCCATTTCCTCTTCTGTGAAATGGGTATGCAACCCAGTAGGCTTATTTTGGATACTCACTGAGATCCGGGGCCTGGCACAGAACAGCGCTCTTCTACCAAGGCTCCTTGACCCTTCACCCAGCATCTTTTTCTTGATGGTTGCAACCTCTCTGCTCCTTTGCACTGCTTGCCTGGGGCTGAGTGGAGCAGCACCAGAGGGTAAATCAAGCCCATATGTCTATCAGCAGGCACTAAATCTCCCAGAGGACATTCCTGACTGCAGCAGTCATGCCCCAGCTGCCCATCAGGACAGGCTCCCCTGGCCCACCCTAGGCTTAAAGGGCCTGCTCCTGCTCTCCATCTGGCAGGGCAGGGCAGCATGCTGGAGAAGATCAGGGGCCACAAGCCTGGTCTTTGTGGGCACAGGTGTGGTCCTGATAGCAGGAGGGGCTACAGAGAACCAGAGACTTAGGTTAGGGCAGCAGAGCCCAGGCTCTGAGGTCACATGGAGTCCCTCAGGTCCCTACAGGGCGGCTGCTCACTTGTGTGGCTAAGCCACTCCTGCCTCCAACCTCTCTGCCTCCCAGCATTGTAGTGAGAGTTGCATCACTGAGTCCCCAGTGCCCAGGGCACTCCTCCCACCCTTGTCACTTATCAGAGACTACACACATTCGCCATCCCATTTGCTCTTCCCAAGGAAGAGGAAAATGCTATGACTCCCCTAAAGCAGAGGAGAAGCAGAACTTAATCCTGGCTCATTTCCCCTGGGCCATCTATGGCCATGGAGAGACTCAGGACCCTGGTTCTGTACTCCAGGCAGGGGAGGGGAGGGACTGGGGCCTGAGCATCATGGTCCTAACTCTGCCTCCAACCCCCTCCCACCCAGCCCACACTCAGCTGGTTCTCAACCTACACACAGTGATTAGGTCTGGTTACAAACACAGAAGGACAGGATACAAACTGGCCTTGGCTAAGCCCTACCAGATGAGAAAGCTCTTCATCTTCAATCAACCCCAAGATCGGCCTGGGAGAAGAGGACCCAGAGGGTCCAAGAGACTTTCTGCCTGCTCCGGGTTACCTTGGCTCCCGGTGTTACCAGGCAGGCTAGTCACCTTTGAAGCCGGAGTCCTTTCTTCTCCAGCTTCTGTGTGCCTTTCAAGGCTCTGTTCTCTTCTAGAAAAAGAACACTTGGCACATGGCCCATCTTCTGGACTACAAAGAATGGCACTGTTATCTACAACAACTGGCTAACCAAGATGAAATGGCCAGTGGGAAAAGCTAATGGCTTGAGGATGACTTTGTCACAAGAGGCTCAAGAGAAAGGAATGTTTGTAGGGAGAGGAGAAGCGCAGTCTTCCTCCTGGGGTGTTTTCCCAAGTCACTGAGGGATTCCAAATGCTTTTGTCATGAAAATAAAATGTTCCTATTAGAAGTTACCCTGTGACAACCATTAACCTACTTACATTCTCCTCTATCTAAACCTGGCATTTATTTTCAGCCACGTTTATTGAGATTTTCCCTCCTGGGGTGCTGAAGAGTTAAAATTAAGTCCTTCAACAAGTTCATTGTGTGTGCATGGTTGCAAGCCTATATGTATGTTTTATTTCTAGAATAAAATATGTTTCTTTGTTTGATTGATCGACTGTGGTACTGAGGATTAAACCCATAGTCTTGCACATGCTAGGCAAGCTGGTCATGTCCTCAGCCTTATTTTATATAATTCTATTTTTTTATTATTTTGGTGGTACTGAGTTTTGAACTCAGTTTTGAACTCAAGACCTTCCTTGCACTTCCTAGGCTGGCTTCCTCTTGCTGAGCTGTAGTTCCAACCCTGGTATTTTGTTGATTATATTTTGGATGGAGTGTCACTTGCCACCCAGTGTGCCTCTGAGCCCCAATCCACCAATGTTTAGGCTTCCTGTCATTGCTGGGGTGACAGTGTACGACTAAGTCCAGCATCACTGCATGGGAATGAAGTCACATGGACTTTTATGCCTGGGCTGATCTGGAACCACTGTCCTCTCAATCATTGCCTCCCACATGTCTTGGGATGACAGAGGTATGCCCCTGAACCCAACTGTGGGTTGAGAGTAGCATTTCGCAAACTTTGAGACCCAAGTCGCCCTCAAATCTCAATTCTCTCATGTCAACCTTCCAAGTGGCTTGAATTACAGGGTACCAGTGCCTGCCTTGTTTTTGTTGTTATTTAAAATTTATTGTAAAATTGTCATTTTCCATTTCTCTTGACTTTGTTTTGCTTTATTTTGGTTCTGACACAGGATCTCACTGTATATAACTCACAGTCCTCCAAGCTCAGCCTTCCAACTACTAGAATTACAGCTGTGAGCCACCATGCCCAACTAAAATGTTCATTTTTAACTAACACATGATAATTGTATTTCAAGAGTACAATGTGATTACTTACATCCTTATATACAAAATATAAAGATCAAATCTGAGCAATCAGCATACACCTCACCTCAGCAATTATCATTTCTTTGTGTTAGAACTTCAAAATCCTTTCTTCTACGTATTTTGATATACACAGTACAGCTCAGTGAACTAAAGTCACCCTGCCATGCAATAGAACACCAGAACTTGTACTATCTGTAACTTTGTATTTGTTGTCCAATCTCTTCCCAGACTCGTCTCCTGTTCCCATTCCTACCATCAGCCTCTGTGATTCACTCTACTTCAGTGAGACCAGTATGTTTTAGGTGCCACAAATAAATGAGATCATGCAGTTTTTTGTAAGCCTAATTTATTTCCTTAACATACCATCTCACAGGCTCATCCTTAATCTTCTTATTTTGGGTAACTGTTTTAGAACCTCATTGTAATGCAGAGGAGGTATAGACTTGCAAGAGTTTGGAGGCAGAAGAGATAACATGTTGTTTGCTTCTTTGCAGGTACTTGGGCTTGAATTAAGGGCTTGAGTGCTATTTCTTAGCTCTTTTGCTCAAGGCCTGCACTCTTGTCACTTGAGCCACAGTTCTACATCTGGTTTTCTGGTGGTTACTTTGAGATAAGAGTCTCATAGACTTTCTTGCCTGGGCTAGTTTTGAGCCTCAGTCCTCCTCTCTCAGCCTCCCGAGTAGCTAGGATCACAGGCACCTGACATATTGTATGTTCTTGGCCCATAGCTGGCCTTCCTCCAGTGATTCACTGCTTAGCATTCAAGCATGTTCAGCTCAGAAATGCAGCTTATCCAGTCATGGCTGTCCTGGGCCAGTGGTAGATGGGAGCCAATGTACAAATGCACTCCTTTCATTTTTTACACAGTCTGTTTTGAGTCACACTTTTTTTTTTCTGGTCCTAGGGCTTGAACTCAGGGCCTGGGTACTGTCCCTGAGCTTCTGCACCTGGCTAGCACTCTACCACTTGAGCCACAGCACCACTTTCCAGCCTTTTCTGAGTTTATTAGAAATCAGAGTCTCACGGGTTTTCTTGCCAAGACTGGCTTCCAACCACATCCTCAGACCTCAGTCTCCTGAGTAGCTAGGATTACAGGCATGAGCTACTAACATCTGGCTTGAGCTACACTTATTAGCCAACATTGGATGAAGTAGCAATAACTACATCAATGGACATCTCAATATCTAAATAGTGCTTTCTGGACTGAGTGCCCCCTCCCATTTCTTTCTCCAGGTCCCGCACTCTAGTCCTTGATAAATTTCCAGATGAGCCACCCAATGGCAGCTTTGGCTCTGCTCCTCATCATGCTGTATCATTCTTATTTTGAGGTAAATTATTCGTTGCCTTTTGCACATTTTGATTCTACTATATATATAGAGGGAGACAGAGAGAGAGGAAGGAAGAAAGGAAGGAAGGAAGGAAGGAAGGAAGGAAGGAAGGAAGGAAGGAAGGAAGGAAGGAAAATGTGATACAAAAGTCCTCTACCATTATCAGTAAATCTTATTAAACTTTCACTGATCTTCTGAAAGTGTAGTCTAGGAAAGTGACCTAACCTTTACTTTGTTGTTGTCATGCTGGTAGTGGAGCTCAAACACATGGCCTAGTGCCATCCCTTGGCTTTTTTGCTCAAGATTGGTGTTCTACCACTTGAGCTAGAGCTCCACTTCTGGTTTTTTGCTGGTTTAACTAGAGATAAGAGTCTCTCAAGTTTATCTGCCTGGATTGGCTTTGACTCACAATTCTTACATCTCAGCCTCCTGAGTAACTGTTGGGGTCAGCTGCACCTTTAAGGGGCCACAGCTGATCTCAGCCTGTCCCTCCCCTTCCTGTCTTTAACCGGAAGAGAAGGAAGTCTGACATCACTTAAGGGACAGCTCCTTGGGACCAATCAGGGGCCCCTCTCTTGTGCCCGCCTTTAGGGTATGTCTGGGGTGTTCCTCATTTGAATAAATAGAAGCCCTAATGGCTTTCTCCAGGGGCCCATGCGTCCGTGTTGTTCTTGGTGGCTTTGGGGCACCCTGCGACCACACACCACCGAGGCTACCCATGGCCATCGCTCCCGCGTGAGCGATCATGGACCACCTGGGAAGGGGCGGACAAGCCCCTTCCCCCCCCAAGCGAGGGGAAGTCGAGAGAGAGAGAGACGAGGCTACCTGTGGCCATCGCTCCCACGTGAGAGCGATAAAGGGCCACCCGGGAAGGGGCGGACAAGCCCCTTCCCCCCGCCAAGCGAGGGGAAGTCGAGAGAGCCCACAAGTAACTAGAATTACAGGCGTGAACCACTGGTGTTCAGCTACTAACATTGGAAATAATTTTAGATTTACAAGAGAACTGTAAAGAAAGTACAGCGTACTCAAGAAAGTACCATTTTTTTAGTATTTTTTTTTTTGTCCTGGTTTGCACTGTCATGTGTTCCCTGTGTGAGTAGAAGGCCTCGCCCATACTGTTCCAGGCATTAACCATAGCCAGTCCAAGTTAACCCTGTGCCCTGCTATCAACTAGTCCAGAATGGGTGCATGCTTCCTTTCAGACATGAGAGCAGACAGAAGTGTGTCGGGTAACATTGATGTTTATTTGATCCTGAAAGGAAGAATGGTGATTCTTCCTCTAGGCATGAAGGTGTCCGAGTGTGACTCCTGAGACAGTTGCTAGATTGTGTACCCCAAGAACAAGTGCAGAAGGAGCCTTGAGAGCACATCCACAGGAAATATGGGGGAAACAGTGTTTGTGACCTTGCCTTTGGCTTTGTGAGGTACCACACCCCTTGTGTTTTCTGCTCCTCTCCAACCATCCCAACTATATTGCTAGTCTCATCTCAATGATGGCCAGACGGTCTATCCTACACACCTGTCATCAATGACTTAACCAAACCTCTGCTAGAAGGCTGTTTCATATTTCCCACTATGTTATGGTAAGCATCTTTGTATACAAAGCTTCATCTGTGTTATAGATCTCATATGTGGAACTACTAGATTACAATACAACAACATTTCAAGCTTCTTGGAACCTGTGATCCAAATGCCAACAGAATCACACTCCATCAATCAGACACACAAGTGCTAATTTCATTAGCAGCAGCAGCACCGAGCTTTCCCATTAAAAAAAAAAAAATCCCCATGTTCAGCACCTACATCCTGCTGCTGTTGCCATCATGCCCAAGAGAAAGGCTGTGGTGATGCTAAAGGAGATGAAGCTAGGGATGAAGACCCAGCTACAGAGAAAAGATCCACAAGACCCACTGCTACATCTCCTCCTTCAAAGCTAGAGCCCAAGTCCCAAATGGCCCCAAAGAAGGGAGAGAGGGCCCCCAAAGGGATGGGGAATACTGCTGCTGGAAAGGATGGAAAGAAGCCTGCAGAAAGTGGAGATGCTGAAAATATCAGGCACAGAGAGCTGATAGAGATGTCAAGTGACATGTGTGTGCATGTGTGCACATGCATGTGTACATATGTTTCATAATTGGGTGGTTCTGTATTGAAGTATTATCTTTTAATCAAGTTTTATTAAAAATTCAGAATGTAGCTGGATGTTCATGCCTATAATCCTAGCTACCCAGAAGGCTGAGATCTGAGGACTGCAATTAACCACCAAAAATCCAGAAGAGAGGTGTGGCTCAAGTGGGAGAATGATAGCCTTGAGCACCCAGGGCCTTATGCTTGCTAGGCAGATGCCATTGCCCACCCCCAATCCATTTTTTGTTTAATTCATTTTTGAATAGGGGCTTGCATTTATGCCGGGAATCATCTAGATTATAATCCTTCTATTAATGCTTTCATCATAACTTGAAGCTCTGAATAGGGAAAATTTAGGTTGAAGGTTGACATGCCACATTAAACATGCTGTTTAACAACTTTTCCTGAGCTGACTCTATGCTTGCGAAGAGATTTTTATTGGTTGTGAGGGGAGTCTGCACAACTTTTTTTCTGGGCTAGCCTCAAACCTTACTTCTCCCAATTTCAGCCTCCTACATAGTATAGGTATGAGCCACCATACTTGGCTTTTTTCCTTCTCTCTCTTTCTTTTCTTTTACAGCTCTGTTGTTAGCACACAGGAGAGAAGCATGTGTCATTACAGAATGCCTCCAACGCTGGATCAATATGAGGGGAAAAACACCTTTCCTGCTAGATCTTAGAGACTTCCTCTTGGCTTCTAGGAGCAAAATTCCTTGGAGTTGACACACATGCCACCTTGGTGAAAACACTTGCGGTGTGTGGAGCTTCAGATGCAATTCTATGTCCTCCTCCCTCTCCATTATCAGCATAGATTCAACTCCCTTAAGATGAGAGGCCTGGCCTCCAACATTGTTTTGGCCAGACCTTGAAGTGACACCACTGGGAGGGGATTTTCTTTCTAGATTATGTATATTCAGGTTGATAGTTCTGCCATTTTCAGTTAATTTCCTGAAAGTCAGAGTCAGCTCAGGAAAAGTTGTTAAACAGCATGTTTAATGTGGCATGGCAAGCTTCAACCTTCAGAGCTTCAAATAAAGAGTTCAGTCTAGTCCTAGTGGCTCTGCAATCCCAGAGCTGAGATCTGAGGACTACAGTTCAAAACCAGCCTGGGCAGAAAAGTCTATGAGATTCTTGTCTCCAGTTAACCAGCAAAAAGCCAGAAGTGTGTGCCTCAAATGATATGGAAACTGAGGAGCTGACCTCATTAAAAATAAAAAAAAAAAAACAGGATAGTGGAAACTGGAGGCTGGGGGGAGTGGTGGAGAAAGAATGGCTAGGAGGCATAGAAAACACCATTGGGTAAGAGGAATGACTTTCAGCCTGGTACCAGTGATTCATGCTTGCTACTAAGAAAGGCTGAAATATAGAGTATCTCAGTTTAATGGTGTTTTCTCAGTTTAATGATGTTCTCATAGAAAACACCATTGGGTAAGAGGAATGACTTTCAGCCTGGTACCAGTGATTCATCCTTGCTACTAAGAAAGGCTGAAATATAGAGTATCTCAGTTTAACGTCAGTCTGTGCATAAAAGTCCACAAAACTCTGTCTCCAAAGTAGGGAGCACAAAGCTGGGTTGGAGGCATGGCTCAAGTGGTAGAGCACCATGCAAGGAAGTGTGAGGCTCTCATTTCAATATCTTTTACCACTACCACCAAAAAGGGGGACTCTTTTCCAAAGTTCTGTAGCATAGTAGGCTGACAACAATTAATTAAATATTTCAAAATAGCTAATAGAGAGGATTTTGAGTATTCCTAACATGAAGGAATGATAAATACTTGAAGTGATGGATATGCCAATTACCCTGCTCTAATAATTATACATCATATACTTGTATTGAAATGTCACATTGTATCCTGTGTGCACAATTATTACGTGTCAATTAAAAAATGAAAGATCTCTGCTTCTTTGATAATTAAGAAACCAAGGGGTGTTGAGTTTAATTACTGATAAGCCAGCCTATGTCTCTTTTCTGACAACAGGTTTATTGCCTCTTTTTGTGGATTATTATTGTTTCTTGAAGATTCAGAGGGAGCAAATTTGGGTCTTAATAGGTCTAGCTCCCTGTTGAGGGCCAGCCCACCCTCTCACCTTCTTCCTAGTGGCCCCACACTGCCTCAGTCCTCCCTCTATCATTTTTCCAAGGCTGGGTCCACCACCAGAGGCAGAGAATGGAAGTTTCTTGGTGTTGCTGCCCACTCCCACCAACAGGCGGCACGGTCTGAAGTGCTGCAGAAGCAGGATTCTGAGGCAATTCCTCCTTACAATGATTGGTTAGCCATGATGCATGGCTAGTGGAAGGGGAATGACTGTTCATATTCCATCTACTTGCCTTCCTCCTACAGCACTGCACTCAGCTGTCTGCAAACCTGCTGGGTCAGCATTGAAGGTTTGGTCCAGGATCCTGCCTGTCAGGGCAGGAAGGGACTTGTTCCCACTGAGTGACTCCCATCATGAGTCTCCTATGTATTTACTAGATGCAACCTCCATGGCATGGAGTGGAAGAACCCAGGGAAGGAAAGCAGAGCCTCAGAGGCTAGTGGATTCAGGGTAGCCACATCAAGGATGTCTTTGTGTAGTCTGACTGCTAGAACAAACATCATGGACTGGTGGCTTCTGTTAGACTTTTAATAGGAGTTGTCTCCCCCTTTGTCCCTTCACCCCCTCTACCCCCACAAAGATCAGAGTAGAAGGTATGATTCCCAGCTAGTAGCACTATTCAAAGGTGACTGGAGCATAAGGGCTAATTTCATCAGCATGGCTAATCCACTGATGAGTTCATACTGAGTGGGAGCTAGAGTTTGGTTGTACGAGAGAGGTCACTAGGGCTTGCCTTTGAAGAATGTATCTCACCCCTGGCCCCTTCCTGCCTTTCTTGGCTTCCTGGCCACCATGAGGGAGCAACTTCTTCCACCACTTGCTTCAACTGCCAGGATACTCTGACTCATCCTGGCCAGTACAACAGAGCCAAGTGGCCATGGACTGAAACCTCTCAAACTGTGAGCCACAATAGCCTCTCTTTTAAATTGTTGGGTTTTCTTAAATCAGTAACTTGTTACAACCATAGAAAGTGATTAACACAGTTTCTCAACAACAGCAATTTATGTCTGATAATTCTGTACGCTGGGAAGCCCAGGTTCAAGGTGCAGGCAGGCTGGGGGTCTGGTGAGGGCTGGCTTTCCAGTTCAGAGATGGCATCTTCTTGCTGCATCCTGATGCACATTGAGGTGAGGCAGGGATGAAGATTCTTTTTTCACTCTTGAAGGCCACACTCTCATGACCTGATCACCTCCCAGAGGCCCTCAGATTACACTTTGCAAAGCTCTTTGGTGCACAAGCTTTGAACTCAGATTGCCCAGCCTCTGCCAGGTGATGACCTTGGACCAGTCACTCACACTGCTGAGCTCTGGCTTGTCTATCTAGCATGTTAGCACTGTATCAGCATTGCTCCATTGTATTTGTGGGTTCCAAAACTCTATCATCCCTTTCATGAGGCAGGGACAGTGGTTAACTTGTGTGATGCCTTGGCAAGGGTGCGTTGCAGACATATAATATGTTAGAATCTCAGGTGATGAAACAAGACACATCCTCAAAGAGTGGCTGGGCCTAGTACACAGTAGACACTCAGGAAAGGAAGTCCCCCTCCCTTCTTATGAAAGCCTATTTTGGACCATTATAGTCAGGAAAGCACTTAGAAGCAGTCAAGGTTAACTCACACATGAGGATGAGTTTAATTAATCATGGCAGATGTTAAGAACTCCTGACCCTGTTTTAGCTGGAGACACACAGGGTCCTGAACCAGATAATAATAGCACTACTATGTTGTTATTATCATATTGTCACCATCGTGGATATACCCAGTGCTGAGTGCACTGCAAGGTATTCAACAGCTGTCTGCCTGCTCAGCCTCTCAGCAGTCCCAGGGAGGTAATGATTCTACCCCATTCTGTAGTCCATCTGCCTGAGGGCAGAGACAAAGGGAGTTGTGTTTGGGGTGCCAGCTTAGCTTTGCCTCCAGTGAACCAGGTCTTTCCTTGGGAAACAGTTCCAGAAACTATGCTCATTGCTACTACTCCCATGGATGCCTTGGTTTTCCTCTAGGAAGTCAGTGCCTGCTGAGTCAAACCAAAAGTCATGTCCTTCTGGGACAAATTGGGAGGGCTGTAGGCCTATGTCTACCAGGCCCCTACTGGCTCAGAGCTTGGCCATCCTGTGCTGGTTTGTGGCTCAGAGGCCCCAGTGAGAGCTGCTGCCTGGAACTGGGAGGCCAGCTGAGGATGCCACTACATAGTACCAGCTGAGAAGATGCTGGTCCAACCCCAAGGATCTTGAAGGTTCTCCCATTGGCTGATATTAAGGGTGAAGGCTAGGGGAGGGGGTCATGAGATCTGTACTGAGAAAGCTGAGTGGCTACTGCTCAGACATCCACAACCACTCCTGGCCATGGAGCCCTACATCTGATATTAGGTCCCGATGTTTGGGGGATGTCTCCTTGCTGATCACTGCTCTTGGAAGTGTGGGTCCTGGCCTGGGGTGCCAGAGGACCAGAGTAAAGTTTCAGGAAGGAGCTAGGAGGACCTAGAGGCCAAGTCCCTGAGGGCCTGGAAGAGTATTTCTTCTCAGTCCTCCATAGGGCCTCCAAGCAGCACATCTAGGGCTGTGGCCACTTAGACATCTCCATGACAGCTTTGGGGCTATCCCCATGCGCTGGTGGTCCCTGAAACCCCTGCAGATCTTACCAGCCTTGTCCCTGACCAGTGGCATTCATGCCTTTGGCCTTATCCTCTTGGCATCCAGTGGGTGTCTCCTCCACGAACCCTGAGTGGGGCCGCTGACACCTGGGAGCCCCAGCTATGCTGTAGTTTTGAGACTTCCACACCAACCGTCAGCTGATCTCCTCCTGGGTGAGTCGTGTGAACAGACATAAATGTATCCTGACACCAGGGAGCCACATTTTTTGATCAACTCATTTATTATGCAGCATCCGAGTTGTTTCCATATCTTGGCTATTATGAATTGTTCAGTAATGAACATAGATGTGCAGGTGTCCTTGTCATATCCTGGCTCATGATGTTCAGAGCAAATGCCTAGAAGTGACATAGCTGGGTCATAGGGAAGATCTATGTTTAGATTTTTGAGGGACCTCCAGATTGCTGTCCAGAGTGGTTGTACTAGGTTACATTTCCACCAGCAGTGAAGTAGGATTCCTTTTCCCCCGCATCTATGCCAACATTTATTGTTGTTCAAATTCACAATGTTGGCCAATCTAACTGGGATGAGGTGGAATCTCAGGGTTGTTTTGGTTTGCATTTCCTTTTTGGTCAGGGATGATGAACATTTCCTCATCTGTTTCTTTGCTATTTTTATCTCTTCTTTTGAGAAGTCTCTCCTTAGCTCCCTTGCCCATTTACTGACGCATTTATTAGGTTTGGGTGGGATTTGTTTCTTGAGGTCCTTGCATAGATTGGATATTAGGCCTTTGTCTGATATATTGCTGGCAAAGATGTTCTGGTTGTCATTCTCTTGGGATGAAGTGCACATTAGGACCCTAAATCTGTTTGATCAGAGAGAGCTAGGGTGATTCCCTATTGCTTTGCCACCATATTTTGGGCCCCGTCCTGTGAGACTCTTATCTCCAATTAACTACCAAAAGACAAGAAAATCCTCAGGAACAATGCCCAGGCCCTGAGTTCAAACCCTAGGACCAGCACAAGAGGAAGGAGGAGGAGGGGGAAGAGGAAGAGGAGGAGGAGGAGGAAGAGGAAAAGGAGGACGAGAAGAAGAAGGAGGAGGAGGAAGATGAAGCAGCTTGTTAAGACATAATAGAAAAGATCACCACACAAGCCAAATGAATCCCTTTTGGGAGAACCCAGACAAATACCCAACCTCAGCAGCAGTGTGAGTGATGGTCAGAGTGCTTGTGGCTCTCTGTGTGACATCAGAGTGCTCTTTGTGACTTTAGTTAAGTTCCTTAACTTCTCTGAACTGCAATTTCATGTCTGACAAATGGAGATACTAGGAAGTGTCAGCTCCAAGAGGGACTGAGCACAGAATGAGACAGCATCTGCAAGACAGTGGAACAGAGTGAAGCATGGCCTTTGTCTGGGATTCACTGCATGGCTGCCCTGCTCTCTGGCTCTGACTTGGCTGTTGGCTGGGGAGGACACTAGTCAGAACCACCACAGGATCTGATAGGAATGCTATACTAGGCACATGTGGTAATTGCCCGTAGGGAGCATCTCTTGAGTTTTTCTTTGGAGATTCCTCCCCTGGCCACTCTACCTACCCATCTCCCTACCCAGTTGGCATTTGCTCCTTACAATCTGACCCTTACCTTCCTGGCACTTTCAAGTAGTTACTGAAAGTGTTTGCTGATTGACTGCTATCCTCTCCCCAGGACTGACTGGGCACCCAGTGGGGTCAGGGATTGTTTGCTCCATGTGCAGTTCCTCACACAAAATGGGCATTCACCATTTGGGGTCAAAGGAGACTGAATAAAACAAAATACTGTTGTATCTCAACCTAGGGACTGATGGTAAGATAAACATTTTGGAAGCTGGAGGTGAACACAACCTTTTGAAGATGAATCTGGATTGGGGTGTGGCTCAGTGTATAACAGCAAGAGGGTGACTTCCAAATCAGATTCTCACATCCTCAGCCACACACGGAGGGTGAGCTGTCTGCTCACTTCAATCCCAGGAGATGCTCACTTCTCTCTGTGACAGCCAATCAGGGGCAGGCAGAGGCCAGGGCCTCGGGACTGCCTCCTCATAGGACCCAGGTCATGGAGATTGGGTCTCGGCCTTCTCCATGAAGGAGGGCTGAGGCTGGACTTGAGGATAGCGTGATATGTCCATCCCTGGCAGCTGGAGGAAGGCAGACAGGGAGGGCTTCCTGGAAGAGGTGCCAGGTATATCGTGAGAGAAGTAGTGTGGTCCTGGAGTTGGCGACACCAATTGAAAGCTGGTGGAAACACAGGCCTGGCCCTGAGATCAACCACAGCAAGGCTCAGTGTGTCCTGGCCCCATGCCACATGGTTGTCTGGAGAACCCCACCCTCCCTCCTTTCTCATCATCTGGGGACCAGTCACAGCCCCTCTCTTTCCCAACGGGATGTTCCAGAGAGATCAGGCCATGGGGAGGAGATTGACTCATGGAGGATTAGAAGTGCTCAAAGGTTCCCGGAGGATGGAGGATGGCTGATGTTTACAAATGCACAGGAGGAAGCTAGGTGGAGAGAGTCCAGCCCTGGGGATGACGGGCTCAGAAAGACAGTGTACACACACACACACACACACACACACACACACACACTTGTGCACACAAACAAGGCTCACAGGTGTGTACTGTAGGCACTTACTCACTGGGAACCTATGAACCCATGGTGTATCTTTTAGGGTGCATGTTCTTGGGGCTTTTCAGGGAAGATCTGCCTACTTATACATATGGCATGTAGACACTGTGTGCATAAGATGGTACTTACATTCAGACTTGGCATCAGGGCCCACATGTGCCTGCCACACCCATAAGACAGGTCAGTCTGTGCCTATGGTTTATACAAACATCAGGTGTGTGAATTGAGACACACTGTGTCTGTATATATTTGGGATCTGAAATCAGCCCAGGAAGGAAGACACACCAGATTCAGTGTGGTAAGTTCCCTGACATTTTCACACGGGGAGGGGGGATGAACTGCTCCCTTTCCTCCCACTCCCACCTGAGTGGAGCAGTACTTTATTTACACCAACAGTGGTAAACAATGGCGGTCCCTGCCTGGCAGCAGCTGCATGAATGGGCAGGGTCCCATGGAGAACAGGTGGTGCGTCACCGCCCAGGGAACAATGCATCCCACATGGGACCCAGGCAAGACGGAAGCCCACATCTATAGTAGGAAGCGGCCGCAGTCCAGAGAGGGCCTTCCTAGGGCCAGTGCCGGCACTATCTGGCTTTCCCTGCCACTGTTGAATCACTGAGTCACACCCAGCAAGGACACAGTGCTCCTGGCTGTGTCCTGGAAGCCAAGGAACCCTCTACTCCGCTGGCCTTGGCATGGCCCTTGCCTGACCGCTGGACCTTGTGTTCTGCAGCTTACCAAGTGTCTCCTGGGAGACCCACCCAGAAGTGGGATTATGGGTCAGCTGGGGAAGTGTTTCAACCATGGGTGTGGCCCACAACGAGGCTGCAACATGAGTCTCTTGGGCACAAAGTGACTGCCAACATTCCAGACACTGGCACTATGGGGAAAATGACCACAACTCTGGTCCTTTCTGATGCTCCCGGACTGCATCTCCCAGGGAGAGACCAGCTGCTCTGGGCCTTGCTACTTGTGGGGTGTTGGGTCCAAGGAACAGACAGAGTAATGAAGGAAGGGCAGGTGGGCTTTGAGTGCCATCTAGCCTGGGTTCTGCCTCCACCCTGTTTCCCAGGGGCCTCTCAGCCAGGCACCCCTGCTTTTCCTGATCCCACCTCCCAGTCCTACAAGATGATACCCGGCTCTGAACATTGTTGCCAAATTACATACCAGAGCCTCTTTTTCTGTTACCTATCTTCAGATGTGAACACTTAGTTTTAAGAGCTAGAGTTAAAATAAACCATGTCTTAAAGGGAAAAAAATCCACACATGGGACATTGTGATGTTTGAAATGATTTTTCATGAACCATAAGGCCTTACAGGAATGCCATCCACAGCAGAAACAGATAGAAAAACAACCCGATGGTCTAGATGCCATTTTCCGTCTTTCAACATTTGCAGTCTGGAACATACAGGATATGGCAGGTGACTACATAGATGGTCCAAATGGATGTGATTTTGGTATGTGTGCCCTGCGGGCCCCTTCCACATTGATTCTGACCTTGACCTTGTGACTCCTGTGACCAGTGAGCCAAGGTGAGGGGAGCACTTGCCAGTGGGGATGGGCTGCCCACAGTGCTGTTACCTCTCTATGAGGAACTGGGATTCCCTACTGGGGAGCCCCTCATTGGAGAACCACATCCTGCCCATAGTCACCCTGGTTGCTAGGCAGGGGAGAGGCTAGTGAGGGTCTTTAGCCCAGTGGAGCCTCTGAATGACTGAACTATGAGGCTATCAAGACTGCAACCATGAGCAACTCAATGACTCCATGTCACAGTTCAGGACAGTTAGTTACTCAGCAAAGGTAACTGATACACAGGGTGTAAAAAGAGCAGGAGGCCCTGTGTCCTATACAGGGGTATAGAGAAAGTGTAGGATGCACTCTCCAAGGGTTCCCATTTCCCTTAGTCCCTGTGTCTGTCTGTGCTGTAAGAGGGTATATGGCATGTGACACGACAGACACATGCTTATTTGCTGCCACTACTTAAGGCCTTGTTCTTACATTGATAAGTTTGTATGGCCTCCAAAAGCTGGTACAAATATCCAAATGACCTTGGCAGAAATAATAAAAAGATTCCCACCCCTGCACTGAGTCTGAAACTGCAAAGATCCTGAGGAGGTATTATCCCCGTAAGGAATGGTTAGCAGCACTGGGACTCCAGAATTCTGGAAAGGAGAGTATATGAGGCAAGTAGACGGGTTTGAGAAGAGTCATTAGGGAAATATTCCTCCTTAAAAGGGAGAGTAGCAGGCAGAGGGACTGAGCTCTCAGGTCAGAGGACACCAAGGTCAAAGCCCAACCCTAGACTTGGCTTAGATTGTGCTTTTGAAAAAGATTGCTTAATCTCGGGTGCCTTCGTTTCCAGATTTATAAGAATAAGCACGTGGGACCTCCCAGCAAAGCAGCTGTGAAGTCACAATGGAAAGGTGTTTTGTGTAAATGTCTCCCTTTAAGCCTGGGAGCATGTAGGAAAGGCTCTGCTATTTCTTCAAGGGCTTTGCAAAGATTCAGAGATTCAAGTGGTTTGGACCAAGTACATGTGACAGTGGGCCAAGCTTTCCTGTAAGGGAGGATCCAAGAGAGGAAGAGGCTTCAAGGGGTGGGGCCTATTCTGTCTGTCCAGAGGGCTTGGTTCAAAGGCAGCCACCTACCATAAGAAGTGCTGTAGATCTAGAGGGAACTTTGACTCTGTCAAGAAGACCTCACTGCCATACAGTCTCAACCTTTGATGGCTGACCCAGGACTGTAAGATCAGATACACTCATCAAATGCCTCATGTCCCAAAGGCTAGCCAGAGTGAGGTCCCTGGAACTGCATAGAAGCCTATGTTCAGGCCTGGGAGAGGGGTGCCGAAGCTGGGGCCCTGCCCAAACCCATGTCCTCCCCATTCCCACAGCTCCAGCAATGAGGTCTGGCAAGTCCTGAAAGTACCTGACTATCACGGGACTTCGTTGGTGGTTATCCTTCTTTCCCAGAGCAACTGTGAAATGTGTTTTAAGGAGACTTAAAACAATGGAGATTTCTTCTCCCACAGTCCTGTAAGACACAAGTCTAAAACTGAGCTGTCAGCATGACATAGCTCCCTTAGAGACTGGGCAAGAGCCCTTCCTTGGATCTACCTAGAATCTGGTATGATGTGGGGGTCTCTCCAGGCATCCTTTGGCTTGTAGGTACCTCACTTCATTTTCTACCTCTGTTGTCCATGATGTTCTTCCTGTGTCTGGGCTAAGTGTCCCCCCTCCATTTTTTTTTAAATTTTTTGCCGGTCCTGGGGCTTGTACTCTGGGCATGAGTGCTGTCTCTAAGTTCTTTTTTTGCTCAAGGCTAGCACTCTACCACTTGAGCCACAGATCCACTTTGACCTTTCGTTGGTTAATTAGAGTTAAGAGTGTCATAGACTTTCCTGCTTGGGCTGGCTTCGAACCACAATCCTCAGCTCTCAGCCTTCTGAGTAACTAGAATTACAGGTGTGAGACATTAGCACCTAGCTCATTTTCCCTTTGTATAAGGACAAGGATCCTACCAAATTAACACTCACCCTATTTCCAGAGGATCTACTTATCTTTACTACGTTACATCTGCAGAAACCTCATCTCCAAATAAGATAGCATGCTCTAGAGGCTGACATCTGAGGACTGCTGTTCCAATCCATCCTGGGCAGGAAAGTCTGTGACATTCTCATCTCCAATTAACCAACACAAGATCAAAGTGGAACTGTGCCTCAAGTGGTAGACTCACAAGCGTTGAGGGGAAAAAAAAAAAAAAAAAAAACCTTGGTTAGTACACAGGCCCTAAGTTCAATTCCCAGGACTGGCACATACACACTCACACCAAATGTATTGAGTACTAGGCTCAGTAGCTCAAGCCGGTAATCCTAGGTACTTGGAAGGTAGAGATCAAGAGATTGAGGTTCAAGACCAACCTAAGGAGGAAAAAACAATTTTATGGGATTGATCAGTGTCTGGGCACTATGGTGCTGACCTTTTATCCCAGTGACTCAGGGAAGAACAAATAAGATGATTGAGGTCCAGTCTAGTTTGGGTATAAAGTAAGACCCTATCTTAAAAATAATCAACACAAAGCTAAGTGCTGGTGGTTCAATTCTGTAGAGCTAGTTATTCAGGAGGCTGAGATCTGAGGATTGTAGTTCAAAGCCAGCCCAGGGAGGAAAGTCCATGAGACTTTTATCTCCAATTAACTACCACAAAGTTGAAAGTGGTGCTGTGGCTCAAAGTTGTAAAGCAGTATCCTTGAGCACAAAAGCTCAGGGACAGTGCCCAGGATCTGAGTTCAAGTCCCCAAAATGGCACACATGCACGTGTGCACACATACACGGAATCAACACAAAAAGGGACTGGCAGAGTAGCTCAAGTGGTAGAAAATCTGCTTAGCAAGCCCCAAGACCTTGAGTTCAAATCCCAGCACCACAAAAAATGGATTCAGCATTTCTCTATGGTAAATAAAAGAGTAATATGGCAATAATAAAGAGCTTATTTGCTCCAGGGACCATTCTACAACACTTACATACACTAATGGACTGAAGTCTCTCCATCTCTGTACAGTTTGCTCCTGGAAGGGATTGCTATGAACTGGTAGACTCCTATCCTTTTTAAAAAGTCTTTTGAAAGGTAGACAGGAGGAACAGTTTGGGGAAGGCCCACCTCCGAGGTAAGGGTCGCATTTGGAGGTAGACGTATTGCCCACCTCTAGCTGTGACTGCCCCTCTGCCATGCCAGATGTCTCCAGGAGATGGCCCGTGGTCAGCCTGGAGGCCAGAGATGCCTGTTCAGCTGCCCTCCCCCTTGGACAGGGATTTCACACCCAGGAAAATAATTTCCTGGTAAGGAGATTAGAAGGCATTGCCTGCTCTCAGGAACAGGATGGGGCCGGGTGAGGCAGGACAGGAACAGCGGGAGAGGCAGGGGGGCAGGTGGGGGCTTGGGAGGAAGTGTCACTGTCAATCAGGGCGCTGACCCATCTAATCCAGCCTCCTGCTCTCCTGATCCCAGGGACAGATGCCGGAAAATGGTGCAAACTCAGAGAGCCTGGTCCTTCCCACAGGCTCCTCCATGGAGAGCAGGCTAAATCTTGCCAAGAAATAAGCTGCCCAAAAGGTGCTCTCTGTGGCTCCCCAGTGCTTCTGCTGGGCCTCAGTGCAGTGCTTTGGGCCATAATGCCCAGGACAACAAATGCCATCCAGTCACTGGGGAAGGCATGCTCTGGGGGGAGCTGTGATCAGAGCTGCTGGCAAAAATTGGAAGGCCCTTCATGGTAGGTCTCACCCTGAACTGGTCCCAGACCCATTCATTTATTCAACCAACATTCACTGATCCAACATGAGCTAGGATCAGATGAGCTCATGGTTCCGAAAAGCTGTGCTAGGGAATCACCCAGGATTACCCTCCAAGTCCAGCTGTCAGTCCACCCTCCAGACTGTTAGGGACAAGGCCCCCAGGTAGGCCACCCCCTGAGTTAGAGAGAAGTGGCTGCAAGCCTAGCATATCCTACACTGACCCCCTCAGAGCAAAAAGCCCAGAATGAAATCGACATATTGACACGGAACTACTTCATGCAGGCTGTTTCAACTCAATGAGAGTTGTTCATTCAGTTCACTTATGCCATGAACTGCTCCAGCCCCTGGAGATGCCAACAAAAAAGTGACCTTGGCTTTAAGCACAAGCATCCCTGTGCATAAGTGGAATCCACATGAAGGCCAGCAGTGCTTCAACTTATGATTGTTTTTGTGTGTGTCGGAACTGGGGCCTGAATTCAGGGTCAGGATGGCACTCTTGCTTAGCTGGCACTCTACCACTTAAACCACAACTCCACTTCCAGCTTTTTTCTAATTCGTTGGAAATAAGTTTTTCTGCCCCCCAGACTGGCTTTGAACTATGATCCTTAGATCTCAGCATCATACATAGATAGGATTACAGGCAGTGCCTAGCTAACTTACAACTTCTTATAGGAGGCACACAAAAAATAAGTATTTAGTAGAAATGATACTTAAATTTTTATCTTTCCTGGTCCTTTTTATTGATGCCAGGCTACTCTCAGCCCTTCCCACAATTCCACAATGTGTTGTGTGGCTAAGCCAGCATGTGCAATAGGTGTGTCCATTGTGTTGTCCACTTACATGTTTTCAGATTGTAATGAGTTTATTGGGATACAACCTCATTAAATCAAGGAACATTTGTATTACTGTACATTGAGTTGCATCTTCCCCTCTTGAGACATATTAATAATGTCATGGTATTTGCATATGCTAATAATTTCGTGGTATTTGCGTACTATGGAGCCTTTGGGAGGTGATCAAGTTAAGATGAAGTCACTGGGGTAAACCTTCTTAACAGAATAAGTGCATCTACAGAGACATCTGAGAGCTGTCTGTCTGTCTTTCTCCATACAAAGACTCTCACAGGGAATTAATAGCTATCTAGAAGTCAAGAAAATCTTCTTCTCCAGGTCCGGACTATGCCGACACTCTGATCATGTACTTTGGGTCTCCAGAACTATGAAAAGATCATCTAAGCTGCCTGGTCTATGGTCCAAGAAGGGTAATACGTAGCCTTCTTTCAAAATACTATTGTAAAGACTAAGTGGGAGCATTGCTTGGTATAGAAGAAATACTATGGCAGCTTCCACTGTGAGAATCATTTCTTGTGGAAAGCGAAATAGCTCTGGAGAACAGGGTATCTGCTTCCTCGGCCTTCTTCCATTCCCATTTCCTAGAATCTTTATTCTGTCACTCAGCTGTCACTCATGTTTACTTGGGACCAGTTTGCTCCTGGCCCCAGTTCCCAAGGTGCTCCCAGCAGAGGGAGCCCCCAGGCCCTGACAGCCAGAGAATCGGGATCACTGACCGAACTCAGAGAAACAGGACTCCCTGAAAGATGTGGCCAGAGGACAAACACGACTTTCCTGGGCAAAGTAGTCCTGAAGGCCACTCCAGGCAGAGAGAAGGGAGTGAGAAAAAAGACAAAAACAAAGAACTTCAATGCCAGGGGATTCCTGGGCCCAAAGGAGATTCTCAGCAGGGTCCTGGCAGGTGGTCAGCCCTTTTCAGACTGACACTTTTACCTCCCCAGGTAGGATCAATAGTTGTGCCCACTCCTGCTCCAGCCGATTCACATACAATTATGTGTCATTAGGGTTTTATGGCTCTCAGGAGATCTTATAGTACCCCCAGGCTCCCCATGAGCCTGGGAACTATCTGAGCTGGGCCCTTGTTCTTTCCTGACCCACAGCTCCAGGAAGCTGACTGCCAACCAGGCAACTTCCCAGAAGCTACTCGGAATCCACTCCCCTCAGAATGGCTATAGTTGGGCACAGGAGATTTTGGGGGAGGGAGACATGGATCAGAGGGGATCAGGGCAAGTTTGACTCTTTCAAGTCTGTCTCAGGGCCCAGAACACTACCCTACCAGAGAGTAGAAAACCTGAAAGGCCAGAGAGAAAAGTCTGGTAAAGTCAGGAGAAGGGAAAATGCTTTATAGAAGGCTGTAGATCCTGACTTGGTCTCTTCTGCCCCTTGTACAGGCTACTAGATAAGCAGGTGCCTAACTGGCAGACAAGGATGCTGAGTTCTAAAGAGTTGCTTGTGCAAGGCCACATGGCCAGAGCATGCTACTAAACTCAGTCCGTGTCCCTCGATTGGCTGAGTGCATGGGGTGATCTGGGATTTGAGCAGGCTCTTGTCTGTCTTAGAATAAGAAAAGAATGGACTATGTCTGAATGGAGTGGGATGTGGGCTTCCCTGCTGGGGCAGCAGGGACTCAGGGAGGAGATTCTTGAGTCCTGAGGCAGAAGACCAAGCCAGGGCTTCACAACGCTCCTGTTAATAGGGTCACAGGTATCCAGGGGCTGCCTGGCTCTGGTGTAAGGATGATTTTGAAGTAACACAGTGGCCCCCAGGATGAAACAAAACTAATTCACCCCTTCCCTCACTCCAAGCTCTGTCATTGAACAGCTATGATTTAGGGCAAGGGACTTAGTTTCCTGAAGATTCAGTTTCCCCATCTGCAAATTAGTATTCTCAGGAAGTGGGATCTTCTAACAAGCCATGCCTATCCCCTTTTCTTAGGTCTACCCAGTTATAACAGGGTGTTGAGGCTTTAAATAGATATAGATAAAAAATGACAGGTTCTCAGAAATTGTTTCCCCTCTCATTCTCTGCCATGTTGCCTTCCCTGCCACAGATAGACTATACCAGAGCCATGACATACCAGCAACCAGGAGGGCACCAAGCCAAGCTGTGATGTGGGGCTGGAGGGGCTTCTGGTGTCTTCATTAGCTGGTGTTGTCACTGGAAAGGATTCTTCCCTTTCTTGGCCTCATTTTATCACCAGGAAAGAAGAGGGCTATTACTGAGATCTCTTCTAATTATGAGAAAAATAAATAGTATATAAAGACATCGGGAAAGCGATCTTTCAGTGGCCCTAAAAGAAACCTTATTTCACTAGGTGGGAATCCACTCTCCTTTCTCCCATAGCAATGGATGCCTTGGGCTTTAAGACTATTTCCCAGTTTCCCTTGCTGCATGATGTAGCCACACAACTGCCAGAGAATAGGAACTGATCATTAAAAAATAAAACAGCTGAGAACCCCTACCCTTTCCCTCTCTTCCTCCCTCATTCCTTCCTTTGTCCAGCAAGCTGAGATATGGAGATGATGGCTGAAACATCCATCTGGACATGAGGTATCCTTAAGAATGCAGGCCATACATGGCAGAGTGACAAGCTAGAGCAGCCCTGAGCCACCTACCTCTGGCCTTTCATCTGAGAGAGAATTCACGTTCTATTTGCTTGAACATTGCTATTTTGGCTTCTGTTACTTGCACTTAGTTAACTGATCAAAGACCACATAGTCTACAGAGAAAGTACATGGTATGTCAGAGTCAGAAGCTTGTGAACTTCATGATTACATGTTGCATAACTAGCTGCATGTCATTGAAAAACTACAGAGGACTTCATGCAAGTGTGTGTACACATGTTTAGACATGCTTGTGGTTGTATATGTATGTATGTTCTCTGTGTTAGTATGTTGGAATATGCACACTGGTGTACTAGCATGCAATCCTGTGTGTGTACCTATGTGAGTATTTCAGTGTGGGCATACCTGTGTTGTGCATGGAAATGTGTGCACAACTGATCCTATGTTTGTATGCATGGGTATATGCACCAGTCTCCTAAGGATGCATCCATTTGTAACTGTACGAAGGAAGGCTGCTCCCCCAAAAGCATGATTCAGTCCAGACTTCCTGATCATTATGCTGCTGAATAACACCATCCATTGGTGCTCTCTCCTTCCACCCTTACTGGTCCTTCCCAGCTCACATTGCTTCGTTGTCCTCTGTAAACACCAGCCTCAGGCCACATGTGTGCCCTGCAAAGATAGCAGTGGATAGCAGGGATAGTGATGAGCAGTTCATGTACTAAGGTCATGTTTATACTTCCATTGTCAACAGTGGTCATTATTTATTTGAACCGAGGCCTTTCTCATTTGATGGGCACCACTGCTGTGAGTAAGACCATGCAGAAGTCTTAATAATTTTCATATGGTAGGGAATGCAAGTGGGGAAGGCTGAGGCTCCCTGCAGTGGTCAAGAGGGGGGTGTCCAGTAGGGGCTGCTGGCACTACATCACACATAAGAAAACTCAGCCTGGAGATAGAAAGGGGTGGCCAACAAGCACCTGGTGGCCTCAGACTAGCTCCAGCTTCTTGGCCCAGACAGATGATCTCCCAGGATAGTAAGGGAATTTGCAGATGTGAACTCAGACCCTCTGTCAGGAATTTGGAGAAATCATGAAGCGCTGAGGACTGGCTACACAACCAACCAAATCTGTCATTTCCCAAACAGGAAGCAAGCACATTTTTAGCAACTGCAGCTGGTAGGAGGCAGCGTGGTATTGGGAAAAGACAACAGAGTTAGGAATTAGAAAGAAGTGGGATAGAATCTTTTGGCTGGTGTGACATTGTAGAAGATCTTAACCCCTACCTTCTTGATCTATGAAATGGGATAGTACTAAGTACCACTGAGGCTGACGAGGCTCATGTGGGATAACAAAGGTAATAAGAGAGCCAAGTAAATGCATTACTGTGTTCTCCCCTTCACTGTGGAGAATTTGAAGAGCCTTGGAAGGAACTCATTCCTCCCCCAGCAGACTGTGACAAGCTCATCTCTCCCCTTCTCCAGGGACATGCAAGTTTCCAAGGTCAGAGGAAGTGGTCAACAGGAAGGATGTAGATTTTGAGCCACTATTTGCCAAAGTCTGTCCTGGGATCAGTGACCCCATCCACCTGGACGAGGGCTCCACTGGGTTCATGGAGGAAGTCCACAAGCGCTGAGGGACGTGAAACAGGTCACTGGACTTTCAACTGGTTAAACAATTATATTCAAAGAGGAATGACCGCTGGTCTCATCTCAACCTGGCAGAGGTCTCCTGCAGAGTGACATAGAGCTCAGGGACTGTCAGCTGTTCCTGAAGCATTATTGCCAATACACTCGATAAAGACCCAGAAAATATTCAGATGACAGAAAGAGAAACTAAGCAAGAAGCAAACATTCCAAGGCTTTGTCTAAATTCGCTTTGGCCTAATCCTCACAAGCCTCCTAGGAGGCAGGGACATTTGATCATTTTTGTTTGACACTGGAGGATGCTGACTAAGTGACTCGCCTAAGGCCATGGGTTGAGAGGCAGTAGAGCCAGAATTTGGATGGCAGCCCCACAGAACGCACCCTCAAATTGCCTGTGAAACATCAGCTTCTTTTGTGTACCCCCAACTTTCCAGAGCTGGAGAAAGCCTGGAGGGTACATCTGACAACTTTGCTCATTCCTTCATTCAACTATCTAGCTACATCTCAAAAGTGCCAAGCACATGCTAGATTTGTTGATATGATAGTAAAGAAAGGATGTAAGAGATTCTTACCCTTACAGTTCCAGAAGAGAGGAGGGCTCTAGGGACCTCAACAGCTAAACAATACACCTGTGAATTAATGAGATAACTTTAGAAAAGGATAACATAGCCAAAATATATCTTGACTTCTAGGCACTGTTCTAGGCACTATCATAATTCCTACTTTACAGATGAGGCAGAGAGAGCTTCATGTGGCTCCTGCTGCAAGGTAGCTAAATCTGGACAGCACTGTCCTAGTGAGCCAAAAAGACACAAGGGAAGACCCACTCTGTGGAGTGACATCAAACCTGAAGGAGGAGCCCGGATCCAGGTGCAAGTTGGAAGGGACAGCAAGTGCTCAAAACAGGAGGTGGGAACTGGCCATACAGGATGAGCTCCATCTTTCTGTGGAAAGATGCCTGGCGTGACTGGACCCAAAGGAGCCCACAGTCAGGGTCAAGGTCAGGCCCAGGATTCAGAAACTTTGTAGGTCATGGCCAAGAGTTTGGATTCTTTTCCAAGCAGGAACTCATATAGAAGGGTAGAACATGAAGCACGTTGCTTATAACCTGAGCCAACCCCTCTGGCCAGCCCCTCAGCTTGATGCTACTGGCCTTTCCTGGGACTTCCTCACTCTCCCACCTGCCTTCCGAAGTTCAAAACTTCCTCAGGTCTACAGGGATCCAAGTCCTGGAACCTGGCCTGGTCCACTGGGCAATCCCTAGTTCTTGAGCGGAGACCTATAGGTCCCAACCCATAGCTCAGGGGCTCCAGTGGAGACCCAAAGGCCTACTTGATTGGTCAAATCAAGAGCCAAACACATCAAGGGAGGTTCAGAAAATATTTCAGAGGAGCCAGGGAGGAGGGGGGCCTAGAAAGAAGGTGAAATTTGAGTGTGAGCTAGGAGGAGGGCCAGCAGAGAGGTAAAAATTGGGGGAGGATGGGAACAGAGGTGGGTGGGAGGTGAGAAGAAGGCAGAGCTGGGAAGAATGGAGTGGGGGGAGAGAGAGGTGGGAGAACTGAAGAGCAAAGGTGAGCCAAGGAGTAGGGAGAATCAGGGAGCACCCAGCTCTGCCTCAGAATGCCACACTTCTGTGGCAGACAGAGATTAGTTAATGGGAAATAGCACATGGTGTGACCTGTGCGTTGACAGTGGTCACCAGTAAATGTTGAGGGAAAACATGGACAAATCCTGGGGGTCATCCTGAAGGAGGTGACTATGGAATGAAGCTTCCAGAAACCATAGAAGCTCAGTAGCCACTGTAGAAGGCTGAAAGACACATGTTCCAGCTGCACTACCCCCAAGGTGGGCAGACAGAATAATGGAAAGGAAAAGGGCCTCTTGGGGATACAACTTAGGGGTTCCCCTGCAATTTAGAGGGCTATAGGGTCCTTCAGCTATGATGGCACCTGCACAAATGACTAAGCCAAGCGCCCAAACCAGAGTTGCTTTGTCATTATTAAAAAAATACTTCCCATTAAAACTTTTATTGGACAGATCATCACTGTATCTGAATCACCACAGTGGCATCATTGTAAGACATTTCAACATCACGTTTGTCAACCAAAGAAAAGCAAGAGTAGTGAATTTCTTTAGATCCAGCTTTAACTGATGTAAGGTGGCTTTCAGTTTGGGCCAACAATCTGTGTGAATTCGTGTTTGCTATGGAAGGGGGTGATGGAGGGTTGAAAGGACCTCTTATTAAAAACCTTTGATCAGTGTCCTGCGTTTGGAAATGTACCATTGTGATGTAAGTTGTCACCACTGGAAAACTTTGTGATGCTATGCAGAATCTCTCTGTACTATTTTTTTACAACTGTGTGTGTGAGTCTATAATTATTTTGAATTTTAAAAAATTAAAAACAAACAAAAACGCCTTGCTTTAGAATGGCATGGAGCCAGCTGAAGCATCAAATTTGATACAAAACCAAGTTTGATTCATGAAAACAGCTGTTTCTTATTCAAGAGGTTTTTTTTTTTTTGAAAGATTGCTTGTAGAAGCTTCTATCAATTTGTGGTTTATTAAGCTTTCCATACATTTTATTTTTATTTTCTTAGCTTTTTTTTTTCTGTGCTGGTACTAGGGCTTAAACTCCAGAGCCTGGGCACTGTCCCTTAACCTTTTTCACTCAAGGGTAGCTTTCTACCACTAGACCCACAACTCCACTTCTGACCTTTTGCTGGCTAATTGGAGATGAGAATCTCACAGATTTTTTTTTCTGTCTGGGCTGGTTTGGAATTATAATCCTCAGATCCTCAAACTCCTGAGTAGCTAGGATTACAGGCGTGAGCCACTGACACCCAGCTCTTAGCACAGTTTTATAAAGGAAATTAAAATGTCATCTTTCCTGGCCAGTGCCCCATTGAAGTTATCCCAAAGCATTGACTACATTGCCCATTTTCCACATGCACTGCATCATGACAAAGGCCGAGGGCTGCTGCACTTGGCTTGGGGGTGGGGGAGGGACTTTTGTGGGGTAGAGGTGTAAGTGAAGGTGGATAGGGTTTGGAGAGGGTGGAGCTGGGGCTGCAGAGAGCAGGAGTTGCTAGAGGCCAGCAGGGACAGCTGAGGTGGAGCGCCTACCGCTCTGGATACTATGCTGAGCAGTGAACTGCCCTAGCTAAAAGCGAGGGGTCTGCAGAGACCTGGCACACCCTTGCCTATAAAAGAGGGCCACACGGAGGCTACCTCTCAAGCTCAGCATTCAGGCAAGACCTGGGGAGTCTGGAGCCTGAGATAGAACCCAGCTTGCACCCATCTGAAGAGAATCACCCTTTCACCTCCCTGGAACCACACTGACGATGGTGACACCCAGAGGCATTTGAGCAGTGCTCTCCCTAGGGGCCCCAGTTGGGACCACACAGCACTTCCTACCCTTCCTGCTGACTCTCTGGGGCACGTGGCCTTAGCACACCGGTACAAGGCCAGTTGGGAAACTCAGGACACCCCATAGGCCCTGGCCAGGGTTCTTGCCAGGCCAGCCTGTGAATTTGAGGGACAACAAGAACATGTCTGTCTGGTCCCTCCCCAAGCTTCACCCAAGCCTGGTCTCAATGGAAACATTATGACAATTTAATTACCTTTCACAAACCCAGCCTGAGAAACCCCATTCCTTGGCCAGCATGCCAGGTTCAAACTGCGCCAGGGGTGAGCGGAAGCTGTGCTCCCCCAGGGGTGAGCGAACAGCCCCCAGGAGCTGCACACCCTTTAATGAGGCTTCCAAGTGACCCCCGGGCCCCCAAGCCCACATGGGGCCCGAGCAGGTCCTCCCCAGCCACACACGGCAGACCCTAGAGTCAGGCCAGCTCACAGGTTTTTGTTTGGAACATCGTGAGGTTTCCCCCCCCCTTCCTTTCTTTCTTCCTTCCTTTCTTTCTCCTTCTTCTTTTTTTTTAATAAAACGAGTGATAAAGGGTCCTGCCAGGAACCATTGTCTTCCAAAGTCTAAAGTGTTTGAAATTAATTTATCCGCTTAGGATGGTGTATAAATTTCTCATTACGAGTGTCAGTGATCAACAAGAAACCATTCCAAGAAATGTCTCGGGCCCTTGCCAAGCCCCAGGCCCTGGGTCCCTCGCAGAGCCGATGCCCGCCACAAAGGGCTTCACACAGTCAGGAGCGTTAACTATGCATGCTTTCCCGTTGCCCGGGCTCAGCCAAATGCCCTGTGAGAATGACACGTCCACACCCGGTTTTATTATTCTGCACAGATGCCGGCTTGTTGTGTGTTTCCAGCTTGGAGAGCATAATGTAGGGTGTTAGGGGGTTTTGTTGTTGTGTTGGGCATGTGCGTTTATACTTTCCCGTCCCTCACCCCTTCTTTGGGTGATCCACCCCCTGAGTCCCCCAAAAGGCAAGAGGAAGTAGGGGACAGGCCCTGAAGGTTCTTGGAAGGGCCAGGGATACAGTGGGGGAGGGGATTAAATGAATGGAATCTCTTTGAGGTGTGTGTTGGGGGGGGGGTGTTAAAACCAAAGAGAGGAAAGGGAAGGGGAGGGGGAGGTTAAGCCCTGGGAAAAAATGGCACCCCAGCCTTGGCTGGGTCTGACTGCCAGCTACCAGGGGCGGGTGGCAAGCAGAGAGAGTGAGCCTTGCTTCTGCAGCCCTGGAGCCCCTGCACCTGGCCCCGCCTTCAAGGCTGTTCCCAAAAGGCTCAGCTTCAAGAAAGGGGCCCTCAGGACCCTCCTGCCATGTGTCACCCTTTAATTCCCACATGAAAATGGAAACCTGAGACCACAGGGCTGAATAGGTGCCGTGGGTACAGTACTGGGACCCAGCTCCTGTGGCGGCTGAGTCCTCAGCCTTCTCTACTGGAGCCGTGGCAGTGTTCCCTCTCTTACTGTAAAGCCCATCCTGTAGCCCCAGTGAGATGCTCTGCACCCTTCTACCTGCTCAGGGCTCTCTCCCTGGACTTCAAGCTCAGGCACCCCGGAAAAGGTGTCCTCCAGCTCAAAGAACACAGCCAAGGAAAACATGGAACCAGCCCCCAGGTCCTCGGATGGTGCCTGCTGGCTCTGGCCATGGCTTGAAGAGTGTGGCTTTTCCAGGGTCACTGAGGTAAAGACAAATCTGAGATTTTTAAAGGGTAATGCAGGAAGCTGGCCCAGAGCCTGGAGATCCCATCTGAGCCCCACCTTTGTTACCTTCTCCCTGTGGGACCCAGGCTCAGTCCTCTGACTTCTAATACTCTCTTCTAAACCTGAAGGGCTGAGGCCAGGGTGTCCTGGCCCCCAACTTTGGTCTCTAGGATAGGGTGGGACACACAGACAGTACTGAGCAGAGGTACTGTCAAAACTGCTACAGAATCCTTAGCTCAGGCAGGCTGGGTGACCTAGGCTGGGTACTGAAGAAGAGAGCGCACAGTGAATGGTATTACCTGTGGTCTTCCCCCAGTCCCTGACATATGCTTGGTCTCTTTTTGAATATTCAGCCTTCTTCAGGACTGGGCATGCTCAGATTCTGGGACCACTCAGAAGTGCCAGTCTTGGCTGGCATGCTCATGCCTGGCCTCTGTGCCTGACTGCCCAGGGCAGGGCCTCTGTAGAGTAGCTGATTGGGATGCCTGGCAATCACTGGTCCTGGGCGGTGGGCCAGCCTGCAGCCCCTGCGGAGGTAGCCTCATTAAAGGTCTCATGGTCTAGTGGGCAGAGCATCAGACTGGACATCTGGAGGCTCAGGGCTGTGTCCAGCTTGCTGTTGCTTTGCTGGGTGACCTTAAGCAGATTACTTGGCCTCTCAGTGCCCCATCTGCCCCCTGCCTCCTCCCTGTCTGGCAGGGCTTCTTGGAGGGCATTTTAATGGAGCCTAGATTCTACAGTCCCACGATCTTAGCTATTCCAGCCACGCTAAAGGTAGCCAGCTTTGTCCAGGAAGCCTTCCTCTACCTCCTCTAAAATTGTCTCTGGACCTTGAGAGGCCACCATAGGCCTGGCCTGAAAGTTGATGCTATGTGGGGTCTGAGCAGAAGTTGCAGCTCTGAGAGCAGGAAAGGCTAGGCTATTCAGATGCATTCAGAAAATTCTCCCTTTGCAGATGAAGAAAATAGAAGAGGACAGCCAAGTGGAGGCATTGCTAGGCTGAGAAACTGCTAGTCCATCCTCTGGCCCCTTTTTACTTCTCTCATGAGCTCGTTACTCCAGCCTCTCCTTCCAGACTCAGGCCACAGGATGATTTCTGCAGCATGCACTTCTAACATGGCCATCCCAGTGAGGGCCTCTGGGCATCCTCTTGCCTTCTGGGGGACCCAGGACCTGCACTACCATCCCTACCCACTTCTTTGCAGCCTGTGGTCTTCCTTCACCAGGCACAGCCCAGGCTCTCCACATTAACATAGGAAAGCTCACCAGCCCATGCTGGTCGTGCCACCTAGAAGGTCCTCCTCAGCTTGTCTCATGAGTGAACCGAGTACTCCCATGACTACAGTGACACTCTTCTGCATGTTGCATGCTCTCAGCTGTCCATGGGGACATAGACTGGGATCGCTGCTTACCTGCTCTCCTGCAGGGCCTTCTTCCCTCCCCAAGGAATCCATAGGGGAGACTCAGGCTTCATGAACAGTAGGCACACAATAGATGTGCCCTTGGCACACCCCTGCATGTGGCTTGGTGTACACCAAGAGGGTAAGACCCAAGAGGAACCATCTCTGCCCTCCTTCCCCCCTCATCATACTCTGAACACCCTTGAATCAAGCACACAATGCTTTGTAGTGGCTCCCCCAGACTCTGCCTGCTGTTTGTGGCCTCCACACTCTAGACCTGCATGGCCAGGAACAACCCACCCACCCCAAGCTCCCCTCCTTTTGCCACCTGGGTCTCAAGTCAATAATAAGAATACTGCTTGCTTACTGCAACCCTCCTTTGGGTTAAGTGCATAATAAAGCTACATATATATATATATATATATACTCTCATATATGTTCATATATATACATATTATATGTATATATTATGTATACACTATATACATAATATATACATATATTACAGCCTTGTACTTTGGTACCTGAAGAAGCTAAGGCTCAGAGATTAAGTGGGTTGGTTGCCTGGGGTCACACAGCTGGCAGAGGCAGAGTTGGGAGCCTAGCCCAAAGCTACAAGACTGTGAAGCTAAATCTCTGGCCTTCACTCATATCTGCTGTCTTTCAAGGCGATTTCTCACAGACATGGCCTCAGTGCGGTTGCTAAAGGTCAAGGAACAATTTCCTAGGTGACTCTTTTCTCTTGGCATTGGTATACAGCCAGTGTTTAGAGCTTGAACCAAAGTGGAATAGGGGGTGGGCTTTCCCACATCAGATGTCAACTACATCAGTATAAGCCCAGAATATACCCGGTAGACATTTCCAGTTAATCTTTCTTCCCATTCTTCTCCATTGTAGCTTGTATTATTCAATTGTATTTTGAATTGATGTCTTAGCCAGCTTGCTGTAAAAAATTCTGAGAAAATCAACTTATAAAGAGGAAAGGTGGTTGAGATCCAAAATGGTGGCAATCTTAGCATCCCCAGTTCTTCCTCTGCTTGGCCAGTCCCAGGTAGAGCGGTCTGTGTCAAGCAGCATGCACAGCAGGGAGGGCTCAGCTTGTATGTGGAAGGCCCTCGCCAGCTGCATCACACTGCTCAGGGTCGGAGTGAGCATGCTTAATGTCTTCCTGAGCTCTTCCACAAAGAACACGAGAGGCAGGAGTTCATTACCCACCTCCATCTTGGTATCAGGACCAAGCCCTTTCCCTGGAGAGATGGCAAGCATACTCTATTCCATAACCCTTATACAAATCTCCTTCCCACTGGCTGTGAAAATGAAGAGACCATAGACCATCACTGAGGCACTTGGGACCACAGTTTTGGCTCGGACCATTCTCTGTGTATGGACCAGAAAAGTACACAGGACCTTAAACTCACCTTCCTTTCTTGTACCAAATGACAATTAAACTGCGTTTCCATCCCTTTGCTTATAGCAGGAGATGGCTTAAATAAATAGTTTAACCATAACAAGAAGAAAAATAAGAGAAACAGTTTGATGGACTTGCAGTTTCAGAGGTTTCTGTCCATGGTCCCTGTTATTCCATGCCTGAGGACAGGCAGGAAGTAGCTGTAGAGCAAAGCTGTTACTTCATGGTGGCTGAGACACAAAAAAAGAAAGAAGAAACTAGGATTTCAATAACAATCTCTGAGAGCACACCCCAGTGACCTAACTTTCTCCCACTAAGCCTCCTAAAGATTCCATCACCCCCTAATAGCACCATAGACTGGAGACAAAGCCTTCAACACATGGCCCTTTGGAGTCCTTTGGAGAAACAAATTGTAACAGGAATGAAAATGAAATGTTGATTAAACTCCCTGGGGCATAGTATATCAATTCTCAAATAGATCTGGAGATTCAATGCAATCCCAACCAGAGTTCTATGTAGACTCTTTAAAAACAAACTGAAGCTGGACACTCACTGGTAGCTCTTGCCTTTAATCCTCACTCCTCTGGAGTCTGAGATCTAGGGATCTCAGATTGAAGCTAGCCCAGGCAGAAAAGTCTGTGTAGCTCTTATCTCCAAGGAAGGAAGGAAGGGAGGGAGGGAGGGAGGGAGGGAGGGAGGGAGGGAGGGAGGGAGGAAGGAGGGAGGAAGGAAGGAAGAAAGAAAGAAAGAAAGAAGAAAAAAGGAAGAAAAAAAGTAAGAGACAGTGGAGCTGTGGCTCAAGTAGTAGATTGCTACTACTTGAGTGGAAAAGCTCAGGGACAGTGTACAGGCCCTGGATTCAAATGCTTAATTTCTACCTCCTCTGCTTCCCTGGAGGCTGCCTGAAACAGGAAGTCAGATCCATCTCCTCCACTGCTGTGGCTGCAATAGCTGCAGAGCCTGGCAGAGAAAATGTCCAAACCACTCAGGTCATTGCAGATGTGTGGCGTGAGCATGAGAAGTGGAGGGAGCCGGCTGCTCAGTTGTACAAGCTAAGTGTGGAGGATGAAGAGCCACCATCAGCCTGAGCCAGATGCATAGTTCTTGCCCCATCCCAACACTCCAGGCAGATCCAGATGTCTCTTCTCCTTGTCTTACTGGTCAGGAGTTTCCTCAGCTCCCTCCATTTCTGGCATAGGAGCTCATGATGTAGATTATGGTCATAATGCTCTGTGCAGAGTCTGTCCCTGTGATCGCTGTCATTTTCCCATTGAGGTTTTTTTTGTATCATTTTCTTGAGGACCTTGGCTTGCTTGGTACACTCACTAAGTGGCATAGCTAAAGCCTTACACCTGTGTAATCTGGATGTCTGCTCATCTTTCTGCAGAGTCCTTAGGTCAACAGGTAGCTCAAAGTGGGAATGGGGAACCAAATTCCTGCTTGGGGCCTGAGTGGGAGTCCCTGGCACTGGCTCCCTTCCCCATCCATTCTGTACTACCTTTCTGATCATTGAATACTCAATATCTGGGGCACTCTACCTTACATGTTGCATGGGACAGGAGAATGCAGAGTAATACTCACTGTGGAACCTCAGCTGATTGTTTCTCATGGACTCAGCCCATGGGGGTCTCAAAAAGGAGTTAACAGCTAGATGCAGGTGGCTAGTGCCCATAATCCTAGCTTTTCAGGAAGGCTAAGTCTGAGAAACTAGGTAGGAAAGTCCATGAGACTCATCTCTAATTAACCAAAAAGCTGGAAGTGGAGATGTGGCTCAATTAGTAGAATGCCAGCCTTGAACAAAAAAAGCTAAGGGACAGTGCTCAAGCCTCAGTTCAAGTCCAGCACTGGGTCTCTCTGTCTCTGTCTCTCTGTCTCTCTTTCTCTGTCTCTCTCTGTGTCTCGGTCTCTCTCTCTCTCTCTCTCTCTCTCTCACTCACACACACACACACACACACACACACACCAGTTAACACCACCTCACAGGGTAGTGTTTAGGCCTAAAGGGAATAGCCATGTGTACCTGGTGTGAAGTCCAGTACACAGCTGGCACTTTATAAATGTGAGGCCTTCTTCTGCCTTTGAACCCCCTGATAGGGTGGGCCGACAAGCATTGAGTTCTTGATAAAGACCCTGCCGGGCCAGGTATTTAAACACATATCCAGATCTCCCAGTCACAATACAGGGTCTCTTGATTTCTGGCAACAGCTACTTTTCTTGCCCCCATACCACTTACAGACAGGGTGTGGTTGGGACTGGGCAGGCTAGGTGCTGATTATACAATCCGCATACCTCTCTTTAGGGCCCAAGAGGAAGCTTGAATTGCAGCCTTGCTGCCCAGTAACACCCTGCTGAGAGGACAGGAGTACAGGTGTCACTAAGAGGATGAACCCTGGGTGAAAACAGAGCTGCACCCCTACCCTTGCCCTGCCAGGCATGAGGCCACTCTGACCCCAGAGAGATCCCCAGAGAGATCGGCATCCCCATTCCACTCCTGGACACAATGACAGGCATATCAAGTCACGGCACGTTCGCCTTATTTGCCAATCTGTTGACTGTGCCCCCCTTGGCCTTCAAGTCCTATTCATTGGGCAGTAAACATGTTACCTAGCAACCAAGTGTCAATATCAACAAAGGCTCGGATGAAGTTGTTAATCTGAGCAAGACTGACAGTGGGGCCAACGCACCCCGTGCCCCGCTCCTCTGAGCATTGTCTAACACTTAGACTAGCCTATGAGGATATCGATGCTCAAAAGACCCCACTCTCCCTCCACTATGAAAATTAAATGAAGTGTGTGTCGCAGGCAGGGAAAAAGCACCAGCCTTGGCCCTCCTGGGGATCTTGCTTGTCTTTTTTCTTTCCTCCTCCCAGTACTGCAGTCCATGGGGTGAAGTGCTTTCCCTGGATTCAGTGACAGCTGCTAATTTCTGGGAACAATGTGGGACACTCTAGGGCCAATCTCAGGCACTTGAGAAGACACGCCTGTCATTTGTTCTGTTGTGGGAGCCCCAGGTGGGGTGAGAAGGGCACAGCTGATTCTGGGATGCAGGTCTGTGCCAGGCAATGCAGTGGATGGACACTGGAGACCAAAGTCGATCTCGTGGCAGGTGCTATGTGGTAGGGGCTGGGTATGGAATCATGGGAGTCAGGGCCGTGCTCCTTTTGCAGCAGAGATAGGTAATCAATGAATACAGAAATGTGCTCACCATGAAGAGTGTGCAGTCATCAGAGGCAGAGCACTGCAGAAAGATAAGGTCCAGAGCATGACTGATATATGTATATATCTCCTGGAGCTACAGAAAGGACACTGTGTCCAGGATGGAGCATGGGGTAGGGCTGAGGACAGGACCTGCTGGGACTTGGGGCCATGTCCCAAAAGGCCAGGGAGGCTGTGGCCAGGAACTTCTAGGGAGTTCTCTCTAAAGGGAGAGGCAAACAGTACAGAGTTGTCATGGTGTGGGCTTTGTCTGGCTGCACTGTGGTGGCTATAGGGAGAGAAGAACACAGGGGCCCAGGTGAGGCTGGGGAAGCCAGGCAAGAGCCTATAGCCCAAAATGGATGAAGGGGCTGATGCCTCCCAAAGGCCTCGCCTGAAGCCATTAGAGGAACAAGGTGGGTATCACCCAACCTGGATGGACCTGAGAGTCAGGAATCCAAAGCCAGATCCAGGGCTGAGTGCTAGGCCGGGCCTCAGCTCTACTCTGCGTCTTGAGGAGGATATCTTCCCTTTAAAGGCCTGGGTTCTTCCTTTAGTGGAAAGCTCCATATTGGATCTGTCTACCCTGCAGCAATGGTGGGAGAACAGGCAGCACTAGGAGATGGAAAGAACATGGATTTGGATCAGAATGGGGTTCTAAGCTTAACTATTCCTTAATATCTGTGTGATCTTGTATGACTCACATCACAACCCTAGGCCTCTTGAAGAAATGCTTCTGAAGCACCTCTGGTGATGTTCAGTGGCTTTTTAATTTTTTGGCTGGGGTATGTTTCTTAGTATTGGCACTTTCCTAGGTCCAGGGAGAGCCAGACTTTGCTCTTTCAGGAGAAAGAGGTAACTACAGTTGGTGTGGGTCATCTCCTTGGGTAGGTTTGGCAGCCCAGCTCCAAGTGAAGACACTGGCAGGGACACTGTTGGGGAGGACAGAAAGGATCATGAGCCAGGATTGAAGAGCCAGGCTCTGGGAGGCTCTTGCCTATGTATGAAGTGATCCTGGGCAAGTATGTCCTTCTCTGGTTCTGGATTTCACCATCAGGAAAGGATTGAGATTGTTTCCATCCTCTGGACATAGGAGTAGGGAAAACATGTGACGGTGAACCCCATGGCCACATAGTCTCCACTATCCAACCTACTGGGAGAGACTTCACCATGCCTGCAGTGGACCGAAGGCTACCCTGAGAGTTAATGCAGTGGCAGATGCTAGGCTGAGCTTTATTCACCTGGAAAGGACTAAAGGGCACAGGTGACAAAAGGGGGGGAGCTTCAAAGCCACAGTCCATCTTCCTACTCTCAGGGCTTTCTCACTGAACCTGTGTGCACAAAGACAATACCAAAGTCAGAAGGTCATCCTTCTTCCCACCCTAGGTGTAAGCTGTCCCCTACTGGCTGCAGGGGCACCTCTGCCCTTCACCTTGACCTACCCCATCCCCTACCCTCTATTCTATTTCCTTCCCTGACTGACTGTGGGGTTGGAGCTTCATTAGCTGTATCTGCAGATACATAGTGATTAGATAAGTACTGTATATCTCTTACACTGGAACATGGGTATGTGTTCAACAAATATTAGACACTGGACTGCATTTTAACTTACTTTTCCACTCTTCAACACCAAGTTCATTCTATTGGTGCGGGCCTTTAGAAAACATTGAGGCCTCTTGGGAAGATGTTCTGAATAGAGCATGGCCTCCCTTCCATAGCTTTCTTATCAAAAGTCCATGATCTATCCTAGCACTGGTGGCTCATGACTATAGTCCTAGATATTCAGGACTCCAAGATCTGAGAACTGCTGTTCAAAGACTTTTATCTCCAATTAATTAGAAAAAAAACTAGAAGTGGGGCTGGGGATATAGCCTAGTGGCAAGAGTGCCTGCCTTGGATACACGAGGCCCTAGGTTCGATTCCCCAGCACCACATATGCAGAAAACGGCCAGAAGTGGCGCTGTGGCTCAAGTGGCAGAGTGCTAGCCTTGAGCGGGAAGAAGCCAGGGACAGTGCTCAGGCCCTGAGTCCAAGGCCCAGGACTGGCCAAAAAAAAAAAAAAAAACTAGAAGTGGAGCGTCAATTCAAGTGGTAGAGCACCAGCTTGAGCAAAGAGGCTAACAGAGAGCACAAGGCCCTAAGTTCAACTTCCCAGCACAAAGAAAGGAAAAAAGGAAAGGAAAGGAAAGGAAGGAAGGAAGGAAGGAAGGGGAGGGAGGGAGGGAGGGAGGGAGGGAGGGAGGGAGGGAGGGAGGGAGGGAGGGAGGGAGGAAGGAAGGAAGGAAGGAAGGAAGGAAGGAAGGAAGGAAGGAAGGAAGGAAGGAAGGAAGGAAGGAAGGAAGGGTTTATAATCTGAATTGGAATACAAGGAAACATAAGCTAGACCAACATGGAGAGTTTCCATAAAATATCTGTCCCGGGAGTCTTGAAGTGTGTCAAGGTATGGCAGACAAGAAAGGCTAGAGGCCTACCCTAGGATAAAAGGCTCTAGGAATCAGGACTACCAAGTACAAAGTGAGCTCCTATGTTGACTCTTGGAACAGAAAATGGATGTGAATGGAAACTTGCAAAGCCTATGGTAACAAATTGGTAAAACAAAGGACAAAGGGTGAGCCAATGCAACAGTAATACTCACAAGACACTATGTTGGAATGAACTTTACAACTTTGGAAGGGGAGGGGAGTCGGGGGAAAAAAAGTAGGAGAAAATGTGGGAAGGGGTAACACTGTTCGACAAGAAATGTATCCCATTAACTTATTTATGTAACTGTAACCTCTCTACACATGAGCTTTACAATAAAATAAAATATTATTTTTTTTAAATCCAAGGAAGCCTATGGATTAAAGTTACCAGGTTGTGTCTGGGTCAAATCCTGGTTGGGCTGATATTGTCATGAGGGAATAAGACATTCATATCAAAGAAGCTGCATGGAAGGAAAGAAGGATCTACAAGGATTATTTTTTAAACTTTTTCAAGTCTGAAATTATCTTAATATTAAAAGTGTAGCTGGGAACAGGTGGCACATACCTGTTATCCTAGCTACTCAGGAGGTTAAGATCTGAGGATCATGGTTTGAAGCCAACCCAGACAGAAAAGCCCATGAGACTCTCATCTCCAATCAACTCATCCCTGATTAATCAGAAAACAGAAAGCGGAGCAATGGCTGAAGTGCTAGAGCACTAGCCTTGAGTAAAAAAGCTCAGGGAGGCCAGGCACCTGTAGCTCATGCCTTGAATCCTAGCTACTCAGGAGGATGAGATCTGAAAATTGCAGGTTTAAGGCCAGCCTCGGCAGGAAAGTCCATGAGACTCTTATTTACAATTAACCACCAGAAAATAGGAAGCGGAGCTGTGGCTTAAAGTGGTAGGGTACCAGCCAGGAATAACATTTCTTTAAACTTTTAAAAATAGGATTAACAATAGTACCCACCTTATAGATAATTTGTGGAAAAAATTAATAGACATAGCCAGACACTGGTAGGTCATACCTATAATCCTAGCTACTCAGGAGGCTGAGATCTGAGGATTGTAGATTGAAGCCTGCTAGGACAGAAAAATCTGTGAGACTCTTTTTTTTTTTTTTTTTTTAGGCCAGTCCTGGGGCTTGAACTCAGGGCCTGAGCACTGTCCCTGGCTTCTTTTTGCTCAAGGCTAGCACTCTGCCACTTGAGCCACAGCGCCACTTCCGGCCATTTTCTGTATATGTGGTGCTAGGGAATTGAACCCAGGGTCTCATGTATACGAGGCAAGCACTCTTGCCACTAGGCCATATCCCCAGCCCATCTGTGAGACTCTTATCTCCAATTAACCAGTAAGAAGCCAGAAGTGGAAATGTGGCTCAAGTGGTAAAGTACCAGCCTTGAGTTTAAAAACCTGAGGAAGTTCAAGGACCTTGAGTTCAAGCCCCAATACCAGGGGAAAAAACAAATAGTAGAAATAAATAAAGCAAGGAAGGGAAGCAAGGGCAGGTATCCTGAAGGCCTCCATAGGTATCCATTGTCACAGCTGTGGTCTTGTAGAAACACATCTGTAGCTTGACCATGGAGGTACAGGTCCCTTTCTTCAAAGAGCCACCTCTGTATGTTGAGTGGACAGCTGGAGATCAGCCCTGGTCTCCCAGCTTGTACACTGTGGGGTGGGGGTGGGGGAGGAGGATGAAGCCAAGCCCAGTCCTTGATTCTCCTGGAGCAGTGGCAGACATAAATTGATTCAGCATACAAGCCAGAGTGAAGGAGCATACAACCATGAGGACTGTGGTGGGACATCTCCAATAAACACCTTGTAACCTCTGCTGTGGAGACAGCAGCCACTTTGACCTGCCCTATGGAGAATGGCAAAGAATTAGGCAAGGAGGGGGGAATGAGGGATGAGGTAACAAACAGTACAAGAAATGTATCCAATGCCTAATGTATGAAACTGTAACCTCTCTGTAATTCAGTTTGATTATATATATATATATATAGGCAAGGAGACGCAGGAGCATCCAAGCTGGAGGCAGTATCTTGAAGGCCTGAGGTAGAGTGAGTAAATGCCTGATGACAGGGATTCATGGCCCATGTGACTATAGCACAGCGCTTTGAGAAGACACAGCAGAGATGGGGACTTATCTGCTGTCACTAGACAGTCTAGGGGCAAAGTTGAGCCACTTCCCCCTTCAATCCTCTGACCTTTGCAACTCATCATATTTTGGGGTACATTGCCACTTTCCCCAATGCTGCAGAATTTGTTTGAAAGAGTCCATTCTTGAGAATACTTGTACAAGTAAATCAAGTTTGCACCTAGCATTTCTTTCTTCGGGAGGTGTTATCCAAGGGGGGTTGAACTCAGACCCTCCTACTCTTCCTTAGCTTTTTCAGTTCAAGACTGGTGCTCTACCATTTGAGTCACACCTCTTCGTCTAGCTTTTTGCTGGTTAATTGGAAATAAGCCTTGAGAGAGGAGGCTATTGGACTAACAAAGAGTCTCACTGACTTTCCTACCCAGGCTGGCCTCAGATCTCGGCTTCTTGAGTAGCTAGGAATACAGCATGAGCCACTGGTACTCAGTGAAATTTGTTTTATGAAGAAAATCTGTGTATATTCCAGTTCTGTTGGGTGAAAACTGTTAGTCTTGGGACTGAAATTGAACCACCATCATTAAGAAGAAAAGCCTCTGGGCTCTTCTTCACTGAGCAGTAAGTCATGTTGCAGGCACCGCATGCCAGTCTGTGGGCACTGCCTAGGAAGAGTACAACATAGTTGAGTCTTCACCACTAACCCATGAGGAGAGCAAGGTACTTTGGCCCCCATGTCATGGTCTGGACCAGGGATTCAGGCCAGAGGGCTCTCCACATCCAGGCTGATGATGAAAGGGATAGAAGGCAAAGAAGGGATGAGAAAAGGAAGGAGAGAAAGGAGAATCAAATCTATGGCCAGACATTTGAGGCCTGTTCACAAGTTCTGTATACCTTGTCTTCCTAATTAGGAAAATGAAGATGCAGAGATTTCCCTCTGCAGGATGGTAATGCACATCCAGAATAATATTTGTCCCAGTATCTGACACATAGAAGACCCTTACTAACTCAAAGTCCTCCTCTCCTCTCATCCTTGGATAGGGATGCTTGACAAATACAGTTAAGGGAAGCAGACTCCAGGTTCTAGCCAATGCCATTTACTATGGCTTTTGTGCTAACTCCCTTCCCAGCCACCTTCCCGTGGGCTACCATCACAATGACTATGATGGTGGCACCTACTCATGTGACACTCTTACAGCATCTGCCACATGTCAGTCACAGACCCAGGACTCACAGGTGTTAGCTCATTTATTCTTCAAAACCAACCTATAAAATGGCTGCCAATATCTCCCTGAAGCTCTAGGAATGAATGGTGAGGTGCCATTCAAACCCAGGAAGTGTAACTCCAAGTGGACCTTCTCCTAAAAAAAATGTTCCTGGGCTAAGTCTGAGGATCACTGTTCAAACCCAGCCTGGGCAGAAAAAACTGAGTCATTTTTATATCTATTCAACTAGCAAAACACTGGAAGCAGAGATATAGTTCAAACTGTAGACTGCCAGCCAGGAGCAAAAAGCTAAGCAAGAACAGGAGGCTTTGATTTCAAACCTTAGTAAATACACACACACACACACACACACACACACACACACACACACACACACACACAAAGGAAGGAAAGAAAGAGAGGGAGGAAGGGAGAAAGGGAGGGAGGGAGGGAGGGAAGGAAGGAAGGAAGGAAGGAAGGAAGGAAGGAAGGAAGGAAGGAAGGAAGGAAGGAAGGAAGGAAGGAAGAAAGGAAGGAAGAAAGGAAGGAAGGAAGGAAGGGGAAAAATGAAAGGGAGATAAAAAGAGAAAAATGGGTTCAAGCAGTTACCCATGCCTCCAACAATCACACACACACACACACACACACACACACACACACACACACACACACACTTCTATCCATACTCACAGCCATTTTGCTCTCTCCCAGGGCATATGTAGCATGTGTAGTCTCAGAGCTCCTCTGTACTCCCTTGGGTAAAAACCCCTACTACTTTGTAGAATGATGTTAATATAATTAGAAACCAAGACTATCAGCACAATGAAAAGGATATAAGATAAAATAAGCAAGGTCAAAAGCCTGTAATCATCACTGGAATTGGAAGTATCCATATGAACTCATATGTATTTCCTCTTGCAAAAAGAAAGCAGATATCAGCTAGAGCCACTCAGAGATACATGTGGTATTCAAGACTACTACTTCAGAAGCAATGAACCTTCTAATACAGACTGGAGTCTCTGAGAATTCAGAGCACCATGGAGAAGTAGCTGCTTCCACTGCCAGGGTCAGAAAACTAGAAGATCAACTGGGAGCAGGTGGCTCATGGCTATAATCCTACCTACTACTCAGGAGGCTGAGCTCTCAGGACCATATTTGATGCCAGCCTGGGCAGGAAAGTCCGTGAGACTCTTATTTCCAATTAACAAGCAAAAAGCTGCAAGTGGAGAGATGTAGCTCAAATGGTAGAGCACTAATCCTGAGTGAAAAAGCTTTGACAGCACTCAGGCACTGAGTTCAAGCCTCAGTACCAACATTAAAAATTTTAAAAAAACCTTAGGAGTTGAACTAGATTGTTTCTCATACCAGAAAAACAAAGAAGTTATCCCAAACTTCCAAAGTTGCACCAGGAAGAATCACATCAGAATGCACTGCATTGGCAAAGATGGGACAACTTTATGACAAAAATAACTAATAATAAACTGGGGGAGGAGGAATAAACTGGGGTGCAGCATAATAGAAGGGCACTTGCATAGGTACAGGGCCAGGTACAAGGCCTAAGGTTCTATCCTTAGTACCACACCAGAAACTTAAAGAAAAATAATAATGGTTAACACAGCTTGAAACAAACCAAATATTGAGATTTTAGTGATAATTTTTAAAACTCACTTGTCACTTTTGGAGGTTGCTAGGGAACCAACACATCCTTTCAAAAACTTTTTAAAATTTATTGTTTTAAAATAAGAAAGGATCAAGCATTTATCTTGCATTTCCTGTACTGCCTGAGGCAAGGGAAATAATTAATGTGGAGAGGAGAGCTCTGGAAGAATGGCTCCTAGGAAAGGCAGCAAGAACATGAGGCTGGCACTGCTTGGCAAACCATAATGAAGCCAAGAGCTGTGGATGTGTGCAAAATCTGTGACGTGAGAGGTTGATGGGACATTGCTGACAGTCCATCAATTATTTGTAACTTCACAGAAAGAACCAGAAATGGTGTGCCTCCAATAAGAAGCCGTTGAAGCATATGGCACCATTTCGGAAAGGTTACGGGCATGTTCTGCAGTTAAGAAGGGCTGACGATGAGCTGTTGGTCCCGTGAGAGTATAATGGTGGTGACAAAGTTCTCTGGCCTGGTGACACTGAAGCTCTCACAGCTTCCGAGTGTAAAAAATTACTTGTGTTTGTACTAATTCCAGTGCCAACACACCTACTATGCTACTAGTCGCATGGAACTATTGCATCTAAAATAATGTCTAGTACTTAAATGACCATGAAGAACTATGTTTCAGGTTTCTTTGTTTACATACTGTGCTTTTTGTCAAGATCACAGTGTTCTCCTGCTTATGGAAGTGTTTGCTTTACTTGATGACCTAAGAATGAACGTGTGCTTATAACCTCCACCCAGACCAAGTAATGGAACATAATCAGCTTCTAGAAGCTTCTGTTATGCCCCTTTAAAATTTCTTCCTCAAATATGACTGCTCTCCTGATGCAAAAGATGCTATTTAGTTTTTTTGAGACAGAGTCTACTACATAGCACAGCAGCCTGTCTCAGCCTCCCTAATGTTGGAATCATAGAAGTACAGAGCCATATCCCACTATACTGTCTATGAAACCTATTCCAAACCTAATATGTTACCTGAATTAGAGCTGATAATATGTCCATGAATTTCCCTAAGTAGTAAAAGTATACTATAATATCTACATATGTGCTGTTCCTTTTGTTGTTGAGTAAATGTGTTTCAAAAGTAAAAAAAAAACAAAACAGCGTTTGATATATAAAACAGCATACCATATTATAGGAGAAACAGCCTCACACATTCCATGTTTTCTGGCTCTCTGGTGTGACTGACCTGGACCACATAGATTTGTGTAAGTACAAGCTAAGATGTTCACACCATGGGGATACCACCTTGCCATGCTACAGGGCATGCCTGGATTAAAAATAATAATAATAACTGAATCCAAAGCTGATCAACCTTCTGGGTTTCACTGAAAGTTACATAAAATACAGAGGAAGGGAGACTGGGATGCATATACACAAGGAGATGTGGTCACATCAAGTTGAAACCAGAAGCTCTGAGGAAAAGTGGCCTGCTTTTTTTTTTTTTTTTTTTGCAATAGACAAATGGTCTTTAATGGCAGGATGAGTGTGATGCTGTGATTGTTATATACCAAAGACACTCCGCAGACCCTGCCTGGGTCTGGGTTTGCATGAATGACTTCTATTGTCCAATAAAGAAGTTCCATCTCACATATATTAAATGGTGTTCTGGGCTTCTTCTTAAAAATGTTTTGGTATGATAACACTAGCTTGGTATATTTTAAAAGATATCCCTTATCTTTTAGAGCTAAATTTTTAAAGAGTATTTTAGAGAGTATATGTGTGGGTGAAATAACCCCAAAGGGAAGGCCGAAAGTAGGTAATTATTGAAGCTGAGCAACAAATACAACAGATTCTGGGTTCTCTATTCTTGCATAGGTTTGAAATGTGTGTGTGTGTGTGTGTGTGCATGTGTGCCCGTGGGTATGTGCACACACTTATACTGAGGCTTGAACTCAGGGCTTCATGTTCTGACTCAGCATTTTTGCTTATGACTAGAGCTTCACCACTTGAAACACATCTCCACTTCCAGCTTTTTGCTAGTTAATTGGAGATAAATAAAACCTTGTAGATTTGTTTGCCCAGGCTAACTCTGAACCATGATTCTCAAACCTGTCTCCTTAGTAACTAGAACATAGGTGTGAGGCACTGGTGCTTGGCTATTTAAAAGTCAATTATTTTCAACAAGGACCATGGGTTAATTGGCTCCAGCTGTGCCAGGCTCCAGCCTCCTTTGCTGGAGATGGGGTCATTCACACAGCCCTGCCTGGGCCTCCACATGCCCAACCTGATGATTTGTGATGGGGTAGGAAGACAATGAGAGAAGCCTTAGTAGACTGCTAATGCCTGATTTGAGCCCTAAAAAAAAATGTCTCCCAATGGGAGGATTTATTGGATTTAGGGAAGGGAGACTGGCAGAGCAGGGACACACCAGAAAAATGATATTCCTGAGGCCTGGGAAAGGACTAGATATAGATGTGATACAAGTTGACTCAGAGAGGCAAACTGATGCTAAAGGTGTTTGCTGCTGGACTGAGATACATCAAAGAGAGCAAGTCAGGACAGGTAAGATAGAACAGGAGCCCTGTCACCCAGTAACTTATGGACCACTCCCATCACCACATTGCCTTCCCTGGCACTAAGAGTGTTCAGTGCATACACCGCGAAAGCTCTTTCTTCACCCCTACAAGATACCAATGAAAACAGGGATAGATGCCTGTTGTCTTCATAATAAAGCTGCAAGTTCTTCCTGAGGGCTGGGAACGGCTCTGTTGTCTTCCAGGTAGAGACAGTCAGAGGTGCTGATAGTTAAAAATAAGTTACAATGTAGCAAGGCACCTGTGGCTCACATCTGTTATCCTAGACACTCAGGAGGCTGAGATCTGAGGGTGGCAATTGGAAGCCAGCCCCAGCAGGAAAGTCCCATGAGATTCTGATCTCCAACCAACTACCAAAAAAATCCAGAAGCTGGGCTGTGGCTCAAGCAGTAGAGCATTAGCCTTGTGCACAAAAGTTCAAGGACAGCATCCAGGCCCTAAATTTAAGCCCGAAGACCAGTACAAAAAAAAAGGAAAAAAAAAAAAAAAACCTATAATAGCCATGCTCTGGCTAGTAACTAATCAGGAGGTCAAGATCTAGCCTGAGCAGGAAAATTTGATAGACTCTATCTCCAAAATAACTAGTATAAAGCCTGGCTGTAGGCAAGGCTCAAGTGGTAGAGTGCCGGCTTAGGAAGCATGAGACATGAGTTCAAACCCCAATACTGCAATCATTCAATCAATAAAGGGCTATTTTAAGGTACACACTGGTACCCTGTGTCATTCCCAAGAATGCTGATGCTGAACCGCTTCTCATGTGCTGACTTGACAGCCATGAATTTTCTTTGATGAAAGGACTATTCAGACCTGACATTCATTGAAGGATTTATTTGGTTTAGTTTCACATCTTAGAGGGAAAGCATTTGGTCTTTCCATCATTGAGTATGATGTAAGATGTTAGTTTCAGTATGTACTTTCTTCATCCAAATGAGGTTCTTCCTTACTTCCCTTTTATTCTTAGTTTGCATAGGGCTTTCATCATAGACAGGTGTTGCATTTTGTGACACTTTTTCCTCCTTCAGTTCTGCTTGCTTAGTCAGTTACTGTGTGAGTGTTGTTGATTTTTTTTTTCAAATGTTAGACCAGCTTGCATTCCACTGAGAAGCTTCATTACTGGATTCAATTTACTAAAAAAAAAAAAAATGCTTTGCATTTTATGTTCATGAGGTCTGTATTCTTTTTCTTGTAATGCCTCTATCTAATTTGGGTGTCAAAGTAATGCTGGCTTCATAAAATGAATTGGAAAAACAGCCTCTTTTTAAAATTGTCTGGAAGAGTTTATACAGAATTGACCTCATTTCTTCCTTAAATCTCAGTCACTATCACTTGATAATTGCCCTCACTACAACTTTTGCCATGTCCATGTCCTCTGCCCATCCACATGCATTTCTTCAAACTGCTTAAAAGCTCCAGAGAAGGCATCCTGTAAGGAAACATTTTGTGTGTTTATGCGCCAGTATTGGGGTTTGAACTCAGGGCCTGGGTACGTCTCTTGAGCCTTTACACTCAAGGTAGATGCTCTAATACTTGAGCCACAACTCCACTTCCAGCTCTTTGATGGTTAATTGAAGATAAGAGTCTCACAGACTTTCTTGCCTGAGCTGGCTTTGAACCACTATCCTCAAATCTCTGTCTTCTGAGTAGCTAGGATAATCGGCATGAGCCACTAGAGTCAGGCTTGTAAGGACACTTTTAATCCCTATCCTGACTGGAGGCCATATTGTCTGTCCTCGAGCTCTGATAGTTCAGAATATGGATCAGAGTTGCCTCATGCAGCCCCTAGTTTCTGTAGGGACTCACAGATGAGCCCCTTCCTGTGTCAAGGCCGAACTCTTGCTGTGCAATGGTCTGGACAGTAGAAGGGACCATGGGAGCTGGAAGTATCTCCACCCACCCAGGGCAGCAGCGATGAGGACAGGCTGGCCATGGAGACAGCAGTGCATTCCTTCCCATGGTGCTGGACTCACAGCAGTTTGTGCCTGAGACATGGGCCTGGCCCAGCACCCTTCTGTCCCAGCAAAAGAAGTCAAGACTGAGCATGGCAAAACAACCCACTGAACACAGGAGGAAGTAGTGGCAGCATCAAGCGAGACCCCTGTCCCCTAACTCCTGTCCCTGCCCCCCAGCTCCTTTGGACTCTGCCCACAAGGAGCACTTCCAAATCATATGGACAAAGGAGGACAAGGTCAGGGGAACTAGATGGCTTTCACCTGGGTTTGGCTATCATCCTGGTTGGACCCCTGGAAGCTATGGATTCCATCCAGCAGCGACTGTCCACCCTTCACTTTGAGCCCAGCCCCCATGACTATTTGACCCCCCTCCCACTGGCTTGGTAATGACTCCCGACCACTGTCAGTGCCTCAGTGCCTTCAATACCACTTATGGCATCTCTGCAAATACTGCCTTAACCCACATAGGTCTTCAGAAATCCCCTACATGACATATAGGAGTGTCCTACCTGTCATCCACCTACTAATTCTCTTCATGCTTGATGACACAAGCCACTAAGAAAATGCTTCCTGCTTCTAACCCAAATACAGTGAACCCCATCACCCACAGCACCTCTTTGTTGGTGCCATGTGTTTCCACAGGAAGGTGCATCCCATCTACATATGTGTCCCAGAGGCAAAGTTTGCAGCTGCTCCCTGGACAGACATCTTGTTTTGCCTCTTCTGGGAGCACAACTTGCCCAACATAGAAGACTCACACATCCCCCAGATACAGGGGATCCTGTGGCACAAAGGGGAAAGCAGTGCCACTTATGTGACTTGAGCTGAGGGGAAAGACCCAGTCCCATAGATGGCTCATTCACATGAAGTGCAAAATCCAGAGATGATTCCAGAAGCATCTCCAGGATATTTAGAAACATAGCAGATTCCCAGAAAGGGCAGACAGTCCTGACCACAGCACACACATCCAACTAAAGCACCAATGGCTGGGAGTACCTGTGCGGGCAAGTCTAGCATAAGGATGATTCTAGTCTTGATAAAGGAAACAAATGTGTACCAATATGCATACACATACACACACACACACACACACACACACACACACACACAGAGTCTGGGCTTTGCTTTGCTCTATCATTACTGATAACAGCAGAGGAAAAAAAGAGAAATAAAGACAATATCTTCAGAATGTAGAGAACAGAGGGCTTGCTGGGTTGAGCCTGCCTGCTTTGGAAACCACAGATTTGAAAATATGCCATGTTCCCTGGTTTAATACTTCTTACATAGAAATCACCACACCATAGGCTCCAGAGGCAGAAGTAGGCCTGATGCTCAATGCAGTGACCCGAGCTCATTCCTCATGCCAGCCAGGTTGAGAGGAAACTTGGATGTCACCTTGAACCGCTACACCTCCCCCCCCCCATGACCCCTGCCAGCAGATTACAACATAGTATTTTGACCCAGGGGACAAGAAGAACTGTTTCTGGGAATCCAGCTGTCACCTACTGGATGTTGAAGTGCAATTTCCAAAGGGCCCATTTCCCAGGAACTGCATGCTGTATTAATTCCTCATTTGGGGAGTTATTAGGTGGGTATTTGTTTACTCCTCTATTCAAGGAGGTTATGAACAGGTAAAAAGGGAAGAAAACCAATATTTACTGAGGGCCAGCTATTGGCTGGCAGGCAGGGCTTGGATTGTTGTCTTGTTTGCATGAAGTGCTTAGGCTCTGACTGTGGATGCTGAAAAATAATGATGAATGTGGGAATTAAGATGCCTCATTAGCCAGGTGACAGTAGCTCATGCCTGTAATCCTAACTACTCAGGAAGCTGAGATTTGAGGATCCAAGTTCAGTCAGCCTAGATTCTTACCTATGACCTTCAAATCTGTGACTTTTATCTCCAATTAACCAGAGAAAAGCCAGAAGTGCAAGGGTGGCTTAAGTGGTAGAGTGCCAGCCTTGAGTGGAAAAGGTAAAGTAAAACATGAGACCCTGAGGTGAAGTCCAGTTACCTGCACCAAAAACCCAAAAAGCCTCATGTTTTCAAAGCCTCATACAGCATAGAACTATATGTTCTGAGGCACACACAGTGATCCCCACAGTTGCAGTAAGCAGACCTGTGCTCCCCTTTCTACTGATGAGCAACTCCAGGCTCAAGGCATTGAAGAGATTTGCTTACCTGGGCTCACCAGCTGAACTGCACCTGGACTTGCTCTCACAGCCTTGACCTTGTACCCAGGGTTTCAGAGATTACTGGCCTCAGGATGAGAAAGGGCTCCTCACATATGACTAGAGACTGGGGATTTTAAGGAGAACAGAGCATCTGGGGACAGAAGTTGGTTGGTATAGAACAATGGCCTTGTTGTTATCTGTGGCCTCACCCTCACCCCTCCTCAGGCTCCTCCTGAGGAGCAGCACCTCAGTCCAAGGTGTCAGCAGTCACCTGGCCCTGAGGTGAAGTAAGGCCTTCTGACACCATGAGGCTGGGGCTGTCACTTCCCAGATGTTGGAATGCAGTTTCCAAAGGGCCCATTTCCCAGGAGCTCATGTCCCTGAGAGGGTGACACAGCTCAGAACTGTCACCTTCTCAGCATGGGACGGACAATGGCCCTTCCTATGGTGAAAACCAGGTGTCAGTGGTGATTATGTGTTAAGCAAGGCACTGCAATATACCCAGATACATTCCCTTCTTCCTCGGCTCATTTCCTGGGTGGGAGAAGAAGAGACCCTCCCTGCCCCCATGTGTCCCTATCACCAGAACCATGTGGCTCCAGACAGTCTTTGAACCCACGAAGCCTACTGGTAAGGGGAGAGGGACAGGATATTTCTCCTTAACAGCCACACCTGGAGCAGGGTAAGGGAAATAGGGTCAGGGACAAGGGCGCCAGAGGAGAGCAGTTAGCAGGAGCCTCAGTCTGTGCCCAGCTGGGCTCAGATACTGGCCTGTGCAAGCCCTTTGGCCAGGAAGAAAACCTACCCTGCCAGGTGAGATGGCTCAAAGGAGGAAGGAAGCCCACAGAACAGGGAAGTCACTGAAGACCAAAGCCAGAGGCCTAAGTAAAATAGCCAGGCAGAGGGAAATCAGGACCCAGACCTGGAAGCACTGGCAACCCCACACCCTGGTGCACACAGGCACAGCTGCATACATATGCATGCATGGCACCGACACTGCCACCCTGCCATCACTGTGGCTCCGGGTCTCATAGATGTGAGTGTCACCAGAGCTCCCTAGGAGCAGGGTTCAGCTTCAAGGATGTGTGGGAAATGAGGGTGGACCTCTAGATCTCACTTAGTGGAGAGAATGAAGTGAGCAGATATGTGGAGAGCTCACACATCTAAGCTGGTAATAAAACAGGAGAGGGAGCTGGATGTCAGTGGCTCATGCCTATCATCCTTTCTGTACATAGGCTGAGATCTGAGGATCATGATTTGAAGCCAACCCAGGCAAGAAGGTTCATGAGAGTCTTACCTACAATTATCCAGTTAAAAAAAAAAAGCCAAAGTGGAACTGTGGCTCAAGTGGTAGCATGTTAAACTTTGAGCACAAAAGCTCAGACACCAGTACCTAGGCCCTGAGTTCCAATCCCAGGACCAGCACACACACACACACACACACACACACACACACACACACACACAATAGGAGGGAGATGAAAAACAGATCATAGATTGAGGAGACAGGAGATTGTATAGGTTAGACCTCTTTACAGACACCCTTTTACCCATCTTCATCTTCCCACTACCCCGAGAACAGGAAGATCAGCACCACCAGGTCTACCCAAGCCTGGATCATGTGATGGCTTGCACATTGAAAGCCACTCTGAGGTGACTCTCACCTCCTGAGTGTGGGTATGTGTGAGAGGGAGACTCTCTGTTCATGAACTCACTCATAGGGACCACCCGGCATTCCCCACTCTTCCTCCTAGGCAGATGGAAAGCAGAGATCTGAGTCAACAGATCAGGTGGGAACTGCAAGACTCTCCCTGAGTCCAGTAAATAAATATTTTTGTGAGCAGCTTCTAGATACAGAGCTGGGACTGGGAACTGCAGGAAGACATCTACAGATGAAGGCAAAGCAAGCCATGCAATGAATGGTAGACAGCAATGCACCAAGGGACACAAGAGCTGAAAGCATGACACGGGGGACTTGTGGTAGGTGTGGGAGACAGAAAGCAGGATTACACCCCCAGTTTTCTCAGTGCTTTGAGTCATGTCACTGTTTCCTCTATACTCCAATTTGTGATTTTAATTGCAAAAATGGGGCACTCATTGGAAGTTCCTCTCCTGATAGGTCAGTTACTCCAGGAAGGACAGGTGGGTGGAAGGGCAAGTCACCTATCCCAGGACAAACAAGCTTCCTATACCACATGTATCATATGTTCCATTTCATTTCTGCAGTCTCAGAGCACATCTGATGATACTTCTCTAAGAATTCTAGATTAATCCAATGATTTCCAAATGCTTTTGCAAAGTAAAATAAAAAAAAAACAATGTTGCAATCAAGGCAACATAATGGCCAATTCATTTTTGTTGAAGATCTATAGATCAGAGGTCTCTATTCCTGTCCATGAACCCCTGCCCAGCACTCCCAAGATTCATCCTGCCAGTGTTCTGGAGGACAAGATGTGAGAACCACTAAGCCACTCCATCCCTTTAACTGTAAGCACAGACCTGTGATTTGTGCCCTCAAAGGCAAATGACGTTGCTGACATTAGTGCTGAGAGCACATTATCTTGTTTTCTGTTCAAGTGTGCCAAGCTGATTTCTCTCGTGTAATTGCAAATTCCAAGTGGACTCTGTGTTCTTGCCAACTTGCACATCTCTAAACCCTGAGAAAACACTTGCAAGAATTCTTGGTTACAGAGACAGGAATTGAACACAGAGTGCTTGGGCCAGTAGCTGACCTGGGAAGGTGAATCCTGATGGATGTCCTACTTTAGTGCATAAAGAATGATAGGCAGGCACACTCAGATGACCCACACCAGTGCTAAAGCCCCAGAAACATCCACCTGCCAGTGCACCAGCATTTCCTCAGGGAAAGCCTGGCCACTGGCAGGTGCGAAGGCCACATATGGTGTGGGCCATCTAGAGAACTAGCAGAAGGGCGTTGGAGGATAGGCACAGAATTCTCTTGCCAGGTGGGGGATCTGGCCTGAAGTGGAGAGGCTTCAGCCCAGGAATGGGGGAGACTCTCACTCTGGGTACCAGTAAAGGAAACATTTTCATAAGCCACCCTAGCCGGGGCAGTGTAGCTGCTCTCAGCTGAGTGGGACTCTCCTGTGTATTATTAGATAATGTGTTCCTGAACAGCCTCTGGGCTGGTGGTTTTAGCACTTCCACGTGCAAACGCGGAAGCAGGGCCTTTGCGGGGTTTTGCGAAGTCTTGTCCAGACACAACCTGTAAGTATAGGAACAATCTCCCTGTTCCTAGGCCTTCAAAGTTCATGCTTTCACAGTTGTAGTTTGTGCTAGCCAGCTGGCCACCTGAGATGAGATAGAGAGCGGAATTTAAAGGGATTTTCTTAAAGGTGGTTTTGGGATCTGAACTCTACTCTTAACTGGCAGCCATGACTTTTGGGTCCTCCTGGCACAAACAGGGCAAGAACCAGCTTCTAAGCCCCTCTGAGCACTGCTAACCTCAAAAATACCTTGAAGCCATGAGCAGGGCCAGGGCTCAGCAGCCTGGGTGCAAATCCGCTCACCTCAGAACACTGGCTTGGAGCCCACTGAATATGTACTCAGAAGCCCAATAGAATCCCAACAAGAGGAATTAATTGCTCCTCCCTGTCCCTACCACCTGTGATCACCTTCCACAAAACAAAGAACAAATTCCTCATCTGGGATCCTGATTACTTTGTTGTTTTCCCTTTTCTGGTGGGGAATTGATCTTAGAGCTTGCACTTGCTCAGCAAGCCATGCCCCTAGTAGTTTGCTCTTAGTTGTTTTTTATTTTTGATAGTGGTAGGGTCTTGAGCTAACTTTTCTCTCAGGCTGACTTTGAGCTAAGATCCTCCTATCTCCACCTCCTAAAGGGCTGGGATTATAGGAATAAAACACTGTGCCTGACACAACCACTTGTTTGTTGCAACTAAATTTCCTCACCTTCATTCCTCTTTAGAGACTAGCAGCATCCTGTGGTCCACTTGAGTAACTCTGTCCCGGGAGGGCACTGCTATTAAGGCTGGAGGTCTCAACGGATGCTTAGGAGGATTGGATATGCACCTGAAGCGTCATCAGATTTAATTCCTCAGGCTTTGTTAAAAAAAAATTTTATTGTTAGTATAAAGGTGATATACAGAGGGGTTATAGTTACATAAATCGGGTAAAGAGTACTTTTCTTTATGGACAATGTCACTCCTTCCCTTGTTCTCTCCCAGTTTTTCCCTCCCTTCCCTACCCACAAGTTGTAGAGTTCATTTTCAACATAGTCTGTATTGAGTACCACTGATGCATTTGTTTACCCTTGGTCCCTCCATTTCTGTGCCTCCCCTTACCCTCCTAAAGACAGATAAAGGGACACACAAGACAAAAAGAAAACAAAACAAAAACATCAACAATCTAAAACCTCTTGTTTCCATTTCCTGGAGTTCATTTTGATAACTATTATTTTATATGATCACAGACATGTAGGCATTGTACCTTTGTGTTCCTCCCATAAGAGTATCCTCCTTTGGTCTCACCATGTGTGGATGCCTAGAATCCTGTACAAGTTGGTGACCTGAAAGAGCAGAAGATCTCTCTCAGACTGGCCTTGTCATATTGGTCCTCTGAGCTGGCTCAGAAGTGAATGGCTTTTCCTAGGTTTAGCTTTCAGAGTCCCCCCCGCCCCCATCTTGGTGGCCTTTCCCTGGGCACTGAAGACTTTTCATTATGCTCACATTGCATCTTTCCAGGTTGCTTGCTTGGCCCTAAGACAGCCATTGAACTCAAAGAGAAAGAAACGTAAGAAGAGGTTTCCCTAGTGCCTATGAGTAGTGAGCTCCCTCTCTTCAGTGATACTCAGATGTAGGTTTTCCAATGGTAGAAATGTAGGCGATACGGGGCTGGGGATATAGCCTAGTGGCAAGAGTGCCTGCCTCGGATACACGAGGCCCTAGGTTCGATTCCCCAGCACCACATATACAGAAAACGGCCAGAAGCGGCGCTGTGGCTCAAGTGGCGGAGTGCTAGCCTTGAGCGGGAAGAAGCCAGGGACAGTCTCAGGCCCTGAGTCCAAGGCCCAGGACTGGCAAAAAAAAAAAAAAAAAAAAAGAAATGTAGGCGATAGATCCATAGTGTTCAGTGGAACAGAGACAGACAAGACAGAGAAGACAAAGTGTTTTGCAATTTTCTCATTCTTTGACAGGGGCCTTTGCCCCGTCAAACTTGGCTTCAATTCAAGCAGAAAGGTAGATTTAGCCGTATACAGTAAGCAAGCCTCAAAGTGGACTCTGGTCCTTTGCTTTGGATCCATTCAATGAGAGCTCTGATCAGTAAGGCACACAGGGGTTCAGGGGGAAGAGGGCTACATGGAAAGTTTGTCTGTCTCTGCTCTCCCCTGAGGGTCAGACTCAGGATTCTGGGGATCCGTGCAGCTTCATCCTCACTCTGCACCAAGGCCCTCCTATGTCCCCAGACAGACTGGGGGTAGGCACCACGTGCCTCCCCTGAGCCTCACTACCACTCCTGGGGCAAGGCTTGGCATCTGGTTAAAGCCTAATAAATATTTGCCAAATGAACAGAGCTGCTACTCAAGCAGCCAGGAGAGCCGAACAAAGTCGCCTTCCCACGAAGGGCTCCACCATGTTCTGGCCTTGCTGGAATTCGAGGCAGCCCAGGCTCCTCCCAGGGCCTCTCCCCACATGTATGGGGCCCCTACCTGCAAGTTTCCCTCAAGTGTTGCTTATGGCCCACTTGTTCATGAAGTAGGACCAGGGCCCCCCAGCCTCAAAGACAGATGCAATCACTTCCATACTGCCACCCACATCCTTGTAGCTGTGGGGCTGGAGCTTCTGCTGCTGACAGTAGCAGCCACTATCAGCCTCACTGCGCCAACCCTGTGGAGGGGACAGAAACCTGACCAGGCTGCCAATGCACAAATATTTGCTGTGTGCCTATCAGGCACCCAAGAACTGGTGTGGCAGCTAGCCAGGCAGGGCATCCAGGGCCCAGCAGCTGGGCTGTGTACAGTTGAGGGGTCCCTTAGAAGCCTTTGCTGTGCTTCCCGTGTCAAGCTCCTGGTGTTTAGCACTTTCAGTATACACACACACACACACACACACACACACACACACACACACACAGCTTTTCCCTCAAGCAGGCCTTTGTCCCCAGGGCTCTGCAAGGGTTCCCCTTCCATCCACTACTAGGCCCTTTCTCAGCTCATGAATTAGGGCTGACATTAGCTCCCTACCAAGCCTCTCTCCAGAACCTCTCCATCCTTCTCTAAAGCCTGGAAATCCAGGGGTCCCTACATTACATCCAACTTTCCCACAGTGACCACATTCTAGATAAGTTCATTTCCTGCAATTTGCAACACTGTGTCGACTGCAGATGTTGAGAGGGTAGATCCCAGCTGTGAATGACCTCAGACCAGGGCACACCTGCCACAATGACTGGACTCTACAAGGGGCCAAGCCTAGAGTGGCAGGGAGCACAGGAACAGGGTCCCCTTACCAAGGGATGCTGAGGGCCTTCAAAATATGGGTTCTCATCTGTGCCAGGGAAATTTCTCAGGGGCAACATCCAGGATTACTTAACTATCAGCAATCACAGCCCAGAATCTTCTTCCAGGTCACAGGTCTCATAAACAGTAACCACCTGTGGTGAGCTGTCCAGCTCTCCCACAGGCTTGGTACAAGACAAATACTTCAACAAAGCCTTGTGAGGAGAAGGAACTGGTTTCATGACTCCCTTGCTTGTGGCTCAGGAGGGGACAGGGGCATGACAGGGGCTGCTATCACCAAAGCTGGCAGCCAGGGAGAACAATCGTGAAGGGAGGGACTTGGTCAGATTCATTGCCACCCTCATACCCAGAGGTGTAGGCCTTGTCCCCAAAAAGACAGCATCAACTCAGACTCTGCCAGGAGATTTGGCCAAGCTTCATCTCTGGGTTGAAGAGGTACTTGAGGCAGGGTCATTGAGCCCCATTCATGCAAGACAAAACCCAGGAGGAAAAGGCCTCAGCTCACTAAGTCAGTCAATTCTAAGGATCTTATTGAAATGCTGGGGAAAGAGACCAAGAGCTCAGCAGCTAGCTAGCCATGGCCCATGGACATTCACAGCTATTACTGACTTGTAACACACCCAATGATGTCCTTCTTAGAATTTTTAAGCAAATATGAAACTATCACACACAAACAGAAAATTGATGGGGACAGTTGTAAGCTCATCCCTCAAGTCTTTTGTTTTCTAGAACTGAACTGAGAATTTTCGCAGGGAAGGGGTGAAGTACAAGGGTGTCCTTTAGGGGTATAATAAAGTCAAAGCAGTGAATGAGAGAGAGAGAGAGAGCACCTGGGTGTGTGAGAGCCTCTAGGTGGAAAGGAGGAAATGTGAGGGATAAAATATTCTAGAACAAAGGAGCATCAAAGCCAATAAAAGGATGAGGGCTTGGCCTATCTGTAACAGAAGGAGACCAAAGACAGGAAGTGGGAAAAGAATGGAACTAGGCAAGAGATGGTGAAGCAATGTAAGGAATTTGGTTTTCCTTTGAGGTTCTGTGAATGGTTATTTTGCCCACAATGCCTAGCACTGTGCCTGGCACAGAGTGGGTACACACTCCCATCGCTCTAACTTTTACCAGCTCAGTGCATTTCCCCATGAGATTGTTGATGCCAGCCAGGAACCATCCCCTCAGAGGGTAGAGCATCACTAGAAGACTTAAGTCTTTTAAAGATTACTCTGATTGCTCCATGGAGAATAAAGCAAGAGTGGCAAGTGTAGAATTGTTAGAGGCTACTGCCCCCATCAAGGTAGACTGGCAGAGCAAGCAGAATCTAAATATAGTTTAGACAGAGGCTGGCAGGAAGTAAGGAGGAGCCAAAACTCAGCTTGAATGAAAATCTTCCCAACATGCCAACATGCTACCAAAACTTAGTAGACATTCTTAGACCCTGAGCCCAGAAAGAGAACTGGAACTCCCAAAGAACGAGTAACAAGTACTTTGCCATCTGCATGAGATGCCAACTTTGGTGGGTCTAGCCCCAGCTGTGTGACCTTGGGTGAGGAGCTACCTATCTAGGACTCTCTCTCTCTCTCTCTCTCTCTCTCTCTCACACACACACACACACACACACACACACGCACGCGCGCGCGCGCCACAGATAGAGTAGACAGGCACCACACCTGCCCACCTGGCAAAGTTTGGCTTCAGTTCAACACCCAAACAGTCTGCAGGCTGGTACATCTTCTAAAGTCAGTTCTCATCTCTGCCCTGTGGGGTAGGCTGGGCTGGGGCTGGGCTGCACAGGTCAGCAAGTGAAATTAGGTTCTCTAAACTGTCCCTATCTTCTAAGTAGCTAAATTCTCAGATCTCAGCATTCTGAGTAGCTAGGATCACAGATGTGAGCCACCAGCACCCAGCATTTTTCAACTTCTTGAAGCTTCCATTTGGGCCCCTGGCAAATGCAGTGAACCACCTGTTTCAGGGGTGAGTGCAGCTGTGTGAAGTACACAGAGAAACTAGGACAGTCAGCCATGGTTAAGATAGCAATTACTTCAACAATACAAAACTAAGAAGTAGAGCTGTGGTTCAAGTGTTAGAGCACCAGCCTTGAGTGAAAAAAAATCAAGTGAGATTGCTCAGCTCTTTGGTTTCCTACACATGCACACAGACAAACACATACACAGGCACATGCATACACACAGACACATACATACACACATACGTACACACAGACTCACACATACACAGACACATACACACAGAGACACACAGACACATACACATACACACAGAGACACACACATGCAGACACACATACACACACATAACTATAAAACCATCCAATACACGTGCAAAAGGCTGGGAAGAAATGCACTCAATGCTTGTTCTCTGCTCTATTATTTCTCCTTACTTCACTGTATCCAAATGTCATGGATCAAGCAGTATCTACTTTTAAAGTGGAGCTAAACAACTTTGCTCTTATCTAATATACATTTTCTATAGATTGTGCCAGCCTCTGCTGCCATCTTTAAAGCTAGGTCCCCAGACAGATGGGGGTGATTGGCTCCTCCCAGCCCCACCTGTGCACCTCTGAAGAGACACAGAACTGCAGCCTGGCAGGAGCCCTGGTCCTCCCAGAGTGATAGGAAGGGAGGACCAATGCATGCTGGACCTGAGGCTTGGCTTGAGCTAAGCTGAGACGGCACACATGGGCTACTTTTCCACTGGCAGAGTTAGAGGTGGTGGTGAGCCTCACGGTGGGTGCCCACCTGCTGCTTACCTGGATGACTAACGACACTGGAGCACGTCCAGATCTCAGGCCATCCCAGGTGAGTGGCAGCACTGCCAGGGCCAGGCTGCCTGCTAGCCTGGAACTGAGAAGCCCTGAGTCATGGGAACAGCAGCGCTCTCTCTAAACCCTTCCTCTAGCCCCTTTCCCTTCCCTACCCCATCCTGCTCTGGAGCGTCAGAAAGCTGTTACAGATTGGGGTTGAGCCTGGTCTCCGCCATGTCAGCTGTGTGGCCTTGGGCAAGTCACTTAATCTCTCAGGGTTTTGCTCACTGATCACTGAGAGGATGAAATGAGGCAGCACTCAGAGTTTCTGCGCAGAACCACTCCTCCCTCTCTGCTGTTCTCTGTGGGTACTGTTTTGATGACAACTCTGGGTTCCCAGGGACCACTCCAGGGCCCAGCCTGGCTTGGAGGCTGGTTCCTCAGGCACCAGAGACCAGTGTGTGGACAGCTGGGCCCTGGAGGAATATGGTGGTGGCATTGCAGCAAGCCTCTCCCCAGCACCCCTGGAGACAGTAGAAAACAAGTAATGATGGGAATTTAGGGTACAGGGTGTATAAGAAACAGGGGGCTTAAGGCAGCCCTAACTCACTCTACATCTGTGGTTGTTCTTAGGCCTTACTCTGCAGACATGGGAAGCTTGGGTGGGGGAGGGTGGAGAACCGAGGTCAGCACCAGCCAGCAGGTGGGGAAGTCTTCTTGAGGGCTATGGACAGGAAGGTCACAGGCAAAACCTTGCAGGACCACCCATTACCTATGGAACCTTGCGCCAGTGGCCTCAGTGTCCCCTCAGCCGCAAAAGAGACACGCAACTTGCAGCACGGGTTTGCTGGACATGGGGATGGAAAGGGGCCTCCAAGGCCATCAATGGATGGGGCAATTACAACGCAAAGACTATTGAAGGCCAAGAATTTTGCTGACAGGGCATGTTATGTCCCTGACTTCCTCCTCCTCCTCCTCCTCCTCCTCCTCCTCCCCCTCCCCCTCCCCCTCCCCCTCCTCCTCCTCCTCTTCCTCTTCCTCTTGCCAGTCCTGAGGCTTGAACTCAGAGACTGAGCATTGTCCCTGAGCTTCTCTTGCTCAAGGCTAGCACTCTACCACTTGAGCCACAGGACCATTTCCTGCTTTTTCTGTTTATGTGGTGCTGAGGAATCGAACCCAAGGCTTTATGCATGCTAGGGAAGCACTCTACCACTGAGCCACCTCCCCCTCCCCACACACTGTCTTCCTAGAGTGACCTAAGGGACTCATAATATATACTTGCCACACTGGGGATGGGAAGGACTTCCAGAACCATCACTTAAATGGTACTCCAATTGGGCTTATTAGATTTGATGAAGGAAGCCTGGGACCACTTTCTAACGCCACTGAGTATGCAGACTAGACTCAGGATTTGACCAAGAATGTTCCTCACCCCTGAATGGGAAGCATGCTTATTTTACCCCTTACTGCCCCAGTCACCAGCCCAGGCTTTGATGGCCTCCATGTTGTGTGGCTTCCTGGGTCTCTGAGACTACCTGAGGGTTTGCTTTGGTATCATCCTGATGAGACCTTGAGGATAGGGAGCTAAAGAAAGGGAAATATGTGGAAGAATATGGAGGGAAGGGCATGGTCTGTCATTTATCCCATCTCCCTCCCCCTAACTTCTTAAAATTCAAGCAGTCACTTCTTTTTTTTTCTTTTTTTATTATTAATTGAACATAAATTTTTTACAAGGTGTTGTGCAAAGAGGGTGCAGTTACATAGTAGGGCAGTGTGTACATTTCTTGTGATATCTTACAACCTGTTTTTCCATCCAAGCAGTCACTTCTTGGCTCTCTCCACTAAGTAGAATTTCAACTGGAGAGATGAGAAAAAGAAAATTCTAAATAGAGGGCAGGGCCCAGGCAAAAGTATAGGCTTAAACAGAGTAAGCTATACTCCAGACAGGAGGAGAAGACCAGCCTTGTCAAATAAAAATTCTAGAACAGGAATTCAGTAATGGGGTCACAGGGCAAGCCAGGCTAGAAAGAAGGAAAGCTTGACCCAGGCATCTGGCCTGCTCTTTCAACCTTGCTCTCCTCCAATTCAAGTGGCCTGTCCCATGCTGCCTTCCCCTGAGCTGGACAGGCAGGGTAGAGCTTGAAGAACCTCTGAAATATCCCCTCTAGGGCACCTATCAACATTTCACCTGCTCCCCAGTGGGGCAGGCAGCATGATGGGAAATCCAGGAAGTTCAACAAACTCAGAGTACTTGGACATCACCAGAACTTGTGCCAGAATAAACAGGGCCTGGATCAGGGCTGCAATGCCCTGTCCCAGAGCAAACACTGCCTTTTGCCAAATAGGGAATTGTTTTTGCAAATGCGGTGTATGTACTTGTGGGCAGGAGAAGAGCAGCCCCGCCAAGCCCCCTGACCACTCACCCCACCCAGGTCTGACATCACCTCTTACTAACCCTGCACCAAAGAGGGCAGGGAGGAGGAGACTCTCTGACCATTAGTAAGAGACATAGAAGGTATTGCAAAAGAAAAAAAAGAAAGAAGAAGAAATGAGTAATCTGAGTCATAAAGCAACTAAACAATACGAAACCACTCAGGTAACCCTGGTATCCTGCTTCCTGGAGCCTCTGGGGACAGCCAACCCATCATCTCACTCCCTGTTCAAGTGCCCTGTGAGATTGGGGGAGGGGCTTAGCGATGGCAAGCCAGCCAAGTGAGCTGTGCCAAGTGGCACAGAAAGACTAGAGAACCAAGCCTGGCTGGAACAGGACAGTAGCTCCACACTAAGCTCTCAGCACTTACCCAACTCTGTGAGCCAAAGATCCCAAGGATTGTGGCTGTCTTCACAGGGGTCCTGAACTTCATTGGAGTAAGAGGCTAAGAGCTTCTCAGGACACAAGTGGCTCAAGCCTGTGATCCCAGCTACTCAAGAGGCTGAGATCTGAGGATCACAGTTCAAAACCAACCACAGGCAGAAAAGTGTATAAGACTCTGATCTCCAGTTAACCACCAAAAAGCCAAAAGTGGAGTTATGGCTCAAATGACAGAGCACTAACCTTGAGCAAAAAAGGCTAAGGGACAGCATCTGGGCTCTGAGTTCAAAATAACAAAATACAGTAGAGCTGGGAATATGGCCTAGTGGTAGAGTGCTTGCCTCACATACATGAAGCCCTGAGTTCAATTCTTCAGCACCACATATATAGAAAAAGCCAGAAATGGAACTGTGGCTCAAGAGGTAGAGTGCTAGCCTTGACCAAAAAGAAACCAGGGACAGTGCTCAGGCCCTGAGTTCAAGCCCCAGGACTGGCAAAAAAAAATCATATAAAAAATAGAGTATAACATCCATGTGGGCCCTTTGTCTGCCCATGCCACAGGTCCAAGCTTGGGCAGGCTTCCACACACAGGAAACACCACAGTGCCCAGCATGCACACCTACTGGAGGCCAGAAAAAATATTTAACTTCATGAATGGCTGCACGTGTGCAAGGAGACACATCTGCACTCTTAAGAACCGAATGCACAATGCATTACAGAAATACACAGATACACATTGCACCACTGGTACACACTCTTGCTGTGTAATGCCCACAGGAATGTGCAGAGGCTGATGTGTGTGCATGCCCGCATGTGGACATGTATGTGTGCCTACTTCCTGAAGGCCTGGATTCAGCTTCCCAGCCCAGGCAATTCCTTTATATCCCATTATAAAGTTGTTTGCTGTGAGAACTTAAATCTATGCCTGACAGTGTTCTTAATTAATAGGAATTAGTGAGTAATGTGGGCAGTAACATGTCAGGCCAACCATAGGGCCCGGATGTGGTTTTCAGTACCCCTAGAAAAAGAGCCACTCTCACAAGAAATTGGTGATCTCTGGGAGGGGACATAAGTTTAAAAGCCACTGAGTAGCTATCAAGTTGGTTGTCAGGGATCCAGGGTTCACCTTCTGTGCTCCCTTTCCTTCGCCAAGGACTGTGAATGTGCCTAACTCACACATCTGTTCCTCCCCTGCCCGGTACTTCAGCTCCAGACATGGGACCACACCTAGTCCCACAGTTTCTCCCAGACCCCATAGATCTAGAGCTAAATCACAGATAGTCCAGAGAAACAGACCCTCCTCCTCTGCTCACACAGAAAGGTGTGCACATGGGCCAGTACATGCCAAGGTTGCCCTACACACATGTGCCCTGCATGCTCACTGAATAGTATATAGTAGGAAAGGAGGGCAAAATCCAAAGACCACAGACAGAAGAGAGAGGACAGCCAAAGAGACCATGCCATGTGCCCAGTGCCCTGCCCATTCAACTTTGACAGCCAGTTTCAAGGCCTATGATGCCCCCTGCACACCCTGGGGCCAACCCAAGCTGACTACAAAGCTTCCAGCCTTTGTTCGTACTGCTGCCTTTGCCACAGCAACTGTGTATCTTCTCAAGGCTTAACTGTTTGCTCTCTTGGTAAAGTAAGAGTCCTCCAGGCTTCTTAGCTCATGACAATAGTTTACACTGCTGTAACAAAGTTCCTGGGTCCCAGCAGGCTTTGGCAATCAGCTGTGATATCTGTTCCACACAGTCACTCAGGGGCCTAGACTGCCAGTTGGTAGCCCCTTCATCAGATCCTCTCATTCACCAGAATATCCTCCGTGACCCTAGCAGGAGAAAAGAGCCATCATAGGGTCAAGCCTCCAGCTAAAAGGAAGCAAATCATTTGCCCGCACGGACAGAATTAGTAACATGGTGCCACCTAACCTCGAGGCCAGAGGAAGTGTAATTTTCTGCATTTGTATTCATTTCCTAGTGCTGACCTAACAAACAGACATGAACTCTATGATACATTTATTCTCTTACTTTTTCTGGAAAGCAGAAGTCCAAAATGAGTCTTATAGGATAAAAATCCTTCTGAAACATACAGGGGACACATAATCCTTGGTTTGTGTCCCTCATCTTCAAAACCACAGAATAAGCATCTTCTGTTTTTTTGTGACCTTCTCTCTCTTCCTCTGGTAAGAATGCTTGTGCCCACCAACCATCCCATAGTAATCTCGCCATCTCCAGATTTTTACTTTACCCCATGGTATTGTATCATAAAGCACTTGGGAAGGTATTGTTCAGAAAGGAGAGTTAAAACAGGACTTCAAAGCTGGGCACTAGTGGCTCGCACCTATAATCCAAGCTACTTTACAAGCTAAGATCTGAAAAAAGGAATAAAGAAATAAAGAAGCTGAGACCCGGGGATTGTAGTTTGAAGCCAGCCTGGACAGAAAAGTCTATAAGATTCTTATCTCCAATCAACCACAAAAAGCTGAAAGTAGAGCTGTGGTGTGAGTGACACAAAAGCTCATGGACAGCACCCAGGCCCTGAGTTCAAGCCCCAGGACCAGCAGAAAAAGAAAAAAAGAAAACCCCAGACAACTTTGAGGACATTTTTTAATATGACCCCCCTAAAGAATAGATCCACTCCTTAAAGGCAGGCTGGAGGCTGAGCATCTTTGCTCAGCAGGTGCCTGGCACACAACATGTGCCTGGGAAGTCTGTAAAAAGGAAGGAAGGGAGGAAAGAAAAAATATAAATGAATTAATTAGGCAAGAACAAGAAGGATGTGAGAGGAGAAAGAGAATGAGATGGGGACGGGGTGAAAGGGTGGGCGGGACAATCATGGACAGCCTGTGAGGGCAGTGAGTTTTCCTGTGGTAAGGGTTCTGAGGAATGCATGGGCTCTTCATGCCCAGGCATGGAGACATGGTGAGTGGGAGACATTTGGAAAGAAAATGCAGAAGAAGAAAGCCCCTTGAGCTCATTGGCCAGCCTTTTAAAGCAGTGCCTCAGGAGGTCTCCAGGAGGATGAAGGGACTGACCCAAGTTCACATGGCCGGACAGCTGGCCGTGCCAGAATTTACAGGCCTGCTTGGCTGGTTCTGAAACCAGCTGCCATTCTGTAACAGCCAGCTCCATGCCAAGGTTTGCCACATTTCCAGTGGCCTTTCTGTCCCTGTCTCTTGTCTCTTTAGGTCTCAAGTCTATCTGCAAAATAAAGAGATCAGGCTAGGCTGATCCTTGAGCAGCTCAAGTTATCAGGGTGGGCTTCCTGGAGGAGCTGAGGAACTGAGTTTCTTCCCACTGACAATAGACATGCAGGTTCTTTTGTGTTGCCAAGAGACAATTCAGGGCAAAGAGGGAGAGGCCCAGAGCAGAGATGACTCCATGGCCCAAAAATGAGAATCAAAGCAGCCCACAGGATTGTGCAATCTTCCCTCGAAGCTGCCAGTCAGCCCTGGCCCCAAGGAGAGCTGTTTACTCTCTCTGAGTGTGTGCCTACAATTCACTTTGTCCTCCTGTCCTGTCCAGCCCTGAGGGCTACCGCAAGGGGCCATGTGGGGACCACAAGACTGGCCTCAAGAGGTCCTTTATTCCAGCTTCCAAACACCTGTTCTAATAGTCATTTGCTTTTTCATTTATTCATTCCTGCATCTGTCTGCTCCCTGAGTGAGTGCCAGGCCTTGTGCAAGGCACTGTGGGTATAAAGGTGAATGAGAAGTCCTGAGGAGCTTAGAGAATCTGGAAGAACAGTGAAGCACTATATAGAGACATGACCCTCCCACGAGGTTGCAGTAATGGTAAAATATGTGCCTGGAGCTCAGGAAACACAGGGCAGGGGACTTTGTTATCTTCCTATGGAAAATATTTAACTACTAGTCTAAAATCAAAACAAGATAATAGCTCCATACTCAGCTACCTTTAGAAACATTTTGTTTTCTTCATGAATGTGGACATGTGAGAAGGTCACATTTCAAGAGATCTTTACATCTTACTTGAAGCCTGGTCAGAAAGACCAACCTTAGTTACTCTCAGGTCTGCCTGCCTGGGGTCTACATGGTCTCGTGGGAAAGTGGATTGCTGGGTGAACTGATCCTCAGGTGGCCTGCTCCTCAATATGCAGTTGCTGGGGCCCAGTCTGAGGCTCTGTATATCCAGGAATGGCTGAGCTTTGATTTCAGATTCTCTGGATAGACCTTGACCTTTGGGAATCCTTGGAGCCTCCAGGGCACTGATATGAAGGACACTCAAGCTGGTCTTTGGGACACAGGTCCCCTCCTCAGGTATTAGGACCACTTTCCCCATTCCTCTCACTTCCTCCTTGCCTCTCGCTCCCTGTCCTATTTGGGGGAGGTGAAGAAACCACTTCCATGTTTTCCTTCCTGGCCTTCCTCTTTCACCAAAGGATGTGGCTGGCAGGTAGCTGGTGCTGGGTAGGGTTCTACAAATGCCTAAGGACTCTAAGCAGAGAGGACTGCAGCTCATGTCTGGGACACTGAGGGGGAAATATGAGTGGAAATTCCACAAATTCAGATTTCAGTCAGTCATCTATCTTTCCTCAAAAAAACAAATCTACTTTTATTTATCATGTGTGCGTGCACATGTGCACACACGCACCAATCCTGGAGTTTGAACTCAGGGCCTAGGCTCTGTCCTTGAGGTTTTTGCTCAAGGCCAGTGCTCTACTACTTGAGCCGCAGCTCCACTTCCAGATTTTTGGTGATTAATTGGAGGCAAGAGTCTCAGAGACATTCCTGGCCTACCTGGTTTCGAACTGCAACCTCAGATCTTAGCCTCCAACGCAGCTAGAATTAAGGTGTGAGCCACCAGCACCCAGCCTGTTTATCTTTTTTTTTTTTTAGAAGAGTATGTTTCAAAGAGCTACACTGAGACATCAGCACATTGTGAAGAATATTTGCCAAGATTTTTCCTAAAAGTTTGCACTGCTTTGCTCTCCCATCAGCCTTGCACACATGCTATCTCACACCATCACCACTCGCCCGTGTGTTCTGTTTTATCCAACATGGACTATTTTATAAGTTAAGGTGTTTTGTTTACTTTTATCACCCTTATCACTAAGTAGTTTTAGAAGTATGAATGTTTAATGTTCCCTTTAAATGTAAAAATTCCTAGGAACATGTGGGCCTCCCAAGTGCTGGGATTACAAGCATGTACTACCAAACCCAGCCTGCCAACATCTCTTCTAATGAACCTTTTCTGACATCTTTTTTTTATAATTTATTTATTAATTAAACAAAATTTTTTGACAAGGTGTTGTGCAAAAGGGGTACAGTTACATAATAGGGCAGTGTCTACATTTCTTGTGATGTCTTACACCCTGTTTTTCTTTCCCTTCCCTAGGTCAGGTAGATATATATACATTACACAGTGTACCAAAAACATATACAGTAGCCACATGACCTACGCCAAAGGAAATTCACCTAGGGATTTAAATGTAATGTCGACAATAGAGTTTGCTTATCCTTTCTGACATCTTTTTTTTTTCAGCTGAGGTAGCTTCCTACCTTGTCTCTCCTGTAGAAACTTGCTACGCCTTCCCAGAGAAAGTAGTGCCCTCTTCCCATGGGCTGCCTGAGGGCCTGGGCTCCAAAAGGTATCACATCTTGAGATCTGAGGGACAGGCCTGGGTGCCACAGGACACACTGAGCCTCACTTTTCCCCACAGTACTTAGACTCATGCCTGACCCTTGGGTTGGGTGGGCATGAGACTAGATATAGTCTGGAAAGTGTCCAGTAAGTACCTGGTACTTGGCATTTGTTCAGTAAATTTTAGCTATCATAATGCTACTGTTACTCTTCTCTCTTTGAAAGGCATGGGAACAGCTTCTATCTCTACATCTCTCGTTGACCTCCCAGAATGTCAAAGCCAATTGATCAATCTGCTGGATAAGCATTTCTCTGCCCTTGGCACTTGTTTCCTGTTGGTCAGACTGGGAATGAGTGTTATTGTCTCCCCTGGCAGCTGACTGAGTGGATGATTCCATGCCTGTGCCCTTACCTGATGCCCTTATCCACCCTTGCCAGGCCCTGCTAGAAATAAGTGCAAATATTTGCATTCCCAGCAGCCCTTGCTGTCAGGAACAGTCATGTGATCCACTTCCAGCCAATGAGCCTCAGCAGGGGGCTCCTTGGAGACACTGTACTGTTCCCACAGAACAGAGGCCACCATCTTCCCACCACAAGGCGGCACATAGGCTCACAGGCTAAAGATGCAGAACAGAAAGCTGAGAAGAGCCTGGGCCCATTGGCCTCACCAACAGTGGAGCAAGACCCCAACCACCCATTTCTAGAATTTTTATTTTGTTTTAAACAAACAAATAAATAAGCTTACCTTTGTTTAAGCCCCAGTAAGGTTTGCTCTTAAGTGAAACCAAACACATACCTATCGAGGCTAAGGTTCAAAGCTAGCTTAGGCAGGAAAATGTGTGAGGTTCTTATCTCCAGCTAACCACCAAAAAGCCAGATGTGGAAGAGTGGGTCAAGAGATAGAGCATCAGCTTTGAACAAAAAAAGCTATGGGACAGGGCCTGGTCCCTGAGACCAAGTGTCAGGACCAACACAAAAATAATCACAATAGTAGTTAATACCTATTAACTTGCTTTCAGATATTCATAAAATATTATAGCCTTCCTGGCCTCTCCTCTGCTTCTTCCTGCTTTCTTTTTGAAAGTCCCTTTAGGAAGGCACCTATTTGAAACATAGGCCAATGTAGAAGACACCAGTGGCCTATATAACTGAACCTAAGACTTTCTTACCCAAAAGAGGAACCAGGGAATGATACCCCAATGGTGAGATAGAGGAGCATGCCTGGGGAAATTTGGAAGAGACAGGCCCCTGAAGCAGACACATACAGGCTGGGAACTGGGGCTGCACCTGGTGTGAGGCTCAAGCCAACTCCCTACTGCCCAAGGCCACGGGCCGCTCTCTGATAGTGACAGAGTGGGCTCCCATGTCTTTGACCTTGACCCAACAGACTTTCCTCGCTTTTTCTAGAGAATAAAGCACTTGGCTTTCTAAACCCTTTGGAACTAATGCTGCTTATCAGGTTCTTCTGAATGTCATGAGAGCCCTTGGATAGAAAACTTCTGTTCAAAATGAGGAAACTAAAGGATAGACAAGTTGCTCCTCCAAGGTCACACTTCTAGGAAATGGAGACACTGTGATGCCCCTTTCACTGATAAGAACCTCACTGTGCAGAGACAGTTTGCTTTACTTTCTTCCAGACAGGCTCAATTCAAGTCCTTTCACCCCAGCTCTGCCTGCCCGCCCCCAGCCTCCCCCCCCCCCGCCGCCCCCCACCAGTACAGGCTATGTCCCTTCTCTGTTGGGGTTCAATTTCAGCTTCAAGACTAAACCTTACTCCATCCTGATAATGAGTAACTAAACTGCTTATGGAGAACACGCCAAACTACTGCCAATGGAACTATCTGGCAGGTATCACAGTCCCTGCCTTTAAGGAAACAGCAGTGGCTCATGCCTGTAATCCTAGCTACTCAGGAGACTGAGAACTGAGGATCACAGTTTGAAGCCAGCCCTGGCAAGAAAGTTCATGAGCTTCCTATGTCCAATTAACTGCCAAAAAGCCAGAAGTAGAGATGTGGCTCAAGTGGTTCAGTACCAGCCTTGAGTAAAAGCTAAGGGACAAAGCTCAGGAGCTGAAAACCCCAGTACTAGTGAGTGGGCGTGCATGCACACACCACCCACAGATAAGAAAACTGAGACTCAGAATGTGCAGCCGCTGGCTATAGTACTACTACTGACTAAACAGCCGAGATGCTGGCCACAGAAGAACCCAGGAAAATCTGATTGCTTCCAGGTAAAGGTCAACCCCACCCCACCCCCCACCCCTCCTTCCCTCAACACTGGGCCTTGGTCCCTTCTATCCTTTGTGACCCTGCAAATTGGCGTTGACCTTTCCTGGCCTGCCTTTGAGATTATCCTCCATTTAATGGGAAGTCACAAAGGAAGAAAACAGGGCTGGCAAGAAGGCCAGGCCCCTCCTGTCCCGCCCCAGCCACGCCCCTGCCGTGCACCAGCTTCTAGGGGCTGTTTGCGCAGTTGGGGCACTGGGCTCAGTACCCCACCTTCAGAAGAAAAGCTCTCCGAGGTCATCTGTTGACTCTGGGATTAGCGGTTCCCAGCGGGAGCCCTTTTCCTCAGAGATGAAAAGAAAGCGGACAATCTGTCAGGTAAACAGTCTGCATTGTTCCTGACTGTGTTGTGGGCCCCTTTGTGGGCCGAGCCTTTGAGGCCCTCTCCCAGCTCGGCCAGGGAGAGCTCACTTGAAGAGAAACCGGGTCTGGTGGGCAGGTCATTGGCTGCAGTCCTAGGGACAAAGGTACCTGCAATCCTGTGACCCCCGTCCCCGTCGTCCCCCTTTGTGCAATCTCCTTCCTCTGCTTCCACATCTCCTGATATGTCTGAAAGCTGGCCTTTGGCAGGGTCCCAAGAGCAGGAGAGGCAGCAGCCCCAGCATACCAGGAGGCCACCCCTGGGGCTCCTCCAGGTGGCTACTAGAAAGAAATCAGGGGCTTGTTCTGGTCCCTCCATCTTCACATAGGGACAATGGACACAGCAGAATTAGAGATCTAGTGGATAGTGGAGAACAGTTGGGAACCACAATTCTCCCCACCCACTCCCATCCTCAATGCCTTCATAGAATATAAACAGAATGGGCAGGGCTAATCAAAGTTGTGCCCAGTACCTATGGCATCTGCCATGGCCCCAAGCCCCACCTGTCAATGGGTGCCTATGTGCCTACGAGTCAGAATGCTGGTGTCTAAGCCAGCTCTGTTCCCTAGTTTGCTTTGTGGCCCCAACCTTCTTATCCACTCAACAAAAGATACATGCTGGGGCTGGGAATATGGCCTAGTGGCAAGAGTGCTTGCCTCGTATACATGAACCCTGGGTTCGAATCCTCAGAACCACATATATAGAAAGAAGTGGTGCTGTGGATCAAGTGGTAGAGTGCCAGCCTTGAGCAAAAAGAAGCCAGGGACAGTGTTCAGGCCCTGAGTCCAAGGTCCAGGACTGGCAAAAAACAACAACAAAGAGATACATGCTCTCCATGGGTCAGCCATTGGCTCTCTGATGTGGGGGTGTTAGAAGGGCACAGGAGTCCATTCTAGAGGATAGGACAGAGAAGGGTGAGCAGCACCAGAGGAAGGAAGAGATGCAGGAAACCCAGGTCTTCTCTCTGATTCTCAGGCAGCCTACCAGGCAACAGGGGCTGTTGTCCTGGGCCCAGCCACAATGCTTGAGGCAATGAGACTGCAGGCCTTAGCTGAGCTGACCTGTGCAATTCGGGTCTGTCACTCACCAGATACCCATATCCAGGCAAGTGACTCTGTGTCCTGATCTGTGACGTGATCCTCGCACAGCACTTGCAGCAGAGGATACTCAAGCACCAGGTTCCTAGACATTCATTACTCTTGTTGCCCTCACCTCCCTGTGAGCCAGGCAGTCTTTACGCAGTCTTTACAATTCTGCCTCCCTAGAGGTATCTGCAGTGAGAACAAAGTGGGAGGGGGGAGTCTGTAAAGGAAGGAGATGAAAGGTGAGGGGTCTATTCAGAGGTCATAGTGAGAAGACACAAAGAGCCCTTGACCTCCTCAAGCCAATAGCCCAGCACCTCAAGAATCCCTCAGTCCCCTCTACTCCCCTTCCTACATGAGTAACCTGCAGCTGAGAACTGAGCACCCCACCCCCCAGGAGCATAGTCACAAGAAAGCCCAGCATGAGAGACACATAGAGATGCAGGCATCCAAGGAGGAGAACTTTATAGCTGCAGCTGAAGCACATCTGGTCTCAGAAGGCTGTTGCAAACACTCCATTCCTTTTGCACCCCCCTTTCTCTTCTGAAGGGGGGCCCAGCTGTCTACTTTTCACTGGATTCATCTGGGCAAGTGGTGGAAGTTTAAAGGCTGTCCGTACCTTCTGCATCCTAGGCCATGTTAGCACATACCTCCTTACCAGACCACTGACCAATATCTTTAGCTTCTAGAAAAACCTCTGTCTATCTTTCTGCACTTTCTGCCATCAGCCCAGTTCTCCACCCAGGACTGGGAGCTCAGGGACATGAGAATGTTGAGTCTGTGTTCCAGCTGCTACTCACATCAGCAGAGTGACACTGCACACATGTTAGCCCTCCCCTGTGCCTCAGCTTGTCCATCTGTCAGCTGGGGGTTGTAACAGTCTCTAGGAGGGATGCTGGGGGCACAGTGGAGCTGAGCCAAAGACAGCTTTTAGCTAGGGCCTGGCACCACACATGTGATAGCTTCTTGTTATGGCTGTTATTGGTCCTTTGTATCTATGATTCTAATCATACATCAGCTCAACAACAAGTTCTGTGCATACCCCTTCCTCCAGTTGCCCACTTGTGATTGGGATCTGTGACTGTGACTAGCCAGTTTCCCCTCAAGTCCCAGAAGAGGGACTTGGAAAGGGGAAAGTCTTCTGATTTCCAGGGCCAGCCTAACTCGGTGGGGAGAGGCTTTGCATAATCAAGGGGAAAAGTAGTGCTCACCAATCCCCAGCCTAGACAGGCAGAGTCTGGTTCTCACACCAAATCTTGTCCTTTCTTTTTTTTTTTTTTTTTTTTTTTTTTTAGCCAGTCCTGGGCTTGGACTCTGGGCCTGAGCACTTTCCCTGGCTTCTTTTTGCTCAAGGCTAGCACTCTGCCACTTGAGCCACAGTGCCACTTCTGGCCGTTTTCCATATATGTGGTGCTGGGGAATCGAACCCAGGGCTTTATGTATAAGAAGCAAGCATTCTTGCCACTAGGCCATATTCCCAGCCCCAAATCTTGTCCTTTCTGAAGCTATGTGCTGCCTTTGAAGGGAGAGTGCTCAACCCCGGAGGGATGGCCGTATGCCAGAGGTGTTGTGGAAGTGACTTCTGTCTTGAGCAGGAAGCTGAGCTCAATGGCTTCAAGGATAGAAGCCCCAGAAAAAGAAAAAACCCCAGAACTTTCCTTCTCAACAAATGTTCATTGTTGTAGCTCTGTGCTGCACACCAGGAAAGGGCATGAGTTCTAGAAATATTTCATGGTACTCACTGTGGGTGCTTTCAGCTTCTCTTTGCTGTCATTTTCTGCATTTGTCAAAAGGGTAGGGCAACCACAGGACCTACTCACTTGCTGACAGACAGACAGACAGTGGTGGCATGCTGTGGGCCCGGCACAAGCTGGCTGCATTATCAGCATCATCTCTCAAGTATCATCATGGTGACACTATGACTGAAATCCAAAAATGTTTGTTCCTATTTATTCATTTATTTATTTATTTATTGCAATAGACCCAAATAGCTTGGTATGTATTAAATCAAATTCCAATAATTCAGCCCAGCTAAAGCCTCCACCCAGGGCAGCCGGAACCAGCTTTGACCAGAGACTCACAGCACACTCATTTATGGATTGCATCCAAAACCAGCGAGTCATCAGAGGCAAGAGGGTTTCCACATGTGCATTATCTGCTGTTATCACTCAGGAATGGCATCCAAGGTCCAAGCAAAGCCTTTTTTCTCTGAGGCAGCTTAGTTTCTATGTGGAGGAAAGGGTGGTTCTCATCTAAAGCCACCTTGGCTTTCTGAATGATGAGGGGAAAGAAGTTGTAAGCTACTTAGAAAGTCTGATGGTTTCAGCTTCTCCTCTGCGTATTCCAAGTCAAAGGCACCGATCTGTTGTGTGAATGGATCACAACACAGAAGATCATCAAGAGGACTTGGGAAGGTCCAGCCTCCTTCTCTAACCCTTGGTGAGGTCCTTGGTTCCTAAGACAAGGCTGCACCCCCAAAATCATCACACAGACATGCTATCTCACCTCAGGCAGAAGGCAGCACCAAAACACAACAAATGCTGACCAAGATGTGGGGAAAGGGAACCCTCATACACTGTTGGTAGGGATGCAAACTAGTGTAAGCACTGTGGAAATCAGGATGGGGGTTCTTCTTTAAATTTTTGTCTTATTTTGTTATCTTTAAGTGGTTGAACAAAAGAGTTGCCATTTAGCAAAGCAGTTTACGAATACAATGCATCTTGATCAGTGTCATCCCTTTAAAAATTCTCATCAGCAAGGTAGAGGTTCTTTAAAAAAGTCCCCAAACTAGATCTACGTTATGGCCCCATCATACTATTCTTGGGCATATATCCTACTGGGGGTAAATCAATATACAAGAAAGAAACCTGTACCCCTGTGTTTTTACAGCTCTGTTCACAGTAGCCTAATGGTGGGATCCACTTAGGTACCCTACAACCACTGAATGGATAAAGAAAATTACAGAAAATATAGATTATAGATAGATAGATAGATAGATAGATAGATAGATAGATAGATAGATAGATAGATAGATGTGTGTACAGGGATCCTCCCAAAGTCCTAACTCTGATGTCCATCCACAGAATGGAGTTGGTGGGATCTGTATTAAGCACACAGGACAGTGTTGAGAGGAGAGGAAAGATGACAAATGATCATTTGGAATAATTAATTTCTCCACATTTTCTAGGTCTTGAGACCTCAGATGGTTAGGAGAATTTGTAAATTTGTGAGTCCTCACTTTATAGGCCATGATTAACAGCAGAAGACACGAGAATGGTGAACGGATGGGATGCAACAGACAGAGCAGAGAGATGACATCACCTCATACTACTCCGAATTGAGCTATACTGAGGCCATTGGTGACTAAACCCACCAGCAATATGGACATGAGGCTATATCTGTGTTACTAGTATCTAGAATATTTATATAAATATATTTCATTAAAATGCTGTGGAGAGCTGAAAAAAAAAGAAATATGTGTGTGTACTCCCATAGCATGGAATTTTACTCTGCCATAAGAAAAAAAATTTGAAATTACCTCATTCTCCAGAAAGTGAGTAGAGCTGGAGATCATCAAGTGAGAGAAACCATGCTCAAACCCCCATATATTTTGTATTTTCACTCACTTGTGGAATCTAGACTTTAAAGCTATAAGTATATAGATGACAAATGTAATCATGGAACTGCTTCTGGGGCGTGGAAAGGGAGAAAGGGAAAGGAATGAGGAAGGACAAATAATATGGATGCACACTGTGTCGATGTATGCAGGTGGCACAAGGAAACTCACAGAAAGCTGTTAAGCAACAGGGGAGTCAGAGACCAGGAAAGAGAGTAATAGATGAGGTCAGTCTGACTAAATTATAATACACATACAATGAACTGACATGGGGAAACAAACCCCTTTGGACAAGCAATACATTGGAAAATAATGAATCATCAGGAAGAAAAGCAGGCACTATTTGGGAGCTGATTTCAGAGGGAAGAAGGTAGAGTGTGCAGAGAGACCAAATGAGGATGAATTTGGGCAAAGTGCTTTATATGTATGTATGAAAGTAGAACAACGAAACCTGTTGCAATTGTTTTAAGTAGTGAGAGAAGATAAGGAAAAGGGATAGAGGGTGTGAACTTGATCCAGCTACATTGTATGTGTATATGAAAAGGTCACAATGAAATTTCCTCTTTAAATATGGGCTTAAGCCAGATGCTGGTGGAACACAGCATCTGGCTTAAGGATTACTATAATCCTAACTACTCAGGAGGCTGATAGCTGAAGATCCTGGTTTGAAGCCAGCCCAGAGAGGAAATGCTCACAGCCAAGCCATGGAATCAACTCAGGTGCCCAACAATTGGGCCCGCACATGTGCGCACAGAGCAGAAAAAAAAAAAAATTGCTGAGCACTTTATACAGAAGAGAGATTTATTTGGTCTATAGTTTTGGTGGCTGAGAGTCCTCAAGCCCCAAAACCAGCAAAAAAAAAAATAAAAAATCACTCTGACAATCTGTCTTTCAATTGGTGTTTTTAAAGCTTTTGTATTTAGAGTAATTATTGACATTTAGGGCTCAATTCTGCTGTTTTACTTTTTTTTTGGTGGTTAATTGGCTGGCTTCAAACTGTGATTCTCAGATCTCAACCTCCTGAGTAGGTGGGATTACAGATGTGAGCCACTGATGCCTGACTAATTCCAGTACTTTGTGAGATATGTATATATATATATATATATATATATATATATATATATTAAGATATCTTAATTTTAAAAAGGAAAAGTAGCTATACAAAGAGTGATGGATTCTGCTGCTACAAATAATTATGGAACTACTGTTGTTTACCACATACTTTTATGAACATATGACCTAGTCTTTCCAAAAATCTATGCAGCAGATCTTTTTATTGCCTTTTTCTATTTGGGGTGATGCACCACAGAGAAGGCAACTAACTCTGCCAGGGCCACATAGGGGCCCTGGAAGGACAGCTTCATGGTTAAGGGTGGGAAAGCTCACCTTCATCCAGTCCTGGGAAGTCTCAGAGAGGGGGCTGAGCTTAGTGCTGCCAGTGTCTGCAGATCCTCTGGGACTGGCTCTTAAAATGGTTAGGGCATTTGGGCCGCCAACTTCTTTCCTGCCCAGTGGACTGTGGATATTGGGTTATGGTGACTGGGTCCTGGCTGATTATCATACACAACTTATGGCCCACTGCCACCCTTAGGGCTCACCTGAGAGGCAGGTTTGTAGCTGGTGAATACCTGTTTCATTGGGACCTTTCCCCATTCAGTCTTTCTTGAACTCCCCTGCTACTTAGGGAATCTGATTAGATTTTTCTAGCCAGTTCTCAGTTCTGGGGCTTGAACTCAGGGCCCAGGTGCTATCTCTGAGTTTCTTTTTGCTCAAGGTGAGTACTACTTGAACCACAGTGCCACTTCTAGCTTTTTCTGAATAGTTTATTGGAGGTAAGAGTCTCAGACTTTCCTGCCCCAACTGGCTTCAAACCGAGATACTCAGATCTCAGCCTCCTAAGTAACTAGGATTATAGACATAAGCCACCGACATCTGGCTTTTGTATAGTAATTTTAATGGTTGTTCTAGGCGTTACATTTCATATGCATAAAAACGTGTGTCATCATCTCATTGGTTTGTGTATAGAGACCTTATATCTCTACTTCCTGTTTATATTATAATTGTCTTGAATATTTCCTCTACAAGCATCAATATGAACATTATACTTTTCTTCCATTGTTAAGAATAATTTAGAAAACACAGAGCAGAAAAAAAACCTATTGTATTTGCCCATATATTTGCTTTTTATGTTCTTCCTTCCTGATGTTCTGAGGTTTCTTCCTTTATTGTCACTTGTTGCTTAGGTCATTCTGTTCACCCTGTTTTATAGATAATCTTGTATAAATTCTCAGTTTTCCTTTGTCTAGAAATGTCTTAATTTCCTCCTACTTTTAAGAGATATTTCACTAGATATAGAATTATAAGCTGATGGTTACTTTCACTACATGTATACATTGTGCCACTTTCCTCTGGCTTCCATGGTTTCTAGTAAGAAACCATGTTATTTAAATCATTTTTGCTGGATCCAAAAAGTATCCTTTTTTTCTGACTTTTTTCAAGACTTTTTCTCTGTCTCTAGTTTTCAGATGTTTAATTATATTCCCATTTGTAACTGTCTTATTTCAGACTGCTGTAAGAAACACTGCATTCTGGGTATCTTAAAACAATCAATATTTATTTCTCATGGTTCTAGGAGCTGAGAAGTCTAAGATCAAAATGCTCCATGTCCATACTTCTCTTCTCCAGTCTATTTTCTCTCAGTTTTTCAGGTAGGATCTCCCTTCAGGCTCATGGGTGCTTTTTCTATTACCTCCAGTCTGCTGTTGAGTATTTACTAAAGTTGTTTTCATTATTGACTTTTTTGGTTCTAAAATTTCTTTTCTTTTTTTTTTTTTTTTTTTTTTTTTTTTTTTTTTTTTGGTTCTAAAATTTCTATTTGGTTCTTTTTTGATGAGGCGAGCACTTTACCACTAGGCCATATTCCCAGTCCTCTTGAAATATTCTTTTTTCTTTTTTTTTTCTTTTGGCCAGTCCTGGGGCTTGGACTCAGGGCCTGAGCACTGTCCCTGGCTTCTTTTTGCTCAAGGCGAGCACTCTGCCACTTGAGCCACAGCACCACTTCTGGCCATTTTCTGTATATGTGATGCTGAGGAATTGAACACAGGGCCTCATGTATACAAGGCAAGCACTCTTGCCACTAGGCCATATCCCCAGCCTTTTTTATGTCTTCATTTCTTTCCTGAATTTTTTCCATTTCTTTGCTGAAGCTTCACCACTTTTCCATTTGTTTCAAATACATTTGTAGTTGCTTGTTGAAGCATCTTTATCATGGCTGCTTGGAAATCTTTGTCAGATAATTCAAACATCTCTGTCATGCTGGTGTGGGCACTTGTTGTTGTTGCTTTTTTATCTACATTATTCCTGATTATTGGTATGATAAGTGGGGTTTTATTTTGCTTTTTAATTGAAACCTGGACATTTTTATGCTGTGTACTGAGATTCTGGATTTAATATAAACCATCTGTTTGGGCTGGCTTTTTGACTCCACTTCAGCAGGGGCAATGGTGGGCACTGCCTTGTTACCCCAGGTGGAGATAGAAGTGTGGGCCTCCACTTAGCCTCCAATGGCTCTAAGTTTGTTGGGCCTCCATTGCTGCTGATCAGGGGCAGTAGTTCTGGCTTCCATTGGTCTCTGCTAGGTCTTTACTGTTTAAGGAGTGGTCTCATTATCACTGGACAATGGTGAAACTTTATTTTCTCCTGGGCCTCCTCTAGTACTGCCCATTGTGAAGAGAAGTTTCTCATTAGTGATCCCTGCTTGACATTCTCTGGCATCAGTCCAAGGGATCTGGAGGCGACTTGGTATAATCTTGCAAGAGTGGAAAGGACAGGCCACGTGGTCTTTGCTAATGGGTAGGTAGGAATGGACTATATTTTTCCTCTGTGTATTTGTCAGCAACAGAATGTGTACCGTCTAAATTTTCTGTCTTCCTAGGCTGACTTTTCTTGATCCTTCAGCTAGAAAGAGCAGATTTTGAAAGGTTTGGACTATTTGTTTATCTGTGTCTGTTTCTGAGCTAGAAGCTTCTTTATATCTGGTTTTGAGATAGATGAGGCAAGAAGAAAACCAAGGAAACTTTACTACCATGTCGCCCTTAGGTCCTAGCCAGTTGGCCTTCTCTCCATATTTCTGAGTTCTTGTTTGTTTCTTTTATACATAATATCCAAAGATTTTTAGTTTTGCTTAGCAGAAGAAATTGAGAAAGTGCTTCTACTTTACCTCCCTGAAACAAGAAGTTCTCTCCTGTAATCTGTACTATTCTAATGGACACTTTTCATTTTTCCAGCATTATCTTTTCCCCATCACAATTGTAGAGCCAACCATTTCTTGAAGGAGCACTGCTTCATTTTATTGGAGAACAACGAAACTTTAAAACTTAACATTGTATGCCATCTGTGCTTATCATTGCTTCAAGGTCCTGGGGGTTCACAGAGCAAGAAGCGGATGCATGTGTATAGCCTCATGTCACACATGTAATGTTATGGATGTATGGGTTGTGGTTGTGTGTGTGCTTAAATTCATACATGAACCTCCAATCCACTGTTGCAAGTTCCTTCTGGCATTTTTCCCTTGGATTATTTGTAGCTTCTTTCTCCGAAGTGAGAAACTTAGCTGCCATTATGTATAGTAGGGTTATTTATTTGTTCAGCCCTGGTGTCCATATAGTTTTGTAATGTTAAACTCTACCAGGTGAAAGACAACGTTTGTGCACAGTTATGTTCTACTTAGCCTCCTCAGCCAAACAAAACACTGTTTTGCTCAGTGACTTAGGCCAAACCCTGCTTGCCTCCCTTCTGTGATTATGTCACTCATGTAATAAAGCCCGACATACTGCTGGTGGTCTGCATGCCGTTGCATTTCCCCACACTGTGGTGGATTTTTTTTTATGTGTATCTTAAAATTCCCACTGTAGGATTCGATCTGATGGGTTTTGACAAAGGTCCAGCCAGCCCTCCAGAACAGTTCTATCACTCCTAATTGGACTCGTGTTCCAGTAGTTTTTCATTTTCCCACTATCACATGATAGGCTGCCTTTCTGGCCACATTTGTTTAGCAAAATGCACCTAAGATTCATCCACATTTTATTGTAAGTCAATAGCTGCTAAGTCACATGCTATGGTCGGGAAGGAATGTTCCATGATCTAGGTTGTTTCTATATTTTGTTGATTAGTAAGTAAAGGTGCTATAAACATTCACATACATGTTTTGTGGAGACATAAGTTTTTATTTTCTTTTTTATTCCAGTCCTGGGGCTTGAATTCAGAGCCTGGGCACTGTCCCTGAGCTTCTTTTGCTCAAGGCTAGCACCCTACCACTTGAGCTCAGTGCTGTTTTGGCTTTTTCTGTTTATGTGGTACTGAGAAATAGAACCCAGGGCTTCATGCATGCTAGGCAAGCACTCTACCACTAAGCCACATTCCCAGCCCCATGTTTTCATTTTCATGTGATGGGGTATTATTTATTCATTTTGACCTGGGGCTTGAACAATGTCCCTTAGATTTTTCCCTCAAGGCTGATGCTCTTCCACTTGAGCCACATCCTCACTTCCAGCTTTTTGCTGGCTAATTAGAAATGACAATAGTCTCAGGACTGTCCTGCCTGGGTTGGGTTTGAACCATGATCCTCAGATCTCAGCTTCCTGAGTAGCTAGGATTACAGGCATGAGCATCAGCACCTGACAACTTTTTGAGAAACTTCAAAATGATTTTATACAATAGATGTGCCCCTTACCCCTCTTGCCATAATAAGAAGAGTCCCAGCTGTTTCACTTCCTTGTCTGGTTGGCTGCGGGCAGGTTTTTATTTATTTTGGGTTTTCTTACACAGGGTGGTAATATCTCATCATGATTTTAATTGGCCCATCCTTGGCAATTAACTATGCACACCATCTTTCCATGTAATTTTGCCACCCATATTTGCCCATTTTGATTTTTTTTCTGATACAACCTCATGGGTTTTTTTCCTAGACAAAAAAGCTCTGTTGTTTTAGCCACACTTCTAACCCTTTTTGTTTTATTTATTTTGTTCAATAGGATCTCACTCTTTTTCCCCCAGGGGCAGTCTTGAACTTCAGTCCTCCTACATCCACCAACCATATAGCTGGGACCAAATGTATACACCATCACATCTGGCTTATTGGTTAAGATAAGGTCTTGCGCTTTTTGACCCAACCATCCTCAAAACTCAATCCTTTCTCTATATCCTGAGTAGCTGGGGTATGTGAGATACCATACCCATTGTGAGTATTTTATTTCTTATCCTTGATTTGTTACAGTTCATTATATATTCTCAACACAAATCTCTTTTCACTCATATAGCAGTGTCTATTGAAGAACAGAGTCCTAAATTTTGACAGATTCTGATACATATATAGACTTTTCTGTTATAAATTATGATTTTTGCCTAAACCAGGTCACCAAAGATTTTATCTTAGAAATTTTATAATTTTAGATTTTACATTTATATCTACAATTCACTTGAATCTTTCTTCTCTGTGTGTGATGTGAGTTTTGGATCAAAGTTTTAGGTTTTAAACTTATTTTTGCCTGTGTAGATCCAATAGTTCCAGACTACTTATCAAGAGGATATTCTTTTACCACTCAATTGTCTTCTCCCTTTGGCTGAAAACCAGGTATGAGTTTGCTTTGTCTCTTTTCTTTCTTATGAAGGTTCAGGAATTTGAACTCAAGGTCTCTTACTTATTTGCCTGGTGCTCAACCACTTCAACCGTACCTCCAGCCCAGCTTTTTGCTGGTTAACTGGAGACAGAGTCTCATGGACCTTTCTGCCCTAGCTATCTTGGAACTATGATCCTCTGAACTATAGTTTCCTGAATCGCTAAGATGACAGATGTGAGCCACTGGTTCCTGGTTTGTGGGGGTCTATGTCTGGACTTAATTTGTTGATGTGTCTAGCCATCATGCTTCCATGGCTGAAGGTAATTTAAGCTCTCTTTTTTCTTTTTCACAACTGATCTAGAATCCTAGTTTATCGGCCCAGCTGCCTACCTGGCCTTCAGAACCCTATCCTGCTGAAAAGACTTATTATCATTGCCTATACCTGCCTGCCCTTGGGTATGAAACCCTGCCCTGTCTCTCATTGCCTGCAGCCTGGTTTCTCCCTGGCTCTGCTCCTTCCTCTGCCCTCTCCACCATTCACTCACTTCCCCAAGTTAAGATTTCATGGTTTCAGGCTGCCCAACCCCCATGCCTCTCCTCTCCACCACTGGATTTTCCACCTGTATGCTTGGCCTGACTATGCAAGTCCCTGGGTCCTGAGACCCTCAGACCCTCTAACATCCAGTTCTAAGTCCTCCTGCTCTGAGGACAGAATGTAGGCTCAGAGGCAGAGTTGAGATTTGACTTTGACTATGCCTCCTCAGCTAAGCAGACCTGTGTCCTTGAGGCCAAAGCGTAGTAGCACTTTTTGAGCTAGAGAGATATGGAAGGGTGTCAGGAGCTCCTTTGGGTATTTTCTTTGTGCCACTCCCTTTAGGTTGGCCAGTTTCCTCTCAGCACTGGAAGTCAGTCATCAGGTCATGATGTAGTTATGCCCACCTCACACCCTGGCTCACATAAAGCCATGTCTGATATCTTTACAGTGAGCAGTATGCCTGACCACTGCAGTGAAAGTATATGGCTGCTGCCTAATCTCTGCTACTTCCCGAGTCAGCATGGAAATGAAGCTTTGTCCTTAGCCTGGCATAGTCCTGTGCATAGGGATATGGTAGCTACCTGCCCAATCATCTGTAAATGTGAGGCTGTAATTGTCACCATTCTCTATCTATAATAACCCAGTCATGAACCCATTCATGACCCCTTCATTCCTGAGTACCTGCCCTGAGCCAAACCTGTGGGATGGGAACAGAGACTCAGAGGAGTTAGAGTCATGATTGCTTGCAAGACGTATATGGGACAATACAAATCTTGCCCACCCAACAGGTCTCATTCAAAGGCCATCATAATTCTCTTCTGTGAGCAAATGACCATTATTGTGGGCATCCAAACACTCATGTAGAAAGAGAGCCTTGCCTGGGGGTGAGGGCAGGAGTGGAATGGGATGGGATTTCCACGTGTCCCCCTTCCTCATAATGACCACCTGTCTTTTCCTCTCAGTCTCCCCCACAAGCTGAAGTCAAGGTCACTGAGCTCATTCTTCCCCATATTTCACAACCAGCAGGTGGCCTTATCTCCATGCTGTCCTGGGTGCTCTTCCAGCGCCCCCCCCCCCCCCCAATGCCGTCAGAAAGCTTTCCCAGCTTTTCTCACTTGCTGTACACTTTGATTTGTGTCACTCTTTGGGCCTTCTAGAAAATAAGGAAGGCTGGACTGAATACTTCTGAGATTAGGCTTTAAAGCAAAACATATTTGCTCTGCTGAGCCCTTCACCCTGTGTGGGGAGGAAGAATGAAGAGGCTGTCTTTGAAGAGATCCTTCCCTCTTCCCTCTAGTGAGTATGAGAACAGCAATTAAACGAGGGGAGTTGGGAGCCCATAGGTTAGCCTAGTCCACTCCAGCCAGCTTGGGCTTCGATTATATTCTCATACTCAGCCTATCCACTCATGACATTCTTGTAATAAAAAGAGGTGACATGGGAAATTCAACTATGGGCCCCACAGAGGAGCTCTCTAAGAAGGTGTCCTTTCCAAATTGAAAGACGAATAGGAGCCCACTGAGTGGCACAGGGCAGGCACAGAAAGATCATCCCAGGAAGAAGGAAGGGAATATACAAATATTAGAGACTGGTGTGCTTGCTCTGGTGGCTGGCCTGGTTACATCTCCTCTTGGCAGCTTCTGGTTTGGTTTCCACCACTCGTTCATTGGGAACACCCTCTCCCTTTCATTCCATGAGGCCTTTCCTAGTGCTCCTCAGCCCTCCTCTCTTCTTGGGTCTGCACCTCTCCTGGAACAGGCTTTTCTACACCCATTCCAAGCACCTCAAGTTCATGCCTAGCTTCAGACTGTATACCCTGCTTTTGGGTGGCCTTGGGCACCTCCACAGGCTCCCTGAAGTTGTTTTCCCCCAAACTGCCTCTCCTCTGGCTCCCAGTCTGCTCATTCATGCAGGGGTAGAGGGGAGGGAGGGGAGACTGACACAAGAATGGAGGATGCCCCCTTCCCCCTCACTTCCCAGCACATATTACCAAGTCCTATTCCTTGTACCCTATATTTCTTATCCTCTATGCTCTATCTCCTCTGTCACTCCCAAGTTGGGGTTCATGTCTCCCATACAGAGCCCCCCTGATTCTCTCCCTGTCTCCCCACTACACATATACCTCATACCATAATGCTTCCCTTAGCAGCCTTGTAACAACTGTGTCCCTTGTATACCCTCAGTCCCCAGGATTCCCCAGGCTCTTGGGTCTAAGCCCAGCCTGCTCTCCAAGGGGGACCTGCTGGCCAAGGTTGGCCATCTCTCCTGCCCCCACTGGGCTTTGCTCCTCCCTGTTCACTCAGCCATCCTGAACTTCTGTCATTTTCTGTCATTACATCACAAATTCCCACAACACTTGGGAACTAAAAGAAAACCAACAATAAGCATTTGTTATTTCACACAGCGTCTGAGGGCAGGAATTTGGGAGTGGCTGGGCCAGGTAGTTCTGGCTCAAGGCTCCTGTGAGGCCCCAGGAGAGCTGCCAGGGCCAGGGGGCTGCAACCTCTGGGGGAGGTGAGAGGAGGCTGGAGGCTCCCTTCCAAGATACCTCTCCCCAGACAGGTGGGGACACCCCCCCCACACACAGGCTGACGCTCCTCCCCTTTTCCCTAAAGACTTGGGTCCGAAAGAGGCGGCCATACATGAAAGAATGGAAGAAGTCAACAGGAAAATTAGTTGTGCCTGGAGGGGCCACAACCTAACTATGCATATCTAGGTCAAAAATGGGAGGTCTTCTGTAATCAAAGCACTCCCCTCACCTCAATGAGGGTGGTGACGGCAGCTCTGTCACGTTCTTGCTGCTTGTGGCCTCGGCCATCTTTGCCTGCAGTGTCCAGGAGCCTCCATGCCCCGGAGATCCACGCATGCTCATGCTGTGTGGCTTCTCTGCTGTGTGACACTGCCCAGTTCACCCCTCCCCTGGCCTTCGCAACACTCCCATACGCCACAGCTCAGCTCAGCTCAGCTCCACATGGAGATGGGTCCCCAACTGAAGCCCAGGAGCTGCTTTCCCAACAAAAGGCTAGACCTGATGCCCTGAAGGCCATCTCCTGCTCCCAGGAGAGCCCTAAAAATCCACCCAGGATGTAAGACTGAGGAAGACAGACAGAGAGAGAGAGAGAGAGAGAGAGAGAGAGAGAGAGAGAGAGAGAGAGAGAGAGAGCTCCTCTTTTTGCTAGAGGGTTTCTAGACTGTTCCATGCCCTGAGGTCTGAGTCTCAGTTTGGACCAACACTGAGGTCCAGAGCCGTCATAAGCTACACTGTCAGAAGGCCTCAGGGAACAGAGCACAATTTCCTGCTGGGAGTTCCCATGCCTCTTCACTGCCCCCACCCCCCATTTACCCCTAAGACCTTGGGCCAAACACTTGCCTTTCTGCACACTGGATTCCCAAAGGGTTGGATTAATGGCTTGCATAGGCAAGCCCTTCGCTTCCTCCTCCTCCCCCAGGTGCCAGACCCATTCTTGCCCTGTCCAGCAAGCACATCCTTGATGTTCCCAGCCTCTCACATCCCATTCTCTGCCTCTTTCCCCTGTGTCCCACCCGAAGCCAGGAACCCCATGCCTTCCAGGTCCCTGGTCCCAACACTGACTGGGCTGCTCCCCTGAACTCCCTTGGTTTATTCCAGCACAACCCAAATCCTGCTGTTGTAGATAGGGGTGATTTCCACACCAGGCTGGGAACCTCACATATTGCTAGAGAAAGTTGATGTGTGTGTGTGTGTGTGTGTGTGTGTGTGTGTGTCTGGACCTTGAACTCAGGTCCTGGGCACTGTCCTTGAGTTGTTCTGCTCAAGGCTGATACTCTACCACTTAAAACTCCACTTCCGCCGCTTTTTTTTTTTTTTTTTGGTGGTTAATTGAAAATAAGAGTCTCACAGACTTTCCTGCCGGCTGGCTTTGAACCACAATCCTTCGATATCAGCCTTCTGAGATGCTAGGATTACAGGTGTGAGCCACCAATGCCTAGCAAGGAAGTCGATTTTAAGAAACTAGAGCAAGGAGTTGCTGCTGGGTTGTCTCAAAGCTGTCCTACCTATGCCAGTGGTGATCTTCAGCCCTGGGTGATACCACTGGAATCTCTGTTAACAAAGCAGCACAGCTGGGAGCCCCTTCCACTTGCCACCAGCTCCTCAGCCTTCCCCAGTCATCTAGGGGTGCCTGCCCTTAGCACACAGGCTCTATTTCTCCACACCTCCTCAGCATGTCCCTTTCCCTACTCTCATGCCCATCTTTATGGCTTTGCCAGTGGCCCACGGTAGCTCAAATCCCACAGAGATCCCCAGACTCTGGTTCTTCCACTCAACTCTTTCGTAAAACCAGAGTCCTCCCCAGGGCCTCTCAGGCAAGGAAGCCCACCAGGCAGCCCTGTTTGGGGCCTCCTGATAACCAAGTGACATATTGTGCTCCCATTGTACAGATGAGGAGACAAAGACAATTTAAAAGTTTGAATCCTCAGCACCATATATATACATGTATATATACATATACATATATTAATATACATATATATATGTATATATACATATACATATATATATATATATATATATATATATATATATATGGCAGCCTCTTTGGATGGAGAGCAGAACCTTGAAAGGTGAAGCTGTGGATGACCAGGGATTCCAGACCTGCCCTGCATTGCCTGCCTCTGCCCAGGATGGGAATTAGGGAAGGAAGGACAGTGGAAAAGGAAGGGAGATGGGAGAACAGTGCACATGAGTTTGAAGGGATGAGAGCTTGTCTGGGCAGCCTGGGTTGGTGCTGGGCTTCTTCCCCAAACCCAGATTTGGCAGTTGGTAAACTGATCCCAGCTCACACTGATGGGTTCATCTGTCCCTGAGCACTGGTTTCAGGGGACCACTCACTGCTTCCTTGCAGATCTCCTGCACCAATTCCAGACTGCTAGACATGGCAGGATGTGCTACGGGCCACATATAGGGTAGGGGCTTTTTCTGGTCTCAATTGGCAGATAAGTACAGATATGGTCCAGAGATGTCCATCTACTTAGTCAAGGTCACAGAAGTGTTAATGGGCAGAGCTGGGGATGGAAACAGATTCTGCCTGGCCTCAAAGCCCACACCATTCTCGGGGAACCCATGGCCTCTACATGCCCTGCCTTCTCCTGGGGCCTCACACATACATGGCACCTTCCATGCTCCTGGCCTGGCCCAGCCTTCCTTGCTGGCCCCAGTCACCTCACCTGTGTGTCCATCTCCATCAGGAAGTCCTCCCTGCTCAGCATAAACACATGTGGACACCATGACACACACCATGTAGCACAGATAGCACAGTCTGATGTAAGTGACACCACATGATTCTACCCAGTGTCTGCAACAATAATGGGTGTATAGCAGATAGTAAGTAAATGTTCTCTCCCTTGAGCCCACTCTGTCAGGAATGCTTGAAGGGAGACCTGTAGCCATGAGCACTGTCCTACTGCAGGGGCTCTGCCATGCACCCAGTGCTCCTCAGGGCAGGTCACTTGCCACCTGGGGCTGGTGATCTTGGCCATCACAAGCCACTCAGGCAGTTTCCTTTTATTCCCCTGCACTCCCCTGCAAAGGGCACCTCATGCTAGCTATCCCACACCTTTCACGGGGAGCAGTCTTGCCCAGAAGCTGCTCAGAATGTGTTCTGGGCACTCCTGGCTTGAGGGCTGGGGTCTCATCTTGTCCCGTGTCACCAGGATAGTGGTTCCTAGAGGCCAGAGCTCTGTTCTGCCACATAGAGAGCTCAGCAGCAGCTAGGCAGGTACCTACACAAAATATTTTTAATGTTTCTAAAAAATTATTAATTTCCAAAGTAGTATATAGTCACCGTAGAAAATTGGCCAACAAAACCCCACACACATACAAGCCAAAACAAAATAAAACATAGCAGCATCACCTGTAGTTCTGCCAACTACCAAAGTCCACTTCCTACATTCTGAACTGTTTTTCCAAGCTTTTCTGTGCTGCTCTACTTACAAGAAAATGCGCATACAAAAATCAAACTGGATTGCATTAAGCATTCTCTTGATATAGCTCTGTGGGATACCATTTCCCCACAAGTATTTGTCATACTTTCTATTAAGTACCAGAGCCATCCCACTGCACATTCCCTAATGTAACCAACCCCCACTATGGGGTGTTGGCGATGTTCCTAATTTTCTTTCTTTTGCACTATATCCCCAGGCCATACTTGAGCTCCATCTTTGTGGCTCTCCTTACCACCTGAATACAGACCTCTGAACCCTCCTCCAACAAGAAGCTCCATTAAATACAAGTGGTAAACAAACAAAATCACAGTAATGCCACCAGCACAACAATGTTCATCGCAGCACATTTTGTCATAGCGAGAATCTGGAACCAACCCAGATGCCCCTCCGTAGACGAATGGATCAGGAAAATGTGGTACATATACACAGTGGAATTTTATGCCTCTATCAGAAAGAATGACATTGTCCCATTTGTAAGGAAATGGAAGGACTTGGAAAAAATTATACTAAGTGAAGTGAGCCAGACCCAAAGAAACATGGACTCTATGGTCTCCCTTATTGGGAATAATTAGTACAGGTTTAGGCAAGTCATAGCAGAGCATCACAAGGCCCAATAGCTATACCCTTATGAACACATAAGATGATGCTAAGTGAAATGAACTCCATGTTATGGAAACAATTGTTATATCACAGTTGTAACTACTTTCAACGTCCCATGTGTATCTGTAGCTTCTATTATTGATGATGTTCTTGTATCACCTTCCTATGGTTGTACCTACACTATCTCTGTAATCTTATCTGAGTATATTGGAAACCGTGTATACTGGTATTGGAAGTAGGAAATTGAAAGGGAATACCAAATTTGACAGACACAGGGTAAAAAAAGAGAAACAACTACAAAAGCAATACTTGCAAAACTGTTTGGTGTAAATGAACTGAACACCTCCGGGGGGGGGGGAGGGAAAGGGGGAGGAGGGAGGGGGGTATGAGGGACAAGGTAACAAACAGTACAAGAAATGTATCCAATGCCTAACGTATGAAACTGTAACCTCTCTGTACATCAGTTTGATAATAAAAATTTGGAAAAAAAAAAAAGAAAATTTTTATGATGAAATAATATTCTGTTGTAGGATGTATGCCACCAGTTGTATATTTATCTATCACAGAACAGTTTGTTGTGAATAAAATTTCCACAAAATCCCTTAAATAAAAAAAAATACAAGTGGTAAAACAAATATATGGACAACTGGCAAATTCCCAGCTTTTCCTGCTTTGCTCAAAGTTTAGGCTGAATATCCCTAATCCAAAAATCCAAAATCTAAGATAATCCAAAATCTAAAACTTGTGAAACTTGTTGGTCACCAATATGATATTCTAGGGGGAAATTTTCATACTATGAAACTTTGTTTTATGATCAGAATTAGTATACATACATATATACATATGTGTGTATTAATATATATACTTATAAATGTGTGTGCATTCAGCTATGTGTATAGGTATTATATATGAAACATAAATGAGCTTTAGCTTAGACTTGGGTCCTTTAGTATATTTAGTAAGCTTTATATCACTGCATTGAACCAACCAACTTACACAGAGGAAAGATCTATTTTTGCTCATGGTTTCAGTCACTATTCAGTTTCAGTTTCAGATTTCAGTTCATAGTCACTGGGTCCTATTGTCTTGAGCCTGTGGGCCTTGTGTACACCTTGATGGTAACGTGTGAAAGAGGAGGCTGCTCACTTTATGGCAGCTGTGAAGCAAGAAGAAAGAGAAGGGACTCAGGTCCCAATATCAATGGCCTAACTTCCTCTCTCACTAGGCTACCTCTTAAAGGTTCCACACACACACCCAATAGCATCTCAGGCAGGCACTTGTTTTTGTAAGTAAAATTTTATTGAAAAGCACCCACCCACATTGTTTCCTATATATCTCTGTCGCCATTGGCTGCTTGGCACAACAAAGACAAAAGTAAGTCATTTCAACAGAGATCGCATGGTGTACAAGGAATAAAATAATCACAATTCACAAACTGGCCTTTTATACATAAAGTGTGCTGACTCTTCGTGGGATGGAAGCCAAGGCAGTGTTAACTTCTTTGAGTTTACATCACATATACACAGGCACCCTGTGTTGTGTTAAACGCTTGTTGGTCTCAGAGAATGTACTTGACTTACACTGGACCAAACAGATGGTTTTCACAGGGATTTGAAAACAAGCATGAGAAACATTATGGACTTACTTGATGAGACAGACCAGCACTCCTTCTGCCCAAGTCTCTGGAGCTGCCCTGATTGCAACTCTTCCTCCTGTTCTAATCCCAGCTCCACCCTTCTTAATGTGAACTATAGCCAGAAGGACAGAGTGAGCCTCAGTTTCCTTTTCTAGCAGATGGAATACTAAGTTGAACACAAAGGGTTGTGTAAGTGATAAAAATAGAATGATGCACACAAAGTGCCCAGTATGGTCTTTTTCACAAGTTAGATTCTAAAAAGAAGGGTAATATTAAAGGGAACAATCGTAGTAACAATAGAGGTAGTCATAATAGTAAAATTGTATGCTTATTTTTGTTTGTTTACTTTTGGGGGCTTGGGTTTGCTTTAGTTTCTTGTTTTCCCCCCTTTTTATTGTTAATATAAAGGTGATGTACAGAGGGGTTAGAGTTACATAAGTCAAGTAAAGAGTACATTTCTTTTTGGACACTGTCATCCCTTCCCTTGCTCTCTTCCAGTTTTTCCCTCTCATCCTTGCCCACATTTTCAACACAGTGTCTAGTCAGTGCCACCTTTTGTCCCTCTATTTCTGTGTATTTTTTGTTTTATGAGACAAGGTCTCACTACATAGCCCAGACTAGCCTCAATTTCTCATCCTCCTGCCTCAGCCTCCTGAATGCTGTGTGGTGTGTGTAACCACACTTAGCTAAGGTCATTACTTGTCAGCATTGCCATTGGTCTGCTGTCCTCATTGCCTGTGGCTCCCACTAACACCTTAAAGTCTGTACGTCCAGGAATGGCCCTCATTAAATCGCCAGCCCAGGAGGAAGCCCCCAAGATCCTAAACTTTTATAGTCCTTCTCTGTGTAGCTCCTCACCATGAGTTGGAACTGGTCAGCAAGACTAAGGGAGATTGAGAAGGTCTAAGGCTCTCCCATGGGAAGCTGACCACAGTCATGGAGACATTCAAGCAGCCCTGAGGAGAAGCCCATGTGGAGGAATTGAGGCTTCAGCCAAGATCTAGTTTGCTTTCTCAGCCACAGGAGTGAGCCACCTTGGAAGCAAATCTCCCAGCCTCCAGGTGACCAAAGTCCCAGCCAACTCCTTGATCTAATGCCACATAGCTAAGCAGTGACTGAACTCTAGCCCACAGAAATGGAGGCATGCTAATGTGGATTGTTGCCTTGAGCCATTAGATTCTGAAGCAATTCACCACAGCAAATTAACATATTATATGAACTTGTTTGTCCTCATGAGTCCTTGTTTCAAAGCCTGCCAACTCCTTCCTCCTCCTCCTCCTCCCCTCCTTCTCCTCCTCCTCCTTTGTCAGTCCTTTCCTTCTTCTTCCTCCTTCTTCTTTCTTCTTCTCCTCCTCCCCCTCCTTCTCCCTCTCTTTCTCTTTACCCCTTCCTCTTCCTTCTGCCCCTTCTCCTCTCCACCCCACCTCTAGTGATTTCAATTGTTGTAGAATCTTTTTCCTTTGATGCATTTGATCTGCTGGCTGGACTCCAAGAGGTCACTCTTCTGTTCTCTGTCCCTATTCCACCAGTTTTGGAGTGATAACATCCCTTGATTATGCACCCATAGTGTGGCAAAGTGCCTACTGCATGCCCTGCTCCTGATGAGGTTTTTCCACTCACAGAATAGCCACAGCAATGGATGAATTAGGTTTGTTGTCCCCATTTTATACCTGAGACACATTGTACATATGTGCCTGAGCCACACCCACCTCAGCAGTTTAAAGAGAGAATCAAGTTAAAAATATGAGGGCTCATGTGTGTAATCCTGACTTCTGAGGAGAAATTGGAAGGTTACTGGGCAAAATTTATTGAAATTTCATCTCAATCAATAAACTGGGATTCCAGCTACCCAGGGGGCAGTAGTTTAGACTATAGACATTTCGATCACAGCTGGCCCTGAGCAAAAAATCTCCAAATCTCATTTGGAAAAAGAAAAAGAAAGAAAAACAGGGAGCAGGTATATGATTCAGGTGGGAGAGCACCTGCTTAGGAAGCTTGAGGCCTTGGGTTAAAAAACCCAGTACCTTCAATAACATAAATAAAAAAATATATACTGGTTTGCTTCCAAAGCCCACATTTCTTTCTCCAGAAGACACTTCCACAGCTCAGCCCTGCTTGTAATGTAGACTAACTGTCTCCCTTGCCCTATGCAAAAAGGAGCTATCACCCAGTTGCCCCTGCCCTTCTACCCCTTGCAGCTCAACACAGTGGCCTCCTCCTGTGGCCACCTGATCCCAGTGGCTGAGCACCTGGAACTGCTCATTTGCTCTTGGTTTAGAGATGATGGTGCTCTGGCTCCTCCAGAGTACACAGAAGGGCTCTCCAAAGAAGAAGCCCCCAAGGTCCACCTGGTACACCTGGGAACGAGAGATTTGTGTTTGTGAATGGAGTGACTCTAGCACCATTAATAATTGAGTCTAAACCAGATGCCTGTGGCTCACACCTATAATCCTAGCTACTCAAGAGGCTGAGATCTGAAGATCCTGATTCAAAACCAGCTTGGGCAAGAAAGCCCATGAGACTCTTATCTCCAATTAACCAGCACAAAGCCAGAAACGGAGCTGTGGCTCAACTTGCAGAGCAAAATAGCTAAGGGACAATGCCCAGGCGCTAAGTTCAATCCTCAGTACTACCCCCCAAAACAATTGAGTCTATTAGTGAATATGTACAAACATTAAAACTTCATCAAGTTGATAATGAAACTCTTTTGAAATGTGAGTTAAGTCATGAATAAACAGATCACCTAGATTTGCATCATATGCATGGCATGTGTTTATATACATACATATATATGTATATCCATGTATATGTGTTTTTCCCCAACGGCAAAGTATTTTATTTCATTAAGTCAGGAATAGTATTTAAAACATTTAAGAACCTGTATCCAGTACAGCACAGGCACCAGGCAATCAGGAGTGGGTAGAGCCCAGCACCTCTGTTGGGCTCCTTCAATAATATATCAGGAAAAGCCTGGGCTGGGGATATGGCCTAGTGGCAAGAGTGATTGCCTTGTACACATGACACCCTAGGTTTAATTCCCCAGCACCACATATACAGAAAATGGCCAGAAGTGGCGCTGTGGCTCAAGTGGCAGAGTGCTAGCCTTGAGCCAGAAAAGAAGCCAGGGACAGTGCTCAGGCCCTGAGTCCAAGCCCCAGGACTGGCAAAAAAAAAAAAAAAAAAAAAAAAAAAAAAGGAAAAGCCTGGAAGCCTGTCTCAGGGAATGGTCAAAGTGGCCAGAAGGGCAGTGGACACTTGAGGAACTTGGGCACAGCTCTGTCACAATTTACAGAAACACCTCGGTAGGACCACCCCTGGCACCTGCACCTGGAATTTCCAGCCATGGAGAGCCAGTTCTGAGCCCACTCCACCACCCTCACTCCTCCTTAGCTGGTGGTCACTAGAGAGTGAGTTAGGTGGCCCAGATCTGCCGTGGTGTCAGCACCTTGCCTCTGGAACACCGCCCTGCACAGCCACCCAAGCAATAGAAACAGTGGACCCACGATTACCGGCCCATGCACCTCACTGCACCTGAGCAGGAGTGGGTGGGGCCAGCAGCCCGGAAGGCGTGGCCTGACACTGGGCCCTGCCCTTTGGAGCCTGGAGGGTCTGCAGGTCAGGTGTGCGTGCCTCTCCTCTTTGGACTGTGTTCTCCAGGCTTCAGAGCCTGTGGAAGACAGACCTCAGGCGGTTCTCCACTTGTCACTCCTTCAGCAGCCCTGGGACGTAGGACCCGAGGTCACATCTCTGCGCTAACTTCCTCACCTAACAAGACCGAGGAGGATGAAATCTAGATCCTCCAGGCCTGGTGTGCTGATTAAATAAACCAATATTTAAAATTGTGGGAAGTCTTGGAAGAGACAGGAAAGGGCCAGGAAGCCACAGTTGCCCCAGCAGGGCGCAGAAGCGTGTCTGACCTGGCCTTGCTGGGCTGCGTCCCCCGTCCCCACTTCCCCTCCCTTCCCAAGCCCGAGTGGTTCTTCCTCCTTCCTTTTCACTTTTTAATCACAAAATAATTTTGGTACCCCCGAAGCCTTCCTCTGGGAGGAACATTTGTGCGGGATGATATCAGCCTAATTAAGCGCTTCGGCTTTGGGGCTGGAAACACCCCCGTCCCGCCCCCACCCCTCCACACCCCCATCCCGGTGCTCCTGCCAAGCTGTCCTGGGCGCCGGGCCGGCCGGCTACCTGCACATGTCGGGCCCGGAGCCCCGGGCGCCCGTGCGCCCCCCTGCCCCGGCCGTGATTGATATCTTGATTAGGCGCCAGGAGCTGGCGGGCCAGGTGTTACCTCGGCGGGGCGGGCGCGGGCTGGGGGCGGCGGCTCTGCGGAGCCGGCCCTGAAAGGCGCAGGCGTGATCGCCGCAGCAATGCGCCTTTGTTTGCCTTGGCAGCGCCGCGGCCTCCCTGGGGCCGGCCCCATAAAGGGTTTCTGTTCGGGCTGGAGGACTCATTGTCAAAAAATTGTCCCTCGAAAAATTAGCATGGTACAGTGGAGAAAGCGGAACGCGGCGGATGACAGCTGCTGGCCCCAGCCGAGGGCCAGAACGCGCAGGTTTGCGGGTGCTGGCTCCCACAGCACCCTTGGTCTGGAGTGCCCCAAGAGGTGACCACAGGATCCCACAGAGCAAGCCTGGGGGCGCAGGGCGGGTGGTAAGGGCAGAGAGGTGGGGTTCACGCCCTACCTCCTCTCCTGAGAGCTCAGGCATCTCCCAGGGCCCAGGAGGCGGGCTCTTTGGTGCTGGACAGCTCAGCGCTGGATGAGGCTGGGAGGGGCAGCTGAATGGAAGAAGGGGGCTGGGGTGTCAGAGACAGAGAGAGCCTAAAGGTTATGTGGTTAATTGAACATCAACAGCCACAGATACGATTATGTTCCTTTGTGTCTTTCTCCCAGTCTGTTGATAGAAAAGTAACTAGATTAAAAGAGCCGGGAGCCAGGGTTGGAGGGGCCTGGCAGTGGGGGGGAGATCCCTTCTGAATGGCAGCTCAGAGCTCCCTGCAGTCCCAGCAAGGAGGGAAAACAGTCAATTAGAGAGGAGAGAAAAGATGGAGTGAGCTGTGGTTTGGCATTTGCATAAAGGCTGGGGCCTGAGGTTGCCACCCTCATAAGGGGGAAACAGGGATTCCCAGGGGAGAGGCTGGGGGTGTCATGGGGTAAGGCACATGGTAACTGTTCAAAGTCTCAGCCCAAAGCTAGTGTGCACACTGTCACGTGAGGCAGGGCTAAGGGTGACAGTCTGTGTGTGTGCGACATGGTGTGTTAGGAGCCCTTTGACCCAGGTGTGCTGACTTTGAGCTCATGACTACCTGTATGGAGAGAGAGAGAAGCCATCACAAGGAGACAATCAGATTCAAATATAGAATTATTTGGGGGGAGTCAGCGAGGCCCTTCCTGTGCAGAAGTAGGAGAGGGGTTGTACAATCCCAAGGGGTACATGTGGCCCCGGCATAATTATTCACAGTGCCCTACACTCTCAAAAGTGTCCCAGTTTGTATTTTGAGTTATATGCCTAACCCAAATATAAGTGGAGTTGCCCTGGCTGGGGTTTTTTGTTTGTTTGTTTTCTTCTCTTCCTTCTTGCCTTCCTTGTATGACTAGGAGGGGTAACACTTCACCTTCCATCACACTGAGCTAAGGAGAATCTTCCAGGGCCAGGAACTGCTCACACTATGTGTAGCCACTTCATACCATATGGCAAGTGTGCGTTTACCCAGAAGACTCTCAGTGGCTTAACCACTACCCAAGAGCAGACCCGTCTCAGGGACTGTAGCTGCAGATGACAGCTGTCTGATTGTTGGTTCTAAGATGAGGTGCACAGAGAAGACAATTAAGACCTGGGATATCCTAGGAATATGGGGCCATGTGTGAAACATCTGGGCAGAGTCATGTTTTTACATGCACTATCGGTTGGAATGGTTCCCTTGTATGGATAAGGCCTTCCTCGGTATTGCAAATTCCCTGGCCACCAAGCCTGAGACATTTATCTTTCTCTGACTAGTCAAGACCCAGCCTCAGACCCAGACTCATTTCATGGAAGGAAAGACAGCTTCCATCTATATCTTGAGCTCTTTGTATCTAGAATATCCTCCAAACCAAGGCAATGAGGGTTTTGCACATACATACATCTATAGTCTCTCCTAAAATTCTCTGATACAGTAAAGAGATTTTCAAAGGAAAAAAAAAGTCCTACAAGGTCAATCTATGGCATAGAAGGCATCAACAAAGCTTTGAAACATGTGTACATGTGAAACCAGTGGTATCTGTAATGCTGTAGAAAGCCTGGAACTAAGTTTCCAGAGGAACAGGCAGTCAAAAAAAAAACCCAAAAAATTAAAAAAAAAAAAAAAAAAAAAACAGCTAGAGCCCAGCGCCAGTGGCTTACACCTGTAATTGTAGCTAGTCTGGACACTGAGAATGGAAGGATCAAACAAAGTTTGAGGCCAACCTGAGCAAAAAGTTTGGAGACTCTATCTTGGAATTAGCCAGGAACAAATAGGGCTGGAGGTATAGCTCAAGTGGTAGAGGGCCAGCTTAGCAAGCATATGGCCTTGAGTTCAAACCCCCAGTACACCTCCCCCCATACACACACTGGAAAAGTCTCATAACTTGGAGCTATTTCCAGAGATTAGAAAAAGAAAGGGCTGGGGATATAGCCTAGTGGCAAGAGTGCCTGCCTCGGATACACGAGGCCCTAGGTTCGATTCCCCAGCACCACATATACAGAAAACGGCCAGAAGCGGCGCTGTGACTCAAGTGGCAGAGTGCTAGCCTTGAGCAAAAAGAAGCCAGGGACAGTGCTCAGGCCCTGAGTCCAAGGCCCAGGACTGGCAAAAAAAAAAAGAAAAACCAAGCTAGTGATTCATGTATATAACACTAGCTATTTGGGAGGCTGATAATAGGAAGCTCATGATTTGAGTCCAGCCCAAACAGAAAAGTTCCAACGATGCTTTATCAACCCATAGCTGGGCATAGTGATGCCAGTAAGTCCCAGTAAGTGACCCACTTACAGGGGATGTGGTGACCTGAAGGAAGAGAACTGATTTGACTCTAGAACCTGGCCTATGGCTCAATTACTATGTGTCTATGAGCACATTCCTTCCCTCTCTGAGCCTTGGTTTACTTCTTTAGTTAAATAAGGGAAGGAGGTATTTCTTCTGTTTTTCCATTACTATAACAAAATACCTGGGCCACATAATTGATAAAGAATGTGTTGATAGAGAAAATTATGGAGACCAGAAGGTCAAAAGCATGGAGCTGACATCATGTTGGCATCTGGTGGGGTCCTCTGGCTACATCCCAACATGGCAAAGTACCTCATATGGGGAGACAGAGCACATGTGCCAGCCTAGGTCTCTTCCTCTCCTTATAAGGCCCTCGTGCCATGATGGTCTCTACCTTCATGATCTCATCTAACCCTAACCACCTCCCAAAGGTCCTACTTCAAAATTCCATTTGCATATCAATCTGAGGGTTAAATTTCCTACACATGAAATTCAGTGGGGGCACATTCAAGCCTTAGGAGGTTGTCTGGTTTTCAAACTCTATTCCCATCTCAAAGGAAAGAACATGAACCTGAGCACTGGCCAGGCTCTGGAGCTTCAACAGACAACCTCACACACAGTGAGTCTTGGATTTCATCTTGGCTTTATTGTTCCTGTCCCTCCACAATTAAGGCCCTTCAGAGCAATCCAGGATAAAGAAGCAAGTGGGGTAGCCTCCCCTGGCTCAGGTGGGGTGACCAACATTCACAGTCCTGTCTGTAGCCCACAGACCTCCTCTCTTCAGGCCAGGCATGAGAATGGAGCAGGTAGATGGGGCTTGGGGGTCACACACACACATTTTGTACCCAGTCACCTGGCTACCTTGGGGACAAGAATGAGTTAGAGAGGGGCCCTCCCCAGGGTGACATTGCTTTCCACATGCACTGCCCTGAGACTCTGCTGCCTGGAGGCCAGGAGTCCGTCCATGTTTCCCAGAGCTGCCTCTGGGCTGCCTCCACCCCACTCCACCTGGGCCTGACAGGAAGCAGTAGTCCAGCCCAACTTCTGCCTGACCAACTGACCATCTTGGCCCCTCCATGGCAGAGTCCTGCAGGAAAGGACAGGACAGGGGAGGGCCATCTGCCTGCCCAGTCCCCTTCTCAGAAAGTCCCTGAAATCACAGATGGGTCATGGGGCCTCCTAAAACTGACCCCCACCGCCCCTACCACCCATCCACTGCACCAGCCCCTGAGGAGTGAAGAAATCAGAGGAGAGTGGAGAAAAGCCTCCAGCATCACTGCTTTGACCCCACTCTGCCCCAATTTAGCACTTACTAGGCCCCTACTGTGTACACGGCTTTAGAAAAGATCCAAAGATGAGAAATAAGAAGAAACTGAGAGCACCAATGAAGCTAGAGCCTTTGCAAACACTGTCTCTCAGAAGGTTTGGGCTTCCTAAGTATAGACAGAGAAACGGAGGCCCTAGGTGGCTGAGTGATACCCTGAGAGTTCTTATCCAAGAAAATGCACTTGTGTTTGTCTTGAATAAGGCTGCAACCCTGCCACACAGCACATCTTATCCAGTGGAGAGGAAGAGGTGGGCGCAGCCATGACTGGCTCAGATGCGTGAGACTCAGAATCCTTAGTGGAGGATGGGAAGGCATTCAAAATGAGATTCCAGTGGGTGGAGGTATAGGACAGAGCAGGGAGAACTCTGGGTGGTAGAAACAGCAGAGGCCTGGCATGAAGCTAGAAAGGAGGTATGGGCCTACATAGAGGAAATGGGATAGGTGTGCAATTGGTCAGGGCCTGGCTCTGGCAGGCCTTAAATGACAAGAAGTTGGGACATGGTACAGGAAACACCATGGGGGTGTCACTATGCCAGGAGGTGAGAGAGGCTAGAAGAGTCCTGGGGAAGGAGACTTAGCCAAGCCAGGCAAAAGAGCAGCAGGGATGTCTTCAGACTATGGATGGGTGGTGGCAAGGTCAGGCATAAAAAAGCACACTGGAAGGTGGCCTCTGTGAGCAGGAGGTAAAGACAGTGAGCTGCGGTCATTAGGGTATGGAGAACACAGAAATACCACCCCCTTCAAGTCCCCTGGGGACCCAATCCTGGGCCTGCAGATGCAGATGGGCAAGGATGCCCTCTCTTCATTGTTCCTGGATCAAGAAGGACTGCCGTGAGTCATCACCCAGGCTCAGTCACCACCCACCACCAGCCCTTTACCAAGATGTGAAATTGGGTCACTATATCAAGTGAATTTCAAGAGCCACTTCCGGTTCCAGCTCCTGCCACCAGCCACATTGTGTTTGGAGCTCTGACAGCCAATAACAGTGTATAGCCTTGGGCAAATGATTTAACCTCTCAGCACTCCTGTTTTCCCCATCTGTAAGAAAGGGTTTCTAATATCTCCTGACTGATGGGGTTGTGAACGTGGAAAGAATCTGAATATGGGAGGGTTTAAAATGGAACCTGGGACCCAGGAAAGCCCTGTTAGTGTGAGCACTATAATATGACTGTAGAACTAAGGTGAATGAGAGATTACAGAATTGAGGCTAGGAGAGAACAGAGCCAAGGCCAACTTCAGTGGCAGTTCTGATAGGAAGTAGACAGTGAGCCGGCAGGGAGGGGCAGGGAGGGGGGTTCTGTGTGGCTGGACAGTACAGCTTCCAGTCTCCTCCCATGACCTGTGGGATTGCATGCTACCAGGGCCTGTTCATTGAAACATGTTGAGGACACACTGTTTCTTGGGAGTTGGTGGATGGCAGGCATATTTGCCTCCCTGTTTCTGACTTCCCATGCTTTCTGCCCAGGCCAACAGAAAAACTCTGACTTGTGCTGTCAACCTGACTCCCCCTGTCCCTGGATACTGCTAAGGAGTGGTCCTTCTCATGAATCTGCCCAGTGAGGATCAAGGGGAGGTAGAACTTACAGTTAGTCCCACCCACCCTCCCTGCCCATCACTCTGAATCCCACCTAAATCTCAATTTGGCATGGTTTCTAGTTTCTCTGCAAGCAAGAAACTGAGGAGAGTAGTCAGCTCTAAGGAATGGGAAATTTTTTCAGAGTAAGATAGATCCATTAGGGGATGTACAAGAACCCAGGAACATAGCCACTGTCCCTTGCTACTTCAAAGACCTCCCCACCCCCTCCAGGGGTTACACAGATATGAATCGGAAAGGCCTTGTGACCCTGGGCCTATGCAGAGAAAATCTGGCTTCTCAGCCCTGCCTAAGTTGGGTGAGGGGTGCCTTTTCAGGCCGCAGACACCATGTTGAGGACTTAGTCGGTAATTTGGGTGCACTGCCACCAGGTGGCTCTCCTTTAAGTCCCTCCCTCCTGGACCACTGAACAGCTTTGGCCCCTGTCCAGGAAGAGAGAACACTTGAGTTTCCACCCTTGCTTAGCACAGCCTCTGATGGGTACTTGAATGACAGGCCTCCTCTGCCTGGGTTTCTCTAGCCCCTCTTCTGCCTCTTCATCTCTCTCTACAGCCGTACTTACCCCATTTACCATAAGCTCTCAGTTCTCTAATCCTACAGAAATTGAACCTCCACTCCATCCATCTCTTCAGGGTTTTGTTGACACTGCTTGGCTAAACGTTCTCCCTGAGCGGCATCTCCCCCACCCCCACCGCCCCCCTCCAGTCCTGGCCTGTACTTTGGACAAGCTCCTGCTTTCCCTTTCCCATCCTTGGGAGCCCTCTGTCTCCTCCTTACCTCTGCCTCTTTCATGAGGCTCCTCATGCCAAGACTCAATTCTGAAAATCTACTGTGAGGTCAGGAGACAGGCCCAATAAATGTTTGCTGTTAGATTGGGCAAGGAAACCTATGAATAAGCGAGGCTGCTCACCACTTAGCAGATGTGTATGTCTTGCTATGTGCCAGGGTTTGTGCTGGGCAGTGAAGTGAGTACATAAATGAAGAGTCTGACTGGGAAAAGGGAGGCTGAAGAAGGAATAGAAAGATAGAGGAGAGAGAGGACTGAGTGTGTGGGTGGGTGGATAGGTAGCTGGTTGGCTGCAAGGCTGGTGAATGTCTCCCCTTATTTGTTGGGGGAAGAATCAGGTCACTTGGCCTGGAACTGACAGAGGCAATGCCACCAACAGGACCTAGACCAAAACACATGAGTCACTTATGCGTGGCTTTGTTGAGCCAGCTGAGGCAGGCAGGAGAAGAACAGAAATGCCAGAGCCAAAATGATGCTGTGGGGACACCCTGGGGAGCTTCAACAAGGTCAAAACAGGCCCTGTCCAAATGGGAACCAGAGTAGGCCAAGAGGAAAAGCCTGGGGACTTGTCCCTGAAAGCAGCTGGGACTTATTACTGAGTACCTACTGGCAGCCAGGCGTGTCCCATAAATCACTCTGGACCCTGATAACTCTGGGAGGAAGGGCTCACCTCATGTGCAAGAAAGGAAATGAAAAATGGAGAAGTGAAATGACTGACCCAAGGTCATCCAGCTGCAAGGGGCTGAGTGAGGACTGAGCCAGGACCCCCTGCCTCCGAGTTGGCTGCTGTATGGTTCCTAGGGAGACCCCAGGGAGACGCTGGCACTGTGTGGCAGATGTGGAAAGAGCAAGCATGCAGGGCAGCTTCTCAGGCACCTGAAGAGGGGAGAACCACCAGGTATCTTGGACACTTTGGCAGGAAAAGCCTGAATTGGGGGTGGGGGGACCCCCGGATGTCCACAGGGATATTACCTCCTCTGAAAGTGTCTTCCTCTCTCTTGGAACCTGAGCTTCCTCATCTTCAAAGGGCAGAACACATTCTCCTAGCATGAACTGGGACCGCCGATGGGATGTGGCCAGGAGAGAGACCCCGTTCCTCTGTGCGGAGCCCCAGTCGGGCAGTGGCCAAGCCAGCCAGGTGGCTGATACCAACTGCCCAGGTCCCAGACAACTCAGGGAGCAAAAAATGGGGGGAGGGAAGTGCTCAGAAGCAAGGAACTCCTACTTTACCATTAAGGAAGCACAGTCCCATGCATTATCTACCTTAGATAGGACAACATACGCTGACTAGAAAACAGAGGGCTTCTAGTGGTTTCTAGAAGGAGCCCTCTACTTCCTGAAAGCAGGTTCTAGGAGTATCTTGTGGGTAGTTTCTGGCCCTCTCAAAGCTGTAAGAGTAAGTCCCGTGTCTCTGGTGTACAAACCAGGGCCTTGAGTTTGGTGGGATAAGGGGCCTCACCCAATTCCATCCATCCCATATAGGCCTGAACTTGGTACAAACACCGATTCTCTAAAGTTTTATGTGACCTTGTGTATCCCTATGAACAACACACACACACACACACACACACACACACACACACACACACACACACACACACACCAGCTTCCCTGGCTTTATCTCCAGACAAAAAGGTGGACAAAGTGATTTTATCTCTGAATCCCCTGAGTGGTAGACTCCACAGGTGTCAGCCTCAGCTCTGATGAGGCCACTCTGGTGAGGCCAGGGCCCAGCATCCTTACCTGCACAGCGGAACCAAGGAGTTGGCTCAGCAGATGGACCCCAGGCAGACACGATGAGAACCATGGGCACAGTTGCCCCTGGGCACTTGGTGACAGGCCTGGGAATCTAGTGCCTGGCTCTGGGGTCAGGAGGTATGTGAAACCCTCTGGGCCCCCCTCCATCCACAGCTAATTTATTGTGATGCAAAACTCAGGCTCCAGGGCAGTGGGAAGCAGAGCTGAGCGCCAAGCACGCTCCCATCCTGTTCTGTTCCACATATTTTCAGTATTTATTGTCCCCATATGTGATGCCGAGCATTAAAAAACATGTTGCTGAGATTCCTCCAGAAAGGGCTGACATTTCACAATATTCCTCTCATGCCGGGGATTACTGTTCAGGACGACAAAAACGTGGTATATTCAAAACAGATTGGGTCAGAAGAAAACAATGGCAAGCCCTCCAGAGAGACCTGAGGCACTGGGGAGGGGAGAGAGACACAGAACCCTGACAGGAGCCCAGACCCCAGGGCAGCCTCTGTCCAGGGTCCACTTGAACTCAGCAAGGGATCAAAGTCACAGATACACACCCTGGCCCTCCCTGGCTGGCTTCTTGGAAATGACCATTGTTTGGGGCATTTCCAAGTACCAAGCAGAATATGCCAGACCAAAGGACTTTATGGCACCCTCTAACACTACTCTATCCATTTGCTAAAGGAAGACTGAGTTTAGCAAACACATCCAAGTTCAGTAAGCTAGTCATTCACCAAGTTAGGACTACCAATCAAGGTTTGAGTTCAAAGATCCAGCTTTTAAGGGCTGCCATGAGGCAGAAGGAGTCCTGGAAATATAGGTAGCTGAGTTTCGCATGATTCCGAGACAGTAGCTTTATAGCTTTCTGGAAGGTAGCAGTGAGACTCATAGCTGGCCTGACAGCCTCAAAAGTGTGTCCTTGGCACTGATGAAAGGGAACTAAGCAATCCATGGGTGGGAATGGGAAGGAAAGAATGAGTGAAGGAGGGAACAGATGTTGCTAAACAAAAGGAATGTAATGGGCATATCATCCGAAATGGAGAAAATGATTTTATTATTAAAATTCATAGACTTCACAAGCTATATAGAGTAAAATGACTATTTTCATCATTGTGAAATATATGTAATAACTTAAACCCCAATTTTTTTTTTAAAGTGTGTCCTAGGAATAGGAAATCGTAGAGGAAGATAAGGAGGCAGAGGAAGGAGTCCAGGCTGTGAAGTACCCAGGCGGGCTCAGCTCTGTCGTTCAGAGGGCCTAACAAGCAGGTAACAAGCTCTGCACAGGGACAGCCATGGGTGCAGCCATCTTGAAGGGGGCCCCAGTGGACACTGGATGCAGCTTAAATTTCAGGACAACCCAGCTCCTATCCCATCCTACCACTGCGCCATCCTTTGCCCGGCTTCTATTTGCCCACCAGCGCAGCCAGTTGTGTCCACCAGTCACATAGCAGTGAGCACTAGAGGTAACCATGGAGGGAAAGCACTGAGTCCCAGGGCAATGTTAGATTCAGGGGTCTTGTACAGCCCCCCACCTCCTTGAGGCATGGAGCTGGGTGAGATATGAGAGATACTGCCTCATCCTGGAGGTGCCTCACAAGAGCCCCATTTAGCCCCGCTCAGTGCCAGAGCTCATGCTGTCCTTCCCCTGGGGCCCCAGGAACAAGGCACATTGTTGCTCTTTCTCCCTGAAGCTGGCGTACCTAGGTGGCATTGAGTGCCCTTAGCACGCACCCCAGGCTCATGTTTGGGGAAAGGTCTTCATATTCTGTGAAATTTGCACACATAGGTGTATGCAGACATGCATATTTTATTTAGTCTTTAGGTAGGAAGAATAGAGGGGGTGGGGTGGGGGAGTTTGACCCAGAGCAGGAAACTGAGGCTCTCAAACATGTGGGAAAACTCTTCTATAGGGCTCTGGTGGAAGTGGTGCCCTTCACTGGTGGCTCACACTTGTATTCCCAGCTATTCAGAAGGCTGAGATCTGAGGATCATTGTTCAAAACCAGCAAGGGCAGAAAAGTGTAAAATGCTCCAACTAGCCAGCAAAAAGCCAAAAGTGGAAGTGTGGTTTAAGTGGTAGAGCCACAGCCTGGAGACTTAATTCAAGTCCTAGTAGTGGCAGAAAGAGAAAGAGAGGGGGGAGGGAGTGAGGGAGAGAGGGAAGGAGGGAGGAAAAGGAAAGAGAGAGAGAAAGAGACAGACAGGCAGGCAGACAGATATGAGAGAGAAACAGAGAGACAGAGAAATTGATGCCCTTGGCCATGAGTCCTAGGACAGCTGTTCCAGAAGTGCTGCTGCTGCAGAGTAAACTACTATAGATAGTGGCTGGTGCTGCAGATGGGCAAAGCAGCTGGAAGCCCAGTCCACCACATTCTGCCAGCCTCTCCTTCCCCCTACTGGCCCATCCTCCTTGGCAGTGGAGCCCAAGCTGCAACTTCCAGGCCCCCTCCATCAGAGGTTAGGATAAAAGCTACCATCAGGCCATGGAGGCCAGCCCAGGGCCCTCCCTAAGAGGTACATAGTGTTTTGTGCTCCCTGCAGAATGTGGCTCTCAGGAAGCAGCACGCTGCTGGCATGCACAGGCCTTTCCCTTTGGTGCCTTACATTTTTGGCAGCAACTCTGAAGTTTAGGTTTGCAGCCTTGTACACCTCCCTACCTGGGATCTTAGCATCATCCCTCTATTCCTTCAAGAATCCACAATCAACCCACCTGCTTCCTCAGTGGGCCTTGCTGTTCCAAGCCCTGCCCTCTTGGGCTCACCAGTGCCCATTCCTTCTTACAGAGGATCAGTACTCACTCATTAGCATTTATGTTCCATGCAGAGTATCTCCAGCCTCAAGCCCACAGTCCTGGAACAAGAGCATATTTGTTTGGTGATGTCTTCCCAGAAAAAATAAAGGCAAGGGGGAGAGGTAGAGAGAGCTGGATGGGTACAACAGTGGCCCAGAAGAGGTCAGGAGCCAGTCCTAGGGAGATGAGGAGGCCAGACTTCCAGGCCTAGGGCACAGCAAGACTCTGAGCCTGGTGTGTTTGGAGACCACAAGCAGGAGCAGAATGAGGGAGAGGTGCAGGGTCACTGCAGTGAACAATAATGACAAGGTTCTTGTTCAGTGCAGGCCTGTAGTTCTGATCCTCAAAAATATTCTGAGAGGCTGGGCACAAGTGGCTCACGCCTGTAATCCTAGCTACACAGGTGACTGAGATCTGAGGATTACAGTTCAAAGCCAGCCCAAGCCGGAAAGGTTCATCTCCAATTAACCACCAGAAAACCAGAAGTGTCACTGTGGCTCAAAATGGTAGAATGCTAGCCTTGAGCACAAAAGTTCATGGATAGCATCCAGTTCCTGAGTTCAAGCCCCACAACATCAACAACAACAAAATTAAATATATATATATATATATATATATATATATATATATATATATATATCCAGAGAGATTAGTATCATGACTCCATGACACACCTCATTCACAGATGAGGAAATGGGATCTCCAAAGGCCTACAGCCCTTTCTAAGCCTCTGTATAGGATTTCAGTTGAGGCTATGTGGGAGCTCAAAGCTGCCTCTACCCAAGCCAGGACTGGGAATGAGGACAGGGCTGGAAACCCAAGCAGCAGGCCAGGGAGGGAGCTGTGTTGGATGCTTTGGCTAGTCCTCACCCCTCCCCACACAGGACATAGAATGGAACACAAAGCTAACCCTCAGTGGGACCACGTGCACCAGAGGAATTGGGATCAAGGGTTTTTTCTCTGCTGGGAATTGGGGTCACAGCCAAGCCTTGGAAATGCTCCAGAGCAGGAGCTGTCTAGCCTCACCCCTGCAGTCCTGGCCAGTCTGCACTCACTGGGCACGTGGGCCCTCAGGAATGGCCACATAACCTCCAGAGACAGGCTTAGATATGGCAAGTATGGCATCCAAGATGTGTGAACACCTAGCACAGTTGTATAAATTGAAGTCTTTAAATATTTTCCCTTTTGTTTGCCAAGTAGATTATACCTGTCACCAACATTGCTTTTCATGTGATAGAAGTTCTAACACAAAATGCTTAGCAAGTTGATTTAAACTTCCCCTGAATTGTTCCCCAGATATGACTAGGGAGATCTTGCACTGGACCTGGCTGTCACCAGGTGAATCTGGCTGATGTTCAAGCTGCGACTGGACACAGAACCCTCATCAAAGGCTTCTACTGTGGCTCCCATTAGGACATCTTATTTTATTTTTTTTCAAATTTTTATTATCAAACTGATGTACAGAGAGGTTACAGTTTCATACGTTAGGCATTAGATACATTTCTTGTACTGTTTGTTACCTTGTCCCTCATAACCCCCTCCCCTCTCCCCCTCCCCCTTTCCCCCCCTGAGGTGTTCAGTTCACTTACACCAAACAGTTTTGCAAGTATTGCTTTTGTAGTTGTTTGTCTTTTTTTACCCTGTGTCTCTCAATTTTGGTATTCCCTTTCCATTAGGACATTTTATGTGGGTCAGACAGGATGCCTCTGTGCTGTCACACTTGGCCCCCAGAATGTCTTACATGTCCTTGATCCAGAAAGCCTGCCTGGACCCAGCCCCCAATCCATCATGGAGACAGTCTGACCTTCCAGCTACTCTGCTGGGAAAGGCTGTACCCACCTCACAGCCCAGCTATCTCTTGGTCCCCTCAGCTGCCATGAGTTCCTTCAGATACACGACCCATTCTCCAAAGGCCACTGGCCACACCACTCAGTGAGTGCAGATGACTGTGTAGACAGCCTGTGCACACCTTTCTTCTTTCAGCCTCTGCTTTGACCCTGCCCTGTGAGTGAGTTCATAGCCCAAGCTATCTCTCTTCCTGACACTCCAGTCCTGGAGACTCCAGGTGATGTAAACGGGGTATCTCATGCTGAAGAATAAATAATGTGCTGCTGGGATGGGGGTGGGAGGGAGGCTCCCCAGGGATCCTGGAAGGAGGACAGCAGATTTAGCTGAAAACCAAACTTGCCTTCCTGCTGTCAGATGTAAAAATCCTCAAGTGCAGCTGAAATGAATCAGCATGCAATCGCTTGGGGGAGAGGGAGTGTCTGTCAGACGAAGGGCACTCAGCTCTGGCATTCGCTGACTGTATGCCTGTGGCCAGACTAACATGCCTCTCTGAGCTTTAGCTTCTTCATGTTTTCCTTCCAAACATACAGATGAAAGAGCTTGGCATGTGGCCTGGTGGTGGAGTGCTTACCCAGCATGCTCCAGGCCCAGGATTCCATCCCCAGCTCAACACACACACACATACATTCATACACACATACATACATACATACATACATACATACATACATACATACATACACACATACATACACACATACATACAAAGATTTGCTTATGGGTTTGTCTTTGCTTCTGGTTTGTTCTGACTTTTTTTTAACTTTACTATGATGCAATGATACAAAGCATCATTCTGTACTTTTGGGGATTCTGTATTTTTCCCCAAGGTGATGATATGAGGGGCAGTACTCTCTCAGTGTGACAGTGCTACATACCACTTCTAGTCAGACAAATGAATATAGCCAACAACCAGCAACACTGTGATGCTGAGCTTGGACACTCCAGGAGTTAGTGTAACAAATCCACTTTGAGTGTATGGAATCATAACCCGTAGGCTGAGAAGCATCTGATCATGATGAGCCCTACTCCAGCACCTGCTCTGCGTCCTCAGAGGGGCACAGATGTGCAGATGCCAGATAAAACCACACTCTGTGCTCGTGGTGGAAGCAGAACACACTAACCAGTAAATTATGCTTGCCATAATAAATAATAATAAAATAAAGCCAGCCAAATTTCACAGTGGTACTCACTAGACCCTATGTTGAGAATGAACTACACAACTTGTGGGAGGGTATGGGAGGGAAAAAGTGGGAGAGAGTGAGGGAAGGGGTGACAGTATCCAAAAAGAAATGTACTCATTACCTGACTTATGTAACTGTAATCCCTCTGCACATCACCTTTATAAGAACAATAAAAAATTTAAAACATGATAAAGCCAGTGAAACAAGCATGCACAGTAAGAAGAGAAGGGATGTCAGGACAGAAAGGCTCATGGGAGGTGCTGTGCTTCCAAGTTTGAATGGTGAGTTAGAAGTGAGGCAGGAGGACGTTGATGGGTGAAAACAGCAGGTAGTCCAGGGTGCAGGAGCTGACTCCATGTTGCTCCCCTCTCATTCCATTCTTCTTACATAGCCAAAGATCCTATATGAAGGACTTGCCTCTCCCCCATAGACTCATTCTTTCTATGTATCCAAAGATGGAACATGAAGGATTGCCCCCCCCCACACCCTATTGTACCAGGAGCATACAGGCACCAGGCAAAACCCCAGGTATGCTTAGACCTGCTTTGATGCGCAATCAGGGCAAGTCACCTAAGCCCAGCTGTAAACAGTCCATTGTGGATCCAACCAAAAAGACCCCAACTTTCTAGACCTAAGGGCTTTTTCATTCACCTCTGTCTCCTTGCTCAAACCTAATACAAGCCTGGTCCCAAATTCACCCCCTCACACAGTCTCCAAGCCCACAGGAAGACTGTGTCCTTCACTGCTCTACCTCAATAAACAGTCCTCACCTGTGGAAGATTGAATCCAGCCTGTTTCCTTTCTCCTCCATTTTCCTAACAACAACAACAGTCCTTGGTTTGCTCTGAGAAAGATGGAAGCCTCTCCAGGGGTGGCTCAGAAGACTGTCGACATCTGAGCTCAGCTAGCAAGTCTCACTGGCATGGAGTTCAATCTCAGAAGGATGACAGACAGGAGGGACTCAGAGGGGAGGGCAGAGGGGACAATGGCAGGAGGGATCCAGGTTGCAGGAAGGAGGAACTCAGGTGAGAGTGATAGCACTGGTAGAGGAGTGGAAAGAGAACGGAGCAGAGCTAGGCACAGTGATTCACTCCTGTAATCTCTGCTTTCAGGAGGTTGCAGTTGGAGAATCTCAAATTTGGGGCCAGCCTGGGCTATATAGTACGATTCTGTGTGGGGAGAGGGGTAGGAAGAGAGGGAAGAGGGGAAAAGAGGGGAGGAGAGGGAAGAGGCTGGTATTGAGACCTAGTAGAAATGAAAATTCCTTAAATGGAAGCAAACACTCTGAGTCCTGTTCGGGGATTTGTCTCACCTGCGAGACCTGGAATGGACTCCACTGAACATGAGCCAAACTCTTTATATATGAGGAAGACTCAGGCTATATATCTGCCCAAGATGACAGAGCTTAGTCATAGGAGCACCTGTGACCACAGACCCAGGCCCCTCCCCTCCCTTAAGGCTCCATTCCCCAGCCTGGTAAGCACCACATTGGCAGCCTGGTTGGTACCAGGTAGGATAGGCAGCTTGGCAAAATAAAAATAATCTAGAGCACAGAAGAGTTATATTTGAGTTTCAGATAAATAATGAATCCAATTGGTAGTGTATTTCAGGCAAGATTTGGGATGAACTAAAATTTCTTTGAAATTCAGATTTGGCTGGGCATCCTAGATGATAGCTAGCAACCCTAGCCCAGGGCCAAGGTGAGCACTCAAGAAAAACAGAAAGAGAAACTCCACTCCTCTGCCCTCTTCTATGCCTCAGGCTAAGCCCAGTTTCTCTAGCTCTCTCGCTTCCAGCACTCATACCCAACCAGGCCCTCTCCAATACCCACCACCATATGGGCCAAACCACTGACCCTGAATCTAGGTGTAGCAGTATCGATCACCTCTAGGGCCTGTCCCAGACTTAGGGACTGAGTCCCTATGATAATATTGCCTAGACAAGCTCATGGGCCTCCCTGTGCTTCTGTTTCTCATCTCTACATGGGTTAAGTTCACTTCAAGAAGCATGTATGAAGCATAGCTCCAGTAGGTCTGGCACAATGTAGACCTGCATGGTGCAGACACACAAATCACACCAGGAAGGGAAAATAACAGCAAGCAGGGCAGATGAGAGCCATGGGGAAGGAGGTGAGTGGCAGAAAATGCTGTAGGACACAGCAGAGGCTAGGAGGTTAGGATCCAGCCCCCTAGTCCTGCTATCCACACTGTGGGAACTTGGGCTGCTTAATTCACCTCTCTATGGGTCTAATATGATTTATAAATCAATCCAAACTCAATACATGAAATAGCATTTTTCCCTCTGAGTTCCATGTCTCCTGAATAGTCTTAGGTGTGCTGTCAGGTTTAGTTTGTGTTTATTCTACTGCTCAATAGTGGCAAAAGTGAACAATGAGAGATACTTGAGTCTATATTTTGTCATTACTGACATTAACTTGAAAGTAAGTATCAAAAGCTAGAAAGATGTCCATACTGCCAGGCACCAGTGGCTCACATCTATCATCCTAGCTACTCAGGAAGCTGAGATAGAAGGATCACAGTGTGAAGGCAGCTCAGACAGACAAATCCGGAAGAGTTCTTATCTCCAACTTACCAACAAAAAGCCAGAACAGGATGTGTATGGCTCAAGTGGTAGAGCATCAGCCTTGAGCCCTGAGTTTAAGCCCTAGTATGTGCACACACACACACACACACACACACACACACACACACACACACACGCACGCACGCACAAAGTAAAAGAGGAGGGAAGGGGATGAGAGGGGAGGGGAACATATCCCTTAGCATGGCAGTGATCCCTCTGTGTGTACTCTGAGAAGGTATGGTATAAAGGGCAGTCTCACTTGGAAAACCCTGGACAAGTTATTTGGCCTCTCTGTGCCTTCATTTTCTCCCTGAGCACTGGCAGCTAGACATTTCTAGGGAAGAAATCAGAAGAATCTTCTCTATGTACCTGGAAGAAGGGACACCCAGTGTTCCACTGACTAGTAGCACAGTGGATTGATTTCCCACAGTGGAACTCACAGCCTGCTCAACACTCTATGCTCAGCCTTTTCTTTAAACATGAGCTGAAAGCTAAGAATTCTAGGCACCCAAGCACTTTCTGTCATGGGACAGTCACAAAAACAAATGAGTGGGAAAGATGTTGCCTTGCTGAGAAAACATAACACCGAAGAGCTGTCTTTAATTTCCCCAAGAGGCAAGATCTAGTCACATCTCAGGAACAAAAAGAGAAGGAACACTCAGATGACAAAACCCAAACTATTAAAAATTTAAAATATGAGGGGCCGGGAATGTGGCTTAGAAGTAGAGTGTTGCTTAGCATGCATGAAGCCCTGAGTTTGCATAAACAGAAAAAGTCGGAAGTGGTGCTGTGGCTCAAGTGGTAGAGTGCTGGCCTTGAGCAAAAAGAAGCCAGGGACAGTGCTTAGGCCCTCAGTCCAAGCCCCAGGACTGGCAAAGAAATAAAAAATTTGAAGGCAGAAATTAGAAGAGCATGTTGAAGAATGTGCCAGGAATAGAGCACAGAGACAGAGATGAGTAGTGAAAAGAAAAGAAAAAAATCTGGAGGCCTGGCCCACAGACCCTTGGATAACAGGTGTTCCCTGCGGAGAAAAGATAGGAACCACTGAACCAGCTCAAGAAAAGATGCCCTAGATCTGAAGGACAGAAAGCTCTAAATGAAAGAATGAGGGAAGAAGGGAGGAAAAGGGAGGAAGAAAAACAACCAAATAACTGAAAAAGCTCTATCCTAAGGGGCACAAATTTGGACATTCTCAAGAAGGGGAAAAGATGGAGGAGAACTGAAAAAGAGGTAGAGAGGGAAGAGGAAAAGGAAGAGGAAGTACTATACAATGAATGACTTCAATCTTTTCAACTACATTGGAAAGCACAACATAAAAGGAATAATATCTACAAAATTCTGAAGGAAAATGATTTCCAACCTGAAAGATGTCCAGCAAACCATCAAAGCCTAGAGTGTTTCAGCTGTTCAGGTCTTAAAAAGTGCACTAACTCTACCCACTTTCTTGGGAAGATGTGTTCCATGAAAAGGGGAGGGGGCGCTTAACCAAGGGAAAAGAAGAAAGGACTCAAGAAATAACAGCTGTAACTCAGGAGAGGTTCTAAAGGACTCCCTGTGACTATGGAGAGGGAGGTAGCAGGCTGATTGTGGACCAGTCCATTCCAGGGAGCTCAGAGATACCTGGAGCATCTTTTCTCACTAACAACAATGGCAGCACAGCTGATACAAGCAAACATCTTGACACAAGGTTTAGATGTGCTGTACCTGATACAACCCATGGTAGGCACTGTGAAAATTAGACAAACATTGAGGAAGGAAAAGAGACAGATAGGAACATAGAAAGAAACAGAGCTGGACACCAGTGGCTCACACCTGTAATCTTAACTACCTGGAAGACTAAGATCAGAGGGTCTCGATTTGAAGCCAGCCCAGACAGGAAAGTCCATGATACTCTCATCTCCAATTAAGCAGCAGAAAAGCTGGAAGTGGAGCTGTAGCTCAAGTGGTAGAGCATTCACTCTGAGCAGAAAAGATAAGGGACCAGCACTCAGGCCCTGAGTTCAAGTGCCAAGACCAACACACAAAAAAGAAAAAAAGACTTGGGAGTATAAGGAGAAGCACAGAAATAGAGGGACAAATGGTGAACAAATGCATCAATGATACTCACTGGACACAATGTTGAAAATGAACTATACAACTTGTAGGTGGTGATAGGAAGGAAAAACGAGGTGAATGAAAGAAAGGATGACATTATTCAAAAAGAAATTACCTGACTTATGTTACTGCAACCCGTCTGTACATCACCTTTATAATAACAATACAAATTTTAAAAAGAAAAAGAGTAGAAACAAAGTCATTCAATAAAGGAAAAATATTTAATAAATGTCTGATTAGTTGGGTCTAACTTGTGCTCAAAGTTATAATTACTTAATGATCTAAACTAAATCATTGTACTTTGAGGATAGAGTGGAAGATGGATATGTGATCCAGCAAGGGAAAGAAACTGCTGGTATGCATGGTATGAAGTTAACAGACAATGGTTAAACTGGAGACTCAATTGTCATATGGAATTCACATATTTAGAGATAGAGAGGTAAGTAGAAAAGTCAATTGTATATCATTTAAGTATATGCCTCTGGGGAGAGGGGGTGAAAGAAGAGACAAGGGAGTGCTGTTTTTCATTGCAAACACATAAAACTTGTTGATTTCAAACTATGCACATGTGTGACATTCATTTTAAAAAAGTGAAACAGACCAGGCATATCAGTACATATTGGCCATCTCAGCACTCAAAAGGCTGAAGTGGAAGGATTGTTTGAGGCCAGCCTAGGATGCATTGCAGGATCCTATCTCAAAAGTTACAAACAGATAGGTAAGGGTATGGGCAATGGCTCAAACCTATAATCTTAACTTCTTGAGAGGCAGAGATTATGGGATCACAGTTTAAGGCTGGTCCAGGTATAAAAAAGTTCAAAAGAATCCAGCCAGACACTGATGTCTCACACTTGTAATCCTAGCTACCCAGGAGGCTGAGATCTGAGGATCTCAGTTCAAAGGCAGCCCAGGCAAGAAAAAAAGAAAGAAAGCACATGAGACTCTTGTCACCAATTTACCACCAAGCCAGAAGTGGAGCTGTGGCACAAGTGGTAGAGCACTAGTCATGAGCAAAATAGCTCAGGAAAATAGCACAGGCCCTGAGTTCAAGCACCAGAGCTGGCACACCAAAAATGTTCACAAGGCTCCATCTCAGTCAATGGCTGGGAGCAGTGGTAAGTGCCTGTCATTCCAGTGACAGAGGGACAATGTACAAATAAGAGCATCAAAGTCCAGGCTGGCCCAGGCATGCAGAAAAACCTTATTTTGAAAATTATCAACACAAGCCAGCCACTTGTGACTCTCACCTATAATCCTAGCAAGGATTCAGGAGGCTGAAATCTGAAGATCATGGTTTAAAACCAGTCCAAGAAGACAAATCAGAGATGTTTATCTCCAATTAACCAGAAAAAAGCCAGATGTGGAGGTGTGGCTGAAATGTCAGGTGTGAATAAAAAGAAATGTGAAACCAGAGTGTGAGGTCTTGAGTTCAAGCTCTAGTACTAGAACAATATAAAGCAAAAGGAAGGGAAGGAGAGAGGGAGGAAAGAAAAGAAAAACAAAGAGGAGTGGCTCAGGTGGTAAAACACCTGCTTTGCAATCACAAAGCCTTAAATTCAATCCCCAGCACTACCAACAAGAAAGCAGAAAAAAGCAGATAAGAAGGAATGTATAGTAGGAAGAAATAAGAAAGAAGAGCAAGAAGAAAGAGCAGTGAGAAGATCTTCCTAATAGTGACTATCACAAGGTAAGGAGATGACAAATGGTGTTTGTGCCTCTCTTCTGAGCCATCTTGCCAGTCTGCTTCTGTTGCTTGTGGTGTCTCTGGAGTCTACAGACACTGAAGACCTGCCTGGCAGCCTGACCAGGCCAATGCGATGCCAAGCTCTCAAAGACTCTGCTGGGACTGAGGGCAGCGGATCGGCCAAGTGCCTCTCAGTGCTGGCCCTGAACCTGCCTCCACCCTCCAGACCAAATGAAAGGGGTCTTGGGCAAACCCCAGCAAAGGGCATCTCAGTGAGACCCGGAGGTCCCCACTTCAAAGCCTTGTGCTAATGCCTCCCGACAAGCGTGGCTGAACCTTGGGGTGTTCCCTCACTGGCTGACAGCGTCTGTTCCCAGACAAAGCTGACAGAACAAGGCAGTGTGAGGCAGGGGGCACACTGCGACCAGGCCTTGGCCTGCTGGGGGAAATGTGATTTCACACCCGGCCCACAGCCAAGCATTCATGCCCATTCCAGAGTTGGGCCACGTTAGGCTGGCTGGCCATGGGGTGTCTCCCCCAAGCACTCCCTTCTCCTTCTTTCCCACCACAATGGCACTGAGTCTCAGCCTAGACTTCACCTCTAGACTCATCCACCCATCTGAGGAGGTGGGAGGAGAAAGAGGAGAGCAGGACCGGGGTCAGACAGAATCTTGCTCTATCACTTTCTCTCACTCCATGATATTAGATGAAGTACTCTAATCACTGTCTGCAAAGTAAAGACCTCATCTTCCTTGGAAGTTTTGGAGATGAGGTAGGAGAGCAGCCCAGCCTGGCACACATCAGGGCAGCCTTCCCACTTGCTGCCAGTGCCTGACAGTCTCCCCCAAGGCCAAGTGGCTTCCAACAGCAGTCATTTTCATTTCCTTGTGGTTCGTGGGGGTCAGGGAATCTGGCAGGACATAGCAGAGTAGCTCTGCTGTGGGCTTCATGAGGAGGCCCACCCTGTCATGTCCCTAGTCCCTGGCTGGGCCAGAGGTTCCGATTGGTCTCCCTAACATGACAAGTAGTACGCCTGTCAGCTCAGCCTGTAGTTCTATGAGTAGCTTTTTTCAGAGACGAAATATTCCACAGTGTAAAAGAAGACATTGCAGATCTCTTAGCTGGGACTCAACTTCAAAGTTACATAGTGACACTTCTAGAACATTCTATTCCTCAGAAAGTATCCAATATCCAAGATGAGGGAAAAGCGACCCCATCTCTTGACGAAGGGCAGAGTAGTAAAGAATTTTCAGGCATCTTTAGTCCACACAGGGGCGTCATCATTCCTATGCCTGCCCCTTTTCGTCCAGGCTCCCTGGGTTACCCACATTGTTATCATAACATGGCTTAGAATCAACACTAACCAGTTGATTTGATCATTCAACAACTAGGTACTTACCATGTGCCTGGAATCAATGGGCAGGAAAAGCATAGCTAGGACCTTCCTGGAAAGGCAGAGCCTTGAAGCCATCGATTATAGTCTCAGAGAATGTGAACAGTACAGGGGTCTCCAATAGAAGGAGAGAAAACAGTCCTGTGGTGAGGGGACAGGACACCTAAGCTGAAGCTGCAGGGGTGAAGGAACTGGCCAGGCACTGAGGACTCAGGAAGTATTGGGACCAGTGTGGCAGCATGTGGCTGAATGGCATAAGGCTGGACCAGGTGGGGGCCTGGGAAAGAGCAAACAGTGCCATTGATGGGATTTAGGGAAAGCTGGTGATATGATGCAGTTCGAATTTGACAATGGGTGCAGGGAACTGGCTGAGAAAATGGCTCACCAATCTAGGTGAATGATAGAGATATTTGAAGGAGGCAATGATGGTGAGGATGTAGAATAGAGGCTCTGGAGTGTGTGGAGTCCATCTAGCATCAGGGATAGATTGAGAGTGGGCCGGGGAAAGAATGAAGCTCCCAGTGTGATGCAAGGTTTCTGTGGGGGCCTGTGGTGTCATTTCTGAAGATGGAAGACACAGACAGCTGAGCAGCATCAGGGAAGGAAGAAAGCAGATGAACTACTCACAGCACTTTGCAGGGGAGATGCACTGTGAGCACTGGATATGCCCATGTGAAGTCCAGGCTGGGTTGTAGACACCAAATCAGTGGCTGTTGGCAAAGTCAGGCCAGAATAAACAAAGAGTTCTCAGAGCTCAGCTGTTTGCAACCACCAAGGCCACATCCTCCCTGGTGTCACCATGCACGGCGGATGCCCTCTGGCAGGCCTTCAGATGGACCCTAACTTTATTCTTCACAGGTGGTGTGTGATCAGTCACAGAACTGAAACCAATGTCCCCATCGTGACTCTGGTCTCCAAGTTGGGACAGAGTCTCTCACTGATCCAAGGCAAATAAACCTTGAAGGACTGTGGGCCACAGGCTGGAGGAAGGCTGTCTGCTGTCCCTGCAGCCTCCAGGGTACCCAAGAGCGAGGTCCTCTGAAAGACAGCACCAAAGCTGCTGTCCCCACCACTCTGTGCCCTTACTCCTGGACTGTGCCCCTACTCCTGGACTGTGCCCCCAGTGCCCAATCCAGGAATGTTCCTTAAGTCACACAGATCACGTGGGCCCCCAAATTATAAGGAACATCCTCTAAAGGAAATTGGGCCCCTGCAATCAGACTTGTGCCCACCACCATTCCTCTCCAGCATTCTCTCCAGGTGGTTAGTTAGTCCATTTATAGGATACAACAAGCCCATGTTAAAGTCTATACACTAATGTGTACAATTTCTTTGGTGTTTTTTTGTCAGTATCAAGATTTGAACTCAAAACCTTACATTTGCTTGGCTTGATTGCTCTGTTTGTGTTGTGTAGGTTTTTTTTTTAAGACACACCTCCAACTTGGCTTTTTGCTGGTTATCTTGGGAATGGAGTCTTGTGGACTTACTTTTCTGCCCAGGTTGGCTTTGAACTGAAATCCTCCAGATTGCAGCATCTTGAATAGTTGGGATTATAAGCATGGCCACAAGTGCCTGGTGAACTAAGTGTACATGTCAATATTTTCCCCATAAATGAACCCACATCTTCAGCACTCAGATCCAGATATAGACAGCTATCAGCTCCCATCGCTCCCCCTCTTAGTCTAGAAGTGCCCACTCCTCTCCCTCCATCCGCACATCCTATGTCACCTGCTCTTGAGTCTCACATGGATGCAGACCGTGTGAAGTACCTGCCTCCTCTGCTGGTTGTTAGGCCTGTGGGATGCCTTCCTATTGTTATTATAGTGGTGGTTTGATCTTCGTTTCCCACGGTGTCATATTTCACCGTGTGAATACAGCGCCATTCATTCACCCAATCTCCTTCTGGTGGGTACTTGGGCTTTGGACTCCTTCTATTGTCAGGCTGAGGGAGTCCTCAGTAGGAGGACACACTGAGGCCAGCAGGAGAGGCTGCTTTGTAGTTCTCACAGCATCCTGCTTGCTTCTGTCCATGTCTGAGAGCCACCTCCTAGCCCCAGACACCCCCATTCTCCCTCCCCCCACCTCAATATCCATCCCAGGTGGGTGCTGATGCACTGTGGGACAGCAAACCAGTCCCTTCTCATGCTGGCCCCCAGCCCCCCTGGTGGATGCTGCCATGGAACGCTCTGCTCCCGACCACCCCATGCACAGACTGAGCTCTTGCAGGGGACACAGGGCTAAAGCTAATGCCCTGAGAGCGGGCACTGTCTGAAGCTGGCCCAGAGCTGGCACATGGATAAGGCCCCAGAAATACGTGTAGAGCAGACGTAATTGAATTCACTTGGCACAAGGAGGTGGCCCCACGCTGCAGGATGGTGAGAGGGAGGCAACTCCCAAGCTCCCAGGAGTCTGGATGGGCCTGGGCCTGCAGCCAGGTTCTGGTCTTGCAAGGACAGGGCAGACACTGCACTTGCTTTGCTACAGTCAGTGGAAGACGGTGTTTTGGTTCCATGAGACCAGATCCTAGGCCCTCAGAACCTGACCCATGGGCAGGGAAAATCTCTGCAGAGGCCTTCCCTCAGCGTTGCCTGGGGAGAACCCCAGGGCACTTACTTTCCCGGTAGGAGTGAGTCTGGGATCCCTGGGATCATACGCCCTCCCCACCCACCCTGTCCCATTTGTAACTGTTGCAGACCCCCTCTCATCTTTGCTATAACTCAGGCATGGGCCAGACAAGGGGGCATAACCACTGAGCTCAGGTAGACAGCAGTGGGTGGTGGGCAGCAGGTAGGATGGTCCACTCCGAGCCCCTCCCTCAACCAGCAAGAGCACTGTGGGCTGGTGAAAGCTGAGAAAGGGCTCTGAGATTTGAAATTTGCTGGTCCCAAGTATGATTCTCACCTCTGCTGTGTACTTTGCTGTGTGACCTTGGATAAGTCACTTCACCTTTCAGAACCTCATGCTCTGATGGAAAAGATAATCTGACCTTGATTTCAAAAGACTATAAGGACCAGGTACAGATGGCTCATGCCAGTAATCCTAGCTACTCATGAGGCTGAGAGCTGAGGATCACAGTTCAGTTTGAAGCCAGCCCAGATGGGAAAGTCCAAAAGGTTCTTATCTCCAATAAACCAGCAAAAAGCCAAAGTGCAAAGGGGGAGAGGTGGTAGAGCGTGAAAAACCTGAGGGACAGACCTCAGGCCCTGAGTTCAAGTCCTAGTAGTAGCATGTATGTACATGCACATACGTGCATGCAGGTGCACGTACACACACACACACACACACACACACACACACCCCTATACAGAAGATTAACTCCAAGAAAGCCTATGGAAAATCTATTGTGGGAAAGGGACTGGTGTTCTCTCATCTTTCTTGCCAGTGGATGTCTGCCACACAGGGACTAGACAGAATTAGGTGGCATGAGACCCAGGAACCCAAAAGACAGCAAGTTGCAGGTGCCAAGAGAATCCTTCCCTCCCCTAGTATCTTCTAGAATCCGGATTTGAGGCATTTCTTTTTGAGAAAATTCCCAGCTCACCAACCAAAGGCTGGAGATTTAAAAAAAAACATCAGGAAGAAAACCAGGTTGTTCCTTAGATTCCTCAGTGGCTGTCAAGGAGTGAAGGAGTGAACAGACAAACTGAACAACAACCACTTCAAGCAAACGCCCCTCCCCCCAAGAGCAGCTCTCGATTGGCAAACAAGAAGTCCTAGGAGATAGGTATGCTTTTGTCCTGGCACAGAGAGGTAAAAATGATCAGAACGAGCCCAAAATACCAGGTTGAGGAGGGAGCCTGAGAACCAGTTGCAGGGCTTCAGCAAAGAATTTCAGAGCAAGGATCACTGTGGAACTATTTTGAGAAATGAGAACATATTTGTCAGAAGGATGGGGGGAAAGTGTTCTGGATGGCAGGAGCAATTTGGGAGATGGAATCGGCTTCACCAGAGCGGTGGGTCCTGAAATGATAGCAACATCATTAAAGCACATTTGGAGAAATGGCAAATGTCCTTCACAAACTCCATGCTGCATCCGAGCCTCCTCCTCCTCCTCCTCCTCCTCCCCCACCCTCCCCCTCTCCCCCTCCTCCTCTCCCTCCCCCTACTCCCTCTCCCCTCCCTCCTTTCCCCCTCCTCTTTCCCCTCCCCCTCTCCCTCTTCCTTCCTCCTCCTCCTTTTCCCCCTCCTTCCCCTCCCCCTTCTCCTCCCCTTTTCCCTCCCCCTCCTCCTTTTCTTCCTCTTCCCCCTCCTCCTCCTAAACCCTCATGAGTAGGAACACACTGGGCATCTCATCCTTCTTCCCAAACACAACTCTGAGTTTCTATCTGTAGCTCCACTACTTTGAAGCATCTTAGAATATTAGGACAGAAATGGAGGGACAAATGGTGAACCAATGTAGAAGTGGTACTCACTAGATACAATGTTGAAATGAACTATACAACTTGGGGGTGGGAATAAAAAGGAAAAACTGGGAGAGAACAAGAAAAGGGATATCATTTTCCAAAAAGAAATATACTCTTTACCTGACTTATATAACTGTAACCCCTCTGTATATCACCTTTATAATAACAATGAGTTTTTTTGTCAGTTGAGGAACTTGAACTCAGAGCCTAGGCACTGTCACTGAGCTCTTTTGCTCAAAGCTAGTGCTCTACCATTTCAAGCCACAACACCACTTCCACTTTTTGAGTGGTAAATTGAAGAGTTTCAAGGGAACTTTTCAGCCTAGGCTGACCTCGAATCACAATCCTCAGATCTCCTGAGTAGCTACAATTACAAGCTTGAGACACCAGAGTCCAACAGAACAATTTTAAATTGTAAACAGTATATTGGGGCAGAAAGAGCTTCATTTGTCCAGCCATTGTTTTCTGTGACCTCACTTACACAGTCTGCCATGGCCTCGTCCAGTCATAAAGCCCTCCTGAAAATTCCTGACATGCAGCTTCATGAGGTATAATAAAATAGTAGTGGTTTGGGGCTGATTTGTTATGCAGCCACAGACAATTGGAACCATCTCCAACAGAAATCCATGCATATGTGCACCAAAAGATACACACAAAAATGTTTACTATGTCATCGTTTGCAAAGGCAAAAAAAAAAAAACCTGGAAGCAACCATCATTGAAAAATCAGTGTTAATGATTGTGATATATTTTTATAATAGAATGTATTTGGACAGCAAGAACAAATGAACAGGAGCCCCCTGTGTCAACATGAGTGGCCACAAAACTGTGGGCCCTAAAGCAAGATGCAGGCAGATAAGGGGGACAGCTTGGGAGCATTTATATAAATTTTTCAATGATGCTAAACAGTACAATATTTTGTTTGTGAATGCTTATCTATACAGTGAAAATATAGCCACATGTGAGGGAGTGAAGACCAACAGGTTCATTATGGTGGTTGTTTTGAGAAAGATAGTGAGGGGAGAGAATGCAGAGGGGTCCCTGGGAACTCTGAGCTTCCCTATGTTTCATTCCTTTGCAGAAAATCTGAGCCCAATGCCAGTGGCTCACACCTATAACCCTAGCCACTCAGGAGGCTGAGATCTAGGTGATGGTAGTTCAAAGCCAGTGCAGGTAGAAAAATCGGAAAAACTCCATTTCAAAAGCAAAGTGAAAAACTAGGCTGGCTCAGGTAGTAGAAGCATCAGCAGAGCAAACACTAGTGAGCAAAAGGCCATACGTTCAAATCCCCAGTATTCCAAGAAAAAAAAAAGAAAAGAAATCTGAAGTAAGGATGGAAAGAGGTTCTGTGGCAAAGCGGAAATGCAGGAATGGCAGAGGATGTTTCAAATACCTAGCAACTGCTAAGATGAAAGAACCCATTACCACCACATCTCACCCCACCTAACCTGGCCTGTGTGGCCTTTCAGCTGTCAGGTGGTGGAGATGCACAGGGACCCCCAGGAAGGATTCTGGCTGTGAAGAGAACTCAGTATGTGGTTTGGGGTGCACATGTGTTCACACACCAGTACTAGAACTTAACTCAGGGCCAAGACAATTTCTGTTAGCTTTTTTGTTCAAAGCTGGTGTTCTACCACTTGAGCTCCACTTCAAGCTTTTTGGTGGTTAATTGGAGATAAGAGTTTCATAAACTTTCTTGCCTTGGCTGACTTTGAACCATATTTCTCAGATCTCAGCCTCCTGAGTAGCTAGGATTACAGGTGTGAGCCACTGGCACCCAGCTTGAAGTACAGCATTCTGTACTTGTAATGTCTCAGGTTGTATTACAGGAGATGAGGTGAGAAGGGTGTTGTCTACAACAGGGGAAGGTGATTATGGAGGAGGCAGGGCAGCTCTGGTTCTGGGGGAAACTAGGGACATGACAGGAGATGACCTGTCTGCCCTCTTGACAACCACCACCCCAAACAAATCTTGAGCTCTCTCCATCATTTCTCCAACACCAACTCCCCCTAAATACTTGGTCCAGGATTCAGAACTAATGAACTGTTGTTGAGAGCCAGCAGACAAACACCCACCCTTCATACCTGTGGGCTGTGGAGAACTGAGGGAGCAGGACCGTGGGTCTGGGAGGGGGCATTGGCAGAACGACCAAGGCCACATCAGGGTGAAGTAAAGAACACAGAGCATTGACTTATGAGAGGACTCTCAGGATAACCACTTCCTGCCAAGGGGTCAGAGAACAGAGACAGCAAGCTGGCCAAGCCAGTGGTGGGACTGGGCATCAGCTCAATACCTTTTATTCAATGACAGCCACTCCCAGGGGCTTGAGTGGGTCGTAGAAGTCCCCACAGGGCACTGCCTAAAATTGAGCATTGCTTTGAGGCAAGTAGGTGTCCAGCACCTGGAAGATACTCATCACAGATTAAGGTAGGGGCATCAGGCCCTGACTCCTGGCAGGTGGAGGCCAGGGGGGGAAAGGTTCAAACTCCTAACAGTGGCAAGCATCAGAATTGATGCTATGCCCAGGACCCTTGAGAGTCCTCTGAGGGGAGTGCAGCTCTTGCCTGGAGCTTGGACGGTGAGTGTTGGAGAAAGTAGGAGAGAATGACAGGGGAAAGGAAGGAAAGGAAAAGAGAGGAAGGGGAGGGGAGGAGGAGCCCCTTTATCTACACTGTCTCACTCACAGCTCACAATTTATATTGGGGTGTAAATGAATTCATGGCTCTGCATCAGGGTAGACTCATTCCTCCCCAAACACACACACACACACACACACACACACACACACACACACACACAGATACACACAGATAAACTCAATCACATAAGCATACACATGCTCACTTCATGCTCATTCACACACACACATCCTCACACGCAGGTACGCACACTCACAAGTGCATGTTCATATACCCACAACCATACACATACATGCTCACACACATATATTCACTCATTCACACACACTCACACATAGGTGTACATGCACATACCCACACCCACATAAAAGACAATCATAGTTCTCAGAAAGGCACACAAATGCTTTCACACTTTGTTTTGTTTATTGTATTCTCCCCTCTATCCAGTCCCACTCGTCCCCCTCATGGCTGGCCTAGTATATAGTTGATGTACTGAATCCATGGTTCCACACCCCCAGATTCAAGCAGCAACAGAGATGGAAATATCCATAGACACTCCTGTGAACTGAACAGGAAAAGACTTTTTCTTCACTGTTATTCTCTAAAAATATGCAACAATTTATATTGTATTGGGCATTACAAGTTTAGACAGGTGCCAGCGGCTCACGCCTATAATCCTAACTACTCAGGAGGCTCTCTGAAGATCAAGATTCCAAGCCAGCCCAGGTAGACAAATCTGAGAGACTCTTATATCCAATTAATCACCAAAAAGTCAGAAGTACAGGTGTAGTTCAAGTGATAGATTAACAGCCTGGAGCAAAGAAGCCAAGTGAAAACATGAGGCTGTGAGTTCAAGCCCTAGTACCAGCACACACACACACACACACACACACACACACACACACACACACACACACACGAGAGGGTTTAAAGTCTACAGGAGGACACAGGAGCTTCTGTGCAAATCCTGCACCATATGTAGAAGTTTTTCCACTCTCACATCTTTGAGTGGCTCTGGAAACAAGCCCCCCCCCCCATAGCTATTGAGGATGCCTTGAATTTTGCTTATTTCTGTATCATCTATAAATATTAATAGCATAGGGTAGTGGTTCTCAAATTGTGGCCAGGGAACTCCTAGTCTATTCCCAAGGTCAAACATATTATGATAATGAAGCTAAGATGTTATTTGTCTTTCTCTTCTCAGCTTTTGGCGAGTGCACTATGGATATTTCTCGAGGTTAGAACATACACTCTACCATGGCAGGCTGAGTGTGGAAGCAGGAATGTACCAGCTACCTTCTGTTAGGTCAGATGTTTAAAAGGGTTTACAAAGTATTAAAACAATACTACTTTTCAATATCTCTTTTATTTTGGAAAACAACTGTTTTCACAATGTATGTTACTATAGATGCTAAAATATAATGGAGTTGCCTTTTTCAAGAGTTAGTCATTTCAGCTTTTCTATTTTAATCACTGATATGGTAAATATAAAGAGATATAATCTGCATCACCAAAATTTCTTTGAGGTCTTCAATAACGAGGGGTTTGGGGCATTTGGGGGGATCAAACTGCACCTGCCAAGTTTCAAGACTTTTGGTCTCATCTGGATGCTGATGGCTCACATCTGTAATCCTAGCTACTTAGGAGTCTGAGATCTGAGGATGGAGGTTCAAGGATGGAGGTTTGAAGCTAGCCTAGACAGGAAACAAACAAACAAACAATGAATTTGTCTCCAATTAACCACCAGCGAGTCTGAAGTAAGCTATGGCCCAAGTGGTAAAGCACCATCCTAGAGTAAAAAAGCCAAGTGAGGGCTAGATGCCCTGAGTTCAAGCCTCAGTATTGGCACACGTGTGCACACACACACGCGCACGCACACGCACACACACACACACACACACACACACACACTTCCAGTCTCCAAATATCCTTGCTCAGGTCCCCATTTGAAGAATTTTGCTGGGTTCAATACCTAGGAATGGGATTCCTGGCCAAAGACTCTACATAAACTTAATCAAAATAAAGAATGCTTTCCAGACTGGCTGCACCTGTTCATACTCCTACACTCAGCAGTGTACAAAGAGCTCATCCCACATGCACACACCTGTCCACACCTGGTATCCATCACGCACCCTTCTCATTTGCCTTTCTGATGGGCGCAAAGTGGGAGCTTCTGGTTTCGATTTGCATTTCCCTGGGAACTGAGCTAGAAGATCTCTGGGCACACGTCTTAGTCATTTGGAATTCATTATCTGAGAACTGTCTATTCATATCCATCAACTATTTTTCTACTGGGTTTTCTTTATTTGTGCTGGTACTGGAGCCCACACTCAGGACCTAGACACTATCCCTTAACATTTTTACGCAAGGTTGGTACTCTGCAACTTGAGCCACAGCTCCACTTCCAGCTTTTTGTTGGTTAATGGCGATAACAGTTTCATGAACTTTGCTACTCTGGCTGACTTTGAACCACAACTCTCAGATCTGAATAGCTAGGATTATAGGCATGAGCCTCTAACACCTTGCTGAGTTTTCTGTCTTTATCCCTTTGTTTGGAGGTCTTTGAAAGGTCTTGATCAACAAGTGGCTCTTTGCTTATCTGAGAACTGTTTTTAAATCTAAGTACGGCTTCCTCCATCAACAAATTGTTGTTATCTAATACAGATCTCTGATAAATTAAGCAATGTCCCTCACAACCATAGCTGGTTGCCTTTCAATTGCATCTGCCCTGTCTCCTTGCAGACCAGAGCTTCAAATATTTTGGGTCTACGTATTAATTCCTTACTAATCTTCCTAATCAGCCATTTCTCTCCAATCATGTCTATGAAGTCCATTATTGCACATAAATCTTTCATTTTCATGTTGTTGAATATTTTTACTACTTAAGATTTGTGCCTTTAAATGCTTGTTTTTAAAAGACTGTCATTTGAACACAGACTGGATATAGATGATAATATTAGGTAGTAATTGATAAGTTCGTAAATGATGAAGATGGTATTTCTCTGTTAGAGATAACTATTTCAGGTGGTTAGGAGTTGTTTGTGTTGTTTTGTCATTGGCAGTACCGGTTTTGAATTCAGGACCTCATGCTTGGTAAGTAGGTTCTACCACTTGAGCCACACACCCAGGTCATTTTGCTTTTCTTTTTTAATAGGATCTCATTTTTTTTCCCTCCTGGCTAGCCTAGACTGTGATTATCCTATTTTATATTTCCCCAGTAGTTAGAACAACAGTCGTGCCCAACTTTTTATTGGTTGAGATGAGGGGTTTCACTAACTTTTTGTCCATTATGGTCTCAAAACTGCAATCCTCAAGGCTGAGATCTGAGGATTGCAGATTTAAGGCCAGTATAGGCAAGAGACTTGGAGATGTGGCTCAAGCAGTAGAGTGTTAGCCTTGAGCAAAATAAAAAGCTTAGGGATAGTGCCCAGGCCCTGAATTCAAGCTCCAAGACTGGAACACACACACACACACACACACACCGCACACCCCAAAGTGAAGACAAAGATGGAACACAGCTATATCAGCAGTTTTGGGGTAGCAGCTCTCCACTATGGAATCACTGTCATAGCTGGGACATCAGCTGAATGTAAGCTGGGCTGTGTAAGTAATGATAACATTTTGTCAAGTTTTCAGCATGAAAAACAGAAACAAGATTGGCAAAATATCCATGACTGTTGGGTATAATGTGATGAGTGCAAAATACCTTTGTTGTTTTCTTGTGTATACATATAAAAAAATTAATGAGGCACATGGTAGGCCTCAAAAATTTTTTCTCCTGTAATATTTTACTTTTTTGGCAGTACTAGGGTTTAGACTAGGGCCCTCATGTTTGCTAAGCAAGTGCTCTACCATTTAGCAACAACCCCCAGGCCTGCCTCGGTTGGTTATTTTGAGGTAAGGGCTCACTTCCAGCCCCAGTGCATACTTGGACTGTGATCCAAGTATGTCTTAGGCTTTCCATCATTTCAGGGATGACAGACAAGCACCATTGCATCTAGTTTGTAGCCACTGAGGTGTAATCTGTAAGCTGTTCTGCTCGGCCTAACCTCAGACTGGGATCCCCCTCCTCTTAGTCTCTCACACAACTAGGATTATAGACATGAGCCACCAGATCTCAGGGGACATTTCACTTATTAAGTTTGTGATTTTACCACTCATATGAGATCTTTTTATTTGGAGTCTGTCTTTGTATATAACTTAAGATAGGGGCACAACTTCATATTTCTATACCTGCTGCGTCAGATGTCCAGTGTAATCTACTGAGATCTATTCTTCCCCAGTACCCTGTGTTGCTATCTCTGTCACTCAGCCTGGTCTCTATATATTTATGAGATACTTTCTTGGTTTTTCTGGTTGGGTTTTTTGTTAACTATATTTTTTTTCTTTTCTTTTTTGGTACTGGGGATGAGACCCAGGACGTTGCACTTGCTAGGCAAGCACTTTGCCACTGAGCTACATCCCAGCCCTTCTTGGTTTTTCTGTAACAACTGTTCTCTACATACTCATTCTGCTGGAGTATGCTTGTGTGGAGTCCCTGTGCCAGCACCCATCTTATCACCATAGCTCATTGTGTACATATAATTTGGCAGACCAAGCACCCAATGGTATGAGAAGGACTGTTGGTTTGGCTGCTTTAACAGAGATGAACTAGAAGTAGCTTCATAATGAAAAGCTTATTACTCCTTTGTGCAGACGCCTGAGCTGGTAGCCTGTCAAGGTAAGACAAATGCCACAAAAACTTCTAAGTCCTATCAACTTTCTTGCTCTTCTGTTCACTTGAATATGATCATCATTTAATGGGGGGGGGGGGGAATGACTATATGTTCTAGGAGAAAAGTAGCCTCATGTTGCTTGCATTGCTGCTCACACTCTATTGGCCTAAACTTGCTTACACGTTATACATAGTTACAAAATATGCCAAGAAATAATGTGAGTGTTTGGGCAACCATGAGCTTGGCTAAAACTAAGAAGTTCTATACTAAATGAAACAGACTAGAGGACACGGGGACAGAAATGCTGTGTCTGCTCATACACCGAATTTTCTTTTTTTGGTCAGTCATGGGGCTTAAACTCTGGGCCTGGGCTCTGTCCCTGAGCTCTTGTTGCTCAAGGCTAGCACTCTACCACTTTGAGTCACAGCGCCACTTCCAGTTTTCTGGTGCTTAATTGGAGAATAAGTGTCTCATGAACTTTACTGCTGGGGCTGGCTTTGAACCATGATCCTCAGATCTCAGCCTTCTAAGTAGCTAGGATTACAGGCATGAGCCACCAATGCCCAGCAATACATCAGTTCTTTTCCTTCTTCTTTTTTTAAATCTCTTTAAGGAGGTTTCCACTGTAACATTTCCACAGATGCATAAATTCATCCTGACCAGCCTCACTCCCTCTATCACACTTCCCAACCCCCCTCAACCCTCTTAAAACAATTTCATCAGGTTTCATTGTTCTATTTTCATACATGCAAACAAACAGGTTTGACCATATTGATCCTCATTTATGCTCTTTCTTAGTTCCCCCACTTCCTGCTGGTACCCACCACATACACACACATACCAACAGAGACTGGTTTACTTTTGTATGTGTTTGTGCTGGTACTGGGGCTTGATCTCAGAGCCTCATACTCTTTTGCTCAAGACTGGCTCTCTACTACTTGAGCCACAGTTCCATTTCTGGCTTTTTGTTGGCTAATTGGAGTTAAGAGTCTCATGAACTTTTCTGCCTAGAATGGCTTCAAACCCCAATCTTAAGAATTCAGCCAGCCTCCTGAGTAGCTATGAATACAGGCGAGAGCTACCAGAACTGGGTGGGTCTAGTTTACATTTTTGCCTTTTTTTATGTTTTGCCATAATATTTCAGATATGCGTATGTGTGTTTTGCTCAGAATAACACTCTCTATTGTTTTGTCTCCCTATCCCCCAGAACCCCCTATTTCACACTTTTTTCACTATTTTCCTTTTCCAATATCGACTTCCTATTTATAGCCTGTTATTCTTCTATGTAAGCCTTAGAATAAATTTTTTGGAACCTTTAAGCAATACAGATGAATTTCTTGTCAGGATTTCTTTGAATGTACAGATAATTTTGGAGGTTTTCAACATCTTTATCATGTTATCTCATCCCATTTATGCATATAGAACATGCTTGTTTTTCCAAACTTTTAAATTTTTTCTGGAGCAGAGAAGTTTTCTTTTCTCCAAGAAAGTCTTGCTCATTTTCTTTTTTACTAAATTAATTCCTAGATAGTCTATAATTCCTACAGTATTATGAATGGTGCACCTTTTCCCATGAAATTTTCTGGTTGATATTGAAGTTACAAAGCAGTGAGCACTCAACTGGGGCCCACGGGTTGAATCCAATCTCTTCCTTTTTTTCTATGACTCATGAGCATTAGCTCATACTTTCACATACTCACAGAGTTGTTTTTAGCTGGCACCAGTGGCTCATATCTATAAGCCTAGCTACTCAGGGGGCTGAGATCTAGAGGACTGAGGTTTAAAGCCATCCCAGGCAGACAAATTGGAGAAACTCTTATCTCCAATTACTACCAAAAAAGCAGAAAGTGGAGGTGTGGCTCAAGTGATGGAAACTAGCCTTGAGCAGAAGAAGCCAAGCAAGAGTACAAGGCCCTGAGTTCAAGCCCCAGTCAAAGAAGAACAAGAAGGAGGAGGGAGGGGGAAAGGGAAGGAGAAAGGGAGGAGGAGAGGAGAAGGAGGGAGAAGGAGGAGGAAGAGGAGGAGGAGGAGGAGGAGGAGGAGGAGGAGGAGGAGGAGGAGGAGGAGGAGGAGGAGGAGGAAGAAGAAGAAGAAGAAGAAGAAGAAGAAGAAGAAGAAGAAGAAGAAGAAGAAGAAGAAGAAGAAGAAGAAGAAGAATTCAAGCCCCAGTCAAAGAAGAAGAGGAGGAGGAAAGCAAGCAAGCAAGCAAAGAAGAGAGAGAGAGAGAAAGAGAGAGAGATCGCTTCTATTCTTGGTTTTCTGAAAGTTTCTTGTCAGACACAGATATTGCGATCTCTCAAATGCTGTTGAAATTATCATGTGATCTTATTCTTTAATTCAAAATTTATGGATTTATTTCTTTGATGCCGGGCTAACCTGACATTTTTCAGACAACCATCACATTTGTAATTAATGTCTAATTGCCTATTGCCTATATTTTCTATATCAGGTTTCAAACTATAGGTTACACTGAGTATTTAGGTTATATTAACAACCAGGTCAACATCTATGGAGTACAGTTAGTTATACTAACTTTAGTAACTGAACCAGCATTTCTCCTATTTGTCTAATTCCAGAATTGATTTTGAAAGACAGTTTTATATATTCCTTGAGAATTTGATAACCCATACCCATAAGACTATCTTGGTCTAAGCTTTTTTGGTTTAAAAAAAAAAAAGACCTAGCTGGGTGCTAGTGCCTCAGGCCTGTAGTCCTAGCTACTCAGGAAGCTGAGATCTGAGAATTGCAGTTCAAAGTCAGCCAGGGCAGAAAAGTCCATGAGACACTTATCTCCAATTATCCACCAGAAAACTGGAAGTGGCACTGTGGCTCAAGTGGAAGAGTTGCTAGCCTTGAGCTGAAGAACTCAGGGACAGCACCCAGGCCCAGAGTTCAAGCCCCACCACAGACAAAAAAAAAAAAAAAAAAAGAAAGAAAGAAAGAAAAAGAGACCTGATTATCATTTTAAACTCTTACTATTGACCTATTGGCGTTTTCTATTCCTTCCTGCACTTATTGTTCCTTTTGCCTTTTCCAGGAATTTTATCTACTTTATCAATTCATTATGTTATGCTGACTGTGGTGGCTCAGGCCTATAATCCTAACTACTTGGGAAGCACAGATTGGGAGGATCGAGACCAGCCCGGGCAAAAAGTTCACAAGATTCCCATGTGAACTAATAAATTAAGAGCTAGATGTTGTGGTTCACAGCTGTCATCCCAGCTGTTCACAGGCCTCATTGGGACTGTGATCAAAGCCAGCCTGGACATCCGAGTTCTATGTAAAACATAGCTAAAGCAAACAATGGCTGGGGCCATGGCTCAAGGGATAGGATTTCTGCCTAGCAAGTTAAGGCCCTGAGTTCAAATTCCAGTACTACCAAGAAGAATGATTATTATACCCTCGAAAGATCATTTCCAGTTTTATTATGCATTGTGCTCATGTATGGTCTCCCTCTGAATAAGCCACACAAACTCATCCGATGGACAATTTTGACTTCCAGTAGACTCCCTTTTGTTCTTTATTTCCTTTCCTCAGCCTCCTAAGTACCTATTATTACAGACACGAACTTCAGTGCTTGGCTTCTCTCTTTTGCTGTTTTGTCCTCTTTCCCAGCTTCTTGAGTTGAATGCTTAGCTTGTTTGATTCCTTATTTCTTGGTTTTCAATACATACAGCCCAAGCTATATATTTTTCCTATGTGTTCCTTTTTTTTATACTTGCTCAGATCTAAGTATTTTATCATTTTCCCTGGTGATTTCCCTCTAATCCAGGTGTAATTTACTAGCATGTTATATAGTTTCCAGACATACAGAATGATTGCTATTATCCCTTGCCACTGATTTATGATTTTATTGTGTGGTAATCTGAGAACACAGATCATAGGATGCTGCTCTTTCAAACACTGTGAGACTCGTTGGAGGCTCAGCACAAGAGCAATTTTGGCGAATGCTGCATGCGTGCTGCATGCCTGCAGGAAGTGCAGGCTGGATACTGCACTTCTGAGCCTCACTTGGCATCACATGGAGGTGGTGAAAACTTCAGGAGATGGGGGCCTAGTGAGAGGCCTTCAGGTATTTGGGAGCATGCTCTGCAAGGACACTAACCCTTTTTCTCTCACTGGAGATTGGTTTTGTTCCGACACACATTCCCTCTATAATGTGCTTTCCCTAGCCCAGTGGGGTCTACTAGCATGGATGGAAACCATCTGTGAGCCCGTAGCAACCTTTTTTCTATATAAAATGATGGTCTCCACTGTTTGTGACAGTGATGGGAAGCTGTCTAACACTCGTGCAAAACTTTATGTGCCTATAGAAATTGGAATTTTTCCATTATTTGTCATTTTTTTGGTCCTCTTCATCTGCTGGTTTCTGAGAATTACATGCTAAATCTGCAGATTATCACTGTTTCTAATGCACAAATTCAGCACGTTGGCCCCATTGCTTTATGGGGACTAGGAAGCCATCAGCTGGGCTGGAGACAGGTCTTTGTAATCCAAGCCTGCCCCAGCTCCCCACCACCAGCCCCCTTGATACAGCCTGTGGTCACAGTGACATGTTACCACACACCACACGGGCCATGCATCTGCTCACTCTCTGTGGGGCACCATGACTCCTTTCTCTGGAATTTCATCCTGAGGCTTACCTTGCTTGCCCTTCAAGATTCATCTCAGGTTTTTCCAACCTCATCTACCTCATCACCCCACAGACACCTGGACTCCAGCTAGGCAGGGCCATCTCCAACCCCCACAGTGGCACACCCTCCCCACCAGAGCCTCTGCCCTGGCTGCTCCCCAACCTGGGCCACTTTTCATGGGGATTCTGCTCTGCTCTGCTCTGCCACGCCACACAGATTCAGCTCAATCCTTCCTCTTAAAATTGCCCTCCCTACGGCTGGGAATGTGGCTTAGCAATAGAGTGCTTGCCTAGCATGCACGAAGCCCTGGGTTCAATTTCTCAGCACCACATAAACAGAAAAAGCCAGAAGTGGCACTGTGGCTCAAGTGGTAGAGTGCCAGCCTTGAGCAAAAAGAAGCCAGGGATAGAGCCCAGGCCCTGAGCCCAAGCCCCAGGACTGGCAAGAAACAAAACAAAAAAAATGCTTCCAGTATCCAGCAATGAGCTAGAGGAAGCTTACAAGAAGTACTCAATAGAAGGTCCCAGGAGGTAGGACTCTGAAACTCCAGAATTTTATTTTATTTTTATTTATTTATTTATGTCGGTTGTGGGTCTTAAACTCTGGGTCCGGGTGCTGTCCCTAAGCTCTTCAGGCACTCTACCACTTGAGACAGAATTTTTCAAATAAATGTTCATGTGGCCTCAATAGATTGCATAGTGGTATGAATGTGGGCAGAGGCAGGTGGAGTGAGAAGCTACCTTGGCAGAAGAGGCCCCTCCACCAGAGCACTTGTCTGATTGTGTTGACACAAGATTGCCCCATAAGTGCAAGCACACATGTAGGTGTGGAGCTGTGGAACACAGATACACACATGTCCACAGACAAATACACACTGTCATATTGAATGTACAGGCACTGGCCCAGAGGCCAGGGAGGGTGTGGATGCAGTTGAACCCCACATTTCTCTGGGAGATAGGTAGGACTCAAGGACCCAGTGAGGCTTCTGAAGGGGTGGCTTTCCATGGGTGTAACTGTCAGTTGAGCTACCAGTAAGGCACAATGTTTTCCGGGGACAATGAGTCCCAGGTCCCAGGCATATGCTATGCTTCCCCCATCCACAAAGGCTAAGTATACATGGCTGCTGGCTTGTTAAAAAGAGCAGCATCCTTCACACACCCTGCTGTCTTTTCAACTCTGAAGTGCCTTCAGGCTGCACATTTACACACACACTGACACAGACACATGATCTCACACTGTTCACACACTAATACAGACTCAGTCACACCCACACACACTCACACATACACATTTCAGCTCAGTCTAGGAGACATTTTTGCTTCTGTATGAGGCCCTGCCATTGTTACAACACAAACTCCATCACAATAAAGTTACTCTCTTTTAAATAAGGTAAGTTTCTTTTTCTTCTTCTTTTTTTGCTGGTCATGGGGCTTGAACTCAGGGCCTGAGTGCTGTTTCTAAGGTTTTTTGCTCAAGGCCAGCGCTCAGCCACTTTTAGCTACAGCTCTACTTCCAGTTTGCTGGTGACTAATTGGAGATAAGAGTCTCACAGACTTTCTAGTACCTGCTGGCTTTGAACCTCAATCCTTAGATCTCAATCTCCTGAGTAGGTAGGATTACAGGCATGAGCCACCTTGCCCAATAAGGTAGTTTTCAACAATGGTTAATAAGTTGGTTTGGTGCTGGGACCATCAATGTCTCCCACACTCAGTAATCTCTGTTGAATAGAGAAGGAGGCTTTCTCAGAGCTGCCCTCCATGCACAGCATTCAGTTAGAAAGCTCCAGAAAAATGCACAGGTGGCCAGATGTGACTCAATGGCCCCCTCCTTCAAGAGGTCCTATTGGGTACTCTCCAACATGCCCAAAGTCCTTAAAGGCAGGGATGCTTGCTTCCTGCCAAAGCTCAGTGCCCAACCCAGCCTCGGTCAATAGAAGACAGTGCATAAATGCAATAAATCTTTTGATGAACTTGGTACACTGATATTTAAAAACACAAAAAGGGATGGGCTGATGGCTCACATCTGTAATTCTAGCTACTCAGGAGCCTGAATTCTAAAAATTATGGTTTAAAATCATCCTGGGAACCATCAAAATGCCAGAAGTGGATCTGTGACTCAAGTGCTAGAGTGCTAGCCTTGAGCAAGAAGCTCAGGGACAGAGCTCAGGCACTGAGTTCAAGCTCCAGTACTGGCACCAGCGATAACAACAACAACAACAACAAAAAGCTGGGCACTGGTGGTTCATATCTCTAATCCAGCTCCTCAGGAGGCTGAGATCAAGGGACTGAGGTTAGAAATCAGCCCGAGTAGACAAATCCTAAGACTCTTATCTCTAGTTAACTAGGAGAAAGAAACTAGAAGTAGAGTTGTGGCTCGACTGGTAGAGAACCAGCCTTGAGTAAAAAAGCTAAGCAAGAGCACGAGGCTTTGAGTTCAAGTCCAGTACTGGCATATAGAGAAAGAGAAAGAGAGACCGGGACAGAGAGACAGAAAAGACAAATCATTTGTCAGGGACAAAGGCTGCTCTGTTGGGGACCCATCAAGTCACCTCTGCAGGTAAACACCACCCTGTGGAAGAGTAGAGGCAAGTATTTGTTGGCCACTACAATTGTTGGGTTCCATGTTGGGCCCTAGGGAGGAGCTCATGAGAGCAAGCTCCTTTCCTCCCACAAAGTCCCCTTGCTCCCAGCAGGCCCAGGAGAGCCCCCATATGCAGCAAGCACACCTGTGCAGGAGGCTGCAGGACAAGGTAAGAAGGTAGGAGGCCCAGGTGTTAACCTCTCCAGCAGACTCCACAGTCTCCTTCTTGAAACACAGGCACCCAGCCCACTGCAGGACTCACGGCGCTCCTCCTCTGTGGATACACCAGAACTGTCTGTTGGCTGTCCTGGTTCTCTCTGGGCTCATCAGCCAGTCACCTGCCCCTGGCCACTGCTGCCTCACTATACCACAGAGCTGGAGAGTTTGTCCCTACCCTGGGTGTGTGGTCTCCAGGGCCCAAAACAGACCCTGACCCCTTGGAGGTGGCCATTGAATAATTGTCAGCAAGTCTTTGTTATTTAATAATAAAGATTGGGGATTTATTTTCTTCTGTTGTCAGTTTGGAGTTTCAGTTTAATTTAGCTTGTATGCGTGCGTGTATGTGTGTGCATGCACATGTACCAGGACTGGGGCTGGAACACAGGGCCTAAGTATAATCTCTTAGCTTTTATATTCAAAGCTGGTGCTCTACCTCTTGAGCCACAGCTGCACTTCTGGCTTTTTGCTGTTTAATTGGGGATAAGAGTCTCATGGACTAAGGTCACAGCTTCCTGAGAAGCTAGGATTACAAGCATAAATCACTGACACTGGGCTTTCTGGCTTGTTTTTAATCCTCTCTAGAGAAGTTTGGAGGAATACTTACATGCCAAGTGAGAGCAACAGTGAGTAGGAGTAATGAGTATAATGACAGTGACCCAAAGCATGACCCCACTAGGGCAGGGTCACCCGCCATGCACTGTGCAATGCCATCTCTGCCTGAGTGCCTGTGAAGCTGACATAGCTCCTTTTTTACACCTACAGCTATATGTGGGGTCCGCAGCTTCCAGGGTCAGTGCCCCAGCCAGAGGCTCAGCTCAGCTTCCAGCTGCCCAGGAGATCCTCAGAAGCCAATTGTGGCAGTGATGAGCCCTGGGGACATGAGATCACCTCTGACAATGGGGTGAGGACAGGCTGCTTCCACATCCCAGCTCATCCCTGTGCTGTGTGAGCACCCTGAAAGACCGACCTTCCAAGACACCAGGCCAAACCGTGCCCCAAGATCCTCGCTGCTGGTTTCCATTGTCACAGGAGCAGGTGGCAGTGCGATCCTCATGCTGGGGTGGCTCTGCTGCCCCCCAGGGGCTCATGAGAACAGAAGCCAGTAAACCACCCTGTCCTCCAAGGCCACCAAGTGGCCAACTTGGAGTCCTTTGGAGTCCTCTTGACCTCTCCTGGAAGACCTGCACCATCCAGGGGCGAGGTCAGGTCATGTCCCCCTCACAGAAGCAGACAATGGCAATGCCTCTGTGTGACCAGCAGCAGGCCCCCTCCTGTGCTGGCCCCCTCCCCTCCTGCCAGTCAAGCTAGGATGGGAGTGAAGAACTGGGGCCAGAAGAAGGCTGGAGATGGCTCTGACACAGGCATGTGCAGGTGGCAGGAGGCCCTTGGATGACAGTGAAAGAAACTAGACCAATGCAACCCCAGCACTGGACACATTGGCTGTGTGGGGCAGAAGGTAGAGACAGACAGAGGTGCCGTTGGCAGTAGTAGATGGGGCTGGATGCCAAAGGAGAGTCTGGGAGCCCCATAAAAAAAAGCACCCAACATTCATTGGGGTGGGAATGCTCACAGCAGCCTTGGCCCCAAAGGTCTCATCAGAATGCATTGATTCCCCCACACACACTTGCAGCAAGCGGCTGCATCTCCATCCTGCCAGCATGCCCCTACCCCAATCCTGACCATATTGATTTACTCTGTATTCAGGGGACCTGTGGCCCCAACAGATGGGGCTCCTACCTCCCACCTCCCACTCAGAGTCTGTTTCTCTGCCAGCTGCCGGGAGGCACATGGAGGAAAACGATGCCTGCTTCCCAACCAGGCCCTGGATTTTATGGTTCCCATCCTTATTGTCACTTTGCGATGTAAGAATTAGATGCATGCCTCAGGAAGCCAGGTCCTAGAAGGGAGGCACAGCCCAATGTACTTTATGCTAGTGCATACAGAGCTGGTATCTTGTTTTCATTACATCCCCAGAGCCTCACACACAACTTGTAAGTCACAAATTCTTGGTAGAATAAATGGTTGTGGGGATGAATGAATGAAAGATATAAGCATTAAGCATTTAGTTCATAAAAACTAGCCACACTATTCAGTCACTTTCCCTCATATTGTCCCATTTAAACTTAACAGCAAGGCAGGGGTAGGGGAACACTACCATGGTTCCTGTTCAAACTAAGAAGTTTGAATGACTCCCTCAAAGCTACTTAGGGGTACAGATCTTTCTCCTGTTCAGAGCTACTGTGTAGCGTGAAGGGATCTGAGAATATCCTGGCATCTGAGATGTTTGGACTCTTAAGACTCAGAGTGCCTGGTATCCCACATTCCAGGCTCCTGTTAAATGAAGTGTCATTCTCTGTATCCTCTGACCTCAGTGGGATGAGGGGGAGAGTAAGCCATTCATACTCATGCTTGAATTAGATACTGATCATTCTCACGCAAGGCTAGTGAAGGCCCCTCTGCAGATTGTGCATACTCACATCTGCCATCCACAGACTCCACTTTCACTGCCCCTCACCAAGTGCTAGTCTAGGTCAGGGTCCATGCTAGGAACAGGCACTGAGCAGAGAACTGAGTCACTACTCTGCTACAGGAGCTTCCAAGCTCATTTGGGGAGCCTGGTGCATGCAGATGGGAGGACACCAGGACTCCAGAGAGCACTGATCACCTTGCTGGTAGGGAGACTGGAGCCACCTTTGGGGAGCAACAGAGAAGGTGTGTTGGCCCCACTGTCCTGGATGTCCCTCTCAGGCTGGAAGTAGGGAGAGAGATATAGGCAGGCTCTCTGAAAGTGCTATCCAGGAATTAGCAGTGCACAAGATGACACCCCAGGGTCAAGCAGGGCCTACAGCAACCTCACCCTCGCTCCCACACACCTCAGCCCTGCTTTTCAAGGCCTCAGGGACTCAATGCACTCTGGACATGATCTCCAGGCATCTCGTTTGTCCCACCTATGTACCTTTGGTCCTCTCATAAGGCCACCTGTGCCTCAGTGCACCAGCCTGAGTTTATCCTGTAAGGGCTAAGCCCTGAGCCTACATGTGGCCCTGGACTCCCCCGCAACAGCAGGTCCAGCAAAGAAGCCATTCTCCACTGATCTCCCTGCCCTCCATGACCTTGCATAACTGGGGCAGGGCAAGAACAAAAGCTCTTGGCATCTATAGTCTCTTGGCATTGCCTTTGGCAGGGTGGAGCCACGAACACAACCCATCCAGGCTCCACAATAGCCTTGCAACATCAGCAGCCTGTCCCCACTTGACAACTGGGGAAACTGAGGCTGGAGTTATGACAAGGCCGTTGTCAAAGCTGAGCACTGTACTAGAAACTCGTAGCACCAGCCTGATGTCAAGCATCCCCTAACTCACCACTGAGCCCTCAAGAGCACCCAGGAAGAGAATAAGGTGGTTCACTCCCTGCTGGACCATCTCTGCTCCCCCTCATGTCCACAAGTCAGCCAGGGTTTCCCCAGAGAAGGCTAACACAAAGCCTCCTGCTTTCAGAGAATTGGGCGATGGTGTGAGAGTTGGCATGCTCGCCATCCAGGAAAATGAACTTGAGCAAGTGGCTTAGCAGGGAGCACACGTGTGCGCATGCGCACATGCACACACGCACACATACACACACACACACACACACACACACACACAGAGCCCACCCTCCACCCGCGCTCCTGAGTGCCCCGTGTGAGTGAGTGGGTGGGTGGGTGGGAGCGCAGAGCAGCTTCCCGGCGACAGTTTCTGTAGCTCACTCAGAGCCCCCTTCTTGGCTGGGTGTCAGCCCCAGCCTTATGCACAGGCAGCTGCCTCCGAGGAATGATTTGAAGAGCTCCCAGAAGCAGCCCACCCCTCAGAACACCCCCCACCCCCACCAGCCTGCCACGGGCCTCCATAAGGCCAGGTTAGACCCAAAGAGGAAGGGATCCCAGCAGTGGTCTCAGGATCCTAGGACTGTCCTAAGGGACCTACATGTCCCCATCGTTAGATCTGCCCAACACCCACCTCCCCTCTCAACCCCCACCTACCTCACAACTCATAGTTCAGTGTCCTCTTGGTTAGGTTGGAGAAATTCACACTCAGAGAGGTGGAAGGTGCCACTCAGGCCCCAAGGGAGGGTGACAGACCCAGGGGTCCTGGGAGGGCCCTTCTTCTTATGCTGTCATGCTGGTGCTTGAGGCAGAACGGAACAGGGTAGAGCCCAGGATGTGAGAGGGAAGGGGGGCCTGGAAACAACACAAGGAAACTTCCAGACTCGCAGTTCAGACAGGTTATCCTGTAGCTCTCTAAAACAGTAAGATTCACCTAGAGATTGACAGAACAGGCTGCCACCAGATGCACACACACACACACACACACACACACACTAACAGGAGTGTACACACTGGCATATACACATGGGCATGGACACACATGATCATGTGTGCGTAAAACAGATGTGAACTCATGAGAGTTTGCATGAATGTGGACATGCATATACATGAACATGCACAGATATGTGTGTGCACAGAGAAAGATGTGCGCATGCGTGGGCATGCACATACCTGCATGGGAGTACACAGACAGGGGCACAGGGGTATGCATGCATACAAGGGTATAACACAGAAGAATATACATTTGTGGGAATGCACACCTAAACATGAATGTATGTGTATGCACATACATGTACATGTGTACATGTACATGTGTGCACAGCAAGGTGTAAATGGAGAAAGAAACACCTTTGGGCTAGGGTAGAGCCAGTACTCTGACACCTAAGCTGAAGAAGTGCCTGTGGATAAGGATGGATGCCCAAACCTCACCCACACCCTTACCATCCAACATCCATACACTCAGAAGACCCTCCAGAGCCCATCTCTATCCCTTCTCACCTGGCCAGATACTGGTTATACAGCAGACCAGGATCTAGCTAGATAGACATCAGCCCTTCACCCTGTAGGCAGTGAATTTCACTCCCTTCAGACAAAGCTCAGCAGCATACCCAGGCTGGGGTCTGGGCTAACTCTGACTCCATGACTTTGAGAGCTCAGGGCTGACTGGGAGAGTTGAACAGCATTAGAAAAAAAGAAGAAATGGATGTACTGAAAAGAAAGCAAAGAGGGTCATGGTGAGCCCAAGGTGCCAGGGGCACCTCCCCAGAAAGAATCATCTAACCAGCATGGGTCCCAGGGGGAATGCTGAGGAGCCCATCTGTGGGGCTGATACCAATGGCCAAAGCCATGAGAAGATGGGACTAGGAGTCCCACATGGGGCAGGGTTACATGGGGTCACAGGGAAAACACTGGGAACTTGAGGCTGGATTTGACTTACAGGTGTGCTTTCTTTGTCTAGCACAATGTGAGCCCACAAATATTTTATTCTATTTTGAGACAATGTCTCCAAAGAGAGACAAAGCCAACCTTGAACTCACCATCCTTCTGCCTTAAACTCTGAGTGCTGGGATTCGAGACCTGTACCACTCCCACCCAGTTCACAAATGACATTTCCAAATTCAATTCATTGCCTGCATTTAGAAACTGATAGGTTATTGAAGATCAGCCATTCTATGAGACAGCAATCAGTGGCAAGGAAGTAACAGCTGACCCCTCCAGAGAAGCCTGGACCGGCCACTTAAGTCTCCAACTCCCTGTTGCCCACACTTGGCTTCTGCACTGGCTACGATCCTATCAACCGTAGATGACTAACTTTGCCAGATGTTCATGGGATGATGGCCCCTTGGCTCTCGGATGGCAACTTCATGGGTAAGTGCACCTGTTTCCAGCACTCACACATCTCTGGCCTGTGGTAGAGCCTGACATGGGGAATACATAGACTGACATGTGACCTTGTGTGTATACAACATCTCCAGTGGACACATGTAGGAAACCAGTCCAACCTAAATACAAAAACCTATCCAACATGAAGATTCTGGATTCCACAAGTGATTGGAAGTCAAAAAAGAGGAAGGAAAGAGAGAAGAAGTGAAAGACAGAAGTAGAGCTGGAGGAAACAGGTCCTGGAGGCTCAGAAGCAGACGAGACGTTGGGTCCACATATCACTTCTACTGAGATGCTTCCATCTGGTGCATATAGTAATGCCTCACTTAGTTAATGGTGCATAGCACCCCAACATTCCCACAACCCTGACCCCCATTCTCACCCTCACCATCTTAGCTTAAAACAACTATTATTTAGCCCCAGGTCAGTATGTTGGTAACTTGGGCAGGATTCCGCTGGAAGAAACTACCAGTTGTCCTCTTCTGCCTCTGCTCCACATCCATTGGGTCTTCAGACCCAATACCTGTACTCCTTGCCCTAGGGCTTCTAGTGTTTATGACTGAAGTCACCAGAATGTAGTCTCATGTCTGATAAGGGCTCTCACAGAGATATCAGGCCAGAGGGATTATTTTTTTGGAGTTTGGGTTTTTTTGTTTTATTTTATTTTATTTTATTTTATTTTATTTTGGTTGGTGGTGGTGGTGGTAGTGTGTGAGAGTGTATGTGAGTGTGAGTGAGAGAAAGAAAAAGAAAGAGTCCTAAGACTTGAACTCAGGGCTTTGGAGCTGTCCCTGGGCTTTTTTGAGCAAGGCTAGCACTGTACCACTTGAACCACAGCTCCACTTCCAACTTTTTTGAGGTAGTTAATGGGAAATAAGAGTCTTCTAGACTTTCCTTCCTGGACTGGCTTCCAACTAAGAGCTTCATACCGTAGCCTCCTAAGTGACTAGCATTATAGGTGTAAGCCACAAACCCCTGGCCAGGACAGAGTTTTTAAGAGACAAGTTCCCAGAAGGATAAGGAACAAGTCACAATATCACAGGTAAACGGGTACTTTGAAAAGGCTTCAAGAGGGAGGAAGGCATGGGATAGTGTCAGCCAACAGTGACTGTTACCACGTGTTGAGGTGCTTCTGATGAATTTGCTCACATAACCCTCACAGCAACCTAGAAGGACATACAAAGACAGCCTCCATTTGAGGATAATGATTGGCTTGATTCCCTTGAGGAGACAGAGGTGCAAAGAAAGTAAGTCACTTGACCAAAGCTATGAAGTGCACAGAAGTTGGATTCTTCATCAAGCCCCCAGGCTGCAGACTTAACTTTCCACTCGGAATGCTGCCTGTGATGTCACCCGGAGCAAGTCCTGAACACACCAAGCCTCAATGATCAGGAGCCCCGGGGATCAGGAGCCCTGTCAGGGAGAGGCAGATGCCAGCAGCCCCAGCCAGCCAGAAAGCTGGGTGGGTGGGGTCAGCATTGAATGCCAAGGACAGAGGAGCTGAGATTAGAGCCCCCATGCCTGTCAGAGTTGGCAATTAGGAGGTCATAGCTGACCTTGGCAGGGTGGTTGGGGCAGTGGGAGAGCAGGGGTGGCTGTGGAGCCCAGCAGGAGGGAGTGGAAGCTGGCAACTGGGACAAGCTCTCCCACAGGAACAGATAACCAGTGACACCAAACAGTAGTGATAAGCGAGTGCGGCTGGCTGGCAGCCCACAGTGCAGCCATGCATTCTTAGGAGGCTCTCGCCTGGCAGGAGCCACTTTGCCAGCCCAGGCAAGGGCAAGGCCTCATACTCAAAGACAAGACTGGAGTCTGCCTTCAAATGAACAAGTCCAGCCCTGTTCCACTCAGTCCTGGTCAGCCCCAGAGACACTGCAATCTCTAATGCCAAATTGGAGTGTTGAGACTGAACATTTCTCTACACACTATAGAGTCAGATTGACATGTATTTCAGCTAGATAGACAATCAATGAGTTGATGCATTGGTAGGTGGGCAGATAGATGGATGGGTGCATTGGTAGATAGATGGACAGGTGCAGAGGCATGAGGATGGATAAGGGGTAGGCAGATAGATGGATAGATGGGTGACTGGATGAACAGGTAGATAGGAGGATGGATGGGTAAACGGATGGACATGGTGAATGCATGAAATTTTACTGGAATATGGTAGATACATGGACACTTAAATCACAAGAGTAATTTGAAACAAAGTAGAAACACTTGTATGTGTGTGTGTGTGTGCGCGCGCACATGCGTGCATACATGCCAATCCTAGGGCTTGCACTCAGGGCCTGGGCACTATCCTTGAGCTTTTTCTACACAAGGCTTGTGCTCAATCACTTGAGCCACAATTCCTCTTCTTCCTTTTTCTGTGATTAATTGGAGATAAGAATCTCATGGACTTTCCTGCCTGGGCTGGTTTTGAACCTCAACCCTTAGATCTCAACCCCCTGAGTAGCTAGGATTACAGATGTGAACCACAGGCAACCTGGCTCCTGAGTTTCTTTTTAATCAAGGTTAGTGCTATACCACTTTAGTCACAGCTCCACTAATGGCTTTTTAGTAGTTTATTGGAGGTAAGAGTCTCACAGACTTTCCTGCCTGAGCTGGCTTCAAACCATGACCCTAAGATCTCAGCTTCCTAATTAACTAGGATTTCAGGAGTGAGCCATCAATGTCCGAAACATTTTTTTTTTTTAGTGCCAGTCCTGGGGCTTGAATTCAGGGTCTGAGCTCTGTCTTGAGCTTCTTTTGCTCAAGTCTAGCACTCTGCCCCTTGAGCCACAGTGCCATTTCTGGCTTTTTCTGTTTGTGTGGTACTAAGGAGCTGAACCTGGAGCTTCATGCATGCTAAGCAAGCACTCTACTGCTAAGCCACATGCCCAGCCCAAAAACACGTTTTAACACAATATGTTTTCCTATGGATACAGAAAATTGCTGAAAATCATCTAGCATTTTTCTCTAATTTGGCCATTACTATTCTGAATACACAATCCAAGCATTTCTTCCAATTGCCATCTGGGAAGGGGATACTCACTCACCACCCTCACCAAGTAAATGTAGGATTCCCAGGTCCTTGACTTGAAACAACAAGGTAGTTAACATTGTTCCTTACACCACTGTGTTTTGCAGTGTGGTCTAATTTAGAATGAGTAGAATGAAGCAAAGATGGTTTGCATCCCTAAGGGGTGTCACAACGGCCACCCTCCATGACAAGCTGATCTATTAACCCACATGCAGCACCTGGGACAGGCCCAGAATATAGAAGTTTCTCAATAAGCACTGGATCCTGTTTTTCTTTTCCATTTGAAAGATTCCTGAGTGGTTCTTGGAGGCCAAGTTCTTGTGGGTCATTCTAGGGGAAGAACTTGGAACATTTACCACTGAATCAGCTATGCTGAGTCCCCCAGTAGGTCCTAGTGTTGCTGCTCAGAAAGAGTGAGCCCACTTCTCAGAGACCAGCCTCACCTGATGTCAGGTGAGCATTGCAGCCTCCTCCACAGTCTACACACCATGATCCTGCAGTCAATGCATGATCTGCATTCAATTCTGGTTCTTCCCCTACCCCAGCTGAATGACCTTAGACCAATGACCCTATCTTTCTGATCCTCATACCTCTCACCTGTAAAATAAGGACAATAATGACCCTGGGGTGCCAGGAATACTGAATCAGAACAATAAATATAAAACATTTAGCTCTGTACCTAAAGAGGAAGCATTCTAAAAATAAGTATAGTAATAGTTATTGTTTTTCTAAAATAACAGTTTTCCTTAGATGATTCTAATACAAATTAATTGGCTCTTACAACTAGGATAGAATATGGCAAAGGTGCAAATATGAATTAAGTCCCTAAGATAATGAGTTGATCCGAAAAGGTAAGGGACAGGCCTGAGGTCACACAGCAAAAAAATACATCAGACACCTCCAGTTCCTGCCTAGGCGCCTTCTCCAGCCCATTTACACACATAACTAGACACCCTCTCCATCTCTGAGGACCAGGCAGTGCTCATCTTTGTCCCCTCTTCCCCTCCCCCTTTCCTAGGCAAACACAATTTCATTCAGCCCCAAATGTGTGAGAAGCTCAGGCTGATGCATAATTCATGATGCCAATTTGCATTCCCTTGCCAGGCCTCCAGCCTCCTCCCGCCCCCGCCCAGCCCGCTGCTCCTCCCAAGAGTGAGCATCTGCCTTCCCTGGGCTAATTTGCTAGTGGAGGGCAAAGGGTGGTGGCTGTGCACGCTCAGCCTCGGATGGGTCTCACTGAACTGGGAACACTGCCTACCATAGGCAGGCCCTTTCCCTCTCGACCATGTCAGAGGCAGGTTCCTGCCCCTGTCAAACAGCTTGTGTGCTTGGGCATTTGCAAGGTCCCCCCAGTGGAGGGGGACACCTCACTTCATTTTGCACAAACCCTACATTGCGGCCTCATCTGTTGGCCTGAGCCTTCCTAACCCAGCCTTTCCCTAGGACGAGTGGCAGAAAGAACTCATCAAGGACTGTAGTTCACAGGCCCTGTGCACAAGGGCCAGGCCACACTCTTCCATCCAGGGGCACGAGCAGCCCCCCAGGGGCCAACCCAGCCCTGGATGGACAGTTAGACTAGCAGCTTTTAGGGCATAAAATGGGACCATGACTACATACGAGGTGCCTGGAACTGGTTGGCTATGAGGGGAGCCAAGTTGCCCACCCATAGGGCAGGGTTCTCTGAGAATAAGGGTCTTATCAACCCCATGTCTTCACTCCATCACATCACATGGTGAAGTTTTGTTTCATTGTATTGTTTTTTTTTTGTATTAGTACTGGGGCTTCAACTCTGGGCCCTGTACTCTCACTTGACTTTTTCACTCAGGGCTGGCACCTGAGCCATACTTCCACTTCCAGTTCCTTACTAGTTAGTTGAAGATAAGGGTCTCTAGAATTTTTCTGCAGGAACTGGCTTAGAACTGGGATCCTCAGATCTCGGTCTCCTGAGTAGCAAGAATCACAGGCATGAGCCACCAGCATCTGGAAAATGCTTTGTCTTTAAAAAAAAAAATCATCCCAAGGCACAGAGTGCCTGCTGCATGCCTGGCCTTTGGCAGAGCAGCAGCCCTGAGCCCTGACAGCCCACCCTGCTGCAGGTGGAGACTATCAGCTCACACAGGCTAACCTCAGGGTTAGCCTGGGTTCAAGCCCAGTCCTGAACATATCCACTCGTTCTGTTCCACTGGGTGCCTCAGGAACTGGAAGGGATAAATTGACATTCCCAGTGGATGGGCTACCTCCTCCCAAGGCCCATCCATTCCAAGGCCATGAATATGTGTGCATGCCTGCTGATAAGGCTGCTGGAGGGCAAGAGGGAGGAGATAGCAAATCTCAGCTGTCTCATCAGTCAGCACACTTAGTGAGGTCAGTTAGAAGCTCAGCCTTGCCCTTAGAGACCCTTTGTTGTGTCTGCCAGGAGGAAATAGACTCAACTGGCCATCTCTCTGTACAAGTGCCCCAGGCTGGGAGAGCAGGACCTACAATCCCTCTCAGGCCCCTGCAGCGGAAGAAGCCTTCAGCATAGCTGCTTGCCCAGCCAGCTGCTGCCCCCAGGCTGCCCGACCTCACTCTGGCCTCAAAAGTAAGCAAATGCCCAAGGCTCTTCCTTGGAGACCCTTGGCTCTTTCTAGAGATAGCCCTGAGCACAGCGACAGAGGTTCTGGCCCATAAAAGTTCACTTCCCTGGCACCTGATATTACCTGGTCTTCATTCCTGATCTAATTATCATGCCCATTTCTTAGAGGGAGAAATTGAAATCTTGACAGATTAAGTTTCATGCCTGGGAATTTGCACATTCTTAGGGATTGGAAAAAGAATATAGGGGTACAGGAGGATGAAAAGGCAAGCTACCCAGCTGGGGCCTGAAGACAAAGATCAGCTTGCTCACACCCTAGTAACCCTTTTATGCAGATAAGGACACTGAGCCCAGGGGGGTTTAGTAACCTACCTTATGACTCTTAAATTTTGACCTCTCCAGCCTACACTTTCCACATCCCACTGCCCTTCTAGGTCAGAAATATTTGTGTCATCCATGACATCAAGACAGATAAACCTTGGTTCTGAGGACTTCCTTCCCTTGGTGCTAATGGGCAAGCCAAGGCAAAAAGTTCCCCTCTTTGGAAATTCTAAAGCCAAGATGAGCCTCCAGTCTGTATCAGGTGTCTCCTTCCACGTGCCTTATGCCTCTCAGGTGTCTCTGTCATTATCTCATGGATTCCTGTGTGGTGGGCACCACTGGTCCCTAGGTGATTTGCCCTCCATCAAAGTGTTAGGTAAATAGCAGAACTGGGTGCCCAGGACCAGACTAAACACAGGACAGGATTCTGGACATTGACCTACTGCCTGATGGGCCTCTAGGAAGCCTAGTGGTTCAAGCCATAAGTTTGGTATCCCAGGCTGTCTCCCAGGCTAAGGTCCAATGAGAACACACAGAACCTAGGAGCACATCAAGGGCTATCACATGGGACTGGGAATGTGGCTTAGTGGTAGAGTGCTTGTCTTGCATGCATGAAGCCCTGAGTTTGATTCCTCAGCACCACATAAACAGAAAAGGCCAGAAGTGGTCCTGTGGCTCAAGGGGTAGAGTGCTAGTCTTGAGCAAAAGGAAGCCAGGGACAGTGCTCAGGCCCTGAATCCAAGCCCCAGGACAGAGGAAAAAACAAAAAACAAAAAAACAACCCAAAAGCCAAAAACAAAAGCTATCAAGCTCTCGCTCTCTCTCTCTTTCTGTCTCTCTCTCTCTCTCTCTCTCTCTCTCTCTCACACACACACATACACACACACACTGGCAAATGGGCTGAATGGGCTTTGAAAGGGTGACGGTAGCCCTGTGTCTAGAGAATGCCCCTTCGGGCTCTCCAATCAGGCGATCGGGGTGGGATCCCAAAGCCCTCAGGCCATAAGAAGCACAGGACTGGGGTCTTCACTTCACCATCAAGCACAGATTTTACTTTATTTTTATAGTGGCAAAGGAAGAAGCTTAATAGAGAGAAAAAGAACTTCCTGCTCCTCTTGTAGGAAATGGGAGTTAAAGACTCCAAGTAGCCCTTTGTAAACTCTGGATGAGCCATTGCACTGGGGGAGAAGTGGAGAGGCTGGCTAGGGTTCCAGGCACACAGCTTTGAGGAATCCCCATGGACCCAGGGCAGGAGAGTACAATGAAGCCATAATTGTTCTCTGATTGTCAAGTGTTTCAGCCTCATCATTCCTCCTGCTGTAATTGGCTCCCCCTCCAGGTTGGCGGATGGAGCAGAGCCCAGTGCCTCTTCTGTGAGGAGGTTGCTCTTGGGCTCCAGCCTTGGTTAGTTTCCAGCCAAGTCTCTTCCACTGGCCTCCAGACCATGGCCAGGCACACAGGCAGCCAATCAAATGCTCCCATTCCGCTTCCCAAGCTCTGTGTCTGGCAGCTGCTCCCTCTAGCACCAGCAGAAGCCTCCATCAACTGGGAGAATAGATGTGCACAGAGAGGCCAAGCAACCCACCTAAAGTTACATAGCCAGGAAGGAATCAGACTAATCAATACCCCCATATTGCTCCCCACAGTGGCTCCCAGTCAGCTTTGGGTTCCGATGTACCTCTCAAAGTCAGGCACTGGTGGCTTATGCCTATAATCCTATCTACTCAGGAGGCTGAGATCTGAGGATCATGGTTCAAAGCAAGCTGGAACAGAAAAATCTGTGAGACTCTTATCTCCAATAAGCTACTCAAAAAAAAAAAAAGTGGAGCTCAAGTGGCAGAGGACTAGCCTTGAACAAAAAGAAGCTCAGGGACAGTGCCTTGGCCCTGAATTCAAGTCCCAGGACTGGCACTAAATTTTTTTTTTAAAGGAGCCCTGGAAGCCAGCATGTAGCAGACTCTCCAAGAAGTAGAGAACTGGGGCTCCTTCTGACCCCTTGAGCACTTTCTCAGGTTGGAACTGGGGCCAAAGATCAACTCTTCAAGCCTCAGGGGCTTCGTGGCCTAACTGACTCAAATCTTCAGGCCTCTAGGCTACAGTGATTCAACTTGGAGTCATTGATTCCTCCCTAAGATGGCCCCAAAGGATGAAAAGGCCTGATTGGGACCTGGTAGGGGCCTGGCCTTGTCCTCTAGCACAACCCTGTGCTGTTCAAAGTGCTATGTGTGACAGCAGGATATTTCACCATCCTAATGACCTCATGCCAGTCCTCTTTACCCCCAGAAAACCAGAGATGGGCCAAGCTCACTATACAAGCTCACCTACAGGGATCTTGAAGGCCTCAGAAACTTGTGGCGTGCCCACTCTCCACGTTTGCCCTGCACTGATGGTTTTCCTGGGGTTCAGAACAGTGTGCCAAGTGCCGGAGGCTCATGCTGTAATCCTAGATGCTCAGGAGGCTAAGATCTGAAAATCATGGTTTGAAGCCAGTCTGGACAGGAAAGTTGGTGAGACTCTTATCTCCAACTAACCACCCCAAATCTGGAAGTAGAGCTGTGACTCAAGTGGTAGAGCACAAGTCTTGAGCAAAAAAGCTAACTGACAGTGCCCAGGCCCTGAGTTCAAGTCTCAGTACCGCATACACACACACACACACACACACACACACACAGACACACACACAATGCCTGGTGTTAATGCTAGAACAGTCTCAGGCCCAGAGGGTTAACTCCATAAACTGAGGAGTGGTGACTAAAATATATGGACCTAAGATTCCCCCCACAAGTCTTCAGTGGTGCTGGCCCTGGACTTGAATAGATCCCTTGCCTCTAGCACTTGCTCATTTGCTGAGAGCTCAGTGGCAGAACACATGGCCCAGGTACTAGAGGTGTTAACTAAGCAGATAGGTGAAGCTAAGGTGTAGGGCCCAGCCCTGTTCCACTATGCGACCCATGGCTTCATCTGCCCTTCTCCTGAAGCATTTTCCTCCTCCAAACACAATCAAGTTCAAAACCAGTTCTGCAGTTCAACCTAGCTGCCGGCCATGAGGCAGCCAGTGTACAATAGTATGCGAAAAACACTGTGCACAGAGGACACTGGGGAGGCACCTAGCACCCAAACAAGAGAGAGGGCCTCATATCCTGCCCGGCCCTTAGACGTGTCACCCTGTGGATACTGCAGGCCATGTTCCCAGCTTGGCCAGAGAGACGGAAGTAGAAACTACAGGGCTCAGGCATCCCAGCTTAGGCAGTCAAAACACACAGGCCTACCCCCTCACCAAGTCACTGTCCTGATCAAGTACCTAAATCAAGTCAGATCTCAGTTTCTACCTCTGCCCTTCTCTCTTGGGAGGTCTCCACACACCCTGCACCTTACAGAGGCTACATCACTGGATTCTTGCAGCAGCCCCACAAGAAAGTTATTGGAAATCAAGAAGCCAGCTGAGGGAGATAGAGCTGGGATGAAGGCTGATGGCTGCACAAGACCATTTTGCAAAGCAACAGCTGCACTAGGGCTCCACCAGGGCTCAGAGCTGGAAAACTGTCCATGAGAATTTCTCTTATTCACTTTTCATTTCTGCAGCCCTGATGCTTGTCCAGCAATGGCATATAGTCACTGATCAATAAAGATGTATGGAGAAAAGGTGCAGGTGACTCACACTTGTAATCCTAGCTCCTACAGAGGCTGAGATCTGAGGATCAAGGTTCAAAGCCAGCCTCGGCAGATAAATCCTAGGACTCTTACCTCCAATTAACCAACAAAAAGCCAGAAGTAGAAGTGTTACTTGAGTGGTAGAGTACCAGCCTTGAGCAAAGAGCTAAGCAAGAGCATGAGACCCTAAGTTCAAGCCTTAAAATAAATGAATAAATGATGAATGTATATGCAATGAATGCATTCACCTATGCAGTTTTCCACCTGTGTCTGGGAACACTAGGAACCCACACATCAGGCCTTTCCCTAACTGTCTTAATGGGGTCCATATCTTCCAAAACCCTGTCTCTGAATATTTGCACCCAGATATGTGGTCTCAAGAAAGTTTCTGGCGCAGACTGCAGATGCTTCCTAAGGAGTCAGTGACATTGAAGACTCCAGGACTCCTGCTCTCCCCAGCTTTTTGCTAACACTCCTGTCCACCATACCCCATGATGAGAAATGGGAGTCAGACCCCCTGCCTGCTAGGGAGCCTAGGTTCAGCCTTTGGTCTTCATTACTGGCTTCCTGCTGGTGTATCTAGCATGGCTACCCACCCTGTTCTTGCTGCTCCAGGGTTAGCAGGTATCTTGGTTCCTATTGCAGGATGTGTGTGGCCCCAGATAGAATGAATGCTTCAGGTAGGCCCCCTCAAATGTCCACCTAGCCTGGGGGAGTATAGCCTCAGTTCCTGGCTTGTCAGAGCTAAGCTGGGAAGTGGGAAGGTCTGTGAATAGGTAGCCTGGGCCTTGTTCTCCGGTTCTGGACCAGAAATCAGCCAGACTCACCAATCAGTAGTGCAGCATGCCTACCCCTCACCTCTGCCCAGAGCTGTGGACTCAATTCTCCATGCTCCATCCAGCCTGGAACCCTATTCATACTGTTATATGTCACTTTCCAGACTAAATCTGGAGGCAGCAGTGTGACCTTGGGCAAATCATTTAACCTCTATGAGCCTTGACTCCCTTGAATGTACTTGGTGGGAAGATCTCTCCTACTCACTCAGTGGCTGGGACCGTGTAAATGGAGTGCATTCTTCTCTTCAGCCCTCTGTTCTCCTGCCTTTTGGTAAGCACTGAAGATCAGTGTCACATCCCTTTCTTCCAGCCTTGTCTCCTGCTTCTTCCCAATTTGGAGCTTCTGACTGCAGCAGGTTAGTTGTTTATAGTTACTAGGACTTAAACTTGGGACCCCAAGCTCTTGTTTGGTTTTTCCCCTCAGGGCTAGCACTATCATGTGAGCCACGCCTCCACTTCCAGCTTTTTTCAGGTTCATTGGAAACAAGTGTCTCAAGGACTTTTGCTCAGGCTGGCTTCGAATCTTGATCCTCAGATCTCAGCCTCTTGAGCAGCTAGGATTACAGGTATGAGACACTGGTGCCCAGTTGTTTTGTTGTTGTTGTTTGTTACTGTTCTCATTCCCCAAGTCCTGCTCACCCATGTTTTAGCTCATGATGACCTGCTCTCCTATCCCTCTCCTCTTGCTCACAGCTCACCCCACTTGGGGCATGGCTGCTTCTCCCATAGAAGTTCTGGGGTGACCACTAGGCAGGTGTGTTTTCTGGCCTGATATCCTGGCCCTCACCTTACCCCCAACCACCTGCCACCCCTTGGCGGGGGGAGGGGGGCATTTTCTCCAGCCAGAGCTCCACTGTCAGAATGAAAATGACCACCTGCTGGGAAGCTGCCTGCTTTCCCACAGTGAGCACCACATGGACCAGGTCTGGACTGACATGGTGCCCACAGCATGCCTGTAGGTGCTCAGTAGTCCATTCTACAGATAGGAACCCCAAGGCCCAGGCATCTGGAGAAGTGGTCGCAGTGTCTGTCTGGGAGACAGCAAAGTCCTGCACACACCTGCTGTGAGTTCTCACTGCACAGCCCAGCAATGAGGAACAGCAAGCTGGCAGGAACAGCCACTACAGAGAACCCAGAGAAACTGGGGGTGACTGTCAAGCATCAAAGGGGACACAGTCACCACAGGAAGCAAAACAGGGCCCTTATCTAGCCTAATATTTTTCCAGTCTTGAAGTTTGCCCATGAGGCCCCATTGCTTTGCAAGGCTGGACACCCAGGCCACAATATAGTATACAGAGGGACATATTGCAGGTGAGGGTGGAAAGGAGGCCAGTGGCCACTGTGGGAGATAGCACCAGCGAAACACAGAGGTGGTGTGCCCAGTGTTGAACCCTGATCCCATTGCTTCCTAGCTGTGTGATCTTTGGCAAATCATAGGCCTCTCAGGCTCCCAGTTTTCTCACCTACAAAGTGGAGCTACTAGGACTCCTGTAAAATCAGATCACTGTCAGGTGCTGGTGCTCAGGAGGGTTTGTAAGGAACCCAAGGTATTCTGAACAGAGCTGGGGCAGAGGGGCATGGGATTTGTGTGAAGTGGGATGGGACAGAGGGTGGGGAACAGATGCCCATCAGAGGCTCCTGTTGCCCATTCCAGGGCTTGGTGAAAGCATTAGCAGTGTCAAGGTACTAGACATAGAGGCCCCATGGTGTGCCCACCCCGCCCCACTGTGTCCACGGCTTCCATCCCAGCCCTGGGAGCTGATGGGGGTAAAATAGTTCTGAGCTGGGGCTGCAAAGGGCTCTGGCAACCAGGCATGGGGCGGGCTGCCAGGGCCCAGAAGGAAGCTCCCTGGGAGGAGTGGAGTGCCTGGCCCAGGAGGGGGCAGGTGGGGTGAGGCATCCTTGGGGATCTCCCCTCCCCCTGGGCCCTGGCCAGGTGGCATTGAGGGACTTGGCACTCACTGAACACACTCTGTAGTGGGTTTCATGCCAGACCCACTAACACTAGACGTCAGCCGATTGACATGTTGTGGCCTGGTTTGAAAGATGAAGAAACTGAGGCTCAAGGACAACTGTGTGGCTCAAAGCTTGGGCCCTGGGTAAGTAGATCAGGATGTCAGCCCTGGCTCTAACTGGCTATGGTTGGAAACATTACTTGACAGCTGTGCCTCAGTTTCTTTACCTGTGACATGAAGAAACTAGCATTTCTTCATTTATCAGTTACTGTGCTGATCCCAGGAAACCATCTGGGCACAGCACTGAGCTCCCAGCAGTGCCAGGCACACAGCCACCAAGAACACCACACGCCAGAGCCAGGCCTAGCCTAGCCAAGCCTGAGGCTCCACCTAGTCCTCTTACCAGGCTGAAGGGTGTAGCTTCCTATGGGACCAGTTTTTCTACAGATCATTTCTTTGAGTTGTTTGTTTATGACAAAGTCTTACTATTTAACCCAGGCTGAATTGTGTGTGTGTGTGTGTGTGTGTGTGTGTGTGTGTGTGTGTGTGTGTGTGTCCTGGAGCTTGAACTTAGGGCCTAGGCACTGTCCCTGAGGGTATTTTTGCTCAATGTTAGCTCTCTACCACTTGAGTCATGGCTCCACTTCCACCTTTTCTTTTTCCTTCCTTCCTTCCTTCCTTTCTTCCTTCCTTCCTTCCTTTATTTCTTTTTTCTTGGTAGTTAATTGGAGTGAGTCTCACAGGCTAGCTTCAAACCAAGATCCTCAAATCTCAGCCTTCTAAGTAGTCAGGACTACCAATGTGAGTCACTGGTGACCAGCTGGCCTGAAACTTTTTTTTTTTTTTGATTGGTCATGGGGCTTGAATTCAGGGTCTGGGCACTGTTCCTGAGCTCTTTCACTCAAGGCTAGTACTCTACCACTTTGAGCCACATTGCCACTTCCGGTTTTTGAGTGGTTAATTGTACAGAAGAGACTCATGGGGACTTTTTTGCCTGGGTTGGCTTTGAACTGTGGTCCTCAGATTTCAGCCTCCTGTGTAGCTAGGATTAAAGGCGTGAGCCACTGGCACCCGGAAGGTCTGGAACTTTTGATTCCCCCCGACTTGGTCTCCAAAATTCTGGGATTACAAGCATATACACCATACCTGGCTGTGTTATTTCATTTCTAGTCACTAAAGCCAGGGAAAGCAGAAAGGCAAAAGAGCATGGGGCCCTCTGGAGATAAAGGGGGTGGGGAGGCCCTGAATCAATAGAGCAGAAGGGAGGAGAGAGATTATAAACCAGAGAAGGAAGGAATGCCAAGGTCACCAGATCTGGGCTGGCTGGGGCCATCCAAACTATTTGAGTCTCTGATCATAACCAGGCTTTTGAGGCTGATTCACTGTGTGCTTCAGCCAGGACATGGGGCTCCTAAAGCTCCAGCCTGGGTGCGGGGACAGAATTCTGTGTGGGCTCCCAGGTCCTGGCTTTCACTATCCATGCTTAAGCAGCCAGTGGGGGAGCCTGGATGGCAAGGAGGTCATCCTGATCCCCTGCTGCCAGGGCTCTCCCACTGCTTGATCAGCCTCGGAGGTCACAGGTCATCCAGCCTTCAAACAGCCTCCACGAATACAGCCCTGAGCTTAGCCATCTAACAGTCCTTACCACTTTGGGGGAGCCTGCAGCCCAGAACTTTCTCCTGAGGCCCCACTGCCAGGGTGGGGACACACAGAACTATCTTTAAAACACACCTTCCCAATTGGAACTGGTAGCTTACACCTGTAATCCTAGCTACTCTGGAAGCCAAGATCTGAGGATTGTGGTTCAAAGCCAACCTGGGCAGGAAAGTCAGCAAGATTCTTATTTCCAATTAACCATTAAAAAGCTGAAAGTAGAGGTATGGCTCAACCGAGTGCCAGCCTTGAGGAAGAAAGCTAAGGGACAGTGCCCAGGCCTTGAGCTCAAGCTCTAGTATCAGAACACACACACACACACACACACACAACGCACAACACACACAAAACAAAAACAAAAAATACACCTGCCCAAACTTCTCATTCCTGGGAGGACAAATTGAAGCCAGCCAAAGTGGAAAGACCAAGGTGAGGGTCCTGCCTCGGACCCTATAGCAGGGCAGTGACATGGTGCCCTTACCTAGAGCTTTCAGGCTTTTGGCCTGGTCCTGGGGAATGGGCACTGAGGATGGCCCTGTCATCTGCAGGGGGGATCTGGGGTCCATTGTGCCCTCATGAGTAGGGCAAGAGTCATTACTACAGATACCTAAAGCCACACACCAACAAAGGAAGTAACAGGCCTCAGGAGTGCTGGCAGAGAACAAGGCCTGAGGCTTTCACTGCAGGGTCACAATGACTCAGAGCCTCACCAAAAGACTTCCAACAAGGCAGCACAGACTTAGGGGACCAAAGAGCCCCAAGGCAGCCAGGAGGTGACAAATTCAGACTAGAGGCATTATAGCTATGCCCTTAGGCTTTATGGCAGAGTCTAAGGATGTGCCAGTTAGGAAATATGCATGAGTTGATTCTCTAGCCCTAGGGAAGCAGGGATCCTGGCGGCAAGAAGATGAGGCAAAGGGAGCCCATGCCTGCCCTGGCCAACCCTGAGCACTTGGAGATCAAGAAGTCCCCAACCAGCAGTAAGATGCAACCAAGAAAAGAGGCTTGTGGTCAGTGGCTGGGGCACAGGAAGGAGCCACTGCCTGGTTTTCATTTGTTTGTTTGTTTGTTTGTTTAGTGGTGGTTAATTGGATATGAGTCTCATGGAGTAGTCTCATGGACTTCCTGCCTGAAATGGATTTGAACTGTGATCCTCAGATCTCAGCCTCCTGAGTAGCTAGCATTACAGGCATGAGCCACTTAGCATCTTGCCCTAGCAGTCTTGTTATAACACCCCCAGCCTCCATTCCTGCTTTTTTCACCCCTGTGATGCCTTTTCTTCACTGATTAAACCTGAGCATCTTTCAGGGCTTTGCCCAGGCAGCCCCTCTCTATAGCCACCTTTACTACCCATACCTCCACTTTCTTCCTCAATGGAGAAAAAGTCTGTCCCAGCTCTCTGAGACTCTCCCCAGCGCAGACTGAGCCACCATTCCATGCAAATATGGGAGTTTACCTTTCTAGTAATTCTACCTGCCAGATTGAGGGAATTTCTACTTAAAAAAAATATTTCTAAGCCAGACACCAGTGGCGCACACCTGTAATCCTAGCTACTCAGGAGGCTAAGACATAAGGATCGAAGTTCAAAGACAGCCCAGGCTGTCAAGACTCTTATCTCCAATTAACCACCAGAAAAGTGGAAGTGGTGCTATTGCTCCCAAGTGATAGAGTGCCAGCCCTGAGCAAAAGAGCTCAGGACCACAGACAAAAAAAAAAAAAAAAAAAAAGATTGCAGGTGTGGCTTAGATGGTAGGGTACCTGCCAATGAGCATAAAGCATCAAACAGCAAGTTAATGTCTCAATCTTGAAGAAAAACAATTAAAATATTTTTGTACTTTAATTTTTGCAAATAATTTCATGAATGTGTATTATCCTGGTAGAAGACCTTATGTATAGTAATGGCTAAAATCTCCCTAGAAACCAAGCATCTCTGAAACTCTGCTCAGAACTGTGCCCATATCTAGCCTGGGCAGCGGATACAGCTGGCCACTCATTTATACTTGTGAATCTCATGTGAATTTTGTGAGTTTATAGATGTAAGTGCATCCACAGAAAGTAGACACTGTTTCACACAAATGCCATCACTCAGCTGGGTGCCAGTGGCTCCAGCTATAATCCTAGCTACTCAGGAGCCTGAGATCTGAAGATTGTTCAAAGCCAGCCTGAGCAAGAAAAGTCTGTGATTTTTCTCATCTCCAATTAACAAGCAAAAACCCAGAAGTAGAAATATGGCTCAGCCTTCTGAGAAGCCAAGATTACAGGTGTGAACTACCAGCACCTGGCCTTGTCCTTCCTTTCTAAATAGTTGTTGATGGGTATCATTATGTTATTTTCATACACACATATGTATATATACATACATATATACACATATATAACATATTCAAGTGTATTCAACAGAAATGCTTTTAAGCTGGTTGTGACTGGCTAGAGGTAGAGAACTTGCCTAACATGAGCAAGAGCTTGGGTTCAATCCTCAACACTACAAAGAAATGCACGACTCAGTAAATATTAAAAACTGGTGTTGTATATGCTTTAGATAACTAAACTATGTGGTTTGCAAATTACATCTCAACAATGCTGTCACAGTTAAGAAAAAAGTGGCTCTGGGCTGAGGGCAGACGTAACAGAGGCAAGGGGTATGTTGTAAACCTAAGATCTCCTGAATGGCATTACCCACTTTCTGACCTTTCAATCCACCTGATCCTGTATGTTTGTTCACCTTCCAGAAGCTTTCTTCCTCAGCTCTTGGCTTTCCTCCTTCAGGAAGTCATACAGGGGACCCCACCTGCCCCTCAACTCCTTTCCTTTTACCTTAGTGTGCCCAATGGTGGGGGCTGCCCCTTTCCTTCTGTCATCACTCTGAGTGCCCAGTGCCAGGCCCAGGCCCACCTCTTCTGATGTGAATTTACTAATTCTCACGGCATCTCTGTTCTTTGTACCCTGTTTGCAGAGATACTGAGGCACAAACACACCCAGACATGGAAGCAGGCAGCTGGGATCTGAACCCAGGTAGCCTGGCTACCTGTACTGGACTCTTCAGTATATGAACACACCCCTGCTCTCACATGGCCCCTTCTCAGAGGTTCATTCTGGGTGTCTCCTACTGTCATCTTTGCAGCTCTTACTGCCCTGGTCTGGCACAGCCCCGAGTCCCCCAGGCTTCTACCCATTCAGGCCACAGGGGGCCCATGTTGAAATGACTCAGGCCCATCCAAAATGGTTCCAGGAACAGAGCAACATTTTGAAAGCAAGTGACTCAGGCCAGATGAGTAACACAGGCAGTCAACCCTATAGACAGACAGACAGAACATGGTACCCAGAGTGCCCAGCAGGTGCCTCACACTGTGTGCCCAGCTTCAGTTCTCCTTCTCAGGAATGAGGTTCTGAGGATATGTCTGGATCCTGTCCCTGGGACTTCGGAGTACCCCCTAGGACCAGACGATGGTCCCAGCTATTGGGGGGAGCCCCGGCCCCACCTGCCTGCTGATGAAATTGGGTGTTTTCTGTGCCAACCACAGCCCTTCCCCAGGGCTCAGTGATCTAGTTTCCCGGTTCCTACCTTAGAAATAGCTCATCACTGTCGTGGTTAGCTTACACTCCCTCTGAGGGTGGGGCCCCCCACCCCCAGGCTAGGAATTTCTGAGGGCACAGCTGGCCTTGAATGATATTCAAATAAATTTTTCTTGAGTGATAGAAAGGAAGGAGAGTGGGAGTGAGGGAAGACCTACTGAGTGTCCTTGAGTTTGTTGGCTGAGTTTATCCTTACTTGTCTTTTAGCTGCTGTGTGGCCTTGGTCGGTGGGGGGGGGGGGGGGCAGGGAAGGTAGTCAAGCAATGTCTGCGGGGCCCTTCTCTGCCAGCGGTTAGTGAAAAGGTTAGATTTGGTAAGAAATGAGCCCCACAAACCTCCTAAGGCTGTAGTGATGGGGTGCTTCACATCTGAATAGCAAAGGTTCCCCCCACCCAGTCAGCGGCATTTTCAGAGTCTGCCTTGCATCCCAGAGGAGGGGAAGGTGCCACACAAAGCAGTGGAGACAGGTCAAGCCTGGCTGTGCATGCTGGGCACAGAACCTCCCAACCCCCCCACTCCTGGAGTCAGCTTAGAAAGCACCTCTCTCCATCCCCTCCCACTCCCGGGTGCTGGGCTCCGGACAGGCAGGGAAACTTTTCTGCTAAAGAGTCCCAAAGGGAAAGAGGTTTTTTTCTTTGTTGTTGTTGTTTTCTTTTCCTTTTATCTTGTTTGTTCATGTATCTGTCTTTGGGAGGGTGGGAGTGGGCTCCAGCACCACCGCCACCCACCAAAACTGAATCTGGTCTTTTGAGTTTTCTTGTTTGGTTTAGGGTTTGGGATTATTGTTTGCTTGGTTGCTTGTTTTTTAGATGAGAGCTCACTGTGTAGCTCAGCCTGGCTTTAACTCTTAATCCTCCTAGCTCATCCTCACAATTGCTGGGATTACAAAAGTGAACAACATGCCCAGCCTCCTAATCTGTGTGTGTGTGTATGTGTGCACGTGTGTGTGCGTGCACGCGCAGGTGCCCATGCGCACATACCTGCATGCCTGAGCCAGTACTAGGGCTTGACCTTAGGGCCCAGGTGCTGTCCCTTAGCTTTTTCACTCATGGCTATCACTTTATCACTCTAGCAACAACTCCACTCCACTTTCAGCTATGGGTTGGGGAAGTGGTTAACTGGAGATAAAAGTCTCATGGCCTTTCCTGGCTATTCTGGCTTCTCAGCCTCCTGAGTAGTTAGGATTACAAGTGAGAGCTACCAGCTCCCATATTATTGTAGCCAGGCACCAGAGGCTGAGATCTGAGGATCCTAGTTCAAAGCCAGTTTCAGAAACTCATTTTCAGGCAGATGCCAAGTGCTCTGTCCAGCCCCACCCCCGCCACTACCCCATCGTCAGTGGCTGGATCTCAGCCTCACATTCCAATCCTTCAGGCTCCAGAGCTGTCCAGGCGCTCCTAGGTCCTTGGTCTGCAGCCTGGAGGCTTTCCAAGACATGCAAGAATTACAGAACCCAGGTCTCATGGAGGAGCTCTGTAAGAAGAAAATGAGATAGGCCAGGTGCAGTGGCTCATGCTTGTAATCCCCTAGCATTTCTGGAGGCAGAAATCAGGAGGTTTCATGTTTAATGTAAGCCTGAACAAAATTCTCAACAGGCCCCATTTCAACCAGTGCCTAAGCATGATAGTGCATACCTGTCATCCCAGCCCCAGAAGGTAGTGTCCATAGAACTATAGTCCAGACCAACCCAAGCGCAAAGTAAGAACTTACCTAAAAATAACTGAAGCTAAAAGGACTGGGGACTCAGTTCAAGCAATAGAGCACCTGCCCCATTTCCAAGTTTCTGGGATGCTTGTGGCCCTGCTTCAAATGTCCTGTATTTGAAGGAGCAAGCTACATCTCCCTCCCCGACCTCACAGTAGGAGCACCTGAGCTGAGGGAGGCTGGTGCTCTACTACTTGAGCCACACCTCCACTTCTGGCTTTTTGCTATTAACTGAAGATACAGTCTCTCTGCTTTTGTCTGCTGCCTAGGCTGACTTCCATTTATGATCCTCCAATCTCAGCCTCCTAAGTAGCTAGAATTACAGATGTTAGCCACTGTTCACAGCTTCATGCAGTTTTTTTTAACTGTAAATTGTGGTAAAATATTTCTGATATTCAATTTGCCATTTAAACCATTGCTAAGTGTTTGACACATTCACCTTGTGTGTAACTATCACCACCATTCATCCCCAGAACTCGTTCATTTTCCCAAGCTGAAACCCTACACCATTAAACTCCAAGTCCCTAATTCCTCCTCTCTGAGCCTCTAACAACCACATCCTGCTCCCTGTCCTTCCAGGACTCTTGTGTAAGCAGAGTGCTGTAGTATCTGTCCTCTGGATTCCAGCTTACTACACTCAGCACAATGTCCTCAAGTTCATTCATGTTGCATCACGTGGCAGGATTTCTTCTCTTTCTCTCTCTTTTCTCCTTTTAGTGTATGTGTGAGTGTGTGTGTGTGTGTGTGTGTGTGTGTGAATGTGTGTGTGTGACGCATACACCATTACTGGAGCTTGAACTCAGAGTCTTACTCTCTGGCTTACTTTTTCACTCGGGGCTGATACTATACCACTTGAGGAGCCAGACCTCCAGTTCCAGCTCTGTGCTGGTTAATGGGAGGTTGAGTCTCTCAGATGTGTCTGTTGCCCTGGCTAGCTTTGACCCATGATCCTCAGATCTCGACTTTCTGAGTAGGTAGGATTTACAGATATGCACCACTGGGCTCTCGCTCCCTCCCCTCTCTTTACGGCCAAGGGAGACTGCTGTATGCTGCCCTTCACTGGGGGACCCTCAGGCACCACTTGAAGATCCTGCTTTCAATTGTTTGGGGTATAGACTCAGAGATAGAATTGTTATATCACATGAAAATGAATGTCACCTCATACTGTAATTCTAGTTTTAGTTTTTCTTCTTTTGAGACAGAGTCTATGTTGCCCAAGCTGGCACTTAATTCCTCAGTTCAAGTGATCCTCTTGCCTTAGCCTCCTAAGTTCAAGGACTACAGACATGACTCACTATGCCTGGCTCTGGTTTTAATATTTTTCTTAAAACATAGTTTATTGGATTTATTTATTTCTTTTTGTCCATTGTGGGGCTTGAACTCTTGGCCTGGGCTCTGTCCCTGAGCTCTTCAGCTCAAGGCTAGCACTCTACCACTTGAGCCACACTACCACTTCTGGTTTTCTGGTGGTTAATTGGAGCTAAGAGTCTGATGGACTTTGCTGCCCAAGTTGGCTTTGAACCATGATTCTGAGATCTCAGCATCCTAAGTAGCTAGGATTTCAGGCATTATTGTTTTTTGTCTTTTGTTGGTTTGGGGTTTTTTTGTTTTGTTTTGTTTTGTTTTGAGACAGGATCTCACTCTGTAGTCCAGCTGGCCTCAAACTCACAATTATTCTGCCGTCACTTCCTAAATGATGGGATTATAGGCATGTACCAGTATACCCAGGTCCTATATTTAATATTTTGAAGAATCTCCATACTGTTCTCCATAGAAGTGCACCATTTTACATTCTCACCAATAAAGCCCAAGGATTGCAGTTGATATTTTGTGTTTGTTTTGTTTTATTGTCAGATGGAATGCAGTGTTGGTGATTTAATACTAATCTGCTTGACATTCTTTATTATTCTCACTCTGTGCCGGGCATAATGAAGGCTCTGGAGAGTCAGAAGGCCACTCTACATGTTCAGAAACAAGCTAATGTTTAGACTGTGTCCATCAGCAGTAGGAGCTACACAGATGAGCAGACTTCTAGGAGGCAGATGAGGAACAACTACGGTGGCCTGTTGGGACATTTGCCCTGCCACAGAGCCTTCTCAGTCATTGTGTAGTTAGCTTTTCTTCTGGAAAGGGTCAGACAGTGCATTGTTTAGGCCATACAGATCTCTGTCCTAATTAATGTGCAAATGAGTGAGTAGCTGTATTCCAATAAAATGTATTTATAGGCACTAAAATTGAATGCCATCATCCCTTCCCATTATGCAATACCATTCTTTGTTTGACTTGTTCTCAACCATTTAAAAATGTCAAAACCACTCCTAGTTTGCAGATTTGGCCGCAGGTTGTAGTTTACAAAACCCTGCTCTGGAATCGACGGTGGTGGCCCTGATCGGCTCACAGGACAGTGCCCAGCAGCCTGCTTGTCTTCATGGGGATCCCAGGTGGTGGGCATTTCCACAGTGAGCCAGGAGGGCACTGGCCAATCAACCTGGCTCTGTGGCACTGTTGGTGGCCCAGGGAAACCCCTGAGTACTACTAAAGGTGATTTGGGGCCAGAGATGAAGAGTAAGAGAGCCTGCATTAAGTCTGGGAGAAGCCATCTTCATTCCACTGATCTTGCTGTTGCCCAAAACAGCTCCAGGGCTTTCTCCTGGAACAAGGGTACTGAGCTAGAGGACCTGGAAGTCCTGGCCTGGGGTGCTCTCCACCCTGTTGGCAGGAGAAGATAGTCTTTCTAGGGTAGGCCAGCATCACAGATCAAAGGGCACAGACCACTCAGCTGGCAACTGGAGACTCAGACCTGGGATTTAATTCCAGCTTCCTGTCACCCTGTGTGTCTGTGGGTATCACCAGCTGTCTCACCTGAGTGCATTGCCAAAGCCCCCTAGAGCTGAGGTGGACCGCTGGATTAAAGCATCTGTATGTAGGCCTCAGAACTAGATGAGCACCCAGTCAAGAGTCACTACCATCAGCTCATTCAATCAGACCAGCTCACCATGTAAATTACTGCTTTATCTCCATCCTATGACTGAGACCCCAGCTCAGGAGGGTTAAGCAACCAGCCCTAGGGCACACAGCTATGGCTGGGTGGAGCTGGATTCTGGAAAGCCAAGCCTCAGCCTTCCAAAGAACCATGCTCTCATCCCCTAGCTTATGCCCTCCCCACAGGAGGAAGGAGCCCCAGGCCCAGGGCAGACCCTGCAAGATGGGGTCTGGATCTGCCTCCTCCAGGAAGGCCCCATGTCCCCACAGCCTATCTCTCACCCCCAAGAGCCACATGCAGACTCTCATATACCATGATGCCAGGTAAGGATGATATTGGCAGGGGGAGGGGAGAGCAGCCTCTGCTTAAGAGAGAATGCACAATCAGGTACATGGTGTAAGCACCTGGTATTTACCTGGACTGCAAAAGTGAGTTCCAATGGGTGCTGGTGGCTCACTCCTATAATCTAGCTATTCAGGAGGATGAGATCTGAGTATTGTGCTTTCAAGCCAGCCTGGGCAGGAAAGTTTGGGAGACTTATCTCCAATTAACTTGCAAAAATCCAGAAGTAAGGATGTGGATCAAATGGTAAATCCCCAGACTCAAGTAGAAAAGGCCAAGCAAGAGCACTGATATCCTGAGTTGGTGCATCAGTACCAACACACACACACACACACACACACACACTGATCTCCATTTGTTGTGGGACCTTGGGCAAGTCAGAATCCCTCTCTAGGCCCCAGTTTCCTTATCTGTACAATGAGGTGGGCAATTCTATGTTTCTCAGACCTCTGCAGCCTGGGGAGGGTCCTCCATTCACAAGGGCTGGGAGCTACCATTCCTACCCGGTGCAGCTGCTCTCCCTGCCAGCCACCCCCTACCTTCACCATTGGCCCTGGGTGGGTGAGGGCTTCTCCTGGACAAGAGCTCAGAAAAAGCCTTCTGCCCTGCACCTCCCTCCCCACACCCAGCCACCAAGGTCTCCGAATCATCCTGGACCATGGAAGTCAGTAGGCACACTTGATCTCTGCCCAGAGCCTGAAGTTGACGTAAAGCCAGACTCCAAAAGCCATTCCACACCTCCAGAGGAGCAGCCCCACCTTGCTAACAGGGTAACTGTCCACCAGAGACAAAGAGGCCAGCTTGTGTGTAAGGAGCTGACTGGCCTCACATACTGAATGAGCCAATCAATGAACCCTTTTGCCCAATTCAGTCACTTGATTTTTTTTAATTGTTTTGTTTTGGGGGCCAGTACTGTGTCTTAAACTCGGGACCTCATGCTCTCACTTGGCTTTTTCCGAACAAGGTTGGTGCTCTACCACTTGAGCCATGCCTGGCCAATTTTTCATGGTCAGTTGGAGATGAGAGTTGTGTGGAGCAAACCGGGATCCTCATATCTCAGCCTCTTGAGAAGCTAGGATTGTAGGCGGGAGCCACCAGCTTAGGGCTGATCCAGTCACTTTGCAAGTGAGAAAATTGTTAGCTAGAGTGGGTGGGAAGAGTTGCTTGAGACCATGTAACAATGGAGTACAGGACTCGATGAGGCTGTCAATCAACAAGTAGTTACTGAGCACCTGCGGCATGCAGTGCTGTTCTTAGCATGAGGGTGTAACGGTACAGGAGCAGACCTGGCCCCACTCTTGTGGCACTTAGTCTTTGCTCCCAACCAGCATCCAGGCCCTGACCCCTGTCCTGGGCCTTATCCCCTCCCCCTCCCCCATGACAGAAAGGCAGCCCCCACCCCACCCCCCAGGAGCCCTGGCTCAGAGCCTGCAGCAGGCCAGTGAGCAGCACTGGTAGCAGGCTGGCTTACAGCGCTGATTTGAGTCTTGTGTACTTTCCACTACTTCCCGAGCACGGTTGGAGATTAATTATTAATGCTGAAATAATTGGCACTCATTAATGTGCCAGTCATCCACGGGGGAGTGGGGCCCCGCATTAACCAATTCATGGCTCAGTGATTGATTAATTAAAGCCCAGCTTTTACGAGACACCCTCGGGTGACAAACCGTACTCTCCCAAGGGTGGAATACAAGAGCAGGAAGAGATGCTTTCTTCAGGGTGCCAAAGAGGAACCAGGAAGTGGCACAGACTTGTTGGTGCCCGGGCCCTAGGTGTCACCCGTTTGAATTGGCACTGCCTCTATCCCCAACAGCAGTAGCAGCTCCTGTGGGAGAATGAGCTTTACAGCGGAGCTGAGCACTAAGTAAGGCAAATTACAGGCTTTTGAAAAATGCTGTTACATGAATCACCTGTGGGCCACAGATGCTCTTGAAAGCAAGAAAAATAACAAAGGTGTGGCCAGAAGTGCTAAGCTTCTGGGCTCAGCCTCTCCCTGGTCGGTCATGCTGGTGCCCCTCTGCCTCAGTTTGTTCCGCCGGGGAAATGGGTGACTGGAGTCAGCTTCTCACCCTGTATTCACTTACAAAGTGTGTGTTCTCTAGTCTCAAGGGAGTGGTACAGTGCATAACACAGACTCCCACACCCCCAAAATCAGGCCTGAAGCCTCTGGGGAGGGGGGATACAGGTGTGTACACCATCACCATGGGAATGAGCCCAGGAGAGGAGCTCTTGAGGCCTATAGGGTGAACCACAGAGAGGGAAAGGTGTGGAAGGCAAGGAAGGCTTGGGGAAGGAGAAGAGCAGTAAGGAGCTGTGCATGGACCAGAAGCCCAGATATGCAGGAAGTGGGAGGAGGCCTTCTGCTTAATGGGGAGGGAAGGGGTGGCCTGAGATCTTGGGGAGCCTGCCTTCCTACAGGGCTGTAGGTGTGACACGGTCATTTAGCGCACCCAGAGGAAGGAAATATTTCTGAAAATTCTTTCCTGAGATCATCTGCAGAGCTAGCCTGTGGGAGGATCTCAGCTATCCTGGCCCCTTCCAAACACCCGTCATTGGTAATTCCCAAAAAGTGTGTCTCTGAGGAACCCAGGAGTAAAGTTTCACTCCAAGAAACAGGTTTCAAAGCCAGGTGCTGGTCGCTCAGGCCTATAATCCTAGCTACTCAGGAGACTGAGATCTGAGGATCAAGGTTCTAAGCCAGCCCCAGCAAGAAAGTCCCTGAGACTCTTTTCTCCAAATAACCACCAGAAAACTAGCAGTGGAGCTGTGGCTCCAAAATGCTAAGAGCACTAGCCTTGAGCAAAAAGGGACAGCGCCTAGGCCCCAAGTACAAGCCCCACAATGGACAAAAAGAAAAAGAAACAAATTTCTGTGACCTTGGGCTGTCAATAGCAAAGCAAGGGCTGAAGTCCTGTTGGTGTTATAAACGGTCATAGGCCCTTCTGTAAAGGTCATGCCTGCTGCACACACAGGCATGCACACATGCGTGTGCACACACACACACACACACACACACACCAGCAAGAGGGAAGGTAGGAAGGAGCCTCAGAGCAACAGTGGGGTGTCACCACACTGAGCCCCAGCAGCACCCTCTGTCTGAAAAGCAGACAATCGCCCTTATGACCTCCCTAGGAGAGAGGAGATGACACCTGGGAAGCCCAGCACAGAGCCAGGCAATGACACAGGCTGACAACCACAGACAGTCACCAGGGCCCGAAAGACCTTCCTACCAGTCGGTGGAACTCTCCCAGCTGCCCAGAAAGTAGGCTGAGGACTCCGGGAGTCCCAGAGCTGTTTGCACCAGGCCAGAGTCTCTGGGGGCCAAGCATGTCCTCCAGTGTCACGCTTGGGTACCAATAGTGGCCAAGAAGAGTCTCCATCCCCCAGGGACTCCAGAGTTCCACTTCTGTTTCACCTGCAGGCCCCACAGTTAAATAGAGTGGGGACAGCACCCAGCCCTTGTTCTACATAAGAGCTAAACATAGCCTCCCCCCCCCCCGGCCCCGCTGCCCCAAAAGCCCTATCCTCACCTCATTCCTGGGGCTGGAAGAGTGGACTCTAGTAGCAGAGGTGAGGAAAGAGAGGATGGAAAGACAAAGGGACAGACACCAGCAGCCTGGGGTCCCTCCTACCAGCACCTCTATCTAACACTACACCCAACACATGTCCCCATGGGATAGCAGGAATGTTAGGTGCTCCCTGGAATGGGGGTGACAGAAAGTTCCTTCTGTTCTGTCTACTCTGTCCTCTGTCCCTTCAGCCCCAGCATGATTTTTCCTAGAGTCCCAAGCCTTCCTAAAGCCTCACCTGAAAACGGAGCTGTTTCTGTTCTCAGAAGCCCTGTCAGATTCCCCAAGGCCTGTGATGGCCCTTACTGATCTCTGAGCCTGCTCACCAGGTGGGTGAGCCTCTAGTGACTCCATGGAAACGAAGCAGGAAGGAAGGAGAACCATGGATCCCCTTCTAGCTTTTTGGTGGTTGAAGAGTCTCATCTTTCCTGCCTGTGCTGGCTTTGACTGTAATCCTCAGATCTCAGCTTCTTGAGTAGCTAGGATGACAGGCCTGAGTCACTGAGGCCCAGCTTTTTTCCCCTAGTCTCTGATAAATGAACTCAGTTGTCTCCTTGCTTGCTAAGCAAGTGCTTTCTTACTTTAGCCATGACCCTATAGCTCTTCCCTTGAACAGCCATAAGGCTATGAGTAAGATGCTCACTCAGAGGAAGGATGGGGCTGTGCCCAGACATCCAGTTCTCTCTCAGACACAGAATAAGTTGTCAAGGAACCATCCAGAGCCTGGTCCTTCTCTGAGCACTTGTAGCAGCGCTCGGAGGCAGACGTCACTGACCCATTTTACAGATGAGGACTCTAAAGGGCAGTCCAACTGGGAGTTACACAGCCAGACTGATGGACTCCTAGCCTAACCTCCCAGTGGCCAGTACTGAGTACTAGCAAAGGTTTCTCATGCCACCTCATCCATGCCACAGAGTAAAGGCCAACAACTTCCTGTCCAGCCTAGCTTCACTCCGTCCATACCTTGCCCATCCCCACCTTGTCTCTTGCAGGAAGCCCCATCCCTTCAACTGTCCTATAGTCAAAGAGAGAAATAGTTCAATGGCCAGATTACACTGATACCCCAGGCTAGAGCCAAGGGTAGAGTGAGAAGCCAGATACCTCCAAATGAACATCAGGGAAGCTGAGCCTCCCTTCAGCCCTTTTGGGTCCTTGAGTGACTCTGAAAACATGTGCCTAGGGGAAAATTCTCCATCTGTTACTCATGAGCTATGCCATCCCCTAGGACTGTTTTTCAGGCTCTGGCCTCAGTATTCTCATCCATAAAATGGAGTTAATGATAACCTGTTCCCTTCCACCCCCAGATTGTTTTGAGGATGAAACTAAGATGATGCATGAATATCACACAACAGCAGGGATCCAGGAAATGTTTGCAGAGTGACTATATGATCAGATGAAATCTTTCCACTCTGTGTGTGTGTGCGTGCACGCGTGTGTGTGCACCTATCAGTATTGAGACTTGAACTTAGGGCTTTGGTGCTGTCCCTTAGGTTTTATTTTTCTCAAAGCTGGCACTCTATCACTTGAGCTAGACCTTCACTTCTGGCTTATTGGAGGTTAATTGGAGATAAGAGTGCCACAGACATCCTCTCCAGGCTGGCTTTAAACCTTGATCCTAAGATTTCAGCCTCCTGAATAAAGGATTACATGAGCCACCAGTACCCATATTAAAATCTTTCCACGTTTAAAGTACTCAGGCGTTGAGTCTGCAAGAAAATCAGGGAGATGTGACACCCCATTTGAAGCACCTGGACAGAACACAGAATAGGGCCTGGGGCCACCCAGCTCAACCCACCTGGCACCTGCCCTGTCTAAGGGTAATTACAGATTCTACCTGCAAGCACTCACCTGAATTCAAATATGGAGCCAGAGTCAGGTGCAGGTGGCTCACACTTACAATCCTAGCTACTCAGAGGGCTGAAATCTGAAAACTGGAGCTCAAAGCCAGCACCAGCAGGAAAGCCTGTGAGACTCCTGTCTCCAATTAGCCACCAAAAAGCCAAAAATGGAGCTGTAGCTCAAATGATAGAGCACTTACCTTGAGCATAAAGATCAGGGACAATGCCCAGGGCCTGAGTTCAAGCCCTAAGATGGACACAATAGACAGACAGACAAACAGACAGACACAGACAGACAGACAGGATGTAGTTGGGCTAGCTGATAAAGTACAGGGCCAGGCTCATCACCTACATGAGAAGAAAATGGAAATGACAAGAAGTCACACAGCCAACCATGGCACTACACACTACAATCAGCCAGTCACTCCCCTACACATGATCTCACATCATGCAAACTTGCAATCTGAGAAATGGCAAACACATAGCCAACTGCATGACCACCATCATAGCCTCAACACCACACAGCTCAGCACACACCCATTTATATCTACAGTCACCAAACAGCATGCCTCTACACCTCACCATCCCTTGTCCACGCATGATATCATATCCCACCCCTACCTCCCACAGCAGCCCAGGCCCACACCCCACTCACAACTAGGCCTCACCCCAGTAGACTCTATAACGTGCACAGCCTCTTTCCCCTCTGATGAAGAGGGAGGTCCTCCAATACCACCCTCATTCTCATAGCCCCTCAGCTCAGACCTTGTACTTCATGGAGCCACTGAGGACCCAAGCACACTGGAGGTCAGTCAGGGATGAGCCCTGCACAGCAGCCCTCAGGCCTTGCTGTGTGTGGGATCAGCAGGCTGTGGCTTTGCCCATCCCGCTAATCCCACGTGGGTCAGGCATGATTGTGAGAAATAATAGCCTGGAAGCACCAGAAAAAAAGGAGGGTATCAGAGGCACACAGAGTGCCTGGCTTGTCCTCTGGGCCTGGTCTTGTGGGGAGAGCCACAGCAAAGAGCAGTAGGAAGACAGGATGGAGCACTGAGTGAGAAGAAAATGGGAAAAGCTTTGGCTACAGAATGCACACCAAGGTAAGTGGGTACCAGAATTAGGCTGCAGTGCCCACTTCACTGGGCTTCTCAGACCCCACAGGGACATGTGCCAGCAGAGGCAACAGATCCACTCGGGGAGCATAGATGGATCGTGCCCATTTTCGGAGCTAGTGGCTTTGGAGTACCTGCCCCATCCTGGGAGCTCACAGGGAGATGTAGCCCACCAGTGCTCCCTATCCAAACCGCAGGGCTCCTCTGGTTAACTCACACTGCCCACCTGGCTGCAGCCTGCCAAGTCAGGGCTGTGCAGAGGCCAGGGGTCACCAGCTGAGCTAGCCCACACAGAGGAGAAGCAGCTAGGTTTTGAGTATTCCCCAAAGCAGCCAGGCCATTCCTGTCATGATGTCATTTTCTTTCCTGACTGTGAACTTGCATAGTGTCCCACAGACTCACAGATCAACAACACTGCCCCCCCTTCCCATAAGCGTGACCTGCCTTTGTGGCAGCTCTCTGGACTAGGTGAGGAAGGCAGAGCCTGCAGGAGGCCTCCTGTCCCCAGATGGCTGTGTGAAGTGAGAAATGGCCCTAGAGCTGTCTGGCCTCCCTTGGTTTCCCCACTGTTACCTTCCTGGGGTTCCATAATCAGCGTACACCTTCAAATGTCCTGAGTTTATGGGTGACCACATGGGATGGGCCACACCCCTGGGCCAGAGCCCCTAGGTCTGCAGTCCTCAAGGGAAGCAAGCAGGCTAGCCTCAAATGCCCAGAGTATCTGCCCTGGCTGGGTGACAGAGGCACCCCCTGGACTCTGCACTTCAGTTCCCACACCTTTAGAAAATGAAGGTGTGTGACACGGGGAGGGGAGGGAGGGAACTATGCAGTGACAGGGCTGACTAGGTCTCTAAGTCACACCTCAGGTGACACAGCTCTCATTACTACTAACACCATCACTTCCTACCACATTCTACCAGTGGAACCCTCACAGGAAAGGAGAATTCACATAGGCGTGGTGGAGTCTGCTTACCTCAAGACCTGCAACCCCTCCTGGGTCACCTGGATCAGTACCAGAAGTGAGCACACAAATCAGGGGCTTGGCCTTCCTCTCCAGGAAGAGGCTTAGCCAGCACTTTCTGATGGTAATGGATGCGGCCTTGGGGGAAACATAATTAGTCTTGGGACTCCAAGGGTAAACAAATGTGTAATTCATGAATTTGCTAATTGTCCTTCATTTTGATCTTCTGCCATCTCTCCTAGCTTGTGAGTGACATGCATCTCATGGCAAGGACTCAGAATGTTCAGGGAGTGAACCGTGGGGGCTGCTGGCGTCGAAGCTGGACACCTGCACCAACCCTCTCCCAGCTGCCCACCTCCAGCCCTGGCCCACCGTCTCAGACATCACACAAGGCAGGAAGCCCATGGCACTCGATCTTTTATTTTCTTAAACTGTACACAAACGTAAAATACTTTAACAGCCAGTCTATGGGGAAATTGTTTGGTTTTAAATTATTATGAAACAGAACCTAAAGGGAGCTTTATTAAATAAACATAAAGATGAGGATTTAAGGATACACACCTGCGTTCTACTATAGTCATTTTTACTCTACCTTCTGGGTGTGTGAGGATAGAAAAAGACACATCAAACTGAATAAACAAAAACCATTTATACCCTGAAACGTTGGCAGACCACTCACGGGATTGTTCAGAACATTTACCTCATAGAAGATGGCCTCACCATCTAATAAAAATTAAAACTGATCTGTTGGCCTCTTTGGTTCCAAAATTATGTATAATACATTTAACTGTATTCATTTTTTTGCTGCTATAAAAATAACTTCTTTTTTCAAATGGCAGTTTCTGACTAATCATGCAACTAAATCAGTGCAAACATTAAAAGCAATCATTCGCTTAAAAAAGAAGCAAAGGATTTCATTTCAAGTATAAAAAAATATAAAAAAGAGTCGTACGAGTCCAGTTTCACCTAGTGTGGGTCAACCCTGTAAATTGCATAGTTCATGTGGCACTTGAACATGGAGAGGGAGAAGCCGAGTCAGGCTGTTCCCAGGGCCACTTCTGGACACACGAGATCGGCAAGTGCTATATCATGTGCGTTCAGGCAGGTCTGCAAGTGCTAGGCGAGGGGGGTAGGCAGGCAGGCAGGTGAGTGGGCACAGGGGCCGTAGCCGTGGCCATGGCCCCCCCACACGGGCAACTTCTGCAAAGCAGCTGAAGGCCTTCCCCATCTCAGCTAAACGGCTCCCCCTCCTCACCTTCCACTGAGGATCTCTCCCCCAGCATTTCCAGAATGCCCCCACCCCACCATGCCTCCTCTGGGCTCATCCCCTTGTCCAGTGGTCATTCCCACCCCTCCCCAAGCAGCCCCAGAGGAATGTTCCCAGCAAAGGGCAGCAATTGCAACTTCTTTTTTTTTTTTCCATCTCACTTGGAACAATTCAGATTTTCATTTTAAAGGTCATACCTGATAGAAAAAGCCTCTTCTCAGTTCTACAATTGGTATGAATGACTTGTCAACTATTGGAGATGAGTTAAAGCATCAAATTAAGACCTCTCTCCTCTCCCCTACACACAGACACACAGACACACAGACACACAGACACACAGACACACACACACACACACACACACACACACACACACACACACACACACCATGTCAAGAACCCAAGTGACAGTCAAACAGTCATTGCCCCGGCACAAGTCCCTCCTGGGCAGCCTTCCCTCTCTGAGGGCTCAGAAGCATAACTCCCCTGGCCTGGCAGTGTAGAGAATGCCAAGTGGGGAGTGACTGCACACAACTACACCAGGAGCTGCAGAGGAGGAGGGGCAGGCCTGGTACAAACCAGGGGGCACTGAGCCCTCTCCTGCCCAGCTCCCACTCTGCTTTCCTCTCAGTCAGTAGCTTGTGCGCTTGGGCTCTCTCTCTCTCTCTCTCTCTCTCTCTCTCTCTCTCTCTGCTTTCTCTCTCTGCTCTCTCTCTCTGCTTTCTCTCTCTCTGCTCTCTCTCTCCCTCCTTCCCTCCCTCCCTCCCTCCCTCCCTCTCTCAGTGTCTCTTGTCTTTGTGCTTTTATATGTGCTCAGAAGGCGCGATTCAGAGTTGCTGGGCCAGCTGGTGGGAATGGAGGCTGCTCACCCCATTCTCTCCAACTGACAGGCATTAGTAGCTAAGATGCCATTTGTCACCATATCCGTTTGCTGGTATCCTGGAGGCTGCCGTGTAGGTGGCGGGAAGGGTCTGGCTGTGCATGTCTATAGGTGCAGTTGAGTCTCTCGTGTCAATGGAGGAGGGTCTCCCTCTGGTTTTGACTGGTTGATCTATGGAAGAGTAGAAAATTTTTTCAAGCCTCACCCTGGTACTCTGCAACCCAACAGGAGGACCACGCTCAGCCCACTTTCACCTCCTGTTCTCACAGGGGCCAGAAGAAGCCCATTGGGACTGACCTCCACCCTGCAGCTGCCAGACCCCTGGCTGCCTCTGTCAGGCACAGCCACACTCCTCCACGATCATGTTGGGCACGTCCCGTTTGACGATGTTGTATTCATCATCAAAGTAGAGCATGGACATAGAGCTCAGCTTGGTGGGGATGCAGCAGGAGTTCACAGGCCCGGGGTTCAGGCCACGCATGCGGTATTGATTCACCACAGCCGTGTGGAAGGAGGAGGCTGAGCCAGGGACCCCCGCCAGGTAGGCTGGGCAGCTGCCCTCACAGTAGTTCCCATAGTAGCCGGTTGGTGCAATGATCCAGTCGTTCCAGCCAATGAGCCGGAAGTCAATGAAGAACTGTTGCCTGCAACAGAGGCTGGTCCGGCCATCACACTCCAGGCCCCGCTTGCGAATGCGGTGCCTGCTGTCACCCAGTCGAGCCTGCACCACCACAAAGGGCCGGTGTGACTCTTCCCCAGGGTCGACAAACACAGGCACCACGGCCAGCTCCTGGCAGCTGTCACACTGCACATCCAGGTTGAGGCGCCGCTCACCACGCTCAAACAGGGCCTGGATGGCCTCCGTGAGGGGGAAGGTGTGCCAGCCACTGCGCTTGAGGTCCACCTTCTTCTCCACCACATTCCACCGCTCACCATGGCCCTGCTCCTGAAAGTACACTTTGACCCGCACCTTCCGCCGGCTGCCCTTGTCCAGGACATAGGGCAGGAGCTTCAGGTAAAGCCAGAGGCTGGCCTGCACCACAAACAGGTTCTGATTGCCTTCATTGGAGACGAAGAAGTACAGGCGGACCCGGGAGGAAGCAAGGCCATCTGCAGAGAAGGGGAAGAACAGACCAAGTTAATTCCAGAAGAACACGAGGCAATGGGGAATGGCCTCTGCTGCCTGATGCTGGAATGCAAACTCTCCACAGCTGGAAAACGTTACTGACCAGAAATACTGTTCCTGGGGCCCCAGCCTCGGCCTGGAACCTGGGACAGGCAGAGAGAATCACTTCTCATTGAGAAATCCAACTCAGGGTGGAGCTGGAAGGGTCCGGGCCTATAAAATCCTGCCTCACCTCACCACGGCCAGGGCTCCCTGGAGACAGGCTGTCAGGCCTCAAAGCTCAACAGAGCAACTTGTCAGGAGGCCAAGATCTTAACAAGTTGTTATGGGTATCTGTGAAATCTGGAAAACAAAACCAGGATCCTAGGGAGGATTTTGATTTGGGGGTTGGTTGTTTTAAGTAGAGCTTTTTTTTTTTTTTTTTTTTTTTGGTTAACTTAGGGCATTGCAAAATCGAGCTAAGCCACCTACTGCCTCTTTCCAATGTTTACCTAAGCATGATTTGATCCAACCCCCAATGGAACCTCCACTGCAAACAAGCAAGCACTGCTCAGATTTCTGACATAGGAACATGGGCTCTACAGGCTGTAAGGTGCAGCCCTTGTTTTCAAGCAGTTCCAAGGAACAGGATACATGGGCTTGTGACTCAAGGTCCAATCCTTTGACAAGACCCAGGCTCCCTGTTCATGACACATTCCAAATCTCCAAAGAAAAGGGGATCTGGCCTGTTAAGTTTTCTCAATAATTCACTTCAATAAGAAGAGTGGGTATGCCAGACAAGAGATGACACCCCTCTTATCCTACATTTGAGTGACCCCTCTGACAAGTTCTACTTTTTTCCCTTTCTTCCTTTTTTTCCACTAGGAATAAGGCAATTCTGTGGACATGGTTGATTCTGTCAAACCTCCCACCATGTCCCCCAGGCCCCTCCTCTGCCTCCCGGCTCCTCTAATAACACTGACATCCGACTTTGAAATGGGGGTAACTGTAGCCTTAAAAGCTGGTCTTGGACGAGCTGCCTGTGACCTGAATCTGTTATTTATAAGTCAAAGAGCTGGCTCCGTGAAACGGACCAGAAATATAACAGCCCCCGCTGTCATTTTGTGCCACCGGGACCAAAAGGCCTCCTCGCCCTTCCAGAATCACATTTCTACCCTGGGCCCAAAGCACCTTTTAATCCAGCCCTCTAATTGCATGTTGAGTGTTCCCTGACTCCAGCGGACAGCTAAAACGGCAATGCATTTCTTTCTAAGCACAAACCAGCCCTGATTGTCTCTGCTTTTCTCCACACCCGGCCATGCAAAACTTTTCATCCCTTTTCATCCTCAGGAGGCACCAGCACGGTCTGTCTGCTGCTTTGGGGAGCGTTGTTGGGGGGGGGGGGGAAGGCATTTGCAGTCAGGGGCCCAACTGATCTCCCAGGCTCCCTGTTTGCCCCCCACTCTGATTGCACCGGGGCTTCCCCCTCTGCGACTTTCTCTGCAGTCCCCTCTACACAAATGGGGCCGAGTTCCAGGCACAAAAGCCAGCCTGGCTCATTCAAGTCCTGAAAAGGACAGCGGAGTCCAAAGCACTTGCAGAATTTCGGCACAGGCACATTTTCCTCCTTCTTTTAAACTTCCCAAAGATTTTTCTCTCCCTGATTTTTTATATTTAGACAACGGAAGAGATTTGTGATGTGGGGCCAGGGGGAAGATTCCAGAAAGGAGTCCTATTCTTTGTTAACTAGAACTCTGTGGCTCTCTATTGGAGGGCTGCTGCTGCTGCCAGGGCAAGCCGAAAGCCGCGTCTTTGCGTAAATGATGGACCTGTTGAGAAGCTGCCTTCCGCCGATGCTGGTGCCCACACAATCGGAAGAGAGGTTGCCTAGCTCTCCCCAGCGAGGCTTCAGCAATCCTGGCAAGCCCACACCGCCCGGCGATGGAAGCCGCCCTGGGGGCCTCTCACACAGGCACAGACACAGGCACAGCACAGGCGCACGCACACACACGCGCGCGCGCGCACACACACACACACACACACACACACACTCCTCCGGCCCACGTACATCAACAAGCACACACATCACCATCCACACTGCTATGCCTACACTCCCATCGTGGGAAACAAAAACATTAAGCAATCACCAAGCAAGTGCCCGCAGAGCCAGGGCCACGAGCATCTGCCTGGAGGGGGACGCGCGCCCAGAGGTGCTGGGGTCCGACCCCGGCGAGCAGGTGCGGCGAACAGGGTGCTTCGCGGCTGCGGGGACACGGGCTCTGGAAGGTCCGTGGCCTGAGAAAAGCGACTGCAGCCCAGAGGAGCGCGCGAGGACACGGCGGGACAGCCTGGCCAGGAGTCCAGGTTGCCCCCGGAGCGCGAGGGCTGCGGCAGCCAAAGCTGGCAAGGAAAGCGAGGAGGAGGGAGCGAGGGAGGGAGCGCAGGCCGCGGCTAGCAGTCCCCGGGCCGGACCCACCTGTCTCCGCAAAGCTGATGATTTCGGAGACGCGCTCCTGGCCGTCGGCGCCCGGGCTGGCATGGCCGTCGAGGTGCGGGATCTCCACGCGGCCGTCCTCGCGCACCTTGCCCGCGTGCAGCTTGCGCAGGGCTGTGACCATGGCGGCCTTGGGCACGGCGTGCGTGATGTTGGGCCGGCCCCGCAACTGCAGGCGGTTCAAGATGTGCCGCTTCACAGCCTCCAGGAAGTCGCCGTCCACCCGGCCCAGCTCCTCCGGCCGCCGGAAGCCGCCGCACGACGTACAGGTGTCCTGCGATCCAGCCGGGGCTCCCGGCGGCGGGGGCGGCGGCGGGGCGGCGGGCGACGGCGGGGGCGTGGGGGAGCCCCAGGCCTCGGGCCCCAGCCAGCCGGCCGCCAGGAGCAGAAGGCAGGCAGCCCCCAACGCCCGACCGGGCAGCCCGTCCATGGTTCGCCGCTGGCGACGAGGGCGCCCGCCGCGAGGCGAGGCCAGGCGAGCTCAGGGCCGGGCTCCGGGCTGCGGGCGCACCGCCCCGCCCCGCCCCCGCCCGCGCCGCCCGGGCCTCCGCCCGCCCGCCTGCCGGGAGGGCCGCCGCCGGCTCACAGGGGGAGGGGGCCCGGCCGGGCCGCGGGGGTTCCCGCGCGGCGGAGAAGGGGCGCCGCGGGGGCCGGAGGGGCGCGCCGGAGGGTCACTGCCGCGCGGGCGTCTCGGGGTGCCGGGGCATCTGCAGCCTCCTGCCCATCGTCTCCGCGTCGGGGCCCCGCAGTCCCCGCTCCGGTGAAGCGAAAGCAGCGGCTGGGTCGCCGGCCCGGGAAGGTGGCGAAAGAGCCAGTCGACGCAACTTGGTTGAGACCGGAGAGAAGGTGCCCGAGCCCGCCGAGCGGAGCCGGGCGAGGCTCGGTGCGGACTGCGGCGGGCGCTGCGGCGGGGCCCCGCGCTCGCAGCACCTGAGCGCCTCGCCCTCGCTGCCTGGTGCCGGGAAAGGGCTGCGGCCGCCGGCGACGGGCAGGTCGTCCCCGCTGCGGGCTGGCTCGCGGGCTGTGCGGATTGACCGCGGGGCCGGGGAGCGCCGCCGCGCGGGCCGGCTCACCGGCGGCGCCGAGCCCTCGGCCGCGGGCCCTGCAGTCCTCTCGGCGCGTCACCCGGCAAAGTTGTCTCCAGGCTCCCGGGGCGCCGCATCCACGGGCGGGTGGCGGGGCCGGCGGGCCGCGGCGCGCTCCTCCGGGGCCTCTCTCCGCTCCGCCCGCCTCCTCGCTGCCTCCCACCGTCCGCCTGCCTGCACTGGCTGGTCGGACGCAGGGCTTCGGCCGATAAGGGCGAGGCGGAGGCTGGGCCCTTCTGGTCCGTGGCTCTTCAGCCTGCTGCGGCGGCCGCGATGTCGGCTGGAGCGCCTAAAAGTCCGCTGGCGTCCCCGGGAGCGGGCGCCCGCGCTCGCGCTCAGCCCAGCTCCCGCCGCAGGGCCGGGAGAGAGCGGGCGGCGGCGGCGTCCTCGCGCCCGGCCGCGGCACGGAGTGCAGAGCGCGCCGAGGAGGAGTTCTGCGCTTTGCCCTCTCTTCTTTTGCACTCCCCGTTTTTTTTCTTCCTGGGGGGGGGGGGAAGCCACACGATCTCCGTGTGTGCGCGCGCGTTACATAGACGTTGGCAGGGGGAAAGCAGGGGGGTGGGTGGGTGGAGGGAGTGTCGTCCTGGCCATGCGGGAGGAGACGGTCCGCGCCTCCCGCCCGGGCTCCCGAGGGCGGAGGGGGAGGCGGACTGGGCTCAGGTCGGAGCTGCGGATCCCCCGCCCACCCCCGCTTTCCCCGTTTGTTTGTTTCTCTCCTTTTCAAGGAGGAGCTATCCCCCCCCCCCGCGCGCCCCACCCTCTTCAGTGCCAGATCACTATTGCTGCCTCGAAACTTTCCCACCACGTGGGTGTCCCAGACCCTCGCCTTGCCCGGCAGCGAACGGCACGGACGGGCTCCCGGCGCTGGATAGGACCCTTGCCCCCACTGACCGAACCCTGCTTCCGCTGCCGCCTGCCCAACGGGGCCCGAGCGATTAGCGGACCCCAATCCTCATGGGGCGCTCCTTCGCGCATAGGCCGCGGGCAGGGTCTGCTCGTGGGTGCCGCTCCCGGGCTGCAGTGCCCCCCTCTCAGCGCTCTGGGCCGGCGTCGCGCTGGGCGCGGTGTTGTCTCTGCAGGCCGGATGACAGAGGAGGTGGCAGCAGCTGGAAGCATAGCCAGATGCTGCCTCTGCCAAGGCCAGTCAGGAGGGCCGCCCGCATTGCTGTGGGACCGAGCTTGAAGGCTCGGAGGTGTCTGAGTCCCAGGGCTTGTTGGACTGGTAGACTGGCCAGCACCCCCCCCCCCCCAACCTCGGCCAACTTGGCCTCAACCCCAGGTTTCATTCGGGGCCCAGCCACTGCCAGCTCTGTAGGAATGACCTTGAATAGAGCCCTACCTTCCCCTGTCTCTACCTCCTCGTCTGTAAAGAAGGCACCATGACAGCTGTATCACACTGCCTGGCTGGGAGGTCTAGACAAGACAACCCATGCCAGGCTCTTTACAGAACCTGAGAAAAGATGGTTCCAGAGCACCCTTCTTTGGCCACCAGACAAAAAAGGAATCACAAGTGCACTGATTTCTGTCCCTGCTCCTGTCCCCACCTAGGTCTGGGACAAAATGACAGTGCCCAGAGGGCATATGCCTGGGTTTAGGAACGCAAGTGCCTGCAGGAGTGTGTACGAGTGCACATACACCCACCAAGCCCCTGCTAACAATGCAACAGGCAGAACCTTGAAGGAACAGTAAGATGGGAGGGTATTCTGGCTTCCCTCCAGTAGTGAGTTTTGAGGAATGAAGGACTGTGAGGGGAAATTCACTACAATTCTTCCCCTGCCTCCTCTGCCCCCACATTGGGGACCTCTCAGCACTGTGGAGCGTGGCCAGGACACCAAGTCTGGAGGCTGAGCGCCCCCTCCCTCCCATTGGGAGGAACCGACCTGAAGTCCACAATGCAAAACTAGGCTACATCTGAGTTTGCTAATTCAAAGTCAGAAACAGGATCCTGGGAGAATCCCAGGGCTGGCAGCCCTTCTATCCTTCTTAGGACCTTCTCAAGAGCCCCTTCTCGCTGCTCCCATTCCATGCCCACCCTTTGCCCTATCCAGGAGCCTACCATCCCTGGGAAGGATGGAGATGTCTCTGCCTCCAGAGCAACCTGGATAATGCATTCTGCAAGATGGTCTTGAGCTTGGCTGTACCACCTTGGTGGGTTTGTTTGCATCTTCTCATCAAGGACACTCTACTACCTGTCACTAGGCAAGCTCATTCCCAGTCTTTTATGGTTTTATTAGCAATATTATTGCTGCCTTTAAATAGTTATACCAAGGGGATTCAACTCAACATATCAGTTTATGAGTACATGCATCTTGATCTATGTCATCCTTCATTCTCCATCTTCAGGACCCAGCCCAGCCTTTTCTCCTTAGTGAAGCTTGCTCTCACCTTCTGTGCCCTGAACAATGATTTACCTGGGGTCCTGAGCCTGGGGTCTGGCTCTCTCATTACTTGTCCATCTCTAGCACAGGGACCAGGCCTTCTAGGCCCTGTATGGTGCCAGACCTGACAGATGACTAGGGAGAGCTTATTGAAGGAGTGGTTGATTGAATGAATGACTCATTAAACCAGTGAAGGATTTAAGACCTCTCACTCCCCAGCACACCCTGGAGGCCATTTCTTCTTGCCAGCCTCATGTGGGCTGCATAGGGCTGGAAGGGAGAGAAGGAAGGTAGGTAAGTGCAACATCCTACTGATTGACCTGGCACGGGGGGGAAAGGCAAAAGCCACCATGTCTGGGCTGGTGGGAGGAGGGTCCACACTTTGCTCCTCTGGTGGAGTAGCTGTCGGCCCTGCTGCTGGTCATCTGCTAGGAGGGAACTGGGTCAAGCGGTAGTCAGAAACCATCTGCTCGAGAAGCTGGGATTATCCCGCCCTCTGCTGATCCCCCAGCCCATGGGAGCCAAGGGTGTAAATTGAGTTCTTCCAGATCACCTTGTACTTTAGCAGGGGGTCATTGACCCCTCCTGAGGGGCAAAGACCTGTTCCTGTTGCTTTACAGCCTCATTTAGCACTGGGTTGTTCTTGCGCTGGTGACTTCAGCCTACCATCCTGGCCCGGGATGTGACTGTGCCTGTCAGTTTTGAATACAATAACACACAATCACCAATACTATAGCCAACGCCTTCCATGTGGGCTGCCACAGCCCACTCAGGATGCTGGCTCCCCGCTGCCATCAAGGAACTCTGGGCCAGTAGAGAAGGCAGGAAGGAACTATGATGACACTGGGTTGGGGCACACAGAAGATGGTATCTGAGGAACTCAGGACATTTGCTCTCTCATCAGGTTTGGTTTGATTTTGCACAACTTATTACTAAGTGTCAATTTGTGCCTGAGGAAAGTTTCCAAAGTGACAAAGCAAAACATAAAAGGGAACCTTTGGGGCTCATTTGCCAAAAGCAAGCAAGCAAGAAAAAGGATTAAGCAGCTAGGTATAATTTTGCTCCCACACCAATTCTGCAAGCTGTAGGGGAAAAAGAAGACCCTTAGGTGGGAAAAGATTTAAACACTTCAGCTCACAGACCAGGCAGTCATTTTTCCAGGGCTGGCTAAGAAGTTACCACTGCCAAACATCACTATCCTGTATCATGGTTCTCTAGAACAACTCCATGTTGGTGTGGACGGAGCTGTGATCAGAGCAAGGCACAGGAATAACCTGAGTCTGGAGCCCTGTGTGGAGCCCGACCAGCGGGGTTTTCTGACGGTAAAGGGACCAAGCTCATCCTTTTAAAAGCTCAGACACTGGGCTGGAAATGTGGCTTAACAGTAGAGTGCTAGTCTAGCATTCATGAAGCCCTGGGTTCGATTCCTCAGCCCCACAATACAGAAAAAGCCAGAAGTGGGTGCTGTGGCTCAAGGGGAAGAGTGCTATCCTTGAGCAAACAAAGAAGCCAGGGACAGTGCTCAAGCCCTGAGTCCCAAGCCCTAGGACTGGACAAAAAAAAAAAAAAAAAGCTCAGAGGGGCTGGGGATATAGCCTAGTGGCAAGAGTGCCTGCCTCGGTATACCCGAGGCCCTAGGTTCGATTCCCCAGCACCACATATACAGAAAACGGCCAGAAGCGGTGCTGTGGCTCAAGTGGCAGAGTGCTAGCCTTGAGCGGGAAGAAGCCAGGGACAGTGCTTAGGCCCTGAGTCCAAGGCCCAGGACTGGCCAAAAAAAAAAAAAAAAAATACCAAAAAAAAAAAAAAAAAAAAAGCTCAGACACTAACATAAAGCCTCAGAGCACTTCATGGTCACAGAGCCAAGTCCTGATGAGAGAGTGGGCATGGGAGGCTTATTTTGATAAGATAGGCTCATATTTCTCACCCAGGCAGCTAAACAGCTCCCACCTCCCAAGTTCCCCGCACAGTTGTCGCCATCCCAAGGTCCCTTGTGCCTGCTGTCCCTGGCAACACAGCAGCTGCAGGACTGAGACTCATGATCTTATTCACCTGAATATGTCCAGTGCAGCCACTATGCTTGACTTACTGAGTCTGTGGTTTGTCACACAGGACAGATGAAGAAGCTGAGGGGTTCCTGTGAGGCAATGGTCAGAATCCTAAAGGTGGTAAGGCCTTGGCCTCCTCCAGACACTGTGTTTGGGTCAGCCTCCATGACAGGCCACCATGTCCATTTCCCATATAGCTCCAGGGGGTGCCTCATACCTTCTATGCACCAATCCTATTGCTCAATCAGACTTTAACACACAGACATTTTGCAGGGCTTCCAGTTTGTAGTATTGTTGCCTTTGTTTATTGTTGTTATGCTATTACTGGGCTTGAATTCACAGCATCATGTTCTCACTTGGCTTTGTCCATTCAAGGCTGGCCCCCTACTACCTGAACAACACCTCTACTTTCAGCTTTTTTTTTTTTGCTGCATAATTGGAGAAAAGAGTCTCAGGTTTGTGTAACTGCACTGACTTCAAACCAAGGTCCTCAGGTCTCAGTCTCCTGTATAGTTAGGATTACAGGCATTAGCCACTGGTGCATAGCTCAGAGAATTGCTTTTGAGCCAACTTGCTCAGCTCCCAAGATTCCTGGGTTCAATCATTTGTCATCAAGAACATACAAATCTCTGCTTCTGTGCCCAATTTGCAGTGAACCTGCGGGGCCAGGAAGGGGCGGGCTTGAGAAGACCCTGCTCTGCTTCAACCTAGCAAGGCTGGGAACTGTGTGAGCGGAAGATTTAACATGTTTCAAACACTCAGGAAATAGTTCAACAGCAGGCCCCCAGGGATGGCTGTCCAAGTTGGTATATTTTCTAGAAAAAAAAATAGAGGTGCTAAATACAGCAGTTGGTTAGTGGCCCACTTCAAATTGCTAATCATAAACTATTCCTAGCACAAAATTCCTTCCTCTTCATTCAATAAATATAATGAACTAGTTCCTGGGGATCTAGAAATGTGTAGGTCATAGCACTCAACTGCCCTTTCCCACATTCTAGGAAGATCAAAATATGAGCCGGACTGGATGTGGGAGAAACGAAGATAGCACCTACATCCATGAAGAGTCTCAAGATTTAAGAGAAAAGGTGATGAAGGACAGAGGTCCACATGCTGAACTGCATGGCAAGAAGATCTAGGTGAGGACCCAAGTCCAGCCAGCTGGACCAGGGGAGCATTAGGAGGTCTTGTTCACTCAGAAGGGGGTGGCAGATCAGAAGGGTATAGGAACCCTACCTAACAGGAGTGGGACACTGGAAGCATAGTCCTGGCTGAGAGACTCAGTTTGTTCAGATGTGGACCAGAGAGAAGGAGATGGCAAAAAGGACATGGAAGGAATGGGCTTGTTCCATCAAGGAGATGGGAAGGCTAAGCAAAATGAGTCAGGGATCTCTCTCCGTCTCTGTTTCTCTCTCCCTCCACCCCATACATTTCTGCTTTGGGAGCTCCAGCTCACACATGCCTAAGGTAGCCAGGGATCCTGTGAGATGATTATGTTACACCCAAGGAAAGAAAAGTAGAACATTCCTAAGATTTCTTTGCTTTGAATCCTCAAAGACAACATGTCCACTTTGGAAACCCTGGGGTCTGAGTCCTTAGCTGATCTTGAACTTCACAGCTGACCTTTGAGCCAGGCACTGTATTCCTAGCTCCTCAAGCCAAACTGGGCAGGAAAGTCTTATCTCCAATAAACTATTAAAAAAAAAGAAGAAGAAGAACAGGAAGTAGGGGACTGGCTTAGCGGTAGAGTGCTTGCCTAGCATGCATGAAGCCCTGGGTTCAATTCCTCAGCACCATATATCCAGAAGTGGCACTGTGGCTCAAATGGTAGAGTGCTAGCCTTGAGCAAAAAGAAGCCAGGGACATTGATCAGGCCTTGAATCCAAGCCCCAGAACTGGCAGAAAGAAAAGAAAAGAAAAAGCAGGAAGTAGAGTTCTGGCTCAAGTTGTAGAGCACTAACCTTGAGTGAAAGAAGCTCAAGAATAGCACCCAGGCACTGAGTTCAAACCTTAGGACCAGCACACACACACACACACACACACACACACACACACACCTGAACCAGGAGCTGATGGCTCACATCTGTAATCCTAGCTACTTGGGAGGCTGATATCTGAAGATGGTAGTCCATAGCCAGCCCAAGCAGTAAAGTCTGTGAGACTCTATCTCCAATTAACCACCACAAAACCAGAAGTAGAGCTGTGGTTCAAAGTGGTAGAGCTCAGTCTTGAGTGAAAGAGCTCAGGGACAGTGCCCAGACCAGTGCCAGAGTTCAAGACCCACAACTGACAAAAAGAAAAGGAAAAAACAAAAACGCTTACCTTTGAGATCTACTCTTGGAAAGATGACATGTGACCTATATGTCCAATGAGGAGGGAGGAAGAGTGAGAGAGAGAGACCAGGAGACAGTGAAAAGAAAATAATGTACAGCTGACCTAATATAACATTTATTGATAGAGCTAACATGGAAAGCAAAAAAATTATACTTGGATACAGACAAGACAACTTTTTCACTAGACAGAACCAATAAACTCAGCTAATATACATGAAAGCTGAGGAGGTCTGCACCCCCACACCCATTACACATGTCTGCCCATTCTACTAACCTTAGTTTCTGCCCCTCCTGTAGGGATCCATCCACAGGGGGAGCTACTGTGGCTGGAGAGGAAACATTTTTGTATGTTTGCACACCAGTACTGGGGGTTGAGCTCATAGCTCTACACTCTAACTTGTCTTTTTCACTCAGAATGTGGTAGTGACTCTACCACTTGAGCCACAGCTCCACTCCCAGTGTTTCTGCTGGTTAATTGGTAATGAGAGTCTCACAGACATTCCTTCCCTGAGCTGGCTGAGAACCTTGATCCTCAGATCTCAGTCTCCTTAGTAGTTAGGATTACAGAGTGAGACACCAGCACCCAACCAACCCAACCCAGGCTCTTGATTGGCTCTGAAAACTGGGTTCACTTCCTGTCCTTCCCACATTTGGCCCTTCCCCTGGGCAGGCAGCTGCTCTCCTTCACACCACGTCTCCTGACTTCTCACTTCCTTCCCAGCTCTAGGCCAAGGCCCCAGAAGGAGGTTTCCTCACATCCCTTCTCACCCAATGAAATCAGTTCTTCCAGCATCCCCAACTTATTCAATTATGGATTGAAATGCTGGAGGGAGGGGGGAGAATGAAAGGGGAAAGATTTTTGCTTGGTGATTAAATAAATGTATGTCTAGCTAATTAGGAGCTCCTGCTGTGGAAGGATACGGTATCTCTCCTGTCTCCCTTCTGGCATATTGAAGGGCAAATTTATTGTGTGCTTGCTCTAAGCCTGTGTAAGTCCAGAGTCCTTCTGCATTGGTGCAGAGCACCAGCAGAGCCCATGCTGCGTCCAGGCAGCAGAATTTATTCATGTGTACTCTTCTAAACCTTTTCAGAGGAGGGGGAGGGAGGAGGCAGTAGGGGAAGAGGAAAGAGGGTGACCTCTAAGGAGCACGATTCAAAGCCAATGCAGGCTGGAAAACCCATGAGACTTTTATCTCCAGTTAACCACCAAAAAGCTGGAAGCAGAGCTGTGGCTCAAGTGGAAGAGTACTATCCTTGAGCAAAAAAGCTCAAGGACAGCACCTAGGCCTTGAGTTCAAGTCCCAGGACCAACCGTAAAATAAAGAGACTGCCCACACGTCAACTATGTCCATACTCCCTCACCGTAAGTGCAGCCACCTGCACTACTGAGGCCCTGAAGGTGAGCCCGGATGCGTGTCTGGATAAGGTAGCTGTGCTGTGAGTCTCCTGAGCTCAGCTCACCAGGGCCCTGTCATCATGGAGTCTCAGCCCACTCTGGATCACACTCACACACTGGGGTCACCAGCCATTCCCACCCTTAGGGCACATTCTCGTGATACATCTCAGCCAGAGTGGCCTCTGAACTCCCCGAGGGACCATTTGAGTCACTTCACTCCCTTCCCGATGCCTCCACCTAATGTTCAAATCATTGTCTTCCATTCATGCACTTACATGAGGTACAGCAGGAATGGATTGCTGCTCGGGGCAATTACAGGCCACGCATGTCCCGACTCCAGTCCATTGATAGGGAGGGCAGCAAGCACTGTGTGCCAGAAGGAGGGTGTATGGGATAGAATCTGGCAGCATGGATCTTCAGAGGATAGAAGGAGGATGGAGGGAGAGATTCCTGGGGTGAACTGAGGGCTGGGACAGCAGATGAGGCCCAGTTTCACCTGGGGTCTGTGGACAGTGAGAGTGGGTGGTCTCTGGATCAGCCAGGGGCAGAGCAGGAACTGAACATTCAGGATGTGGTCTGTCCTCTGATTTCATGTTGATAGGAGGCCAAGACCACAAGGCCAGGCTGAAGTGGGGGCACTCCAGCTGGGAAACCCCAACAGTGGAAGCCAAGGCAAGGCTGACACCCAGAAGCAGAGGGCAGCCTGCTGTCGGGGGAGGGGAGAGGTTAGGAAGCTGCAGGGCTGAGCAGAGTCACAGGCTCAGAGGAAAGCCTGGCAAAGCTTCTCAGAAATGGAAGTGAGGCTGGTTCAGGAGCTGAATTCAAAGAGCTCGCTGGTTTTGACTGACATGCATTGGGGGATGAATTAAGTCAGGTCTATGTGCAGGCTATGGCTCCAGTATGCTGGGCCATGTTGGGGGTGTATGTTAGTGTGTATCTCATTGTGTGGGTTTGTGTTGAGACATGTATTATGATTGTGGTGTTAGGGGTGTGTGAGAGGGTGTTGGAAAGTATGTATGGGGTATGGGGTATGGGTATTTGTTGGAGTGCATGTAGTGCAATGTATTAGCATGTGTGTGTCAAGGGACGCATGTGCCATGGCATCTGTGTTGCATGTGGTGTGTTTGGGGGGCATATCTCAGTATGTTTGTGTGTGTGTTTGTGTGTGTGTGTGTGTGTGTGTGTGTGTGTGTGTGTGTGTGTGTGTGTGTGTACCAAGGCAACAAAAGGAAGGCACACAGAGTCCAGCCTTGGGCTCTGCCTGAGCAGGCTGACAGGGCAGGAGTGATATCACAGGAGTTTGCCATTGATTGGATAAGGAGATTAGACAGGGAAAGCTGGAGGAATGGCAAGATTCTAGCATTGAGGCCATTCAAGGCCTGTAATGTTTCTAGTGTGGCCGTGTGGCCACCGGTGCTACCCATAAGCCCTTTTGGGCTACAGGACCCTAGACTGGACTAGGCACTCTCACTTTACCTGCAACCCCTGGCTACAGGAGGACACTGCCTCCCATGTCCCCTGGGAGGGCATTCCCTTCTTCAGAAGGCCTAACCTTCAGGGGAAAGGGACAGAGCAAGGGAGGCCTCTCCCCCAGCAAGTTTCCCAGGGGAGCACTATTAATACTTTTCAGCCTTACAAATTCCTACTGATTCGGGTGGGAGGGGGGGGGAAAAAGAGGCCACCAGCCTGCTGGATCTTATCAGGGATACTGCACCACGACACTTCAACCACCACCTGCTGCACAGTAACCCACCCCAGATCCCCAAGCACCAGCCCCCGTGACTCAGGGGCAACTCACCTCTGAGCTACAGGCACCATCCCCAGCCTGCCCTGGAGACAGGACAGATGCCAGACACAGGCGGTGAAGCCTGCCCAGGAAGGCAGGGCTCCTTGTCCATTCCAGTAGGATGAGTCAATTCTTCGATTAACAGGTGGCTTGCTTTCTCACCAGCTCACTCCCATTCCACGGTCCTCTCTAGGGATCCTCCGCTGTCAGGGAACAGGTGGCACTGCCCATGCAGCCTACTTTTCCTCCAGCTTGGCATTAGGGGTCCTTCCTCACCTCAGCAGCTGGACTGCTCATCCTCCCTCCTCCAGCCACCCAGAGTTACCTGTAGGGACAGCATCAGGCCTGGGATATAGGGGATCCAACACTACTCTCTTGCCTGGGATGCTGGGGTTTCACACATGTGGGACTTCCTGTGGTAAAACCAGGGTGGCCACGCAGGTCACACTATGTGTCTCCCTCATTGCACAACTTCTGCCACTTCCCTGCCCCTCCACTGCCACACAAACATGCTTCTCTCTCCAAACTTCACTCGAGCACCCCCACCTGCTCCTAATCATCCCCTGCCTCTACTAAAACCAGAGACCTCCCATGCTATGTTTTGTGCCCAGCCGAGCCTGCTCAGAGCTCCCACCCAGCATGTGAACTGCTGGACTCTTCGTCCTCTCTAACTTCCTTTCTTGTTTTTGTGGTACTGGAGTTTGAACTCAGGCCCTTGTGCTTGCTAGGATTCTGTGCTCAATTGATGTTCTACCATGTGAGACATGCCTCCAGCTCTGGTTTTCACTCATTATTTTGGAGATGGAATCTAGAAAACATTTATTTATTTACTTATTTTTGTGCCAGTCCTTGAACTCAGGGCATAGGTGCTGTCCCTTAGCTTTTTGCCACAGCTCTACTTCTGGCTTTTGGGTGGTAATTGGAGATGTCTCACCCACTTTCCTTCCTAGGCTATCTTAGAACTAGTAGCCTCATATCTCAGCCTCCTGAGTAGCGAGATTACAGATATAAACCTGACCATGAGATACACATGATTTTTTTGTTTTGTTTTGTTGGTTGGTTTGGTTTGTTTTATTTTGGGTTTGGGTTTGGGGTTTGTGTCCCCCCCCCCCACCCCCAGTCCTGGGCCCAGTCAGGGCCTGGGCACTGCCCCTGAACATTTTTTGCTCAAGCCAAGGGCTTGAGCCACAACTCCACTTTTGGTTTTTTGTTTTGTTTCTTTGAGTGGAGGGGAATAATTAATTGGAGATAAGAGTCTCACAGCTTTTCCTATCCACGCTGGCTTCAAACCTCATCTTCAGATCTCAGCCCCTTGAGTAGCTAGGATTATAAGCACGAGCTGCCAGTACCTGGCTAATACACATGGTTGTTTTTGTTGTTGTTTTGTTTCTTAAGTAAATAGTTTCACAAAATGAAAGTGAAAAGGTAAGTGGAAGGTGAATCAGGGGGTTCCTAAATCAGGAAGGAGCTGCCAAAGGTGCCATGTCAAACGCTAAGAAGGTAGCAGAGGCTGCACAAAGAATCCATGATGGAACTAAGCTATTCAAAAGGACAGAAAGAAAGGCTGGAATGTGGCCTAGTGGTAGAGTGGTTGCCTAGCATGCCTGAAGTCCTGGGTTCCATTCCTCAGTGCCACATAAACAGAAAAAGCTCAAGTGGAGTTGTGGCTCAAGCATTAGAGTGCTAGTCTTGAGCAGAAGAAGCTCAGGGATAGTACCCAGGCCCTGATTTCAAGCTCCAGGACTGGCCAAAAAGAAAAGAAAAGAAGAACAGAAAGAAAGCCTGTGTGACTGGAACACAGGGCAGCAAAGCACAATGACTGAACAAAACAGGAGTGGCAGAGGCCAGATCCACTGCACTTTGCAAGTTTACGCTCCTCTGGATTTGATTTGGCCTCAGTCAATAGCTAACAGAAAGCTTGCCTGGCCTACGAGACCAGGAGCAGGGGTCACCTGAGTAGGTTGGCCCCACAGTCATTGGGCTCCATGATCCTCCCTTTCTTATGAAGTTCCTAATCCTCAAGCTTGCCTCATAATCACAAGGTGGTTGCTGGTATACAATCCATCACATCTCCATTTCAAACAATAGAAAGGAGGGAAGCTTGGAAGAGCAAAATTTTGCATCTTCTTAGCTGAACTAGCCCCTTTAAAAGACAATCATAAAAGCCCCACTTAATATGCATATACACATTTAGTGGGTTACTATGCTACTCCAAATAAAACAAGAGTTTGATCAGAAGGAAACACAGAACAAATGCTGTGGGCAAATGAGTGGGCACCAAGGCCTGGGAAGAAGCCGAGGTCTTATGCTATGGGTGACGGAGAGGTGTTGGAGCCTTCTGTCAAGTGATGATGAGCTCTGATTTAACCTGTGAGTTCACTCTGGCTACAGGTGGAGAAAAGGCCAGGGAGAAGTGCAGGCAGGAAGTGGGGCTAGATGTTGCAACTGGGTGAGAGATGACGGGGCTTGGCCAGGCTTCCAAGGAGAGTGGTGAGAAGCAGCCGGACTTAGCCCTGGCTTGGGGGTTATTCTCACAGGATTTGCTGACAGACTGAGTGTGTGTGTGAAGGAACCAGAAGAAGGAGGGTGCATCCGGGTCCTGGGATGAACAAGCAACAAGAGGAATTGCCACTGTGGGTTGGGGAGGTGGGGGGGCAGGGGCAATTGAAGTGCTGCTTGAATGTGCCCAGCTTGGAGACCCATCAGGCCCTGAACTGGGATCTCAATACAAAGGTGATATGCACAAAGGGGATTTGGAGCAGAGGTCAAAAACAAATCTGGAGTGGACTGTATCTAGATAGCATTGAAATCCAGGGCAAGATGAGGTCACTGCAAGAGGTGTCGATGGAAGTGAGATGACAGCCAAGCAAGAGTCCTTGAGTACTTCAGCCTTCGGAGGTAGGAGAGTCAGTGGAGGAGGAGAAAAGCCAGGTTGGTATGGTGGGAGGGAGTGAGGGCCGGGTGCCCAGATTGCAGAGTGCAGTAAGAGCACTGAATTGACCCCAGGCTCTGACATTGTGGAAGTTGGCAGCCATCATTCAAAAGCCAGCATTTGTCCTGGCTGTGGGGAACAGGGCCTACCAGGTAGGCCAGCCAGGTGTTTCCCAGTGTGTCACTGTGCAAGACAACAGGGGATGAGGCAGAGCTAGAAGGACGGGCGGCCACAGGAACTCTCCTTTGCTGACTCAAGTGCACAGGTCTCCCTTTCTGCCTGGAGCATGTACCTGAGCTATGATCTGCCCATTTTTAGGTTTCCCCCTGTCACTGGGATCACAAACATGCGCCATTACACCTAGCCCTCTGTGGCAATGAAGCTCTACAGATTTACCTGCCCCCCAACTGGCTTGGAACTTCAATCCTCTCAAACTTGGCCTCCCAGGTAGTTTGGGATGACAGCCACACACCACTGCACCCAGATGCTAGTTGAGAAGGGAGGGGGTCTCATGAACTTTTCTACTTGGACTCACCTCAGATTATGATCCTCCAGTTTTTAGCCCACTTAAGTAGCTAGGATTACATGCAAGAGCCACTGACACCTAGTAAGATGTTCATTTCTTAATGGAATAAAAGGAATAGAATAAAAATGACATACACCTACACATATAAAAAGCAAACACTCAGCTGGGCACTGGTGACTCACACAAATAATCCTAGCTACTCAGAAGGCTGAGATCTAAGGGTTGCAATTCAAAGCTAGCCCAGGAAGGAAAGTGTGAGACTCTTACCTCCACTCAACCACCAGAAAATCGGCAAAAAAAAATAGTGCAGGAGGTATCACCATACCAGACTTCAAGCTCTACTACAAGGCCATCATAACAAAAACAGCATGGTATTGGTATAAAAACAGATCGGAAGACCAGTGGATTAGAATTGAAGACCCAGAAATAAAACCGCACTCTTACAGCCAACTGATATTTGACAAAGGAGCTAAAGACATACAATGGAATAAACATAGCCTCTTCAACTACTGGTGCTGGGAGAACTGGGCAGCCATATGCAGAAAACTCAAAGTATACCCAAGCCTATCACCATGCACCAAGATCAACTCAAAATGGATCAAGAACCTCAATATCAGACCTGAATCCTTGAAACTACTGAAGGACAGAGTAGGAAAGACACTAGAACTTATAGGCACAGGAAGGAACTTCCTGAATAGAGTCCCAGGGGCACAACAAATAGGGGAAAGACTCGACAAATGGGACTACTACAAATTAAAAAGTTTCTGCACAGCTAAGGTCATAGCCACCAAAATAGAAAGACAGCCAACGATATGGGAAAGGATATTTACCAGCACAGCAACAGACAAAGGCCTGATATCTGTCATCTACAGAGAACTCAAAAAACTAAGCCCCTCCAAGCCCAATAAACCTATTAGGAAATGGGCAAAAGAGCTAAAGAGAGACTTCACAAGAGAAGATATAAAAATGGCAAAGAAACACATGAGGAAATGCTCAACATCCCTGCTAGTAAAGGAAATGCAAATAAAAACAACCCTGAGATACCACCTCACCCCAGTTAGAATGGCCTATACTCTGAACTCAGGAAACAACAAATGCTGGAGGGGCTGTGGGGAAAGAGGAACCCTTCTCCATTGTTGGTGGGAGTGCAAATTAGTACAACCACTGTGGAGAACAGTATGGAGCTTTCTCAAAAAGCTCAATATAGACCTACCCTATAACCCAGCCATACCACTCCTAGGCATCTATCCTAAACAGCAAAACCCAAGATATCAAAAAGACATTTGTACTTCCATGTTTATCGCGGCACAATTCACAATAGCCAAAATATGGAAACAACCCAGATGCCCCTCCACAGACGAATGGATCCAAAAAATATGGTACTTATACACAATGGAATACTACATAGCAATTAGGAATGGTGAAATATTGTTATTCGCAGGGAAATGGTCAGAACTCGAACAAATAATGTTGAGTGAGACAAGCCTAGAACACAGAAAACAAAGGGGCATGATCTCCCTGATCTATGACTGTTAACAAAGGGAGACGGAGAGACAGTAGAGACCAAGTCTGTGAACACTGTATATGTGCTTGATACATTGTATATTGCATATGGGTCTACCTGACCTAGACAAGGGATGGAAAAACAGGTTGTAAGATATCACAAGAAATGTACACACTGCCCTACTATGTAACTGCACCCTCTTTGCACAACACCTTGTAAAAAAATTTATGTTCAATTAATAATAAAATATATATATATAAAAAAAGAAAGTCAAAAAAAAAAAAAGAAAGAAAATCAGAAGTGACACTATGTCTCAAAGTGGTGGAGTGCTAACTTTGAGCAGAAAGAACTCAGGGACAGTGCCTAGGGACAGTGCCTAGGCCTTGAGTTCAAGCCCTGCAACTGACAAAGAAAAAGAAAAGTAAACACTCTCTAGAAACATCTATGTTTCAGGGACATCAGTGTGTATGTATGTGTGTGTGTGTGTGCTCTACATGTCACTATCCTGTGGATTTTGTTACATAAAGACCAAAGCGTGTGAGCTGGTGACCTGTCTTCCTCCCCCTCACCCCTAGCCCCAGAGGGGCGAGCCCCAACACAGTGCCTGGCAGGCTGATGACTACCGGCTGGTGGGGCTGTTCTGCTCTAGTGTGTGACAGAGCCCTGGTTCATCCCAACAGTGGTTCTCACATCTGCACTTCTGTAGCATCACACAGTGTGGCGAGTACACCTAGGCTTTCTACCAGAAGTCACTGCTCCTGCCAGATTGGTGCAGTGACAGACGGATGCCACTGCAGGACCGGTGCCTGCCAGCCTGGCTCGCCTCAGAGGCACCAGCCAGCGCACCGCGCTTCCTGGCTGTAGGGGGGTTCAAAGGCTCCCAAGTGAGCAAGGCCGTGCTGGGAAGCACTGACCTAGAGACAGGGCTGGGGTTCTCCCTGCTGCTGGCCACTGGAGCGCTGCAGAGGGACAAGTGTGGAATCCTAAGCTGCAGGATCAAGGCCTCCCACAGGCAGAGTCCATGTCAGGCTGCTGGCTCCAGAATAGTCTATGGGACACTCAGGATGACCTTTGAGATTTCAAGCCACGGGGCAGTCCTTTCTGCCCCAGGGGTTCTAAAGTAGTCCCTTGAGTAAAAGCATCTCAATAACTCTGCTCACATGGGCCCAGCAGGGTGCCAGCCCCTGCTCCTTCTCTTCACCAGGACATTCCTTTCCCAGCCCGCCATCCCTCTCCTCCTGAGTCTGTGCAAGGCATAGTGCTCGCTGCTCCACTTCTCCCTGCCCTGTCCTGACTTGTCAAAGCTAGCTGCAGCTGGGGCGGGGGAAGGGGATCTCCACACACAAGCAAGGAGAGACAGGTACAGTGCGTGCATCACCAGCCTCAATGGTCACATCACAGTTACTCCTCTGCTCAAATTCCAACCTGAGAGACAGCACAAGCCCAATGCCATTGCCCTCCCCCTGAATGTGCCCCTTGAGGACAGGGCTCCAAAGATCACAGAGAGCCTCCAGTGAGCCCTCATGGGTATAGTATACCACGAGCGCCATCTGGAGACCTAGGCCCTGGGCTCAGCCACTGAGCAGCGTCCTCCAGTGTAGCTGGCCACCATGAATCCAAGCACTTCTCCCACACCCATGTCTCTAAAAAGAGCAGGGTTTGTGGGGACTCAGAGAGAAGATCATCTGCCTTCCTAGAAGCTTCTGGTGGAACTTTCTTTCTGGGCTAGGAGCTTCTGTACCCACACAGCACCCAGCCGGTCATTATTGTACTGGCTAGCCACTTAGAAAGAATATAAAATCACCTCCAAATCTGCCACCCTGAGATCACTGCCTTAGCTGTGCTACACATAATCCACCTAAATACTTCTGTTCTGGGCAGAGGAGGAGGACAATGATGACAATGACTATGAGAAGAAGGTAGAGGAGGAGGTGAAGGAGAAGGAGAAGGACAAGGAGGAGGAGAGGCAAAATGGTTTGTTTCAAACTTTAGTGGCTTTGTCCAGGTTTTGCTCAATCACCAGCTAACGGCTAACCCATCTGAACTCCCAACCAAAATAAACACACCTCTGAAGTTAAACAATGTTATTACATCAAGGCTGAGGTAACGGTTCCAAACCATGAGAAAATCATATTCCAGCATAATGGGTCCCTCTGTTGAAGAGAGGCTGGGCACCTGGCCTTTTGTCAACTAGAATTTGGCATTTTGTGGCTTTGTTCAGCTGTGTGTGTGTGTGTGTGTGTGTGTGTGTGTGTGTGTGTAACCTCATTCACAATGTTTCAGTCATCAGGGTGTGAAAGTATACAGATAGATAGTAAAATATAATTGAAGGATGCAGAGGAGGTCCCAGGAAAGTTCCAGAATGATGATCCCCTACCTGATCCACCCTGCCAGCCCCTCCCAGACACATGTGGACATATAGAGTTTCAATGGCCCAACAGGAGGCCATGGGTCAGGGGTGGAGAAAGGTCACAGAGCTCATAACTTCCACATAAAGATCAGAAGTTACACTTGACCCCAGCATCATCTTTGCACACGTCATAGATCCCCTTGGGAACAGACAGACAGGATCTGATTCAGGCAGCCAGACTAGGCTAGAAAGGACAGGGGCTGAATGAGGATTGTCCATCTGGTGTACTCTATGTTAATGGCAAAGGTGGAACACAGCTTCTCAAGTTTACAATGGTTCACCCAGCCTCAGGGACTTGGTGTCTGAGCTCTGGTGCCCTTGACACCCCTTTAACCCAGGCTGGGGCTTGGCTGGGCAGACAGAGCCTGGAAGTCACATCTCCCACCCTCCCACACTGAGTCGCAGGCTACCACTGGAAGATTTTGAGACATTGAGTTCTGGGACACACGTTCTAGCTCCCAATCAGAGAAGTCTGCCACCCAGTGTGGTGTGAGCCCTTCTAGTTCCAGACTCTGTTGAGAATGCAAATGATTTCCTGGTTCTGACTTGTTTACTTATCACTCTGGGTCTTGAACTCAGGGCCTCAGGCTCTTTTTATGCTCAAGATTGACTTTCTACTGCTTGAGCCACACTGTCACTTGTGACTTTTTGGTGGTTAAGTGGAGGTGGCTTCAAACTAAAATCCTCAGCTCTCAGCCTCCTGAGTAGTTAGGATTACAGGTGTGAGCCACCAAGCACCTGGCCATACTTACCACTCTTCAATGCCAACTGTCAATAACATGCAGAACTCAGAGCAAGCATCAGGCCTGGCCATAGGCTCCTCATCTGATTGGGCTAAGATACAGTGCATTAGAGCTGGGTTTCTTTCCATAAAACTATCACTAACCCCATTTCTCAGCTGAAGAAATAGAGGCCAAGGGAAACTCAGTACCTGGCCCAGAATTTCACGTACATGGAACCTCAGAGCTGTGGCCTTAGCAACAGGGTGGTAATAGCAACCCACTCCATAGAGGGTGATAGGTTGGCTAGAACCATGCTATGTCTTGATTGTAGTGATCCTCAAGGGTAAAGATGGTCTGTAAATCATTGAGGATCTCCCATCAAAGGGAATGGGGGGAGGGGAGAACTCTGACATATGCTCCCCTCATTCCTATGCAGAAGGCTCAAAATCAGTCAAGCCTCTTGACCTGATACTTACACACCTAAATTTCATTGTAGTAACACAAAGCTTCCTGATGCATGTAATGGTAACAAAGCACCATGAACTAGGTGCCTTAACTAATGGAATTCTACAGTTAACTAATGGAATTTCACAGTTCTGGAGGGTGTACATCCAAGGTTAAGGTACAGCAGGAGCTCTTTCTCCTGAGACCTCCCTGCTGGCAAATGGTTATGTTCTCCTCCATACCTCCTCACATGGTTTTGTGTGTGTGTGTATGTGAGTGTGTGCGTGTGCGTGTGTTTTCTCTTTATAAAGACACCAGTCATGCCAAAATAGGGTCCACCCATATGACCTCATTTACCTTGATCATCTTTCTGATGGCTCTTTTCCCAAATACAGTCACAAGCTGGTGGGTTTGGGACTTGAACGCATGGATTTTGAGTTGATTCAGTTCAGGAGTGCAGGTAGAATTAAGGGTGACTGCATTAGGTAAAGCACCTGGAACAGTGTGTGGCCTACCAACAGTTAACTCAGCTCCGAGGCAGGATGAAAGGACCCTGGATGCCACCGTGTGATATTGTTGTGCCAAGTCGCGAGACGACCACCAAGAAAGCCAGCGAGACTCAAACATTCCGAAATGCAAAAGCAAGGCAAGGCTTTATTTAAGCGAGCTGCAACTCGGGCCTCGTCCTACCCACCGACACAGCGGAGGTTAGGAGGAAGCCCCGAGCTGTGATTACACAGGGCTTATAAAGGCAAAAAACAAAGTTACAACAATCAGGTGTTCAAGCAAGCAAGATTAGGACACAGGTACAAATCTGATTGGCTCAGGGCTCGAGGCATTCTGGGAGCAGTCAGAGTTAAGCATTCCCAGCAGTTAGAGTTCTAGACCAACTGGACCCTAATAAGCTTGTCCTGGGTTTGCTCACAGGGCCTGCTTATCTCAGGTTCACATGGTAAAGTGGGGTTCGTGTGGTAAAGTGGGGCCTGACTTCAAAGTCTGGCACTTCATTTCCCCCTTTTCTCTTTGGTACCTTGGGAGCCAATCATGGCTCCATTCTGTCCATTTCAATGGCTTGCATGTCTAGGGGATGATATAGAGATAAGGCATGGGCCAATAGGGCCCAAAGTAGTAACCAAAGGGCCTGTCACCATTTCTCACAAGTACAGTCTCTGTACCTCTGTTTTGCATGCCTCTACTTTATCCTGCCTCATCTTCCCAAAAACAACCCTGATCCCTCAATTTTAAAGGGGGGCTGATGGGTGAAGATCATCCATCTTCTGTGACTTCTTCAGGCTGACTCAGGGGCATTGACCTTACCTAGCCAGAAACCTATAACCTTAGTCTACTTTACCAAGGGACTGCACACATCAAACTGGACAGGACTCCTGCTCATTACACTCGGGAAATCGCTTATTCAGGTTCGGGTCCAAGTGATCTGGCACATCCCAGTTGCCTGTGGCCAGATCACATAAGTCTACTACTAAGTCTGGCCACCAGGTTCCTAAGGGGGCTTCCTTAGTTGCTAAAATAAGGGAGTCACCCCACTTTGGAGTGAGCTGCCAAAATAATTGAAAAGGCTGGTGAGGGTTAACGTCAACATTATCCAGGGTAGCAAGGAAAGAAAGCAAAAAGAAAATTATAACAATATTCAGTCTAACTTTCTTTTCTTGAGGCAAAGGCGAAGCAGCTGAGTTGGGTGCTTGGAGACCTTCTAAGGATTTGGGGTTATGCCTCCGGATGAACACCCAGTCCCCTGGTCTGAATAAATGGGGGGTAGCAACAGAAGCAGAATCATATAATGCCTTAAGTTGGGGCCACATATTCTTGTGCACGAGCTGCAAATAATCAAGTTTACACAAAAATTCAGCATCATCCAAATCAGCAAGCAATTCAGTCTGAAGGCTAGGGATAAAGGGCCGGGGGTACCCGTACATTATTTCAAAAGGAGTAAAGCCAAGCTGATAGGGAAAATTTCTTACTCTAAGCAGAGCAAAAGGAAGGAGTGACACCCAGTCTGCACCAGTCTCTAAGGCCTATTTAGTTAAGGTCTCTTTTAGAGTCCGATTCATTCTCTACCTGTCCTGAACTCTGGGGTCTATAAGCACAATGCAATTTCCAATCCGTCCCCAGCACAGCGGCTGTTTCCTGACTTACTTTTGAGACGAAGGCCGGTCCGTTGTCCGACCCAGTGGTGGATGGGAAGCCATACCTGGGTAGGATTTCTTCCAGGATCTTCTTAGCCACTACATTCTCAGTCTCATGCTTTGTTGGATAGTTTCAACCCATCCTGAAAAGGTGTCTACAAAAACTAGCAAATATTTGTATCCAAATTTTCCAGGTTTAATTTCTGTGAAATCTACTTCCCAATACACGCCTGGCCTATCCCCACGGAGGCAAGCTCCTTTAGTAACTGGTTGATTGGGGGCGCTGGTGAGCTGACAGGCCTTACAATTTTTAACAATATTTTCAATAAGTTGATCTCCTTTCTAATTTTCACTTTGGAGTGTCAGAGCAAGTCCTGCATTCTTCGGGTTCCCATGTGAGAAGCTCGGTAGATTCTCTTAAGGATCCCCTTACCCAGCTCTTGTGGCAAGATAAGTTTCCCTTCACAAGTTCTCCACCAGTCATTGTTTCCTTCTCTGTCCAGGAGTTTGTGGGCCATGGGAATTTTCTTTATCCACTCCAACTCTTCTTGGGAATACTGGGGCACAGGAGGCAAAGCTCATGGCCCTGGGTCTACTAGAGTCAATACCTCTGGGCTGAAGGGCTGCTTCCTTAGCTGCCTGGTCAGCCAGATTATTCCCTCTAGTCACCGAATCAACTCCCTTTTGATGACCTGGACAGTGCATAATGGCAATCTTTGCTGGTTCCCATAGGGCCCAGATGAGGCTTAAAATCTCCTGCTTGTTTCTAATGGCCTTTCCTTCGGCTGTCAGTAGCCCCCTCTCTTGGTATTCATGTCAAGTAGGCCTAAGGCAGGGGCTTCCAGAAGGCTTTTCTAGATTGCCTCAAAGGCTTTTTGCATCTGCTCAGTCCAATGAAATTCTGGGAGGTTTTTGGTGGCTTCATATAGGAGCTTAGCCATCTGAGCAAACCCAGGTATCCACAGCCGACAAAAGCCTGCTGTTCCCAGGAACTCTGACTTGTCTGGCTGACTTAGGCATAGGGATTTTCAACACAGTCTCTTTACATGCATCTGACAGCCAATGCTTGCCCTCTCTTAATATGAAGCCCAGATAGGTGACTTCAGGTTTACAAATTTGTGCCTTTTAACATTCTAGTTTGTAAAAGCTTTTTCCTGACTGGCTGGGGAACTGATCTCTCTGATGACCTAAAAAAAAAATTACCTTTGCAGGCCTTTAACAGATCTCAATAAGAACACAATCTCAGGTCTACAAGCTTTCTTTCCTGAACAGATGTATCAGCTTAAAATTCTTACTGCCAGTCAGAGCTTTGAGTAGATGTGGGCATTGGGATTTTAAACTATCCTCTCATTTAACAAACTTACCCTTACTAACCACTATCACAGATGACTGGCAAGTTCCTGCCCAGTAGACAGACATGGGCATTAGAAAGGCATGCTTACGAACTATTCTTCTAGGACTTCCGGCTTTGATTAACTTTTGAAAGGCCAAACAGGAGTGACTCTAGGATCTGACACCATCTCTGCCATCCAAGCAGTGGCTTACTGCCTCTGGATGTTCTATCACTTTTTTCCCAGGAGGAGTAACTTTCCACTGGACTTGGACTCAGGGCCTGAGCGCTGTCCCCCAGCTCTCCAGCTCAAGACTAGCACCCTACCACTTTGAGCTCCACACAACTCCGTTCCCAGCACTCTGCTGGCTGATTAGAGACAAGTTTCTCACAGGGACCTTTCTCTGCCCGGGCTGGCTTCGAACTGCTGATTTCAGATCAGTGAGTCTTACAAGAGGCCACTTTACTCCAATTAAAGCAACAAGGTGGTCCACACAGAAGTAGTTTCTAAGCATGCTCTTACCTGGAACTTATTAAGGGCCAGTATTAGATCTTGACAAACTCGTAGGAATCACCTGTGCTTCTCTGTGGGCCTGCTGGAAACTGTTACCAAAAAAACCTACAAAGAAGCTGGAATGGCAATTAAACATTTTGGTAGCCATAATTTCCTTTTCTCACTTTGCAATAATTATTTAGGACAATTTTACTTCCAAATTTCTTATCTAGAAATGTATTCTTGATTTCCAAAGCCTTTTTACTAACCCAACATTTTAGCTTTTTTTTTTTTTTTTTTTTTTTGGCCAGTCCTGGGGCTTGGACTCAGGGCCTGAATACTGTCCCTGGCTTCTTTTTGCTCAAGGCTAGCACTCTGCCACTTGAGCCGCAGCGCCACTTCTGGCCATTTTCTGTATATGTGGTGCTGGGGAATCGAACCCAGGGCCTCATGTATACGAGGCAGGCACTCTTGCCACTAGGCCATATCCCCAGCCCCCCAACATTTTAGCTTTTATCTGCATTGGAAAAACTGAAGCTTACAGGCATTCTGAAACCAGGTGCCGCCCTTTGCCTACAGGCAGCTTGTTTCAAAAGAGCCTCTTTTTTTTTCCTTCAGTCCCAGTTACTTCATGGCATAAGACCTTTGTACTCAAATGACAATTTTTCCTTAATGCAAGAATTACAATTAGAAATACTTATCCATTCAGCTTTCCAATATATTAGTGAGAAACATTGGCCCATTTTGCCATTTCTTCCTCCATACATACAGTTAATGAGAGTTTACTTCTATCCCTATTAGTTTAATATATATATATATATATCCTTTTAAATCCAAATTTCTGACACTTAGCTCCGATTAAGCATTTTTTAACTATAGTTCCTCTTTAAAACAATGCAATAATCCTTTAAAGCATTTGGTAATGCCCAAACTTGATGACCCTTTGAATTTAAACTTAAACTCACTCAATTTTACATCATACTAACAGTCTTGAACATGTTCACACTCACACATTCACACACACACATACATATTCAAAAGATCTTAAAGCGCGCAGAATAAGCATCGGCCGTACATTTTCCAGTGGCAAGAGGTATCTTACTCCTGCAACACCCAAATTTTAAAACAAAAACCTTTAACAAATGATTTTAGCATTCTTCAGCCTCATTTTCCAGGGCTTGATAGTCTTAGTAAAACATTTCTAGTCTTAGTAAAACATCTTAGCACACCAAATAATTTTCTGCTTAAGAAGGCTGGGTGGGGGTCCCCCCAGAGTTCTTTTTTTTTTTTTTTTCCGGACACTCACACTGATTGTGAGCTGTCGCCTGAATGTCTCATGCAGGGTTTGACACAAAAGAGACTGTTAGACTTACAAACACAGACGACAGTGCTGTGCGGTGGGGTCACTCCCCACTGCCTGTGGGTAGCTTGGGCTGGCCCCATGTCTGCCCCTGTCGGCAGCGGCTGCGGGTCAGGACTTGGGGCCGACGCCTCCATGCCCTGGGCTGCGGGCGCCAGGACTGGTCAGGACCCTCCAGAGCAGATTGCACAGCTGAAACATTTTAAGAAGGGCCGAACCCAAGCTGGAGTGTCCCTGTCAACTAGTTTCCTCCAGGTGTCTATAAAAGGAATCTGGTCTAGATAGCCTGAACAAGGGGTGTCGATTAGGCTTTGTAAAGTCCTGATCTTAACTATGCCAAGGCTCCCCTCAGGTGGCCAATTAGCTCTCTCAAGGATGGGCCATTCTGACTTGCACAGTGTGATTTTCCTCCTTACGGGCCACACCTCGGTTCTGAGCTATCTCCTTGACCTCCCTCCAGTGAGCTAGGGTCAAATCTAGGGGGCTAGATGGAGTTCCCCAAGATAGAATGTTACCCATAGCTCTGATCAGATGTTTAGTTCAAAAGGCTACAAAAAAAAAACAATTATAACAATACAACACACAGGCCTGAGAATAAGAAAAGTTATGAGTTGGAGATCTCCTAGGTTGGCCCACAAGCCTCCTCCTGCTAAGCAGCAGGAGCAGACCTAAGTTGGCCCAACCTCCCACAAGGGTGCAGGAGGAGTGGACCCAAGTGGACTCAGAGTCTGGGGCGTCCCCCAGTCTCCCCGGGATTACCGAGTAAGCGTGTCTGCTTCGACAACCCCTTAAAAACCCCCTTTAAGCAAAAGCAAAACAGACAAACAGACAGACAAATTACAGGACAAGACAAATAAACAAATGAACAGCGCTGTTTCCTTACCTTCGGAGTCTGGGGTCTTGGGGGGTCTCTGGGGCGATCCCGGATGAGCCCCCAAATGTTGTGCCAAGTCGCAACACAACCACCAAGAAGGCCAGCGAGACTCAGACATTCCGAAATGCAAAAGCAAGGCAAGGCTTTATTCAAGCGAGCTGCAACTCGGGCCTTGTCCTACCCACTGATACAGCAGAGGTTAGGAGGAAGCCCCGAGCTGTGATTACACAGGGCTTATAAAGGCAAAAAACAAAGTTACAACAATCAGGTGTTCAAGCAAGCAAGATTAGGACACAGGTACAAATCTGATTGGCTCAGGGCTCGAGGCACTCTGGGGGCAGTCAGAGTTAAGCATTCCCAGCGGTTAGAGTTCTAGACCGACTGGGCCCTAATAAGCTTGTCCTGGGATTGCTCATAGGGCCTGCTTATCTCAGGTTCACGTGGTAAAGTGGGGTTTGCGTGGTAAAGTGGGGCCTGACTTCAAAGTCTGGCACTTCAACATAACAGGCAAGGACAACAGCAAAAAGAACAGCACTCCCGATAGTCTTTTAAATCATCCAGAGGCTAGCCAGGTGCCAGTGGCTCACACTTGTAATGCTAGCTACTCAGGAGCCTGAAATCTGAAGATTGTGGTTCAAAGCCAGCCCAGGCAGGAACGTTCATGAGGTTCTTATCTCTAATTAACCACCAGAAAGTCGTAGAGTGCACTAGCCTTGAACACAAAAGCTCAGGAACAAGCCCTGAGTTCAAGCCCCAAGACTGACAAAAACAAAAACAGAAAATAAATGATCCAGAGCTTCCCAGATTACACAAAGCAGGCTACCCTTAATTGAGATTTCACTGTATGTTGCCTGCCTCTCTCTCTCTCTCTCTCTCTCTCTCTCTCTCTCTCTCTCTCTCTCTCTCTCTCTCTCTCTCTCTCTCTCTCTCTCAGGGCTTGAACTCAGGGCCTGGACACTGTCCCTGAGATTCTCTTATTCAAGGCTAGTCTATACCACTTAAGCCACTTCTGGCTTTTTCTGAGTAGTTTAGTGGCGATAAGCATATCATGGAATTTCCTGCCAATGGCCGCTTCAAACTGGGATCCTCAGATCTTAGCCTTCTAAGTAGTTAGGATTATGTTCGTGAGTCACCAGCATCCAGCTTCAGCACTGATCCTGGCTTCTTTTTGTTCAAGGATAGCACTCTACCACTTGAGCTGAAGTGCCAGACTTTGAAGTCAGGCCCCACTTTAACACGCGAACCCCACTTTACCACATGAACCTGAGATAAGTAGGCCCTGTGAGCAAACCCAGGACAAGCTTACTAGGGCCCAGTCGGTCAAGAACTCTAACCGCTGGGAATGCTTAACTCTAACGGCCCCCAGAATGCCTCAAGCCCTGAGCCAGTCAGATTTGTACCTGTGTCCTAATCTTGCTTGCTTGAACACCTGATTGTTGTAACTTTGTTTTTTTTGCCTTTATAAGCCCTGTGTAATCACAACTCGGGGCTCCCTCCTAACCTCTGCTGTGTCGGTGGGTCGGATGAGGCCCAAGTTGCAGCTCGCTTGAATAAAGCCTTGCCTTGCTTTTGCATTTCGGAATGTCTGAGTCTCGGTGGCCTTCTTGGTGGTCGTCTCACGACTTGGCACAACAGAGCCACAGTGCCACTTCTGGCATGTGTGTGTGTGTGTGTGTGTGTGTGTGTGTGTGTGTGTGTGTGTGTTGCTGAGAAATTGAACCCAGGGCTTTATGTATACAAGGCAAGAACTTTACCACTAGGCCATATTCCCAGCCCCATTTTTTTGTTTGTTTTTGGCCAGTCCTGGGGCTTGAACTCAGGGCCTGAGCACTGTCCCTGGCTTCTTTTTACTCAAGGCTAGCACTCTGCCAGCTTGAGCCACAGCGCCACTTCTGGGTTTTTGTGTGTGTGTGTGTGTGTGTGTGTGTGTGTGTGGTGCTGATGGATGGAACCCAGGGCTTCATGTATACGAGGCGAGCACTCTTGCCACTAGGCCATATTCCCAGCCCGTCTTTTCTTTTTTTCTTTTTATTTTTTTATGCCAGTGCTGAGCCTTGAATTTAAAGCCTTGGGTTCTTCAGTTTTTTTTGCTCAAGTCTTCACTATTTGAGCCACAACTCCACTCTCAGCTTTTTGCTACTTACTTAGAGATAAGAGTCTTGTGAAATTCTCTGCCCAAGGCAGGCTTCAAACTGTGTTCCTCAAGCCAGGCACCAGTGGCTCACCATGCCTGTAATCCTAGGTACTCAGGAGGCTGAGATCTGAGGATCATGGTTCAAAGCCAGCTCAGGCAGGAAAGTCCATGAGCCTCTAATCTTCAAAAACCACCAAAAAACTGGAAGTAGTGCTGCAGCTCAAGTGGTAGAGCACTAGCCTGGAACTGAAGGGCTCAGGGACAAGTGCCCAGGCCCAGAGTTCAAGTCCCATGAATGACAAAACCAAACCAAACCAAAACTTTGATCCTCAGATCTCAGCCACCTGAGTAGCTAGGATTGCAGGAATGAGCCACCCGTGCCAGAGTCTGTCTGTAGTTTCTATCAGCCTGGCCAGCAAGGCTGAATCTAACACAGTAAAATGAAATGGAGAGAAAAGAGAGAGAGAGAGAGAGGCCACATTCACATAATTGTTCCTTTTTATCATTAGTTATTGCTGATCTCTGACTGTGCCCAGCATATAAATTAACTAGGTCATAGATACATAAAACAGTATGGTGTGTGTAGATTTTGCTTCCAGCTGTGGTTCAGGCACTCCCTTGGGCACCGTAGATAAGAGGGAGCAGGAGCTGCTCAAGTTCTAGCGGCCAGAGGATGGGACACCCTTTACAGGCCTTTCTCTTGCCCTGCAACTCAGGACTAGGGTCACCTCAGCGGCAAAAGAAGCAGATGCTATTCAGTTGTACTTTGCCTCCAACACCAGACTAGCAGGCAATGTGTGACTGCCACGAGGGTGAGGCAGACAGGTTCCCAAGTCACACCACAGCTGCTCACAGATGGGCATTCACGGCCCTGTGGGGACACACAGCCCAGGACCCAAGACCAGGACGCACAGTGCTTTCCCAAAGGCCACCTTGGAACAAGCTGGAACAAGCCACCAGGAGCGGCTCCCCCAAGGGCTTCCCCAGGAGGCTGGCTCTTGAGCAGACTGGGGATCACTTGCGTGGCGTGGCCTTCCTCGAAGCGGGAGACAGAACTATATGACCTTGTGGGTGCCTTGGGAATTTAGGCATTCACATTTGGGGAGTGACAGGAGCTGAGCCATCCCAGTGGCTGCAAGCCAGCAGTATCAAGGTGGCCCGGTCTGGGCGATCACCTGGAGCTAACTGACGGGCAGACTGGCACACAGTAGCAGAGCTGGCCGCTGCCAGGAGCACCCTTTTGACAGAGCAAGGCATCTCAGTGTCAGGCAGTGGCTGGAGCTGAGCCCTGGAGGGGGCGTGCGTCCATCCAAACGCTGGGAGCCTGGCTGGCTGCACAGAGGCCTGCCTGGGAGGTCTCTTCTCCGAATCCAGATCCCAGCCTGCTCTCCAGCCAGAGCCTTGCATGATCCAGAGCCTCCTCTACCTCACCACCGCCCTCAGGAGCCAAGGGCTGCAGCCTTCTCATCTTTTGGTTTTTGTTTTTGTTTTTTTTTTTGCCAGTCCTGGGCTTGGACTCAGGGCCTGAGCACTGTCCCTGGCTTCTTTGTGCTCAAGGCTAGCACTTTGCCACTTGAGCCACAGCGCCACTTCTGGCTGTTTTCTATATATGTGGTGCTGGGGAATTGAACCCAGGGCTTCATGTAAAAGAGGCAAGCACTCTTGCCACTAGGCCATATTCCCAGCCCAGCCTTCTCATCTTGTCTGTTTGGGGGATGAAAGATAAACAAGATTAAAAGGCAGTCAAGATCACAGGATGGTAGGATGTTTTGGTGATGGCTGGCCCTTTTCCACTTCCCTTTTCTGCTCCAGCCTCTTCTGAAACCAGCTTGGTTTTAAGTAGAAAAAGGAAAGAAAACTTGCCTGGCATACTATAGTGCTTTATCAACCACTCACTAACTTTATCGATTTATTCACATACATGAATGTCTGAGGGTCTACCCTTGAACCAAGAACTCAGAAGATGTGGGGAAACATGGAAGAAAACTTGACTTTTCTTCAGAGCTCAATACTGGGAACATAGGAAAATGATAATGAAGGGCCAGAAGCAAGCTGCACACTGGGAGGACATGAAGGGCCCAGGGAGAGGTGGGGGCGGGGATTGAGAGGATTTCCACAGGAGAGGAGGGGTTCTGGGCACATAGGGTGGGAGCAGGGATCAGAAACATTGGAGACAGAGAATTTCTAGGCCAGGTGACATAGGAGTCAGAGTGTAGCAGAACTCCAGGCAGCAAGGCCCATGCAGGCCACATGTGGAGGACCCCCACTCGTACACAGGCCTCTAAGGGCATGCAAAGGGACTGTGGCCAGCTGCTGTGATCCAGTAGGAGCTATGGCAAGCTTCTGCAGAAGTGAATGAAAGCATTTCTAAAATGACCATTACACACAAATAAAATGGCGTGTCATTTTCTGGCACAGAGAAGGTCTTGGGTCCTATACCCCAATAGTGAAGGAGATGGGACTACCAGAATCTCTTGTGTTATTGGGCCCCTAAGAATTCCTCAGCCCATTGATAACACCTGAGTACATTTACACACACACTGAATGACTGTTGCAAGAATATATTCATTGAAGGGGTGACACTGCCCAAAAAGATACGTATTCTGACTTAAGTAACTGCACATCACCTATATACAATAACAATAAAAAAAATTAAGCCCCATGTTTGTATGTGATTTGTCTCCCAATGTGCATAAGATGGAAGCTGGGCCACAGTGTGGTGATACTGAGGCCATGTGACCTTCAAGAGGCTGAGCCTGCTGAAGGAGGTCAGAAGACAGGGTCTGCCCTCCACTGGGCACTGCCCTCTGCAGTGATCTATTTAGGGGCTTGGTTAGTTCTCTGGAAATTGGATGAGGTCCCTTAGGAGTGAGCTAGACATTGGACTGGGCTATTGTAAAGTAACCAGCCACCCCATCTCTCTCTCTCTCTCTCTCTCTCTCTCTCTCTCTCTCTCTCTCCCTCCTCCCTCCCTCATGCTTCTTCTGCAAGGGCATGCTTCCCCTTTCAGCTTCCACTGCCATAGGATGAAGTACATAGAGTTTCAGAAGCTGAACAGAAGCCAATATCTCATTCACCTCCTTCCTTTATAAATCACACAGCCTCAGGCATTTTGTTATAGCAATAGAAAATGGACTAAGGCACTTAGCATTAGTTAACCTCTCTGAATGGTCTCTGCTGAGTAGGGGGTTCTTTCATAACATACTTTTTATAACTTAGCCACAGTGCATGCTAGGCGGTCTTGAACGCCAAGAAAAGCTTTGGGCCAGTGACTCACACCTGTAATCCTAGCTATTCAGGAGCCTGAGATCTGAGGGCTGCAGTTCAAAGCCAACCCAGGCAGTCCAGTCCATGAGCCTCTTATCTCCAATTAACCACCAGAAAACCAGAAGTGGCACTGTGGTTCAGGGTGTTAGAGAACTAGCCTTGAGCTGAAGAGCTCAGGGACAGCTCCCAGGCCCAGAGTTCTAGGCCCACAACTGACCTAAAAAAGGAAGGAAAGGAGGGAGGGAGGGAGGGAGGGAGGGAGGGAGGGAGGGAGGGAGGGAGGGAGGGAGGGAGGGAAAGGCTTTAGACCTGATGGGTAAATATCAAGCATAGCTGTGGGACTGGGATGAAGCTGAGGGGCAGAGGTCTCATGTGGCAGGCACAAAGCTCTGTTCTGTCCCAGCAGTGCTGTAAAAACAACAAAAACTCCAGATCTCCCTGCTGACAGACTGTGTATGTGCACATGCCCGTCCTGGTGCTTGAACTCAACACCTGGGTTCTGTCTCTCAAGAGCTCAAGTACTTTTGCACTCTACCACTTGAGTCACAACTCCATTTCCAACTTCTTAGTGGTTAATTATAGATACGAGTCTCTCAGTCTTTTCTGCCTCAGAACTCCATTTCCTGAGTCACTAGGGTGACAGACATGTGTTTTCTGAAGTGTCCCTCACATGGCAGCTTCACATGGCTGTGGCCTGCCTGGCCAGCCTTAACTCTCACGATGTCCCGAGTCCCAAGAGTTCCCAAACAGCACCACAAGCCCTTGACCTTCACTCCACCTCTCTACCTGGACTCTACTGCCCTTCCCTGAGTCCCTGTGGTTGAATGTCTACTCTCGGTCCAGCGTGGCTTCAGTGTCACCTCTTCATCACTGCTCATGTGCATCACAGTATGACGGTCCTACAGGTGACCGCACAAGGTGCTTCGTGCTCTGCACACCTAGCATCCTCATGACTAACTGCCGTAGAAGGAAGGCAATCCCGTCTCTCAGAGCCACAAGATCCTACCCAAAATCATCCCACTCAGTCTGGAAAAGGGACCCATACAAAGCCTGCAGAGTCTTTCTCTCCACCCCATAATAGTCTTGCTCCCCCCCCCAGGGGTCAATCCCACCCCCAGGACAGATGAACAAACAGCCTGCATTCACTGGCATCCCCCTGAACCCCATTTGCTTGCTATCTGCCTCTTCCCTTCTTCCCAGCCAATGAGACTCAGAGGACAGCTCAGAGTCCAGATGCAGACCTGAAGCCATTAACAAAGCATGTGTCCACCTCAGGAGACCCTCCCTCATGGGTCACAAGTCCCCTGGGGAACTTCACAGGGGGCAAGTAGTTCTAGCAGTTTCCATGACAATGCAACCTAGCCCAACTCCTTTCCAGGTAATTCCACCAGTCCCTTCCTTCACCTGAAAAGCAGGACCTGGAACCATGACTGAGGTCTGTGTTCAGACTTGTCCTAGATGGAGCTCCAACCGCACCTACTACAGCAATATATCTGCTTTAAAATGGTTTCCAAAAGGGCTCATATAAAAAGTTCTACTGAGTTCCAGGGGTCCGTGATTCACACTAGTAACTCAGGAAGCTGAGAGCTGAGAACCTCGGTTCAAAGCCAGCAGGCAAGGAAGTCCACGAAACTCTTATCTCCAGTTAATCACTAAAAAGCAGGAAGTGGAGCTATAGCTCAACTTGTACAGTGCTGCCCTTGAGCAAAATAAACTCAGGGACAATGCCTTGGTCCTAAACTCAAACCCCAGGACCAGCACCAAAAAAAAATAAGTAAATAAAATAAAAGTTCTACAGTACAGTCTCACCTGTATGTTCTGCTAAAGCAGAACATGCCAGAACCCCTAAAGGACAAGGCAAGAGGCTACTTTGAACCTCAGTCCTCCCAATCCTTGCTTATGGCTACAGGCATGAGCCAGTCTGCACACTTCATCCTCTTTTTATAAAGTCACCAATTCCAATGAGGGAGCCCCAGCCTCACGACCTCCTCTAGCTCTAGTTATACCCAACAGCCCACTTCCTAGTGTTTACCTGTGAATTTGAGGATTACATTTATAACTTGTGAAATTTGGGGGACATATCCCAACTATAGTGGGATGAGGCTCTAAGGCAGCAGAGCTTTACAACCCAAGGTCTTAGGAAAGCTAGGCGTGGATATAAAAGAAAATTGTTCCATGTGAGCAATGAAAAGAAACCAATGAGACACAAATATTGTTCTATAAATAGTCATTCAGTTTGGGGTTTTTTGCTGTTGTTGTTTGTGTTGGTCCTAAAGCTTGAACTCAGGGCCTGAGCACACTGTGCTCAAGGCTAGCACTCTACCATTTGAGCCACAACTCTACTTCCAGATTTTTGCTAGTTAATTTGAGATAAGAGCCTTGTGGACTTTCTTGCCCAGGCTAGCTTCAAACTATGATCCTCAGATCCTCAGACATGAGCTAACAGCACCAAGCTAGGGTTTTGTCTTTCTAAGATTTCCTTAGTATCCAAAGCCAGGAGAGACAATGCTGTCTGGGGGCTGTGGCCTCCCAGCCTGGTGACACAGGACATGTCAACTATCTAAAATGCCTCACTCACATTGAGAGAGATGGGAGGAGGTAGGAACCAAGGCCTGGAGCACAAGGGCTCCTCTGGAATGAGAGCAGCCTGACTGTGGGTCCTGGCCATCTACACCAGGAGGGTGGGCCAGCCCTGTGCTGCAGGACAAGCCACTAGGAAGCCCAGAGCCATAGTACCACACATGCACTAGTATAAGCTTCAAGAAGCCACATCATAACTGGACATCCAGATCCAGAGGTTTAGGGGCCAGTTGCCCTGGGCCACCCTGGGTAAAGTGTCCAGAATGGCACCCCCATGTTTGTTACCCACCACTTCTGCCACCCAGGCTAGTGGGTCCTGGTCATCTGGTCAGGGGAAGGCAAACCTAGTACTTTTCCATATTAGCCACTTTCATGTTTTTGTGTATTTGTTATCTTTTAATCACAATGGATCTTCCTCAGGTGTTTAAAGGCTTTTATTTACTTATTTGTGTGTGCATGTGTGAACGTGTGCTGCATACACACGTGTACATGTGTGCCAGTACTGGAGCTTGAATTCAGGGCCTGGGTACAAGCAGCACTCCTGGAGCTCATCCCCATGACCTCCTCCTGTTCCTCTGTAGTACACAAAATGAATTTCCAGTGGCCCAATTTCCTCCTTAGAAACAAAGCTGAAATTGGAAGAAGGATTTACTGTTTTGTAAATGTCCTAAAAATAAAAGAGCTTCACAATGAGAGATGGAGGTGGCATGTAGCCCAGTAGTAGAGCACTTGCCTAGCATGCAAAAGGCCCTGAGTTCTACCTCTAATGAAAAAAGGGACAAGGAAAAGGAAACGATGGTTAAGATCCTGGGACTCTTTGCTTGTAGAGGGGCTTGAACTTAGGACTTGCACTCTTATTAGGCCATTTTCACCCAAGACTGGTACTCTACCACTTGAGCCACAGCTCTACTTCTAGCTTTTTGCTGGTTAAGTGGAGATAAGAGTCTCACTGACTTGCTGCTCCTGCTGGTTTTGAACAATGATCCTCAGATCTCATCCTCTTGAGTAGCTGGGATTACAAGCACAGGCCACCAGCAACCAGCTGCCCTGGGACTCTGTGGTATGAGCAAGGCCCTTTGAGCAGAAAACCACAGCCCACATTCCTAAAGGGATGACAAGGCCTTATCAACCTCCTGCTTTCCACCAGCCACAGCCTCACAAGCTTTGCACAGGGCACAGGGCAGACACGAGAGGAAGCAATCTCTCAGCAGAAGGGTGGATGATAGCCAAGAGGCACCGGACACCTGCTATGTGCCACTGGAAAGCGGGGGGGGGGGGGGCATCATGCACCTCTTCTATGTAGCAGTCCAAGCCCAGACGAAGGAGGTGTTATCACAGTTTACATGCACGACCTAAGCCTCAGCAAGATTAAGTCATTGCCAAAGTCAACAGTTCCTAGGTGGCAGGGCCAGGACAGGAATCCAGATCTGCCTAAGCCCATGGCCCACGCTCTTCCCATCTGAGTTCTCCATCCAGGCACGGGACTGTGTATACACCTGAGCTCCCTGCCCTGGTCATTTGGTGCCCACTGGTGTATGGCAGACAAGAGAGGTGGGAGGGGAGGAAGGTGGGCACTTGGCCCTCTAGAGAAAGCAAAGACATTGAAGTGTTGAAGGCATGGAGATACTCCATAAAGACAAGGCAGGTGGACTCGGCACACCTCGTCAGACAGAACAAACAGGGCTGGCAGCTACTGACTTACACCTGTCTGTCATCAGACATCCTAACGAGTAGCAGACTGAGGTGCAAGGGGACAAGGAGCAGACCTAGAGGATGCCAGGAGAGGTGGACACTGTTACTGTCTTGCATAAAGACAGTAGCTGGAAAACAAACTACAAATGGAACCCTTGAGCAGAGGAAGAGGCCTGAGGCAAGAACACCTTTCCAGGCTCCCTGACGCACAGCCAGCAGGCTGGAAGAGGATGAGCAACCAGAAAGCCAGGAAAGCAGGGACAAGGGCCAGCCCCGCTCCAGAGGCAGGGCCTGGCAGAAGGTGTCCGCTGCCAGAGAGAGGCTGAGGCGTGGGAACTACAAAGACACTGGCAAGTGTAACCACTGAGGTGGCATCTGCACAGGTCATGAACCAAAAGCAGTGGGAACCAAGGCAGATTGCAATCGCTGGGAGGGAGGAGGAGGAGGAGAAAGGGGGGGAAGAAGGAGAAGGAGTCACAACAAGTAGTGACTACTTTCCAAAATGTAGATGCATGAATAACAAGGTTGGGGGATTTTGCTGTGTGTTTTTTTCTAAGATAGAGAACATACACAAACACAAGAAGGCACAGAGCCAGGGAAGCTTAAAGATTTAAACTGTAAGGACAGGCACAGTGGTTCACATCTATAATCCCAAATACTTGGAAGGTAGAGATCAGGAGGTAAGCAGAGACTAGATGACTGGTCTAGGAAAAAATATTGAGGCCTACATGAAAAGTTAAAGCAAAAGGGCAGGGGGAATGGTTTACATAGTTGAGCACCTATCTAACAAGAGCAAGTCCTTATTATAAATCACAGTACTGCAAAAAATAAACTAAAAATAAATAAATATACATATACTTAAAACTATATAAAAGATGAAGTATATGCCAGGCACAGTGGCTCACATCTGTCATACCAACTACTCAGGAGGTAGAGATTGGGAGGATCACCCTTCAAGAACAGCCCAGGAGATAAATATAGAGAAACTCCATCTCAACCAATAAACATGGCATAGTGGTGCTTCCGTGATCCCAATGGCACAGGAGGCCTTGCTGAGATTATCTCAGTCAGAGTCTAGCCCAGGCAAAAAGCATAGACTCAGTCTGAAAAATAAGGCAAAAAAACTGGAGATATGGCTCAAGTGGCAACACGCCTGCTTAACAAACACAGAGCCCAGAGTTCAGACGTAGTATAACAGAAGAAAGGAAAAGAGGAAGAAGGGAGGAAAGAGGGAGTGGGGGAGTAAGGAGAAGAGGGAGGAAGGGAAGAAAGAAAAGGGACAAAGGCAGGCAGGAAGGAAAGACTTAAACTATATGAGATAAAATATTTACAGGGAAAAACTGAAGAGGTACTAAGGAGGAATAGGGCTCTGACCCCATTCGAGAGCACAAACTAAGAAGATTTTGTCTGGTGCTGATGGCTCACACCTGTAATCCTCACTACGTAGTAGGCTGAGATACCCCTGTAATCCTCACTACTTAGGAGGCTAAGATCTGAGGATTGCAGTTCAAACCCAGCCCAGGCAAGAAAGTCCCATGAGACTCTTACCTCCAATTAACCACAAGAAAACTGGAAGTGGAGCTGTTGCCCAAAGTGGTAGATTGCAAGACTTGAGTGAAAAAAGCTCAGGGACAGCACCCAAACCCTGAGTTCAAGCCAGATGACCAACAAAAGAAGAAGAAGTAGAAAAAGAAGATTTTAAATGGAAGGATGCTTGATCCTCTAAAATAAAAGCTAAAGAGAGAAGGGATCAGGAAATGGAGATAGCTGGGACAGAGCTAGAATCATGCTGAGACACCAGAGCACTCTGAAAAAGAAGGAGCCAGGTGCATGTGGAAAGCATGACAAGGCCCAGGTTGATAATGTCCAGTCTGTATTAGTTAGGATAAGCAATGTTAGCACTATTACAGAAAGAGAAAAAGCACCAAGGGCTTCACCCAATGACAGCTTTCTCCCCCCCACCCTCCCACCCCCACCCAAGTCTCCTTCAAAGTCTCATGCCAGTGTTCCTGGACAGCTGCAGGCTTCCGTGCAGTCCCTTGGGGACCCCAACTCCTTCCTACTGCTGTCCACACCATCCTCCAGGAGCCAGCAACAGCAACTCTCCTGGGAAGACCTCCGGCAGGACCAGAACATCATCCATCATTTCCGCCTCCTTCTCACCCGGCAGGCCTAGGTCCCGAGGTCGCATTCAGTGGGATGCCAGAAGAGGTGTTCTTACTGGATTCTTGAGAGGGAAAGGAAAAGGATTTGAAGAAAATATCATTTTTCTGCCACCATGCAAGGTCTCTGAGAGAAGGGAGAAGATTCCAGTCATTTGGGTTCCTGAGTCTTCACTGTAGATGGTGATGTGAACTTCTCAAGCAAACCTTTTACAAAGAAGCTTGATTGAGCATATGGCCTCCCTGCCTACCTTGTGCTTCTCATAGGTGGACACAAAGCCTTGGCTATACATCCATGGCTCAAGAAGCCATTCCCAGCTCTCCTTCCCTTCCTCCCTCCCTACCTCCCTTCTTCCCTTTCATCCCTCCTTCCTCTTTTTTTGTGCCTATCCTGGGGCTTGAACTCAAGGCCTGGATGCTGTCCCTGAGCTTTTTTGCTCAAGGCTAGCACTCTACCACTTGAGCCACAGAGCCACAGTCTTCTCTTTCCCAGCCCTCTCTGTTACTGCTCAGCACTGATGATTTACAGTATTTACAGCACAATGTCCCTGATGAGGCATAAAACGAAGCCCTTACACTTGCCTTGAGTGCCATAGTCACTACTGAGCATCACCCCATTCCCACCCCACCAGATGAATGGACTGAACACCACTGGTCCAGTCCAGCCCACCAGCCCAGCTAGAATTGTAGAAGGAACAGCAATGCCCCATGAGATTTCAGTGTTTTGTCTTTTATTCTTGTTCTGGGAACTGGCTTTTTCAGAAGGATGATGGAGTTCCCCACACCCTCCCTCTATCACAAACAAGGATATTGTCCTCTGTTTAAAAAATCGTAGCAAGTTCCCAGGCCTGTTGGAGGAGGTTGCTTGCCCATCCTATTCCACTTTGAGAAAACAAAGGTGCTGGTCTGCCCAGAGGGCGGCCTGTGAGTGCTGTTAATAACCTGTTGCTTTCTTCCAGCAGCTTTGTCATAACCCAGCTGTTGAAAATCATCAGCCTTGGAGAGAGCAAAAAGCAATCCAGGACTGAGAGATCAGAATGACTTAGGAGAGATGGTTCCTCATCCATACACTGTGTGGAGCTTGCAAAATCTGCAATTATGGGAAGGAGGAAGGGAGGGAGAGAAGAAGCAAGGGAGGGAGGGAGGGAGGAAGGGAGGGAGGGAGGACAGAGGGAGGGAGGGATGGGAGAAAGGAAGAAAACAATTGAGCCCCAGAGGCATCTGGAAATGAATGCTAGACTGTGCCCAGTGTTGCTCAACAGGTGACCTGCCTTCCCAGGGGCCGTGCCAGGTCCTGGTGAGGGCTCAGGCCTGCTGATGGCTCATTTCATCCATGCTGGAAGGAACACAGCTTGCTGCTTCAAAGTTACAATATCCTCTGAGCAACAGAAAACCAGCATTACCAGGGCAAGAGAAGGGCATCTCTCTCCTGCAAGGGAGCAGGAGAGGGAAGCAGACAAGCATCTACCTGCACAAGGTGTGTTTACAGCCCAAAAGGTGTCTGTTTGCCTCCAACACATGTGGTCGGGTTAGAGAACAGACACTCATTCATTCCCTATTTGCACCAAAGCCTAACCCTTCTCCCTAAGTTACCTAAGTGAATGACTACTGCTTGGCATAGTGACAGTGGAATAGGCTCTAGCCCAGGCCCCTTTCTCTGTTTCATTTGTCCTAGCACAGAGAAGGCCTTAAAGATGTCCTCCAGAGCTACCTTTGAGCCATCTCTGATATTAGCCTTTAAACTTCACCCCAAACATCCACCACCCACCCTTCCCACAGCCCACACAAAGGCTGGCAGAGAGAATGATGTGGAGGCTGGGGAGAGCCCCAGCCAGGCACCTGGATGTTGGCAGGCCCAGGGATCTAATGAGGCTGTAAAGGGCAGGCTGGAGGTGTGCAGGAAATAGCAACCATCCCGATGGCTTTGAACTCCACAGACCTGCTCAAAAGCCAGTCCCATTCAGTCTGAACCCCAAGTGAGTGCCTCTCCTTCCCCACGATCAGTCACCACTGTGGGAGAGGGGCAAGGAGGAGAGCAGAGACTTCTGGTCCTGCTATGTAACCAAATTTCAAAAGCTTTCTCTGAGAACCTAGAGGACCACATACTGGGGGATGAGGGCCAGTCATCAGTGAGTGGGGACCTCAGCCTGCTTCAGAGCCACTTCACAGGTCCATGGTTCTGTTCCTGAGAGTACTGAAGTCAGTGGGTAGAGCTCACTTGATGGTGCTAGGAACACTCAGCCACCAGGAGGAAAGCCTGCCAGGATGATGAGGCAGGTAGAGAGCCAGCATGATGCTAGGCACTGATGGCTCACACCTATCATCCTAGCTACTCAGGAGGCTGAGATCTGAGGGTTTCAGTTTGAAGCCAACCCAGGCAGATAAATTTGAGTGACTCTTATCTCTAATTAACCAGCAAAAAAAAAAAAATACCAACAACTTGGAAGTGGAAGTGTGGCTCAAGTGACAGAGCACCAATCTTGAGTAGAAAAACCAAACAAGAACATGAGGCCCTGTAAGATATCACAAGAAATGTACACACTGCCCTACTATGTAACTGTACCCTTTTTTGCACAACACCTTGTCAAAAAATGTGTTTAATTAATAAATAAATTACAAAAAAAAGAACATGAGGCCCTTCATTCAAGCCCCTATACCAACACACACACACACACACACACACACACACACACACACACACACACACACACAGCACAGGAAATCCTAGCCATGGTTCACTGCCTGTTTGATCCTCCTCCATAACCCTCAAAGTTCTGCCCACCCACCCTCTTCCTCTGGCACCCCTGCTGCCCCATGCCTTGGGCCCAAATGCACCTGGAGAGGGACAGCGCCTGCGGGAGGCCTTGGGAAGCACGTGCCATGTTGGCCCTGTGCACCTCAATTGGAGATGGGCAGGCAGTGCTCACAGTGAGAGGGCAGCAGGCCTGGGAGGACGCTCTCAGCAGACATGCACATCCCCACAGGCTCCCCCAGCATCATCCACCCCCCTCAGAATCCAGTGTCCACCCCCAAGGCCCAGGGACCTGCGTGTCTCCCTTCCCCCCACTGGCATTATAAACAAAACCATCAATCGCCCTTTGTCTCTGCGGTTCGGTCTTCACAAACCCCTCCCAGCAGATTTGAAAGCTCTGACTTCTCAGCTGCTTTGAAGCACAATCATAATAAGCCCCCCAGGCTAGGGTGGAGGGCATGTGCCAAGAGCAGGGCTTGGCAGGAGGCCTACTCCTTTCAGGTCCATCTCTGGGAGAGAGGGTGGAGAGATGGCAAAGGGAAGAAGCCAGGAAGGAGCCCTAGTTTCCTAGTTTCTCCCTAACTCAGCTCCTTACTGGTCAGGATCCCTCTGCCCATTCCCAGGAGCCTCAAGGGGCCCTAGTTGCTCCCAGGACCCCTGCAGTCCATCCCAAGGCTTGCCCAACCTCTGACTCTTACACAAAATGAGGTATCTACCCTTCAGCCCTCATTCACTGGAGAGTCATGTGCTCTGAGTCTCCCTCTCTGCTCCTGGGGGGCCACAGGCAGGACAGGCTGCAAGCAAAGCACGCAGCCACCATTCGCCAGGAAGGCACTTCGATTCAGACCTGGGTTCAAATGCCATTCCAAACCTGTTTTTGGACAAACCACTGAACATTGAGCTTTGATTTCTCATCTGATGGGCACTGAGATTGTGCAACAAAGCGACAAGCAGAGCACCAGTGGCTACAGGAAAGCGGAAATCACGAGATAATACTTTGAGGCAAGCTAGGTAAAAAGTTCACAAGACTCCAACCTCAACAGAACAACAACAAAAAAAGCTGGGCGTGGTGGTACTTGTCTGTCCTCCCAGCTACCACAGGAAGTATAAAATAGGAATCTCTCAGTCCAGGTTGGCCAGGGCAAAAAGCTAGATCCTATCTCAAAAATAATCAGAGCTGAAAGAAAGAACTGGAGGTTTTGGCTCAAGAGATAGAGTGCCTGACTAACAAGAGTAAAGCCCAAGTTCAAGCCACAGTACCCACCAAAAAAAGGAAGGAGGGAGGGAAGGAGGAAGGGAGGGAGGGAAGGCATTTGCTCCCATGTTGGCACTAAATAGGTATTTGTACATCCCATGATAAGATATTTATTTGTGTTTGGGGGATCCATATCCCATTGAGGTTGATGCCACAAAAGAAGGGAAAGAAATATAAACTCCCTCCTCAGGGGAAGTGCTCATCTGCCCAGTTGCCCTGCCTGTGGTCACAGTGGGAGTGGCTGTAGCACAGGAAGGAAGAAAGAACAGAGACTGAGCATGTCTTATTTAAAATCAAGGCAAGGGGCTAGGGATATGGCCTAGTGGCAAGAGAGCTTGCCTCGTATACATGAGGCCCTGGGTTGGATTCCCCAGCACCACATATACAGAAAAAGGCCAGAAGTGGCGCTGTGGCTCAAGTGGCAGAGTGCCTTGAGCAAAAGGAAGCCAGGGACAGTGCTCAGGCCCTCAGTCCAAGGCCCAGGACTGGCCAAAATAAATAAATAAATAAATAAAAAGAAAATCAAGGCAAGGTGAAGAAATTAGATGGGGTAACCAAACTTAGGAAGTAAAGCCTAGAGAATGAGGGACCACAGGCCTTGACACCTGAAGATAAGCATGGTGATAACCACTTAGATACTGCTGCAACCCAGCCCTCAAGAGCCATCACCACAGATTTCTTTTTGTTTTGTTTTGTTTTGGGGGGTCGGGGAGTGTTAAGGGAGAGTGGTACTGGACCTTGAACTCAGGGCTTCAATCTCTCCCTTGGCTTAACACTGGGGCTCTACCATTTGAACCGTGACTCCACTTCTAGCTCTTTGCTGGTTAATTGGAGATGTCACATGGACTTACCTTCCGAGGCTAATTTTGAACCTCAATCCTCAGATCTCAGCCTCCTGAGTAGCTAGCATTACAGGCAGGAGCCATCCATACCTGGTACGATGCATTTCTTAAATTGTGAACTCAAACAAGTGTTTCTAGCCCTCCTGTAATCTTTTTCTTTCTTGGTTCTGGGGTTTGAACTCAGGGCCTGAACTTGCTAGATGGGCTCTTTACCACTGGAAGCACATCACTAGCTAAGACTGTTCTTAGTAGAGGATGGGGAAAATGTTGGACTCACATGAAGAAGAGGGGAAGGAAGAGTGGAGGCAGAGAAGTAGATTCTTAGTTCAAGGGGAAGGAAGATCTGAGGAGGAATTGACAGAGCTCTGGAGGATGGACGATGAAGCAGTGGGAGGAGGGCACTGTGCCTGGCTCTCTCAGAGCAGAGAACGAGTGAGCAGATGGTTCTCTGAGGTCCCCCTCCTCCTTCCCTCCCCCCCCAACACTGCCCCTCACCTTCCATTCACAGCCTTGTTAGTTCTAGAAACTTCCGTATTATCCAGCAGGAGGGTGAAGAATAGTATAGGCCAGGTCAGGAAACAGACAACCTATGAGACAAATCTGGCCTTCCACTCTTTTTCTAAATAAAGTTTTATTGAAACATGATCACGTTTGTTCCTTAACATATTGTCTAAGACTGCTTTCTCACTTTTGAGTAGTGTGACAGAGACCGTGTGGCCTATAAAACCAAAATTATTTACCATCTGGTGGTTTATAGAAAAAGCCTGTCAACCCCTGGCTTAGAGAACGGGAAAGGAGAGCACTTCCTACCCCCTTCCCTTGGTAAGTCGAGAAGAGCAGTTGGTAAAAAGCATGTTTCTGAGATTGAGAGCCAGGGCAGCTCTAAATCAAGCCCATGAGGGTTGATCAAAGCATCTGTGGGGGTGCAGAAAAAAGAGCCATAGCCCCTGCCCCCCAAGAAGCTTCAGAGCCAAGAGGGAGCCCAGGCATAGGCCCTGGATGGAGCTGGGGAAGCAGCAGGGAGGAGACACTGGCAGGAGCCAGGGCCTCCTGAAAGACTTAGCCTCCATTAAGACAGAAGCACATGCTGGGAAACTTTCTAGAAAGAAGAGCGCCCACCATGGGAGTGGGCAGGTGAGGGGAGCAGGCAGAGGCAGGGAGAGGGCAGGTGAGGGGAGAGGGCAGGGGAGGGGAGAGGGCAGGGGAGGGGAGAGGGCAGGGGAGGGGAGCAGGCAGAGGCAGGGAGAGGGCAGGTAAGGGGAGCTTAGGCTCCTATCTTGTGCAGGCTCCAGTATGTGGATGCCCTTCTCCCTCATGCCACTGGGACCACAGCCTCTGTCCTGGGCCTTTTATGACCCGGCTAGCAACATACTAGAACACAGATTACCAGTGTCAGCCCCACCAGCTGCCATACAGTGCTCCCATCAGTGAGGTCACCTACCACCCCCACCTCCCGCCCCACCCCCACAGCCGCATCTCTCATGTCTCCTCCTCTCTAAAACCAGGCCCTTCCACCAGCCCCAGTCAGAAACCACACACCTCATGCCCCCTTTCTCCTTCCCACTCCACACTAAAGTCTATTTCAGAAATACCTTAATGTTCTCTGACCCACAGTTTCACTTTCCATGCTCAAAAAAATAACTAAATGGAAAATTCTGGCAACAAGCAATCCATAGAAGTCTTCAATTGCCTGTGGCTCTGAGCAGTACACCATCCCGCTCTGCCTCACCCTTGCTACCCGCTGATTGCCAGATGGTAGCTGCCTGCTATCAAAGGGTCCTGATATCGTAATGCTGTAGATAGTGGTTAATTCCAGGCATCTCCTACAGATAGTGGGGGCTGCCATACATCTCAGTTCTCTCCATGGCTTTGTCTAGTGTCCCCCACCTACAGAGATTTCTTCCATCATTTCTCACCTCCCATGCATCTAGCAAACCATCCATAGTTCTTGGTGGCATCGGCATTGAGCTTACCATCTCCATCCTTCCTAGCACAACCAGACCCACCTTCCACTTTCCGCAGGATGTTCCTAGCATGGGCCCTGGAGTAACACTGCAGCTGTGGGAACTTGGTGTGGGAACTTGGGCCAGTTAACCAAACCAGTACCTCAGTTTATTTGTTTCTAACTTGGTGGTGGTATCTGAGCCCTGCTGGCTCCCAAGCTTCTTCAGTGGCTGAAATCTGAGGATTACTGCTCAAAGCCAGCTTAGGCAGACAAATCTGAGATTGTTACCTCTCATTAACCAGCTTGGTTCAAGTGGTAGTACACCAGCTTTGAGTGAAAAAGCTAACTAAGCAAGAGGCCAGGTGCCAAAGGCTCATGCTTGTTATCCTAGCTGCAAGGAGGCTGAGATCTGAGGATCGCAGTTTGAAAGCAGACAAACTCATGATCCTTTTATCTTCAACTAACCAACAAAAAGGCAGAAGTGAAGCTGAGGCATAAATGGTAGTGCACTGGCTTTGAGCAATAAGAACAAAAAGCTCAGGCCCTGAGTTCAAGCCTCGGGACTGGCACATGCACACACACTAAGCAAGAGCTCTAAAAGTCCTGAGTTCAAGTCTCAGTAGCAGCACCAAATAATAGTAATTATAATTAAAATAGTATTGATACTAGCCAGTGCCTGATGACTATAAATACCATCTAAAACACACTTCAATTCACTGAGCAAAAAGGCAGGGCTGAGGTCTCAGGAAGGAGTATGAGTGTGAGCCATCAGCTCATCCCAGAGGGACAATAAGGAATACTGCTAGGGAGCTTTTCCTGGGCATGGCGTTTGGGAAAGGGCAGGTCAGTGTTGGGCCCAACCAGAGAAGGGCACACTCACACACCATTCCGGCAGAAGAGTGCCACTCAGCCTGCACCAGGATGTGAATGTGATCCTCTGCGAGCTATACAGTGGGGATGGGGGGGGGGGCACCAAGCAAGGAGTGACACGTGTTCAGAAAGCTCACACCAGCATTGGTGTCAACAGCCTCCTAACAGGGACAAAAAGTGAGAAATCAGTGAGCCAAGCCAAGAGGCAGTAGAGGTCACTTAGACAGACACACTTGAGAGATGATGAGGAAGGACAGACAATTCAATGAGGTCACCAGGCTAAAGGAAGAGGGTGGAACAGCCCTAATCATGTGGCATTCTCAGAACAGGAGGCTACCCCCAACTAGCAGGGGACAGGCTATCTCAAGCCATTTCAGGAGGCAGGAAGGCTAGGTGGAGGTAGGAAGGAAGGAAAGGATGGTAGTTCAAAGGAAATGGTAATGGTATGATGGAGAAGCAAGCTGAGAGAGAGAAAGAGAGAGAGAGAGAGAGAGAGAGAGAGAGAGAGAGAGAGAGGGAGGGAGGGAGCAAGTACCACTGACACAAGATCTCAAGCAAAATTTGCCATGAAACACAGTGGCGTGCAGAATGCCCAAGCCAGAGGAGGCAAAGCCTTGGAGATAGGAAGGTGCAGGCTCCGATCCACTGTTTAAGGGCCCAGACAACTAAGAAAATACAGCCGTAGGTTATTTGCCTCCTACAATTCTGCAGGGTTACTGTGAGCTGGTGGGAGGCCCCAGGTCTCTCATTAAGCTAGCCACGTCAGCTCCCAGAGCAGCTCCTAGGGCTTTACTGCCTCCGCTTCGCCTCAGAAGAGCTCCCTCCATCTGGTTGTGGCTGTTAAAAATGTGCTTGGCTTTCTTCTTAAAAATAAAACCCCAATCAAGGGATGAAAGGAAGTGCTTGGAGCTAGTCCAGGAAACCACTGTATACAGGTGCAGAGGACTAGAGGAGGTGGCTGGGGAGGGAACAGGGCACAGGGAGCCGAACTCTCCCCAGCAATTGGCTGCCATAAACACCTGCCTTTGTGAGTAGCTGAGTAGCGGGAGCCCAGAGATGTCTTCCTAAGCACAAGCCCAAGGAAGATAGGTAATTGAGGGAATGCAGAAGAAGAGTCCGGGGCAGGGGAGAAGAGGTGTGAAGGGATATGGCAAGAAGCAAACAGCTACTTTTAGCTTAGGTAACATGAAACTGCTATTAAAAGTCTGCTTTGAAATTTAAAAAGCAGCATATGGCCACCACTTCATCATGTGCAAACGACTTTCCTCTGCCAGCTCCGTCCTGAACTATCGAAGGCAGGCAAGGCTGAGCTGTGAGATCTGCAAGGTGGGCCCACCTCCCACAGCCACCCTCCACAGGTGTCAGGGACCCACAGTCCTACGCATGTGCCTCGAGTATTGAAGGACAATAGATATGAATGATGCCAGATGACTTTCTGTGACCTGCCACCCACCCAGGCAGATTGCAGAAAAAGCTTCATGGCCCCTCCGATTGCCTTCATGTGTTGTGGAGTTGTTTGGTGAGAGTCGTTGCCCTGACATGCTTGATGGTGTGCTACCGCTGCGCCTAACTTTGGGCGACAATGCAGACTTGAATAAATGGTCAGCTGTGGAAAAAAAAAAAAAAAGCTTCATGGAGCAGCTTGAAGGTCATGGTCAGAGCTCTGCCTGGACTTGAAGGTCATGGTCAGAGCTCTTCCTGGACTGCCTGTCCACCTGCCCTGCTGCCTCTGGCCTCAAGAATTGGCTTGTTTGCATTAAAAGATAACTGTCTTGAGGTTGCGAATGTGGCTTAGCAGTAGAGTTCTTGCCTAGCATGCAGGAAGCCCTGGGTTTGATTCCTCAGTACCACATAAACAGAAAAGGCTGGAAGTGGTACTGTGGCTCAAGCGGTAGAGTGCTAGCCTTGAGCAAAAGGAGCCAGGGACAGGCCCTGAGTTCAAGCCCCAGGACTGGCAAGAGAGAGAGGGACAAAGAGAGAGAGAGAGAGAGAGAGAGAGAGAGAGAGAGAGAGAGAGAGAGAGGAGACAGGAGACAGGAGACAGGAGACAGGAGACAGGAGAGAGGAGGAGAGAGGAGAGAGGAGAAGAGAGAGATCCTTGAAGTAGGGGCCACCACAGCTGATGGCAGCCAAAATGGAATGAGAAGTTATAGCAGCAAAGATATTGGATGCCTGACAGGAACATGTCCTAAAATCAAGGTCTGGGGGCTCCTTGGGACAGGTGAAGCTTTTCCCGGGGGCATGCCATTCTGCCAGGCCAAGTTTCACGTGGAGGAAGTGGGGAAGGATTAGGGCTCCCCTTCACTTTGCAAATGTTCTCTCAGTAAACAGAACTCTGTGTGGGAACAGTATTACTAGAAACTGCAAATGCAATTTGATTAATGCCATAAAAATGCAACTGAAACCACCAGCCCTCACAGACAGTGGGCTTATGTCTACCCTGCTCTCTACAGGGAGTATTTGCCTCCTGAGTTTGTGTATTGTTCACCCTTTGGCTTTGGCACACACACAAAATCCAAAGCCTATAATAACACAGGTCATTAAACTCAACAACTGCACTTGGACCCTTGTCAAGGGTATGATTCAGGCAGGCGCTCTCTTCAGGACAGCTTCCAAGGTGTTAAGGGGCTCTACCCTCCCCACACAGGGGCCAGGACCAGCCACGCAGTTTTCCGGATTTGAGGTTTCTTGTGGCCACTAGGTGGCAGTAGGGATTTGCACAAAAGGGCGGTTGGAGCTTGGCACAGTTTGAGACTTACTGAAGTGTCTATTTTTTGTGTGTGCATCGCTCTTTTCCATATAAAAACAAATGAGGTTAGGTGTATAAAATGAGATGCACCTGCAAATTTTATATTGGGAGAAGCCCTGCAGGTGCATCCAGGAAGTCTTCTATTTGAAGAGACAGGAGGAAAGGGATCAATTCAGAGGAGCCTCTTACAATTTTCAGGCTGGTTAGTCCTGGACTGCAGGTAGCTATCTCCTATCCCAGCAGTCTAGAAATGTGGAGGTTCATGCCATACACATTCCATGACTGACTCCCCACCTGGCCTTTCTGGGTCATTGTGCCAGGGACCCACATACCTAGAAGTGCCCCGTCTGGCTCAGCCCAACAGAATTGCTTCAAGCATCCAATAAGCCATGCAAAACTGTTGAAGAAAAGCTTGGTGTTGATTACTCACCCCTGCAATCTTAACTACTCAGAAGACTGAGATCTGAAAGACCTTAGTTTGAAGCCAACATGGGCAGAAAGTCTGTGGCACTCTATCTCCAAAATAACCAGCAAAAGGCCAGGCTAGTAAGAGGGGACACAGAAATTGAGACAAAGGGTGAACAAATGCAGCAGTGGTACTCAGTACACTCTATGTTTTAAATGAACCATACAATTTGTGAGTGGGGACGGGAGGGAAAAACCAGGAGAGAGTGAGGGAAGGAGTGACAGTGTCCAAAATGAAATGTCCTCATTATCTGACTTATGTAACTGTAACACCTCTGTACATCACCTAATAACAATGAAAGTTAAGGGGAGAAAAACCAGGCTGAGCCAGGCACTGATGGCTTATGCCTATAATCCTAGCTACTCAGGAGAATGAGATCTGAGGACTGTGGATCGAAGCCATCTCAGGGAGAAAAATCCATAAAGACTCTTATCTCCAATAAACTACTCAGAAAAGGCCGGAAGTGTTGCTGTGGCTCAAGTGATAGGTAGAGTACTAGCCTTAAACAAAAGCAGCCCAGGCCCTGGGGCCCTAAGTTCAATCTCCAGTATCACACAAAAAATAAATAAAAATTAGTACAAAATTAGAAATCAGTAAAAATTAGAACAAAAACAAAGTTGGAGGCATAGTTCAAGCAGCACAGCACTGGCTTAGCAAGCACAAGGTCCTGAATTCAAACCCCAGTATTAAAGAAGAAAAAATAAGTGTATCAAATCACCATATGTGCTTTTAAAAAATGTGTCAGTACATGAGACCAAAGGAGGATATTCTTAAGAGAGGAACACAGAGGTGCAATGCCTATGTCCCTCTGATCATATACAATAACATTTATTGAAATGAACTGCAAGAAATGGAAACAAGAAATTCTTTTTTCTTTTGCTGCTGTTTTTGTTTTCATTTCTTTTGTGTTTCTTCATTTATGTTTTGGGGAGGGAAGATGAGGACATAGAAATGGAGGGACAAAGGGTGAACAAATGCAGCAGGGATACTCATTAGACACTATGTTTGTGGTGGAGATGGGAGAGAAAAACCAGGAAAGAATGAGGGAAAGGGTGACACCGTCCAAAAAGCACTTGTTACCTGACTTATGTAACTGTAACCTTTCTGTATATCACTTTTATAACAATAAAAATAATTTTAAAAACTTAGTGTTTTTTTTTAAGTGTCAGTACTAGTGTTTGACCTCAGGGCCTCTCTCTTGGCATTTTCCTCACAGCTGGTGCTCTGCCACTTGAGCCATATTTCCAGTCCAGAATTTTTTGCCAATCCTGGGGCTTCAACTCAGGGCCTGGGCACCGTCCCTGAGCTTCCTTTGCTCAAGGCTAGCACTCTACCACTTAAACCACAGCTTCACTTCTGGCTTTTTCTGTGTATGTGGTGCTGAGGAATCGAACCCAGGGCTTCATGCATGCAAGGCAATTACTCTACCACTAAGCCACATTCCCAACCCCACTCCAGCATTTTTATGGTTAATTGGACATGGAATCTCACACACATTTCTGCCAGGCTGACTTTGAACCAATATCCTCTAGGCCTCGGCCTCTTGAGTGGCTAGCATTGCAAGCATGAGCTACCTCATTCAGCAGGTATGTTGTTTTTTTTTTATTAATTGAACATAAATTTTTTTACAAGGTGTTGTGCAAAAAGGGTGCAGTTACATAGTAGGGCAGTGTGTACATTTCTTGTGATATCTTACAACCTGTTTTTCCATCCCTTGTCTAGGTCAGGTAGACACATATGCAATATACAATGTATCAAGAACATATACAGTATTCACAGACTTGGTCTCTACTGTCTCTCCGTCTCCCTTTGTTAACAGTCATAGATCAGGGAGATCATGCCCCTTTGTTTTCTGTGTTCTAGGCTTGTCTCACTCAACATTATTTGTTCGAGTTCTGACCATTTCCCTGCGAATAACAATATTTCACCATTCCTAATCGCTATGTAGTATTCCATTGTGTGTAAGTACCATATTTTTTGGATCCATTCGTCTGTGGAGGGGAATCTGGGTTGTTTCCATATTTTGGCTATTGTGAATTGTGCCGCAATAAACATGGAAGTACAAATGTCTTTTTGATATCTTGGGTTTTGCTGTTTAGGATAGATGCCTAGGAGTGGTATGGCTGGGTCATAGGGTAGGTCTATATTGAGCTTTTTGAGAAAGCTCCATACTGTTCTCCACAGTGGTTGTACTAATTTGCACTCCCACCAACAATGGAGAAGGGTTCCTCTTTCCCCACAGCCCCTCCAGCATTTGTTGTTTCCTGAGTTCAGAGTATAGGCCATTCTAACTGGGGTGAGGTGGTATCTCAGGGTTGTTTTTATTTGCATTTCCTTTACTAGCAGGGATGTTGAGCATTTCCTCATGTGTTTCTTTGCCATTTTTATATCTTCTCTTGTGAAGTCTCTCTTTAGCTCTTTTGCCCATTTCCTAATAGGTTTATTGGGCTTGGAGGGGCTTAGTTTTTTGAGTTCTCTGTAGATGACCGATATCAGGCCTTTGTCTGTTGCTGTGCTGGTAAATATCCTTTCCCATATCGTTGGCTGTCTTTCTATTTTGGTGGCTATGACCTTAGCTGTGCAGAAACTTTTTAATTTGTAGTAGTCCCATTTGTCGAGTCTTTCCCCTATTTGTTGTGCCCCTGGGACTCTATTCAGGAAGTTCCTTCCTGTGCCTGTAAGTTCTAGCATCTTTCCTATTCTGTCTTTCAGTAGTTTCAAGGATTCAGGTCTGATATTGAGGTCCTTGATCCATTTTGAGTTGATCTTGGTGCATGGTGATAGGCTTGGGTATACTGTGAGTTTTCTGCATATGGCTGCCCAGTTCTCCCAGCACCAGTAGTTGAAGAGGCTATGTTTACTCCATTTTATGTCTTTAGCTCCTTTGTCAAATATCAGTTGGCTGTAAGAGTGTGGTTTAATTTCTGGGTCTTCAATTCTAATCCATTGGTCTTCCGATCTGTTTTTATACCAATACCATGCTGTTTTTGTTATGATGGCCTTGTAGTAGAGCTTGAAGTCTGGTATTGTGATACCTCCTGCACTATTTTTTTTGCCTAGAATTGCTTTGGCTATTCTAGGATTTTTGCTGTTCCATATGAATTTGTGGATTGGTTTCTCTATTTCAGTGAAGAACGTGGCTGGGATTTTGATAGGCATTGCATTGAATTTGTATAACAGTTTGGGCAATATGGCCATTTTCACTATATTGATTCTGCCTACCCATGAGCATGGGAGGTCTTTCCATCTCCTTGTGTCTTCTTTGATTTCCCTTATTAGATTTTTGTAGTTTTCATTGAATAGGTCCGTCACGTCCTTGGTTAAGTTGATCCCTAGGTACTTTATTCTTTTTTTGGCTACTGTAAATGGAATTGTTTCCATAATTTCCTTTTCTGTTTGTCTATTGCTGGTGTACAGAAAAGCTGCTGACTTTTGTGGATTGATTTTGTATCCTGCTACTTTGCCAAATTGGAGCAGGTATGTTTTAAAAGTGGTCTAATTTGGGGCTGGGAATGTGGCTTCATGGTAGAGTGCTTGCCTAACATGCATGAAGTCCTGGGTTTGATTTCTCATTAGCACATAAACAGAAAAATCCAGAAGTAGGGCCGTGGCTCAAGAGGTAGAGTGCTAGCCTTGAGCACAGAGAGGCTGAAGGACATAGCTCAGGCCCCGAGTTCAAGCCCCAAGACTGGCACACAAAAAATTTATAAAGAAATCAGAGGGCTGGGAATGTGGGTCCATGGTAGAGTGCTTGCCTTGCATGCAAGAAGCCCTGGGTTCGATTCCTCAGAACCACAGAAACAGAAAAAGCCAGAAGTGGTGCTGTCGCTCAGGTGGTAGAATGCTTAGCCTTGAGCAAATAGAAGCTTAGGGACAGTGCCCAGACCCTGAGTGCCCACAACTGGCAAAAAGAAAGAAAGAACGGAAGAACAAAAGGAAGGAAGGAAGGAAGGAAGGAAGGAAGGAAGGAAGGAAGGAAGGAAGGAAGGAAGGAAGGAAGGAAAAAGTAATCCGATAACTGGATTTAGGTAGCAGCCAGTAACAGTGGTATTATCTGCAGCTAAAGAAAATGTTTGAAGCTGGACGTTGGTAGTTCATACCTGTAATCCTAGCTACTAAGGAGGCTGACACCTGATTACCACAGTTCAAGGCCAGCCTAGGCAAGAAAGTCTGAGAGACTCTTATCTCCAATTAACCACCGTAAATCCAAAAGTGGAGCTGTGGCTAAAGTGGTAGAGTACTAGCCTTGAGCAAAAAGCTCAGGGATGGTACCCAGGACCTGAGTTCAACCCTCAGGACCAGTTAAAAAAAAACAACAAAAAAGATGACAAAGAAGAAAACGTTCAGAAGGCATTTCTGTCCTTTTGTAGCATTTGCCAAATACTGTTCTGACCTATAGGATGTTAATAAGTAGTTTGTTCTTAATTTTGTGTGTGTGCACTGATACTGGGGCTTGAACTCAGGGCCTTGTGCTCTAGCTTGGCTTTTCTGCTCACAGTTAATGCTGTACCTTGAGCCATGCCTTCAGTCCAGCATTTTTCTGGTTAACTGAACATGGAATCTCACAGGCATTTCTGCCAAGGCTGGCTTTGAGCCAAGGTCCTCTAGGCCTTAACCTCCTGGGTAGCTAGAATTATAGATGTGAGTTACCAGTGCCTGGCTTGTTTTTTGTTTTGTTTTGTTTTGTTTTGGTGTTGTTATTTGTTTGCGTCAGTCCTGGGGCTTGGACTCAGGGCCTGGGCACTGTCCCTGAGCTTCTTTTGCTCAAGGCTAGCACTCTACTCCTTGAGCCACAGCACCAGCTCTGGCTTTTTCTGTGTATGTGGTACTGAGGAATCGAACCCCGGGCTTCAGGCATGCATGCTAAACAACACTCTACCACTAAGCCACATTCTCTGCCTTTGTTTTGAATTTTTTAACTTGAAAAAAAAGTGTATTTTGTTCAAATAAGCTCAGAGAATACTGAGTTAAACACATCCCACTGAAAAGATTGAAGCTCCAGCAGGTAAAACTCACAGGCAGTGTCCTGCGAGCACTGGTCATATAAAGGAATCCCTCCTCCCTGAAGAGCCTCAACATTCCAGAGAGCTTGTGGTTCATACAGTTTTTTAGGATCGCTACAGTTAAATGGAACATTCATTTGGCTGGGGGTCATCTTGGGACACCAGTGACTTCCTGGGGACCCTACTGAAGAGTTTCATGAGACTTTTTCTTTGCAGTGGTAGGGATCAAATCCAGGGCCTCACTCACACATGTGAAACTGTAGTTCTACCATTGAGCTACACACACCCTCACTCCCACCTCAGCCCTAGAGTTTGATATTGTAGCAACAAGGTAAAGACATAGTAAAGAGGAAGAAAAGTTTCTGAAACTTTCTCCTGAGATGGATAGGAAATGTGCAGACTGAAAATTGAAATGACCTAGCTACACCTTGGGCCTAAAAAGTCATGGCTGAATGTTGCTTGGAAATGGGTTTGTGAAACACCATTTGCAAATGGAATGTTGCGAACAAGTAAGGATAAGGTCCACCAGAAGCAATGCGATTTAAAAAACAAAACTTAGCTCGGTGCTGGTGGCACAAGTCTGTAATCCTGGCTACATAGGAAAGTTCATGAGATACTGACTGACCAGTAAAAAGCCAGAAGTAGAGCTGTGGCTTAAGTGGTGAAATGCAAGTTAATCAAGGGTGCAAGGCCCTGACTTCAAGTCCCCTGATCTATATGCCTTCATTTTTGTACCTCATCATAAGCCCAAGGGTAGCAGCCCAACAGGGCAGAGGCCTTGAGACCTAAGAGATGGCTTATTGCCTCCTTCTTTTACAGATGAGTACATGGAAGGAAGCACCAAAAATTCACGTGATCTTCCTTTAAGAGAGCTGATGTTCCCACACATAGTGTGAACTATTTTTACCCTAGTATTGTTAATGAATGTCAACATTTCCTTTAATTCCAAAAGGCTGAGAATGCTGAGTATTTTAAAGGAGATGGGAAGAAAAAGACGCTACTGGAAAGCAAATTTAAAATAAATGTAGGGGCTGGGAATATGGCCTAGTGGTATAAAGTGCTTGCCTCGTATACATGAAGCCCTGGGTTCGAATCCTCAGCACCACATATATAGAAAATGGCCAGACGTGGCGCTGTGGCTCAAGTGGCAGAGTGCTCGCCTTGAGCAAAAAGAAGCCAGGGACAGTGCTCAGGCCCTGAGTCCAAGAGCCAGGACTGGCAAAAAACAAAACAAACAGAAATAATAAAATAAATGTAAAAGCCAGTAAAGTAAAACAAAACAACAACAACAAAAAAAAAAAACCCAACCCTGCTATTAGCCATTTTGTGGGTGGGGGAGGACATGAGGTAAGCGAGCTGAGTGCACAGTGGACGTGTTCCAGTCTCTAAACACATGCCATGGCTCTGACATGCACTGCTGAGCTTCCCTCCACAGGGACTTTCAATGTCCCCAAAGACCTATGTGATATAGAAGCTTGGCCCCTGCTATCCAAAGGGGATGGAAAATTTAGCAGGTGAGCCAAGGGAGTATTTGCTAGGAGGAGATATTCTGGCCCCTGGAGAGTCTCTCTCTCTCTCTCTCTCTCTCTCTCTCTCTCTCTCTCTCTCTCTCTCTGCTTCAGTCATGAGATAAGCAGCTCATACAGCCACAGGGTCTTGCTGTGATGTATTGTGCTGCCACAAGCCAAGGAACCATGCACGGGACACTCTGGAACCACAAGCCTTTTAAAACTTATTATCTAAGGTATTTTGTCACAGCAGTAGAAAGCTGAAACACAGTTCCATCTGACTGCTAGCCTCTGAGCATCCCCGAGTGGCTGTCCTACCTAGGAGTACAAGCATGCCACTGGGAACCTCTGGAACAGGTACCAGAGGCAGTTGGCGTGAAGACTGCCAACTAGATGACATTGCACACATTTGACCATAACAGCTTGGGCCTAGGATGGGGCCCTGCCCTAAAGAAGCCACTCACACCTTGGAGTCTGCTCCACATGGCCCAGGCCCCTGTGATGATGGAACCTAAGGAGGCTCCTTTCCATGCTCACACACCTGCCATTGTGTAATTCTCTTCTTTCAAATGTAGGTGGGACCTTGACCTGCTTCTGACCAATAGAATACTGCCAGCCAGTGTGATAGACAAAAGTTGCTTCTATGTGAAAAGCTGCCTATGAAGCCCATGTAGCAGAGATCCGTGGGAGGCACAGGGCAGCCTACTCAGTGGCTAAAAAAACCCCTAAACTCCAAGGTGACAGCAAGCCCTGTGAGAACTCAAGTGGACGACCCGGTGAAGGCATGCCAGGAGCTCGGACCCACAGTCTCTGAGAAATAGCAAGCAGACTAATCCTACCAAACAGGTGTCCAACGTCAGGGATGAGCTGGAGCTACAGACACAGAATCAGGTGACAGTGGCTACACAGAAGCACACATAGGAAGAGCAGTGAATCCCAGACACAACTGCCGGCAGAAGGGGACCCAAGGCATCTGGCCTCAAGAGGACCCACAAAAGCTATGCAACATAGTGGACAGCAATCCCTTGCTATGTGGAGCTGGCTCTCCACATACAATCTCCCCAATACTGGCATCTTTCCCCCCAAACCCTCATCTCTGTGGTCTCTGTGCCTGATGCAGGGCCATCCACCTTCTGTCCCTGGCAGCAGGAGTCCGGCGGTCACTGTGGAGCCCTCCTTCACCACCACCACCTCCTGTGGCCTGATGTTTATTGCTATAATAAAATATTGAAGGCTGGATGGTTTGTAAATAGAAGTTTACTTGGGCTCACGGCTCTGGAGGCGCATGGCATCAGAGGTTTCATGGCAGAAAGGGAAGGGTAAGCAGATATGTATAGAAGAGAAAATGCAAGGGATAGATTTATTTTACAACAGTGTGCTCCCATGGCAGCCAATCCAACCCTGCAAAACAAAGAACTCAGTCACAAGACAAAGGCATCAGCCCTCTTAAAGACCTAGTCACTTCCTTTTGTTTGCTTTTTGCATTCCTGGTACTTGAACTCTGGGCCTGAGCGATGTTCCTAAGCTCCTTTTGCTCAAGGCTAGCACTCTACCAATTGAGCTACAATGCTGCTTCTGGCTTTTTCTGACTAATTGGTGATAAGAGTCTCACACTTTCCTTCCCAGGCTCAGATCTCAGCTTCCTGAGTAGCTAGGATTACAGGTATGAAGCCACCAGCACCCAACTTGTTTTTTATGCCAATCCTAGGGTTTGAACTCAGGGCCTAGATAATGTCCCTGAGCTTTTGTGCTCAAAACTAGTGTTCAACCACTTGAACCACGGCTCTAATTCTGTGTTTTTGGTTGTATGTGTGTAGTGTTGGCAGTTAATTGAAGATAAATTATCTCACTGACTTTCCTGCCCATGCTTGCTTTGAACCGAGATACTCAGATCTTGACCTCCTGAGTAGCTAGTATTACAGTGTAAGCCACTAGCTAAAAGCATTTTTTTGGGGGGTGGGGGGAGGTCAGTCATAGGGCTTGAACTCTGGGCCTGGGCACTGTTCCTGAGCTCTTCAGCTCAAGGCCAGCACTCTACCACTTGAGCCATAGTGCTACTTCCAGTTTTCTAGTGGTTAATTGAAGGTAAGAATCTCATGGACTTTCCTGCCAGGGCTGGCTTTGAACCTCAATCCTCAGATCTCAGCCTCCTGAGTAGCCAGGAGTACAACAGGTATGAGCCACCGGTGTCTGGCTAAAAGCATTTCTTATACTGAAACATCATAGACGTTATACCATTCATCATGCATATGTGCTAAACAGGTACAATAGCAGTGTCTGATATTGCCCAGTGCTGCAACTGTCCATTCTGTTGGGATTACTAGAATTCTTGCCTGGCAGAAAATGCTCTTCCTAGGTAGCAAAGAACTGTTCCTGCCACTCCACAGGCCCTCATGGATCAGCACTGCCTCTGAAAGCCACTAGAGGTCATTTTTCTGCCTCTTTCTGTGTGCTCCAAGTGCTCACAGACACTGATTTGTGTCCAGAAGCCACATCTACTAGGTGGCTACACTAGGGAAGTGCCTCATGGGTGTGTGGGGCTGTCCAGGATGCTTGTGGATCCTCCTTACCCAAGAGGACCAACAACCCAGCAAGTTCTGGGTTGGCCAGTGGTTAGGCAGCTAGTAATAATGTAGTAGGCTTTGTAGGAACTTCAAGGCATGACCCTCATATTTCAGCCTCCTCAGTAGCTAGGATTATAGGTATAAGCCATAAGCACTTGGCAGTAGTACCTTGCTACTTGTTTTGTCAGTCATGGGGCTTGAACTCAGGGCCTGAGCTCTTTTGCTCAAGGCTAGAGATCTACCAGTTTGAGCCACAGCTCCACTTCCCATTTTTGAGAAGCTAATTGTAGATAACAATCTCACAGCAACTCTTCTGCTCAGGCTGGCTTTGAATCAGGACCCTAAGGTCTCGGCCTCCTGAGTAGCTAGGATAACAGATGTGAGCAACCAGTGCCCAGCCAGAGCCATTTTTAATCTGCCTGCAGATTTCAGGGCTGAGATGGAGGATGGGCAGCTGCTTCACTTCATGGGCAGAAAACTACCATCAGGACCAGTCTAGAAGTGGAAGACAGGCTTCCTGGAGGAAATGTCACTTATTTTCAAGAGTAAAAATGGCAAGTGAGAGAAAGGAGGAAAAGGAAAGCTTGTTCAAGATGGAGAAATGATTTGAGTAAGCATCAAACACATCAAAGCAGCCAGCCATGCATGGGAAGCTGTAGTGGTTCCACTGACCTGGGGATCAATGGGGAGGCCATGTGGTGGCCAAAGCCTGGAGGCTGCCTGGGAGGGGTTCCATCCTGTGTTAGCACCTACTCAGAAAACCCATGGACTGATCACACTGCCCACACTAAGAGCAGAGCTGCATCCCAAAGGAAGGGCCAGGGCCTCGGGGAAAGATTTGTACTCTAAGGACAGCTTGAGGATAACACACATACATACAACACACACACGTATATACATGTGTGTATACATACATATATATGTATGTCTATAGTATATGTATATGTGTGCACATAATTTTTTTAATAAAAAAGTTCCCATTATGTTGCCCAGGCTAATTTCAAACTTCTGGGCTTAAACTGTTCTCTTCCTTCAGCCTCTTTTAAGTCACTTGGGCTACAGGGAATGCACTTCTCCACCTGGCTAGAACCCAGATTTCCTCCCCTCCCCATCCCCCCAGTACATGGACTGAACTCAAGGTCTCATGCCTGAGCTTACTTGCTCTGCTAGTGTTCTCCCACTTGAGTTATGCCTCAAGCTCAGCATTCTGATGATTATTTTTGGAAATGGAGTCTTGCCCACTTTTCTGTTCTGGTTAGGTTTGAACCACAGTCCTCCAGATCTGTCTTCTGAGTAGCTAGGATTACAGCTAGCCATAGGTGCCTGGCTTGAAATACTGATCTTGAAAAGAATGGCTTCAAGTCTTAACAGCAATGCCCTGTGCCCTTTGATGAACTCTGAAATCTATCTAAGTACCATTTCCTCAATCTTTTCTCTGAAATGGGGATATGACATGTTTCTTTTTGGAATCTATGGGAAGATTAAAGATGCATGTATAAACATATGATTGCTGCTGTATGTCCATGAGTAGCATTTTCAGAGGAACATGAAGCAGGAGAACCTGAGCTCATATGCTTGTGTAACTGAACTAGTTGAAGGCAAGTGTTGAATTGGACATTGGCCAAGAAGACACAGAGAGGAGGGCTGGGAATATGGCCTAGTGGCAAGAGTGCTCGCCTAGTATACATGAAGCCCTGGGTTCGATTCCTCAGCACCACATATATAGAAAAAAGCCTGAAGTGGAGCTGTGGCTCAAGAGGTAGAGTGCTAGCCTTGAGCAAAAAGAAGCCAGGGACAGTGCTCAAGCCCTGAGTCCACGCCCCAGGACTGGCAACAAAAACAAAACAAATAAAAATAAAAAAAAGACACAGAGAGGAATCTAGAGATTAGAAATGTTGAAGACGTTAGTGGCAAGATCAGAAAGATGCAAGGCACGAAACCAGTGGTTCACGACTATAATCCTAGCTGCTCAGGAGGCTGAGATCTGAAGCTCATGGTTTGAAGCCAGCCCAGGAAGAAGAATCTGAGAAATATCTCTAGTTCACCACCAAAAATCCAGAAGTGGAGGAGGAAGTGTGGTGTAAGTGGTAGAGTTCCAGTCTTGAGCAAAAAAGCCAGGGGGCATTGAGTCTTTGAATTCAAGCCTCAGTAATGTTGAGAGGAGAGGGAAGAAAGAAAAAACAGGGATATCTTTTCCAAAGGGAAGAGGAAGTTAAAATTGCTATTTAATGTATTTCCTAATTCAAAGGAGTCCCTGAAATTAAGTGTTGTCTGGTCCTGTAGAACATCTGAGAAAACAATGGGCAATTTGCTTCCTCTGCTACGAATAAAGAAGCTGAAATCTTGATGGTGCATTTGGTTGTTGTTGTTTTATTTATTTAAATTTATTTTTTTAAAAAGCCTATGATTCTTTGGGAAGTGATACAAGATTGGTAGCCAGGACCAGGCAGTAATTCCCACAATTTCTGTAACAACCATAAATCCAAAAGGCTCCAGCTTGGCCCACCCCCATTCGCTTTTGGCACCTACACATGAAATGCTCACATCCAAAAACCGGAGGGAAATGTGCTAAAGTGGAGGCTTTTTCTTTTTATCACAGCCCCCTTTCCCAAGGCAGTTAGAAAACTGCCAAACTGAGAGAATTAATGTTCTCACGAGTGCATTTCTTCTTCTAAGCAACTTCATGACTCTCAGACATTAGGAGGTAAGGGGACAAATGCTTATGATTCCCCACGTCTCACTGTACATTATAATTACCAAGCATTCCTGTGAGAGGTAGCAGAAGGTCTGACACAGGCTCTCGCTTCATGATTTTAGGATACAGTTGCAAGTCATCACACTTTTCAGAAGAATTTGTGTGACACTGAGAGAAGAAAAAGAGGAGGCTGGCTCGACCTCTACACAGTGAGGCTGCTCAGGAAGATGGCTTGATGGCTGGAGGAAGGCCTGGCCAGCAGGGGAGAACTTCACCCCGGGCCCTGATAGACACTGATTTTAAAAAACAGCATGGGCCGACACCAGTGGCTCACATCTGTAGTCCTAGCTACTGAGGAGGCTGAGATCTGAGGATCACGGTTCAAAACCAGCCCGGACAGGAAAAGGCCGTGAGACTCTTATCTCCAATTAACCACCTAAAAAATCCTGGAAGTGGAACTGTGGCTCAAAGTGGTAGAGGCTAGCCTTGAGCAAAACAGCTCAGAGACAGCACCTAGGCCCTGAGTTCAAGCCCCATGACCGACAAAAAAAGAAAGGAAAGAAAGAAAAACACAGCATGGTCCTTGCGCATCCTATTCAACAATCAAGATGTTGAGGAGAAAAAGAGCCAGTACACATTGAAAATGGCCAATATTTAGGTATAAAGAAAGCAATTTGCATTTTTCATATGTAAAGAAGAGTTATAAACATGGTGTTAGTCCATATGGCCCCAATTCAAGTTCATTGGTCCAGCTTTGCTTCAGGTTCACAGGGCATTGCAAGAAGCTATCAAAAGCTCCAGGATTCTTCAGCATCATCAAGGTTGAATGGACTTTTCTGAGTGCTATTGATAAACTGGATAGAGTAATAGGAGGATCTTACCTCATACCCACTTCCAAAATCTAATTTTTTAAAAAGACACTTTTATTGCAAAGCAAAAGAGGAAGGGTAACATTTTAAAAACTAGTGGAAAAGCTAGGCATGGGGGCGCATGCCTAGTTAATAGGCTGAGATCTGGAGGACCACTGTTTGAAGCTAGGACAAACAAAGAAGTCCTCGAGACTCTACCTCTAAAATAACCAGCAAAAGCCAGGTTAGAGGCATGGCTCAAGTAGCAGAGCACCAGCCAAGCAAAAAAAAAATGAATCCTAGGGGAAAAAAGATACTCAGACAAGACCTTTTCTCCTCGATCACTGGTACACCCAGTTAAGCTGTAGGGAGGACCAAAGAGGGGAGGGAATGTGGAGACTCCAAAGCTCCAAAAGAAGCTGACTTATGTCTTCTGCTAGTCACCAATTCACAAGTGTTTGTCCCCATTTAAAGAAGTACAGGTGAGTAAGGTTTGGGAAAGCAGAACACACAGGTAGAGCCAGCTAGTGTCTTCTGCTCGCCAGCCCAGTCCTGCGTCCTTAGCAACCATGGGCTCCATCTGCCACCCTGGCCCTGCCCTCACAGCAAGCAACACCTTTCTTTAAAGCTCTTCTTGTTCTTGCTGCTCTTCTTGCCATTCTTGTCTTTGTTTTCTGACATCTTCTTTGCTCTGATTTCTCTCATCAAGTCAAAGAAAACCTAGAAGTGGGGAAAAGGGCAAAAAGAACAGGGAAATGTCATTTAGTAATGAAATGAATCAGCTCAGTACAGCCAGATATAGAGCTTTATTTTTATGGCATGAAACCCCATGCTTATTTTTTATAAACCATGTGCATCAAAAGTAAAGAATCTAGAGAAAACGGGAATAATCTGCCTTAAAATGGTATTTGAACCCTACAGAATGAACATCTCAGCTATACCTCACAATGGTCCAGCCAAGGACACATAAGCTTAAGGACACTACTACTCCCAAAATGGAAAGATCTTTTCTAATAATAAACACAAGGGTAAGATTTGCTTCTGCAGAACATATCCTACAACTGTGTATGAAACTTACAAATACTGAGTGACAGCAGGCTGGACACTAGTAGCATTTCTAACCAGCAGGAAAAGGAGAGAGAAGGGAAGTAGGGGCTAAGTAGGTGATTTGTAATTGACCACCTCCCACTTGATCGATCCTTGTATGATCCTTACACCTACTGAAGTCATTATTCTGACAGCTCTCCCGGCCAGCGCATGCTGCCATGATGGTGGACCAGGGAAGGTAGCAGGGAGGAGAACAAGAGGTGCCTGCACTATGGATTAGAAAACAAAAGGAACAAGATGTCTTGCCACCGCTAGAACTTATAGGCACAGGAAGGAACTTCCTGAATATAGTCCCAGGGGCACAACAAATAGGGGAAAGACTAGACAAATGGGACTACTACAAATTAAAAAGTTTCTGCACAGCTAAGGACATAGCCACCAAAACAGAAAGACAGCCAACCATATGGGAAAGGATCTTTACCAGCACAGCAACAGACAAAGGCCTAATATCTGTCATCTACAACCCCTCCAAGCCCAATAAACCAATTAGGAAATGAGCAAAGGAGCTAAAGAGAGACTTCACAAGAGAAGATATAAAAATGGCAAAGAAACACATGAGGAAATGCTCAACATCCCTGCTAGTAAAGGAAATGCAAATAAAAACAACCCTGAGATACCACCTCACCCCAGTTAGAATGGCCTATACTCTGAACTCAGGAAACAACAAATGCTGGAGGGGCTGTGGGGAAAGAGGAACCCTTCTCCATTGTTGGTGGGAGTGCAAATTAGTACAACCACTGTGGAGAACAGTATGGAGGTTTCTCAAAAAGCTCAATATAGACCTACCCTATGACCCAGCCATACCACTCCTAGGCATCTATCCTAAACAGCAAGTCCCAAGATATCAAAAAGACATTTGTACTTCCATGTTTATCGCGGCACAATTCACAATAGCCAAAATATGGAAACAACCCAGATTCCCCTCCACAGATGAATGGATCCAAAAAATATGGTACCTATACCCAATGGAATACTACATAGCAATTAGGAATGGTGAAATATTGTTATTCGCAGGGAAATGGTCAGAACTCGAACAAATAATGTTGAGTGAGACAAGCCTAGAACACAGAAAACAAAGGGGCATGATCTCCCTGATCTATGACTGTTAACAAAGGGAGACAGAGAGACAGTAGAGACCAGGTCTGTGAAACCAAAAACTGCTTGTCAAATGGTATTTCCCACAGGATTGGGGCAGCGACCCAACAGTATGTAACTAAAACCAAACAACTACTCAACATATAAAGGTCAAAAATCGACCTCTCAGTGGAATACAATAGCTCAAAAGCTATGTATGTACGTTCATATAAGACTACCGTCGACATATTGTCTAATATCGACATTATATTTAAAGCCCTAGGCAAATTTTCTTGGGCTTGGCCACGTGGCTACTGTATATGTTCTTGATACATTGTATATTGTATATGTCTACCTGACCTAGAGAAGGGAAAGAAAAACAGGGCGTAAGATATCACAAGAAATGTACACACTGCCCTACTATGTAACTGTACCCTTTTTGCACAACACCTTGTCAAAAAAAATTGTGTTCAATTAATAAATAAATTAAATTAAAAAAAAAAAAGATGTCTTGCCACAGTGGCTCTCTTCACGCACGCCCACGCCCGGATGCTCAGGTCCTTGCAGTGCTGAGAGAAACTTGATCAGGAACTGATGAGACTGCCCTGTAAGTATCATGGTATCGCACAAATAGGCATTATGGCTCATCACAGTAGTTTGGGTTTTGCGCTCTGCTACCAGCCACTGTGCCAAAGGACTGCTTAAACCAAGGTAGACAAAACAAGCACTGGTGATTTCCCAGACACTGAAAACATGGCAAGGGGTGAGGATTTCATCTCTGGACAGCTGTATAAACCACCAAAGCCTAATTTTTATTTTCTTCTTGGTGAAAAGCAGGATCACTTTTCTGGAGCCAAACTCCACACCCACTCCCAGGCTCAGAGCAGGGAGCCCCACACTGGCTCAGCTGTCCTCCGAACCCTGCTACCAGCTACTCGGGGAAGCACAGGGCACACAAGCCCCCATGAACAGTTCAGTGAAGAGCCCAGTGTTACACCCGCTTTTTTTTCATTCTGACAGCAAAAGGCAGGAGGAGGGGCATGGTCTGGGTCCAACTTAACATGATGACTGATCTTATCAAAAGTCTTTCTTGGTTAAACTGCTTACAAGTGAACACAATGCTACCAGCCTTAAGTTTCTGCGCGTTCCTGTTTGGCAGGTCAGGCTGGGGCAGTGAAGCAGGAGGTGGCAACTATGGCTCCTACACATACCCCTTACTCTGGAAAAAGAGATCCTGTCTCTCAAAAAGCACACATTAGCAGGTTCATGCTAAGAGAATCTTCCTGAAATTTAAAGCATGAAGGCCAAGTCTGGACTTCCTGTTTCCTCCAGCTAGACAAAGAAGGCAAAGGAAGAGATTCTGACTCCCACAGGCAGCAGCCTAAGCACAAAATAACAAATACAAAGAAAAAACAGCTGCTGGCCACAAAGTTCACACAGCATCCCATGAAGACGCCCAAGGTCAGCACATCCCACCACTGATGTCAGCTGGGAAGAACAGGAGCGAGAAGGAAGAGGGCCTCTGGGGGATTCCCATGCTGCTGGTGACAGCACAGCACAGACCAGGCCTCTGCCTGCTACAGCGGTGTGCAGATTTCATGAGCCCAAGTCAGGAAGGAATAGCTGACCCAGGTGAGGACAGAAGGGAGCTTGACTACCAGGGCACTTACTTGAGCTAGAGGACACCAATTTGAACTCCGACTTAAAAGAAAAAGCAGGGCTGGGCTGTATGTAATCCCAGGCCTGTAATCCCAGCATTCTGGAGACTGAATCAAAAGATCACAAGTTTAAGGCCAGACTGGACAAGCAACAGAGAGCCTGACAAGAGCAATTCCTAGTAACAGATTTTCAAACTGTCACCCTACGTTCTGAGTGAGGTCACTCTTTCATTAGCTTCAGAGCTGGACACCTATGGTTCACACCTAGAATCCTAGCTACTCAGATTGAGACCTGAGGACTGTGGTTCAAAGCCAATCTGAACAGAAAAAGTCTATAAGACTCTTATCTCCAATTAAACACAAAAAACAGCTGGAAGTGGAGCTGTGGTAGAGCACCAGCCTTAAGCAAAGAAAGGAACCAGCACAAAAGAAAAAGGAAATCTATCCAGAAGTGCGCTGGGGTTGGGATAAAAGTGGGGAAAGCGATCCCATGGAGTTGTTCCTGACCCTGTTTAGAGACTAAACCTGAAGGCAGAACACTTCACTGCCAGTGGGCAGTAAAAGGGCAGAACAAGCTTTCTCTGGTCATATAAACCAATATTTACCAAAATGATAAAACAAACCTTACTGAAAAGACAACAAGAGCAAGACTAAATGTGTTGCTGGAGTAAGGGAGGGAGGCAGGGAGGGAGGGGGGAGGAAAAAAGGAAGAGAAAAGAAGGAAAAAAGGAAGGGAGAGAAGCTGACATTTCCCCCACCTTCTAAGGTCCTTCTAGCGGTCCTCACAAATCACCAACCTGAAGGAGTCCTTACCTAGTACTTGCAAATAGGTCCTCAAAACCAAACAACCGAAACTAGGATGTGTTGTGCCCACAGCTGATGTCTTTGAAACACCTGCAGAGTGAGGAGCAGCCTACCTTGTCCACATTGGCACGTGTTTTAGCTGACGTCTCCACGTACTGCACGCCCCACTCTTCTGCCTTGCCTCTGGCCTCCTCGATGGGCACCTGCCTCCGCTCCTCCAAGTCAGACTTGTTTCCCACGACCAGCAGAGGGATCTTATCTTCTTCAGCCTTGACCCGGAGGATCTGCTCCCTACAGTTACATAAAAAATGCAGCCACTGAGGGTTGGTAATGTGGCTTGGCGGTACAGTGCTTGCCTAACATTCATGAAGCCCTGGGTTCAATTCCTCAGCACCACATAAACAGAAAAGGTTGTGGAACTAGGAATGTGGCTTAGTGGTAAAGTGCTTGCCTAGCATGCATGAGGCCCTGGGTTTCATTCCTTGGTACCACATATATAAATATTAATTTTTAAAAAAAGAAAGAAAAAGAAAAAGAAAAAGTTGGAAGTGGCGCTGTGGCTCAAGTGGTAGAGTGCTAGGCTTGAGCAAAAAGGAAGCCAGGGACAATGCTCAGGCCGAGTCCAAGCCCCAGGACTGGCAAAAAAAAAAAAAGAATGCAGCCACTGAGAAGACTTAAGAAAAACCCAGTTCCAGCCATCCATCAAAAATAAAAGCTTTCCTGAGACCAAGCCAGCCCTATTGAGGCCTCTCTCAAGACTGCCATCAGCCAAGAAAGGTAAGCTCACTAAATCAGGTCCCTTGCTGGCTGATGTGAGAATCACCTGGTTGCTCTCTGCACAACAAATTCCAACATGGGAGAAGGAAAGATACCCTTTGAATTCTGGGATAAGAGTAAACTAAAAGAAGTAGCTGGAGCCTGGTGCAGGTGGCTCACACTTTAAGCCTAGCTTACAGAAGGCTGAAATCTGAGAATCACAGTGCAAAGCCAGCTGGGAAAGAAAAGTATGTACAGAGAAAAGATATAGAGTCACGGTGAGAGGTAGAACAGGGCTGGGAAGGTGGCTTAGAGTTAGAGAACTTGCCTAGCATGCATGAAGCCCTGGGTTCAATTCCTCAGTACCACATAAACAGAAAAAGTCAGAAGTGTCCCTGTGGCTCAAGTGGTAGAGTGCTAGCCTTGAGTAAAAGAAGCTCAGGAACAGTCCCCAATCTGGAGTTCAAGCCCCAGCACTGGCACACACACACAAAAAGACATAGAACACCAGCCTTCAGCAGAAAAAGCTAAAGGATAACACCTAGATTCTGAGTTCAAATCCTAGTACCAGAACACACACAAAAGTAGCTATTTAATGCCCCTGAAACCCAAACAGAATAAGAAAACAGAAGGTAGTGTGTTCTGCTTTACCCTAAGGAAGGGCATTGAAAGATAACTGAGAGGCTGGGAATATGGCCTAGTGGTTAAGTGCTCGCCTCATATACATGAAGCCCTGGGTTCGATTCCTCAGTGCCACATATACAGAAAACAGCCAGAAGTGGCACTGTGGCTCAAGTGGCAGAGTGCTAGCCTTGAGCAAAAAGAAGCCAGGGACAGTGCTCAGGCCCTGAGTTTAAGGCCCAGGACTGGCAGGGAAAAAAAAAAGAAAGAAAGAAAGAATTCTTTCTGCATAGGTGCAAACATAGTTGTGTGCCCATGGGCTATGTCCAAATACTGAACCTCTAGGCATGCCTGAGAATCTGAAATTAATGAGTAAGACTTCTCTTAATGAATCTCAGTCTCCTAATGGGTCACCAGGACACACACAGTGCCATTCAAACTCTTTCTCTGGAGATTTGAAACCATGAAGCAGTGTGACTGAGGCCCTACCCGATTACCTTCCACGCTCTGTTGGATTACCTAACTTTAGTGATCCCATCTTTCAAATCATGGAGGTTATTTAGCATCTTCATTTCACCTTTGGTTGATCACCTTACTTTCTGACAAGAGCTTGCTAAAGAATGGAAAAAATTACTGGTTTCCATTTTGCTTTTTATTCTCTAGTTTAGTTCTTAAAACAATGTCATCTGGGGATTAATGATTTGGATTGAAATGTCCCCCAACAATCCATGAAAAGAAGGCTGGTCTGTGGCACTATGGGGAAGTAGGGGCTGAAACCTTTAGGTGTGGTCTAGTAGGAGGAATTTAGGTCCCTGCTTGGGGGGGTGGGGGTGGGCGGGAGAGTGCCTTTGAAAGGATACTGAGACTCTGGTTTCCTTCTGCCCTTACTCTTTGCTTCCCAGCTGTCAGGAGGGGAACAGATTCCCCCATGACACACATTGCCATGATATACTGCCTTATCACAAGCCTAAAATGTGATTACTAGCCAGGCGCCCATCGTGGCTCATGTCTGTAATCCTAGCAACTCAGGAGGCTGAGATCTGAGGATCTAGGTTCAAAGCCAGCCCGGGCAGGAAAGTCCCTGAGACTCTTATCTCCAATTAACCACAGAAAACCAGAAGTGGCACTGTGGCTTAAGTGGTAGAGTGCTAGCCTTGAGCTGAAGAGCTCAGGGACAGTGCCCAGGCCCTAACTTCAAGCCCCACAACCAATAAATAAACAAACAAATAAATAAATAAAACCCAAAACAAAGAAAAACAAACAAAAACCCTGTGATTACTAGTGACTACAGTCTGCAACTTTTGAAATGATGGACCAAAATAAACCCTGCCTTCCTTTTAGTTGATTATCACAGGTATTTTGTTCTAGCAATGGAACACTAACTAACATATGTTTATAAGACAGTGGATGAAAAACGATCATTCTATAAGAGAAATGGAAATCATATGTAGTAGAGAACATTGTAGAAGGAAAATTATGCACAAAAGGCTCACAAATTTAACAAAATGAGGAGAGTGAAGTGGGGTCATGGGAAGTGAGGAAGACGAATGAGGAGAAAGAAGGGAGAATGCAGTCAAGAATTCAATGTATACCCTACAAAATAAAGCAAGGGAAAGGAGTGGGTTGGGAGGGGTCAGTAAGAATGCTGAAAGGGTGACACTGATCAAGGTGCACTGTACTCATAAACTGCTTTATTAAATGGAAACTTCTTTGTATAACTACTTAAAGATAATAACTTTTGGGGGGGAAGAGGGGTGTTGTCATGGGCCTTGAACTCAGGGCCTGGTTACTGTCCCTGAACATTTTTTTGCTCAAGGCTAGCACTCTATTACCTTGAGCCACAGCTCCACTTGGTTTTCTGGTGATTAATTGGGAGATGAAAGTCTCACAGACTTTCCTACCTGGGCTGGCTTCAAATCATGATCCCCAGATCTCAGCCTCCTGAGAAGCTGGGATTACAGGTGTGAGCCAATGGCACCCAGGTAATAAAATGTGGGGTGGGTTGTTTTTGTTTGTTTGTTGTTGTTGTTGTTGTTTGTGTGTGTGTTTTAATTACCTTAAGGTATCTTCAGCTGTATCACTGTAAATGCCTCAGAGTAAAAATCCCTCTCACTTGGGCAGCATCTCAAGCCCATCCTGTGAGAGGGGCAGGGCACTGTGCTTCCTAATGCACTGCTGGATTTCACATCTTGCCTAATCAGAGCATCTAAAGAAAGAATGGGATTTCCTATGTTCAGTAACCTACTCTGGCCACAAAGCTGCTCACTGCAGCACATCTGTGAGACTCTATGAAGCCACTGGAAAGGGTTGGGAATGTGGCTATGTGGTAGAGTGCTTGCCTAGCATGCATGAAGCCCTTGATTTAATTGCTCACAGAAAAAGCCAGAAGTGGCACTGTGGCTCAAGTGGTAGCGTGCTAGCCTTCAATAAAAGAAGCACAGGGACAGTGCTAGGCCCTGAGTTCAAGTCCCAGGACTGGCACAAAAAAATTGAATGTCCTTCTACTGCAGTCACAGTAAATAGATATTCTGCCTCGCTGCTAATGTCTTAAACAGACCTTTTTTTCTCTCTTTTTGTTGGTTGTAGGGCTTGAACTCAGGGCCTGGGCACTGTCCCTGAGCCTCTTTGTCCTCACAGTGCCACTTCTGGATTTTGAGTGATTAACTAGAGATAAAGAGTCTCAGGGGGACTTTTTTGCCCAGGCTGGCTTTAAACCGCAATCCTTAGATCTTAGCCTCCTGAGTAGCTAGGATTACAGGCATGAGCCATGGGTTTGCTCTTTTTTTGAGATAGGATCATATCCTGTAGCCTACACTGATCTCAAACTCATGCTTCTCCTGCCTCATCCTCCTGAGTACTGAGATTACAGGACTGTGCCACCATACTTGGCAGGGATAATTTACAGCCAGGGAAGATTAAAGATGATAAATGTAGTGGGTCAAAAATGTGCCAAGGGTCTTCCTAACAGCAAGTTCATCCCTCTACCACACCATTCAGCCCCATATGCTTTTAAGCCCAGGGCATGAGAAGGGAAAGCAAGGAAAGGGCCTGGCCACCTCCTGTCAAACACACCTGAACTCAGCAGTGGCTGTGAAAGACTCGTGCTCGGTGATGGAGAACACGAGGAGGAAGCCCTCCCCACTCCGGAAGTAGTTGTCTCGGATGGCAGCATAGTCCTCTTGGCCAGCAGTGTCTAGGATGTCTATTTGGACCTCTTCTCCATCCAGAACCACTTTCTTTCTGTAGCTGTCAGCTTTTGTAGGCTCATAGTCCTCTACAAACTGGGAAAAGAAGCGTCATCCGTGAGCAACAGAATGTGTACATTTGTGTGTGCACCATCCTAGGGCTTGAACTCAGGCCCTGGGTATTGTCGTAGAATTTTTTTTTTTTTTGCTCAAGGCTAATGCTCTACTACTTGAGCCACAGCTGCATTTCAGGCTTTGGGGGAATTTATTGGAGATGAGAATCTCACACTTTCCTATCCAGACTAGCTTCAAACTATGATGCTCATACACTTTTCTAGCTAGGCTGGCTTTAAACCACAATCCTCAGATCTCAGCCTCCTGACTAGCTAGGATTACAGGCATGAACCACAAGCACCAAATGACCAATAGAATTTTAAGAGGAAAAATTCAATGTACTCTGTTTACAATCAACTACATATTCACCGAGTACCTATAATTAACACAAAATTCTAAGGCAGATTAAAAACAGCACTAGATGTGACTCTTAGCTTCTTGGTAACTCTCTATCCTACCACTTTTTTGTTGTTGTTGTTACTGTCATTAAAACAATAGAGAGGATGCCCCTATATTAGAGAGGAAAAACCCAAGCACCGAGCAGAACACTCAATGCAACACTGGGCAGGGTGACAACAGCTATCTTACTCATCATTAGCAGAAATATAAAAAGAACTTTAAAAGCGATTTGGGAAGAAGAATCCAAAATTTATGTAACTGCAGCAAGATAAACTCCACGTGGGTCAAATGAACTTTAAAAGCGATTTGGGAAGAATCCAAAATTTAAGTAACTGCAGCAAGATAAACTCCACGTGGGTCAAAGATTCACCTTAAAAACAAAACCATTCCAGTACTAAAGGAAGTGGCATCTTTCCATTACTCTAAAGTTAGAGAATAAGAAAGACTTTAAACTATGACTCAAAATCCAGAAGCAATGTAAAATATTAGTAAGTTAGACCCCATAAGAAAGGAAAATAAATGGAGACACCACAAAGGCAAGAGAGAGCTAAATCAATTGTATCTAAGGTGGTCCTGGAAAACAGAGGAAGGGGTCAGTAAAATGAGAGGACAGTGGATAAGAAGAAAGAGCTCACAGAAAAGGCTACACACTTAGAGGTGTAAAACCTCGCTAGTTTAATCCTAGCTACTCTGTAGGCTGAGATCTGAGGGTCCAGGTTCAAAGCCAGTTCAAAGCCAGCCCAGGCAGGAAAGTCCATTGAGACTTTCATCTCCAATTAACCACCAGAAAACCAGAAGTGGCACTGTGGCTCAAAGTGGTAAAGCACTACCCTTGAAATGAAGAGCTCAGGGATGGCACCCAGGCCTGGAGTTCAAGCCCCATGACCAACAAAAATAAATTTTTAAATGTTTTTAAATAAAATAAAGGTGGGGGAGAATGTGGCTTAGTGGTAGAGTTCTTGCCTAACATGCATGAAGCCTGGGTACAATTCCTCAGTGCCACATAAACAGAAAAGGCTGAAAGGGGCTCAGGTGGTAGAATGCAGAAAGAAGTTCAGGGACAGTACCCAAGACCCGAGTTCAAGCCCTAGGACAGGACAGGACAGGACAGGACAGGACAGGACAGGACAGGAAAGGCAAGGCAAGGCAAGGCAAGGCAAGGCAAGGCAAGGCAAGGCAAGGCAAGGCAAGGAAAAGGAAAGGAAAGGAAAAGGAAGAAAGAAAGGGAAAACTATATTAAGATATACCATTTTTCACCTACCAGGTGGCAAACTACAAACATGTGACACACTTCTGTATGTTGCTAGTGGGGGCAAAAAATAGGCTGTCTCTATGGGAAGGACATTGTCAACATCTGGTAAAACCAGAGGACCTTACTCTCTTCCCTAGCTATTCTGCTTCCAGGAATCTAACCTCTAGATAGTATAAGAACTTAAAAAGTAACTCCCTGAGGCACCAAGTATAATCACAAAAGATTAAGACTTCCCTAATGCACTATATAGTAAATCTGTATGATGGAATATTGTGTAGCTACAAAAAATAAGGCCAGACACTGGTGGCTCACATCTGTAATTCTATCTACTCAGCACCTGACATCAGAAAACTGTAATTTGAATCAACCTAGGCAAAAAAAATCCTGAGATTCTATTGCTAAAATAATCAGCAAAAAAAAAAAGCTAGGCTAGAGGCATGGGTCAAATAACAGAGCACCAGCCTAGTCAGCAAGCAAAGTGAGTTCAAGCCCTGAGTTCAAGCTCTGTTAACACACACACACACACACACACACCACTACCACCACCACCACCATCACCACACCACCACCATACCACAAAGGACAGTAGTTATATATAGATATGTAGGACTCTTGAATATAGTAGTCCACTTATACAGAAGAAAAGTATAGACTGTAAAGTATAAACTTAGCAAAGGGATGACATTGTCCAAAAGAAGAAATGTACTCATTACCTGACTTATGAAATGGTAACCGTTCTGTACATCACCTTTATAATAATAAAGTTTATTTTAAAAATCATTAGCATAGGCTGGGAATGTGACTTAGGGGTTGAATGTTTGCCTAGCATGCATAAAGCCCTGGGTTCAATTCCTTAGCATCACATAAAGTGAAAAACCTGAAGTGGGGCTGTGGCTCAAGTGGTAGAGTATTAACCTTGAGCAAAAGACACTCAGGGGGGCTGGGAATGTATGTAGCCTAGTGCCAAGAGTGCTTGCCTCGTATACATGAAGCCATAGGTTCGATTCCTTAGTACCACATATATAGAAAACAGCCAGAAGTGGCGCTGTGGCTCAAGTGGCAGAGTGCTAGCCTTGAGCAAAAAGAAGCCAGGGACAGTGCCCAGGACTGGCCAAAAAAAAAGACACTCAGGGGACAGGGCCCAGGCCTTGAGTTCAAGCCAGAGTACAGACAAAAATGAATAAATAAATAAATAAATAAATAAATAAAATCATTAGCATATATAATTGTATAAAGGGGTTTCATTTGATAATTTTCATACAGACACATGATTTTATTTATTTTATTTATTTATTTAGCAAGTCCTAGGTCTCGGACTCAGGGCCTGAGCACTGTCCCTGGATTCTTTTTGCTCAAGGTTAGCACTCTGCCACTTGAGCCACAGCATCACTTCTGGCCATTTTCTGTATATGTGGTGCTGGGGAATTGAACCCAGGGCTTTATATATACAAGGCAAGCACTCTTGCCACTAGGCCATAGCCCCAGCCCCATGATTTTATTTTTAACAGTCATTTAGATTAACACAGAAGAAAGTAAAAAGGTTATTTGGCTTTCTGACAATTTTAAATATAAACCAAATACTAATTCTATAGGCAGTATGTCCACAGATTTGAGTTTATTGTTTGGATAGTTTTAGCCTACATGAATTGTAGAAGGGCTCTCACTATGGTGGTTCCACACATTGGACCGTGTCACCATATCTCCACAGCTCCAATGAGGTACTTTGATACTAAAATCAAAGACATTTAGAAAAGAACTAAGCTGCTGGGCACTGGCGGCTCATGCCCATACTCCTAGTTACTCAGGAGGCAGAGAGATCTGAGGATCACAGTTCAAAACCAGCCTCGGCAGAAAGTCTATGAGACTTACCTCCAATTAACTACCAGAAAGCCAGAAGTAATGCTGTGGCTAGCCTTGAGCAAAAGAGCTCAGGGACAGCGCCCAGGCCCTGAGTTCAAGCCCCATGTCTGACAAAAAAGAAAAGTAAAGAATTAAGCCCATGACCACATGTTCCTTTTCTTTACTTTTTTTCTATATTTTTGCCAATCCTGGAGCTTTAACTCAGGGCCTGGGTGCTGTCCCTGAGCTCTTTTGCTCAAGGTTAGTGCTCTCCCACATGGAGCCACAGCACCACTTCTGGCTTTTCTGTGATTAACTGGAAAGAAAGTCTCAGGCTTTCCTGCTCAGGCTGGCCTCAAACCTTGACCCTCAAATATCAGCCTCCCAAGTTGCTAGGAATACAGGCATGATCCACCAGCTCCCAGTTCCTTTTTTTTTTTTTTTCCTCCCCAATTGTATTCCAATTGATTTCACCCTTTCCATCACACTCTCTGTAACCTTTCAGCTTCCCTAATGGGTTTTCTTGTTCCATTTTCATAGCTGTAAATATGACTGAAATATTACCTACAGAGACCAAAACACAATTTAGCCTCTCCTCTAGCATTGTTGATGGAAACTTTTGTAGTGACCGTTTTGAAAAGCTTACCAGCTACATAACATTAACAATAGGGGAAGTTTTAGGACCACAGTCAGCCTCTGAATTCTGTGACTGTGGATTCAACCAAGCACAGATGAAAACTGTCTAGAAGAAAATGTCATCTGGACTGAACATATCACAAACATTTGGCCATTACTCCCTAAACAATATAGTATTGCACCTACTCAGTCTAGACATGACTTGAAGTATATGAGGGTGAGGTGCCAGACTTTGAAGTCAGGCCCCACCACGTGAACCCCATTTTAGAATCGAACCCTGAGCCAATCAGATTTGTACCTGTGTTCTAATCTTGCTTGCACAGCTGATTGTTGTAACCTTGCTCTTTGCCTTTATAAGCCCTGTGTAATCACAGCTCGGGGCTTCCTCCTAGCCTCCACTGTGTCGGTGGGTAGGACGAGGCCCGAGTTGCAGCTCGCTTAAATAAAGCCTTGCCTTGCTTTTGCATTTCGGAAATGTCTGAGTCTCGGTGGTCTTTTTGGTGGTGGTCTTGCAACTTGGCACAACAAGGGGAGTGTGTAGGTGATAAGCAAATCATGTGTTACTTCATGGAAGGAACTCAAGCATCTGTGGACTTTGGGATCCTGGGACCAATCTTGCACAGACACTAAGGAACAAGTGTTCTGTGCCATCTAGGAACCCACTAGCAAGCTTCACTGAGATCACTTTCCAGACTGACTTCTAGCTCCAGGCTTTACTCCGAGTCTCCACAAAGGAGTACCAGGAGCCATGGGACCTGTTCACTTGGGGTTCTGCCCAGTGCCCCTCCCATCACAATTCTGGTGAGTCATCCATGGGGCTAGGGCTATCCCAGCAGCCTGCAGGAACTCCACCATTGTTCCCCAACCTGCCATCTCCTCCAGCTCAGCTTCCCTCAGCTAGAAGCCCCTCCACAGCTCAGCACAGGACACCTGTGGAAGGAGACTGGGTGGCACTGGCTGGCTCTAGCATCTCTCTGGCAAGTTTCACAGCACATGGTGCATGGGATGCAAAGAAACAGCCCTGGGGTGGAGGCTCTGGGAACTCTGCCTCTGCCTCAAGTTCCAGCAAACACAAGAATCAAGGCTGTGCTGTCATTCTGGACTCAGTCACAGTTTCCACATTAAGTCATGTATATCTGGGGCAAGGATGGTGAAACCTTTCCTTGCTGCATGGAGTTAGGAAGACCTTGATGTCTATCGCTTGGGAAAAGATTAGTTTCTTATGACAACTCTGCTTCTCTCCCCAAACTGACTAGTCACAAAGCCAAATATCTGGTGTGTTCTTTGGAATTGCCTGTGTTGGTACACACCTAGCTACTCTGGGAGTGGAGATGAGGAGGATTTAAGTTTGAGGCCAACTTACGCAAAAAGTAAGTGAGAATCCATCTTAACAAATAACTGGGCATGGTAGCATACGCCTATAATCCCTTCTACACAGGAGAGATAGGTAGAAGGATCAGCCTACATTGGCCACAGGCAAAAAAAGTGAGGAAGGGGATACTGGTAAAAACTACAGCATAAAAGGTCTAGGGGCATGCTTCAAGGAGTAGAGCACTTGCCTAGCAACCATGAGGCCCTGAGTCCAAACTCTAATATTTCAGGAAGAAAGAACAACAAGTTGTTTTTGTTTTTGTTTTTTTGGGCCAGTCCTGGGGCTTAGACTCAGGGCCTGAGCACTGTCCCTGTCTTCTTTTTGCTCAAGTCTAGCATTCTGCCACTTGAGCCACAGCGCCACTTCTGGCCATTTTCTGTATATGTAGTGCTGGGGAACTGAACCCAGGGCTTCATGTATATAAGGCAAGCACTCTTGCCACTAGCCCATATCCCCAGCCCCAAGAACAACAAGTTGTGTGAGTCATTTTCCATTACCATCACAAAATTTCTAAGATAATCATCTTAAAGGAAAAAAGGTTAGGGCTGGGGATATGGCCTAGTGGCAAGAGTGCCTGCCATATATACATGAGGCCCTGGGTTCGATTCCCCAGCACCACATATACAGAAAATGGCCAGAAGTGGCGCTGTGGCTCAAGTGGCAGAGTGCTAGCCTTGAGCAAAAAGAAGCCAGGGACAGTGCTCAGGCCCTGAGTCCAAGCCCCAGGACTGGCAAAAAAAAAAAAAAAGGTTAGAGAGAGCAGGGAAGGGGGGAAACTGTCCAACAAGAAATTTACTCTTTGCAGCATGGTGGCTCACGCCTGTAAACCCAAGCTACTTAGGAGGCTAAGATCTTAAGGTTGTGGTTCAAAGCCAGTCCAGGCAGGAAAGTCCATGAGACTCTAATCTCCAATTAACTACCAGAAAACTGGAAGTGGCGCTGTGGCTCAAAGTGGTAGCCTTTAAGCCTTGAGCTGAAGAGCTCAGGGACAGTGCAAAAGCCCAGAGTTCAAGTCCCATGACCAACAATAAATAAATAATAGATAGATAGAAATGTGCTCTTTATCCAACTTACATAAGTGTATCCTCCTGTACATTACCTTCAAAACAACAAAATAACAACAACAAAATCTTTAGGAGCTGGGAATGTTCGACAGGTTTATTCCCACTAAGTGTCAGCACATCATGGTGGAAACACATGGCAGAGAAAGTTGCTTACATCAAGGTGACTGGAGAAAACATACAAACAGGATGGGGCTAGGGTCTATCTGCTTCTGGGACACAGGCCAATGACCTGACTTCCTCCCTCTAGGCATCACCTACTACCATCAGCACTGCAGGTTGATAACTGAGCCTTCAACACACAACTTTTGAGAAGCATTTAAGACACAAACTATTGCACCTATACAAAGGCCTCTCTCCTTCCTTGCCTCTATCACCAAGCTCAGTGACAAAGCACTCTGAGTGACAACATAAATAATGGAAGCAGAGACTGCTTACACCACTGCCAGAGTTTATGCTGGAGCTCCCCTACACACATGAGCTATTTGGAAACTAGCCAGACACAAATCTCTAGGAGCCTCTATGCATGTGGGAGGAGAGGCACAGACACATGGCTGCAGCGGGGGCACTACACAGGACACCAGCCACCCAGGAAGTCTGTGCTGGAAGTCTTACCTCATCGTACATGAACTGGAGCGTCAGGGCTGACTTGCCCACTCCGCCACTGCCAACCATGATGACCTTGTGAAGAGCCAAGGAACTCTGGCCCTTGCTCTTGTTTGCAGCCATCCTGCTGTTCTGAGGTGGTGATAGGAAGACAGAAGACCCAGTTGGACAGCTGCCAATGACAAAAAAAAAGACTCAGGGCTAGGAATGTGGCTTAGTGGTACAGTGCTTGCCTAGTATGCATAAATCCCTGAACTCAATTCCTCAGTACCAAATAAACAGAAAAGGGCAGAAGTGGCGCTGTGGCAAGTGGTAGAGTGCTAGTCTTGAGCAAAAGAAGCTCAGGGACAGTGCCCAGACCCTCAGGAACAGTGTCCAGGCCCTGAGTTCAGGCCCTAGGACCGGCCAAAAAAAAAAAAAGAAAAAGACTTAGAGGCAGTGTGCTTTCAACCCAGCTGAAATCAGATGACATCCTTATACTTTGCAAAAGCCTCACCCAGACATTCTAGCAGGGGATTCTTCCAGACTCTGAATGGAGATAAAGGCCCTCGGACTCACTAGAAGCCACTTATAACAGCTGGGCCAGGGCTAGAGTATAGTCAAGAGGAAAAAGAAAACAGGCTCAGTCCATGCCTGTATCACTGGGGTGGGGAAGAGGGGACTGTCAGTCAACACATCCACCCATGACTTCCACTGGGAGGCAGAGAGAGCAAACTGCTCCAAGTTCCCTCCCCCCAGCTCTCCCTCAGTCACCTCTGGCTCTTTACTCCAATCCTCTCCTTGTCCTAGTCTCTCTACCTCAATGCATACGCATTGCAGCAACACATACTAATATACTCATTTACACACAGTAACTCGAACACGTGCACTCTCACATACTAACACACCTTCAGTAACACAAACTCCCACATGCACAGTAACTCAGACAGCCCACATGTGAATCAAGGAGGTAAGCAAGCTGGAGAGACAAGTGCAATTTTGTTGTTGATGGTGGTGGTCATGGGGCTCAAACTCTGGGCTGGGGTGCTGTCCTTGAGCTCTTCAGCTCAAGGCTAGCACTCTACTGCTTGAGCCACAACGCCACTTACAGTTTTCTGGTGGTTAATTAGAGGTAAGAGTTTCACAGACTTTCCTGCCTGGGCTGGCTTTAAACAGCAATCCTCAGATCCCAGCCTCCTGAGTAGCTAGGATTACAGGCGTGAGCCACAGGCATCTGGCTGACAAGTGTATTTTTACAGTAACTGCCCCATCAGTATACAGATGCCATTAAAATAAGCATGTAATTATTTAGTCAAGATTTTATTTTATAAGATTTATCATTTTATAAAGGAGTTTCAGCATAGAGATTTAACGAACATAGAATGAAAATATCCTTCCTCTGGGTTTATTTAAAATAACAGAAGTAAGTTAAACCATTTGCAAAGCAACAAGCAGCCAGTTTGCCCTCCTCAGAGAGAAGGTAAAGTAAGTAGAGCAGCACTCCCATGATGGGAATGAGGCATTCCTAGCAGTCCACTTAACACAGTCCCGATACGTTCCTCATTGGTGAAGGCACTCAAAGTCTCCACCAATCTGTAAGGGAAAGCCTCATTTCACCATGCCCCAGGAAAGCAGCAAAGTCTCTTGGGCCACAGTCTGGTCCTATCATTTGTGAGCTGTGTGGCCTAGCTGTGGGTGCCGTTTCTCCAAGCTGTCTTTACAAAGACAACTCCCACCCACCTCTCTGTTCAGGATGGTGCTCAGGACTGAGTGCGGAACACAGGGCACAGGGTGAGCACAGTAGAGATGTAATAAAGGCTGGTTGTATCTCTCTCTACACTTCAGAAGATGTTTTGTTTTTTGTTTTGGGTGCCCATATTGAGTCTTGAAATCAGAGCTTCACACTCTCATTTGGTGTTTTTGTTCAAGAGTGGTGCTCTACCACTTGAGTTACACCTTTACTTCTGGCTTTTTTGCTGGATTGGAGTTAAAGATCCTCAGAGACTTCTCTGCCCATGCTTGCTCAAAACCATGATTCTCAGATCTCAGCCTCCTGAATAGTAATGATGATAGCCATGTGCCACAAGCACCTGGTCTAAGAGGATGCTTTTCTAATGACACATGATGGGCTCTGATTTCAAGTGTTGCTGACAAGTTGAAAACACTCCTACTAGAAAAATTAAATGAGTTAACAAGTTTGACAAGAAATGAGTTCACTACCTTATGTTTGTAACTGTACCCTCTCTGCACATCACCTTGACAATAAATGTTTATTATTAATTAAATTTTATTGACAAGGTGCTATGCAAAGGGGGTCCAGTTACATAATAAGGTAGTGAGCACATTTCTTGTGATATTTGTTACACCCTCATTTTTCTTTCCCTTCCCTAGATCAGGTAGGCATATATACAATATCCAGTGTACCAAAATCATATACAGTAACCACGCAGGGTACGCCAAAGGAAATTCACTTAGAACATTAAATGTAACATCAACAACAGAATCCACCTGTGTCCTTCTCTTGGAGTTGTTATCCTCATCTTATATAATCATGTGTACATAGCTATTGAGCTATTGTGATCCACTGATAGGTCTATTCTAGACCTTTTTATGTTTGTTTAGTAGTTGTTTGGTTTTAAACACATAATGTAAAGTCGCTGACCCAAACATGTGAAAATACCATTTGAAAAGAAGTTGGTTATTTTGCAGACCTGGTCTCTACTGTCCCTCTGCCCCCCAACAGTCATATATCGAGGAGACCATGCCCCTTTATTTTCTGTGTTCTAGGCTTGTCATTGACAAGCTCAACATTGACAATAATTTTTTAAATGCATTGCAAAATGAGGGAGGAGGTAACAAGTTGAACAAGAAATGTACTCACTACCTTACATATGAATCTATAACCCCTCTGTACCACACTTTGATAATAAAGTTTTAAAAAATTTAAAAATGCATTGCAAAAAAAGAAAAATACACAAAATTTTTGTTTAAAATAAGGAATTGAGGGGCTGGGAATATGGCCTAGTGGCAAGAGTGCTTGACTCATATACATGAAGCCCTGGGTTCAATTCCTCAGCACCACATATATAGAAAAGGCCAGAGGTGGCGCCGTGACTCAAGTGGCAGAGTGCTAGCCTTGAGCAAAAAGAAGCCAGGGACAGTGCTCAGGCACTGAGTCTAAGCCCCAGGACTAGCCATAAATAAATAAATAAATAAATAAATAAATAAATAAATAAATAAATAAATAAATAAATAAATAAATAAATAAATAAATAAAATAAAGTAAGGAATTGTTATACGTTATATGGGTCCCTCTTGGCTGCTCCAACAGCCCATTTTCTCTCTTATCCCAGACTGATGAGACTGATGTGGGGTACAGCTGGGCCATGGGAACTTCTGAAGATTTGATGTGATTCTAACAGACAGCCAAGGCTGGGAGCTGCTATGAAATACCAGGTAAGTTCAATGGAAAGGAAGAAATGCCCCCAAGAAGAATGGGTGCTCAGAGCACTGAGAGCTGCTCTCCCAGCATCCTGGATGCCTACTGCTCCAAACATCTCTCTCTCTCTCTCTCTCTCCCTCTCTCTCTCTCTCTCTCTCTCACACACACACACACACACACACACACACAACTAGGATTTCTATCCTCACTCACAGGGGATATTAAAAATGAGAACCAGGGGCTGGGAGTATGGCCTAGTGGCAAGAGTGCTTGCCTAGTATACATGAAGCCCTGGGTTCGATTCCCCAGCACCACATATATAGAAAATGGCCAGAGCTCAAGTGGCAGAGTGCTAGCCTTGAGCAAAAGGAAGCCAGGGACAGTGCTCAGGCCCTGAGTCCAAGGCCCAGGACTGGTTAAAAAAAAAAAAGAGAGAACCAATAAGCTAACATCTTTGAAGAAGCAAGCACACCTTAGGTAGAGAGGACTAGAAACTCAAATCCCCCAAGAAGGACATGACAAAAATGTTTATGTGAGTCCTGCTGTAGGGAAGTTTTCCCAAAAACACTGCAAGCAACCATATTCCCCTAAAGCCAAGAAATTAATATGCATAGCTGTCCCAGTCCGGAGCCCCAGGCAGAACACTAAACAAAGCTTTTTTGGGAGGCAGAGAATGAAGGTGGCTGAGTCCCAGCTAAAGCAACATCCCAATGGGCAACTCAGGAGAAAACGGGGAAAAAAATAGTCATGTAGCATCAGACATCTCACATCTCAACCACCAGGACTCTACGGCCAAAAGCAGCAAATATACAAAAGATTAATGAATCACTGTAAACATTTTTTTCAATCAGAGGAAAATGCCATTATCAAAATACCAGAAGAACACAGTGCTGCGGGCTCATGCATGTAATTCTACTTATTTAAGAGGCTGAGATCTGAGGATAACAAGTCAAAGCTAGGCTAGGCAGGAAAGTCTGAGACTCATTCCCAACTAACTAGCTACCAAAAAAAAAACTGGAAGTGGTGTAGGGGCTCAAAGTGGCAAAGTGCTCGCCTTGAGCAAAAAAAAAACCGCTCAGGGACAGCACCCAGACCCTGAGTTCAGCCCTATGACCAAAAAACAAAACAAATAGAAAACAGGAGAAACTGGACAAGAACCATTCTGAATGCAATAGTATGTTTTAAGTACTTAAATAAGAAGTTCTTTGCTTCCAGTAATTAGGTCTATTTATTCACATATTTTAAACCTGCTTTGCAAGTTATTTTTCTGGTGCTCATTCTGTTTTCTGGAGCAGGCAACTGGACTTAAGGCAGCTCTAAGTCATGGCCTGCTCTTGGCTCTGGCTGCCTTCTGCTTCCTCTCAACTTATCTGCCCACACCAGGCTCACCTTCCCCCACCTATCCCCCTTGCAACTCTATGCTCTTTAATAACCGAGCTAAGCATTTAGCTAGATAATTAAGCATATCTGAATTGGAACTAAAATAGAACAAATGGGATAAGGGGCAGGCCTCTCGCTTCAGTTTAGAAATGGGAAACTTCTTTTGCATGTCAGACCCCCAACTGTTTCCTACTGAGCTGAAGTTGGCAAATGGGGCTTCAACTACAGGCCTTGCTTCTGTGAACTATCAGAAAATGGACACACATTTTTCCAGGTTCGGGGTAAGAGTCCTTCCAAACATATATAAGCATCTAATTCTGAACTACTAAATGCAAAAAAAAAGGAATATTCTCTAGAAGAAAATTATCATAAGAGATTATTGTTCAATGTAATTGAAGACCAAAAAGATGTGTGTTCTAAGCCCCTAAAGCGAAATAATGCTGGTGGAGATTCCCAATCAGGGTCCCACCTCATCCAACTTGGCAGGCTGGGGGGAAGGACAGGGGTAAGCAGAGGTGGCAGCCAAGTGCCTGTCACTGAATCACTCCTGGAATCACCACCCTTGGGACTCCTGGCATCAAAGAAACTTTGGATTGTTGAAGCCACATAGTCTTTGTTTAAGCCACAAGCCCAACAGTTGTTGGGTTTATTTTTCCTTGTACATTCCAGAACATCTTTGCTCTTAAGAAACTTAAAGTCCAAAGATTCAGATAATTTAGCAAGTAAATGATGACAGTACAGGGTATCAAATTCTATGGCAAAGGTATTCCAGGGTGCCTAGAAGTTCAGAAAACTTCCTGGGGAAGCAGTATGTGAACTGAAAGGGCTAACAAAGGAGAGGAAATGTAACAGAAAGAAAAAGAATTCGTGACAGTGTGAATAATTTAATGTTACTATTAACAGGCCTAGCCAAAAATGTATTTTTTCTTAGCCCAGGCTGGGCTTGAACTTGCAATCCTCCCGTCTCAGCCTCCCCAGTGATGGGATTACTAGGTAGACTATCACTGCAGCCAACCAATAAGTGCATTAAAAAATGTTTTTTAAATATAAAAGTATCCTTCTCATCAACAATTTATTCTGAAAAGTTTCAAACATCCAGAAATCTTTTCAAAGTGAACCTATATAAACCTACTGCCTGGCTTCTACAATTAACACAATGAATATTTCACTCCATGCCTTCATCTGTCACTTGTCCATCAACATACATCTTTTTTTTTTTTTTTTTTGCATTTCAGTGTGGACTACAATAGCAGTACACTTTATCCCTAACTTCGCTACACCCACCCACCCTGTCAAAACACAGTTTTACTTCCTTCATTGACTTTGAGGACAACTTCAGAACTATCTCTAAGGGGCTGGGACCATTTGAGAGCTAGCAGTCTTTCACAGTGGACTTCAGAGAATCCCAACAGGCTCCTGCTATGGACTGAATTGTGTTCCCATCCCCTTGATTTATGCCCCACATGACTGTGGGGAGTACCTGTAAGGAAGGGACCATTGTAAAAAGATGTCATAAGTGCAGAGTCCTGAACTTACAGAACTGGTGTGCATGTTACTGTGCAATGGCATGTTACTCTGCCCAGTGGAGGAAAAACACAGAACGGGAAGGAGGGCCATTTGTAAGTACTTCCCATTGGTTACTTCAGTTATCTACCTGAACATTCATGCTATCTGAGGTTCACAGTATCTCATGTGGTGCCATACATGCTAGACTATAAAGGAAGGAGGACAACAAGAAAAATTAGGGCCTACTTACAAAAGCTCTATCTTAACCGACCCCAGTAAGAATGAAAATCAACATAAAACCAAATAAACACAATGCTGAGGAGGATGCAGGTGGGAACCCTCATAGACTATCAGTGGGAATGTAGACTAGTGCAACTGCAGAAACCAATATGGAGGGTCCTCAAGAAACTAAAAATAAGCTGGGAGCTGGTGGCTCACGCCTGTAATCCTAGCTACTCAAGAGGCTCAGATCTGAGGATCTCAGTTCAAAAGTCCATGAGACTCTTATCTCCAATTAACCACCAGAAAACCAGAAGTGGCACTGTGGCTCAAGTGGTAGAGTGCTAGCCTGAGCTGAAGAATTCAAGGACAGCATCCAGGCCCCAAGTTCAACCATCACGACCAACTATATATATGAATGATAGCATCCCACAGGCTCTTTCTACAACACTTGAGTACCAGGGGCTGGAAAGAGAGACCTGAATAAGAACAAAGAGGGCTCTTACATGTATATAATGTTACATGTATATTTGTACTATATATTGTACGGGCTAACCTGAGGAGAACCTGAGTGACTAAATATAAGTTTGTGTTAAAATTATAACAGCTTCTAAACCCTGATGATGATTCGATGCTAGAGGGCTGAACCCCCACCCGTGAGAGTAGTTCCTTGTAATTTGACATTTAAAAATATAAGGAGCCCTGTTCCCCTTTGGACCAAGGTAGCAACCATGGTAATGGACAATAAAAAAAAAAATGATCACAGTCACAGACTATAGAAATAACCATAATAGTAGTAGAAATGCCATAGTAACTGTTGGGTTGGTTTACTTATGATTGAGTACTGGATTGTTCTGGCCCACTCATGCTTGCTTAGTGGTACTGGGAAAACATGGTAAAACAATTGTTAAAATAAAGTTGGTACTAGGTCAGCCTAACCACAAAATTCTGCTTCTGTAAACAGCTTGCTTAAGCCATTTGTGACTTGCTCTACCCCCTGCACTAACCCCCTGCATCAGTGCTATGTGACTACCTGCTGTCAGTTCCTGATACCAAGGCCAGTTCCCGTTATCAAAGCCAAAATAGGTAACTGAAAGGGTATATAGCCAATAGAAATGGCGCAAGACTTGCTTGCTAAATGCCATCCAATCAAGTATCTGCCAAGTTGGAAATACCCTGCCCCTGTGTAATCGCAATAAAAACCCTGCCTATCTGAGGGTCAGGGCTCTCAGTCCAGATCCGCTGCGTCCGTGACGGTTGAGTCCAGGCTTGCAATAAAGACTCTCTTTGGTGGTCTTTGGAGACCCAAAACCTGGGCAGAACAATATGTATACTATATACTATATGTATACTATACATTTACATACACACACACACACACACACACACACACACACACACATACACACAACATGGAGTTAACAAGGAAAAATACTCAGCGTAGCTGGGCACCCATAGCTCAGGCCTGTAATTCTAGCTACTCAGAAAGCTGAGATCTGAGGATTATGATTCAAAGCCATTCAAAGCCAGACTGGGAAGGAAAGTCTGTGAGAGTCTTATCTCCAATTAACCACCAGTGGTGCTGTAGATCAAAGTGGCAGACTTCTACCCTTAAGTGAAAAAAAAAGCTCAGGGACAACACCCAAAGCCCTGAGTTCAAGCCCCACAACTAACCAAAAAAAAAAGGGGGGGGGAACAAAAATACTCAGCTACAAAGAAAATGGAAATCAGGTTATCTATAGGAAAATAGAACTGGAGGATCCTCATGTTGAACAAGATAAGCCAAGCTCAAAAGGCCAAATATTAGTTGGGCATCAGTGGCTCACCCTATAATTCTAGCTACTCCAGAGGCTGAAATCTGAGGATCACAGTTCAAAGCCAGCCCAGGAAGGAAAATCCCTGACCTTATCTCTAACCACCAGAAAGCCAAAAGTGGCACTTTTGTTCATAGTGGTAGAGTGCTAGCCTTGTGCAAAAAGAGCTCAGAGACAGCTCCTAGGCCCTGAGTTCAAGCCCCATAACCAACCGCCCCACCCCACCCCCAAAAAGGCCAATATTGGCCAGGTACCCATGGCTCTCACCTATAATCCTATCTACTCAGGAGGCTAAGATCTTAGGATCATGGTTCAAAGCCAACCTGAGCAGCAAAGTCCCCCTGAGACTCTTATCTCCAATAAACTACCACAAAGGAAATGGAAGGCTGAAAATGTAGCTTAGTCGTACAGTGTTTACCTGGCATGCATGAAGCCCTGGGTTCAATTCCTCAGTACCACATACACAGAAAAGATCAGAAGTGGTGCTGTGGCTCAAGTGGTAGAGTGCTAGCTCAAGAACAATATCCAAGCCCTGAGTTCAAGCCCCAGGACTGGCAAAAAAAAAAAAAAAAAAAAAAAAAAAGAATGAAGATGTGCTAGCCTTGAGCAAAAAGAAGCCTGGGACAGTGCTCAGGCCCTGAGTCCCAAGCCCCAGCACTGGCCAAAAAAGAAGATCTTTATATCAACCTAGGACATAATCAGGATTAATCATTAAGTGAAAACAACAACAAAAGCTTAAGTTGCTGAAAGCCTACAATATGGTATTTGTTTAGAAAAAAGAATCTGTGTATGAGAACAGAGAGAATGATAACACCCACATTGCTGATACACAAACAGCTATGCCACTCCAAGTACACAGCTTCAACTTTCACCTCTCCATTTTATTTTCATTTTATAACAATGTGAATTGTAGGACCAATTTAATAAGGCCAAATAGAAGTTGGATTGTTTAAAACACATGTTACTAGAAATTTCCCATGAAGTCCTGAAGTGTGGGTTATAGGCTATCAAGATGTTTCCACTTAGGGTTTGGTCTGTTTTGAGGCACACCTGGGAGCTGTGGGAATGTGAAACCGCAGGTTCTCCACACCTGTGAACCAGAAACTACACATTAATGAAGCCCCTGTGGGAATCCTCCACAGGGCATTAAGCAGCTAAATTCCAAGGGAAATTCCAATTTTCATATCACTTGTGTTACAATCCAAATAAGGAACAATTCAATCTAAATTAGGGTCATGAAGGACCTCCCCCAACCCAGGAGGAGGAAAAAAGGAAATAGTTTAAAGTAAAATTCAATTACTTTATTGACAGAGTAAGATGCTGTTTTCAGTGGATAGTCAACAAAGGATCTTCTCATTTCTTACCATCTAACACCAAACTAGTAAAAACTTGTAACAAAGCTGGGTGAATCCCAGCTACTCAGAAGGCTGAGATCTCAGGATAGCCATTCAAAGCCAGCCAGGGCAGGAAAGTGCGTAAGACTCTTATCTCCAATTAACCACCAGGAAACCAGAAGTGGCATTATGGAAGAGTAGGGAAGGCACCCAAGCCCAGAGTTCAAGCCCCACAACTGACCAAAATAAATAAATATTGCCAGGCAAAGCTCGGTGCCTGTGGGTCACACCTGTAATCCTAGCTACTCAGAAGGCTGAAATCTTCACAATCATGGTTTGATGCCAGACAGAAAAATCCCTGAGACTCTTATCTCCAATTAACCACTCAAAAAATGGAAGTGGCACTAGCCTTGAGCACAAAGAGGCTCAGAAACAGCGTCCAGACCCTGAGTTCAAGCACAACACCTGACAAAGAAAAAGAGGAAGAGGAGAAGGAATTGTCTAAATTTCATTTTTTGGTAGTTTTATGCGAAAATTAGATCTGTGAAACAATTCAAATAGCATTACTGTCTGCGGGCTTGAATAAAGTTGTTCCAGTTATTTCTGTACCGTAACACTTCTTTAAATGTTCCTCCAACTAAACCCTGGATTCACAAAAAACAAAATCCTATAAATCAAAACATAGAAACTGTGAAGTCTCTTATCAAAAGCACATTGGAAAAGTGTTGTGACACAAGTCTATAATCCCAGAATTCTGGAGGCTGAGGCAGAGGGATCAGGAATTCAAGGTCAGACTAGGGTAGTGAAACTCTTGTCAAAAACAATTTAAACAAACATGGTATTTCAACAACCTGAGAACAAGCACTCACCTTCCACTTGGTACTTATATGAACATGCTATTCCTTCTACCAGGACTGTCTCTTGTCTTGTCCTCCGAAAACCAGTTGCACCGTCTCACGCCTACAATCCTAGCTACTCAGGAGGCTGAGATCTGAGGATCATGGTTCAAAGACAACCCAGGCAGGAAAATCCATGAGATTCTTATCTCCAGTTAACCTCCAGAAAACCAGAAGTGGCACTTTGGCTCAAAGTGATAGAGCACTAGCCTTGAGCTGAAGAGCTCAGAGACAGCACCCAAGCCCAGAGATCAAGCCCCACAACCAACAACAACAAAAAAAGAAAGCCATTTGATTTGCAATTTTATAGTCAGCCGAAGTATTCCTCTACCACCATCCTAGACATGCCCCCATGGTGACCAACAGTGCCTACTGCTGCACCTGGAAAACTGATCATTTCCCAGACGTAAGGTCAGTCTTCCCCAGCAGCTTCAGCCACTCGGTCATCCGCCTGCCATAAGCACTGGCTACCAAGCGGGAGATACTCAATGCTGGATGGCTACAAAGCCAGAGCTGGACCACTCTCCCTTCCCAAGCAGCAGTGGGAAGCTGAGACTCAATCGCTCTCTTTCCTGTGGCCTGCCTTAGAAGTAACTACTGAATGGCAAAGCAAAAAGAAATATTGCAAGTAATTTGCAAGATCTGTTTGTTTTTTTCTTTTCCTTTTTGTTAGTCCTAGGGCTTACAGGGCTTGGGTGTTGTCCCTGAACTCAAGGTTATGCTCAAGGCCATCGCACTACCACTAAAGCCATAGCTCCATTTCTGGCTTTTTTGGTACCTAATTATAGAGACAGGAGTCTGACAGACTTTCATGTCCTGGCTGGCTATGAACAGAAAGCCTCCAATCTCAGCCTACTGAGTAGCTAGGATTACAGACATGAGCCACCAGTACCTGCTTTTTTTTTTTTTTTAATGTAGATGTTTTTTAAATAAAGTTTCTCCCAACATAATCCACCAGCATGGAATCTCTAGGATTTGCAAGCCTTTCAGAGGCTTACCAATTTATACAGACTCATTCTGAAACCCTCCTACCTGCAAAGCCAATCTTTCCATTGCTGAATTACCTATCCCAATGAAGTCCCAGGTAGAGATTTCAACATATTCCACAGATTCTACTACATCCTCTACTCAATAGTATAGTTAGCATGATATACTGAAACACAGTTTGCATAGCTCATCAGCCCAGCAGTCTGAGGTTCAGAGTCTATGCTGGCTCACTACATTTCAGCTCCAGCTCCATCCTCCATCCAACTTCCCATGCTACTATGGTAGGGGGGGATGTCTTTAAAAGTCTGTATGAAATACTGGAACTTGTTTCAAGGACACAGATCTTGGAAAAGAAGAGTACAAGGAAGGTAGGAAAACACATAGGCAACACAGAGCACAAGTCCTAAAACAATGACCTGGGAGAGTCACTTGTTATATACCCAAAAGAACCAAAAGTCAAAAAGCAAGGACTTGAGCAGCTATATGCATATCTGTGATCCTATCAGTATTATTCTCACTAGCCAAAAGGTGGAAAAAAAACATAAAGCCAATCAACATAAACAAAATATAGCCTCTAAGTACAACATAATTTTTGAACATTAAAAAGGAAAAAAAAGCAGGGCCCCAGTGTCTCACACCTGTAACCCTAACACTCAGGAGGCTGAGATCTGAGGATTGTGGTTCAAAGCCAGCCCAGGCACAAAGTCCATAGATTCTTACCTGAAATCAAACACTAAAAAGCCAGAAGTGGAGATGTGGCTCAAGTAGTGTTAGCCCTGAGAAAAAAAGTTCAGGGACAGAGCCCAGACCTTGAGTTCAAGCCCCATGCACTGGCACGCATATGCACGCACACACAGGCACACATGCGCACACACGCACGCACACGCACGCACACACACACACACACACACACACACACACACACATACCAGAGTAGCTCTCCTCAGTCAAATGAGGACATGCCTATCAAGGGAAGTTTTTCCTGAATTATCACTCAAAATTCTAGAAAATCTTAAAGAAACTCTGGCCTTGGAGCCAAGCAGATGCTGAAGCAGGATGAGATGCTGGTCCCTGAAGTAAGAAGACACAAGACAGGGAGATTTCCTCACCAAGTCCTGATTACACGCTGGGAGACTCAGGCCTGTAGGCCAGTGCTGTCTCCACATGGCTGGGCTGCTGAACTGCAAGGCAAAGACCTGATGAGCAAGAACAAGATCTTCTCTGTCCATGTCATAGGACAACTATAAACGTGCAGATGGGAAAGTACCAAAGACATTCTGAACACAAAAACAGCACAGAAGTAGTCTCCTGAATGGGGTCCTTTACAACCTACCTTTTCCATCACCCCAAAACAACATGTCATATTCATATTCTCTCTCTCTCTCTCTCTCTCTCTCTGAGAGAGCCACATCATGTTGCTCAGGCTGACCCTAAATTGCTAGGCTTAAGCAATCATCCTATCTCAGCATCCCCAGTAGCTAGGACTACAGGCTTGTACCACCCCTCTAGCTCAGTGGGCATTTTAGGATATACCTGTCCTAACTGTCTCCAATAGCTCCTGAAACTGCCCTAAAAGAAACAGTCTTCCTTCTCCTTCATTGCTGGGTCAGTGGGTAAAGTAGCCAGAACCATGCATTGCAGGTGCTCCTCCCAGCCATGGCTGGACAGGGCAGGGATGGAAGGGGCTACCTCCCTCCCAGGGAGGTGCCCAGTTGAACATCCTGGTGACTGAGGCACCACCGGAAGGGGAAGGCATCCACACACTCATTACTGAAACTCTCCATCCAACATGACCACATCCACTCCCTAAAATGACTAAGCCCCCTGTCCCCACCTCAGGAACACCAGCAAGGCCACCAAGTGATTTGGCAATTCTAAACACATTCCTTTTAAGCTATAGCTTTACTAGGGTATTCCCTAGGGACATCTTAAGCAGAAGCTATTTGGCCTCCCCTGTCATGCACCCAGATTAAGTGTTCTTCCCACTACCACTCCTGCTGAGTACTCCCTTAGTCTCTTCTCCATTGCAAAAGCTGTGTGGAGCAGATGTGGTTTTCCTGCCTGTCACATGTCCAGTAATGTTCTATCAGCTCCAGACCTGCTGGCCACCTCCGTCACTGAGGACTGCTTCTGGTGGCAGCCTTCCTCCTACCCCACCTCTGTCACCAATACAAATGTCCCAACCAAGAATGAAGTCTCTCTCACATCCTTGGCCTTCTCTTCTCCAAAAACCCTTTGCCTTCATTCCACCTACCACACCTGAACTTCACTATCTCCCAAAACAGTGTTCTCTAGGCCTCCAGTCTTCCTCTTCTGGCTCCCTCACTCCAATACTCACCACCACAATTTTCTGCCTTCTTCCACTTATAAGCCTTGGCCTCTGACATATATACCTTACCTCCCCTCCCCTCCTCTTCTCTTCCCCTCCTTCTCTCTCTCTCCCTCTCCTCCTCTCTCCTGAGCTCTACTATCACCCTCCCTGTTCAGTCCTCTCCACCACCCCCTGCTAATCCATCACCCCAAAAACATGATGTCATTGCCTTCAGAGACATCCTCAGTAGGGTGTTTTGTTTTGAAAGAGGGTCTTGTCATCCTTCAGTTGTACCCACTGCTCTACTTTCTACCACAACATAGGCAAGCAGATGTTGCCAGTAAGAAAAAGAAATCTGGTAAGCAGCTTCATGGAACCTCATCTTAAATGCCATTATGATCACAAACCAGGAACGGACACTTGCTCCATGCTCTAGAAATCTTAGCTACTCCCCCCTTTGCCTCCCCATGCCTGCTCTTGGCAGAGAACCTCAACACTGCTTCACAGAGGACCAGATTTCCAACACTTTCAGGGACAAACTGTCCAAACCATAATACACTGGTACTCAAACTTCCCAAACTTCAGTGTAGACATGATGACTTGGGAATCTTGTTCAAATGCACATTCACATTCAGCAGGTCAAGACTTCAGTCCAAGATTCTGAACCCACTCTGAGCAGCAGTGTCTTCCTCCTGCAACCTAACCTCATAGAAACTGTTCTTTCAAGGTCACCAATGAACATCATGTAACCAACACCAATGAAAAGAATCCTTTCTCTTCTCCTACCCCTCTTTCTCTGCACATAGCACCTATCAATTGTGATAAAATTTTGCCCATAAAGGGCAAGGCCCCCAGAGGCCAGTGCAAAAAAGCTTCTCTTGGAAATTCTGGTCCTAGAATAGATTCTACAGCCCCCATTCTTCTCCAGGGCTTCAAATTTCCCCAATCATCCTCTGCACCTGGTTTCTACCCATGCATGGTCTGCTTCAGAGATCAAGTTCACATGTAGGCAAGCCCATCTGTTCTAGTGACTTTACACATAGCTTCCAAACTGGTGAGCCCAGGCCCCTCAGCCTTCCTGCCACCTTTCCTCACTTGGCTATCTCACAAGAATCTCAAACTCAAGAGTCCCAAAATAAAACTCTTCACTCATTCCCCCTTAATATGTTTGTTCCCTCTCTATCTAACCACAGCAGGTGTACCTAGGAGAATCTAAGTCTTTACTAAAGCCAGAAAACATGGAGGTTACTTCCTATGCCTATTCCTAACCAATTCATCTAATTCTACTGATTGGGACTCCAAAATACCTTTCAAATCCATCCTCTTCTTCTGCCTTCTCTGCTACAGTCAAGTGTCAGTCACCAGCCAATGACCACTGGTAGTTCCTAACTCCTCAACCACCTTGGCCCTTCTTCAAACCCAAGGAAATTTTCTTAAAAATGCAAATGCCAATGTGCTTAAGGACTCTAGTGGCTCACTACAATGAAGTCTAAACCCTGCATTGACCATGACTTCTGCCCAGCCAGCCCAGCCTTTTTCTACTGCCATCACTAAGCCAACTGCTTCCCCTATGGGGTTCTTTTACCTCGTGATATTGCTGTTTTAGGAAGACCTAAAGTGAAAGAGAACAAAGTCTAGTCAAGAAACTGAAGAAAGACCTTCAGAGGTTGGAGCTAGTATGAGCAGACAAAAGAGATAAAATGGAGTTAGTAGATCATTTCAGACCCCCTAGGTCAAGCTTAAATATGCTCCATGGAGAGCACAGGAAAGCCAGAAGACATCACTAGGCCTTGTGTTGCAAAGATCACTCTGACAACAGAGTGGAAAACAGCCAGAAGGGCCAAGATCAGATGCCAGGCTAGAGACAATGGCAGTTAAGACAAGGGGCATGACAACATGTATGGGAAAAATCTGGTAGATTTTAGGGCCATTAGCAATTTAAAAATGGCAACAATTACCAAGTTAATATATATTTGAGATTTTTACAAAGGTTTCACATAGGTGGGCACTGGTGGCCTATGCCTGAAATCCTAGCTACAAGGGAAGCTGAGATCTTGAGAATAAAGGTTCAAAGCCAGCCTGGACAAGAAAGTCCCAGAGACTCTTCCCCACACCCTCACCCCACCCCCTGCCAATCCTGGGGCTTGAACTCAAGGCCTGAGCACTGTCCATGAGCTGCTTTTTGCTCAAGGGTAGCACTCTACCACTTGGGCCACAGCGCCACTGCCAGCTTTTTCTGTATATGTAGTGCTGAGGAATCGAACCCAGGGCTTCATGCATGCTAGCAAGCCCTTTATCCCTAGGCCACATTCCCAGCCTCCCCAGACTCTTATCTCTAATTAACCACCAAATAACTAGCTGTGGCTCAAAGTGCTAGCCTTGAGCAAAAAACAGCTCAGAGAAAGTGCTCAGGCCCAGAGTTTAAGCCCCACAGCCAACAACAAAACACACACAGAAAAAAGGAGGCTCAAGGGCTGGGAATATGGCCTAGTGGCAAGAGCGCTTGCCTCCTACACATGAAGCTCCAAATATATGGAAAATGGCCAGAAGGGGCACTGTGGCTCAGGTGGCAGAGTGCTAGCCTTGAGCAGGAAGGAGCCAGGGATGGTGCTCAGGCCCTGAGTCCAAGGCCCAGGACTGGCCAAAAAAAAAAAAAAAAAATCAGAAAAAAAGAGGCTCAAGATAAAAATATTACTAAAGGTGTCCTAAGGCTAAAATCCATTCCAAACAATAAGGCCAGTTAATCAACAATAGTTCCTGTAGAAAGTAGAGAGGTTATGGAAAGATAGGACAAAAGAAAAGAAGGATACTTGCTCTTAAATTAGAATACAGAAAGAGGAAAGCACCAAAGCAAAAAAGCAGAGGAAATGTAATTTTGTTGGTTCTTCAACTCTGCCTGAGGATGACTCCAGCAGGAAGAACAAAGGCCACTCCTACAATTCAATACCATAAGTAAGATCTTCTGATATGAACTTGCTTAAGAGAACAAAGAGAAAAAGGAGAGTGAGGAAGAGCTAGAGGTCAGAGACAAGAAACAGGCATGTAGGATGAATAAAGATCTAATACATCAGGGCCATAGAGGGGTAGAACTAAACAGTGCTGAAGATTTAAGCTGAGATTTTCACCCGTACTCTTCACTTGCAACCCCCCACCACACACACACACACACACACACACACACACACACACACACAAAAACACACACACATTAGGTGTCCAGGTGTCAGATGTCCATGGCTCATACCTATACTCCTAGTTACTCAGGAGGCTGAGATCTGAAGATCAAGATTTGAAGCCAATTAACCAGCAGAAACTGGTTGTAGGTATGACTCCAAGGGTAGAACACAGGCCTTGAGCAAAAATGATAAAAGCACAAGACCCTGATTACCAGCACCAAAACTCAAGAGAAAATTTGTTAGATGGACATGCTAGTTCGCCTCACTGTGACAACACTTGTATTATCTATACCTATCCCATAACTTCATGCTGGATATTGTAATTATATACAGCCAAGTTGATTTTAAAATGAAAACTATCAAAATTAAAAAGGACAATGTTCATTGCTCCACTATTCATGAGAGCCAAGATATGAAACAGCTCAGAAGCCAAACAGATGGATCAAGAAAATGTGATATATGTACAATAGAATTTTCAGGGAAATGGGTGGACCTAGAAAAAATTAAGTGAAATTGGACTGAGAGACAAATGGTGCATGTTCTCTCTCTTCTGTGGAAGTTAGACTTAATATACAAACATACAGGATAGCATATACAAGGTTATAATCATGAACACACAAAACAGATTGGCTTAAGGAATATATACTTAGGATCCAACTGTGCAACTCCTCTAAACAACCAATGAACTGTTTTAACAAAAGAAATACCAGGAAACTGAAACACGTTCAGGGGTAGAGAGGGCAACAGGAGGAGGGGGCACAGGAACAGAGGGAGGAAGGGTGAGCAAACAGTCATTATTTTCAATGTACATATGTAAAAAATGAACTATGGAATTTGAAGGTAGGATGGGATGGGGAAAGCAGGGGGAGAATTACGGAAGAGTGACATTGACCAAAATGCACTACTCATAACCTGATTTCAAGAATTGAAACCACTTTGTATCACTACTGAATAGTAATACTTTTTAAAAATTTGTTACATGAACACAGGATTTTCAGGGAATGAAATGAAGTGTGGAGGTCATTTAGCTAGAGGCCTTGGATTCCTAACTCTTTTCTTTTGCCAGTCCTGAGGCTTGAACTCAGGGCCTGGGCTCTGTTCCTGAGCCTCTCTGTGCTCAAGACCACTTGAGTCACAGCTCCACTTTCGGCTTTTTCTGCTTATGTAGTACTGAGGAGTCAAATCCAGGGCTTCCAGAATGCTAAGCAAGCACTCTACCACTAAGCCACATTCCCAGCCCCGGATTCCTAACTCTTCTTTCTACCTCTAGATCCTGAGGAAAATTGTATCCACTCACTAAAGAATTTCTAGGCAAATAAATACTACCTGAAAATTAAAAATAGCCTGGTAAACATGGTGCCACTGTTTCAAGCCTATATTCCTTGCTACTCATGAGGTTGAGATCTGAGGATCATAGTTGGAAGCCAGCCAGGGCAAGAAAGTCCATAACAATCTTATCTCCAATTAACCATCAGAAAAATGGAAGTGGTGCTGTGGCTCAAAACAGTAAAGCACTAGCCTTGAGGGAAAAAGCTCAGAGACAATCCCCAGGCACTGAGATCAAGCCCTACAACAGAAAGAAAGGAAGGTGGGAAGGGAGGAAGGGAGGGGAAGCTAATTTTTCCAAGAATGACAATAACCCCCAAATACCGGTCATTGGGTCCCTTCCCACAGAGTACCAAGTCTGGCCTGTGTGCTGGGACAATGACAGTGTGCTTGCATGACTAGATACCACACTATACAGTTTCCTTTTGTTACTTGTTTTTTGAGACAGGATCTCACTAAATTGCCCAGGCTGGCCTCAAATTTGCAATCTTCCTGGCTCTACCTCCCAAATACTAGGATTTCAGGTACTACCAGCGTTCCATAGTATTATCATATTAATTCTCTATCAGGTCACTAACTTGGGAGAAAGTTAGCTACTACTTTATAAAGTAGTGGTGTGGAGGGACTCATTTGATATAGAACTGAGGTCTTCAGCCAGTAAGTGTGCCATCTTGAAATCAGATCCTCCAGCCAAGACACATATTCAGATGACTGGAACTTCTGGAGACATTCTGAGTCAGAAGTAGCCACTCAACTTTTCCAGGATTCCAACTTCAGAAAACAACATGACCACGTACATCTTCCACCAAGGTGTCACTTAGAAGTAAATGGGGTCAGGTGCCAGTGGCTCAAGCCTGTAATCCTTCCTAGCTACTAAGATCTAAGGATCAAGGTTCAATGCCAGCCCAAAGCCAGCTCAAGCAGGAAAGTTTTTAAGACTCTTATCTCCAATTAATCACCAGAAAACCAGAAGTGGTGTTGTAGCTCAAGTGGTAGAGCACTAGCCTTGAGTTGAAGAGCTCAGGGACAGTGCTCAGGCCCAGAGTGCAAGCCCCAGGACTGACCAAAAAAAAAAGGAAATGGAGCTGGGCTGGGTATATAACTTAATGGGAGGATACTTACCTAGCATGGGTTCAAATACCTAGCACAAGAAAAAAAAGTAACTAGAGTCAGTGGCAAGTAAGACTCACTCTTGTGTTTTATCTTGAGACCAGTTATATTGAAACCTTTCAGGAGGCTCACCAATTGTTCCAATCCTATCTTAGGTTGTCATTCTGTCTCCAAATTGAGCTTATAAAAAATCTCCAGCCAGACACTGCTTGCTGGCTCATGCCTGTAATCCTAGCTGCTCAGGAGGTTGAGATCTGAGGATTCCAATTCAAAGCAGTCCAAGCAGGAAAATCTGTGAGACTCTTATCTTCAATTAACTACCAGAAAACCGAAAGTGGACCTGTGGCTCAAAGTAGTACAGTGCTAGCCTTGAGCAAAAAAGCCAGTGCCAAGGCCCTGAGTTCAGCCCCATGACCAACCAAAACAAGGGGGGGAGCTGGGAATGTTGCTTAGCAGTAGAGTGCTAGCCTAGAATGCATGAAGCCCTGGGTTCGATTCCTTAGCACCAAATTAAAAATACAAAAAAAAAAAAAAAACCTGGAGGTAGCACTGTGGCTCAAGTGGTAGAGAGCTAGCCTTGAACTAAAAGAAGCCAAGGACTGTGCTCAGACCCTGAGTTTACTCAAGCCCCAGGACTGGCCAAAAAAAAAAAAAAAATCAATGATGTTTCGGATTCCAAAAACTAGAAAAATGACAAAGAATTTAGTAACAAAATCCAGAGAGGTAGAGGATGGTTGAATGATGTACAAAGAATATATATCACCTTAATATGGTTTTTTTCTTTTTCTTATTTCACAATTTATTTTTTTTTATTTTTATTATCAAACTGATGTACAGAGAGGTTACAGTTTCATACGTTAGGCATTGGATACATTCCTTGTACTGTTTGTTACCTTGTCCCTCATTCCTCCCTCCCCCCTCCCCCAAGGTTTTTTTTCTTAAATAGTAGTAATATATTTTTTCAGCTCTCAGCTTCAAAACTGTTCATGGGGAGCCAAGCACCAGTGGCTTATGCCTATAATCCTAGCTACTGAGATCTGAGGGGTCACAGTATGAAGCCAGCTCGGGCAGGAAAATCTGTGAGCCTCTTATCTCCAATTAATCACAGAAAAATCCAGAAATGGAGCTATAGTTAAAGCAGTAGCAAAAGGAGTTCAGGACCGCACCCAGATTTCAAGGTCCGGGACCAGGGGAAAAGAATTGTTCACAGAGTATCAAGCAATCTTCAGTCAGGAACTTGTAAGAATTTCAAGGCAGCTGGGAGCTGGTGGCTTACACCTGTAGTTCTAGATACTCAGGAAGCTGAAATCTGAGGATCATGATTCAAAACAAGCCATGGCAAGAAAGCCCATCATACTCTTATCTCTAACCAACAGAAAACTGGAAGTAGTACTGTGGCTCAATGATACAGCACTAGCCTTAAGCAAAAATGAGCTCAGAGACAGTGCTCAGACCCCAAGTTCAGGCGCCACAACCAGCCAAAAAAAGGATTTCAGGGTGTCTGGGAATATGGCCTAGTGGTAAAGTGCTCGCCTCATATACATGAAGCCCTGGGTTCGATTCCTCAGCACCACATATATAGAAAAAAAAAAGCCAGGAGTGGTGCTGTGGCTCAAGTGGTTGAGTGCTAGCCTTGAGCAAAAAGAAAAAAAGAAAAAAAGGGACAGTGCTCAGGCCCTGAGTTCAAGCCCCAGGACTGGCAAAAAACAAACAGAAAAGGATTTCAGGGAATGAATTTCCAGCCATTCCACTTCTTCCAGTTTCTACTGACATCAGTAAAATATACTTTCTGTTTGAATGAAGTCTTCTTTTCCCATCTTTATAAGCCCTGGTCCCATTTTCTCAAAATATAACTAGTAACTTAGGGGCTGGGAATGTGGCTTAGCGGTAGAGTGCTTGCCTAGCATGCACAAAGCCCTGGGTTCGATTCCTCAGCACTACATAGACAGAAAAATCTAGAAGTGGTGCTGTGGCTCAAGAGGTAGAGTGCTAGCCTTGAGCTAAAAAAAGCCAGTGACAGTGATCAGGCCCTGAGTCAAAGCCCCAGGAGTGGCCAAAAAAAAAAAAAAAAACTATATATGTGTGTGTATATATATATATATATATATATATATATATATACACACACACACACACACTTAGGCTTGTACTTTTTCCACACAGAATCCTAGAAAAATATCTACTTTTCAGAGGCAGGAAACTTTTTTTTTTTTAATTAAATGGACTAAGAGTATAGCTCAGTGACGGAGTGTGTACTTTGCATGTGGTAAGGCCCTGGGTTCAATCCATAGTACCAAGAAAAGTACTTGGATGTGCTCAGAATAAGCAGACTAGCTAACACAACTGTAACTACATGCAGGGTTATATGTATATCCTTGGAGTCTTCCTACTCATGCTGGCCAGTTTTCCATTACTGTAACAAAGACCTTAGAAACTCATCTTAAAAAGAAAAAAGGGGCTGGGAATGTGGCTTAGTGGTAGAGTGTTGCCTAGCATGCATGAAGCCCTGGGTTTGATTCCTCAGCACATAAACAGAAAAAGCCAGAAGTGACACTGTGGCTCAAGTGGTAGAGTGCTAGCCTTGAGCAAAAGGAAGCCAGGGACAGTGCTCAGGCCCTGAGTTCAAGCCCCAGGACCAGGCAAAAGAGAAAGAAAGGGGGAGAGGGAGAGGGAGAGTGAGGGGGAGAGCCAGGGGGAGAGGGAGGGGGAGGGGGAGAGGGAGGGGGAGGGGGAGGGGGAGGGGGAGAAATAGAAAAGATTTTTGGTTCAGGATTTCAAGGTTCCAGTCCACAGCATGTTGCTTGGACCCTATAGGAAGGCAATGAATCCATTATGGTTGGAAGCGCTTGGAGAAGCTGCTCATGGCAAAATGGCCCAGAAATGGAGATAGTAAGAGGCAAATGTCCCAATGTCCACTTCAAGGGCAATCCCAGAGTCCTAATTCCTCACTTGTCTCCACCACATGTCAACAGAACCCCAGGATGGTGACCATGCCTTTGGGAGACAATTAGTCAAACCATAATACCATTCCCCACTACCACCAAAAAAAAAAAAAAAATCCTCAACATTTCCCATTTCATTTAATCCTCACATTCAGGATAACTATTATCATCTTTTCCAAGTTGTCCATACTGCAATTTAGGAAAACAATGTTTAAAATCTCATCACTAATAAAGTTCCAGAACCAAGCCAGGTATCGGTGATTCACATCTGAAATCCTAGCTACTCAGGAGGCTGAGATCTAAAGATCAAGGTTCCAAACCAGACCAAGAAGAAAAGTCTGTGAGACTTTTTTTGGGGGGGGGGGCCAGTCCTGGGCCTTGGATTCAGGGCCTGAGCACTGTCCCTGGCTTCTTCCTGCTCAAGGCTAGCACTCTGCCATCTGAGCCACAGCGCCCCTTCCGGCCGTTTTCCATATATGTGGTGCTGGGGAATCGAACCGAGAGCTTCATGTGTAGGAGGCAAGCACTCTTGCCACTAGGCCATATTCCCAGCCCCTTTGTGAGACTTTCATCTCCAATTAACCCAGCAAAATCTGGAAATCTAAGTATGACTCAATGGTAGAGCACCAGCCTTGAGAGAAAAAGGCCGCCGAGACTGTGTGGCCATTCATGTGGAGACAGTGTGGTACCTTTCATGATCACTCCATTTCTCAGAACTCCAATATTGTGTTTCTATCACTCGTACCTTAAAGAACACTACCTTGATTTGTTCTGAGGTTGACCTCCAAGAATCTTTCTGCGGTGCTTAGAACATGGATCATTTGCACATCTAAAAGATATGCTATCGCTCTTTTAATCAGCACTCAGTAGCCATCCCCCAAAGTGAAGAAACGAGGTTAGGAAACTAGGGCGCATCGACAAGCATTGAAGGCAAGTCATGGATAACTTAAAGCAAGCCTCGGCCAAGCCCCCTCCATCAACAATTCAGTCAGTTCGCCTGATCTGAGAACTCCCCACGAGACTCACCTGGCGACCACAGGAAAGCTCCCGTTTCGAGCACTCACCTGAGGGTGCGCACAAAGGGACGGCCCCCGGGACCCCAGCACGCGAGGACAGGGCAGAAAGACAGGGCCGGGCGGCGGGCGTGGAAGCGCCGCGGAGCTTCTAGAAGAAGCCACCTCCGCTAGCCCCCTGTAAGGCCAGACAGGCCGGCGAGTGCTATGCTGCTCGTTCGCGACGGGACCGACACGAACAGACCACAAACCAAAACACTTCCGGAACCCGAGGTCCGGGTCGCACGAGTTCGGTCCTAAGTTTAGCCGCGCTCGGTCGCTCCCATCCCGCCCGCGGCGGCCGCCGAGTGAGGAAGTGGACGGTCCTCGGGCGGGAGGCCCGGAAGGACAGGAAGGGGAAGCGGTGGCCATTGGTGGGAAAAGGAAGAGGCGACCGTGGAAAGGCTGGGGCGCCGCCCCATCTCCTCGGCCCCCGGCTCAGGACGCCCCTGCCCGCTCAGGGCTCCCCAGCGGGATCCCGAAGCGGGGGAGGGGGTGATGGCCGCCAACCCGGAGTCGCCTCCGCCCGCCCCTCGGAGCGACGCGCCCCGCGGCTGCCCGCCCGGACACAGCGGCGGGGACTCACTCGGCGGCGGGCAGCGGCGGCGCGCCCACTTCCCCGTCAACCCCGGCCCCACCCAGCCCGGAGGGGCCCCCTTCCCGCGCGACGCCCTCACCTGGGACCGGTCTCGCGCCGCCTCAGCCGAAAGCACCAGGCCGGCAGCTCTTAAATGCGCCCCGCCCACTCCTGGGGCCCGACCCAGGCCGTCCCCAGCCGATTTGTCATTGAGCAGCCCCAGCTCACTTCCACCCCCCGGCGCGCCCCCGACGTCGTCCAGGCAACCCCTCCTCTCGGGAGCGCGCCCTCCCGCCCTCGCCCTTCCTCCCCTAAAGGCCACGCCCATGTAAGCATCCCAAACCAATCCAAAGAGGGCCTTAAAAACCACGGGGGGGGGCGGAGAAAGAAGTTCGCCAATGAGGAGACGTCTCTGGCGGAGGGGCGGCCCCGACAGGCCAGCCCCGCCCACTTCCGAATCCCTTCAGTCCGAGGGAGCCACGCTGCACGTGACTGCTGCTGCAGTGGAAAAGCTTGGTACAGGTCTGGGGACGCCGGGCGTTGGCGGAGGAGCGGCGGTCCTTGTGTGGGATGTGGGCCAGGGCCAGGCCGGAGTAGTGAGAAGTAAAAGGGAAGGACTGACCTGGTTGACCAAAACCGAAGAAGGGGACGAAGTGCCCAAGTGTGCTTGCGCACGGGTGTGGCAGGGGTCTTGCAGCCCTGGACACCCGCAGTTTCCTCTGGGGCCGCCACCAGTGGCTTATCTAATGACGTCCATTAGCAGTAATAAAGTTACTTAACTTGTGCCTGGCCGTAACTTGACCCGGGACACTACTAGGTCTCAATCCTCATTGCCATGGCCTGAGGCGGAAAGTAGTGGGCGGGGGAGGGAAGATGGGAGGGGAAATTCCAGGAGAGAATGGGGGAGGGGTGACACTGTTCTAAAGGAACCGTACATTATCTGACTTATGTAACTGTAATCCTTCCGTATGTCACCTTTACAATACAATTTTTAAAAAGAGAAAGTAGTGGGCCACACTACCCCTCCCTCCTTCTAGGAATCCCAGGTTCATGTAATTTTCTATCCTTGACACTATCCAAATAGGGCTAGCTTTGGTTGATTTCCCTCCTTTCAGCTGAATGCTGAACCGCACACACCTACCTCTTTACAAAGCTCAAAGCCCGTGTCACAGTAAACAGTTTAAATGATTGCCATTAATCTCTTCTTCAATGTGATACAGCAGCTAGCACTGTGTAATTCTTACAAATTAGGATGCACAAGTATTTTCTCAAAGGCTTTGTGCTTTGATTACATTGCTACATATCAACAACTAATGGATTGTCACCTCCTGCCATCACATCCTTATAGGCCAGTAAGCCTGTACTGATGAGGGGGTGTGCTTTTTCTGCTCTGCGTAGGGGCTCTATCACTTGAGCCACACCTCCAGTTCTGTTCTGTTGGTTAATTACAGACAGAGTTGTAAGGATTTATCTCCCTTTAGCTAGGAACTTTGATCACAGTCTCCTTAGGTCAGACTCTAACCATGACCCACCAGTCCCCTGCTCTATACTGATAATTTTGTGTGGCCCATCAATTATTTTTTTTATTTTTTTTATTAATTGAACATAAATTTTTTACAAGGTGTTGTGCAAAGAGGGTGCAGTTACATAGTAGGGCAGTGTGTACATTTCTTGTGATATCTTACAACCTGTTTTTCCATCCCTTGTCTAGGTCAGGTAGACACATATGCAATATACAATGTATCAAGAACATATACAGTATTCACAGACTTGGTCTCTACTGTCTCTCCGTCTCCCTTTCTTAACAGTCATATATCAGGGAGATCATGCCCCTTTGTTTTCTGTGTTCTAGCCTTGTCTCACTCAACATTATTTGTTCAAGTTCTGACCATTTCCCTGCGAATAACAATATTTCACCATTCCTAATCGCTATGTAGTATTCCATTGTGTATAAGTACCATATTTTTTGGATCCATTCGTCTGTGGAGGGGAATCTGGGTTGTTTCCATATTTTGGCTATTGTGAATTGTGCTGCGATAAACATGGAAGTACAAATGTCTTTTTGATATCTTGGGTTTTGCTGTTTAGGATAGATGCCTAGGAGTGGTATGGCTGGGTCATAGGGTAGGTCTATATTGAGCTTTTTGAGAAACCTCCATACTGTTCTCCACAGTGGTTGTACTAATTTGCACTCCCACCAACAATGGAGAAGGGTTCCTCTTTCCCCACAGCCCCTCCAGCATTTGTTGTTTCCTGAGTTCAGAATATAGGCCATTCTAACTGGGGTGAGGTGGTATCTCAGGGTTGTTTTTATTTGCATTTCCTTTACTAGCAGGGATGTTGAGCATTTCCTCATGTGTTTCTTTGCCATTTTTATATCTTCTCTTGTGAAGTCTCTTTAGCTCTTTTGCCCATTTCCTAATAGGTTTATTGGGCTTGGAGGGGCTTAGTTTTTTGAGTTCTCTGTAGATGACAGATATCAGGCCTTTGTCTGTTGCTGTGCTGGTAAATATCCTTTCCCATATCGTTGGCTGTCTTTCTATTTTGGTGGCTATGACCTTAGCTGTGCAGAAACTTTTTAATTTGTAGTAGTCCCATTTGTCGAGTCTCTCCCCTATTTGTTGTGCCCCTGGGACTCTATTCAGGAAGTTTCTTCCTGTGCCTATAAGTTCTAGTGTCTTTCCTACTCTGTCCTTCAGTAGTTTCAAGGATTCAGGTCTGATGTTGAGGTCCTTGATCCATTTTGAGTTGATCTTGGTGCATGGTGATAGGCTTGGGTCTACTTTGAGTTTTCTGCATATGGCTGCCCAGTTCTCCCAGCACCAGTAGTTGAAGAGGCTATGTTTATTCCATTTTATGTCTTTAGCTCCTTTGTCGAATATCAGTTGGCTGTAAGAGTGCGGTTTTATTTCTGGGTCTTCAATTCTAATCCATTGGTCTTCCGATCTGTTTTTATACCAATACCATGCTGTTTTTGTTATGATGGCCTTGTAGTAGAGCTTGAAGTCTGGTATTGTGATACCTCCTGCACTATTTTTTTTGCCTAGAATTGCTTTGGCTATTCTAGGTTTTTTGCTGTTCCATATGAATTTATGGATTGGTTTCTCTATTTCAGTGAAGAATGTGGCTGGGATTTTGATAGGTAGTGCATTGAATTTGTATAACATTTTGGGCAATATGGCCATTTTCACTATATTGATTCTGCCTACCCATGAGCATGGGAGGTCTTTCCATCTCCTTGTGTCTTCTTTGATTTCCCTTATTAGATTTTTGTAGTTTTCATTGAATAGGTCCGTCACGTCCTTGGTTAAGTTGATCCCTAGGTACTTTATTCTTTTTTTGGCTACTGTAAATGGAATTGTTTCCATAATTTCCTTTTCTGTTTGTCTATTGCTGGTGTACAGAAAAGCTGCTGACTTTTGTGGATTGATTTTGTATCCTGCTACTTTGCCAAATTGGTTTATTAGGTGTAGGAGTTTGGGTACTGAGTTTTTTGGGTCCTTCAGATATAACATCAATAATATTATAAATATACAAATGGCCCTTATTTTTTTTTAAAAAGGGGAAAGGGTGTTTCCCAACCCTGATGGCACAGAGGCCTTACCTCAATTTTAAGTGAGAACGCATAGCAAAAAATATTAACTATGTGGGGCACTGGTGGCCCTTTCTTGTAATCCTAGCTACTCAAGAGACTGACACCTGGGAGGTAAGAGATAAAGGCCAGCAGAAGCAAAAAACAGTTTACTAGACTACATCTCCACATTAGCCAAAAAATTCAAGGCTGGAAGTGTGATGCAAATGGAAGAACACCAGCCTAACAAGCACTAACCTCCGAGTTCAAACTTCAGTTCCATCAAAAAAAGAAAAAAGGATAGGGGTTGGGGATATGGCCTAGTGGCAAGAGAGCTTGCCTCGTATACATGAGGCCCTGGGTTCAATTCCCCAGCACCACATATACAAAAAATGGCCAGAAGTGGCGCTGTGGCTCAAGTGGCAGAGTGCTAGCCTTGAGCAAAAAGAAGCCAGGGACAGTGCTCAGGCCCTGAGTTTAAGGCCCAGGACTGGCCAAAAAAAAAGAAAAGAAAAAGAAAAAAGGATAGACTTGCAGCCTGATTAAGAATTGAAATTTTGGGACTGGGAATATGGCCTAGTGGCAAGAGTGCTTGCCTCCAACACATGAAGCTCTCGGTTCGAATCCCCAGCACCACATATATGGAAAACGGCCAGAAGGGGCGCTGTGGCTCAGGTGGCAGAGTGCTAGCCTTGAGTGGGAAGAAGCCAGGAACAATGCTCAGGCCCTGAGTCCAAGGCCCAGGACTGGCCAAAAAAAAAAAAAGAATTGAAATTTTGTTGTTTAAAGACTAAGTATAGGGGCTGGGAATGTGGCCTAGTGGGTAGAGTGCTTGCCTCTCATACATGAAACCCTGGGTTCAATTCCTCAGCACCACATACACAGAAAAAGCCAGAAGTGGTGCTGTGGCACAAGAGGTAGAGTGCCAGCCTTGAGCAAAATAGGAGCCAGGGACAGTGCTCAGGCCCAGAGTTGAAGCCCCAAGACTGGCAAAAAAAAAAAGACAAAGTATATTTGTCAGCTTTTCATTAGTACTATGAAACATGTTACTACCTAAACCAGTTAACTTGTGGAGATAAAAGAGTCATCTAACAGTTTTGGAAGTTCGAAGTCCAAGAATGGGTTGAGGGACACTGGTTTTCCCTCTGGTGAGGGCAGCAGACAATGGCACATCAAGGTGGAAGCACATATCAGAATGATTATACCAGGGCTGGGAACGTGTCTTAGTAGGGTAGAGTGCTTGCCTGGAATGCAGGAAGCCCTGGGTTTGATTCCTCAGCACCCCATATACAGAAACTGGCAGGAACTGGCGCTGTGGCTCAAGTGGTAGCCTTGAGCAGAAAGAAGCTTAGGGACAGTGCCCAGGCCCTGAGTACAAGCTCCAGGACTGGCAACAAAGAAACAACCAAACAGAATGATACCAAGAACAGAAAGCAGAAGAAAAAAGTGGGGAAGGAGAAAGGGAGGGAGGGAGGAAGGAAGGAAGGAAGGAAGGAAGGAAGGAAGTGTTGTGCCAAGTTGCAAGACCACCCCCAAGAAGACCACCGAGATTCAGACACTCCGAAATGCAAAAGCAAGGCAAGGCTTTACTTAACGAGCTGCCAACTCGGGCCTCGTCCTACCCACCGACACAGCGGAGGTTAGGAGGAAGCCTCGAGCTGTGATTACACAGGGCTTATAAAGGCAAAGAACAAGGTTACAACAATCAGCTGTGCAAGCAAGATTAGAACACAGGTACAAATCTGATTGGCTCAGGGTTCGATTCTAAAATGGGGTTCATGTGGTGGGGCCTGACTTCAAAGTCTGGCACCTCATTTCCCCCTTTTTCTTTTTGGTACCTTGGGAGCCAATCATGGCTCCATTCTGTCCATTTCAATGGCTTGCATGTCTAGGGGATGATATAGAGGTAAGGCATGGGCCAGTAGGGCCAAAAGTAGTATCCGAAAATAACTCTGGTCCCTCGGTTTTAAAGGGGGGCTGATGGGTGAAGATCATCCATCTTCTGTAACTTCTTCAGGCTGACTCAGGGGCGTAGACCTTACCTAGCCAGGAACCTATAACCTTAGTCTCAGTCTTGAGGCGAAGGCAAAGCGGCTGAGTTGGGTGCTTGGAGACCTCCCATGTTCCATCACGGTAGTTGTCATCCAGGGCAAAGTGGTCAGCTGGCCTGGCGTAGAAGCAAAGAACCCAAGTGGCGATGCCGTCTAGGGTCCCTTCCACCGTGGTTCTAAGGAGTTTAGTCTCCTGGGTAGGATTTCTTTCAGGATCTTCTTAGCCACTACATTCGCAGTCTCATGCTTTGTTGGATAGACTTCAACCCATCCTGAAAAGGTGTCTACAAAAACTAGCAAATATTTGTAATTTCTGTGAAATCTACTTCCCAATACACGCCTGGCCTATTCCCACAGAGGCGAGCTCCTTTAGTAATCTGTTGATTGGGGGCATTGGTAAGCTGACAGATCTTGCAATTTTTAACAATATACCTTTGCAGGCCTTTAACAGATCTCAATAAGGACACAATCTCAGGTCTACAAGCTTTCTTTACTAAACAGATGTATGAGCTTAAAATTCTCACTGCCAGTCAGGGCTTTGAGTAAATGCGGGGGGTGAGATTTTAATCTATCCTCTCATTTGACAAACTTACCCTTACTAACCACTATCACAGATGACTGGCAAATTCCTGCCCAGTAGACAGACATGGGCATTGGAAAGGCATGCTTATGAACTATTCTTCTAGGACTTCCCGGCTTTAACTTTTGAAAGGCCAACAGTAGTGACTCTAGGATCTGACACCATCTCTGCCATCCAAGCAGTGGCTTACTGCCTCTGGATGCTCCATCACTTTTGTCCCAGGAGGAGTGACTTTCGACTTGGACTCAGGGCCTGAGTGCTGTCCCTCAGCTCTCCAGCTCAAGACTAGCACCGTACCACTTTTGAGCTCCACACCACTCCGTTCCCAGCACTCTGCTGGCTGATTAGAGACAAGTCTCTCACAGGGACCTTTCTTTGCCCGGGCTGGCTTCGAACCGCAGATTCAGATCAATGAGTCTTATAAGGGGCCACTTTACTCCAATTATAAGCAACAAGGTGGTCCACACAGAAGTAGTTTTTAAGCATGCTCTCTTACCTGGAACTTATTAAGGGTCAGTATTAGATCTTGACAAACTTGTAGGAATCACCTGTGCTTCTCTGTGGGCCTGCTGGAAACTGTTACAAAAAAACCTACAAAGAAGCTGGAATGGCAATTAAACATTTTGGTAGCCATAATTCTCCTTTTCTCACTTTGCAATAATTATTTAGAAAAATTTTACTTCCAAATTTCTTCCAAAAGGCTACAAAAACAAAACAATTAATACAAAAGGAGGAAAACACACAGGCCTAAGAAAAGTTACGAGTTGGAGATCTCCCAAGCTGGCCCACAACCTCCTACAAGGGTGCAGAAGGAATGGACCCGAGTTGGCCCACAACCTCCTGTAAGAAGGAGTGGACCCGAGTTGGCCCACAACCTCCTGCAAGGGTGCAGAAGGAGTGGACCCGAGTTACGAGTTGGAGATCTCCCAAGTTGGCCCACAACCTCCTGCCAGGGTACGGGAGGAGTGGACCCAAGTTGGCCCACAACCTCCTGCCAGATAAGCAGAAGGAGCAGACCCAAGTACAAGGTGGGCGGGTTGAGTCTCGTTTAGGAGGCCCTCCTGGTCAGTTCCGGCCAAAAACCAAACTGACTCCCGCCCTACAAGCAAAAGCAAAACAGACAAATTACAGGACAAGACAAATGAACAGTGCTGTTTTCTTACCTTCGGAGTCTGGGATCTCGGGGTCTCTGGGGCTATCCCGGACGAGCCCCCAAATGTTGTGCCAAGTTGCAAGACCACCCCCAAGAAGACCACCGAGATTCAGACACTCCGAAATGCAAAAGCAAGGCAAGGCTTTACTTAACGAGCTGCCAACTCGGGCCTCGTCCTACCCACCGACACAGCGGAGGTTAGGAGGAAGCCTCGAGCTGTGATTACACAGGGCTTATAAAGGCAAAGAACAAGGTTACAACAATCAGCTGTGCAAGCAAGATTAGAACACAGGTACAAATCTGATTGGCTCAGGGTTCGATTCTAAAATGGGGTTCACGTGGTGGGGCCTGACTTCAAAGTCTGGCACCTCAGAAGGAAGGAAGGAAGGAAGGAAGGAAGGAAGGAAAGCAGAAAAGTCTGAGGTCAAACTTTCACTCTAAGGACATGCCCCCCTCCCCCATGACCCTCAGATCTCCCGGCACTGGGCTCTACCTTTTGAAAGTCCCACCGCTTCCCATCAGCTCCACCTTAAAGACCAGGCCTTTAATCACAGTGGACTTTTGAGGACACTCAAATCACCACACCCAAGTGACAGCACTAAGATTTGAAAGTAGTTGGTTATTGCAGTGTAGCTTAGCCTATTCTGACTGATACAGGACCCTCACAGTGTGCAAAGTATGATTCCGGGAATGGGGGTGAACAACTCAGATAAGAAAACTGCACCAACCAACAAATGGACAACTCAACAATTCAAGCTGTGACATCACAAATTATTTTAGACTGAGTAATCAAAAAACTCCTAAGAGGTAGCATTTAATCTAAGACCTGAAGAATGAGGGGAAATGAACCTTGACCAAAGCTAGGCATAAGGGAGAGGACAGGAGTTATTTCAGACAAATTAAGCTGCCTGTGCAAAGTCCAGAGGCAGGGGGAAAAAAAGGCACTGAAAACTGCCCCACATGGGAAGAGGAACCACAGGCAAGATCTGCAGTCAAGATCCCCAGAGATCTAGGGCCTGGAGACAGATGCCCATCAGCCAAGCAGGAAGTGGAGAGGGACTGCTGTTTTCCTAGAACATCAGACAGCATTAAAGACTGGTTTCCAGGAGCTGGTAAGGTTATATAAATAGATGGTATTATTAGAAAGAGCCCAGACAAGTGCTAAGCTTCCCTGGGGCATTTGAGACTTGTTGAAGCCTCAATTAAAAAAGAAAGGTGGTTGCCACTCTGGAAATGAGCTTAGGGGTGGGGTCAAGCCACTATTACCTACTGAAAGTGATGGAACATTCCAAGCAGCAGAACTGAAAAAAGTAGACAAACTTCGGCTTCAGCACCTAGGTCTTTTGTTGTTATTGTTATTCTGTTTCTCCACCCCTTTCCTCTTCCTGTTGTCTGCTCCTGATCTCAGGAGCAGGTTCCACATGCTCACCCCTAGAAATGACAACTCAAATGTACCCTCTCCTCTCTGGGTAGTATCATCTAGCCATCATAATCTGAAGGCCCAGGGAAGATGTATTCAGGGGAGGACCCAAGAGCTTTCTCTCCACTCCCAGAGTGGAAGAATTCATCCTTCTCCCAGCAAAGGCTTAGCTCCTGTTAGCATTTCCCTAGCCTCAGGTCCTCAGCTTCTCCCACTAGCCCCCAGATCCACCCATGATCCACTAATGAGCCACTCCTACTCACTGTAAACTTATAGATGCCCCCCCCATAAGCTCTGCCCTTTGGCAATATAACTCCGCCCTCGGCTGATGATACCTGAGGGGCAGGCAGAGCACCTCCCACCTTAGTTGCCTGAAGGTATAAAGACCCCCAGAGAGAGAAGCTGCCACCTGCATAAGGTGCAGACGCCATGTAGCTCCCTCTCCCGTGGGAACCATGGCCCCACTAATAAACCTCCTTATGAACCTTCTTCTCCTGCCTGTGATTATCTCCGCATGGTCCTCTGGGATGGCCTATACCTATGCTTTCAGCTCCTGAGCTCTTGTCTGAGCCCTGGCTACATAAGCATTATCTCAGCCTGGGCAAGATCACCAAGCCCAAACTTCCTCCAGGCCATTTTGGGGCAGCAACTCTTGGCAAGCAGTTAGCATTTGCATTTTTTGTGTGTGCCAATATTGGGCCTTGAACTCAGGGCCTTGCACTATTATGGAGTGTTTTTTGTATTGCTTTTTGTTTGCCACTATTGGGATTTTGAACTCAGAGCCTCTCACCCATTGAGCATGCTTGCTTTGCTGGTGCTCTACCATTTGAGCCACACCTCCAACTCAGCTTTTGCTAGTTGTTTCAAACTGCAATGCTACGGATCTCAGCCTCCTGAGTGGCTAGCATGATAAGTGTGAGTCACTAGCACTCAGCTTCCAAACATACTCAAGTCTTGACTTTGTCACTGACCATAGTTGCCACTGTAACAGAGTGACTAGTGCGGTCTGGGGCTTGAACTCAGGGCCTAGGTGCTGTCCCTGAGCTGCTGCTTCTGCTTCTTCTTTTCTTCTACTTTCTACTTCTCCTCTTCTTCTTTCTCCTCCTCCTCCTCCCTGCTTCCTCCTTCTTCCTTCTTGTCAGTCATGGAGCTTGAACTCTGGGCCTGGGTGCTGTCCCTGAGCTCTTCAGCTCTACGGCTCTACCACTTGAGCCACTCCCGGTTTTCTGGTGGTTTATTGGAGATAGGAGTCTCATGGACTTTCCTGCTTAGACGACTGGCTTGGAACCTCAATCCTCAGATCTCAGCCTCCTGAGTAGCTAGTATTATAGGTGTGTGTGACTGGGCTTTTTTTCCTTTTTTTTTTTTTTTTTTTTTTTTTTTGCCTGCCCTGGGCCTTGAACTTTGGGCCTGGGCTCAGTCCCTAAGCTTTTTGCTCAAGGCTAACACTCTACCAACCTAAGCTACAGAGCTACTTCTTCTGGCTTTTCTCGTGGTTAATTGGAGATGAGAGTCTCACAGACTTTTCTGCCTGGGCTGGCATTGAATAGCAACCCTCAGACCTCACCCTCCTGAGTAGCTAGGATTATAAACATGAGTCAATATCCAGCTTAGGCTTTTTAAAAATAGCTTTTTGTTAAGTGTTTTATTGAGAGCTTGCTCTTCCTCTCTTACTATCATCTCTGTGGCCCCAGCCAGCCAGCAGGAACTAACCAGATGTTCCTGGAAATGGCTGCCAGAAAGCCAGTGGCCCAAGTACCTAGCCAGAGGGCAGGCTTTCATCTTCCAACAGAAACAAACCAACTTGGGAAACACATGAGAACAAAAACAGTCCAGTTCTATTTTAGTCTTCTTTTTTTTTTTTTTTGGCCAGTCCTGGGCTGTGAACTCAGGGCCTGAGCACGGTCCCTGGCTTCTTTTTTGCTCAAGGCTAGCACTCTGCCACTTGAGCCACAGCGCCACTTCTGGCTGTTTTCTGTATATGTGATGCTGAGGAATCAAACCCAGGGCCTCATGTATACGAGGCAAGCACTCTTGCCACTAGGCCATATTCCCAGCTCCAGTTCTATTTTAAATGATCGCACTAGCTAGACTTACCTTTCTGCTATCCAAACGTACACAGTATCATCTCCCAGAAGAGTCCAGGCTGTCTAGAATTGAGTGAGTACTCTTCATTACTATAGATCTGCCCACAGGCCTGTCTGTCCTGCCCTGCCCTCCCTTCCTGTGTCCTGGCACTCCAGGCCCTCTGCTGCCACACACCTTCTTCTGACCTCCAGGTACCCATGTGAGAGCCACTGCAAAGTGCCAATGGCAGAACTGTGAGCTACAGTACATTGAGGAGTCTAGACTGTGTTGAGCTGTCTCCAGTGTGATTTTCCAACATCTCTCAAGAAGCTAACCACTAGGAGAACATGAACAGACCTTGAGGGACCCCCTCTTCCCTTCCAGTGATGTGGTATTCTGGACCACAAGATTTCCTGCCCCACCACCATGATGGCTGGAGTGCAGATGCACCTGGGATTAGACTTGGCCACATTCCTCCTCAGGCTTCCTGGTGACATCTGTTGCTCCCAAAGGGCTAGTCTTTCTCTCACACACACCTGTGGCCTGTGCTGACCACCCGCCAGCAGTCCTGGGTCATCTGCCCAGAAGTCTCCTGATTCACAGGGGCACATGACCCCTAGTAGCCAGCCATCTCTGGGTGGCTAGCCAGACACACAAGGCAAAAAGAGAACCCAGCCCATGTCAGGAAGAAGGATGAGGAAAGGAACTGTGTTGGTTAAAGGCCTGTCATGTGCAGGCACTGTCACAGCCTGACGAGCTCTCTCTTGCCCTGCAGTATTTCTCTCTCTCTTTTTCTTGCCCCACCCCAGCAGCTGTCCCTTATAGTTGAGGACTCCAATGGTCAAGAAGTCAAAGAGGACTCCCTCATCTGAAGATTAGCCTGCTTTAACTTGCTCCTGTTCTTGTTCCAGAAGTAAGAGCTTCCCATGAACCAGGCACCAGCAGCTTACACCTGTAATCCTAGCTACTCAGGAGGCTGAGACCTGAGGAACCAGAGCTCAAGGTCAGCTTGGGTTGGAAAGTCTGTGAAACTTTTATCTACAATTAACCACTACAAAAACTTGACAGAGACCCATGGCTCAAGTGGTAGAGCACCAGCCTTAAGCAAAAATTTTAGGGACAGTGCCCAAGCCCGGAGTTCAAGCCCTAGTATTGGCACCACAAAAAAAAAAGAAAAAGAGTTTTTAAAAAGGCCTCCCATGGTAGTTCTCAACTCCCCCTCCCCTTTATTTGCTGCCTCTGCCTGAGGCTGACGCTAGATCCCTGGGGTAGAGGACCAGAACTGAATTCAGAGGGAAAGTGCTCTACTGGGCTATGGATGCTTTATTTCCAGAGGCCACCTCTCTCCCACCAGAGCTTGCCCCTACTCCAGAGTAGGAAAGGGCTGTACTACCTGTCACTGGCTTCTCAGCCAACCTTGCTGAATGGTGACATGATTTAAAATAGGTCTGCTTAACTGGACAGTCCCGTTTCCCTACCTGTGCTTGGGAGGGCCAGGCAAGGCCAAAGAGCAGGAGGTATGCAGGGCAGCACTTGAGGAAAGGGGAAATCCTAAACCCAGAGAAGCCTTCCTTGGTAAGAAAACAAAATTCATTCCTTCCTCCCTCCCTCCCTTTCTCTCTTTCTTTCTGTTTTTATTTTTCTGATCCTCAGGCTTGAACTCTGGGCCTGGACACTGTCCCTGAGTTTTTTGTGCTCAAAGCTAGCACTCTACTACTTGAGACACAGCTCCACTTCTGGCTTTTTTGGTGATTAATTGGAGATAAGAGTCTCATGGACTTTCCCTGCCTGGGCTGGCTTTGAACCCTTATCCTCAGATCTCAGCCTCTGAAGTAGACGGGTGAGCCACTAGCACCCAGCCAAAATTATTAATTTATTTGCCAGTCCTAGGGCTTGAACTCTGGATTGGTCACTGTCCCTGAGCTTCTTTTGCTCAAGGGTAGCACCCTACCACTTGAGCCACAGTGCTACTTCCAGCTTTTTCTCTGTGTGTGGTACTGAGGAATGGAACCCAGGGCTTCATGTATGCTAGGCAAGCACTCTACCACTAAGCCACATTCCTGGCCTAAAATTATTTTCTTATAAGGGCAGTTATGCCTGGGGTACCATTCCTAACAACACACACACACACACACACACACACAACACACACACACACGAGTTGAGGGAATGATTTTTTCTTTCTGGAATACGTGTGTGTGCATGTGTGTGTGTGCGTGTGTGTGTGTGTGTGCTATGTGCCAGCACTCTGTATATGTGGTGCTGAGGAATCGAACCCAGGGCCTCATGTACTGAGGCCCTGAACTGAGGGATTGGGCACTATCCCTGAGCTTTTTGTGCTCAAGACTAGTGTTCCAACCCTTGAGCCACAGCTCCACTTCTGGCTTTTGGTGATTAACTGAAGATATGTGTCTAACCGACTCACCTACTCAAGCTACCCTCAAACTTGGATTCTCAGATCTCAGGCTCCTAAGTAACTAATTCTTTATAATGGTCAAGAGGAAAGTCAACAGACAGGATCACAAATATAGCAGACTGGAGGTGTGTGGGGTAGGGAGAAGAGCCCACTGTCGCAGCAGCTCCCCCAGCACTCCACTAGGGAGCAGCAGGGGAAGGGCTCAGGCTCTTTCATGAATGTATACTTGGGCTCTGGACCTGGGAAAGGCATGGACAACCTAGAGGTGGTAGATCCAGCCTTGAACTTGAAGTTGTAAATCACAGAATATGCCCCCAGGACAGAGGGGCCTACTTATAACTGCAAAATGCTGGGTAGGACCACTTGGTAAGAAGTCAGAGTCCTTCCTGCCTCTGGTGGCTCCTCCCACCTCAACCTGGACAGGTAGGAAGAGAAGCCCAAATTATAGAAGACCTCAAGGGGCATGTGGAACAGGTAAGGCTGTGGGGACCCCTTCATGTAACACCAGGTCTGCTCTTCCCATCAGTTGAGGCCCCACAGTGCCAGGTCCTGCCCCTGGCACTCCATAGCACCATCTCCAGCCTCAGAGGCTGGCCTGATTTCCTCCACTGAGCTGAGGCCAGGCAGGTCAAGCAAGAGGCAAACCAAGTCTTCAACCAGATGTGCCCAAAAACATCCAAGCTCTTCTCCCAGTTTCTACCACCTTCCCTCCTTCCCCTCTTCTCTCCCCATTCATAGTAATAGCAAAGGCTGTGCAACCTTGGAAAAGCCAAATCTCTCTGGACCTTTGTTTTTTCATTTGTAAATTGTCAGGTCAGGAGAGAGCCCCTGCTCTCAGCTGCCAGAGAAAATTGCCAAAGTCCTATAGATCTCACCCCTCTGGAATGAACACATCACACCAAATGCCCAAGGATATGGAGACCACAAATGCTGTGACTGGAGAATCTCTCAAGATCACCTGACACTCAAATGGAGGAGACCCAGTCCTTCAGTTAAGCAAAGTTGTAGTTCATAGCTGATATGACCGTGCACAACTGAGTATAAATTCCTTGAATCCCTCTGAGAATCTGAGATATTACCCAGCAAAAGGCCTGCTACAGTGTCTGGCCTAAAGGAAGCCTTAATAAACTTGTAAATAAAAAGGTAGATGAACAGATGGGTGGATGGATGGGTGGGTGGATGGATGGGTGGATGAATGGATGGATGGATGAGTAGAAGAAGGATATGTCTAGTTCTACATCAATGTGACAAATACCTGAGATAACTTAAAAGGGTGAAAGGAGGGGGAGGAAAATTGAAGGAAGGGAAAGTGGAGAAAATGAGGGAGCGTGTAACAATGTTCATCAAGAAAAGTACTGATTACTGGGGCTGGGAACGTAGCCTAGTGGTAAAGCACTCGCCTCATATACATGAAGCCCCACATATATAGAAAAAGCCGGAAGTGGCGCTGTGGCTCAAGTGGTAGAGAACTAGCCTTGAGCAAAAAGAAGCCAGAGACAGTGCTCAGGCCCTGAGTTCAAGCCCCAGGACTGGCAAAAAATAAAACAAAACAAAAAGGGAAGTACTGATTACTGTAACTGTAACCCCCTTTGCACATCACCCTTACAATAAAAAAATTTTTTAAAGAGCAACAACAACAACAACAAAAAGATGAAAGGTTTATTTTGACTGATGGTTTCAGAGGTTTCAGTGCATGGTTACTTGGCCCTGTTGCTTTTTAGCCTGTGGCAGCACAGTATATCATGGTGGGATTCCATGGTTGAGGAGGTTTGTTCACCTCAAAATAGATAGGAGACAGAGAGACAAGAGAGGGCCAGGTTCACCAAATCCCCTTCAAGGGCAAGCCCCCAGTGACCAAACTTTCTTTCACTAGACTCGACCTCCTAAAGCCTCACCACTAGTAGTTCTACAGGCTAGTGGCCAAGCATTCAACATAGATGCCTTTGGGGGACAGTCCAATTCCAAACTACAGTGGGGTGGTTAGGAGGGTTAAGGATGAGGAGACGCTCTCCATGAAGTGAGGAAGAGCTGACAAAGCTTGTCTGCAGTGATGGACATATTAGAGGGTTCTTGGCAGCAGAGGGGTGTGGGGCTCTGGGGATACTGGTAGAGACATATGCAGGGAACAGCAGGCTGAAACTGAAACAAGCACAGTCTGTGACTAGTGCTGATCTCTCAATGCAGGTCCAGCAAGACAAAGCAAAGCTCTACCTGATCCCCAGTGGGTAATTACCCACCCCTGCTCTCTGCCTGGTCAGTTCACAGGGAGTAGCGACTTCATTCTGAGTAGCTCAGCAGAACTCTGTCAGGCTGGGCCCAGATCTGGGTGACCACTGTCTGTGGAAAATCCTGGTCCAGTCTCAGGCCAGCATTCAGAGGTCTGGAACTTTCAGAGCATCCAGCTGTATGGGCTTTCTCTCAGTGTATACAGCTCCAAGACTAGGGTCACCACATAAATTTCCAGTGCAGAAGCAATGGCATGGATCAAGTGGAAGAGTGTCAGCCAGTAGCAAAGAAGCCAACCAAGAGCACTAAGTAGAGTTTAACACACACACACACACAATATTAATTAATTAAAGCAGTTGGGCACTGATGGTTTACACCCAGAATCCTAACTACTCAGGATGCTGAGATCCTCGGATCTCAGATTGAAGCCAGCCCAGGAAGAAGTCTGTGAAACTCTTGTTTCTATTTAACTAACAAAAAAAGCTGGAAGTGGAGCTGTGGCTCAAGTGGTGAGGCACTAGCCTTGAGTAAAATGCTTAATTAAGGACAACATTTCAAGCCCCAGGACCAGCACAAAAACAAATAACAACAACAACCATAAAGGCTGGGAATGTGGCTTAGTGGAAGAGTACTTGCCTAGCATGCATGAAGCCCTGGGTCCAATTCCTTAGTACCACATAAACAGAAAAGGTCGAAAGCGGTGGTGTGGCTCAAGTGGTAGAGTGATGGTCTTGAGCAAAAGAAGCTCAGGGATAGTGCCCAGGACCTGAGTTCAAGCCCCAGGACTGGCAATAAATAAATAAAATAATAATAATACAGATGCAAGATTAGGACCTGCACACAGAAAAAATGATTAATTTTTATGTTCACTTGACAGCAAATTTAACTTGGCATCTTATACTTTTATTTGCAAAATTAAGAACCCTACCCAAGCACTTTGAATGGGAAAATTTCAGTAGGCCACACCACTAACATTGTGAAATCTCCTAGTTGCACAGGCCAGGAAGAAAGGCCCCAAATGGTGAGCTCAAGAAATAGCTTCCAGGATTGGGAATGTGGCTCAGTGGTAGATTGCTTGCCTAGCATGCATGAAGCCCTGGGTTCCATTCCTCAATACCACATACACAAAAAAAGCTGGAAGTGGCACTGTGGCTCAAGTGGTAGAGTGCTAGCCTTGAACAAAAGAAGCTCAGGGACTGTTCCCAAGCCATGAGTTCAAGCCCCAGGACTGGTAAACACACACACACACACACACACACGACCACTTTTCCCAAGATAAATTTGAGCCAAACCCCAATGTGCATTTTGACCCATAAATACCCATGATGTTAAGGCATTTATTGCACCTGTTATCAGATGTGTGTGCACCTGTGTCTGGGCTGTGTCCTCTCTATCTTTCCTTCACTTTACTAATAAACTTTCTTGGTCTCTACCTCAAAGTAGCATCAAATTATTTTCTGCAACAATATCAAGAACTCAGTACCCACCTTGTACTCATAACCACCTGACTTACGGAATTATAACCTCTTTGTACAACTACTTAATAATAAAAAATTGTTTTACAGCAAAATCCAAGATATCAAAAAGGCATTTGTACTTCCATGTTTATCGCGGCACAATTCACAATAGCTAAAATATGGAAACAACCCAGATGCCCCTCCACAGACGAATGGATCCAAAAAATATGGTACTTATACACAATGGAATACTACATAGCGATTAGGAATGGTGAAATACTGTTATTCGCAGGAAAATGGACAGAACTCGAACAAATAATGTTGAGTGAGACAAGCCTAGAACACAGAAAACAAAGGGGCATGATCTCCCTGATATATGACTGTTAAGAAAGGGAGACGGAGAGACAGTAGAGACCAAGTCTGTGAATACTGTATATATTCTTGATACATTGTATATTGCATATATGTCAACCTGACCTAGACAAGGGATAGAAAAACAGGTCGTAAGATATCATAAGAAATGTACACACTGCCCTACTATGTAACTGCACCCTCTTTGCACAACACCTTGTAAAAAAATTTATGTCCAATTAATAAAAAATAAATAAATAAATAAATATTTTTTTAAAAAATTGTTTTAAAAGAACTCAGTACCCAAGTGCCTGGCAGAGGCCTCCTCCCTTCAGGAGGCCTCCCTGACGCATCACAGTTGTTTGGTGATAACACTCCCAAGTCTTACAGTGAGGCCTTCCCTCAGAGCACAGCTGTCTGCTCCACCCAAAGGCAAAGCAAACTGCTGTCTGCGATTCCACTCCACCTCAGAACACATCTCCCCAAATCCCAGCCCACTCACATGGTGCCTGGTGGCCAGCTTCTGTGTTGCACATATAAGGGAGGCACAACTGGAAGAGGCCCCAGAGAGGTCGCGGGAAGAGTAAGTTCTTTCTGATGGTGGGAGGATCTAGAACAAGACTCAGGACGGCAAGGCTGAGTGAGCTTCCTGTTTCTCCCCTCAAAGGGGATGCTTTCACATGATGTTGGTGCCACAGGGACCAGAAAGGGTAAGAAAATCCTGAGACTCTTAAATTGCCAATTAACCACCAAAAAAAGGTAGAAGTGGAGCTGTAGCACTAGCATTGGGCAAAAAAGCTCAGGGACAGCACCCAGGCCCTGAGTTGAAGCCTCAGCACCAGCGCACACACACATACACGATAATATCACTGAGTCATAGGGGTACAGGTCATTTTTCAGGGCAATCTGAGTCCAATATCACCAGGGAATCCTACCTACTCAACTTCCATTATTTAGTGCAAGACCTTGGTCTTTCTACCCCAACCCCCACTCTGGAATTTCCACACATTTAAAAAAGAGAAAAAGCCATGAGATTGAAAGATACCAGCTTTCTCTTTTCTTGTTCTAAAGGGAGAAAACAAACCCTTCAGCCACACCACCCCTGCTCCTTCCTTTCTTTGTGTTTGAGCTTCTGGGGAAACAAGGAGCCCCCACTGTAGTTTCCTCCCAGGCTCCCCCACCCTCCCTTCAGAAATTCCCTGTGTGGCTGCCAAACTTCCTAAGAAAAGAGTGGTTTCCAAAAAGAGGCCAGCACATTTCAGAGGCATGAATGGAGGCTTTGCCCACAGTCGCAGATCATATGGGCCACACTGCCTTCCACATGTGACTCCTGCAGGCATGAGGCAGCTGGGCTCTAAAGAGGGTTCAGGTGATGATCTCCCTAGCTGCTGTGGCTCCTGGCATTAAGATTCTATTCCAATCCAGGTACCCGTGACTCACATTTATAATCCTACTCAGAAGGCCAAGATTTGAGGATGGCGAGTCAAAACCAGCCCAGGCAGGAAAATCTATAAGATTCTTATCAAGAAACCAACCTCCTACACACCCCCATCCCCCCCTCCCCCCCAAAAAGCCAGAAATGGATCTGAGGTGTCACTCAGTGGGAAAGTGCTACCTAGCCTGCTCCTGGGTCTAGGTTCTGTTCTCAGTACAGTCCAGTCAGAAACTGAACAGAACAACAAAATAACAAAATCCAGTAAGAGTAAAACGGCAAACAAAGTGTTCTGCAGAGAATCAGATTCTAAGTATGGGTACACAAAACAGAGATGGGATTGGAAAATGAAAGCAGGTAGTCCTAGAAGAGCCCACCAGCCTCCTTACACAGGCCAAATTCAATGACATCCTGAAGAGTAAACAAATACTTCCCACTTTTATTCCAGAAAGGGCAGAGACCCCAGGACTGCAACTGAATCTGAGTAAGGGCCACTGGCTCACAGTTCACCCTTGATGCCCACCCTTCCTGACCTCTGAGCCTCCCCTTGGTCTGTTACTGGAAAAAGAAAAGTGACCAGGACAGTTTCCTGATAAAAGAGAACTAGGGAGACATTTTCCACTTAGCTTCCCAATTTCCATACTAATCACAGGATCTTGATGAAAAGTGTCTTGATGGTTTTTCACAAAGAAGGGAAATGCACAAAGTATAAGCTTAGCAAATGTTTATTTATTAGAACAAGGCCAAAGCTGGGAGAAAAATAAAGGAAGAAAAGACCCCACTTTCTCCCCTCTACAGCTAACCCCCTGCAACGTGAGAGCAGAGAACTCAAAATGTCGGTCTTTGTCCAGGTGTATTTATGCTTTTCCAACTGGGAATTCCAGCTTTAACTTCCACCTGGACGTACAATCACCTAGCAATACCTAATCATGTTCTGAGTTTCTAAGCATAGAGACAAAGAATTTAGGGTGGATCCAGTTTTAAAATGTAGGGCCTAAAATGGGTCTTAGTATTCAAAATATGGATAACAAGGTGTCTGGGGCGGGCTTGTTATTTGTTAAAACATGGAGATAATGCCTGTAACATTTTGGTCATCTCTTTTGGCTCAAAGAATTCATCCAATTATACCTGGACCTCCCTACTTATTCAAGGAGATTATAACTCACTTAATATCTCAAAGAAGGAAGCCGTGTGCTGGTGGCTCATACCTGTAATCCTAGCGACTTAGGAGGCTGAGATCTGAGAATTAAGTTCAAAGCCAGCCTGGACAGGAAACTCTATGAGACTCTTATCTCCAAAGTAAGCACCAGATAAACGGAAGTGATGCTGTGGCCCAAAGCGGTAGAGTGCTAGTCTTGAGTAAAATAGCTCAAGGACCATGTCCAGGCCCTGAGTTCAAGCCCCACAACTGACCAAAAACGAGAGTCAATAGCTAACTCCTCAGGACATCCCCAGTCTCCTGGTAATGCCTAGCAATGCCTAGGCCCTCCTCAGCCTCATCCCACACCAATGCCCTTCTCTATTTCATGTTCAGATGCACCTGCACCTCTGCCCTTTCCTTCTCCTTCCTCCTCCTCCTCTTCCTCCTTCCTCCTCCTCCTCTTCCTCCTTCCTCCTCATCCTTTTCCTCCTCCCCCTCCTCCTCTTCCTCTTCCTCCTCCCCCTCCCCCTCCTCCTCCCCCTCCCCCTCCTCCTCCTCCTCCTCCAGTGTTCTTGATGAACTCTGTCTGGCCTTCCAATATACCAAGTACTAGTTCCTCAAAATGGGACTCCTCGTTCTGATAGTTCCTCTCTGGGAGGCAGGGTAGCTCACTCCAGCCTCTTAATATCCAGCCTTTTGCTTCTAAGAGGTCTCCTATATGTGTATTCCTGCGCCTAGCTAGCACAGGAGAAAAATGGCTCATTCATCTGTTGTATGCTAGCGACTTTTCTGGGGGTCATCTCTGCCGATGTCCACAGTCCAGTCCTGACGTGGTGGTGTCCCGTTGTGCAGGTGAGGAAGCTGAGTTCTCAGAAGACTTCACAGCAGTTCTGTAGAGCAAAACCTATTTTTGCTGAAAAATACTGGTTCCTTACTTGGTCAGACAAATCAGAGGCAGGAGAAAAAACTTGGCATCCTTACCTCCACTTTTTTATAGGTAGGTTTTGTATTATTCATTTTTTAATGGCCTTGAAATCCAAGATAACATCTATACAAGGAGGAATAGAGAAAACTGCTCCCCAAAAGACACAACATACCCTCCTCAAGACAGACCGTCCACCAGGCAACAATAGTCCTGACCACTCCTCACATGGTGACAACTTCTCTAGAACCTCCATAATGATCAACCAGGATATATACTTTCACTCCCTGCCCAAATTCTTTTTTTTTTTTTTGGCCAGTCCTGGGCCTTGGACTCAGGGCCTGAGCACTGTCCCTGGCTTCCTTTTTGCTCAAGGCTAGCACTCTGCCACTTGAGCCACAGCGCCACCTCTGGCCGTTTTCTGTATATGTGGTACTGGGGAATCGAACCCAGGGCCTCATGTATACGAGGCAAGCTCTCTTGCCACTAGGCCATATCCCTAGCCCATCCCTGCCCAAATTCTTTCTCTATTTTTTATTTTTAGTTTTTTTAATATATTTATTTTCAATATAAATTTTTGAAATTCTTTCATTCTTTTACTTTTTTTTTTTGGCTAGTCCTGGGACTTGGACTCAGGGTCTAAGCACTGTCCCAGGCTAGCACTCTACCACTTGAGCCACAGCACCACTTCTGGCTTTTTATGTTTATGTGGTACTGAGGAATCAACCCCAGGGCTTCATGTATATGAGGCAAGCACTCTACCACTAAGCCACATTCCCAGCCCTATTTTTTATTTTTAAATTAAAAAGTTTTTTTTTATTATAAAGGTAATGTAGAGAGGTTACAGTTCCACAAGTCAGGTAAAGAGTTCATTTATTTTTGGATAATGTCACCCCTTCCCTCTCTCCCAGTTTTTCCCTCCCATCTTCACCCTCCTTGTTTATTTAAATTTAAAGCTCATGCCCTGAAGATGGGCTGAAATGCTTTCTCCCCATGGCCTGCCTAAACCACGAAATAACACTTTCTCTACTCTTAACTCTCATCTATTTGGTGCATAAGGGTGAGTGGGTGGGTGGGCCCGACATGTGGAACCCCTGAGTTTGGACCTGGGGCTTAAATCTCCAATTTCAAAGAAGGAGAGTTTTACTGGGCTTGGAAAATGAAGAGGCAGACACACAGACGATGAGGGAGAAGAAGGGCACAGAAGGTGAGAGAGCTGGAGAGAATCCATGGCTGGGGCCACTGAAGAACCAAAGGCTCCACGGCACGATACCCACAAAGTTGGGCTAAACAGGATGGTTGAGCAGAGTCAGGGGTGCATTTCAAAACCCCACAAGGAGCAGAAAGTCTGGAATGACAGGAAGAGTCCCAGCCTGTCTTGGAGACAGGAAGCTTCTGAGCAAGGTGGGCAGCAGTGCGGGAGGAAAACGCCATGGACATCACCCATGGAGCAAATCCTTCCAGGAGGCTGATGGGCCAATCAGAACCCTACAACCTCAGGGTTCAGAGACCTGGGGCTCTGCACCACTGATAAGTGACTTACTTCTTCCAGAAGGCTCAGGGACTGAGTGCTCCTAAGCTCAGCATCCCCCAGGCCTGGCTGTAGGCCAAGGACAATAAGTCAATATACCCATGTGCTCACACACATGTGCCAGAACAAACCAAAGGTGAGGACCCACACCAGCAGTCCATCAAACCAAAATGAAAGGTTAGGCAGAGGCCGGCCCCATTAGCTAATGCTCACTGTAATTTTTATACAGCCGGGAGAGGGGAGATCTGGTTCACTGCCTCCCTAGCTACCAGAGCAGCCTCATGGCCCTCTGGTGTCCCTGTGCTAGATTCTTCCTCATTATGGCAGACACCGTTGAGAATAACTTAAGGAAGGAAAGATTTGCCAGGCGCCTGTGGCTCATGCCTATAATCCTACTCAGGAGGCTGAGATCTAAGGATTGTGTTTTAAAGCCAGATGGGGCAGAAAAGTCCTTGAGACTCTTGTCTCCAATTAACTACCAAAAAGCCAATAGTGGAGCTGTGCCTAACATAGAAGAGTATCAGCCTGAGTGAAAAAGCTAAAGGAGAGCACCCTGGCCCGGAGTTCAAGACCTATGCTGCCACAAAAGAAAAAAAGAAAATTCACCTTCGCTCGGCCCCCTTCACCCAAGGCTCAGCTCTTCAATGACATCTAAGCTCTCCACACTTGTGGTTGACTACATGCGTCTTTGATGTTCAATGAAAAGGATTCTGGAGACCCATGGAGGAGGTAGAGCTGCCAAGGGAGCCCCTTGACACAAGATCCACCCCCACTGCACTTGGGAGGGAAGCCGCAGCTCTGGGAGGTGCTGAAGGGGCCCTCCCGACTTGTCCACAGCCAGCCATGAGCCTAATACCCACATACAGCCTGGCTCTCCTATAGCACAAATGATTGAAGATCTGGCCAAACTTGGCTCAGACACATTCCCCTTGAAGCCCCACATTAATTGGTTTCTTGATTCCATGAGCCAAATTGCCAAGCCCAAGCTCAAGGGTGGTTCCAGAAGGGCTTAGCTGGCAGACACTTGGTCCACACCTGCCTGCACATCCGGCCTGGGAAAGTAGCTTGGAGGACTGTGCCCCGGAGCAATGCCGGTGAGTATCTGCTCTTAGGGAGGCCTGGGAGCTGGCACTTGGCCAGTCACCTGGCCAGGCTAATGAAAATGTGGCTTTGTTTTTTTTTTGGGGGGGGGTCAGTTGTGGGGCTTGAACTCTGGACTGGCACTCCACTACTTTGAGCCACAGACCCACTTCTGGTTTTCTGGTGGTTCACTGGAGATAAGTCTCATGGACTTTCCTGCCCAGGCTGGTTTTGAACCTCAATCCTAAGATCTTAGCTTCCTGAGTATCTAGGTTTACAGGTGTGAGCCACTAGCACCCAGCTTGTTTTGTTTTACTGGGGCTTGATTTCAGGGCTAGGGCAATCTCCCTTATTCCAGTCAAGGCTGTTGCTCTACAGCTCCACTTCCAGCCTTTTGCAAGTGGAGATAAGGGGCTGGGGATATAGCCTAGTGACAAGAGTGGTTGCCTCATATACATGAAGCCCTGGGTTCAGTTCCCCAGCACCACATATACAGAAAATGATCAGAAGTGGTGCTGTGGCTCAAGTGGCAGAGTGCTAGCCTTGAACAAAAAGAAGCCAGGGACAGTGCTCAGGCCCTGACTCCAAGGCCCAGGACTGGCCAAAAAGAGAAAAAAAGAAAAATGAAAGTATCATGGACTTACTTGCCCAGGCTGGCTTTGAACTGAAATCTTCAGATGTCAGCCTTCTGAATAGTTATGATTATAGGCTTGAGCCACTAGTGCCTGGTACAGATGTGAATATGGCTTAGTGGTAGAGTGCTTGCCTAGCATGTATGAAGCTTTGGGTTTGATTCCTCAGTACCACATACACAGAAAAAGCTGGAAGTAGTACTGTGGCTCAAGTGGTAGAGCACTAGCCTTGAGCAAAAAGAAGCTGAGAGATAGTGCCCAGGCCCCGAGTTCAAGACCCAGGACTGACAAAAAAAGAAAAAGAAAAAGATGTGTTTTGGGTCATGTGGCCTCCACACCTGAGCAGGAAAAACCAGCTGCCAAGGTCCCTGATGCCTCTATCCTACCTGGCCTGTCCTCTGAGGGGTAAGAGCTGATATCACGTCTCCTTCCCCATCTTCTTACTCCTGTGGTCTACCTTGAGGAAGATTAGTAGGGGCTTTAGTATTGTGTTCCTACATCATGCTGGGAATATGGTAGGTGCTCAAGCAATGCTACTTGTCCTCAGTGAGTAGGGAGAGTCCTCAAGCAGATAGTTTAGTACTAGATTGCCTGAGACCTCAAGCTTTGCTGTCTGAGGCTTGGAGCCCATATGCAAACCTGCAGACAGGGGCAGAACCCTCTTCACAGCCATCAGCAATGGCGGGAACAGCTTCTGCAATGCTGGTCACACATATATATGATTGAATAAGGGTTGGGACAAGATAAAAAGTGTAAACCAGAATGGGAGGTGGAACCCAGAACCTAGGTCCTCCACAGGAATCCTCATGGCATCCTCGTGGCACAGTGGGGGTGGGTTTGGGGCACAGATCCAGACAGGCCCAGTGACCAATGTGTTTGCCTAAGATCGTGCAGCCAGTCAACAATTGTATTAGCCAAGCCATAGCTCGTATTAGCCAACACCAAGGCCAGGGCTCCCTGCATAGTCCATGCTTTAGATAAGAATCAGCCCCCAAAGGCAAAAAGCAAAATATAGGGGTCTGAGAAAAGGACAAGGAAATGAACCCTTCAACCCCCAACAATGTGCTAGGAGCTAGAAAGTACTAGGAGTGTCCAGTTGGCTGGCCTTGCTCAGGTGGCTTCCTTGATTGTAAGGGATGGCTATACCTTTAAGACCTGGGGTTGCTTGGCTGCTATCCACTCCCACCTCCTTCCAGGTCCGAAACCAGAAGAGGCAGCCAAACCATCCCCGCCTCTCGTCTGTGAGCACGTGTGGCACCATGGTGCCACCGGCTGAGCCAAGAGGCCAGGCCTTGGGGGACTGTGGGCTCCACGTCTGCGGGAAGTTCCATGACATCACCGTGATGGACAGTTCATTAGCCAATCGTTAATACCCAGTTAGTCCCTCCTCTTCCTCCCTCGTCATTACCGTTATATAAACCCCTCCCCTGAATAAAACTTTTGGAAGCCGGTAGTCCATCGGACGGCTCCCCCAAAATCTCTGTGTCCAGTGTCTGCTCTTAAACGTAAGGGGGGCTGGGGACACAGGGGGTTTCGGCAGCCCTATCCCATCTCAGCTTAGCCCCAACCGGGACACGCTCTGCCCTCCCGTGGGCAGGAGTAGCGCACAGAGCCGAGTGTCCCCCGCAATTAAAGGCTTGGCATCTCCCCAAAGGAGACGTGGAAATTTAGCCTGACACTTGATGAGGCTGACACCTGCCATAGTCATTCAGAACACTTGAGAGTACAAAAAAGAAGTCTGGCTCATCTCACACTCTTGTTCTCTTCAAAGGAAAAGAAGAGGCTGGAGGTTCATGTCTGTAATCTTGGCTACTCAGGTGGCTGAGATCTGAGGACTGAAGTTTGAGCTAGCTGGAGGAGAGAAGTCCATAAGATTCTCAAATTAACCAGCAAAAAGCCAGAAGTAGAACTGTGGCTCAAGGGGCAGAGCACTAGGCTCGAGCAAAGAAGCTCAGAGATAGTGTCCAGGCCCTGAGTTCAAGCCCCAGTACTTGCTCTACCACCATCACCACCAACAACAAAAAAAGACCTGTGAACCCATCTAGGCTGCTAGAAATGGGGACAGTGTAATGGCGGTCACCTGGCACAGTGCACAGTAGTGAGAAATTTCAATGTTGTTGCTCCAGGCCACCAAAAAAGAGGAAAACCAGCGCTCCCCAAGCATTCAGGTAAAAATCCAGCACATCACTTTGTTGCTACTCAGGCCTCTCACCTCACACAGCCTCCTACTCCTGGTGGCTATGATCAGTGAGCTATGGGGCACAGCTACATCATCTGGGCATGGGGTATCTTTTCAAACTCCTGCTATGGCAAGTACCTAAACACTACATCCTTATGCTTGGTAGTCACATAAGGTCAATATGTGTGTGTGTGTATGTATGTGTGTGTGTGTGTGTGTGTGTGTGTGTGTGTGTGAGACAGTCCTAAGGCTTGAACTCACAGGGCCTGGGCACTGTCCTTGAACTTCTTTGGCTCAAGGCTAGTGTTCTACCACTTGAGCCACAGTGCCATTTCCAGCCTTTTCTGAATAGTTTATTGGAGGTAAGAGTCTTGTGAACTTTCCTACCTGGGATGGCTTTGAATCGTGGTCCTCTGCTCTCAGCCTCCTGAGGAGCCAGGATTACAGGTGTGAGCCACTGGTGTCTGGTGGACTAGGTCTTGAATAGGTCATGAGGCTCCACCTTCACCAGAGGAATTAGTGCTTTCCTGAGCAAAGCTCCAGGTAGCTCCCTCCCCCTTTCCCCAAGTGAGGACACCAAGAGGGCACCATCCATCAACCAGCAAGTTTTGCCACACACTGAATCTGCTGGTGCCTTAAATTTGAACTTCAAGCCTCTAAAACTGGGTCGTCACCCCATTGTTATAAATACACCCTCCAAGAACTATCAGAGTCACAATGACAAATACAAAAAGTTGTCTTAGCAAGGCAAAATTTTCTTGTGCAGAAAGGTGCACCACCAGCCAAAAATCTGGCAAGCAAGACACAGAGCGCACACACTGGCTGCTTCCTATTTATTCCTAATGCAGCAGGCCACGCCACTCTGCTCAAATTGGTTGATTTCAGGTTCACAATATGTTGACAATTACTTACTTTGAATGGGGTAAGATGTATTTCTATAAGGTGACCATTAAAAAACTTAGAAATACAATGAACAGTACATAGCAATCTCAAAACATACCCACACCCTCTTCTATGTCTTGAACAATCAGAGGCATGTGTTTGAGATGTGTCTTAATTCCATCTCAGAAAAAAAAAACAGATGAAACCTATTTGAAAAACCCTTCTTTGCCAAAGGCCGGTGGCTCATGCCTGTAATCCTAGCTACTCAGGAGGCTGAGATCTGAGGATCCCAGTAGGAAGCCAGCCGGGGAAGGAAAGTCTGTGAGACTCATATCTCCAATTAACCACCAGAAAACCAGAAATGGCACTGTGGCTCAAAGTGGTAGAATGCTAGCCTTGAGCAAAAGAATTTATGGACAGTTCCCAGGTTCCAAGTTCAAGCCCTAAGTGGAAAAAAAAAAGAATGAAAAAAAACCCTTCCTTGGAATCCTTCCTTCCCCAAAGCTGTTCCTCTTTTCCTTAATAGACCCAAGCCACCAGGCCACTTCAGGAAGTTTTAAGCAACCCACTCTGATAGAAAACATAGCTTTTCTCTCAGTTTATCATAGTTCTGATCAGCTGTTTGACAACCTTCCCGGTGTTTCTCCTGGAACACTATATAGGTTGGACTGGCATGACATTCATCCTGTCCACGTGGTTTGTGAGGTTCTCTTTCACGGATCTCTATGACACTAATGATCATGAACCACTTATTTATAGTGAGTTTGTCAGTCACAGGCTTAGAAACTGGAAAGCAGTCTATTTTTTTCAGCCTCCTCCCTGCTGCTCTGCAAACACACTTGGAATTGGAGAAATTGCCAGTCTCCTGGGAGAGTCATAATAGGAATTCATTTCTTGAACAGCCCTTATCCAAAAACCTCCCAGGGCAAATCAGGGGAGCTCAGGAGAACCTCAGCCACCGAAAGTCATATTTGTGTTTTTATGTGCAGGGGGTGGGGGGGAAGTAAGTGAAGGAATTTCTTTTTTTTTTTTTCGTCTTAGATGGGATCTACTAGCTGAGAAGGGAAAGGCTTTAATCCTCCAATGTGTCTCTGGCCTGAGGCTTGTTTTCTGCTCAGCCTCTGCTGGGGGAGAAAGTACCCATTACTCCACTTACTGTGAGCAGGGCATAGACATTGGCTGGAGATTTATTATGAACTCTGTGTGGGCCTAAGGTGCCCTGGGGTCTCTTGACAAGCAAGTGCAGCCAACTCCCTCCTTCTGATGGAAGCAGATGGACGCTGGTCTGTGCTGAGGAGGAGCTTCCACACTGTGCCAGTCACTTATTAGGGACAGAGAATTGATGGCAGAGAATGGAAAGGCTTTCCAAGGGTACCTGGCTGCAACCTGGATTCACTGGAAGCTTTAAAAATAGTTGGATGCATCCCTGCAAGGAGTCATCCGACTTTGGAGGCCTAGGTTTAAGCCTAGAAATCTGCCTGGACTGGGTTAACAGGGGTGGATCTCCCCCTAGGGACCCCTGATACTCCCTGGTCCCCTTGGTTCATAAAGCAGAACCAGATCCAAGCTGGAGAAGTGAAGCAGGTAATCCATGTTAGCATAAGATGGAGGCTAACTCAAAGACAGTTTAATATACAACATCAAGAAACAACCAGAGGAGCTGGGAATGTGGCTTAGTGGTAGAGTGCTTGCCTAGCATGCATGAAGCCCTGGGTTCAATTCCTCAGCACCACATAAACAGAAAAAGCTGGAAGTGGCACTGTGACTCAAGTGGTAGAGTGCTAGCCTTGAGCAAAAGGAAGCCAGGGACAGTGCTCTGGCCCTGAGTTCAAGCCCCAGGAGTGGGGGGAGGGGGGAGGGACTGGGAATGTGGCTCAGTAGTAGAGTGCTAGGCTTAAACAAAAGAAGCTCAGGGACAGTGCCCAAGCCCTGAGTTCAAGCCACAGTACTAGGAGAGTGTGGGGGGGGGGGGGGACACCAGGAGACTGGTAGTGAAGGAGGAAGATGTGGCATACATTGTGTAAAAGTGCCCTCTATCTCCACTGTTTCATCTCCAACCCATGAAGCATATACTATTATCCCTACTTTACAAAGGACGAAACCTAGATCCAGAGAGGCCGAGACACTTGGTTTTTTTTTTTTTTTGTTTTGTTTTGTTTTGTTTTGTTTTGTTTTTTTTGGCCAGTCCTGGGCCTTGGACTCAGGGCCTGAGCACTGTCCCTGGCTTCTTTCTGCTCAAGGCTAGCACTCTGCCACTTGAGCCACAGCGCCACTTCTGGCCGTTTTCTGTATATGTGGTGCTGGGGAATCGAACCCAGGGCCTCATGTGTACGAGGCAAGCTCTCTTGCCACTAGGCCATATCCCCAGCCCAGGCCGAGACACTTGGTCAACAACACACAGATGGTTAAATGATCGGACATTCAATTGAATCTAGGTGGTCCCTTCTCTACCTCATGTTGTGTTCAGTGTCTCCTAGCAGGGGCCTAGTTTAGAATTCTTTGCCAGCCAGTAATGTCAACTTTCTTCCTGATCTTCCAGCTGGCTAGGCCATCACCCTGCAATGTATTTACAATGTTCTTTTATTCATTGTTTGTAGTTGAATTTTACTTGTATCAGCATCATCACCTCTGGTGATTTTCTTTGGCTCTTTCAGGACTGGTCAGTATTCTGTTTCTGCATGTGGCTGGCCAGCCTCAGCCCATCTCCTGACCTCATTTGGCTGCTCAGTGGACTCACTGTCTTTTCCTCAGACCTCCAGACCTGGTTTGTTGCTGCCTCAGGCCATTAGCTTCTATTGAGATAAACCTGGAAAAGCCTGTGCTCACAAGCTCACTTGCATGCAGCTATTCTCTCAAAGATACTTCTTTTCTTTTTTTTTTTTTTTTGCAAGTCCTGGGGCTTGAACTCAGGGCCTAAGCACTGTCTCTGGCTTCTTTTTGCTCAAGGGTAGCATAGCACTCTACCCCTTGAGCCACAGCACCACTTCTGGCCTTTTCTATATATGTGGTACTGAGGAATCGAACCTATAGCTTCACGTATATGAGGCAAGCACTCTTGCCACTGGGCCATATTCCCAGCTCAAAGATACTGTTGTGCCAAGTCGCGGAACCACCACCAAGAAGACCACCGAGACTCAGACATTCCGAAATGCAAAAGCAAGGCTTTATTTAAGCGAGCTGCAACTCGGGCCTCGTCCTACCCACCGACACAGCAGAGGTTAGGAAGGAGCCCCAAGCTATGATTACACAGGGCTTATAAAGGCAAAAAACAAAGTTACAACAATCAGGTGTTCAAGCAAGCAAGATTAGGACACAGGTACAAATCTGATTGGCTCAGGGTTCGAGGCATCCCAGGGGTGGTCAGAGTTAAGCATTCCCAGCGGTTCGAGTTCTAGACCGAGGATGGGCTTATCCTGGGTCTGCTCACAGGGCCTGCTTATCTCAGGTTCACGTGGTAAAGTGGGGTTCACGTGGTAAAATGGGGTTCACGTGGTAAAGTGGGGCCTGACTTCAAAGTCTGGCACTTCATTTCCCCCTTTTTCTTTTTGGTACCTTGGGAGCCAATCATGGATCCATTCTGTCCATTTCAATGGCTTGCATGTCTAGGGGATGATATAGAGGTAAGGCATGGGCCAGTAGGGACCAAAGTAGTAACCAAAAATAACTCTGGTCCCTCGGTTTTAAAGGGGGGCTGATGGGTGAAGATCATCCATCTTCTGTAACTTCTTCAGGCTGACTCAGGGGCATTGACCTTACCTAGCCAGAAACCTATAACCTTAGTCTACTTTACCAAGGCACTGCACACATCAAACTGGACAGGACTCCTGCTCATCACACTCGGGAAGTCACTTATTCAAGCTCGGGTCCAAGTGATCTGGCACATCCCAGTTGCTTGTGGCCAGATCACATAAGTAAGTCTGGCCACCAAGTTCTTAAGGGGGCTTCCTTAGTTGCTAAAATAAGGGGGTCACCCTACTTTGGAGTGAGCTGCCAAAATAATTAGAAAGGCTAGTGAGGGTTAGCGTCAACATTAGCCAGGGTAGCAAGGAAAGAAGGCAAAAAGAAAATTAAAACAATATTCAGTCTAACTTTCTTTTCTTGAGGCAAAGGTGAAGCGGCTGAGTAAGGTGCTTGGAGACCTCCCATGTTCCATCACGGTAGTTGTCGTCCAGGGCAAAGGGGTCAGCTGGCCTGGCGTGGAAGCAATGAACCCAAGTGGTGATGCCGTCTAGTGGGGTCCCTCCCAATGTGGTTCTAAGGATTTGGGGTTATGCCTTCGGACAAACACCCAGTCCCCTGGTCTCAATAAATAGGGGGTAGGGACAGAAGCAGAATCATATAATGCCTTAAGTTGGGGTCACATATTCTTGTGCACGAGCTGCAATCGAGTTTACACAAAAATTCAGCATCATCCAAATCAGCAAGCAATTAAGGCCAAGCTGATAGGGAGAATTTCTTCCTCTAAGCAGAGCAAAAGGAAGGAGTGACACCCAGTCTGCGCCAGTCTCTAAGGCCAATTTAGTTAAGGTCTCTTTTAGAGTCTGATTCATTCTCTCTACCTGTCCTGAACTCTGGGGTCTATAAGCACAATGCAATTTCCAATCCGTCCCCAGTGTGGCGGCTATTCCTTGACTTACTTTTGAGATGAAGGCCGGTCTGTTGTCCGACCCAGTGGTGGATGGGAAGCCATACCTGGGTAGGATTTATTCCAGGATCTTCTTAGCCACTACATTCATGGTCTCATGCTTTGTTGGATAGTTTCAACCCATCCTGAAAAGGTGTCTACAAAAACTAGCAAATATTTGTATCCAAATTTTCCAGGTTTAAATCTACTTCCCAATACAAACCTGGCCTATCCCACAGAGGCGAGCTCCTTTAGTAATTTGTTGATTGGGGGCATTGGTAAGCTGACAGGCCTTGCAATTTTTTTTTTTTTTTTTTTTTTGGCCAGTCCTAGGCCATGAACTCAGGGCCTGAGCACCGTCCCTGGCTTCTTTTTGCTCAAGGCTAGCACTCTGCCACTTGAGCCACAGCGCCACTTCTGGCTGTTTTCTGTATATGTGGTTCTGAGGAATCGAACCCAGGGCCTCATGTATACAAGGCACGCACTCTTGCCACTAGGCCATATTCCCAGCCCCAGGCCTTGCAATTTTTAACAATATCTTTAATAAGTTGATCTCCTTGTCTAATCTTCACTTTGGAGTGTCAGAGCAAGTCCTGCATTCTTTGGGTTCCCATGTGAGAAGCTCAGTGGATTCTCTTAAGGATCCCCTTACCCAGCCCTTGTGGCAGGATAAGTTTCCCTTCACAAGTTTTCCACCAGTCATTGTTTCCTTCTCTGTTCGGGGTTTGTGGGCCATGGGATTTTTCTTTATCCACTCCAAGCCTTCTTAGGAATACTGGGGCACAGGAGGCAAAGCTCGAGGCCCTGGGTCTGCTAAAGTCAATACTTTTGCTCTGGGCTGAAGGGCTGCTTCCTTGGCTGTCTGGTCGGCTAGATTATTTGGTAGCTTCATATAGAAGCTTGGCCATCTCAGCAAACCCAGGTATCCACAGCCGGCAAAAAGCCTGCTGTTGCTGTTCCCAGGAACTCTGACTTTTCTGGCTGATTTAGGCACAGGGATTTTCAGCACAGTCTACGTGCATCTGACAGCCAACGCTTGCTCTTTTTTAATATGAAGCCCAGATGGGTGACTTCAGGTTTACAAATTTGTGCCTTTTTAGTGGAGGCCCTATAGTCCAAATTGCCAAGAGTCTTTAAGAGCCTAGCTGTTCCCTTTAGACAGCTATTCTTGTCTGGAGCTGCTATTAACAAAACATCTACATATTGCAATAGACTTATTTCAGTATTTTGGGAGCGGTACTCACTCAGGTCTTCATGTAACACCTCATCAAAGATGGTAGGCAAATTATTGAATCCTTGAGGCAGCCTGGTCCAGGTCAATTGACCACTTATCCCGATTTCAGGATCGTGCCAAGTAAATGCAAAGTAGCTTTGGCTCTGTGGGGCTAAGGGCAGGCTAAAGAAAGCATCCTTTAGATCCAACACAGTATACCACACATGGCTCAGTGACAGAGAGCTCAGCAGGGTATATGGGTTTGGGACTGTTGGATGAATGTCCATTACTCTCTTGTTAACTTCTCTCAAGTCTTGCACTGGTCTGTAATCATTGGAATTAGGCTTTTTTACAGGCAACAGTGGAGTATTCCAGGCTGACTGGATGGGCTTCAGAACTCCTAAATCTAACAATTTTCTGATGTGAGGAGTGATCCTTTTCTTTGCTTCTAGTGACATAGGGTACTGGCAAACTCTTACTGAGTCGGCCCCGGTTTTGAGTTCCACAAAGATTGGAGGACGATGTTTTGCCAGTCCCATTCCCCCAGTTTCTGCCCATGCTTGGGGAAACGCCCGTAGCCACTCATTTTCCGGAGACTCAGGCTTAAGGTGCTGGTATAGCCTATACTCCTAACTTGCTAGTTATTAGTATACTAACAGGCTTTTCTCTTGAGTTCATCACAGAAGCCCCACTGCCTGTGAACTGTATCTGAGCTTTCATTTTTGTTAAGAGATAACGTCCCAGCAATGGATAGGGGCAGTCAGGGATGACTAAAAATGAGTGGGTTACCTGGCCCGCTCCCAAGTCCACTGTTCTTCAAGTAGTCCATTTATAGGGTTTAGTGCCCGTCGCACCTTGGACCCATGTTGTTTTAGTGAACATCGGCCATCTCGGGGCTAGTAATACTGAATTTTCTGCTCCTGTATCTGCCATGAACATGACTGGATTCCCCTCCACTTTCAATGTTATCCTGGGTTCAGGGAGGGGATCTGAGCCCCGACTCCCCCAGTCACTGTCCTCAGCCATCTCTAAGGCTGGCAACACTCTTGATCCTACCTTATGTTTTTCCTCCTTTTTCTTGGCTAGCTCTGGGCAGTTTTTGATCCAATGCCCCTCTTCCTTGCAATAGGCACACTGATTCTTCCCCACTTTTGATTGGGGTTTGGGCTCCTACTCATTACTTGGAGAGGAGGACTGTCTAAAGTTTCCTGCCTGCACAGAGGTCAGAATTTCCCTGAGGTCCTTGTATTGTTGCTCCAAAATTCTAGCCAAACTCCTTTCCTCAACTCTGTTCCTCTTTGTTTGGTTTTTGTTTTTGTTGCCAGTCCTGGGGCATGGACTCAAGGCCTGAGCACTGTCCCTGGCTTCTTTTTGCTCAAGGCTAGCACTCTGCCACTTGAGCCACAGCACCACTTCTGGCTTTTTTCTATATATGTGGTGCTGAGGAATCGAACCCAGGGCTTCACGTATATGAGGCGAGCACTTTACCACTAGGCCATATTCCCAGCCCCAACTCTGTTCCTCTTTTCTTGCTCGATTCCACGTTCTTTGTTCTTCCTTTCCTGTCTTTGTTCTCCTATTTCTCTCTTATTATAAACCTTTTCCACCACTACTACTAGATCCCTAATAGATTTTTCACTGAGCCTGTCTAGAGCCTGCAACTTTCGCTTTATGTCGGGTGCGGCTTGATTTATGTAGGCAAACATAATTATCTGAGCAGATTCCTGGGTCTCAAGATCATACGGGGTGTATTGACTAAAAGCTTCCACAAGTCGCTCAAGGTATGTTGCCGGACTTTCACTTTTTCCCTGCCTAATATCATAAACTTTGACCACATTAGTAGGTCGGCAAGCCGCCGCCTTGAGACCTGCCAGCAGAGCCTGGCGATAGACAAGGAGTCACTCCCTACCTTCAGCCATATTGTAGTCCCATGCTGGTCTGGTCTCAGGAAAATAGGTGTCAATCAAGGCAGGATTCATGATGGGTGTTCCGCTGGGACCGGGGATAAGTCTCCGGGCCACTTCTTCGATACGACCTCTCTCCTCAGTGGTGAAAAGGACCTGTAAAAGCTGGCTACAACCATCCCAAGTGGGCTGGTGAGTGAAAAGCATAGTTTCAAACAAGCGAATTAAGTCCCGGGGTTTCTCAGAAAAGGGGGCATTTTGGGCATGCCAATTGTAAAGATCACTAGTAGTAAATGGCCAGTATTGGAATTGTTGTGGACCATCTGCATCCACAGGACCCATAGGGCGTAGGGGAAGGGCAACAGAATTATGAAGAGATGTAATTCTTCGGCGCCGGCGAGTTGATTGAGCGGGGGCCCTCCGGGGCAGAGGGCACAGCTGAAATATCTTCCTCAGAGTCCTCCTCTTGGAGAGTTAACTGGGGTAGAGAGTATGGAGGGGGAAGCATTTCCTCCTCCATGCTTCCTCCCTGGAGGACAGGTGGATATAATTTCTTCTCTCCCCTCTTGGTTTCTCTCTTGTCACCCCATGTCTTTTGAGTGAATATTGGGGTAGAGGAAGAAGTGGAGGAGGGGGTCGGTAAGAAAGGCCGAACCCAAGCTGGAGTGTCCCTGTCAACTAGTTCCCTCCAGGTGTCTATATAAGGAATCTGGTCTAGATAGCCTGAACGAGGGGCTTCGATTAGGCTTTGTAAAGTACTGATCTTAATTATGTCAAAGCTCCCCTCAGGTGGCCAATTAGCTCTCTCAAGGGTGGGCCATTCTGACTTGCACAGGGTAATCCATTTTTCCTCCTTAAGAGCCACACCTCGGTTTTGAGCTATCTCCTTGATCTCCCTCCAGTGACCTAGAGTCAGATCTAGGGGGCTAGATGGAGGTCCCCATGATAGAATGTTACCCAGAGCTTTGATCAGATGTTTAGTCCAAAAGGCTACAAAATAAAAGAAACCAAAACAATTAATACAAAAGGAAAAAAAACATAGGCAAGAACAAGAAAAACTGGAGATTTCCCAAGTTGGCCCACACATCCTCCTGCAAGGGTGCAGAAAGAGTGAACTCAAGTTGAAAGCGGGGCTCCAGAGGTCCCCCTTCAAAGGTGGGGAGTCTGGGGCATCCCCCAGTCTCCCCAGGATTGCCAAGTAAGTGCGTCTGCTTCGACAACCCCTTCAAGAAATAAGCAAAAGCAAAACAGACAAACAGACACATTACAAGACAAATGAGGCTGTTTTCTTACCTTCAGAGTCTGGGGTCTCGGGGGTTTCTGGGGCTATCCTGGACGAAACCCCAAATGTTGTGCCAAGTCGCAAAACCACCACCAAGAAGACCACCGAGACGCAGACATTCCGAAATGCAAAAGCAAGGCAAGACTTTATTCAAGCTGGGCTGCGGCTCGGGCCTCGTCCTACCCACCGACACAGCGGAGATTAGGAGGCAGCCCTGAGCTGTGATTACACAGGGCTTATAAAGACAAAGAACAAAGTTACAACAATCAGGTGTTCAAGCAAGCAAGATTAGGACACAGGTACAAATCTGACTGGCTCAGGGTTCGAGGCATCCCAGGGGTGGTCAGAGTTAAGCATTCCCAGTAGTTAGAGTTCTAGACCGACTGGGCCCTAATGGGCTTATCCTGGGTCTGCTCACAGGGCCTGCTAATCTCAGGTTCACGTGGTAAAGTGGGGTTCACGTGGTAAAGTGGGGCCTGACTTCAAAGTCTGGCACTTCAATACTTCTGTATACTGGAGGCTTGGTGCTCAGGGGGTTGGTGTTAAGAGGTGAGGGAATGTTGAAGGGGTGGGACTTTGTAAGAGGTAGATCTTTAGGGAACACACTCTCCCTCAGGAAGGATTCCTGTTAATTCTTGGAGAATGAGTTGTTACCAAAGAGTGAGCCTGATCTTTAAAAGTTTCTGACCTCAGGCTGGGAATATGGCTTAGCGGTAGAGTGCTTGCCTAGCATGCACGAAGCCCTGGGTTCGATTCCTCAGCACCACATAATCAGAAAAAGCCAGAAGTGGCGCTGTGGCTCAAGTGGTAGAGTGCTAGCCTTGAGCAAAAAGAAGCCAGGAACAGTGCTCAGGCCCTGAGTCTAAGCACCAGGACTGGCAATAAATAAATAAATAAATAAATAAAGTTTCTGGCTTCAAGTCTTTCCTACTTTTCTTTCTCTTTGTTTGTTCTTTTGTGACAGTCCTGGGCTATGAATTTAGGAATTTATGGCACCGTCCTTTGAGATGTTTTGTGTATGTGTGTGTGTATTTGTTTCTCAAGCTAATGCTGTACCATTGGAGACTCAGCTCCACTTCTGGCTTTTTATTGGTTAATTGGAGATAAGCTTCTCTCTCCTAGGTTTCTAGCCTGGGCTGCTTGGTTTCTGAGCTTCCTCAGATCTCAGCTTCCACAGTAGTTAGGATTATAGATGAGAGCCACCACTTACCCACCTTCCTTTCCTACTTTTTTCACTGAATGCTGCCATTGTAGTCATTTGCCTCAGGATCTTAACAAAGTAAGGCTGAACTGTGAACTAAATTGCTTCTTTTCTTCACAAACTTCCCAGCCTCGGGCATTTTGTTACAGAAATAGAAAACAGACTAATAACAGTGTTGTAAAGTTATTCATTGTCACTCAGATTGGGATCTGCCTGCAATAAGCTGAATGTAAAAGAAGCTGCCTTTCCCCTTGTCTCAGAAAAAAAACAAAAAAAACCCATATTTATAAGTGGATGGTGAGCATTTCTGGAACACAATATGAATGTGGTCACTAAAAAGATGTCTATATTTATAGGAATTTGAGAGTATGCATCACATTGAAGACACTGTTAAAAAGACATGCCCCTGTGCCAAGAATCATGAAAAAAGGAAAGCAATACTCAGTGGGTTATCTAATAAGCAACATCTAAGTAAAGCTGGGAGTAAGAAGACAGAGAAATGTGTGTGTGTGTGTGTGTGTGTGTGTGTGTGTGTGTGTGTGTGTGTGTGTGTATTGTAGGTCCTGGGCTTAAATTCAGGACCTGAATTTAAGGTTTTCTGCTCCAGGCTGGTGCTTTACAACTTGAGCCACAGCTCCACTTCTGGCTTTCTTGTGTATGTGATTACTTGGAGATGAGTCTCAAGGACTCATCTTGGGGGCTGGCTTTGAATCTGGATCCTCAGATCACAGCCTCTTGAGTAGTTACAGGCATGAGCCACCAATGTCCTGCTCAGTTGACATATTTTTAAATTTATTATTATTATTATTATTATTATTATTATTATTATTATTTGCCAGTCCTGGGGCTTGGACTTAGGGCCTGGGCACTGTATGGGAGCTTCTTTTCTTCAAAGCTAGTACTCTACCACTTGAGCCACAGAACCACTTTCAGCTTTTTCTGGAATCTTTTTTTTTTTTTTTTTTGCCATTCCTGTGGCTTGGACTCAGGGCCTGAGCACTATCCCTGGCTTCTTTTTGCTCAAGCTAACACTCTACCACTTGAGCCACAGCGCCACTTCTGGCCATTTTCTGTATATGTGGTACTGAGAAATTGAACCCAGGGCTTCATGTATACAAGGCAAGCACTCATGCCACTAGGCCATATCCCCAGCCCCAGCTTTTTCTATTTATATGGTACTGAGGAATCAAACCCAGGGCTTCATGTATGCTAGGCAAGCACTCTGCCACTGAGCCACATTCCCAGCCCCTGTCCCTCCATTTCTGTGCCCCTCTTTGCCTCCCCAAATCAGACACACAAACAAGAAAACAAAAACAGCAATAAGAAACAAACCTTATTCCCATTTCTAGAGTTCATTTCAACAAGTCTTTTACATTTTTTAATTTAATTAATTTATTTTGTCAGTTGTGGGACTTGAACTCAGGGCCTGGGTGCTGTCACTGAGCTCTTTTGCTCAAGACTAGTGCTCTACCACTTTGAGTCACAGCTCCCCTTCCAGTTTTTGAGTCGTTAGCTGGAGATGAGTGAAGGGGGGAATGAAGAGTTAAAAGTAAACCCCATTTTCAGGCAGCCCCCTTTTGTTGTCTGAGAAAACCCAGGACGAGCTTATTAGGGCCCAGCCGGTCAAGAACTCTAAGTGCCTGGGAATGCTTAACTCTAACCGCCCCTAGAATGCCTCGAACCCTGAGCCAATCAGATTTATACCCGTAATCTTGCTTGCTTGAACACCTGTTTGCTGTAACTTTGTTTTTTGGCCTTTATAAGCTCTGTGTAATCGCAGCTGGGGGCTGCCTCCTAACCTCCGCTGTGTCGGTGGGTAGGACAAGGCCCGGGCCACGGCCCCGCTTGAATAAAGTCTTGCCTTGCTATTGCATTTCGGAATGTCTGAGTCTTGGTGGTCTTCTTAGTGGTGGTTTCGTGACTTGGCATAACATTTGGTGTTTCGTCCGAGATAGCCCCAGAGACCCCCGAGACCCCAGACTCTGAAGGTAAGAAAACAGCCCTGTTCATTTGTCTTGTCCTGTAATATGTCTGTCTGTTTTGCTTTTGCTTATTTCTTGAAGGGGTTGTCGAAGTGGACGCGCTTACTTGGCAATCCTGGGGAGACTGGGGGTTGCCCCAGACTCTCCACCCTTGAAGGGGGACCCCTGGAGCCCCGCCTTCAACTTAAGCCCACTCCTTCTGCACCCTTGCAGGAGGTTGTGGGCGAACTTGGGAAATCTCCATCTCCAACTCGTAGCTTTTCTTGTTCTTGTTCTTGTCTGTGTGTTTTCCTCCTTTTGTATTGTTATAATTGTTTTGTTTTTTGTAGCCTTTCGGACTGAACATCTGATCAGAGCTATGGGTAACGTTCTATCATGGGAACCTCCATCTAGCCCCCTAGACTTGATCCTAGCTCACTGGAGGGAGGTTAAGGAGATAGCTTAGAACCAGAGTGTAGCCCTTAAGAAGGAAAAGTGGATCACCCTGTGCAAGTCAGAATGGCCCACCTTTAAGGGAACTAATTGGCCACCCAAGGGAGGCTTTGACATAGGTAAGATCAGGACTTTGCAGCGCCTAATATACACCCCTCATTTGGGCCATCCAGACAAAAGAGAAACCAAGAAGGGTTTTACTAAGACTATCAAGCCCTGGAAAATGAGGCTGGAGAATGCTAAAATCATTTGTTGAAGGTTTTGTCTTAAAATTTGGGTGTTGCAGGAGTAAGATTGAATACCTCTTGCCACTGGAAAATGTATGGCCGATGCTTATTTTGCACGCTTTAAGATCTTTTGAATATGTATGTGTGTGTGTGTGCATGTGTGAGTGTGAACATGTTCAAGACTGCAGTATGATGCAAAACTAAGTTTAAGTTTAAATTCAAATGGTCATCAAGTTTGGGCATTACCAAATGTTTTAAAGGATTATTGCATTGTTTTAAAAATGAACTAGAGTTAAAAAAGGATTTCTCAGGGTTCTTTAATTAGCAGTCCAAAACAAGTGGGTATCTTAATAAATTAAGACTTGATTTAAGAAAGGGCAAGCTGACGTGAACTTATCAAGCCCTATGGATTCAGGATGGAGCCAATAAAGGGCTTTCTTTTGTCTCTTTTGTGTTCAGGTGAACTTTGGAAACCTTGTGGTAAAAATGAATGATTTGACTGGAATTTCTAATGGTTAGAAAGTTTATTTGATGTGATTCGATTCCTGTGCTATTTTTGTAATTTGGATTTTTAAAGGATATATATTAAACTAATGGGGTAGGAGTAAACTCATTAAATTGTCATTTAAGTTCAAAGGTCTTCATGCCATGCAGTAACTGGGACTGAAGAAAAAAAAAAGAGGCTCTTTTGAAACAAGCAGCCCAGAGGCAAAGGGCGGCACCTGGTTCAGAATGCCTGTAAGCTTCAAAGTTCTTCCAATGCAGATAAAAGCTAAAGTGTTGTGTTAGTGTTAAAGCAGAGGTTAGTAAAAAGGCTTTGTAAATCAAGAATGCATTTCTAGATAAGAAATTTGGAAGTAAAATTGTCCTAAATGATTATTGCCAAGTGAGAAAAGGAGAATTATGGCTACCAAAATGTTTAATTGCCATTCCAGTTTCTCTGTAGGTTTTTTGTAACAGTCTCCAGCAGGCCCACAGAGAAGCACAGGTAATTCCTACAAGTTTGTCAAGATCTAACATTGGCCCTTAATAAGTTCCAGGTAAGAGCATGCTTAAAAACTACTTCTGTGTGGACCACCTTGTTGCTTTTAGTTGGAGTAAAGTGGCCTCTTGTAAGACTCATTTATCTGAAATCTGCGGTTCGAAGCCAGCCCGGGCAAAGAAAGGTCCCTGTGAGAGACTTGTCTCTAATCAGCCAGCAGAGTGCTGGGAACAGAGTTGTGTGGAGCTCAAAAGTGGTAGGGTGCTAGTCTTGAGCTGGAGAGCTGAGGGACAGCACTCAGGCCCTGAGTCCAAGTCCAGTGGAAAATCACTCCTCCTGGGACAAAAGTGATGGAGCATCCAGAGGCAGTAAGCCACTGCTTGGATGGCAGAGATGGTGTCAGATCTTAGAGTCACTCCCGTTTGGCCTTTCAAAAGCTAATCAAAGCCGGGAAGTACTAGAAGAATAGTTCGTAAGCATGCCTTTCTAATGCCTATGTCTGTCTACTGGGCAGGAACTTGCCAGTCATCTGTGATAGTGGTTAGTAAGGGTAAGTTTGTCAAATGAGAGGATAGTTTAAAATCCCAACCCCCCGCATCTACTCAAAACCCTGACTGGCAGTGAGAATTTTAAGCTGATACATCTGTTCAGGAAAGAAAGCTTGTAGACCTGAGATTGTACCCTTATTGAGATCTGTTAAAGGCCTGCAAAGGTAATGTAGGCATTTTTTTAGGTCATCAGAGATCAGTTCCCTAGCCAGTCAGGAAAAAGCTTTCACAAACTAGAATGTAAAAAGGCTACACTGCGGGCTGGGGATATAGCCTAGTGGCAAGAGTGCCTGCCTCGGATACACGAGGCCCTAGGTTCGATTCCCCAGCACCACATATACAGAAAACGGCCAGAAGCGGCGCTGTGGCTCAAGTAGCAAAGTGCTAGCCTTGAGCGGGAAGAAGCCAGGGACAGTGCTCAGGCCCTGAGTCCAAGGCCCAGGACTGGCCAAAAAAAAAAAAAAAAAAAAAAAAAAAGGCTACACTGCGATAGCCCAAAAAGAAGTCTGTATAGTTGAAAGTTAAAATGTTGAATGTAATTTCCAGTTTGGAGTAAAGCTCCTAATCGACATCTGATCCTGCAGCCCCTTGGTAAAGTAGACTAAGGTTAAGGTTCCTGGCTAGGTAAGGTCAACGTCCCTGAGTCAGCATGAAGAAGTTATAGAAGATGGATGATCTTCGCCCATCAGCCCCCCCTTTTAGGACCAAGGGACCAGAGTTGTTTTTGGAAAGATGAGGCAGGATAAACTAGAGGCATGGAAAACAGAGGTAACAGTATACAGAGACTGCACTTGTGAGAAATGGTTACAGGCCAAGCCTTCATGTTGGCTTAAAAAAAAAAATTCCTAGCCTTATTGGAAATACCTGATTTAAACTTATTGCCCTGGCAAAATGACCCAAGGGCCATTGATTGCCTAAAGCTGTCTTGACTTTCAGTTATGTGCCAGCCTACAAAAGCTAGTGTGCTTAAGAAGAAATCAGGAAAATACTAGAAAATTTGACTAAAGTTAGGCTTTAGGTTAACTTAGGTTAAGCTTCTCTCAGTCTATGGAGAAAGTTGCAGGTAACCCAGAAGGTGTGACATTCTACTGGAACCACTGGGAGCCACTGCTGCCTGACACCACCATGGCCCCTGCCCATTGCATTTGAGTGAGGATCAAGGAGAGTCTAACAGTCATCTGGAAGAATCTACATCTTCAGATCAGATTCTTATCATATGCAGCTGGTTTCTGCTGGAAAGTGCTTTGGATCTGCTAACTAGCTCTATTAAGAAAATTGGGTATTGTAAGAAATTTTCAAGCAGACTGGCCTGCTGCTAAATTCAAAGCATGTATGACAGGCTGGAGAGTCACTTCCAGGCAATGCCTGGGGTGGAGGTATGTCCAAGAGTACTAAAATGTGTCCAGATGGATTAGGGTGTGACCTCAGAGAAGAGAGGGAGGTAACTGCCTTCAGGTGTGCCAGGTACCAAGGTAACTGGACAGATTTAAACTGCTGGGGGCATCTTCATGGAGCCCTCCTGGGGGTGGATCTTGCAGATGCCACTGGCCAACCTTAGGCACTTGGAGGAACTGGAAACTGGAGAAATCCACTCTAGAATAGTTGGCTCATGATATAGAATATAGATATAGAATATAGATATAGAATATAGATATTGAATATAGATATAGCATATAGATATAGAATATAGATATAGAATAGTTGGCTTATGATAGTTGGCTCTGGTCTGGCTTCTTAGGAGCAGCAGTCCCATTGGATTGACTGTCGCCCCCTCTTTGTCTTCCCCAACAGCCTGTGGGTGGATTCACAGTAAATTGCCTTGATTTAGTTGAGATAAACCGGAAAATGTAGACAGTTTAAAACTCTAGCAGCAAAGAAGCCCCAGGAAATGTAAAGAGGAAAGTTAGTATAGAAAGCCTTGGAGAAAGGGATAGAGAAATGGTTTCCTCTGGATAAGAAAGGGATTTAAAAAGTAAATTGTCACAGAATGTTCCAGTAAGTCACTGATGGTGTGAGGAAGTAGAAGATGGTGTGAGTGGGCATATGTTAAATTTTATAAGACACAGATTATAAAACTGTATAAGGAAAGACTTTAGAGAGAGAAAACAAAAATGTTTCCTTTAGATTAAAAGGTTTTGGCATGTTAAAGGTGAGAAAGACAATCCCTAGAAAGTATGTAACAAATGGTATCAGTATGTCTTAAAATTAGAGCATATGAGTAAAGTTGGTATGTAATCAAATTGGCTATAATATAAATAGAGTCAGAATTGGGGCTTTGGTGTAAAACTATGTTTATCTGTACCTGTATCTGCAGGGCTAAGGGACTTGTGTGATGTCATCTAAATGTTATTCCTAACTTGTAATTGCATTTGTTTTGAGCTTTTATCGCCCCCTCAGAGCCCTATAGCAAGTCCACCAAGAGATCTGGCTCAAGCTAAAGGCCCTTTATGAGACTGGACCTCCTCCTGGCCACACCCACTACCAACTGAGTAAAGCACAACTTATGGTATTGCGGACACAATACCAATCTATCCCTACCAATTCACGGTCAGAATCAAACTAATAAGCAAGGAGAACCATGATTGGTTCTCGAGTTGCCTATCAGAAGGGGGGAATGAAGGGGGAAATGAAGAGTTAAAAGTAAACCCCATTTTCAGGCAGCCCCCTTTTGTTGTCTGAGAAAACCCAGGGCAAGCTTATTAGGGCCCAGCGGGTCAAGAACTCTAATCGCCTGGGAATGCTTAACTCTAACCGCCCCTAGAATGCCTCGAACCCTGAGCCAATCAGATTTGTACCTGTAATCTTGCTTGCTTGAACACCTGATTGCTATAACTTTGTCTTTTGCCTTTATAAGCTCTGTTTAATCGCAGCTCGGGGCTGCCTCCTAACCTCCGCTGTGTCGGTGGGTAGGACAAGGCCCGGGCCGCGGCCCCACTTGAATAAAGTCTTGCCTTGCTATTGCATTTCGGAATGTCTGAGTCTCAGTGGTCTTCTTGGTGGTGGTTTCGCAACTTGGCATAACAATGAGTTTCATGGGGACTTTTCAGCCTGAGTTGGCTTTGAACCATGGTTCTCAGATCTCAGCCTGCTGAATAGGTAGGATTACAGGCATGAGTCACTGGCACCTGGCTTCTGTGAGACTCTTAACTCCAATTAACCACCAAAAAAATGCCAGGAGTGGAGCTGTGGCCCAAGTGGTTCAGCACTAATCTTGAGAAAAACAGTGCCCAGGCCCAAGACCTGTACAAAAAATAAAACAAAACAAAAAGCCAGACTTTGAAGTAGGACCCCCTAAAGCAACTAACAAAGCAGTTAAGATTCCCTCATTTAAATACTAGTGACAGGTTCCCAGAGACTACTGTGCTAACTATCTAAAATCTGCTTTTCCTTTGAAATGGTTAACAACTTAACAACTCACTCACTGTCAAGTGAGAGGCATATCAGAGAAAGAAAGTCCTAAAGCTCACCTAATATCCAATGTCTTGAGTAGGCCCATCTCTATATTTTATTTTTTTCCAGGCCTGGGGCTTGAACTCAGGGCCTAGGCACTGTCCCTGAGTTTATTTTGCTCAAAGCTAGCATTCTACCACTTGAGCCACAGTGCCACTTCTGGCTTTTTCTGTTTATGCGGTGCTGAGGAATTGAACCCAGGGTTTCATGCATGCTAGGCAAGCAATCTACCACTAAGCCACACTCCCAGACCCATCTCCATGTTTTAGAATAATAAATGACACCTTTGCCAAAGTGTTGGAGGCTGCTAGAGGACCAAGTATCTGCCCCTAACCCTCTTCCCAGCTTAGAAAGACTTTTAAGGCTATAAGTAACAGCTGCCATTTCTAGTTTTCAACTCCCATTTCTTGCCTGGAGAGCAGGAAGTGTTTCTCTCTTCCTCCCTACATTAACCTGTTATATAACAAAACAAACCTAGGCTATAACATTCACTTTGTGATGCCGGGCTTCGCTCTTCTCCTCCCCATCCACGTGGGGAGGGGTCCTGGGCTTATCTATCTCTTCTGTGGGGGATCCATACTCACTCTCTCACGTGTCCCCCCCCCACCCCCGGCTGGTAGAGTTTAGACACGGGAGCGGGGCCCTGGGTGAGCCTCGGTTCACGTGTGGTCGCAAGAACCCCTTGTCTGCCAGCCCAAGGAAGACACGGCGCATGGGGTCTCGGAGACCGTCTCTGGGACGATTCTAATTTTATTCAAATGAGGAGGCATAGATATACCCCGAAGGCGGGCACAGGAGAGGGACAACAGATTGGCCATGAGAGCTATCGGTCAAGTGATGTCAGGGAACTTCCCTTGTGGGCGGAGGCCCAGCCCCCCAAGGATTGAGTTTCTGGGGTTCCCCCGGCCATTGCACACGTGCTTGCCCCAGGAGCAGGGGGCTTCTCTTCCTGTTAAAGGCGGAAGAGGGGACGGGCCAAGCCAGCTGTGGCCTCTTAAAGGCACAGCTGACCCCAACATTGTGAGGCTCTCCTTCTGTGAGATGCCCTGAAAGCTTTTACACATGGACCTCAAGGATCTGTGATTTTTTGAGGAAACTGGGATGCTGAGGGAAACTCTCCTCCATTTTCTAGTGATAGAAACATAAACAGCCTCATCAATAAGATCAGCCCAGTGGAGGTGGCTCACACCTGTAATCCTAGTTACTCAGGAGCCTAAGATCTTAAGATCACAGTTCAAAGCCGGCCAAGGCAGGAAAGTCTGTGAGACTCTTATCTCCAATTAACCATCAGAAAACCAGAAGTGTCCTGTGGCTTATGTGGTAGAGCACTGGCCTTGAAATGAAGAGCTCATGGACAGTGCCCAGGCCCAGAGTTCAAACCCCCATAGAGAGAGAGACAGAGACAGAGACAGAGGGAGGGAAGGAGGGAGAGAGGGAGGGAGGGAGGGAGGGAGGGAGGGAGAGAGAGAGAGAGATCAAGTGCAAGTTCCCAGTGTGGACTAAGGCCTTGCACAATGACAGGAACAGAATTTCCGCGAGCATCTCAAATTGTGTTAAATGTGAGACCATCTCATGCAAGCAGAGACTTCATTTCACTTGACATAATGCATTTCTTCCTGAGCGATGCATTTTTTACCCTAAGAATTAACATTTGTCTAACAGGATGCATGCTTTCCTGAGAATGCTTCCCCCAAACCTAAGGAAACTCCTACCCAAAATGCAGATAAAAGGTGTCTTTAAAAAATTTTTATTGTGGGGGCCGGGATGTGGCTTAGCTATGGTAGAGTGCTTGCCTAGCATGCCTGAAGACCTGGGTTCAATTCCGCAGCACCACATACACAGAAAAAGCCAGAAGTGGCACTGTGGCTCAAGTGGTAGAGTGTTAGCCTTGAGCAAAAGGAAGCCAAGGACAGTGCTCAGGCCCTGAGTTCAAGCCCCAGGACTGGCAAAAAAAAAATAAAAACTCAAAGAATTTAATGGTAAAGGTGATGTATAGAGGGGTTACAGTTACATGATTCAGGTAATTAGTACATTTCCTTTTGAACAGTGTCACCCCCTCCCTCATTTTCTCCCAGTCTTCCCCCTCCCATCTCCCTTCCCCCCAAAAGTTATATAGTTCATTTCTAACATAGTATCTAATGGATTTCACTGCTAAATTGCTTCTCCCTTTGTCCCACCTTTTCTGTGCTTCCCCTTCCCCTCCTCAAATCAGATAAAGTAAAATACAAGACAAACGGTACAGGCTGGGAATGTGGCTTAGTGGTAGAGTGCTTGCCTAGCATGCATGAAGCCCTGGGTCCAATTTCTCAGTACTACATATGTAGAAAAAGCAAGACACAAGTGGTCGAGTGCTAACCTTGAGCAAAAGAGGCTCAGGGATAGTGCCTAGGCTCTGAGTTCAAGCCCTGGGACTGTAAAAAATAAATAAATAAATAGACCAAGTCTACCAAAAAGAAAAAACAAAAAAAAAACTGCAAACAGTACAGTAAAAGAACCTCTTGCTGGGGCTGGTAATGTGGCCTAGTGGAAGAGTGCTTGCCTGGTATACATGAAGCCCTGGGTTCAACTCCTCAGTACTACATAAACAGAAAAAGCCAGAAGTGGCACAAGTGGTAGAGTGCTATCCTTGAGCAAAAGAAGCAAGCCCTAGGACTGGCAAGGAAACAACAACAACAAAAAGAAAAACCTCTTGATTCCATTTCTTGAGGTTCATTTCGATAAGCATCATTTTATATGATCATATGCACATAGGTATTGAGCACTTGTGATACTGTCCTAGAATATCCTCCTTTATTCTCATGGTGTGAATGTTTAGTTTGCTATTTAATTAATCATGTCCAGGTGTAATTATTTGTCTTTTACTGATGATTGGGTATACTGGTAAACTTATAGGCATATTCCAGTTATTACAAATGAGAAAAAAAATGCAGCCTATGTTTCTTTGGGACTGGCTTACTTCACTTAGTATAACCTTTTCCAAGTATTTTCATTTCCTTATGAATGGGACAATGTCATTCTTTCTGATGGAAGCACAGAATTCCATTGTGTATATGTACCACATTTTCTTGATCCATTCATCCACTGAGGGGCATCTGGGTTGATTCCATATCTTGGCTATGGAAAAACAATGCTGCAATGAACATGGTTGTGCTGGTGGCTTTAGTGTAGCCTGATTTGTAATCAATTGGATAGATGCATGGTGCTTTCTTTCCCTCAAGGACAGGATATGTTTTATGGCAGGATGCATTCTTACCTGGAAGAAATATCCTCAAACAATCAAAAACTCAGAAAGAAACACCAGGAGTAGTTAGAGCAAAGATAAAACACCTATCTTTGTATAACTTTGAAGATAGACTCCTTGCCTTTACCATATAAATATCTCTTACAGCCAAGGAGCTGTGCATGTGTGTCTCTCTCTCCCTTTGAGAGCACCCACATTCTGTTAGAGTATGTCCCTGCCCTTTCTTTGTCTGTTTGTCGGATTTCCTGCTTGCTTACTTGTCCAGAAATTCTTATTCTGTGATCAAAGTCAAGGAATTTAAGTGAAGAGTTCCTACTTTTAAAGGAAAATTTCACAAACCCTCCCTTGTATCTGGTGACACAGTAACTGAATTCAATTTAAAGTCATCTGTCAAGTTCAAGTCAGGGCTCAGACTAAATAAATAAGGTAAGTTGCTTCATGTCAGCAGCAACCTAGGTTACAGTCATAGCAACATAAACCCCCCTGAAGAGAAAATGAATTTTAACATTCCCTGAAGGGTATAGAGAAAGATTTGAAGAGGCTAAAATGAGACATATGGACTCTCAGCACTAATATTAAGGAAACAAGGCAAATTTGTATACAGATGGTGGCAATGCACTATAAAATATTCCTAGTGCTTTTCTTTTTTTTGTGAGTGTGTGTGTGTGTGTGTGAGTGTGAGTGTGTGTATGTTTGTTGGTACTGGAGCTTGAACTCAGAGCTTTCAGCTTTCTTTTTTTTGTGCCAGTACTGGGGCTTGAACTCAGGGCCTGGGCACTATCTCTGAGCTTCTTTTACTCAAGAACATCACTCTACCACTTGAGCCACATCACCACTTTCGACCTTTTCTGTTTATGTGGTACTGAGGAATTAAACACAGGGCTTCATGTATGCTAGGCAAGCACTCCATCACTAAACTACATTCCCAGCCCCACATCCTGCTTTTTGATGATTAATTGGATATAAGAGTTTTGCAGAGAGGCTGGGAATATGGCCTAGTGGTAAAGTGCTCATCTTGTATACATGAAGCCCTGGGTTCGATTCCTCAGCACCACATACACAGAAAAGGCCAGAAGTGGTGCTGTGGCTCAAGTGGTAGAGTACTAGTCTTGAGCAAAATGAAGCCAGGGGCAGTGCTCAGGCCCTAAGTTCAAGCCCCAGGACTGGCAAAAAAAAAAAAAAAAAGTTTCACAGACTTTCCTGCTGAGGCTGGTTTCGAACCTTGTTCCACAAATCTCAGCCTCCTGAGTAGCTAGGATTACAAGCATGAGCCACTGACACCTTGTGAGCCTATAGCTTTCTAGTTTATTGCTGATCACTCTACCACTTGAGCCACGCCTCCACCTCTAGCATTTCATTGCTTCGTGGTGATCAGAATCTGCACTTTGTCTGTCCAATCTTGCTTTAAACCTTGATACTCAGATCTCAGCCTTGTGAGTAGGTAGGAGTGTAAGCAAGAGCCATAGGCTCATGCTGATTTTCTAGATATACAGAAAGTAGTTTTACTTTTCTTTCTTCAAACAATTACATTTTCCAGATTTTTAAAAAGTCAGTGTATATTCATTGACTATATAAACAACAGGAGAAACAAGGTAGAATGTTGTAAGTAGGGAGGAGGAGTGTGATCAGGGTCGGCACTTTGGAGGAGTACACACTAGAACATGGAAGAAGTTATCAGACAAGTTTTCTGCTGCACCGGTGTCTAAGACAGGGTCTGGTCACAAGGCAGATGCTTGATATCTATTTTTTACATCAACACATAAAAGTGGGCTGAATGCATTCTAGAAAAGCTGCAGGGGAATGAGTCTGCATTTCAAGAGTACTAACCAGATCCTGCCACTTCAGGGCTGGCACTGCCGCAGGACTGGACTCACAGTCAGGGTTGGGATGCCAGCTGGACCAACAGCAGGTCTCTGCAGCAAGCTGTGGCCATGCTCTTGGGTCTTGGTTTCCCCATATGTGAAACAAAGTTGATTTTTTTGCCACACTAGCCTCTTGGAGTTAGCTCCAAATGATACAGTGCCTTGAAGCACTGAGCACAGAGCCAGTGTCTCTGTGTGTCCTTGGAGGCTGTCCTAACCTCTCTGCAAACCTGAGACCCGCCAGCTTCAGGTGCAAAAGTGGCTGCTTGATCCCAGTGAAGAGGACTCTGTCAGCTCCAGCTTCTGACCTGCCACCACTACCACATGGGGGCCAGTGCTGGGAGCTGCAGATACAGAGATGAGAAGTTGTACCTGCAACTGGGAAAGCCACAGGGCCCAGGAGAGATAGATGAGCAAACAGCTCGACAATCCCTCCAGCTGTGAACCCCCACCCCACGCCATGAGGCAAGATATTAAGGGAAATGAGGCATGATCAACAGCAGCCAGGGATTTAGAAACACTGAATTTAATGAGTAATTCTATTAGAAACACAGAAGAATGGTTTTTGCCTTAACCCTTACATGCCTTCATAAGCTGACGTATTTGTACAAGGAAAAACAATAAAAAGTTTCTCCATCTGATCTTGCTTGCTTGCCCAAAACAATTAGTGTGCTCTGAAAACTAAGTAAGGGCTGGGTACTTACTGGTGGCCACGCCTGCAATACTAGCTACTCAGAGGCTGAGAGCTGAGGATCACAATTCAAAGCCAGCCTAGGCAAGAAAGTCTGTGAGATTCTGTTTCCAATAAACCACCCCTTCCCCCCCAAAAAAGCCAGAGGTGGAGTTGTGGCGCCAGTGTTGTGGTAGAACACTAGCCTTAAGCAAAAGAATCTCAGGAACAGCACCCAAGCCCTGAATACAAGACCCAGGATTAGAAAACAAAACAAAACAAAGCAAAACAACACAACAAACAAACAAGGACATCATAAAAGAAAGATATGTATAGTGGAAAAGCAAATACTTAGGAAAATGACTCTTCCTAGCACAAAGTATTTATCTCAAGGATGGACATCTGTCTTGAAAAAATGTGTGGCAGAATGCATCGTTTCTTTGGAGGGATGCCCAAATAAAATGACCAAAGTTTGCCCAAGTGATAAAAGTGTGACACTAAGAATGATTAAATGGGTGCTGGGAACGTGGCTCAATGGTAGAGTGCTTGCCTGGCATGCATGAAGCCCTGGGCTTGATTCCTTAGTACCACATAAACAGAAAAGGCTGGAAGTGACGCTATGGCTCAAGTGCTAGAGTGCTAGCCTTGAACAAAAGATGCTAAGGGACAGTGCCAGGCCCTGAGTTCAAGCTCCAGGACTGGCAAGAAAAAAAAGTGATTAAATGTGCCATATTTGAGAACAAAGAAAATCACTTATCCTAGAATAACTTTAAGTGAAACTCTTGCCTTTTATCATATATACTTCTGAGGTTAATAGAGGCTCAGAGTGTCTCTCTAGCACTCACTCTTATCTGTTAGAGTATGCCTCTCCCTTTCTGCCTGCTTGCTCCATAAATCTCTGTCAAGTTTTCTTCCCATTGTGACTTGTCCCGAAATTCTTATTCTGCAACTCAAGTCAAGGGCCTGGGACTAAAACTCTAAGTGGCGGGTCCCTGTTTTTAGAGGAAAACTTCACAAATCCTCCCCTGGAACAAGTGACCCAGGACTGGCCTCTTCTCCTAGAGGAGGAGACACCTAATCTGCCACAATGAGCATTAATGTGGCCACCACTGGGGTGGGAGGCTTACAGTAGTCTAGATCTTTCATATATTGTTTCTTTCTGCCCTCACACCCTAGGTTATCTCCCTTTCTGCACAGGGGTCTGGAGCGTCAGGAACTTGCCAAGGTCTTGGGGCTGGGTTCCCACCACAGACTGGGGCCTCTTAGTGTAAAAAAGGGAGTGCTGGCAGCCTGGAGACAGAGGCTGGCAGCGGGTCTGTGCAGAGAAGCCAGGGTTCTTCAGAAGCAGTGTCCCTCTAGGGTAGGCTGTCACCCCCCTTTCTCAGGGCAGGAAGAGCTGAGCTGGGTGCACCTGCTGCAACTGGGCATAATGCTAAGGACAGTACACACAGAGTAAAGGACACTAAGGCTGGTCTTAAAGTAGAAATGACTCTGGAAACCTGGGTGACCCACTGTAATCCCAGGAGTCCTTCAAAAGCTGAGGGCAGAAGTCAGATGCCACAGAAACCACTGAGACTCCACAGCCAGGACACAGGATGGGGTGGGGTGGGGAAAGAACCCAGCAGACAAAGCAAGAGGGACCGTTAGTCCACAAGGCTGAATTCTGCCAGCACAGCATTCAGAAGCAGAGCCACCACCCAGGCTCCAATATCTACATTCCAGTCTTGTGAGCCCCACAGAGTTGCAGCTGAGCAGACTCAAACCTGGGTGCTGCTTGAAACCACTAAGTGTGCTGCAGCTTGGTGCCAGTCATTGGAAACTAACAATTCCTGCAGGAAATATCCCAAGAAAACTGCATCTGCAGGCCAGTGAGTGGGCAGCACGCAATCTGGTTATGCACCCCTGCAATGAGAAGTCAACTTCATCATTTATTCAATTCACAAGAGCTAGCAGAGAACCTGGAGCTCAGACTTCCTGGAAGGCAGGATGGGTGAAAGGAGTCTTGTGGCAGGAACAAAGCTTCTGGGGCTGTGGGAGGCCAGGGAAGAAGCACACAATTCTGCTACCGGTACAGGACTTGGAAGCCTGTCTTGGGTCTCTGTGGTCCAGAAGGGGGGAAGCAAGCCATGGAGTGGGCTGTTCCTAGGGAGAAAAGCCGAGCCACAGGGCAGAGAGACCACACATGGCACATTCAGGGGACTGGAAAATTGGCCTAGCTGGCATGGAACACAGACAGAATGCAGGTGGGCTGGGTGAGCTCTCAGTCAGGAAGTTGGGCTAAAGGGAAAGGTGCAGGAAGGACACATCTCCAAACTTCCCCTCCTTCCATGCAGTGACCTCAGAGCATGCTAGTCCCTGACCTCTGGAGCAAGAAGGCAGGGGGAGTCAGGCTTGCTTTGCTGGCCGAGAGCACCACACCTCCGTACCCTCTTGGAAAGGGATGTGGTTGTACTTGGGGTTTTGTGGCGGCCTAGAGGGTAACTGTGCCATGCACCACCTGGCACTTGGCAAGCAATGAAGGACAGCTTTAAAAAATAAATAAAGACAAGGGCAGGTCCCTAGGAAACTGGCCACATCAGGGAAAACCACAAAGGAGGTGAGTCCAAGAAACACAGCAGGGAATCTATGTCTGAAGGCCCAGGAACTCCAGCCAGGGGATGGATGGCAGACAGCAGCTCCAGTATGTGTCCCAAATGTATAACTCTAGAGATTTAAAAAAAATGCAGGGCTGGGAATGTGGCTCAGTGGTAGAGTGCTTGCCTCACATGCATGAAGCCCTAGGCTCAATTCCTCGGTACCACATAAAAAGAAAAAGCCAGAAGTAGTACTGTGGCTCAAGTGGTAGAGTGTTGGCCTTGAGCAAAAGAAGCAAAGGGACAGTGATCCAGGCCCTGAGTTCAAGCCCCAGGACTGGCAAAGAAAAAAAAAATTCAAACTCCTGTCCCTGCCACAAGCTGGCAGCAGAGGCCTTGAGATGGTCTGATTAGAGTGGGAGGGTTTCCAACTGTTAGAACAGGGCCCAGAGGACTGGGCTCTGCTTCTGAGCTTGCTGGTTTGCCAGCCCCTTCCCCAGGCTCAGCTTCTCCCACTCTGGCAATGTTGACCAGAGCCTCTGTCTTACTCTAAATGCTAAGTTTTGTTTTGTTTTGTTTTGTTTTTGGCCAGTCCTGGGCCTTGGACTCAGGGCCTGAGCACCATCCCTGGCTTCTTCCCGCTCAAGGATAGCACTCTGCCACCTGAGCCACAGCGCCCCTTCTGGCCGTTTTCCATATATGTGGTGCTAGGGAATCGAACCCAGGGATTCATGTATACGAGGCACTAGGCCATATCCCCAGCCTCATGTGTAGGAGGCAAGTACTCTTGCCACTAGACCATTTTCCCAGCCCTCTAAATGCAAAGTTCTGTGTACTGATAACTGGTTCATTAGTCCTCAAAATAATCCTATGTGCCTTTTCCATTTGTGAAACATCTTATTCTTTGAGAACATCTCAGGTCTTTGTCTATAAGTGACAGCATCTCATGCTCAGTTCTGGCTGGTCTCAGTGTGAGAGGAAGCTCATGCAGGTTGTCCTTTGCAGTACATACATCAATATACAATCCTGCGTGCTTTTATTAGCCCATTTCACAGGTATAGAAGTTAGACCAATGGGAGGGTTCATTTTTGTTGTTGGTGGTAGTGGTTGTGGGTCTTGAAGTCTGGGCCCAGGCACTGTCCCTGAGCTCTTCAGCTCACGGCTAGTGCTCTACCACTTGAGCCACAGCTCAAAAGTCTCAGACTTTTCTGCTCTGGCTGGCTTTGAACTGCGATCTTCAGATCTCAGCCTCCTGAGTAGCTAGGATTACATCAATGCCTGGCTCATTGTATAGCCAATAAACCCTTTTTATATTTTCTTTTCTTTTTTGCCAGTTCTGGGCCTTGGACTCAGGGCCTGAGCACTGTCCCTGGCTTCTTTTTGCTCAAGGTGAGCACTCTGCCACTTGGGCCACAGCACCACTCTGGCCGTTTTCTGTATACGTGGTGCTGGGGAATCGAACCCAGGGATTCATGTATACGAGGCACTAGGCCATATCCCCAGCCCCTCCTTTTTATATTTTCATTATCTTTTATTTTTGGTGTAGACTTCACTTTAACATTTTAAAAATTTACTTTGTTATTTTAGAAGTGCTATATAGTGGGGTTACATTTACATACGTCAGGTAATAAGTACATTTCCTTTACTACAGTGTCTTCTGTTCCCTCAATCTCCCACTTCCTCCCTCCCATCTCTACACCAGTTGTATAGTTCACTTTCATCAGTGCTCAGAGCACTCCACTGCTGCACTTTCTCACTTTTTCCTTGGATTCTGTGCCCTCCCACAGATGTACATGTGGATATACAATATATAAAGAACACAGAATCATCAGAAAAAATTAAGAAAAAAGTATTTTATCTTTTTAAGTCATTATTTTTACTTTTTCTTTAAAAATTATTATCAGGTGATATGCAGTAGGGGTTAGTTTCACAAGTCAGGTAATAAGTACTTTTCCTTGTGGACAATTTCACCCCTTCCTTCACTCTGTTTTCCTCTCCCATCCTCACCCACAAGTTATATAGTTCATTTTCAATGTATACTTTCCTTTTATAAAGGGCTGGAACTCAAGGCCTTTGGGCATTTTTCCATTCTCACTCTCTCAGCTTTTTTAGCTCATGGCTGGCACTCTTTCACTTGAGCCACACCTCTATTTCTGGCTTTTTGCTGGCCAACTGGAGATAAAAGAGTCTTACAAGAAGTGGTGCTGTGGCTCAAAGTGATAGAGCACTAGCCTTGTGCTGAAGAGCTCAGGGACAGCATCCAGGTCGAGTTCAAGCCTTATGACAGAAAAAACAAAAAAACACAAAAAAACACAAAAGGGGCTGAGAATATGGCCTAGTGGCAAGAGTGCTTGACTCATATACATGAAGCCCTGGGTTCAATTCCCCAGCACCACATATATAGAAAACGGCCAGAAGTGGTGCTTTGGCTCAAGTGGCAGAGTGCTTGCCTTGAGCAAAAAGAAGCCAGGGACAGTGCTCAGGCCCTAAGTCCAAGGCCCAGGACAGGCAAAAAACAAAACAAAAACCAAAAAAACCTTACAGATTTGTCTGCCTTGACAGGCTGCACCTTCTTTATGCCTACTATGTCCAAGGAAAGCAGCTCCTGGGTCAGAACACTGAGCACTTCTCTCTGGAGGGCTCAAAGTAGGGACTTTGAGGGTGCAGGAGGGTATGTCCTCGCTCTGGAAACACCTTCCTGGTTACCCCACAGAGACTGAGAGCCTATGTGTTCTTTCTTTGGGTGGGTGGAGGGGGTTTGGTGAGTGGGGGGGGGGGCATGAACTTGGCCTAGGTGCTGTCCCTGAGCCTCTTTGTGCTCAAGGCTAGTGCTCTACCACTTTGAGCCACAGCACCACTTAAAGAGTTGTCTAGTCCTTTTGCACAACACCTTGTCAACAAAATTTAATTAATAAAAAAATAAAAAAAGAGTTTTCTAGTGGTTAACTGGGGGTAAGGGTCTCACAGGCTTTCCTGCCCAGGCTGGCTTTGAACCACAGTCCTCAGATATCAGCTTTCTGAGTAGCTAGGATTATAGGTATGAGCCACTAGTACCTGGCATTGATGTGTTCTTCTGATAGCCTTTTTCTACCTTAGAGCCCAGGATTTTGGGGTCAGGACTCCACACACACTTCAAAGAAACAGACTAAACCTTAACTGTACATCACCTTTATAATAGCAATAGAAAAACTTTTATAAGAAACAAGATTAAGCGAGGCTGGTGGGGATTGCAAAGGAATAGGCCAAGCAACTAAGGATCAGCTAAGTAAAAACAACTCAGGGACAATACCCAGGTCCTCAGTCGAAGCCCCACAACTGACAAAAAAAAAAGCCAGGACTGGAGCTGTGGCTCAGGTGGTACAGGGCTGGGGCTGGGAACGTGGCTTAGTGGTAGAGTGCTTGCCCAATAGTATGCACTGGGTTCGATTCCTTAGTACCACAAACAGAAAAAGCTGAAGTGGCGCTGTGGCTCAAGTGGAAGAGTGCTAGCTTTGAGCAAAAATAGCTCAGGAAAAGTGAGGGCCCAGGCCCTCAGTTCTAGTCCCAGGACTGGCAAAAAAAAAGGGGGGGCGGGGGGGGAAACAGGGCCACCTTTTACCAGGCCTTGAATTCAAACCCTTTGACCAGCACCAAAAAAAAAAAAAAAAAAAAGGATTAGAGACTAAAGGTCGCCCAGGCCCCCATCTAAATCCCAATCCTGCTGCTGAATTGGAGAGCTGTGTACCCTCGTGTTTGGTACCCGGCGGGGTCTAGCACCGACCCCAGCACCCGGCCACTCCTTCTGGATCAGGAGGGGCAGTTATCAGGACCCGGCGACCTGGACCACCAGCTTCACGGGCAGGAGTTCTGCGCAGGGTGCCAATCGGCCCACGGGCAAACCCCCGGCTCGCACGCACCGGCCCACAGCGACCCCTGCCGGCCCACGCACGAGAGCTTCTCTCCGAGGCAGTCAAAGCAGTTACTCAAATTCCCGCGCTCGCTCACACTCTCACACTCGCCGGCCACTCGCCGGGCTCAAGCACACATTGAAGACACGCCGTTCCCCGGCGATGGCGCCTCACAGCAGACACTCGCACACCGGGAACCGACACACGGAACTCGTAGCGGGCGTGTGGCAGCGGCGGAAAGCCACGCCCGCTCGCCAGTGCACGCCCCCTTCCTGTTTCCGGCTCCGCCCCATAGGGGCCCCGCCCCTCCCCGGCTGAGAGGATGTGAGCTCAGTCCCGCCTCCACGTTCCAGCCCCAGCCAGGAAGCGTCTGCTGGCAGTGGTCGCGGCCCACCCGCCGCCAGCTTGCCAGCCGAGGAGTCGATAAGGCGCCCCGGGCCCTCCTAGCGCCGCCCACCGCTGGCGCCTCCCTAATAGGTGCGGAGTGAAGGCAGCGCCCCCAGCGTAGACGCCGCGCCGCCTCGAGCCCGCGCACGCCCTGCCCCCGGCACGCTGGTGGCCGGGCCACGTGACCGCGCGCGCACGTGCTCAGGCCTCCCGGCGCCCCGGCTCGCCGCTTCCTGCCCTGCCGGCCCGGACGGCCTCTGTCCACCTGGAGACGGCGCACGCCACGCCGAAGCGGCGGCGACCCGGGGCGGCGGCGGGGACGTGGGCGCCGAGCGGCAGAAGGAGCAGGTGAGCGCCGGTAGGCGGCAGCTTCCGCCATGAACCCCCGGGGCCTGTTCCAGGACTTCAACCCGAGTAAGTTCCTTATCTACGCCTGCCTGCTGCTCTTCTCCGTGCTGCTGCCTCTTCGCCTGGACGGCGTCATCCAGTGGAGTTACTGGGCCGTCTTCGCCCCCATCTGGCTGTGGAAGCTCCTGGTGGTCGCGGGCGCCTCGGTGGGGGCGGGCGTCTGGGCTCGCAACCCTCGCTACCGCACGGAAGGCGAGGCCTGCGTGGAGTTCAAAGCCATGCTGATCGCCGTGGGCATCCACCTGCTGCTGCTCATGTTTGAAGTCCTGGTCTGCGACCGGGTGGAGAGGGGCACGCACTTCTGGCTGCTGGTCTTCATGCCGCTCTTCTTCGTCTCGCCGGTATCCGTGGCCGCCTGCGTCTGGGGCTTCCGGCATGACCGGTCTCTGGAGCTGGAGATCCTGTGCTCGGTCAACATCCTGCAGTTCATCTTCATCGCCTTGAGGCTGGATCGCATCATCCACTGGCCGTGGCTGGTGGTGTTCGTGCCCTTGTGGATCCTCATGTCCTTCCTCTGCCTGGTGGTGCTCTACTACGTCGTGTGGTCCCTCCTCTTCCTGCGGTCGCTGGATGTGGTGGCTGAACAGCGAAGAACGCATGTGACCATGGCCGTCAGCTGGATAACCATCGTCGTGCCCCTACTCACGTTTGAGGTCCTGCTGGTTCACAGGTTGGATGGCCACAACACATTCTCTTACATCTCCATCTTCGTCCCTCTGTGGCTCTCCTTAATAACTTTGATGGCTACAACATTTAGGCGAAAAGGAGGCAATCATTGGTGGTTTGGTATTCGCCGAGACTTCTGTCAGTTTCTGCTTGAGATTTTCCCCTTTTTAAGAGAATATGGGAATATTTCTTACGATCTCCATCATGAAGACAGTGAAGATGCTGAAGAAACATCAGGTTCCGACGCGCCCAAAATTGCTCCAATGTTTGGAAAGAAAGCCAGGGTAGTTATAACTCAGAGTCCTGGAAAATATGTTCCCCCACCCCCTAAGTTAAATATCGATATGCCAGACTAAATTCTTTTTCTAGGCAGGCCCTTTAGGTGAGACAAAAACCATACATACATACTTTGCTTTTCCCTTTGTTCATCCCAAAGCCAGACCTGGAAAGAGGCACCAGAAACCTTGTTTGAGATGCCTGTCAGTGACTTGGCAGTGTGCACCATAGACAGAAAAGCTTGTTTTAAATGTATGTGAGTGAGGATGTGTGTATAAGAGACAGAACTTGCTTTCCAGGTTGATGTTATAGAGCTAGCGGAGGCAGTAAGTGGACCTCTTTTTGTGAGTTCTCAGAAAGAATAAGTACACAGTCATTTGTTGTTTTTTTAATGTGCTACTATACCTGTCAAAAGTATTGGTTAAGAAGGTATTTTTATATAGTGCTAGTCTTAAAATTGTATTTCAGATTGTACCTGTTGTGACAAAGGCAAGTGTACAGAATTCTCGTTCCCAGCTCATAGCTGTTATTTCTAGCATTCCTACTCATTTTTCTTTGGGCTTTGCCTATCCTGGTCTTTAATATTCGAAGAGGTGAATTTTTGTAATGGAGTGAAAGTGTACGTATATAATATTTATATGGACATTTAAGCAATTTATGTTGAGTACTCCAAAGTATAGGGTATTATGTTAAAGTATTTTTTAAGTTTCTATGTGAAGATATATATATATATTGCAGAAGTCCTTAAAGACTGCATAAAATGTTCGTTCATGCCTGGCATAGCATCCTGTCAAAGCAGAAGGCGTTGGTACAGGAATTGAAAAGCCCTTGCATCTGAGTATTCAAGTAAGAGGGAGACTACACAGTGCCATTAGTAGAGGGAGGAGCCAATGCCCTTTGGAATTGGTGGCTTGCCCCTGTGTGGTACCAGGCTATAAAGGACACTTGTTTACCACTGTCATGATCCCCGCTGGTAGGAGCAACCAAAATAAGCAACAAGTGGTTTGGTCATTTCTGAGGATCTTAGTGGTTTGCCATATGTAAAATGTCACCTCTCACTGAAAGATGGGGAAGTGGCATAAACAAAAATGGCAACAGGAAGCTACTTTCAAACCGAATTTAAGAGTTCAGGTTATTTTTAAGATAAGTACAGCGTTTCTTTAGGTGCCTGACCCCAGGAGGGGATCTGAAGGGTGAAAGCCCTAACGTTCTGACTAGAGACAAATAAATTCTTGGGAAAGGAAGCTAAAAAGGAGTCTTCTGTTCCTTGGGAGAAGTCTAGACGGGATCCTTTTATTGGCAACTTCCTAAAAATTACCTAAAAATTGGGCTCAATGTAAATGCATAGCTATACCCTTTGCTCTGGCCATGAGGCAGACCTATTGTATTTGAAGAAAAACATAAACCTAAATTCACTATTTTTGTGCTATTTAAAACATTACTGTAGCCGGGTGCTAGGTTCACACTTATAATCCTAGCTACTCAAGAGGATGAGATTTGAAGATGGAGGGTTCAAAGCCAGCTCAGAAAAAGCTAGAAGTGGTGCTCAAGTGGTAGAGCACAAGCTGTAGACACAAAGAAGCTCAGAGACAATGCACAGGCCCTGAGTTCAAGCCCCAGCACTGGCAAAACAATAAAAACATAAAGCTTCACTATATTCTTTTTTTTTTTTTTTGGCCAGTCCTGGGGCTTGGACTCAGGGCCTGAGCACTGTCCCTGGCTTCTTTTTGCTCAAGGCTAGCACTCTGCCACTTGAGCCACAGCACCACTTCTGGCCATTTTCTGTATATGTGGTGCTGGGGAATCGAACCCAGGGCCTCATGTATACAAGGCAAGCACTCTTGCCACTAGGCCATATCCCCAGCCGGCTTCACTATATTCTGAACCACCGTTAACAACAAGAAAGCCAATTCTGAATGCCTGCAGGCCTAAAGATGCTATTGAGCTGAATGCTTGCATACTCTCGGTCTCTCACACACATACACATACACACACTTTATTTAAACACTAATTGTCAATACACATGCACACACATCTTATAAGAGCTAGCAGAGTGTGAGCTGTAACAGCTCATAAGCAAGGATTTGTTTACTTGCTTATTACAGGACCTCTCCTGAGCGAGGTCTGCTGTGCTGGGCAGTGGGGAAACATGAGAAAGTGAGCTGAGCAACTAAGCCAAGGAGCCAGAGTGTGTGTGCTGAGAGCAGACAGTAGAAGGTGCATGGAAGGATGCAGCTGGCTCAGGGTGACCTGCACTGGAAACTTTAGGATCATCTCCACTCTTTGGAGCCCAGAGCTATCCTGTATTTCTCCATCTCCGCAGCTTACCCAGAAAGTATCAATTTAGGATTTAAGGGTAAAGGAGCATGTGTTGCTGGAGGAATTGGAAAGGGGTTTGGGGGATGCAATTTGAGAGTTTGCTGGTACCCAGAACCCCTGTTTTCCCTGCTGGATCCTTCCCTGCCCCAGCCAGCCCATCTTACCCTCTACTCTGAACGGTTTAACAAACTTTTCCCCCCAGGTTGGCTGTCCCCTGCCAGACCTCTCTTACTTCAGACACATTAGGTGGGAACTGTGAATGACAATTGTTTGACTTGTGAAGCTGACAGGAACTCAGGTGTTCCTGAGCATTTGTGCCATTGCCACTCAACATGGTGACCCCATAGTTCAGGGTCCATGTGGGTCTGTTGCCACTCATTTCTCCTGCAAAGTATGTAAGTCCATTTCTGTTGCTAAACAACCCAAAAAGGCTACAGCTACACATTCTAAAGTTGGCTGTGGGTTTCAGTCCATGCTGAATCTATCCAATCTACTCCACCACACATTGGACCTATTCTTCATAGCAGAAACAAAGCCAAGCCAGACCCTGCCATCCTAAATACAGTCCCTGTTCACATGTGACACTGGTCCAGTCTGCTCATATTCTGGTGGCCAGCTCTTAGCCAGGCCTGTGACCTCAGAGGGGAGGCAGTGCATGCCCAGGTAACTGGCACCCATGAGTTTAAAGTTATCAGGTCATTTGAAAGAAATCACGTGTATTGACTTTCTTCCAACTTTCTGCAGTTCTTAGAAGGATCTGAGGGGAGGTGGGGAAGAGTGGCTCCTCCCAGGCCGATGTTGAGTGCTGGTGGATTACGGATTACAGCTGTGCCTCCCAGTGCAGCAATGGTCCATCCTTCCCCTGTGGGAAGAGAGGCAGGCCAGAGATGCTTCCCCAACTGCTCCTCAACTCTTCCTCCAAGGGATTGGGCATATATTCCTCTGCTTGTGAGGCTTCTTTGCATTTCCTCAGATATTCGGATTAAAAGCAAGCAGTTTATGGGATAAACTGGATGTGAGTTGTAAACAGGTCTCCATTTTGTGGAAGCCACACTTTTCCCTTGGTTGTCTATTGGGAGGGTGCGACTGTCATTTGGCTGGGGTAGGTGGGTGATCACACTCAAGCTCACAGGCTACGTCTCTGTTTCAGGATGTCCTGTTCATAAAGCAGCCTCACTGGGGACAGTTGGAAGGGAAGTGGGTTTTGAAACCCTTTACCACCACAGCAGCTCAGAACTTCCTGGCTCCCTTCCTAGTCCCTCTGCCTGTGCCCTGCCCTAGGTACATCACCCTACCCCACTCCTGGCTCTGTCATGTGGCTGCTGCTGGGTCCTTGAAGCCAGGATGTTTTTATCTGGGGTATCCACAACACTGGGAACCACAGATTCCATCATATCTGGTGGCCTGAGATCCCTCCCGCATTCCCTCGCAGCTGTAATGGGCCTGTCTTCTTTCTTGTTTCCACCCTCCTCAGCCTGAGCAGCTCTAGAGAGCTAAAGCACCACCAGCCATTAGAAGTAGAAACCCTACCCCTTGTGGCCATGGGGCCCTGACAGGCTCTAACTGGGGGTGGGGATTGGTGTGGGAAATTCACTCATCTGTCCGCCTGGGACCTTTCCGGCCAGTTCCACTCTTACCCCTCCTGCCTCTTGCTTGAAGCAGTTGTCCTGCCACAGCTGCCTCCAGCACTCCTCCACTACCTCCTAGTGTGTCCGCCACCTCCCTCTCATTCCTGACTCTTGTACATCACTTAGGCCCCTTCATCTACTCAAGGGGCCTTCATCCAGGCTCTTGAATGGGACACCTGAGCTGAGGACCAGGCTGGAATTCCCCCCTGCCCCAGGTGTGCTTGCAGCGACTCACAGGCACTCTGGAAATATCAGCCACAATCCCAATGTCTGGAAAACCAAGGCTGAGGGCAGGCCATGGGAGGCAGTGCTAGGGTGTCCAGTTTAGGATAGCCCCTGACAGCCACTATCCTCTCAGGAGTCAGGCACAGACAGGATCTTACCTGGGATGTCTCTGCAGCCTTGTTTGGAGACTTGCTAGATGAGAAGGGGCATTTCAGAGCAGAGGTCCATCCACTGCTCCCCCTGATGGAGGTTTGAGGAGGCAGAGACCCAGCGAGGGAGATGTAGGAGTAGGACTGCCTATCCCAAACTAGGATATGCCCTATACCCCCAAGTCACACAGAAGTCAGCTGTGCACCAAAACTCTTAAGATCATAGACGGGGTGACTTAACACAACATTTATTTCTCCCAGTTCTTGGGTGGCTGGAGGTCTAAGACCACAGTGCCAACCTTTGCTGAAGGGTGTCTTGTGACCATGTTCTCTCATGGTAGAGAGACAGAAAATGCTCTGGTGTCTCCTAAGAGAACTCACTCCTAGCTGGCTGCCAGTAACTCATGCCTATAATCCTAGCTACTCAGGAGGCTGAGATCTGAGGATTGCAGTTTGAAGCCAGCCCATGCAGGAAAGTCTGTGAGATTTATCTCCAATAAAGTACCAAAATAGCTGGAAGTAGAACTGTGACTCAAGTAGTAGAATGTTAGTTATGAGCAAAAGAAGCTTAAGGGTGGCACCCAGCCCTGAGTTCAAGCCCAAGGACTGGCACCAAAAACAAAACAAAGCCCTCACTCCTCCATGAGGACTTTGCTCTCACAACTCCTCTAACCCTAGTCACCTCCCGAAGTCTCATCTCCAACCACCAACATGTGAGGATCAGAGCTTCTACTTTGGAGGAACATAGTCCATAGCACTCATTAGGCATGAAAGACCCTCTAGGCAGGGACCAAGTCCAACATTCACTCAGCTCCTATCTAATGAGCACCTAAGTGGAGGTTTTCAAGCAATGACATGTGGCCACCACCCTAAAGAAAGTCTCCTTCAGCCCTGCAATTATGCAGTCACCCCAGTACACTGACAGCCTCTGATCAACCAAGTGGGACCTGGGAAGGGCTTCCCTGAGAGGCACTTGCATTGAGGGCTTACAGTGCAAATGGGCATCACAGCCTGGGCGGGCCTGGGGCTATGGAGCTGGAGGAGGAGGACAGTGTCAGTTACCTTTGGTGATTTACAGTAACTGGTGATTTACAGCAGAGGGCCATCAAACAAGACCCTGTTTCAGCAGATTCTCACTTTCCCATGAGTCATCTCTGTGTCCCAGGGGCACCAGACACAGCTGCAGGTGATACCTGTGGACAGGATAGCCAGTAGAGACAAACATCTTTTTCCCATGTCTCCTTTTATGGGGGGTTAGGGCGGGGGAAGCTTTGTCCAGAGTCCCTGGGAAAGTCTTCATTCCCCTAGGTCATCACCAGTACAGACAAGGCTGACAAAGGAGGCAGCACCACGAAGGTACCACTCTGCAAGTGGGGCACAAATTCCCTGAGCAGAGGCTGCCGGCGGGTGGGGGATGGAGGCAGCTACAGGGCGCCCAGCACTGCTGTGTGCCTTAGAGGTGGGTGGGAACTGTAGGGAGGTGTGGAGAAGACTGAGAAGCAGACATTGCTTACAACTTGCCTTGTAAGGTAAATTTTAATATCTAGACGCCCATAGATACTATCAAAGGATTTAAGCAGATGATTTATTGCCACCCCCCCCCCCAAAAGAAGTCAGGAAGGAGGAAAGGAGAAAGGAAGGAAGGAAAGAAGGAAGGAAAGATATTATTATTATTATTATTATTATTATTATTATTGCCAGTCTTGGGGCTTGAACTCAGGCCCTGGGAACTGTCCCTGAGCTTGTTTTTGCTCAAGGCTAGCACTCTACCACTTGAGTCACAGCACCACTTCTGTCCTTTTCTATTTATGTGGTGCTGAGGAATCGAACCCAGGGCTTCATGCATGCAAGGCAAGCACTCTACCACTGAGCCACATTCCCAGCCAAGAAGAGAGGACACAAGAATCAGGCATTTGTTAAATACATTATGCATATAGATTCTGGGCTATTACATCTCTTTTTTGCCAGTCCCAGGGCCTGGACACTGTCCCTGATCCTCTCTGTGCTCAAGGCTAGCACTCTTCTACTTGAGCCACAGCACCACTTGTGGCTTTTTCTGTTTATGAGGTGCTGAGGAATCGAACCCAGGGCTTCATGCATGCTAGGCAGGTACTCTATCACTGAGCCACATTCCCAGCCCTATTACATGCTATTTAAAAAGATGTTAGCCAGGCACTGGTGGCTCACATGTGTATTCCTAGCTGTTGAGAAGGATGAGACCTTTGCCATTTTAAGCCACCCCAGGAAGACAAATCTGGGAGATTCTCATCTGCACTTAACCAGCAAAAAGCCCACAGTGGAGGTATGGTCAAGTTGGACAATGCCATCAGAGTGCCATTGAAAAAGTCAAGTATGAGCAGGAAGCCCTGAGTTCAAGCCCCAGGACTGATTCAAAACAAAACAAAAAAGTTTGGCACTCCAAGTGCTGGCATGAGGCTTGTCTTTGCTTCAGTGGATATGGACATTTCTCAGCCCCCCAAAATTCCTGGGGGACTTTTGGGCATCTATCCAAAAGACCACAAACAAAATCACACTAAAGCCACCAGCACAACAATGTTCATCGCAGCACAATTAGTCATAGCTAAAATATGGAAACAACCCAGATGCCCCTCAGTAGACGAATGGATCAGGAAAATGTGGTAAATATACACAATGGAATTTTATGCCTCTATCAGAAAGAATGACATTGCCCCATTTGTAAGGAAATGGAAGGACTTGGAAAAAATTATACTAAGTGAAGTGAGCCAGACCCAAAGAAACATGGACTCTATGGTCTCCCTCATAGGGAATAATTAGCACAGGTTTAGGCTAATCACAGCAGAGGATCACAAGAGCCTAATAGCTATGCCCCTATGAACACATAAGATGATGCTAAATGAAATGAACTCCATGTTATGGAAACAACTGTTATATCACTGTTGTAATTACTTTCAACATGCCATGTGAAACCATAGCTTCTATTGTTGATGATCCTCTTGTATCCCCTTCCTGTGCTATCACTGTATCTCATCTGAGTACCCTGGGTACTGTATATACTGGTATTAGAACTAGGGAAGTGAAAAGGAATATCAAAATTGAGAGACAAAGGATAAAAAGACAAAGGACTCCAAAAGCAATACTTGCAAAACCATTTGGTGTAAACCAACTGAACAACTCATGGGGGGAGAGGGAAGGGGGAGGGGGGAATGAGGGAGGAGGTAACAAACAGTACAAGAAATGTACCCAAGGCCTAAAGTACAAAACTGTAATCTCTCTGTACATCACTTTGACAATAAATAAGTTAAAAAAAATTCCTGGGGGCGGGGTGAGAGGGTGAAAATAGTCTTCTGAAATACTAGCCAATTTTCCTCCAGTAACCTACACACCTGGGCTGTGAGATTTGAGACAGGTCCCAGGCTTCTCTGAACTCTGTACATCATGAAGGTGGTTAGCAGTGTCAGCCATGGTGGCCTGGGACAGAGAGAAGCCTGATTTGGGTGCTTGGGGCTGGAACACCAGCAGGCATCTACCCATCACTCTGCCACTGCAACTGGGCTGCCCTCAGCCTGCAGCTGTTCTGCAGGTTCCTCACCTGGCCAGATCCTGCATTTGCTCTCAGTAACCCCAAGTGGTTTGCTGCAGCCAGAGCGCCAGCTGTGGCCTGCTTGCTCAAATTCCTAACCCTACTCTACTGCACCACATCACATAGGTGACCAAGAAGTGATTACTGAGAAGGAAGAAGTTTGGGGTGTGGGCTCTTTCCTTGCCTCTCTGGGTGTCGTATTCATACACAAATGGATGTAAATCCTGGCCTACAGGACAAGGGACAGAGGCACAAGCCAAAGGTGGCCTTCCTGGGGGTGGAGGACATTAGCTTGCTGGGGCAGCTGGAACACCATACCACAGACAGGGTAACTGGGTGGTTTAAGACACCAATGGACATATTCTCTCCGCCCCCCCCCCCGCCCCCAGTCTCCTTTTACTTGTTATCTGGGAAGGAAACCCTGGTCAAATCCCCAGACATGTCACTAGGCCCTGAATGTCACTTAAATTGGGATCCGGGCCCAGTCTGAAGAGTTCAGTTCAGGAGACCAGGAGACCAGAAGGGGCGTGTCAGCTGGGAAGCTCTGCAGGAGGCCTGGGAGGGTTCTTCCAGTCCTGTGCCACTGTCCTTGCTTCTCCCTGGCCCCAATAATCATGGGTACTCCATGTCTGTGGCTGCTGAGCTCCAACCTCTGCTTCCATTGCTCTACTTTGTTTCCCCCCTAGGTCAGCATCTGTGTCATCTCCTTCCCACCCAAAATGTATGTGACCTCATGTGACTTAATTCTGGATGCAAAGACCCTATTTCCAGCAAGATGACCAGAGGTGAGCACTTGAACCTAGCTGTTGAAGAGAATGCAATTCAAATCCAATACTAAGGGCTATAGAACAGCTGAACCTACAACCCTTCTAGGCCCAACCCGGAGGCTCAACCCACAAGCAGCAGGATTTCAGACCTTTCAGTCTCCTGGAAGTCTACCTGCTCCCCTTGTCTAACTTCTTTTCATGCATTGGCATGCTCCCTGCGCCACAAAGACATCCTCTGGTCAGTGTCTGTTCTTGGGAAGTAAGCACCACAGCGTCCAGAGCATCGTTGGTCCCTTTTACAGTCTGGAGCATGAGCACAGGCCCGCAGAAGCTCAGGATGCAGCAGTACAGAAAAGGCGCCCTGACACACAGCCGTGGGACAGTGATGCCAAGTGCTTTGGTTGGCAGGCAAAGGAAAAGCCTCTGAGGTTTCTTTCCACAGATTATCATTAGCTTCCCTGCTTTGCAACTGCTGGCAAGTTCCAGAAAGCAGCTGTGGATTGGAGGACCAAGTTGAACTTGCAGTTCTCAACCAACTCAGACTCTGTTTGGGCTTCTACTGAGGCTCGGTAGCCAGTGGCAAATTTCTTCTCCAGCTGGGTCCCAGTGGCTCCCACCTGTAATTCTAGCTACTCAGGAGGTTGAGATCTAAGGATTACAGTTTGAAATCAGCTGGGACAGACAGGTCTGTGAGACTCCTTCTACAATTAACCAGCAAGAAGCTAGAAGTGTAGATGTGAATCAAGTGGTAAAGGGCCAGCCTTGATTGAAAAAGTGAATGGACAGTACCCAGGCCTCTAGGTCAAACCCCCAAAAATGCACCCCTGCTACATGCATAATTTTTCCTTCAAGTCATAGCAGCAGTGCTATCTGTCCAGAAAGCTTTCCTTGACACCCTACCTTCAAGGGCATGGGCGTGGGTCTCTGGTTCCCATCTCATAGCTCTTACCCTAATGTATTCACTGTAAGGTTCGCAGGGCAAGGAACCCTGCCACATGGTCCAGGCAAAAGTAGTTTATTGGGGGGAGAGCAAACTGCCAGCCCACACCAGATGGAGGCTCATGGAGACAGAGGGGAAGGAAGAAGAGAAGGCGAAGAAGAGAAAAAGAAAGAAAAGAGAGAGTGAGAGAGAAAGGAAAGAGAGCGGTGACTCGTATTGAGCCAAATTATATAGGGAAAGGTTGGAGGTACAGCCAGGCGGGAAGTATGTGACCTCAGAGAAGAGGGAGGTAACTGCCTCCAGGTATGCCAGTTACCTATGCAGCATAGTTAGACTTAAACAGGTGGGGGGCATCTGCAAGGAGCCCTCCCGGGGGTAGACCTTACATTAACACCCTGTGCTTCTATGGCTATACCTATCTTCTTTGCAGGACTGTGACCTCCTCAAGGGTTGGGTCATAGCTGGTTGTCCCTGGTCTGTGATGTTTCATTCAGGACACAGTCACAAGGAAGTGCGTGCATCTGCACAGGTCCTTGTTGGTTGCCCAGCAAAAAAGCAGGGTGCTGCCAGGAAAGCAAAGGTACTGGGAAACAGGAGGCCATTGGCAAAGAAGCTGGGTTTGGCAGCCCAGCAGGGGAGCGGCTAGGAGTGGCTGTGGTGGGGACAAAGGTTCTGAGGGCATGAGAGAGATGGGCAAAGGCCAGCCAGAACCAGCACCCTGCACAGTGGACATGCATGTGTGTACTGGACATAGCCAGGGTTCACACTGTGGAGGCATCATGAGGCCAGGCATGGGAAAGTGGCAGCTGGGGACTTCCTGTCCGGGCAGGAAGGCCCGTGGTTCTCACCCCCACCGGGCTGCCTGGGACTAGTCAGGAGGGAGCTGGACTGGCTTTCTGTCACTGTGGCACTGGCATGACCCCTGTAGTGCCATGGCTGACCTTGTTCTTCCCTCCTGGGAAAGAGGATGGATCATCCAGCAGCAGCTGAGCACTGTGGGGACAGTTTTCTTCCAACTGGAGAAGCGGGTCTCCCCAGAACCTCTTAGTCCTGTCCAGGTGCCCAGTTCCCTGGAGTGACATTTGATTTGGTTCATGTCTCTGGGGAAATGGGAGCTCAGCCGTTTGGGGGACACCACTTCCTATTTGGGTGATTTGTCTTCTATTAATGTTGATTTGAGGCCTCCATATTCATTTTCAATCTAGTTGAGCTGGGAACATCACACCAACATGATACTGTCATGACTCTTGTCTTTCAGTACATCTAAAGTCAAGGAACACAAGTCCTTGTTTTTTGTCAGTTGTGGGGCTTGAACTCAGGACCTGGGTGTTGTTCCTGATGCTTTTGCTCAAGGCTAGTGCTCTACCACTTTGAGCCACAGCACCACTTCTGGTTTTCGGCTGGTTAATTGGAGCTAAGAGTCTCATGGGGATTTTTCTGCTGGGACTGGCTTTGAACTTCGATCCTCAGGTCTCAGCCTCCTAAGTAGCTAGGATTACAGGCATGAGCCACCAGCACACAGCTTGGTTCTTTTTTTTTTTTTTTTAAGTTGTATTGGTTTAAGTGCTGTGTATTTCTATCCAGGAGTGTAAGCTCACACCTGTAACTCTAGCTACTTAGGAGGCTGAGATCAGAGGATCAAGGTTGGAAGCCAATCCCGGGCAGAAAAGTCCATAAGACTCTTATCTCCAATACACTCTCTACTCAGAAAAAGCTGGAAGTCATGCTGTGGCTCAGGTGGTAGAGCACTGGCCTTGAGCACAAAAGAGTCTCAGGGACAGCGCCCAGGCCCTGAGTTCAAACCTTAGGGCAGGCAAAAAAAAAAAGAGTGAAGATTAGCTAGATGCTAGTGCCTCATCCCTGTAACTCTAGATACTCAGAAGGCTGAGGTCTGAGGATCGTGGTTCAAAGCCAGTCCAGGTAGAAAAGCCAGTGAGACTCTTTTCTCCAATTAACCACTCAAAAACTAGAAGTGGAGCTGTGGCTCAAAGTGATAGAGCGGTAGCCTTGAGCAAAAAGGCTCAGTGACAGTGCACAGGCCCTGAGTTAAAGCTCCACAACCGATCAAAAAATAAAAGTAGGGCTGAGAATGTGGCTTAGTGGCAGAATACTTACCTAGCATGCCCTAAGCTCTGGGTTTGATTCCTCAGTACCATATAAACAGAAAAGGGTGGAAGTGGTGCTGTGGTAGAATGCTAGCCTTGTGCAAAAGAAGCTCAGAGACAGAGCCCGGGCCTTGAGTTCAAGTCCCAGGACAGGCAAAAAATAAAAATAAAATAAAGTAGAACAGATTTTTTTTTTTAAATGTGAAGATGGGACAATACCTGTAATCTTAGCTACTCAGGAGGCTGAGTATTGAGTACTGAGGATTGAGATTCAAAGCCATTCCCTGGCAGGAAAATTTGTGAGACTCTGATCTTCAATTAACCACCAATAAATTGGAAGCAGTACTGTGCCTCAAGTGGTAGAGTGTTAGCCTTGGGGGAGGGAGGAGGGGGGGGCTCAGGGATTGCAACTAGGCCCTGAATTCAAGCCCCAGGACCAACGCGTGCACGCACGTGTGTGTGTGTGCGTGCGTGTGTGCATGTACACACACACACACACACACACACACACACAAAGCTGGCAAGAGCAAAAATGGTCTAGTTTGCCAGGAGCCTCCTCCCTTCTGCTACTCCTCTCCTTTCCCTGCTGCCTCCCTCTCTTGGCTGTGCTGGGAATGGACTCCAGGGCTTTACCTGCAAGGCAAGCTCTTCCCCACTCTGAACTACATCCTTGGCCCTGGTTTGTCTGTCAAAGCAAGGTGTCGGGGTAGGGTAGCTACTCAAGGCCTAACCAGACAGAAACTCTGGGTTTCCCCTTTAAAGCACTGCCAATGGGCGCCCCCTCTTCCTGGCTACTGCGGCCACATCCAGCGCGTGCACATCCTCTGGCAGGAGAGCATGGGCATGCTCTAGTTGTCTTAGGAGGAGCTATTGTCCCAAATGTCACCCAGGCTAGCCCCTGAGGTGTGGTAGCACCTTTTCACCTCTGAGTCCCTAGCTGGCTTGTCTGTGGACAGTGCTGAACCGAGATGTGGGCCAGTCATGGCATCCCTCAGAGGGGGAACTTAGAGCCCTCTGCACAGTGGCTGCCAAACAGCCAGGCCATCTTGGAGCTCACTGTCTGTCCTCCAGCACCTCTACCACCTCTGGTCCCTGCAGCCGCTGCTTAGTAGAGCAGCCCCAATACACTGGAAACCAGAGGCTGCTGCTTCTCCTGCCCCAGCCGCTGTGACACTGAGAAGCGCTCTATGTCCTCCGGCTGTGTCCTCAGAGGTCATGATAGCACAATGTTGAGAAGTTGGCATGGAGATGGAAGCCAACTCTGCTCTCAGAGTGAGTGTTAAGCCCTGGATCCGCCAGCCTTCAGGAGAAGTACTGTAAGACTGTAGGAGGCGTGAGGTCCTGCTTAGGACAGGAAGCCAGAGAGCACAGTGAATGGAGCCATGGGCTATGCTAACAGTGAAGCAGTCTGGAGGGTCCTTGGCACCAGGGCACCAGGGCTTTCTACACTGTCCTGAGGATGGCGCCAGTGTGACTGTGTAGGCAGCTGCTGGGGGATGAGAGGATCAGCTTCATGGCCCCAGCCTGTGGCTCACTGGCCATCCCAGCCCAGAGGCTTAGGTTACTCACCTGTGTCTTAGTGAGAAGTCCCCTGGGAGGCTGTGACCTCAGCAGCAAAGCATTTACTTACATGCTGCCAAGATACAGGTCAACTCTGGGATCAGCCCACAGGAAAGGCTGGCCTGGAGCTTCCTGGACGTCCTGACAGCAGGAGGAGGGCCAGTTCTTACATCTGGAGACAAGCAAGTGGGACAAGGCCACCTGTAGCATGGCAAGCTCACCTCTGGGCAGGTATAGGATGGCTTGTGTGACAGCTAGAACATTTACATTTGAGTGACCCTTTGTTGTTGTTTCAGTACTAGGGCTTAAACTCAGTACCTAGGCGTTGTCCCTTAGCTTTTTTGTTCAAGGCTGCTACTCTACCACTTCAGCCACAGATTCACTTCTGCCTTTTTACTGGCTAACTGGAAGTTAAGAGTCTCACAGACTTTGCTGCCAAGGCTGGCTTTGCACTGTGATCCTCTGATCTCTACCTTGTCAGCAGCTAGGATTACAGCATGGGCCACCAGTGCCTGGCTTTTAGTGACTTTTATTTTTATCACACACTAGAAAAACATTTTGAGTTCATTGAAGTTGTGATTCATATTTCAAGATGAGACTACATGAAAACACACTGATAGAAAGATAACATAAAAAGCAACAATGTGATAGTGGTTGATAGTGACATGTTGTCCAGGTGATGAGGGCTGGTAGACTTTTCCAGTTTGGTGCTTAAAGTGTCATGTGCCAGGAACTCGCTCAGTTCAAGGGAAGCCAGGTGAGCTGCATTGGGAGGCCAGAGGTTGAGATATAATGAATCCAGGTATTAGAGCAAAAGGACCAGCTCATCTTGATCCAGCCCAGCAGGACTTCCTGGCTCTTTGTAAGCATGGAAACATTTGTGATAAGGATGTATATGGGTTCATTCTAGGTGTCAACTTGACAAGACTGAGGAAGCCCAGGAAGTGGGCAATGCATATTTTAGGCATGTCTGTGAGGATGTTTCTAGAAGAGGTTGCTATATGTGTCTGAGGGGACAAGGTGAGTAAACTACAGTGCACTCCATTCACCATGCTGTGGCTCTGGGAGAACACATACTGGAGGAGACCTGGGGAGCTGGGCCACCTGTCACTGTCTTGGACACCAGCTGTCCAAGGTCATTAACCTGTGGACTGCAGACCTTGCACCAGTGGCCCCCAGGGTTCTATCAGGAAATGTGGTTTGTGAGTGAGAAAGAAATCTTGCTGTAGGCAGGACTTTATTTATTTATTTATTTATTTATGGCCAGTCGTGGGGCTTAAACTCAGGGCCTGAGTGCTGTCCCTGGCTTCTTTTTTGCTCAAGGCTAGCACTCTGCCAACTTGAGCCACAGTGCCACTTCTGGCCATTTTCTATGTATATGGTGCTGAGGAATCGAACCCAGGGCTTCATGTATATGAGGCAAGCACTCTTGCCACTAGGCCATATTCCCAGTCAGGACTACATTTAGAAGGCTTCATTTAGTAATGCTCCGCTATCACCATCTTGAAATTCTTGGTAATTTTTGAATCAGGTCTGGCATTTCCTATTGCATTAGATCCAGCAAATTATTTAGCTGGCTCCTCTGAGCCACTGAGATTTTTCTGGGACCTTACTGTACTGTAATATACCATATCCTAGAAGACTCTCCAAAAAAGGAGGAGAGGTTGAGAATGGAATGTGCTACCAGGAGAGCAGACCAGGCAAGACTAGACAGAGCTGTTAGAGTCAGGATGCTCCACTTCAAGCTGTGAGAGGGCGACAAAAAAAAAAGACAAAAAAAAAAAGCACCTTCTGTTTGTTCATTTGAAAATAGAAACATTTGGAAAAGGTTTCAATGTCAAAAGGAAACAGGTACTTTTTTTTTTTTTTTTTGCCAATCCTGGTGCCTGAATTCTGGGACTGAGCACTGTCCCTGTTTCTTTTTCTTTTTTTTGCTCATGGTTAGCACTCTACTACCTGAGCCACAGTGCCATATCTAATTTCTTGTGAGTATTTTATTGGAGATAAGAGTCTCATGGACTTTCCTACCTGAGCTGTCTTCAAACCTCAGATCTCAGCCTCCTGAGTAACTAAGATTATAGGCATGAGCCACCAGCAAGTGCCTAGCTTTTTTGGAGGGGGGGGCAGTGAGGTGCTGGGGCTGAGGGGTAGGGGTGAAGTTGGTCCTAAGGCTTGAATTCAGAGCCTTGGCACTGTCTTTAAGCTTTTTGGTTTGTTTTTGTTTTTTGCCAGTCCTGGGGCTTGAATTTAGGGTCTGGGATCTTTCCCTGAGCTTCTTTTGCTCAAGGCTAGCACTCTACCACTTGGGTCACAGTGCATTTCCAGTCTTTTCTGGTTACATGGTACTGAAGAATCGAACCCAGGGTTTCATGCATGCTAGATAAGCACTCTACCACCACTAAGCCACATTCCCAGCCCTGTTTTGTTTTTAAATCAAGGTTAACACTCTACCCCTTGAGCTTTTTTGGTGCTGAATTGGAGCTAAGAGTCTCATGGGCTTTCCCGCCTGGGCTGGCTTTGAAATGTGGCTGTGATCCTCAGATTCAGCCTCCTTAGTAACTAGGAATACAGGTGTAAGCCACCAGTGTCTGGCCAAAGGAAGCAGTTTTGGGAGAGGCACAAAGTGTGCCTTCCTGTTAGGGAGGATGGCAAAAGCCTTAGGCACCGACTGGAGGATGAGCATTTCTGCTTTTCCAGGAAGGGCTGTGGAGGATGCTCCTGTCATTTGCTTAGGAGTGAGGGGACAGGGGACAGGAGTGACAGGGGATTCAGAAATGGATCAAGCAGAGCCCCTGGAGGTGAGTTGACCCTCTGTGAGCTGTGAGCAAGCACCTGTTCTAGTGGAGGCGTCTGCTTTGCATCTGAGACCAGGCTCCCTGAACTGGTGGCTGGATCCATCCAGGAATAAGGATTGTTAGATGGGTGGAAAGTAAGGGGATGAAGATTAGCTAGAGCCATGCCGCCACCATTAACAATGACCACATGACAATCCTCCTGTCCTGGTGCTGCCCCCCGACAGTTACTGTGCAACACAACACTTTTTAGACATTTTGCAGCATTAACGTCTTTTCATTTTCACCACAATGAGGCAGTGTCATTCCCTTTCACAAGGATGAGGGACAGGTGCTGGTGAGTCCTAATAATTCACTTTAGTTGGGTGGACCAGACCTGTAATGCTGCAGTGCTGCAGTGAATTCACTTCTGGTTCAGTATTTACTGATTGCAGAGCTGTGGAAGGAGCTGAGTTGTTCCAGACACACTCTTAAGAGCCTTGCTTGACCAAACTGTAACCATCTTCATTTGTAACCACCCTGCCTTCTCAGTAATCCTGTGGGCTTTCCCCAGTTTCCCAGTGTACCCCAGATAAGGCCACTGGAGTGGTATGTAGAGCTTTAGGCCAGACCCTGGTCCTGTCAGCACCAAGAATGTGCCTGATATCCTTGACATTAGCTTGAGATAAACCAGCCAGTCCATTTCAGGTTGGATGAAAACCACTTCTGTCCTGACTGCTGTATAGGCCTCCTCCTTTAACTCAAGTTGTGGTTTTGCTGCTACCCTTGACCATGCTTCTGGAAGTCTCCAATAGAACTGCCTTCTGCAATCTTGGATCTGATGGCCTTTCTCCTGTCTCTTGGCGCCTTCTGCCTAGAGTACCCAGTTCTTTTACACCAAATTTTCCTGGAACAGCCTCCTCTGCCCACCAGCTCCCAGCAGATACTTGGTTGGGCCTGACAGTTTCTGTGAGCAGGGCTTCCAGGGACATTCATGTGCAACAAACACAAGAAATTGTGTGCAACTCTTTCACAAGTTCAGAGTTGCAAGTTTATTACCTAAAGCAAGATTAATTAACAGCAGCAATTTAAGGGAGTTTTACAGCTAACCAGGGCTCTCCCCTGAATGCTTGTAGGCTTTCCAGAATTCTCCAAGGGACAATACATGTGGGATCTGGAAATGTGATAAATATGAAGCAGGCATCCCTGGAGAGATGCTGGCTGCACCCCAGGTAGAGGAAAGGGCTGTATTAGGGCCTGGAAACCCTGAAGGATGGCACAGTACGTCCTCACCACCCTCTCCATGTGCATTTTTGCCCGTGGTACTGATAAGCTCCTCTGTGTAAATTCCAGGGCACTGGGAGCCTGAAAGATCTAGATTCGTGCTGTGCGGCCTGGGGCAAAGGGCAAGTCCCACGCTGGAGCAGTTGAGGGGTACTAGTAATCTTGACTATCCCCTTCAGGTAGTGGTTCTGTAGCGTGGAGTGTGTACTAGCTGTGAGCTGGCTTGGGGCATTTGAGGTACAAGTCGGGGAGGTGAGGCACATGCACTGGGGCTCCCCGGCTGTGGAGAAGAAAGGCTGCTGTCTGTCCCCTCAGAATGGAGTCCTGGGGTTTTAAGCACAAGGAGATGATTGCGTGCTCCCATAGGGTATGGCCAGGACAGACTGCCTGGAGCCACCACAGGGATGGCCTTGCAGTGCCACTGATTGCACTGTACCATTAGCCCTTCTAGGTTTTTCTTGGTGCTGGCCACTAAAGCTCTTTCTAGGTGCCATGCTGGACTTACTTGGCTGTTTTGAGGCATCCATTTCCTTTCCTTTCTGGGAAAGAGCCTGAACAGCTGCTCAAAGCTCCAGCTTGAGGCAAGCAGCAGCTAGAGCTCTGGGGGCAGTGCCCATCCCCTCAAGGAGGATGGGCCATCTTTCCATGAGTGGGCTTACTTATGTCTTTAGAAGGGATGGTTACTTTGTGTCCCAAACTTTTTAGGAGACTTTCTAAAACAGGTGACTGGGCCCAGGTTCCTGCCCTCTGCCAGCAACGCTGAAGGGCCCAGAAAGAGTTCAAGCTTGCTGACCCTGTATGGTACTGTGTCAATGCTCAGAAAATAACCTTTACAACGTGAAGGCCTCGATGATGTGAGGGAGGGGTGTGGAGGGGTAACACCTACCTGCTCACGTCACTAGTCTAAAGCACAATTCATATATTCTTCACAGATGAAAGAGCTGAGACTCCAGTCTGTGAAATGCTTTGTTCCAAAGCCACACATCTACTGTTCCACACGTTTCCCTGGGATAACCATGGTGCAATCTAGGATTGGCTTAAGATGATTAAGGAGGCTTTTAGTTATTTTTTTTTTGCGACAAGGTTTCATGACTTAGCCCAGGCTGGCCTTGAACTTGTGATCCTCTTGCTTTCATCTCTTGAGAGCTGGGATTACAGATGTGCCAACACCAGACTGTGTTGCTTTGATTCATCCACTCCTATTCCTGCTAACGCTAGCTCTGGTCTAACAACTCTGTTGAAGCCAGCATGTAGATAAGAAACAGCCAGAGAAATAGTTCATGAAACATGAGTCTTGCAGAAATTTTATTTGAACAAGATCATATTTAGAGCTCTCATTTCAGTGTAAAGACAACTCATAGTTCAGTGTAGTGCTAATACAAGCCATACAAATTGGAACACGCAGAATATAGTGCACTCAATACAAAAATAAATTACAGTTTCAAAGCTACTGTAGAAATTTACACATAGAAAAAGTAAACACAGTTAGTGAGTCCTCCTGTCTATGATGCCCAGATCTGAAGAGAAAGAGCAAAGGCTCTGTGATATAAAAACACCCTTCAGCAAAGAAGAGATCTTGAGATGTGACTAAACAATGTCTTAACCAATGCAAGAAAACAGAGGCTTAGAGATCCTAACTTAGAATTGGCAAAGAATTGCAGCTCCACCAATATGCTAACTCAACAGAACAGCTCAAAACAAATTTCCATCATCCAAACCAAAGTTCTCATTCAGAGTCGTCAATCTTCTCATCACCCAAGAACCAGTGTTGAAGTTTTTGAGAGGGAAAACAAAGTATAATTAATCTAGAAATGTACAGATTACAGAAACAACCAAGTTTTCGAACAACTACACCGCTAAGGGCAAGATTACAAAGAACTGATGGGATCTCACAAAGACCATTAGAGCTGGGACCAACCCTCACTGCGCCTTGCCCATCTGTGGTCTACGTGGAGGAAGATGCCAGAAATACTGAGTGCCTTGAGAGACAGAGCATTGAGAAACCTACCTCGACACCTGCCTGCCTCCCAGGCAGTCACCTACTACCCCAGAAAGCGGAAAGCAGGGTTCAGGAACAGTTCTGCAAATAAGTTCTACTGAGTAGTGTGTGTTGTCACCACCACTTCTGCGCAGCACTGGCACAGCTGAGCAGGGAAGTCCTTATTACTCTGATCCTTTTCCAGAGCAAGTGTATGCCCCCTACTCAATCGCAAAGCAACATCCTTTTGTTTTCAAGACCCTTATTTAGAAAACTATGAAGAGCTTTTCTTTAGGTGAGTGACTGGCCAGGGTTCTAGAAGGACACTGCACCTTTTTGTGAGAACCAAGAAGCAGAAGTGAGGAAGCTCAGGCAGCTGAGGAATAGCTTGGGTCTCATCCTCAAAAGTCCACAGGATATCTGTGATTGTGCAAAAGCAAATCAAACTAAAAACAAAAAGACTAGCAGGAAGTATTTTTCCCAAAGAATTTTTCTTAAAGCTAGGCAAAAACATAACATAATCATTGCTCTGTTCTGCGGTGCTCCTGCAGAGCATGAATAAAAGAGCCAAGGCTTTTCTTCTGAGAAGGGAGATGCTGCCAGAAAGTCAGGATTAGGTCTCCCTGCAGTTGGCAAGCACTGGGGCAGAGTCTAGGGTAGATAACGTGGCGTCTTACTTTAAGCCACCATGCTGATCCCCTTTCCCCCACTAGGGCATGTGACAATCCTCTCCTCCTGCTCCCCCTGGACAACAAGCAGAACATCTGCTGTGGCACTAGGCCCAGCAAGCCCAGTGATACATACATGCCATTACAAGGCTTGCTGGGCCCTCAGCAGCCTGTCCTCCAACCCCAGCCCAACATTGCCAGCTGTTCTTATAACCAGTGACACCTCCCGTCTCTTTCTTTGCCAGCATCCTCATCTGGCTCCCACATGTCCTTTCTCATCCCACTGCATTCAGAGACCCTTCAGCTCTGCCTCTCTCCACCTCTACCATGCAAGGAGATGCCGAGATGCTGCAGCTCTAGGGATGGCATCAGCACAGGCGTGGCAGGAAGCTTAATGTGTTAAGGTTTCCAGTGTCTTAACAGGTGTCTAATGTGTCAAGGATAACTCATTATTCAAGTATTCATTTCCATGTTTACCACTTCATGCCAGGACATAAGATTTCCTTTTAGCATGAGCTTCAAATAAATTTAACAAAATTCCTACTGAATATTCTGGATGGCAAGAACTCAAGTACCTGAATACACAAATATTATAGACTATATTCAGCTACTTAATTTGTAACTTTTAGAAAGTTTAATAAGGAGTGTTTACCTACTCAACAGGATGGGACATGTAGGCCTTATAAGTTAAGTTAAATGCCTTACCGGTTTTGTGGTTAGCAGCACCATCCATGCCTCTCAGCAACATCAACCTTGTAGGCATCCAGGATTCTTAGACAATGGGATGCCCAGCCCAACATGTCTTGGGTTGAGCCCCAGGTTCTAGGTGTCACCTACAGCTGTGAGAAAATGTGTTTTACAACTGAGAGCTGGCATGAGCACTGCTGCTTAGGAAAATGGCTGAGGGGAGGCAGCCACCAAGAAAGAACAACTTCTTTCAGCAATAATGTTTCAGTCTCTCCAGCTCCTTGGGAAACAGTGCAAGATTGAAATTCCTGAGCTTTCCAGTGAGATGCTGGTGTTTTTGCCTAAGCATGCAATTGCTACAGAGAGCCCAGGATAGTTTAAACTACACCAGTTCAAAGGTCATCAAACTGGATGTTCTTTCAGCTGAAAAGTACAAATGAATATTCAATTATGTACACATCACAGGGCAGAAAACTAAAAAACAAATTCCAGGAGGTATAGTGCAACCTCAGCCCTTGATAACAAGGGATTATGGATAATCAATATTGTTTACATATTTCCCTAATTCCCCTTGGTAATTGAGGTGCTTATCTTTTAGTCTATAATTTAAAGCTAAATTGTAGTGTTTATTTCTGGGTATAGGGATTATAGGTGGATAAACATTTGTATTATTTTCTGTGATGAACATGTACTATTGAACATCCAGAACTGTTCTGCACAGAGATGAAGGAACTTTTTTTTTTTTTTTGGTCAGTCATGAGGCTTGAACCCTGGGCCTGGACACTGTCCCTGCACAATTCAGCTGAAGGCTAGCACTAAACCCCTTGAGCCACACTGCCACTTCGTTTTCTGGTAGATAAGTGGAGATAAGAGTCTCACAGACTTTCCTGCCTGGGCTGGCTTTGAACCTTGATCCTCAGATCTCAGCCTCCTGAGCAGCTAGGAGTACAGGCATGAGCCACTAGGGCCCAGTTGAAGGAACTCTTAACTAATGTAAAATCTCTTACCGCAGCTTGACTATTCAGAATACTGTGTGGAGAATACTGTGATAGGCATTCAAGAAACAAAATTCTCTCCTTTCTACTCCATTCTCTATTCCTACCTGGTGTTTTTCATTTTTTCAAACCCACTGAGAAAACTCCAATTACTCAGCTCTAATTGAAAAGGAATGCTCTGTCTTAGAGTCAGAAAGAAAGGAAGGATACACAGTGGAGTGCTGCTATGCTGTGCTGAGCTGTCATGAGTATATGGGGCAGCAAACCCCACTGGTGCAGGAAGACAGCAGATGCCTCAGGCCAATGCCCCGGGACCCGCCTTGTTCTGGGCAAAGTCACTTAGGTATGCAGTGCACACAAGTGCTTCCTGTGGCAGAACTTGTAAGAATATGAAAACAACTGAATGCTTTATAGTTCTTCTCAGTGACTATTTTACCTTGGCATAAATTTTTAGTTTTTAAGATAGCCTGTTCATAGGCAATTGAAGCATGGGAGATATTTAAAACTCTCTTCTACCTTCTATTGAGTATTGCAGTAACTGCAAAGAGCTGCCCCAAAGCAGGGTGGCAGTGGCTCACGTCTGTAACCTAGCTACTCAGGAGGCCACGATCTGAGGATCAATGTTCAAGTCCAGCCTGGGAAGGAAAGTCTGTGATACTTATCTCCAGTTAACTCCTAAGAAAGCCAGACAAGGTAAAGCACTAACCTCAAGCAAAAGAAGCTCAGGGATAGCAGCCAAGTCCCAGGACTGGCACACACACACACACAAAGAGCTACCCCAAATCTACCAACTACTATCTATCACAGTTTCCTGATTTTTCCAGATAATGTATGGGAAAGTAGCAGAAATCTAAAGGGCATTCAGATCAGGAACAAATAGTAAACAAAGGGCTGCTGCTAGCCAAGGTTGCCTTGCTATGAGCACATAACCGCTAGGTGGAGCCAAAAGTCTGAAGGAAACAGCAGGGAACTGCCCTGACTCAGGAATTTGCAAACTCTAGTATTAGACAAAGTAAAGGACTAGATATCCTCTGCTGATAAGATATGTAGTATGATTAAACTTCCAGTTGGACGGAAAATGAAGCTTCTTCTTCTTTCTTTTTTTTTAAATGGAGTTGAAGTCAAATCTAGGTAGAGCATTTTTACCTACAAGTACAGGACAAGGTCCTGAGTCCAACACATTCCAGTCAAAAAGATTCCAGGTCAGCTGCTGGCCAGTGCTGAGCATTCCAGTTACAAGTGTGTGGGAAAGGGGACCCCTTAGAGCTCAGTGGTCAGTAAACACTTCTGCTTCAGGACAGGGTCTCTGGCCAAACTTGGAGCAGAGCTGAAAGGAAGAAAGAATGGCTTATTAATGAAGAAGTTCATAGGGGTGGGAGCATTCTTTCTCTCTCCACTTGCCCACATGGGGATGCTGAGAAAAGAAGAGATTACAGATCTAAATGGCTACGGGGCTGGGGATATAGCCTAGTGGCAAGAGTGCCTGCCTCGGATACACGAGGCCCTAGGTTCGATTCCCCAGCACCACATATACAGAAAACGGCCAGAAGCGGCGCTGTGGCTCAAGTGGCGAGTGCTAGCCTTGAGCGGGAAGAAGCCAGGGACAGTGCTCAGGCCCTGAGTCCAAGGCCCAGGACTGGCCAAAAAAAAAAAAAAAAACACCTAGCTTAGCAATAGCTCTCCCACAGAAGGGAATTTTCTAGATAAGAGTAGTACCCTGCCAGTTAATCTATTGTAAGGAACTCTGCATAAGTTTCTACTATGAAGAAGTGGTTAGATTTAAATAAATCCATCCATTCCTGTACTAAGAGAGGAATAGTGTAAGACGTTGTTAGTGATGAATGCAGAGGAAAACAGCTTGGCAAATTATTACTATCAACTCTTACTTTGCTAAGCAAGAAACAACTGTTTTAAGATTACTCTTGAATGTCTACCATAAAATGTTGGTTTCTATATAAAAAAAAAAAAAGTTTGGGTACACGGTGTCTGAAGAAAACTACATGTGTCAGAGGTTCCTAAAGTAAAAATCTTAAGAGAACTGTAAAAGGAGTCAATGCTGAAAGGCAGTATTTACTCTTTGTAGAGTTACAACATGTGGCCTCCCTACAGACTGGACTGAAATAAAAAGCATAGTTAATACAAGTTTAATGACATTAAAAGATTACTCCAGGATGGGACATATTGTGAGTTTAGATCACAAATGAAAATTTTGTTTGTTTTTGTTTTTTTGGCCAGTCCTAGGCCGTGAACTCAGGGCCTGAGCACTGTCCCTGGCTTCTTTTTTGTTCAAGGCTAGCACTCTGCTACTTGAGACACAGCGCCACTTCTGGCCATTTTCTGTATATGTGGTGCTGAGGAATCGAACCCAGGGCCTTCATGTATACGAGGCAAGCACTCTTGCCACTAGGCCATATTCCCAGCCCACAAATGAGTATTTTAAAGGGGGTGATTTTTTATTTTATTTTTTTGCCAGTCCTGGGGCTTGAACTCGGGGCCTGAGCACTGTCCCTGGCTTCTTTTTGCTCAAGGCTAGCACTCTATCACTTGAGCCACAGCACCACTTATGTATATGTGGTGCTGAGGAATCGAACCTAGGGCTTCATGTATACGAGGCAAGCACTCTTGCCACTAGGCCATATTCCCAGCCCAAGAGGGTGATTTTTAACCAAAGGAATATATATTTAACTTGAATCTTTTCTTACATTGTATTTTTCTGAAGTTTGGTTTCATTTCTTAGTAGTCAAGTACATTTAGCAAATTTACATGTCTGCTTTATGTGCTGCTCACTAAAAAAACAAACACATTTACTAAGGTTTCTTACCATACTCTTAGAATTAGGTGTTTTTTTCCAAAGAAGTATCTAGACATTAGAGGCTTACCATGTCACATGAAATGAGCTGGCTATTATAAATAACTATTTATACACTGGAAATTCTTGACCTTAATACTGGGAAGCTTTTTAAATGATGTAGAAATAGGCGTGGCTCAAGTGGAAGAGTGTCTGCCTCGCAAGTTCAAGGCCCTAAACACAAGTATTGCCAAAAAAAAGCAAGTACAAGAAATGAAAACTAAAAAAAAAAAAAGAAATGAAAATTATCTCATAAAAATGTGACTAGATGCAAGGTAGAATAATTTAAATGTTTTACTAAAAATTTTTATGGTTCTGTGTAAACAATTGCTTATCTGTCAAATACAATTATTTGTTAAAATTACCCAAGAGCAGGGCTGGGAATATGGCCTAGTGGTAGAGTGCTTGCCCCGTATACATGAAGCCCTGGGTTCGATTCCTCAGCACCACATATATATAGAAAAAGCCAGAAGTGGTGCTGTGGCTCAAGTGGTAGAGTGCTAGCCTTGAGCAAAAAGAAGCCAGGGACAGTGCTCAAGCCCCGAGTTCAAACCCCAGGACTGGCAAAAAAACAAAACAAGACAAAATTACCCAAGAGCAAATATTACAGGCCATCACTTTTAAATAGTGAATTAACAACTCAGCATATATATCCTTTTTTTTTTCTTCTGGATATCTGGTGCTTTCTCTGGAGTCACAGTTTAGTGAGATAGGAAATACTATAAAATTGAGTGTGGTATTTAGAAATCTGGCACTCTATCTGTAACATCTTTGAAATGTTGATGAAAGCTTTCCTACTTAATGTGAGTATCATGGTAGTATTATTCTAATCACTGTCTTGGTTAATTTTATTTATTTTAATGATTTTTGTTTTTAGAAATGATTATTGGTTCTAATTTTTTCCTTTCCATGCTAACATTAAACCTGTTTGTATGAATAGAGAAAAAGATGAATAGACCTATAATGTAGTTTCCAAACAACCTAAAAGTATCAGAGTACCTGATAGAAAAATGTAATTTAAAACATCAAAAAGCATTAACAAGATTTGTTCATGGCACAGTAGCCACCCTTCCTCCATTCTCCATTCCTACTAATATTTTCAACTATTTGCAGTTCTCTGGGCACTCTACTATTTGAACCATGCACCTGGTCTTCAGCTGTTATTTTGAAAAATTTTGTTTTCCTTAATCTTTCTGTATTCCTTGTTCTCAAAGAGTAGTCCCTGAAATTTGTTAGAAATGCAAATTTTGGGGTCCCACCTCAAGTATACTGAAACACACTCAAAACAGGACTCCATAGTCCAACCCAATTTTTTTATGGCTGCTTCTTGTGCAGGTCCTGGGGCTTAAACTCTAGTCCTGGGTGCTGTCCCTGAGCTCTTTAGCTCAAGGCTAGCGCTCTACCACTTGAGCCACAGCGCCACTTCTGGTTTTCTGGTGGTTAACTGGAGATAAGAGTCTCATGGACTTTCCTGCCTGGGCTGGTTTTGAACAATCTGGATCCTCAGATCTCAGCCTCCTGAGTAGCTAGGATTATAGGTGTGAGTCACTGGCACCTGGCATCCCTGAACATTTGTGTTCAAGGCTAGCTGGCTTTTTGGTGGTTAATTGGATAGGAGTCTTATGGACTTTCCTGCTTGGGCTGGCTTCGAACCACAAGTATGGGCCAAGTTTTATTTAACAAGCCTTCCTCCAGAGATCATGCTACAAGTTCCAACTCTGAGTGATTTACACAATTTACTAAGGACTACGAATGCTTAACCTCTTACACCTCCCTCCCCAGCCCCACATTCCTGTCTTATCTTTTCAACACTAACTTATCTTTCCAAATCTAGTCAATTCTGTTCATGTTAACATTTAGTGTTTGTTGAAATTATGTAAATATTTTCAAAACTGAGTGTCCATATATTTCTTTTGTATGATGTTTATTTTCCCTACACTGAGCTGCCTTATTTTAAAAAAAATGTGATTGCATCCTCACTGTTATGTATCTGTAATTTACCCCTTACCTCTTGGGTAGATCTTGTCTGTCATGTTCTCTTCATAGTACATTACACATGCCATGCAAAACTTGTGGGTAAGCATGTGTGTGTGTGTTTTCTTGGCAAAACTGTCCCTGGAACTTGATTCTTCTTTTGAAATAGGACAGGAAGGGACCTGCTGTCTCTGGACTTCTCTCTTCCTTCTGGCAAATCCCTATACCACTCTACTACTTCCTGAGTCTCTCACATTCTTCTTTTATGCTTATCATGTTTTGTTGTTTTTGTTTTTGCCAGTTCTGGGACTTGAACTCAGTGCCTAAGCACTCTCCCTTTCATTTTTGCTCAAGGCTAGCACTCTACCACCTGAACCACAGCACCACTTCTGGCCTTTTTTCTATATATGGGATGCTGAGGAATCGAACCCAGGGCCTCATGTATACGAGGCAAGCACTATACCACTATGACATATTCCCAGCCCTGCTTATCATGTTTTGATGGAACACATCTAGTAGCTTCCTGAGGAAGGCTGCTTGTAAAGTATATATTTTAGATAAACTGTATGCCTAAAAATATCACTATCCTTATCTTAAACACTACTGATAGATTTTTCTGGATATAAAACTAGATGAAACAAAAATTCTCCAGAACTATGAGATACTACCTCCTTTATCTTCTAGCTTTCAGATATCATTCTGAATATCAATCCTTTGTATGTAGCTTTGTTCTTTCCTCACTGGATCCTTAGATCCTTGCTTAAAGTTGATCTGAAGTTCATGATTTTTCTTGGTTTATTTTCTATTTTGCTAGTACCATGGTTTAAACTCAGGGCTTTGTGCTTACTGAACTTGCTTGCTTGTCTGGTTGATGCTCTAGCCTGGCCTTTTCTGGCAGACTTTTCTGCTAGAGCTAGCTGGCTTCAAATCTTGAACTTTTGGATCTCAGCCTGAATAACTAAGATTACAGGTGGCTGCCACAGGCTAACAGCTGGTATAGTTTATTTTCATTCTCTTTTGCTAGGCACTAAGTAGACCCATTTCATTTAGTAACTCAAGTCCTTCTGTTCTGGGAACTTTTTCTTTCTTTTTTTTTTGTTGCCAGTCTTGGGGCTTGAACTCAGGGTCTCACTTTCTAAATCAGGTATTTGCTTTTAACTACTTGAATCGCATCTTCAGTTCAGCTTTTTTTCTGATTAATTGGATAATTTTGCAGATTATTGTGCCTATGCTGGCTTCGACTCATGATCTTCAGATTTCAGTATCTTCAGAAGTTAGGATTACAAGCATAAGCCACCAGCATCTGGTTTAAGTAACTTTTTTTTTTCTTTGCCAGTCCTGGGGCTTGAACTCAGGGCCTGGGCACTGTCTCTCAGCTTCTTTTGCTCAAGGCTAACACTACCACTTGAGCCATAGTGCCACTTCTAGCTTTTTCTGTTTATGTGGTACTAAGGAATGGAACCCAAGGGGTTCATGTATGCTAGGCAAGCACTCTACCGCTAAGCCTTTTTTGTTTTTTTTAGCCAGTCGTGAGGCTTGAACTCAAGGCCTGAGCACTGTCCCTGGCTTCTTTTTGCTCAAGGCTAGCACTCGGCGACTTGAGCCACAGCGCCACTTCTGGCTTTTTCTATATATGTGGTGCTGAGGAATCGAACCCAGGGCTTCATGTATACGAGACGAGGACTTTACCACTAGGCCATATTCCCAGCCCTAAGCCTTAACTTTTTAACTTCTATCCTTGACAGTTTCTTCACTGACACTGACTCCTTCTTTCTGATCTTTCTCAAAGATTCATATGTTCAACTTCCTAAGCCAATCTCTCACTTTTCTTATCTTTTCTCTCAGTTTTAATATCTTTTTTGGGGGGAGGGGGTTGAGTTGAGGGAAGGGAAACCATTAATATTTTACACATTCTTTAATAGTTGCGTATTCTTTTATAAGAATTTTGTAATTGCAGCAAAAGTGCATTACACACTATAACTTTATAAAGCTTTTTCCACATTTTCTTTTCTTTCCCTCTTTCTTTTTTCTCTCTTTCTTTCCTTCCTTCCTTCTCTCTCTTTCTTTTCTCTTGGTCATGGGGCTTGAACTGAGGGTCTGGACACTGTCCCTGAGCATTTTTGCTCAAGGCTGGAGCTCTACCACTCTACCATGCCACTTCCAGCTGGCTTCAAACCAGCGCTCAGCTTGTGCCCAGCTTTCACACTGTACAACACATCTGGATCAGCGTCACCTCTTTCACCATTCTTTTCCATCCCTCCAAACCTACTTCTTTTTTCAGCTTATTGCTTTTAGTTTCTCTTCACACATATCTGATCATCTTCATCTCTCTTCCTACTAAAAGGGAAGTTCTGGTATATGGTTTGATGGCTGTATATCAATAGAGAAAACTCACCAATTAATAGACTCCAGGTTAAATATTATGCAGATTTCTAGTAATTTTATCAAGGAATCCACAAATGTTAATAGCTGAGTGCCTTTTCTTTAGTAGGTTGGTTATTCTAAAAACAACTCTCTTACTTTCTCACCTGAGAAATATTTATAGCTGGCCAGTATCAATCAGGAAGCTGAGAAGATAAGGCAGGCTGGGAATCCCATCCTTAGGACTTGAGTAACCTTCCTGTTTCCAATTCAGAGCTTTTCTCCAATAGAAGCTCCTAAATCCAGAGCCTCCATGGTCTACTTCAGCAGAAGAGAATCTTCTGAACTGTGTCAGCATAAGTAGGGGTAGGAGGATGGCAGATTCTCTAATGGCATAAATAACTTCAACTAATTCTTGTACTCTTGGACCTATATGTACCCTTCATAAATGTGGTACCTCCAATTCCTAAGCCTTCTGGGGCTCTGGCTTGCTTTTTATTTTGTTTCCATCTCTTCTCCTTTTCAGGTCCAGACTTTTGCTAGATTGGTTACCACTTATTTGGCTGCTTCCAAAACTTGGAATTGAGAGACCACTCAATTACTGTTGTGTCCTTTCTTTGTCCTTATGACTTTATGCCTTTGAAATGGAGTATCATATAGAGACTATGCCAAAGTAAATCTGAAGCATTGGAAATGGGACCTAGTCATGTTTTTTGGTGTATTTTTTTTTGCCAGTCCTGGGTCTTGAACTCAGGGCCTGAGCACTGTCCCTGGCTTCTTTTTGCTCAAGACTAGCACTCTGCCACTTGAGCCATAGCACCACTTCTAGCCGTTTTCTATATATGTGGTGCCAGGGCTTCATGTACATGAGGCAAGCACTCTTGCCACTAGACCATATTCTCAACACCCTAGTCATGTTTTTTAATTACTGATTTTAATATACATATATTTAAGTACATAAATCATGAAATCACAGCATGATGACTCTTTGTAAATTGAACATACCTTTGATACAAGCTTGCAGAAGAAAAAGCAGAACACTATTAGTACTCTAAAAAGCCTTTTTAGAGCTCCATTCTATAACAGATCACTTCAGAATAACCATGATAGAACTGTGCCCTTTTTTTTGGAGGGGGGTGCTGATACTGAAGTTTGAACGCAGAGCCTTGTGCTGTTGCTTATAGTTGAAGCTGGAATTCTACCTCTTCGGCCATGCCTCTAGCTCTGGCTTTTTGCTGGTCAATTGTAACTCAGTCTTAGATATGTCTGCCTGGGCAGGATTCCAACTGCTATACTAAGATCTCAATCTCCTTAATAACTAGAATTATAGGCATGAATCAATAGTACCTGGCTTAGTTGTGCTTCTTCTTCTTCTTCTTCGTTTTTGTGTTTGGAGGGAACTTGTCCGAGGGCTTGAACTCAGGGCCTGGGTGCTATACCTGAGCTTTGTTGCTCAAAGCTAGCACTCTACCACTTGAGCCACATCTCCACTTCTGGCTTTTTGGTGGTAACAGTCTCATAGACTTTCCTGCCCAGGGTGACATCAAAGCCCAATCCTGAGATCTCGGCCTTCTGAGTAGCTAGGATTACAAGTGCAAGCCACTGGTGCCCAGCTTGTGCTGCTTCTTCTTTTTTGTCCATTGTGGGGCTTGAACTCTGGGCCTGGGCGCTGTCCCTGAGCACTTCAGCTCAAGGCTATTGCTCAACCCCTTGAGCCATAGTGCCACTTCCGGTTTCCCAGTGGTTAGTTGAAGAGTCTCATGGATTTTCCTGCCCTGGCTGGCTTTGAATCCTCAGATCTCAGCCTCCTGAGTAGCTAGGATTATAGGCATGAGCCACCAGTGCTTGGCTATTGTGCTTCTTTTCAAATCTGATTTTTCTTACCCATTTTGGGGAGATTTAAAGATGACCCCAATGATCTCCACTACCTAGTGTTCTTTTCCCCTTAAATATGGAACTTATAGCTTGCTTTAAGAAAATACAAAAAAGGTAAAAGGATATATCTTCTGTGTAGAATTGTTCCTGAACTCTATTCTGTTCCACTGGCTTACTTGTTATTTAGATATTATTAAATCTTTTATCACCACTTTGGGTTTTAGGAGTGAACAGTGACAGCTCTTCTTTCTTCTATAATTTTAAATTTGGAAGTCCTTAAGAGCTTCCAATTTTTGTGTAAATTTCATTGCGCATTACCACCAGGTCCTCTGCATGCAATCTCCATTTTTACATGGGCAATTACTGGGAACACAGTGATTGTATTAAGCACTACTTGTCTAGATGCAGACTTAGCAATGGCTGTCTATGCCTGTCTTGTTCACTGCTATCTTCAGCACCAGACACAACCAAGGCCAGGAACATCACAGGCATTCAATAAATGTCAACTGAGTGAATAATGTTATTACTGAAAAAATTATGGGGAGAAGGGAATAATTTTAAAAGTAAACTATACATTTCTCTCTTTTTCTTCTTCTTCTTCTTCTTTTTTTTTTTTTTTTTTGCTGGTCCTGGGACTTAAACTCAGGGTTTGAGAGCTGTCCCTGAGCCACTCTGTGCTCATGGCTAGCACTCTATCACTTGAGCCACAGTGCTACTTCCAGCTTTTTCTGAGTAGCTTTTTGGAGATAAGAGTATCACAGACTTACCTGCCTGGGCTGGCTTCAAACCCTGATCCTCAGATCTTGGACTCCTAGGTAGCTAGGATTACAGGTGTGAGCCACCAGTGCCCTGAGTAAACTATGCATTCCTTTCTGTTTCCTTAATCATCTTTAATTTCCTACTATCTAGTCAAAAAAGGGTTTCCTTCAAAAGACCCACATTATTATTATTATTATTATTATTATTATTCTCTTCTTCCTTCCTCTTCCTTTACTTCTTCTTCACCTGGGCATTGTCCTTGAGCCTCTTTTGCTCAAGGCCAGCACTCTACCACTTGAGCTACAGAGCCATTTCTGGCTTTTTCTGTTTATGTGGTAGTGAGGAATTGAACCCTTCATACATGCTAGGCAAGCACTCTGCCATGAAGCCACATTCCAAGCCCCTGACCCACATATTTTTTTTTTTTTTTTTTGCCAGTTCTGGTGCTTAGACTCAGGGCCTGAGCACTGTCCCTGGCTTCTCCTTGCTCAAGGCTAGCACTCTGCCACTTCTGCTAGCACAGCGCCACTTCTGGTCATTTTCTATATATGTGGTGCTTGGGAATTGAATCCTGGGCTTCAGGTATAGGAGGCAAGCATTCTTGCCACTAGGCTATATTCCCAGCCCCTGACCCACATTCTTAACACCAGGAGAATAAGAGAAATAGTAGCTAATTAGGAACAAGGTTTGAGATGGGAGTGAAGGTAATTATAAATTTTTTGCAAAAAGGTACAGCTTTGATCCTAGCAATCAAATATTGAAGAGTTCTTCCCAGTCCAGTTTCAGTTTGTAGAAAGCAGCATGTTGAAATGATTTCATAGCAGTTATTAGTAAATGCTACATCAGGGCTCATGCCCTAGAAATCTCCTAACTCACTTCCCTAACATATCTTTCACCAGTTTTGATGGACATTGACATTAATGGCTATAAATCAGGAAAGGAAGACACAAATTACTTTAACATAAACATTATATAAACATTCAATATAAACCTGTTAATATTTTTATTTAGCAAAGGCTTCTCAAAGAAACAATAAATTGTAGAAAATTATTATAGCAAAAGAAGAACTATTAAACAGAGAAAAGACTTACCCCATTTCTATTAAGTCCAATTAGGAACTTATATGAATTGACATTGTTATCTTAAATACAGTCAATTTTACTTATTATTTTCCTTCCAACAGATACCTAGAAATGGCAACTGAGAAGTAATTTCTTACCTGGTTACAGCATCTACCAAGAATGGTGCTGGGGTAGAGATCATTGAGATTCTGTCTTTATTACCATGTCCCTCTGTCCCTTCTAAAGATGAGCTACATCCTGCAAGCCCATTAGAAATGGCACTGCTCTGCTGTGGGAAATATATAACACATCTGATTACAGAGGTATTAACACCTATCCAGTCTTTCCAAACCACTTTCATTAATGAGGATGTGAGGGCGATCAGGCTGCAATATCTGTCACACTATTCTTCACCAGTGTTGATATGGTGATGGGCCCTCCCTCCATATGCATCCCTCCTGAAGCTGTGAGCGTGGTACCACCAAAGAGGACAACTTTTCTTGATAGAGGAGGACTGGTCTTCGGTCAAGTGTATACAAGTAGCTATGCTCCCCTTCTAGAACTTCCCAACCATTTCACTAATGACTACAGGAATGATTGTGATGTTCATGCTGGTTTTATTTCCTGTGCTTTTCCTGGAGCTTAAACTCAGACCTGGATTCTGTCCCTGAGCTTTATTGCTCAGGGCTAGTGCTTTACCACATGAGCTACCGCTCCAGTTCTGGTTTTTTAGTGGTTAACTGGAATTAAGAATGTCATGGTGGGGGGCTGGGGATATGGCCTAGTGGCAAGAGAGCTTGCCTCGTATACATGAGGCCCTGGGTTTGATTCCCCAGCACCACATATACAGAAAACAGCCAGAAGTGGCACTGTGGCTCAAGTGGCAGAGTGCTAGCCTTGAGCAAAAAGGAAGCCAGGGACAGTGCTCAGGCCCTGAGTCCAAGGCCCAGTACTGGCCAAAAAAAAAAAAAGAATGTCATGGTGGGAAAAAAAGGAATATTGGGCTGGGAATATGGCCTAGAGGCAAGAGGGCTTGACATGAAGCCCTGGGTTCCATTTCTCAGCACCACATATATAGGAAATGACCAGAAGTGGCGCTGTGGCTCAAGTGGCAGAGTGCTATCCTTGAGCAAAAAGAAGCCAGGGACAGTGCTGCAGCCTTGAGTCCAAACCCCAGGACTAGCAAAAAATAAAATAAATAAAAAGAATATCATGGACTGGGGATATGGCCTAGTGGCAAGAGCGCTTGCCTCGTATACTTGAAGCCCTGGGTTCAATTCCCCAGCACCACATATACAGAAAATGGCCAGAAGTGGCGCTGTGACTCAAGTGGCAGAGTGTTAGCCTTGAGCAAAAAGAAGCCAGGGACAGTGCTCAGGCCCTGAGTCCAAGGCCCAGGACTGGCAAAAAAAAAAAAAAAAAAAAGAATATCATGAATGTCCCTGCCTAGGCTGGCTTCCAACCAAGATCCTCAGATCTCAGTCTCCTGAGTAGCTAGCTTGAACCACCAGCACCTGACAAGGTTTTATTTGTTTTAAACTATCTTTCATTTCAGATTTTTATCTTGTCTGAATCTATTAACACTTAAAAACAGAACAACTATGCTGCAAATCTGAAGTCATTAAATTCAATTAGCTGAGCTTTGATAATGCCTACCATGTTTGTAAATCAACAAGAAGAACAACCAAGAACCTGGTCTTCACAGAACCTGGTCTCACACGTAACCAGAAGAAAAATGTCAAGTATTATAAACTTACTGGAATAATCCACCGAGGTGTGATCATGGATGCTGAAGATACCTAAAACAAATTTCACATGTATATTTATGTTTAGAGATGATTGGCTTATTTTCATAATCACACTCATGAGGGCTAGGAATGTGGAGAGTGCTTGCCTAGCATGCAAAAAGCCCTTGGTTCAATTCCTCAGGACCACATAAATAGAAAAAGCCAGAAGTGGCGCTGTGGCTCAAGTGGTAGAATGCTAGCTTTGAGCAAAAGAAGCCAGAGACAATGCTTAGACCCTCAGTTCAAGCCCCAGGACTGGCAAAAAAAAAAAAAAAATCAATCAGTCAATCAATCACACTCATGATACTTTCTTTTATTATGAAATGCATCCAAGAACTACAATTCTTCATGAGTTTCCTTGAGCTCACATGGATTTCTCAGTTAAAGACTCTTCTACAGCATGGACGTAATACCACAACTTAACAAACTGTCATAATTTTGCCATACCTAAGAATGTACTACTCAATAAACTCCTTTTTCTTTTTTCAGTTGTAGGGCTTGAACTCGGGGCCTGGGCATTATTCTCCTGAGTTTTTTTTTTCTTTTCCTCTCTCAAGGCTAGAGCTCTATCACTTTGAATTATACTTCTACTTCTAGTTTCTAGGTGGTTAACTGAAGATAATAGTCTCATGGACTTTTCTGTGCTGGCTGGCTTTGAATTGCCATCTTCAGAACTCAGCCTTCAGAACCACTAGGATGACAAATGAGCTACTGGTGTCCAGCCAGAATAACTTATTGAAGTCCAATTAACAATATAATGGAGGGCTAGGAATGTGGCTTAATGGCAGAGTGCTTGCCTAACATGTATGAACCCTGGGTTCAATTCCTTAGTACCACATAAACAGAAAAAGCCAGAAGTGGTGCTGGCTCAAGTGACAGAGTGCTAGCCTTGAGCAAAGGAAGCTCAGAATATGATTGGATGGCTTTTCCTACTCCTTTTGTCCCTATTTTCCTCTCAGACACTGGGCATTTTCATAGCCTGGGTAGGTTTTCTCCAAGTACAAATCAACTAAATTTGTACTGAAATCATCCAGCATTTGCTCTCTTTGATTCTACAGTCATGACACTGGTCATGGTTTACATGTGGATCCTATTTCACATACTGGGTCTTAAAAGGAAGCACAGAGACAGTGCCCAGGCCCTGAGGTCAAGCCCTAAAACTGGCAAAAAGAATTAGCAAGCAGCTGGATGCCTGTGGCTCACGCCTGTATTCCTAGCTACTTAAAAGGTTGAGATCTGAGGATTGCCATTTGAAGCCAGGCAGGGCAGAAAAGTTCCCGTGAGACTCTTATGTCCAATTAACCACTCAAAAACTGGAAGTGGTACTGTGGATCACATGTAGAGTGCTATCCATGAACACAAAGAGGCTTAGGGACAGTACCCAGGCCTTAAGTTCAAGCCCCACCACCGACCAAAAAAAAAACTCACAAAAAAACTAGTAAGCAAAATTAGAAAAACAGACAAAATTAGCAAGGCAGCTAAAAATTAGAGCTGGGCACCAGTGGCTCATGCCTATAATCCTAGCTACTCAGGAGACTAAACTCTGAGGACTAGGGATCAAAGCCAGCCCAGGAAGGAAAGTCTGTGAGACTCTTATCTCCAATAAACCAGCAAAAAGCCAGAAACAGAGCTGTGGCTCAAGTGGTAGAGTACTAGCCTTGAGTGCAAAAGCTCAGTAACAGTGCCCAGGCCCTGCCTGAGTTCAATGTCCATGACTGGAGGGGGGGGGGGGGAAAGGCTGGTTTTTTTTTTTTTTTTTTTGTCAGTTCTGGGGCTTGAACTCAGGGCCTGGGTAATGTCCCTGAGCTTCTGTTCAAGGCTAGCACTCTACCATAAACCAAATTCCCAGGCCCCACATGCTTTATTTAATATAGTACTGTGATTTCTATATGATGCTATGCAAATTCAATGTGGTAAAATTTTGGTATAGACAATTGACTCAAATCAAACTTTAACTAATTTTCCAAGTGGCAAAAATTGGAATAAAGCAGGAACATTTCCAAAGCAGAAATTCCTTTTCATCTTGCAGTTTTAACATATATTACCTGAGGTGTGACTGTGTGGTCAATTAAATTCTCAGTTAGAGACAAAAGTAAGGCATCTAATTCAGCTGTAGCATCCTGTCAAAGACAAGGCAACAAGAATTGTTACATGATGCACTCATTATCAGACTAAACTTTTCTGTATTTTCTCAATTTGTAATTCTGTCTGAGGCCTAGGTAGTGTTAATCTTTTAAACAAACAAGAACATTCAGGAATAATAGTTGTTAATGATTTCACTTCTTTCAAGAGAAGAATCTAAACTATAATCAAAACCAGAGAAAAAAGTGTTCTGTAACACTTGGATGAGGTTAAGACTGTTGTGGCTTATTTTAGACCAAGGATGATAAAAGGTTCAGCATAGGAGATAGTGACTCAAGGTGATCCATCAATTTCAAATGCTCTATCTAGATGTATATAGGTGCTGTATTGTTTACATGAGAGTACAATATGAACTCTCTCCTTATAAATGTAATTAACACTTCCTTAATTTTAGTATTTGAGGTAATTTATGGAGGATCCTATTCTGTACTGCAGTGTGTGAGAAGGAAAATTTAAAAACAATACAAGACACAATTCCAGTCTAACAGAATGGAAAAGAGGAACTTGGAATATATAGCACATAACAAATAAGGACCTTCATTTATACATTTCTATTTCTATTTGTTTTCAAGTCCTGGTGGACCTCTCATTCCTATTTCAACATGCAACAAAGTTTTAGTCACATCCACAAGAGAATTTTCTCTTTCCTTTCTCATCTCCCTCCCCCCTGGCTGCCCCCTTCTCACCCCACTGCCCGGCTAAGTACACAGTAACAGCCTGTGCATGTCTCTACCATAGTATATTATGATTCTCTCTCCCACTGCCTGATAAACAGTTTGAAAGCAAAGATCATGTTTCATTTATTTTCCAATCTGCAATGCCTAGCAGGTTGTCTGGTACATAGTACATATACAATAAATCTTTGAACTAAATGTTCTTCTCTGTTCTAAAAATCTCAGGTTCTATTTTTAATGATTTTCAGCAACTAATCAAAGATATTTATGACTTTTAAATAATTTTAATGACAAATAAAGAACTTTATTTTTCTGTTGTTTGTGGGGCTTGAACTGGGCCTGAGCACTGTCCCTGAGCTCTTCAGCTAGCTCTACCACTTGAGCCACAGCACCACTTCCAAGAAAGAACTCTTGATTAAAGATATTTTAGGTTAATTTTCATTTTAGCCCTAATGTCTAAAAGATTTCACACTTAAATATATTATCTTTGTATGGTGAGATTAGAGGTGATTTTAAGTTTTTTCTTTTTTTATGACGTATTTGGTAAGTTTCTACAGTAAAGAAATACACAATAGAGGGGCAAAATGGTAAATACCAATTTATACAAGCTTTAATTTGACTTGTAAATTAAAACATTCACGGGTAAAACAGGGTTTTTACAGTTTTTTAATTGGTAAAAAAATGACAAGTGGATATAAGAAAAGCAAAAGTGTGATGAGCTGATTTTATTGCATCGTTACCAATGATAGGTCTGTTGCATTCTAGCTGGTTATCAGTGGTTTAGGCCTGTAATCCTAGCTACTCAGGAGATAGATCCCAAGGATCTCAGCAATCTTGAAGCTAGCCTGGGCAGAAAAGTCGTTGAGAACCCCATCTCCAAAATGATCAGCAAAAAATACCAAAAGACAAATTAAAAACAACTTTAAACAAAATCAAATCAGACAGGTCAAGTCTCACATAACTTATATCCTTCAAAGTAAATCAGACTACAAATTTCTGCAAAATAGCCTATATGCTAAGGATATATATACCCTTAACTTTCACCTAATACATAAATGCATCCATATTCATATAATGAAAAGGAGTGAAAGCATGTCAGCTTCCAAGAGCATCCTCAATAAAAAAGTACAGGGACTGGGGATATGGCCTAGTGGCAAGAGTGCCTGCCTCATATACATGAGGCCCTGGGTTCGATTCCCCAGCACCACATATATACAGAAAATGGCCAGAAGTGGCGCTGTGGCTCAAGTGGCAGAGTGCTAGCCTTGAGCAAAAAGAAGCCAGGGACAGTGCTCAGGCCCTGAGTCCAAGCCCCAGGACTGGCAATCAATCAATCAATCAATCAATCAATACAAACATCATTAAACTGGAGAGAAAAACCTGAGTAACTTTTTTTTGTGCTGGTCCTGGGGCTTGAACTGAGGGTGTGGGCACTGTTCCTGAGCTTTTTTGCTCAAGGGTAGTGAGCTACAGCTCTACTTTTGGCTTTTCGGTAGCTAAGTGGACCTAAGAGTCCAAAGTACTTTCTTGCCCAGCTGGCTTTGAACTGTGATCCTGAGATCTCAGTTTCCTGGGTAGCTAGGATTATAGATGTGAGCCATTAGTACCTGGCATGAATAGCTCTTGTGAAGAATCTGAAAACAGGAAGATCCCTAGAGAACTGAGGCTCAATGGGTTTCTCATAGCTTATGTCCTAATGCTAAGCAGAAATCACCACATATACCTAGTTATGTTCAACTGAATATTGTCTTTAGAAAAAATTAAGTATTCTTACCTTTAGAACAGAACCACAGTCTGCAGCTGTGGTATGTAGCACAGCATGGGAATCTTGGCAGAGGGGAACATTATTCTCATTTAATACAGCACTGGGAAGAAAGATAAATTCAGATTATAGAGGACCTTTACAGGAACAAAAACTTTAGAAAAGAATAAGGAATTCATGTAGAGGAAGAAGTGGTGGCAACCGGAGAGGAGTACTCAACCATCAGTGCTACACTGTACACCTGTGTGAAACCTATCCCCAACCCTGAAGAACACCTTTGACATATAGCTCAGACTCACTTGCCGCTGATGGAAATAGCAGACTACCTTGCTTCCCTCCCCAAATACCACTAAAATGAAAAAAGATTTGTCTTCAGCAAAAGAAAAAAATGTATACTATTTAAAAACCACTAAAGGTGGGCAGTGGTAGTTCAGGAATCTTTAGAAAATCCTAAAAGACACACAAAGGAAGAAATGTCTTCAAGGTCAACAACAGATTGTTTCTTCAAATTTACAGAAACTATATAAAGGATGGAAAGTCAGGCACAACAGCTACAGATCATGGCTATTTATAAAAAGCTATGTCAGTCACAAGAGATTTTTTAATAGCTATTATAGGATATGTAAATGGGAAAGCTCAGTGGAGCACAATTTTAAAGAATACCCAAACTTTAGAGAGCATCCAGGAAACATCAGAGGAAGCCACTGTCTGAGAACCTGGACTGGAGAGCTCCAGTGTAATAGAGGCAATAACATCTATGGTGCTCCCTCCAGCTACTGCAAAAGGATTTGACAAAGTGAGAGGATGCTGCAGCACCTCTATGGCAAGGTGTTTTATCTCCACATAGAAATAATAAGAACAGGAGTAATCTTTTTGTTTTGTTTCATTTTGGTACTAAGGTTTGAACTCTGGGCCTTAGCTCTATCCCTGAGCTCTTCAGCTCAAGGCTAACTAACACTCTACCACTTTGAGCCACAGCTCCACTTCGGGTTTTCTGGTGGCTTACTGGAGATCAGAATCTCAGAATTTCCTGCCCAGGCAGGCTTTGAACCACGATCCTCAGATCTCAGCCTCCTGAGTAGCTAGTATTACAGGCATGAGCCACCAGTGCCTAGCAGGAGCAATCTTAAGATGGTTTCAACCATCTTAGAAAGAGGAAGACCAAAGACATAAGGCTGTTATCCACCAAGGCATCATAAACAACAGAAAACCTCAGCCTTCACCAGTATCACTGAAGTGTTCAAGCACCAGCAGTCCTAATATAATCACAAGATGGAGAAAAGTGAGAGACAAACTGAGGACGGCAAAACTCAGACCAGTGGAGGCTGGGAATATGGCCTAGTGGCAAGAGTGCTTGCCTCGTATACATGAAGCCCTGGGTTCGATTCCTCAGCACCACATATATAGGAAAGGCCAGAAGTGGCGCTGTGGCTCAAGTGGCAGAGTGCTAGCCTTGAGCAAAAAGAAGCCAGGGACAGTGCTCAGGCCTTGAGTTCAAGCTCCAGTACTGGCAAAAAAAAAAAAAAAAAAAACATAAAACTCAGACCAGTGGAAGCCAGTCCTATTATATCTACTATTATATCTACAACACCAAGGTAAACAGAGACAGAGATGGAAAATAAAAGAATATTCAGCTGGGTACTGGTGGCTTATGCCTATAATCCAAGCTCCTCAGAAGCTACTAAGATCTAAGGATTGTGGTTCGAAGCCAGCCTGGGCAGAAAAAGCAAATGATATTCTTATTTCTAGCTAACTAGCAAAAAGGTCAGAAGTGGAGCTGTGGCTCAAAGTGGTAAGAGTGCCATTCCTGGGCAAAGAAGCTAAGAAAGAGCACCCAAACCCTGAGTTCAAGCTGCAGTACTGGCACACACACACACAAAAAAAAAAAGGAAAAAAAAGTAGTGAAATACATTTTACAATAGTTTTTCTCAACCATTCAAGAAAAGATTACCATAGGTTAGGTAATTACAAGAAAAATAAGAAATGAGAAGAAACTATCCTTCAGAAAGCACAAACATTGGATGTACTAGAGAAAGACTTCATATCCAGTCTCAAGAACTCTCACAAAAGCTGGGTGCCAGTGGCTCACGCCTGTAATCCTAACTACTAAGGAGGCTGAGATCTGAGGATTGCAGTTCAAAGCCAGCCCAGGCAGGAAAGTCCATGAGACTCTTATCTCCAATAAACCACCAGAACACCAGAAGTGGTGCTGTGGCTCAAGTGGTAGAACGCTAGCCTAGCCTTGAGCTGAAGAGCTCAGGGATAGTGCCCAGATCCAGAGTTCAAGCCCTACGACCAACAACAAACAAAAAAAAAAAAACAAAAAAAAAACTCTCACAAAACTAAAGGAAAGTACAAAGAACAAAAGGAAACCAGCAAAAGAACAAGACAACAAATATAGATATAATAAATTTTTTAGAGCTGAAAGCACAACTTACAATATTAGTAATTCTTTTCACTTTTTTTTTTTTAAGTCCTGGAGCTTGAATTGAGGGCTTGGGTGCTATACCTGAGTTTTTGTGCTCAAAACTTTCAGGGTGTGTGTGTGTGTGTGTGTGTGTGTGTGTGTGTGTGTGTGGAAGTAAAAGTCTCATGGACTTTCCTGCCCAGGCTGACTTCAGGGGTGTGTGTGTGTGTGTGTGTGTGTGTGTGTGTGTGTGTGTAACTGGAAGTAAAAGTCTCATGGACTTTCCTGCCCAGGCTGACTTCAGGGGTGTGTGTGTGTGTGTGTGTGTGTGTGTGTGTGTGTGTGTGTGTGTGTGTGTGTGTGTGTGTGTGTGTGTGTGTGTGTGTGTGTGTGTAACTGGAAGTAAAAGTCTCATGGACTTTCCTGCCCAGGCTGACTTTGAACCAAGATCCTCAGATCTCAGCCTCCTGAGTAGCTAGAATTACAGGCGTTAGCCACTTTTATCCAGCTTCTTTTCATTTTTTTTTTTTTCTTTTTGCCAGTTCCGAGCCTTGGACTCAGGGCCTGAGCACTGTCCCTGGCTTCTTTTTGCTCAAGGCTAGCACTCTGCCACTTGAGCCACAGCACCACTTCTGGCTGTTTTCTATATATGTGGTGCTGAGGAATCGAACCCAGGGCTTCATGTGTACTAGGCGAGCACTCTATCACTAGGCCACATTCCCAGCCCCCCAGTTTCTTTTCAATTTTTTTAAAGAAAAATTTACTAGAAGATTTTCACAGCAGATTTAACAGCTCAAGAGGGAATAGGAAAAGAAATGATGAGAAGATGGGGAGAAAACAGTCAAGAATTCAATGTATATCCTACAAAATTAAGAAAAGTGAGGGAAGGGGCTGTGGGATGAGTAAGAATGTTGAAAGGGATAACACTGATCAAGGTGCACTGTATTCATAAACTGCTCTATTTAAATGGAAAAAAATACCCAGGACATAACTTGGTACTGAATAACTGTTAAATTAATGAACAAAAATATTAATGAAGACTGACAGCCTATGTGTTACATGGACATTAGCCCTCTACCCGGTTTACCTCAGTCTCTCCTCAATCCCTGCACTGTTGAAACAGTGAATACTAACCACATGCTGCTGTTTCAATATAGAAAATTTAAACTTCAGGGGTTGGGGAAGAGCACCTGCCTGGTAAGAACAAGGCCCTGAGTTCAGTCCTGAGTTCTGGGGGGGAAATCTGTAAAATTAAGACTTCAACCCTCAGTTACACTAGCCATATTTCAAGCACTCAGGAGACTTTTGTGACTAGAACCCACAGTACCAGACAGCACAAAAAGAACATTTCCATTGAAGGAGCAATACTAGATGGTACTTTTTTGGGGGGCTCGGGGGAGGATTGGTCATGGGGTTTGAACTCAGTGCCTCAGCACTGCCCCTGAGCTTCCAATTTTTCTGGCTGTTAACTGTAGAGAAGAGTCTCACAGACTTTTCTGCCCAGACTGGGATTCTCAGATCTCACTCAGTCTACTAAGTAGCTAGGATTACAGGTTTGAGACACCAACTAGAGGCTGGACAGTACTATTATACATAGAAATCAAACTGAGCCTCCCATGACTTTCTGACTCACTCAGAACAACGTAAAACCTTTACAGTGAACTGAAATGAACTGCTTCTCTCCCTGCTCCTGTGGTCAGCCATAGTGTAGTAAATGGCTACACTATTCCCCCAACACAGCAAGCATGTTCTCACATCAGCTTTTTTTTTTTTTTTTTTTTTTTTTGCCAGTGCTGGGGCTTGGGACTCAGGGCCTGAGCACTGTCCCTGGCTTCTTTTTGCTCAAGGCTAGCACTCTACCACTTGAGCCACAGCACCCCTTCTGGCTTTTTCTATAAATGTGCTGCTGAGGAATCCAACCCAGAGCTTCACGTATACAAGGCAAGCACTCTACCACTAAGCCACATTCCCAGCCCCATCACATCAGCATTTTTGTGGGCTATTTTCACAAAGCTATTTTTTTCCTTGAATTCTATCATTTCCTTTACCTAATGCTTTCACTAGGGCTCTTTCTTCCTTGGCCAGGTGGTGCTCATTATAACCTTTCTTCCTACAGAGTCCCTCTCTTCCTGCTTAGCTTTTCTTCATAGTACCCCCATCAGTCTACTATTTGACATACTGATCTTTCTTATTGCTGTTTTTTTCTCCATTAGAATGTAAACACCAAAGAGGAGAAACTTTTGTCTATTTTATACCCTGCTGTAATCCTACTAAGAATAATTCCTGGCATAAAACTGGCACTCATTACATATTTGTTGACTTTAAAAAAATCCCAGTGGTCAACCGAGATATCTGGTATCAGACACAGAAAGAAAACAATGAAAACAAACAAACTAAGCCCAGGGAACTTGTGGAATCCAAACACTAATATTCATTACTTGTATAGAAGTCAGAAGTCTAGGATAGGAGGGAGGAAACAAAAAGTAGTTCAAAAAACAAGTGAAAACACAGCGAATTTGATTTAAAAAAAAAAGACATTTAAGAAGGTTGATAAAACTCCACAGGATAAACTCAGGATCCACAGTATTTGTTATTTACACTGTCTAAAAATGAAAACAAGGAAGAGATTTTTTTTCGGGGGGGGTGGTACTGGAACTGGGGCTTGAACTCAGGGCTTGGTGCTCTTGTTCATCTTTTTCTGCTCAAGGCAACTACTTCTCCACTTCCAAGGAAAGAATTTTAAAAGTAGTGACTTTTCACATATAAGGACCCTAATAAGATTAACTGCTGATGTCTCGACAGAAATTATGAAAAACAGCACTGGATGACATGTTCTAAAGTACTGAAAAATACATATAACTAAGAATTGTACATTCAGCAAATCTATCCTTTGAGAATGAGGGGAAATGAAAGCATTCTCAAACAAAAGCAAAGGAAGCTTAATATAAGTAGATATGATTTACATTAATACTAAAGGGAGTCCTTCAGGCTGAGATACAGGATATACATGAATCTGAAATAACATAAAGAATACAGTTTTTTCCCTCTTTATTGTCAAAGTGAAGTACAGAGGGGTTACAGTTTCATATATAAGGAAAGTACATTTCTTATCCAACTTGTTACCTCCTCCCTTATTTTTCCTCCATCTCTCCTCCTCCCCACTTCTCTCCTCCCCAAGAGTTGTACAGTTGGTTTACACCAATTGGTTTTGTAAGTATCGCTATTGCAATGGTTTGTCTTTTTATCCTTTGTCTCTCAATTTTGGTGTTCCCTTTCTCTTCTCTAGTTCCAATACACATCTATACAGTGTTTGGGATACTAAGATCTGTTATACGAATAGCAGGAGTAAAACCACCGGAAGAGAATACAAGAGGAAAAAAAAGGTACAATTTCACATGGCATGTTGAAATTAATTACAACAATGATATACCACTTATTTAATACAGGTTAATGAAGAGATCATTGAATACATAGTGATGAACTGAAGAAATTGGTATAGAACAAGGAACAAAAGCCTAGAAAGACAAATAAATGGTTCAGGAGTCATTGAAAAGATGAATAAGAGTGAGAAGAAGTCACAAAGAAATTTGCTCAATGTGAGGGTCCATGCTTGGCAAGATTATAAGAACAGTCCATTGTGATGTCAAGATGACACTCAAGTTAACCATGACACTCTTAAGAAACAGAATGCATTCCTTATTAAGCACCATAGAAGATTAAATAAGTGAAGATTGAAATAAGTCAAGACAAATGAAAATGTAGAGTACCTTCAAATAATCTAAAACTAGATACTAAGTGGTTCTCTAAAGGACAGAAAAGAGTGAAAGTAAGCTGCCTTTCAAACTATGTGGTGATAATCTGAAGGAAGGAAAGTAAAAAGAAAAGACAGATACAAGTAAGAAAATCAATTCAATTCAGTCTACCCAGAATTGTACCTGATTGTGGAAGTATCCTGAACACTGGCATTTTTATGACTTAAGCTATCTTCTCTTGTAACCTAAGGAAATGGAATCATTAAAAAAAAATTAAGAAATTCATTTCCAGTAACAATAGAAGTACCTGTTGCTTCAGTTCAAGAAGTAATTACAATATAACATTACTGTACCTAATGCAAATATATCTCACAGCCAAGATAACATCAACATGTTTGGTTATAAACTCACATGTTCTTACTCCTGGGCTTTGGATTGCTGAACATCCCATACCATGTGACTCAATATATACAGAATCACAAATGTTCAATGTCAAAAAATTTTCATATTTAAGTGATAAAACCTTAAACCATATATTTGACTTTTATTTTTCATCAAATCTGAAGAGGGAAATACACAAAAACTAGAGTTCAGACTGGGAATGTGGCTTAGTGGTAGAGTGCTTGCCTAGCATGTATGAGGCCCTGGGTTTGATTCCTCAGTACCACATACACAGAAAAAGCCAGAAGTGGTGCTGTGGCTCAAGAGGCAGTCTACAGCAAAACAAGCTCAGGGACAGTACTTAGGCCCTGAATTCAAGTCTCAGGACTGGAAAAACAAAAAACAAAAATAAACAACAACAACAACAAACCCGAGTTCAGTTTTTCCTCAACTTTATTGAAGCATTGTTTATATTTAGTAAAATGCGCCCATTTTAAATGTAAGATCCAATGAATTCTGAAAAATATTTTCAGGTGCATAACTATTACATTTCTGCCATAACCAGCATTTCCACTATCCCTTTGCCCCAAAATATTCCCTTAAAGCATCCCACTTAGTTTCATCAAAATCAATTGTGGCAAACTATCACCTATATCTAGTTTCATATCAACTAGATTTATATATCTATCTTTTGTGTCTTCCTCTTTAAAGCAACATGGTATTTATTTTTTGAGCTTCACTTACATGACTGCAATAGGTCACCAAGTCATTCTTTTTGTTTACTGAGTAGCTTTTCCCTGTATAGGCATACTAGAGCATTTGTTTATCTATTGGTGGACATTTGGGTGGGTTGTTTCCAGTTTTTAGCTATTACGAGTAAAGTTTCTGGGAATATTAGTAGACTAATAATATCAATGTGGATCTAAGTTTTAATTTATTTTGGGAAAATAACTGAATGTAATGGCTGATTAGTGTATGTTTAATACACTTTACCATTGTCTATCCTTGCCAGAAAAGATGTGCACAGCAGGAACTCTGCCATCACCAACACAAGATGGCCACTCAGTACTTTAGCTATGTCAGTAAATATGCCTAATGAAGTATGAAAAATCTATGCTTAGATTTTTCACAGATGCTTTTATTGGGCTGAAAGAAGTTCCATTCTATTCCTATTTTAATGAGGATTTTTTGTTTTAACATGCACAGCTGTTGAATTTGGGGAAATATCTTTTCTACATGAATTGAGATAATTTCATGTATTTTTAAATATACAAATTATCCTGATGTTGGAATGATAAATCAATTTTTTCCTGAGATAGACACCATGTATCTGTGATATAAGATTCTATTTGTAAATTGCTCAGTATAATTGGATTATATTTTATCTCTTTCACTCACTGGTTAGCGCTCTACCAATAGAGTCTCCCGTTTTCTTTTGCTAATCCTGGGGCTTGAACTCTGGGCCTGAACACTATCCCTGAGCTTCTTTTGCTCAAAGCTACCTACCACTCTACCACTTGAGCTCAGTACCACTTTTGGCTTTTTCTGTGTATGTGGTACTGAGGAATCAAACCCAGGGCTTCATGCGTGCTAGACAGGCACTCTACTACTAAGCCACATTCCCAGGCCTCCTGTTTTCTTGTAATGTATTTTACTGGCTTTGGTACAGATATAACACTACTCTCATGGATTTGAAAGTTCTCCTTCCTTTTCTATTTTCCAAGAGTTTGTATACAAATATTATTACTTCTTGTAAAAATACTGGCTAGCTGGGCAGGCACTGGTGGCTCATGCCTAGAATCTTAGGTACTCAGGAGGCTGAGATCTGAGGATTACAAGTCCAAGCCAGCCTGGACAAGAAAGTCCATAAGACTCTTATCTCTAATACACTACTAAAAAAAAGCCAGAAGTGGACCTTTGGTCTAGTGTAGAGTGTTAGTCTTGTTCAAAAGAAGCTCCGGGACAGTGCTCAGGTCCTTAAAGCCCCAGGACCGGCATGAAAAACCTGGTTGAAAGGGCTGGAGAACTGGTTAAAATGGTAGAGCATTAGCCCAACAAGTGCACCTGAGTTTAAACCCAGAGACTGCCAAAAACTAAACTAAATATTCTATAGATTTCTACTATGAAAACAGCTGATCCTGAATTTTTCTTTATGCAAAAAGGCCTTTAACTATAAGATGAAATCTCTGTAATTTAAAGCTATTGAAGTTATTCTTTTTTCAAGTTAAGAAAAGTCCAGGGGCTGGGGATATAGCCTAGTGGCAAGAGTGCCTGCCTCGGATACACGAGGCCCTAGGTTCGATTCCCCAGCACCACATATACAGAAAACGGCCAGAAGCGGCGCTGTGGCTCAAGTGGCAGAGTGCTAGCCTTGAGCGGGAAGAAGCCAGGGACAGTGCTCAGGCCCTGAGTCCAAGGCCCAGGACTGGCCAAAAAAAAAAAAAAGTCCAAAAGTACAACTAAAAGGCCAAGGAATTGATATGAAAAAAACAAACAAACATGATATCTCCATGTATAAAAACATTTACAGGGGGCTGGGGATATGGCCTAGTGGCAAGAGTGCTTGCCTCCTATACATGAGGCCCTGGGTTCAATTCCCCAGCACCACATATACAGAAAACGGCCAGAAGTGGCGCTGTGGCTCAAGTGGCAGAGTGCTAGCCTTGAGCAAAAAGAAGCCAGGGACAGTGCTCAGGCCCTGAGTCCAAAGCCCATGACTGGCCAAAAAAAAAAAAAAAATTACAGGGCTGGGAATATGGCCTAGTGGCAAGAGTGCTTGCCTTGTATACAGGAAGCCCTGGGTTCCATTCCTCAGCACCACATATATAGAAAAGGGCCAGAAGTGGCACTGTGGCTCAAGTGGCAGAGAGTGCTAGGCCTTGAGCAAAAAACAAAAGGAGCCAGGGACAGTGCTCAGGCCCTAAGTTCAAGGCCCAGGACTGGCAAAAAAAAAATAAAATACAAATTTAAAAAAAAAACACAAAACATTTACACCACACAGTTCCAGAGGCTGAGAACTGCAAGATTTAATTCTGGTGAGGAACTATTCCTACTACATAGTACCCTCTTGTGGCTTTCTTACCGAGTATAAGGAGCAAACAAACTCTCAGGGCTTTTTGTTGTTGTTTTTTTTTTTGGCCAGTCCGGGGGCTTGGACTCAGGGCCTTAGCACTGTCCCTGGCTTCTTTTTGCTCAAGGCTAGCACTCCGCCACTTGAGCCACAGCGCCACGTCTGGCCGTTTTCTGTATATGTGGTGCTGGGGAATTGAACCCAGGGCCTCATGTATACGAGGCAAGCACTCTTGCCACTAGGCCATATCCCCAGCTCTCAGGGCTTTTTCCAAGAGCACTAAAAACACTCATACCATAATAAGAGAGAACACAGCTCTTACGGTTACTTTGACCATTACTACTGACATCAATATTTTGTCTGTTTTGTTTTGTTTTTGTACCAGTTCTGGGACATTAGTAAAGGCCTTGAGCTCTTGCTTACCCTTTTGCTCAATGCTGGTGCGTTTCTACTTGAGCTACATGTACACCTTTAGCTTCTTACTAGTTATTGGAGATAAGAATCTGTAGGATTTGTCTGTCTAGGTTGGCTCTCAATTCTTAGATCTCAGCCTCCTAATTATAGGCCTAAGCCAGTGTCACCTGGCTAACTATGGTTTAGATACTCTTTTACTTTTCTTATTTCATCCTTACAACATCCTTAAGGTAGTTATTAGCACTGTTTTGCTTATTTATTATTTAATTTACTTTATTTTAAGCATGAACTAAACTGAGGCATGGACTAATATGCCAAGTGATGAAGTTGTTAAGTAGAATAAAAATGGGATTCTAGAGATTATGTTATTGTTTATACTTATTTTTATATAAATGCTATTGTTGGTACTTATATTGAGGAAGAGGTGATAAAAAGTATGAACAATATAACTAGAGTCATTTCAGTTCTCTTCAAGGCTTGTGTCTATGAGAGAAAAGTACGTTTCCTCTTTTTTTTTTTTTTTTTTTGCCAGTCCTGGGGCTTGAATTCAGAGCCTGGGCACTGTCCTTGAACTTTTTGCTCAAGGCTAACAATGCTGTACCACTTGAGCCATAGTGCTACTTCCAGCCTTTTCTGTTTATGTGGTACTGAGGAAATGAACCCAGGGCTTCATGCATGCAAGGCAAGCACTGTACCACTAAGCCACATTCCCAGCCCAAGCATATTTTCTCAACATGGTAGCCTCAGGATATTGACAGCTGAGTTGATATTCTGACTGTGAGACAGGTTTCTGTATTGGTTTTAGTATGAAGGTTAAGTCTGAAAGCTAAGGAGAGCCAAGGGAAAGCTGATTGGCAAGCATTTCCCTCCCAGGCTGGCTTTGAACAGTGATCCTCAGATCTTAGCCTCCTGAGTACTTTTCATGACACCAGGATTATGTTTATTAAAGGCTTACCTTCTGCACAGATTCTACTTGAGCCTTCAAAATGTTACTCTTGAAGTCAGGAGGAAACCTCATGGCATTTGGTCCTGGGCTCTCAATGGCATTATTAAGACATTTCTCAGTCAACTTCACCACTTCCTCCTAAATATTAAAAACATACTTTAATTAACCTTGATAGGTCATAGTTATTAAAAGCAGGGAAGGAATGATAAAAGTTAATATCCAGACAATCAAGAAATCATGTGTCTTAAGCAGCTGTATCTTACTCAGGACACAATCAGCTATTATAATCATATACCCGCCACTAGCTCCAGAATCATATGGTTAGGGTTGAACTAAAATCTAGCTTGAGTAAATTATAGCCAGTGTCACACATTCTCAATATGTGGTTTAATTCAGACATTTATCTTAAGTGGTAGAGTCATTTATTTTGTTGCTGAAGACAGAAACTAGAGCTAGGTACCAGTGACTCATGCCTGCAATCCTAGGTATGCAGGGATGTCATTATTTGAAAATCTTATTAATTTAAGAGATCTGGGTGTGAAGAAGTCACTGGAGATAGCTAGTTTGCAAAACCTTTTGATTTGGTGACACAGATTGAAGTATCCTAAATGCCAAGAACATGTCACTCATCTGTGAGCTCCACATGATATTTATTATTATATCTTTTAAAAGTCGACAACTTACAAATTTGTAGTCTATTAAAAAAAATCCCAGGGCTGGAGATACGGCCTAGGGCAAGAGTGCTTGCCTCATGCACATGAAGCCCTGGGTTCGATTCCCAGCACCACATATATAGAAAACGACCAGAAATGGCGCTGTTGCTCAAGTGGCAGAGTGAACAAAAAGAAGCCAGGGACAGTACTCAGGCCCTGAGTCCAGGGCCCAGGACTGGCCAAAAAAAAAAAATCCCAGATAACTAAATCAATCTTGTGTAGTGCAGGTCTGATGTGGCACATGAGTCTGAGAAAGGAAGAACAAAGATTAAACAAATGCAGCAGTGGTATTCATTAGATACTATGTTAAACATGAACTACACAACTTGTGAGTAGGAATGGGAGGGGAAAAAGTGTGAGGGAGGGAAGGAAGGGGTGCATTGACTCTTTTTTTTCTTTTCTTCTTTTTTAATACTATTTAACTTTATTTTTTACCGGTCCTGGAGCTTGGACTCAGGGCCTAAGCACTGTCCCTGGCTTCCTTTTTTTTTTCTTGAGCCACAGTGCCACTTCTGGCCATTTTCTGTATATGTGCTGCTGGGGAATCGAACCCAGGGCTTCATCTATATGGGGCAAGCACTCTTGCCACTAGGCCATATCCCCAGTCCATGATATTGACTCTTTACATCATCTTTATAATAACAATAAAAACCTTAAAGAAGTCCTTCAACTAGATGGATGGAGTAAATCAACATAAAGGTTTAACAGAGGTAATGAAGGGGGGATTGAAGAGTTAAAGTAAACCCCATTTTCAGGCAGCCCCCGTTTTGTTGTCTGTTTAAACTATGAGCAAACCCAGGGCAAGCTTATTAGGGCCCAGCCGGTCAAGAACTCTAACCGCCTGGGAATGATTAACTCTAACCGTCCCCAAAATGTCTCGAGCCCTGAGCCAATCCCATTTGTACCCGTGTCCTAATCTTGCTTGCTTGAACACCTGATTGCTGTAACTTTGTTTTTTGTCTTGCTTGAACACCTGATTGCTCTAACTTTGTTTTTGACCTTTATAAGCCCTGTGCAAGCGCAGCTCGGGGTTTCCGTCTAACCTCTGCTGTGTCAGTGGGTAGGACGAGGCCCGGGCTGCGGCCCACTTGAATAAAGCCTTGCCTTGCTTTTGCATTTCGGAACGTCTGAGTCTCGGTGGTCTTCTTGGTGGTCGTTTCACAACTTGGCATAACATTTGGGGTTTCGTCCGGGATAGCCCCAGAGACCCCCAAGACCCCAGACTCCAAAGGTAAGAAAACAGCGCTGTTCATTTGTCTTGTCCTGTCATATGTCTGTTTGTCTGCTTTGCTTGCTTTTTGAGGACGGCCGTTCTGACTTGTATTTCTTGAAGGGGTTGTCAAAGTGGACGCACTTACTCAGCAATCCTGGGGAGACTGGGGGATGCCCTAGACTCTCCACCCTTGAAGGGGGACCCCTGGAACCCCGCCTTGAACTTGGGTCCACTCCTTCTGCACCCTTGGAGGTGGTTGTGGGCCAACTTGGGAGATCTCTAACTTGTAGCTTTTCTTGTTCTCAGGCCTGTGTGTTTTCCTCCTTTTGTATTAATTGTTTTGTTTTGTTTTTTGTAGCCTTTGGACTGAACATCTGATCAGAGCTATGGGTAATGTTCTACCTTGGGAACCTCCATCTAGCCCCCTAGACTTGATCTTAGCTCACTGGAGGGAGGTTAAGGAGATAGCTCAGAACCAGAGTGTGGCCCTTAAGAAGGAAAAGTGGATCACCCTGTGCAAGTCAGAATGGTCCACCTTTAAGGGAACTAATTGGCCACCCGAGGGGAGCTTTGACATAGGTAAGATCAGGACTTTGCAACGCCTAATCTACACTACACCCCTCATTTGGGCCATCCAGATGAAAGAGAAACCAAAAAGGAAGAGAAGAAATTGTACCCACCTGTCCTCCAGGGAGGAAGCGTGGAGGAGGAAATGTTTCTCCTGCCATACTCCCCAACCCAGTTACAAGAGGACTCTGAAGAGAATGTTTCAGCTATGCCCTCCACTCTGGAGGGTCCCACCCAGTCCTGGCACCGGCAGAACAGGGCACGGAGGCATCGGCCCCGAGTCCTGACCCGCAGCTGCTGACAGGAGCAGACACGGGGCCAGCTCAAGCCACCCGCAGGCGGCAGGGAGTGACCCCACCGCGCAGCGCTGTCGTCTCCATGTTGTTTGTAAGTCTGACAGTCTTTTATGTCAAACTTGCATAGCTCATTGGAAAGATGTACAGGCGACGGTTCACAATCAGAGTGTGAGTGTCCACAAAAAACTCTGGGGGGACCCCCACCCAGCCTTCTTAAGCAGAAAATTATTTGGTGTGCTAAAATGTTTTACTAAGACTAAAAATGTTTTTACTAAGACTATCAATCCCTGGAAAATGAGGCTGGAGAATGCTAAAATCATTTGTTAAAGGTTTTGTCTTAAAATCTACGTGTTGCAGGAGTAAGATTGGCAAAAATATCTCTTGCCACTGGAAAATGTGTGGCCCATGTTTATTTTGCGTGCTTTAAGATCTTCTGAATATGTATGTGTGCATGTGTGAGTGTGAACATGTTCAAGACTTGTTAGTATGATGTAAAATTGAGTGACTTTAAGTTTAAATTCAAATGGTCATCAAGTTTGGGCATTACCAAATGCTTTAAAGGATTATTTCATTGTTTTAAAGAGGAACTATAGTTAAACCAGCCCACATGGTAGCACAGGCCCTGGAGGGAATCCACGTGGTGGGACAGCCATAAGGGGACGTCCATTCATGGTGGAAGAGGACAAGTCGGCACCAAGACAGTTCATCAAGCTCTGAGGAGTAGGATGGAGATAGGCCGTTCGTTAGGACAGGCCAATGGAGGCCTTTCTTTCGTCTTTGTTTTCAGGTGAACATTGGAAACCTGGTGGTAAAAATGATTTGACTGGAATTTCTAAAACTGCCCCTTGAGAGGTACTAAGAATTAGAAAAAACATTTTTAAATGGTTGAAAAGTTTATTTATCTGATGTGATTCGATTCCTGTGCTATTTTTGTAATTTGGATTTTAAAGGATATATATTAAACTAATGGGGATAGGAGTAAACTCTCATTAACTCTATGTATGTAAGAAGAAATGGCAAAATGGGCCAACGTTTCTCACTAATTTATTGGAAAGCTGAATGGATAAGTATTTCTAATTCTGTAATTGTAATTCTTGCATTAAGGAAAAAGTGTCATTTAAGTTCAAAGGTCTTCATGCCATGCGGTAACTGGGACTGAAGAAAAAAAGAAAAAAGCCTCTTTTAAAACAAGCAGCCCGGAGGCAAAAGGCGGCACCTGGTTTCAGAATACCTGTAAGCTTCAGAGTTTTTCCAATGCAGATAAAAGCCAAAGTGTTAGTGTTAAAGCAGAGATTAGTAAAAAGGCTTTGGAAATCAAGAATACATTTATAAGAAATTTGGAAGTAAAATTGTCCTAAATGATTATTGCAAAGTGAGAAAAGGAGAATTATGGCTACCAAAATGTTTAACTGCCATTCCAGTTTCTTTGTAGGTTTTTTATAAGTTTCCAGCAAGCCCAGAGAGGACAGGTGATTCCTACAAGTTTGTCAAGATCTAACATTGGCCCTTAATAAGTTCCAGGTAAGTGCATGCTTAAAACTACTTCTATGTGGACCACCTTGTTGCTTTTAATTGGAGTAAAGTGGCCTCTTGTAAGACTCATTGATCTGAAATCTGCAGTTCAAAGTTAGCCCGGGCAAAGAAAGGTCCCTGTGAGTGTCTTCATCTCTAATCAGCCAGCAGAGTGCTGCGAACAGAGTAGTGAGTAGCTTTGAGGCTCAAAGTGGTAGGGTGCTAGTCTTGAGCTGGAGAGCTGAGGGACAGCACTCAGCCCCTGAGTCCAAGTCCAGTGAAAAGTCACTCCTGGGACAAAAGTGATGGAGCATCCAGAGGCAGTAAGCCACTGTTTGAATGGCAGAAATGGTGTCAGATCCTAGAATCACTCCTGTTTGGCCTTTCAAAAGTTAATCAGAGCCGGGAGGTCCTAGAAGAATAGTTCGTAAGCATGCCTTTCTAATGCCCATGTTTGTCTACTGGGCAGGAACTTGCCAGTCATCTGTGATAGTGGGTAGTAAGGGTAAGTTTGTCAAATGAGAGGATAGTTTAAAATCCCAACCCCCGCATCTACTCAAAGCCCTGATTGGCAGTGAGAATTTTAAGCTGATACATTTGTTCAGGAAAGAAAGCTTGTAGACCTGAGATTGTGTCCTTATTGAGATCTGTTAAAGGCCTTCAAAGGTAATGTAGGCATTTTTTTAGGTCATCAGAGATCAGTTCCCCAGCCAGTCAGGAAAAAGCTTTTACAAACTAGAATGTTAAAAGGCTATACTATGGTAGCCCAAAAAAGAAGTTTGTATAGTTGAAAGTTAAAATGTTGAATGTAACTTCCAGTTTGGAGTAAAGCTCCTAATGGACATCTGATCCTGCAGCCCCTTGGTAAAGTAGACTAAGGTTATAGGTTCCTGACTAGGTAAGGTCAACGTCCCTGAGTCAGCCTGAAGAAGTTATAGAAGACGGATGATCTTCGCCCATCAGCCCCCCCCTTTTAGGACCAAGGGACCAGAGTTGTTTCTGGAAAGATGAGGCAGGATAAACTAGAGGCATGGAAAACAGAGGTAATAGTATACAGAGACTGCCCTTGTGAGAAACGGTTACAGGCCAAGCCTTCTATGTTGGCTTAAAAAAAAAATTCCTAGCCTTATTGGAAATACCTGATTTAAACTTATTGCCCTGGCAAAATGACCCAAGGGCCATTGATTGCCTAAAGCTGTCTTGACTTTCTGTGATGTGCCAGCCTACAAAAGCTAGTGTGCTTAAGGAATCAGGAAAATACTAGGAAATTTGACTAAAATTAGGCTTTAGGTTAACTTAGGTTAAGCTTCCCTAACCAGTCTATGGAGAAAATTGCAGGTAACCCAGCAGAAGGTGTGACATTCTACTGGAACCACTGGGAGCCACTGCTGCCTGATACCACCATGGCCCCTGCCCATTGCATTTGAGTGAGGATCAAGAAGAGTCTAACAGTCATCTGGAAGAATCTACATCTTCAGATGGGACTCTTATCACATGCAGCTGATTTCTGCTTGAAAGTGCTTTGGATCTGCTAAAACTAAAATTTTGGGGGGACAGTCTTGAGTTGACTGGAGTTAACTAGCTCTATTAAGAATATTGGATATTGTAAGAAATTTTCAAGCAGACTGGCCTGCTAAATTCAAAGCATATATGACAGGCTGGACAGTCACTTCCAGGCAATGCCTGGGGTGGGAGGGGTGTCCAAGAGTATTAAAATGTGTCCAGATGGATTAGGGTGTGACCTCAGAGAAGAGAGGGAGGTAACTGCCTTCAGGTGTGCCACGTACCAAGGTAAATGGACAGATTTAAACTGCTGGGGGCATCTTCATGGAGCCCTCCTGGGGGTGGATCTTACAGATGCCACTGGCCAAACTTAGGCACTTAAAGGAACTGGAAACTAGAGAAATCCACTCTAAAATAGTAACTCATGATAGTTGGCTCTGGTCTGGCTTCTTAGGAGCAGCAGTCCCATTGGACTGACCCTTGCCACATCTTTGTTTTCCCCAACAGCCTGTGGGTAGAGTCACAGTAAATTGCCTTGATTTAGTTGAGATAAACCGGAAAATGTAGACAGTTTAAAACTCTAGCAGCAAAGAAGCCCCAGGAAATGTAAAGAGGAAAGTTAGTATAGAAAGCCTTGAAGAAAGGGATAGAGAAATGGTTTCCTCTGGATAAGAAGGATTTAAAAAGTAATGTTCCAGTAAGTAAAAAGAATGTTCCAGTAAGTCGCTGATAGCGTGAGGAAGTAGAACATGGTGTGAGTGGGGATATGTTAAATTTTATAAGAGACAGATTATAAAACTGTATAAGGAAAGACTTTAGAGAGAGAATTGGGGAAACAAAAATGTTTCCTTTAGATTAAAAGGTTTTGGCATGTTAAAAGTGAGAAAGACAATTCCTAGAAAGTTTGAGTATGTAACAAATGGTATCAGTATGTCTTAAAATTAGAGCATATGAGTAAAGTTGGTATGTAATCAAATTGGCTATAATATAAATAGGGTCAGAATTGGGACTCTGGTGTAAAAACTATGTTTATCTGTACCTGTATCTGCAGGGCTAAGGGACTTGTGTGATGTCATCTAAATGTTATTCCTAACTTGTAATCGCATTTGTTATGAGTTTTTATCGCCCCCTCAGAGCCCTATAGCAAGTCCACCAAGAGATCTGGCTCAAGCTAAAGGCCCTTTATGAGACTGGACCTCCTCCTGAGCCACACCCGCTACCAATTGAGTAAAGCACAACTTATGGTATTGCGGGCACAATACCAATCTATCCCTACCGATTCTCAGTCAGAATCAAACTAAATAAGCAAGGAGAACCACGATTGGTTCTCGAGTTACCTATCAGAAGGGGGAAAAGATGGGAGGAATGAAGAGTTAAAGTAAACCCCATTTTCAGGCAGCCCCCGTTTTGTTGTCTGTTTAAACTATAAGCAAACCCAGGGCAAGCTTATTAGGGCCCAGCCAGTCAAGAACTCTAACCGTCCCCAGAATGTCTTGAGCCCTGAGCTAATCCAATTTGTACCCATGTCCTAATCTTGCTTGCTTGAACACCTGATTCCTGTAACTTTTTTTGTCTTGAACACCTGATTGCTGTAACTTTGTTTTTTGTCTTGCTTGAACACCTGATTGCTGTAACTTTGTTTTTTGCCTTTTACGCCCTATGCAATCGCAGCTCTGGGCTTCCTCCTAACCTCCGCTGTGTGTGTGGGTGGGTAGGACGAGCCGCAGCCCGCTTGAATAAAGCCTTGCCTTGCTTTTGTATTTCGGAACATCTGAGTCTCGGTGGTCTTCTTGGTGGTCATTTCATGACTTGGCATAACAGTAACACTTTTGACTTTGTATTTTAAAAAACAACATGGTTATAACCTTAAAATTTTAACACTGTTGACTGTTGTACAAGTTTCCTTCTTCCTCTTAAATACCCCCACATTTCATCTTTTCAAATGAGAAAACAGGTTTGTAAGAACTCAGAACAGATTTTCCACCAAAAGAAAAGAGATAGTATTATCTTTGTAAAGGAAATATTTCTGGGAGGTCTGAAGATGTGAAGTGAGTAGATGAACAATCTGAATACCTGGCTGTTGATGTTAACATCAATGTTTGATGGTGGGGATGACACTGGATTATTCTCCACCTCAATCTGTTTGAGTTTCTCTGTGGCATCTGTCAGTGCTGGTGGGTGGGAAGAAAACAGGCAAGTTGTCACAGAAGCTATAATAGGATACAGACATGAGTTTTGTTCTTCCACAACACCAATTACCATCAGTTCAGATGAAGACAAAAGTACCTATTTTTCCATAACCAATTTTACATTTCTTTCCATATATGTTCCAATTTCTTTCCAATAACTTGAATAAGTTAGTCCTGTATCTGCACTGCCATTAAAAAAACAACTGTGTATGGACTCTCAATAGTACATAAACTTAGGGTTTATCAGCCAAGAGACTTAAAAAGACAGAATGGTTGTTAAATGTCTCTTCTTGAACTTCGAATGAAATTTATGTCTAACCCTAGTACTCTGTCATTTGTAACCCTGGTCTTGATTATATATTGCTTAAGACTAAACTCATTTTGGAGAAACTGATGAACAGGCAATTATTCATTCAGATACTAACTTATTATATAGCATGTTCAGGTATGATCCAGGACAGGCATCTTGTCTTCAAAAAGTCTAAATACACTACAAATAAAGTCTTCTAACTACTGAAAGGATATCTTAAATATAATTCATGTTTAAATGAAATCTAAGCTAACTGTCCTGAAATAAATCTTTTTTTTCTTTATTGTCAAAGTGAAGGACAGAGGGGTTACAGTTTCATATGTAAGGCAGTGAGTACATTTCTCATCTAACTTGTTAACTCCTCATTTTTCCCCTGCCTCCCCACCCCCTCTGAAATAAATCTTCTTTAAAAAAGAATTTTGTTGGCTGGGGGGCTTGAACTCAGGGCCTGGGCACTGTCCCTGAGCTGCTTTGCTCAAGGCTCCACTTCTGGTTTTTTGAGTGGTTAATTAGAGATAAGAGTCTCACAGTGACTATTCTGCTCTGGCTGGCTTCAAACTGTTATCCTGAGATCTCAGTCTCCTTAGTAGTTAGGATTACAGGTGTGAGCCACTGGCACCCAGCCCAGTCATATTCTTCAGAGATTTGGTCTGACTTTGAATTTTTACACAGTCAACAGACAAAAATTTATTGAATACCTAATAATTTGTATATAATCAGGTAGATAAAAAGAGGGAAGAACTATGAAATTATGATTGGGTCAAAGATCTTCTAAAAATGACCATTAATCAAGCTAGTGGACTGTTTCCCTGGATGCAAATGAGAATCAAATGAATGCCCTTTGAGAAATTCTGATTCCTAAGGCTCACTCTAGAAGAATCATATCAGAATAAGTAGAGGTAACATTCTGGCACTAAACTAAAACTCTTCAAGTTATTTTACTGTGCAAAACAGTCAATTTAATACTGGTATTCCCAAATACTACCATTTACTTCAAGACTTTTTGGTTGAAATGAAACTGCAACTACTTCCATAAGACTGAGAATCATCCTGAGATGCAAGATAAGGTGGTATAAAAAAGGTTATTGTTTGTACCTACCTATGTGAATCACAATAAAATGTATAATAAACAAGATATCAAGACCAGAAAGGCCTCAACTCAACATAAAAATGCTCTAATTAAGCTACAATTAATGCCTTAATTAAGTGCTCTAATTAATATAGGCTCATGCCTATATACCTAGCTACTCAAAAGGCAAAAATCTGAACAGATTAAAAACCTCCCCAGGCAGACAAATCCAAAACACTAATTATTTTAATTGACATTTTATTTATTTTCCCAAGATACTCTTATCTCCAATTAACCAGAAAAAAAGCAGAATTTGCAGATATGGTTTTAAGTGGTAGAGTGCTAGCTGTAAACAAACAAACAAAAAAACCCAAAAACCCAAAAACCCGCTAAGGAGTGTTAGGCCCTGAGGTCAAGCCTCAGTACTGAAGAAAAAAAAAAAACACCTTTATTTCTCACTGATTGACCTTAACCAAATGTAATCAATCTGAACTAAGTTACATTAATGAAACCCCCACAGTATGGAAGAATTTCTCAAGAGCATTCAAGCTCTGCTCGAATATTTTCTGCAACAGGGAGTTTACTCTTAGATATATCTAATATATGGTCGTAAATTATTCCCTATGCTGATGTAAAATTTGAAAAATGTTCATCTATAAGATTCACCAATAAAGCAGCATAAAATAAATTATTTGCAAGCAAGGCACTAGTGGCTCATGTGTGTAATACTAGCTACTCAGGAGGCAGAGATCAAAACCAGGCTGGTCAGAAAAGTCCATGAAATTTTTATCTCCAATTAACCACCAAAAAGCCATAGTGGAAATGTAGCTCAAGTGATAGAGCATCAACCTTGAGTAAAAACGCCAAAGGATAGTACCTAAGCCCTGAGTCAAGCCCCGGTACTGGCATACACATACAAAAAAAAAAAAAAAAATGTCTTTACTATAGCAGACTTCCAAAGGTTTGTAGCATTATCACATCTTATGTTTTAAAAAAAGGCATCCTAGTTCATTATTCCATGTCGTCCTAATCTTAGTATCATTTGTTAACAACTTTGTACTCAGTAAGTGTTTGTTAATACAATACTTAAAGAATGATCACAGCACTGTGGGCTGGGAATATGGCCTAGTGGTAAAGTGCTCACCTCCTATATATGAAGTTCGACTCCTTAGCACCACATATATAGAAAAAGTCAGAAGTGGTGCTGAGGCTCAAGCGGTAGAGTGCTAACCTTGAGCAAAAAGAAGCCGGGGACAGTGTTCAGGCCCTGAGTTCAAGCCCAAGGACTAGCAAAAAAACAAAACAACAAAAAGAAAGATCACAGCACTGAAGGGATTATACTTTTGTGTGTGTGTTCCAGTACTGGAGTTCGAATTCAGCCTAAGAGCTGTCCCTTAGCTCTTTTGCTCAAGACTAGCACTTAAGCCACCATTCTACTTCTGGCTTTTTGCTGGTTAACTGGAGATAAGAGTCTCACAGACGTTTCTGCCCAGGCTTGAACTATAATCCTCAGATCTTAGCCTCCTGAGTAGCTAGGATTATAAGGCTTGAGTCACTGGCAGAATTACACTTTTTAAGTTCATATAATGAACAAAAATGAAATCAATATTGTCATCAGGATAAATAAGGCTATTTTAATTCTAGAAATACACTAATCCTGCTTCTAGACAAACCCAAATCCTGACAGAAGATGACATGGTTTCTAAGTAATAAAGAGCAAGAATTTGTAACAAACAATAAAGAGCAGGTATATCAAAACTAGAAAGAAATTACTGAAGAGAAAATACATGACAAATAGTAATGAAGAATGTTTTCTTAACCCAGCAATTTACTAATTTAAAATAATCCAATTACATTATTTTAAAATTCTCAACATAAGAAGTGAAAAGTATTTATGTGACCGTGATCTCAGACAATATAAGTAAAATTTAACAAATACAATTTAAACACAGTAGAGGTCAATAAAACAGCCATTTAGCAGGGCATTTGTAGTGGCTACCTAGGGAAGAACAGAAAAAAAAATGTGACCTCCTCCAGTAATACTTCAGCATGTTCTATTGCAACTGTTCACTACACTTCATATTTCTGACCTATTAAATACTATTGTGGGGCTGGGAATGTGGCTTAGCAGTAGACTGCTTGACTAGCATGCATGAAGCCCTGGGTTTGATTCCTCAGCACCACATAAACAGAAAAAACCAGAAGTGGCGCTGTGGCTCAAGTGGTAGAGTGCTGGCCTTGAGCAAAATGAAGACAGGGACACTGCTCAGGCCCTGAGTTCAAGCCCCAAGACTGGCAAAAAAATAAAATAAAAACACAAAAAAAATTACTACTGTACTCTACAGTTTTAGAAAACTGTTTAAGCCAAACTCTCAACCACACATTTTTAAGGCAAATTACTTTCACCTTTTAACACTGAATAAATTTGAGAAAAACAGTATTTTTTTGGTGTGTATGTAACTGACCAACAATAATAATCAATAATGAGCAAATGGAACATTCAAAGTTTCATTCACTCATGTGCCCTTGAGGAAATCTTTAAGGAAGTTTTTTTTTTTAATCTTATTTTGTCCTTAAAGAACATGCAAAAAGCCAAGAATGAAAGCTCACAAGTATATAAAGGATAGCTCACAATACTGTTTAATGCATTACTTTAAATTTTTTCCCACAGTTCTAAATATAAAAAAGCCAGGAAGGCACGATTATTCTAAACTAATTTATTAACTAACTTTACAAACCAATTTAACTATGATGAACAAATTAAAAACCTGACTACTGACTAAAATATTCTTGAAGGAACTGACTTAAATATTTAATTTCAAAAGGAGATAAAATAAAAAGGTGTTACTGACATACCACAGAACATCTACTTACTTTCACACTCAATGTTAGGTTCCTCTAATCCAGTTGGCCTGGTGGTTTTGTTAGTGTTATCCAGTGCTGGGGATGTTTCCATAGTATCTGACGCCCCAACGATATCACCAACAGTTGTTTTTAACAAGTCTGGGCTACTGAGAAAATCAATACTCAGAGGCAAGCTATAAAGGTAACAGAAAACTTACTTAGACAAGAAATTCATGAAAGGAATTTAAAATACTAACAAAAATCAATGTTGGAAAATGTGCATGAAAGTTCTGTTGAACTAGCTTCATCCTGCTTTCAAAACCCTTCCATCCAGTGGAGCAAAAAGTTATTTCTCCCTGAAATATAACTTAGAGGGGAAAACTATTTTCAAGACATCAGTTAACAAAAGAAAATGATAGCTGGGCACTGGTGGCTTATGCCTGTAATCCTAGCTACTCAGAAGGTTGAGATCTGAAGCTCTCAGTTTCTAAGACTCTTATCTCCAATTAATCACTCAAAAACTGGAAGTGCCCCGGTGCCTCAAGTGGTAGAGTGCCAGCCCTGAGCACAAAGAGGCTTGGGGACAGCATCCAGGACTGGACTTCAAGCCCCATGACTGACAAAAAAAAAAAGAAAGAAAAAAAAAAAAGGTGAGCCTTATCATTTACTGCTTTGAGATCACAGTGCAGATCAGAAAAAGAAGGAAGCACTCAGAGCATTCCTTCTAGTTGTAAAGATGAGGTAGAGATTCCACCAAGGCAGATAGAAGTCATGGGGCAGAGTGCATAAAGAGCCCTGGAGGTATGCAAAGGATCCCATCCTTCCCCACAAGTATTATACAGGAAACTCCTCACAGCCTAGGGAGCTACTTGAATGAATTATAGGAAACTTGTGGTTCTCACTGGGATACAGTTCCTGTTTCAACAAATGCACTGAAAACCTGTAACTTACAGAGCACAGAACATTCAGGAATGTTTTGCCTCTTAAGTGGAAAGCAATTACCCCTGACTGAGCACAGCAACAGACTCGCCTAACAGATCATAAAAGTGAGTCCTGAAAGGGCCAAACTGTGTCTACATAACTCAATCACATACTAAAACAAAACTCAAGTAGATTGAGTAATACCAAAATACTCAGCACCAAACAAAGTAAAATTCCCAAAGTCAGACCTCTCCCAGGCCAATGAGAAATAAGGCAAGAAACAAAAAGGATTACCCATCATGACCACACAATATTTATTACCCTGGGAATGTACAGTTAATATAACATGCCAAAAATAAACTAATGTATCGTATTACTTTTCAAATGCCAAGATGACACTTTCTTTCACTCACTGGCTGGTGCTCTACCGAGCCTGGCCTCCAACCCCTCATATTAATGAATACTATTACATAGGTATCTCAGTAGATGCAGAAAAAGCACCTGGCAAAATCCAACACCATCATAGTAATTAATTCTCAAAAACTAGGAAAAGTAAGAAATCTAATCAACAGCATTTCTACAAAATAACAACCACCCCCCCAAAAAAACCCAAAAATCCCAAGAATTAGTATCACACTTAATGGTGAAAAATAAATGCTTTCTCCTGTAAGTTAGTAAGAGAAAAGAGAAGATGTCCATTCTCTCCACTTCTACTCAACATTGTATTGGAGATTCTGACTAATTCAACAGGGGATGGGGCAAAGGAGGAGTAAAGGAATACAAAAGAAACATTATGCAAAGATATCTAGATCAAAGTTTCAGATGACAGAATAGTATATAAATAAGCCAATAAAAAGCCACAAAAACATTCCTAGAAATAAACTAGTTCAGAATTTGCAAAACACAGATCAATACACAAAAGCAATTATATATTTATACACTAGCAGTGAATAACTGAGAATTAAAATTAAGAAAACATGGGCTGGGATATGGCCTAGTGGCAAGAGTGCCTGCCTTATATACATGAGGCCCTGGGTTCCATCCATTCCCCAGCACCACATATACAGAAAATGGCCAGAAGTGGCGCTGTGGTTCAAGTGGCAGAGTGCTAGCCTTGAGCAAAAAGAAGCCAGGGACAGTGCTCAGGCCCTGAGTCCAAGCCCCAGGACTGGCAAAAAAAAATTTAAATAAAAAAAAAAGAAAACAAACCTATTCATGGCAAAAGTCAAAAGGAATATGAACTTTGGAATAAAAAATTATTGAAGGGTATATAGGGTTTGCCACACTAATAAGTATAATAGGATCTAAATAAATACATACCTAATGTTTATGTAGTAGCACTAAATATTGTCAAAATGGCAATTCTCTACAAACTGGTCTGTACATTCAAGCATTTACTGTCAAAATTCCAGAATAATTTTGTTGTAGAATTGATTAAATTGACTAGTCAATTTTTTTTTCCCTTCTGGTCCTGGGGCTTAACTCAGGGTCGAGGCACTATCACTGAGCTTCTTTTGCTCACTATTAGTGTGTTAGTGCTCTACCACTTGAGCTACAATACAACTTCTGGCTTTTTCTGAGTATTATTTTATTTGGGATGGCTTCAAATTATGATCTTCAGATCTCAGCCTCCTGAGTAGCTAGGGCTATAGGTGTGAACCACTGACACCAGCTTAACCTTACTGTTTATATGGGAATTCAAAGGAACTAGAATGGTCAGTGCAATCTCAAAGAAATCTCAAAGAAATACTATTAATCTCCTATACTTGCAATAATTAAGATAGTACAGTACTGACAGGAAGATGGTATATCAACTTGATTGGATTGAAAAACTCCTAGGAGATTAATAAAGCCCACCCATGTGTATCTGTGAGCATGTTTCCAGAGACAACTAGATCATAAAGGCTTTGACTTAATGACTTAAGCCATTAATGCATTCAAAAATCTAAATAGACTATCAGGAACTGGTGGAAAACCACTGTAGGCAGAGGCACGTTGGAGAAAGCAGATTATGATAGGGAAAGGAGCAATGGTGTTAGAAGGACATATTTAATTTTAGTCCCGTCATGATTTTTCTCTGTTTTCCTGGCAGCAGTTATGTGAACTGCTGTGTTCTGTTATGCCTTCCCCACAGTGATGAACTGAAACATCTGAAACCATGATCAAAATAATTTTTCCTCCTTTTAAGTTGCTTATGTCAGGCATTCTGTTAGTGATGAGAAATTAACAGAGATCTAACACAGATTTAAACCAATAGAACAGTCTGCAGAGTTCAGAATTTGATATGCATATGTCTGATATACATATATAGATATACATATATGTATAATATATATATTTTTGAGACAGAATCTCAATATGTGTCCCAGGCTGACCTCAAACTTGAAATCTTCCTATAGCTCCTGAGTACTGGGATTACCTTCCAAATTACAGAGATTTCAGTCATATGCTACCACTCCTTGGTCCCAGAATTCCTTATAATATAGTTACCTTTTGTCAAGATAAATCAATTGGAGAGAAATAAAAAGCTTGGTACTGGCATAAAAATAGGCCTGAGGACCAATGGAATAGAAGACCCAGAAATGGACCCACAGACCTATAGCCACCTAATATTTGATTAGGGAGCCAAGAACACAGAATGGAAGAAAGACACTCTTCAACAAATGTGCTGGCAGAATTGGCTATACATATGCAGAAAACTGAAGGTAGGACCCTTAGATATCACACTGCACCAGAATCAACTCCAAATGGATCAAAGACCTCAATGTAAGACCAGATACCCTGAAAATATTACAGGAAGGGACAGGGGAAACACTAGGGCTTCTTGGCACAGGTCAAAAATTCCTCAGTAAAGATTCAGAATCACAGCAAATTAAATACAGACTAGATAAATGGGACTGCATCAAAATGAAGTCTTTCTGCATGGCAATGGACATGACTACCAAGATAAATAGAAAGCCCACAGAATGGGAGATATTAACAGTTATGTATCAGACAAGGGTATCATATCTAAAATATAGTCAGAGCTCAAAAAAATTAAACTTCTCAAAAACAAATCCTCAAAGAAACAACAACCCAATTAATAAATGGGCTAAAGACTTAAAAAGAGACTTCTCCAAAAAAATAAGAATAGCCAACAGACACATGAAGAGATGTTTGACATTCCCGGCCATAAAAGAAATGCAAACCAAAACAACATTGAGATTTCATCTCACCCCAGTAAAAGCCATCAGTACAACCATGTTCAATGCAGCATTACTTACCATAGCCAAGATATGGAAACAATACAGATGACCCTGAGTGGATGAATGGATCAAGAAAATGTGATAGGGGGCTGGGGATATAGCCTAGTGGCAAGAGTGCCTGCCTCGGATACATGAGGCCCTAGGTTCGATTCCCCAGCACCACATATACAGAAAACGGCCAGAAGCGGCGCTGTGGCTCAAGTGGCAGAGTGCTAGCCTTGAGCGGGAAGAAGCCAGGGACAGTGCTCAGGCCCTGAGTCCAAGGCCCACGACTGGCCAAAAAAAAAAAAAGAAAATGTGATAGATACACACACACACACACACACACACACACACACACACTGAAATTCTATGCTTCCATCAGAAAGAATGACATTGACATTTTAAGGAAATGTTAAGACTTGGGAAAAAATTATACTAAGCAAAATAAGCCAAACCCAGAGAAATATAGGCTTCATGGTTTCCCTCATTTTAATAATTAGAATGTGCCTATAGGCAGTAAAAGACAAAAACTAAGGTATTATCCTAGAACAACTGTTAGAAAGCCTTATCTTTTCTACAATTTATTTTTCTTTAATTTTTAAAATTAAAAAAAAGAAATCAACAGATGGTAAAAGACAAATAATTATCCTTGGACATATATGTGCATATGATTATATAAAATCATGCTTAACAAAATGAATTCCAGGGCTGGGGATATGGCCTAGTGGCAAGAGTGTTTGCCTCGTATACATGAAGCCCTAGGTTTGATTCCTCAGCACCACATATATAAAAAATGGCCAGAAGTGGAGCTGTGGCTCAAGTGGCAGAGTGCTAGCCTTGAGCAAAGAGAAGCCAGGGACAGTGCTCTGGCCCTGAGTTCAAGGCCCAGGAGTGGCAATATATATATATGAATTCCAAAAAGTAGAAGCAAGAGATTTTGTTGTTGTACTGTTTGCATTTCTTTTATTGTTGTTGTTGTTGTGTTCTTTCTCTTTGGTTTATTCCCTTATGTCTCTGTTTCTTATTTCTGTACCCTATGTCTTATACATTATAAGTTTATCTGATTTGGGAAAGGAAAGGGGGAAGCACAAAAATGGTGGGACAAAGGGCGAACCAATTCAACAGTGAAACCCACTAGAAACAATGTTGGAAATAAACTTTGGGGAGAGGGAAGCTGGGAGGGGGAAAAGTGGGAGAGATGAGGGTAGAGGTACCACTATTCAAAAGGAAATGTACTCATTACCTGATTTATGTAACAGTAACACTCTCTGTACATTACTTTTACAATAAATTTTTTTAAAAAAATCACTGGGAGTTGGGAATGTGGCTTAGAGGTAGAGTGCTTGCCTAGCATGCACACAGCCCTAGTTTCGATTCCTCAGCACAGAAAAAGAAAAACAGAAAAGGCCGGAAGTGTTGCTGGGGTTCAAGAGGTAGACTGCTAACCTTGAGCAAAAAGAATCCAGGGACAGTGCTCAGGCTCTGAGTCCAAACCTCAGGATGGGGGAAAAAAAAAATTGGAGAAAAGATAAGGCTTTCCAACAATCGTGCTAGGATAATAGCTTGATTTTCAAAATCCCTCTCCCTCTCCCTCTCTCTGCCTGTCCCTGGCTCCTTTTGCTCAAGGCTAGAGCATCAATGGCATATTTTCTTTTTTCTCTTTTGCCAGTCCTGGGACTTAAATTCAGGGCCTGGGTACTTGAGCCACAGCGCTACTTCTGGCTTTTTCTGTGTATTTGGTACTGAGAAATTGAACCCAGGGCTTTATGCATGCTAAGCAAGCATTCTACACTAAGCCACATTCCCAGCCCCTCAATGGTATATTTTCTATGTATAATTCAAGTATGTACAGGTAGAGATGGATACAAAAGTATTTAGTGACAAAGTAGTACAATGCCTGCATGATGACTTGACTAGTAGCCAAAAAAAATAAATACCAACAAGGCAAAATATGAACAGTTGGTGAATCTAGGCAAGGGCATACTACTCCCCTACCATGTGTGTGTATGTGTGTGTGTGTGTGTGTGTGTGTCAGTCTGGGGCTTTAACTCAGGGCCTGGGTGCTGTCTCTGAACCTCTTTGTGATCAAGGCTAGCATTCTGGCCTTTTTTTTTTTTTTTTTTTTTTTTTTAGTACTTTATTAGAGATAAGAGACTCAGATTTTCCTGACTGGGCTGGCTTCAAACTGCAATCCTCAGATCTCAGCCTCCAGAGTAGCTAGGACTAGGGGTGAGCCACCTATGCCTGACTCCACTATTGTTTTGACTTCTTTGTAGGTTTGAAGTTTTCCAAAATAAAAAGTTGTGAGAAAAGACTACATGTACTTCCCTTGGACTAAGCATGTAAATCCAGGTTTAAAACCATTCAATGCTAGTCCAAAATGTACCAAAGTAAGGTGACTTAAGTATTACAAGTTATGGTATCTGTGCAGATGAGCCAAGGCAGCAATCAGGAGAGAGAAGAGTGTAGAAGAGGTAAGATGAAGAATTTTGCCTATGTTGGGGAAGTCGCAGCTATAGGACTGGCTATGGACAAACGTACTAATAATGTGAAGCACCAGAGCTGCCATTTGCATACACGCCATGACACATTGCTGGATTACAATGGCATTACCATATAATTGGTCTTTGGTTTCCTTATTCTTCCTTCTTCGGTCTTGAAAGCAACACAGTGAGAAAGAATAACTGCTACAGCTCACATCTGAAAGCCTAGCCATTCAGGAGGCTAAGATCTGAGGAGTGTAGTTCAAAGCCAGCCCGAGCAGAAAAGTCCTTGAGACTCTTATCTCCAATAAACTACCCAGAAAAAGCCAGAAGTGGCACTGTGGCTCAAGTTGTAGAGCACTAGCCTTGATCACAAAGAGGTTCAGGGACAGTGGCCAGGCCTTAAACTCAAGCCCTAGGATGAGAAAAAAAGAAAAAGAAGAAGAAGAAAAATGAATAACTGCTACTTCTAATCTCCACTATAGGTAATGAGAATAGAAAATAAAATCTTGGAAGTTGATGGACACTCAGCATTGGACTTTTTATAGCTTAAAGTATGCTTCTGTTTCTAAAAGATGGCTCTTATAGTTATGATAGACTAAGAAGGGAGGGGGGGAGTCTACCTTGTTTACAGTAAAAGGAAAAGAGCAGAACATTTTGTATGTGGATATCCAATTGTTTCAGCATCATCACGACCAATTCCTTAAAAAGTGGAATTAAGAGCTGGGCATCGTATGCATACATGCCACCCTCAAAAACAAGGAATGGAAGTATAGTTCAATGATAAGAGAGCTTGCCTAGTATGCATAAATCTCTTGATTCCATCCCTAGCACCAAACAACAACACACACATACATACACATAGTATAGATTATCTAAAAAAAGTCAGATTTCATTACATACCTAGTGTCAAGGAAACACTAAATGTATTTGACATTCAAATACAGCACAAGAAAATTAAAGCCCTTCAAGTACAAGAAGAAAGCAAGGGCTAGATTTCCTCAAAAAAGTGATTGTGAGAAAAACATCCTAACCATTAAAATCCAGTATTATGAAGAGTGTGGTGGCACAAGTCCGTAATGCCAGCCCTAGAAGGCTGGAGCTCCAAAGAAAGATTCTAACAATAACAACAACAAAACAGGTAGCACATGCACTCAGTTGGCAGAAACAGCAGGATAGTTTGAAACTAGCCTAGGGAAAACTGGAGATCTTATCTGAAGTACAAATAAAAACAAAGGACTAGGGGTATGGCTAAGTGGCTGAGTTGAATCATCAGAAGTGAAAAAAAGAAAATACACAAATTACTGAATGAAAAAGATCAGTCAACTGTCATATAAAAATAAAACTTTTTTGGGGTGCTGGTGGCTCACATGTATAATCCTAGCTCCTCAGGAAGCTGAGGCCTGAAGATCACAGTTCAGAGCCAGCCCAGGCAGGAAAGTATGTGAGACTCTTATCTCCATTTAAACAAACAAAAAAGCAGGAAGTACATCTGTAGCTCAAGGGGTATAGCACTAGCTTTAAGCAAAAAGCTCGGGAAAAGTGCTCAGGATGCTAGGCATGGCACAAACAAATCCCAAACCTTCTTATTGTTAAAAAAAAATACCCAAAGCAAAATATTAGATGATAAATTGAAAACACATTTTCATCTTATACAGCTTATTTCTCCAACATCCAAAAAAATTCTTATACCTGGTATGGAGACACATACATGTAATCTAACATTTAGGAGGCTGAGAAAGAAAGGAGGATGATGATGAGTTTGAGGTCAGCCTGGGTTACACAAAGTAAGACTCAATAATTAAAAAATCATCAACCTGATTTATGTAACTGTAACCCCTCTGTACAGCACCTTTACAGTAACATTTTAAAATTTTATCCAGGTGCTGGTGGCTCATACCTGTAATTTGAGCAACTTAGGAAGATGAGGATGAGATCTGAGGATCAAAGTTCCCAAGTAAGCCTGGCCAGTTAGGGCTTGAACCTGGGCACTATCCCTCAGCTTCTTTTTGCTTAAGGCTAGGACTCTGCCACTTGAACCATAGTGTCACTTCCGGATTTTCTGTGGAATTGAAGAATTAACCCAGGGCTTCATGCATGCAAGCCAAGTCCACTACCACAAAGCCACATTCCCAGCACCCCTCCCTTTTTTTTTTGGCAGTTGTGGGACTTGAACTCAGGGCCTGGCCACTGTCCCTGAGCTTTTGTGCTCAAGGCCACTGCTCTATCAGTCTGAGCCACAGTGCTACTTCTAGTTGCCTAGTGGTTAACTGGAGGTTAAGACTCTCCCAAGACTTTCCTATCCAGCTGGCTTTAAAACTCAATCCTCAGATCTTAGACTCCTGAGTGAGTAACTAGGATTACAGGCCTGAGCCACCAGCACCCAGCTAAATCCAGGAGACTCTTATCTCCAATTAACTGGATGTGGAGTGCTAGCCTTGAGCCAAAGACCTCAGGACCCAGGCCTCAAGTTCAACCATGGCGGACAAAAAAACAACAACAAAAAACAGCCGGGAGCTAGTGGCTTACGCCTGTAATCCTAGCTATTTAGGAGGCTGAGATTTGAGGATCGCAGTTCAAAACCAGCTGGGGCAGGAAAGTCCATGAAACCCTTATGTGCAATTAACCACCAGAAAACTGGAAGTGCTCCTGTGGCTCCAAGTGGTAGAGTGCTAACTTTGTGCTGAAGAGCTCAGGGACAGCACCCAGGCCCAGAGTTCAAGCCCCACCACCAACAAAACAAAACAAAAAAAAACTTAAAACTACCAGACTTGTTTTTAAAAAGGGAGTGGGAGCCACAATAAGAATATGAGAATTATAGAAAATGAAAATGGCTTTTAAGCATAGAAAAATAGATTAACTGGTATAGACACGTTGAACATATCCACCATGAATCCTGACTATGGTGTTAGCTTCATGAATGTTTATCTGTTAAAATTCATCAAATACTTTAGTGTTTGGTTTGGTTTGGTTCTAGGAACTGAACTCAGAGCTTCAAGTCAGCCAAACAAGCATACTATCACTGAGTTTCATTTCCAGATTCCTCATCAAATACTTTAAACACAGTCTATTGTGCTGTAAGGACAAAAACAGGTATTATTCCTTATTTTTTGTAATGACATAATCCAACATTTGATAATACTTGGTTGTTAAAAGATATAAATGTCACACTCTGCTGGCCAAATGTAGACTTCCCCCTGAAAAGGAGCTTCTAGCAGTATCTAGACAAATTAAAATGCATTTACTATGAGAACAATTCATAACCATGTGCGAGTAAGAGTGGAGCCAACCCATGTAGAATTTAAGCATAGTACTTTAAAAGTTGTTGAATGTGTTATGGGTTTAGCAATTCTGATACTAGCACATGCTTTAAATAGGGGCAAACATGGAGATACTAACCATTGGGTGCTAGATTTCTCACTAAAAGAGAAGGGAATGGAAACAAGGAATTGAGGAAAGCAAAGGAAAAGCCTGAGTACTGGTTAGGACATTAAAAGTATCAACAATCAACATGAACAGATGGTTTAAACATACCTATCGGTTTTTTAACTCTATACACTTAGTCTGGAAGTAAGGACATTCACGGTAGCAATGTACATAGCTAGGGCTCAGATTTCAGCTATGAAAACACAAACTACTTAAAAGGAATCAAGATTCTTGATTTTTTTTAAAAAAAAGGCTGATTTCAGGACTAAAAGCCAAGAAGAAACAAAGTAAGGACCTCTAATATCAAATGTAACAAAATATTATGTTCAAACTTGTGGTAGAAAAGTTAAGTGATAAGGATTCAGTTTAGTGGGATTCTCTGGAACCAGGACCAGCTCTGGGGCAGTTTGGCTGCTAAAATAATGATAATAGCCACAACATACAGAATTAAAGTGGTCCATGAATACACATAGACTTTTAAAAGTTATTTTAGAATACCAACTTGTCAGTGTAGAAAGATATTAATCATCATTTTGCCACCATCATGTGATAACTATTTTCATAATTATGCAGGTCTCTGAGACATAACATTTATATAAACTATTTGATGTTGCAAAAATAGGTAACTTTACAATAGAACATCTAACAGACATCACTTTACCCAGCAATCCAAGTTAACTATACCAGCATCAGAACAAAATGACAGCAAGTATTCTCTGACCCAATATATTAAGTGTCACAATTTTCTTGCCATAACATACAACTTGAATAAATTCATACTGTCTATGAAACAAACTTAATATTTAGTAGTGCAAATGTTATGCAAGATAAGGAGAGATTAAGGAATTGCTGCTGAAGTATAATCTTGAATGTTTAAAAGATGTTGCTATAAACAGAAATATTGGAACACTCAGGAAATGTGAAGTAGACAGGATGTGTGGGGCTGGGAATATGGCCTAGTGGCAACAGTGCTTGCCTCGCATACATGAAGCCCTTTCGATTCCCAACCACATATATAGAAAATGGCCAGAAGTGGCGCTGTGGCTCAAGTGGCAGAGTGCTAGCCTTGAGCAAAAAGAAGCCAAGGACAGTGCTAAGGCCCTGAGTCCAAGGCCCAGGACTGGCAAAAAAAACAAAAACATAAACAAAAAAAAGACAGGATGTGTTAGGTTGTAGTATTTTAGATTTTATTTTCTGAATGTATGTGGTAACTGCCTTGTGGAAAAGAAAAACATTTCCAGCCAGCTCACTCCTGTAATACTAGCTATTCAAGAGGCTGAGATCTGAGGATCATGGTTTGAAGCCAGTCCAGCCAGGAAAGTCCGTGACACTTTTCTCTCCAATAAACTACCCAAAAAAGGCTGGAAAAGCTGGAAATAGTGTTGTGGCACAAGTGGTAGAGCACTAGCCTTGAGCAAAAGAAGCCCAGGGACAGAGCCCTGGGTCCAGAGTTCAACCCCCAGGACTGGCAAAAAAAAAAAAAAAAAAGAAAAGAAAAGATTCTTCTCTTAAAAGACAATTGTTGGGGCTGGGAATGTGGCCTAGGGGCAAGAGTGCTTGCCTCTTATATATGAAGCCCAGGGTTCAATTCCCCAGCACCACATATATAGAAAACGGCCAGAAGTGGCGCTGTGGCTCAAGTGGTAGAGAACTAGCCTTGAGCAAAAAAAAGCCAGGGACAGTGCTCAGGACCTGAGTTCAAGGCCCAGGAATGGCAAAAAAAAAAAAAAAAAAAAAAACAATACTAAGAAACAGACACATAGGAAATGCAAGATCCAATTATGAGAACCAGTGTACAACATTAACCATAAAACTCTTCAATAATGACTAGGAACATCTCAACTAACAAGACCATCCTTTCTTAATGGGTGCCCTATCTTTAGCTACTGGAATCTGTACTTTATAACAGAGTGAAATGTTCTATAATTTTGAAACATATAAATATGGGGAACAATAAAAGAAATACAAATCAAAACAACATTGAGATTCCATCTCACCCCAGTAAGAATATCATATATCAAGAAAACTAACAAATGGGGCTGGGGATATAGCCTAGTGGCAAGAGTGCCTGCCTCGGATACACGAGGCCCTAGGTTCGATTCCCCAGCACCACATATACGGAAAACGGCCAGAAGCCGCGCTGTGGCTCAAGTGGCGGAGTGCTAGCCTTGAGCGGGAAGAAGCCAGGGACGGTGCTCAGGCCCTGAGTCCAAGGCCCAGGACTGGCCAAAAAAAAAAAAGAAAACTAACAATGACAAATGTTGGAGGGGATGTGGCCAAAAGGGAACCCTACTTCATTGTTGGTAGGAATGTAAACTGGTTCAGCCACTCTGGAAAGCGGTATGGAGCTTCCTCAGAAGGCTAAACATAAGAGCTCCCCTATGACCCAGCAGCCTCACTTTTGGGCATCTACCCAAAAGACCACAAACAAGAACACACTAAAGCCACCAGCACAACAATGTTCATCGCAGCACAATTTGTCATAGCTAGAATATGGAACCAACCCAGATGCCCCTCAGTAAACGAATGGATCAGGAAAATGTGGTACATATACACAGTGGAATTTTATGCCTATATAAGAAAGAATGACATTGGCCCATTCGTAAGGAAATGGAAGGACTTGGAAAAAATTATACTAAGTGAAGTGAGCCAGACCCAAAGAAACATGGACTCTATGGTCTCCCTCATAGGGAATAATTAGCACAGGCTAGTCACAGCAGAGGATCACAAGAGCCCAATAGCTAGACCCTTATGAACACAAAAGATGATGCTAAGTGAAATGAACTCCATGTTATGGAAACAACTGTTAAATCACTGTTGTAATTACTTTCAACATGTGATGTGAAACCGTAGCTTCTATTATTGATGATCCTCTTGTATGCCCTTCCTGTGGTTGTACCTTCACTATCTCTGTATCTTATCTGAGTACATTGGAAACCGTGTATACAGGTATTAGAACTAGGAAACTGTAAGGGAATACCAAAATCGAGAGACACAGGGTAAAAAAGACAAACGATTACAAAAGCAATACTTGCAAAACTGTTTAGTTTAAATCTACTGAACAACTCATGGGGGGAAAGGAAAAGAGGGAAGGGGGAGGGGGGAATGAGGGAGGAGGTAACAAACAGTACAAGAAATGTATCCAATGCCTAAAGTATGAAACTGTAACCTCTCTGTACATCAGTTTGACAATAAAAAAGGATAAAAAATTTTTAAAAAATAAAATTAAATATGGGGAGCATTCCTAAAAATTGTGCCATTTTATTTGTCAAATCTCAAATAGTAAAAGTTGAGAAATTAGGGCTGAGAATATGGCCTAGTGGCAAGAGGGCTTACCTCGTATACATGAAGCCCTAGGCTCAATTCCTCAGCACCACATATATAGAAAAGGCCAGAAGTTGCACTGTGGCTCAAGCTGGCAGATTTCTAGCCTTGAGCAAAAAGAAGCCAGGGACAATGCTCTGGGCCTGAGCTCAAGCCCCAGAACTGGCAAAAATTTAAAAAAAAAAAAAAGTTGAGAAATTTGACTGCCACAGTACTTTGTTCTTATTTGTCAAGCTCTTTCCAACAGGTAGAAACATTTACAAGGTATTGGAAATTTTAGGTAAAAAAAGAGTTCTTAGAAAATACTAACAGATGTAATCTCTAGATCAGAGGTGTGATAGTTAATCACCTTTGTGAATACACTAAAAGTCACCAAATTGTATATTTTCAAAAGTTTAAAATACAGGGCTGGGAATACGGCCTAGTGGCAAGAGTTCTTGCCTCTTATATATGAAGCCCTGGGTTTGATTCCCCAGCACCACATATATAGAAAACGGCCAGAAGTGGCACTGTGGCTCTAGTGGCAGAGTGCTAGCCTTGAGCAAAAAGAAGCCAGGGACAGTGCTCAGGCCCGGAATCCAAGGCCCAGGACTGGCCAAAAAAAAAAAGTTTAAAAAGCAGTAATGCCCCATTTTTAACCCATGACTCTTGGAAATGTTCCAATACACACTCAATGCTCAAAAGTGTGCACAGAATGTATAAAGACAGTTCTCTCTTATTTACCTCCTTCCCTCCTAGGTACCCTGTCCTATATAAACTGACATTTTTTTTTGATCTACCTTTATACCCAAGACTATTTTGTTTTTAACTCATTTATATTAGTGTGTGCTAACTAAGCAAAGGAAAGTTTATCTTACTCCTTACTCCACAATACCTGTAATTCGTTTTTCATTTATCTAGGTCCTTTTTTTTAATGCATACACAATTTATATATGGTCCAGCTCTTTAAATGGGAACATACCTCACATACTTTGACTTAACACATACAATGTGAGCATATTTTGTTATTCATTCTCCCACCAATTGGCATTCATCCTCCAAGCTGTCATCAGTCACTTTTCCAACGCAGACCTGCTTATTACATTCTCTTCTACTCCCCTCACTCTCAGACTTACCAAGCTTTACACTTCCAGAAGTGACTAAGCCTGGGGTAGACTCTAATATGTAGAGTCTAGAGTTCAGGCCCATCATGTACTACCAATGTAACTTTGAGCAAATTACAACTTTTCTGCATCTTCATTTCTTTAGGTTATGCAGGAGTAAATTCTTGCAGGATACTTATGCTGTACATTCAATGCTGTCAGCTATTAGGATCGTGACATTTCTTTTTCTTTTTCTTTTTTTGCCAGTCCTGGGCCTTGAACTTAGGGCCTGAGCACTGTCCCTGGCTTTTTTAAATTTTTTTTATTTTTTTTTTGCTCAAAGCTAGCACTCTGCCTCTTGAGCCACAGCGCCACTTCTGGCCGTTTTCTTTATTTGTGGTGCTGAGAATTGAATCAAGGGCTTCATGTATACGAGGCAAGCACTCTAGCCACTAAGCCATATTCCCAGCCCAGATGGTGACATTTCTTAATGAATTTTATTTATTTATTTGGTGGGGGCAGTACTGGAGGTACTCTAGCCAGGTACTTTACCACTTCAGACACACATCCAAGCTGACTTTTATACTCTTTATAATAATCCAGTTCATCATCCCTCGACTACACCCAAACTTTGCTACTTTACAATTTCTTTTGCTATAAGTTTCTGAGCCTGCAATAATCTGTAATGATGTCCCTTATTCTAAAAAAAAAAAAAAAAAAAAAAACTAAAGCAAGTGACAAGAGCTTTAGCCTCTTTTTAGTCTTTTAAGACCTTCCTTGCTTTTATCAGATAGTTGTAAAACTGCCCCCTCTACAGGTAAGTATAAATTTCTCGATGCTGAAGACATCATTTTGATTATGCATTACCACATGTGCCAAGATGTATTTGGTTTTCATTCAATCAAATGATATGTATATGGAGTTTGTTCTAGTGATAGAAGGGTAAACAAAAATACCCTCATCTGTTAGAGTTACAATCTACTGAATACAGGTGACAAACATAAGCATACAATATGTAATATAAAGTGAGGTAAAGAAGATAAAGGGTGAAGGCAAAGGGAATTTCAAGATTAAAGGGGCACAGTTATTTTAGAGTGATCAGGAAAAGTTTCTCTGATAAGCAATCTAAAGGAGTGGGAATAATCCCTAAGAGAATCAAGGAAGGACAATTAAAATAGGCAGCAGAAAGTACAAAGATCCTGGGAGGGAACATGATGGATATTTCAAGTATCAGAAGAATCTTTTGGAGGCAAGTGAGCATGGTCAAGATTGGCAGAAGTGATGGGAAAATCATGCTTGTCAACATAAGGTGTGATCAAGTATTGAGGTGACCCAAGTGACAATCTTTATGACTGCTGAAGGAAATAGCAGACAATAGGTAATGTGCCATGGTTAGAATAGCTAAGAGAGTAAGGGCTGGGACCAAACTGAAACATGGTTGCAGTAGAGATGTAGTAAGTGGTGGATTCTGGATGGTTGGTAAAACTATAAATTTATTTATAGAGAGGAGACGAGGAGTAAAGATGATTGCAAGGTGCTACAGTCTACAGTAGCTCTTCTCAATCTTTACTACGTATCAGAGTCTGCAACACATGTTTATAGACAGAGAATGGAGTCTTTTCTCTAGTGCTTTGGAACCTGCAGGTCTGAACAACTGGCCTAGCAATGGGAAAACTGAAATTGCCAGGTTATGAGCTAGATAAAACTGTAGAGGGGATGACCAGAGAGGAAAGAGAACAGTTGTTTGATTCTGAACGTATTAAAATTGAGATGATATAATTATTACCTCTGCAGAATTCATCCTATCTTGAATGCTAACAAATTCTTTGAAAACTGGTGATAGAATGGGAAATGTGGATGACCTCTCCATTCTGGAGAGGCATTTTAACAATACTAGCCCAGCAGAGCCTTTGTATGTATTTAAACAGTGTTTAGAAACACTGTATTTTCTTTCACTTCTTGCAAAATTATCAGGTAAAATACTACTTTATTAGAACAAGACATTTAGTGCCATCTTCTGGCAAGTCATTGGCAAAGCTAGAATCTCAATGTTATCTTTCTGAATGTGGTGCTTGTGTAGTATATACAACATTCACAAACCTACTTAGTCTTACTTTTGTCCAGAGACAAAGTAAGATGGGTTTAAAAGAGAGAAGGAGTACAGATAATTTTTTCAAGCCAGAGTTCTGCTACCAGTGGAATTAAGAAATGAAATACCCCAAAAGGGAAGTGAGGGTCCAGGTTTTTTGTTTTTAATGATGTGGTAGAGGACGTTTTGATAAGAACATTCTAAAAGTGGAGAAAAGGTAATGACATAGAAGAGAAGGCAGCTGTGTTAAAATGAATGCTTTCTTCAAGTACATGGGTAAGGATGTGATGGGAGAGAGGACTAGTGGGCTGTAAATACAGTATGTAATGATTCATTTTGGGCAACAGCAGGAAAGCAAAAGAGAGTTGACCAATAAGATCAATAAGATGTTAGGCATGTACAAAGACTTTCTGATTGGTTATTTTCTCAATTAAGCAAGGGCAGGTGAGAGTAAGAAGTGAGAACTGAATTCATGGCAGTTCTGAAGGGAATGTCAGCCCAGAACAGAGGGAGAATGGAATTGTGATATAATATAGGGCAATACTGAAGACCCACTTGAGCTTTGTGGCAAATGAGAGCATTCAATGGTGGTATGTATATTTCATATTCATCATCTTCAGGCACATTATAGAACTAGATTTAACCAGAAAGGGGCAACATAGGACAGTCAAGAAATTCTAAGTGAATATGTATAAAGAAATGAGGACTAAGAATGTATTCTGGGAGGTGATTCAAAAATACTATGTTTAAAAATAAGCTGGATGTGGTGGCTCAGACCTGCAATCATGGCTACTCACAAGGCAGAGGTAGGATGTCAGGCTAACCCAGATAAAGTGTGGGAGACCTTATCTGAAAAATGAAATAAAAACAAAAGGGATAGGGACATGGCTTAAGTAGTAGAGCACTTGTCTACCACATGCAAAGAAGACTAGCACTGTAAAAAATTAAAAAGATTTGAATACAAGATACCCCAAAACCACTGTTTAAAACTAATTCCATAGACTTCCTCGCCAAATCCACACTTCTTACACTTCCAATCTAATAAAAACAGTTTTGTGATGCTGGGGATCAAACCTAGAGCCTTGTACATACTAGGCAAGTACACTACACTGACCTATCTCCCCAGCTCTTATTTTTTGGAGACAGACAGGGTCTTGCTATGTAGGTCAGGGTGACCTCAAACTTGCAACCCTCCTGCCTTTGCCTCCTAGAATACTGAGATTACAGGTACCACCACCTCATTTCCAATCTACTCATATGTGTGTATACATATACATATATATTTATTTTTTGTTGCTAGTCCTGGGGCTTGAACTCAGGGTCTGAGCACTCGCCCTGAGCTTCTTTTTGCTCAAGGCTAGCACTCTACCACTTGAGCCACATAGCCACTTTTGGCTTTTTCTGTATTTGTGGTACTGAGGAATTGAACTCAGGGCTTCATGAATGCTATGCAAGCACTCTACCACTAAGCCACATTCCCAACCCCTCAAATGTTATAATTCCAACACAACTGTGAAATTCCTAAGTAATTACCTGGATATTCATGAGTACCTAAATATTCCCAGGTCTTTCTAAAGAATTCCAGATTGTGTTGACAGTGTCAACAGAAAGAATTAATGCAACTTGTCAGACCCAGGACTTTCAAACTCCTTAACAGTTTACAATTACAAACATGTAATTTCTAATGGCTGAGCTTTGTTATCAGAAACTGTTCTACAAACAACATGTATGTCCTGGTGATATTTTATACTGTGGGATATTTCCATGGTTTCAATACTGTTAACATTAGTTTACAATAAAAATCAAGCCAGCCAACACCTTCCAGTTATCACATCATAATTTTCAATTCTCCCTTTTTACAGAATAGCTTAAATTAATTTGTTAACAATGATTGGTCATATCCGTATATGAGCTTTATTTAAAAACATGCACTTATTACAAAGCCTACCCATACACTGATATATCTCAATTCTTCATTAAAATTAAATCAAAACAAATGAAAATTTCAAATAAATAAATAAATAATGGTTGAATGAATGAAAGAACAAACTACAGCTGTTGAGCCTGTTTATAAGAGGAGGAGGTAGAGGTTTATTATACCACTCAGGGAGTCTTCAGTCACAATCCTTGGAGAATGTTGTTCTCCAAGTCAGATCTTTCCGTTCCTGCCAATATAAACACAATGTTGGCCAGCTGCCAGGAACGCACTGTAAAAAGCTCATTCAAGCACCACTACCTAGAACTGAGGCCACAGCTGCTTGCTGGGAACACAGAAGCTTACTTAAAGACAAACAAATGTGAGAACAATTCCTTCAGGAAAAACAGATCTTTTTCTCTTATCTTTACTAATTTTCCAGAAAGCCTATGTAATGCACTTCCTCATCAGCCCAAATGGCTCAAGGGAGCTAAAGTATATTATTACTACATTAGCAATGGACAAAAACTGATAAATGAAGTTTAACAAATGAAGTTAACAGATTTTCCACCGAAAGTGACATGCTTCATGTCCTAATTTCTATATTATTAAGATTAATTAATGTTCCAAATGTAGCCTCTATGTAAAAACATCTCACACACAAGCATTCATATTGACTCTGGAAACAAAACTGATGCTGTAGTATAATTTATGTTAAAATATAAGGAAGCATAATAGTGGGAAAAATATTGTTACTGACATAAAAATTTCATTTGTGTCGCAGTACTGTGGCTCAAAGTGGTAGAGTGCTAGTCTTGGACAAAAAAAGTTCAGGGACACCACCTAGACCCTGAGTTCAAGCCCCATGACCACCAAAAATATACAAAAATAAATAAATAACCAAAAAAAAGTTCAACTTTGCAAACCCATATAAAAGCCTAAATACCAAGGACAAAAAGCAAATTAGCACAATTTGCTATTATTTTCAAACTCAATATGCAGCGGCTAACGCACACAAAATAATGGCGTTGGAAAACTATGGTTTAAAAATGATTTTTGTCAATCAGAATATTTAAAGTACCATGGCTCAAACTTAACTATTGCTTCTACCATCACCATGTGCTGTACTAACTTAATCAGCCATCTCCCAACCTTTCCAGTTAACATTTGTGAATGCAAACAGGGACAAAAGAGACTACGAGTTTGAAAGACTATTCATCATATGCCTATGAAGCCAGATATCTACTCTTCCCTTCTGAAACTCAGTGTCCAGATTGGCTATTCTCAGCCTCCCTCATCTATTTTCCTACTTTGGCAAAGTGGACATCCTAGTGTCAGGATTTCCTGATGACATCAAGATTTCATTTTCAGCAGGGCACACAAAAGTGATCAGGGTTAATACATTAAAAATTCTCATTCACATACCAACCAAGAAAATATGCAAGAATGTGGTGAATAAGAGAAACTGCTCAAATTGAATGGCTCAGTAGTGGTAATACTGGCCTAACATATATAAGACCTGAGCGGAGCCCAAAAAAGACAGAGGAAAGGGAAAAAGATGGTCAGAAAAAAAAAAAATCACCATTACGGTTCATCTAATTGCACTACCCCAGGAAACAAGCTGTCTCTCTTCTATTTTGTATTTTATCATATTTACAACAGTACTTTTATATCCTTGACGGTTTTACTGATAATCCACCAAAGAAGCATAATGATTTTTGTTTGGGTTAATGCTTTATATAAACCTACCTCAAAAAAAAAATGCCAAAATGTACTAGCTGCTTTTCAGAAGTCACATATAGGACAAATAAAATTTCAATTTTTATCTGTAAATCTATATCATGGATATAAACTATGAACTGCGATATCATGGATAGTTAGGTCATATTCAAAAGATTAAAATAACTTTGGCTGGGAATGTGGCGTAGTGGTAGAGTGCTTGCCTAGCATGCAGGAAGCCCTGGGTTTGATTCCTCAGTACCACACAGAAAAAGGCAGAAGTGGCACTGTGGCTCAAGTGGTAGAGTGCTAGCTAGCCTTGAACAAAAGAGGTTCAGGGACAGTGCCCAGGAGCTCCAGGACTGGCAAAAAAAAAAAATGCTTTTGAGATGTTTTTATCATGAAAAGCATAATAATCTAGTTGGCTCACATCTGCAATCCTAGCTACTTGGTAGGTGAGACTTTTGAGATCATGTTTTAAGGCTATACTGGGCAGGAAAAAGTTCAGGAGACTCCCTTTTCTCAACAAAGAACTAGACATAGGCCTGTTATCCTAGCTACTGGGAAGCTTAGTACAGATGTATAGCACTCAGGCATGTGCCTACTTCCTAGTGCAACAATATGTTAAAAATAATGCCCAAATCCAGGGATGGATTCAGTGGTAAGAGTGTCTGCTTAGAAAGCAGGAGGTCCTGAGTTCATAAACCTTGGAATTGCCAAAACAACTATAATGATCTTAAAAAGTACATTTATTTCCATGTGTCAAAGTGTGAGGGTCACTATTTTTGTTATGTTTCTAAAAGTTCCCTGGTAAGAACAGCTGAGACAACCAATCTAATTCAAAACACTAAATTATACTAATCAAATGTGCCAAAGCACTAATTAGCACTCTGGCACATGCTCATGGACTTCTATGCCGATGACTCCCTTTGGTCAAAAGAATAATCATCCAATAGGGTGATTCTGATTCTGGAAGTATTATTTCTCAGGTCTAGTATTTTATTTCTTACACATAAGGGTCTTGCCATGTTGCCCAGACTGGCATCAAGAAATCCTCCCAAACAGCTGGGGCTATAGTGACAGGCTCCCACATTGTTGTTTCTAATCTGAGTTTTATGACTGCTCTTTGGGCATCACAAAATGGACAGTAGAAATGTTAAGGATAACGTAATTTAGTTTTGAGTTATTTATAAATTTGTCAAGCTCTGGGAATAACAAGTGCAACTACCTTGAAAACATCAGCAGTGAGAACAGATACAATACAGTCTGAGTGTTCCCTATCCAAAATACCTGGAACCACAAGTGTTTCAGAGCTTTCTGATGTCTCTTTTTTTAAGAGGGTAGGAGAAGGGGGGGGGGCAGAGACTGGGACTCAAAACTTGATAGCTGCCACTTTCACTCATTGGCTAGTGCTCTATCAACTACACCATGCCTTCAACCCCAAGTTCTTTGTATTCTGAAATACATAATGAACTATCTGTGGGATGGAACCCAAGTATAAATATGAAATTCATGTATGCTTCACATATACTTTGTACTATGGCCTCAAGGTAATTTTGTAGAGTGTTTACCTAGCTCTCCTGTTTTAATTTGGTACTTTTTGGTACTAGTATTAAGGCATGAACCTAAGGCCTCATGATCTCACTTTACTTTTTTGCTCATTACTGGTGCTCTACCACTTGAGACTTGCCTCCAGTCTATAGTTTGCCTTTTGACTGAAACTTATGTCACACAAGATAAAGGTGTGGAATTTTCCACTTGCAGCCTGTCAGCCATCAAAATGATAAACTCAGATTGAAACTTACCTCCAAGTTTCAGAATTTGGAGCATTTCAGATTTCAAAATTTCAGATTATAGATGTTCAACCCAAATTGCTATGAAATCCTTAAGCATATGGAAAAATCTATAAAGTAGGCTATTTTACTCCCATCAATTCTTAGCCCTTTATTTCCCTTACTTCCCTTTTGCTCTGTCTCCCCTGCAACCTAGTTTCTTCCAGGAATTCATGAATCAATTAGGACTTGAGGGTTTTTTGGGGGGAGGAGAGGTTTGAATTCAATGCCTTGAGTACCTTAGGTAGATGCTCAACTGTTGAGCCATGTCCCAATTTTAATTCACTTACAACGAATTGTTCTTATAATAATGCTTTCAAATAAAAAGAAATCATGTGATTCTTTCATGATTAACAGTATTGATTATGGCAAGTTCTAACTACAGAAATGGCCACTCTGAGTAAAAATGGAAGATTCTGCTCTTCAGATACAATCTTTCCACATTTCTAAACTGAAGATTTTGCTAAGATACATGTGGGGCATTCATTGTATGAGGGTTTGCACTCAGATTTCAACATTAATGTTAATGTAAGTTAAGCCTTGGGACTTTCTAAAAGACTAGGAAAGCTTTGTTACCATTATATCTCTTTGGTTTCTACTACAGAAATGGTAGGATTTTCAATTATATTCATTCTCATTCATTTTTTTTTAGTTAGTCATGGGACTTGAACTCAGGGCTTATGTGCTGCCCATGAGCTCTTTTTGCCCAAGGCTAGTATGCTATCACTTTGAGTCACAGCTCCACTTCTGGTTTTCTGGGAGTTAGATGGACCTTACTGCCCTAGCTGGCTTTGAATAGCAATCCTCAGATCTCAGCCTCCTGAGTAGCTAGGATTATAGGTATGAGCTACCAGTATCTGGCATGAATTTTTTTCTTGAATGGCACTAACTAGATATTCTGTGAACAAAATGTTATGGTTCAAACACTTTTAAGAAAAGAAGAAAAAACAATGAAAACAAAATGCAAGCTATGCAAAGTCTAAAGCAATTCTGAGGATCATACAGTAGTGCCATTTTTAACACACTAAATCATAATGAACTTAAAGGTTAGGAACTGGGCAATTTAAGATATAGATCTGGGGCCGGGAATGTAGCTTGGTGGTAGAGTGCTTGCCAAGCATGCATGAAACACTGGGTTCGATTCCTCAGAACCACATAAACAGAAAAGGCCACAAGTGGCGCTGTGACTCAAGTGGTGCCTTGAGCAAAAAGACGCCAGGGACAGTGCTTAGGCCCTGAGTCCCAAGCCCCAGGACTGGCAGAAAACAACAACAACAACAAATATATAGATCTGTTCAGATTCAGTATGTGCTAAAAAATACTTTGAGCACCCATCCTCTTAGGTAGAATAATGATAAACTCAGACTGAAACTTATAAATTTATATCCTAAATATTACTCTGTTGTACTTACTAGTCTTCTACTAACAAGATGCATTATATTTGCAACAGACCATCCAAATGAAAGGACTGTTTACTGCTGTCTCACAGAGAAGATTTGTGGGAGATAAAATCCATCTGAGGTAAGCAAGATGTGCTAAACAGGTTAGGAAGTTTGCAATGAAGCTTACTTATCTTGAAGTATTATGAAATCTCAAAATAGAAAACATCACCAAATTTCTATTTACCTTATTTAATATTTTCAGTTTTTCCAAAGTTTGAAAAAACTATAAAAGAAACGCTTCCCTTGAATCACTCCTATTCCATAAGAAATGTACCTTTTCCAGCTAATAATCTTCCTCTACAAATTAACCCAAAGAGTTTGAATAATTATATTCCAAAGTTCAAAAGGAACCCAAATAGTAACATATATCCAATTATCTAAAAATTATATGGTTTGACTCCAAAACTTTATTTTAAAGGTTATAAGGCCAGACTATGTATGAGGCTGTTGAAAACCTGGGTAACCTATTGGCTATATGCAATGAAAGAGAAAAGAGATTATTGTTAAAAAGACAGACGAAATAAATAGTTCTCATTTGGTATAACCATTCAGTGGTATGGAGCCATTCAGTTAGCCAAAGTATTCAGATTTACCTCTCTATATTAATAATGCTACTATGATTTCTAGACCTGTCTTAATATCTGTACTTATTAAAAAGTAAATATATATTAAAATTTTAATTAATTAAACTTTAGGCACTTAAATGAAATTAGGGCACAGATCAGTTTAGAAATTAAAACAATGTATAAGAACAATTATTATAATATCGTGAAAGGCTGATGCATCACGACTGAACATACTTCTTTTTTGGTGTGCTTTTAGTGTATTATTCTTTAAACTTTAATATATTTGTAATGTTATGTACTCGATTGATAGTTTGTCATAAATACAAAGCTCCTGAGATATTCTGAGTGATGTTAACATGCTAAAATCATGGTAATATGCACACTCTTTCAAAAGAGCAACAACTATTGTCAGTGATGGTATACAGCTTCTTCAGATCCTCTTCCCACAGGAGTGAATCTCAAACAGAACTATGTTCCAAATGTGATTGATTCTTTATAAACACCAGAAAACATATATCATCAACTTGGATAATAGAGTCCCAAGGCCTAGAGGCTTAATAACTCATATCTCGGTCATGGCTGCATGGCCAGGGAAATGAACATCATGATGGACTCCTGCATTCTTCACATTGTGCTCAAGTACAAAGTCAGTGTAGTTTCTATGTGCAGCATGGGGTGGGGGCAAGGCCCTTGTGTTCCACTGGTTTCCACCACGTTGACAACGGTCACTGGCAGCTGGGAGCCTGGATGGTTGGGGAGTGGGAGGGGAGCACAGTTAGTCAATAGGAAAAGGAGAAAATGGATGTGTAAGAGGTAATAAAGGAGAAAGGCAATGTGACTAGCATGCACCACTGCTCAGTGTTTTGCCAATACTGATTCCATGCAATAACATTCAAGAATTACAAAGAGGGAGTAAGGTTACATGTAAATCAAAATGCCAGTATGGAAATATGTGTAATGAAAGTCTATTAAGTGAATGAATTAATTAATAAAGAAATGTCATTAGTTAGCAAGACACTTAGTATCTGTCCCTGATGTCACTATCTAAGGTAGAAATCATGTTTGAGGTATTAATGAAAAGAACATATATTAATCTTTTAAAGGAAAGTATTCATAATTACTTAGTTCAAATATTTGAAAGAACTATAAAGGGACAAAAGCAAATGGAAACTGATATTGTATGAAAACTATCTCCCAAATCAAGTGATTTCAAAAAACTGAAATTCAGAAGACGTAATTCAGAAGAACATTAAAAGAAAATCTTCTGTTCTCAGAGGTCAAGTAATTTTATAACTCAAGAGGATATGAGGAGATTATAAGCCCCCTCCAAGAAGCTGTTCAAGCGTAACAGATGCCTTTTAGCACCGTGCTACTGAACTGGAAGAGTGAAATGGACACATGCAGTTTTTGGTTAAAAGTGGTCAAAGTTTTCCAGTAGAAAGAAAACATCTGTGAAAGTTCAGCATATCAAAGTTTTATGGCATGGCAAAATGTTTAGTGTATAATTCAAATAACTACAAACAAAACAATGTCTGAAAAAGATCCTCAGTCCTTTTTTTGGCATTTAGTTTTCTTTTAGACAGGTCTTGATTTTTTTTTTTCTGTCATCAGATCTCCTGCCTATGTTGCCTGAGTAGTTGGATTACAGATGTGCATCTGTACAGATGGCTTCTTGGTTGGGCTGAGGTCTACCTTCTGAGTGCCTACAGCTTTGTGCTACCACACAGGGCTCTCAGTATCAATTTTCAACCTTTTTCAAAAGCTTTAGGAAAACTGAAATCGATTTTTCAAAACAAATGCAGACAGTTTTGTTTTTAAACAACAAAATGACTTTTCCTTCAAATGAAATACAGCTTGTTAATCAGACCTAATCTACAAAATTCACTGCCCTCAATACAATGTGTCTGAAATTTTAGAAAACTAAGATTTCTAAATTGTTTTGTTTTCGTCTTTTTTGAGACAGACCTCACTATGCAAGTCAAGGTTCAAACTTGTGATCCTCTTACATCTGCCTCTCATGTATAATTACAGGAGTATTTTGTCTTAAATGTGTTTTTGTTTTGTTTTTGTTTTTTTTTTTGCCAGTCCTGGGGCTTGGACTCAGGGCCTGAGCACTGTCCCTGGCTTCTGTTTTGCTCAAGGCTAGCACTCTGCCACTTGAGCCACAGCGCCACTTCTGGCCATTTTCTGTATATGTGGTGTTGGGGAATTGAACCCAGGGCCTCATATATACGAGGCAAGCACTCTTGCCACTAGGCCATATCCCCAGCCCGTCTTAAATGTTTTTGAGACAAGGTTTCACTAGATTGCTCAGACTGGCTTATAATTCCTAGGCTCAGGAGTTTCTCTTGCCTCAGATACTCAAGTAGCTGGGAAAGCAAACATGCATCACTGTGTCCAGCTTGCCTATAAATGATTTATGTGCTTAACTTTCACAAATTTTTTTCTCAAAAGGTGATAAATTCTCAGTTACTGATACAGGAGGACTGTTATGTATGTTTTTAAATCAAAGCATGCAGAAACAAAGAATAAGATGTAGAATGCATTTTAAGTTAAGGTGGGAAAATCCATTAGCTTCTAGACATGCCAGCTCGATGCTCAGTTCCATGCCATGTGAACATTGTGGCTCATCCGTAAGGAACACCACTCTACTTCATTCAGTAAAGGAGGACTCAGCCCAAACACACAAGGCAAGGAGGACACACAGCTCCAAGCTTTTAATTATTCTTGAAATGTAAATCAAATTAAATACTCTAAAAACTGCATCAAAGGAACTGAAAAAACTATATAGCTTTGAATATGTACTTCATTACAATGGAAAAATTCAATGAAGATTTATGTAACAAACTACCCAGATTCCCATTCCATATTAAAATAAAAAACAAGTATATAGGGGCTGGGAATATGGCCTAGTGGCAAGAGCGCGTGCCTCCTACACATGAAGCTCTTGGTTCGATTCCCCAGCACCACATATATGGAAAACGGCCAGCAGGGGTGTTGTGGCTCAGGTGGCAGAGTGCTAGCCTTGAGTGGGAAGAAGCCAGGGACAGTGCTCAGGCGCTGAGTCCAAGGCCCAGGACTGGCCAAAAAAACCCCACAAAAAAAAGTATATATTAACATCTTTTTTTACAAATGAAATATTATTTGCCCATGTCAAAAGGACATTTGGGTAACATTAAGAAGATGAAGGGCTGGGGATATGGCTTAGTGGCAAGAGTGCTTGCCTCATATACATGAGGCCCTGGGTTCAATTCCCCAGCACCACATATACAGAAAATGGCCAGAAGTGGCGCTGTGGCTCAAGTGGCAGAGTGCTAGCTTTGAGCAAAAAGAAGCCAGGGACAGTGCTCAGGCCCAGGGTCCAAGCCCCAGGACTGGCAAAAAAAAAAAAAAAAAAAAAAAAAGAAGATGAAGCATAGCTGCTTACAGGAGCTGTGTGTTCAATAAGAAGTTGAAGAAACTCTTCTAGACTTAGACTAAAACTTGACACTGGTCACTTGTTATACTTGAAGTACGTATGCATGTGTGTACGTGTGTGTGCATGCACATGCACACACCCCCACACCCACACACAATGTACTCCCACCACATTCCCATCTTATACAGGAAAATTTTAAATGACAAAATGGTGGGGAATCCCTCCTTTGAATCTTAGACTCATGTTATTGGGAACTGAAGTAAAACCATGCCCAAACATCAAAAGCAAAGCATCCTGCAGTTAGTTAAGCCAACAATAACAGTGAAAAAAAACTATGTAGCAAAGACTGAAAATAATCACCAACCACTGTTGACCCACCACCATGAGGAAGAACTGGTTGCACAGAAAGCTGACCCAAACCTTGAAATCACCACACAAACTCATTAGATTTCAGGTATTAAACAAACTAAGAGCAAAAGAAAAAGAAAAAAAATCCTATGAATTATCAATGTTCATTTAATAAACAGACACAAAAGTTGAATAGGCAGATGCACCAAACATACAATGCAGTCAATTAATTCCCAAGGAGCCCTTCTCCAAGCCACATACATTACTCTGGAAAAGGATGAACCCACGTGATTACAACCACCCACAAAGTATCCATATTTGTGCATTTACCATTCATCTAGAAAAAGACACTAGTAACATAAATGAATTAAACATATTAACTGTCATCAGATTTTGTCACAATCTCAAAAGAAGTGTAATATTTTATGATTTACTTTACTGAACTAATGATATTTGCTTTTGGCATAATAGTCTTTAATGAGGAACAACACATGTATGGAATAAAATAAGCATATTTTCTTGATCTGGTAAACGGCTCTAGTTATTACAAGGAAGATAATTTTCAACAGAGAATCACTTACTACTCCCAGATCATATTAATCTAAACAAAGACAGCTGTCTCATGTTCTCCATTTAGACAAGTCTACTCCCTTCTTCCTCCACATATCTCATTTTCCTCATCCCCCATGACTGCTCAGTAGTAATCTTCTCAGCTCGCAAATATGGATAATTTGTTTTCAATCATATTTATAGTACTCATAAGATTTAGAATTAAGCAAGCAATTATTCTTAAGGAGCTAACAAACCATTTCCTGTCGTGTTGGTCTGTTCCAGAATTCTGTGGAAGATTCTCTATCTCTACCAGCACAGGACCAGAGGATGTGGAAGGAATCACAGGCACAGGAGATTGTATACCCCAAGCCTTTGGACAAAAATAAAATTCACTTATTTTGCTTAAATAAAAGGTCAAATAGAATACCAACAATCAAAAATACTAGGGGCTGGGGATATGGCCTAGTGGCAAGAGCGCTTGCCTCATATACATGAAGTCCTCGGTTCAATTCCCCAGCACCACATATACAGAAAATGGCCAGAAGTGGCACTGTGGCTCAAGTGGCAGAGTGCTAGCCTTGAGCAAAAAGAAGCCAGGGACAGTGCTCAGGCCCTGAGTCCCAGGCCCAGGACTGGCAAAAAAAAAAAACAACAAAAAAAATACTTTTAATCAAATACAACATCATCAAATAGAATACTAAAATGGAATATTGTCTACATTGTGAACAAATGTGATAAATGTTTGAATTTTGCATATTACCTTAGAAATAGATAACTTTACTACTTATTGATGCTTTATTTTCTTGTATTTACAGATTATCGGTTCTATTTATATCTTATGGATAGCAAGAAAAAGGAGTTAGACATTACTTAAGGATAATGACAAGAAAATGCAAAAACCTGTGTAAAGTTATACCACTGAAATTCCAATTAATGCTACTCCAGTTTACTAACTACCTCATCTATTCATTATTTAGAAGCTTAGTCTTATCTTACCTGTTGGGAGTTATTACTCTGCGCTGAAACATTATTGTGAGCACTGTAACAGGAGAAAACCATAAAATATTATGTTGTAAAATATTGTGTTATAAAAAAAAATATTACACAGCAACATCGAAGAACATTTGATTTCAAATAAAGGGAAAAAAAATATACTTCTGGCATCCAAAACTAAGAATGTCAGATGCCAGAAAATACTTACTCTTATAGACAGTTGGTTTTCAGTAGGCTGCTCATCTGATGTTTCCATATACATATATTTTATTGTGCTTTGGATACTTACTACTGATCATGTTTATTCATTGGATAAAGACAACAAAAGAGACCATCACCAAAAACCTCCTTGAATTAAAAATATCCAGCACAAACTTACCTGTAACTTCTTTTACCTATTAGTACCACTCAAGATTTTCCAATAGATCAGCATTTTGTTCATTTATTTTTGCTGATTATTTTTTTTCTGAACAATTATTTATTGTCAAAGTGATGTACAGAGGGGTTACAGTTTCATACATAAGGCAGTGGGTACATTTCTTGTACAATTTGTTACCTCCTCCCTTATTTCCCCCACTCCCCTCCCCCTTTCCCTCTCCTCCCATGAGTTGTTCAGTTGGTTTACAGCAAATGGTTTTCTAAGTATTACTTTGGGAGTCGTTTGTCTTTTTATCCTTTGTCTCTCGACTTTGATATTCCCTTTCCCTTCCCTCGTTCTAATACCAGTATATACAGTGTCCAGGGTACTCAGATGAGATACAGTGATAGCACAGGGACAACCACAGGAAGGGGATACAAGAGGATCATCAACAAAAAAAAGCTATGGTTTCACATGGCATGTTGAAAGTACTTACAACAGTGATATAACATTCATTTCCATAAACATGGAGTTCATTTCACTTAGCATCATCTTATGTGCTCATAAGGGCATAGCTATTAGGCTCTTGTGATTCTCTGCTGCAACTAGCCTAAACCTGTGCTAATTATTCTCTATGAGCGAAACCATAGAGTCTATGTTTCTTTGGGTCTGGCTCACTTCACTTAGTATAACTTTTTCCAAGTCCTTCCATTTCCTTACGAATAGAACTATTCTTTTTTTTAATTTTATGTTTTTAAATTTAATTTTATTGATAAGGTGATGTACAGAGAGGGGTTACAGTTGCTTACGTAGGTAGTGAGTATTTTTCTTGTCATACTTGTTACCCCGTCCTCGTTTTTATCCCATCTTCCCTCCCCCAGCATTTTATTCTTTAAAAAAGCTTTTCAGTATGAACTTAAAGTTAGAAATCTCTATAGATAGCCTCTCCAAATGACAGATTATCTATCCATCCATCCATCCATCCATCCATCCATCCACCTACCTACCTATCTATATGGTGCCAGTCCTGGGCTTGAATTTAGGGCCTGTGTGCTCAAGGCTAATACTCTACTATTTGAACCACAGTTCCCACTCTCAGTTTTTTCTGTGTATGTGGTGCTGAGGAATCGAGCCCAGGGCTTCAGGCATGCTAGGCGAGCACTCTACCACTAAGCCACATTCTCAGCCCCACAAATTTATTTTTAAATATCTAGTTTAAGTGACATTTATTCAAATACCCATCCTCAAATTAAAAACACTCAAGCTATAATCAACTAAATAAACTACAAAACAGCAAAAAACAACATTCAGTGAAATAAAAATTTAAAGATGAGACATTATATCAAGATAAGGAAGAAAAAATTGACTTTATTCTGACATATTAAATAGTAACTCCTTCATACAACTACCTCAAGATAACTTAAAAATATTCTAAGGCTGGGAATGTGGCTTAGTGGTAGAGTGCTTGCCTAACATGCATGAAGCGCTGGGTTCAATTCCTCAGTACCACATACACAGAGAAGGCCAAAAGTGGTGCTGTGGCTCAAGTGGTAGAGTGCTAGCCTTGAGCAAAAGAAGTTCAGGGACAGTGATCAGGCCCTGAGTTCAAGCCCCAGCCCCAGTACTGGCCAAAAAAAAAAAAAAGAAGAAGTTGTTCAGGGACAGTGCCCAGGCCCAGTTCAAGCCCTGGACTGGCTAAAAGGAAAAAAAAAAAAAATTCTAGCACAGAGTGAGGGATGAGGTAACATGCAAAAAGAAATGTGCTCCTTACCTGACTTATATAACTGTTACCCTTCTATATATCACCTTTACAATACCAAAATAAAAAACTTCAACATGAACTGAAATATTCAAACATAAGAACAACTGATATCTGTGAAGAATTAAATTACTACAGAAAAGAGAAACAGTAAATATTATAAAGAAATTTAATTAATTGAAGCCAGTGCTGGTGGCTCATGCTTATAATCTTAGCTACTTAGGAGACTGAGATTTGAGGATCATGGTTTGAAGGTAGCCTGGGCAAGAAAGTCCATGAGACTCTTAGCTCCATTAACTGCCAGAACAATGAAATGTGGCTGTAGCTCAATGTGGCACAGCACTAGCCTTGAGCAAAAAAGCTCAGGGATAGTATCTAGGCACTCAGCCCAAGCCCCAGGACTAGCAAAAAAAAAAAAGAAAGAAAAAGAAAAAGAAAAAGAAAAAGAAAATTAACTGAAAGTAAAAAAATAATCTACAGATTTAATGAAGAATACTGCAGGCACTCCAATTATAGCTAGTGTTAAGAGTGATTGGCATAGAGTAGTAATATCAAAAATATTTTATCTATCCAGGATGTCATTCTAATAAAGAGAAACAGGCAAATCATCTCAAACAGATATAAAATCTGAGAACGGCTTTCAGAGGGAGTGAGAGAAAAACCAATATTATATAAAGATGATGGGCTAGGGGCATAGCTGAGGTTGTAGAGTGCTTGCCTCTACCATGTACAAGGACCTAGATTCAATTATAATCTCCAAACCAAACCAAATGAAAACAATCTACAGATTTAATGGCAGCATTATGTTGTAGAAAATGAAGGTAATGGGAGCATACAAATGGGGTGGTGGGTAAACAAATACAGTCACTAAATTCAATGTACTCTATGTAAAAACTGAACTATGTAACTTGAAGGTATGGATGGGAGGGAGAAAAATGAGGGAAAATACTGGAAATGTTATCACTGATCAAGATGCATTGTACTCACAGTCTAACTTAGGAATTGCAACCTCTTTGTACAACTAAATAATAAAATTTAACAACAACAAAAACATTAACTAGAACTATCTGAATATAAAAGCCAATCAATTAAGAACTCAAGATTGAGTAGATCTTGCTACAATATCAAACTATTTACATCCTACTTTTATTTTTTGGCCAGTCCTGGGGCTTGGACTCAGGGCCTGAGCACTGTCCCTGGCTTCCTTTTGTGCTCAAGGCTAGCACTCTGCCACTTGAGCCACAGTGCCACTTCTGGCCGTTTTCTAGATATGTGGTGCTGGAGAATCGAACCCAGGACTTCATGTATACGAGGCGAGCTCTCTTGCCACTAGGCCATATTCCCAGCCCATACATCCTACTTTTATAAACTATGTTTCAATTACAAGTTGGGTCATCAGAACTTACATTATTATCTGTAGTTAAATCAAAGTGCTGTGACTGGATATATGGTCCAGTGGTAGTTTACTTAGCACCTATGCACAAAAGCTTGGGTTTGTTCCTCAGTATTCAAAACGAAACAAACCACAAAACATCAAGCCTAAATTGCATCACTAACTTTGGTCTGTGCACTTCAGGTTCCTTATTTGCATCAGACTATTAGGAGGAGTAAGTTAATATTAGGAAAATACAAAGAAAAGTAATACAAAAATCTACTACTGTTTACCTAATCAGCATACCTTGATGAAATGATTAGCTTATTTCTTTTCTATTTATTTTTATTAACACATAGTTATACATATTAATAGGATACATTATGGTAGTTCAACAAATGCAGGACTAAGGGTGTAACTCAATGGTAAAGTACTTGACTAATACACATGAAGCCTTAGTTTCCATATCTAACAATGCAAGGAATTCCTGCATTCAATACAAGTATACAGAATGCCTGGATCGAATTGAGGTGACTAACATATCCTTTTCCTTATCATTTCTTTCTGTTTGGAGCCTTCCAGATAAATTTTCTCTTCTAGACCTTCAGAAAAATATAAAATATCTTGGTTTTTAGGAGACTCTTAATATGACTTAATTTATTAAAACTGAACACTTTAGCCACTCTGTTTTTATTCACAATATGCACTTGAAGCACTCAGTTTTATGTAATTAACATAAGAAACAGGGAATTATGCTTTGTCACTGAAACTATCTTAATGGTTTTTACAAGACCATTTTATTTGAAGTAAAAGTGACTGAAGTTTAAATATATGTAGTGTTTAAAACAAAAAAAATTTCTTTCTTCTTTTTTTCTTTTGTTGTTGGTGGGGCTTGAACTCAGGGCCTGGGCACTGTCTTGGAGCCTCTTTGTGCTGAAGGCTAGTGCTCTACTGCTTGAGCCACAGTGCCACTTCCAAGAATCTCATTTTCTCTACATCAAACTAGATTAATAACCCTGTACTTCAGTGATACCATCAAATAAATTACAAAAAGATAAAACTTTTTGTTATTGTTTTTGTTGGTTGTGGTGCTTACTTTGGGCCTGGGCGCTCTCCCTGAGCTCTTCAGCTTAATATTAGCATTCTACCACTTGAGCCATCATGGTGCCACTTCTGGTTTTCTGGTGTTAATCAGAGCTAAGATTCTTGTCTCAGAAACTTTTCTGGCCGGGCTGGCTTTGAACCACAATCCTCAGCCTCCTGAATAGCTAGGATTACAGGTGTGAGGCACTGGCACTCAGCTAAAAAGAAGGTAAAACGTGTTTTTTAAAACGTTAAAAAGTCAGGCACCTATACTCTGAACTCAGGCAACAACAAATGCTGGAGGGGGTGCAGGGAAAGAGGAACCATTCTCCATTGTTGGTGGGAGTGCAAATTAGTACAACCACTTTGGAGAACAGTATGGAGCTTTCTCAAAAAGCTCAATATAGACCTACCCTATGACCCAGCCATACCACTCCTAGGCATCTATCCTAAACAGCAAACCCCAAGATACCAAAAAGACACTTGTACTTCCATGTTTATCGCAGCACAATTCACAATAGCCAAAATATGGAAACAACCCAGATGCCCTCCACAGATGAATGGATCCAAAAAATATGGTACCTATACCCAATGGAATACTACATAGCAATTAGGAATGGTGAAATATTGTTATTCGCAGGGAAATGGTCAGAACTCGAACAAATAATGTTGAGCGAGACAAGCCTAGAACACAGAAAACAAAGGGGCATGATCTCCCTGATATATGACTGTTAACAAAGGGAGACGGAGAGACAGTAGAGACCAAGTCTGTGAAACCAAAAACTGCTTGTCAAATAGTATTCCCCACAGGATTGGGGCAGCGACCCAACAGTATGTTACTAAAACCAAACAATTACTCAACATATAAAGGTCAAAAATTGACCTCTCAGGGGAATACAATATCTCAAAAGCTATGTATGTACGTTCATATAAGACTACTGTCGACATATTGTCTAATATCGACATTACATTTAAAGCCCTAGGCGAACTTTCTTGGGCGTGGCCACATGGCTACTGTATATGTTCTTGATACATTGTATATTGTATATATGTCTACCTGACCTAGGGAAGGGAAAGAAAAACAGGGTATAAGATATCACAAGAAATATACACACTGCCCTACTATGTAACTGTACCCCTTTTGCACGACACCTTGTCAAAAATTTTAATAAATAAAATATAAAAAAAAAAAGAAAATGTGCACTTCCACCAGCTACCATGATGAGAGATCAGAGACATTTCTGGGCTGTTATTACTCCTCTATGCCCCTTACAGAAATGCAAATTCCAAGTAAAGGTTATAGATTAACATCAGGCTGCCTCTCTAGAACATGATATTGCAATGCCTAATGCAAAATGAATATATGAACTTACAAAAAAAAAAAAAAAGAATACTAGCCTTAAGCACAAAAAGGCCAGGGACAGCACCCAGGCCTCGAGTTCAAGCCCCAGGATTGGCAACAACAATAAAAACTGTTTAGCCGCCAGTGACTCATGCATGTAATCCTAACCACTCAGGAGGCTGAGATCTGAGGATCCTGGTGGTTCAAAGACAGTCTGGGCAGAAGTCTGTGAAAGTCTTATCTCCAATTAACCACCAGAAAACTGGGAGTGGTGTTGTGGCTCAAGTGGTAGAGCGCTAGCATTGAGCTGAAGAACTCAGGGAGAGCACCCAGGTCCAGAGTTCAAGCCTCACAACTGATAAACATAATTGTTTAGACCATCTACAGGTCAAATGCAAAAAATGTACCTGCCAGACACAATTTCTACACACAATGTTGCTCTTCCCAGAATACAGTAGGCTGGTATATAACTTATGTTTCTGAACATTAATGAAATCTCATCCAGCATTCTCATCAGTCCATGGTCCTTTTGTTACTCTCTGATGGTTCTCCTTTTTTTTTTTTAAATGGCCATGAGGCTTGAAGTCAAGGCCTAGGCAATGTCCTTGAGCCTTTTGCTCAAGGATAACTCTAGAGCCACAATACCACTTCCAGTTTTTGAGAGGATAATTGGAGTATCATAGGATTTTTCTGCCCTCACCGGCTTCAAACCATGATTCTCAGATGTCAGTGCATGAGTGGCTAGGATTATAGGCATGAGCCACTAGCCATGTGACTGGTTTTCCTTTAACTAGGAATAACTTTAGAAAGTGACAAACAAAATATGGATTACATGCAAAAAAGTACTTTATTATAAGTTATGTTAACTAAATCACATTAATCTAGTTTTCAAATAATTTGAAATGTAGAAACAAGGTCTCCAACATATTCTTTTCCTTTCAGGAATATGAAAGAATTGGGGCTTGAACTCTGAGCCTTGTGTTCTCACTTGGCCTTTTCCCTCATGGCTGATGCTCTACCACTTGAGCCACGATTCTAGTTCCAGGGCTTTGTTGGTTAGAGGTAAATCTCTCAGGTTTGTCTACCTGGACTGGCTTTGAACCTTGATCCTCATATCTCAGCCTTAAGAGTAGCTAGGGGCTGGGGATGTAGCCTAGTGGCAAGAGTGCCTGCCTCGGATACACGAGGCCCTAGGTTCGATTCCCCAGCACCACATATACAGAAAACGGCCAGAAGCGGCGCTGTGGCTCAAGTGGCAGAGTGCTAGCCTTGAGCGGGAAGAAGCCAGGGACAGTGCTCAGGCCCTGAGTCCAAGGCCCAGGACTGGCCAAAAAAAAAAAAAAAAAAAAAAAAGAAAGTAGCTAGGATTATAAGCGTGAGCCAATAGGGCCCAACTCTAATGTTCTTTTTAACGGATCATTTATAGTAACTAATTGCTCTTATTTATCTCCTCACCCTACTCAACTGACATTCTTTACCACTTCTTTAGCTATTACCTGTCTTCAAGACTGCCACTAAGGCTATCATAATGGGCAGGCCTTGGTGCCTCTTACCTGTAATTACAGTACCTTGGGAGGCATAAATTGGGAGGGTTGAGATTTTATGTTAGCCCTGGCAAAAACTGGGCAGGACTCCATTTCGATCAATAAGCCAGGTAAGGTGCATGTACTTGTGATACCAGATATGTGGAAGGTCACAGGTAGGTGGATCTCCATCTAAGGCTAGCCCCCTACAAGATTGTGTGACGTTATTCTAAAAAGTAACAACAACAAAAAAAAAGGGGGCCAAGGGAGAAGGGAGTAGCTCAAATGTAGTATCTTCCTAGCAAGCATGAGAATCTCAGTTCAAACCCCCATACCACCAAAAAAAAAAAAGGTACTAGAATCCTGAAGTGGTGGAATGTATCAGTAGTACAAGTATTTAAGTCAGTGGGAGGCTGAGGCAGGAGGGTATCTTGAGCCCAGGGTTCTGGGCCAGTCTAGATAACACCTCTTGTTTAGGAAAAAAGAAAAGAAAAATATCAAATATCAAATATCCTTTTAAATGTTACCTCTTTGTCTCTTAGTACAGCATATATTAGTCAAGGCTCACAAGGAGTAATTGGAAAATAAAATAGTACAAGGATATAACTGGCATGAGGCAATTTAAAGATATATTATTCAAATAGGTATTTTACAAAACTGCAGAATGCAAAGTCAAGAAACTTTCTAGGTCAAGTAAGTGTAACCTTTCAGAAAGTTTTTTTTTTTTTTTCATGGTTCACTAGAGCAAAACCATTCCTGAGGACAGAACTGCCAAGGGTCAAGGGAGGGAGGAGTGGAATGGTGCATACCAGACCCAGCCCAAGTCTGTCAAGCATTGTTAGTTGTGTTCAATAACCTTCAAAAGAGTTAGGTCTTTCTCTAACTTTCATTTCTAAAACCTGTTCTTTTTTCTCATCTCAATACTTGGGGATTGAACTGAAGGCCTCTTAAGCTATGCCCCCACCTTATATTTTATTTTTGAGATAAGGTCCCACTAACTTTACCCACAATGACCTTAAATTCCTGATCCTCTTGCCTCTACCTCCAAAATACCTGAGATCATAAGCAAGTAGCTAGGATCATAAGCATGCACTATGTGCCACTTAAAAACCTATTCTTTTTTTTCCTACTTTTAGTGGCTATTCTTTATTTACTTATTTTTAAAAATTTTTATTGTCAAGGTGATGTACAGAGGGGCTACAGTTACATATAACAGGTAATGAGTACATTTCTTTTTGAACAGTGTCACCTCTTTCCTCACTTTCTCCCAGTTTTTTCCTTTCTGATCCATCTCCCCCACAAGTTGCATAGTTCATTTCCAACATAGTGTCTAGTGAGTATTACTCTTTGTCCCACCATTTCTGTGCTCCTCCTTAGCCTCCCCCAAATAAACTTGCATACAAGACAAAAGGTACAGAAATCAAAAACAGTAACAAAGGAGAAAAAAAGAAAAGAGAAGCAAAATTGAAAAAACCTTTGCTTCCATTTCTTGGAGTTCATTTTGATAAACATTATTTTATATGATCATATACACAGAGCTATTGAGCCTTTTTGATCCTTTCCTATGAAAATCCTCCTTTGGTCTCATTGTGTGAATGCTTTGAGTCCTGTTTAATTTATCATGTTCAAGTGCAATTTTTTGTCTATTATCATAATATAGTGTTAACTTGTAAATTTATATGAATATTCTAATTACTACAAATGATTGGAACAAAGCAACCAATGTTTGGATCTGGCTTACTTTGCTTAATATAAGACAATAAGACAATAAAAGAGCTACTATGTCTTAGAAGAGATAGAAGAGTGTTCCCATCTATCTCATCCAGATGAAACCTAAAGAGTTCATCTAGATGGAGCCTAAAGAGCTGTGCATTCTTCATCTATAAGTGGTATGTCATTTTTTACAGTGTTTGTAAAAACTGTAATTAACTCATGTTTGTAATGTGTGTGTATGTATTTCTAGATACATACATTTTCTGTATCTGACTCAATATTCGTCAGCACATTTCTACTTATAACTAGGTGTCTCACTGAAATTTATGTACATAGCCATTCTGTATGGCTTCATGGTCAGCTAAAAATTCCATTACTATGGTAAAAGACTGACTGAATTTGAGGAATGAACAGTCTCTGGTACAGCTCTATTATTTTGTTTAACTTAAGAGGAAACTAAGCCTCAGAGCTTAAGTTAATTTGGTTAGGGTCATTCATCTAGAAATAAGAGCTGCTGAGAATTGAACCCAAATCTACCTAGCTTCAAAGATTCCTCTGCCTCCAGATATTTAACATTCTGAGTTTGAGGAAATGGTAGTGCTTACAAGAGTTTTTTCCCATATTTTTGCATAGGCACTATTTGTAAATGAATAATGGACTGAAGGGTTACTCCCACAGAGAAGTCAGTGAATAATAAGGGTTGGCAGATCAGTGTGAACAATGTGTATTCTCTAAAATATTCATTTGCCCCCAAGGAGATTTAAAATCCAGGTAAGCTTTGTACACATGCTCATTTTTCTCAGACATTGCTCACATGTTTCTATTACCTAAGAAGTAAACATACCTACAAAGACATCATCAGAAACTAGTAATGGCCAGAGAGCAAAAAGATTTGAACCTGAGAATGAAGTGACTTGGAAAACTGCCTTACCCCAAATGATCAGTCACTCTACCACCATCATGGATTTAGCTGTATGTAATTCCTAAGTGCTAGACTATGCGTGTTTAAAGGCAGAAGCCATGTCTTGTTACATAATATCATTATACAGCCAGTAAAGAATACTGGTTGTATGAATTATCATATGATTGAACTATTATTATAATATGTCAGATTTCTCTCTGAGTATTCCTGGGGAAAGAGTCCTATCTTCCACCAGAACTGAGGAGTTACTTAGTTATTTATCCAACAGATATCCATCAAATTCTTGCCATATATATATATAACACATAAGAGTGAAATTTTGGCCATATCTTCCTCTTAGATTATGAACTTCATAATGAACTTCAGATGGGTAAAATTCTGTCCTTCCTATGCAATTTCCCATAACGAAATACACACACACACACACACACACACACACACACACACACACACACACACACAATGTAATGGATGTTTGCTATGTGATATATTGGCATTAAATCAAGTACTTTATGTACATTACCATATTCAGTCTTCATAGCAATCCTGCAAGGTGGGAATGATCCCCCTATATTTTATAGACAAGGAAGCTGAAGTCTGAGATTAATTAGTAAAAAAAAAACCCAAACAAACAAACAAAAAACACAGTTATGCACTGTTGGTATCCCTTTGTTACTAATTCTTAGCCATTGCTTTCCTGGGGGATAGAGGCTGTGCTAGTTTTCTGAAGCCCCCAACAAAGGATGAACCATTAAAAAGCCTAACTCCTCTGTGAACCCTGGCATCTTCCTTCAGTCTCTCCACTTACTAGTCAGGACTGACAGGTGAGGATACAGAGTTCAAGTGTTTAAGTGTCTTGTAACAAAAACAGTTGTGAACACCATTTCTGCCAGGTCTGGAGTGTGGTTTTGTGGTTTGGATTATAAATCATTTTCCCTTACCCCCAGCAAACAGAAAACCTAATAGTTTGTTGCCTTGTTTGCTTGATCTGGCTGCTGTGAAAGACTGGAACTGCTGTAACTAGTTGAGCTTGAGGGAATCTTTTTAAATTCCATTGTCTGGTTCCAGACAGATAACTAAATACCTACATCCAAATTCTTTTTTTTTTTTTTTTTTTTTGGCCAGTCCTGGGGCTTGTACTCAGGGCCTGAGCACTGTCCCTGGCTTCTTTTTGCTCAAGGCTAGCACTCTGCCACTTGAGCCACAGCGCCACTTCTGGCCATTTTCTGTATATGTGGTGCTGGAGAATCGAACCCAGGGCCTCATGTATATGAGGCAGGCACTCTTGCCACTAGGCCATATCCCCAGCCCTTCATCCAAATTCTTTCTCAAACATGACCAAAGACAGGAAAAAGAGAATCCAAGGGAGAATAAGCCAGAGAGTCTGATCACTTTCTGGAAAAAAGAAAAGGTGGATAAGACTTTATTTACAGGTAAATATAGAGCAAAGGGATCTGAAGACCCAAATGCAGGCACATAAAAGATGAAAACAAACTTGGAAAAGGAAAAGAGAAAGGAGGCAAAGGTGGAAGGGAGGGAGGCTAAATGACTATTCTTAAAAAACAAAAACAAGGCTATCAGCATTTAAGTATCCTTTTTCCTAGTCCAGAGGAAAAGGCATTTCTAACAAACAGAAGAAACACATTAACTTTTAATTATCAAACACATACTATATTTTCATATTCACTTTTTGATTAAAAAACATATCTCAGGACATCTTGGAGGAATGCCTGTTATTCTGCAAACAAGCCTTCATTTTTTCAATGTATCACTGCTTAAATATTTTGTTTACTTTTCTATACTTTACTAGATGTTTATTTTAAGCTCTCATATTTTGTCCCAGCCTCCCTTTCAGCCAAGAAAGGCATGACTCATTAAATAAACAAAATAGTTGGGGGTTTTTTTTGGTGCTGGGCCTGGGACTTGAACTCAAGGCCTGGGTGCTGCTTTTGTGTTCAAAGCTAGTGCTCTACCACTTGACCCACAGCATCACTTCTGGCTTTTTGGGGGGCTGAGGGGGGGTAGTTAATTGGAGATGAGTCTCATGGACTTCTGCCTGGGCTGGCTTTGAACTATGATCCTCGGATCTCTGCCTCTGAACAGCTAGGATTACAGGCCTGAGCCTATATAAAATTTAATATATAAAATGAAGAATTTAAAAACTTAACAGAAAATCCAGGCTAGCCGGTTTTAACATGAATTCTACCACAGAGTTAAGGAAGAAATAATAACAATTCTTTACAAACTCTTCTTAAAACATTACGAGGAGGGCCTATTTACTAACTTATTCTGTAAAGCCAGTATCATCCTGACACCAAAATTGGACAAAGATATAAGAAAATTATAGACCCAATTATCTTTGTGACTACAGACACACAAAACTACCAACACCACAAATTCAACAATATATAAGGAAGGATTATATACTGTTAAGCTCTACCCCAGGGAAGGCTCCATGCAGATGCTCCCCTGCCAATTTAAGTCTCAGCCCACTATTTGCACTACTGAGGTAACTGGCACACCTGGAAGCAGTTACCTCCCCCTTCTCTGAGGTCACATCCAAATCTGCCTGGTGATTCAGCCCTTCTCTCCCACCATGCTTCATCTCAGCCACAGGCCAGCAGCTCAGGAATGAACTTTTCTCTCCTGCCTGAACACCGCATGGTATTCTGGTTCATTAGCTATCTACTTTAATAAACCTTATATACACCACTACCAAATGGGACTTGTCCTATAAATAAAGTTGCCTATGTGCAAACCACTATTTGTGCCTGAAATTTATTCATTTTTATATTCTCAGTCACTTATCAATAACAAACGTCATTTTCATTATGAATAGCATATCCATTCAATGTTATACTTCTTCAAACTGTTTTATTTTCTTAGTCAATTTTATCTGGCATTATGTTTATTTGTTCCCTAGTGTCTCCCAATGCCTTGGGACAACAGATCCTTAATGATGTTTACTTAATAACAGCAACTATATAAATTGCTGAAACATTATTTTTTGTAACTATATAAAATATATGCATTTATTATATACATTAAAGATAAGGAATTTTAAATTTTAGACATTAAATATAAATTACACACCTATATAAATTGCAAAAACTGTTCTAAGTTGCAAAATATTACGTACCTTAGTACTTCAGGTTTTGTGGCACTTGCTAACAGAAGAAAAAAACATCATGTTAGTCTTATCCTACAAAAGAAACTGCTTCACTAATTATGAAAAAAAAACTTATTAATTGTTAGATAAAACACATGCTTCCTAACTATATGTTTAAGAACTTGCATTTTATAAAACTGTTCTGGAGTTCATACCAGTAAATTTAGTGCTAGCAATTATTTCCATTTTCCAAACAAACTAATTAAATATAAAACATCTTTGTAAAAACAGAATTATTGAAACTAAGTGGGGTTAAGGCACATCTGTAACCCCAGCAACTTGAGAGGCAGAAACAGGAGAACCAGTGAGAGGTCTGGACAAAAACACTAAGACTTATCTGAAAAACAAAACTAAAAAAGAAAGAAAAAGAGAAAGAAATGTGGATGAAGTGGTAAAGTGCCAGATGAACAAATCAAACGAGTTCAATAGCAGCAAAAAGTTTTTTTAAAAAACTAAAAATACTCTGAAGTAAAAAAAAACCCTTTGAGTGTGGCTCAAGTGCTAAGGTTACTTGCCTAGCAAGCAAGACTCTGAGTTTAAATTATAGTTCCAATACCTAAAAATACCCTAAACCAAAAAGCCAGAACTATCTTTAAGGTTCCTGAAGTTTGCTGACTGATTTTGAATCATTGTCAATGAAACAGAAGAGAAAAAACACAGGATTGTAATCCATCACAAATGGCTTATCCTTTAATTTATAGTCATATCAAAAATTATAATTAGAAATCATTAAAAAAATATACTGGAAGAATGACAGAAGGAGAGACACTGTCAACATACATTGCACTGATAACCTGCCTTCTGGAATTCAAATTCCTTTGTACAACTACTGAATTAAAAAATAAAGTAAAATACTGCAATGGGGGCTAAGAGAAAGGAGGGTGGACAAATGACAGAGGAATGGTAGGCAAATACCATCAGAATGCTCATATTTGTTGGTCAGTCCTGAGATTTGAACTCTGAGCCTGAATACTGTTTGTCCTGAGCTCCTTTTTTTCTCAAGGCTAGCACTCTATCACTCTGAGCCACAGCACCACTTCCGGCTTTATCTGTATATGTGGTGCTGAGGAATCGAACCCAGGGCTTTATGCATGCTAGGCAAGCACTCTACCCCTAGGTCACATTCCCAGCCCCACTTCCAGCTTTTTTTGCGGGGATAACTGGAGACTTCCCTGCTGGGGCTGAAGCAGAACCTCAATCAATCCTCAGATTTCAGCCTCCTGAGTAGATAGGATTACAGGCATGAGCTACCCACACTTGGCTATCAATTTTTTTTTTCTTTTTGCCAGTTCTGGGGCTTGGACTCAGTGTCTGAGCACTGTCCTTGGCTTTTTTCTTTTTTTTTTTAAACCAAGGCTAGCACTCTACCTCTTGAGCCACAGCACCACTCTGGCTTCTTCTGTTTATGTGGTGCTAAGGAATCAAACCCAGGGCTTTGTGCATGCTAGGTAACCACTCTACCACTAAGCCACATTCCCAGCCCCTGCGTATCATTTTTTACACAAGAAAACAGACGTAGGAAAATTTAGGAAGTAGGTGGGGATGGGCTAGATGGGGAAGTTAAAAATGGAGGGAGTGACATTGATCAGGTCCATTAGGCACATAAATGGACATGTTAATGAAACTTTGTATCGCTATATAAAAATAGTAATATTGATGGAGTGAATCTGACTAGAGCATATTATACATACATATATAAATATCATAATGAAACTCCTTGTATAATTCATTTATGCCAATCATTTTTTTTAGTTGGTTGTGGGGCTTGAACTCAGGGCCTGGGTGCAATTCTTGGGCTTTTTCACTCAAAGCTAGCCCTCTACCACTTTGAGCCACAGAGCCACTTCCTGTTTTCTGGTGGTTGGTTGGAGATGAGTCTTCTGGACCTTCCTGCACAGCCTTGAACTCTGATCCTCCGATCTCAGTCTCCTGAGTAGGCAGAATTATAGCAAAGAGCCTTCCAATACAATTTTTAAAAATACTCCCAAACATCAGATCACAAGGGTTGTTTTTGAAAAACTGATGATGACTCTGACACTGGATATACTTTTAAGTTCAATCTGTATTTTATTTTATTTATTTATTTATTTTTTGGGCCAGTCCTGGGGCTTGGACTCAGGGCCTGAGCACTGTCCCTGGCTTCTTTTTGCTCAAGGCTAGCACTCTGCCACTTGAGCCACAGCGCCACTTCTGGCCATTTTCTGTATATGTGGTGCTGGGGAATCGAACCCAGGGCCTCATGTATATGAGGCAGGCACTCTTGCCACTAGGCCATATCCCCAGCCCTCAATCTGTATTTTAATACAATCTCAGATTCAGAACCAGACTTAAGATTAATTTGTCAAAGGTAAATTGCTATTTCTTATATAATTGAAATATCTTAAATAACAAGTAAAATTAATGAATTTTGAAATATCTAATACATACTAAGCTTAAAACCATAGCTAATGGCATTCTTAATATAAAAATACAATATGAATTTTTACTTAAAATTTATTCATCAAGGGACTGGGAATGTGGCTTAGTGGCAGAGTGCTCGCCTAGCATGCATGAACCCCTGGGTTGACTCCTCAGCACCACATACACAGAAAAGGCTGGAAGTGGGTGCTGTGCCACAAGTGGTAGAGTGCGAGCCTTGAGCCAGGGACAGTGCTCAGGCCCTGAGTTCAAGCCCTAGGACTGGCAAAAAACAAAACAAAATTATTCATCACGTTATTAATATAAAAAAAAACTCTAGCCAAGCATCGGTAGCTCACTTTTGTAATCTTAGCTACTCAGAAGGCTGAAATCTGAGGATTGTGGTTCAAAGCCAGCCTGGGCAGGTTAAGTCTGTGAGACTCTTATCTCCAATTAACCACCAAGAAAACTCGAAGTGGCACTATGGCTCAAGTGGGAGAGTGCTAGCCTTGAACTGATGAAGAGTTCAGGGAGAGCAGAGCTCAGGGAAGAGCACCTAGGCCCAGAGTTCAAGCCTCATGACCAACAAACAAACAAATACCTCTAAGAAGTTTATTATGAGAAAATATTTTACTCTAAAGACACACTAAAATATTTAACATAAAAACTGAACATGATCTCAGAATATGCTCATCTGAATGAGGATTAATATAAAGTTTAAACTCAGTTCACTACAGGCAATTTTTCCCTGTGTTTATAACATGTATTATATAAGAATACTTGAGTCAATTAGAATAAGGAGCCTCTCAAGTAAACATCACCAATATGTGATTAATTGTTGAGGAAGAGACCTTGGAAACAGGGTTGCACTCACCTTTCATTTGTAGAGTTCGTCGAGAATATCTTTTGCTTGGTCTTCTTTCAAAGGATGCTGATCTTCTTGCTTTATTGGTTTTTGTGGTCTGATACTCAGTTTTCCCACTAAAATAAATGAAACATAACAAGAATAAGAGAATCTGAGGTCTATAGTAGCTAGATACAGGTAAGTAAAAGAATGTCAAGATTCTCCTTCAAAGAAACATCCTCAATGTCATTCTAAATACTACTAACACCTAGTACTAATAATTGCAATGTCTCTTTTCATCACATCATTCTTTCGCTCTTGAGACTTTAGTGAAACAAATGATGGTTTGGTTTTTTTCTTTCTTAAGCATGCCTATCACTTATAAACATACTAAGTAAGCTTAGTAATTTCAAAATGTCTATATTCCTATGGAACTCTGTATACAAAGTCCTCACTGTACAGTATAAAACTTCTAGTTACTTTTAGTAATTCTGATATGCTTTTCAGAATTATTTTGCAGAAATATTTTTGGGGTTTTATTGAACTCAGGGCCTCTACCACTTGAACCACACATTCCCAATCATTTTTATTTTTACTTTCGTTATTTTCTGAATTGGGTCTTGTTTTTTATTATCCAAAACAACTTAGACTACAATCCACTATTGTGCTTCCTACATGGCTGGAATAACCAGCATGCCCTATCATGGCCAGCTTTTTGTTGGTTGAGATGAGGATTATGAACTCTGTGGCCAGGCTGGTTTGGAACTATGATCCTCATGATTTCAGCTTCCCAAGTGGCTAGGATTATAGGTGGAGTCAATATACCCAGTCTTCCAGAAAAAAATTTAAAAACTATTACCCAGCTTGTTTCCCATTTAAATTCTGTTAAAAAAAATGGACCCCAAATTTTAAATAGAAGCTCTCCTGCATGAATTCCTCATGTTTGATTTGCCATATTACTAGTATTAACCATTCCTTCTTTAACTGATTCACATGGCATGCTGAAATCTCAAAACTAATCATCTACTGTGATGTATCATGAACAAAAACATTTCTAACACATGGCAAGAAAAACAGGACTCTATAAGATTAACAGAATATCAGGCTAATAAAAGACCACAAATATTCAGATTAGTATCTCATCGGAAGAAAACCTTTTTCTATATGGCACATAAGAGAACTCAGAACTACTGTTAAGATAAAAATTAACACTGGTTATTACATTGATATGCTAAAAGTGATTAAAATCAGTAATTACTAAGATCTTCCATCTTGTCAAGATATTATAATAAATAATATCACTTTTTACTTTTGTCCAATAGCAAAGCATTTTGTTTTTCTATGCCTTGGTTTCTACATCTGAAATGAGAAAGTCCACCCAATATTTACACTGTAACCTGTATGTAAGAATGAAGGGAGGATATTGAAAACAGTTTTTAATAGTAACCTGTATCGGAACCGTGATCCTAGTCGAATAAATCCAGAGCGATGAGAACCCTTTTGGACAGGTCCTCGGAGGCGGAAGAAGGCATGATGCTCCACAGCACATTTCCACAAATGCTTGCATGCTTTTGGATGATCCAGTCTAAAAACAAATGTGTGTTCCTGCTCTTTGCCCTGAAAAACAAAAGCATATATAAAGAGGCAGTTACTAAATCAAAGAGTCCCATGTTTCCTATTTCCTAATGTAAACACAACCATAATGATATGAAGAAGCAAGTAATAAAGCACCCAGATTGCTTTCTGAAACCACCAAACTGAGGTCATTCTCCAATTAAATTTTTTCTCTTCATGAATGACAAATATACTTCCCACAGTAAGTTGGAATACTTTTTCTGCATTCAGAGTAAGTTCATTTCAGTGCTGAAACACAGTGTCGTCTTTTTTTTTTTTTTTTGTCAGGCATGGGGGGGCTTGAGCTCAGGGCCTGGGCATTAGCTTTGAGCTCTTTTGCTCAAGGCTACTGCTCTGCCACATTAAGCCACAGGGTTACTTCCAGTTTTCTGGTGGTTAATTGGAGATAAGTCTCATGGACTTTCCTGCCCCAGCTGGCTTTGAACCCTTTGAACTGCAAACCTCTGTTTCCAAATAATAAGTCACCTATTCGCCATTCTTATGTAGAATGCTTGCTTTCCTGTAAATGTTACATTAATGAAACTATTTGGTATGTTAGTTCTCTTACTTTCACTTAACATAATGCATGTGAGATGTATCTATATGTATCTATATGTATACCAATTATATATGTATGTATATATATATATGGGGGGGGGGGGGCGCAGACCTGGGGTTTGGACTCAGGGCCTAAGCACTGTCCTTGGCTTCCTTTTGCTAAAGGCTAGCACTCTACCACTTGAGCCACAGTGCCACTTCTGACTTTTTCTGTTTATGTGGTGCTGAGGAATCGAACCCAGGGTTTCAAGCATGCTAGGCAAGCACTCTACCGCTAAGCCACATTCCCAGCCCCCAATTAGAACTATATTTTAACTGACTTAAAAAGGTAAACTTCAATTATGAATTATATTTGAGATTAAAAGTAGTTTTTCAAGTTGGGTGCTAGTAGCTAATTCCTGTAGTCCTAGCTACTCAGGAGACTGAGACCTGGAGGAATGTGGTTTGAAGCCAGCCAGGGCTAAAAAAAAAGTCTACAAGATTTCAATTCCAATTACCCAGCAAAAAAGTTACACTGGGGCTGGGGATATGGCCTAGTGGCAAGAGTGCTTGCCTTGTATACATGAAGCCCTGGGTTCAATTCCCCAGCACCACATATATAGAAAACGGCCAGAAGGGGCGCTGTGGCTCAGTGGCAGAGTGCTAGCCTTGAGCAAAAAGAAGCCAGGGACAGTGCTCAGGCCCTGAGTCCAAGGCCCAGGACTGGCCAAAAAAAAAAAAAAAAAAAAAAAAACAAACAAACAAAAAAAAAAAAGTTACACTGGAGGTGTAGTTCAAGTGCATTCCCTATTCACAAGAAAGCTGAAAGTGAGTATAAGGCCCTGAGTTCAATCTCTGGTATTGGTACATAGAAAAGAAGTAATCCTTATTTCAAAAGGCTTTATTAAAGATTATTAGGAAAAGCCTTTTAAAAAATCTTTATGATGAAGTACTAAAGGGATAAAAATTACTTAAGTGTAGCTTTCTGTACACCTTAGATATACTATCAATAAAGACCCAATAATTTTATATTATCTTTACAATTACTGGCTAAATTTTATTTTTTATTTATTTATTTATTTATTTTTTTGGCCAGTCCTGGGCCTTGGACTCAGGGCCTGAGCACTGTCCCTGGCTTCTTCCCGCTCAAGGCTAGCACTCTGCCACTTGAGCCACAGCGCCGCTTCTGGCCATTTTCTGTATATGTGGTGCTGAGGAATCGAACCTAGGGCCTCGTATATCCGAGGCAGGCACTCTTGCCACTAGGCTATATCCCCAGCCCCTAAATTTTATTTTTAAGATGATGTCTGAATTAGGAAGTTACTTCAGTTATTAATTACTGAATTTCTGTTCTATGGCTATTAAAAAGTATTTTCCTCCTAATAGATGCAATTTTTTTTTCAACACAGTCATTGTTTTAAGTAATGCATCACAATTCTTACCTCATCATCATCTTCTACAACCACCAGTGTTAATTTATTCTTCTTAAAATCCAATCTGGTTATCTTGGGCCTATAAGATCAACAGGCAAATTAGGAAAAGACATTTTTTAAATGTTTTGCTGTTGTTATTAAGGTGATATACAGAGAGGTTACAGTTACATTTGGACAATGTCACTCCTTCACCTCTTGAAAGATTTATTTCTTCTTCTTCCTCTTCTTCTTTCCTCTTTTTCCTTCTTCTTCTTTTGCTACTCCTAGGGTTTGAACTCTGGGCTTGGGCATTGTCCCTGGGCCTCTTTGTGCTCAAGGCTAGTCCTCTACCACTTGTGCCACAGTGCCACTTCCATCATTTTCTGATTAATTTATTAGAGATAAGAGTCTCATGGACTTTTAAATGCCCAGGCTGGCTTTTTTTTTTTTTTAAACCAGTCCTGGGCCTTGGACTCAGGGCCTGAGCACTGTCCCTGGCTTCTTTTTGCTCAAGGCTAGCACTCTGCCATTTGAGCCACCGCGCCACTTCTGGCCATTTTCTATATATGTGGTGCTGGGGAATCAAACCCAGGGCTTCATGTTTACAAGGCAAGCTCTCTTGTCACTAGGCCCTATTCCCAGCCCCAGGAAAAGACATTTTTTACTTCAAGAATATATATTTCATTATTAACATTTAAATTGAATAGTGGTAAGAGGGTAAAGGTAACTTGAATCATCCACCAAAAAAGTCACTAGTCTAGGCCTGGCCCTGGCTCATACCTGTAATAAGGAACTTGAAAGAAAAGTGGACTTTTCTTGTTTTCTAGGCTTGCCTCAAACCACAATCCCAAACATCTTTTTTTTTTTCTTTTAGTGAGTCCTGGAGCTTGAACTCCAGGCCTGGATGATGTTCCTGAGCTCTTTTGCTCAAAGCTACTATTCTACAACTTTGAGTCACAGCTTCGCTTCCAGTTTTCTAGTGGTTCATTGGAGATGAGTTTTACAGACTTTCTTGCCCAGGGTAACTTTGAACTGCAATCCTCAGATCTCAGCCTCCTGAGTAGCTAGGATTACAGGCACTAGTGCCCGGTGATCCCAATCATATTAGTCCCCTTATCAACAATGAGCTAGACACAGTAGCATGTGTCTGCCACTCTAGCTACCCAGAGCCCAACAGAGGTGGATCACACTCAGACACATGCTGAACAGGAAACAAGACACCAAAAATAACCAGCAAAAATTAGGGCTGGAGGCATGGCTCCAATCTGCTTAGGAAGCTTGAGGAACTGAGTTCAAACCCATGTACCATCAGAACAAAACAGGTCTCTAATTTAAAAAGAAAAGGCAACAGAAAAAAATGATTATTTCAGAAATAACTCTGACAAAACTGATGCTATACATACATCAGATAATACAAGTATTAGGGGACAAAGAAAGAAATATATCTACTTCATAGACCCACAATTGTGGTGTAAGAGATTCTCCAGGCCTATGAAAAATTGTTTCATGGTTAACAGCACAGGAGCTAAATGAGGAAAGACATAAGAGCTTTTTACTAGGTATAAAATACTACTGATGCTTCATCAATTGTGGTTTAAAAAATAATTTACTTGTTATTATAAAGGTGATGTACAGAGGGATTACATTTACATGAGTCAGGTAATGAGTATGTATTTTCTTTCATAGTGTATCTGTTCCTTCATTCTCTCCCAGTCCCTCCCTCCCATATCCATCCATTAGTTGTATAGTTCACTTTTATCAGTGAGCTCTACCACTGCACATTTTCCACCCTTTCCCCCCAAGTTCTGTATCTTCCCCGACCTCCAGAGATATACACTTGAGTACACCATAAATAATGAATCATCAAAAAGTAAAAATTAAAAACAAAAGGAGAGCTCGCTTGTTTCCCTATCTTGGAGTTCATTTATATATAATGTATATATTTTTCATATGCATAATTTTATATAAATATTAAGAGACACATAGGCATTGTGCCTTTGTAGAATATCCTCTTTTGGTCTTACTGTGTGTGAGTATTTAGAAACCTGTATAGTTCAACCGCAATTTTTTTTTTGGAGGAAATAAATCTTGAAAAAGAATACTTTAAGTTCACTTTTAAACCAGATATATTAGTGCGTGCCTAAAATTCCAGCATTGAGGCACGAGGATCAAGAGTTTGGAGAACAACCTGAGCTACACAGAGGGACCTTGACTCAAAATTTTTCTTGCCAGGTGCTGGTGGCTTACGCTTGTAATCCTACCTACTCAGGAGGCTGAGATGAGGATCACAGTTCAAAGCCAGCCCAGACAGGAAAGGCCATGAGTCTTTTATCTCTAATTAACACCAGAAAACTGGAAGTGGAGCTGTGGCTCAAAGTGATAGAGTGCTAGCCTTGATCAAAAGAGCTCAAGGATAGCACCCAGACTCTGAGTTCAAGCCCAATAAATAAATATATTTTCTTAATTAAAATAAGCTTCATTTTATGGCCCACTATCCAACTCCACAAAACTGCACCAAAATTCTCAACTACCTGCTACATTTGATTTCTGGTTCTATGAACTTGAATCTCAAAGAGCATGGTTCTCACTCCCACTCACTAATCCTTCAATCCTCACAATGATCTTACCAAGAAGCACAAAAGGTCCTTTTGTCACTGTTCTTTTTAGAGCATTCTCTGGCCGGGTATCAAAATGACAACCTGGCAATGCCAGAGAATTAACATTCAAGGACTAAAAATATAAATGCCCCAACTTCTTCCATTAAGGAATGATCGTAAAAGACTCATCAAGTCTTTCACAAAGTCCCTACCAAGAATACCTGGATATGAATGTGAATTTGGATAGGAAGGCTCTCAGCCAATGGTCCTCCTGCCTATGGTGAGAGATTGTAAATAACAGAGGAGCCTGGACACAGGTGCCATCTTTATTTAGCTCATGTCTGTGACATCAGTAAGCCCCTAAGCTCTGAAACAGTTCTGACAATAAACATTATTAATAAAACCATGATTTCCTGATTCTAGACTAACATTCTCCATATCGGTCAAAGCACACAAAGGACCAAATTATAGTTATACAATTTATGTTTTTATTTTCTTTTTTCAGTCAGTTGTGGGGCTTGAACTTAGCACCTGGGCACTGTCCCAAAGCTCTCTTTTACTCAAGACTAGCCCTCTATCACTTTTTTTTTTTTTTTGGTTAGTCGTGGGACTTGAACTCTAGGTCTAGGTGCTCTCCCTGAGCTGAAGTCTTCAGCTCAAGGCTAATGCTTTACCACTTTGAATCACAGTGCCACTTCTAGTTTTCTGGTGATTTATTGGAGATAAGAGTCTTACGGACTTTCTTGCCCAGGTTGTCTTTGAACTGTGATCCTCAGATCTTAGCCTCCTGAGTAGCTAGGATTACAGGTGTGAGCCACTGGCGCCTGGTTTGTATGTCTATTTTCGATGTCAAAAGTAAAATGTAATGTATGAGTATGGATGACAGAATCACAACAGAAAGGAGTTAATCCTAAAATGGGGCGGAGGGGAAGTTCTAAAATCTTTCCTCTTACAAAACAAAGATATAATGTATGTCTGTGGGAGAAAAATACTAAAAATAGTGACAGATATACATGAAGGGCATATATATGTAGAGAACATTTAATAAGGAAATAACAGATTCTATTTTGAGATATTTTGACACAGCTTGTAATTAACAGAAAATATATCTAGAAGAATTTTAATAAATACTCTGGGAAGTAGAAAAAAAGATAAGAATGTAACAGGAGACAAGATGGATGGAAAGCAAACTTTTCATAATTATCTTGATTCCCAATCTGCAATATATGTATTAGCTGCATATAAATGCATTTACTCATTAAACATAAAAAAACAGTAAGTATTTCTGACATCAATTATGCTTACCAAAAAAATAAGCCGATTTTGGTCTCTCCTTCAAAAACGAGGACTCCTGTTGGTGTAAGTCCCAAACTATAGTCATTTTCATCTCTAGCCTAATTTAACAAGAGAAAAAAGTGTCTGCTTTATTTGCATGAAAAGGTTTCACACTGTCATTCAACTGTTTAAATTTTCACACTAAACTGTATTAATTATTCAATATATACTAATTATTCAAACTAATGTTAACATTTAAGATGTTTTCACCAATCAGTGGATCCAAAATTCATATTCTCTTGAAATTTTTTGAATTGTACCATTGAAACACTATGAGGTAGTTCTCTATTATTCCCAAAAATCAGTGAATACCTGAAATTGCGGATAATACCAAACACTATACTTTTTTCCTAAATATACATATTTATAAAATTTAATTTATAAGTTAGGCACAGTAAGAATTTAACAATAACTAATAAAATAGAACAATTCTAATAATATAGCAATAAAAATTGTATAAATGTGGTCTCTCTCAAAATGCCTTATTATTTACTTCTGGAATTTCCCTTTAATATTTTTGGACACTGGCTGACCACCAAAAGCAAAACCATGGATAAAAGGGGACTCTGGTTGTTGCCAGATGCCTTCACTGCAAAAGGGTATTTATATTCCCACTTTAACAAAAACTCTCTCAGATTATTTCTTCTCAATCTATAAATTTTCAACATTGATTCCTAAACTACTTTAAACAGAGCTTACTGAGTACTGAGCTTAAGTGATAAAGACAACATGAAGTAATAGGAGTTGGGCCTGGTGGCACATGACTGAAATCATAGGGGTTGAGGCAAGAGGATCCCAAGTCTGGGGATTTTTTAATGTCTATTTCATAATTTTTATAATTAAATTATACTTATTTAGAATAAAAAATTAAAAATACAGTTGAATTAATTTTAAATACACTCAATTACTCCAAATCTACCTCTACCTCGTCACCATTGGAAAGATCTTGCTACTTATGCTTGGAAGTTAAACACACACACACACACACACACACACACACACACACACACACACACCTTTTTTGCAGAAAAATAAAATCATACAGAAGTCTTTTTTTTTTTTTTTTTTTTTTGGCCAGTCCTGGAGCTTGGACTCAGGATCCAAGCACTGTCCCTGGCTTCTTTTTGCTCAAGGTAAGCACTCTATCTCTTGAGCCGCAGCGCCAATTCTGGCTTTTTCTGTTTATGTGGTGCTGAGGAATTGAACCAGGGCTTTGTGACTACTAGGCAAGCACTCTACTGCTAAGCCACATTCCCAGCCTCTATAAATTGTTTTATAACAAGTGATTTTCCTCACAATAAACTGTGAGTATCTGCATGGTAATGAACAATAATATCTACCCAGATAGATGCTAGCAGTTATGTTTTGTTCCTGTTTTTTGTCAGGTGTGGGGCTTAAACTTAGGATCTGGGCACTGTCTCTGAGCTTTCTTTGCTAAACGCTAATGCTCTACCACTATGAGCCACAGTACCACTTCCAGTTTTCTGGTGCTCAACTGGAGATAAGAATCTCATGGACTTTCCTGCCCAGGCTGGTTTCAAACCACTACCATCAGATCTCAGCTTCCTGAGTAGCTAGGATTACAGGCATGAATCAGACTAGTACCCAGCTAGTAGTTATGTTTTTTAACCTGTGTCCTCACTCCTAGAGGATCCCAAGTTTGAAAGCTACATAGAGGTACCCTATCTCAAAAGCAAAAGCAAAAAGATAAAATGAGGGGCTGGGGATATAGCCTAGTGGCAAGAGTGCTTGCCTCGTATACATGAAGCCCTGGGTTCGATTCCCCAGCACCACACACACAGAAAATGGCCAGAAGTGGCGCTGTGACTTAAGTGGCAGAGTGCTAGCCTTGAGCAAAAAGAAGCCAGGGACAGTGCTCAGGCCCTGAGTCCAAGGCCCAGGACTGGCAAAAAAAAAAAAAAAAGATAAAATGAAATAACAAGAATAAAAAGTGATTTAAAGGCTACAAAAATGTATATTAGAGAACCTAAATATTCTAGGAATCTTTATCTATAGTGAATCTGAGACTCTAGTCTTCCAATACTGAACTATTCAAACTTCTTGTGTGCTGCCTCTTGCAAACTACAAAGTTGTCACCTTGTCTCAAAGGAAGTAATTTCTATAAAAGTCTCCATGACTGGGCTGGGAATATGGCCTAGTGGCAAGAGCACTTGCCTCCTACACATGAAGCTCTCAGTTCGATTCCCAAGCACCACATATATGGAAAACGGCCAGAAGGGGCGCTGTGGCTCAGGTGGCAGAGTGCTAGCCTTGAGCAAAAAGAAGCCAGGGACAGGGCTCAGGCCCTGAGTCCCAGGCCCAGGACTGGCAAAAAAAAAAAAAAAACTCCATGACAGCTGAGCACCAGTGGCTTATGCACGTAGTCCTAGCTACTTGGGAGGCTGAGATCTGAGAACCGTGATTTGAAGCCAGCCTGTGCAGAAAAGTATGTGAGACTCTTATCTCCAATTAGCCATTCAAAAACCAGAAATGGACCTGTGTCAGGGACAAAGTCCAGGCCCCGAATTCCAGCCCCATGACTGACCTCCACCCCCCAAAAAAGCCCCAAAACAAAGTGTTTACCTTAACCACATGCATATCAACTCCATACATCTCAAGCCATTTGGCTTTATTCAGATAATTGGTTTCAGCTTGTGCTGGTGTCTGTCCTCTGAAATTTAAAATTGTTAAATTAATAAGCATAAAATTGTTAATAATTGGTAATTATTAAACAATTGTTTAAAAAAAGTATAAAACGAACCTGTATCAAAGATAGAAATAGAAAAAAATGAATACAAAATTATTGTAGTGATGTTAAAACCTGACCAAACGACAAGTACCTGTATTCCTTCCATTTTTCAAAAATAGCCAGTTCCATCTCTTCAGTCTGAGTGGGCACAAATCGGAACTCAGAGACAATTTCAGGGCTATGTTCAGCAAGATCATAATCACCAAGCTCAGCTACAAACACAAATTCCACAAAGTTATATTGTGTTACTACCAAGAAAATCCTTCTTCCAAATCCATTTTATAAAGGCGGGCATTGGTGGATCACACTTGTAATCCTAGCTACTAAGGAGGCTGAGATCTGAGGTTTGCAGTTTGAAACCAGCCAAGGCAGAAGAGTCCCTATGAGACTCTTATCTCCAACTAAACACTCAATACCAAGAAGTAGATCTGTGGCTCAAAGTAGAGTGCTAGCCTTGAGTAGAAGAGCTAAAGGACAATACCTAACCTAGGCCCTGAGTTCAAGCTCCATTTCTGACAAAACAAACAAGAACAAAAACAAAAACCCATTTTGTAAATAAAAAGTAAGATTAGCCTTAATCTGCGAAGAACTAAAACTGTCTAAACCATTTTTCCATGACTATTAGTCTATACATGTAAATCACACATTTGGTGTCCTTTTTTTTTCTAACACCATTCCTGGGGCTTGAACTCAGGGCCTGGGAGCTGTCCTTGAGCTTTCTTGCTCAAGGATAGCCTTCTACTACAAAGACAGATATCCACTTCTAGCTTTCTGGTGGATAAATGGAGATAACAGTGTCACAAACTTTCCTGCCCAAGATGATCTTGAATAGCAATCCTTAGACCTCAGCCTCCTAAATTGCTAGGATAATAGGCATAAACAACTGGCCTCCAACTACTGTTGTTATACTTTTAATAATATTTTTCTTTTGATTGTATGCAATTTTACATCTGCTTGAAGAAGCCCTGGAGGCATACATAAGAAAACAATACAAGTTTGGAGAATACACTGTGAAATGAATCCATAATTATCTTTATTCTTAATTATAAGATTTTGAAAATCAATTTCTAGACTTCTACACAGAATAAAACCTTACAGAATAAATTTTTTAAAACCTAGCAACTCTTATAGGACAATTAGTAAACAATAATTAATTATGATATACACAGAATACTATATCATCTAACACTGTAATTACGACATAGTATCTTCCTGGAATGTAAATTATTATCTCTAAAGAAATTAGTGAGGAAGGGAAGAAAAAAGAAAAAGGATGCAAAACCATTTGGTGTAAACCAACTGAACAACTCATGGGGGAGAGGGAAAGGGAGAGGGGGAGGGTGGAATGAGGTAACAAACAGTACAAGAAATGTACCTAAGGTCTAACGTACGAAACTGTAACCTCTCTGTACATCACTTTGACAATAAATAAGAAAAAAAAGGGGGGGGGGGCTGGGAATATGGCCTAGTGGCAAGAGTGCTTGCCTCTTATACATGAAGCCCTGGGTTCAATGCCTCAGCACCACATATATAGAAAATGGCCAGAAGTGGCGCTGTGGCTCAAGTGGTACAGTGCTAGCCTTGAGCAAAAAGAAGCCAGGGACAGTGCTCAGGCCCTGAGTCCAAGCCCCAGGACTGGCCAAAAAAAAGAAAAAGAAAAAGAAAAGGAGAAAAGAGGCAGAAAAAAAACACCAAATGTACAAACATATGCATATTCATCTGTGCTTATCTCTGAACTGGGCTTGGGGGAAAAGGGAAAGCAATGTGTCCAGTTTTCTGTATTTTGGGAATTTTTTTCTTCTAAAAGAATATTTTATACTAAACATTAAGATATTTTCATATTAATAGAAAAAATTCAGTTGGGGAGAGAAAGAATTATATTGAGAACTACTTTGATACAATAATGATGATAAGCACTCATTATTTACTGAGTTCCAAGTCTACACTGAACACTTACTGAGAACTACTATGAATCAAACTTTTATTAAAAACACAAAAATGTGTAAGCCATACCATTATTTTATTTTCTTTTTTGTGCATGCTTGTATTAGGCTTGAACTCAGGCCACTGTGCTGTAATTTTTTGCTTACAGCTGGTACTCTACCACTTGAACAACATTCTAATCCACAATTTTGCTAATTAACTGAAGATAAAATCTCAAGGACTGCACTACACAGTGGTATAATCCCAGCAAAATGTTTCCTTTCATTTTATGAAACAAAATTAGTTTTTCTTTTCTTTTTTTTTTTTTTTTTGGCCAGTCCTGGGCTTTGGACTCAGGGCCTGAGCACTGTCCCTGGCTTCTGTTTGCTCAAGGCTAGCACTCTGCCACTTAAGCCACAGCGCCACTTCTGGCCATTTTCTATATATGTGGTGCTGGGGAAACGAACCCAGGGCTTCATGTATAAGAGGCAAGCACTCTTGCCACTAGGCCATATTCCTAGCCCCCAAATTAGTTTTTCTTTATGCCATTTTTGAGAAGAAAATTTATAAATTTAACAGTATTTAACCAATACACCAAGGCATATTGTTTAATGTCACTTACTGGAAAACATTTTAAAATGACCATCAGGCACTTTTTAATATTTTGTAAGAAATTCTTTCATTGACTCATTTTTTAAGAATAAGAATAAAGGAGCTGGGAGGTAGCTCAGTGGCAAAGTGCTTGCCTTGCAAGTGCAACATCCTGGGTTCGATCCCCAGTACCAAAAAAACGAGACCAAAACAACAACAACAAAAAAGAGTAAGAATAAAGAAAGGGCTGGGAATATAGCCTAGTGGCAAGAGTGTCTCGTATACATGAAGCCCCAGGTTTGATTTCTCAGCACCACATATATAGAAAATGACCAGAAGTGGCGCTGTGGCTCAAGTGGCAGAGTGCTAGCCTTGGGCAAAAATAATCCAGGGACAGTGCTCAGGCTCTGAATCCAAGCCCAAGGACTGGAAAAAAAAAAAAAAGAAAGCAAACCATGTGATATGAAAACAGAAATAATTTACACAGAAAGCACTTCACTTTTTTTAAGGTTAAAAAAAAAGTAGAAGAAAACCAAAGACTATAACTTTCATTTGAAAACATTATAAAATAGAAAGGGGACAAAGAAATGAAAGGGAAGAAAAAGAAGACAATGTTCCAAAATAGACAAAAGGACACTGATACAAGTTTACAGAAAAAAACAAAACTGTTGTTTCTCTTCCTATACATCATGAATCTTCTGAATTTCTTTAGCCAGAAACACAAAAGAGTATTATGCTTTATTCATAACAATCAGCACAAGAGTTGCTTACCCTGAAGATTATAAGCTGCCAACTGCACTGCTGTTTCAAAGGGACACTCTAATCTGAGATCAAAATACAAATTACTAAGTCAGTTTCAAAAAATCTTCATTTTACAATAAATGAAAATAATACATGTCACCCTGACCGTTTGGTTTTTCATAAATTCAAACTAATTTCAAAATCATTTTCCAACTACAAAGACAATGTGCTAAATAATTATATGATACTCACTTTCCACTGAGAATATCTTGTTTTAACTGAAGAACAAATAAATACCTAGGAAAAATTAAAGGCACAAATTAACTTAATATTATTGAACCATCTACTGTGAAAAAAGCTTATCTAATTTGAGAATATCCTTGATTATAGAATTTTACCCACAATGAGGTATAAACATTTTACCTACAATAAAGGAAAAACAATTTTTAAAAATGAACCAAGTATCAGTGGGGTAGAATCATGACCACAAAACAACAAGCCACAGAGTAGAACACAGCAAAACTTAAAAGAAAATGTTTAAAGTATATTATGAAAATAAGCTCTGTGATTTAATTTAACTTGAGAACATGTTTACCTATGTAAAGAGATACATTTTGGGTATAATTCTAGGTAACAGCCGCAACCCCATGGGTAACTCAATTTTATCACTTGGTGAAGATTATTTGTGCGTGGGGTTATGCATATACCACATGAAATCAATGAGTATCAAGGAGGCAGACAAAATAAATGTATATAATCTGAAATTACAAGCTATTTTATCTAGGGGCTGGGGAGATAGCCTAGTGGCAAGAGTGCCTGCCTCGAATACACGAGGCCCTAGGTTCGATTCCCCAGCACCACATATACAGAAAAACGGCCAGAAGCGGCGCTGTGGCTCAAGTGGCGGAGTGCTAGCCTTGAGCGGGAAGAAGCCAGGGACAGTGCTCAGGCCCTGAGTCCAAGGCCCAGGACTGGCCAAAAAAAAAAAAAAAAAAAACAAGCTATTTATCTAAATCATGATCTAATATTTTAATGAATCACTGTTATTTTAAGGAGTCAAAAAAGGTAGGAGGCAACTCTCATAGACCCAAACACATTGATTGTTGGAGACTTTAACACACCACTCTCACCTCTGGACAGATCAATGCCAAAAACTAAACAAAGAAACCTCAGAACTAAACAACTGCATAGACAATCTAGACTAAACCGACATCTACAGAATATTCCATCCAGCAACACCAGAATACATATTCTTCTCAGCAGCACATGGAGCATTCTCCAAAATAGATCACATGTTACAGCACAAAGCAAACCTGCACAAATTCAGAAACATCGAAATCATTCCTTACATTCTCTCAGACCACAATGGGATAAAACTAGAGCTCAACACCAAAGGCCAGCGAAGAAAACCCCACAACTCATGGAGACTCAACAATACATTGTTGAACCATCAATGGATCATTGAGGAAATCAGAACAGAATTTCAAATGTTTATGGAATTCAACCAAGACGAATACACAAATTACCAGCTCCTCTGGGACACAGCAAAGGCAGTACTCAAGAGGAAAATTTATAGCCCTGAGCGCCTACATCAACATATTGGAGAAATCTCAATTCAACAACTTAACAAAGCACCTTAAGCTCCTTGAAAGAGAATAACAAGCCAAATCCCAAGCCAATAGGCGAAAGCAAATAATTAAAACCAAATCAGAATTAAATGACTTAGAATCCAAAAGAAAACATAAAGAATCAACAAAACGAAGAGTTGGTTCTTTGAAAAAAAATTAACAAGATAGACAGACCCCCTAGCAAACCTGACCAAAAAACGAAGACAGCACACCCAAATAAACAAGATCAGAGACTAAACAGGTAACATCACCACAGAAACAATGAAGATCTAGAATATAATAAGGGCTATTTTGCAAACCTATATACCAACAAATTCAAGAACCTGGAAGAAATGGACAAATTCCTAACAATAATTGATATGCCCAAACTCAACCAAGAAGATTTAAATCTACTGAACATACCCATATCCAGCAATGAAATTGAAACTGCAATAAGAGATCTCCCTTCCAAGAAAAGCCCAGATACAGATGGATTTATAGAGGAATTCTACAAGGCCTTCAAAACAGATCTCACACCAACATTCTTCAAACTCTTCAATGAAATAGAGAGTAAAGATCACTATCAAAGACATTCTACGATGCTAGTATAGCACTAATCCCAAAACCAGACAAGGACCCATCAAGGAAAGAGAATTATAGACTGATTTCCTTGATGAACATCGATGCAAAGCTTCTCAACAAAATTATGGCCAACTGACTTCAACAAGTCATCAAAAAAATCATACACTATGATCAAACTGGATTCATTCCAGGGATGCAAAATTATTTCAATATACACAAGTCAATTAATGTAATCCACCACATCAGCAGGAGGAAGGCAAAGAATCACATGGTTATATCCCTAGATGTGGAAAAGGCATTCAACAAAATCCAGCCCCCATTTATGATAAAAGCCCTGGAAAAACTGGGATTCCAGGAACATTCCTGAATATAATAAAGGCTATGACAAACCAAGAGCAAGCATAATACTAACTGGTGAAAATCTAAAGCCATTTCCTTTAAAATCAGGAGCAAGACAAGGATGTCCGCTCTCTCCTCTCCTCTTCAACACAGTACTAGAAATCCTAGCCAGAGCAATTAGGCAAGAAGAAAACATAAAGGGGATCCAAATAGGAAAAGATGAAGTTAAAACTTTCTCTCTCTGCAGACGACATGATCCTATAACTAAAGAACCCCTTAGACTCTACTCCCAAGCTACTAGGGCTGATCCAAAACTTTGGCAAAGTAGCAGGATATAAAATAAATCCTCAAAAATCAATGGCTATTATATATGGCAACAACCAGAAAAGCGAGGCTGAAATCAGAAAAGCAACGCCTTTTGCAATAGTCTCAAAAAACATAAATACCTCGGAATAACCTTAACCAAAGAAGTGAAAGAACTCTATGATGAGAACTTTATTTTTTTTTATGATGAGAACTTTATTTTTTTTATGATGAGAACTTTAAAAACCTGAAAAAGGAAATTAAGGCAGAACTCAAGAAATGCAAAAAACCTCCCATGCTCCTGGATTGAGAGGAGTAACATTGTGAAAATGGCAATATTACCAAAAGCTATCTACAAATTCAATGCAACACCCATCAATATCCCAACATCATTGTTCAATGAAACAGAGGAAGCAATTCAGAAATTCATATGAACAATAAAAAAACCCCAAATAGCAAAAACAATCTAAGTAGAAGTAACAGTGCAGGAGGAATATCAATACCAAACTTTAAGCTGTATTACAAAACTATAGTAATAAAAACAGCTTGGTACTGGCACAAATACAGACCCAAGAACCAATGGAACAGAACTGAAGACCCAGAAATGAACCCACAGAACTATGGCTACCTCATCTAGAACAAAGAAGCTAAAAATATAGGTTGGAACAATGACAGCCTCTTCAACAAATGGTACTGGCAAAACTGGATCAACACCTGTAACAAACTAAAACTAGACCCCTATCTATCACCTAAACCAAAATCAACTCCAAATGGATGAAAGACCTGGAAACAAAATCAGAGACCCTGAAAACTCTACAATAAGAAATAGGAGAAACCCTAGGACTCCTTGGCACTGGAAGAAACTTCCTGAACAAAGGCCCCAAAAACAATAAATCAAAGAAAGGTTGGACAAGTGGGACTGTATCAAACTGCAAAGCTTCTGCAGGGCAAAAGACATAGCTTGCAAGATAAGCAGAAAGCCCACAGATTGGGAAAAGATCTTTATCGGCCATACAACGGACAAAGGCCTGATATCTAAAATATACACAGAACTCAAAAAATTAAATTCCCAGGGTGGTTCCGGGAAGACGGCGGAGGAGCAGCAGAGCCCTAGCTGAGCTCCCTCCAACATCAGTTTTCCCACCCCAGAGAAACTTTTACCCCTAGATAGACTGCCCAAATAAGTTATGACAGTACAGGGATTCTGGCCAGGAAGGAAAAATCGACTTTGCTGGTCTGAAAACACAGATTTGAGCTCTGGGCGGTGTCCCGCCGCCACACCAGTGCCGGCGCCGGCACAGCGCTGCGCACCCTGCGCAGCTCAACGGAGACCAGAGAGAAATCCTCCAGATGGCAGCGTACAGACACAGATCGCAGGCTGAGCACGGATGGGCTGAAATCGCAGAGACAGCGTGAGTACCCCACGAAAGATATTCTCACTCATGCCCACAGAGCAGCTTCTGGAAGGTAGCCCTTCCCCCACCGCCAGAGCAAAGCGCCATCTTTGACACTGGCAAAGGGTCAGACCAGACTGGAGATAAAGCCAGCCTGTGGAAAGCGAGGACAAAGTGGCCATTTTTGAGAAGGGCAAGAGGGACCAACCAGTGAGAGCCAGCTCTGCCCAGGAGAACAACCCTTGCCCAGGCGGGGGGCTTGTTCTGGGCCTCGGCTCAGCTAGAGGTGCCCGCCCTGCCCGCTGGAATTCCTAAATTAAAAGCGAAAGCGGCAAGCAGCTATCAGTGGCATGGAACAGCCACAAGGGAGAACAAACTTCCCGAGACAGATAAACGGTCCCGTTTAAAGCCCAATTCCCAGCCCGAAACGGAGCTGAATTCCATACCCAGCTCTGCCCAGAAGGCCACCCCACCCAGGAGGGAGGAACCTCCCCCAGGCAAGCAACCCTGAGCCAAGAAAACCAGGCCAGAGGCGCCCCGCCCTGCTGAGTCCACAGCCTATTCAGAGCCAGGCATTAAAGGCAGTGGCCACATAGCAGACGGAGGAGCCACGGTTCCCAAGACTGTTCACATCCACCACCTACAGAGGACGCCCAAGTCTTACCTGCAAGCTGTGGGAACCGCAGAGCCCAGGATTTCACTAACAGGGGAAGTGGGTCAGAGCAGATCCACCCCCTGCGAACTGAAAGCAAGTCAAACCAGCCAAGCGGCAGAATAGACTGCAGACCATTGCAAGGAAATCAGAAACTGTAGAAAGCCCACCCAAACAAGGAAAACTTTTTTGTTTGTTTTGTCTCGAAAGTTTTTTAAGCTTTCATTTTTATTTTTACTTTTTTCTTATATTTTCATTTCTGAAACGTCATTGGTTTGTTTTTGTTTTCCATTTTGACCTGTTGGTTCTATCAAGGTTTTTGTTGTTGTTCTTTTTTTTTTCTTTATTCTTTTTCTGGTATTTTTCCCTTTTTTTAAAAAAATAATTTTTCTCTGTTATGTGCATGTGTTATGTGTCTTCCAGTATTCTTTCTTTATTTCTCTCTTTGTATTCTCTTTCTTTAAAAATTACTTTCCTATGAATAACACCTCCACTCTTTACTGCTAACTCTCCATTGTCTATCATTTTAACCTTGTTGTTTCTACTGATTCTACTCTCCTCCACATTTCCACGTCACTGAACTAAGCCAAAATCATCACCCCCCCATACATTTTACTCTAGTTTCTTTACTACTTCTAACTTACCCTCCTGACTTACTTCTAGGTCCTCCAGATCCCATTGACTCCTGGTTATTGGATAGAGGGTATCCCTGCTTAATCCGAGTGAAACAAAGGGGTTCATAGAGAAAGCCAGTCCAAAAGGAACTTAATATAAGAACAAGAATTGCTCATAGGGTTGTAACATTAAATAAGTAACTACTGAATACAGGGCTCAGGATTGGTTGTTATATTGAAATTGTATTCTTTAGGAACACCAAATCTAATTTTATGCACAGTTACAAAAGGTATCTGTATATAATTGTGAACTTCTAAGATTTACACAACAGTGCTTGGTAAGGTCTGCGTTGGGTCTTAAACGATGCTCACAGGTGCTTGTAGATTGGCATTCCCAATCCAAATGGGCAGAAGAAACACAAGAAAGATGGCAAACAATGAAGTCTTATATCCCACTCAAAATAAGCAGGAAGCAGAGCAGTCAATCAAAGACATAGAAGAGAACCCCCAAAATGCTCTACAAAGTCTACTGATAAACATGCTAAATGAAAAGTTTGAATCTCTTCAGTCAATTATTCTAGAGCGTGAGGAGGCAAAGCAAAAATTAATGGAGAATTTCATGGCCTCCACAAATAGAAAGATAAATGAATCTCAAGAGTCAAATGAAAAGATAGCTACCCAGCTAAAAGATTTGAGAGACAACACTCAAAACCAAATTAATGAAGTTAATGAAGTAAAGAAGTCCATACAGGACCTAAGAGATGACATGGAAATCATCAGGAAAGACCAGTTAGAAGGAAAAGAGATTCAAAATCAAGTATCTAGCCTACAGTCCCGACTAACTGAAGCAGAGGATCGAATCTCAGGAGCTGAAGATTCCCTAGAATCTATAGAGAAAGATCAAAAAGCAATACAAAACCAATCCAATCGATAAAACAGATCGCTCCAGGAGATTCAAGATACTATCAGAAAGCCCAATTTAAGGATAATAGGTATTGAGGAAAACCTGGAGAAGGAAGTTAATGGAATAGGTAACCTATTTAACAGTATATTAGCCGAGAACTTCCCAAATATCCAGAAGGATAGGCCTATACAGATACAAGAAGTATTTAGAACCCCAAACCGACCAGACCAGAACAGGACATCCCACCGACACATTGTGATCAAAACTGGATCAAGAGTCCAAAGAAAGAATCCTTAAAGCTGTTAGGGAGAAGAAAACAATCACATATAAAGAAAAAGCAATCATAATTACCCCGGACTTCTCAACAGAGACCATAAAAGCAAGGAGAGCCTGGAATACGGTATACCAAACCCTAAATAAAAATAACTACCAACCAAGAATACTGTGCCCAGCTAAACTCTCATTCATAGCTGAAGGTGAAAATAAAAGTCTTCCACAGTAAGGAAAAACTGAAACCGGGTATACTGGTATTAGAACCAGGTAATTGGAAGGGAATACCAAAATTGGGAGACAGAGGGTAAAAAAAGACAAACAACTACAAAAGCAATACTTACAAACTGTTTGGTGAAAATGAACTGAACAACTCATTGGCGGGGGGGGGGGGGGGGGGGAGGAAAAGGGGAGGGGGAATGAGGGACGAGGTAACAAACAGTACAAGAAATGTATCCAATGCCTAATGTATGAAACTGTAACCTCTCTGTAATTCAGTTTGAAAATAAAAATATATATATTAAAAAAATTAAATTCCTCCCAAACAACTAACCAAAGAACCAACAGCCCTCTCAACAAATGGGCTAAAGACCTAAAAAGAAACCTCTCTGAAGAGGAAATGAGAATGGCCAAGAGTCACATAAAAAAGTACTCTACATCACTGGCTATAAAGGAAGTAAATGTAAATCAAAACAACACTGAGATCCCCCTCACCCCAGTAAGAATGTCCATTATCAGGAAATCCAATAATAAGTAATGCTGGAGAGGATGTGGCTAAAAGGGAACCCTACTACATTGCTAATGGGAATGCAAACTTGTTCAATCCCTCTGGAAAGCAGTGTGGAGGTTCCTAAGAAGGCTAAACATAGCGCTCCCCTACGACCCAGCAGCCCCACTTTGGGGCATCTGCCCAAAAGACTACAAGCAAGACCACACTAGAGCCACCAGCACAACTATGTTCATGGCAGTACAACTTGTCATTGCTAAAACATGGAATCAACCTAGATGCCCCTCAGTAAACGAGATCAGGAAAATGTGGTACACATACACAATGGAATTCTATGCCTCCATCAGAAGGAATGACACTGCCCCATTCGTAAGGAAATGGAAGGATTCGGAAAAAATCATATTAAGTGAAGTTACCCAGACCCAAAGAAACATAAGCCCTTTGGTGTCCCTCATAGGGAACAGCTAATACATGATTAGGCTAGTCATGGTAGAAGATAAAAATATCCCAATAATTACACCCATATGATCACATAAGATGATGCCAAGTGAAATGAGCTCCACGTTACGAAGACAAGTTATACCACTGTTGTAATTATTATCAACATGCCACGTGAAACCGTACCTTTTGTATTTTTTAATTTTTTATTCTTGTCTGTTTTGTTTAGTTTTGTTTCTCTTGTATTCCTTTCCTGTGGTTGTACCCCTGCTACCACTATATCTCATCTGAATACCCTGACACTGTTTATATGGGTATTAGAACTCGGGAAGGGAAAGGGAATAACAAAATCGAGAGACAAAGGACAAAAAGACAAACCATTCCAAAAGCAATACTTACAAAACCATTTGGTGTAAATCAACTGCACAAATCTTGTGGGGAAAGGGGAAGAGGGAGGGGGGGAAATGAAGGAGGCTGTAGCAAGTTGAACAAGAAATGTACTCACTGCCTTACATATGAATCTGTAACTACTCTGTACTACACTTTGACAATAAAGAAAAAAATTATTTAAAAAACTGACAGAAACTCTGTGCTGATGGGCTGGGAATATGGCCTAGTGGCAAGAGTGCCTGCCTCGTGTACATGAAGCCCTGGGTTTGATTCCTCAGAATCACATATATAGAAAAGGCCAGAAGTGGCACTGTGGCTCAAGTGGCAGAGTGCTAGCCTTGAGCCAAAAAAAAAAAAAAAAAAGAAGCCAGTGACAGTGCTCAGGCCCTGAGTCCAAGCTCCAAGACTGGCAAAAAAAAAAAACTCTGTGCTGCATTAATCTTGGCCAATTAAAAAGAAAAGAAAAAAAATGGTAGGAGGCAACTTGAATGAACTCCTATCGGCCAAAGATAGATTTGAGTGTAAATAAGCATATTATTATTTACATTGTATTAAATCCTGTTTAAAATCTGTAAGTTGCAAACAATTATACAAAAAGAACACACTTTAGGATAATTCTAAGGAAACAATTTTAGTTTGAAAATCAATAAATAAAACATAAAACATATAATTTTAAAATACTATTCTAGAATAAAAGCCTATTGTCTAAAGGCATATTACCAGGGACAGGGAATCTACTGCATTATTTGTCTATAAGTGGGAAATAATTCTAAAGACAATTCTCCAAACTACCAAATTACCCACACATAACTCCAGTTAGTGGCCTTACCGGGTTAATTCTTCACGAAGATTATTTGGTTCTGAGGAATAAAACTTAACTCGAAGATGCAGACAATAAGGTGAACCAACTGCCATTAAAATAAAAAAAAAAAAGCTTTAGTCCTTATTTAATAATAATTTGTTGGTCAGTAAATTTGTTAAAAGTAGGAGGCTGGGAATGTGGCTTAGCAGTAGGCTACTTGCCTAGCATGCATGAAGCCCTGGGTTCGATTCCTCAGTACCACATAAACAGAAAAGGACAGAACTGGCACTGTGGCTCAGGGGTAGAGTGCTAGCCTTGAGCAAAAAGCAGCCAGGGACAGTGCTCAGGCCCTGAGTTCAAGTCCCAGGAATGGCCAAAAAAAAAAGTTACTTAAGTGAGCAAGAAGATAGCAGGTAATTGTTGTACTATTTCTGGGCATATCATCAGTTTAAATTGTACACAGCAAGAGTAGTCAAGTTTTTAAATACAGAATACATTCACAATCTGTCATTTCAGAATAGAGAGCCCTAAATTAATCCTAATAGTTCAATGTCAGACATAATAAATTAGTTTTAACTGTGCAATTGAACAGCTCTAAAAACCTGCTGGGCTGTATTTCTTCAGAGCTCTGAGGAATGTCCACATTAATAAAAGCTCAAGGGAAAGCATCCCACACACTTTCAAACACACTTGAGCAAGTATGCTAGCCTCTACATTCTCAGTGGTCCTGCCTCATAATTTTATACACAGGAGTTGAGTTGTCCTGAAATGTGACCTGACTCTACAGAGGACAAAGTAGACTATGGATTGAACATAGGTGTTTGCTTTCCCTGACTACTGCTAGGCAGGCAAGTTGAGGCTAGAGTAGGCCACTTGAACAACACCCCTAGCCCTTTACTGAAATTTTTATGTGAATTGTTTCCTTTTAATATTCTTAATTAAAAATAGTTGTAGATTTAAAAGACTCAAAATGTTTTCCAAAGCAAGGTAGATGCTTAACAAAACTTTTCAAAACAAGTAATTACTAAATAAAAGTTATGCATTTTATGGAAAGTCCATTTTTTTGCAAGCCTAAAAAAGCTTTTACCCTGTAAATTTTTGAACTATAAGGTTCTTGAATCAAGATTCATATCTGAGGCCAGCCTAAACCACACATTAAGACTAAACCTCAAAAACAAGCAAAGAATTAGATGATAAAATACTCATCTGAAACATGCTTTTTAATATTCCTACTTTGAAGCTTATCATGTATCAGTTTCTAATATACTGATTTCCCTTTTTTCCCCCACAAATACTTCAACACTTACTTTTGACTTGCTTTTTGATGCTCTTTGTACCATCCAACCAATGCTGTAAACGGGACAAAAAATTCAGTAGTTAAAGAATTTTAAAACTTAGTAACAAAAATTTATTATTCAGTGCTTTCTTTTCTTTTCTTTTCTTTTTTTTTTTTTTGACAGCCACAGTGATAGATTTCACAAAGGAAAAACCAAAGTGAGTGAATGAGGGCAAGAATAAAAGTGAGATGTCTCTTTCCCAGTGTCTATGGCAAACTTACAAAAGACCAAAGTTTGATATGGGATTTAAAAAATTTTCTTCTGGGGGGGAGGGAAAGGGGGGGGAGGGAGGGGGGCATGAGGGACAAGGTAACAAACAGTACAAGAAATGTATCCAATGCCTAATGTATGAAACTGTAACCTCTCTGTACATCAGTTTGATAATAAAAATTTGAAAAAAAAATTTCTTCTGAGTAGAGGTGTGGTCCAAGTGGTAGAATATCTTCCTATTAAGTACAAGGCCTTGCGTTCAAATCCTCCTGTCCCTCATAGTCATAAATATTTTACCCTTAGGTTTTTTTTGCCTACTGTTTCCAAATAAACACTTTTAAAACTGTCCAAGAGGGCTAGGGATGTGGCTCAGTAGTAATGTCCTTGCCAAGCATGTTTGAGACCTTGGGCTTGATCCCTAGCACCACAAGAAAAAAAAAACAAAAACACCAGAAGAAAAATAAACTCATATTACAGCGAAGCCTGGTTCATTCTCCTACAAGAATGAATCCTAAAGAATCCTAATAAAGAATTAGATTGAAGCAACAATGACACTTCAATTTTGCAAAACTTTGCAAAAAGACCCACCAGATACTACTTAGAAATAATATTCTTTCAATGAGCCTACTGAGTAAAATTTGATTTTTCTCATAACCAAAGCCCTATATATCAAATAAAGAGGTCTTTATCCCTTTATTAAAAAATAAAAGTAATACTGTGACTGGATTTCTGGTTTGAAAAGTTAATAACCTTTTAATTTATATAATCTTTTCACAGTGAAAACCATGCCTAAGAAACAATTCCAGATACTTCTACTAACAAGTTTTCCTCAATGTGAATCTCTATATTCTCCCACATCCCAACAGTGACAGGATGAACTCAACTACCTAAGATATACATGACTTAGTTTTCTTTAGTATGCTTTCAATTCCAAGCACCCCAAAGGGAAAGAGGGCTCTTGTGCTAGCTCATTCACAGAGCCAAAGAATCCAGTTTCAGAAATCCTGATAGGCAGAGTAAATAAGGTTGCATTGTTAACAGAGTTGTAACTGTTTGCTTTACTTGGCAATTATTTGCCAAGCCTCTTTCAACTATTCTCTCAAGATCCCCACTAGAAAGATCCCCTCGTGAAATTCACAAAACTGTGTGACTAGGCATAGTGCCTGCCTTTCTACCTAAAATAAGCTAATCAATAAACATTTCAAAAGGCAATTAAATATTGCAAAATTTTCTCTGGTTTTGTTTTTGGTGGTGCTGGGAATTTGAGCCCAGTACTTCGATTGTGCTAGACAAGAAAGAACTCTATGAACTAAGCTACATCCCTAGTCCTATGCAATGTTTCTCTAGATATCAAGTTCTATAGACTCCTTAGCATGCTCTCATTTTTAAAACATTCAGCTGAATATCTACTTTTAAGCATATTTCAATCAATCATTTGTTCCAGTTTAAACATCCATCCACTACACTCATTAGGATACTAGGCTTGCCAGTAGGCAGAAGACAATTTGAACTATAAGAAAAACATTTAACCTAGGAGAGCAAATAGTCAATCAATCCCTGCTCAGAAGCCCAATACCAAAAAGTCCATGTCAATTTTCCCCAAAACCTACTCCAGTAAGCCAAGCCAATCACATACTAGAAATAAAACTACTTTCATGTCCAGAATATTTTCTGCCCAGACCCTGGACCTAGGAGTTGTTTTACCTTCAAATTTGATCCTTTATACTTCAATGGAAAGAAAAAACAACAAAAATAAACACAGATTATGGCTGGTCACCTGGGAATTATTTATAAAGCCCTGGTTAGGAGAACTCTCACACACACAGTGAGTACTAACATCTTCTAAAACTACAGGAATGTGTGGCAATCTTTATGAGACATAATGCTACAAAAATAGTAATGTGTCTTTGGCCCAGAAATTCTACATCTAGAAATCAGAATCGTTATGTATAGATTTACCTACAAGGAATTACATTAGAGAAAATTAAGAAAATCTATATATCTAACAAAGATGAGCTGGTTAAAATAAAGTACTTAAGTATGATAAAGCAGACAGAAATTAAAAGCAATGAAAGCAAATATATAAGAATCTGGAAGATTATTTACAATATCACATTATTTACAATTATCACATTACTTTACAAAATATTACAAATTATATATTCAAAATGTACAAATGTGTATATATAAGTACATTTCTTTCCAAATAAGACAATCTGTAACCAATAGTAACAGACACAATCTTTAGATGACTTTGATTGCTGATACTTTTTCTTCTTTGTACTTTCATTTATTTTCTATTTCCTCTACAATGAACACGTTTACTTAAAAACCTTTAACATTTTACATGTATATACACATATGTGTGTATATATATCAGAAATATATTCTTATGGTTTAAATTTTGTTACTATTAAAAAAGCATATGGACTGGGGGCTGGGGATATGGCCTAGTGGCAAGAGAGCTTGCCTCATATACATGAGGCCCTGGGTTCGATTCCCCAGCACCACATATACAGAAAACGGCCAGAGGTGGTGCTGTGGCTCAAGTGGCAGAGTGCTAGCCTTGAGCAAAAAGAAGCCAGGGACAGTGCTCAGGCCCTGAGTCCAAGGCCCAGGACTGGCCAAAAAAAAAAAGAAAAAAGCATATGGACAATAGTTACTCCTTAAACCCTGCCCCCCATATATATTTCCACCAAGATATACTGACTTCTATTGACTCCTTTGCAAGTTTTTTTTTTTCAAATAGGGAAGAAAAAACTTATTTTTTCAGTGGTGGGGCTTGAACGTAGTGCCTGGGCACTGTCCCTGAGTCTCTTTGTGCTCAGGTTAGCATTCTACTACTTGAGCCACAGCACCACTTCCAGTTTTTCAGTGGTTAATTGGAGATAAGAGTTTCATGGAGAAAGGTGAGGTGGGAGCTGGGAATACGGCTTAGCAGTAGAGTGCTTGCCTAACACACATGAAGCCCTGGGTTCAATTCCTCAGCACCACATAAACAGAAAAAGTCAGAGTGGCGCTGTGGCTCAAGAGGTAGAGTGCTAGCCTTGAGCAAAAAGAAACCAGGGATAGTGCTCAGACCCTGAGTCTAAGCCCCAGGACTGGCCCCCAAAAAAGTTTCATGGGGACTTTTTCTGCCCTGGCTGGCTTTGAACTGCAATCCTCAAATCTCAGCTTCCTCAGTGGCTAGGATTAGGACTACAGGCATGAGTCAATGGCACCTGGCAAGAAAAAACTTTTAAACGTGCTTGCTAGAAAAACAAGGGGCCAGGAATATGGCCTAGTGGCAAGAGTGCTTGCCTCTTATATATGAAGCCCTGGGTTCGATTCCTCGGCACCATATATATAGAAAACGGCCACAGGTGGCACTGTGGCTCAAGTGGTAGAGTGCTAGCCTTGAGCAAATAGAAGCCAGGAACAGTGCTCAGGCCCTGAGTTCAAGGCCCAGGTCTGGCAAAAAAAGAAAAGAAAAAAAAGTGAGGAATACTGAATGTGGACTGGAAATCAATAGATTAACTGCAAACTCTGTTAAAAAAAAATAAATCCTGAGGAATGTCTGTAAGATATAGTTAATATAAATTACTTACTAAGAGCTTTCTCAGCTATAACATGTTGAACAAGCTCATATCCTCTATTATATTCCATTAACCTCCCCTCTGTCCTCCCTTTATGAATACACCTTCCTAATCTAATGCATATCCTTCTATTTTCCTACACAGCAAACATAAAACCATCCCAGAGAGAAAAATAAGAGGTATCTTCTAAAATAAGAGGCATCGTCTAAGCATTCTCTTTTCTACCTATACTAACAGCTGTTATTTTTGTATTCTTTTAAAATGATCCAAAATGTAGATAAAAGCATCAAACACATCTTAAAAGTAAAATTCAGGACCTGGAGGAGTTCTGGGTGACTCTTCTGGGAAAGGTCTGAGTTCATGTTTGCATATTCTCAAGTCTGTTTTCTTTCATCTCCTCCACATTCCAAAATCAGAGACTGGAAACTAGGAGCTCAGAGACAAGTACTGACAACATTTTCTTTGAATCGGTATCTTTAGAAGTTTCAATAAGAAGATAAAAGTGAAATACTCAGATACAGATTCTTGGGTACTTAGTGTGAGACCACAAAGGTTCTTTTTCTTCACTGTACCCTTCTTTAAAAAGTAAAGAGTAAATTCCCTTGAAATTCTTATTTCCAAATTTTAATTGACAAATTTAAATGTCAAAGCAGACAAAAAGCTCAATTTCTTTCCATCTTATAGAACTGAGCATAGACGAATAAGTATTTACTTGTGTGTCTGAAAATATAATGTGTAATCACAAACACAACAAGCATAACTAAACCAAAGAATCACCTAAGAAGCTTCCAAAATATCAACATACACACACACACCCTTATCCCATGTCTTCCAGCCAAATAATGTGTAAACAGCTTTTTAATGATCCTGCCTTTGAAAAACCTACTCAGCCACTAAAGAAAAATGTACCGCTAATCCTATTCAACAGGCAAAGAGTTTACAACAGAAAAATATTACTGATTTTCTGTTTGTGTATTTGTGAGTTTCTAATTTATATAGCCCAGCTAATCTTGAACTCTCAATCTTGCCTCTACCACCCAAGTGCTGGGATCACAGACATGCTCTACCACTTTTGACTATTTTCTTTCCAAACAACTGCTCCTGTAAAATAATTTGCTTTTATAGTGGCTTATGCTCTGAATTGATTATAATACACATTTTAACAGTTTAAACAACTTTAGAAAATGTTTTTTAAAAACTATGCTAAAATACAAACAACGAATATACATTATTGCTACAATCTAACAGAAAACATATTCATCTAGTCTAGATTCCATTATAAATTCCTCCTGAGTGATTATGGTTTTGGAGTTATGTCATAAGACATTCTAAAACTTAGATCAGCCACTACAATATATTTTCCACTGTGCCTTTCTACATATTGTTAGTATGTTCTGTTAGGACACTAAAAAAAAGTCAAATGCAGCAGCTCACATCTATAATCACAGCTACTCAGGAGGCTGAGATCTGAGGATCATGGTTCAAAGCTAGCCCTGGCAGTAAAAGTCTGTGAGCATATCTCAACAAAACTACTATAAAAACTTAAAGTATGATCTGTGTTGCTCAAGTAGTAGAGTGCTAAGCCTTGAGCAAAAGAAGCTCAGTTAGCTGGATGCTGGTGGTTTTTGCCTGTAGTCCTAGCTACTCAGAAGGTTGAGATCTAAGGATCTCAATTTGAAGACAACCTGGGTAAGAAAGTCAGTAAGATTCTTTATTTCCAATTAAACACCAGAAAACCTGGAGTGGATCTGTGGCTGAAAGAGATAAGAGTGCTAGCCTTGAATGAAGAAAGCTCAGTGACAGTACACAGGCCTGAGTTCAAGCCCAACCAGCCCCCCTCGCCACCCCCAAAGAAAAAGAAGAAAAAGAAGCTCAGAGCTCAAAGACAGTATCCATGCGGGCCCTGAGCTCAAGCTCCAGGACCTGTACCAAAAAAAAAAACAAAAACAAAAAACCCCCTCAAACTCACAATGAACTTGTAGGCTGTAAATTTCCTGGGGGGAGGGGGCTATGTGAGGTGAGAAGGGGGGATGGGAGATATCTCAAGCAAGCACAAAGCATTAAGAGAATATATAATTTATTTTGGAAATATACTTTAAAGAAAGAGTCTGCTATTCCAATTGTGCAGTACCTTACTAAGTTTTATTAAGTCCTTTTTTTACACTTTAATCTACTTGACATTTTTACTACCATTCACAGAACATGAACCTATTTAAAATATCATCTAACTTTCAAATTAAGAACACTCTTTAAGCCTGCAGTTGAGTCTGACACAATCCCAACTCAAGCTGGAGTGACTGGGAACTTCGGAGCTTTACCAAAGGGTCGTTTGGGAGGTTCTGTTTCACATTCCTACCAAGACACAAGAAAAACCCCATCGGATCATTTTGCAACCCTTGCCTGAGGAAATTCTTTGCATGATTACTAATTTGCAAAAAAAAAAACAAAAAACAAAAAAAAAACATGACATTGATTAAGTTCCTCCATCGTTCCAAGCTGGATGTTTCACACAGGGTGAATGCAGAAAGAAGCAAACCTCTACAGGAGTCCAAAAATTCTCCATCTGAAACTTCCAGGCAAATCATTCACAGCTCTGAATCTTGGTTTCCAAATCTGCAAATGGACATCATTGGCGCTACTGCTCAAGGATGACAGGCAGTCATGCGGCACAGCAGACACCACATAAATAGCAGTTACTGATATTTCTTTTCTTTTTTTTTTTTGCCAGTCCTGGGCCTTGGACTCAGGGCCTGAGTTCTGTCCCTAAGCTTCTTTTTGCTCAAGGCTAGCACTCTGCCACTTGAGCCACAGCGCCACTTCTGGCCGTTTTCTATATATATGTGGTGCTGGGGAATCGAACCCAGGGCTTCATGTATATGAGGCAAGCACTCTTGCCACTAGGCCATATTCCCAGCCCTGATTTTTCTTAAAAATTAAAATTAGCAAATATATGACACAAATTAGTTCCCCACCTCTACTGGGCCATTTGAAGGAAATAAGTAGCTTAGATGCTAAGCTAGATTGATCAAGGTCATCATTTCACCCCACATTGGAGATGTCTGAAGTCACAGAAGGAAATAACCCATTTCTCCTCTTTATCATTTCTTCTTACTTTCCCCTTTTCAGAAAATCCCTTGGTATCAGTTTCTATGGACTTCATAGCGGTTGTTTCCCAATACATTCGCATGGGAAACCTAGTCTTCTGTGGGATGGAGCTAGGAGTCAGGGCCTTTGGGAAGTGATACTGCCATGGCGTCATGGTGTGGTGACATCATGTGACAGAATGCCCTATCCTATGGCCGTGGCATGATGGTGCCATGATGTCATGGGAGCAGAACTCCCCACGAATGGGAATAGCGCCCTTAGGAAGGTGGACCCTGAGCTCTGCCTTGCCCCTTCTGCTATATGAGGATACTGAGAGCCGGTGCCATTTATGCACCAGGAAGCCTCACCAAACACTAAATCTTTTTAGCTAGCAGCTTGAGCCTGCACTTCCTAAGTAACCTCCAGAACCACAAGAAGTTAAGTTTCTGGTATTATGAGCTATCCAATATATGCTATTATGTTACAGCAGCACAAATGGAGTAGTTAACCCAGCATTCTACTGAGCATCCAAAGAAGGCTTGAAAGTCAATAAAAAAGCAAGGAGGAAAGTACAAAAAAATCCATGGAAAGGTCAGAGACGTATTTCACATTTCATAGGGCTGAGCTGACATTTGAACCAAGCAGCTCTGGGTTTCCATCTGGATCCGAAAACATGTGAGTGTCAAGAAAATAGCATGATTTCTCTGAGTGCCAAATGGCAGTGTGACTCACTTTAAAGAGTGCAATGTAAGAGGGAAGAATAGTAAAAATCATAATAGAAAACAAACAAACAAACAATCACACTCTTTACCTTTAAAACTAAGCGGGGGGGGGGGTGAGGGGGGGCTGGGAATATGGCCTAGTTAGTGGCAAGAGTGCTTGCCTCGTATACATGAAGCCCTGGGTTCGATTCCCAAGCACCACATATATAGAAAATGGCCAGAAGTGGCGCTGTAACTCAAGAGGCAGAGTGCTAGCCTTGAGCAAAAAGAAGCCAGGGACAGTGCTCAAGCCCTGAGTCCAAGGCCCAGAACTGGCAAAAAAAAAAAAAAAGCTAAGCACAAATTTGTCCCAGTCTTAGAGCTTGAACTTAAGGTGTGGGTACTAGCCTGAGCTTTTTTTGTTCAAGGCTTGCACTCTATCACTTGAACCACAGTTCTGCTTCCAGCATTTTGCTGGTTAATTGGCAATGCGATGAACTTTCCTACTGGGGATCAGCCTCCTGAGAAGAATTACAGGCACTCTGCTCAGAGAGAACTCTTGTAAGGATCAAATTAGAAAAGTATTGCTGGGCAACAACAACAAAAAAATATTACCTTTTCCCCCCTGAAATTATTAAACAACATAAATACAATGAATGATAGCTATATTTCTTCATAGTACATACTCATAATACATCTCATAATTAAAACTAAAAATTTGTTGAAATCTACCGATACCCAGATTAAAATCAATCATATTTTTCCTAATATACTAATAATGGGATTCAATTTGGCCACATTATCTAAAGGCTTATTAAAACTTTTTGGGGGCTGGGGATATGGCCTAGTGGCAAGAGTGCCTGCCTCGGATACACGAGGCCCTAGGTTCAATTCCCCAGCACCACATATACAGAAAACGGCCAGAAGCGGCGCTGTGGCTCAAGCGGCAGAGTGCTAGCCTTGAGCGGGAAGAAGCCAGGGACAGTGCTCAGGCCCTGAGTCCAAGGCCCAGGACTGGCAAAAAAAAAAAAAAAACTTTTTGGCCTAATAATCTCATCCCATAGTGTATTATTTTTAAATTAACTTAATTTATTCTTCTTATAGAGGTGATGTACAGAGTGACTACAATTACTTGAGTCAGGTAGTGTATTTTTTAAGTTGAGAAAATGGACCTATTTACAATGATGACCAACTTCAGAATATTACTAGCCATAAATTATCATCAGGATTATTAGATAGGAAGAAGATGGAGCATTTCCCCCCAAAATTCAGCAAGCTTATTCTCTTTTCAACTTAATCGTTCAGCATTAACAGTTCCTCCTTGTTTAGTAAATATATTTAACATATGGTATTTAGTTCTAGATGGTTTTTTGCTCTCTACCACTTTAGAGAATTTTGTTCTCAGCTAAATTCTATTGTATATCCCCCATTATTTGCCAACATGGATAATTTTCTCTTCTCTCTAACCACATCTTTCACTTTCATAAACTCCACTGGCTGATTTTATTATAAAATCAAGTAAGCAGTCAGTGGTAAGAGTGAGCACCCTGGCCATGTTCTTATCTTTAGTAGGAATGCTTCTATTGTTATTTATGAACATAGCAGTATCTTTAAAAAGAAAATGAAAAGTCAATCTAGACAAAGAATAAAGCCACTGATCATTCACCAGGTCTATTCCAGATGCTGTCTTAAGGCAACAGAGATGATCATACTTTCCAAAGTTTGGTTACATCTGCAGAAATTAAAAGAAAAGTTGTTTCTGTATTGGCCAAAGTCTCCTATTTATTTCCCAAAGGCTTTATGGAGCTAGGGGCTTAACAGGCCAATAAAAAGATCACAAGAATTCTAGAGTACCAATTTTTCTTTCTAATCTCAAGAGTGGGTAGGTCATAAAGTCAAAGAGACATTTCAGACTATGTCTGCACTACCTGGAGATCTGAATTCTAAAATTAGAGTAACAAGAATTGCCTTTTCAGGGTGAGAAAGACAATGAAATGGTACTTTTGCTTCAATAATTACAGTTGGGGGTGAGGGCAAGATGAGAAGCATCTACCACTTTCACCCTGTGAAATGAGAAGGCTCTGGTGATATAGGAAAGACTAGGGTCTGAAGAAAGAAAGAAGAAAGGAACCAGTTATCAGGGTATGGTGAGGCAAGAAACAACAGTGAAGTTATGGAGGTACAGGGAGGCAAAGAACTTCAGCAGCAAGCTTTACCTTATGACTCTGCTGTACAACTAACTACTGGACATATATTCAAAGGAATATATATTAATATAGAAGATACCTGTATACCCATGCTTATTGCAGTGCTGTTCATAATAGCTAACCATGGAATCACCCAAGCTGCCTAACAATACATGAATAAGGAAGATAGATACAGTATGTATACACCATGAAATATTACATAGTTAAAAGAAAATGAAATCATATCAACTTCAGGAAAATAGATGGAATCAGAGATCATGTGGAGATAAGCAAGCCTCAAAAGGCTAAATATTAGAACTCGAACAAATAATGTTGAGCGAGACAAGCCTAGAACACAGAAAACAAAGGGACATGATCTCCCTGATATATGACTGTTAACAAAGGGAGATGGAGAGACAGTAGAGACCAAGTCTGTGAAACAAAAACTGCTTGTCAAATAGTATTCCCCACAGGATTGGGGCAGCGACCCAACATTATGTAACTAAAACCAAACAATTAGTCAACATATAAAGGTCAAAAATTGACCTCTCAGGGGAATACAATAGCTCAAAAGCTAGGTATGTACGTTCATATAAGACTACTGTTGACATATGGTCTAATATCGACATTACATTTAAAGCCCTAGGCGAACTTTCTTGGGCATGGCCACGTGGCTACTGTATATGTTCTTGATACATTGTATATTGTATATATGTCTACCTGACCTAGAGATAGAAAAACAGGGCGTAAGATATCACAAGAAATGTACACACTGCCCTACTATGTAACTGTACCCTCTTTGCTCAACACCTTGTCAAAAAATTTGTGTTCAATTAATAAACAAATAAATTTAAAAACTTTTAAAAAAAGGCTAAATATTATGTTTTCACTTATATGTGGAAGCTATACCTAAGAGACATATATACACATGAACAGATACATTAATTTATATACATGTATTAATTTTTATTTATGTACTTATGTATATAAATTTTATTGATTTCAAGACCTGGCATAGTCAAAAACAATAAACAAAACATAAATTACAATTAAAATTACATCTCACTCCCATCAGAATAGCTGTCAAGAATGCAAAAAAAGGGCTGGGGATATAGCCTAGTGGCAAGAGTGCCTGCCTCGGATACACGAGGCCCTAGGTTCGATTCCCCAGCACCACATATACAGAAAACGGCCAGAAGCGGCGCTGTGGCTCAAGTGGCGAGTGCTAGCCTTGAGCGGGAAGAAGCCAGGGACAGTGCTCAGGCCCTGAGTCCAAGGCCCAGGACTGGCCAAAAAAAAAAAAAAGAATGCAAAAAAACCAATGCTGAAAACAGGGTGGGGAATCAGGAAGAAACCCTTATAAACTGGTGAGACTATAATTTATATGAAATTGTTTGTGACACAGATTTGTCAAAACAATATCAAAAAAGAAAGTGGAGGACACTTACTTCCCAATTTTAAAACTTACAAGTCCCAATTTTAAAACTTACAACTTGGTAAGTCAGGTCACTGCAATACTGACATGACAGTCAATGATTATATCAATAAAACTGATTGGAAAATGCAGAAATATATCCACATATACATATTTGACTGATTTTTTCCTCAAGTGTGGCAATCTCATTCAATGGGAAAGGAGATCTTTTCAATGAACTGTGATAGGGCCATGTAGAATAGAATCAAGTTGAACCCCTGCCTTATAGTATAAATGAACTCCAAATGGATAAGACTTAATTTCTAGAGTTAAAGCTGTAACACTTTTAGAAGAAAATGTATGTATAAACTAGAGTGACCTTGGAACAGGCCAAGTTCATGGAAATTACATGAATAACAAAAGAAGCCAAAGAAAATATAGTGAAATTGAATTTCATTAGAAGTAAACACTCTATAAGGGATTAGTCAAATGTAGAAGGTCCTCAACAATTTTTTTAACTTTAAAAAGTATAAAAGCAGTATACAAGCTGGGTGTCAGTGGCTTATGTCTTTAATCCTAGCTACTCAGGAGGCTGAGATCTAAGGATTGGGGTTCAAAGCCAGCCTGGGCAGAAAAGTACCTGTGAGACACGTCTCAAATTAACCACTCGGGGCCTGGGTGCTGTCTCTGAGCTCTTTTGCTCTAGGCTAGCACTCTACCACATTGAGTCACAACTCCATTTCTAATTTTCTGGTGGTTAATTGGAGACAGACTTTCCTGCCCAAGTTGGCTTTGAACCACGATCCTTAGATCTCAGCGTCCTGAGTAGCTAGGATTACAGGCGAGAACCTATGAGCACCCAGCTAAGCCAGTTATTAAAAGCACAAATGTCCAAGCCCCATTCTCAAAATATGTTTTTGCTTCTATGATTCAGGTTAGGATCAGAATTCACATTTTGAACAAATACTTCAAGTGAGTTTTAAAGCAAGAAGGGTTCTAAGTTTCTGCTATATAGGAAATCATACAAAATGAAGAAGGTATTAAGTATATGAGCCTTCTAGCACTGAACTTATCATCTGAAATATTCTATTTCTTCTTTGATAATGGAACTGGTAAAGTTACTCACTGCTACTTGGGCAGAATCCATAAATCTCAGGCCAAAATAGTCACTTTCAATCAGGTCCAAGTGATACATAATCTGGTCAAACAGCTCTTGTCCTTTGGCTTTTTTCTGAAATGACAAGAAAATAATCAGTGAGAAACTTATATAATCAACATGCCTGACTAGAAGATAATTTCAGTTATACAAGATCTCTTAAAGTATCATTCATTACACACAAAGTATTACTATGTAGCAGATGGATAAGACATGGTAGTTTTCCAGTCAACTACTTTATGCCAAAAGAAACTGTGATCTACATATATTCCCCTAGAGATTATTATTCCTATAGGCCAACAACTATTACCCATTTTTTAGGGACAGACACCTATATGTGTTAGATAGTAGAGTTACATGAATGAATATGATTATACTTCTTGGTCTCAAGCAGTGACAAGGTTCTTAGTCAAAAAACAAAATTATATATTACTTTGAACATAGTCAATGCTAGTTACATGTGTTCTTTCTACAATAGTACAAAGAAATAATTCTGCCAAAAAGTACTGATAGCTTCAGAGGTTCAAACCCCTAGATAAAAACAAAATGTATACTTGGATACACTAAAATGTATACTTTGATACTATTCTTTTTTTATTTTATTTATTTGCCAGTCCTGGGCCTTGGACTCAGGGCCTGAACACTTTCCCTGGCTTCATTTTGCTCAAGGCTAGCACTCTGCCACTCGAGCCACAGCACCACTCCTGGTCATTTTCTGTATATGTGGTGCTGGGGAATCGAACCCAGGGCATGTATAGGAGGCAAGCACTCTTGCCACTAGGCCATATTCACAGCCCTTGATACTATTCTTTGATACCCTACTAAGGTAGGGTAGAGGAGAAAACAAGCTTGAGACAGTAAAGATTCACAAGCAGAATTATCACTGTGTTCTCAAAATTCTTTAATTATTCATCACCTATTGATTTAAGTATAAACTGAAGGGCACAAAATAAGTGTCTTTCCTAACTGTTCCTTGCTGTTACAGCTCATCCTTAGTATGCCACTCTACCATTGTTACCTGTTAATAATTTTCCAGAAAGTCATGCCTCAGCCCCAGTAAAATGTTTCTTTCTGCTTACAATGTCCTTTAGTAAACTCTTAATTCTGGCTTCTCAAGACTCAACATATCTACTAATGACAGAGAAACTGAATTGCCCTTCCTCTGTACTACTTTGTACTTGTTAGTATAAAATCAAAAGGCACGGTGTTAAAATGGCCTATCCTTTTTTTTTTTCCCCCCTCGGTTGTGGGGCTTGAACTCTGGGCCTGGGCACTCTTCCTGAGCTCTTCTGCTCAAGGCTAGCACTCTACCACTTGAGCCACAGCACTACTTCTGGTTTTCTAGTGGTTAAATGGAAATAAGAGTTTCATGGATTTTTCCTGCCTTGGCTGTCTTTGAACTGTGATCCTCAGGTCTCAGGCTCCTGAGCAGCTAGAATTACAGGCATGAGCCACCAGCACTCTGCTGGCCTATCATTTTTAAGCAATGGTAAAAAGGGTTGGCATGACCAATATGTAGACTACAGATACAGGATACTTGATTCCAGGGCTAAGAGTCTTTCTGCTTTTGTGTACCCTTTCATCTGAAGCTATTGAAAATACCCAAGTAGTACAGCTTTAAAAAAAAAAAAAAAAGACCCATACATCTCTGAGCTGCTACAAATTCATTTTTCAGTGTCCTCTATATATCAGAACCTGCTACTACTGATCTTCTCTTTTTCTTCCATGTTACCATTTCCTTCAAACCCACATCGTATTTTAGGAAGATTAAGACCACCAAGGTGTCATCTTTTCACCGTCCTTTCTCTAGGAGCAAGGAACCTTTTGCTGCCAACAGTCATTTGAATATTTGTCATCACTTACAGGCCATACAAAATGATCAATACAGGCAGACAGCAGTAAGGCAAACCAGAAGTATAAAGCATATGACAGTGTCTGCCCTATCATGTGCCAAATGATTTCATGGGGCTTACATGCTGCAAGGCTGGCCGTTCTCCACCCTTGAAACAAGATACTCCTTGTAGAATGGTCCTCCCATCTTTATCTGTATATATAAAACTAATTCTTTTTTTTTTTTTTTGGCCAGTCCTGGGCCTTGAACTCAGGGCCTGAGCACTGTCCCTGGCTTCTTTTTGCTCAAGGCTAGCACTCTGCCACTTGAGCCACAGTGCCACTTCTGGCTGTTTTCTGTATATGTGGTGCTGGAGAATGGAACCCAGGGCCTCATGTATACAAGGCAAGCACTCTTGCCACTAGGCCATATCCCCAGCCCCTAAAACTAATTCTTGAAGAACACTTTTTCTATCCATTAAAATGAACTCAGATCTTCCCAACCCAGCTACTGGGCTATTTCCTTAGTTTCAGGTTTCATGGCAACCTTTCCTTTTTTCCTTCATGTACTTCCTCAAACAACTATTCAGTATGTTAAAAACATTAACGGGGGGCTGTGGATATAGCCTAGTGGCAAAGAGTGCTTGCCTCGTATACATGAAGCCCTGGGTTCCATTCTCCAGCACCACATATACAGAAAACAGCCAGAAGTGGCACTGTGGCTCAAGTGGCAGAGTGCTAGCCTTGAGCAAAAAGAAGCCAGGGACAGTGCTCAGACCCTGAGTCCAAGCCCCAGGACTGGCAAAAAATAAATAATAAAGATATTTTTTAAAATAAATAAATAAAAATAGAAACATTAACGTGCAGAGAATTGTATGGTTATAAAAACAAAACAAACAAAAAACTTCCTGGTAATTTGGTTGTTTCTTTGACCTCTAAAATTCTAGCTTCCAAATACTTTCTTACCAAAGCACATTTCTCTACTTCCATTATTTTACTCTTATGTTCATGACAGCTATCCCCATTATCTTATATACACTATGAGCTGAGCCAGGTGAGTTAAAACATTTCTAAGCTTCCTACCTTTCACTCACCATATGTATGTTCTAAGCATTCATTTCTCTGCAATTTCACATTCTTATGCCTACATTATGATATCAGTCTCCAGGCTTGCTTCCCTCACCTCTCAAATCAAGTGTACCACCTCAAAATTAAACCAATGTGTCATTTTTATGTTTCCTGACTACTAAAAAACCCTATGTGGATTAATAAAGAAAAACCACAGCTGGGAGCTGGTACACAACACGTCTATAATCCTAGCTACTCGAGAGGCCCAGATCTGAAGATTGCAGTTCAAAGTCTGCCCCCACAGTAAAGTCCCTGAGATTCTTATCTCCAATCAACCACCAGCATACCAGAGGTGATGATGTGTGGCTCAAGGTGGTACAGGGACAGCCTTGACAGAAAAGCTCAGGGGCAGTGTCTTTTTTGACCCTTGGTCCATTTTTTAAAATGAGTCGTCTATTTTATTTAGTTTATAGCAATATTCTAGATTTTATTAATTTTTGTATACTACCTTTAGTTGTACAAAGGGATTCCAATTCAACATGTCAATTTAGCAGGACAAGGCATCTTGATCAGTATCACCCCTTCCACTGTTCTCTTTATTATAATTTTTTTTTTTTTTTTTTTGGCCAGTCCTGGGGCTTGGACTCAGGGCCTGAGCACTATCCCTGGCTTCCTTTTGCTCAAGGCTAGCACTCTGCCACTTGAGCCACAGCACCACTTCTGGCTGTTTTCTGTATATGTGGTGCTGGGGAATTGAACCCAGGGCTTCATGCATACAAGGCAAGCATTCTTGCCACTAGGCCATATCCCCAACCCTCATTATTATAATTTTAAGAATTATTTCTATATATGAATACAAGTTCCTTCTCAGATATATAATTAACAAAAGGTGTCATTTATTCTATGGTGGTCTTAAAAACAAAGCAACAATATAGACCTACCCTATGACCCAGACATACCACTCCTAGGCATCTATCCTAAACAGCAAGTCCCAAGATATCAAAAAGACATTTGTACTTCCATGTTTATCGCGGCACAATTCACAATAGCCAAAATATGGAAACAACCCAGATGCCCCTCCACAGATGAATGGATCCAAAAAATATGGTACCTATACACAATGGAATACTACATAGCAATTAGGAATGGTGAAATATTGTTATTCGCAGGGAAATGGTCAGAACTCGAACAAATAATGTTGAGCGAGACAAGCCTAGAACACAGAAAACAAAGGGGCATGATCTCCCTGATATATGACTGTTAACAAAGGGAGACAGAGAGACAGTAGAGACCAGGTCTGTGAAACCAAAAACTGCTTGTCAAATAGTATTTCCCACAGGATTGGGTCAGCGACCCAACATTATGTAACTAAAACCAAACAACTACTCAACATATAAAGGTCAAAAATTGACCTCTCAGTGGACTACAATAGCTCAAAAGCTATGTATGTACGTTCATATAAGACTACTGTTGACATATTGTCTAATATCAACATTACATTTAAAGCCCTAGGCGAATTTTCTTGGGCCTGGCCACGTGGCTACTGTATATGTTCTTGATACATTGTGTATTGTATATATGTCTACCTGACCTAGAGAAGGGAAAGAAAAACAGGGCGTAAGATATCACAAGAAATGTACACACTGCCCTACTATGTAACTGTACCCTTTTTGCACAACACCTTGTCAAAAAAAATTGTGTTCAATTAATAAATAAATTAAATTTTAAAAATAATTACAAAAAAAAAAGCAAAACAATCCTTTTTAGCTAGTGGCAATGGCTCAAGCCTGCTTAGAAGATCACAGGTTCAAAGCCAGTCAGCACATAAAAACATTTGTAAGAGTCCATCTCAACCAATAAATGGGCACAGTGGTGCAAACCTATCATCTTAGCAACAAAGAGAAGCACAAATAGGAAGACTGTACTCAGACCCTAGTTTAAAAATAACTAACCCATGGGCTCAGAATATGGCTTAGTGGCAGAGTGCTTGCCTAGCATGCATGAAGTCCTGGGTTCGATTCCTCAACACCACAGAAACAGAAAAGGCCAGAAGTGGCACTGTGGCTCAAGAGGTAGTGTTAACCTTGAACAAAAAGAAGCCAGGGACAGTACTCAGGCCCTGAGTCCCAAGCCCCAGGACTGGCAAAAAATATAAAATAAAATAAAAAATAACTATCCCAAAAAGACAATGACAAAGTGGCTCAAATAATACACTGTCTGCTTAGCAAGAATAAGTCCCTGAATTCAAACCTAAGTATTGTCAAAAGCTTACTTTTTCAATGGTGTCCTTTGAAGAGGAAAAGATTATGTTTTAAATAAAGTCTAATTTATCCATTTTTTTTGTTGTTTGTTCATGCTTTTGGCATCACATCTAAAAAGGGGTTCCAAATCCAAAGTAAATACAGATCTATGCCTATACTTTCTATGAGTTTTATAGTTTTTGCTGGTTATGTTTAAGTCTTAGATCTAGTTTAAGGTCATTTTCATATATAATATGTGAATATCCACTGACCCTAGTACAATGATATTGAAAAAACAATTTTACCCCACTGAATGTTCTTGGCATCTTGCTTATCAAAAAAAATTAATTGGGGCTGGGAATATGGCCTAGTGGCAAAAGTGCTTGCCTCCTACACATAAAGCTCTCGGTTCGATTCCCCAGCACCACATGTATGGAAAACGGCCAGAAGGGGCGCTGTGGCTCAGGTGGCAGAGTGCTAGCCTTGAGCGGGAAGAAGACAGGGACAGTGCTCAAGCCCAGAGTCCAAGACCCAGGACTGACAAAAAAAAAAAAAAATAATAATAATAATAATAATTGACCTCAAATACGTTAGTTTATTTCTGGGGTTTCTACTCTGTACCAATGGCCTGTGCCCATCCATGTACCAATAGCACACTATCTTAATTATTGATGCTTTAACTCTTAAAACTACTGTTAATCCTCCTACTTAGTTCTTTTTCAATACTGTTTTGGCTATATAGGTTATCCTGCACTTCCATAAAAATTTTAGAATCAGCCTGTCAATTTCTACAAATAATCAGCTAAGTTTCTGGTGAGAAATGCATTGAATGCAAATCAAATTGGAGTATATTTTGTCATACTATCAACTTTAACTCTTTGAATTCATGAACACAGGGTTCAAACTCATGAAACAAAGGATTCAAATTCATGAACAAGAGATTTCCCCCACCCATAATCCTGGGGAGTGAACTCAGGGCTTTGTGCCCAGCAAGTATTTTACCACTCAAATTACAGTCCCCAGCACTTTAAAAAAGAATTTACTTTGGTTTTGAAACAGTCACACTAACTTTCCACAGATATATTCAAACTTCTACCTCCCAAGTAGCTTTCAAGGGTATACCACCATTCCTGGACTATTTCGTTTTTTGAGTGTACTAGACTTGAACTTACTATGTAGTACAGGCCGGCCCCAAATGCTTGTTTCTTTTGCCTCCAGCTCCAGAGTACAGAGATTATACGCATGTACCAAAATGCCTGGTATAATTTTCAGTTATAGAAGTCCCCACTTAATCGTCAGGGAGTATGTCCACAAAGAATGCCTAAATGAATAGTAACAAACCCAATATACTAAGTTTTTCCTATCCATACACACTTAGAATAAAAATTTTAAATTAGAGACAGCAAAAAAATAACAACTAATAAAAAAATAGAATAATTACAACAGTATTCTGTAATAAAAGTTATTAGTTAATTCTGGAGTTTTTTACTTAGTCTATTTTTTTGTTTGTTTTGTTTTGTTTTTGTTGCCAGCCACTCTACCGCTAAGCCACATTCCCAGCCCCTAAGTTACTAGTTATATTTTGGGAAAATGGGACCAGGGCTTATAAAGATGGGAAAAGAAGACTTCATTCAAACAGAAAGTAGATACTACTGATGTCAGTAGAAACTGGAAGAAGTGGAATAGCTGGAAATTCATTCCCTGAAATCCTTTTCTGTTAGTTTTTTGCCAGTCCTGGGGCTTGAACTCAGGGCCTGAGCACTGTCCCTGGCTTCTTTTTGCTCAAGGCTAGCACTCTACCTCTTAAGTCACAGTGCCACTTCTGGCTTTTTTCCTATATATGTGGTGCTGAAGAATCGAACCTAGGGCTTCATGAATACGAGTCGAGCACTTTACCACTAGGCCATATTCCCAGCCCTCACCTAGTCTCTTTAGACCATGGAGGCCATGGGTAACTAAATTACATAAAGTAAAATCACAGAAGGGACTATTACACTTTGAAGTAAAATTATAGTGTATATAATTTAAAACCTTTAATATTATCAGTGAAATGTATACATTAAAATTATTGTTTATTAGCTAATCATTGTATCTCCTATTAATTTAAAACATCAAAGATGTAGAATTCTACGTGTCAGGCTACTTACCAAGCTTTCAAATCAATCCAAAGAGTTTACTGTAACAGTTTTCCAAAAGAAAACTTAAAATATCATTAAGTTAGAACTTGGGCTGGGAATATGGCCTAGTGGCAAGAGTGCTTACCTCATAATCATGAAGCCCTGGGTTCGATTCCCCAGCACCACATATATAGAAAATGGCCAGAAGTGGCACTGTGGCTCAAGTGGAAGAGTGCTAGCCTTGAGCAAAAAGAAGCCAGGGACAGTGCTCAGGCCCTGAGTCCAAGGCCCAGGACTGGCAAAAAAAAAAAAAAAAAAAAAAGAAGTTAGAACTTCTGTTCTTTTCTTTTTGTTTTTGTCTGAGACCAGCACTTGAACTCAGTACCTGATGCTTTTGCTTATTGGCTGGTTCTCTACCAACTGAGCCATGCTTCCAATTCCAGAACTTTTTGAATACAGATATAAATGTAAAATGAACACTGGACTGCCCATTAAACCATCATCCTAAAGAAAAGTAATGATACCTTTGTTGTTCGCTGAAAGTCATCCTCACTGTATGTAGTTGAGAGAATAAGTAGTCTCTAAATTCCTTCCCCAGTCAAAAGAGAAATGAAAAAAGAAAATGGTCTTTACAATTGATATATTAATATCAAATCCATAGATTACTCTATTTAATCTAAAATAATCCCTTACATATCATGTGGGCAATCATCTTAGTTCTATGTTGACTAGCTATAATCTCTAGTGACCCTAATCCTAATGGAAAATGAGCATGTGCTTCATATGATTTCCAAAACAATTTTAAATACTCTAGAATCATATTAGACTAAATTGGATAAAGGAAAAACTTTGGTTGCTTTATTTGCTTGTTTTTTAAGACCTTAATATTTCTCTGGCTTATACTTTCTTTTAGTAAGATAGCCAGTGTCCATTTTTTATATTCATGCAAGTACCTAGAGTTAAGTTACTAACGCTTAAGGTTTCACCTGAAGGACAAAAAGGGAAATTGTTTTTGTTGCAGAGTCAAACCTGAAACTCTAGCTATGTCTCTGTAGCAGTCCCCTTAATAGGTCAGCTAGCACTTCTAGACTAGATCAACATCATAATACAGTCTACTAAGAACACCAAAGAAAGCATTATAGACTAGTTTCCAGACACTTGTTCCACCAATTAAGCATAATGCTGATTTTTAACTCTATACTACACTGTTTTTTCAAAAAGTTTCTTTATAAATTCTCTATCTGCCTATCAACAACCCTGAGGCTTCATACTTCAAACATTAGGTAATAAGAAAAAAAAATTTTCCAGGCTCTCACACAGCAATATCAGGCTTTTCACCACATACTTAGTGCTATTTTAGTGGAATAGTACACAAAACTCTTAAGATTCTCATCAAATAATAGAAAATTGTCAACACAAAGTAGCTCATGTTGGAATGTTTCACAAACCTTCAAGAAGCCCTTACAGTATAGGAAGAAATGTAGATGCCTTAGATTTTATAAAAATCAGCCAGCTGGGCTGAAAATCTGGCCTAGTGGTAGAGTGCTTGTCTAGCATGCATAAAGCCCTGGGTTAGATTCCTCAGCACCACATATTCAGAAAAGGCCGGAAGTGGCACTGTGGCTCAAAAGGTACAGTGCTAGCCTTGAGCAAAAAGAAGCCAGGGACAGTGCCCAGACCCTAAGTTCAAGCCCCAGGACTGGCAAAATAAATAAATAAATAAAAATCAGCTAGCCACAGAATGAGTGGAAAGTGAGTAAAGAATAAAACAGAGGGGCCCATCAGCTACAGTGGACATGATGAAAGCAAACGAAGCAACTCAAGGGTGGTGATGGGAAGGAGGGAATGAGACACAAAGAGGGAACAGATGATACTAAACAAAAGGAAGAAATGTACCTATCACCCAATCTGGAAGAAATGTTTTGTTGTTAAAGTTCATAGAGTTCATAAGCTTTGTAGGTTAGAATGATGATTTTCATCATTGGGAAGGTTAAAATGTGTACTGGAAATATATATCATTACTTAATTGCAATTTTTAAAAAATCAGACAGACATAGAAGAATAAGTCTATAATCTAAGCACTCAGGAAGCAGAGTTAAGAGAATCACAAATTCTAGGCCAACCTGGGCTACACAGCAAGACCTGTCTTTAAAGAAAAAAAAAAATGAATAACAACAACAACAACACTGGACACTAGTAGCTGACACCTGTAATCCTAGCTACTCAGGAGTTTGAGATCTGAGGATCACAGTTTGAAGCCAGCCTAGGCAGGAAAGCCCATGAGACTCTTATCTCCAATAAACTACTCAGAAAAAGTTAGAAGTAGAGCTGTCGCTCAAAGTGGTAGAGCTCGGGCCTTGAACACAAAGAGGCTCACGGAAGCTCCCAGGCTCTGAGTTCAAGCCCCAGGAGTGGCAAAGGAGGGGAAAAAAAAGCCAGTGGCTTACAACCATATTCCTAGCTACTCAGAAAGTTGAAAACTAGTGGATCAATGTTCAAAGCCACCTGGGACTGAAAAGTCAAAGAGACTTTCATCTTGCCCAAAGAGACTTTTAAAACGGAATTTCAGTTAAATAGGTACTAGAAAGAATTTGTGGCAAGGGAAAATACTGATGAACATTCAAGGAAGCTTATATAATCACACAACTTACAGTAAGTTTGGATATAGAACAAACACAAGAGATTAGGTATTAGTAAATACTCAGGAAGAAACTCAAGGGTGTGGTACTGCATTGCCTGTAACTTTGGCATCTGGGAGGATGAGACAGAATGATGGTGAGTAATGGTTAAGTTTGAGGCTAGCACTCTCCAAGACTGCTGAAAAGGCCTATAAGGAACAGATTCAGTCCTTTCAAGCATATTGGACTGTTTCATACTTTGAGTTACGATTATGCATTAGTAGTACACATAATAACCTATACAGGCTTGTATGCATTTACACAAAAACAAACTAAAGGAGGATTTTTTAGAGGAGGAAAACAAAGGTGTAACTCCTCTGAAACATCTAAAATACTATTTATCAAAATGAATTCCAGGGCTGGGAATATGGCCTAGCAGGTACAGTGCTCGCCTTGCATACATGAAGCCCTGGGTTCAATTCCTCAGCACCACATATATACAGAAAAAGCCAGAAGTGGTGCTGTGGCTCATGTGGTAGAGTGCCAACCTTGAGCAAAAAGAAGCCAGGGACAGTGCTCAGGCCCTGAGTCCAAGCTCCAGGACGGGCCAAAAATAAATGAACAAACAAACAAACAAACAAACAAATAAATGACAAATTCAAAAAAGAATTCCAAAAAAGGGAAACATCTTTATTATTATTGTTAGTGTTGTTTTTGTTGTCTTTGAGGGGGCACAGAGAGAGAAAGAATGAACCAATGCAGTCATGGTATTCAATATATACTATGTGGAAAATGAACTATGCAACTTGTAGGCAGAGACAGGAGAGGGAAAACAAAGGAAGAGGTGACACTGTCCAACTGTCCAATAAGAATTGTACTCATTACCTGACTTAGAGAATTGTCATTCCTCTGTAAAACAATAACACTAAAATTATATTTTAAAATAATAATTGTTCAGTAAGGGTGTTTGGGGCCTTGGGTTTTTTTTGGGTGATTTTTTTGTTTGTTTGTTTATTTTTGCCAGTCCTGGAGCTTGGATTCAGAACCTGAGCACTGTCCCTGTCTTCTTTTTGCTCAAGGCTAGCACTCTACCACTTGAGCCACAGCACCACTTCTGAGCCACAGCACCACTTCTGGCTTTTTCTGTATATGTGATGCTGAGGAATCAAACCCAGGGCTTCATGTATACGAGACAAACACTCTACCACTAGGCCATATTCCCAGCCTCTCAATAAGAATTTTAAGAGATCTACTAGATTACAGTATAAACTACCATCATTAAAATCACACATACACACGCGCACGCTGAGTGTGGTGACTTATGCCAGCAATCCTAGCATTCAAAAGGCTGGGAACGTTCAAAACCAATCTGGGTTACATAGCAAGGTGCTAGTACTTTGTCCCTATCTGCCTTTCTCTTCTGCCCTATCACTTAACTGTTTACATTAATTTCAGAGAGAAATACTATCATTTGTTCTAAGTTTACAACATGATTCATGTATCATAATATTATAGTTCTGACCCATATTCCTCACATAACCTAAATCCCTCTGGATAATCATTATCTGAAAGCACAAATCAAGAAACTAATTTTGCTGGAAGCAAGGCAAGTGGTAGAGTGCCAGTCAAGCAAACCTAAGCCCCAAGTTCAAACTCAACACAGCAAAAATAAAATAAAATAATGCAGAATTTACAGCTGAGCACATACCGGCAAGTCCACACTAACATCAGTACCATCCAGAAGGGATACCCGGCAGGTGATGATGGACTTTGAATCTCCAGCTGCAGGAATGTGTGTGGCTGCTCTTTGTGCCTCTCTGAGTCGTTCTTTCTCAGCATGTTTACGCATAGACCTGCGCCCAAGAGTTCTACGCAGGAAGCTCAGCATTTTTGTCACTATACAACCAGAGAGAAAAAAAATGACATCAGGAAAAACAGAATCCTTCATCTTACAGGCAGTCAAACAGTATTATTTAGTAAAGTCCTGTGCACATCAATTTTTAAAATAACTAAAATTTGCTACTTTTATACAAATTTAAAAACATGTTTTATAGGACAAAAATATTTAAGTAATTTTAATATAAATCTTAAGTACTATCATATTAAAACACAAATGTCATTTTTTGAACTTTGAATGTCTCATTGCAGTTTCCCTAAAACTATATTTGTTTTCAGACTTCTAAATTCCTTATGTCAATGAAACCCTGCTTCTTTTCTTTTTTATTCCATCAGTATCTCCCAAATAACATTCTCTAAAGTTAGTCATTTCCCCTAACCACACTTCCACTAGACTTTTTGTTGTTTTCATTAATCAGATTATAATTACCAATTTATCTGTCTCCATTTTTTGGCCAGTTCTGGGGCTTGAATTCAGGGGCTGAACACCATCCCTGACTTTTGTTTAAGGCTAGCACTCTACCACTTGAGCCACAGCACCACTCTGGCTTATTCTATATATGTAGTGCTGACAAATGGAACCCAGGGCTTCATGTATGGAAGGCAAGCACTCTACCACTAGGCCATATTCCCAACCCTATCTGTCTTCTTTATTATAAGCAATTTGAGACACAATCCTTAACTCTGAGAAGGTGGCCACTCATTACAATTCATAATTCTGAACAAATGTTGAGTGCATAATCAACTATTCCTAACAAATACTAACAGACACTGTATTATTGTGATGATTAAGCCATGGGCAGCGCCTTTTATTTAGTAAATGATGAATACAGGAATTCAAAATTCTGATTTTCTGATTCCAAATCTTGGTCTCTCATCTACTATATGCCACAGAAACATTCATGTGAAATGAAATTCACATTTTAGAAGGAAATTTAAAACTTCTTATGAGGGGCTGGAGATATGGCCTAGTGGCAAGAGAGCTTGCCTCGTATACATGAGGCCCTGGGTTCAATTCCCCAGCACTACATATACAGAAAATGGCCAGAAGTCGTGCTGTGGCTCAAGTGGCAGAGTGCTAGCCTTGAGCAAAAGGAAACCAGGGACAGTGCTCAGGCCCTGAGTCCAAGGCCCAGGACTGGCCAAAAAAAAAAAAAAAAAAACTTCTTATGAAAACACATATGAAGAAAGCTAGGTGTTGGTGGCTCACACATATAATCCTAGCTATTTGGTAGGCTAACATCTGAGAATCAAGGTTCAAAGCAGCAGACAAATTAAAGTTTGTTTTTTGTTTTTGTTGCCAGTCCTGGGGCTTGGACTCAGGGCCTGAGCACTGTCCCTGGCTTCTTTTTGCTCAAGGCTAGCACTCTGCCACTTGAGCCACAGTGCCACTTCTGGCTTTTTTTTATATATATATGGGGTGCTGAGGAATCGAACCCAGGGCTTCATGTATACGAGGCGAGCAACTTACCACTAGGCCATATTCCCAGCCCCCAAATTAAAGATTTTTATCTCCAATTAACTAGCAAAAAGCTGAATTGCAAGTGTAGCTCAGTAGTACAGTGCCAGCCTTGAACAAAAGAGTCAAGTGAGGACAAGACCCTGAGTTCAGGTCTTAGTACCAGTGTTCCCCACAAGAAAACACATGATGAATTATTATTTTCACACTGAATTCAAATTTTGGAAAGTAAAGTGTATAATTAGTTACTATGAGGCCGTGGGTTCAATCCCCAGCATAGAGATAGAGAGCAACAAGAGCAACTCAAAGCAAGGAAGAGATTTAAAATACATATCAATCATAAAATGTGGGCCTACTTTGGCTCTTCATTCAAATAAACTATTCTTTTTTCTAGAGTTCTCAAGATGTAATCATTAGGAGACTCTAAAAGCTACTTGAAAGACTTACCTTCTACATGAGCTAAAAATTATTTCAAAATAGTCATTATCCTTTGTCAAAATATAGTTCTTAAGCAGCCTATAACTACTTAATTTAAATTCATTTATAATTATGATTCAAAAAGACAAATATTAAACATCATATTTTAAATTTTTAATAGTTACAAACTGATGCAATCATTCTCATTTTACAAGTATACATGCTTCTGTGAAATTAGATAAATTGGCAAAGTCATTATAGGTATCAGTTGAACTGCCCCAGGAAATAATACACACACATTTGAAAACTGATTAGATTGCTTATGATAACCAAGAAACAAGTATTCTTTCTTCTAGGTAAAATTGTAGTATTCAAATCATGTTTTAGAAAACAAAAAGTTATTTTTAGACACATATACTGATACATTTATAGAAGAAATCACATCATTACTGGATATTTGTACCAAACACAAAGAAGGAAAAATCTGTACAGATGAAACCATCTGGCCTAATAACAACATACTGGGTGGTGGGCCTAGGTAGGCACATTACACTTTTCCATATGCGGAATTTTTTCATAATACAAGTTTCTCTTTGTGGTGGTACTAGAGTTTTGAACTTAGGACTTTGCCTAGGAAGGTACTCTACCACTTGAGCCAAACATACACACACTTTTTTTTTTCCTGGCTTATTTTTCAAATAAAGTTTGCCAATCTTCGGACCACAAACCTACCTATGCTTCTACCTATAAGCTGGGACAACAGGCACACAGCTTGGCTGAGATCGGGTCTCACTAACTTTTTGCCTGAGCTGGCCTTAATAGTGAATCTCCTGATCCTTACTCCTTAGTTAACTGGAATTACAGGCATTCATCACCACACCCAACACTCAACATTTCTTAAAGAAATGTTCAAAATTCACTATGACTTTTTGCTTCCTAAGAAACTATGAAATGATTTCTCTGACTTTATCCTGTAGACTCACTATATGAGCAAAATTATAAAAACAAAACAAACTTATAAAGACAAAAAAGCCACATTTCAGATTTAGAATTACTGTCTATTCTGAATCACAAATCTCAGTATTAAAGAATAACAAGTTCTTATCGAAAGAAAACACCCCAGAATAAACCATATAAGGGTTAAACATTTTAAGTGAAAAGAAATGAGTACTGGAAGGAAACAAATAGTATATTAAGGTGAAAGGATTTAAACAATTGTCTGCAAAAAGGTACTTTTAAAGGATTAATATACAGTTTAATAATCACCTTTTTTTTTGGCCAGTCCTGGGCCTTCAACTCAGGGTCTGAGTACTGCCCCTGGCTTCTTTTTGCTCAAGGATAGCACTCTGCCACTTGAGCTACAGCGTCACTTCTGGCCGTTTTCTATATATGTTGTGCTAGGGAATCGAATCCAGGGCTTCATATATAAGAGGCAAGCAATCCTGCCACTAGGCCATATTCCCAGCCCAATAATCACCTATTTTAAATCATTTATACAAACAACTCCATGGTGGAAAACGGCCAATATACAAACAAATCCTGAAAAAAAAAAAAAAAGATAATAAAAAGACTCATAAAATAATCCCAGTACTCAGGGTGCTAAGCAGGAGACGTTCAAGTTCCAAACCAGCCTGATCTACCCAGTGACACGTTATTTCAACAAGATTCATGAAAGATGCTTATTTAAATATATATATATATATGGCAGCAACCAAGAAAATTCAGGCTCAAAAATAAGTCAGGAGGGGCTGGGAATGTGGCCTTTGCTCATGCTACCATGAGCAAAGGAAGCACAGAACAATGCCCAAGCCCAGAGTTCAAGCCCAAGAACTGGCAAAATAAATAAAAAGGCCAAGTGCCTGTGGCTCACACCTATAATCCTAGCTATTCAGGAGGCTGAGATCTGAGGATTGTGGTTTGAATTCAGCCCAGGCAGAAAAGCCCCCATGAGACTCTTACTCCAATTAACTACTCAAAAACCAGAAGTGGCACTGTGACTCAAAAGTGGTAGAGTGCTAGCTAGCCTTGAGCAAAAGAGCTCCCAGTTCCTGAGCCTCAAGACCTATGGCCAACAACAAAAAGCCAGGTGCCAGAGGCTCACACCTGTAGTTCTTGTTATTTAAGAAGCTGAGATCTGAGAATCAAGGTTAGAAGCTGGCCAAACAAAAAGTCAGAGGCTCTCTCTCCAGTCAATGAGAAAAAAAACTGGATGGGAGGTATGGCTCAAGTGATAAAGCACTAGCCACAAGCAGACAAAGCAAAGCATAAGACCCTGAGTTTGAGCCCCAGAACATACACACTCAATGTTGAAAAAGAATGGGAGCAAGGTATTAGTGGCTCACTCCTATGATCCTAGCCCCTCAGGAAGCTGAGATCTAAGGATGGTGGTTCAAAGCCAGGCAGAGCAGAAAAGTCTGAGACTCTTCAATTAACCACCAAAAAGCCAGAAATAGAAGCAAAGCTGTGGTTGAAATGGCAGAGTGCTAGCACCCAGACCCTGAATTCAAATCCCAGGGCAATGGGGGCTGGGGATATGGCCTAGTGGCAAGAGTGCCTGCTTCATATACATGAGGCCCTGGGTTCGATTCCCCAGCACCACATATACAGAAAATGGCCAGAAGTGGCGCTGTGGCTCAAGTGGCAGAGTACTAGCCTTGAGCAAAAAGAAGCCAGGGACAGTGCTCAGGCCCTGAGTTCAAGCACCAGGACTGGCCAAAAAAAAAAAAAAAAGTCAAATCCCAGGGCAAGCACATGCACACGGAAAAGCCAGCAATAGAAATGAGAAAAATGAAAAGCAATTTCTTTTATACATTGTCATCTATGAAGAAGCTATTAAAGATCAAATAGACTATTTATATTCTATGTGTACAGCCTTTCATTCAGAATTTCTATTTTAGGCAAGATAGTCTAAAGAAATTGTCACATGTACCCTAAGTTGTTGGATTTTTCAATGTAAATAAGTAAAATTTAAATATGTCCACTGATATGTAAAAAGAAGAGTTTTCTCTAGAGAGAGTCAATTCAGATGACTTATATGAGCATGTCATTAAGGTTAAGTTTCCCCCCTCCCCAGTGATTTTTAGCCACATCTGATTTCTAGTTTAAAATTCTAATAGCATTGCCTCCTGATCCAGGTCCTACCATCCTGACCCTTATGGTTGTCTACTCTAGCCACGCTGTTGATATTATGCTCAACACTAGTCTTTTAAATCCCAGACCTTGTTTCATGAGCTGTTCCATCTTTCTAAAATAATCCTTTCCCATTTCACTTCACTTTCACATTATCCCTCTCACATCCCTAACTTTAGATCTACACCCAAAATGATTTTTTCTCAGAGAAACTCGCAGAGACTTCTGAATCCATCGTCATTATGCACCCCTCAATATTCCTAGGCTTTAGGACAGATAAAGACACTCTAATTACATACGTAAGTTTTTTTGTTGTTTAAAAAAAAACAACTGACAACTGTCCCAGTAAGACACAAGGACAGGGACCTACCTAGTCTGACTGGTTTACTACTGTAAACAACCTACAGATTAGATACTCAATAAATAGTCACACTAAAATGACACTAGAATTTGGGGATGATAGGTTCATGATTTCAAAAAAATAATGTCAATTCTAACTTTTCAACAATGAATCAAAGTTTTTCAATAGTAAAAATGAAAACTGAGACACAAAAATTCCTTCCTAAAAAAGACATATTTTCATAACCTCATAACCTACTGGTTTGTCATGAAATGTGTATGTGCTGTACATCTATTTTTTTTTCTTTGTACAATGATAGGATCAAATTCACAGTGGAGCCCTCCACATGCTAGGCAAGCACTCTCCCCAAGGGCCACATCCCCAGACCAGCATTGCTTCCTAATAAAGCATTATTGCCAATACACAGAAAATGCATGAAGATACCAGTATTTTGTCCCAGTAATTTCAATAAAGAAAACGTAACCGAGTAACTCAACGGTAGAAAAATTATACACATCATTTCTTAATGACGTTACCCCATGGGGGAAAGAGAGTAATCCTACCAACTACTTTTTAAAAATGTACAGGGGGTTACATTTACACAAGTCAGGTAAAGAGTACATCTCTTTTCAAACTATCTTACATACACAACCCACTATAGTAAGCAAGCAAGCAGAGTTCATCAACAGGTTGTGTTACAAATATAGTTAACTCGGTCGTGAGTTACACTACAAATTTAGTTCGAAACACAGGGGAGCCGAAGAGTCGCCGTCTGCACAAAGCCAGGGAGCTCAGCGATTGCTGGAGGCCAGGAGCCGCCGTGGGGGCGGGGAGACCCCCGGCCCTCGCCACTCCCCGGACAGCACCTGTTGCGCTCCACTCCTAAACCAGGAACCTCATCTCATCCCAAACTAGCCCAGAAGGTCCACTGGCGCGTGGGTCCTCAGCCCCCCGAGGTAAAACTCAAGGTGCCCTCCCCGGCCGCGCCCCGCCGCCTGTCCCTCGCCAGCTGGACGGCTACTATGCAGGGGAGGGCGGGCCCAGCTCCAACCCGCAACGCCCGAGACCCGGGCTAACCCGCGGGCAAGCCAGCGCGGCCGCCCCAACAACTTTAACCCGGCGGCGCCCCAGGCCCTCCGCGGCGGCGCAGCGCAGTATCGCCCGAAACTCGGCCGCGCAGCCCCATTGGCCGCCGCCGCCCCTCCCTCCCACCTCCTCCATTCTCCACAGTTCCCTCCGCTCCGCTCGGCACCGCGGGCTTCCGACCGAGCCGGCCCCGGGGAGGAGGCCGCCCGCGGGGAGCAGCGACAGAGGAGGGGTCCGGTCGCCCGAGGGGAGTGCGCTGCCAGTCGGGGCTGCCGGGCCGCGCACTTACCTGGGCAGGGAGAAGATGGCGGGACGGCGAAGGGGACGCGGTTCTCCGGCAACCTCAGGGGACAAGTCAGGGAAGAAGCCGAGGAGGGGGCGGCTCCCCACCAGACGCCGAGACGCCAAGAAATGGCGGCCCGCGGCGCGCGCCCACCCAGCGCTAATCCCGGGGAGGACCCTGGCCGCCGCCGTCCCGCCCCTTAAAACCCTACAACTCACGCCCACGGGGCGGGGCTATCGGCCCTTAAAAGGGCCGTGGCCCCGCCCCGGAAATTAGCCGGCCGGGCGCCGCGGGCTCAGCGGGCGACGCCCCCAGGCCGGGCCGGTAAAGGAAAGCTCCCACAGTCCAGGTCCCCGCGGAAAGCCGGCCCCGGCGCGTGCGAAGGGTGCGCGCCCATAGAGACCCCCCCCCCAAAAAAAAAATTCCTGTGGTGAGGGCGGCTCTCGAGAGCCCACCAAGTACCTGGAGCTAGGTTAAGTTATGCATTGGGTCAAGAAGTAAAGTCGTCCTGTAAATATTTATCGGCGTGTGCCTCCTCTCTCACCCATTCCCAAATCCTGGGGATTAAAATGCTGAAGCCCCTGCGGTTACAGGAACTCTCACCGGACGGGGAGAGAGACAGTAAACAAGCAAGTGTCAAGCGGAGATAAAGCCAGGGAAAGGGAAATTACAGATTGCTTCTTAAGGTACAGTATTCAGGAAGGTCCTCGGAGACAAGGCAGCATACCATCTGTTCATTCTTGAGATAATTTATCCAAGTGTCCACAGTGTTCTAGGCGCTGAAGATAAGACAGATAAACGCAGAAATCCCGTGTGGCGAGCGGGCGAGCTGAGGCGTGCCTGGAGTCCCGGCGGCCGGGACAGCTGGCTCAGAACCCGGGCCCAGATGGGAGGCTCTTGAATTCTAAGCCACTGGGCTGCAAGAGCCTGATCCCGGCTTTAAAGAGAGAGATATCGGCCCCGGTGGCTCCAGCATGCAATCCTAGCTACGCGGGAGGCTGAGATCTGTGGTTCGTGGTAGGAAGCCAGACTGAGCAGGAAACTCTTATCTGTCATTATCAGAGAGGCCAGAAGAGGAGCGGTGGCTCCAGTGGTGGATCGCTAGCCTTGGGGTGCAAGGGGGTAAGCTCAGAGAGAGCTCTTGCACACACACACACACACACACACACACACACACACAGAGTGAGACAGACAGCCAAAGAGAGTGAGAGAGGAACAAAGAAGGAAGGGAGGGGCAGGCCTCATAGTGCTGAAAGACACGGAAAAACACTAACGGCAGGAAAATGGACCCAGAATAAAAGGATAGAATTTTATTTTATTTTATTTTATTTTTGTACCAGTATTAGGGGTTAGAACTCCAGGCCACAGACTTATCTGTTTGGACTGGCTTTCTAGCACAAACCTCAGATCTCAACCTCCTGAAGAGGTAGGATTACAGGTATGAGCCAACCAGCATTAAGAAGGCTACAGACAGAAGGACACTGTCAAAAGGTGACATTTGAGTTCTGACTGAAAATTGGTGAAGAAATAACCTTGTGTCATTCCTGGAAAAGCAGAGGGACAGACCTGTGCAAGGAAAATTAGTCCATCCTTCTTTTCAAGCATTTCTGGAAGGGTGAAACCAATGCATACTAAACTATTTGCCACAGACACTGATTGGAGGACATTCTAGGAGAATGAGTAAGGGGTGGCAGGTGTGTAAGTGTGCAGAGAAGTATGGAAAATCAGCCAAGTCAGAGCCAGAGAGAGTAGCTCAGTAGTAGTTGAGTGGTAGGGCACTTGTCTAACTTTTACAATGTCCTGGGTTTGCAGCACCTCAAGCAAAAATAACGAAATGATTTCTTTTCCCAAAGCCCTTAGGCGTTTCCATACTCCTGGAGATTCAAAGCAAAAGACACAGGCATGTTCCATGAATCCAGATCCCATGATACATTGCTATGCTCAGTAACCTAAAATCAAGTCTGCCCTGACTGGTGGGTGGCCTTTCACATATTCTGACAAGAAGGAAAGCCCAGAAAACCTTTGATGGCTGTAAGCAAGCTCATATTATTGGTCAACATGGTGTTTTGTTTTTTTTTTTTTTTTTTGGCCAGTCCTGGGCCTTGGACTCCGGGCCTGAGCACTGTCCCTGGCTTCTTCCCGCTCAAGGCTAGCACTCCGCCACTTGAGCCACAGTGCCGCTTCTGGCCGTTTTCTGTAATGTGGTGCTGGGGAATCGAACCTAGGGCCCCGTGTATCCAAGGCAGGCACTCTTGCCACTAGGCTATATCCCCAGCCCAACATGGTGTTTTGCCATTAGGTTTTTGCCATTAAGTTTACTTAATGGTGAGGTCCATGAGGAGACAGAGTAAAGGCAAGAAAAAGAAAGGAACCTGGTTCATTATGTCTAGGAGTTAATGTGCACTAGTCACTTGGGGATCTTACTGAATTGGTAAAGTCTGGAGTAAAGTCTTGGCCCTGCATTACAACAAGTTTGCAGTTTGTACTGATCATTAGTGAGTAAAGAGATCTTTGGAGACGGCCCACACACCTAATACTGCTCAGGCCTGGTTAGTAGAAAGGTCACTGTGACTTTTCCTGTTGCTAACTCGCTTGGTCAAGGCTTCCTCTTTTCTGTCCTCAGTTCTCTCTCCCATTGGTAAATGAGATAGATAGTTGACATCTCTTCTAGATTTGTACTTCTAAACCCATTGCTGTATATGAGATTTTATTTCATTCTGCATAAACTCAATAAATAAGAAAACATGTTTAGATCCATGGTAAGTAAACATTTTTGTTCAAAATAATCCAAAGCTCAATTTTGTTTTGTTGTTGTTGTTGTTGTTGTTTTTGCCAGTCCTGGCGCTTCAACTCAGGGCATGAACATTGTCCCTGGTTTCTTTTTGCTCAAGGCTAGCACTCTACCACTTAAGACATAGCGCCACTTCTGGCTCGCCGTATATATGTGGTGCTGAGGAATCAAACCCAGGGCTTCATATATATGAGGCAAGCACTCTACCACTAGGCCATATTCCCAGCCCCCAAAACTCAATTTTTAAGATACAGTTTTGTCTGTGTATACTAGAGTTTGAACTTGTCACTGTTGCTTGCCTTTTTCTACCGATATGGCCTAGTGGCAAGAGTGCTTGCCTCCTATACATGAAGCCCTGGATTCAATTCCCCAACACCACATATACAGAAAACGGCCAGAAGTGGTCCTGTGGGTCAAGGAGCAGAGTGCTAGCATTGAGCAAAAAAAAGAAGCCAGGGGCAGTGCTCAGCCCCTGAGTCCAAGCCCCACGACTGGAAAAAAAAAAAATGCTCTACTACTTGAGCCACACCTCTTACCCTGCATTTTGCTGGTTAATCAAAGATAATAGGTAGATTTTTCTTCCTCAGAGTGGCTTCAAACCTTACTCCTCAGATCATGGCCTTCTTTTCTGTCTGTCTGTCTGTTTATCTGTCTGTCTTTCCTTTTTTAAGGTCTGAGAGTGAACTCAAACTCAGTATTTGCTGCTTTTGTTCACCAACTAGAGCTCTATCAACTGAGTCAGACTTCCAACCCCCTCTCAACCTCCTAAGTAGCTAGAATTACAGGTATGAACCACCAGTGCTCAGCAAGAAAAAAAACTTTTCATATTTTAAAATGCCCACTTTCAAAATAGAAACATAGCATTGGAGTGTTGAAGTAGAAATAAAATATCAGAGGGCTGGGGATATAGCCTAGTGGCAAGAGTGCCTGCCTCGGGTACACGAGGCCCTAGGTTCGATTCCCCAGCACCACATATACAGAAAACGGCCAGAAGCGGTGCTGTGGCTCAAGTGGCAGAGTGCTAGCCTTGAGCGGGAAGAAGCCAGGGACAGTGCTCAGGCCCTGAGTCCAAGGCCCACGACTGGCCCAAAAAATAAATAAATAAAATATCAGAGTAAGTTATGTTGATGATTTTGAAACACATAAATTGCTATTATTCAGTATTATTCCTTTAAAATAGTTTCTCTCAAAGAATACTGAATTTGCCTTCATTTTTCTCTGCAGCCATACTGGAGCTTATGCGGAGGCTTTCTTGCTCATTGCTGACATTCTACCACTTAAACCTTGCTCTAGTCCAGGTTTGTTTGTTTGTTTTCCTGCTAATTGGAGATAGTTTGTCAAGTTTCTGATGGTCTCTTGACTGGCTTCAAATAGTAACTTTCCAGGTCTCAGTTTCCTGAGTACTTAGGATTGTAAGTGTGAGCCCCTGGTGCTTAGTTTAAATGCAATTATCCCTTTGATATGCCAACTTCATTACCTTCAGATAAATACCCAAGAGTGGAATAGCTGGATCATATGGAAGGGCTGTTCTTAGTTTTGGGGTTTTTTTTTGAGGACCTCCACTGTTGTTTATAATGACTGTACTAAGTTACATTCCTACTAACAGTGTTTAATAGTTCCATTTCCTCTATATGCTCACCAGACTTTGTTATATTCGAGGGTTTTTTTTTTTTTTTCTGTTTTCTTCTTTTAATACTAGCCACCCCATCAGCTCTTATTAGGGTTGTTTTTTTTTTTTTGTCACAAAGGGATGTTGAATCTTATCAAATTTTTTTTTGCATCTGTTAAAATAATTATGTGATTAAAAAATATTTGATCATATTTGTGTTGTATTATAGTTAATGATTTGTGTACATTGAGCCATCCTTGTATTCCAGGAATAAAACTAACTTGATCAGGGTGTGTATAATCTTTTAATGTATTAAATTATAAATATAAGTATTGTATTGAAGAGTTTTCCATCTATGTTTACTAAGAAAATTTGTCTGTGCTTTTTTTTGTTGTGTTCTTACCTGGGTTTGTTATTGGGTAATACTGGCTTCATAGGTTAAGTTTGCCAGTCTCTATTTTATGAAATGATTTGAGGAACATTGATATTAATTCTTTAATGGTATGATGAAATTCAGTAGTTCAGAGACTTTGTTAGGATTCTTTGTTAGACCTCTTATTAGGAGACTTAAATACTAATTCAAATACATTGCTTGTTGTTGACCTACTCATGGTTTTATATTCTCTTGTTTCAGTTTGGATAAGTCATATGTTTCCAGAAATTTTTCTGTTTCTTCTAGATATTTATTTGCCAAAAGATGTCCTAATTGTAAGACCCACCCCCAGGGAAGGCTTCATGCAGATGTCCCCCAGCTGTTTAAGTCTGCACCCAGTACCTGTATTACCTAGGTAACTGGATCACCTGGAGGCAGTTACCTCCCCCTTCTCTGAGGTCACATCCAATCCACCTGGCCATATCTCCCACCTTTCCCTATATAATCTGGCTCAACATGAGTACTCACTCTCTTTACTTTTCTCTCTTACTCTTTCATTTTTCTCTTTTTCTCTTCTTCCTTCCCCTCTCTCTCCCTGCACCTTCATCTTGTGTGGGCTGGCAGTTTGCTCTCACCCCCCAATAAACTCTTCTCTGCTTGAACCATGTGGTGGGGTTCCTTTCTGGATAACCTTACACTAATGCACTTATAATTTGAGAGATATGTGATATGCTATTCTTTTTTTCATCTCATACTTTATTAGAAAGGGTGTTTCAATTGTGCTAATCTTTTCAGAGATCTTTTTGTTTCATTGATCCATTGTAGGATTTTTTTTGGTATGTATTTCATTTATTTTTTACTTCAACCTGTTCTTTACCTCTAATTTGGGGATTTAGTTTGTTCTTGTTTTTCTAAATCCCTGAGATGTATCATTAATTTATTTCATATCTCTGAGTTTTTTTTAAATATACTTCCCTTTTACTACTAGCTTCACTGTATCACATATTTTGGTATATTGTGTGTGTGTGTGTGTGTGTGTGTGTGTGTGTGTTGATACTAGAGTGTGAATTCAGGGCCTTAAAATCTTGCTTAGCTTTTTCATTCAAGGCTGGAACTCTACCATTTGAACCTCACTGCCACTTCTGCTTTTTTACTTGTTAATTGAATATAAAGAATCTCAGATTAGTCTGCCTGGGCTGGGTTCAAACCACAATTCTCAGATCTAACTTCCTAGGTAGGATTATAGGTGTGAGCCACCAGCACCTGACTCTTTTTTCCTCTTCCTCCTCCTCTATTTCCTCCCCTTTTCTTCCTCCATCTCCTCCTCCTTTTTTTCTGTTTTTGGCAGTACTGCAGTTTGAACTCAGAACCTCATGTATGCTCAACTGGGGCTTTACCGCTTGGGCTATATCCTTCTTTCTCTTTAGATTTTTTTTTAAAATTATCGTTATTACAAAGGTGATGTACAGGTTGATGTACAGGTTACATTTACATGAGTCAGGTAAGGAGTACATTTCTTTTCCAACAATGTCCAATGTCATACCTTCCTGTTTAGATTTTTTCCTTTTTTTTTTTTTTTGTTGGTCATGCAGTTTGAACTCTGGGTCTGAGTCCTGTCCCTGAGAATCTCAGCTCAAGGCTAGTGTTCTACCACTTTGAGCCACAGTGCCACTTCTGGTTTTCTGGTGGTTAATTGGAGATGAGTCTCAGACTTTCCTGCCTGGGCTGGCTTTGAACCTGGATCCTTAAAACTCAGCCTCCTGAGTAGCTAGGATTGCAGGTGTGAGCCAGTGGCACCAGCTTTTAGATTGCTTTGTCTAGCTGTTGTTTTTTTTTTTTTTCAGATAAATTCTCATATTTTGTCCAGTGCTGGTATCAGACAATGATCCTCCTAACTATGCTTCCTGAATAGCTGGAATACAGTCATGTGCCATTAAGCAAGTCCTTTCATTTCCCTATCATTCTAACCATTTTTATTCCATCCTTGATCACCTCAATGATTCATTCAAGCATGTGTTGTTGCCTGGGAGGGGTAGTGCATGTGTCTAACTCTCACACTTGGAAGGTGGAAGCAGGAAGATCAAAAGTTTGCTGTCAGCCAGACGGGGGTGACTCATACTATAATCCTAGCTACCCAGGAGGCTGAGATCTGAGGATCTTGGTTCAAAGCCAGTCTGGGAAGCAAAAAAGCTTAGGGCCAGGGCCTAAGCCCCGAGTTTAGGACCCACAACCAACATTAAAAAAAAAAAAGTTTGCGGTCAGATTTAGCTGCATAGTGAGATCAAAGCCAGGCTGGACTGTATAGAAAGAATCTGTATCTCAAAAACAACAACAACAACAACAACAACAACTAAAAAACAGTAAACTAAAATCTGAAGTATATTGTTCAGTCTCCATGTATTTGTATAATTTCTGCCCTTTTTTCTTGCTGTTGATTTTTAGTTTTATTCCATTATAATCTGACAGATAGAAGACATGATTTCAGCACTTTCTAAGACTAGATTCATGGCCTAACACTATTTTGGGAAGAGTAAAAGTTTCATGTGCTGATGAGAATAATGTATATTCTAGCATTATTAGGGAGAATGTTTTGTAAATGTATGCTAAATTCATTAAATTGGGAATGTGGCTTAGTGGTAGAGTGCTTGCCTAGCATGCACAAAGCCCTGGGTTTGATTCCTCAGCACCACATAAATAGAAAAAGCTGGAGGTGGCATTTGGCTCAAGAGGTAAAATGCTAGTCTTGAACAAAAAGAAGCCAGGGACAATGCTCAGGTCCTGAGTCTAAGCCCCAGGACTGGTAAAAAAAATTCATTTATTTGATACTGTAATTGAACTGTTTAGTTTTTCCTATCAGTTAGTGAGACTATGGTACTGGAGCCACTATTTTTATTTTTTGCCAGTCCTTGGGCTTGGACTTAGGGCCTGAGTACTGTCCCTGGCTTCTTTTTTCTCAAGGCTAGCACTCTGCCACTTCAGCCACAGCGCACCACTTCTGGCTGTTTTCTATATATGTGGTGCTGGGGAATGGAACCCAGGGCTTCATGTATACGAGGCAAACGAGGCAAGCACTCTTGCCACTAGGCCATATTCCCAGCCCCATGGAGCCACTATTATATTGAGGTCCAATTCTCTCTCCCCATTTCCCTTTCTCTCTTCCCATCTTCCTCTTTCCCTTCCTTCCTTCCCCCACCCCCTTTTTTTTATTCAGGTACTGGGCTTGAAACCAGGGCCTTATACTCTAGCTTAGTTTTTTTGTACAATGCTGGTATTCTACCACTCAACCCACACCTCTAATTCTGGAGTTTTGGTGGTTAATTGGAGTTAAGGGACTTTTCTGTTGGGGATACTTTAAACTGTGATCATCAGGTCCTTAGACTCCTAAGGAGCCAGGATTACACGCATGAGTTGACAACATACATGTTAGGGAACTTTAAAAAAAAATCCAATTAGCAAGTGTATATCTTTTTACCCCCCCCCTTCAAAAAGAATTTTATTTTATTTTAATATATTGTATATCATTAAAACTGGAAAGGTAAGGAAAACCAAATTCTAATTTGCCACATTCATATGGTATCCAGCACCTGTTTCAAGGAAGTTGGAAACTCTACAGCTAACTACAAGATTGATAACATCAATTTGGTATTTGTTCCCATTTCAGGTATTTAATTGATCTTAGGATGGTTCACATGGTTGTTTGGACATCACTTAATTATCCTATGTCTGGCCAAAATAAGACTTAGAAGGCAAGCCAGATGTTCTGTCACTTTATTGATGAAAAGGTGGCTTCTTTTGAGATCTACTGGCCTGGTCAGGTTAGACACCAAGAACTCTTTACTAGCACAGGCTCCCTCTAGTGGCACAGCTGCTCTTGCTGCTTTACTCGATATCCTAACTGCTGCTGGTGGTTCGAAGGGTGACTTCTCTTAGGGTAAATGTCTCTGTAGAGGGAGAATAGAAGAGCTTCTGGCCAGAAATTAACTGTGACCTTGGCTTGGCTGAAACATTACGTTGTTGCTTTATTTCAGGCTGGACACTGACTGAGGAACTTCAAGGCTATACATGAAAGAGTTACCCTAGTCCAAGTTAAAAGCAGGCAGCAAGTTGGGCTCCAGTGTCTCACACCTGTAATCCTGGGTATTTGGAAGGCTGATATCGGAGGATCCTGATTTGGTACTAGCCTGGTAGCAAGACTCATATCTTACTTAACCAGCAAAAAGCCAAAACTGAGGTGTTGAGGTGTGGCCCAAGTGGTAGAGTACTAAGCCATAAAAGGGCAGGGGGAGGAGGGGGAACCTAGTGAGAATAAAAAAAGAGAAGAAAACTAGATTCCAGACTCTACATAGTTATATTACACAAGCTGTGAGGGTTTTACATTGTGACAAGGAACAAATAGGAAGTCTATTTGCTACAAAGAAATCCTCACTTATGTTTCAATAAGCACTTACATTTATAAGCCATCAGCTGCTTTTCCTTAGCCAGTCTAGTTAGTCTCTGCCAGGAACTGGTAATCATGTAGCAGAATTCTCCATATTCTGGATTATCAAGTACAGCATAATTTCAGGCAAATTTCTTAAACGTCTTCACTAGTTTCTTTATATGGGGTTTGATCTTGTGTGTTCTCACTTGTTTTTTTTGCTCAAGGCTTGTGCTATACCATGTGAGACACATCTCAACTTCTGGCTTTTTGATGGTTAATTGGAGATAAGAGTCTCACAAACTTTGTCTGCTGGGGCTGACTTCAAATAGTGATCCTCAGATTTCAGCATCTTGAGTAGGTAGGGTTACAGGAGTGAGCTATCTAGCTCTATGTTTTAATTGGTAAATTAAAACAATTAGTATTCAGAGTTGCTTCCTGTTTCTTTGACTATTCTATGTTCATTTCATCTCTTATTCATCTTAGAGGAATAACAGTTTATTATATGATGTCTTTTTTCAGAAGCTGAGAATAAAACCTAGAGCTTTATGAATGACAGGTAAGCCCTCTACCACATAAGCCTAAATCTCAGCCCTTTTTGCTTACATTTATTTACATTTCTGTTTTTGAGATAGGTCTTGATAACTTTGGTTGGTTTCAAGTCACTATTCTTTGGCCTTCACTTCCCAAGTAACTAGGATTACTGGCCTGTGACACTGTGCTCAGTTGTGCTTGGTTCTTTCCTAAATTTTCATTTGATTACTGATTCTTCTAGTGAATATATTATATCCACTGCTCTTTTGATTATGTTTATCTTTCTTTTCTGGGTTATGATTATGTTTAAGTATCTTCTGAGCACTGGCCAGTGGTCATGAATTCCCTTAGTTTATGCTGATCTTGGAAGGTCTTTATTTCTACTTTTATTCTGGAGGACACCTTTGCTGGCTATAATAATCTAAGATGGCAATTACTTTGATGTCTTAAAAATAGATTATGCCTTCCTGGCCTTAAGATTTTCTGCTGAGAATTTTGTTGGTATTCTCATGGGTTCTCATCTAAATGTGACATGGTGGGATAGGAGTATAGACACCAGTAGTAGAACACTTGCTTAACATATGTAAAAACCTGAGTTTAATCCCCATCATTGAAAAGAACAACAAAAATGTAAGAAAGCAAAGAAGGAAGTTTGTGTGTGTGTGTGTGTGTGTGTGTGTGTGTGTGTGTGTAGAAAGAGAAGACACACACACAGAGATACCTTATGTTTAAAACATATGACTTTGCATTTGTCTCTTGCAGCTTTTAAATTCTTTATCTATTCTGTATTTTTGAAAGTTTGTAATCTTCCTAAAGAATTTTTTCCTGGTAATGTCTGAGTTTCCACATGCCTTTTATATTTGGATATCATTATCTTTCCTAAGATTTTGGAAATGCTCTACTACTATCCTGTTGAATACATTTCCAGTACATTTAGCCTGTACGTCTTCTGTTCCTACACCATATATTTGGTTTTTATCAGGATCGCTTTCAAATAACAGTGCCAACATCAATAATGCCTGATAAGGGCTTCTGCTCCCATTATAGAAATGACCACAGTGGGCTTACTCTGTGTATTATGTGGCCTCGGTGTTAGTCAGCCTTTTTGTCCTTGTGACAAATATCCAAGGGAAACAATTCAAAGAAGCAAAGATTTATTTTGGCTTATGGCTTCAAAGGTTTTAGTCCATGGGTTACCTGGCTTCGTTGTTTATAGCCGATGGTGAGGCACAATAATGTGGGAGTGGCATGGTGAAACACAGCTGCTCACCTCATGGTGCCTAGGAAGCAAAACAAGACAGAGAATAGAGACAAAGTACATACTTCAAAAGCACACCCCCAATGACCTACTTCCTCCACCTAAGCCCCACTTCCTAAGGTTTCTACAACCTTCCAAACCCATACCACCTGCTGGGGACCAAGCCTTCAATTCGTGAGACTCTGCAGCACATTGGATTTTCAAGCCATAACATTCCACCCCTGGCCTGTCCAGATCATAATGCACAATACATCCAGCCTGACTCCTAGAATCCATCAAGTCTCAATGGTTCCAACATGGTTCCAAAACCTAAGTCCAAAGAGAGTCTAGGCAATGTTTTAGTTGAGTCCTTATTCTATTTAAATCAAGTAATGTACTTCAAAGAAACAAATGGCTCACAATAATCATTTTTATTTCCAAAAGGGAAAAATAGGATGAGAGCATAGCAAGATTAAAACTCATAGGGAGGGCTGGGAATATGGGCTCGTGGCAAGAGAGCTTGCCTTGTATACATGAAGCCCTGGGTTCAATTCCGCAGCATCACATATATAGAAAACGGCCAGAAGTGGCGCTGTGGCTCAAGTGGCAGAGTGCTAGCCTTAAGCAAAAAGGAAGCCAGGGACAGTGCTCAGGCCCTGAGTTCAAGGCCCAGGACTGGCAAAACAAAACAAAACAAAACAAAACAAAAACAAAAAAAAACACACAAAAAACACTCATAGGGAAAACATTAAATCCTATAGCTCTGTGCCTGGCATGGTGAGATGTGAGTTCCAAAGGGAGAGAGGCCTTGCTGTGAAAAACACGCCCTCATCCAACCTTAAAGAATGAACCTGGGGCTGGAAATATGGCCTAGTGGCAAGAGTGCTTGCCTCTTATACATGAAGTCCTGGGTTCAATTCCTCAGCACCACATATGTAGAAAACACCAGAGGTGGCACTGTGGCTCAAGTGGTAGAGTGTTAGCCTTGAGCAAAAAGAAGCCAGGGACAGTGCTCAGGCCCTGAGTCCAAGCCCCAGGACTGGCAAAAAAAAAAAAAAAAAAAAAAGAACCCGGAGCAGGAGTGTTGGTAGCTCACACCTATAATCCTAGAATCCTAGCTACTCAGGAGGCTGAGATCTGAAGAGCCAGGTTTGAAGCCAGTCCAGATAGGAAAGTCTGTGAGACTCTTGTCTCCAATTAGCCACCAAAATAAACCAGAACTAGAGCTGTAGCTAAAGTGGTAGAATGCCAGACTTGAATGAAAAAGCTATGATACAGTGCCCAGACTAATTTTAAGCCTCCCCCCGACATGCGCGCGCGAGCACACACACACACACACACACACACACACACACACACACAAATGGGCTGAGAAACATAAAATGAAGAAATGGAACTTTTGCAATGATTATGCAAGGTTGGGTGTCTGGTGGGAGGGCATACCCTTCAGAAATTGTAGAGAAATTTATTCCCTAATGCACAGATCCCTCCCCAACTTCCTCATTCATTTGAGTACTATGGAGTGGGCAGTTTTCCTGGAGGTCGCCTGAGTTTCATTGCTTTCCACTGGGTCATGTTAATGTTTATACCTTTTGGTATTGGTTGAATTTCAGAAGAGGGTTTTATCTCAGCCATCCTGAAGACTCTTCTGGGTATGTGCTTTTTGGAATGTCCATGGTTTTCACATTTTCATTGTACGTCAGCCCACCCTTCCTTTTGCTACTTGACTCCTCTCTCTCTCTCTCTCCTCTCTCTCTCTCCTCTCTCTCTCTCTCATCCCCTCTCTCCCTATCCTGGGACTTGAACTCAGGGCTTAGGCTCTGTCTCTGAGCCTCTCAGTGCTTAAGACTCACCCTCTACCACTTCAGCCACAGATCCACTTCCAGCTTTTTCTGTTTATGTGGTGCTGAGGATTCAAACCCAGAGCTTCATGCATGCTAGGCAAGCACCCTACTGCTAAGCCACATTCCCAGCCTATTGACATTCCTTATGTCCTATTTTCCTACCCTATTTGTCTAGGGAATCTTCCAAGTGCATGAAAGTAATGTGATTTTGTACTGTATGATTATCACATCAATAAGCTGTTAAGTTGTTGTGTAGGCAACTTTTCACTAAGGACCAGATAGCTTGTCTCTTTTTTTCTTTTGCCAGTCTTGGGACTTGAACTCAGGGCCTGAGCACTGTCCCTGGCTTTTTTTTTCCCTCAAGGCTAGCACTCTACCACTTGAGCCACAGCACCACTTCTGGCTTTTTCTATGTATGTGGTACTGAAGAATTGAACCCAGGGCTTCATGTATGCGAAGCAAACACTCTACCACTAGGCCATATTCCTAGCCCCTAGCTTGTCTTTTTTTTTTCTTTTCAATTTTACTATAGAAATGATGTACAGAAGGGTTATATTTGTTTAAGCCAGGTAATGATTACATTTCTTTTTGAACAGTGTCAATGGACCACCACTGACTTTATTTTCCAGAATTGCTCTTCTTTTGCTTTTTATTTTTATTGGTTTCATTTTCATTCTAATATCTTGTTTCTCAAATCTGTCTAAAAACTGTTGACTCTCTTCCTCATAGGTGAGTCTAATTTTACTTCCATTAGTAGTTTATTCTGTTGGTATGCTATGGGCTCTGTTTGTTAATAGTTGTTTCGATACATTTCTGTGCTGATCCTAATACAACAGCTTACCATTGTTAGGACTCCTGCTACAATTATGAGAGAGGTGATACCCATTTCCTTCCAGTTTATTGGCAAGGGTCGTCAAGCCTTGGAGAACCTTGGTGATTGTACCCTTGGGAGCTGTGTTATTGAGAATGAAAGAACATCATTCCTCCTCCCATCCGAACATAACACAAAACCTGCTTTTTTTTTTTTTTTTTTGCCAGTATATCTTGCACTATTTTAGTTTTCCCAAGACATTCTAATGTCTAATGGCATCTGTCTACCCCTTTAGCAGAATCTTGGGTATAGAATTGATAAATCTCTACTGATTACTGTGGGGCACATCTGGCTGGCCCCGCCTGTGTGTCCCTGCCCTGGGGTCGCTTGCGATTACCCGAACCGGAAAGGCAGTTCTAGCTGGTCCCGCCTCCCAGCCTTGGGACCATGTGTGGCCAAGATGGCGCCTGGAGGTGAACCAGAGGTGGTACTGTGGGCTGTGAGGTAGAATTAGGCCGCCTCTTAGGATTGGTCCCTCGGCCCTCCAACCTTGATGGACAGCTCAGGCCTCCCCTCATAGCTAGGTGCGCACACCCCCCCCCCCCTCCTGCCGGTTTAAGGCCGAAGCTCCTCCCAATAAAGTGAGACCGTGTGTGACACTCTCCCGGGCTGTCTGATTGTCCTCCGGCGACAGGGGGGCTGGGTGCAGGCGGTCCGTCGACTCTTCACCTTTTCTTGGCCCGCCTTGGTCGGGGTGGCTTCCCTGCCTCTCCCGCTGGCCAGGAGAGCACTGGGGGCGAAGGACCCCGACAGATTATAATTAATCCAATCCACATTTTTAATGATAGTGGATTGCCAGAAAAGGAGAGACTTGAATCCAGAGGCTATCTGGCTTGGGGCTTTGAATTCATTGGAATCTCCCCTTGGGACTCCTGTTGAATCTCTCAAAAAGAGAGAGAAACAGAGAGGGAGAGAGAGAGTCCTTACTTTATATATAGGGTCCTTTTATACTAGTATGGCATATACATATATATGTCCTATATGTGTGTGTCCTATATACATATATGTCCAACTATCTATCTGTCTCTCTAACTGTCTATATCCTATGAGTAAAAGAACACTCCTAGTGGTTTTCAAACCTGAGCACTAGTCTGTATTCTGTTTGGGAACTTGGTGGAATGCCAAGATGAATGGAATGGCTAGCTGAACTAAGGCACAGTTTCCAGCCCAGTTGAATAGTAGAGTATTATAGAGGCTCCTTTTCCTACAATATGTCCAGGCATCGTCCCCAGGTATAGTTAGAGCTGAGTAACTGCCAATGATTGATCAATAGAGACATGTAGGACAGAGATGGAGGTTGTCAGGTCTCCCATGGTTTAGTAAATTCACACTGCTTGCCCAGAGGGGTAAGAGGGATAACTCATCTTTCCAGTGAAGAAAAACGAGATTGCCTTGGGCGTTGACATTTGGCACACTAGAAATAGCAAGGGCAGCTCAGACAGGTCTCATTTCTCCAGGCATCCTTGTCTTGATATAGGGCCAGCATGCCATATGTGCCTTCAGGATCAGTGTCCTACGTCGGGGAAATTGAGCCACCTGCGCTTGTGGCCATCCACTGCATGTGCATACTAATTGCTTTTGTTAAGTGCTTGGCCCATCCACCCTAGGCATTTGTATTATCATGTTGTAGTTGTATTATCAGTTTCTCAAGTTCATCTTAAATCTTTTACCTTCATTATCTCAACTCCTTGGGGGTAACTTAGAGTCTTTGTTGAAGTTGTGTTGGTACTAGATGGGTACAAAGTTGGGCCTATGACTAATCTGAAGACAAGTCTTCCAAATGGGTCTTTACCTGAGATGTCTGTTCTGAGCCATACACCCTGCACACAGAAGTATCTGGACTTTCAGGCTGGGAATATGGCCTAGTGGCAAGAGTGCTTGCCTCCTACACATGAAGCTCTCGGTTCGATTCCCCAGCACCACATATATGGAAAACGGCCAGAAGGGGCGCTGTGGCTCAGGTGGCAGAGTGCTAGCCTTGAGCAGGAAGGAGCCAGGGATGGTGCTCAGGCCCTGAGTCCAAGGCCCAGGACTGGCCAAAAAAAAAAAAAAAGAAGAAGAAAAAAAGAAATATCTGGACTTTGGTCTAAAATGACTGGGTTGCCTATGCTTTAAGAGAATAAGATTGCACTGTAGGTTTTGACAGCTGGTCTGATGCCTTTAGATAGATTCTGCTTGACCTTTAGAGGTGTCAGAACTGAGTCAACCCACTATGCATCTGTGCATCTGCTGTCTAGCCCCGATATTTAGCAGTCTACCATACCAGATTCAATCTAGGGTAGGGGCCTGTGTCTCCATGTCCTAGTTTTGGTTCTGGAGAGTGGTATTTATCTGAGAGTTGTCTGATCATCTAAATTCCCAGATGGCAAAATATGGCAAGCATTAAAATGAAGAGTTTGGGGTGCTGAGGTCTTGGTTATATTAATTACTAGCTTAATTGGGTATTTAAAGTCTGTGTCATATACATTTCCTCATCCAACCAAAGTTTGAAGTGTTATCTCTTGTCCATCCATCCCAGCCAAAGTTCTAGCTATAAGTGGGGTCCTCAATGATAAGTCAAATGGATTTTCTTGTAAAATTACCTTTAAAGGCTTCTTGGATCACCCATATACGATCTACTTTCCCCTTTCCTCTTACTCTGGGTTCTCCCTTCACCAGTCCTTTGACTAGAGAAAAATGAGTCTTCTTCCTCTTGGACATCCACACAGCTGTCTCTGTGGTCAGGGGCCTTGATAGGGGCCTTCTAGCTGGGTTAGAGCTTGTCTTCTCTCAATTCTCCCAGCACCAGGTCAACAGGCTGGAAGTGATGAACTGCAAATTCAAGAGGCAGAATCTTGGGGAGTAGTCCTTTTGGCCTGAGGGATGACAGGATAGAAGATAGGGCCAATCTACAGTTCCTTAAAAACTGACTTTTGGTCTCCATGACAGGAAGAACAACAGTCCTGCTCAAGTATGGAAACTCACAGAACAGCTAAGAAGTGGGGCAGTCCCATAGCTTTTCTAATCCTAATAGCTATGGGGAAACTTTTGGTCTAGAGTAATTTGGTTTCCAGAAATAACTTGATTATCTGTTTTTTAAGGGTTCTATTTTACTTGAAGGGTTTCTATTTTACTTGACGAGTGGGGATACCAGAGAATGTGGTAATCCTACCTAATGTCTAATATTTCCATTATTCCCTTCCTGTTCCCTTGAGAGGTCACTCCCCTTGTTGGTCAGTATTTGCAATTAGGCAAATCAAGGTATAATCTGTCCTAAGATTAATTTGATGACATTTCCTAACAGGACTATAAGGATCCCCTTGTTAAGGTCAAGAAGAGCAACAGGGGAGTTTAAAAATCTTACCATTAGAGCTGGGTGCTGGTGGCTCAGATGAATTCCTGCCTCAGGACATACAGTAATGACCCTGCAATTTATTTTGGCTCTAACATACAGAACATTTTCTTGAAAATAAGCACCTGAATCCCCTTCCCCTTAACTCCTGATATTATTAATTTTTCCCTGAGGTAATTCTGTACCCCTTAGTTGATACACAAGTGAGGAGTGGGCAGCTCCTCAGTGTTAATCAAAAAGGTTGTTTCCTCTTCCAGACCCGAATTTATCAAGGGTTTCTGGTGGGACCCAGTCAGAAGGAATCCTGATCCTTCTAGTCCTCATCAAAAGTCATGTGGAAAATCACCTTTTCCTGTGAGTGTGTGTGTGTGTGTGTGTGTGTGTGTGTGTGTGTGCTTGCACGTGCCAGTCCTGGGGCTTGAACTCAGGTCCTGGGTACTAACCCTGAGATTTTTTTTGCTCAAGGCTAGCACTGTACCACTTGCGCTAAAGCCCATTTCTGGCTAGTTAGAGGTAAGAGTCTCATGGACTTTCTTGTCTGGGGCTGGCTTTAAAAATCTGATTCTTACATCTTAACTTCCTAGGATTTGAAGCAGGCATGAGCTACTGATGCAGGCTCCTTTCCCCCTCACACTTCCTCTTAAAATGTCCTGGCTTTCCATATCTGTAACATCCACTGGGATTTTTAGGACAGAAAACTGTCTTTTTACTGGTACCTAGAAGTAGCATTTTTGCCACTTTTGTTTAGAGGAATCAAAACTCCTTTTTTTTTTTTTCCAGTCCTGGGCTTGAACTCAAGCCCTGAGCACTGTCCCTGGCTTCTTTTTGCTCAAGGCTAGCACTCTGCCACTTGAGCCACAGCACCACTTCTGGCCTTTTCTATACATGTGGTGCTGAGGAATCAAACCCAGGGTTTCATGTATAAGAGGCAAGCACTCTTGCCACTAGGTCATATTCCCAGCCCTCCTTTGTTTCTTGACTGCCTCTTTTGTAGTAAAACCCATCTTTTTTGAATTTTACTTTTGTTTCTCTTCCTCTCTTCTTACAAAGACTTTCTGAACCTCAAATAATAACTCCTCTGTTAGTTTTTTATTCCAACCTTCAATCTTTTGTAATTTTTTTTCTAGTACTGCCCAGCCACCCTTTAGGCCCTATGCTATTGAATCCACAGCATGCAGTCCATATTACTTCTTCATCTGCTCTCTCAGTCTCACAGGAATACAGAAGGGCTTTCTTCTTTTTTTCTGTTGAACCTCCAATGAGACATACTTTGGGATCTAGCTATAGATTCCCTATCCCTTTCATTATTACTTCCCTGAGGTCCTGTATCCATGTCCAATCCCAAGGATGAATCATGGTTATCCCATCTGAGGTCTGTATTTACAACTTGATTCTGCTAGCAGATGTCCTGGCCTTGGGAGACTTTGTCATAGTTGCTCTTCTCATCAGCTCTCTCTCTTCCCCTGTAAATAGGATATCCACAATAAATACCATTTTAGCTGAGTCCTAAGAACAGATTGGCTCCTCTGCTAACTTCAAGGGATGTTCCACAAGGGGGTTCATCATCTTAAAGTCTGTAGTCTTGGTTAGGAATGTGGCTTAGTGGTAGAGTGCTTGCCTAGCATGCATGAAGCCCTGGGTTTGATTCTTCAGTACCACATAAACAGAAAAAGCCAGAAGTGGTGCTATGGCTCAAGTGGTAGAGTGCTAGCCTTGAGCAAAGAGGCTCAGGGACAGAGCCCTGGCTCTGAGTTCAAGTCCCAGGAATGGCAAAAAATAAAAATAATTTTAAAAATATGCGCGTGTGTGTGTGCACATGCACATGCACATGCATGCATGCACACACACACAAACATATATTCTGTAGCTGTTTTCTTGTGAGGGTAACATTGAAAAATCCAATTTGTTCTTTTCTTGCTGGTACCTGTGGGAAAGGAAACATAGTTTGCTTAGAGGAACTAGGGAAGTTCTCTATGTCTTTTCTGCCTTGCTGTAATTCCTTTCTTAGATTTGGATAAGGAACAGATTGGTTGGGTCCCTCCCTCACAGACTGCAGTTCCAGCCTCCCCTGTCTCCTGTTCTACTGTGTGGTCCCTTTGTTCTCTAGTCTTTAGGGCATAGGGAGGAGGTAAGCATGATAAAGTAAGGACTTATTTTTCCTTAAAAGCAAGCTGTGAGATTGCCCTTGGAATCAGCAGAGTGGATCCAACCTTCAATGCATCTAAACTGCGGCCAGAAAACTGAAGGTTTTCAGTTAACATATTTGGGCAAAAAAATGTATTTAATCATCTTTCATTTTTCCATTCTCTCCTGTGGACTATCCAGGGGAAAGTATAAAGGAGATTTCTCAGCTCTGCTTTTCTTGCTTTCCCTAGGTCTAGAATTCTTATTCTATATTCTCTCTGCAAATAAGTTTTCCTTGTAATCAACTCCTCCACTGGAGGTTTTTTTTTTTTTTGCCTTTATTTTTAAATTGTTATTATAAAAGGTGATGTACACAGGGGTTAAAGTTACATGTTAGGTAAAGAGTAGATTGTACACTTTCTTAAAACATCTTAAAATCATTATTATATAAATCAGCTACAGAGTACATGTCTCTTTGGACACTGTCTTCCCTTCCCTTGCTCTCTCCCAGCTTTTCCCTCCCACCCCCATCTGTCAGGGATTTTTAGCCTCCCAGGCTCTCCTGTCCTGCAGGAGACCGGATAGCACACCCCACGCAGACGGGTCCAGGAAGAGGATAAGAGGGCTGACAGACTGCCACCCAGCCCCCCTCACGACGGAGGACACACAGACAGTCCGGGAGCCAGTCAGCGCTAAGACTCATTTAATGGCGGCAATGAGCTTTTCTTTTAAAGGGGTCGGAGGGCGACAGAAGGAGAGGGGTACGTGCACCTACATAGGGGCTGGGATTTGATGCCTGAGCATCAGGGTGGAGCTCCGAGGGACCTCCCTAAGGGGCGGCCTACATCTACATGATGGCCCACAGGACTGCCTCTGGGTTCACCACCAGGCGCCATATTGGCTACACGTGGTCCCAAGGCTGGGAGGCGGGGCCAGCTAGAACTGCCTCTTAATGATGCAAGGTATTGGGTGGGCAGGCCCCACATCTCCCCCTTTTGTTTTTTATTAATAGAGGGGTACCAGGCTACACGAATAGGCGGAGGTTGTCTCTTCTGGAGCTACTTCCTGCTGAAAAGGGGCAAAGTAGTCAGGGGCCCCTGATTCGTCATTTGGCCTGGTACCGTCCAGTTTGGTTGGTCTCCTCTGGCTACATCCTGCAGCTTGGGCACATCAGGGAGTCCCTAGGGCTGGGGTCTCCAGGGTCCAGATCTGTGCTGGGCACAGCAGTGTAGAAAGATGATGACCTTGAACTGCAAATTCCCAGGTGGTGACCTCAGTGAGGGTTGTTATCCTGTTAAAAGAGACTTTTGAAAAGGTCAGGCAATAGGCTGACAAGTTCACAGGACCAGTTAACATAAACAACATGGGAGAACACACCCTTGGCATGAACCAGAAAAGTTAGTGGTCTAGTTGGGAGTAACCAGTCAGAGGATACATACATACATACATATATATATATATATATATATATATATATATATATATGTATATGTATACAAATAGGTGGGTAAACAACTATTCCTCTTGATCTCCCGACTCTGATTAATTTTGAAAGGGCAAGACAAAGTGATTCCATTTAGGATGTGACATCATTCTCCTCTTACTCCTCTCCATGATCCTTGTTCCCTGAACTGGCTGAGTCCCAGGGGTCCAGGTGCTTGTTGCTGGGATGGCATGCTCCCATTGGCATCCATGGGGTTTGAACTCAGACCCTGGGCACTGTCCCTGAGCACTTCTACTTGAGGCTAGTGCTCTACCACTTGAGCCACAGTGCCACTTTCAGCATTTCGCTGGTTCTCTTGAGCCAAGCTTCCTGCCTGGCTCTTTGCTGTTTAGTTGGGAGATGGAGTTTTAGAGAGATTTTCTGCCCAGGCTGGCTTCAAACTGCAATCCGAGGAGTTCTAGCCATAGAAGCCCTTTTTATATCCAATTAAAGTAACAAGGAGAACAATAGGAACAGAGCTCACCTGTAACTTGTTGAGAATTGACCAGAGTTCTGCTGTAACACTTAGAGAACAGCAAACTGAATGAGATCCATGTGCCATCAATTTAAATCATACCATTTGATCTTACCAGCAGGTGGAAGAGAGCACAAATGAGTAATAATCAAGAGGGCATGGCTAAGACAATGTAAAAGTCTCAGCTTCAGTGGATCTGAAGTGGCTGTGTCTTCCATCCAAAATTAGCAGGCCAGCAGGAGAGATGGGTTGCATCTGAGTAAGGCTGTAGTAGCATCTATCAGAATCCTCTGGATAGATTGTCACGCCTCCTGCAAGATTCTACACAGACTGTTTAAAGACATTTGAAATCCCCCAGTATTTCCTGGTTGGTTGCTCTGAGTACTCTGGCTGCTCAAATGTTTTATCTAGAAACGCATTTTAAGCCTTTACAAATACAAAATTAGAAACACTTATCCATTTAGCTTTCCAATAAATTAGTGAGAAGCATTAGCTTGCTTTGTCCCCCCCTTTTTTTTCTACATGCAGAGTTAATGAGAATTTACTTTTATCCCCAATAGTTTATTATACATACTTTAAAATATCTGCCTCATTATATGCAACTTAAGATAGTTAGGAGTCTTACTTATTACATCACAGTATACACATAGAATTTAGTACCTGAATTATTAGACTGATATCCAAAACAATTGTAACAAAGTACTTTTAACAGTGTTCACCAGAATTACAAACACAAGAAATCTGGTTTCAGCATCTTTGCCTTTTCAATATATCTAAATTGCAAAAATAGCATAGGAATCAAATCACATCAGATGAATAAACTTTTTAACCATAAAAAAAAACTTTTTCCAATTCTTAGTATCTTTCAAGGGGCAGTTTCAGAAGTTCCAGTCAAATCACTCATTTTGGAGTTTTTCTTAGACATGTTCGTTGCAGTTACAGAGAGTTACCAGGAGCTGGAATCTCCAAGTCCCAGCCCAGCCTCTAGGAATTTGGCATGCCCATCACCTGGGGCGGGAGGCACTTGTTAAAACTCATTCTTAGCAAACATCATCAACAACAACAAAAAAAACCTAAGGCCTTTCCTGTCTCTTTCAAAGCAGATGTTAAGCAAGCAAGCCCTTTTTCCTCCCGGGCAGCCAGGTGGCTGTCTCCCCCCCCCCCGCCCCATCCAAAACACTTTTCAGCAAATGCTTCCCAGGCTCTTTAAGGCCACCTCAGAAGCCATCCTCTCCGTGGTCCACAAAGCATGGTGGGAAACCTCCAGTGGAGGAGGAGGAAGAGGTGGCGGGAAGATCCCTGGTGCCGCAGCACCTTGGTGGCGGCAGCAGCAGCGAGGTGTGGCCCTGGGCTTGCAACGGGGAGCCTCCAGTGGAGGAGGAGCATGGCAGAGGCCATCCTCCATCTTGCTCTTCCGCTACACGTTCTGGCGGCACAGGGGCGCTTGGCTCGGGACCTAGGGAACTTGGCCCAGGTCCCTCCATCTCCTCCAGGGCAGTGGGAAGGCTGCTCCCTCCCAAGCAGCCAGGCTGAAAAGGCCGGCAGCCACCAGCCAGATCACGGTGTGTTTCAATGCTTTCGAGACCCTCTGTTTCAACACTTTCGAGACCCTCCTGGTCTGGGAGTTCAAGACCCCCAAACCTACATTTTGTAGCATGAAGCTCAGTGCTTTGAGTGCTAGATCATCATGCTGGGTTTGAGCATGCCCCATCTTTTCGGGGGACCCCCCCCTCGGATTCCGATTGGCCTGGCCCACCGAAAAATTTTACCTCGCGTGCTTCGTGTCCCACGTTGGGTGCCAGAAATGTCAGGGGTTTTTAGCCTCCTGGGCTCTCCTGTCCTGCAGGAGAGATGGGATAGCACACCCCATGCAGACGGGTCCAGGAAGAGGATAAGAGGGCTGACAGACTGCCACCCAGCCCCCCTCACGACGGAGGACACACAGACAGTCCGGGAGCCAGTCAGCGCTAAGACTCATTTAATGGTGGCAGTGAGCTTCTTTTTTAAAGGGGTTGGAGGGCGATGGAAGGGGAGGGGTATGTGCACCTATGTAGGGGCTTGGATTTGATGCCTGAGCTGTGCATCAGGGTGGAGCTCCGAGGGACCTCCCTAAGGGGTGGCCTACATCTACATGATGGCCCACAGGACTGCCTCTGGGTTCACCACCAGGTGCCATATTGGCTACACGTGGTCCCAAGGCTGGGAGGCGGGGCCAGCTAAAACTGCCTCTTAATGATGCAAGGCATCGGGTGGGCGGGCCCCACACCCATCCACAAGTTGAATAGTTCATTTTCAACATAGTGTCCATTGAGTACCATTGCTGCATTTATTCACCCTTTGTCACTCCATTTCTGTGCTCCCACTTACCCTCCCAAAGAAGGATAAATGAACAAACAAGACAAAAAGAAAAGAAAAGAAAAAAACAGCGAAGAAAAAAAACCTCTTGCTTCCATTCCCTGAAGTTCATTTTGATAAATATTATTTTATATGATCAGACACACATAGACATTGTGCCTCATTGGATGTTTCTTATGCATGTCTCATATATACTGGACCTCTGAAAATACCCAACCCTCAAGGCAAAACTTACAGTTTGATTTTTTCCTTCCTTATCTCATGCACAAGCTATAACCATGATGCTTTCCCTCCCTGTGTCGGTCCATCTGCCTTCAGAAAAATGGTCTCACGGGCTGGGGATATGGCCTAGTGGCAAGAGTGCCTGCCTCGGATACACGAGGCCCTAGGTTCGATTCCCCAGCACCACATATACAGAAAACGGCCAGAAGCGGCGCTGTGGCTCAAGTGGCAGAGTGCTAGCCTTGAGCGGGAAGAAGCCAGGGACAGTGCTCAGGCCCTGAGTCCAAGGCCCAGGACTGGCCAAAAAAAAAAAAAAGAAAAAAGAAAAATGGTCTCAGGCCAAAATCAGGTGTGCACATTTCCTCCCCCCTGGCTAGGGTCCCCTTACACACAGGCACAGAGATCCCAAATGAACCCCCAATTTTGTGGGAAACATTCACACATCCAAACTTTAAAAAATGGACTCAGAGACAAGAGTTCAGGAGAAGATACCTTTATGAGAGTCTGGAAAGATCTAAAGAACTTGCAGCAAACAATTTCTTTCCAAATGTGCAGATCCTTCTACTACTATTGCTCATAATTTGAGTATTACGAGGTATACAATCTTTCTGGACATTGCCTAAGTTGGATTCTTTTCTTTCTTTTTTTTTTTTTTTGCTAGTCCTGGCGCTTGAACTCAGGGCCTGAGCACTGTCCCTGGCTTATTTTTTTGCTCAAGGCTAGCACTCTATCACTTGAGCCACAGTGCCACTTCTGGCTTTTCCTATATATGTGGTGCTGAGGAATTGAACCCAGGGCTTCATGTATGCGAGGCAAGCACTCTACCACTAGGCCATATTCCCAGCCCCAGTTTCATTATTTTCTAATGGGCAATTTTGATATATGTACCTTTGGGAGATACACACACACACACACACACACACACACACACACACACACACACACACACATTTTTTGGTTGAATTCCAGAAGAAATTCTTTGTTCTTTTGTGGAGGGAAGACCCTCCTGGGTATGTATTCTAGCACATATACAGTTTTCACTTACTTTCTGATTTTGCTTTTGTCTATCCTTTGTCCTGCTAGTTGAACTCTCTCCCTCCTGCCCCTTCCTTGTTCTGAAGTCCTAATTACTTACCCTGTTTATCTAGGGATCTTCCAAGCACTTGGGCTTTATGATTGTCACATCTGTAAGCTGTTAAGTCTCGAAATGGACCGCCCCTGATGTTATTTTTCACACACCCCTAAGGTCTTACCATTTATAGCCCTTGTAGCATCTCTTTTGGGGTAGCCCTTTCATTGCCTGCAGCTTTCCTTGGCAGATGTTCTCTGTTCCTAGCATCTCCAACATCTGAAGGACCCCACTTTACTTTCAGTTTCTCCCTCACAGATTCATACATATCCATCTCAAGGACTGTGTGTAGGAAATATGAAACTGATACACTATGCCTGACCTCCTAGACTTTCTTTTGAAATCTGGGTGGAAGCCTTCATGAGCCTGTTAAGTACTGGATTCAGCCTGCCTGTGGAACCAGCACCATACGGGGCATACCAAGCTCTGTCAACACCTCAAGTATCTTAGATAGCTAGGCCTTCCGGGACCATAGCTGCTTTGCCTTCTGGGTCCCTGGGTGGTTGAGCATGATGAACTAAGTGAAACAACTCTCATGGGGGCTGAGAATATTGTCTAGTGGTAGAGTACTTGCCTCGCATACATGAAGCCCTGGGTTTAAGTCCTCAGCACCACGTATATATAGAAAAAGCCAGAGTGGTGCTGTGTCTCAAGTGGTAGAGTGCTAGCCTTGAGCAAAAAAAAACAGGGGCAGTGCTCAAGCCCTGAGTTCAAGCCCCAGGACTGGCAAAAAAAAAAAAAAAAAAAAGATGAAAAGAAAAAGACCTGAAAGCAGATGAGGGACTATTAGGAAGTAGGAAAATGACCTAGGGAAAGGAGGGGGGAAATGGAGAGGGCAGAAGGAGTGGATGGACGTGAACAACATAATATATCTGGAAATATCACAGTGGCTCCTATTATCTTGTACAATTAATACGTGTTCATGATTAAAAATCTGGGCAGGTCCTAGGTTCAATGATGTGCACTGAAAATAATTGAAAAAGAAATAGAATTGTTTTTTATTTTTAACTTGCTTTGAAGATAAACAATGATGGTCTAGGTGTGGTGACTCAAACCTATACCAGGTACTCAGGAGGCTGATATTGGGAGAATTGAAGTTTAAAGACAAGCTGAGCAAAAAGGTCACAATAGGACTTCTTAACCAATTACGGGGTATAATGGCCAACGCCTATTATCCTAGAATACAACGCAGGCTTAGAATCCAGAGGCTCACGACTCCAGGTCAGCCCTGGGAAGATGTTTGCAAGATTCCTTTTTAGTGAAGTATGCTGGGCTTGGTGACACATGTTTGTTATCCCAGCTACAGTGGGAAGCATAAAATAACAGGATCATAGTCCAGGAACAAGCCTGAGCAAAAGGGAGACTATTTCAAAATAACCATCATGAAAAGGAGCTGAAGTCATGATGCAGTGGTAGAGTGTTTGCCTTACCAAGTGTGAGGCTCTGAGTTCAAAGCCCAGTGTTGCCCCCCCCCAAGATAAATCATTATTTGTATAAGACAACACAAATAATTTTTATATCTTTTACGTTGATTTTGTAGCTTCTAACTGTACTGAATTGATTAGTTATCACAGTTTTTTTCTTTGCATGAGGACTAAAAATGAGAGTCTTGAAATTTTACTCCTCCTTTTCCACCACACTAGTGTTCTCTATTTGAGTCATGCCTCCAGTTCTGAATTTTTGCCAAGTAATTGGAGATTAGATAGGATTATAGATGTGGGCTGTAGCAGCAGGCTGTAACAGTGGTGCATGTGTGTAGGAGTGTGTACATGTGCATCAGTGCATTTTTTCTTTTGTCTTTAGAAATTTTTTTCTACATAGGACCATGTTATCTGCTGACAGGGACAAATTTTACTTCTTGTCTCCTTTGGATACCTGTTTTCCTTTTTCTTGACTGTTAGTGCTTGCAGTACTCTACTGAATAGAAGTAGGCATCCTGATTTACCAAATGCTTAGGGGAAAACTTCCTACTTTTCCTTCTGGTTATGATATTTGAAACGGTCTTTTCATGAATGGTGTTTAGTGTGTTAGCAAGGTTTCTGGCCAGGCATGGTGGTATTTACCTGTAATCTGAGGCACACCAGCATCTGAGGCAGGATAATCTTGGAACCAAGGCCACTTCATCTACGTAAGCAATTCTAGGCCACCCTGGAGATCTTTAAGATCTTGTTTCAAGGAAAAAAAAATTGTATATTTCTTTTTTTTTAAATCATGACTGGACGTTGATCTTTGTTAAATGTTCCTATGCATTTACTGCTATAATTTTGAATGTTGTCTTTCTTTTCTTTTTCCCAATATTGGGATTTAAACTCAAGGCAGGAGCTAGTTGAGCTTGCTTATTCAGCTCATGCTCTATTGCTGGAGCCACACCTCTACTTCTTGCTGGTTATTTTGAAGATAGAGTGTCAGAGACTTTTTGGTCCTAACTGGCCTTGAACCTTGATCCGCAAAACTCATTCACTTCAGTAGCTAGGAGTATAGTCATGAGCCACAGGCACTCAGATTATCTATCTTTATTTTAATGTTATGTATTATAACTTTTGATTTACATATACTAACATCGTCTTGAATCTCTGTGAAAAATTCCAGTTGGTCTTGATGCATCATTTTTTAAATTCATTTTTAAATTTAGCTTGCTAGTATTTTAAAAAATTGTTTTCCTTTATTGTTATTATAGAAGTGGACGTACGGAGGGATTACAATTACCTGAGTCAGGTAGTGAGTACATTTCCTTTTGCACAGTGTCAGCTTGCTAGTATTTTATTGCAAATTTTCACCTATGTTTAATTAGTGACTTTGGCCTGTATCTTTTTTGCTTGTCTTGTCTTTGTTTAGATTTGGTGTTAGGTGATGTATAGTATGTGTTTGAAAGTATTTTTCAATTATTTTATCTGGAAGAATTCAACATTTAGTATCAATTCTTCTTAAATTATTTTTGGCAGCATAAATTTTACAGAGGTTTCAACATGATATGTACATACGTGCATCCCCTCTATATACTTTCTGTTTGTTTGTTTGTTTGTTTTGTTTGTTTGGTTTTTGCCAGTCCTGGGGTGTTGGGATCCATCTTTCCCCCTGATGGAAGGGGCTTGATGCCCCTCCCCCAGCCCTGGGGAATGCGGCCCTGCTACCCTCTCTGGATCAGAATCCAGAGAAACCGGTTGGGCAAACAGCCCCCAACCCATTCTAGCCAGCCCGGCGCCTACCAACCCTGCCCTGGCTCGGCGCGCTCGAGTGACGTTAGCCCTTGGGGGTCAGGTGATACCTTTCAGCCTATCGACATCCTGGCCAAACCCCTCCCTCGGAATCATCTCCCCTTGTCCTTGTCTCAATAAAGTTAGTTCGCTCTAAGAAGCTAGCCCCGTTGCATGTGTACGTCAGAATTCTAGTGGTAAGGAGGCGGGCACACATCCGCGGCTGGGCCACGTGCACGCCAGGTCGGCGCTGACTCCCCCGTTCCACTCTAGCTTATCTGCTGGTCAGATGACTAGGGGAGGGGGCGAGAAAGGGAGGGTGGAAAGAAAGAAGTAGGTACCCGAGCTGGGAGAGGCTAACAAGCCCAACATTTTGGCGTCCACGTGGGTTTCACGAATCCACGTGAGGAAGTCTGGCTCCCGACCGACCCTGACGGAAACAGGTTGGAAATCCTGGGACACGTGGTCCTCCCACTCCACGTAAAAGGATGGGACAAGTCCAGAGTCGGCGAAGCAGTTCGCCCCTTAAAATCCTAAAGTTCACCCTCCAAAATGCAGGGATTAATATCTCAGAGCCCTGCGCCATACGAATTTGGGAGGAATTGACCCACAGGGTCCCGTGGCTAACTGGAGCCAACCCACTCTCGTGGGAAACTTGGTACCGACTAGAGCGGGAATTACAAACGGCACAATGGGGAGGAAAACTCCCACTGCGAGCTATTAAGACCCGCAAGGCTTGCCTCTCTTGGGACCCCGGCGGGGAATCCCTGGATTCAGGAGAGGGCAGCCGGAGGGAATTTTGATTTGGAGAGGGCCTCGACGCCCCACTCCGAGAGGCCCAGGAACGAACACATTTGGTCCGTGGGACCCCAAGCCGCGGCAGCCTGGAGATTAGCAGCGCAGCCGCAGGCTTGCTACCCCTCCCCCATGGGAGGCTCAGCTTGGCTCTATACATATGCAGATTTGGGCAGCCCCGAGCCGCCCTGCAGCAAAAAAAAAAAAAAAAAAAAAAAAAAGAAACGGCTTGGCCACTTTTAAATTCAGAGGCCTTCATGGGAGTTGCAGAAAACTACAGATTTCCATGAGTTCTGGAGGATGGTTCTTGAGAGAGGCGGGCCGAATGCGCCCTGGGCAAAACATCTGCTTTACGGCCTGACTTTCAGATTCCCCACCAACCAAGGCAATAAACAGCCTGAAGCCCCTTGCTGGGCAGTCCCCATTGCCCCCGAGATAAGGCCAGAGACAGTAATCATGATATTTGGAAAGAAGTTCCGATTCTTAATTGATACAGGAGCAGATCGGACCATATGCATTTAAATGGACAACATTATTATTGGATCAGCAGATGTTCAAGTGCTAGACTTGGCCTATAGCAAGGCCCAAACACTCCTTCAAAGAGGAGGGCTGCGTATAGCCAGTGACAAGGTTCAGAAAGCATACCCCTTTAAGATCTTGGGGGCAGAGCTTAAACTAGACTCTGTATGCCCACTCAAGCCCCAGTTATCCTTCCAGGCAACTTATACTCTGGTGGAGATGCAAAGACTGTTAGGTGAAATTAATTGGCTAAGACCCTGGCTTCAACTGCCTACAGAAGAGCTGATTCCGCTCCATGACTCTTTGAAGGCCAAAGCGCCCACTGATGTTATTACAATAACTCCATCACTTCAAACAGCCTTCCAGAAAGTCCAATTGGCCTTAAATAAGGCACAGCTGGCATGCTACAAGCCTGAGTGCCCACTTTGCCTTTGGATCCTTCCCGGGTCTGAACTTTCCTCAGCTGTAATTACACAATCAGGCAAGCCTCTTCAATGGGTGCACGCATCAGTGGGAGGAGCTCCCAGAGTTTATTCCCAGATGGACCAGCTAGCTGACTTGGTAATTAAGGGCAGGGATACCTCCCTGAGACATTATGGGAGAGATCCTGACATGCTAACTATCCCATACCGGTTGTCAGATTTTGAATGGGTCAGAAGAAATAATGCACGTGTGTCTAGTGCCCTGGAGGGCTTTATGGGTAAGATAGATTGCCACTATGGCACTTCAAGATGGGTGACCTCATTTTCCAGGCTGCAATGGACACCCCCTGTGCTTTTCTCTACCAAGCCTCTTGTCAAGGCTGCCAATGTCTTTACAGATGGTGGGCGAGCCGGCTCTGCCGTAGTGGTGCGCTCCACCTCGCCCCATGCCGGTGGGAAAGAAAACACCCATTACTTTGAAGCTGTCACTGGCTCTGCACAATTTAAAGAGTTGTACGCAGTCGCCCTAGCACTGACCCATGTTAAACAGCCAATGAACTTCTTCTCTGATAGTCTGTATGTGGTTAATTTGCTACCCAACCTGGTATGTTCATATATCAAACTGGATGAAAATCCAATCACTCCTCTGATAATCCAAGTCAGGTCTCTGTTAAAAGAGCGGGGTGAGCCTATATTTTTACAGCACCTTCGTGGACACCAAGGACTGCCTGGGGACCTGGCACAAGGTAATCGTATGGCTGACCAGCTGGCCACTAATGGAACCATCATAGCTCTGGCCATTGTACAACCTCAAAACCTCCAAATGGCCAAAGGACTTCATGAGCATACTCACTTAAATTGGAGAGCGTTACATCAGAGATTTCCTTCAATTCCTATAAAAGACTTAAAAAAGATTATAAGGACTTGCAAATCGTGTATGCCTTTCGTGCAAGTCCCTCCCCTACAATCTCCAGGGGTGAACCCAAGAGGTTTGAAACCTAACCTAATTTGGCAGACTGATGTAACCCATTACGCTCCTTTTGGAAGGCTAAAATATATATTTATGTCTATTGACACATGCTCTGGCGCGTGTTGAGCCTCTCTCCATACTGGGGAAAGAGCACGGCATGCTGAAAGCCACTTCTTACAATGTTTTGCTATCCTAGCACTGCCTTTACAGGTGAAGACAGATAATGGACCTTGCTTCACCAGTAAGCCTTTACAGGCATTTTTCCAAATGTGGAATATTAAACATACCACTGGAATACCTTATAACCCAAAGGGTCAAGCCATAATTGAGAGGCATAATAAGACCCTGAAGGATCAATTATTAAAACAAAAAGGGGGGGAAGCCCCCATGACCAGCTGAGGACAGCGATGTTTACATTGAATATTTTAAATTTCTCTAAGGACCAACCTCTGTCGGCTTTCCAGAGACACTGGTCAAGCCAAACACCCTACTTAAAAGTGGTGGAAGGATCCTCTGACAGGGGCGTGGCGTGGCCCAGATTCACTTATCAGTGCCGGAAGGGGCTTTGCCTGTGTTTTCCCCACTGGGGAACTGAATCCAATCTGGATACCTGCTAGAGATGTAAAATATTGTCCATCAAAATGACCACCCAAGGGCACCTGCCCTTGAGGGATGTCTCCCCTTGTTTCCTCTCAGGAAAGCAAAGACCGAGGTGGAATTTTCTAAGGAGAAATGGGAAAGCCTGCCTGCACCAGCGATGGACCCAGTGTCGGCCCTGTTTCTTCCCTGGACCCTGCCTGACGCCCTTTGGAGTAACGTTTGCTTTGGCAGCGTGGCCCACAGCCTTGCACAAGGACCAAAGGGAAATGTTGCACGGTTGTTCCTCCCTTCACTCCCCCCTTTGCTGCTTATCTCGGGGGTCCCCATTGGAGGGAAATAGGAGCTAAAGGACTTGGACACTTTAATGTTTTATGGTAAATGTTTACAGTAAGCAAGGGATTGGCACCTTGCTGCAATGTTTACTATGAAGTGTTTACTAACCTCAGTTGTTAAGTTACCAGCACCCTGGCTGCCACGTCGCCAGGACCTGAACCTGCCCCTCTACCTCACCATCGAGGGAAGGAAGAGCCATCTGCGCTACCTTGAGCGACACCAGACTGGACCAGGATTCCTCTGTTTTCCATGGACTGACCCAGATAAGAGACCCTCCATTGCTTTGTGCCTATGTTGTAATTGCTCATGTGTTACAGTTGCTCATGTTTGCATTTGCCTTGTATTACGATTGCTTATGCTCATGTCTGCTTGATGTTCCCATTTACATTATGTTTATATTGCCCTGTGCTAGACACATGGGTCTCTTATTGTAAGTGATGGGCCAGAGATGTCTAGGTACCAAGTGGCCTTTGGCCTTCTAGCCATATAAGAACCCCATGAGGCTCGTCACTCGGCCCCTAGGGCCTGCTGCTCACTGAGGTCCGCTGGCATGACAGAAAATTATAAGGGCTTTCTTTCAAGTGCCAATCCCACTCTCCCCTAGGCCTCTCATCGGGCCCGCCAGCCCGGCAGGAAGGTCAGCCTGAAGAGCTAGGGCGTTAGCCCAAGATGGGTAAGACTCCCCTTGGGGGGGGCAACCTAAGACACAGCACGCTCTCAAGTAGGGCACCTCCTGCTGTTCGAAAAAAATTAAATATAAAAGAGGCAGATGTTGGTATCCATCTTTCCCTTTGATGGAAGGGGCTTGATGCCCCTCCCCCAGCCCTGGGGAATGCGGCCCTGCTACCCTCTCTGGATCAGAATCCAGAGAAACCGGTTGGGCAAACAGCCCCCAACCCATTCTAGCCAGCCCGGCGCCTACCAACCTCGCCCTGGCTCGGCGCGCTCGAGTGACGTTAGCCCTTGGGGGTCAGGTGATACCTTTCAGCCTATCCACATCCTGGCCAAACCCCTCCCTCGGAATCATCTCCCCTTGTCCTTGTCTCAATAAAGTTAGTTCGCTCTAAGAAGCTAGCCCCGTTGCATGTGTACGTCAGAATTCTAGTGGTAAGGAGGCGGGCACACGTCTGCAGCTGGGCCACGTGCACGCCAGGTCGGCGCTGACTCCCCCGTTCCACTCTAGCTTATCTGCTGGTCGGATGACTAGGGGAGGGGGCGAGAAAGGGAGGGTGGAAAGAAAGAAGTAGGTACCCGAGCTGGGAGAGGCTAACAAGCCCAACACTGGGGCTTGAAGTCAGGGCCTGAGCACTGACCCTGGCTTCTTTTTGCTCAAGGCTAGCACTCTACCACTGGAGCCACAGCGCCACTTCTGGTTGTTTTCTATATATGTGATGCTGAGAAATCGAACCCAGGGCTTCATGTATATGAAACAAGCACTCTACCACTAGGCCATATCCCCAGCCCTTACATACTTTCTTTTTTAGATTTATTTATTTATTCATTTATTTCTGGTACTGTGGGTTGAACTCAGTGCCTCACCTTGTTTGGCCCCAGCTTCTTCTCTACTACTTGAGCCATATTTCTAGTCCAGCATTTTGCCAGTTAACTGAAGATGAAGTCTTGCTACCTTCAAACTGTGATTTTCTGCATCTCAGACTCTTGAGTAGTTATGATTACAGGTATTAGTCCACCATGGTACTTGGCTATGCAGTTTATTTTTTATATAATAATAATAATAATTATTATTATTATTAATTATTGCCAGTCATTGGGCTTAAACTCGGGGCCTGAGTGCCATCCCTGAGCCTCTTTGTGCTCAAGGCTAGCATTCTACCACTTGAACCACAGAACCACTTCCAGCTTTTTCTGTTTATGTGGTGCTTACGAATTGAACTCAGGGCTTCATGCATGCTAGCTCACTCTACCAGTGAGCTACATTCAGAGCCCTGCAATTTATTTTTTATCTTTCATTTTTTTCTCCCAGTCCAGAAGCTTCTGATATATAACTTTTTAAAGTCTTCTCCCTTCTCCTTCCCCTTTAAGCTATTTTCATGCATGGATACATACATATATAATTTATTTAAATTAAATTCATCCCTATTACCTTCCATTCCTTCTCTCCCTCATCATGTTTTCTTCAATATAGTCCCCCTTGCCATGTATTATTATATAATACAGGATATTAATATATTATATAATAGTTATGTATTATTATTTATTATGTTATTTTAGGCCTAGGTTTCACGTAAGAACAAAATGATACATTTTTCTGAATTTTTCTTATTTAATTCAACATGATATTCTCCAATTCCATCCATTTTTCTTATTATTTTATTTTATTTTTTGGCCAGTCCTGGGCCTTGAACTCAGGGCTTGAGCACTGTCCCTGGCTTCTTTTTGCTCAAGGCTAGCACTCTACCACTTGAGTCACAGCACCACTTCTGGCCATTTTCTATATATGTGGTACTGAGGAATTGAACCCAGGGCTTCATGTATGTGAGGCAAGCCCTCTTGCCACTAGGCCATATTCTTAGCCCCCCATCCATTTTTCTGCAAATCACATTTCATTCTTCTTTATGGATGAATAATCAATTGTGCATACATGCTGTATTTTCTTAATCCATTCTTTGTGTTGGGGAAGTAGGTTTCATTCTCTTTATCATTGGCTTGTTCAGCCTCTCTCTATTTCTCTCTCAGTCCTGGGCTTGAACTCAGGGCACAAACACTGTCCCTGAGCTTTTGTGCTCAAGGTTAGTGCTATACCACCTTATCACAGCTCTACTTCTGGCTTTTCGTTGGTAAGATGGAGAGAAGAGTTTCAGACTTCTGCCCTGATGGCTTTGAATGGTTCTCAGATATCAGCCTCTTGACTAGGAAGTATTATAGGCATGAGCCACCATTGCTTGGCTTTTCTATTTCTTATAGTTTACGTATTGGTAGGTTATATTATTTATCCATGCTAATTTTTTATTTATCCATGTTAATTTACCCATTTTTTGTTATTTGATTTGTTGGCATATAATTGTTCACAATAATTTACTGTGAGCATTTGGTTTCAACGCTATCTATTGTAAGATCTCTTCGTTATTTTACTTGAATCTTCTTTCTCTAATTAGTCTAAGGCTTTATCAAAGAGCCAGCTCAGCTCAATATTGTTGATTTTTAAAAAGATTTTACTCTTTATTTCTATCCTGGCCTTTCTTCTTTCTTTTCTGCTAATTTAAAGCATAATTTATTCATTACTTTCTAATTTTTTGAGGTTCAATGCTAGGCTACTTGAGATTTTGTTTTGTTTTGTTTTTTGGTCATAGGGCTTGACTTGGGGCTTGGGTGCTGTCCCTGAGCTCTTTTGCTCAAGGCTAGTGCTCTACCACCTCAGCCACAGAACCACTCCTGGCTTTTTGAGTAGTTCATTGGAGATAAGAGTATCATGGATTTGCCTGCCTGGACTGGCTTTGAACTGCTTTGATCCTCAGATCTTAGCCTCCTGAGTAGCTAAGCTTACAGGCATGAACCACTGGTACCTGGCCTCACACAGTATGTATGTATGTATGTGTGTATGTATGTATGTATGTATGTATGTATGTATGTATGTATGTCGAGCATACCATTTAAAACCCCAGCTCTACTTCTGGTTTTCTGAAGGCTAATTAGAGATAAGAATCTCAAGGAGAATTTTCTGCTTGGCTGGCTTGGAACTGAGATCATTAGATCTCAGCCTCCTGAGTAGCTAAGCTACATAGTGTGAGCCATCAGTGCCAGGCTTGATAATACATATTTAAATAAATTAAAAAAATTAATCCATCCACTCCCTCCTTTCCCTCCCCCAGTTCCCAGTTGTGGGGCTTGGACTCAAGGCCTAGGCACTGTCCCTGGGCTCTCCTGCTCAAGGCTAGTGCTCTACCACTTTATGCCACAGTACCAATTCTGGCTTTTGAGTGTTTAATTGGAGATAAGAATCTCAAGGGGATTTTTCTGCCCAGGCTTGCTTTGAACCAAGATCCTCAGATTTTAGCCTCCTGAGTACCTGGTAGTACAGGCATGAGCCACCAGAGCTATAAAGTTAATCTTTAAAATTTGACTCACAGTAGAATTAGGGCATGGCTGTAGTGGCAAAGCATCTACTTAGTGTGAGGCCCTGAGTTCAAACTCCACTACACAAACAAAGTCTTTATTAGACTTTGGAAAAAAACCCAACCCTCCTACCCATTGGCTTATGTAATATATAATTCAATGACATAATAAAGAAGTAAATCTGAGTATGTGTAACAGCACACAAAGAATTTAGTAAGCTTACAGCTTAACTGGTGGGACTCACTGGAAGGGTTCTGGCATAATCAACAAGACTCAGTCAACAGAGCTAAGTGCCAGTCTACTGAGCAGGTTATTATTTTATTATTATTTTTTGCCAGTCCTAGGGCTTGAACACAGGCCCTGAGCACTGTCCCTGGCTTCTTTTTGCTCAAGGCTAGCACTCTACCACTTGAGCCACAGCACCACTTCTGGCTTTTTCTATATATATGGTGCTGAAGAATCGAACCCAGGGCTTCATGTATACAAGGCAAACACTCTACCACTATGTCATATTCCCAGCCCCCTGAGCAGGTTATTTGAACTAGTGATGGAAGAAATCTATAGTCAGCCTGGTGCCAGTGGCCCACGCCTGTAATCCTATCTACTCAGGAGGCTGAAATCTGAGGATTGCAGTTCAAAGCCAGCATGGGCAGGAAAGTCCATGAGATTCTATCTCCAATTACCCACCAGAAAACAGAAAGTGTCGCTGTGGTAGAGCACTCGCCTTATGCTGAAGAGCTCAGGGACTGGGCCCAGGCCCAGAGTTCAAGCCCCACGACCGATCCCTGACCCACGCCCCCCCCCCCCCCAAAAAAAAAGAAAAAGAAAAAGAAAGAAAGAAAAAAAGAAAGCAATCTACAGTCACAGCTAGAAGGTTACAGGGAATTAGCTCAGAGCCTTTGAAGGTAGATTCCAAGCTCTAGTCAACAGGAAGATTGCTACATTTGCTTATACATGTTATTTAAAATGTATTCATACCCTCCGCCCTGGCCCCCAAAGGATATAAAAGATAAATGATACACACAACCCCCCCCCAAACATCTTTGCAAAATGATTAACAAATAATGTTTGATTTCCAGCATCTAGTAAGTTTAAGATATTGAACAACCTGCTGTAAAAGTGAATGAACACCTGGTCCTGGGGCTCACATTTGTAATCCTAGCTACCCAAGAGGCTGAGAACTGAAATGTGTGGAGGTATGGCTCCTGGTAGAGGGCCAGCTGTGGACAAGTTAGCCAAGCAATGTTTATTTTTGGATCCTTTGTCAAATGTCAGATGGCTGTAGATGTTTGGATTTATTTCTAGTCTGTTCCATTGGTCCTCAGACCTATTTTTCTGCCAGTACCAAGCTGTTTTTGTTACTACAGCTTGTAGAAAAGTTTAAAGTCTGAAACTTCAAACTTGAACTCCAGCACTTCTTTCCCTCTTTTCTTCCCCCTAACTGTCCAGGGTTGCTTTGACAATTCGAAGCTTTCTGTGGTTCCACATGAATTTCTGTATTATTTACCCAGTGAAGAATGGCACTGGAATTTGGTGGGTATTGCAGTTTATTTGTAGACTTTGGCAGTATTACTTTCACTAGATGTACATATTTCCTCTCATTGCATATATGGAATTTATTTATCATTTATTGTATTATCTATACAAAGTTTCAATTCCATAGACCAGATTGAGTACAATGCATCCAGACCAATGTGTCAGTTCTAGGGCTTGAACTTGGGGCCTGAATGCTGTCCCTGGGCTTTTTTGCTCAAGGCTAGCACTTTACTACTTGAATCACAGCTCTACTCCATCTTTTTAGTAGCTAATAGTCTCCTGGATGTTTCTGCCTGGCTAGCTTTGAACAATCATCCTCAAATCTCAGCCTCCTCAGTAGCTAGGATTAGAGGCATAATCCACCAGTGTCAGGCTTGAGGGGTCTTTTTCAAGATAAGGTCTCATGTAGCTTAAAGTGACCTCAAACTCAGATAATCTATCTCAGGACAATCTGAGTGCTGGGATTATAGGTCTGTGCTACCATATCTGGTTTGAGAGGGCTTTTCCTCAGGGATGGCAAAGGAAAAGAGGATGTCATGAATAATCTTGGATTTTTCTTATTCTTTTCTTTATAGTTTATTCTCTCTCCAGCACTGTACTGTTGCTCAGATTGGTCTTCATTTCTGGGTTAAAGTGATCTTCCTGCCTCAGCCTCACTCGTAGTTGGGACTATGAACATGCCAGGCCGGTTTCTTCAGAATGAATTATGTGCCTACACACATGCACATGGCATAATCACTAATTTTTACTGTTTGTTCTTCAGTTTGTCCTTTTTTCTGAAGACTCTTCTCTTTTGGATGCAAAGCACTACGCCTGACTGCACCTGTGGAAGATGAGATGCAGGCTGATGCGAGGTCTTTGCATGAGAAGGTGGTACATAAGAAGGTGGTACTTGAATGGGGGTTGGTACTGGAAGAAGTGCTGGTCACTTATAACCACACTAAGGAGACTCTCCAATTTTCTAAACTCCTTTTGATTTCTTACTTGTCTCTTCTCATAAATATAGCCACAATGTGACTCGGTAACTCTAGAAGTAAATTTCAAGCTCAGCATCCTACCCAATCCCTTTGAATTGATTACTTATTAATAAACATAAACATTGTTAGCAAAGCCCAACAAAAAAAACTTCCACAAAATAATTTTGAAAACAAATATTCTTTAGATTACTAAAACACATCTTTATTTTTGCAATTGAACATTGAGTCACAGCTATAGTCTTTTTTTTCACATTTGTATCTGAACAACTACTTCTCAATCAGAATGAAATATGGCTGACAAAGTATGTGTGACAGCATTTCACATAATATAAATTGCTCTTGTGACTAAAACAGTTTCAATATTTTTATCCTGTTTGCAGTTGGTTATTTGCAGTTTATTTTAAACCACAAGTGGCAGGAGTTCTAAATTTTCACAAATGAAGACAAAAACACAAGGCCTTTCAACCCACACAGAAAGCAGTGATGACACATAGTGATAATTTCAAACCATCCAGTGTTGACCAAATTCAAGCTTACATTATTAACTCTTAGCTTCTTTGCCTCTTAATTATGAGAGCAAAGCACATGGACATAGTTTTATAAGTTTAGGAAAAAAGGTAGTCTACAAAATTAAGGGACTGATTTCACTTTTCTACTAGTTAGGTGTAAACAAAGTGGCAACAGAAATGCAAAATTATATTTTAATCAGGAATAAACTAGATCCTTGAAGCAATTTTCTCCCTTCTTATTTACATATAGCACCTGTTACAAAAAAATCCCAAATTAAAATATCCTCTACATAGAAATCATTTTCAAAACTATTGTTTAAAAATATTATTGATGAGTATATAGTAAACTATCAGTCCTAGAATTAAACCTACACTGTAGAAAATAAGGACTAGCTTTTCTTATTTGAAAAGATAGACTAGACTATAACTGCAATGTCCTGATGCCAGAGAACACTAGGTTGGATAGTTTTCTTTTAAGCAGATATATACTAATGGCAGAAGATGAAAACAGTTTAATGTAAACTGTTCTAGTATCTTAAATCCTGATCTTAATCATATATACATGTATGTGTACTGCCAGGACTCTTTTTTACGTTGTGGTACAGTATGTACTTAACCCCTAGGTAGCAGGTAGGTACTACAATGAAAACAAACAGCTTTCCAAGTATTCATGTAATGTACACAAAACACAAAGCAGAAATAACTAGAAAGCCAGGCTTAGTTGAAGGTAGCTGAGAGAACTCAGAGTACAACAACATGATCAGCTTGGTAGCCTTTATTGTGTTATATAAAATTACAGAAATAAGCAAAGCTACAACCACACAAGTTACTTCTTAAATATCAAATAAGCTATTAAAAGATCATTGTAAAGCATTTAAACTTGGAACCAAGCTAATGAGCTCTAATTCTAGTCAGTTTTTTTCTGTATTTACAAAAAACTAGGATAGGCTGTATTTTTAAATGTATAAATTAAGTCAGTAGTAAGCATGAAATAAAGTGCTATTTGAAATTCAATAAATCACTTTTTAGCACTGAACTTTGATCTATTATACAGAATAAAAATTGAAATAATCTCGTCAACTTGCTAAAGGATGGGAAAAGAGCCAGAGAATTAGCACTGAGTTGAAATTTGTATGTCTTAGGAGACAAATACTTGGGATAGTACAATTCTAGAATAAAAACCAAAGGGCTTATTTTAAATGAAGTGAAACATAGCCAACTGTGCCCACAGTGGAGGCAGGGACCACAAATCAACCACCTCTTGAGTTTAGGGGTTGAACAGAAATAGGCCCTTGGTGGTTTTCTGGCAATAACTTACTTAGCAAGGTGGCATTTAAGTTATCAGAAAGACAACTGTTATTTTTGGTGATTCTGGGGGTTGAGGGAGTCTGACATTAGTCCTTTAAGACGGCTGTTAGCAAACCTTAATGAAGAGACCATCATTTCCTTGTTCTAATTATTTACTTCATAGAGTTGAATTCAAGTTGGGAAGGTTGGATGCCTGAGTTAAAATAATGAAATCCCAACTGAGGCAAGTTTAATGAATGATGGCAAATAGTACCTTCTTAAAGTAGTTGAACAAAGCAATCATGCTTCCAGAAGATGTTTAAATGAAGAGGGTGTTGTTTATTTGTTAGGCATATGATACCACTGCTACAAGTCAGAGTTGGGCCCAGTGGTTTTGCCTGACCAAGACACTGACAATAAAAAGGCAAAACCATTTATTAGGTTGGGGCCTCTGCACATAATGACTGCAGTGAATGTTAGGCACAGTTTTCTGGCTTCACCCAAATCACATTCTGACAAGGATGTCTTCACTGGTACTGCCACAGTGATAAAGCTTGGGAACTTTCCTCCATGGTAGAAACATGTAGCAGCACATTTATCCTCATACACAACACTCTACTACACTCACAAGTTTAAAAGTCAAATATTTCACACTTAAAAACAGTATGTGCAAATTTTCTGAAAAGTTTCTATTCTAGAACCAAAACAAAGCAACATAAAAGAGAATATACACTGCATATGAGACATGCTTCAATGACTGCTCTTGTTTATAATGAAGAGTACTTTGCTTCGAAAATTGCATTTTGTATATTGACATGTAATATTCCTTTCCCTCTCTTCTTTCCAGGCCTTTGCAGATTTTTTTTGTTTTTGTTTTTTTAAACAAGTATCCTTAGAATCAAGTCACAATTCTATTAACATTTGAAAGTTACATTCAATTTTATTACAGCATGAAAGACATACAAATATCCTTTTGTCCCCCTTTAAGCAATGAAATTAAAGAAGTTATGTCTTAACCTTTTGTCCATAGAAAAATACTGTCTATATAGCATCTCCACAATGATAAGAAAACTATAGTGTTTAGCGACGACTTTTTATGAGCTTAACATAGCTTTAACTTTCATTCTTGAACTGGAAAATTTAAAAAGTTTCAGGAAGCCAAATGTTTGAACTCTTCCCTAAAATTTTAGCCTTTAACTTACAATATTGCTAACAGCTTTCAGAAGGGAACTTGGGTTACTTATTATGCTCTGAACCACCTTTCACAAGTGCTGATGAATATATACCAGCAGATACTACTTCCGGCTGCCCATTTAGCTTGGATGACTAAAATAAAAATGATTCAAAGCTTCAGAAATCAACAGTATACTGCATAACAAAAACAAAAACAAAAATAAATAGCAGCAAATTCTTATAAGGAAACATAACTTTTTGGTGTCTATCCAAACAATTTCACCAAGACTATGAAAATACAATGTCTAATATTTTGGCAGAATTGGGGATTACTATTTCTTTTGATAATACAGACATTATTATAACTGCTAGAAGTCTATAGATAATAAAATTTATGCTGGTCACAGTAGTAGACATGGCAAAGAAAGTTGAACAAAAACTGTGTAATTCTGGGATTTGATTCTTGGGTTCTTAAAATTGATAAAATTATCTATTTAATCAACTAGCTCTCAAAAATGTTTCAGGATAATGTCATTTTTTAAAAATCTATATAATTCCCTAAGTTTTATAAACTAGCTAGCTACTACAACTTATGATCACACTAATAGACCAATAAATCTTTGTTAGGAAATCTGTAATTCTACTATTTGGAAAAATCGATTCACTGTTGTAATAACATAGCTAAGCTACTTGGAAGCACCACCACAAATGGGTCTAGAATCTGGAAGTGGACAGCTGGAGTGCATGTGGAAAGTAATGTTAGTAAAATGGTTGGTGTAGTACCTTGCATAAAAGCAGACCATAGCATGCTTTTATCTATGTCTTTGTTATATTACTAGATGTTTATTCCAACAAATATTTGCCATAATGGAATTACTGAACTACAAACTAACAGCTATCAAATAAAAAGAGCCTGTAAACATATCCCTCATGGTTGTGGTATAAATTTTTCTTTTATCAATTCAAAACTACTTTGGCAACCTTACCATCAGAATATTTAAAATATTCAAAATATTAAATAGCACAGTTATAAATTTGTGTTTCTTTCTCCCTTCCTGATAAGATTATAACATAATGCTTTAATTCAAATACATATTTGTGTTGCGAACATAAATTATTTTACTACAAGTGGATATATGCCCTAAATCTTAGTTCTATGTTTTAAGTGCTTTAAAAATAGTCTTCTACTTGTAGTCTAGAATGTTTTCACACTGCATGTGTATCAGCCTAAATATTTCACAAAATCTACACTGTCAGCAAAGCATGACTAGCAAACTGAGTCAGAGACCTAATTAGGTCTCTTGAAGCCTATTTATTTTCTAAGTCAAATAATGTCTTCTAAAGTTATCATAGTAATGAAGTGAAAATACTGAGTATGTTCTCCTGGTTGAAATAGCCTAAAAGTAGACAAGAATTTATGATGTTTGTATGGGTTACAATTTACTGCAATTCTAGTATAATACAGAGGAACATCAGATTAGGAATTAAAAAATTTAGAAGCTCAGATTTTGCTAAATAAATTACCCTTGCTAGGCTTCTGTTTCTTTGCCTATAATAATAAGGGAAGTAGAGATTAGGTAAAATCTTTCAACTTCCTCTCTGCTTTTAATGTGCAGCACTTCTAGTGAGACAAGGTATTTTTGCTGAAATACTTCACAAGATCTGATTAAACCTTGCAACTGCTGGGTGCTGGTGGCTCACGCCTGTTATCCTAACTACTCAGGAGGCTGAGATCTGAAGATCATGGTTCAAGGCCAGTCTGAGCAAGAAAGTCCAAGAGACTCTTATCTCCAATTAATTGCCAGAAAACCCGAAGTGGAGCTGTGGCTCAGACTAGCAGAGCACTAGCCTCGAACAAAGAGCTCAGGGACAGCACCCTGGCCCTGAGTTCAAGCCCTATGACCAACAACAAAAAATACAAACCAACAATCCCCCACCCAAACGAACCTGGCAACAGATGACAAACAGTAATAGTAGCTAAAATAGATCATTCTCTGTTTGTTGCGCTGTGCCTTTATGAAATACACATATAAATAAATGCATTAAAGTATCTATGTATACATTTGTATTATACCTGAAACTTTCAAGAAACTGTCTTTATGGCTTATCATAAATTTATGATCTGATTTTGTTTCAACACAATAAATCAAAATGATCAGCCACCCTTTCTTCTTACTTGTCCTGACTGGCCACATAGACATTCTTCTTCGGTTATTTACTCTGCTTTCATTTTGAAAGGCTGCACTGCTTTAAGAGTTACAGCCAGTTTCTTTTGTAAATGTAAAGTATACTCCAAAATATTCCTTTTCTCTCCTTATCCCCATAGTGCTGACATAAATTAGATGCTTAGCAAACACTTAACAAGGAAAACCATTAAATCAGAGAGAGGTTTTTCACTAACACTTCTTAGGTGTGAGGTCCCTTAGGGGTGTGTGGAGGAAGAGAACAGCTTAAGATACAAGAAATCAGGCTTTTCATCATAGTATTACATTGATAAGGATGGGAATCTAAACTATTTGGTATATGAAAGCTACTATGATTTTTAGAAATCCATGTAGATTGTGGACAAATAAGTTTAACAATTCTTAGGTACAATGGGGAGTCTTATCTGATAGATAAATAGGAAAGCATAATTAGTATATTAATTTAAGAAACTGAAGGATATTTTAAATTTACGATTCTAGTAAACACATTTTTAGAAAAGGACCCATTTTGCACACAAAAATACTGATAGAGAGTAGCTCCTAGAAAAGTTTAGGAGGAATTTAAATGCAAGTCGACACTTCTAATACATTTAAAGACAATGATTCAGAATGGCAGCAGCACTTGTTGCAAACAGTTAACCCCAGAAGTGTAAACAAATCCACAATCAATGAACAAGTGAACCATGACATTTCTCTATGTCTATAGTTTTTTTGTTTACAATTGTCATAATTCTGTCCATACAGGTAGGACTTTTAATTTTATTCAAGCTAAAACAACTGCCCAAATATTTACTTACTATGTGGATGTCAATAGGATTTTCCTTTTCAATTTGTTATGATATAGTATAGCAGCCTAAATTACATTTGTCTATTGATAGAGAATGGAATGTTCAAACAAGACTGAAATTAATTTACAGAATTCCTTTTGAAATAAAGGTTATATCTACTTCTGTCTAAAAAAACCTTGATGATAATTTAGTTGGTATCTTGGTTATTAATGTTTAAAGGCTTAACTTCCTGAAATTTATTGTCAAACATTTTGAATATGTGAAATGAGATCACTTAGATTTTACTAAAGATTTTTAAATGTACATTGTTCCTGACATTCCAATGTATCTACCATTGGTTCTAAACTTTATCAAAGCTATACAGAAATATTGAGACACTAACAAATAAATCTATTTTAATTATATCCATATAAAATAATTATATAAAACATTTGAGGAGGTGAGCAAATTTCACTTATATTAATCTGGGCAATATTAAGATTCTGTTTCTGTAGACTTACAAGCAAGCAAAAATCCTGAAGAGGAAAATTACATATTCTTCATGGGAATCGGATCCTCAGTCAGGCTGGACAATCAAAAAACTCCCTATTTCCATGCTTATAACAGTAAGTATAAATTGGGGTAATTAAATTATACACAAAAATGACAACACTCTCATTTTATTACTGAGAGTTACATGTAAAAATAAGCCAATAGTATTTGTTTTCAAGAATCCCAACCAAAACACCAAAGGGGAGAAAGCTTGCTATTACTGAATTAAGTGCTAAGGGCCTTAGCTATAGATAGGTCTAAATTACAACCCATTATCTACTCTTTTACTTTAACAGGGTATCAATAGGTTTATCTCTAATGTGCAGATCAGGCATTACTTCTAACATTAGGGAAAAAGCAGTACAAAATCTTGAAGAATAAAGCATGTTTTAAAGGTAAGCTGCTGAACTATAACCCGTCCTTCAATAAAGGAATGTATAGAGTTTGAACAATTTCATAGCAGCAGAGCGTGCATTCAACAGAATACAAACTTTACCTTGGCTTATGACAAAATACAAGTACTGAGTAAGACAGGATTTCCTTGCCATTTTTTGACTGTATAACTCTCAATACAAGAAGCTGTTTTTGAAAATGTGACCTGGTTTGAAATGCATAAAAATGTAAGAATGTACAATATACATACATACCTCCTAGTGGGGTCATATGAGTGCCTTTTCATTAGACAAACAAAGATGTCTCAAGGCACTTAAGGGGTTAAGACACAATGCATGCATTCCTTTACATCAAGTATGTGAAATCACATGATTTGGAATAAGCCAACTTTATGATAAATATAAGTTACATTACTAAATCCAAGAAAATTTGTAGATTCATCTTTCTATTTTCTATAAGATGCTGGTAAATGGACAATGTGCAGCATTTCCTGGAAAAGTAAATTCCACCTTTCTTCTTCTGAACAGCAGGTCTTTACAGGGGTGTGCAGGGAACGATGTGCTGCATCCATAGGCAGTGTATTGGCTAATATCGAGAATGGTATTGCTAACATTTTAAAAATAAAATCTGGTCACCAGTTTAGTAAGTAAATGAACCACTGGCAAAGGCCAGAGATGATTCCGGATGTTTGTTTCTTCTTGCTTTCAGGTTACAGGTACAACAGAGATGATGAGAATTCTGAGCTTGTTTGTGGTAATTTTACCAAAAGGGAACTGCATGGCACCACCACAAAATTTTACAAATTACCCCGAACATACTGCTATTATTTGTTCAGAGCAAGGCATGAAATAGTCTTCCAACACATGAGTTGTCCACCTCCAAAGAGTGACATTTTTTAAAACATAAAGTGCAATAGTGCTGAAGGTTTTCAAAGTTTTTTTGAGTTCTTCATTTTTTGTGAGATGCCATTTCCAGTGAACAGTTTTATGGCACTGTGATTATAATGAAAAGCAGTTTTCCAACACATATCCTAGACCTTTCTTTTTCTTATTTATTTGATGTTGTTGTTAAGGGTTTAACAAAGCCTTCTTCATAAACTTTCAAAATAGCTTCACATACAAATCTATATTGACTCTGAAAAATAAAAACAGAAGTGATCAGAAAACAGAAAAATGACAAATATCTCACTGTTTTGCTTATAAAAATACACAAAGTAAAACAGCACACAGATACCATTTTTAAACAGATGGGGAAAAGTGTCAACATACTTTGTTGGTAAAACACTCAAAAACACTCACTGTTGACAAAACACTACGCTGCTACTAGAAGTGTTAAAACACTAAAATCTCTAATAAAGAACTGAGAATATTTAATCAAATGATATTAATTTACCTAGAAAATTCCTCTTGTAGGAATCTATTTAAAAGGTAAAATAGAAAAAATAAACTGAGAACACAACTCCACTTTTTTTTTTTTTTTTTTTGCAGGTCCTGGGGCTTGAACTCAGGGCCTGGGCACTGTCCCTGAGCCTCTCTGTGCTCAAGGCTTGTGCTCTATCTCTTGTGCCACAGCACTACTTCCAGCCTTTTCTGTTTATGTGGTACTGAGGAATCAAACCCAAGGCTTCATGCATGCTAGGCAACCACTCTACCACTAAGCCACATTCCCAGCCTACATCTCCACTTTTTGATTATAATGCCAAAAAAGTGGAGATAAGCCAGGTGCTGGTGACTAATGTCTAGCTACTCAGGAGTCTGTGGTCTGTGGATTGTGGTTCAAAGCCAGTTTTGGCAGGAACAGCTGTGAGACTCCAATTAACCAGCAAAGAGCTAGAAATATAGCTGTGGCTCAAGTGGCAGAGCATTAGCTTGAGTAAAAAAGGAACAGAATTTTGCCCTGACATCAAACTACAGTATTGGCATGCACTTGTATGCAAGTACATTGGCATGCACGTGCACACGCACACAAACATATCAGTCCAAATTACCATCAATACAGTGAGTAAACTATGGGCATTCATATGGATATTCTGCCTGGGCAGAAAAGATAGTAAGCCCCTTTCTAAACCCATAGCTGGGTGTAGTGGTATGTGCTGGTCATCTTCACCTTCATGGGAAGCTGAGATTTGAAGGATGGCACAGTGCCATGTGAGCCTGGCAGAAAAACTGAGGCTATACCATGTCTCTACATAAAGGAAAGCTAGAAGCACTGACGTACGCGTATTATCCAAGCAACTACAGGAAGCTTACAATAGGCAGACTGTAGCTCAGGCAGTAAGAAAGACTATCCTAAAAATAGCCAGTGAAAAATACAGAGAGAAATTATATGGCACAAATAACTTAGTTTGTTCATCAAAGAAAGTTCAAGGAAAAAGACAAGATGGTGAAAGGTTTCAATTAAGAGATCTAGGAGAAATGAAATGTGCAACCTATACTTGAACCTTGATTCCACCAAAGTGTAAAACAAATAGCAATTTGAATGTTATGATCCATCAATTCCACTTTTGGGTATGTTATACACCATGTATGGAAGAATTCACAATAGCTAAAAGGGGAAAACAAGAAATACATAGAACAAAAGAAATATAAGACTTGTGGACTGCAAACAACATCATTGAAAGAAAGGCCTAAATAAAATGAGGATAATTCCATGTCTGTGATTTTATAAAGGCAGTATACTTAATCTGTATCAAAACTATATATTTTTTTCCAGAAAGAATAAACTGATCCTAAAATTTTTATGAAAATACAAGGAACTCAGGACAATTAAAAAAATTCTTAAGAAAGAACAGAGTTGGAGATGCATATTGCTTTTACATTTTACAGCAGGATTGTATTAGCATAAAGATATATAGATACATGAAACAGAAATTTATACTAGAAATCCTTTTATTTTGGCCAAAAGGATTTTGAAAAGAAACTTCAAAACATATATGCAAAATAGTGAAAGTGGGGGCTGGGAATATGGCCTAGTGGCAAGAGTGCTTGCCTCATATACATGAGGCCCTGGGTTGGATTCCTCAGCACCACATATACAGAAAACGGCCAGAAGTGGCGCTGTGGCTCAAGTGGCAGAGTGCTAGCCTTGAGCAAAAAAGAAGCCAGGGACAGTGCTCAGGCCCTGAGTTGATGGCCCAGGACTGGCCAAAAACAAAACAAAACAAAATAGTGAAAGTGGTATCCGACTTCAAGCCCTATCTAGAAATTAACTCAAAATGGATCACAGTCCCTAAATGTAGGAGCTAAAACTGTTAAGACAGTTAGAGAAAAGCTAGAGAAGTAAATCTTGGTGAGCTTAGCTTAGAAAATCATTTTTTTTCAGCTAGAGGAACAAAAACAAAGAGAAAAAAATAAAGATACCAAATTTCATTAAATATGATCAAGAAAGTGAAAAGGCAGCATAAAAGAAACTAGGAACAGACCTGAACATAATAAAGGTTATATAGAACAAGCCTAGAACCAACATCAAACTAAATGGAGAAAAATTAAAACCATTCCCCATTTCTCTATAGTCAGCAATGAGACAAGTGTCTCACTCCTATCTTATTCTGATAATACATGTTCAGCAAATACTAATATATAAAGTCAACATTAAAAGAATCAGTAGCATGTGGGCTAGGAATATGCCTAGTGGCAAGAGTGCTTGCCTCGTATACATGAAGCCCTTAGCACCACATATATAGAAAACGGCCAGAAGTGGCGCTGTGGCTCAAGTGGTAGAGTGCTAGCCTTGAGCAAAAAGAAGCTAGAGGCAGTGTTCAGGCCCTGAGTTCAAGGCCCAAGACTGGCAAAAAAAACAAAAAAAAATTAGTAACTTCTCTATATATTAACACTGAGCAAACTGAAAAAGAAATCAAGAAAATAAACTCATTCACAATAATCTCAAATGGCAACAATAGTACCAACAATAACAACAATAACAAATGAACTAAGAATAAACCTAACTAAGGAGGGAAGACTTCTAAGACAACCAAAATTTAGAAAGTAGAAAATGAAAAGACCTCCTTGCCCATGTTATGGATTAGCAGAAAGACTATTGTGGAAATGGCTACATTACCAAAAGCATTCCACACATCCAGTGCAATTTCCATCAAAATTTCGATGTCATTCTTCACAGAAAAAAAAAAAATCAATACTACAATATGCTGTAATTATCACGGAGTCATAAAGGGCTGAAATAGCAAAAACAATAGAGCAAAAAAAGGCTATACTAGGTATCATAATACTTCAAGTTATACTACAAAGCCATATTTACAAAAACAGCATGGTATTGATAAAAGAACTACCCATGTAAACCAATGGAATAGAAGATCCAGAGTGCTGGGGGCATGGCTCAAGTACCAGAGCCTCGGAAGAGCAAGCAGGAGGCCTTGAGTTCAAACCCCAGTACCTCTAAAAACAAAGAGATAAAAATTGTGCTAGGAAACTAAAAACACTATAGAAAAGCATAAGGAAAACACCTAAAGTGTGGCTCCAATGGTGATATTTTACCTAGTAAGCACAAAGCTAGAGTACAAATTCCCAAACTGCCAAAACAAAACAAAGCAAACCCAAAGTGTATATGCTGTGCATATACAATTTACTGATACAAAAACCTATTGAGTTTGAAGATATACATACATATGTACCTGAAGTACAGTACTTACAGGTGTTTGGATCATCATGGCTCGTTGATCTCTCATTGTTCTTACAATGTCTAGTGGATAAACTGGTTGATTGCATTCAATGAGACACATGGCTGTTTCCATAGTAATAAGAACCCCAGTTCTTCCAATCCCAGCACTTAAAGAAGACAAATTGGTAAGGTCTTACTGATACAATGGTATTTACTTCTGAGAGGTTTGTTAAAAAAACAAAACAAGGGGCTGGGAATATGGCCTAGTGGTAGAGTGCTTGCCTTGTATACATGAAGCCCTGGGTTCAATTCCTCAGCACCACATATATAGAAAATGGCCAGAAGTGGCGCTGTGGCTCAAGTTGCAGAGTGCTAGCCTTAAGCAAAAAGAAGCCAGGGACAGTGTTCAGGCCCTAAATTCAAGGCCCAAGACTGGCCAAAAAAACCCCCAAAACAAACAAAAACCCCTGAAGTACTATATCACAATACAGAAGATCAATTTCATTTTAAGATTTTATATTATAGAAATAGTAAGACAAAATTTGAATAAGGAGTAGAATCTTATTAGAACTATCTCCCTTAAAATGCAAATTAATAGAACTCTAGTAATGAACATTAACAAAGATACAAAATACAAGAATATTTTCACCTTAAATAAGTGTTTTAAACAAAATATTTAAAAAACTTATCATTGAGGCTGGGAATATGGCCTAGTGGTAGAGTGCTTGCCTCGTATACATGAAGCCCTGAGTTCAATTCCTCAGCACCAACAGAAAAGACCAGAAGTGGTGCTGTGGCTTAAGTGATAGAGAGTGCTAGCCTTGAGCAAAAAGAAGACAGGGGCAGTGCTCAGGCCCTGAGTTCAAGCCCCAGGACTGGCAAAACAAACAAATAAAAAAAACAAACCTTCAATATTGAGATCATCAAAAGATTTTGGAAATATAATCTAGAAACATGGAGTAGCTACTGAAAACTCTGCAATACAAAATGGCCAAACGAACTTTGCCATTCTTGATACTTTGCCTTTTACAATATCTGACCTACAATCTTTTTGGTGATTTAAAAGTCTACACTTAAAATGTGCTGGTAAATCTGAAGATAAAAGGTATGCCAGTATAGTCTCTGACTAAATCAGTCAAAACATGGTTATGGCAAGGAGGTAATTTCTGTTTCCTAATCACTATGCAAGTGACAGTGAAGGTTGCAGTCCTGTATTTGGCTTCGGAGGGGAGAGAGGGTTGTCCACCACTGTTTACCAGAGCCCTAGGAATTGGCATATCCTCCTGTAGTGACATTTGATAGGAACATTTAAGGAGTATTAAGGGAATATTCAACATGTTGTGACCTAGAAGGAAGGGGTATGTTTCACAGAAGGAAGAGATCTAAACTTCCAGGCCATCATCAATGACTATGTTGTAAATAAAACTTAATTACCAATGTAGGTAGAGTACTGAGCAGGCAATTAAGTCATGAGGGCAGTCTTCAAAGTTGTGATGAAGACCCTTAGAGGAGAGCTCAAGGGAAGAGTTCATCTTCCAAGTCCCTCTACCATGTAAGGACTCAGCATTTGGCCTTCTGAACATGGAGCAATAAGGGACCACTTTGTCAGATGAGCAGCCCTCACCTGACAGCAGCCCTTACCTAACACCAAATTTGCAGGTGCCTTTGATTGGACACTTGACTGCAGGTTGGACTTCCCAATCTCCAGAACTTGGAGAAATCAATTTCTCTTCTTAATTTGTTATAGCAGTACAAACACAGTAAGATAGCCTGGAATATTGTATTTTATCAGATCTAAGATTGATCTAAGACCAACTGCAATAAAAATTCCAACTCCAGGGGCTGGGGATATGGCCTAGTGGCAAGAGTGCCTGCCTCATATACATGAGGCCCTGGGTTCGATTCCCCAGCACCACATATACAGAAAATGGCCAGAAGTGGCGCTGTGGCTCAAGTGGCAGAGTGCTAGCCTTGAGCAAAAGGAAGCCAGGGACAGTGCTCAGGCCCTGAGTCCAAGGCCCAGGACTGGCCAAAAAAAAAAAAAAAAAAAAAAAAAAAAAAATTCCAACTCCAGATATGTTAAATATGAAGTCTCTAAGAATTAGTATAACTTATTTTTTATTTCTTATGATTTCTACCAATCATGTTAGAACATATCCTTTGTCTTCTACTTTCAGAGCACAGCTTTGAGGTAAAACTATCACATCTAATTATTGCTACCTAATTATCAGTTATAACATGTATTCTCTTTTTAAAATGATATATTTAATCAGTTATTCATAAAAGATGGGAAATAGAATACCTGCAATGAACAACAACAGGTTCTTCTTTTCCAGCCCTCTTGTTACGTATATGACAAACAAAATCCAGAAAGTCACTTGAGTCATCTGGGACTCCATGGTCAGGCCAGGCTATGTACTGGATCTGAGTGAGTTGACGACTCTCATTTTTCTAAGTACAAATGAAAAATTATGCATCATGACTTAGGAATTATACCTTTAACATAGAAACATCCATGTCATTTTAATTTTAGAAGGAGAAAAAAAATCAACTACTTCCCCTTTGTCTCCCAAATACGTTAAGTTCAATAAACAAAGTTTCAGTAAAAAGGAAGGCATTATTTTATAAAAATAGCCGGTTCCTTGTATTACTTATCTATGTCAATTTCTATATTTGTAATTACTTTTCAGATGATAATCAAGTAAACAGGCATAAATAAATAAAGACTACAAAACTTAAAAGAGGTGAACAAAAATAGTAATGTAAAAACATTTTTTCTTTTTTTTTTTTTTGGCCAGTCCTGGGGCTTGGACTCAGGGCCTGAGCACTGTCCCTGGCTTCTTTTTGCTCAAGGCTAGCACTCTGCCACTTGAGCCACAGCGCCACTTCTGGCCATTTTCTGTATATGTGGTGCTGGGGAATCAAACCCAGGGCCTCATGTATATGAGGCAGGCACTCTTGCCACTAGGCCATATCCCCAGCCCCATTTTTTTTTAATGGTGAACAAATTGGGTTAATCCTGACATGACATACATAAAATTTTGGAAATCAGAAAAAAAATTCTCCAATACAGGTAGATTAAAAACTGGAGATAATGGGTTAGGGGTGTGGCTCAAGTGGTAGGGTACCAGTGTAAACAAGCAGAGCAAAAGCTCAAGGCCCCCGAGTCTAATACCTGGTATTAGAACCAAAACAAAAAACTTGGAGATCATAAAAATACAAAGTCAAACCAAGAATTAATTCATTTTGGGAGTCAATGATTGATTGATATGATGGGCAGAGAAAGAGCCTATATGTATTTATTTCTTTGTGCTGATAGTGGGGTTCTTAGGTCCTTATATACTACACTTGCTTGGCTTTTTCATTCAGGCTAGCACTCTTATCACTTCAGCCAGAGCTCTACTTCAAAAAGCATTGGTTGTGGAGACACCTTACTCTCTGGTACAAGTCTAGACTCTGCCAGTTACAGCACTTAATACTTTAGAGCTTTGCTTCTTTTACTTGAGGAATGAAATAACATTTCTAACTCTATTGGTATAATGTTAACAAGACTTCATGAGAGGAACCATAAACACTCAGCTAAGTTGGGCATCATATGTTCAATAATAGGTAGAGCTAATCATTCAACATTACTCATCTAGTTATTGTCATTGCATTGAAGAGCTTCCAGAAAAATAAAAGGTAATCGGACTTGGATTTGTATCTGCCTGTCTCTTGTCCAGCAATGCAAATGCAGTTTTATATATGGTAGCACAGGCTAGCCTTGAGCAAAAAAGGAGCCCAAGACCAGCACCCAGGTCCAGAGTTCAAGCCCCAGGACTCACCAAAAACAAAACAAAACAAAACAAACCCAAACAACAACATCCCCCCCCCCCACAGAGAAGGAAGAAAAACAAAAAGGCTTTCTTAAAACTGTTTACTTCTTAATTCTGAGGGGATTGCATGCTGCTCTCTAGTCTCTGAATAAAGAGATAATTTGACATTTTTCAATAGCTCTTAACATTTCTGCAGACAACTCAAACACTTTACTGATACTGGACTAAGATTTTTTTAAAATAACCAATTACATTACTGGAATGAATACTATGAAGAAACAAAGTAGTAACATCAATAGAAACAAAGTAGTAACAAGAATATGTGTTATTTGCCAGAATGTTTCACTGACTATTGAAGAATAGAAATTGGAAATACATTGGTTGCAGTTCAGAATACTCTACATAAATTTCCAAAGTATCCCACTTATATCAACAAGTAATTTCAGTATTTTTGGTATTTCCTAGTAGCTAGTATTCTAATGAAAAACATTAACAGCTTTCAAAGTCTAATGCATGAACATCTATATCTTCTTACCTCTTGGTTAAACAGGGTCATCTTCCTAAAGATATAGGCAGGGTTTCCTTCTTCAGAGTGGCAAGTGACTTGGTAGCAGCCATAGGATGAGCTTCCTGTTGCATCTGGCCAATATTGGTGACATTTCACCTGACATCAATAGTAGTAAATAAAAAACAAAAAATAAAATTATACATGTATAAAATATATATTAATTATGTATATTTTTAAGCTTGCTAAAAATTTTTTCCCAGCCTGTCCTGAGGCTTGAATTCAGTGCTTTGGTACTGTTCCTGAGCTTTTGTGCTCAAGGCTAGCTAGTGCTTAAACCATCTCTATTTTTGTTTTTTTGGTGGTTAATCAGAGATTAAGAGTCTTACAGACTTTCCTACCCTGTGTGGCTTTGAACTGTAGTCCTTGGAGCTCAGCCTCTGGAATAGCTAGAATTACAAGCATGAGCCACTGTTAAAATGTTTTAACTTTTAAGACCTTTAAACTTACAGAAACGTGACTTATATAGCCGTGTGCTAGATTTGTCCAATACTAACACACATGTACATAATACATACATAGACAAGCACACGTATGCACATATGTATACATCCTATCTGACAATACTGGAGTTATGCTTGCTAGGCAGATGCTCTATCATTTGTACTCTGCCACTTTTTTTTAATTGGTTACTTTTTAGGAAAAGCCCACTTCATATTGCAACCTACTACCTGTATCTCCTTTGTAGACAGGATTACAAGTATGTACCATCATTTCTGTCTTGTAGGTTGAGATAGAACCTTGCTAATTTTTTGCCTGGATGGCCTTAACAGAGATCCTCTGGATCTCCATCTCCAGAGTGGTGTTTGTATTTCGAAAGTACAAATATCCTGATCAGATGTGTTTTTTGAGGGAGCTCTGAGAACTCAGCACCACTACTTTTTTTTTGTTAGCTCTAATGTAGAACTCATGAGCATGTATCTCATCCATTTAAAGTATATAGTTACTTTTAGTATCATTACTTGTGTAATCATCACTACCAACCCCTTTTAGAACATTTTCATTATACACAAAAGAATCCTTACCCCATATCTCACTACCCTTCTTTCTCCAGAGTGAATCCAAGTAATCACTGATGGACTTTCTGTCCTAATAGAACTACCTACAACATGTGGTCTTTTTCATCAGACTTCTTTTATTTAGTATGTTTTCTAGGCTCATCCATACTGTACCATGTATTTGTATTTCATTCTTGTTTTACCACCAAATAATATTCAATTATAGGATATACTACAGTTTTTTATTTGTCCTATGAGTTGTTTTTGGTTTATAGCTATTGAGTAATGTTGTCATGAATGATCACAAATTTTTGTGTGGGCACACATTTTCAATTCTCTTAGCTGTATCCAGGAATGAAGCTGAGTTATAGTAACTTTATGTTAATCTTTTTCTACATTTAACTTTCTCAAAGTGATTCTATCATTTTAAGAATCCATAGTAAGTTTGCTTTTTTCTACATTATCTCCAACACTTGTTCGTGTGTGTGTGTGTGTGTGTGTGTGTGTGTGTGTGTGTTGTACTTGGGTCTGAACTCAGAGGGCCTTTCACTTGCCGTTTGCCAGTCCTGGGGCTTGGACTCAGAGCCTGAGCACTATAGCACTGTCCCTGGCTTGCTTTTTGCTCAAAGCTAGCACTCTGCCACTTGAGTCACAGCGCCACTTCTGGCCGTTTTCTATATGTGGTGCTGAGGAATCGAACCTAGGGCTTCATGTATATGTGGCAAGCACTCTTGCCACTAGGCCATATTCCCAGCCCTTACCTGTCGTTTTGCTCTAGCTATTTTATTAAATATGAATTGGTATGTCATGGTGACTCTTGATGTCTGATGCCAACTTATTTTCATGTGCTTAAGATACTGCTACGCTTTTTTGAGTAATTGTCTATCAAATTCTTTGCTCAGTTTTTAAACTAGCTTGTCATTTTATTGTTAAATTAGAAGAATTCTTTATATATCCCAGACACATATTCTATATATTAATGATTTTAAATAATAATGGCTAGCACTCATTTATTATGTTAATAAAATGTAAGTTTTAAGTACTTAGCCATGAAGATTCAAATCATAAAACCACAAAAAAGAAAATTGAAGGTCACAAAAAATAAAATTAGTGTATTTTAATCAAATATGTATTTTTTTGTTGCTGTTTTTGTTTTCTTTACCTTTTGTCTTTTAAAAAGTTTATCTGCAATGTAATCTTTTTTTTCTGGCCAGCCTTAGGGCTTGAACTCAGGGTCTGGGTGCAGTCCCTGAGCTTCTTTGTGCTCAAGGCTAGCATTCTACCACTTGAGCCACAGCACTGATTTTGGCTTTTTGAGTCATTTATTGGAGATAAGAGTCTCACGGAGACTTATTCTGCCTGGGCTGGCTTCAAACCAGGATCCTCAGATCTCAGCTTCCAGAGTAACTAGGATTACAGGCATGAGTCACCAAAGCCCAGCTTGCTGTGTGATTTTTAAAAAGCTCAAGCAATGTATTCATTCATTCAACTATGACTTACTCTGCCACGTTCAACTTGTGTGGTCAACATTACAACCATGGAGGAGCCCTGTTCCCACGTCATTTGCCAAAAATCTGTACAAGTATGTGGTAATGGACCTTGACAAGCAATATACTGATTTATAATACTTGAAGAAGGAATTTCCATCTAAAAAGAAAAAGATATTAAAATACAATCTTTTGCATTATTACTTTTTACCATTAAGAATGTGAAAAGCATTCACTTAAAATGAGCATACCTACTCTCAATAAACTGTGATCAGTAAAACAAGCTTTACCAATAATTTCTTATTTTATCCATAAACTTTTTGTTTTGTTTTTCCCTTTTAACAGTCTGCCAAGAGCTGGGTTATAGGCATGTGCCACCATACATGGTGCTATTACGGTTTTAACAGAATACAGTCTGTTTTGGAGGCAGAGATGGCATAGAAATAAGAAAATTGTATTTGTAAGTAGCTCATTGTTAAATTTTCTTCTTCTTTTTTTTTTTTTTGGCCAGTCCTGGGGCTTGGACTCAGGGCCTGAGAGCACTGTCCCTGGCTTCCTTTTGCTCAAGGCTAGCACTCTGCCACTTGAGCCACAGCGCCACTTCTGGCCGTTTTCTGTATATGTGGTCCTGGGGAATCGAACCCAGGGCCTCATGTATACGAGGCAGGCACTGTTGCCATTAGGCCATATCCCCAGCCCCTCATTGTTAAATTTTGAGGTAGAAAAGTTTTGCCATTTATGTTAGTTTGAATTTTGTATATGAAACAATTTTAGTGGATATTATTAGAAGGCCATTTTAAGTGAGTTTTCAGAAGGAGGCAAGATAGGAAAAGATAAGCTACCAACTTACTATATTTGAGGTTAAAAAAAATTGGTGATATATATGCACCAACAATTCAAAGAATACTAAAGAGTAAATAGAAGGAAGTCTCCTAATACCAGAGTCTACTTAACCAGAAGGGCAGTCTTTGTTATCAGTTTCTTAAAATACACAACTCATAAATGTACATGTAAATGTACATGTAAAATAGTCTTTCCGGGAGGGAGTGACACCATTTGAAAAGAAATGTACTCATTATCTGACTTATCTAATGGTAACCACTCTGTAAATCACCTTTACAATAAAATTTAAAAAACCATACTGTTTCATTTTTCTGTAAACAATGAAAAGTAATGTCATATGTTGTTCCAAATATTTTTCTTTGAGATATGTCAAGTTAGTGCACAAAATTTTATTCTTTTTAATGATTACTATATAAAAATATGCTATAATTTATTTAACAGATATTCAAGGCATTGCTAATTTGTTACGAAGTACAAGGCTGAACTAATAATTTTGTAACTCCAGTGGATCTTGTGTAAATGTACAAAAATCTATATAGACAACAGGAATAAATGAGAATTGCTGGGTCAAAATGTATATGCATTTAAATTTTTGGTAGTGACGAACTGCTTTCTGAAGAGATTCTACCAATTCATACTTCTACCAATAATGTATGATGAATGCACTTCCCTTTATGCTCATTAATATTTGCATAATCTTTTATCCAAAACTGTGAAACTCAGTCCTCTGAAATGCACTTGATAACAAAATCTGACTTCTTCTGAACAAATATTACTTTTATTTTATTAGTCCTACTTAGTTGGAAAATCCATAGGCGGCAAGTGATTACAGGACACTTGTCCCATAATCTGTTAGAGATGTTATTTACACTAACTGCAATATTACATTTATACGATATGCAATGAGTAACTTGGTGTGTGTGTGTGGGGGGGGGCACGTGCATGCCAGTTCTGAAACTTTCAGGATCTGGGTATACTGTCCTTGAGTTTTTGTGCTCAAGGCTAGTGCTCTACCATTAAGCTATGGTACTACTTCTGACTTTTTTGGCAATTAATTGGAGTTAAGAGTCTCATAGGCTTTCTTGCCCAGGCTAGTTTCAAACCAAGATCTTCAGATCTCAGCCTTCTTAGTGGCCAGGACTACAGGTAGGAATTGAACCACTGGTCCAAGTCTAAAAGTTCAAAAAATCTGAATCCTAAAGTGCATTTCATTCTAAAGTTTCAGATAAAGGATAAGGACCTGTATAAGGTGTTACCACACTTTCGGTCGTTCAATCTCATAGTTAAATAATAGTTTTGCCAGGCATAGGTGGTTCATACCAATACTCTTAGCTACTTAGGAGGCTGAGATGTGAAGTATTTCAAAGCAAGACTGAATAAGGAAGGCCATGGTCTCAAGTACATAGAAGTACAGTTTAATGATATGTACAAATTTACATCATAATATTCAGGAAGTGAGGATAAAGGTGACAACTACTGAAGCTGAGTGTTGTGTATATGAAAGCCATTTAACTTTTGTTCTAATTCTGCACATTTAGAATTTTATAAGTTATTTAAGAAAGTAGTGATCCATTTTATCCTTAGTTAGGGACAAAGGAACCTTCCTTAAAATGAACATATCTTAGAAAGTTGACTCAACTCATTCATTAGGTAGCCTGTTTTATGTCCAGTGATAAAATTCTAGGATTCTAGTATTATACTTCAGACTATTTCTGGACTGACAGTTCTATTTCCTATTCTATCTGTATATTACAATATCTGCAACAAACTGTTTTCTTTAATATTACTTTGATGTTTTCCATTATCTGTAAAGTTAGATTGTCAATAAAAAGGAGTTACTCTCAAAGTTTGTAGTGGTCCTTTATTATCTGAAATAACAAAATTATAATTTACAAACTTACATGGGGGGGTAGGCTAGGGAGAGGGAGGGGGAGAAAAATGAGGTAGAGGTAACAAATATGACAACAAATGCACTCACTACCTTACTTATGTAACCGTAACCCCTTGGTACAATAGCTTGACAATAAAAATAAATTTAAAAAAGTAAAACTTACATTTATATAGTTTGCATTGATGTAGTCCTCACTGCCTTTTAAAATAACCCGTGTAGCATCATCTGAAAAATTTTAAAAGAAACAATGGGGTTTTTGTTTCTTTGCTAGTAACTGAACCTATAGTCCTGTACATCTAAGGAAGATGCTCTATCATTTAGCTATTACCCAGAGCAGAAATGGTATTTTAATAAAGTTATTAAACTTAACAGTGACGATAGATACTTACAAGGTGAAATATCTCTATATCTATTTTTGGGAATGTTCTGAGGTAATTTGGCACAACACATTGTCATTCCAGGTTTTTTCCGATATAGTTGCTTAAAAGAAAAAAAAAATCCCAATAAGCCTGATTATCAACAAATTTGGTTGGTTTTTTAATCTTGTATCTCTACTAACAGCAAGTAGGCTCTTCCTTTGACTACTTCATCTATACTATGATATACCTTAGGCCAGAATTGAACCAAAATTGCAAAACTTAGTTCTGTAGTTGCTGACATGGATTATTACATTTTAAAAAATGGTAAAAGAAATAAATTAAAATTTTACTCACTGAGGTATTTGTTATTTTGAATACCAAATCTGCAGAGTACATTTGGCTTTCATTTATATACAGCCATGAACTGAGAACTTTTTAAAAGAAAAATTGAGTCCTAAGTGTATACACACTTGTCTCTAACATATACTTCAGAGCAACAAATATTAATAACTGCCATTTAAAAACACATGAAAAACCTTACAAACTTATAAAAGTAATTTAATATAAAGCCTTTCAAAATCCACTGTATATTGCCTAATCAATTCACTGATTACATTCCTTGAAATAACATACAGTTTAACAAAAATAAATACCAGAAGCTGAAACATATTTTGTTAAGGGGAGAGTGACAAAAGGACAAGAAGACAAGTGAGAGAGTACTACAGGGACAAATATAGCCAATGTACACATGTGGTAAAGGAAATAGAAAATGTGAAGTGAGGAAAAGGGACAGATGGAATGGAGGGAAATGATAGAAGGGGTGACTGATCAAGAAACACCGGACACTTAAATAGACATATTAAATTGTTATTTCCTTGTATAACCTTTTTTTAAAAATTGGGTTTAAGTTATTATATATTTTTCACAGTATACATTTTAACTTTCACAATGATGGAAATTGCCATTCTCTATATAGATTATGAAGTCTGATTTTTAACAATAAAATCACTTTCTCCATTTCAGATGATATATATATATATTACGTTCCTTTTGTTTAGCAACATCTGTTCCCTCCTTCACTCATTCCTTCCTTCCCATTCCCATCCATGAGTTGCTTAGTTCCCTTTCATTAGTGTCCAATGTAGTGATGGTCCCCTCTGCTATATTATTGTTGTTATTATTATTCTCACACACTTTCCACTAATTCTGTGTCCTCTTTTTACTGTATTTTGGTATCTTGAGACATGTTTACTTTGTTCTATCTCTTTGCATTTTAATTCTAACACCCTCATCTCAGGGAGACCTTGTATAACCTTTTGAAGTTTAGAAAATTAAAACAAAATACATAGAACAAGTACTCAAGAAGTATTAATAAACAGAGTTTTGGTCCCAACTGACAAAAATCTGAGAAAGATTAAATAAGACAAGGTATGAACATCAAATATTAGAGCTTTTCCCCTATAACTCAGGATTTTGGTTTTTGTTTTGTAGAATTAGGTTCTTGCTATATGTAGCCCAGACAAGCCTTGAGCTCATAATCTTCTTGCCTATACCCTCTCCGAGTGCTAGAATTACAGGCATGTTTCACTTTACTCAGCTCATTCAGGGCATTTTAAGTCTTTAATAGTTTATCCATATCTTCTACCTTTCATATAAAAATCCTACTTAATTACAGAAAAAAAATAAATTTGGTGAAAAAAATGTATAAAATTGCTCCATCTTTCTTTTCTTTTTTCTTTTTTTTTTTTTTGCCAGTCCTGGGCCTTGGACTCAGGGCCTGAGCACTGTCCCTGGCTTCTTCCCGCTCAAGGCTAGCACTCTGCCACTTGAGCCACAGCGCCGCTTCTGGCTGTTTTCTGTAATGTGGTGCTGGGGAATCGAACCTAGGGCCTCGTGTATCCAAGGCAGGCACTCTTGCCACTAGGCTATATCCCCAGCCCTGCTCCATCTTTCTAAAGGACATCTCTCTATATAAAATCATAACTAGAATTGTGGCAACAATGAAACCACCCACACACAATTTTTAATACTTTTTGTCCAACATTTCTCCAGATACTGCTTTAGTTAATAAATCAAAAAGTACAGTAGAGATCAGGCTGCAAAGACACCACAAAACTAACTAATTAGAACACATATGCAAGCACTTTTTCTGTACAATGATACTACTTACATCAAATTGGGTCAGGACAGTTCCAGTGATAAGACCCTCAGCTAACTGGATCATTGACTCCCGAAGGGAGTGGTCATCTTGATGGACACTATCTAGTGGGGCTTTCTCAGGAATGTACTGGAAATCTGGCTCATTTTCTAGCCTTTCTTCCACTACATCATACACAGCTGAAATAAAACAAAACATACATAAAATTTATAACAATCTATTAGACATGTTTTATAGTTTCAGAAAAACAACTCATTTTTGATTAATTATACCAGACTTAAGCCTGTACTATTATATAGGCATTGAGAATGGTGGTGGAGTTTGAAGGGCTTCTGCTGCATTTTTGGGGAAAAACGGTTCTTGGTCATATGCCAATATCTATAACATGGAGAAACATTAAGGCAAAGGCCTAGGAGGGCTGTGACTTTGATGGTATTATGTATGCCAAGCATAGTTATTCCCTGAGTCCAAACCCTAGTACTGCTAAAATAGAAAGAACCTTAAGGGGCTGGGAATATGGCCCAGTGGTAAAGTGCTCGCCTCATATACATGAAGGCCAGGGTTCGATTCCTCAGCACCACATATATAGAAAAAGCCAGAAGTGGCACGGTGGCTCCAGTGGTAGAGTATTAGCTTTGAGAAAAAAAAAAAAAAAAAAAAAAAGAGCCAGGGACAGTGCTCAGGCCGAGTTCAAGCCCAGGATTCTCCCCCCCACCCCAAAATCTTAAAAACGACAACAACAAAAAGGCCAATTGTGGCAGCTCCCATCTGCAATCCTAGCAATTTGGGAGGTGGAGATTGGGAAGATCACAGTTTAAGGAAAACCAATACAGGCAAAGCATTTTTAAGACTGATTTCCTTCCTTTCTTCCTTCCTTCCTCCCTCCCATCCATCTATGCCAACAAAAGCTGTCTATCTTATATCTATCTATCTATGTCAACAAAAGCCAAAATATGGAAACAATCCAGATGTCCTACTACAGATGAACAGATCCAAAAAATGTGGTACCTGTACACAACGGAATACTACACAGTGATTAGAAATGATAAAATAATGGCATTCTGAGGAAAACGGTCAGATCTTGAACAAATAATGTTGAGCGAGACAAGCCTAGAACACAAGCCTAGAGAACAAAGGCACATGGTCTCCCTGAAATGTGCATGTTGGGGGTGAGTTGGGGAGAACAGTAGAAATCGTGTCTGTAAAATAACAATGTCCAAGAGACATATGAAAAAGTGCTCTACATCACTGGCCATAAAGAAATGCAAATCAAAACAACATTGCGATTCCATCTCACCCCAGTAAGAATGTCCTATATCAAGAAAACTAACAATAGCAAATGTTGGAGGGGATGTGGCCAAAAGGGAACCCTACTTCATTGTTGGTGGGAATGTAAACTGGTTCAGCCACTCTGGAAAGCGGTATGGAGATTCCTCAGAAGGCTAAACATAGAGCTCCCCTATGACCCACTTTTGGGCATCTACCCAAAAGACCACAAACAAGAACACACTAAAGCCACCAGCACAACAATGTTCATCGCAGCACAATTTGTCATAGCTAGAATATGGAACCAACCCAGATGCCCCTCAGTAGACGAATGGATCAGGAAAATGTGGTACATATACACAATGGAATTTTATGCCTCTATCAGAAAGAATGACATTGCCCCATTCGTAAGGAAATGGAAGGACTTGGAAAAAATTATACTAAGTGAAGTGAGCCAGACCCAAAGAAACATGGACTCTATGGTCTCCCTCATAGGGAATAATTAGCACAGGCTAGTCACAGCAGAGGATCACAAGAGCCCAATAGCTATACCCTTATGAACACATAAGATGATGCTAAGTGATATGAACTCCATGTTATGGAAACGACTGTTATATCACTGTTGTAATTACTTTCAACATGTGATGTGAAACCGTAGCTTCTATTATTGATGACCCTCTTGTACCCCTTCCTGTGGTTGTACCTCCACTATCTGTTTCTTATCTGAGTACATTGGAAACCGTGTATACTGGTATTAGAACTAGGAAACTGAAAGGGAATACCAAAATCGAGAGAACAAGATAAAAAGACAAACGACTACAAAAGCAATACTTGCAAAACTGTTTGGTATAAACCAACTGAACAACTCATGGGGGCAAAGAGAAAGGGGGTGGGGGGAGGAGGGAATGAGGGAGGAGGTAACAAACAGTACAAGAAATGTATCCAATGACTAACGTATGAAACTGTAACCTCACTGTACATCAGTTTGACAATTAAAGTTAAAAACAAAACAAAACAAAAACCAAACTTCTTTTCAAATGGTATTTCCACATGTTTTGGTCAGCAACTTTACATTATGTCTCTAAAACCAAACAATTACTAAATAAGCATAACAAGGTCTAGGATAGAACTATCAGAGGATCACAATAGCTCAACAGCTATGTACATATGATTATATAAGATGAGGCTAAGCAGGGCTGGGAATATGGCCTACTGGCAAGAGCGCTTGCCTCATATACATGAAGCCCTGGGTTTGATTCCCCAGCACCACATATATAGAAAATGGCCAGAAGTGGTGCTGTGGCTCAAGTGGCAGAGTGCTAGCCTTGAGCAAAAAGAAGAAGCCAGTGACAGGGCTCAGGCCCTGAGTCCAAGCCCCAGGACTGGCAAAAAAACTAAAAAACAACAAACAACAACAAAAAACGAAGATGAGGCTAAGCAAAATGAACTCCAAGAGATGGAAACAGGAGGATTTTACTGTTGTCGTTATGTTTAAAGTACTAGGTGAACTTCCTTTGGCGTACCCCCTGTGGTCACTGTATATGATTTTGGTACACTGGATACTGTATATATGCTTATCTGAACTAGGGAAGGGAAAGAAAAATGAGGGAGGGTGTAACAAATATGACAAGAAATGTACTCACTACCTTATTATGTTAACTGTATCCTCTCTGTACATCACCTTTTCAATAAAATTTAATAAAGATTAAGAAAAAAAAGCTCGGCTAGAGGTGTGGCTGAAGTGATAAGAGTCAGCAGACCAAGCAAGGTAAGCAAATATAAGGCCAAGTTCAAACCCTGGTACTGCAAAAAAAGAAAAAAAAAAAAAAGAATTGTGGTTGAGGTGGGCTAGGGTATAAATGTGAAAACTTATCTGAAAAATAACTAAAACAAAAGGCATACCTTCTGCACCCCCTCCCCCCAAAAAGACAACTGTACCATAGTTCATGTGGTAGAATACTTGCCTAGACCCTGAGTTCAAGCCCTAGTACCAAAAAAAGTAGCAGGAGGAGGAAGAAAGAGGAAGAGGAGGATGAAGGAGAGGGAGATGCTTTTATTTGTAATCTTACCTTAGGTCCCCATAATTTGTGGGACCTAAGGTAAGTGTACTAATAAAAGCCTCTTTATCATATGTCTAGATATGTTAAGTTACAAGTAAACTGAACAAAGTATTAAGCAATTCCAGGGATCTATAAACATACATGTGAACAGTCCAGATATAAGCTCTGCCTATACTGTCTCATTTGGAATTTGTTAGCATCTAGCGTAAAAGAGGTCTTTGCCTGGGTTCCATATTTTAGAAGATTCTCCTCTGTATATTCTTTTGCTGTATCCTTTCCGGTGAGGTCAGTTTTGTTTGTTTTGTTTTGGGCAGCAGTACTAGGGCTTGAACTCTGGTTAATTAAAGAGCCTCTGGGACTTTCCTGACTGGGCTGGCTCTGAACTAGGATCCTCAGATCTCAGCCTCTCCAGTAAAGATTATATGTATAAGTTGCCATATCTCCCCCCTCCCACCTACTGCCCCACCTTTCTTTTTTTTTTTTTGCCAGTCCTGGGGCTTGAACTCAGGGCCTGAGCCCTGTCCCTGGCTTCTTTTTGCTCAAGGCTAGCACTCTGCCACTTCTGGCCATTTTCTATATATGTGGTGCTGGGGAATTGAACCCAGGGCTTCATATATACCAGGCAAGCCCTCTTGCCACTAGGCCATATTCCCATCCCCCCGCCCCACCTTCTCTCTGCTGGTACTTGGACCTGAACTCAGGGCCTGGGCATTGTCCCTTAGTTTTTTTTTGCTCAGGGTTGGTCCTCTACCATTTGAACCACACCTCCACTTTGGCTTTTTGCTAGTTACTTAGAGATGAGAGTCTCATGGTCTTTCTTGCCCAGGCTGGCTTTGAACCCCAATCCTCAAACCTCAGCTTTTTGAGTAGCTAGGATTACAAGTGTGAGCCACTGACTCTGGCTTGAGGCCAATATTTCTTGAAGGACCAAATGCATATGAGAAGCGATGGCTTGTAACCTCCTTTCCTTAGCCCTCAGGTCTCTGTTAAAATGGCCCTGAGCCCACTTGCTAAGCTCCTTTTAGGGCATTTTCTATAGGTCCATTTCTCCCAGATATAGACCACATGGTATGTGTGAATCCATGACTATATATGTTAAGCAAGAACAACCATTGTTATTGTTATTGAAGTTCTTAGGTGCTATTATTAAGAGAAAATGGAGTGAGTAAAAGTGAGGAAATTATTCTTGGAATAAAATTTAGAAGTTTCATATAATAGAAAATGGCTAATAATGAGTAAATTACCTCAGTATTAGGTCTAAATATTCAAATTTCTTGATAAGTCAAAATGTTTTGTTAATACCATCTGATGTTAAAAAACCAATTGTGAACCATAAATGGAGAAGAACACAAACTAGAGGAATAAAATGAAAATGCTGTCATGTGTAAGAGACAGAAAGGAATTTTTGCCAGATGCTAGTGACTCACACCTGTAATCCCCAGCTACTCAGGAGGCTTAGATCTGAAGATCATGGTTCAAAGCCAGCCTGTGCAGGAAAGTATGTGAGAATCTTATTTCCAATTAACCACCAGTATACAAAGTGAGTGCTAGCTTTGAGCAAAAAAGCTCAGGGACAGTGCCCAGGCCCTGAGTTCAAGCCCCTTGACCAAAAATAACAACAACAAAATTTGCTCAAGGTTAGCACTTTCTCACTTTGAGCTACAGTGCCAATTCCAGTTTTTGAGTAGTTATTGGAGATAAGTGTCTCACAGGTAGTTTTCTGCACAGGTTGGCTTCAAACTGTTATCCTCAAATCTCAGCCTCCTTAGAAGCTAGAACTATAGGTATGAGCCATCAGCACCCAGCTTAAACCATCCCCCACTCCTTTTTTGAGACACAGCCTTACTATGAGCCTGGGCCAGCTTTAAACTTACAATCCTGAGTACTGAGAATTAGAGGCTCACACCACACATTTGACTTAGATTTTGGGAAATTATTTCTTAGATGAAACTAATGACAATTGATGGAACTTGAAAACAATGTCCTATGAACAAGTTACACTGGAAAAAACAATGAGGTTTTCCAGGAAAATTAGCTGAAATGGGACTGATCTTATTTTGCAGAGCATGCCATAGCAGAATTGGGAATAACTGTATTGAAGGGAGATGGGACTTTCAGCTCAATTAAGCTAAGATATCCAAAGTTGAGATGCGTTGTTTCAGGAGTGAGCACTAACTATATAGAGCACTATAGTCAAGTTTCTGGAGAGGAAAGTAATGCAAAAGAGAAAAAGTGTAAAGCATTCATTATTTCTCCACATTCAGTATCTTGTGATTAAAAATGGACAAGTCAGCTGGCCAGACTCGGGCATGACATGATCAAACTTGTACACATTATCTACTGAAAACAGGATTACAAAAGTATTCTAACTATAGCTTATTATAGTGCATTCTTGAACTGCAACAGAGATCAAAATGTACTCATTCATTTGTTTTTTCTTTTTCTTTTTGGTCAGTCGTGGGACTTGAACTCTGGGCCTGGGTGTTGTCCCCGAGTTCTTCATCTCAAGGCTAGTGCTCTACTTCTTGAGCCACAGCGCCACTTCTGGTTTTCTGGTGGTTAATTGGATAAAGACTCTCACCAACTTTCCTGCCCAGGCTGGCTTTAAACCTCGATCCTCAGATCTTAGCCTGCTGAGTAGCTAGGGTTACAGGAGTAAGTACCCGGCATTTGTTCATTCTTTTCTCAGCATATGTTACTATTAAGGCAATTGGTGGGAAAGGGAGGTCATTTTAGCTATGGTAGAATTAGGAGAGAAGCTTTTTTGCAGAAGTCATTTTAACAGGGTCCTGAATGAAGTGATGGTATGAAGTCATACAAAAATCAGGAAGAGTTTGTTGGGCAGAAGGAACAGAAGGGCCTAAGGAGCAGTATGAAAAGTGGTATAGAATATAGGAGTGTGAAAGACTGAGTGAGAGGTAAGGTATACACTATGTTTTAAGCAGGAAACTGAAATGACTTACATGTGGCTACTGTGTCTAGTAGTAAATGGTAACAATTACGATAAACAGCCAGTGCTACATAAAGTACTTACCATTAGGTCGAACTAGAAGCACAAGTTCCCCAGAATGTCTCTCACAGCTAGCTTTAATAAACAGGACAACTTGATCATGAGTATGTTCTGCAATGTCCCGACCATTAATCAGTACAACTTGGTCTCCTTCATTCAATCGAGGGACACACAAGTCTGCCTGTAATGTAAATGCAGATAAGGTTTCAGATTTGGGCGTGTTGTTTTTTTTGAAAGAATGAGGATATATTTTTTTAGTTGACTCTAGAAGAGAAGTAAAACTACATGTGAAACAAGTGTCTAGGCATTTATTCTAAAAGTAGAAGTTAATTTTATCATGAAGATTATATTCCTTTCCCTTCTTCAACAAATTCTTTGGTTCAAATTTTAGTTATTATGGTGTATCAACTGTGAATAATTGCATAAAGTGCAAACTTTGCTGATTTTTCATTAAAAAAAAATCCACTAAATAGACACAGTAGGATGAATGACCAATACCTTGTCAATGCACATCTGTCATTCAGTTCATGGCCAGAAGGAAAAACGTGTGTCTATGTTCTCCTTGTTTTTCAATGGTTAGCCAGCAAAAAAAAACAGTTAATTTCTTTTAAAGGGAGAGGAGAACTGACCAAAAAAGGTGAAAACTCAGCACAGACGCAAAACACGATTGACCCTTGGAAGTAAAATTTGAAGCATAAATAAAATTAGAGAAGAGATATGTGATCATGGAAATGTGGACACTAATGCTATTTGAGAGACCCTAGATAAATAAACAGCCAAAGGAATTCTTGGAGTGATTTTCACAGCAGTAAAAGTTCCTAAGATAAAATGTCAGAAGCAGGTTTAGACTTAGAGAGGATTAGCACAATATAAAGTGATGTTTAATGAAACAAATTCCAAGAAGTGGAAACAGGAGGGTTTAAAAAAATCTTACTTTTAGGGGGAGGGGGGAGAGGGTATGAGGGACAAGGTAACAAACAGTACAAGAAATGTATCCAATGCCTAATGTATGAAACTGTAACTTCTCTGTACATCAGTTTTATAATAAAAAAAAGAAAAAAAAACAAAAACAAAACAAAACAAAACATCTTACTTTTTGTTTGTTTTTCTCCTTTTGCTGTTTTATTTTTATTTCTGTATCTTTTGTCTGGTATGTAAGCTTATTTAATTTCGGGGAGTGGAAGGGGAAGCACAGAAATGGTGGGACAAAAGGTAAACTAATTAAGCAGTGATAGTAGATACTATGTTGAAAATGAACAATACAATTTGGGAAGTAGGGGCCTTGGGAGAGAAAAAACAGAGAAAATGAGGGAAGAAGTGACACTATTCAAAAAGAAATGTACTCAATACCTGACTTAGGTAGCTATAACCCCTCTGTACATCACCTTTACAATAAAAAATTTAAAAAAACCAGCCCATTGTATATTTTAAGTTTTATAAGAAGAAAGCAAGTTTATTCAAATTACATAAGTTTCCAAAGAAATAAAAAATACTACTTTTCAAGCTGGGTGCTGGTGGCTCATGCCTATAATCCTAGCTACTGAGAAGGCTGAAATGTGAGAATCATGGTTTGAAGCCAGCCTGGGCAGAAAAGTTCCTGTGAGACTCTTATCTTCAATTAACCACTCAAAAACTGGAAGTGGTGCTATGGCTCAAAGTGGTAGAGCACTAGGAGAGGGAGAGAGGGAGAGAGAAAGAGAGAAAGAGAAAGAGAGAGAGATAGAGAGAGAGAAGAGGAGGGGGAGAGGCAAAGAAGAGAGGGGGGAAGAGGGGCAGAGGGGGGAGGGGGAGAGAGAGAGAGGAGGGGAGGGGGAAGGAAGGGAGGGGGGAGAGAGGAGGGGAGAGATAGGGGATAAAGAGGGGGGGAGAGAGAGAAGGAGGGAGAGAGAGAGAAGAGGAGGGGGAGAGGCAAAGAAGAGGGGGGAAGAGGGGGAGGGGGGGAGAGAGAGAGAGGAGGGGAGGGGGAGGAAGGGAGGGGAAGGGAGGGGGAGAGAGGAGGGGAGAGATAGGGGAGAAAGAGGGGGGAAGGGGGGGGAGAGAGAGAGAGAGGAGGAGGGAGAGAGAGAGAGAGAGAGAGAGAGAGTGTGTGTGTGTGTGTGTGTGTGCATGTGTGTGTATGCCTGCCCTGGGTCTTGCACTCAGAACCTGGGCACTGTCCTTGAGATGTTTTTATTTTTTCAGCTCAAAGCTAGCACTCTACCACTTGAGCCAGAGCTCTACTTACTGGTTTTTGGTAGTTAACTAGAGATAAGAGTCTCAAGGACTTTCCTGCTTGAGCTTGCTTCAAACAGTCATCCTGAGGTCTCAGCCTCTTGAGTAGCTAGAATTTTAGGCATGAGCTGCCAGTGCCTGGCTCAGAATAGTATTTTTTCATTTCTTTAAACTTTTAAAAGAAATAGTAAGATTTTGATGCTTAGACAAAAGAAAAAACTGTCATGAGAATAATTATAATTTTTACAATTAATTTATAAACCCATAGCACAATTTTATCTTATATGGTCATTCTTACAGTCTAGCATTATTGTGCAAGGTACAGACTGCCTATACTTTACTGAGTAAGCAGTTTAGTATTTCGGACTAAAAGAGATAAAGAGAAATAGAAGCAGGGATAGTATGTATTGGAGATATAGCAATGAAAACACACGCTTCAAATATAAAGAGTAAATAGGCCAGGAAGAGAAGGAAATGTTGAGACACAATTTTACAATAAAGGGAACTTGTGGTGATGGCATAAAGAAATAAAACCACAACTGCTCAAATTCATTTTAAACAGAAATTCTATGAAATCTATTATGATAGTGTTAGAGTGAAAAGAAAAGAGCAATGGTTCAGAAGCTAGGTTCTTCTGCTGCTGCTCATGAAATGTATGATCTTAGATACCTGAAACTCCGAAAATAAAACAGATATGTACTCTGTTTATTTTGTAGAGTACATGTGATGAGGACAAAGGAGATAATTAAACACTTTAAAATCTGGAATATTCAGATGTAAGGATACTAGTATACTACAGTATACCAGAAGACATTTTCATATATTCTCCCATGAGAACAGGATTTACTTAAAATTTCTGTTGAACTCACAGGTGTTCCTGGTGCTACTCGGGACACAATCACAGGCATCTTCTGATCATATCCTCCCTTGAAAAGAGAACACATTAATTATTACCAAGTTAAAAACACATTAGTTTTAAAAACAGTACATCAACTGAAGGGGGGGGGGGACATTGTCCAAAGAGAAATGTACTCATTACCTGACTTATGTAACTAACTCCTCTGTATATCACCTTCATTTTAAAAATGTAAAAATCACTTTTATTGTGTTAAAACTATTCCTTAACAAGTGAGCAGTTATTCATGTTAAGTGTCAAGAAAACATACATGTGACTGTATTAGCCTTGCCCTTGATTACAGAGACTTAGGAGTCAGTTCCACATACGGCAACACCACTATTTTTTAGCGAGTTACTAAAGGCTGATGAAGCCAAGAACTTGAAAGGTCTTCTCTCATCACATTACAAGACAGGTGCAGGAAGGTGCAGGATGGACAGCTTCTCTTGGACCTAAATCTTTACAACAGTTCAAATGTACATCACCTTTATAATAACAATTTAAGAAAGGAAAAAACTAAACAAAATAAAACAACACATCATAAACAAGATTACCTTTACATTGAATCCAAACCTTCCATTTTCATCAGGTTTCATTCTGATTAGAACAAGATTATCATGTGGGATACCACCATTAGGCTTGAAAAGATAAAAAACAACAACACATTTTTTCATTTTATTATTTTTCCTTTAGATACGTATACAGCATACTTTGTTTGTTGATGTTATTTACAATACATAATCATAATTCTGGTAGAAATGTTAGTTCAGGAAAGTAAATTTCTTTGATTAGTAACTTGCTGATACATTCTGTCATGACTTCTTGCCATTACATTGACAAAAAGATCATTGGCAACCAGAAAGAATTTGCTGTCTCTATTTCCCACCAGTCAGGTTTTCATCGCCATTATTCTGCCACAACAGTTTTAATTAAGGAAACAAAGAATTTAATATTGCTAACCCCCCTTTTCTCTTAGTATCCTCTTCTTCTGCCCTTCCTTCTATGATTTCCTCTGGCAGTTGTTCTTTTACTATATACTGCATTGGCTCAAAGCCTCATATTCTCACTTAGTTTATTGCCTACAGCTGGTGCTCTACCACTTGTACCAAACCTCTGCTACTGGATTTATGATGGTTATAGTAACTGAAAATAAGAGTCTCTCAGATTTGTCTGTCCAGGCTGGCTTAGAGCTCTATTTTCAAATTTCAGCATTCCAAATAACTATTATCATAGAAGTAAGTCATCAGTGCCCGACCAGAAATTATTATTATTTTGTGTATGGGTGGGGGGTGGTTATGGCTTGAACTCAGTATAAATTATCTTAATATTTCCAAGAACCTAAGCAAAAGTCTGCTCTAAGGAATTATTTAAGCAATTAATGGTATTTGATAGATTAGCATTTTTTTCTGAAGCACAAGCATGTTTTATATACTAAAACTAACATACATATGTTAGGCAATTAAACCTGTGACAGGGATTTTCTGGCTTTTTCTGTTTATGTGGTGCTGAGGAATCGAACCCAGGGCTTCATGCATGCAAGGTGAGCACTCTACCACTAAGCCACAATCCTGGCCCCAAGTGACAGGGATTTTATAAGAGAAAATAAACCAAAATTTCAGCTGAGTGCCAATGCCTCATGCTTGTGATTCCTGCTACTCTGGAGGCTGAGATCTGAGAATTGCAGTTCAAAGCCAGACTAGGCAGGGAAGTCCACAAGACTCTCCAATTAACCACTAAAAAAGCCAGAAGTGGAGCTGTGGCTTAAGTGGCAGAGTGTGAGCCTTGAGCAAAAAAAGCCCCAGGGAAAGTGCCCAGGCTCTGAGTTCAAGCCCCAGCACAAGCCAAAAAAAGAGGGGGCGGAAGGGATTTTATAATTTAGTTACTTCATGGTAAGAATTCATGACTAAAAATTAGAAAGTAATTTACAACTAAAAAATGCAATAGTACAAAACAAACTACATGTTGAAATAAGAAAATAAGACACTGCTTACTGTAGACTTTTCAGGGGAAGATGGAACATCAAATGTTTCATTAGTATGGTTTTCCAGATCTTGTTGAGAATGTGAATAATAAATTTGGTTCCAACTATTTTTCTTAGATTGTTTGGGTGGTAAAGCTGGAGGCTGCCCATCTTCAGGTGTTTCTTGTGATCTAGATAAGAAAAAAGGAAGAAAATTAATTATTTTGAAAAATTACATTATTATGATTATTTTTGTGCTGGTCCTGCAGCTTGAAATCAGGGCTTGGATACTGTCTCAAACTTTTCTGCTAGGCTCTAGCACTTGAGCCATAGGTCTACTTTTGGCTTTTTGGTGGTTAACTGGAGAATGGAAAGTCACATGGACTTTCATGCCTGGGTTGGCTTCAAACCAGGATCCTCAGATCTAGCTTCCTGAGTAGCTAGAATTAACAGGTGTAAGCTACCTGTACCCAGCTCAAGTATTATTTTTTAAAGTCAAATGACCCAAATACTTACAATGACTAGTGGAGAAATGCTTTAGGTACTATATTTACTTGTAAATGCCATCTTTTAACAAAACATCCCTTACTTTGAACTAGTAAATCTAATATCCTACTTAATGAAATCTGTAAATAAGTATGTTATACAAGATACTTCAAAAGTATTTCTAGGGGCTGGGAATATGGCCTAGTAGTAAACTGCTTGCCTAGCATTCATGAAGCCCTGGGTTCGATTCCTCAGCACCACGTATATAGAAAAAGCCAGAAGTGGCGCTGTGGCTCAAGTGGTAGAGTGCTAGCCTTAAGCAAAAATAAGCCAGGGACAGTGCTCAGGCCCTGAGTTCAAGCCCCAGGACTGGTACCAAAAAAAAAAAAAAAAGTATTTTTATGAAGATACTAATTAACTTGCTATAACAATGTATATATCTTTCCAAAACCATTTCAGAGGTTTTCAGTAGTCATGAGTAGCTAGAGAATAAGGCAGGAATTTATTAACAGGGAGAAGTGAGAAATGAGAATTGGGTTGTTTAACAGAGAAAACACTTGAGATAGTCTAAAGAACTTTAAATAAAAAAGTAGGTAAATCATGTATCTTATAAAGGACTAACATCCAAGAAAAAAATGCCCTTTTGAGTGATCTATTATTTTTAATACAATTCATGAGAGTAATTAATTCAATCGTGTGACAAGGATTGGAGTATTAAGATTATCACTGAAAAGATAAAACTAGATAAAACAGTCAGACATGATTTAATGTGAAAAAAACAAAAATCCAGTTAACATTAGATGGGATAACTGTGTCCACATTTGTCAACAGGAATTGACAAAACAGAGCTAAGTAATAAGGGATAAATTGCAAGGCAGAAATAGCAGCTTTTAAGAACAAAAAAGCAAATATAAATACAGTAACAATACTTGTGAGTTTTTCATAAAGGCCAGAAGGAAGTACTATTCATTCACTTTATGTCCCAGGAAGCAGAGTTATCTCTGCTTGGCTATCTGATCTGCTTTGGTCAATGGATAGAAGTGGTATATATATAACTGAAAAAGAATTAGGAAATAATCTGAAAAAAGATCTTACGGTGATGATTCCAGAACAATGCTATTAGCTTGTGTTGATGATGGAGATCTTTCATTCACAAAAACTTCACTGGCAGAAGGATGAACCACATGGTCTACCAAATGACCAACTGAAGATGGTCGTACCCGGTTCCCCTCTTGTGTGAATACAGAATTTCGGCTAAATGAAGAAGGAGAAAAGCTGAATTAAAAACATGCTTTAATTCAATTTTTCCAAGTGTCTTAATTATATGGTTGCTTGAGAAAGTGGGTGTACGTTTAAGACTAACCATGTCGAACAAGCAGTCTGAAGTAAACAATGTGATACAAAGAGAAAGAACACAGAATTGGAAAGCAAGATCTGATCAGCAGTCAACAATTTTTCACAAGGATATTTTACTCATTCATTTATTATCTCTATCCTATGTTTTAGGTTTCAGTCACTATAATTTTGTTTTATTCAACATTTATAAAGTTGATTAGAATAAATGATTTAGAAATGTCTTCAAGTTTAAATTAACTTTTTGTGTTTTTTGGTGACTGGGGTTTGAACTCAGCACTATGAACTGCTGGGCAGATGCTCTTAGCACTTGAGGCATTGCCCATTCCCTTCTTTTTCAGTTTTCATGAAATTTTAAATTTCAAGAATACATACTAAATTTCAAGAATACATACATTTCCACAGACAATGCTATAATCAGATAAATACTACCATTACAATGGATTGAAATATGTAGTAGTTAAATTCTTATATGCCAGGCATTGTTCTGAAGTTTTTTTTTTTTTGGTCGGTTGTAGGGTTTGAACTCGGGTCCTGGGCACTGTCCCTGAGCCTCTTTGTGCTCATGGCTAATGCTCTACCACGTGAGCCACAGCATTACTTCCAGTTTTTGAGTAGTTAATTGGAGATAAGAGTCTCATGGGGAGTTTTCTGCCTGGGCTGGCTTCAAACAGCAATCCTCAGATCTCAGCTTCCTGAGTAGGTAGGATTACAGGCATGAGCCACTGGTGCCCGGCTATTTCCTAAATCTTTTACGTAAACTACTTCATTTAATCCTCTATCAATACTATAAGAAAGACTCATAAACAGAATTTTGTAGATGAGGAAAATGAGATGGAAATGCATCATCTTATCCCTCTTATCCAAGGTTCAAATGTCCAGTGGACTATAAGGCCCATGCTCTTAATTACTACATGTAATATGTCTCTTTAGAAATAAATTGTTTCTCAGATCATCTCCTTAACCAGAAAACTCAGAGCTACTGCTGACTAATTAGGTGAATCATCTGGTTTGAAGTTCTTATATCTCCTAAGTATTGCCATAACTGCTTAGTGGTGTAGTATCAAATGGAGAAATGGCTGGCTCCAAAAGGGAGCACAAAACAATGTTCTGGAATTTCTTCAGAAAAGATGATTAGCCTTTGAATAAATGCATGTTTTATTTAGAAAAGATGATACTGTAATATGCAGTTGGCAAGACATAAAAATCACTGTATCCAATTTCTCCAATAAGGAGGAGAGCTAATGAATGGTTTACATATTTTTTATGTGGTTTACATATTTTATGTCAACCATGGTAGAGGCTTATTTTTCAGTTGATAACACTCAGCAGTAACTTAGCTTTAAGAGCTTATTCCACATTTGTTGAATATTAAATATATAAATATATTTCCTTTATTTGTACTAGTCACACCATCGTGCCGAAAGTTTAAAATATTTTTTTAAATGCCAAGGAAAATATGTCACATTAAACTTTCTGAGTAAGACAAGAGTACTGTGGTTTTATAGAAGAATATTCATATTCTTAGGAGACACAAGTACCTGGGGATAAAATGTCATGCTATCTGCATTTTATTTCCTAGGCTTAAGCTAAAAAAAATGTATGTATGTACACATCTATATAAACACACATATACATATGCATTTAAAGTATCTAAAAGTACTTAAGTACATGAATATATATGTTTAAGTACACAATGTCATCAGATGAGAAATGAGGGTTTTCCTCAGCTTCTCAGTTTCCATGCAAAATCAGCTTTGAGATCTACTTGAATTTCAAGGTCACTCACCTTTTAAGAGGTGAAAATTTAGCAAGGGTTTATTTTAGTATAACAGGGTGAAAGTACGGAAAAATGGAAAAAAGAAACATTCCTGCTTCCCATAAAGGAAATGGGAGCTAAAGATTCCGATAGAGGGGCTGGGAATGTGGCCTAGTGGTAGAGTGCTTGTTAGCATGCATGAAGCCCTGGGTTTGATTCCTCAGCACCACAGAAAAGGCCAGAAATGACGCTATGGCTCAAGTGGTAGAGTGCTAGCTTTGAGCACAAAGAAGCCAGGGACAGTGCTCAGGCCCTGTGTTCAAGCCCCAGGACTGCCCCTCTACCCAAAAAAAAGACTCCTATAGAAAAATATTTCTAAAGGAAAATTGCCTCAAATTCTATATTCCATAGAAAATTTTAAATACTTTAATAAATGAACCTTTAGGGTAAAAAATGTTAATATGTTGTCACACATTTGCTTACTATTAGCTTAATTACATACAACACATTATAGTAAAAATTAAGATAACCAACTAGGATAAAATTAAGATAATCAGCAGCTTTGGCTAATACATGCTTATTATCTATGCCAAAATATACAGCTTTTGTGAGAAGTGCTAGACAGAAGGACACACATAGTAAGTGCTGAATCACACGCTCTTTTTAGCACAGTTAAAGCTAAGCTGACAGGGCTAGTGTTCGAAATCTCTTTTTCTAGGGCACAGAAATTGCTAGAGCTGTGAGTCATAATCACTTATATAGCATTTTCAAATAATTTATGGAAGTGGTGCTGTGGCTCAAGTGGTAGAGCGCTAGCCTTGAGCTGATAGAGAGCTCAGGGACAGCATCCAGGCCCACCACCGACCAAAAAAAAAAAAAAAAAAAAAAGGGGGGTCAAATAATTTATGTTTCCTTAAAAATTCTGATGGAAACCTAATGGATTTTATGAAAACAATCACTTGAGTTTTCTAAGTTTACTAAGAGATCTTGATTTAAGGCTCTAGGTACCCTATTTAGTAACACTTTCATGGAAAGCAGCAACTAAAGAAAAAACAACGCTCTGGAGCAATAAAAATCATGCTTGGTCAAGTTACATTAATATTCATGCTGAACATCAGGGACCGGAAAAAAAGTCAATAATTTAGAAATTAGGCAAATGCAAACTCAATGCTGCCTTGTACTTACTGATTAGGAGTTCCAGGTGGAGATCTTGATGGAAGGCTTTGTGTTTCTAATCTGTCATCAGATACTGAATTTCTGCTTACTACTTCCCAATCCATTAATTTCCGTGCTAATGGCTTACTTGGGGATCTGCAGATATAATTTAAATAATATATGGAAAAGTTAAAGGCCAGGTGTCAGTGGCTCATGCTTTATAATCCCAGCCACATCTGGAGGACTGAGGTTCAAGGGCAGTGATGGTAGAAAAGTTCACTAGACTTTATCTCTAAAATAATGAGTAAAAGCAGGCTGGAGGTAGGTCAAGTGAGTGTCAGCCTAGCAAGTGAGAGCCTATGCATTCAAACTTATTAATAATAAAAAGTTTTGCTCATATTCCAAACTATGTATCAAATTCTACAATTTGTTTTAATCATCTATGAATCAATATAAAGTTTGCATATAAGAAATGAATTCATTTAAGTACTATTTACCAAAAGTATATTTGCTTTTTATGTCCAAGAGAGGAAAGATAGGCTATGAAGAATAAGATTAAGAAAATGGAAGAGAAGAAACAGGAAAGAAAAAAAAAACAAAGGAGGGCTGGGAATATGGCCTAGTGGTAAAGTGCTTGCCTCGTATACATGAAGCTGTGGGTTCAATTCCTCAGCACCACACATATAGAAAAAAGCGGGAAGTGGTGCTGTGGCTCAAGAGGTAGAGTGCTAGTCTTGAGCAAAAAGAAGCCAGGGACAGTGCTCAGGCCCTGAGTCCAAGCCCCAGGGCTGGCAACAAAAACAAAACAAATAAACAAACAAAAAAGCAAGCTGTTTGCTACCAAACTTCCTCACACATTACCAATATCATAGATAATACTTATGAAAATCTGAAACATTTTTAGCATGATATATATGAATAATTCTTATTTTAATGAGCCAGGATAAAAAAACTACACATATATGTTACGTTTGTTACTTTTCTTTTTCACAAAAAAGTTTGGAAGCTAACTATTCTCTTTGATGAAGAGTAGAAAGGCATGTTCTTTTATTTATCGACATATTGCCAGCTGTCACAGTAATAAATATATGAAATAAATAATCTGTTAAGAAACAAATCTTGAAGCTTACCTATGCAGATTAAAAGGTACAGAGACATTTGCCTTAGAATTTAGATATTAATCAAAATTCATTATGGCACTATAAGTGGCATCTACTTAAAGGCCTAGTTTTGACATGCAAAATTAATGTGGATGCTAACAAGTCAAGCTAATTATTTATGATACACAGGAAATCACCTCAACTTTTTAAACTTCATTCACTGAAGCGTAAAAAGCATGCTATTTTCCATTATATCACAATTTACAAAAGCATATTATCTGCCTGTAAAAAAAGATCATAAAAATTTTAGTGATGCACCTATTTAAGTAAAAGAAAGAATGCAAGACTTTTCATTTATAGTTCATAAAATTCAAAGACCATTATTAAGTAAATTTTCACTTGCTTTCAGATTTTCCAACAATAATAATTATTTTCCTTAAAGCTGGCCATCACTTTTTCCTTTTCATCCGGTACTATGTCCATACACATGTACAAATTAGAAAAATTATCAAGTAAGACTGTATAAATTTAAAAAACTGTCAAGCAAGGCACAAAACAAATGTAACATTAAGTCATCTAATTAAACTGAAATAATAAGATTATTATTTACCACCTTTCCTCATATACTGTGACTCTGAGGGTTTGTTTATTAACTATAGTTAAGAGATCAAATACTTTCATTTTCTAAGAGACAAAAATCATTTGAAGAAAAAAACATACTCACCTCGTATAAATTGTAACAACACTATTCTTATTAATGTACTAAGTGTGTGGAAATGCTTTGAATTTAAAACCAAACTTCAGGTATTTCATTTTATTAACAGATTTAACCTCAGAGACCCACCCATTCAAGCTGGTTTGTCTATGTTTCCTGTTCAATGTGGAAATTTCAGAGAAAAAAATACCACACTACACCAGTGTTTGCAATGTGGTAAGTTTATTTTCTGACCATGGCACCTTATTTTTCTGTCATATGGAAACACTTATTTTCTTCTTAAGTATTATGACAAAACAACTAAGCAATTCAAATGTATAAGAAAATAGTAACTTATTTATTGTTAAAATCTTTTTAATGTATTCTGCATACTAAGATCCAAAAAAGATAAAAATTCCTTATCACTTTACTAAAATGATTTAACAGTTGCTAATGTCATTAGAGACTTTTGTAGTTATCTACCAAGTAATTAAAATGTAATTCTGATTTACTAGACGGAAAAATAAGCACAAAAATTTAGACTTTACCATAGAGGAAGCATTAGAATAGCTTAGTATTATTAAAATGTCTTCCCATGGCTCAGAGGTAAAGGCTGTTTGTTTAGCATGAACAAGGCCCCAAGTTCATGCTCCAGCATTGAAAAAAAAAAAAAGTACAACTTCCCAGTTGACAATTTATTTAAGAAGAATTCATAAAGCTCCAGAAAATAATAAGTAATAAGTCTTCTTTGGGGCTCCTCACACTAGGATTCTAGATTTACCACTATTCATTGAATAATGCAAATTTATTTTTTAAAATGTTATGTTCACATTTCACTACTGAATATACAAAATGAACTAAGATGAAGATGTAATGGCTCATTTCTAAGATCTAATGTGATTTTTACAAAGCAAGCACTTTTTTTTTTTTTTTTTTGCTAGTCCTGGGGCTTGGACTCAGGGCCTGCGCACTGTCCCTGGCTTCTTTTTGCTCAAGGCTAGCACTCTGCCACTTGAGCCACAGTGCCACTTCTGGCCGTTTTCTATATATGTGGTGCTGAGGAATCGAACCCAGGGCTTCATGTATATGAGGCAAGTACTCTTGCCACTAAGCCATATTCCCAGCCCCCTAATGTGATTTTTAAAAAACTCTTCAAAGGGGCTGGGAATTTGGCCTAGTGGCAAGAGTGCTTGCTTTGTATACATGAAGCCCTGGGTTCGATTCCTCAGCACCACATATACAGAAAATGGCCAGAAGTGGCGCTGTGGCTCAAGTGGCAGAGTGCTAGCCTTGAGCAAAAAAGAAGCCAGGGACAGTGCTCAGGCCCTGAGTTCATGGCCTAGGACTGGCCAAAAACAAACAAACAAACAAAAAACTCTTCAAATATAACTTTTTTCCTCCAGAAACACAAGAAAAAAGAACTTGTAAAGATGAGAAGCAAAATTTAAATACAGTAAAAAAGAAAATTCTTCAGTTATTGGTATTAAAACTCTCAAGCTTCCCAGCAGCACATGCCAAACACATAATTCTTTAAAGATTTTTGCCCCTGCTCTTTATTTCTCTGGTAAACAGAGTTAAAAAACCCCGGAAATCTACTACTTGAGCCAAACTACCACCTCAGCTTTTTGCTGTTTATTCTGGAGATGGAGTCTTACAGATTTTTCTGCCTGGTCTGGCTTCAAACAGTAATCTTCTGGATATTAGCTTCCTGAGTAGCTAGGAACAAGCGCAAGCCACCAGCATCACTGAAAACAAACTCTGGTTTCAAACAAACCTCTTATATAATTGACTGTCAATTTCTACTTTCATCTTGGCTTCTTATTCTCTATTTGACCAGTGTTTTAGTTCATGCCTTTATTGCTTTTACTTGGATTACTTCAATTATCTTCTAATTAGTCTCTGGGTACCCAATCTCTACTTACTAATCTTTGTTTATGAAAATAATTTCAAAATCATAAATATGATCATTAAATTTTCTGTGCTCATGACATTTCTTTATGCATTATATATTTAACATTTATTAAGCATATTAATCTTTATTAACCATATAAATTCTCTTGCTCATCAAAGTATTTTCTAAAACATATATACGATCACTATTTCCCTCACTAAAAAGCAAATTGGCTCTAGCAGACTAAAAAATTAGAATAAATGGCAATAGTATGATTTAAATACAGAAATGGGCTGCATAACATGAGTCACTGGATTTCTCAAAAATGTTTTAAAAAAGGAGACAAACTTTCCAATGAAATGTCATATTAATAATATATTTGATTTAGTCTACCTGAAGCTGCAATATCTGCATATGACTAATGTATATATTTAAAAATAATAAATTAGTTTATTATTCCATCAGCATAATTTACTGTGTAACTAAGAGAGGATCTCATGATAATTCTGTAGCCACTTAAGATAACTCTTAAAATACTTTAATACTTAAAATCTCAAGACACTGACACCAAAGTAACTTACCTTGCAAACACCCTGTCTTTATTTGCTTTTTCTTTGCCATATTGAACTGACTGGACTTCAGTTCTGCCACTAAAATATATAAATATGCATAATGTCTTAAAGAGAATTATAAAATACCTAATATTCATTTATAAAATATATAACATGATTGTATTACAATTTCATGAGACATTTCTACAAAAAGGAAAGGATAAAATAGTCAAATAAAGAATGACTATATTTTGGTTTATCTGGGTAGATGAGGCTTAGAGTTACTCTATTAATGAACAAAGAAATATGCTTCATATACATTTCATTTTCTATTACTTCCTTGTTGAGAATAAGAGAAATAACTTTGCATGACAGAACTCTTTGCAAAAGCCCTCTGAGTCAAAGAAAGGTTACCATCAAACCAAAGTTTCACCAGCACTGCCTGCCCTCCTTCAGCAGGTCTGGGATCTATCTAGTCAGTGTATTCTGCATTAAACAGTTTAACGCAGAGAATGTAACATGGAGGAGCTTGGGCAGCTTCCTTTCTTTGGGCAACCTTTGCTTCCTTTTCTACTGCTAATGATCACAGGTAGAAAAACTCCCTTCCTATTCAGATAGAGGCAATTTCAATGAGTCAGACACTTAATGTCCTAAAACTAATTTGTTTTATAAGAATGCTATTTATGCAGAAGAGTGGAAGTGATTCTTTTCTGTGGCATAACAACATGTTTTGGCTAATTGTGTTATAAAAATCTTGGTTTACAGAGAATGTTACATATGGCATCCTGTTACTTCAGTGTAACTATTTACAAATGTAGATGTATAATGTACATACAATTATCCAAAGTAAATGTAAGGCTATATTCCACAGATACATCTAATACATGTGAACTGAATGATAAGCTTGTGAGATTGTCACAAATAAGGAATAGTGCAATTTTCTTTTTTTTTATTAATTGAACACAAATTTTTTGACACGGTGTTGTGCAAAAAGGGTACAGTTACATAGTAAGGCAGTGTGTACATTTCTTGTGATATCTTACGTCCTGTTTTTCTATCTCTAGGTCAGGTAGACATAGCTACAATATACAATGTATCAAGAACATATACAGTAGCCACGTGGCCACGCCCAAGAAAGTTCGCCTAGGGCTTTAAATGTAATGTCGATATTAGACCATATGTCGACAGTAGTCTTATATGAACATACATACCTAGCTTTTGAGCTATTGTAAGCTTGTGAGATTGTCACAAATAAGGAATAGTGCAATTTTCTTTCTTTCTTTCTTTTTTTTTTTTTTTTTTGGTTGAAATGGCAGCACTGGCTTTTGAACTTAGGGCCTCATGCTTGCTAGGGAGTTATTCTACCACTTGAGCCATACCATTAGCCTCTAGCATTTAAAAAAAAATTGATAAGTTGAAGTTTCCAATGAAAATATATTTCCTCAAAGAAAAAAGTAGTAAATAAATTTCCACTAAGTAGTTTCAATGGGTGAGGATGGGAGAGAGCAAGGAAAGAGGTGGCATTGTCCAAAAAGAAATGTACTTTTTACCTGAGTTATGTAACTATTACCCCTCTGTACATCACCTTTATAAAAACAATAGGGCTGAAAATATGGCTTGGTGGTAGAGTGCTTGCCTAGCATGCACGAAGCCCTGGTTTGATTCCTCAGTACCACATTAACAGAAAAGGTTGGAAGTGATGCTAAGGCTAAAGGGGTAGAGTGCTAGCTTTGAGCAAAAGAAGGTCAGGGAGAGTACCCAGGTCCTGAGTCCAAGCCTTAGTACTGGCAAAAAAAGAAATGTTTGTGCATATAAACATTTAAAAAATGTACTCATTATTTGACTTACATTACTAGAACCACGTCTGTACATTGTCTTTATAATAACAGTAAAAATAATTTTTTAAAAAAGATTGTGTTGGCTATTTTAGAACAGAGAAAAGTGTGTGCGTATGAAAAAAGTGATAGAGAAAGTAATAAATCTGGTATTTCCAGTTCATTTTCTGATAAAATACTTTGATACTTTAAATATGACAACAGTTGCAGTATTTCCAACTACAACTCATTATAAAGCAAAAAAAGCTTATTTAGCACATACCCCATTAGGTATAGAACTATGTTCAGTTAAACATCTATAATGCTTTTGTTCCTACCTCATTTATAAGATTATAATCATTCTGATGATTAAAAATTATTTCAGGTACATTTCTAAAGTTCCTAAGAACAATAAACATAAAATTTAATCTTGAAAGCTATAACTGTATGATTTGTGTACATGAATTTAATGTGCACTGAGCTGTCATAGGCCCCCAATCTGCCTTGTGCAGTGCTACATTTATAGCAGGGGGTTGCTTCTAAGTGAATGAGCTCAATTCTTTGGATTCTTTTGCCATGTGACTTTCTATTAAGCTTACAAGGCAAGGGAAAAGATCAGAAAGGTGGAAAAAAGGAAGAATGAAAAAGTGCCAGATGTTGACAGTGGCTTTGTCTTGAGGATAGCAGACAGTAAGAAATAGCAGCTTGCAGATGCTTTCATCCTTGATTAAAGTGGCAGTTCTCTGGCAGATTCAGATCTAGCCTTGGGGACTCTGGCCCATAGATAATCCATCATTTGATCCTTAGACATTACTCCTTCTTTCTATTTGGTTTTCTATAATACTTTTCTGCCCTTTAGCTTCCCAGCTTAACACCCCTGTAACAAATTTCAACTGAATTGCTTTTGTTTGGGAAATCAAAATAATTTTCTGTTTCTCTAACTGAATACTGACTGACATATAAATGTGCCAAACTCAAATGGAGCTCTATTATTCAGAAGACTGGATTAATAAGTATCTTTTTGGGGCAGAGACAAAGTATCAATTACTCAATTGCTATTTAAAATTTTTTGCCAATCCTGGGGCTTGAACTCTTGGCCTAGCAGCTGTCTCTGAGCCTCTCTGTGCTCAAGGCAAGTGCTCTACCATTTGAGCCACAGCCCCACTTTACAGGGCTTTTTCTGAGTAGTTTATTGGAGGTAATAGTCGAATGGACTTTTCTAACTGGGCTGGCAATCCTAGATCTCAGTCTCCTGAGCAGCTAGGATTTATAGGCGTGAGCCATTAGCGCCCCGCTAATATATGCTTCCCACAAGTAATTCAAGCAACATAAAAAAGCATAACCAAAAACAATTTTAAATCACAGTTCTGCCCCTCAGATATCATCATCACAAACAGATAAAAACCATTCTTCAAACTGCATATACACAGAGAAAAGGCTAGAATTGTAGAGATAATCTTATTATGTATTTGCAGTGGATAGCTTTATTTTTTTGTTGAACTTTACTTCTTTTTATGAGATAGGATCTCATGTTTTCTAAGTTGGCTTTATATTCCTGACTCAAGGTATTCTCATGCCACAACCTGGCAGGGGAAGAGGAGTGTTTAGAGATGTTCTTCATTAAAAAGATTTAGAAATCCTTAAAGCTGCTTGTTCACTAATACTTAAAATTATATGCTCCTAATTTTGTTCATAGTCAAATACATCACTTGCTTCTTCCTTTTAAAAAGCTGTATTACAGGGGCTGGGGATATATGGCCTAGTGGCAAGAGAGCTTGCCTCGTATACATGAGGCCCTGGGTTCGATTCCCCAGCACCACATATACAGAAAACGGCCAGAAGTGGCGCTGTGGCTCAAGTGGCAGAGTGCTAGCCTTGAGCAAAAGGAAGCCAGGGAAAGTGCTCAGGCCCTGAGTCCAAGGCCCAGGACTGGTCGAGAAAAAAAATAAAATAAAAGCTGTATTACTTAGTTTGTGGGGGCTGAAGGTATGGCTTAGTGACAGATCACCTGCCTAGCAAGCTGGAACACCTGAGTTCAAACTCCAGTAACATACAGAAAGAGAGAAAAAACAAGGAAGAGAGAAGGAAAGGGAAAGAAAGAAATTCTGTTTTAAAAAAGTATAGATCGGGGCTGGGGATATAGCCTAGCGGCAAGAGTGCCTGCCTCGGATACACGAGGCCCTAGGTTCGATTCCCCAGCACCACATATACAGAAAACGGCCAGAAGCGGCGCTGTGGCTCAAGTGGCAGAGTGCTAGCCTTGAGCGGGAAGAAGCCAGGGACAGTGCTCAAGCCCTGAGTCCAAGGCCCAGGACTGGCAAAAAACAAACAAACAAATAAAAAAGTATAGATCATTTTAATTCTATTCTCCAGTCTCTTTAATCTCAGGATTCTTCTTGGATTATTTTAATTCTTGGTTGGCTTAATTTTATGATAAAGTAGGTGTTCACTGAGGACTCAGAAATGCTTTATTACCTGAGATCTAGCATACTAAATGATGTCTATTATTGGTGACTTTAAGCTTCAATGGCAATCTGGCTGCTAGTATTTTTCAAATTCCTTTAGGACTTAGTAGATGAAGGTGGCCCACAGCTATGTTATGCATGAAGAAAATTTTTACTGATATACACTGTTGAAAAATACCTTATCTGATCCAATAAAACTAGCAAAATTGATCAGAGAAAAGAAATAAATATCAAGAATGAGAGAAGCAAAAATTACTATAGATATAAATATGTATATTTACTTATATTACATAATAACCTGTCCATTCAACTCCTAGGTACTTACCCAAGAAAAATTAAAGCAACTGTTAAATAAAGATTTCTGCATGCAACTTCATAGTAGTTTTATTTACAACAGCCTAAACCTGGAAACTTAATAATCATCATTAAACAAATAGCAAAATAAATTACAGTATATCTACACAATGGAATACCAGTCAGTACAGAGCTATCAATATAGGCAACAGTATGGATGAGTCTTGAAGTAACTATGCTGAGTAAAAGTGAAAGTGAAATGGTGGTGCTACAGGCAAAAATTTATTGAGTAAATCAGACATTACTGTTTTCTTCTTGCTTTAATATGAAGTTCATATTATTACTTTCCAGATTTGAGATAATTTGTTTTACAATTACTCTATGTAACTGCCTATTTTATATTTCAAGAATGAATCTTAGATTTCATAAAACATGCATTTAAATGGAGGCATTAAAAGTCCTTTCCGTCTCTCTCCTCTCTTCTCTTTCTTTCTCATTTATCCATCTTAGGGGTTTAAACTCAGGACCTGCGCACTATGCCTGAGCATGTTTTGCTGAAGGCTAGCACTCTAACATTTGAAACATAGCTCCATTTCTGGCTTTTTTTGTGGTTAATTGGAAGGAAGAGACTCACAGATTTCCCTACCTGGGCTGGCTTTGAACTGTGATCCTCAGATCTCAGCCTCTTGGTTGGTTGGCTAGGATTACAGGCATGTGCCACCTGTGGCTGGCTTCTTATTTTTTTTAATTGATAAATAACATTACATTTTCTTATCATCTAAAAAAAAGTGGCCAGACTTTTCTAAAAAAGTATTAAAAGAGTATTTCATACATGGTTTTATTCACATAAAATCCTAGAAAAATATAGAGACTGAGAGAGACCAGGAGTTACTTGAGGATAAAAGTTGGTAGACAGGGGTTTTAGCAGGACAAAGGGACCTTTTGAGAATAATGGTTATGCTTGGTATCTTGATTGTGAAAAATTCATGGAGATTTAATTGTTAAAACTTGAAGCTCTGACTATAATAGTTTATATGACTACCTTAATAAAACTTTGAGTATCTTATTCAAATTCAAAAAAGCACAGATTTTGAGACTAGAATCTTACTTCAATTGTTTAAAAAATTAGTATGTGCCAAAACTAGGCCAATCTTCCCTCAAGGGTAATAACAGCCTGAATAGCAGTTGTTGCTCTCTGTCTTTTCTGGGTGTTTTTTAAAAAAAATTAATATCTATGGTAGAAATTTCCCTGTTTCAGTGATGATTTTCTTCCAAGCTGAGTTTTCCAACTGCCTTTTCTACTTGCATTATCACATTTAGATTTCTATTTGCTGTGGTATGGTTTGGGTTATTGTCCTTAGCTTCTCTTCATCTAATACCTGTTGGAACTGCAGTTCAAGAGGACTTGCTTCTTTTCAGTTTTCTATTAAAGGAGTGGAAGGGAAAGGAAAGAAGGAAAGGGGGTTGGGGTGAGGCAGAAATCCACCTATCTGCAAAGAGAGAAGGAAGAAGAGTTCTACAAGAGGGAAAGTCCTTGGTAGTATGAGTCCTTGTAAAAATCACCTGTAGAGCCCTGTATAATCCTAGCTACAAAGGAGGCTGAGATCTGAAGAGCCAGGTTTGAAGCCAGTCCAGACAGGAAAGTCTGTGAGACTCTTATCTCCAATTAACTACCAAAATAAAAAGAAACCAAAACTCCAAACTAAAACCAAAACCAAAAGTAACCACCACCACCACCAACAACAACACTGCAAGTAAAGGTGTGGTTCAAGTGGTAGAATGAGCCTTGAGCAAAAAAGCTCAAGGATAAACACCCAGGACCTGAGTTCAAGCTCCTGTACCAGCACACACACAAAAGTAATTTTATCTTCATAAAAATATATCTTGGCTTTAAGTGTGTGTGCGTGTGCGTGTGCGTGTGTGTGTGTGTATGTGATGGGGCTTGAACTCTGAGAATGGTTGCTGTCCCTGGGCTCTTCAGCTCAAGGCTAGCGAGCACTCTACCACTTCCGCTACAGCACCATTTCCAGTTTTCTCATGGTTAATTGGAGATAAGAGTCTTAAGAGTTTCCTGCCCGGGCTGGCTTTGAACTGTGATCCTCAGATCTCAGCCTTCTCAGGTGTGAGCCACCAGCTCCTGGCTTGGCTTTCATAAATAAAATAAAAGTGTCTTGGAACAAAGTTAGCTAGTAAACACAAGAAAATCTGTCTAGAGTGTAAACAAGTAAATGAGGTAAATTTACTTCAGAAAATAGTGATCATAAATACAATCGAGCAAATTTCTCAAGCCAAGTCTCTATCACAAGAAGCCACAGAACATAGTACTCTATTGGGATCTTGACTCTGTAGGTTTATATGAGTAACAATGATTCATTGTTCTAAGAACTAGGCCTTTATTTCAAAGAGGAAAAAAGCCAGTCCAAATAAATACTCTAAACAAAAGCAATACTTACCAGTACCGAAATTTTGAACCTAATGTAAAATAATGTGCAAAAAAATTCTTTTGAGGTGGAAGTGGTCTGTCCAAACGGAAGAATGTGTGATGTTCTACACATGCTTTCCACAAATTTTTACATGCTCTGTAGTTCACCATATTAAATCCCAGTAATGTTTCTCTAGATTCGTGCTGTAATAAACGACAAAATATAGAGAATACCAGGAATACTTCAGGATCTAATGCTCTACACTTTATATACTTGGACAGATAAATTAGCCTAGCTTTGACCACATGAATCCTTAGGATCTTTTCTGCTTACCAACAACAATAAATAGTCAAATAAAGATCTAAAAATGTGGACCAAATTCAGTAATTTTACAGCTTCTAAGAACTCCCCTAGATGACAGGCACAAATAAATTAACATATTCAAAACTTATTGTCTATATTTCAAGATGTAATTCTTATTCATAGATTAAATTTTGTAATAGGTTCATTAATTTGTAATTATGCCTAGATTCTACATACATATTAAAATATGCAGCACCTCCAAACACTTTATGGAATTTGGATTTTAAAATAATTATCACTATTAGTAATTATTTTTAAAAAGTTTGGCCAGATCATTAAATGCTGTCACTTAAGTAAACCAAATACAGCAAAATACCTATAAGTAGAGAGGTCTGAATTTCACATAATGGGTGTAACCATTTATCCTCAATTCAGGTTAAGAAATGGGTCACTATCTATATAGTATCCTCTGTCTCCCTTTTCACCAAATCACTTTTCATAACCACAGATTAATCATACTTGTTTTTGACTTGTATATCCTTGGAATTACATCTTGTGTCTTAAAGTGGTACAGTGCCAGCCTTGAGTAAAAAGAGCCTAGGAACAGCGCCCAGGCCCCAAGCTCAAGCCCTACAACTGACAAAAAGAAAAAAAGGGCTCACGAACTTTTCTTCCCTGGGCTAGTTATAAACTGCAATCCTTATTATCTTAGCCTCCTGAGTAGCTAGGATTATAGGCATAAGCCATCAACGTCAAGCTTCTTCATAGTTTATTATCCTAATGAACACATCATCATTTATCATCACTTTACAGACATTTAGTGTTTCTAGTTTAGGGATATAACAATATTATACATATATTTTTATATGCTATTCAGTGTATATATGTGTACATGTACATTTCTATTGCTGGATCATAAGCTGTGTCCAGCTTTAGTGGGTAATGTCAATATTTTTTCTAAAGGTTAGGTTAATTTATACTCAATCTCATCTGTAGGGTGTGGTTCATATATTCACCAACTACTGGTTGATGACACAAACTATTTTTTTTTTTTGGCCAGTCCTGGGCCTTGAACTCAGGGCCTGAGCACTGTCCCTGGCTTCCTTTTGCTCAAGGCTAGCACTCTGCCACTTGAGCCACAGCGCCACTTCTGGCCGTTTTCTGTATATGTGGTGCTGGGGAATTGAACCCAGGGCCTCATGTATACGAGGCAAGCTCTCTTGCCACTAGGCCATATCCCCAGCCCCACAAACTATTTTTTTTTTTTTTTGGCCAGTCCTGGGGCTTGGACTCTGGGCCTGAGCACTGTCCCTGGCTTCTTTTTGCTCAAGGCTAGCACTCTGCCACTTGAGCCACAGCGCCACTTCTGGCCATTTTCTGTATATGTGGTGCTGGGGAATCGAACCCAGGGCCTCATGTATATGAGGCAGGCACTCTTGCCACTAGGCCATATCCCCAGCCCCACAAACTATTTTTATTAGTACACATTAATAGTAGAAAAGGAGTCTTCCTTGTGATAATTCAATATATATATTCTCTCTGTGTGTATTATATGTATGTATATTTATGCACATATACACATATGTACACATATCTGGTATATGTGTGTACATATATGTATATATACATATATATGCACACAGAGAAAGAGTATACTTTGAACAAGGTCATTCTTTATATTACATTTTCTTATCTGCCTTCTTCATTCTCCCCTTTTCAATGTTTCATTAGACCTATCTTCATATTTGTCTGTGTTTATAAAATGTACTTTGATCTTCTTTATTTGCCAAAAATACTCTTCCCTGTTTCTCAACTGATCCCTTCATAGTCCCTCTTTTAGACTCATATCTTATTATCAATAATATCATAATAATTTTATGTCTATTTTCCAAATACAAGGTTGGTAAAATGAAGTAGCACAATCTGACTATAATTCATACCTTTCCCTGGCTATTGATGAGGATCAACAAAAATAACCTTCAAATTTTGTGAACACAGGGGCTGGGGATATAGCCTAGTGGCAAGAGTGCCTGCCTCGGATACACGAGGCCCTAGGTTCGATTCCCCAGCACCACATATACAGAAAACGGCCAGAAGCGGCGCTGTGGCTCAAGTGGCAGAGTGCTAGCCTTGAGCGGGAAGAAGCCAGGGACAGTGCTCAGGCCCTGAGTCCAAGGCCCAGGACTGGCCAAAACAAAACAAAAAAAAAAATTTGTGAACACAAATGATAAACCATAATTACAAAGTAAATCACTATCTTCTTATACTATAGTTGCCTCAAAGGTATGTTTAAGGTTTTGAGTACATTTTACACAAATACAACCATTTTGAAATCCAATTTGAAAAGAATCTCAGCCCAACAAATAATGTAAATCGATGAGAATGTACATATATATGTATGGATGCATATATGTATGTATGTATGTGTCTATTTAGGTTTTGTGAGACAAGATTTGCTGTATAGCCCAAGTTAATCTGAACTCTTAATCTTTGTGCCTCTGTTCAGACTACAGGCACATGATACCACATCTGGCAAAGGTAGTTTAATTTGATAGAAGAAATGAAATAATTTACAGGATGAAATTGTTTAAAAAGGAATAATTTCCATGTCAGTTCAATTTGTTGCACTTAACATACAAAAAAGCCTCACTGTTGACATTTAAACATAGGGAAGAAATGAACTGAAACTAAACACTCAGGTCTCCTAAAGTGAAATGTTTGTGTAACAAAAGGAAGTGTTATAGATTTAGTAGAAAAAAGGAAAAGGATGTACAGAACATTCAGTTAGTACTATGAAGAATGACCCTGTGTTTAATAGGAACATCATGTGTGGGACAGCTTTTAACTTTAAGAGATAGATAAAACTGCTACAAGAAATTCAACACATATCAAAGAAACAAATATACCTAACCATAAAAAGTTAACTAAAAAAGCAGTCATTAACTGCACTTCCATTTGTAGTGGTTGAAAGTCCTGCCATGAATAACTAGATATTAAAAAAACCTTTCACTTATAAAAGTAATTATCAGATCAACACTCACCAACTCTTTTCTAAGTTGAATAAAAAACTGCTTGCACTTAAAAGAAATTTTTACAATCTTCAACCTGCCAAAAAGATAATTGAAATAGTTAAACTATAGAAGGAAGATAAAAATACTGATGAAACGAATTTATAACAATGATCTTTTCTGTGTAAATTAACTAGTATCTCAATATTTTATCATATATCTACATGTGGCATATTAGTGATTTAAAGCTTTTGGTGCTTCACTGAAAACTAATTAAAATCTATGGTTCAAATGAGGAACATTTTATCAAAGAGCCTAATGTGAACTATAAATTTCCCACCTGTGTACCTAGAAAAATATTCATGTTTCAAAAAATTAGATATTCAAGGAATACATAGCATAGTCATTAACTTTAAAAGTGTAAATCATGCCTTAAAAACTTGTAAAATCTCAGTTTTTTACAAAGACCCTAAAACATTTTTTTCAAGTTTTTATTATAAAACTGATGTACAGAGAGGTTACAGTTTCATACGTTAGGCACTGGATACATTTCTTGTACTGTTTGTTACCTTGTCCCTCATACCCCTCTCCCCCTCTCCCTTTCCCCCCCTGAGGTGTTCAGTTCACTTACACCAAACAGTTTTGCAAGTATTGCTTTTGTTGTTGTTTCTCTTATTTTACCCTTTGTCTCTCAATTTTGGTATTCCCTTTGAATTTCCTAATTCTAATACCAGTACACACTGTTTCCCATACACTCAGATAAGATTACAGAGATAGTGTAGATACAATCACAAGAAGGTGATACATGAACAACATCAATAGTAGAAACTACAGATACACATGGGATGTTGAACGTAGTTACAACTGTGATATAACAATCATTTCCATAAAATGGAGTTCATTTCACTTAGCATCATCTTATGTGATCATAAGGGTATAGCTATTGGGATCTTGTGATCCTCTGCTGTGACTTGCCTAAACCTGTGCTAATTATTCCCCATAAGGGAGACCATAGAGTCCATGTTTCTTTGGGTCTGGCTCACTTCACTTAGTATAATTTTTTCCAAGTCTTTCCATTTCCTTACAAATGGGGCAATGTCATTCTTTCTGATAGAGGCATAAAATTCCATTGTGTATATGTACCACATTTTCCTGATCCATTCGTCTACGGAGGGGCATCTGGGTTGGTTCCAGATTCTCGCTATGACAAATTGGGCTGCAATGAACATTGTTGTGCGGGTGGCTTTACTGTGATTTTGTTTGTGGTTTTTTGGATAAATACCCAAAAGTGGGGTTGCTGGGTCATAGGGGAGTTCTACATTTAGCCTTCTGAGGAATCTCCATACTGCTTGCCAGAGTGGCTGAACCAGTTTACATTCCCACCAACAATGAAGTAGGGTTCCCTTTTGTCCACATCCCCTCCAACAACTGTTATTGTTAGTTTTCTTGATATATGACATTCTTACTGGGGTGAGATGGAATCTCAATGTTGTCCTAAAAACATTTTGTTATCTTACTTTAAAAAGCAAAATCATTTTTCATATAACATTTCTACACTGTCTTTTTTTCTTATAACACTATAGGTTTTCAAGAATCAATAGTGTCATCAGTATGAGTCAAACTTTCTCCTTACTATAACCAAATACCATTTTAAATACGTTTCTTGACCTCCTAGTAGTAAAAAAAAAAAAAAAAGACTGAGTACTACTCAGCAAAACTTGCTTTGGGTCTCTGGCCCCATTTTCTGAAGTATTTTTATGATTATTTGATCTTCTGGCCATGACCATGGCTCTATCTATCAAGAAACTGTGAAAATTCTCAAACAATACATTTTTGACAAAGTGATCACATTAAGAGGCAAACAAAATGTCTATTAAGAGTGAGGGGGGGCTGGGGATATAGCCTAGTGGCAAGAGTGCCTGCCTCGGATACACGAGGCCCTAGGTTCGATTCCCCAGCACCACATATACAGAAAACGGCCAGACGCGGCGCTGTGGCTCAAGTGGCGGAGTGCTAGCCTTGAGCGGGAAGAAGCCAGGGACAGTGCTCAGGCCCTGAGTCCAAGGCCCAGGACTGGCCAAAAAAAAAAAAGAGTGAGGGAAAGGATATGGTTTATTTTTAGGCTTGAAATTTTATTTTACTTTTACAACTGGAGCTTTCATTGGACAAGGATATAATAACACGGGAGAATATGACAATCTGTTGCCATCACAGAGGTTATAACTACTTTCAGAAAGTGAAAAAAAGAATGGCTAAAACACAAGGTTGTATTTATAGAAAGCAAGCAAGCCAGATATCTCAAGTTTAAAATCCTAATTTCTACCAAGAGCCTCACATAAGCAACAAATAAAAATAAGAGAAAACTGCCTAGCAAACAAGACTCTAGGTTCAAAACCAAAACACTATATATAATAGTTGATTTTGAAAATACAGAAAATTTAATTATCATTTTAAGCCCATCATCTGAACAGTATTGATTTCTGATTTGACATGTACATAAAGTATAAAGTAAAAAGTGAAAATAATTTCTGTGTGTCATATCTACACTTATAGGCAGGGACTATGTCTTTGGTTGTTTTGTATTTGTCACTGAACATACCACAATTTCAATGACACAGGACATATTTAAAATATGTGAGAATTAACACTAAATGACCTCTGATTTTATTAGCTTTACAGATATGTAACTGAGATATGCAATACAGATTCATATGCAAATGAGTTTACCAATTTCAGTTGAATGATGAGTTCAGTTGTATAACTACTGTCCAGAAAAATCCTCACATCATCACAAGAAGGTTCCTTGATGCCCCTTATAAATTATTTTTTCTCCTTATTATAACCAAATAAATTCGAATACATGTTTATTGATCTCTCAAGGTCTATTAATAAGTCAGCCCTTGAGAGTTCGCTCATCTGTGTATTCTACAATTTCATAAAAATATAAGTAAAAAATAATGCAGTCTTTTGTGTCTGGCTTCTTATTCTTGGCATAATGAATTAAGGGTAGAATCATTCATATGCTTTAGTATATCAATAGCTCAATCTTTTTGTTGTTTTGTTTTTTGCCAGTCCTGGGGCTTGGACTCAGGGCCTGAGCACTGTCCCTAGCTTCTTTTTGCTCAAGGTTAGCACTCTGCCTCTTAAGCCACAGCACTACTCCTGGCTTTTTCTGTTTATGTGGTTCTGAGGAATTGAACCCCGGGCATCGTGCATGCCAACCAAGCACTTTACTCCTAAGCCACATTCCCAGCCCTAGCTAAATCTTTTAAATGTAAGCAGAGCTCCATTGTGTGGATATAATCTGTTTATCTTTTCAGTTGGTAGGCATTTGGATTTTAATTTGGGGTTATCATACATACTGTAGCTGTGAATATTCAGGACAAATTTTTTTTGGCCAGTCCTGGGGCTTGGACTCAGGGCCTGAGCACTGTCCCTGGCTTCTTTTTGCTCAAGGCTAGCACTCTGCCACTTGAGCCACAGCGCCACTTCTGGCCATTTTCTATATATGTGGTGCTGGGGAATTGAACCCAGGGCCTCATGTATACGAGACAAGCACTCTTGCCACTAGGCCATATCCCCAGCCCCCAGGACAAATATTTTTAAAAACAGGTTTCTGAGTAAACAGGAACAGAATTGTTGGATTATATAAGTTTAAGTTCATAATTTGCATTGCCACCAGTAACATATTTGTAATTATTTACTTCCTATCATCACTTGGTACTCTGTTGTTTTAACTGCTTTTCTACATAGTTTGTATAGCTCACTGTGTTTTGGTTCTCTTTGTCAGCCATGGGGAGCTCACTGTATTTTTAACTTGCATTTCATTCACGACTGAAAATCTTTTCACATATTCATCTGCCACATTTTTTTTGGTGGAAATGTCTCAATTCAAACATATTCAAAATTCAAACATATTACCTATTCATTTCAATAGGCTGTTATTGTGGTTTAAGAAATCTTTCTATATTCTTGACCTAATTTCTTCATCAGATATATTTTGCGAAAGAGTCCCCTCTCGCTCTTAAATTTTTAGTCCTTTTCACAAGAGAAAGCTGGGTGTAGGTGGTTCACCTCTGTAATCCTAGCTATTCAGGGTGCTGAGATATGAGCATCACTGTTCAGAGTCAGCCCAAACAGGAAAGTCTACAAGACACTGATCTTCAATTAACCACCAAAAAGCCAGAACTGGAGCTGTGGCTCCAGTGGTAGAGTGCCAGCCTTTAGTAAAAAAAAAAAAAAAAAAAAACAACAAAACCTCAGGGACAGTGTTCAAGCCCTATTATGGGAAAAAAAAAAAAGAATAAAGAAAATGGACATAAGTTCTTTGACTTGAACTCAGAGCCTAGGCATTGTCTTTTACCTATTTTGCTCAAGAGGAGAACTACTACTTGTCCAGAGGCTTTACTTGTTTTTTTTGTTTTGTTTTGTTTTTCGGTGGCAGCAGTAAATTGGAGAGTCCATGGACTTTCTTGCCTGGGATGCTTTAAACCAAGATCCTTAGATCTTGGTTCAAAGTAGATTAGATTACAGGTGTGAGCCACCAGTGTCTGGCCTTGCTTAGTTAGCTGTTTTGCTGAAGGCTGGTATTCTCTACCACTTGAGCCACACCTACACTTTCAGCTTTTTCCTGGATGATTAGAGTTAAGAATCTCATGTACTTTTCTACCTGGGCTGGTTTCAAACCTCAACCATCAGATCGTGGCTTCATGAGTAACTAGGATTACAAACTTGAGCTACTAGTGCCCAGCCACATTTTGCCAGTTCTTTATAGTATTATTTGTGGTTTTAGTAACCTATCTAGAAAATTCTTTTTTCCTTCAAAAAATAATTTGGCAGTGTCCTAAAATACTCTGATAGCTATCTTAGGAGTTGTGAAAGTGATTAATTAACAACAGACACTAAAAAAATCAGGATCTCTTTAGAAAGATATGAACCCCCCCCAGCAAATCCAGATTAACATAATGTATTAGTTTTGCTTCATTTTATCCCCTTCCAAAGTCACTGTATTTATTTAAAAGACCAACGTACTTCTCGTGCTGTCTTACACACACACTCACACACACAAAATGTTGCATATACACATAATATGATCAAATTGATTTTCACAATTATCAAGTTAACTCTTAAAGGGAAGTGGAAGAGTCTTTCCTTTCCCCTTATTCTAAATACAACAGTGACAGTAGTAACTTATCCTGGATAGTCAGGATAAAGACAATATGCCAGAGACAAAAGAACAATAAGACAAAAAAACTTGAGTTTTAAAACTTTGTGGAGCCACCACACTTTGCTTGCATCAATTTAAACCTCTGTTAATACTGAGCATTTCTTATAGTAGCCATGTTTATATTTCAGCTAATGAACTAGTATGCCAATGGACGTATTTTATTAAATAAAACATTCTTACGATAATTGACAGAGTGAAAGAGTTAAAACACTATAACTATAGTACATACTAAGAGGTTGTCTAGTAGAAAAATTCATAATCAATATTTTTAATAAGCCATTTGGAAAAGATTACTTTTCTATCTTCTCCTATCCAAATAGGAAGTATAAAGTATAAGTTATACCACAGAAATAAACTGGTGATACTGAAAAAGTTCAGTGGCCATTTCTTTTAATTATCATTTTTGTTTTTTGGGGGGATACTGGGGCTTAAACCTGGAGCCTTCCTAGACTGGTATTCTACTATATGTGCCAGGCTTTCAGCTAATATAAATTATTGCATTTGGTAATAAAATAGCAATAAAAGCAAAAGTATTGAAAGAGTTCTTACCATGGAAAAGTATTCATTCGTACCCTGTTCTTATATATCAGAATTCCTCCTGACATCACTCCAATCATAATTTCATTGTTGCTTTGATCCTTCAATAAAAAATGCAAAGCAAATATTCATTACACTAAACCAAAAACAATCTCACAATTTCTTATAACTTATTACTAGGACTGACTCTTTGGTAAAGTGAAACCTGTAATGAAACAGTATTGACCGTAGAAGTATTATTGACCGTAGAATAAAAACTCTTAAAACATCACAGAGAATAGAGCTTCAAAGACTCCAGAAGAGAAAATTTAAATTAGGTCTTGAATTATGTGAGAACTTTCATACTAACCCTAATTCAACTGAAAGAATGAGTAGGATTAAAACATTTTACTTAGATACTATTTTTTTTTGGGGGGGGTGTGCTGGTACTGAGCTTGAACTCAGGGCCTAGGTGCTATTGCTTAGTTTATTTACTCAATGCTCATGTTCTACCACGTGAGACACACCTCTACTTCTGGCTTTTATGCTGAAGAAAGAGTTTCACAGGATTTCTTGCCTGAGCTGGCTTCGAATTTCAATCCTCAAATCTCTGTTTTCTTTTTTTTTTGGCCAGTCGTGGGCCTTGGACTCAGGGCCTGAGCACTGTCCCTGGCTTCTTCCCGCTCAAGGCTAGCACTCTGCCACTTGAGCCACAGCGCCGCTTCTGGCCGTTTTCTGTATATGTGGTGCTGGGGAATCGAACCTAGGGCCTCGTGTATCCAAGGCAGGCACTCTTGCCACTAGGCTATATCCCCAGCCCCCAAATCTCTGTTTTCTGAGTAGCTAGAATTCTAGGTGTGAGCAGCCAGCTTCCAGAAGATGAAAATTAATTTGAAATCAAGTCTTTTTTCTTTAAATCTCTTTACTAGAAATGTTCTGTAGTCAGTGTAATACAGCCTAATATAGTATGCATGATTTTTACCTCTCATCATTTAGTTGTTCAGCTGTAGAACTAATCAATGAAAATATATACAGGATTTTATAGTTATGCTCCCCAAACAAATCCTTTACATTGTAGTTTCAATAATTTCTACCTAAATAAAATCTTATCACACTTAAGATAGGGCAAAACATGACAAATAGTCAAATGTAACTATGTATTATTGTCTGGTTGCTCTTTTCCACTTAGCAATAACAAGCACTACACCAAACACTATTACCAACATCTTAAATTGTTTTCTGAAGGGTATCAATTAAGATACAAGGTTTAAGTATATACTCTAAATTGCACTGTGCCACAAATAACATAAAATGTCACAGAAATCACAAAGAGAAGAATCTTTAATAGTTAAAAGCAATTAATAGGGGAAGGGAATTGGAGAGAGGTAGGAGAAAAATGAGGAAAGAGGTAACATGTTTGACAAGAAATGTACTCACTGCCTTATGTATGAAACTGTAACCTCTCTGTACATCACTTTCACAAATAATTAATTAATTAATTAATTAATGGACCAGACATTTAACAATCCTTAAGAGTGTTTCCCCGAGTAGATGGAAAACTTCAAAATAAGAGAGGTAAATGTTCTGTTGTTCCTTTCCTTCTCCATTATCAACAATGGAAGGATAAAGTGAGGAACAACAACATTCCAAATAAACTGAAAAATTAAAGGATTTATGATTCCTAGTGTACTTGGAATGCTCTTTTTCCTTTTCCATGTCTTTCACCTCCCCTATTCTGAGATTCCACAAGAGCAAGCATAATCTGATGCTTTGTTTAGCAGGTAATCTTGAATGCCAAAACTGTGGAAGGCACAGGATACTTAGCACAACAAATGCTATAAGATTTATTTCACTCTTGAATTTTGAGATGTGTAATTTGGTTCTATCTGAAGGTAGACAAAACATCTTACTGTGCGTGTCAAAACAGAATTATAATTAATACATTTTTGGCTGAAAGAAAGAAGTCACAATTATTCCATGTGACTTAATCCTTTCAAGGAATTTAAAATTTTTTGAGTAAAGAGGGATTGCCTAGTATGTATTAAAACTTCAATCACTAGCAACACACACACACACACACAAAACACACACACACACCTTCAAACAAATACTGAATAATGTAGGCTCTCAACATTGAAGGACGTTTTCTTCACTTACCCTTGCATAGTGGAATTCAACTCCATAGAGTTCTAAGGTACGTGCTGTATTTAGGTAATTAAATTCTGCTTCTGCAGGAGATGAACCTCTATAAAGAATCATTAGGTCAAAAATTAGATTCATTGTAACTATTGCCAAATTAGAAAACAGCTGTGTGGGAAAATGAGAAGTCTAATTAAATCTTCTACAAAATAGCATGCAGTTATCCTCTTGGTTTTTATTCAGTAGTATCTAACTTATATTAAGGGCATATTTTCCAAAACATAATTTTTCTGACACTTTACTTTACAGCAATACAAGAACACATAAAGTTTTTCTTTTTTTTTTAGACCATCTACTTAGGGCTATAAAAAATACATTTCCTTTTATAAATAATTTAAAAACATATTTTTAGAAGATGGTTCATACACCATAATTACATTTGAATCCATGTTTTTAAACATGCAGATTCTAAGTCATCCTCCAAGACAGTGCTTTCCAGGGTTCAGTGTATAGACAGGGGCTGATTCATAAGTACAGAAATACGAAAGAGCTTTATAACAATTGGCCATGATAATTTTATGTCTGTTGAATTTAACAGTGAAAAAAACATGACTGTGTTTTTTTACGTTTTTGTTTCATTTCTCCATTTTGTTTCCCAAGCAATTCATTTTTATTACGTACTTCAAAATAAATTATAAATAACATAATGAGAGACTAAGGGAAGAACACTACTCATTCATTATGGAGAGTTTTAGAAGTACAGCGGTACAGTGGTACTGAGGTTAAAATGGCTTATACTTAGAAGAATGAAGGGAGGAAGGACTGCTGTCAAGAATTCAGTGTGTCGGGGCTGGGGATATGGCCTAGTGGCAAGAGTGCCTGCCTCATATACATGAGGCCCTGGGTTCGATTCCCCAGCACCACATATACAGAAAATGGCCAGAAGTGGCGCTGTGGCTCAAGTGGCAGAGTGCTAGCCTTGAGCAAAAAGAAGCCAGGGACAGTGCTCAGGCCCTGAGTCCAAGGCCCAGGACTGGTCGAGAAAAAAAAAAAAAAAATTCAGTGTGTATCACACTAAATTAAGAAAAGTGAGAGAAGGAATGAGTTGGGAGGGATGGGTTAGAATGTTGAAAGGGGTTGATCAAGATGCACTGCATTGAAAACTCAAAGTAGACCCAAGCCTATCACCATGCATCAAGATCAACTCAAAATGGACCAAGGACCTCAATATCAGACCTGAATCCTGAAGGACAGAGTAGGAACTACGGAAGGACAGAGTAGGAAAGACACTAGAACTTATAGGTACAGGAAGGAACTTCCTGAATATAGTCCCAGGGGCACAACAAATAGGGGAGAGACTCGACAAATGGGACTACTACAAATTAAAAAGCTTCTGCACAGCTAAGGACATAGCCACCAAAACAGAACGACAGCCAACCATATGGGAAAGGATCTTTACCAGCACAGCAACAGACAAAAGGCCTAATATTTGTCATCTACAGAGAACTCAAAAAACTAAGCCCCTCCAAGCCCAATAAACCAATTAGGAAATGGGCAAAGGAGCTAAAAGAGAGACTTCACAAGAGAAGAAATAAAAATGGCAAAGAAACATATGAGGAAATGTTCAACATCCCTGGTAGTAAAGGAAATGCAAATAAAAACAACCCTGAGATACCACCTCACCCAAGTTAGAATGGCCTATACTCTGAACTCAGGCAACAACAAATGCTGGAGGGGGTGTGGGGAAAGAGGAACCCTTCTCCATTGTTGGTGGGAGTGCAAATTAGTACAACCACTTTGGAGAACAGTATAGAGGTTTCTCAAAAAGCTCAATATAGACCTACTCTATGACCCAGCCATACCACTCCTAGGCATCTATCCTAAACAGCAAGTCCCAAGATATCAAAAAGACATTTGTACTTCCATGTTTATTGCGGCACAATTCACAATAGCCAAAATATGGAAACAACCCAGATGCCCCTCCACAGATGAATGGATCCAAAAAATATGGTACTTATACACAATGGAATACTACATAGCGATTAGGAATGGTGAAATATTGTTATTTGCAGGGAAATGCTCAGAACTCGAACAAATAATGTTGAGCGAGACAAGCCTAGAACACGGAAAACAAAGGGGCATGATCTCCCTGATATATGACTGTTAAGAAAGAGAGACGGAGACAGTAGAGACCAGGTCTGTGAAACCAAAAACTGCTTGTCAAATGGTATTTCCCACAGGATTGGGGCAGCGACCCAACAGTATGTAACTAAAACCAAACAACTACTCAACATATAAAGGTCAAAAATCGACCTCTCAGTGGAATACAATAGCTCAAAAGCTATGTATGTACGTTCATATAAGACTACTGTGGACATATTGTCTAATATCGACATTACATTTCAAGCCCTAGGCAAATTTTCTAGGGCTTGGCCACGTGGCTACTGTATATGTTCTTGGTACATTGTATATTGTATATATGTCTACCTGATCTAGAAAAGGGAAAGAAAAACAGGGCGTAAGATATCACAAGAAATGTACACACTGCCCTACTATGTAACTGTACCCTTTTTGCACAACACCTTGTCAAAAAAATTTGTGTTCAATTAATAAATAAATTAAATTAAAAAAAAGATGCATTGCATTCATAAACTGCTTTGCTAAATGGTAATTTCTTTGCATAACTACTTAAAGATAATAAATATATTAAAAAACTGTGTCCAATGACTTATGAATAGACATTATTGCTCAAAGTGTAATATTTGAAAACAGATTCTCCAATCATCTAATGTATCTAACAACCCTACTTATCTGATGCAATCAAGCCATGTTAGAGCACAGCTGAAACTATGAAAGTAAAGATACCAACCTTTTTATTCACTGATACAACAAACTGCCTCTGTATGATGCCAACAAATGTGACTCTTCAAAAAAAAAAAAAAAAAAAACGGGCTGGGAACATGGCCTAGGGGCAAGAGTGCTTGCCTTGTATACATGAAGCCCTGGGTTCAATTCCCCAGCACCACATACATAGAACACAGCCAGAAGTGGCGTGCTGTGGCTGAAGTGGCAGAGTACTAGCCTTGAGCAAAGAGAAGCCAGGGACAGTGCTCAGGCCCTGAGTCCAAGGCCCAGGACTGGCAAAAATAAATAAAATAAAATAAAATAACAGACATAATGAACTGTTCTATAAATTTTTTGTGTTACATATAAGTTTACCAAATAAACAGAAAACAAAATAAATTCTTACATATGTTGTTGATGCAATTTTGCAACTTCCTTTTCAAAATCTTGAGGTTGACTAGGAAGGAAAGAATACTCTGAGAGGTAGCCTGGCAAGTTTTCTGATTGACTGTAGTCTCCAAGTTCAGCTAGTAATAAAAAAAAAAAAATCACTTCAATTTCAATATGCTTGTGGAAGTAAAATATTTATTAATCTTTTTTTAATGATACAAAGTTTGAACTCAGAGCCTCATGCTTGCTAGCCAGGGACTTTACCACTGGAGCCCCACTGTCAGTCCTTTTTGGAGTTGGGTATTTTCTGGAACAGGATCTTATTTTATGCCTGGGCTGGCCTAGATTGAAATCCTTCTACTTGTGCTTCCCATGTAGCTATGATGACAGGCATTCACCACTGGGCCTAGCAAATGGAGAGGGACTCTTGTTAACTTTTTCCTTGGTTGGGCCTTGATCCAGTCTCCTGTTCTGTGCCTCCCAAGTAACAAAGATTACAGGACTTGAACCATTAAACTTGGCAATTTATATTTCTAATGTAACTATTTAAGCAAGTTGCAGGCATTCATTTAACATTGTTCTTGGTCTCCTATACTTTACAGAAAATTTGTCTCAAGAATCAAAGTAATTGCTAACTGGAAATTCATCTCCTCTGTAGTCTCTATTTTCTGTATAGTAAAATGTCTACAGAGCCTCCATATTAACGGTGATCCAAAAAGGCCATAACACTGCATGCTGTTGAACATAAAAGTGGGTGGATACTTACACTGAATAGCATACGAAGCTAAAAGGGCAGCAGTATTGTAAGGACAAGGCAATCTAACAAAACAAAACAAAATACATAACCTATAGTTAAACTAGTAATTTTTAAATTGCTATTATTTATGTTATTCACACACAAGTTTCTATGTGACTTAAATGTTTATGCAAGAACAATTTTAATTAATAATAAATCAACATTCTGACATGAAAGGTAGCCACTTTCAATTTCTCAGGAATGCCTAGAATTCAATAGTTTTCAGAAAGACTAGTCAGTAACTATTTTACAGTAGGATAAAATAAATAGTTTCGGGGTAAATTTTAAATAACTTTTCTTATAGAGATCATTTGTAAGCATGAATGTGTGGTAAGCTACCTTTCTCAGAAAGTGAATGTAATACAACTGTATTCCGAGTGTACCAAACCAGTTTATACAGCAAATATTAGAATCGCCTGTATATATCAACTGTGCTTAAATGAAATATTTTTTTCAAAAAGGTCTCACAATAACTCTATCAATCACCTCAACCTACATCTAGCACTGCTTTCTACTTATGGCGCATACCTTTTTAGATGATTGGATATCACTCAATTTTAACTTTTTAAAGAAATGAATTACTCTTAACTATTAAGAAATCAGCTCATCTGATAAAAGGAATTCATACAAGTAATCATTTTTAATAGATTGTTTTCAATGATGATGAATTACTTCAATACAGAATTAAAGTACATGTATTATATATATAAAAAAATAAAAATAGCCTACCTTCCAGTAAGAATGTCTTGTTTTATTTGCAAAAAATACTGGTACCTTAAAAAAAAGCATTTACTAAAATTATAACAATATCAATTCTAAAAATCCTATACTTACACTAGTAAAAAAATTAAACATTTAAATATTGGCTTTTATAACTTACATATTATAAAAGCACATGTTTACATTAGTACATGTCTTAAAAATAACGTTCATAAATTTGTGAATACAAATCTGTAAAATTCTTTGCACATAATGTTTTGTACTTTGAATTATTTTTATTTTTTGTAGGCCGTGGGGCTTGAACTCTGAGCCAGGGAGCTCTCTATGAGCCTTTCAGCTCTAGGCTGGTGCTCTACCACTTTAGCAACAGTGCCACTTCCAGTTTTCTGGTGGTTAATGGGAGATAAGAGCCTCATTGACTTTCCTGCCCAGGCTGGCTTTGAACTTCAATCCTCAGATGTCAGCCTCATGAGTGAGTAGCTAGGATTACAGGTGTGAGCCACCAGCAGCACCCAGCTTTTGGATTATTTTCTTTATGAGACCATTCAAGATTTCTTAGGAACTACAGGACCAAGGGAGATTAAAATGTTTCCAATTAACAGTTACATTTGAATAAATATATGACATACTTCATTTTATTTTGAAGTTACTTAGGATGATAATAATACTTTTAAGTTCTAAAATAATAGAAAAGTTTCTATTTAACTCTTCTTCCAACATATCACACACAGTATCTAGAAAATTGTAGCATAAAAATAGAATCAGAATTAATTTAAAAGAAATAACAGAAAAATACCACAACCCAATCCCCCAAAATATGAGAGGTGGGGGCAAATAATCTGAGGACTGGTTTATGTAGAAAGTAGAAAACAAGAGCATCAGACACATGAGAAAGCTGACAGCAACACACCACAAAGCAATGGAAAGAAAATCATCCTTTCTGCTAAAATAGGAAAGCTGTCAAGACAGGCTTATGTGAGATGACTTTAACGGCAGACTTCCTAAAGAAAAGTTACAGTTCATTTACAGTTAAGAATCCACATATTGACCAGAAAAACAACCTACATTTTTTGCTCATATTGCTTTGTTAGTATTAGAATTGTTAAGTATCCAGTTCCTTTTAAAGGAAATGAAAGTAGCCTATGACAAGTGTACAGAGATTGCTTGCTAGATGGCACTGTCTTAATGCCTCAGTCTCAGTGAGTAAATCCAATCGTCATTAATTCCTGGGCAACGTAACCTGTGCTGACTAACATTGGCAGAAGAGCAAATTTTGTAGTTTTAAATGTTTAAGGAGCTAGCTTAAATTTGTTTTTGATTTTACCCAACTAAAGAAAATTATGAGTCAAAATTCATTAAAAAAAAACCTCTAGCTGATCATTAACTAGCTCTATGACAATGTTCAAACTGCTGGAGAATGTAATTTAGATTTTTAGAGAAACATATTCGTTACCAAAACAAAGCAAAAACAACAACAACCACCTGCTAAAAATAACTTGGCTTCATATATTGGCAATGCATACTAGTTCCTTGTGAGGCTTATTGCATACTACTTTAAATATTAACTAATTTATGGCAGTTTTTAAAATCAGGATTACTACATTTTGTGATGTAACTCAATGCTAGAGTGAATGTTTAGCATACCCAAGGCCTTAGTTCTGCTTTCAATCCCTAGCACCCAAAAAGAGGACTAAAAAAGTCCTTAGTGAAGAAATAATCTTACAGGTAGAATGTAAAGTCCATGCATATACTTGATAAAATATTATAAATCCTACACAAATAAACGTATACTTGTGAATTTTACCAACATGCTCATTTAACCAAGTAGAAACCAGTTAGTCCTAGGCTAAACTAGCCTGTGATTTTGGTTAATTAAAACGTATGAGTCAGGGGCTGGGAATATGGCCTAGTGGCAAGAGAGCTTGACTCGTATACATGAAGTCCTGGGTTCGATTCCCCAGCACCACATATATAGAAAACGGCCAGAAGTGGCGCTGTGGCTCAAGTGGCAGAGTGCTAGCCTTGAGCAAAAGGAAGCTAGGGACAGTGCTCAGGCCCTGAGTTCAAGGACCAGGAATGGCAAATAGAATAAAATAAAATGTATGAGTCTTATAAAAAGGAAATAGTATCACTTCAGTTCTAATGACGCCACCACTTGCCAATCCTGAATGGTCACCTGAGGGAAGCCCTCTAAACTCTATTAATGTTTTTCCACTAATTGTAAAAGATTCCTCAAGGTAAAGAAGTACAATCTACAGATACTCTTTTCTGAAGGATCTAAACTAGACCTGAAATCTTAGCAACTGTGGGCAAGGGTGTCTTTGTTACTAGTCATGATAATCATAGTAAAGCTACCTAAGCACAGAAGTTTATACTACACCTACCTGGGAGCTTAATCCCGAATTTCCCCATTATTGAAAAGTAATACCCAGCCTTCTCTAATAAACACACAGAAAGAGAATCCCAATAACTTCAATCTAATTTTCTTAGTGGTTTAATATAGAAAACTACAAATAACTGAAAAAAAAACTCAGGCTAATTAAATAGCTTTATCATTTTGTTTTTCTAATCCAAAACACTGTTGGAATAATTCTGAATACTGTCATTGACCTATTCTTATATCTGAGAATTTTAGAGAAGATAAAGTATGCTAATTGTTTATACTTTTTAAAAAACCGAATTAATAATTCTTTCAAGCAATGCACACAGTTGTCTTTTCTTTCTGTTATCTTAATAATGACAATCATAACATAATCATAATCAGCACTGGTAGAATTTTTCTCTTTCTAACTCTAAGCATTTCACTAATATTCAAGAACACTATCAAAATGCTCATCCACTACATCATTCCTGTGCATTTTTTCAAGTGCAAAGTGACAACAAAATTAGAGAGTAACATAAAATCAGACTTCAAATGGGCAGCAAAGGGGTCATGTAAAGGCAGAACATGCTAGTAATGCCCTGAAACATCCTTTTTTAAAGTCCAGCATGTTTTCTTTGGAAGCAATCATTAAAAACAAATAGGGGAAAAAAAAGATATCTATTGATCATTATCCTTGTACATAACTTATATATTTTAGAAAGTATATATTCTCAATAAAAAGAAAAAATAATTAGAATAGGCTTCTACAATAGAAAACATTGAAAATTCTCACTTATGTATCTGCCTCGGAAAAGTTTCAGTGTCATCTAATTAGCTTAATTAATTATGGCAGTTCTTTTGACCACTGTTCACAAGTAGAAAAAAATTAATATTTCTATGGCTCAGGAGGCTGCCTCTGGCCCGATGGGGGCAATGCTGAGGTTCTAAATCCCAGAAGGACTTCCAAGTTCTACAAAAGAGGAGGAAACAGTTATTTTGGACTATACAAGATAACTATTCTTTGAGCTGGCTGGGAAGGTCAGAACTATACCCAGTAGTCTATTTTTACCTAGTTGATTTCAAATTTTGATATTAGTGTTTTAACAATGTGTTCAAGAGAAACATGCTGCAAAAACCCACCTTGTATACTCTTCTTGTAACTTGTTGGGGTCACTTACAAAAAATTTGACTCTAAAGTTCAAACTGTAGGGAGATCCTCCTAGAATTAATAAAAAGCAGTTCTAATTAATTAGATTACATTAGTCCTTTGCCCTTAAAAGGCACATTTACAAAACATCAAATAAATACGTATGCTCACTCTTTAGCTGCTTCCTTATTGGTTTGTTTGGATCCAGCCACCTCTGAAAAATAAAGAAGACAGATTTCTATTTTCCCTGAATAACTAATATGTCAGTTTTTGTAAATCTCTTTCATTCAAAGATTAGCTCTAAAAGTATATTTTGGAAACATTCTAGGTGGAAAGGAAACACATTAAATCATACATAATGATGTTCATTTCAACTATAACAAATTATGTAAGAACTGGATGTATTTGTAAGAGCTTTAAAGGTTTTTATTTTTCATCAGTAATACAACGTGCAATAATCTCTACTTTAGAAATCTCCTATGGCCCAGCAATTCTACTTCTGGACATTTATCCAAATGACCACAAACAAGGCCATACAAAAGCTACCAGCACAACCATGTTCATTGCAACGTGATTTACCATAGCTGAGATATGGAATCAATCCAGATGCCCCTCAGTAGATGAATGGATCAAGAAAATGTGACACACACACACACACACACACACACACACACACACACACACACACACACACAGCAATTCTATGCTTCCATCAGAAAGAATGACATAACCCCATTCATAAGGAAATAGACCTGGAAAAAAATATTAAGTGAATTAAGCCATACCCAAAGAAACATGGATTCCATGGTTTCCCTCATCTGTAATAATTAGTATATTAGTTTATTCTTAGAAGAGGATCACAATAGCCCAATAGCTATGTACATATGACCATATAAGATGATGCTAAGTGAAATGAATTCCAAGATATGGAAACAAGACATTTATCTTTGTTGTGGGGATGGTTTTTACTGTACTGTGTGAAGTAATTTCTTTTTCCTTTCATTTTTTTTCCTATTGATTATACTGTTATCACTGTATTTGATTTTGGTACCTTGAGTATTGTATATATGTTCATCTGAATTAGACAAGGGAAGGGAAAAAAACAAAATGGTGAGACAAAGGGCAAGGAGTGAACCAAAACAACAGCGATACTCACAAGACATGAACTCACAAGAAATGAACTGTACAACTTGGCGGGGGGGAGGAGGAGGAGAGGGGAGGGAAAATGGGAGAAAAATGAGGGAGAGGCTAACAAGTTTGACAAGAAATGTACTCACTACCTTACATGTATAACTGTAACCCTGTACATAACCTTGACAATAAAATTAAATAAAAAAATAAAATGATGGATTTATACTCTCATGCAGACAAAATGTAACTATAGAACTTGACAATTTACTTTTAGACAATTTTTTTAAACAATTTCTACCCAATTCTTTAAAATAAAGTCCTGTAATAATGTTTATTTTGGGAAGTGAGGGAAAGGGCTATTTGTGTGTGAGGACTGTAGGCAATCTCAGTACTTATGAATGTCAAGGTTTATTTCCAGAAAATTAAAAACTGCATTTAGAAAATATTTCAACTATCAATGTATTTCAGTTTGAATTAACAAAACAAATGAGCTACTAAATGTTGTTTTCAAAATACTACATAGATGTTATATGCCACTACTTACAAATCTAATTCCTACCCACCCACCCACCCAGATTTGATTCCATGCAAAGTAAATTATGTGTGTGTGTGTGCGCATGTGTGTATACATATATGTGTATATGGAGTGGGGTGGGTGTGGCAGTGCTGTGATCAAACTAGGGCTTAATGGATATTAGCCAAGTGCTCTACAGTCCTAAGTCCTATTACATTTTAATGACCAGCAGTTAGAAGGAATCGTGGCTCACTCTTCTCCATTATCTGTAACATCGAACACATTACTTTCTGTTTTTGCAATTCAGGGTCTTTTATTGTTCCATATGAAATTCTGCATTGCTTCCTCTATTTCATTAAAGAATGGTGTTGGGTTTCAAAGGATAAGAAAAATCAAAGACTCAAAAAAATTCAAAATTCCACCCAGAGTAATCATGCAAACCTGACATCCACTAAATTACATGTAAGCCATTGTATGATTTGTATGTCATTCATAACCAGCAAAAACCCACCTGTCTCTATAAAATTATTTCCTTAGGTCCATGTATTCATTTACACACTCAATCATCACTCTCTTGAAAAGGGAAACATTCCTTGAGCTTTCTGCTGGGTGCTAAGAATATTTTGTATTTGTGTAATGCTTAACAATAAAGGGCAAAGTATTTTGAGATGTTCTCCTTCCTTTCAGATGAGTTCAGTTGAAGATTTTGCTGTGCTTAGACTGGGTCTCACATTTTTTTTTTAGAGAGAACTTTGGAACAAAGATTGAAAAATCTGAAAAATTATTGCTATAGGATCTGATGAGTTATATATGAATTTGGCTGTCTTCTATAATACTGTACAGACATGAGCTGAGTAATAAGATGTGTTTGAACCTCATTTTAACCATGGGCCTGTGTGAGTTCTCTGTTTATCTGAAGATCAAGAGAACATCATCAGAACTCTGAGCCAAGGTGTACTTATTTTAACAGCAATGATATTTAAAGTATTTTTTACAGTGTTCCAATATATATTTTGTTTATATAATTTTAAATCTTGGTCCACAAACGTTGAAACAATAAACATCAGAAACTTAAAAAAAAAAAGAGTGGTGTTGGGATATTGAGATATTGATGGGTTTTGCATTGAATTTGCAGATAGCCTTTGGCCACATTGCCATTTTCACAATGTTATTCCTCCCAACCCAGGAGCATGGGAAGTTTTTCTATTTCCTTAGTTCTGCTTTAATTTCCTTTTCCTCTGCAGTAAAAATGTCCATTATGAGGAAAACTAATAATAACAAATGCTGGAGGGGATGTGGACAAAAGGGAACCCTACTTCATTGTTGGGGGGGAGGGTAAACTTGTTCAACCACTCTGGAAAGCGGTATGGAGGCTCCTCAAAAGGCTACACATAGAGCTCCTCTCCGACCAGCAGCCCCACTTATGGGCATCTACCCAAGGGATTACAAGCAAGACCACACTAAAGCCACCAGCACAACAATGCTCATCACAGCACAATTTATTATTGCTAAAATATGGAACCAACCCAAATGCCCTTCAGTAGATGAGTGGATCAAGAAAATGTGGTACATATACACAATGGAATTCTATGCCTCTATCAGAAAGAATGACACTGCCCCATTTGTAAGGAAATGGAAGGACTTGGGAAAAAAAAAAATCACACCAAGTGAAGTAAGCCAGACCCAAAGAAACATGGACTCTATGGTTTCCCTCATAGGGAATAATTAGTACATATCTAGGATAGTTGTAGCAGAATATCACAATAGCTTAATAGCTATGCCTGTATGAACACAGAAGATGATGCTAAACAAAATGAACTTCAAGTTATAGAAACAAGTGATATATCACTGTTGTAGTTACTTTCAACATACCATGTGAAACCTGTGCCTTTTTCTTTTTCCGTACTCCCTTCCCGTGGTTTTACCCCTGGTATCACTGTAACTGATTTTAGTACCCTGTATATTGTGTATATGTGTATTTGAACTAAGGAAGGGAAAGGGTAAACCAAAACCGAGAGACAAAGGATAAAAAGACAAACCAATGCAACAGCAACACTTACAAAACTATATGGTGTAAACCAACTGTGCAACTCATGGGGAGGAGAGGGAAATGGGGCTGGGGGTGTCAGGGGAAAATGAGGGAGGAGGTAACAAGTTGGATAAGAAATGTACACACTGCCTTACATATGAAACTGTAACCCCTCTGTACTTCACTTTGACAATAAAGAAAAAAGGTACTTATTTACTCACTAGACACTATTTTCACAATGAACTATACAACTTGTGGTTGAGACAAAAGGAAATAACTGGGTAAGAACAAGGGAAGGGGTGACATTGTCCAAAAAGAAATGTACTCATCTGTCTGACATCCCAGTTTTACAACTCCAGGGAAACTTTTACTCCTAGAAAGACAGCCCAAGCAAAGTTATAACAGTATAGGGATTCTGGCCAGTAAGGAATTCTGGCCTGAAAACACAGATTTGAGTTCCTGGCAGTGTCCTGCCAGCGCCAGCACAGCGCCCGGCACTCCATGCACCTAAAGCGCACAACAGCGACCAGGAAGAAATCCTCCAGACGGCAGCAGACAGACACGGATGGCAGGCTGAGAATGGACGGGCCGAAACTGCAGAGAAAGTGTGAGTACCCCACGAAAGACATTCTCACTTGTGCCCACAGAACAGCATCTGGAAGCTAGCCCTCCCCGCACCGCCTGAGCAAAACGCCATCTTTGACTCTGGCATAGACCCGGCCAGAGCAGGCTGGAACTAAAGCAGGCCTAGGGAAAGTGAGAACGAAGGGACCGTCTTTGAAAAGGGCAAAAGTGACTGAACGGTGAGAGCCAGCCCCACCCAGGAGAACATCCCACTGCCCAGGCAGGAGGCTCATAGACTCAGGTAAACAGCCAGAGGTGGCCCACCTGCAGCTGCCAACTATCCAGCAGCCGGAAATTCTAAAATCAAACCGAAAGCAGCCAGACAGGAGAGTAAACAGTTCCTGAGAGAGATAAACGGCCCCTTTACAGAGAACGCTCAACTCCCAAACGCCCACCAGGAAACCAAGCTGAATTCCACAGCGGCCCTCAGCCAGGTAAACCAGGCCTGAGGCGCCCCGGCTTGCTGAGTCCACAGCCTATTCAGAGCCAGGCATTAAAGGCAGCGGCCCCAAAGCAGACGGGAGGAGCCACGATTCCCCAGACTGTTCAGCGTTCCCCAACTACAGAAGACAACCAAGTCCTACGTGCAAGCTGTGCAAACCACAGAGCCCCAGGATTTAACTAACAGGGAAGGAGAGTCAGAGCAGATCCATCCCTGCAAGCTGAGAGCAAATCAAACAGCCAAGCAGCAGGAAAATAGACTGCAAGGGAACCAGAGACTGGATAGAGCCCACCCAAACAAGGAAAACTCAATTTTTAAAAACATTTTTAAAACTTTTTTATTTTTCATTTTTTGAGTTATTTGTTTTCTGTTTTTTATTTGGTATATTGGGATTTTTTTGTAATTTTTTTTAGTGTGTTTGTTTTCCTGTTATTTTTCTGTTTCTCTTTTTCACATTTTCTTTCTTTAAAATTACTTTCCGTTGACTAACACCTTCACTCTTTTCTGTTGACTCTCCATTCTCTATCATTTTAACCTCATTCTTTCTACCAATTCTACTCTTCTCCACATTTCCACTTCACTGAAACTAAACCAAAATCATCATCTCCCATTCATTCTACTCTATTCTCTTCACTACCCCTCACTCACCCGCCTAAATTTACTCCAGAACCTCCAGACTCCATTAACCCCTGGTATCGGACAGAGAGGTATCCATGCTTAATCCGAGTGAGTCAAAGGGGTTCATAGAGAAATCCCACCAGTCCAAAAAGAACTAAATATAAGAAGAAAAATTGCTCATAGGGTTATAACGGTAAGTAAGTAACTACTGAATAGAGGGCTCAGGGTTGGTTGTTATATTAAAATTGTATTCTTTGGGGACACTAAATTTGCTTTTATATACAAAAAAGAGAGGGAAGGTATCTGTATATAATTGTGAACTTCTAAGACTTACACAACAGTGCTTGGTAAGGTCCGCTTTGGGTCTTAAATGGAGCTCACAGGTGCTTGTAGATTGGAATTTCCAATCCAAATGGGCAGAAGAAGCACAAGAAAGATGGCAAACAAGGGAATCTCATCTTCCACGCAAAACAAGCAGGAAGGAGAGTGGTCAACTAAAGACCTAGAAGAGAACCCTCAAAATGCTCTACAAAGTCTACTGATAAAAATGTTAAATGAAAAGTTAAATCTCTTCAGACAACTACTCTAGAGCGTGAGGAGGTGAACCAAAAATTAAGAGATGATTTCATGGCATCCATGAAGAGAAAGATAAATGAACTTCAAGAGTCCAATGAAAAGATAGCTACCCAGCTAAAAGATTTGAGAAACAGCACTCAGAACCAAATTAAGTAAAGAAAGCCATATAGGACGGAAGAGAAAATTATAGCAAAGACATGGAAGCCAACAAGAAAGACCAGTCAGAAGGAAGGGAGATTAGAAATCAAGTAGCTAGCCTACAGAGCAGACTAGATGAAGCAGAGGATCAAATCTCAGAAACTGAAGATTCCCTAGAAACTATGGATAAAGAACAAAAAACAATACAAAACCAATCCAATAGGCAAAACAGATCACTCCAGGAGCTCCAAGATACAATCAGGAAGCCCAATTTAAGGCTAATAGGTATCGAGGAAAACCTAGAAAAAGAAGTCAATGGAATAGGCACCTTATTTAACAGAATATTAGCTGAGAACTCCCCCAATATCCAGAAGGATAGGATAGGCCTATCCAATTACAAGAAGCATTCAGAACCCCAAACCCACCAGACAAGAATAGGACATCCCACTGAACACACTGTGATCAAAACAGGATCAAGAGTCCAAGGAAAGAATCCTTAAAACTGCTAGGGAGAAGAAAGTAACCATATATAAAGGAAAACCAATCAGAATTACCCCAGACTTCTCAGCAGAGACCATGAAAGCAAGGAGAGCCTGAAATGAGGTATGCCACACCCTAAAGAAAAAAAACTATCAGTCAAGAATAATGTACCCAGCTAAACTCTCATTCATAGCTGAAAGTCAAATGAAAGTCTTCCACAGTAAGGAAAATCTGAAACAATATATCTCCACCAAACCAGATTTACAGAAAATCCTCAAGGATGTGCTACACATAGAAAATAATCAAAATCACAATACAGAGAAATGAACCCTAAATAGAAAACCAGAATATTAGATCAAGAATTGGGAAGAGGGGCTGGGGATATGGCCTAGTGGCGAGAGAGCTTGCCTCGTATACATGAGGCCCTGGGTTCAATTCCCCAGCACCACATATACAGAAAATGGCCAGAAGTGGCGCTGTGGCTCAAGTGGCAGAGTGCTAGCCTTGAGCAAAAAGAAGCCAGGGACAGTGCTCAGGCCCTGAGTCCAAGCCCAGGACTGGCAAAAAAAAAAAAAAGAATTGGGAAGACATAGCTTTTAACAAGATAGCTATAATGAAAGGAACAAACAATCATCTCTCAATCCTAATTCTCAACATGAATGGACTTAATTCTCCAATTAAATGACAGAGGCTCATAAGTTGGATGAAAAATCAAGACCCATCTTTCTGCTGCCTCCAAGAGACACATCCATCCAGCAAAAGCAAACATCTTATAAAAGTGAAAGGCTGAAATAAAATCAAGCAAATGGCCCCCATAAGCAGGCTGGCGTTGCAATCCTAGTATCAGATAAAACTGACTTCAAATTAAAAATGGTAAGAAGAGACAAAGAAGGTTACTACATACTAATAAAGGGATCTCTCCTACAGGAGACCATCCTAATTATCTACACCCCAAATACAGGAGCACCCAACTTCATCAAACAAACACTACGGACTCTTAAAAACACTCATAGACCCAAACACATTGACAGTTGGAGACTTTAACACTCCAGTATCACCTCTGGATAGATCAACACGCCAAAAATTGAGCAAAGAAACCTAAGAACTGAACAACTGCATCAAATTATTCCCTGCAATCTCTCAGACCACAATGGAATAAAATTAGAGCTCAACTCAAACAGCCACCACAGAAAATCTTACAATTCATGGAGACTAAACAACAGATTGCTGAACCATCCTTGGGTCACTGAAGAAATTCAAATGTTTATGGAAATAAACCAAGATGAGCACACAAAGTACCAGCTTCTTTGGAACACAGCAAAGGCAGTACTCAGAGGAAAATTTCTATCTCTGAGTGCCTACATCAACAAACTGGAGAAACAGTAATTCAACAACTTAAAGAAGCACCTTAAGTTCCTTGAAAGAGAACAAGACAAACCCCAAGCCAATAGACGGAAGCAAATAATTAAAATCAAATCAGAATTAAATGAGTAAAAAAACAAACCATCGAAAGAATCAACAAAACAGAGTTGGTTCTTTGAAAAAATTAACAAGATAGATAGACCCCCTAGCAAATCTGACAAAAAAACAAAGGCAGCACACTCAAATAAACAAGATCAGAGATGAAACAGGTAACATCACCACAGAAACAACCCAAATTCAGGACACAATAAGGGACTATTTTGCAAACCTTTACGCCAACAAATTCGAGAACCTGGGAGAAATGGACGATTTCCTAGCAAAAATTGGTATCCCCAAACTCAACCATGAAGATTTCAATCTTCTAAACAGTCCCATATCCAGCATTGAAATAGAAACTGCAATAAGAGATCTCCCATCCAAGAAAAGCCCAGGTCCAGACTGATTCACAGCAGAATTCTACAAGGCCTTCAAAACAGAAATCACACCAATATTTCTCAAACTCTTCAATGAAATTCAAAGTGAAAGTTCGCTACCAAACACATTCTATGATGCCAGTATAACCCTCATCCCAAACCCGGCAGGGACCCATCAAGGAAAGAAAACTATAGACTGATTTCTCTGATGAAGATTGATGCAAAAATTCTCAACAAAATTCTGGCCAATTGACTTCAACAGGTCATCAAAAGAATCATACACCATGATCAAACTGGATTCATCCCAGGGATGCAAAGTTGGTTCAATACATGCAAGTCATTAATGTAATCCACCACATCAACCAGAGCAAGGTAAAGAATCACATGGTTATATTTCTAGATGTGGAAAAGGCATTTGATAAAATCCAGCACCCATTTATGCTAAAAGCCCTGGAAAAACTGGGATTCTAGGGAACATTCTTGAATATAATAAAGGCAGTCTATGACAAACCAACGGCAAGCATAATCCTAAACGGTGAAAAGCTAAAGCCATTCCCTTTAAAATCAGGAGCAAGACAGGGATGTCCACTCTCTCCTCTCCTCTTCAACATAGTATTAGATTTCCTAGGCAGAGCAATTAGGCAAGAAGAAAACATAAAGGGGATCCAAATAAGAAAAGATGAAGTTAAACTTTCTCTCTTCACAGATGACATGATCCTATACCTAAAGAACCCCATAGACTCTACTCAAAAGCTACTAGAGCTGAGCTAAAAAAATAGGATGGAAGAAAGACAGCCTCTTTAACAAATGCTGCCGGCAAAACTGGTTCAACACTTGCAACAGACTAAAACTAGATCCTTACATATCACCCTGCACCAAAATCAATTCCAAATGGATCAAAGACCTCGAAATAAAAACAGATACCCCAAAAACACTACAAGAAGGAGTAGGAGAAACACTTGGGCTCCTTGTCACAGGACAAATATTCCTTAATAAAGGCCCAGAATTGCAACAAATCAAAGAGAGGTTAGACAAATGGGACTGCATCAAACTGCAGAGCTTCTGCCGGGCAAAGGACATAACTTCCAATATAAACAGAAAGCCCACACATTGGGAAAAGATCTTTACCGGCCATTCAACGGACAATGGCCTCATATTTAAAATATATGCAGAACTAAAAAACTTAAATTCCTCCAAAACAAAACCTCAAAGAATCAACAGCCCCCTCAACAAGTGGGCTAAAGACTTAAAAAGAGACTTCTCTGATGAGGAAATGAGAATGGCCAAGAGACATATGAAAAAGTGCTCTACATCACTGGCCATACAAGAAATGCAAATCAAAATAACACTGAGATTCCACCTCACCCCAGTAAGAATGTCCATTATCAAGAAAACTAACAATAACAAATGTTGGAAGGGATGTGGCCAAAAGGGAACCCTACTACATTGTTGGTGGGAATGTAAACTGGTTCAGCCACTTTGGAAAGCAGTATGGAGATTCCTCAGAAGGCTAAAAATAGAGTTCCCCTATGAACCAGCAGCCCCACTTTTGGGCACCTACCCAAAAGACCACAAACAAGAACACACTAAAGCCATCAGTTTAACAATGTTCATCGCAGCACAAATTGTCATAGCTAAAATATGGAACCAACCCAGATGCCCCTCAGTAGACGAATGGATCAGGAAAATGTGGTACATATACACAATGGAATTCTATACCTCTATCAGAAAGAATGACATTGCCCCATATGTAAGGAAATGGAAGGACTTGGAAAAAATTATACTAAGTGAAGTGAGCCAGACCCAAAGAAACATGGACTGTGTGGTTTTCCTCATAGGGAATAATTAACACAGGTTTAGGCTAGTCAGAACAGAGGATCACAAGAGCCCAATAGCTATCCCCTTATGAATGCATAAGATGACTCTAAGTGAAATGAACTCCATGTTATGGAAACGACTGTTATATCACTGTTGTAATTACTTTCAACATGACATGTGAAAGTGTAGCTTCTTTTCTTGATGATCTTCTTGTATCCTCTTCCTGTGGTTGTCCCCGTGCTATCACTGTATCTCATCTGAGTACCCTGGATACTGTATATACTGGTATTAGAACTAGGGAAGTAAAAGAGAATATCAAAATCGAGAGAAAACGGATAAAAAGACAAACAACTCTAAAAGCAATGCTTGCAAAACCATTTGGTGTAAACCAACTGAACAACTCATGGGGGGGGGGGAGAGTGAAAGGGGATGGGAGGAGGAGGGCATGAGGGAGGAGGTAACAAACAGTACAAGAAATGTACCCATGGCCTAACGTATGAAACTGTAACCCCTCTGTACATTACTTTGACAATAAATAAGTAATTATTATTAAAAAATAAATAAAGATATCCCCTATTACTAAATAAACAAACCAAGTTGCAGAGTATTTTATATAAAATAATTGCTACACATGCACACACACGTGTGTAGTATGTATTAAAAATGCATACAGATGTGAAACAAAGGTACATTACAGATAGATATGTGAAAGATAGATAGATATAGATGAGATAACAAGGACATCTCCAGAAAGATTTCAATAACTTTCACAGAATAAAATTATTTATCCCTAGCATGTAGACATTAGAGTAAACATCAAGAAATTTACATTCTATTTTGAAATTTTATTCTATTTATATTTATACCAAATTGCACTCTTTCTTTCAATTAAAAATAAATTTAAAGTACTTACATACACACAGTTACTACCTAGATTACTTCATGCCAGACAATAAGTTGGAAACTTGAAATAGTTGTCTGTTTAGTTGGCAAAGCTTTCCTATTATGGGACATTATTATTTCCTTCCCATACATGTGTAGACTTAGGCACTGAAACTTAGCATATGAGCTCATAAAGGGTGGACTCAAATTTAAAGTCAGGGATGCTTTCATTATTTTTATTAATTTCACATTTAGCTAATAAAAAAGATGGATAAAAATTGGGTCATGACTGTTGATTTTTTTCCCCACAATTGTTCCTACTCTGGCCAATACGAACACTATGAGAAATCAATCTGTTTCCCTTGAAGTTCACAGAAGCATTTTTTCCCATAACCTGGAAGCTCACAAGAAGTCAAAACAAACTATAAAGAGCAGCAGTGGAGCACAATGGACATCGATAAAAGTGGACTGTACAACTTGTGGGTGGAGATGAGAGGGAGGGTCTGGGAGAGAATGAAGGGAACAGAAGACAGTGTATGAAAGAAAATATACGCATTACCTGACTCGTGTAAATGTAACCCCTGTGTAGAGTGTAGATCACCACTATAATAACAATATGGTAAATTGTTTTAAAAATTACTTTAAATTTCAAATATCTTTAATGCATTGGGAAAGTAAATATCTCTAGGCACTAAAATTCATTTTAACTTTCTGCGAAGTAGAAGTTATTTTTAAACTGAATATTAATACTTGAATGATTACACAAACTGAAAACCATAAATATATTTTTTTCAGCTTGTCTCATTGAGAACCCTTGCTCCATTTTCAGAAATTCAAAACGATTGGCATCCTGAAATTAGAAATTTGACTAGAACATTTAATTTGATACAGCAATAAATTAAATACACAAAAAAGAAATGTGCTCATTACCTGACTTACATAACCCCTCTGTACATCACCTTTATAATAATAATAAAATATTCACCAAAAACCATTTATTACAAGGACATATCTGGTAAATGGCTGACTTATTATTATTAGCAGGTTAAGAGATGCTATGTATCTCACTGCCAGTAAGTAGCTAGGTTTTACCTCTGCTTAACATAGTTGCTGACAGTATCTATCCACTCATTTACCTACCTATCCATCCATTAATGTAGTGATTTTTTTTCTTCCTGTTTCCTAGAAAAAGGTCAGAGATGAATTCATCTACCCAAAGCCTAACTTCATCATTCAGTTCCCCTATGAAATACTGTAAAACATTCTGATGTAAGAAATATAAATCCGGGGCTGGGAATGTGGCTTAGTGGTAGAGTGCTTGCCTAGCATGCATGAAGCCATGGGTTCAATTCCTCAGCACCACATAAACAGAAAAAAAGAAGCTGGAATTGGCGCCTTGACTGAAGTGGTAGAGTGCTATCCCTGAGCAAAAGAAGCTCAGAGACCTTGCCTAGGCTCTGAGTTCAAGCCCCAGAACTAGCAAAAAGAAAAAAAAAGAAATATATGTCCATTTACATTATCCAAATACAAGTGTTAAGCTGGATGTATCTTAGGAAGAATACGCACTAAGAATCTTAAACGTCCTTATTAATGATGCCAGTTAGATACTATTAGCTTCAAGATTAAACCATGGATTTAATTTAAACCATGAAAATGAAGTATTGCTATAACATTCATAGTAAAAATATATTATTAATTTTTTAAAAAACTAAAAGAAAAAGTGAGTTGGTCAGTTTCTCAGTTTGTCTCTAGAGGAGTTCCTGAGTTGTTAGCAGTGTTTCTTTGGGACTGAACATGAACAAGTTACTGGGTGGGGGTGAGAGGGTTGGGAGTGATCTGAGAGTTTGGTGCTGGGTTGTTTTTTTGGTGGTTGCTGTTTGTTTGTTTTTGTAGTTTTTGCCAGTACTGGGGCTTGAACTCTGAGCCCAAGCGCTGTTCTTGGAGTTCTTTTGTTCAAAGCTAGTGCTCTACCACTTGAACCACAGTGTCACTTCTGGCTTTTTTGAATAGTTTACTGGAGATAAGAGTCTCATGAACTTTTCTGCCTGGGCTGGCTTCAAACCGAGATCTACAGAGCTCAGCTTCCTGAGTAGCTAGGATTACAGGTGTAATTAAACCAATTTTAATAGATATTATTTCATATTTATATATAGCCTTCTCCAAAATGCACTATAGTAAACGTTTGTGTGTTTGAGGGGCCATTTGTGACTTCTTTTTCCTGGAGTTCAATGTCAGCCAGGCACCATGCTTATAATCCTAGCTACTCAGGAGGCTGAGATCTGAGGATCCCAGTTCAAAACCAGCCTGGGCAGGAAAGTGAGACCCAATTAACCACCCAAAAGCCAGAAGTGGAACTGGGGTACAAGTGGTAGAATGCTAGTCTTGAGAGGAAAAGCTAAGCAATAGCTTCCTGGCCCTGAGTTCAAGGCTCAGTTCAGGCATGCATGTGTGGGCGCACACACTCAAGCACACGCACACACAAATAGTAATACAAATACAAAGCTTTCCTGGTTGGCCATGGTGGTCCATGCCTATAATCCAGCCCTTGAGAAGCTGAGGCAGGAGGACCAGAAGTTAGTGGCTGGGCTGTGTAGTAGGATTTAGTTCAAAAAGTCAAATAAAAGCTGGATGTGGTGGTACCTGCCATTAATCTTAGCACTGAAAGCTTAGGTAGGATTTTGAATTCAATGCCAGCCTAGGTTTGAAGATAGATCTGACTCATCTCCAGCTAAACACCAAAAATCTAAAAGTAGACCCAAAATAGAAAATAAAAATTTTTTAAAAAGCATGAGGAAAAGACCTTTACCTAATGGATAAGGATCAAAGTTCACAGTTAAAGAAACATAAATGGTGTTTCGTATAATAAATTATAAATATATATTTATATATAAATATTTATATTGTTTTTCTATAAATTTATTATAATTAATAAAATATATGTGTCCTTCCTCTTTTCCTTCTTTCTTTCCTATCTTTTAGACATCACACTCTTTACTAGGTTATTATCTTTCAAAATAACATGGGTAAAGACCAAAAATTTTTTATCATATACAACACAGTGTGGGGGGGGGGGAAAGGTACTTTTACATACAGCTTGAAAACAGAGTGCAAATTATATCTTTTGAATGGAGGACATTGATAATACTGAAAAATATATAAAATGCTATTTGCACAAGCCTAACATTACTTTTTTTTATTTCTTTTTCTTTCTGTCATTTGTGGGGCTTGAACTCTATAGGCCGGCTTGGGCCTTATCCCTGAGCTTTTCAGCTCATGGCTAGTGACACTACCACTTTGAGCTACAGCACCACTTCTGGTTTTCTAGTAGTTAATTGGAAATAAAGAGTCATGAACTTTTCTGCCAAGCTTTGAACCGCAATTCTCAGATCTCAGCCCCAAGTAGCTAGGATTATAGGCATGAACCACCGGCGCCCAGCAGCATTACTTTTTGTATAGCACTTTTCATTTAGATGAATTTTACATATCATAAATTCACTGCTTTAAGGTGTACTTTTCTGTTCACCTTGCTGTATTTATCATGTTGTACAACTGCCACCATTCTCCAAGAATATTTTTTATCAACTCCCAAGTAAGTCAAGGCAACTTTCTGTCAGCACAAATTTGCTTATTTTGGACATTTAATATAAGTAGTTGGCTTTTTTTTTTTTTTTTTTTGGCCAGTCCTGGGCCTTGAACTCAGGGCCTGAACACTGTCCCTGGCTTCTTTTTGCTCAAGGCTAGCACTCTGCCACTTGAGCCACAGCGCCACTTCTGGCCGTTTTCTGTATATGTGGTACTGGGGAATCAAGCCCAGGGCCTCATGTATACAAGGCAAGCACTCTTGCCACTAGGCCATATCCCCAGCCCAGTAGATGGCTTTTTTGTTCCTGCTGTCACTCAGTATTCTCAAAGTTCACTCAAGTTACAGTAGGTAACAATTCATTCTTAATTTTTTTTTCCTATTGTGAATATCTGTGAAACATTTTTTTTCTGTTGTGAATATCTGTGTACAGATTTTTCTACTACACATGTCTTCAACTGTTTGGGTACATGCCAAGAGACCTGGGTCATACAATAAGTTCATTTCACCTTCACTCTTTGAAGAATTGCCAAAATTATTTCTACAATGTTTGTATTTTTCCATACTCTCTCCATTAATATGTAAGAGCTCTAATTTCTTTATAACTCATCAACATGATATTTTTTTTTTAGTTTAGTTTTTTCTCTTTTTTTTTTTTTTTTTTGGTGCTGGTCCTGGGGCTTGAAGTCTTGGTACATATCTAGGAATTTTTCACTAGAACTCTTTCATTGCTTCATGAAAGCAAGCATTAAAATCTCCAGCTTTGTTCTTACGTATGTGGACACTTACATAATCACCAATGGTCAAATTATACTTCTCTGTGTCAAGAACTGTCGTACCAGCTGGATTATTGTGCTGTCATCTATTATAGTCTATAATGCAAAATATGTAAACTTAAAGTGTATTTTGTTAGGAACTACTAATATATTTTTAATATTAACAGATGTAAGTGATATTAATTCACCATTAACTATGCATTCATGTAGGAATTTCTATTTAAGCACAGGGATGTTTCCAGTCTTCTCAAAATGAATTTCTGACTTGATTTTATTGAGTGAATCTTCACATTATTTATATTATTCCATACTGGCAGTTCATTTTTGTATTTGTCAAAATTTAGTGATGAAATATCCTATGTGGCCTCAATTCCTGGAAACGTTCCACTTGAAAAGATTATGCACTTGTCTGATGAAACTTGATACTTATGTTGCTATGCTGAAAGCATTAGTTTTCTGTAACATTTTCACTATCCTTGGTGAGCTTAAAAAATTATAGCAATATTTTAACGTTCAAAACTGTTCACTGTTTCTTTGCATCAATGCAATATCCTCTATAATCATGCCAGCAAAAACTAGTCCTTTTTGGTCATATATTAGTATTTACTGAGTACTTGCTAATGTTCCAAATCCCACTGTATGTAGTTTACATGTAAAAATTCACTTCATTTCATTATTATGTGGTAGTGCAGTTTAAACTCCGTACCTTGTGATTGCTAAGCAGGTGTTCTATCACATAAGCCATGTTTCTAGCCCTCCTCTCATTATTAATGCCTAGACTGGATTTTGACTAGACTGCTCTCCTCAATGTAAAATAGTCATTTTATTCATTTGGACACATGTATTTCATAGTGGTTTTTTTTCCTTAAATATCAGTGTCCATTTTATCGAACATTTCTTTTTATATGAAATTTCCCATAACATTCTTCATGGATACTTTCTACGTCCATCTACTTTTGGAGAAGAGATAGGGAATATAATTTGACTTCAATAGTTGGCAAGTGACAGATGATGACAAATGATGCCACTCAGCCAGTCTCCAGGGAAAGGGGACACTGTCTGTCATCAACTAACTGGGACCATAATGGTAGACATTGCTTACTGCTTTCACAGGTCAATAGGCAGGATATTAACTGACCAACCTTGTTGCTTCTGTATCAACACATCTCCCAAACATCACCATCAGTCTCAACAAGTTCTCTCTCTACTAAGCAATGAATATGGCACAACCTGGGAACCACTCTATCACTACATTGTGCAGTATCTCAATCTTCTGTAACAAATGAGGTTGTACTCACCTTACAATTAATACATCTCAATTGGATAATAAAATGAAAATAATTAGAACATTGTGATTAATATGTTAGTAAGGGACAATTTGTCATCTTCCTAAGAAACATTTATATCTTCATTTTTTTATAACCCCCTCATCATCACCAGCATTTGTTGTTTCCTTGATGGCTGCCATTTGGACTGAGGTTAATTAATATAGACTCTTAAATTGGTGTTGATTGGCATTTCCTTTTGCTAAAGATAGTGAACATTTTTTCATGTATCTATTAGCAAGTTGGATTTTCCTTCAAAGACTTGTTAAGTTCAGTTACCCATTTATTAACTGGATTATTTGTTCTCTTGCTGTTTAATTTAGAGCTCTTTGTATATTCTGAATATTAATCTATTCTATGAGTTATCACCTGGTTTTGGTAATTAGTTCTTTTGCTGTGCAGAAATTCTTTAAGTTGGCATAGTCCATTTGTCAATTCTTAACTCCCATCCTCTGGGCATCTGGAGTTCTATTCAGAAAAAATGTGCTCCTATCTATAACTTCCAAGTTTTCCCAGAATTTCTTGCTTTTGAGTTCTTTGATCCAACTGAAGTTCACTTTTGTATGACAAAAATCTATAGCTAAATGGCATCTGCAAATTTTGACAATCTATACTTAATTGATATCATCCTCAATTATTCACAGAACTATTCCTTTGCCAGGTTCAGTCACTCATGCCTGTTGTCTCTACCCAGGAAGCTCAGATGGGGAGGATCAAGGATACAGGCCAGACACAGAAGGTTTGAGTTTGAGATTCTATCTCAACAGAGACAGTTGGGGTGTAGTGATATGCACCTACCATCTCTTCTACAGAAAGAAATGTTTGGGTTTTTTTTTTGTTGTTGTTGGTTGTGGGGCTAGAACTCTGGGCTTAGGCACTGTCCCTGAGCTTTTCAGCTCAAGGCTAGCACTCTACCACCTGAGCCACAGAAGCATTTCCAGTTTTCTGGTGGTTAACTGGAGATAAAGAGTCTCATGGACTTTCCTGCCTGGGCTGTCTTTGAACCATGATCCTCAGATCTAAGGCTCCAGAGTAGCTAGGATTACAGGCGTTAGCTATCAGTGCCCGGCAAGACGAGATTTTTAAATAGGGGGTTTGTTGCAGTCCTGGACAGCCCTGGTAAAAGAAATGGAACAAAAAGGCAGGAGGAGAAGCTCAAGTAGTAGAGGGCATCCTAGCACTACTTGAGCCCCTCCTCCAGCCCTGTATTGTAAATGTTCCAAGTGAGAGTTACATATTACATACATTTTAACATAGGTTTTATAATCTGCACATGTTATGAAAGTTATGAACTGAAATTATGATACCTATATATGTATACATTATGTATTATATATAATATATAGTAACTATTCATATGTTTACATTTGTGGGAGAGCTCATTATTTTTTATGGCTCTGATCTGTGTCTTTTCATTTCAACTTGAAAGATTTACCTTTAGCATTTGTTTTAAAGCAGGTCTATTGGTAATGATCTCCCTCAGGTGATACCTGATATGCCTCAATTCTCCCTTTTGGAGGTTTCTTTGAGATAGGATCTGGCTATGTAACTCAGACTGGCTCTGAACTTGAGATCTTCCTGCCTCTAGCCTCCTAAGTGCTGGTATTATAGATCTGTATCATAACACCTGGCACTGCTGTCAGTTTTGAAGGATAGCTTTACTGGATACAGAAAAATGAGGGAGAGTATAATAAATATGACAAGAAATGTACTCACTACCTTATTATGTAACTGTACCCCCTCTACACATGACCTTGTCAGTAAAATTTAATTAAAAAAAAAAGAATTTTCAGCTGTTTTCTTTCAGTATTTTGTAATCTATCGCCACATTGCTCCTGAAAGGTTTCTACTAAAAAAACTGCCTATTTTATTAAGGATCCATGGTATGTATTAAGTCACTGCTCTTGCTGCTTTCAAGTTTGTCTCATTTTTCAACTTTAAAAAAAACTCTATTTGAAACTTGGTGAGCTTTTATATATGTATAAGCATATTTTTCTTCAAATTTTGGTAGTCTAAGCCATTCTTTCTTCAAATCTCCTTCCCCATTTCTTTTCAATTACTTCTGTTGGGGTTTCCTCTGGTTTGATTCTCCTCTTCCTAATCCTTATCAAGGTTCAATCTTTTAAGAAATTTTTAAAATTGTTTGTATACTAATCATATTCATTTTGATGTGTGTCTGTGTGTATATATGGTATGACATTGGAAAGTAACCAAAAGCATATAGAAACAAATTCTACTCTTAAAAAACCTTAATGGGTGAGATTTACACATTTCCAGGTTTTTGCCTGAAGGAAAGCTCAAATATAAACAGAGTCAGCCTTACTAGATTCAGAATACAGGGTTTCAGGATTCACATAATATTCAGAATACTGAGGGTCCCAAAACAGAACATACAAGCTACCTCAAATTCTAGCTAACAAATGAACTGTGTATGTACATGAAGACATATGAGAACCATGAAAAAGGAGCAGTTGGAAATTTAAAACAAGTGAATACATAGGCTATACACATTCTTGGAGGCTAAACCCCACACTGTTATCCAATACTTAGGCCACAGACCAAATTAAAGATGAAATCAACGAATTTATAAGCCACAAAGACAATGAAAATACATCACAAAGAAACCTATGGGACACAGCTAAGGCAGTACTGAGGGGCAAGATCATTGCCCTCAGCACTCACATTAAAAGAATGGAAGCAGACCCCCGAAGGACCAATGGCGATGTGGGACACACACACAATCCAGGACCAGTGAGTCCCCCATTACCCCCTCCCTCAACGGGAGAACAGCTATCAGAGACCCAAACCCTACAAAGAAGCTAGATCTCCCTCCCACCCCCTCCCCACCCTGAGGGAACAAAGAACCCCCAAATCAGGCGGGAAGGTCCCATCAGGCTCTGGGAAGACACAGGAGTTAACAGGGGAAGGGAAGAGCAGCACCAAGGCCGCCAAGGAGCCTAAACTGGCAGCACCGGCTCTGCCCCTTTCAGAACAGGGGCCCGGGGGCCAAAGGCAGAGCAAGCCCCACCCGAGGAGCCCGGACCTCGCGGACTTTTACAACTAAAATCATAGGTGCTGGTGGGCAATACCAGCACAGCAGGGACACCTGGGCCTGATCACGCGGCCCCCTCGCAGCGGAGGCGCAGTCTGAGGGCGCTAACCTGCGCCCCGACAGTTGATCCCACTGGACCCCACACATACTGCCCCCCACAGCGGACTCGCGGGAGGGCGCAAGCACAACCCAACAACCCAGGGCTCGCTCTGGTAGGCGTACACCACTCAGGTGGGAGGGGCCACAGCGGCAGCGCCCGTTGTAGTGGGCCCACAGCACACAGGTGAGCGGGGGCCCCCGGTGACAGAGCCCACTCTGGTAGGCACAACTGCACAGGAGGGCAGAGCTCTCCATCGGCCCGTGCCCACTCAGTTTGGCACATTTCGCACAAGTTGGTGGGCCGCCCCTCAAAAACACCGGCCCCGGAGCAGTCCACACAGGAAGGCGAACTGCCTGAGAGGTGAGCTCCTCTAACCAAGATACAGAGTAGAAAAAAGAACCAAAGAAGAGATAAGCCACCATGCCATGCTGAATCAGCAACCAGCAAACCCCCAGGAGGGGCATGCAAGGGTCAGTACAACACAGTGGCAGGACACTGTCCCGCAGAGAAAGACACAGAACCTACTGGCCCCCAAGTGCAGGGAGAGTGACCACCTCAGCAACAACCAAGAAGGTCACGCTCACCCATTGGGAAGCAAGGTTCAACAGCCAAACCCAAACCCAAACCCAGAGCCAGGACACCAGGACACAAGGCTCCCACTGACCGACCAGCGGGAACCAGCACAAAGCCAAACCAGGGAAACCACCCACAGATCTCCAGATGTGCAAATCACGAAGAAATATAACACAGTTCATCAAAGGGCAAGCCAACTCGCCAGCTCCAAAAAGCAGCACGACTGAAGAGGTGATGGAGAATAAAAAAATCAAATGAGGCCATGTTAACAGAAATGATGGAAAGCGTCAGAAACAAAATCAGAAAACAATTCCAGGAGTTTAGAGTGGAAGTCTTGAAGGACATCCAGTAAGCCAAGAAAGAAATGGAAGCAAAAATGGATACAATGCAAACCTCCATTAAAGAAGACCTTAACATCCTGAGAGGTGAAATGCATGAAAAAATAGATTTAAAATACAACTCTTTAAAGGAAGAAATTTCCAGGATCAGAGCTGATCTGACAACCAGAAATAGCTCTCTGACATCCATAAACTCCACAATTGAATCCACAGCACAAACCATTGACCATATGGAAGCCAGAATCTCTCTCTTGGACAACAATGCAGCCGACAAGGACCAGAAAATTACCACACTCCAAGGAACGGTGAAGCTTCAGGGCAGACTAATCCAGGAACTAGTGGACAAAGACAAGAGATATAATCTGCACATAATTAGAATAGAAGGAGCTGAATACCAGAGCAGAGGGCTTCATCATATTTTCAATAAAGTTATTGCAGAAAACTTCCCCAATCTCACAAGGGACCCCATACAGGTAACGGAAGCCTATAGGACACCTGGCAGGCCAGACCCCAGAAAAGCCACGCCAAGGCACATAATAGTCAAGACTTCAGATCTCAAGAATAAAGAGCAAATTCTGAATGCAGCCAAAGCTAAGAAATTTACTACAATGGGAAGAGGATCCGAATAACAGCAGACTTCTCCACACAAACCTACCAAGCGCGAAGTGAGTGGAAGAACACCATCCAAGTTAGACAGGCCAACAACTTGCAACCTAGGATTAAATATCCAGTGAAGTTGGAGTTCACATTCGAGGGAAAAAACAGATCTTTCCATAGCAAAGAGGATTTAAAGGAGTATGTGAATAAAAATCCAGCCCTACAGCAAATTCTAAGAGGGGAATCCCACCCAACAGAAATCATACAGGACTCAAAGACAGAAACAAAAAAACTACAATAGCCAGAGCCCAACAGAAAGAGCAGCTCACTAAAGACAAGAAAAAGAAAAAGAAAAAAAAAGAGGAAAAAACAGGCCAACAAGAAAATAGAAGGAGAAAAAACACTTATCCTTGATCTCTTTGAATATAAACGGTATAAACTCTCCGATAAAGAGGAGCAGACTGGCAGAATGGATCCGCAAACAAAAAGTTGCCATCTGTTGTCTACAAGAGACCCACCTTACAGCAAGGGACAAAAACAGGCTCCAAATGAAAGGATGGAGCAAGATCTTCCAAGCAAACGCACCTACCAAAACGGCAGGTGTAGCCATCCTGATCTCAGACAAGCTGAACTTTTCATTAAAATCAACTCAAAAAGACAAAGAAGGACACTACATTTTAATACAAGGAAAAAATCCAGAACCAAGACATCACGGGGATAAATGTATACTCACCGAACAAAAAGAGGCCCTACATATGTCAAGCAAATTCTCACAGAACTACAGAACAAGAGAGACCCAAACACAATCATAGTGGGAAGCTTTAATATCCCACTCTCTCCAAGAGACAGATCCAACACCCAGAGGATTAGCAAGGGAGCTGAGGTCCTAAGTAACAGACAAAGGCCTAATATCTGTCATCTACAGAGAACTCAAAAAACTAAGTCCCTCCAAGCCCAATAAACCAATTAGGAAATGGGCAAAGGAGCTAAAGAGAGACTTCACAAGAGAAGAAATAAAAATGGCAAAGAAACATATGAGGAAATGTTCAACATCCCTGGTAGTAAAGGAAATGCAAATAAAAACAACCCTGAGATATCACCTCACTCCAGTTAGAATGGCCTATACTCTGAACTCAGGCAACAACAAATGCTGGAGGGGGTGCGGGGAAAGAGGAACCCTTCTCCATTGTTGGTGGGAGTGCAAATTAGTACAACCACTTTGGAGAACAGTATGGAGCTTTCTCAAAAAGCTCAATATAAACCTACCCTATGACCCAGCCATACCACTCCTAGGCATCTATCCTGAACAGCAGGTCCCAAGGTATCAAAAAGACATTTGGACTTCCATGTTTAACGCGGCACAATTCACAATAGCCAAAATATGGAAACAACCCAGATGCCCCTCCACAGATGAATGGATCCAAAAAATATGGTACCTATACACAATGGAATACTACATAGTGATTAGGAATGGTTAAATATTGATATTCGCAGGGAAATGGTCAGAACTTGAACAAATAATGTTGAGCGAGACAAGCCTAGAACACAGAAAACAAAGGGGCATGATCTCCCTGACATATGACTGTTAAGAAAGGGAGACGGAGACAGTAGAGACCAGGTCTGTGAAACCAAAAACTGCTTGTCAAATGGTATTTCCCACAGGATCGGGGCAGCGACCCAACAGTATGTAACTAAAACCAAGCAACTACTCAACATATAAAGGTAAAAAGTTGACCTCTCAGTGGAATACAATAGCGCAAAAGCTATGTATGTACGTTTATATAAGACTGTTGTCCACATATTGTCTAATATCGACATTACATTTCAAGCCCTAGGCAAATTTTCTTGGGCGTAGGCCACATGGCTACTGTATATGTTCTTGGTACATTGTGTATCCTATATATGTCTACCTGACCTAGGGAAGGGAAAGAAAAACAGGGTGTAAGATATCACAAGAAATGTACACACTGCCCTACTATGTAACTGTACCCTTTTTGTACAACACCTCGTCAAAAAATTTGTGTTTAACTAATAAATAAATTAATTAAAAAAACAAACAGGTGAATAGAGACTGTTCTCTCAAACTAAAGCAGAATATAGTTTGTGGACAGAGCTCAAGTGCATGAATATATTTACAATGACAATCTAAGTCATAAGAAATGTAATAGCTAGGTAACCACCATCATTACAAACAAGACATTTCTTTCACCCTAAAAAGTTCTGTGTTCCTCTGCAATGTTCTCAACCTCCAGGCATCAACTGATCAACTCATACTTCTGGTCACTATGAGTCAAGTTTCCTTGTTCTACTATATAGATATATTGCAATTTTTCTCCACTAGCTTGCTAATGGACATAAAAGTTAACCCATGTCTGGAGTATTACAGAAAAATCTACCTTCAACATTTATGTTCAAAGTTTTATATGACCAATTCTCATTTCTTTTGGTTAAGTACCTAAAAATGTGATTTCTGCATGGCATGTTAAAATTGTATTTAATTTTACAAGGAATTGCCAAACTATTTTACAAAGTGGCTGTATCTTTTAAAATTCTTACAAACTTTTTAGGAGGGAAACAAACAGGATCTTGCTATTGTTGCTCATGTTGGCCTTAAACTTTTTGTGCAAAGCCCAGGCTAATCCTGAACTCACAAATCTCCTGCTTCAGACTCCCACGTGATGAAATTACAAATGCACACCACCTCTCACAAAGATGCTGCTCCACGTCCTTGCCAATATTTGATATCAAAAGAATTTTTCATTTTAACCATTTAAGTGATTGTGTACTGACCTTTCCTTGTTGTTCTACTTTACATTTCAGGGTGTTTAGCAGACAACCTTTCTCAAAGCAAAAAGGTTCCTTTTGGTTGATGTTTTCATTGTGAGTAGATATTGAATTTTATTCTACGTAAATTATGCATAATTACATTGATTTAGGTAAACAACAAGAACAAAAAGTATCCATAACCTAATAGCATACCTGATGATGAACCACAGTTCTAATAACTTTATCTCCTAATTACCTCTAGCACTTACTTTTCTCTATGCCCTACAGGCAAACATTTTTTATAGTAACTCTTCACTATTCCAACCATCTTCTTATTGTCTTTAATTTGCAAATCTATTAGTCATAGGCTATGCTTTAATCAGAGATATGTGTAAAATACAAATTTCATGTTTGTTATATAAATAAGTCCTATATAAGTATATATAATCTCATTATGGATTAAGACACTTCATGATCTCATATGTTGCTCAAATGTTATCTTTTACTCCTCTAGTGCCAAATTAAAAGTTTACTTTTATTCTTTCAGTGGTACTGGGGTTTGAACTGTCATCCTGGCACTTGTTAGGCAAGTGATCTCCCACTGAAGCCATGAACCCCAACTCTTTTTTGCTTTAATTATTTTCCCAATAGTCTCATGCTTTGCCCACTCAAAGGAAGCCTCAGACTATACTCCTACCTATGCCAACATCATAGTTGGATTTCAGATGTGAAGCGCTATGCCCAGATTATTTGCTGAATGGAAGTTTGCTAACGTTTTTGCCCAGGATGACCTACAATCATGATCCTTCCAATCTTTACATCCTGAGTAACTGAGATTAGAGGTGTAAGCCACTGTGATTAATCATTTTATTAATTCCTCAAATAGAGCATTCCTGTCTCTTCACTTTGAATATTTGCACCTGCTGCTGTTTCTTTCTAAAGCACTTCTCTATATTTCAGATTCCTCTGATATACCCTGTCAAAATGCAGGAAAATGAAAATTGACACTTTTCCCCACAATAAAGGAAGAGTATAAGAAGTAAAAAGTAAAATGGGCATAGCTTACATGGTAGCATGCTTACTATCATGTAAGAACAAAAAATATAACAAAATGAAACAGAACAATTACACTAGAATACAAAGCTATGATAAATCAAAATATTGAGATATTTTCAGAAAGTCAAAACTTTGCCCTAAGTAATCTATACAGTTGCACTAGAATTTCTATTTTTTTTTTTTTTTTTTTTGGCCAGTCCTGGGGCTTGGACTCAGGGCCTGAGCACTGTCCCTGGCTTCTTTTTGCTCAAGGCTAGCATTCTGCCACTAGAGCCACAGCGCCACTTCTGGCCATTTTCTGTATATGTGGTGCTGGGGAATCGAACCCAGGGCCTCATGTATACAAGGCAAGCACTCTTGCCACTAGGCCATATCCCCAGCCCGCACTAGAATTTCTTATCATGGAAGATTCTCAAGAAAGAGATATCTTTGATTCTGTACTTGTTACATACGAGACAGAAACGTGAAGCTACATGCTTTGTTAGATTCTTAATTATAAATGCTATGAAACTAATTTCAAAGTCTATATGTCAAATGCAGTATTAGCTCTAGTCTTCTAAAACTAATGCGTATATAATATAAAACATGTTTGCCCATTATTCACACCACAACATACCATATTATATTTACCTCTCACTGGGGATTTATTCCTAAGACCAAGCATCCATTTGTTTACCTATCTTTAATTAAAAGTTTTTATATCTTTTTTCTTAAGATTTTTAAATCTTAAAACTTAGTATGAATAGTGAGAATTACAAGTTACCAATGCTTAGCCATGGTACATATCTTTGTCTTTTTTAATTTTAAGCTGTTATTATAAAAGTGATATACAGAGAGAATACAGTTATATAAGTTGGGTAAACATAGTATATTTCTTTAGAGCATGTTGTAATGTTAAATTGTCAAACATATCTATTATTCATTACATATTATCTATTTCTATGATCTGAAGTTCTCAATCAAAAGAACTATGATTGTGAATCTAAAGAATAAGTAAAAATCTAGAATGTAGTCAGGCTAGAACTTCCTGAAATTTTCTCTCTTTAGATTCAGAGACATGAATAAGACTTACTTTTCAGTTTCCTGAGCCTAATAATTAATTAAACTAGTACTAGATCTAGGGACTGACCTTAAATCAGTAACTTTGGATTAAGACATCAAACTTCTAGTTCTTCAAATATAATTTTTTTTTGGGGGGGGGGGGGCAGTCCTGGGCCTTGGACTCAGGGCCTAAGCACTGTCCCTGGCTTCTTCCCGCTCAAGGCTAGCACTCTGCCACTTGAGCCACAGCGCCGCTTCTGGCCGTTTTCTGTATATGTGGTGCTGGGGAATCGAACCTAGGGCCTCGTGTATCCGAGGCAGGCACTCTTGCCACTAGGCTATATCCCCAGCCCTTCAAATATAATTTTTAACTATTCTTTTTTTTTTTTTTTGCCAGTCCTGGGGCTTGGACTCAGGGCCTGAGCACTGTCCCTGGCTTCTTTTTGCTCAAGGCTAGCATTCTGCCACTTGAGCCACAGCGCCACTTCTGGCCATTTTCTGTATATGTGGTGCTGGGGAATCGAACCCAGGGCCTCATGTATATGAGGCAGGCACTCTTGCCACTAGGCCATATCCCCAGCCCCTTAACTATTCTTAAATCATGAACATTATACACCAGGAAGAAATTTATATAATGGACACACAGAAAAACTAAAGTGAAAGCAAAATAAAATGCAACAGCTTATACTTACTGGATTATCTGTTGAATCATCAGCCAACTGCAATCCAAAATAGTCTCGTTCAGTCAAATCAAGATGCTTGAAGACTATATCCAACAGAACTTGTCCCTGATCATGCTTCTAGAAGAAAAATAGAATCAATTTTGAGCCGCACACTTTAGGTATGTTTTTAATGTGCTTGATTTTTTTTGCCCTCTTTTATTAAAAGTGTAATTGCAATTTTAGACAAATGACTTAGCTGAGAGTAAAGATTTCACATGTGACTGAATCTTTGTTTTTTATTTGCTTTACTACTATGGGGGTTTGAACTCAGGCTTGCTACACTCACTTGACCTGCTTGCTCTGTTGGTACTCTTATTCCTTGAACCACATACCTCCAGCCTGGGTTTTGCTAGTAATTTTGGGAATGGAACTTCTTGGACTTTTCTCTCTGGGCTAGCTTTGAATCGGGAGCCTTTGATCTGAGCTTTGAGAGAGGCTTGGATTTCAGGTGTGACCCATCAGTGCCTGGCACTGATGTAGTATTTTTAAAAGCAAACTGGCTAGAAACTACCTAATACATGTGGAGCTATAAAAAACAAAAAACAAAACCAAAAAACTGTCGACTGAAAATACCTCCAACTATCATAGTATCATATGGTATTTTGGTTATTTCATACTGTTGTCATTTTAACTTCTGTATACATCCATATCACCCCATATGCCTTTTACTTGTATTTGGACATATATGACTAAATACAATTTAAAATATAATTTTCTGTAAAACAATGCCACAGAAAGGGAAACTAAAAATCTTTTTAAAATAATCTGCAGCAAACCTGAACGAGAGCTAATATTTTTGTTACTAAAGTATTTATGGGGGGGTGGGGGTTTAGCTCAGTGGAAGAGCACTTGTTTGGCAAGTGCTAGGCTCTGAGTTCCATTCTTAGCTCTGGGGGAAAAAAACAAAAGTACTTATGGAACTTTTGAATGCTATCTCATGTAACTTCACACCCACAATGTAGACATCATTTATTATCTCCATGTTTTAGTAGCAGTACCTATAATTTTCACAAATTTCTTAACTACTAAATTGTCCCAAAAAAAGACATAACTGGATATTATCCTAAAAAGGAAAATATAGAGAAACAACAAATACATTCATCAAAGTAAATGAAAATGGGAAAATATAATGACATATCATGAGTAGTAAACCATAAAAAATAAAATACAATGATTAAGATTTAAAACTACTTATTAATGCTAACAATGTAGGTAGATACAGTAAGTGATAAGAATGTTGGAGGACATGGTGCCTCAGGAGGTGAATGCAGAAAGACTGTTGAGTACAATACCAGAAAAAGCAGTGTCAAGAGTTCACATGGTAGAGCCCTCACCTAGACTATGAAAGGCAAACTATTACTACCAGTTTTCCCCTCATTGACTATAATATTTTGATAGCTTCCAACTACAAGCTTCTAACATTAAGGACACATATTCTTTATAATATGAAAAGAACGAATTCCAGAACTAGCAATTTTAGCAAATGTGACATAATAAAGCACAAAGTATCTTTCCTTCTATTTTCTATTTCCGTGCTATTTGTCTTGGACTTTGGCAAATTATATTATCAATTCCATATATGACAATGTTCAAGAGTTTCCCATCATTTCTTATTGACCAGAACGGGGCCATAATTAATTAACCAGCAGTCTATAAGCATTCACATAGTGAGAACAAAGGAGAGGATTACAAGGGCTCAATAGCTATGTGCATATCATATAAAATGATGATTATCAAAATGAATGCCAAGAAAAGAAAGTGAGAGGTGTTTTTTTTTTTTTTTTAAATTGTACTGCTTGCTATTCTTTTTTCTTCTTCATTTTTTCTTTGGTTTACTCCCTTCTGTGTCTGTTGCCTTTTAAAAATTTTTCTATACCCTTTATCTTGTACATGTTTGTCTGATTTGGGGAGGGAAATGCAAAGCACAGAAACAGTGGGATAAACAGTGAAACCCACTAGATAATATGTTGGAATTGAACTATACAACCCAGGGGGTAGGGTAGACATGATGGAAAAAACTGGGAGAGGAGGAGGAAGGGGCTGACAATGTTTAAAAAGTACTTATTACCTGACTGTAACCTCTGTACATTATCTTAAAATAAAATTTAACAAAATAAGTAAATAAAACAAGAAACAGCCAAGTTTTAAATGGAAAAAAAAAGAAAAGAAAACATTTTCTTGATAGCCCATTTTCCTTTACTTTCTGGCCAGTTCTGCCTTTTTAAAATAAAGGTCCAGTCCTGGAGGCATGGCTCAAGTGGTAGAGCTCAGCTGTGAATAGAAAATTCAAGCAAAAGCACAAAGCCTGAGTTCAAGTTCAAGCAAGCACCAGCAAAAAAAAAAAAAAAAAAAAAAGGAAGGAGGGACGGAGGGAGGGAGAGAGGGAAGATTGCCTAGAATTTGATTAGCCAACTGGCTCTTTATGTTGCCATTCACTGATAATATTTATGAAACACTTTATGAGAAAAGTTCAATTTTAAAAACACAGAATCGAGCTGGGGATATGGCCTAGTGGCAAGAGTGCTTGCCTCTTATACATGAGGCCCTGGGTTCAATTCCCCAGACCACATATACAGAAAATGGCCAGAAGTGGCACTGTGGCTCAAGTGGCAGAGTGCTAGCCTTGAGCAAAAAGAAGCCTGGGACAGTTCTCAGGCCCTGAGTCCAGGCCCCAGGACTGGCCAAAAAAACAAAACAAAAAAAAGAAACATCTTAGCTTAAAAACACAGAATCTTGAGAATCTATGATTCAGCCAAAAGAAAGCTAAGAGGGCAATTTAAAAATCCAGCTGAGGACTGGGAGTTTGACTGAAGTGGTTGAGTTCCTGCCTTGCAAGCACAAGTCCTGAGTTCAAGCCCCAGTATTGGGGGGAAAAAGGTCCAACTGAAAAAATGATAAAAATAAGTTGCTCATTCCTTACTTTGTCGCCTCTCTGATGTTAATTATACAATAGACTGGTTCTTAAAGTGCAAGGTCAAATGGTCACATCAAATGCTAGCCTTCTCTCTGGTAGAATCCAAAGACAGTGAAAATTATCATATAGCAAGAGACAGTGAACATGGGCAAGTTATGGTTTGAACATAAATGTCCCCCACAGGTGCATGTGTTAAAAGTTTGGTCTCTGGTTGGTGGTTCTATTTTAAGAGGTGGTGGAAATGTAAGTGGTGGAAATTTCACCTTGTAGGTGAAATTATGTCCTTGGGACTATTTACTGTCCTGTCCCTTCCTGTTTCATTGTTTCTGCTTGACATGAGGTAACAACCATGATGTTTTTGCCTCACCAAAAGACAGAAGCAACAGAGCCATTCAGCCCATTATGGATTGAAAACTCTGAAACATTAAGCCCAAAGAAACCTTCCCTCCTTTAAGTTGTTTCTGTCAGATTTTTGTCAGTGATGAAAAACTAACAAGAAAATTGGTAACAGAATTGGGGTTGTTGCTATGACTACTTGATCATGTGGCTCAGAAGCTTTTGGATATGTTTTGTAGAAGATATTGGAAAAATTTGGAGATTCAGGCTAGGGAAGTCTTGGAATCATACAGGCATAACTTGGTGATTCTGATAGACAGGCAGAAGATCAGAAGGCAAACAAAAATGCAGGTAGTGGGATGGGAATATGGCCTAGTGGTAAAGTGCTCGCCTCGTATACATGAAACCCTGGGCTCAATTCCTCAGCACCACATACAAAAACAAAAAACAAACAAAAAAAATGCAGGTGGTAAAGACCAGGTTTATGATGATTCAGATGGGAATGAGGGCTAAGGATGGGAATTGGATTAGGAGTTATTCATATTACACTGTGGCAAACAAACAAAACAAAAAATCCAGTCTAGGGCTGGGAATGTGGCTTAGTGGTACTTACCGAGCCTGCATGAAGGCCTGGGTTCAAGTGATTCCACAGTATCACATAAACAGAAACTCTGGAAGTGATGCGGTGGCTCAAGTGGTAGAGTTAGCACTCTTGAGTAAAAGGGCAGTACCCAGGGGCTGGGAATGTGGATCAGTGGTAGAGTGCTTGCCTTGCATGTATGAAGCCCGGGGTTAGATTCCTCTGTACCACATACACAAAAAAAGCCAGAAGTGGCACTGTGGCTCAAGTGGTAGAGCACTATCCTTGAGCAAAAGAAGCTCAGGGAAAGTGCCCAGGTCCAGAGTTCAAGCCCCAGGACCAGGGGGAAAAATTGAGTCTACATTTTAACTATCCCCTTAGACCATGCATAAGATAGGCCAAAGTTAAATGTCAGGAACTGGTGCATTTGAGCGGGAAAATTTCATGCCAAAACTGGCATAATTACAATAGCTAGTTGTTTTTAGCTAGGTTTATAGTGACAAATGCAAGCAGAAAATAGAGCAGAAAAGATGTGAAAAATGTTGAAGTCAGGTCACAAAAGAGAGCATTTAAATTTCTGGGAAAAAGGGATGTGGCTGATAAAAGAGATCCACAGCATTAAGAAGAAGATCATTATTTTTTGTACCAGGACAATAGGAACATTGCTTTGAATATACCTCAGAAATCAAGGAAGCCAATTACCCACTGTACAATAAAAGTGTAAAACCATGCATGTGAAAGACTTTCCCTTGAGAAGAGAGTGCTATCGGGGCACACTGTTCACAAAAGGCTATCTGGGCAAGTGTTTCCATGGTTTCACCAGGCACCCACAGACCACTGCAGCCTAATCCAAAAGGACTTGGTTATTGCACAAGCTTACTGTAGATCCTTTAACTGTCCATATGATACTGGTTTTGCAGGCATGCAGAATGCAAGGCTTTTGAGGTCATGGATGAAGTACCAGACTTTGAAGTCAGGCCCCATTTTACCACGTGAACCCCATTTTAGAATCGAACCCTGAGCCAATCAGATTTGTACCTGTATCCTAATGTTGCTTGCTTGAACACCTGATTGTTGTTACTTTGTTCTTTGCCTTTATAAGCCCTGTGTAATCACAGCTCGAGCCTCCCTCCTAGCCTCCACTGTGTCGGTGGGTAGGACGAGGCCCGAGTTGCAGCTCGCTTAAATAAAGCCTTGCCTTGCTTTTGCATTTCGGAATGTCTGGGTCTCGGTGGTCTTCTTGGTGGTGGTTTCGCGACTTGGCAGAACACTTGGGGGCTCGTCTGGGATGGCCCCAGGGACCCCCGACTCCGAAGGTAAGAAAATAGCGCTGTTCATTCTCTGTGTCTGTGTGATTTGTAGTTTTGTTTTCTGTTTTGGCCAGCCGCCTGAATCTGAACTTGTAGGTAGTGAAGGACCAGCCGGAGTGGACACGCTCGTATGGGCAGTCCTGGAGGACTTGGGGAACGCCTCATGCCCTCCACAGGGGGCTCAGGCTTCCCACTACCACCCTGAACCTGAAGGACTGGACCGGGAGGCCCTTCTAATGGGTGCCCGTCCAGTCCACTCTATATTTGGGGTTGTCTGGTCCACTCCTACACAGGAACGAGAGAGAGAGCCTCAAGACTGTGTGGTCTGCCCCCTCACAGGGGCAGGAGAGACGCAGTTGAACCTGTAAGCCGCAGCTCCCTAAGTCTGTCTGTAAGTGTTGTCTGGTCTTTGTACCTGTAATTATTTTTGTGTGTTTCTTGTGCTGTGCCTGACTGACAAACGGATGATGGGGAACGTTCCTTCCACTCCCCTGGACTTGACTTTAGCTCACTGGAAAGATGTACAGGTGACAGCCCACAATCAGTCAATCAGTGAGAGTGTCCGCAAAAAAGAACTCTAGGGGGACACCCACCCAGCCTTCTTAAGCAGAAAATTGTTTGGTGCGCTAAAATGTTTTACTAAGACTAAAAATGTTTTACTAAAACTATCAAACCCTGGAAAATGAGGCTGGAGAATGCTAAAATCATTTGTTAAAGGTTTTTGTCTTAAAATGTACGGCCGATGCTTATTCTGCGCGCTGTAAGATCTTTTGAAAATGTATGTGTGTGTGCATGTGTGAGTGTGAACATTTTCAAGACTGCGGTATGATGCAAAACTAAGTTTAAGTTTAAATTCAAATAGTCATCAAGTTTGGGCATTACCAAATGCTTTAAAGGTATTATTGCATTGTTTTAAAGAGGAACTAGAGTTAAAAAAGCTTTTCTCAGGGTTCTTTAATTAAAATTAAAAAAAAATCAGAGCTAAGTGTCAGAAATTTGGATTTAAAAGGATATATATATATTAAACTAATGGGGATAGAAGTAAACTCTCATTAACTCTATGTATGTAGGAAGAAAAGGCAAAATGGGCCAATGTTTGTCACTAATATGTTGGAAAGCTGAATGGATATTTCTTATTGTAATTCTTACATTAAGGAAAAATTCAAAGGTCTTCATGCCATGCAGTAACTGGGACTGAAGAAAAAAAAAAAAGAGGCTCTTTTGAAACAAGTAGCCCATAGGCAAAGGGCAGCACCTGGTTTCAGAATGCCTGTGAGCTTCAGTTTTTCTGATTCAGATAAAAGCTAAAATGTTGTTAGTGTTAAAAAGGCTTTGGAAATCAAGAATACATTTCTAGATAAGAAATTTGGAAGTAAAATTGTCCTAAATAATTATTGCAAAGTGAGAAAAGGAGAATTATGGCTACCAAAATGTTTAATTGCCATTCCAGCTTCTTTGTAGGTTTTTTGTAACCGTTTCCAGCAGGCCCACAGAGAAGCACAGGTGATTCCTACAAGTTTGTCAAGATCTAATACTGACCCTTAATAAGTTTCAGGTAAGAGAGCATGCTTAAAAACTTCTGTGTGGACTACCTTGTTGCTTCTAATTGGAGTAAAGTGGCCTCTTGTAAGACTCACTGATTTGAAATCTGCGGTTCGAAGCCAGCCTGGGCAGAGAAAGGTCCCTGTGAGAGACTCACTCAGCCAGCAGAGTGCTGGGAACAGAGTGGTGTGGAGCTCAAAAGTGGTAGGGTGCTAGTCTTGAGCTGGAGAGCTGAGGGACAGCGCTCAGGCCCTGAGTCCAAGTCCAGTGAAAAGTCACTCCTTCTGGGACAAAAGTGATGGAGCATCCAGAGGCAGTAAGCCGCTGCTTGGATGGCAGAGATGGTGTCAGATCCTAGAGTCACTCCTGTTTGGCATTTCAAAAGTTAATCAACGGGCTGGGGATATGGCCTAGTGGCAAGAGTGCCTGCCTCATATACATGAGGCCCTGGGTTCGATTCCCCAGCACCACATATACAGAAAATGGCCAGAAGTGGCGCTGTGGCTCAAGTGGCAGAGTGATAGCCTTGAGCAAAAAGAAGCCAGGGACAGTGCTCAGGTCCTGAGTCCAAGCCCCAGGACTGGCCAAAAAAAAAAAAAAAAAAGTTAATCAAAGCCGGGAAGTCTAGAAGAATAGCTCATAAGCATGCCTTTCCAATGCCCATGTCTGTCTCCTGGGCAGGAACTTTCCAGTCATCTGTGATAAAAATAAGTCAGGGAATAGCCGCTGCACTGGGGACGGATTGGAAATTGCATTGTGCTTATAGACCCCAGAGTTCAGGACAGGTAGAGAGAATGAATCGGACTCTAAAAGAGACCTTAACTAAATTGGCATTAGAGACTGGAGCAGACTGGGTGTCACTCCTTCCCTTTGTTCTGCTTAGAATAAGAAATTCTCCCTATCAGCTTGGCTTTACTCCTTTTGAAATAATGTACGGGTACCCCCCGCCCATTATCCCTAGCCTTCAGACTGAATTGCTTGCTGATTTCGATGATACTGAATTTTTGTGTAAACTTGATTATTTGCAGCTCGTGCACAAGAAAATGTGGCCCCAACTTCAGGCATTATATGATTCCACTTCTGTCCCTACCCCCCATTTATTCAGACCAGGGGATTGGGTGTTCGTCCGGAGGCATAACCCCAAATCCTTAGAACAACGATGGAAGGGACCCTACGTGGTGCTACTGACTACTCCCACAGCCCTTAAGGTAGATGGCATCACCACTTGGGTCCATTGCTCCCACGCCAGGCCAGCTGAACCTTTTGCCCTGGACGACGACTACCATGGTGGATGGGAAGTTTCCACGCACCCAACTTAGCCACTTCGCCTTCGCCTCAAGAAAAGAAAGTTAGGGCTGGGGATATAGCCTAGTGGCAAGAGTGCCTGCCTCGGATACATGAGGCCCTAGGTTCGATTCCCCAGCACCACATATACAGAAAACGGCCAGAAGCGGCGCTGTGGCTCAAGTGGCGGAGTGCTAGCCATGAGCGGGAAGAAGCCAGGGACAGTGCTCAGGCCCGGAGTCCAAGGCCCAGGACTGGCAAAAAAAAAAAAAAAAAGAAAAAGAAAAGAAAGTTAGACTGAATATTGTTATAATTTTCTTTTTGCCTTCTTTCCTTGCTACCCAGGCTAACGTTAATGTTATTTTGGCAGCTCACTCCAAAGGGAGGTGACCCCCTTATTTTAGGTAGTTTTGGGCTTGCTCAGGAATACAGGTATAGCCAACTGACCCTTAAGAGCACAGCTGAGAAATTTATGTATTATTTTGTTGCTTACATTTGGATACTAAACACTATACGTATAGCAAATGGTAAGTCTGTATAGCTGAAAGTTAATTTTCAGTTTGCAGTAATCCTGCAGTCCCTTGGTAAAGTAGATAAGGTTATATGTTCCTGGCTAGGTAAGGTCAACGCCCCTGAGTCAGCCTGAAGAAGTTACAGAAGATGGATGATCTTCACCCATCAGCCTCCCCCCCCCTTAAAACCGAGGGACCAGAGTTGTTTTTGGGAAGATGAGGCAGGATAAACTAGAGGCATGCAAAACAGAGGTACAGAGACTGTACTTGTGAGAAATGGTGACAGGCCCTTTGGTTACTACTTTGGGCCCTATTGGCCCAAGCCTTATCTCTGTATCATCCCCTAGACATGCAAGCCATTGAAATGGACAGAATGGAGCCATGATTGGCTCCCAAGGTACCAAAAAGAAAAAGGGGGAAATGAAGTGCCAGACTTTGAAGTCAGGCCCCATTTTACCACGTGAACCCCATTTTAGAATCGAACCCTGAGCCAATCAGATTTGTACCTGTATCCTAATCTTGCTTGCTTGAACACCTGATTGTTGTTACTTTGTTCTTTGCCTTTATAAGCCCTGTGTAATCACAGCTCGAGCCTCCCTCCTAGCCTCCACTGTGTCGGTGGGTAGGACGAGGCCCGAGTTGCAGCTCGCTTAAATAAAGCCTTGCCTTGCTTTTGCATTTCGGAATGTCTGGGTCTCGGTGGTCTTCTTGGTGGTGGTTTTGCGACTTGGCACAACAATGGAGTCTTCCACTCAGATTTCAGAGCAAAGCGTGAGAGGATAGGCAATGTGTAGCAAGGTCTGGTTCCTTGCAGGAAGCCCTTGAGAGAGCAATGTGAGATGTGATGAGAGTAAGGTTAAAGAGACAGTGGAGATCCCAGGGAGGTGAGATCAGGAACATACAACATCTGACAAGGCAAACAGCAAGCAGTGAACTGAGCCAATCTAAAAGGTAGGCTGCAAGGACTACAAATGGCAGGTCTATAGGATGGGGGCCTGTACAAGCCCTGGGATGCTCACCTCTCACTGCCATGTGCCCCAGATGGCTGGTATGGATCTACAAGATTAAAAGTATGCAAGCTGGGTTTCATTTGGTCTCATCCCTCCTTCTGTACCCCATGTCTCCCTTTTGAAATGGAAATGTTTACTCTGTGCCACTGTATCTTAGAAGTGTATGTAACTTGTCTTTTTACTTTCACGGATATGAGTTCATTTTTGTTTGTTTTGTTTTGTTTTTGTTGCCAGGCCTGGGGCATGGACTCAGGGTCTGCACTGTCCCTGGCTTCTTTTTGCTCAAGGCTCACACTCTACCTCTTGAGCCACAGCACCACTTTCGGCGCGCGCACACACACACACACACATACACACGTATATTAAGTATATTTTCAGTTATAACTCAGGATAGTTACATCATGTCAGACAGAATTATGACCTTGTTTTTGTCTTTATTTGCAGATTAAATATGGTTTAAGGACATATATTTGGTTTTCAAGTTGACAAGGGATACACTTGCAATAATTAATCTTGATTGTCAAATTGATTAGATTAAGAGATACCTAATCTAATCCTCTCAGCCTTCTGAATGCTGAGACTGATTACAGCTGTATACCACCACCCCTGGTTCATATGTTGTTTCCTTTTGTATTTTCTTTGATTTGTTTATGGCAAAGTTCAGAACTGATAGTTTTGGGTATTCCCTTTGCAGTTATTTAATGTAAAAGAGGTCTGGAAGTAGTCACTGAATACATCAAATAGGCTTTTATTTTTTAGCACCAATTTGATTTATAACTTGATCCTTTCTGAAATGAAAATGAGTGACTCCAAGTAAACATTTCATGTAATTAAACACATCACCGTGTATTCCTTTAGTTTCCCATTTCAATCTCCATCAACCTGTTACCCAGTCTTTTTAATTGTACTTGTACTACTGACTTGGTTAACGAATACTTTAACAGATGAAAAAATAAAGGCACCACCAACAAAACTGTTCATAAACCCAAGCTCTGATCTGATTAAAATATATACTTTGTTCTCTATCAAGAAAGAAAAATCTGTGAAATCTTTCACTACCAACTGAAATACTATTATTAGCTATATTCATACTGGGTAAATAGAGATAACAGAATGAAGAGTTTTAAAATTTTATTACTTTTTAGACAAACTTATTTCTAAAAAATGAAAAGTAAAAAATATTCTCTCTTTTTTTTTTTTGGCCAGTCCTGGGCCTTGGACTCAGGGCCTGAGCACTGTCCCTGGCTTCTTCCCGCTCAAGGCTAGCACTCCGCCACTTGAGCCACAGCGCGACTTCTGGCCGTTTTCTGTATATGTGGTGCTGGGGAATCGAACCTAGGGCCTCATGTATCCGAGGCAGGCACTCTTGCCACTAGGCTATATCCCCAGCCCTGAAAAATATTCTCAATTAGTAAACTTTTCTCCTTTCTTTAATACTGAAATTTATAAAGCTTCTCTGAGTTTTACATTAAATAATGTATTGAATAAGTTATAAAATTTGAATATCCTTTAACTTTTCCATATAAAATTATATGCATGTCTGTATATATACACAAAACAATAATTGTATAATATACACATTACATTATATACATAATATACACGTTACTCACATGTATATATATGTATTTATTACATGTACTATATTTGTGCCATATATGTACATGTATTATATTTATTACATATGTATATGTCATATATTTATTATATATGTATATAGTGTGTATTGCCTATATGTTTGTCCATTTATATGTTTTATAAAGCAGGGCACACCCACATAAACAATTCAAACAACACAAAGATCAAGTAAAAGAAGCAAGGGATGGTTTTGGGAAAAAATTACTAGATAAAATGAAGATAGAACATGGGCATATTCATGTGCCAAATTCAGGGCAAGATTGTGCCTCCCACCAGTAGGGTACATTGGCAAACTTCATTTTCTCAATAAATCCATGGCAGTTTTTTTGATCTATCATGATATTCCAGAGCATTGATATTTTTTATTTTATTTTTTATTTTTATTTTTTGTCAGTCATGGGGCTTGAACTCTGGGCCTGGGCACTGTCCCTAGGTTCTTCAGCTCAAGGCTAGTGCTCTACCACTTGAGTCACAGCACCACTCCCTCTTGATACTTTTTAATCAAGGGACAGACTACTTACTTTTTCTGGACTCTGAGTGAGAATCTAATAACCTTACCAAGCTGAATCTGGTGACAATAACATTACATGACTCTAGAGCCAGCTCAGATAAGAATTTTCCCTCTTAGAAATCAGTTACTGTACTATGAAGAAGTTCAGGGTACATAGAGAGGTCTTACTTAGGTATTCCACACTGTGAGGTTTCAAGTAATGCCCACATGATTTAACACTTTCAAGTAATTACAACCTCTGGCCTTTAAAGTCTTCTAGTTAAGCTGACATAGAAAAGCAGATGCAAGTTCTTTCTATATAAATCCCCCAATAAGAGAGTCCCTGAGCATAGCAAATGGTTGCTTTATTTATGTCATGCAGTTTTGAGGTGATTTCTTATACAGTGACAGTAGTAATTGGAGCAAGTGGTACTCCTCAGTTTTTCCATGTATCATAAAAGGAAGCTAGGCAAGTGGGGGAGGCGGCTGGGGCTGAAGGGGAATGCCTTCTTCTGTTGCTGTGGTAAGTATCCTGCTGGGGGGCCACATGCCCTTCCATGAACACAAAGCTCAGACTTGAAAATGAAAGACATCTCTACTTTGAAAGAAGTCCTCAATTGCATGGTCCTCCATTTATAACACAAAACAGAGTGGCATTTTTTATATTTAAATGTAAAAACAAAAAAAATGTTATATATGGGTGGGTGGACCTGTGTGGTTGGTTGTTTGTTTGTTTCCCTGAAGGAGAAAAACCATCCTGGTTACTGGGGGACAAAATGGAAACAAATAGTTGGGTTTTCAAATGAGGATCTCCTTTACAATAGGGGTGAGATGCCATTCTGGAGAAGCTGGTTTTGTGGGGTTCTCAGTCCTCCATTAGCACCAACAGCTTCCTGTCTACCCTTCTGCAGGAAGTGATAGATACATGCCCATTATTCACCATTAGGAGAGCCCAGTGGTGGGGTTTAAAAGACACACATGGACTTGTCCACACGTGGGTTCAAAAGTATGAGCTGGCTGGTCAACCTGAACACTGTTACTGACAAGGGGTGGGGGTTGCAGGTTACTTTCTGATGGGACTAGCATGTCACTAAAGCAGGCCTTTTGGTATATTAAAGATTTTCTAAAGCAGAAAAAAAATACTAATACCAAAGTAAGCTAATTTTGAATAATATAATAATCTCCATTACAGCTAGGTATTAAGTGTATATGCTTATATAAATGAAAATATATGTAAATAAGTATACTATTGTCAACTAAAGTGTAAGAGAAAAAATTACATGAGATAGAAAACATAAATTCTTTTAAAATATTTTGAGAGACACAAGTATAATAAAAACTAAATGTGAACTAATACTTAGCATAGGAATTAAGTTTATAGCCCCTTTCAAAGACTTCTAATGAGTTGAACCGGGAAAAAGGGGTTGTTATTATTTTTTAAAGAAATCAACCATCTGATAAATGAGTTTCCTTCTTTTTTGAAAAATTTTTGGTGCTTTTCCTAGGGCTTCAACTCAGGGCCCGGGCAATGTCCTAGAGTTTTTTTCTGCTCAAGGGCTGGCTATCACTTTACCTCTTGAGGCCACAGCTCCACTGCCAGCTTTTTGTTGGGGGGATGCTTTAATTGGAGATATGAGTCTCACATACTTTCCTGCCTGAAGTGTCTCCAAATGGCAATCCTCATATCAGGATTACAGGTATGAGCTACTGGTGCCCAGCTTATGAGTATCTATTAATCAGAAATTTTTATGAAGCAGAATTCTCTTCATTTTATGTTATTTCTGCTTGGTAGCCGTCTATTTATAAATAATAAAATACTAAACTGAAAGGCTAATTTTTTTTTTTTTTTGCCAGTGCTGGAGCTTGAACTCAGGGCCTGAGTGCTGTCCCACAGCTTCTTTTGCTCAAGGCTACCTCTCTACCACTTGAACCACAGCTCTACTTCTAGTTTGTTAGTAATTTATTGAAGATAAAGACTCACAGACTTCCCTGCCCAGGCTGGATTTGAACCTTGATCCTCAGATCTCAGCTTCCTGAGTAGAGCTATAGGCATGAACTATGGGCAACTGGCCAAAAGTTTAAAGTTTTTAGAAAAGCATTACAAATTGTTGGATAGTCTCCTTAGAGTTACTGTTATTAATGCAAACTTATTATGCTGAAGCACATTTTCCAAAGTGAAATGGTTTGGAATTTGAAGGTAACAATGACCCTGCTATACAGAAAGACACACAAAAGTTTAAACTTAACAAACTAGTAAATAAATTCTAGTATTTTACTTTAATATTTCCAAGTATAGCTTTATTATGTAACTGTACCCCTTTTGCACAACACCTTGCCAACAAAATTTAAATAGTAAGATATACCCATGAAATTATAGCAGAAAAGTGATGATAATATAGCTGAGGCTTAAAATTAAGGGTGTGAATATGGATATATTAGTTACTAGTATTTTCCTAATGTTAAATTTGGGGATAATGTGCTAATGTGATATGTGAAAAGAATTTCATAATAATGATACTGTTAATTTAGAAGACTCTTAGGATGCTGAAGTACTTATGGGTCCTGCTACTTGCAAGTCTGCTACTTGCTTTCAGAAGGTTGAAGAAAAAGCAAACATAAAGTATAGGTGCAAAATGTTAACACTAGATCAATCCAGAAAAGGGAGAGATGAACATTCATTATATCACACTTTCACTATTTCTACAGGTTTAAAATTATGAAATAAAAAGAGAGCATACATCCTTGTGTACATATCAAGACATGTACATGAATGTTCACAATAATATTATTCATAGGAGCCCAAAGTGTTAGTAATCCACTTATATACCAACAGTAAATTGAAAAAGCAAACTGTTAAGTAAATGGAGAAACTGATGTAGTTATATGAAAGAGCAATGTACTGCACTGAAAATGAACCATTACTATTAACATACCACATATGTGAAACTCAAAAGTAACAATGAACAAACGAACCTACACAAACAGGATGACAAACATTTGTTGAATAAATATTTCAGATATCACTAAAATAAGGGTGGTCATCTTTGTGTAGCAAAAGTTTTACTGACTGATGTATAAGATTACAATGGAATAGTATAAATTATTTAAGAAAACAAATTCCTTTCAGGCACCTTCCTCTAATGCATTATAAAAACTACCCACAGACTACTGCTCTGTTGCACTAATCCACAAGTGCTGTTTTTTGCTAGTTATTTTTTTCTTCCTTTATTGTCAAAGTGAATTACAGAGGGGTTACAGTTTCATATGTAAGGCAGTGAGTACAACTTGTTACCTCCTTCCTCATTTTTCCCCCACCTCCCCCCTTCACCTTTCCTTCTCTCCCAGAAGAGTTGTATAATTGGTTTACACCAAATGGTTTTGTAAGTACTACTTTTGGAATCATTTGTCTTTTTATTCTTTGTCGCTCGATTTTGGTATTCCTTTTGCTGGTTATTTTATAAAGAGTATCAGAGCCTTTTCCATACAGGCTGATTTCAAAACATGGTACTCTGGATCTCAGCCTCCTTGAGAAGATTAACAGGTATGTGAAACCAGGGCCCAGCTAAAACACACTTTCTTAATTAAATACGTTTTCAAAATGTATTACAACTTAGTGTTTCTACTTTTAAAATAAATTTAGATTAATATACAGAGATGAGGAGGAAGAACAGGAAACAGAAGGAGATAAAATACTTACATTAACTCTGAAAGCTTGTACAGTGTTATCCAGAAGAAGGATGTTGCAAACAACCTCTGTATGCTGTCTGTCTCGGGCCAACTCTGATGCTCGTACATTGTAGGTTCTGCCAGCAGGCAATCGGAAACGTGAGGTCATTACTGTCCACACAAGATCTAATATTTTTTAAAAAAAGGACACTTCACTAAATAAAAGGATAGTGGAACATACAATATAGTTTAAAAGATAAAAGTTGTTACATGCTGAAGTTTATGAAGAAATAGTTACAAAATTTGAAACACCAGGATAAGAATTATAGGTATAAAGTAAATATATATATAGTTCATCATCAAAACTAAAACTACAAACAGCCCTAGAAAAAGAGCTTTATTTTTAACTGATCCATTGGATAGAATACACAAAATTTTCAGAAAGTCCTATTCTAATTAAAAAATATATAAACTTAAGAGTTTAAAAGTGAGGGAATATGCCACTTCAGGAAGTTGGATGTTACTCACTGATGTTAAGTACCTAAAAACACAGCACAATGTCAACAGGAGGGAAGATTATTTAACTTCAGCCAGCTCTTCCTTTCTTTAAAAACAACATTTTGGGGGATCCATGGTATGGCTTATTCTTACTAATCTTGAGAAATAAAATAAGGAGAAAGTTTAAGATTACTAATCTTTGCTTTAGAATTTTTAACCTAAGAAGGTAAAAATCAGGGCTGGGAGTATGGATTAGTGTTAGAGTGCTTGCCTTGCATGCATGAAGTCCTGGGTTTGATTCCTCAGCACCACATAAACAGAAAAGGCCTGGAGTGGTGCTGTGGCTCAAGTGGTAGAGTGCTAGCCTTGAGCAAAAAGAAGCCAGGGACAGTGCTCAGGCCATGAATTGAAGCCTCAGGACTGACAAAAAAAAAAAAAAAGGTAAAAATCAGATCGGCTTTCAAGAACAGAAACCATACTTGTATCAATACCACCTATTAAAAGACAATAAAGCTGCAGGATGCTGGTGGCACGTGCCTATAATGCTAACTACTCAGGAGCCTAAGATCTGAGGATTGCAGTTGAAAGCCAGCTCAGGGAGGACAGTCAATAAGACTCTATCTCCAAACAGCCCCAACTGTGGCTCAAGTGATAGTGTGCTGGCCCAAAGCAAAAAAAGCTCAGAGACAGAGCCCAGGTGCGTGTGTGTAAAGGCGCATGCACATGCACACACACACACACACACACAGACACAAAGTGAAACTGCAGGGAATCTGTGGCTCACACCTGTAAACCTAGCTTCTCAGGAAGTTGACATCTGAGGATTGTGATTTCAACACAGCCTCATCAGGAAAGCCCTCAGAGGTTTATCTCCAAGTAACCACCAAAAAGCCACAAGTAGAGATGTGGCTCAATCGGCAGGGAACTAGTCTTGAGCAAAAATGTTCAGAGACACCGCCTAGTCCCTGAGTTCAAGTCCTAGGACCTACACACACAAACATATACATACACATACATACAGAGGGGGGAAAAAGACATTGAAGCTGAGCCAAAGCCAGCAGCTCACATCTATAATCCTAGCTACATACCAAGTAGAGATCAGGGAGATCATAGTAGCTAGGTGCAATAGCACGTGCTTGTCTCTCAGCTACATGAGAGGCTAAGATTTGAAGGATCGAGAGTCCAGAAGGCTGGATCAAAAAGAAAAAGAAGGTTCCAAGACCATCTCAACAGAGATAATCAGACATAGTACATGTGTTCATAATCCCATGCCTATAATCCTATTCATGTAAGAACTAAAACTGTAAGAGTAAAAATAATATAGATAATTGTCAAAATGAACACTAAACTCTGGAAATTAACAAAAAGACTACAACACTCTGAAAAGCTTTTTACAAATTCAAGGTAAACAGCTGAATCTCATTCAGTAAGGACAATGAGGTTTGTGGCACCTTAATGTGACATATTCCTTACTCCCAACTATGTGGTGTCTTTGAAGATCAACAAACTAAAAATTATGATGGCTACAGAAAGCTTTCCAATCACTGGATGACAAAGAAAGACTATGAAGCTCCCTGGCAAAGACCCAAGTCTGGGGAACTATCATTATTTGGACTATTTTAACAGTTACCTAGAAACTCCTAGCTCAGCAATCCTACTTTACATGACACAGAATATGTTTAAGTGAAAATAGCCTTTTATCAAAAGAATATTAATAGCCATTATTCAGTATCACAGCAGCCATAACAATAATAGTTGGAGTAAAAAGATGATCCCCACAAAAATGGACAAGTTGGAAAATAAGATGTCCATAAAGGACTTTTAAAAGTTCCAACATATGGGGCTGGGAATATGGCCTAGTGGCAAGAGTGCTTGCCTCATATACATGAAGCCCTGGGTTCAATTCCCCAGCACCACATATATAGAAAACGGCCAGAAGAGGCACTGTGGCTCAAGTGGCAGAGTGCTAACCTTGAGCAGGAAAAAAAAAAAAAAAAAAAAAAAGTTCCAACATATAGCTGAGCACCAGTGGTTCATGTATGCAATCCTACTTTTCTACCAGCCCTGGCAGGAAAAAAATGAGACTCTTATCTCCAATTAACTACCAAAAAGCAAGAAGTAGAGTTGTGGCTCAAGTGGTAGATCACTAGACTTGAGCAACAAAGCTCAGGAACAGTACCCAGGCACTGAATTCAAACCCCAGGACTTGCACATGTATACTCATGCACACATGCGTGTGTGCACACGTGCATGCACACACACACAGTTCCAATATATTTCTGTGAATTCAGAAGGCTGCGCACACACACACCAAGTTCCAACATATTCCTGGGAATTCAGAAGGCCATCAGTTTAAAAAAAAAAAAAATTGCATCCCCAGGGGAAAAGCTTACCTACCACTGACCATTGAATCACTCCTGCAAAGCCAGGAAGTAAAATCAGCTCTATAAAACAAACACTAAAATCACCTGTAGGGAAAGACTGGAAAACTTACTCCTTTAAAGTATTATTTAAGGAAATACCTGTTCAAACATTAGTTGACAACTAACTTATTGAACAAATATAATAGGGACTACACATGTATACAATACAGACTTTATAAAATTACTTCAGGAGGGTCTCTAGATAGTGACAACAAAAATAGCAACAGTAAAAGACGTAGCAAAGAAGGAACACAGGGGGAATAAAAAGTACTGAATAAAAACTGCCCTAAGGATTCCCACATTGAACTCACTAAACAAAGACTTAAAACCAGGTACTACGAATATGTTCAAAAACTAAAACAAACCACAACTACAAAACTAAACAAAGCATGAGGAAACTATCACACCAAACTTAGCATAAGTAAGAATACATTTTTAATCAACAAGTTCAAAATACTGTGGCTGAACATAAACATTTTAAATGAAAAACTCAATGAACGGGCTCAACAGCAGATTAAAGCAGACAGCACAGTAAATTAAAGTTAATGGACAATAGCTAGTCTCAGAAACCGAATTAAAAAATAAAAAGCCTGAGGCTTAAGAGCCACCACCAAGTAAAGTATACTATAATAGTAAAGCCAGAAATCAATAAACAGAAAAGGACAGCAGGTAGAATACTTGAAAAAAAACCCTCACATTTGGTTTAGAAAAATTAATCTACATATGGAAAAAGCTAAATGACCTCAAACTGCGATAAAATCTAAAAGATTTATTCATGGGCATATCTTAAGTCAAATTGCTGAAAACCAAGAAAACAAAATCTTGGGCCAGAGAAAAATGACTCATCACTTAAAAGTATCCCTCAGTAATAGCAAGAAGCAATATCTCATCAGGAAGCATGGAGGCCAGTAGGTAATGAGATAATCAGAGAAGCGCAAATCAAACCTCTCTAGACTTCAACTCACTCTAGTCAAAATGTCTATCATCAAGAAAACAAAAACAACTGAACACCTCAGGGGGGGAAAGGGGAAGGGGGAGAGGGGTGGGGGGTATGAGGGACAAGTTAACAAACAGTACAAGAAATGTATCCAATGCCTAACGTATGAAACTGTAACCTCTCTGTACATCAGTTTGATAATAAAAATTTGAAAAAAATAAATAAATAAAAAGAAAAAAAAGAAAACAAAAACATCGTTGAGGAAAGGAGTAGAGCAAGGAACCCTTATACACTCTGGAGTAGAATGTCAATTAATGCCACTGTGTAACTCAGTATGGAGGTTCTCAAAAAAATTAAAAATAAACCTACCATATGATCCTACTATACCATTTCTGGAGATGTGTGTGTGTGTATGCAATGTATATGCAAAAGAAAGTCAGCTTAATACACATGTATCTGAACAATTATGCTTACTGAAACAATATTCACAATAGCTGTTAGGAAATCAGCCTAAGAGGCCCATTAATGAAGAATGGTTAAGAAGAATGCAATAGGGGCTGGGAATATGGCCTAGTGGCAAGAGTGTTTGCCTCATATACATGAAGCCCTGGGTTCGATTCCTCAGCACCACATATAAATATACAAAAAGCCAGAAGTGGCACTGTGGCTCAAGTGGCAGAGTGCTACCTTGAGCAAAAAGAAGCCAGGGACAGTGCTCAGGCCCTGAGCCCAAGCCTCAGGAGTGACAAAAAAAAAAAAAAAAAAAGAATGAAATAATAAACACAATGTTTTCTTTCAACCAAAAAGTGAAATTATGTCTACAGGAAAATGGATGAAACTGGAGATCATATGTTAAGCAAAATGAGCCAACCTCAGGGATAAATATCACATTTTCTCTCTTGTGTTTGGAAATTTGAGAGGGAAAGGGCATTAAAGTAAAAGGATATGGAAGGACAGGAGAGACACAAAGGTAATGGAAAAATGAATATGATCAAAGTATATGATATGCATGTAAAGCAATATAATAAACTCATTACTTTGTACAATTAATATATGGTAGTAGAAAGAAGATGGAGAAAATAATTAAAGCAGTTTGATGGCATATTGGAAGTTAAAAAAAACTACCAAAGACAACTGAGAATGTAGAAAAATAATGTTAAAAAAATAAACAAGGGGTTGGGACGTGTAGCTCAGGTAAAGCATTTGTCTCACATGCCCAAGGATTTGGGTTCAATTCTGCAAAAACTAATTAACTTAAAAGTAGTCCCTGAAATAACAAAAGTTTCTCATAGCAGCTCTGCTCTAGGGGAAAAAAAATACTAAAAGCTAAGATTAAAGGACACTAAACAGTAACTCAAATCCATAGAAAGAAATAGAGAATCTGTAAGAACAATTATATGTCTAAATATAGATAACAATATTGTTTTGTGTTTGTCATCTCTCTCTTTTATCTTTTCTTTTGTGTGTGTGAGTAGAAACTAAGAATTTAACTCAGGGCCTTGAACCTGCTAAGCAGACACTATACTACTGGACCACTCTCCTAGTCCCCTCACTATCTTTTTCTCCTACCTACTTTGAGAAAACTACATAAAACAATACTTAAAAGCTGTGCTTGTGGTCTTCTACTAAGGCAATTTATATGGCAAGTGGATAAAAAAGGGGAAAGGAGAAGTGATCTATATAAGTAAAATAAAAAACATTTAAACATTTGAAAAATTTTAAAGAGGATTTAAACAACTAGAGAATACAAATGAATTAAATACAGGAAATAATGAAGGATATAAAAGAGGACATTAATGAAGATATAGCTATCTACAACAAAATATCAAATTGAAATCCTTGAAGAGTCTGCTAGTCCAAATTAAAAAAACACACACACACACAGAAAACACTTAAGAGAAAGCCTAGCTAACAGAACAGAAAAAAAACTGGAGACAGAGTATCAGAGATTGAAGATAAAGCTGATAAGTTAGATCAAACAGTCAAAGAAACTGAAAATATATTTAGAAGCTACAAATGGAACTTACAAGACATCCCAAACTCCATCAAAAGATCTAATCTATGAATCATGGGCGAGAAGGGAGAAGATACAAACTAAAGTCGCTGAGAATCTATTTAATAAAATAATACCAGAAAACTTCCCCAACCTTGAGAAAGAGTTACTCGTGTGGAAGAGGCTTACAGAATACCACCAAATAAGAAAGTTCAAAGAAACAGCTCTTAAACACATTATAGCTAAAACACTAAATATACAGAATAAAGGATACTGAAAGCTACAAAAGAAAAGAGAAAAATAATACAACCAGAGAAGCCCATCAACAGCTGATTTTTCTTCAACACAAACACAAAATACAAAAAGGTTATAGGGGGGCTGGGAATATGGCCTAGTGGTAAAGTGCTTGCCTTGTATATGAAGCCCTGGGTTCGATCCCTCAGCACCACATATAGAAAAAGCCAGAAGTGGCACTGTGGCTCAAGTGGTAGAGTGCTAGCCTTGAGCAAAAAGAAGCCAGGGCTAGTGGCAAGAGTGCTTGCCTCCTATACATGAAGCCCTGGGTTCAATTCCCCAGCACCACATATACAGAAAATGGTCAGAAGTGGCGCTGTGGCTCAAGTGGCAGAGTGCTAGCCTTGAGCAAAAAAAGAAGCCAGGGCAGTGCTCAGGCCCTGAGTCCAAGCCCCAGGACTGGCAACAAAAAACTAAACAAAACAAAGAGGGCATAGACATAATTCAAGCCTGAAAATGATCAATAATCTAGATTAGTGTTATCAAATAAAACAAAGATTCTTGATGGAAAAATAAAAACCTTCCATTCAAAAAAAAGCTAGAGGAATTCATGATTGCTAAACCAGTATTGCAAAACATACTTAAAAGGAATCTCACCCACAGAAAAAGGAAATCAAAAGTAACAAAATATAAGGCAAGAATAAACTCTATTAGCAAAACAGGAACAGGAAAGGAACTACTATCACAAACCAACAAAATGACTAGAAACAGGGCATATCTTTCAGTATTAATGCTGATTGTTAATGGTCTTAGTTCTCCAAATGAAAGACACAGAACAGCAATTTGATTGAAAAGCAAGACTCAAATATTTTTTGCCTACAAGAAACGCATCTTAGGAAGAGCTGGTGGCTCATGCCTGTAATCCTCACTACACAGGAGGCTGAGATTTGAGGACTGCTGTTCAAAGCCTGCCCAGGCAGGAAGCTCTGTGAGACTCTTACCTCTAATTAACCACCAGAAAATCAGTGGCAATGTGGTTCAAAGTAGTAGAGTGCTAGCCATAAGCAAAAAATCTCAGGGGTAGTACCTAGGCTGAGTTCAAGCCCCAAGACCAACAAAAAGTAGCACACCTCAATGACAAAGACAAATGAAAATGGGGGATGAAAAGATGGAAAAAGGGCTTCCAAGTAAAAATGGGCTTTATGTCAAGAATGGCCGTTCTTGTATGTGATAAAAGACTTCAAACTAAAATCAATTAGGAGACAAAGAAGGTCACTTCATATTAACACAGGGAACAATCTATGAAAAGGAAATTATATTTAACACAGTACACCAATAACAATGCAGCCAGGTTCAATAAACAAACACAGACTTGAAGACCAATGAAACAATACAGAAGTTACAGGAATAAAACCAAGACAGCTACAGCTATCTAATTTTTGACAAAGGAGTTTAAAACACACACAGGAGAAAGAACAGCCTCTTCCACAAACAGTGCTAGGCAAACTGATTGTCCACTTACAGGAACTGAAACTTGACCCTTATCTCTCACCCTGTGCAAAAATGAACTCCAGTTGGATCAAATAACTCAAAGTAAGACTTGACACTTTTAATCTATTACCTGATACTTTAAATCTATTTAGGAAAACATAGGGAAAACCCTGGAAATTACAGGCACAGGCAATTATTTTATGAACAAGACTTCATTTGTCCAGAAATAATATGAGAACAGGAATTGGCAAATAGGACTACATCAAATTAGAGTTTCTGCACAGCAAGTGAAATAATTACTAGAACCAAGAGGCAACCCACAGAATAGGAAAAATCCTCACCAGCTATTCAGCAGATAATGAACTAATATCCGGACTATACAAAGAACTAAAAAATAAATTAAAAAAATTAAAGAGCCAGAGAATAACCTAATTAGTAAGTGACAAGTGAACTCAACACAGTTCTCTGAAGGAATGCAAACGTCTGATTCATGAAGAAATGTTCCTTGGCCACAAAGGAAACATAAATCAAAACTATACTAAGAGTCTATCTCAACCCTGACAGAATAGCATTCATCAAGAGGAACAACAAAAAATGCTGGCAAGGATGGGGGGGAGGGAGGAACCCACATATACTGTTGGTGGGAATGCAACCTAGTGCAACCACTATGGAAATCAGTATGGTGGCTCCTTAAAAAACTGAAAACTGACCTACCTCATGACCACTACTACTGGGCATATATCCAAAGGAGAGTAAATCAGTATATAAGAGCATGGTTCACAATGACCAAACAATGGAACCAGATGATGTGCCCAGAAACAGGTGAATGACTCACTGGCTGATGCACACGCACACACACACCCATGGAATATTACATAGCCATAAAAAGTGTTGCAGGATGGAATGGGAGGACATCCATGAATAAAATGAGCCAAAAACCAGGTATCATTGTTTTTTCTCATATGTGGAAGCTAGACCTAAGACATATATATTCAAAGCATGTACATATATATATATACACACACACACAGACATACATACAAACATGCATACGTACAAACATACATAAAATATGATGGGACTAATTAGGAAGATGAGGAGAAGGAAAAAGGCAAGACAATAAGATGCAAAACTTTTAAGAGATTGTAACTATAAATGAAGACAGCCTAAAGAATCCCAGTGAAAGCAGTGGGCCAATAGGGGATTTGAGGTAAGCAGAAAAGGGGAAATAATCTTAGTGGGAGGGAGTAGGTGTAAGGAGGAGGGTGGATAGGATATGTTCAAAATAGTTCATTTTCACATATGAAAATAGAACAATAAACCTGCTAAAACTGTTCTAGGAAGTGGGGAGGGAGTAACGGAAGAGTGAGAGAAGGGGAGTGGACTGATTGGAATACACTGTGTAGCAATATCACAATGAAATTCCCCTTCTATTATTAATGCACATTAATAAAAATTTTAAACTACATAAGGAGGCAAAACTACAAACCAAAATCTACAGTGGAAAAGACATTTAAAAGATAAAGAGGAATTGGAAGACAGATTATTAAGTTGCTCAAGATATCCATGGGTGCTGACAATGTAGCTAAGCAGTAAAGCACCTGCTTAGCATGCAAGAGGCTCTGGGTTCAGTCTTTAGCATCACTAAAACAAAACCCTATCTAAAGCAATCTACAGATCACTTATAATCTCTATATTAACATTTCAATGATATTTTTTCAGAGAATCAAAATTCCACCCTAAAATTCATATGGAACCTTAAGGATTTTGAACAGTTAATATAATTTTGAAAAAGAACATTGGAAGTTTCACATTTCTAATCTCAACAAATAATACCAAGTTTTAGTAATTGAGACAGTACAATGCTGGCATGAAGACTAATGAATCTAGAAATAAGTTCCCATGTTTATATTTAACTGACTTCCTATAAGGGTGTGGCCCATTTTGTGTTGAATTAACTAAGTACCCGGTGGGCGCGGACTATGCTGTGCGCAGCGCGCCGCACGCTGGCCGCAGTGCTGCACGGCGGGCCATGCGCACAGCCCTGCAAGGTCGCCCGAAGGGGCCTGCGTGTCACCAGCTCGCAGCGGTCGGGGCGAGCGTCCCGAGGAGCTGTCCCGCGCCTCGATCCGGCGCTGCTGGAGTTCCTGGTGTGTCCCCTCTCCAAGAAGGAGCTCTGATACGAAACATCAACAAATGAATTGATTAATGAACACTTGGGACTAGCCTATCAAATCATTGATGGGATTCCTAATATGATAACCCAGGCAGCCAGGACAACACGTGAAAATAAGCAAGAAGAAATACAGTGAGAGACACAGGGTAAAAAAATGACAAACAACTACAAAAGCAATACTTGCAAAACTGTTTGGTGTAAATGAACTGAACACCTCATGGGGGGGGAGGGAAAGGGGGAGTGGGGAGGGGGAAGGAAGGATGAGGTAACAAACAGTACAAGAAATATAGCCAATGCCTAATGTAAGAAACTGTAACCTCCCTGTAATTCAGTTTGATAATAAATAAAAAGAAGAAGAAATAGAGCAACACTAAGATGATAGTTTAAACACACACACACACTCTCACACACACACACCCTAAATGTCAGGCTGGGGGCACGGGGGGGGGGGGGGGGGGAATGTTTATGTCTCTGCCCACCTTGACTGTTCTTATCCCACTAATCTCTCTAGCAGGACTGTTCTACTCTGCATCTGTGGAAGACGACTTCCCTCAGGGCTGCACCAGCACCTCCAGCCTCTGCTTTTACAGTCTGCTCTTGCCCATCACCATACCAGTGTATGTGTATTCCCACCTTTGGACCTGGATGGGCATTAAACTCTTCAGGCATAATTAGTGCAACCAACCAAGCATAAAGAGATAGGTGTTATGCATCCAGCTCTGGAAATCCTGGAGTCCCATTTGGTTTGAGAGAAAGTTGCTTTGCTATTTCTCTCAGGCTCAGGAAAGTTCTAGAAAGCTTAGGCTGCAGCTTCCTTGTACTTCAGCTCTGCCCTTGTGTTCGAAGATTCTGGCTATTTAAAGAAACATTTCAGCAAAATGTCCTGATGGAGAGTAACTCCGAGTGGTCAGCTACGGGCACTATGTCAGCTATATCACTTGGAGTTTTAACTTCAAGGTGCATGATAAAGCCATCTATTGGAGCCGTACTGTAGTACTTGCAGAGAAATAAAGTAGAACTAGTGTGACATAAAACTGTAAGAACTGTAAAGTTCACATAGATTCTGAGTCTATAATATTACTTGTTTCTTTGATATCAAATGCTTACTAATAAAATATTGATTGTTTCTGCCCATGAAAAAAAAAAAGAAAGAGGTTCTTTGTGGGCTTATTTTGGAGGAAGGGAAGTTCAAAAGCAAGCCTTCAGTATATTCAACTTCTGGAGAGCTTCATCCTGTGTCACATCTCAATGAAGGAGAAAGAGCAGTAAGTGTGCAAAGAAAAAGCAGTGCAAGTGAGAAACAGAAAATAGGCTGACTAGCTTTATAACAAAACCTAGCCCTACAAAACCTAAGTCATTCCTAGGAGACCCAAATCCTAAGAGAACTTGCCAAGAAAGACATTAATCCATTTATAAAGGTTATACCACCATGACCTAATTACCTCCACCAGGCTTTAGCCCTCAATAGTTCCAACAATTCTCAATATCATTACATTAGAAACTAAGTTTCTAGCACAAGACTTTTGGGGAACAAATCTTAGCAGGTGCTAAGACTATTCAATAGGAAACGAATATGTTTTCAACAAAGAATTTAGAAAAAACTAAGTATATGTAAAAGAAGAAAATTGTACTCTTACCTTAAGTTATACAAAAGTTAAGCACAGAGCAAATGTAAGAACTAAAACTATAAAATCCTGAAAAGAAAACAGAGGAAAAAGTTCACACTATATTTGGCAATAACTTCTTATGTATAACGTCAAAAATCACAGAAGAAAATGTAAGTAAACCTAATTTTGTCAAAATTCAAACCTTTTGAGTACCAAGGATAGCAAGAAATAAAAAAGCCACAGTGTAAAAATACTAGCAGAAAAAATATTTGCAACTCACAGATCTGATAGCACTAATGTCCTAAATCTAGTAAGAGTCCTTACAACTTAATAACAACAAAAACAATCAAGGGCTAGGGGTATAGGTCAGAAGAGGGTATATTTACTATGCATGAGGCCCTAGGTTTAAGCACCAGTACTTCCAAAAGGAAAAATTTCCATTTAAAATGTACATACAACTTCAATAGACATTTCTCCAAAGGCCAATATGCTCATAAGAAGATATGCAATCTCACTGATTATTAGGTAAATGCACATTAAACCACAACGAGGTAACACTTCATATCCACTTAGAGGACGATTATGTAAAAACACACAAAAACAAAATAAAGGTTAGGGATGTAGCTCAGTGGTAGAGTACCCACTAGCCCTGAGTTTGATCCTTACAAAAAAGGGAGGGGGGCAACTGTTGGCAAGCATAAAAAAAATTAGATGTGCATTGTTGGTGGAAGTAAATTCAGTAGTCATTATGGAAAATATGACAATTTCTAGAAAAATGAAAAGTAGACTTATTAAATGACCCAGCCACTCCTCTGCTGGGTGTAACCTCAAAATAACTGAAATCTAGATCTCAAAGAGATGTTTTGTATATCTATATTCACAGCAGCACTATTCACAAAATATAAGGGTTCATTGGATGAATAGGCAAAATGTGGTAGTTATTTCCACACAATGGAATAAATTGGCCTTAAGAATGAACTTTTCAGCCAAGTATGGTGTTACAGGCCTCTAATCCCAAGTACCTGGAAGATAGAGATAGCGAGGTTTGAGATGAATCACATCAATATTTAGCAACATTTAGTGAGACTTGCCATATACATGTACATATATATTTAAAAACAAACAAAGCCATTGTGCAGAACATGGTGTCTCATGCCTGTAACACTTAGGAGGCTAAAACCAGCCTGGGTAGGAAACCCCATGAGACTCTTTATTTCCAATTAAGCAGAAAAATTCAGAAGTGGAGTCGTGACTCAAGTGGTAGAACTTTTTTTTTTTAACTAGACTTGAACAAAAAAAGCTCAAGAGACAGCACCCAGACCCTGAGTTCCAGCCCCAAGGGGCTGGTGAAAGAAAAGAAAAGGGGAAAGGGACAGGAAGTGGAGGAGGAGGGAGGGAGGGAGGGAGGGAGGGAGGAGAAAAGGAGGAGAAGGAGAAAGGGAAGGGGAAGAAGGAAAGGAAAGGAATGAAAAAGGAAAGGAAAGGAGAGGCGAGGGGAGGGGAGGGGAAAGAAAAGAAGAAAGCTAATTACTGTCAAATAGATCATTTGCAACTATGAAAATGAAAAAAAAAAAAGAACTTAAAAAGAAACATACTCTTAAGATCGTTTAGTGACTATCTGTTAAATTTTCTTTTTTTGTTTTGTTTTTTTGCCAGTCTTGGGCCTTGGACTCAAGGGCCTGAGCACTGTCCCTGGCTTCTTTTTGCTCAAGGCTAGCACTCTGCCACTTGAGCCACAGTGCCACTTCTGGCTGTTTTCTATATATGTGGTGCTGGGGAATCGAACCCAGGGCTTCTTGTATACAAGGCAAGCACTCTTGCCACTAGGCCATATTCCCAGGCCCTATCTGTTAAATTTTATTGTTGTGGTCAGAGACAATTTTAGAATTTAATATAGAAATTATAATATAGAAATTAAAATAGAAATTTTAATATCCTACCTTAAAAAATAAACTAGTTACTTGACTTATGTAACTGTAACACCTCTGTATATCACCTTTACAATAACAATTTAAAAAACAAACAACTAGGGCATAGCTATCAGGGTTGTGGCATATGATTACAATCCCAGCTGCTCAGGAGAAAGAAGTAAGATCTTTGTCTGAGGTCAGCCTACATAAAAACAAATGCAAAAGACTGGCTGCATGGCTCAAGTGGGGAAGTGCTTAGTACTTGCCTAGCAAGTTCAATCACAAGTACAAGAAAAGAAAAAGAAATAGAAGTCTGACACATGTTACAATTGAGATTAAACTTGAAACATTAGACTGAGTAAAAACGCCAGTCACAAAATGACAAATATTGTTGTCTATTTCCACTTATAGCAGGTAACTAGTGTAGTCAAAACCAGAGAGAGAGAGAATTAGGAGGGTGAACAGTACAAGCCCATTATCACAGCTGCAACCTCAGCTACTGGAGGTGAAAATTAAAAAGATCACACTTTGAAGTCAGACTGAGCAAAAAGTTAGCAAGACCCTCATCACAATAAATACACTGGGCGTGGTGGCACATGCCTACTTAATATCAGCCACATGGAAAGCATAGGTAAAAGGATGGTTGTAATCAGGCAAAAATTTAAGACCTTATTAAAAAAAATGAACTGTCCAGCAAGTATAAATCCCCAAGTATGAACGAGGTGTGTGTGTGGGGGTGGGGGGGAAACAGACAGAGACAGAGATGAGTTTCTCCTTAATGGTTACAGAAATTCAATCTGATGAAAAGAGTTCTGGAGGTGAATGCTGGTGGTGGTTCTATAATACTGTGAATGTACCCAATAATATTAAATTGCACACTTAAAAGGATTGAGTTGGTAAATTTTATACTATATGTATTTTGCAATAATCAAGAGTTTAAATGCTGCTATTTGGAGAGGTGATCTAAATTTTTATTTTTTTATTTTTATTTTTTGGCCAGTCCTGAGGCTTGGACTCAGGGCCTGAGCACCGTCCCTGGCTTCTTTTTGCTCAAGGCTAGCACTCTGCCACTTGAGCCACAGCGCCACTTCTGGCCATTTTCTGTATATGTGGTGCTGGGGAATTGAACCCAGGGCCTCATGTATATGAGGCAAGTTCTCTTGCCACTAGGCCATATCCCCAGCCCGATCTAAATTTTTATAGTTAGCAAATGTTCTTTATATGAGTGTGTTAGGCAATTAGTGAAAATATTACTGTATTTCTTAATTTGGTAGAACATGTAGTATTTTCTTTTCAATCATTTGTGATCTCACTTCTTATTCTAAAAATGTTCAACTGAAGCCCTTCATCTATAATCTTTTTAACATTATGTATCTATTTTTAAAAGGTTCTAACAAAATTTTAAAAGGATAGAGAAGAAGAACATAAAACTACAAGGGGGAAAAAAAGGAAATCCTAAATTTTCTATGAACAAGACCAGTAAGGGGAAAAAACAGGAAGGGGGGGTTGGAAATCAAATCAAGTAAAAATAAACTTAGATTCTACTTAATATGTTATATTAATTCCAAATATAAGTTTATATTGTAGGAGGAAGAGTAAAAGTTCAACTATTATACTGTAATACTGTATTGACCCCTAGGGGGCAGCATGCTACTTTTAAAACTTAAGTGCATAATTACCAGCAAATTCTTCTACTTATCATATACACTAGGCTTTAAAACTAGAGGTAAAAAACACGCACAGTGACAGGAGCAGGCACCATGTTTTCCACCTGTTTTTAAATGTGGCACAGAGAGATTTTATTTCCACAGACAAAAACAAGCTTATAAAGGTAGTATAACCCTTTCAAAGTTACATTGCAAGAAATTATCTGTGCTAGACACCAGAGGCTGAAATTGTCATATCTAAGAGACTTATTTAATAAAAAATAGTAAGCACAATATATTCCAGACATTATATTAAGCACCGGGGACCTCTCAGAACTCATATATTAGCTAAAGCAGTAGAAAGTACTTTAAAAATAATTTGGAGAATGGGTAAGAATGGGATGGCTTACCTCACATGCAGTAGGTTCTGGATTTACTCTCCAACACCACAATAAATAAATGAATGTTTCAATAAATAAATAAGGGCTGAGAATATGGCCTAGTGGTAGAGTGCTTGCCTCACATACATGAAGTCTGGGTTTGATTCCTCAGCACCACATATATAGAAAAAGCCAGAAGTAGTGCTGTGGCTCAAGTACTAGAGTGCTAGCCTTGAGCAAAAAGAAGCCAGGGACAGTGCTCAGGCCCTGAGTTCAAGCCCCAGGACTGGCAAAAAACAAATAAGGAAATAAATAAATTGCAATTTTAAAAGTGATACATAAATATTAGACAATACTATTTCTAAAAGCAATGTTACGGGCTGGGGATATGGCCTAGTGGCAAGAGTGCTTGCCTCATATACATGAGGCCCTGGGTTCAATTCCCCAGCACCACATATACAAAAAACAGCCAGAAGTGGCGCTGTGGCTCAAGTGGCAGAGTGCTAGCCTTGAGCCGGAAGAAGCCAGGGACGGCGCTCAGGCCCTGAGTCCAAGCCCCAGGACCAAAAAAAAAAAAAAAAGCAATGTTATCATTAGTTGAAATAATGTACGACTCTTGAATGATAAGGATAGTACACATTACTGTCTATCAAATGTTTTTCCTTTATGAGATTTTTAAGCTCATTAAGACAGAATTCAGTTAAACAGTATGTGCAAATATCACAGAAGTATCAACATCACTTAGGCCTCTCTTTTCCTCTGTTTTTCCCCAATTGGTTTCTATAAGGGTGGGGCAGGGGGGAGGGGATAGGAGAGAGGAGAGGGAGAGGGAGAAGGGAGGAAGGAACAAGGGGGGGGGGATTGACTGATTGATTTGGATCTCCATGGAACATGTGCAATGTCTACAGAAATTTTTGGTTGTCATTCAGTACTGAGTGGTATCTCCCAATATACCCATGGGAAAACGCTGGTTTTGCTTTGTTTTTAGTGGTTTTTGTTGTTGGCTTGTTCTTTTGTAATGCTGGAGAGTGAACTCAGGACCTTACTCATCCTAGGCAAATGATTGGCCTACCTACCATAAGCTACATCATGAACTAAGTTTTCTTCCAATTTTCAACCGATCACAGACTATGTCTGATTCTATTTTCCAAAAATGGCAGCAAACATATTTCTAGAATTTTACCACCATATCAAGAGGTAGAACTTATGACATACTCTCCCATGAATGTAGGAAAATCTCTATGGATGTTTCTGAGTAAGAGGTACAGTAGAAATAACAGTACTTCTGAAGTAAGATCATAAAAGAAGATAGAACTTTCACATGGATTTGTCTAGAGACATTATCCTTGGAATCAGACATCAGTCTCTGAGGAAGTACAAGATATATGTATGTACAAAGGAACTGTAGTCCCTGACCCACAGGCCTGGGGGGTGTCCCAGCTGATAGCAACAACCTGCCTACTATATGAGTACAGCATCTTCAGTGAAGTCACCACATGTCTTTCCTGCCAAGCCTTGCCCAAATTACAGATTCAGAAACATAGAAATAACTGTTACTCTTTTTAACTATGAAGTTTTGAGATAGTCTGAGACACAGCAGTAACTAAAGAATATGGTTCTTTTTACGAATACAAGGTGACTAGAAAATAAAAATTTAAAGATAATACAAAAAGGGTAAGGCAGAGGATGTGTAATCCCAGCTATAAGTAGCACTTGCCTGGGCTGGGAATGTGGCTTAGTGGTAAAGTGCTTGCCTAGCATGCATGAAGCCCTGGGTTCGATTCTCAGCACCACATAAACAGAAAAAGCCGGAAGTGGTGCTGTGGCTCAAGTGGTAGAGTGCTAGCCCTGAGCAAAAGGAAGCCAGGAACAGTGCTCAGGCCCTGAGTTCAAGCCCCAGGACTGGCAAAAAAAAACAAACAACAAAACAAAACAAGAAGCACTTGCCTAGTGTGTTCAAGGTCCTGAATTTGATCCCTAGGAGCAATAAAGAATAATAGTGACTTGATTAAACACTATAAAGGTAGATAGATTGGTCTATCCACATGGAAGACATTATAATGCAGACTCCTACACCAACCTCCCATGAAAGCTTCTGCTTCCTCTTCTCTCACAGATACACACAAACTAAATGTGGCAAAATTTTAATAAATCCTGATCATTGATGGCAAAGATACAAGTGTTCATTGTATTATTCTTTTTAATTTTGTGTTTGAAAGTTTTCAAAATAAAGTTGTGAAAAATATTTAAAAGAAAAAATTGAATTAAAAAAAAACAAAAAAAATTGAAATTAAAACAAAAAATTAGAAAGGCACAGATGTATAATTTACACTATTCTACTAACGTACTGAAGTCAAAATAATACTATACATAATTTACCGATTGTCTATTGAACCCCAAATCCACTGAACTTTTTATATCAATGTTTGTTACTTAAATGAGAGTCAGAATCACTTGAAGACATCCTGAAACATGTAGATTTATAGGACTCACTTCTGAATTCTGAAAGAATACTTTCAACAAGTCCTGAAAGAAAGCATTATTCATGCGTGGGAGGCAGGAAGGGGAGAATGAGCGATAGAACTGAATCTCCATGAAACAAGTGCAATGTCTACAGGCATTTTTGGTTGTTAGGAGGGAGAACATGCTATGGGTACCTAAGTGCAAAGGACAGTGGCCCCACCAAATACAACAAAAAGTCAACAATGTTGAAACAGAAGATCTGACCAACACAGTGTTTTGAAAAATTTTAAGACATTTAATTGTTCCCTTTATTTCTCTCATTATTATAAAACAAGTAGAAAATGAAAAAGATGAGGCAACAGGCTGACTCTGTTAATTTTCACTTGCATTGTCTTCTGCTTTGTCTTTTAACCACCCAGACATTCCTCGTATCAAAAGCTGAGTTTAGGGCTGGGAATATGGCCTAGTGGTAGAGTTGCTTGCCTTGTATACACAAAGCCCTAGGTTCGATTCCTCAGCACCACATATATAGAAAATGGCCAGAAGTGGCACTATGGCTCAAGTGGCAGAGTGCTAACCTTAAGCAAAAAGGAAGCCAGGGACAGTGCTCAGGCCCTGAGTTCAAGACCCAGGACTGGCAAAAAAAAAAAAAAAAAGTTGAGTTTATGCCAAGACCCATTAGCTCATTCCTGTAATCCTAGCTACTCAGGAGGCTGGAATCTCTTAGGATTATGGTTGAAAGCCAGCCTGGGCAGAAAAGTCCACGAGACACCATCTCCAATTAACTAGTAAAAAGTCAAACCAGAGGAGCAGCTTAAATAGTGGAGTTTCCAGCTGTGAGAAGAAGAGCAAAAGGACCAGGGCACTGTATTCTAGCCTATAATGACAGGCAAAGGGATTCACCTGGAAAAAATTATGTTGACTGGAGTAGAGAGACAAAGGGTACATGTTTCCTCTCATATGTGTAATACATTTAAAATACAAACATATAAGAAAATATAAACAGCATCCTATGCATATATATTTATGATCAAACTAAGTTCAGTACAGAGGTGTGGATTCCCATGGTTCCTTTTAACAAAAACTTGGAAGGGATGAGTCGGGTTGGGATAGACAGAGGTGACACTGATCAAAATACATTGTACACATAATTTGACATGTTAGTTTGAAACCGCTGGGTTTAAGATAATGTATTCATTAAAATTTTTAAATAAAGGGAGTCTCATTCTTCTTGAATGAACAGATGAGGGCAGGACAGGGACACTTGAATTTGTGACTGCTTTGACCAACAGAGTATAAGAGATGTGATGCTATGACTTCTAAGACTATATTAGAAAATGCCTTTAGCTTCTATCTGGCTTTCCTGCAATACTCACTCCCAGAATGCTTCCCCGCCCCCCAAGAACCCAGCCAACATGCTTTAAGAAACCAAAGCCATATAGGAGACCATACATAAATGCTCCACTTAACTGCCTCAGCTGAGCCCATCCTTTAGTTATTAGATATATGAATATGGTTCTTCCTGACCCCCAAGTGTTCCCATAGCCATTCTCAGCAAGTGGACAGTGTAGAACAGAAAAGAACCATCATTGTAGGGCCCTATCTGAATTCCTCACTCTCAGTCCATAATGTTTATGGCATTAAATATTGACTTGGTTTATTAAGCAGCAATAATAACTAAAATATCTCACATTCTGTCACTTTATTCCTAAAACAGTGACAGTCCATCATTATAATCCCTGGAAAGATTAGGGGGCTTGCCTAAAGTCATATAACAAAATTAAGAATAGATATACTAGTCAGAAAGAGGATATTGTTTCAACCACATAATAATGACTTTGTTTTTGTTTTTTGCCGGTCCTGGGCACTGTCCCTGAGGTTCTTTGGTTGAAGGCTAGTGCTCTATCACTTGAGTCACAGCACAATTTCAGCTTTTCCTAAGCAGTTTATTTAGGAGTTAAGAGTCTCACAGACTTTCCTGTCTTGGCTGGCTTCGAATCATGATCCTTAGATCTCAACCTCCTGAGCAGCTAAGATTACAAGCACCTGGCAATAATGATACTAAAGTTACTCTTATTATTCTTTTTTTTTTTTGGCCAGTCCTGGGCCTTGGACTCAGGGCCTGAGCACTGTCCCTGGCTTCTTTTTTGCTCAAGGCTAGCACTCTGCCACTTGAGCCATAGCGCCGCTTCTGGCCGTTTTCTGTATATGTGGTGCTGGGGAATCGAACCTAGGGCCTCGTGTATCCGAGGCAGGCACTCTTGCCACTAGGCTATATCCCCAGCCCCCTTATTATTCTTTTCTAAGTCACTCATGTAAAAGCCTAAGTTCACTGGCAATAACATTGAAAAAGAGACAGCATTAGTTTCCATGTTCAAATTTAATCTACAAGAGACCACCAATTGTTTCTTCACCCCAAATCACTAGAAAAATTTATTCAAAAATAAAGTCACGTAAAATTTACTGACATATGTTAAAGAGAATAACTCACTGTTCACGTGCTTGCGATATTAGTAGAAAGATTTTATGTCTTGTTGTTTAATAGCCTAGTTTTACTAACCTCTCCCCACAGCTCTCTTATATTCCTAAATTAGTGTCAAATAGAAATATGTCCTTGCTAAAAAAAAATGAATAAATATAGATGAATTGGGAAACCAATAAAAAGCCATTCATTTTGCTGATTACTACAAAATACAAATGTTGTGGGGCTGGGAATATGGCCTAGTGGCAAGAGTACTTAAAGCCCTGGGTTTGATTCCTCAGCACCAAATATATAGAAAAGGCCAGAAGTGGCGCTTTGGCACATGTGGCAGAGTGCTAGCCTTGAGCAAAAAGAAGCCAGGGACAGTGCGCAGGCCCTGAGTTCAAGCCCCAGGACTGGCAAAAACAAAAACCAAAAAACAAATATTCTGCTACTATGTTGTACTCATCATTTTCTGATCCTCCTCTGTAAAACAATAGTACATTTTGTGATTTGTATGTACTCTCCTATATGGAAGCTATACCACATGTGACTAAGCATTTCAAATGTGACTAAGACTTAAGAATTGGTCTTGGCATTACTGGGATTGAATTTTTTTTTTAATTAAGCGAAGCTGGGCACTGGTGGCTCAGGCCTGTAATCCTAGCTTCTCGGAAGGCTGAAATATGAGGATCATAGTTTGAAGCCAGCCAAGGAGGAAAGTCCATGAGACTCTTACCTCCAATAAACTACACGTCCCCTCCCACCCCTACCCCAGCCTCACCAAAAAAAAAAAAAAAAAGAAAAAAATATAAAGCTGTAAAAGTAGATACAGCACCCATGCTCTGAGGTCAAGCCCCAGGAGGACCAGCACCCTCTTACCCACGAGACAGTGCAGGATTTATAATCTAACAGTACGGGACTACAAATTCCCCAGTATAGAATTACAAGTGTACCCTTCTAGTTGTAATATTTGATCATTTCTAATTCTCAACATTAAGAGGCTGCCTAGTGGTAAAGTGCTTGCCTCAATACCACATAAGCAGAAAAAGCCGCAAGTAGCACTGTGGCTCCAGTGGTAGAGAGTGCTAACCTTGAGCAAAAGAAGCTCAGGGACAACACTCAGGTTCTGAGTGCAAGCCCCAGGACTGGCAAAAAAAAAAAAAAAAGATTTGATCTAACATTAAAAAAGGTGTCTTTTCCTTCTAAAATTGAGTAGACAAGTGAACCTAAGTACATATCAAATAGATAACAAAATCATATGGTGGAAGCAATCTTGGCAATTGTTAATCAAAATATTCTTGGCCATAGTTGAAAGACTTTTCAGTAGAGAACCAGATTTAAAAATATTTAGATTTTACAGGCCATATGATCTCTGATCCAACGACTTAATTCTACCTTTGTGGCATGAAATCAATCACAAATGACATATAAAAAATGGATATGTGGGGTTGGGAATATGTCCTATTGGTAGAGTGCTTGCCTTGCATACATGAATGAAGCCCTGGGTTTGATTCCTTGGCACCACATATATAGAAAAAGCCAGAAGGGGTGCTGCGGTAGAATGCTAGCCTTGAGCAAAAAGAAGCCAGGCCCTGAGCCCCAGGACTGACAAAAAAAAAAAAAGTATGTGTCTACAAAAAACAGTTTATCTAGATTCTTTAAAAAATGGTAAGTAGGAAGAAATGTGGTCAAGAAAGTGGAGTAAATTAGAAGTTATACAACTGAAAAAAATCTGGATACACTATATTTTAGGTAACAGTATTGTAGCAATACTAAATTTCCTGAATGAGGTTATGTGCTTAATCCCTAGAAGAGGCATATGTGCATATTAAAATATGACCAAATCTGTTATGACCAATATATCTGCAATTTCCTAACAATAAGAAATTTTAAAAGCATTTATAGGGGCTGGGGATATGGCCTAGTGGTAGAGTGCTTGCCTCGCATACATGAAGCAATCTTGGCAATTGTTTATCACAATATTCTTGGCCAGAATTGAAAGACTTTTCAGTACAGAACCAGATTTTAAAATATTTAGGTTTTACAGGCCATATGATCTCTGATCCAACTACTTAATTCTACCTTTGTAGCATGAAATCAATCACAAATGACATATAAAAATATGTATGTGGGGCTGGGAATATGTCCTAGTGGTAGAGTTCTTGCCTTGACTACATGAAGCCCTGGGTTCGGTTCTCCAGCACCACATATATAGAAAAAAGCCAGAAGTGGCACTGTGGCTCAAGCAGTAGAGGGCTAGCCTTGAGCAAAAGGAAGACAAGGACAGTGCTCAGGCCCTGAGTTCAAGCCCCAAGACTGGCAAAAAAACAAACAAACAAAAAGCATTTATAGTCTTTATACTAGTTTCATGTAATTCTTTTGTTTCATTTTACAGGTAGAGGAGAGGCAATAGAAAACTTTGATCAAATATACACATCAAATCTCTCTGGGTACAGTGAAATGGAAATTAAAGAGATAAACTAATGGCAGAATGAACTTTAAGGAGACTACTATAAAACTCCAAACAAGACATGATGGGTTCCTGACAATTTACATCAAGAAAATTTTAAATCATCCCAAATAATTACAAAAGTTGTGCCCAGGTTTCACACTGACAAAAGGAAAATCAAGTGGTGATAGGGCTACAACAGAAAATTAGATAAGAAAATTCAATAGCAAACACGAGTGGCAATCCAGACAATCCATTAGAAAGTGGTATCCAGGAACTTATAGCAGCAAGCAAGAGACAAGGAATGATAAAGGCAAGCAAGGCTTTATGTCCTGGAGCTCAGATAAGGTATCCCAGCCATCAGGAAAAACACAAAAAGCAAACATGGAAGTAAGCAACATGTCTAATTTTGGGGCTCTTCATTTAAAGTTTATAGCTGAGTTTCATCTGTAAGGGTGAAGTTTAGGAGTTCAAAAATAGGACATAATAGTGAAAACCAGGACACAAGCTGAACAGACAAAAATCTATTTTTGAAACCTCGATCTGGCTGGGAACCAATGGCTCATGCCTACAATCTCAGGAGACAGAGAGATGACAATCAGGAGGATCTTAGCCTCAAGCTAAACCAGACAAAAAGGAAGTGAGATCTAATCTCAATCAACAGCTAGCCACGGTGGTACATAAATACCATCCAGCTATGCAGGAGACATAAATAGGAGGACAGTAGTCCAGGCTAGCCTGGGCACAAATTCAAAATCCTATCTCCCAAATAACTAGAGCATTCAAGCACTAGTGGTTCATACCTGTGATCCTAGCTAGCTATTTAGGAGACTGAAATTTGAGAACAGTGCTTCGAAACCAGCCCTAATAGAAAAGTCCATGACACTCCTTTCTGTAATTAACGATCAAAAAGCCAGAACTGGAGTTATAGCTCAAATGGTAAAGCACTAGCCTTGAGAAAAAAATGCTAAGGGCCAGTGCCTAGGCCCTGAGTTCAAGCTCTAGCACTAGCATGAAAACAAAGTATAAAAGGCTGAGGGCATGGTGGCTCCAAGTGACAGAATACTTGTCTAGCAAGAGTGAGGTCCTGAGTTCAACCCCCAGCGATAGACATAGATTGATCAGATAGACAAAACCTCAACCTGTGAAAGTCTAGACAACTCAAGTTTTGGGTGCTCATATTCCTTACCTAAAATAAAGAGAATGATACCAACTACTCCATAGGGTTATTGAGAGATATAAGTAAGAAGTCATACTTTAAAATACCAGTAGAGTTTAATGGATACTAGATTCATTCTTCTTTTCTCTTTTCCTCTCAGGTCTCATCTGAACTACTAAAATGATGAAGGCAGAATCTTTTCTGAATCAGCCACAAAGTCTTAAAGGCTAGTCCAACTAGGCATTAGAGGACTTCAGGTTCAGAAAGTCAGGCAAGTCATTAATATAAAGTGCCTCATAGGAATACTAGTTCACTCAGAAATGAGGTGAAAGCAAATGTCTTACACAAGTAAAAGGGCTTAAAAACGGAAGTATAGTAAGAGCTTAATGATCAGAATTAGCATAACAGTGTATCTACACATTAAAATGTCCTTATATAAGAAGGAAGGGGAGGCTGAGATTAAGGCCTAGTGGTTAAGTGCTCACCTTGTATATATGAGGCCCTGGGTTCGATTCCTCAGCACCACATATATAGAAAAGGCCAGAAGTGGCGCTGTAGCTCAAGTGGTACAGTGCTCTAGCCTGGAGCAAAAAGAAGCCAGGGACAGTACTCAGGCCCTGAGTCCAAGCACCAGGACTGGCAAAAAAAATAAAAATAAAATTTAAAAAAAGGGAGGGAGGGAGAAAAGGAAGGAAAGGTAATGAAAAATATAGGGTATAAGATATCACAAGAAATGTATTAAAAAAAACAAGAAATGTATTCACTGCCTTATTAGGTAACTGTACCCCCTTTGCATAACACCTTTTCAATAAAATTTTTTTTTCTTTTGCTTTGGTTTATTCAGATAGGTTTGTGTTTTGGTTTTGAAACCTTGTACTGCTCATCAAGTTGGAATATTTTTGACATGAGACATTTAAAACATGAAAAATATGAATTGTTGCAGCAGGGTCTTGATAACTTAAAGGAAAGATCCTTTCCAGCTTTACCACAGTTGTTCTGTGAATGAATTTCTTGTACTGCTTCTTGGAATTTTCCTGAAACAGAATCTCTCAGTGCAAGGGGATTGTCCTTGGGAATGTAGTTGTGTGCCTGGTGATATGTTATTTTATGTGGTCCCGGCTGTCTCGAAGGGTCTGGAGTTGGGTAAACAACTGTGGGACGGCGCGCACCGCACCAAGTCCGGGTCCTCCCCCGGTTCTGGGGCACAGGCTCGGGGATGGCCCTGCCCACCCGAAACGCCCGCTCGGGGACAGGTGGCGCCAGGCCGAGGGCACACCGCCCCAGGACTAATAAATTTTTTTTAAATGAACAGGAAAAAAAAAAAGAAAAATATAGTCCAAAACATATAGTAAGCTGCTTTCTACACAGAAAGGTAGAAGAAAAATTAGTGTCTATATGTATTTGCTCCTATTTGTATAAGTATTGTAGAATATACAAAAGTAAAACTGGTTATCTACAAAAAGCGGCAAGGAAAAGATAAATAAAGACAGAGTAGCGGGGCTGAGAATGTGACTTAGTGGTAGACTGCTTACCTAGCATGCATGAAGCCCTGGGTTTGATTCCTTAGCACCACATAAACAGAAAAGGCCAGAAGGGGCACTGTGGCTCAAGTGGTAGTGCTAGCTAGGCTTGAGCAAAAAGAAGCCAGAGACAGTTTTAGACCCTGAGTCCCAAGTCCCAGGGCTGGCAAAAAAAAAAAAAAAAAAAAAAGACAAAGTAGCATCAAAATTCACTGTGCTTGGTTGCACACATCTGTAATCCCAGCTACTCAGAAAGATCACAAGTTTGAAGCTAGATGAGCAATGTTATCTCAAAAACAAAATATGAAGAGTGGGGTTTGGGATGTGGCTCAGATGGTAGAATGCTTAACAGGCCCTGGAATTCCATCTCCAGTACTGGAAAAAAAAAAGTTCATGTATTTTTTTTTTTTTTTGGCCAGTCTTGGGCCTTGGACTCAGGGCCTGAGCACTGTCCCTGGCTTCTTCCCGCTCAAGGCTAGCACTCTGCCACCTGAGCCACAGCGCCCCTTCTGGCCATTTTCCATATATGTGGTGCTGGGGAATCGAACCGAGAGCTTCATGTGTTGGAGGCAAGCACTCTTGCCACTAGGCCATATTCCCAGCCCTCATGTATTCTTTACTCTCTTCTTTTAAAATCTGAATCAAGTAGGCACATTACCAATTATAAAAAGAAAATAAAATTTCTATAAAATTTAAAAATAATTGATCCCGGCATGATGGTATATGTCTATAATCCAGCACTGGGAGGCAAGACAATAGGGAGTTCCAGGACAGTCTGAGTTGCCTAGGGAGTTTGAGGTTACATAGTGAGATCCTGTCTCAAAAGTAAGCAAGTAGGGGCTGGGGATATAGCCTAGTGGCAAGAGTGCCTGCCTCGGATACACGAGGCCCTAGGTTCGATTCCCCAGCACCACATATACAGAAAACGGCCAGAAGCGGCGCTGTGGCTCAAGTGGCAGAGTGCTAGCCTTGAGCAAAAAGAAGCCAGGGACAGTGCTCAGGCCCTGAGTCCAAGGCCCAGGACTGCACAAAAAAAAAAAAAAAAAAAAAAAGTAAGCAAGTAAATAAAATCTTGAATTTCTCATAATACATATTACTATACTTAGTAACTATGACTTCCTCATACTTATATAAGCTGTAGTATACTAACACACAGTTAACTGATCCACATGATTTCTAGCTGCATACAGATTTCAAGTTCCTCTGAAGAAAGGATGATAATCTCTTTAAAGATAATGGTCTTTTTTTTTTTTTAAATTACTGGGCACTGGTTGCTCATGACTATAATCCTAGCTACTTTGGAGGCAAGGAGGCAAGTGCCTGTAGATAGAGTGCAGTCCAGGCAAGTAAGACCCTATTCAAAAAGTAGCAAAGGCAAAAAGGGCTGGAAGTGTGGTTCTAGTGGTATAGCACTTGTTCAGTATATGCAAGGTTCCGAGTTCAATCTCCAATACAATATTTTTAAAAAGAAGAAAAAAAAAACAATAAAGACCACATCTTCAAATCTGTACCCACATTGCCAAGTAATGTCTCAGCATTGTGCTAAGAATATATTAAACTAACGAGATTGACTAAATACTTTCTATTTAAAGTTGCTCCAATTTTGGATATAGTAATTGGACTGCTGGTGTCTTGTCCATATAACACGTAAAATACATGTAAAATTCATGTCTCCATCAAAATGAATGTGAGGATCTCTTAACACTTAGCTATATAACAAAAAAGGCAACATATAAAGTTAGTAATAAAACAAGGTTGCCAGGCGCTGGTGGCTCATGCCTCTAATCCTCAGGAGGCTGAGAGGTGAGGATCATAGTTAGAAGCCAGCCCAGGCAGCAAAGTCTGTGAGACTCTAATCTCTAATTAACCAACCTCAAACCAGAAGTGGAGCGGCCACTCAAAGTGGTAGAGTGCTATACTTGAGCACAAGAGCTCAGGGACAGTGCCCAGGCCCTCCCTGCATTCAAGCCCCATGACTGACAAAATAGTAATAATAATAATAGGTTAATAATGACCCTCAAATTATTCCCAAAAGTCACAATAAAATGGCAATCATTTGAAATGAGGAACTATCCCAGATAACCACATAAGTTTATTATAGTGGGCATTATATGGCTTCACTTTCCAATAAACACTATAGTTTCTTTCTCTATACATCTACAAATATTACAATATATGTAACTTCAATAAATAAAACAAACTTTAAAAATATATTTTCTTGGTGTTTCCCCCTAATTGTGTATGTCCCAGAGACAGCTCTTCTTTCAGCTATGACTACACTTAAGGACTTGTCCAGTTTATAGTCATTTATGTCTACTAATTTCCTAAATTGTTTTTTATACCCTACACTATACTCTTCTACTCTTTATACTACAATAACAAAAAAAAACCCAAAAACCCACAGTATCACCTCAACAGATTTCTAATGCTATCTCCATGCTCCCATCTATTTATTTATTTGACAGTCCTGGGGCTTGGAATCAGGGCCTGAGCACTGTCCCTGGCTTCTTTTTGCTCAAGGCTAGCACTCTACCACTTGAGCCACAGCACCACTTCTGGCCATTTTCTATATATCTGGTGCTGGAGGAATCAAACCCAGGGCTTCATATATATGAGGCAATCACTCTTGCCACTAGGCCATATTCCCAGTGCCTCCCATCTACTCTTAAGACCTCAGAAGGTCTAAAAGGAGACCTGGAGAATTTATATACTTAATCATTAGCTCAATAACTCTGAAAAGGGTATCCTGTCTACATCAGAAAACTAAGGCCATGAATAACTTTCTAGTAAGGAAATTCACCTTTTCTTTTTTTACTGTAGGTTCCAGGCCTTGCTCGTTCTCAAAATTTTCTGATGATCTCAACTAATGTTCTTTTTTTTTTTGTGGCCAGTCCTGGGCCTTGGACTTAGGGCCTGAGCACTGTCCCTGGCTTCTTCCCGCTCAAGGCTAGCACTCCGCCACTTGAGCCACAGCGCCCCTTCTGGCTGTTTTCCATATGTGTGGTGCTGGGGAATCGAACTGAGAGCTTCATGTGTTGGAGGCAAGCACTCTTGCCACTAGGCCCTATTCCCAGCCCTCAACTAATGTTCTATGAGCCTTTTTTTCTTCTTCTTGGGGGAAGGATGGGGAAACTAGTTAACTGAAGATAAGAATCTTAGATTTTGGTCTGTCTGGGCTGACTCTGAATCATGATTCACAGATCTCAGGCTCCTGAGTAGCTAGGATTATAGATATGAACTAGCTGTACTTGTCTCACAGCACTTTCTGCCTTCTCTCTGAGTAGCTAGGATTATAGGCATGCAGCATCTTCACACAGCTCTCTGCATAGTCTTCCCTCTTTTTCTTTGCATCATTTGATCTCTTCTTGAAATTCCCTGCTTCATCACCTTCTACCACACAGGTACTCTTCTTCATTCAGTCTTCTTCACTTCTGAGAAAGCTTAATGTTTTTAATAAAGGTGGCTAGATGATCCTCTTCCTAACTCCAAACCACACTCACTGCTTCAGTTACCACCTAGACAACTTTAAGTCCTCTGACTTTGATTCAAGACACACTTAGATAGCCAGAAGCAACACTGTACAGAAAATAGAAAAAGATGCTTCCGCATCAGACAAATCTGAATTCAAAGTATTTTCTTTGCTAGTTATATAGTAATGTGCACAAAGACACAAACATTTCTGAATTTCACTTCTGTTCTCCTCTAAAACTAGGAATACCTTCCTACAAATTTCTGTTCACATTAAATCGGGGGGGGGGGGGGGGGAGGGAGAGAGAATGAGAAATTCTCCACCCTAAAAGGACATGACAGCACACACTGAGGATCCATGGGCTCAGAGGTGACAAGCAAGGAGACAACTCCTCTAAGGCTGAGAGACTGGCCTTGTCCTACAAGGAGACTAAACAAATGAGTAGATAAACTGAGGAGACAATGGGAGCCAACTTTCTACCATGAGAGATTTATAAATACCAAAGGGGTATAAAACTGTATTTACAAATACAGAAATAAATAGAATGCTTACACGAGTCCCTGAATAAAACAAAACAAAGCAAAATAAAATAAACATTCAGAAATCTAGAAAGGATTCTGAAGTGTTGGAGTAGAAATAGTTGTAGCAGTGTCAAGTTTTTAAATGCCTATACATAGACTTAGAAATAGATTCAGATGTATACATACATATTGTACATCACTTCCTAATTTTCACCATCTAAGTGATGACATCCAGGATAAGTGAACACACTAAGCACCTATATCTTTGTTTCTAAAACACATCTCTATTGATATAAATCAGGACTCCTTGTTGAAATAAGTAATTCCAGAGTTGGGACAGAAAACTTCAATATGTGCCTCTAATATTTTATAAAATAAACCAAGAGTGAGGGCTTATTTAGAAGACACAGGAGCCAAGCTGAGTAAGTTCCCACTAACAAACTCTGGGACTATTGAAGCATCAAAATAAAACTTCAAAAAATCATAGTAATTAATTACCAGAATTTTGTGTGAAGTATATATTTATATAAACAAATTCATAAATAAATGTCTGGAAAAGGAGGAAATCTTTAAGTAGAATGCCAACAAACAGATGGCCTTCTTCATAGTGGTGGTTAACTCAGAAGTAATCAGGGGATCCTAATGAAAATGTTTACAAGGTGATGAGCAAAACTGGCTGGCATAGTTTGGGTTATCTTCCCATCTAAGAATCACAGAAGGTAAAAACAAAAGGCCAGGAGATGTAGCTCAGTCAGGCTAGTAGTGTATGATCCTGAGTTTGATCCCACGTATCACAAAAAGAGGGATCAAGGATTTACCTTGGGGGCTGGGGGAGGGTTGAGGGTTTGAGTAGTTGCCATAAGGTTCAACCCCTAATACATAACAAAAAAAGGACAAGATTTAAATATAAATTATTTTACAGTAGAAAACCCCTCAAACATGAACTTACAAGGTGTTCAAGGTTATACACCACCAGTAATGTGACAATATCTTGTATCTCCTAGTGATGCTCCAAAAATAGCGTATCATCATTCTACAGCATTCCTGCCAACCAATGTACTATCTGCATATGAGCAACCACAGCATGGACCAATGTAGGAGGACATGTTATAGAATAAAAGTACTACACTGTTTTAAGCTGTCATTGTCACAAGACAGAAATTCTGAAGAGCTGTCTCCAAGTAAAGAAGACAAGACGTTGACAATTCAATGCAATGTGTGGTCCTAAATGGGTACCTAGATCAAAAGGAAAAAGAGAGATTAATGAGAAAGCTGAGAAAATCTGAATGGCATCTTGGGATTTGAAGTTAGTGTTGATTTCTGAAGTTAAGGTTGACTTCTGATTTGGTAGTTATATAGGAGACTATCCACACTCTTTAGACAGTAGAATTTCTCTCTCTCTTTAGGACTGCAGATTAAACCCAGAGCCCCTATGCTTGCTAAGCAAGTGCCTTACCACTCAAGTCATGACCCCAGTGCCTAACTAGAATATTTAGGAGTGACAAACATTATGTCTACAACTTGCTGTCAAATGATTCAGAAAAAATCTTGTAAGACTACAAATGGTACATTATCTAAAAATGGGGAGATGGGGATTAAAATGAAGGACTAGAAATGCGATAATCAGTTTCACAAAAACTTGAGAATCCAATTATATACAGCTGATGAGGAAAAGGGTAAAAGACTATGTAATGGTTGCCTGGTGATCTCTGGACATTGGGAAGGACTCACTAAGCCTACCACATACACTGAAGGTCAAGCATAAAATGGTTCAGGCTCATCTCATACAGTAGTTCAACATTAGAATTTGGTTGAAGTGGATTCAGAAGCAATTTGTACTTTTCTTGAGACATCATTAGATCTGAAAATATTTCAAAAATTAACTTTAAAATTCAGTAAGAACTCATGACAACCTTAGTGCCTAGCAGAGTACCTCGCTCACTTAAGGTACAGTGCTCAATAAAAATTACTTGGCCTTTCTGTTCCCCAAAAAGGGAAGTTGTCAAAGAGCACATTTATCACCAACTTCAAAGGTTTTTGTCCTTCACTCATATCCAAATAGACTCTCAATTCAAATGAAATGACCTAATCAGTTATCAGGTCTAATCTTACATCTTCGTTACCCCCATTTCTAGCTCTTATCTCTCACCTAGACCACGGCAATAGCATCTTTACTTTTCTAATCTTTGTACCATTCTTACATTCTTGTGCCATTACTATTAGAAGTCAAAAGTTACCTTTTAAAACCTACATTTAATCTTATTCCATTATTCAAATTCCTGTAATTGCTCTTTTATGCTAAGGTTCCTTCCCTAGGCAAGGTACCCAAGCTATTTCACACACATATATTCAAATTCACGCATAAACAATAAAGTACTAAGTACTAGGAGTAGGAAAAGAACAAAAGGGATTAAAGGAGAACTCTGACTTAACCTTCCTTATGATTGTTTTAATTAACTCGACAATTTATTTTAATTTTTTATTGTTTGCCAGTCTTGGGGCTTGAACTCAGGGCCTGGGCACTGTCCCTGAGCTTCTTTTGCACAAGGCTAGTAGTCTACCTCTTGAGCCACAGTACCACTTCTGGCTTTTTCTGTTTATGTGGTACTGAGGAATCAAACCCAAGGCTTCAAGCATGCTATACAAGCACACTGCCACTAAGCCACATTCCTAGACCAATTTATTTTTATTACACAGTTGAGACACCAAAAGTGAATGGATAGGACTTTCCAACACTTAGATCGTCTAAAACTGCTTTTCCCAAACCATTTCCCAACTTGAAAAAAGAATTCTTTTTTTTAAAGCACATTGGGATAAACCAAAAGAAACCATCCTAAGAGCTCCAATCTGTTCAACTGTGTGCTCTATTTTAAGTGCAATATGATCCTACTCATTGTCCAAGCACAACATTCACTAGGCTTCCTGTGCACCAGTCAATACTCTTGGCCACATAAACATACATATTAACACACAAGAGCAACCACTCACATCCACCCAGAGACAGACATATACAAGCCAACTTGGATTTCTCCAAACACTATGAACGCTCCTATACTTCTGATTTTTCATACCATGCTGTTCTCTCTACCCAGATCAATTCCAACTCATTCATCAAGTCCACACTCAAATGCCACTTCTCTTTTCCCTCAGACCTTATTACACTGTCATGCTGAAATGTTTGTTGACATGTGTGACCAACGTAGAATTTAAACTCAAGGACAAGAATCTGATGTATTTATCTTGAATACAATTCTTCCTACTATAATATTAATGCTCAATTAGTATGTAAAGAAATACCTACATCACTCCCCAATAAACCAAAATTTTCAAAACTATACTTATTAAAATGTTTTAATTATACCTCAAAATAGCATTTTTCCCCAAAGCAAGAACACCTACTATAGAAACTTTCATAAGAGAGATTTAATATACCCTCAACCATTATGCTTTTCTTTTTTTTTTTTTCTATTTAAAGCAGTCCTAGGGCTGGGAATATGGCCTAGTGGACAGTGCTCAGGCCCTGAGTCCCGGCTTCAGACCTAGGACTGGCAAAACAAACAAACAAACAAACAAAAAGAAGCAGAGTCCTAGATGCTTTTTATATATTATCTTAATCTTTGCAACAATTCCAGGCAAACAAACTCAGAGATCATATTATTTGCCACAGTCTATAAGACTTAATTCCAAAATCAACTTGACGAATTCCCAAGTTGTGATTTTCCCCCTTATACTGCATTGCCTCTACTATATAATGCTTCTAATAGACTAGACTCAAGCTGTTATCTTTTTTTTTTTTTTTTTTTTTTTGCCAGTCCTGGGGTTTGAACTCAGGGCCTGAGTACTGTCCCTGGCTTCTTTTTGTTCAAGGCCAGTACTCTACCACTTAAGCCACAGTGCCACTTCTGGCCTTTTCTGTTTATGTGGTACTGAAGAATTAAACCCAGGGCTTCATGCATGCTACACAAGGACTCTACTGCTAAATCATATTCCCAGCCCTCAAGCTGTTATCTTGACCACACAACTTTACAAAATTATAATATATACACATATATATATATATACACACACAAACAGGTATACACACATGTAAATATACAAATATAATTGCTTGGAAAACAAAAAAATCCTTTGAACAGTAATCAATAAGTGTGATAGTATTTAATACTTTCTTTTTAGTTTTTGTCGGTCATGGGGCTTGAACTCAGGGCCTGGATACTGTCTCTGAGCTTTTCAGCTCAAGGCTAGTGCTCAACCACTTGATCCACAACTCCACTTCCCGTTTTCTGGTGGCTAAGTGGAGATTAGAGTCTCATGGTCAAGGAAGCCCAGGGCCGGCTTTGAACCTCGATCCTTAGCTCTCAACCTCCTGAGTAGCTAGGATTACAGGGGTGAGCCACCAGCACCTGGCTTTAATACTTTTTAAATTAATAACTTTCCTGTTTTATTGCTTCAGTCCTAGAGCTTGAATTTAGAGTGCTGAACTTTTGTGCTCAAGGCTAATGTTCTACCACTTGAACCACAGCTCCACATCTGGCTTTTTGGTGATTAGTTGAGGACTTTCCTTGCCCAGGCTGGCTTTTAAAAGTGATCCTCAGATCTCAGCCCCTGAGTAACTAGGATTACAGTCATGAGCCACCAGTGCTTGGCTAAATTAGCTTTTTTTTTTTTTTTTTTTTTTTGTGCCTGTCATGAGGCTTGAATTCAGGGTTGGGTGCTGTCCCTGAGCTTCTTTGGCTCAAGGCTCTACCACTTTAGCCCCAGAGCCACTTCCAGCTTTTTCTTAGTAGTTTATGGTAAGAATCTCACAGACTTTCCTGCCTTGGCTGGGTTCAAACCACATTCCTCAGATCTAAGCCTTTGAAGTAGCTAGGATTACAGATGTGAGCCACCAGCACCCAGTACAACTTTTTGAAATATAGAATTCTTGAATTAAATAAGTATTACAAAAATGTTTTTAATTTTCTTAACTTAGTGGGTAACATAACTGAAGAAAAAACATATTAAACCATATCTAAACATTTATTAACCCCATGGTACTTACTACCAAGAGAAAAAACCCTAATCATTATTACTGAATTTAGTAGCACTGTGCCAGAAAAAAAGGTGAATTCTAAGAAAGCCTTAAATAGTAGGCACATTGATAGAAAAGAGTTAGGGATGTTTAAACTGAGGACACAAGGCTAGAAGGAAAAGCAAGAATGAGTAACAGTAGAAAGATGAAATTGGGGAAAGTCTTCAACGACAAGCAGGCAAATTCAGAATTAATCTCATATATATACACATATATATGTATGTTTATATATGTATATATGATATATCGTAAATGGGAAGGTGGCTGGTTGAAATACTGTCTTTAAATATTCAAATTTTGTTCCCAAATAAAGTACTGCCTTAGATTATAAAATGTTTCCACCAAACAATTATATGTGGGGGAAGATAGGGGTCAATAACCCACTGTCTTCTGTGTGCCCTTTACACAGTCTTCTTACAAAGAGAAATGAATGAAACAAAAGTTCTTATATGAGGAATGAGTACATTGGGGAAGGAAGATCCTTTCAGATATGCTTATGAGTATTAATGGCATTGTACATTTTAATACAAATTACAGAACTTCAGAGCCAAGAAGGGACTGTGGAGATAATCTTGGAAATGATTTTCTAGGAGGCCAAATCTAAAACTCTACTGTCCAAGTACTGACCTAGTAGTCACAGCTGGGTATAATTTAAAATTGCTAACATTAAATCAAGTTTTAAGTTCAGTTTCTCACTATACCAGTAATATTTCAAATGTTCCATACCCACATATGGCTAATGGCTACCATTATCTAAAAATATAGCACAATATATTTGTCATTTACTTCAACAAAGCTGAGAAGGGGGAAGTAGGTATTTCTGTCACTGCAGAAAGTTTAACTGGGCAGCACTGACCTAAAGAATAAGCTTTAAGTCAGACAGATATACTTTGAATTTGTCTTATTGGCCCGAGGGACTAATGTATATATCTCACAAGGTATACTTTTTTTTTGCCAGTCCTGGGCCTTGGACTCAGGGCCTGAGCACTGTCCCTGGCTTCTTTTTGCTCAAGGCTAGCACTCTGCCACTTGAGCCACAGCGCCACTTCCAGCCGTATTCTATACATGTGGTGCTGGGGAATCAAACCCAGGACTTCACGTATACAAGGCAATCACTCTTGCCACTAGGCCATATTCCTAGCCCCTCACAAGGTATACTTGATGATTAAATGGGATAACACAAAAAATACCATGTACACCGTTTGGTACTTAACAGATAATAAATACTGATACAACAGATACTTATATTCTAAGGGTTGAGTTGAGAGAAAACCACCAATGCTTGGAATGCAGAGTTCAATACTCAAAATTTAGGGCTGGGAATATGGCCTAGTGGTAAAGCGCCCGCCTCGTATACATGAAGCCCTGGGGTTTTATTCCTCAGCACTACATATATAGAAAAAGCCTGGAAGTGGCGCTGTGGCTCAAGTGGTAGAGTGCTAGCCTTGAGCAAAAAGAAGCCAGGGACAGTGCTCAGGCCCTGAGTTCAAGCCCCAGGACTGGCAAAAAAACAAAATAAACAAACAATACTCAAATTTACCTATGTATGTACAGTAGGTCTGGGCATCCACAGCATGAAACCTGCACAGAGTAGGTTATATTACTCTCACAAAAATTACTGTTGCAGGGCTGGAAATGTGGCTCGGTGGTAGAGTGCTTGCTTCAAATGCCTGAAGCCCTGGGTTCAATTCCTTAGTACCACATACACACAAAAAAAGCAGGGAGTGGCACTGTGGCTCAAGTGATGGAGTGCTAGCCTTGGGCAAAAGCTCAGGGACAGTGCCGAGACCCTGAGTTCAAACCCAGGCCTGGCAAGAAACAAAACAAAAAAACATACTGTTGTACACATTAAGTGTTCACCAAACAATTAGACCTTATTCTCTGTATCTAAAATACTATGGATGCTTGTTCATTTTTCCACAAAACGCCAAGTTCCACTAACATGCCTTTCAACAGATAAAACAATTTTCACTTTAGCACTTAAATTAAGCATGTTATGCTCTTTTTGGTTGAAAACAATTATCAGAGGGTTTTTTGTGTTTTTTTTCCCAGTCCTGGGCCTTGGGCTCAGGGCCTGAGCACTGTCCCTGGCTTCTTTTTGTTCAAGGCTAGCACTCTGCCACTTGAGCCACAGCGCCACTTCCAGCCATTTTCTATATGTGATGCTGGGGAATCGAACCCAGGGCTTCATGTATACGAGGCGAGCGCTCTACCACTAGGCCATATTCCCAGTTTTCAGCGGGTTTTTTTGAAGGCATATTTTGCCTGCTTTTTGGAAGTTATATTTTCACAAAATTAAGGACAAGGAACCACTCAGCATAATCTCAAAATAATTTCAACAAAACTAATGGTAATTGGGATTTTCTTCACACCAACTGCGCTGCAGAATTCAGGTAGAGGAATTTCAAAATTTGGTTTCTGAAACTTCTTTTGATTTTATTTATCTTTTTTTTTTTTTTTGGTCGGTCATGGGGCTTGAAAGCTGGGCCTGGGTGCTGTCCCTGAGCATTTCAGTTCAAAGCTAGCACTCTACCACTTGAGCCACAGCACCACTTCCGGTTTTCTGGTGGCTACTTGGAGATAAGTCTCATGGTTCTCTTGCCCAGGCTGGCTTTGAACCAAGATCCTCAGATCTCATCCTCCTGAGTAGCTAGGATTACAGGCCTGAGCCACCGGTGCCTGGCTGATTTTATTTATCTTTTGATCTTTAGTCAAAACCACATATAATAAATCCATGAATAATGCAGACTTACTGTATTCTTCCCTTCTGGACTCTTTTCCCTACCACTCTACATAAGCCTCCTGTTTTAGAAGATACTAATAAACCACAACAAATAAATAAATGGATACAAGATCCATCCAAATTATATCTTCCTCTTGAGATGGACCACAATATATAGTTTTCATTCTTACTAATTCTCTTAAGTACTTACAACCTCTCTTTAAGTACTTCTACTTAGGAAGAATGAAGAATGAACATGAAAGAAAAGATCCCTAAGTCAAGAGTATAATGTTTTCCTCTTTCTACCCATTCCATTTTATATTTACACTAACTTTTGCAAAAGGCAAGAAACTGTGCTGTTCCTAGCAACTATTCTTTTATACCAATGAAAATTGTACAATACTTCTCCATTATATTCTTTCTCACCATTTGTACTAATTCATTGTTAGATGAAGAAGTAACAACAGCTTCCTCCTACAAAACTTTCCTGGCCAAAAGAAAAAAAAAGGATTTCCAGGATCCTTAACCAGTCTTCAAAGCTTGACAGCTTACACTAGGAAGACAGTAGTTTAACATATCTGGACTATAAAAGTCCAGATAAGGGCTGGGGATATAGCCTAGTGGCAAGAGTGCCTGCCTCAGATACACGAGGCCCTAGGTTCGATTCCCCAGCACCACATATACAGAAAAACGGCCAGAAGCGGCGCTGTGGCTCAAGTGGCAGAGTGCTAGCCTTGAGCAAAAGGAAGCCAGGGACAGTGCTCAGGCCCTGAGTCCAAGGCCCAGGACTGGCAAAAAAAATAAATAAATAAATAAATAAAAGTCCAGATAAATGCAATAACCCAGAAAAACAAAATTCAACTCAGTATTAAAACCGGTGCAGTTCTACCAATAAGCAAACTTTATTTAGAAGTGATAATTCATATTTAATTACATTAAGTCATATAAACTTGCATTACTAGTAAAGGTCACCAAGTTTTCATTACTAGCAACCATAATTTAAGGATTTTAATCAGGAAGAGGTGCTGTAGCTCAAAGTGGTAGAGCAAAAAAAGCTCAGGGACAGTGCCCAGGCCCCTGAGTTCAAGCCTATGGCCAACAAAAACAAGGGGGGAGGGGGGCAGAAGGCAGTTGGTAGAGTGTTTGACTAGCATGCATGAAGCCCTGGATTTGATTCCTCAGTACCACATACACAGAAAAAGCCAAAATGGCACTGGGGCTCAAGTTGTAGACCGCTAGCCTTGTGTGAAAAGAAGCTCAGGGACGGCGCCCAGGCAGAGTTCATGCCCCGCCCCAGGCAGAGTTCAAGCCCCAGGACTGGCATTTAAAAAAAAAAAAAAATGTAATCAGGCCGTTTGCCTTTAAACGCTCACCAAACAAAGTAAGATTTCCTTGAATTTTTTTCTTGCTGTATAAAAATGACTATATTGAGCTAAGCATGATGGCACACACCTGTACTTCCACTTCCAACACTTAGGAGATTGAAACAGAAGATTCTAAGAAGGGCTACTACTAGCCTGGGCTACAAAGGGGAACTCTGTATCAAAAAAAGTGGCCACATTATCTTTCAGAGGTGGAAAGGTAGCTGTGACTTCTTTAAATTATATAGTATTCATATTGTTGGTTAAATTCATCTTTATGAGCTAGATGCCAGTGGCTCACACCTATAATCATAGCTATTCAGGAGGCTGAGATCTGAAGATCTTGGTTTGAAGCCAGCCTGGATAGGAAAGTCCATAAGACTCTTATCTTCAATTAACCACTAAAAAGAAAAGGAACAAGTGGAGCTGTGGTTCAAGTGGTAGAGCACTAGCCTTGAGTACAAAAGCTCAGGGACAGTGACTAGGCCCTGAGTTCAAGCCCCAGAACCAGGAAAGGAAAAATCATTTTTACTTAGGCTAGGCACTAGTGCCTCATGCCTTGTAATTCTAATGTTTCAGGAAGTTGAGATAAGAAGAATTGTCACTCAAATCTTGCCAAGGGGGGGGGGGGGAAGCTTGAGACCTCATCTTAACAGAAAAAAAAAAAAAGCTGGACAGGGTGTTGGTCACCAGTCATCCCAGCATTAGAGTAAACTAAACAGGAAAGTTCAGGCCTGCCTAGGACAAAATTAAGACTGTATCTAAAAAATAACCAGGCCTGGGGCTGGGAATGTGGGGCTTAGTGGTAGAGCACTTGCCTTGCTACATGAAGCCCTGGGTTCAATTCCTCAGCACCACATAAACAGAAAAGGCTGGAAGTGGCACTGAGGCTCAAGTGGTAGAGCCTTGAGTAAAAAGAAGCCAGGGACAGTGCTCAGGCCTTGAGTCCAAGCCCCAGGACTGGCAAAATAATAATAATAATAATAATAATAATAATAATAATAACAGTAATAGCCAGGCCTTTAAAAGCTCAAGTAGTAGAGTGCCTGCCTGCCTAACATTTCAAAGCCCTGAGTTCAAACTCCTGTACCACCAAAAAAAAAACCCCAGAAATAACTTTCAAAAATATGACCACTGTTTCCCCTTTGAAAGTCAGCAAGTCATAAATACTAAACCTGTGACAATAATATACAGTACTCTGCTGCTTTATAACCCTATGTTTAAGAGGTAAAAACTAAAATATCTTAACTAGACAAAAGCATTTGGAAATAGTCAATGGGGGTTATATAAGTAAAAGAAAAAAAATTTAGTACCACAGAAACCATACATTTATACACGTCTAAAACAAAAAGTTAGGCATCTACACCTGAACTGTAATAGATCTAATTTGTGAACTTCTGTAATTCATCTTAAAGTCCTTTAGTAATAATGAAGTGTACATTGGTCACAGCAGAATAGTTCAAATGAGTTTTCCTGAGCCTGCATTCTAAGTACATCCGACCCAGAAAGTATTTTTAGCAAGTGTATTCAATCAATGCTGGTTTAATGCCTAGCCTAAATTAGAAATTAGGCATCATAAATTTAAAGTAACAATGCTACTAGGGACATTTTAAAGATATCAAAAATAGTACATAAGGAAAAACAAACAATGCAAGTCCCAAGTTTGACACCATTTATTTAAAGCCCAAAACTTAAGATATTATAAAACAGACCTTTAAAAAGTCACATCCTTGTCTATTACTACTTCTGAGGAATAGGTGATTTTTTTCACTTGGAAAGTTTTAACTTACTCAAGATTAAGGAAAAAAAAATAGCAATAGCCTCCTTGTGTTTTAAAAAAATCTCTTGCAAAATGTTTAATAAGCCAAATTGCAAATATCCTCATGCTAAAAAAATAAGATCATGTTGTTCTTATAAATCAGTCAAGATGACCATGAACATGTGTATTGCAAAACTAAAGAAGACACATGTGCCATAAGAAATTATGAAGCAACACAAAAATAGTTTTGGGGGTAATCACAGCAGAAATGTATTCTGCTCTGTATTCACAAAATGAACTCTTTTTATTAGTGGGTAAAATGGTTGTGTACAATAGGTAAAGTTTTACTTTTAAAACGTATTTTCTTTCAAAGAAAGGTTAAACTTACATGATCAAGTTCAAGATTTAGTTAGTGTAACTCTAGTCCAAGAACATTTCTGATTCTAAATAACTTTAGTTCAACTCGTTAAAGAAAATGAAAAACAATTTTAACACTCTGGAACATTACAGTTCAGAAAACCAAGATAGAAAAATCGTTCAGGAGCCAAGTAGTGGTGGCTCATGCCTATAAGCCTAGCTGATCTGAAGATCCTGGTTCAAAGTTCTTAAGACTCTAATCTCCAATTAACAACCAAAAAGCCAGAAATGGTGCTGTGGCTCAAATTGGCAGCACTAGACTTGAGCACAAAAGCTCAAGGACAGTGCCCAAGCCCTGAGTTCAAGCCCTAGGATCGGCCGCGCACGCTGGCACACACAAAATGTTCTGGCTTTCAGGGTTGTCTTTCTATTCAAATTGAATCTTAGAAGTTGGACACATGGCTTTTGGAGACCTACTTTAAATGTGACCAATGAGCTGTATGTACTACTTTAATCGAGTCCGAGATCTGGTCGTATAAAAGACTTCTAGTCCTTCCATTTCTTTTTCTTAAGCAAGCCAGACTTAACACATATGACAAGTCCTCCCGAAACAACCCCTTTGAAAAAAAATCCTACAAATAGTCCTTGTACATACTGATGTCACTCTATGATGTAAGCCCAGACATAAAAGACTCCCATCCTAAGTTTCGCAGAAACAACCACATGCATATCTATCCTGTAACCCATCTCATTTTAAGGAAGCCCTGGGAAATGCATACGTACAAGTTTAAGCTCCATCTCAACCTTTCTGGCACAATTACAAATTCTTAAATATAAGAATATACTGGCAGAATCATGAGGCTTAAAACTTAAAGTGGTAGGGACAATGCAAGAAGCGCTCGTATGTACCAATTTAAGAAGAACGCAGAGATGGAGGGGGGGAGAGAATGGGGGGGGGGGGGGAGGGCTGAATTGCACCAGCAATGAAAAACTATGAGTCTGTAACTGACGCCTTACTTGAGTTGGGGTAGCGTGGAAGCATTCCATCTCCGCCCCATCCCTCGTCCCCGAGCCCACCCAGAACAGAGATCTCAGCTTTAACCCCAGCGAGCTCCGGGAGCGCAGGTCCCGAGAAGAAAGGAGAAAGCATCCTTTCTCCCTTCCTTTGAAATCACCCTGGTACCTTGGGCTATCTGGCTCGGTTCCCGCAGGCCACAGGAGCCCAGGTAACCGCCTCGCGTGCCCTGTGCCCGCGCAGACCGAGGGTCTCTTACCTTCGTATCACAGCCGCGTCCTCTCGGCTGGAGAAAAAAAAAAAAAAAAAAGCCCTCGAAGCCCGGGTGCATCCAGGAGAAGCGCGCCCGCCCGCCGCGCTGCTCCGCGCCGGGGCTCCCTCAGCGCCCCCCGAGCTGCAGCCGCCGCAGCGGCCACGCCACGGCCCCCAGCCGCCAGCACCACCTCATGCTGCGGAGCTGCCGCGGGCGGCGAGCGGCGGGCGCCCTCTCTCACCTCGCGGCGGGGATGAGATAATCCACACACCCCCAAAAGTGCCGTGGGGGAGGGGAGGCGGGGCGGGGGGTTGGCCCCGAACCGCCGACCCTCCGGCCGGAGCTAAAGGTTCCTGCCCGCCCCGGCCCAGGCCTGATTCCAGCCCCCGGGGGCCCGGGAGTCCTGCGAGAACAATGTAGGGGGGCCGCGAGGAGCGGAAAAGCGCGCGGCGCGAGGCAGCGGGTAATCCCGGGCAGCGCTCGTGTGAGGGAGTGCGAGCGGCGCTCCGTCACCCCCCCCTTCCTCCTCCCTTTCTTCCTCCTCCTCCTCCGTCTCCTCCTCCTCCTCCTCCCGCTAGCACACCCAGTCTCCTAGGCCGCAGCATAGCAACCAAACATGGCGGCTGCGCAAGCGCAACCAGTGAGCAGCCGGGAACGGCGGCGGCAGCAACAGGAGGCGGTCTCGCGAGAGTCGAGGCCACGCCCCTTTCTGTGGAGCGCTAGGAGGAGCGGTAGCACCAACCCGGAGCAGAGGGACACGCAGGTGCGGGAGAGGCCGGGTTTGGAAGGTGAGGAGAGCGGACCTGACTGGAGGGGGCGGGGCGTTCTGGCCCCGCCCCAAGACAGAGCCGTGATTGGTTTAGAATGTAACCTAGCTCCTCCCCCACCTCCCGCGCGGTGATTTTACCCAGGGGGTTCCACCAAGGGGCAAACAACCTAGACGTGAAAAGGAGATACCCCACTTCTAGCACCGAGTTGCCCCAACTTCAGTGATAACGAAGGATATAGACGTTGGGGCACATTTTTGCATTACTGTTCCTTCCAAATGTAGACTCTAAAAGCTTAAGCAACTTTCAGATATAAAAGCAAACCTTTAAGGTGCTTTTACAGTGCCAGAAGCTAAGTGCTTTTAAAATCGAGTCAATCTAATAACATAAATTTGGTGTTGTCAGGCTAGGGGTTTCAACCAAAATATTCCAATTCTTAGTTGGTGGTACAAACTTATTGGCAATAGTACAGATATCCGTGGGTAATCTGAGCTGAAATGGAGCATGTAGGGATTTGGAGATGTCCCGCTCCCTTTTGCCTCCCACTCCCTTTTGCCTCTGTCCGTGTTCTTTCCGGTTGCTAGGCGCTTCTCACTCCACCTTGCTGTAAGCTTCAGCACTCTTTATTTAAAAAGTAACTGTTTCCGATCATTTGGATGATGGATCTGTGGGAAACAGCAATTTCTGTGGATTGTCGAGAAGGCAATCCTCCTCATGCTCCATCCCTGCCTTTTCCATTTTCTTTAGGCTTGTCCCATCACTACATTGGATTGATTCATCAAAAACTGAGCTGAGAAATAAGTTTGTGCTTCTCAAATTTTAATGCACATACCCATCCATCACCTGGACATGTAGACCTGGGGTGGAGCCTGACACTACTTCCTTACATGTTTCTTTTTTTTTTTTTTTTTTTTTTTTTGGCCAGTCCTGGGCCTTGGACTCAGGGCCTAAGCACTGTCCCTGGCTTCTTCCCGCTCAAGGCTAGCACTCTGCCACTTGAGCCACAGCGCCGCTTCTGGCCGTTTTCTGTATATGTGGTGCTGGGGAATCGAACCTAGGGCCTCTGGTATACCGAGGCAGGCACTCTTGCCACTAGGCTATATCCCCAGCCCCCCTTACATGTTTCTTAATCCCGGGACCATCCTTGGAAGTAGGAAAAGTTCATTAAAATCAAGTCAAAGGATATACATTTGCTAATTTTCTCCCAAAATATGTAAATGATTACTCCTACCTAATCTATGTCATTTTAAAATAATATATTTTGGAGTCTTTAATTCCCATTTCTTGCATAGGAAGTCAGAAATGTTTCTCTTTTTACTATAAACTGGACTGGCTCTTGAGCTGGAGTCTGTCACTTCCCTGAATGGTATATATTCTCTCTTTCTCTTCTCTCTCCCTTAAACTCTGCTTTGCGACTTTAAAAAATACATTTTAGGGACTGGGAATATGGCCTAGTGTCAAGAGTGCTTGCCTCCTACACATGAAGCTCTCAGTTCGATTCCCCAGCACCACATATATGGAAAACGGTCAGAAGGGGCGCTGTGGCTCAGGTGGCAGAGTGCTAGCCTTGAGCGGGAAGAAGCCAGGGATGGTGCTGAGGCCCTGAGTCCAAGGCCCAGGACTGGCCAAAAAAAAAAAAAAAAAAAAGAATACATTTTAATACCTAGTCTAAATCATGTAATGATCACCTTGCAACTGAACACCACACTTGACTTTGTTTTTGGCACCAACTACAAGCATAGTGGTAAATTCCATATTCTCATCCTAAGAGACAATTTAATTTCAGCAAGACAGCATCATCACATTACATGTATAATATTAATTGAATTTAAAATTTTGTGAATTCAATTTGTAAAATTGCTTTAGCTTTATAGATGTACAAAGTTTTGGACGTAAGAAATGTATGATTAGTATTTATGACTAAAAAATGTAATTAAGAAAATTTAACAGTTGGAGGTTAGCAAGTCCCTTCCCTTCCCTTCCCTTCTCTTCCCTTCCCTTCCCTTCCCTTCCTTCCTTCCTTCCTTATTTTCTTCCTTTTTTGAAAATTTAAAAGTGGCCTTAAGCCAGATGCTAGTGGCTTACATCTGTAATCCTAGTTACTCAAAGGCTGAGAGCTGAAGATTATTGTCCAAAGCCAGCCTGAGCAAGAAAGTCTGTATGACTCTTATTTCTAATTAGCCACCAAAAAGCCAGAAGTAGATGTGTGGGTCAAATGGTAGAGTGCCAGCCTTCAGCAAAACAAAACAAAACAAAAAAAACTAAGGAACAGCAACCAAGACCCTGAGTTCAAGCCTCAGTACAGGCACACACATACAAAAATGGTGGCCTTAGCTGTTATTAGATATTGGCAGATACTGCTATTGATTGATTTGGTTTTTCTTTTGCCAGCCTTTGGCTATGCTTTGATAGAGCAAGACCTTATACACACTTGGAGATGATTGGCAGACAGGGTAGATTCCCTCTCTTGCATTGTGTGGCTGAAGGTAAGACTTCTCTTTCAGTAGTGAGGGACAGGAGAGAATAGGCTTTCATTCTAGCCTGTGTAGCCAAGCCCAACCACCTGGGCCTTGGCATTGACCCCAGGCAGCAACAGTAGAAGAGAAGCTGTGAAAGGGCATTGTGACTGACTCATCAGCCATCTTACCATCAGGAATTTGGGAGGATCTATTTGGGAGAAATAAATAACCCTGGGATCAACAAGAGTATCATGGCTGAGAACACTAAAGAAAGTGGACTTCCCTTGTTAGGCACAGCCCCAGCTAATATGCACTATAACTTCAAAAACAAAAACAAAAATATAACCAGACACCGGTGGCTCACACTTGTAATCCTATCTACTCAGGAAGCTGAGATCTGAGAATCACTGAGATGTGACTCAAGTGGTAGAGCACTAGCCTTGAGCAAAAGGAGCTCAGGGATAGTGCCCTGAGTTCAAGCCCCAGGACTGGCATATGCATGCAGATGCAGTTTCTCCCTCTCTCCATGCCTGTCTCTCTCTCTCTCTCTCTCTCTCTCTCTCTCTCTCTCTCTCTCTCACACACACACACACACACACACACACACATACACACACACACCATACATGCCTTAAAGTGTCTTGGTTTTGTTGCCTAAGCTGATGAGGAATACAAGGTATACTGGCTTTTAGACAAATATGAGTCTCAACCTGGTCTCTGAAATGAGACCTTGGATGGATGTCTGTTTGCTTTAGCTGGACAATTGGAGGGAGCAGAATTCATATTTTTATCTGCCTAGAATATTCATGCCTAACTTTTATGTTAGACAAAACAAAGAAACCAAGAAAATTTAGACCTTTAAAGAAATGCCGTGTGGGTTTCTTTTTTTGCCCATAAATGTTTTAATTTTTATTTATGGTGTTAAAGATCAAATTCAAAGGCTTGCATATGTGAGGCAAATACTCTACCACTGAGCTAAACTACCCCCTCTTGTTTTTGTTTTACTTGGTTTGTTTGTTTGAAACAGGGTCTTGCTTCATGCTGTCCTTCAACTCTCTCTGTATCTCAGGCTGTCCTTGAACTTGAAATCCTCCTGCCAAAGCTTTCTGAGTGCTAGGAATACAGGCATGTGTCACTATGCTCTGCTTCAATGTACTTTCCTAATGTGGGATTTAAAAATTTTTATTACATTGACCTTCCTACTCCGACGGTTGCTATAAGAGAGTCCACAACTTTAGTGGCTTAAACCCATACACATTTATTATTTTACAGTACTGGATATAAGAAGTCCAACACATGATTATGTTGCTTGGGAAATCCTGGGAAGAGAAACTCATTCTTTGCCTTTTGTAGAATTTCAGCGCATGCTTCTGCTGCTGTCTTCAAGCCACTTGGAATCTTCCAATCTTTCTTTCGTCACGAGCTCTGCCTACTCCTTCTCCCTTACATCTATTTTATATTATACTTATGCTTCTGATTGCACTGAGTCCAACCAGTAATCCAGAATAACATCCTTATCTAAACATCTTTAACTTTGTCATATCTGCAAAACCTCTTTTATGATGTAAAGCCACACGTGGATGGTCACAAGTTCTAGTAATTAGGGTCACCATTGGAGACCATTATTCTATTTGCCATCATCTCTAATGCTAAATATTTTGGCTATAAGTTTGTCTGTTTGTTCACTTTTGTACCACAGTATTAGGACTTGAACTCAGGGCTCTCTACTCTCACTTGGCTTTTTTACTCAGGGCTGGTGCTCTACCACTTAAGTCATGCTTCCAGTTCCAGTCTCTTGGATTTGTCTGACCAGACTGACTTTGAACTGTCACCTTCAAATCTCATCCTTCTGAGTAGCTAGGATTACAGGTGTGAGCCACCAGTGCCCAGCTAAATTAATCTTCATAATTTCCATTCATCAAAAACAAAACACCTATTGCTCACTTACTATTTCCTTGGCACTGGAAATATAGATATGAGGTGGCCCCTGTCTACCTTTTACATGTATTCCTAAGCCACTTTGTGGCTTGTTAGTGAGTTATGGAATCAACTTACTGGATCATAAGCAGAATTTTGAGAGAAGAAAACAAACTGGAGTCCTGGGCCAGTGGTTCACACCTGTAATCACAGCTACTTAGGAGGCTGAAATCTAAGGATCTCAGTTTGATGAGACTCTTATCTCCAATTAACCACTCAAAAACTGGAAGTGATGCTGTGGCTCAAGTGGTAGAGCACTAGCCTTGAGTACAAAGAGGCTCAAGGACAGTGCCCAGGCCCCGAGTTCAAGCCCCATGACCAGCAGAAAAATAAAAAGAAATACACTGGAATAGACAAGAAAACACTAGAATGCATTGCACAAATGAAGATGAGCAATTGTACTGTAAAAACATCACTGCAGTTATGTGCTTGTATGTATGTGGGTTGTAATGTAATTCCTTTCTTTCTTCCTTTTTCTTTCCTTTTTCTGATCTTCTTTTCTTTCTTTTTTACTTTCTTTGTATAGGTAGTCAGAAGACTTCAAGAGCTTTTATTCTAAAGGGAGGATGAATAAAAAAATTAAAGAACCCAAAGTAGAATGAGAAATAGCTCCATAGATGGAACTATAGACTTTATGAGTATAGAACTATGTTGTTTCACTAATTGTTATTTCATCATATCTAATGTGTGGAGATAAAAGTCCACCTTAGTCATTATTTTCTAATCAGTTAATTAGTGGGTGGGCCTAGGGAAAGCTGTAGATGGAGATCAAATGACTAGCAGGTTCTGACTTTGGTTTTGTTTTGTTTGTTATTTTCAGTGTTAAGGTTGGATACTCTGGGCCTGGAGCAAGGTAGGCAAGTGCTCTACCATGAGGTTCTATCCCCAGGCCAAGGTGCCTTTGCTTTACATGGCTTCCACTGACAGCCATGGACAATGGAATAAAATTTGGAGAAAATAACGGTATACAATATTAGTGTGCAGAGCCTGGAGAGGGAACCCTGAGGGACCTTGAGTGACATCTAGTGGATTCTTTCATCAACTGGGAGACACCACCTGAGGAATCTCCTTCCTATGGGTGAATTCTTTCTTTTTTTTTTTTTTTTTTTTTTTGGCCAGTCCTGGGGCTTGGACTCAGGGCCTGAGCACTGTCCCTGGCTTCTTTTTGCTCAAGGCTAGCACTCTGCCACTTGAGCCGCAGCGCCACTTCTGGCCATTTTCTGTATATGTGGTGCTGGGGAATCGAACCCAGGGCCTCATGTATATGAGGCAGGCACTCTTGCCACTAGGCCATATCCCCAGCCCTATGGGTGAATTCTTAATAATCTACAGTTTGCTTTAGAAAAGAGAGATGAAATGGGGAGGGAGGTCAGCTCTATCCACACATGGTGTATAATTCTTGCTTTGAAGGTAGATACAAACTATAGGCTTATTTGTCTGTGTTCTTTATGTGTTGGCTTTGTTCTCAGGAGCTTGCAATTAGATTGGAAAATCTTAATTGATCTTCATGACTTTGTAAAGTGTAACACACTTGCACTGGGCTGGCTGGCTTGTTTTCATCATTCATTCAACCTGTGGCCATTAATTAGCTACCACCCACTTTAAGGGTTTCCATCCCTAGCTCCCTGTTAACAACACCAAGGGAAATTTTTGTTTTGAGGTTGTTGGTTTTTTTTTAATTAAAAGAGATTCTTTCCCTACAGGAATAATACCCCCAAAGCTCTTTTAACTGGTTAGGGGTGGGGTGGCTGAAGCTTCTCTCTAGACCCGGATGTTAATGTCGTCCTCAACTCCCAAGAGGGTTCTACTCTCCAACAGACTTAAGGGCCATAGTTCCAGTGGGCAAGCACCAAAGGTCATAAGCATCAGCTTAGATTTCTATTATCTAATTCATTCTTCTCAACTACCTGCAGTAAAGAAGCTATCTCATTCATGGACCAACGTGTCTATAAAATGTAAATAAGATAAATGTCCATGAAATGAGATAAAAAGACAAAGACATCTAATAAAATATAAACCTCATTTTTTTACTAGATTCAATAGGTATTCATTACATGAATAAATTTCTCTAAAAGGTTCTCAGTGATTATTCTCAATTTCCATATTTATGTTATTGTGAATCAGCAACAAAGCACTTATTATGTGGCACTTTGAGCCACATTGCTGAAGGTTGTATTCTGAATGGAGTGGGGACAAGAAGAAAGGGGAGATGCAAAATATACAAGCAAATTCTAGCTGGACACACAGATGCATTTGAGAGCAGGTCTGCTGACCTCTCCCCATGGCTTCTGGGACTGCAGATCCCCATGGAGCTCCAGGACCTGAGCTTTGACAGAATGAAAGTTTGATCTTATCAGAACACACAAGATCAAACTCTTGGCATTGCTCATATGATGAACTTTTAAAAAACTAGGTCTTTTAAAGAGAAATAGGTCTTTCCCACTGATATTTCTGTAACAATAGCCTCTTTTGATGGTCCTAGGAATGAGAAGGTTATTTAGGAACAAGGACTGGAAATCTTCCATGCCTACAATACAGCTCCTCCGCCTGAGTGGTGTTAGTCCTGACACTCACCAGAAGCACATGTCTCTCCATTTGGCAATATTTAAAAAGTCCTTGCTGGGTGCCAGTGGCTCACACCTATAATCCTAGATACTCAGGAGGCTGAAATCCGAGGATCATGTTTCAAAGCCAGCCTGGGCATGGAAGTCCATGAAACTTTTATAATTCCAAACAACCACCAAAACGCTGTAAATGAAGCTGTGGCTTAAGTGAGGTTGAACACTAGCAGTAAGCAAGAAAAGCTCAGGGATAGTACCCAGGCCCTGAGTTCAAGCCCTAGGAGTGGCAAAAAAAAGAAAAAAGAAAAAAATCATAGACTTTAGACAGCCTGTCATACTTCTATGATGTTCCATCTCTGTCACCATCACAAGCAGGCAGGTTCAGGGTACCAATCTGAGTGCTTCTTTGGTTTTAAACCACAGATATCTCAAGTTACCTTTGATGGCTTGAGTGATCCCCGGCCTACCCAGGGACTGACAATGAACTTGTCAAATATCCTCTTCACAGAAATGGTCCACAGACATGTTCATCCAACACAAACTTATTACTTCTTTTCACTCTTACATTTGGTCTTGTCCTTCTGTCTGTAGTGCCCTGTCTTCTCATTGTCAAATTTCTTACCCTTTGGGTTTCAGCTGTCAAATGGCTTCTCCAAGAAGCCTGACCAATCTCCCTATCCATCTGCCAAGGCTCAACATTGCCCCAGCAAAGCACTGAGCCCAAAGCTGTGTTGAACCAGTTTCCTTCACCATTTCACCCTACCTCCCTGTAGACTTTTATGCTTTTTTGGACAGTGATCTTATCTTTTCTTTTCTTTCATTTACCCTTGTGTCTCCTTACTTAGTAGATCTTTTTTAAAAAAGTTTGAGGAAATAGACACACACACACACACACACACACACACACACAGAGAGAGAGAGAGAGAGAGAGAGAGAGAGAGAGAGAGAGAGTTCTATTCTCAATGGATGATTTTATGGCCAGGGGTGGTAGGAGATATGTCTAACCTCTGCTCTTGGAAATCTTGAGGGTGATGATAGTTGTAACTATTTATTATAAAGCATTAGCAGTTAGTTGGGTATCAGAGGGGTTTTTTCTTGAGAGTTAAGCTGAAAAATCTGAGTAGGAACTGATAGGTGATTGATATGTATAAGAAGGGAAGAATGATAAATGATGAAATCAGTGACTAAAGAAAGACTAATTTCATGGTATTGAGAAAGGAGAAATTAGATTTGGACTCCAATGAATCCTGGCAGACCAGTTAAAACAGTGACAGTGTCTTCCCATAAGGGGCTCCTCAATCCTTTTACCATCCCTTTACTACCCAATTCTGTTTTGTCACTCATACCCTTCTCAACTCCCATCTGTGATTAATAATTGCTGCTGTGACAACAGTATTGGGAGGAGTACTGGGAGGATTCTGCTCTATGCCTGAGGCACAGGGAAAGGAAATTCAGAAGTCTGTTGTAATGGTGTAGATATGAGATACTAGAAATCTAATATGTTGTCATTACATATTTAAGGAGTTTAAGTTATGGCTCTAACTTTAAAACTAATCTCAGAAGTTTTGCTGGAGGTAAAGCAAAACTTGTAATGGATTAGATCTCAAAAGCTTCTTACAAGCTGTGAGCTGATGATTCATGCCTAAATCCTAATTACTCAGGAAGCTGAGAGCTGGGAACTGAGGTTCAAAGCTAGCAGGGGCAGAAAAGTCCAAGAGACCCTATCCCTTATTAACTAGCAAAAGTTATGGCTTGACGGCATGGCTCAAGTGGTAGAGCACCAGATAAAGAAGGGCCTGGAATATGGCCTAGTGGTAAAGTGCTTGCCTTGTATACGTGAAGCCCTGGGTTCAATTCCTCAGCACCACATATATAGAAAAAGCCAAAGTGGCGCTGTGTCTCAAGGGGTAGAGTGCTAGCCTTGAGCAAAAAGAAGCCAGGGACAGTGCTCAGGCCCTGAGTTCAAGCCCCAGGACTGGCAACAAAACAAAACAAGACAAAACCTAAGCAAGAGTGTTAGGCTCTGAGTTCAAGGTTGGGTACCAGTAACCAAAAACAAAAAACTTTTCACATATCACTGTCCCAAGATTTGTTCGAATTCCTAAGGGCTGTTAGTGCATAGTATTCTGCTGTGGCCTAATAATATTCAATGAAAATACTACACTAACTTACCAATCTTAAAAGCATTCAGTAAATCATATTAAATTGGGGGGGGGGTGTCAGTACTAGGTTAAGGGCCTGTCAAGAATTATTAGGCAATGGGGGAAAAATGAGGGAGGAGGTAATAAGTTGGATAAGAAATGTACGTACAGCCTTACATATGAAATTGTAACCCCTCTGTACATCACTTTGACTTCTTTGTGATGATTTTTTTTTTTTTTTTTGCCAGTCCTGGGCCTTGGACTCAGGGCCTGAGCACTGTCCCTGGCTTCTTCCCGCTCAAGGCTAGCACTCTGCCACCTGAGCCACAGCGCCCCTTCTGGCCGTTTTCCATATATGTGGTGCTGGGGAATCGAACCACGAGCTTCATGTGTTGGAGGCAAGCACTCTTGCCACTAGGCCATATTCCCAGCCCCTGTGATGATTTTTTTAAAAAGAATTATTAGGCAAGAGTTCTACTACATAAGCCTTGCCTCTAGCCCTACAATATTTTTCTTCAATCTGTACACTCAGAAATATATATTTATGTATATAATAAAAATTAAGGTTATATTTTGCTCTCTTTATATTGAACTTAGAATTTTGAAAAATTCTAGGGCTGGGAATATGGCCTAGTGGCAAGAGTGTTTGCCTCGTATACATGAAGCCCTGGGTTCGATTCCCCAGCACCACATATAAAAAAAAACAAAAACGCCAGAAGTGGTACTGTGGCTCAAGTGGCAGAGTGCTAGCCTTGAGCAAAAAGAAGCCAGGGACAGTGCTCAGGCCCTGAGTCCAAGCCCCAGGACTGGCAAAAAAAAAAAAAAAGAATTTTGAAAAATTCTAGTTGGATGCTGGTGGCTCACACCTATAATCTTAGCCATTCTGGAGTCTGAGATCTGAGGATCACAGTTTGAAGCCAGCTGGGGCAGGAAAGTCTATGAGACGTTTATATCTAATAACCATAAAAACGCTGAAAGTGGAGATGTGGTTCAAGTAGTAGAGCACTAGCCTTGAGCAAAAAAATAAAAAAAACAAATAAAAGAACTGCTCATCATGAGTGAGGCAAGTAAAAGTCTCTTTGACCAAAGTCAGTCAAAATCGTAACTCCTTTAGGCTTTTATAACACCAGTACTTACTCTGAAGAGTAATGCTGTATCCTATTTGAACATCAGATTTCAGATTTCAGAGTGGGAGGAGGGGAAAAGGGAAAGAGAGAGCAAGGGAACAGGAGAGGGAGAGGCGGGCAGGGCAAGACTTTAATTGAAGGCTTAAATTTTTTGTGCATTATTCCTTCCTATTAATAACAGTGTAACTAATGGACCAGCCCAAACAGGTCTATGTTCTTTCCTGAAATACAAACCCAGGAGTCCCCTGGCACACATAAAGAAACTATAGTAAGTAGAAAATCACATGTCAAGGCAATTTTCAATTAGAGGAAATTTCAAGTGCAGATGAGTCATACAGATTTATAGGTTGTTAAAATCAAATTTAGAATTAGCTGAAGAAATCTGGAAAGAAGGGAAAAAATAAAAAATATCAGATATACCAACTTCGCTTTTCTGTATTGTTCCTGCATTTATTTTGTTTACCAGATCCTTATTAATGTCAGGAAGGCACCAGTGATACCAGGTTGGGTTTGATGTGGGAAAAAGGATGCAAAGAAAGGTTTATAGTCATTTTCTATTCACAGTGACCCATTTTTTGGTGGGTTGGCCTTGCCCTGTGAATTCCTCGGGGATCCAGGCTCTTTCTAGCTCCCCTCTTCTGCCATCCCTACGGTTTAGTTCTCATCTTCATGGTCTAGATTGATTGATTTGAGATCCAACACACCCATCTACATTCCAGACAGAAGAGACAAAGATAAGACAGCAGTGACAAGTGCCTATGATATGAGGGAAGGTTTCCTAAAGATGGCATACATCATTTCAACCCTGCCTGTGGTTCAGAATGGTATGCTGGGATGCAGGAGTGCCTAGCAAGCATGGTCTTTCTTCCAGAACTTCTGTGTTGCCTGCTAAAATGTAGGGCTTCTCCTCTACTGCCACTGAGAGCCTAGGGGAGGCTGGGAGATGCATACTTAGTAGCTCCCACTGTGATGGAGAATGATCAATTGCTGGTGACTGCAGCTTTAGGACCTAGTACTTCAGCTCATCTCCTATCTCACTAATAGTATTCATACACACAGACACAGACACACATGGACACACACAGACACACACACACACACACACACACGATCCAGTTTTAGTGTTTCTCATTTTATTTGTATTAATACATATTACATATAAGACAGTTATCTGATGACAGACAGCATTCAAACTTGGGCCCTTGCTATCTGCCCAGAGTTGACGACTGTTGTCAGTTTCATGGGTTCTTCCTGGTCTCCTTTTATCAGGCATTCAACGAAGAGTTGCTGCTGGCACTGAGATACCTTCACTCTCCACAGAAAGGGTATCACAGACTGTTGCATGTTGTTCAATGACCTGCTTACCTACTTCTCCATTGAAGTTATTTCTTTTACACTACTAGGAACTGAACCCATGCCAAGCAGGTACTCTGCTACTGAACTTCACCTTACCACTCTCCATCTAAATTTAACATGGTCCCACTAACTCAGAGCTCTGGACTACTGCTTTGACTGAAGCAAGTTTTGACTTCAGTTTGGACTTCTGTTTGGACCAGACAACCATGTTCCCTGTCCCATTTTTAACTTTTGTTTTGGAGTTTCTTTTTTCTATCTGGACAAGGTAGGCTGTCACCCTCAGTATGACAATGCCCTAGTCTGCTTTTATTTTCCCCTTTTCTTCTTTTAGAGAAAGATTTATTTTATTTTATTTTTGCCAGTCCTGGGGCTTGAACTCAGGGCCTGAGCACTCTCCCTGGCTTCTTTTTGCTCGAGGCTAACACTCTGCCAACTTGAGCCACAGTGCCACTTCTGGCCTTTTCTATATATGTGGTACTGAGGAATCGAACCTAGGGCTTCATGTATATAAGCCAAGCACTCTTGCCACTAGGCCACATTCCCATCCCCTATTTTTCCTTTTCTTAAAAAAATTTTTTATTGGGGCTGGGAATGTGGCTTAGAGGTAGAGTGATTGCCTAGCATGCACGAAACCCTGGGTTCCATTCTTCAGCACCACATACACCAAAAAAGCTGGAAGTGAGCACTGTGGCTCAAGTGACAGAGTACTAGCCTTGAGCAAAAAGAAGCCAAGGACAGCTCTCAGGCCGAGTCCAAGCCCCAGAACTGGCAAAAACAAAAAAGAATTATTGTTATTATAAAGGTTATCTACAGAGAGGTTACAGTTACATTAACCAGGTAATGAGTATATTTCTTTTTGGGCAATGTCACCCCTTCCCTTGCTCTCTCTGTTTTTTCCCTCTTGTCCCCACCCACAGGTTGTGTAGTTCATTTTCAACATAGTGTCTAGTGAGTAGCACTGCTGCATTTGTTTGCCCTTTGTCTCTCCATTTCTCTGCCCTTTTTTTACCCTCCCAAAGACAGATAATAAAACAAAAAGAAAAGAAAATGAAAACTGCAACAAAGAAAAAACCTATTGTTTCTATTTCCTGGACTTAAGTCTGTTTTTTTTTGTTGTTGTTGTTGCTACAACAGAATACTAGAGACTAGGAAATTTATAAAGCAAAGAATTTTACTTAAGTTTATGGTTCTGGAAATTGGAAGATCCAAAGGCTTCTAGTGAGGACTTTTCACTCTTTCAATTTATAGCAAAAAGTGGAAGTTCAAGTCCAGAAGAGGGAAACCGTGAGAGGCTGCCTTCCTTTACAACAACCCACTCTTGTAGTAACTAATCCAGTCCTATAGAACAAGAACTCCTTCAAGAGAGGCATTAATCCTACTTAATGATGACATCTTTTAAAGGCTCTACTTCCCTACACTGCTACAGTAGCCATCAAATTTCAACATGAGTAGTTGGGGTGGGTGCACAAACTGGATTCAAAGTAGAGCAGGCAGCATCTGCAGAACCACAGTAGTTATCCAGAGCTTTTAGCGTGCCAAATATTGCTCTCTGCACTTTAGCAGTCTCAGCCCTCTTGTCTCCTCCACCTGTCAGCTGAGATGCACACAATGCCAGACTCTGGTCCTTTGTTGAAAACACTAGTTTGGTAGAAGGAAACTGGGCTTTGGAGCTTCGGAAACTTATTTGTCCTATACTCAGGCAAATTACTCAATCACCAAAATGGATTATTAAGGCCTGCAAAGTATGAGGAACATAATTAAATGAGATAATGCATACAATCCTAGAACATACTGTTAATAATTAATGGGGGCTTGGGCTCAGCACAAATGGTAGAGCACTTGCCTAGCATATATAAATTCAATTCCCAGTATTGGACAGGGAGAAAGACAGAGGGGAAAAGGGGGGAGAGAGAGAGAGAGAGGGCTGGGGATATGGCCTAGTGGCAAGAGTGCTTGACTCATATACATGAAGCCCTGGGTTCGATTCCCCAGCACCACATATATAGAAAATGGCCAGAAGTGGCGCTGTGGCTCAAGTGGCAGAGTGCTAGTCTTGAGCAAAAGAAGCCAGGGACAATGCTAAGGCCCTGAGTCCAAGGCCTAGGACTGGCAAAAGAAAAAAAAAAGGAGAGAGAGAGAGAGAGAGAGAGAGAGAGAGAGAGAGAGAGAGAGGAAGAAGGAGGAAGAGAAGAAGAAAGAGGAAGAAAAAGAAAGGAGGAGAAGGAGGACAAATCTTCTAGACCTAAAGGAAATTGTTGGGTATAGGGTAAAAGAGAGAAAGAGAGAAAAGAAGGAAAAAAGGAAGGAAGGAATAAAAAGAAGGAAGGAAGGAAAAGAAGGAAGGAAGGAGAAAGGAAGAGAAAGAAAGGAAAGAATAGGAGAGGGAGTAAATTTGATCAAATCACCTTACATGCACATATATAACAAATCATCACATTGAAATCCTTTTACATAATTAATATGTGCTAATTAAAAAGTGAAAGAACCTTAAGATAATCTTGATTTAAGAATAGTAAAGTGAGAATTTTCCCAAGACTGTTTTGTGCTTGCAGTATTTGGAATGACCAAATCTTTGCATATGAATATTATAAATATTTTATATGCTTGGATAATAAGGAAGGGGAGGAGATATTTTACAGACTCAGTGTTTTTTAAATGTTTTTTTTTTTTTTTTTGCCAGTCCTGTGCTTGAACTTTGGGCCTGGGCACTGTCCTTGAGCTTCTTTTGCTCAAGGCTAGCACTTACCTCTTGAGCCACAGTGCCACTTCTGGCTTTTTCTGTTTATGTGGTGCTAAGGAATTGAACCCAGGGCTTCATATATGCTAGGCCAGCCCCCACCTTACTTCATCCCTACCATGTAGGTTCCTGTATGGGAGGGACTAGGTTTGCGTCCCTGGTAGGTAACCTACCAGTGTTGCACTTGTTCTAGACCACTTTTGCTTGAAGCAGGAAGTAACCAAGGGCACTAACCCCACCACTATGTATTTGGCTTTAGTTAGTTTTCTCAATACCAGGCATCATGCCAGGGACTGGATTTACACAAATGGATACAATGTGGTTCCTGCCCTAAAGAAGTTTGCAGACCACAGAAGGAGGGTGCTACAAAGCCTGTACACCTATTCCTTCTCTGTGTATGAGGAGTAGAGTTTCCAAGTGTTCATACAGTTGAGACCAAGTACTAGAAGACCGTGTATATTGACATGAAGCATACACTCCTATTCCCATGCTGTTAAGTCATCCTTGAGCTCCTCTTCTTGTTGACAGATTGGCGAAAATCCAACCCAAGGGGAACTAGGTAAATACTGTGAGTGTGGAGAGCTCTGCTCCAGCTAAAAGTTGAGTTTATTTTAGTGGCAGCTACAAGTGCTCCTCTTTTGAGGTTCCCACAAAATGAAAGCAATGTGACATAATAAATGTCAGTCCCTCTGAAGCAATGTTCAAATGCCTTATTTTACAGAATGAGATGGAACTTTGGTCTGTATTCGTTTGGTGTCATTGTCATCAAAGTAATTAGTTCCTTGATCAGTGCAGTATGGAATCAGCAAAATCAGAGTATGGTAGGATGGTTTTTATGGTGGAGGACATCCTATTTGCTTTATGGAAACATTATAGAAATTAGTCCTCAGATTCTGTGTCTCTTCACCAAATAGTTCTTATCATAATTATTAGGAACTCTAAGTGTGTTTTTTGTGCATCTAACTACAATAGGTACATTATTTTAAATGATTATCCTAAAGATGAAAGATCACATAGTAGTTAAGAATACAGTTTCTGAGCTGGTTCTGGTGGCTCCTGTAATCCTAGGAACTCAGGAGGCTGAAACCTGAAGATGAAGGTTCAAAGCCAGCTGGGCAAAATGTCTGTGGTAGCCTTGAGCAAAAAAGCTCAGGGACAGCACCCAGGGCCTAATAAGCCTCAGGACTGAGCCTCTCCCCAATTTTTTTTTTCAATGCTGGGGATAGAACCCAAGATTTTGTGTCAGCTAGGCAAACATTCTTCCACTGAGCTACCCCAGCCCAATCTGTGTCCCCGGGTAGCTTTTCAAATTTTCCATGTTTAGGGGGCTGGGAATATGGCCTAGTGGCAAGAGTGCTGTATACATAAAGCCCTGGGTTCAATTCCTCAGCACCACATATATAGAAAAGACCACTCAAAAGCTATGTATGTACATTCATATAAGACTACTGTCGATATATTGTCTAATATCGACATTACATTTAAAGCCCTAGGCGAACTTTCTTGGGCGTGGCCACGTGGCTACTGTATAAGTTCTTGATACATTGTATATTGTATATATGTCTACCTGACCTAGAGAAGGGATAGAAAAACAGGGCATAAGATATCACAAGAAATGTACACACTGCCCTACTATGTAACTGTACCCTTTTTGCACAATACCTTGTCAAAAAATTTGTGTTCAATTAATAAATAAATTAAATTAAAAAAAAGAAGAAGCCAGGGACAGTGCTCAAGCCCCGAGTTCAAGCCCCAGAACTGGCAATAAATAAATAAATGAATAAATAAATAAAAATGAAAAAAAAAAAGAAAAGGCCAGAAGTGGTGCTATGGCTCAAGTTGGCAGAGTGCTAGCCCTGAGCAAAAAGAAGCCAGGAACAGTGCTCAGGCCCTGAGTTCAAGCCCCAGGACTGGCAAAAAAAAAATTGTGTTTGTTTCTCCATCCATAAAATGAGAGTAATAGTACTTTACTTCATAGGATTGTGATGAAGTAAACAAAGAAACAAACATAAAAACCATCCGGGTGGGGTGGGAATATGGCCTAGTGGTAAACTACTTGCCTTGTATACATGAAGCCCTGGGTTCAATTCCCCAGCACCACATATATAGAAAAAGCCAGAAGGGGTGCTGTGGCTCAATTGATAGAGTGCTAGCCTTGAGCAAAAAGAAGCCAGGGACAGTGCTCAGGCCCAGGACTGGCAAAAAAAAAAAAAAAAAAAAAAAAAAAAAACCAAAACCATCCTGGCACGGTGTATGATATATTCTCTTGGTAGTAGCTCTTATTGACTGGACACTTAGTGTGATACTTGTTGTATACATCACTAAATTTACACCTTCCAACTCTCCTCTAAGCAAGTATTAATATCCTCACTGGTTATATAAGGAAAGTTGAATGTTGAAGTCACAGGGAGTCAAATCAAACACACAGTATAGGCATGAAGTTTATCCTATTGTTTCATGGCATAAACACTGACCTCTCCAAATGGAGCTTTAAAAATCAGAGTGAAGCTCAGTAGTAGAGCATCAACTTAACATGAACAAGGTCTGCTAGCACTATAAACAAAACAAAAGAAAAAGAAAAAAATTGAACAGGACATAGGCAACTTAGCTGGTTAAGAAAAGTTAGAGAAATAGAGAGAGGGGCCTTTGTCCCTGAGCTTTTTTGCTCAAGGCTAATTCTCTACCACTTGAGCCACAGTTCCACTTCTGTCTTTTTGCTGGTTAATAGCAGATAAGAGTCTTAAGGACTTTCCTGCCTGGGCTGGCTTTGAACCTTGATCCTCAGATCTCAGCTTTCTGAGTAGCTAGGATAGGATTATAGGCGTAAGCCACCAGGGCCCAGCTCTCTCTCTCTCTCTCTCTCTCTCTCTCTCTCTCTCTCTCTCTCTCTCTTTCTCTCTCTCTCTCATACACACACACACACACACACACACACACACACACAGTCAAATCTCAAATATTTCAAACACAGATTTTAGGTGATTCACAGCTGTCTTAAGCAGACCTTTTTCTCAGACAATCTAAAAATGACCTTGAGCAAATTACATAACTGTGAGAACAGCTACCAAATAGGCCTGTTGTAAGAACTAAGATAGGCTAGGCAAAGTGCTTATCAATAAATGATAGTGCCTGGCTTCTATTTTTATATGAGTTATTTACATGCACCCTCATCCTTCACCCAAATATTGTCACTAGGAGGCTAGATATGGCAATGCCATGGATAAACTACTGAGAATCAGCCAATCTCCTCTTCAGGGAGCTCTAAGAGTTTCTGACCAATCATTGGCTACAGCAATTTAAAGTGGCTTTCCTCTAGCCCAGCAACAGCTACTGACTTGGTACTTGGGTTGGCTGATTGCATTCCCCTGGTGGTAGTGAATTGTTAGCCTGTTGGGCCCATGGGCACCATGCCCAGGCCTTGTGCTCCCTCCTTGTGTCAGGACCTATACAGCTCAAGTCTCCCCAACTCTTCATAGCCTCTGGCCCTGTCACTGAGCAGCCTGTAGAATTCCCCCTCACCATGGCCTGTGCCATGTGACAGGGAGCCAGTTCTGCTCTCTGAGTACTAAGCCACAGGAAAACCCCTGCAGCCTGAAAGCAACATCATCCCAATCCATACCGTGTGTTGCTTTGCTCCTCCCTAATGAAAGAGGACAGGGGCCTCTGTCTGTGTTTCTGACTTTCAGCTTCAGCTTAGAAAAAAATGGGCTGAGAAATGAAGAAAACACGTACTAGAACCAAGATATTAATGCAAATCACAACCTTACCATTTTATTTTGGTACTGCATTGGTTTATTTGAAAAGTAGCTTAACATAAAAAAAAAATGACCGTACTTGGGTTTGGACTCAGTGCCTTATGCTTACTAGGCAGGCCCTTTAGTTTTAGTGAGCCATGAGTTCTGCCTTTGTTGTTCTGGCTGTTTTCCAGAGAGAATCTCTGAGCCTTGCCAGTCCACATTTTGACTGCATTATGCCTACTTAAGGCTTCCTAGTTGTAGCCAGGATGATGGCAAGTGCCACCATGTTGTAACTATGATCTTCCCGTGTAGCTAAGAATGACAAGTACCCTTCACCATGCCCAGCAGTGGGTTCGAAAGGGATTTGGCTGGCTTTTAACACAATCTTTCTGTTCTCCCAAGTAGCTAGGATTACAAGTAGGAGCCACCCAGTAATCAGACCAATATTTAAAAAATTTTAACAACAATGATATTCCCTAAGTTTATTGATGGCTAATTTCTCTACTAAGTGTTGTGCCAAGTCGCAAGACCACCCCCAAGAAGACCACCGAGATTCAGACACTACGAAATGCAAAAGCAAGGCAAGGCTTTATTTAACGAGCTGCCAACTCGGGCCTCGTCCTACCCACCGACACAGCAGAGGTTAGGAGAGAGCCCCGAGCTGTGATTACACAGGGCTTATAAAGGCAAAGAACAAGGTTACAACAATCAGCTGTGCAAGCAAGATTAGAACACAGGTACAAATCTGATTGGCTCAGGGTTCGATTCTAAAATGGGGTTCACGTGGTGGGGCCTGACTTCAAAGTCTGGCACCTCATAAGTACTTGTATAATCTTGGTTCTCTCAGTTCCCCTGTGAAGGAGGTTCTGTGATTTCCTCCTTTGAGAAGAACAGGAGCCCTAGACCCAAAGTTAAATAACTTGCCCAAAGTCCTGACTAGTGGACAGAGCAGCTGGATTTTCTTCACTCTGGAGTCAAGCCTTCTTGTGACGCAATCTACTTTCTCTAAAACTTGGAGAATAAAATCAGCTTCACAAATCTTCCTTTTTGTTTTTTGCCAGTCATGGGGCTTGAACTCAAGGCCTGAGCACCGTTTCTGGCTTCTTTTTGCTCAAGGCTAGCACTCTATCACTTGAGCCACAGCTCCACTTCTGGCTTTTTCTATACATGTGGTGCTGAGGAATTGAACCTAGGGCTTCATGTATACGAGGCAAGCACTCTACCACTGGGCCATATTCCTAGCCCCCAGCTTCACAAAACTTTTAGAGAATAAGACCATCTCTTCTACAAGCACCTCCCATGTACTTAGCAATGCTGGCTCCTTCCTGCTATCGTCCCATTTGTTTGATTGTTTATTGATTGATTGATATGTATGTGCTGGTACTGGGGCTTGCACTTGCTCTTGCTTAGCTCTTTTACTCAAGACTGGCAATCGACCATTTGATCCATACCTCTACTTCCAGCATTTTACTGGTTAATTGGAAACAAGAGTCTCACTGGCTTTTTACCATGAGCTGGCTTGGAGCTGTAATCTTCAGATCTCAGCTTCCTGAGTAGCTAGGATTTACAGGTGTGAGCCACCAGTGCCTGGCTCCTTCCTCTCTTTTGAACGTGCAGCATCCACTGTCAGAACAGGGGCTACCACAAAAAAACTGTCCCCAAGGTAGAGGTTTCCCCAGGATGACAGAGTTTGCCATTGGAAGTGTGGTGAAGACATATAATAGCCTTCCCTAGCATTTTGGAAAAAGTTCCTCAGATGTCAGTCCCTTTGCAAATCAGAACTGTATTGTTGAGAACCATGTATGTCAGAAACATACTTTAAGAAAACAGGTGACAGGGAGCCAGTCTCACTCCGACTAATGAGCCACAGAACAACCCCTGTGACTCCTTAGAATAAACCCTTATTACTAGTGAGGCAGGACTCAGATTTTTAGCCAGGTCTGTGTAAATCTGTCTATTGGTCTATGTATGTATGTATGTATGTATGTATGTATGTATGTATGTATGTATGTATGTATGCATCCATCCATCCATTCATCTATCATATAGTAAAGAAGGGCTTCCCTTCATTGCCCAGGCTAGTCTTGAATTCCTTGCTCAAATGAGCTTCCTACTTCAGTTGTTAGGACTACCATGCCTAGCTGGGAAAAGGAGAATTTAGATACCAATTTTATGTGATATCTCTCAGAGTTAACTCTGGTATATAATTTAGAACCACACACAATAATTACATTTTTTAAGAAAGTTTCAGAATTACTGAAATGAAACTTCCCTTTCTGAAATGTGACATTAAAATGTTCCTAGAGGGGCTGGGGATATGGCCTAGTGGCAAGAGTGTCTGCCTCATATACATGAGGCCCTGGGTTCAATTCCCCAGCACCACATATACAGAAAATGGCCAGAAGCGGCGCTGTGGCTCAAGTGGCAGAGTGCTAGCCTTGAGCAAAAAGAAGCCAGGGACAGTGCTCAGGCCCTGAGTCCAAGCCCCAGGACTGGCAAAAAAAAAAAAAAAAAAAAAAAAAATGTTCCTAGACCTATCCACACTTAGGTTCTCCACCCTCTCTTTAAAAAAATCATTTAAAAGTTTGTTTTTTCTCTCCATCCTCTCATTCATGTCTTTCCTAGGGTTATTGAGAATAGCATCACTGGAGTGGGTTTGTTCCTTTCTCTTTTATTTAGTGTAAGTAGTCTGTGGGTTTTATTCCAGATGTTTCTCTCCAGCCTCCTGCCTTTTGAAAGAAACCCAGGATTATTTTAAGACATAATTTGGAGACTTCCAAATAAAACAAATACCCTAATTGCCTGTGGGTTGCAAGTCCTTGTTTGGGGGTAGGAAGGACAGAGGATATGAAGCCAGCAGGGCAGGCTCTGGGAACATGCAGGACTTCTGAGTCTGGCCATGTGAATCTGGCCTGTCTTCTACTTTCTTCTTCTCCATCTCCTCAGTGCTACAGAAAAATTTCAGGACATCATACATGCTAGACAAGTGCACTGCTGCAGAGCTACACCTTGGCCCTTCTCTTACTTCTGCTATGTGAACCTTATTGCTCTATGGCTGTCCCTGAGGTGCCCACCTGAGCAAGCCATTTCTGCTTCATAAAACACACTACTTGAATGTTCTGCTCCATTTTGTTAGCATGCCCTTTCCCCCAGAGGCTTATCCAATGGAGTGATTTGTATGGAATAACTCTATACTAGACATTACCTCCTGGCAAATATACTATTAGAGACTTGGAATGCCTTGATTCAGTAGCCCTCAATTCTGGCTGTGTGGTAGAATCATCAGGAAAACAGAAAATATTTCTTAGCCCTACAACTTTTTAAAATTAAGTTTTACTAACACACATTAGTTGTACAAGGGTGAGGTTTCATTGTGAGTTTTTTTCACACATGCATACAATTTACCTTATCAATCTCATCCCCTCAATTACTTTCTTTTGATCTCTCTTTCTTAAAATAATTGCAGTAGATTTCATTGTTCTATTTGGAAATTGGATTTTTAAAATATTTGTTTCTCTTTTTCATTATGAAGGTAACATGTGCTCCTGATTTTTGTTAATGTAAAAATTGCAGAGTTGTTTTAATTGAAATGCAAAATCAAGCAAGCAAGCAAACAAAAATGCCACCAACTTTGCCTCCTTGATATCCCAATCCTGACCCTCCTGAAGTTCATATGTCTTCTTTCCAGAAGTATTCTGTATACTTTACCAAGTCACATATGATCAAATTATCACCCTTGCTTTTTTTTTTTTTTTGCCAGTCCTGGGGCTTGAACTCAGGGCCTGAGCACTGTCCCTGGCTTCTTTTTGCTCAAGGCTAGCACTCTGCCAACTTGAGCCACAGCGCCACTTCTGGCTTTTTCTATACATGTGGTGCTGAGGAATCGAACCTAGGGCTTCATGTATACGAGGCAAGCACTCTTGCAACTAGGCCATATTCCCAGCCCCCACCCTTGCTTTTTGCATCCATAATGGACCATGAAGAACTGTCCACAGCACTATGAACCAAGCAACCTCCTTCCTAAGATTCATACCACATATCACCTGTGGCTGGACCTAAGCTCTCTAGTAGATACAAAGCTCAGAGTATTCTGAAGTCCTGCTGGAATAGTGGAGCCTCCTGAAGGAAGCTGGTCAGTGCACTTGAACTTTTAGTCTCTTAAGGAAATACAATTTTGGAGGAGAAGTTTGTAGGCTTCAAATACAAAAGAATGATATATGTTTGAGAAGAGGGAAACAGTATTTACTGTGATTTGATTATTTTTTCCTTTCTTTTTTTATTAATTAAATTTTGTTGATAAGATGTTGTGCAAAAGGGGTACAGTTACATAATAGGACAGTGAGTACATTTCTTGTGATATCTTACACCTTTGTTTTTCTTTCCCTTCCCTAGATGAGGTAGGCATATATACAATACCCAGTGTACCAAAATCATATACAGTGGCCACGTGGCATACGCCAAAGGAAATTCACCTAGAACTTTAAATATAATATCAACAATAGAGTTTGCTTATCCTTGTCTTCTATGACCATATATACATAGCTGTTGAGCTATTGTGATCCACTGAGAAGTCTATTTTGGACCTTTTTATGTTTATTAGTTGTTTGGTTTTAGATACATTATGTAAGGTCGCTGACCCAAACCTGTGGAAATACCATTTGACAAGAAGTTTTTTGTTTCACAGACCTGGTCTCTACTGTCCCCCCCCCCCCAACAATCATATATCAAGGAGACCATGCCCCTTTGTTCTCTGTGTTCTAGGTTTGTCTCGCTCAACATTATTTGTTCAAGTTCTGACCATTTCCCTGAGAATACCAATATTTTATAATTTCTAATCGCTATGTAGTATTCCATTGTATATAGGTACCACATTTTTTGGATCCATTCATCTGTAGAGGGGCATCTGGGTTGTTTCCATATTTTGGCTATTGTGAATTGTACAGCGATAAACATGGATGTGCAAATGTATTTTTGATATCCTGACACCTGTTGTTCAGGATAGATGCCTAGGAGTGGTATGGCTGGGTCATAAGGTATGTCTATGCTGAGCTTTTTGAGGAACCCCCATACTGTTCTCCAAAGTGGTTGTACTAATTTGCACTCCCACCAACAGTGGAGAAGGGTTCCTCTTTCTCCGCATCCCCTCCAGCATCTGTTGTTGCCTGAGTTCAGAGTATAGGCCATTCTAACTGGAGTGAGGTGGTATCTCAGGGTTGTTTTTATTTGCATATCCTTTACTGCCAGAGATGTTGAACATTTCCTCATATGTTTCTTTGCCATTTTTATGTGATTTAATTATTGTATGTTACATACAAACTAAACTTTGTAAATGAAAATATTTTGATGAGGGGAAATTTTTTTCCTAAATTATACTTGGAATGGTTGCTTATGTGTGTAAAAACACCCTAGTAGAGGTCTTAGGTCTTCAGTTGAATTTCTTCAGCATCCTGTCTCTCTCAGAGCTAACTGGAATGACTGTCTACAAGATAATACTACAGTGTAGCATTTCTAGCATAGCACCACAGCAACTCCCTTCTCCAGGGAACATGTTAAGAAAGCCATGTAAACCACCAGAAAGCCACATTTCAGGGGATAATTTTGTAGTAGGCAATTGATTCTTTCTTCCCTCCCTCTTTCCCTTTTTCTTCTTTCTTCTTCCCTCCCACCCTTTCTTCCTCTGTATCCTCCGCCCCCCTCAGTGGCTAAGAATCAATATCTTATGTATACCAGACAAGCATTCTATCACTGAAGTACACACCCTCCCAGGCCTAACATGACTTAATTAGCTAATGTCTAGCTTCTCCTGTGTAAGAGACATTCTCTTCTAAAATTTTGGACATTTATCATCTTTTTTTCATGCAACAGTGTCAAAGTGAAGAGAAAGCCTCTTTCTAGTCCTGGCTTTGTCTTGCATTGCCCTAGGGAAAACCTACCTGGCTTAGTGCCAGTTTACTATTTATAAAATGAACTAAGTAATTTAGATGATTTTTAAGGTCCTTACTGGCTTTAAAATTCCAGGGTTCATGACTGTGGCCATCCATACACTACATGGGATTAAAAAATTTATGATTGGTTGGGCTGAGAATGTGGCTTAGCAGTAGAGTGGTTGCCTAGCATGAAGGCCTGAGTTCGATTCTTCAGCACCACATAAACAGAAAAAGACAGAAGTGGCACTGTGGCTCAAAGTGCTAGCCTTGAGCAAAAAGAAGCCAGGGACAGTGCTCGGGCCCTGAGTTCCAAACCCTCAGGAATGGCCAAAAACAAAACAAAACAAAATTTATGATACAGAACTTTGAAAAATAGATGGCAGAAACACATTACTCAGCTGGAAGCTTCCTATCTAAATGTTTACCTGGTATGTGTGGTACTTTTCCTTCTAAACCTTTCTGTGAGGCTGAAAATTTAGAGCATCCAACCTCCATGGTCTGCTCTTTCACCATTGACACCACTCTGGAAATCACTTATCTCACTAGAATATTGTCAGATGTAGTAACTTGCCACAGCTCCCACCTCTTTTGCTGCCTGATTAGTTCTATGGCTTGGCTTGGCTCCCAAGAAAGTCAAAGTTTTTTTTTTTAATATGTTTTATTTACACAGCTTCTGAGTTTACAGACCCCCCCCCTACTTTTTTTTTTTTTTTGCCAGTCCTGGAACTTGGTTAGACTCAGGGCCTGAGCATTGTCCCTGGCTTCTTTTTTTGCTCAAGGCTAGCACTGGCACTGTGCCCCTTGAGCCACAGCACTACTTCTGGCCGTTTTATATATATGTGGTGCTGGGGAATCGAACCCAGGGCTTCATGTATACGAGGCAAGCACTCTTGCCACTAGGCCATATTCCCAGCCCTAAGAGTCAAAGTTTTAAGCTATCAGAGAGTAGGAAAAGAGAATATCTTCTTCCTGCTTGGTTTCCATAGGGAGTGGCAACTGTCTTTCCATTTATCTTCATGTTTCTTGAACATAGGAAGTATATTCACCTTTTATATCCATATATAAAAAGAAAGAACCTGAATTGTCACCTCACATCATATAAACAAAAATTAACTTGAGTTGGTCATGGACCTAAATACAAGATAGAAACTATTGAATTTATAGAGAAAAACAGAACAGATCTAATGATTTAGCAGTCAAAATGATAAATGTCCACCTCATGGTTCTACCAGCTACTACTGTTGCTGCTGCTGCTACTAATACTACTACTGCTGCTAAAGCTTCTACTACTGCTTCTACCTGTGTGACCTGGTAAAAAGAGGAAGAGGATAATCCATGTCTGAGGCTCGGAGGTATCCCATGCCTCAGCCACGTGTCCCACCCTCTGTCCACCCTCTGTGTGGTGATGGGCTTCTGAGCCCAATTTGAATGTGGACCTTCCTGCATTCCTGGGCATGCCCCAGCTTCTAGGAAAATCAATCTCTGTCTCTCTGTCTCCCGGTCTCTCTGTCTCTGTCTCTTTCTCTGTCTTTGTCTCTCTCTCTCTGAGTGGAGACTCTCCTGAGATATCCCTACAAGATCTGAGTAATATCTCTGTTGACATGTATATGGAGCGGGGGGGGGGGGGATTACTGTAGACCCTGTGCGAGCAGGTAAGAGGCATGAGATCATGACATCTGTTGATATGGATTCATTGACCCCTTTAGGCCTGGAGGGCCTAACAAACATTCTCTCATTAGATTATCATTACCCTCTTTTGAGTACCTGCAAAAGTATGTCAGCCACTTTAACTTTCCTCAAACAAAGAAACTGACGCCAAAAGAACTAAAAGAAATCTGCAGAAGGTCCCTTAACTTAGCTGTGAGGCTTATCCCGACTCTAAGCCCCGTATCTTTCCCACCACTCAGGCCTTTTTCCTTTCTTGGTACCTCTATTATTAGAATACCTGGGTATTCTTAACTAACAATGGATGACATAAATAAACACTTGGTCATTTCCCCACATTTCCGCACAGGTCCATGCAGATGGTCAAGCTCTTTCTTTGAACACAGAGCTTGAAAAGGCGTATTACAGAACGGAAAGAAAGACTCATTATTAATCATTATGGAACAGCCCAGAGTGACTTTGCAGGAGTGGGGTGAATTTCAGGAAGATGAGCAGCCTAGCGCTGCTCTTAGGAGACCCCTGCTGATGGAAAGTTGGGCTGCCATTCAAGGGCCTGTGTAGAACTTCTGCTGTGTCAGGTGCAGGTGATTGGACTTGCCCAGGGTGAATGTTGTATGCTGTTGTCCACTACAGACTGGACCAGAGCTCCTAGTGCATTATTTGTGAGCTGTATTTCTGCTCTGACCTTGAGGCCCAGGTCAAGATGAGGGAAGGTGGTCTGGAATTATTCATGGATTTGCTGAGCCAAAGAGGAAAACTGCCAGGTGCTGGTGGCTCATACTGGTAATCCTAGCTACTCAGGAGGCTGAGATTTGAGGATCATGGTTCACAGCTAGCCCCGGCAGGAAAGTCTGTGATACTCTTATCTCAAATTAGCCACTGAAATGCTGGAAGTGGAGGTTTTGGATCAAGTGGCAGAATGTATCCTTTTTTATTTTTTCTTCAAAAGCTTTTATTGAAGCAGGGCTCATGCCTGTAACCCTAGCTACTCAATAGGCTGAGATCTGAGAATTTGTGGTTCAAAGCCACCCTGGGAAGGAAAGTCTGCAACATTTGTATCTCCAATTATCCAATAAAAAGTGGAAAGTGGCCGGGTGCCAGTGGCTCATGCCTGTAGACCTAGCAACTAAGGAGATTGAGATCTGAGGATTGTCGTTCAAAGCCAGCCCAGGGAAGGACAAGTTCCTGAGGCTCTTATGTCCAATTAACCACCAGAAAACCAGAAGTGGCACTGTGGCTCAAATTGGTAGAGCAAAAAGAGCAAAGGGACAGCGCCCAGGTCCTGAGCTCAAGCCCCACAATAACAACAACAACAACAAAAAGTGGAGATGTGGCTAAGGGACAGTGCCTAGGCCCTGAGTTCAAGCTCCAGTGCTGGCACCAAAAAAACCAAAGTTTCCATTGTACAACTCCTGTTACTACTGAGTTAGTATGGGATTTGTGCAAAGTGTGTGGCATCTTCACCCAGCTGGTCCAGCATTTACATCCTTGCACTTGGACACGTAAGTTATGGACACCTCTCTGCATCTTGGTTACCTTCTATGAAAACTGAGGCTTCACCGCTCACAGGTGGAAAAGTCTTTAGCGCAGAGCCTCAGGTGGCAAGCCTGGCGGGCCTGGTCAGCTTGGCTAGGCCTGGCCTGGCCCCTCTCCGCAGGGTCCACAGGGCTGGCCTCTCACATTATAGAGTTCGTTCTTGGCCCCAGAGTCCACCCACACGTCTCTGCTCAATGCCTGCTCACCTTAGAAAGCCTCTGTGACCTCAAGGATTCATGTTGAGCCCCTGGGGAGTAGAGGATTAAATCAAATGAGTAGACTCTGGTTAATTTTTGTCAGTCTCTTACCCGTTCAGGGCTGGGAATCTATTTTCTCCTCCCTCCCTAACCTGAAATCCTTCCCTCCCCTGCGCGTTAGAGCTCGGCAGTTGGGAGGGGAGGAAGGATGGGTGTCACCTGGAAGGGACGGGACTCTGTCCAACAGTTAGGACAATGAGAGCTGGGACAGGGTCCTGCAGGAGCCCTGCTGAGCATGGTGGGCACAGGATCAGAGGGGCAGGTGGGGCTCTGCTGGGTGTGTCAGGAGCAGCCTGTAGTGGGCAGTGTCTGAGCCTGGGGCAGATGGAAGAGTGGCACTCAGAGCCCGAACATGGGTGGGAACACATTCCCACCCAGATCAGTGGTCCCATCCAGCAAAGGCACTCAACTTCACCCTGGCTTCAACCCCAGGATTTCCCGACCCTGGCTGCTTGTACCCTCCTCTCTACCCGCACAGGCATCATCCATGCTTTTGTGCTGGTACAAGAGTTTGAGCCTGGGCACTGTCCCTTAGCTTCACCCCTTCTCCATGCTGTTCTCAACCACTTGAGTCACACTTCCAGATTTTTGGTAATTAATTAGAGATAAGAGTCTCATGGACTTTTCTGCCTCTACTGGCTGCAAACTTGATCCTCAGATATCAGCCTCCTGAGTAGCTAGGATGACAGGCGTGAGCCACTGCCATCCCTGTGTTTTAAATTCCTGTCACCCATGTGGCCAAGGAAGTGGGCTCACCAATTCTGAGCCCCAATTTCTCTGTGAGAGTGGGGATAGCTTGCAAGGGTATAATGTGTGTTCCAGACACATGATGGGACACCTCAGAGTTCCCTACAGACACCTCAGTGGGTCTGCCTGTATATGTGTGGGCCTCTCTCTAGCCCTCTACTCCATCTCCAGTCCTTCCTCTTGTCCTGCACCTCCCTTGTTCACAGTTCTTCAGTGACTCCCTACTGCTAAGGCTCATTATCATTCCACCAGAATTTCATGGGGTTCTAATTGGGACAGCCAGAGTTGATCATGAATGAATAAATGTGAAGGTATTCACGGAGTGAACACCCATAAGCTGCCCAGCGTCTGTGATGATTCGTTTTGGAGACTAAGGCCAAAGGGGGGCCATGTGTCATGGACCCAAGCTACATACCCAGCCACTGTCTGAGAACATCTCACCCACACAGAGTATATCCTTAATGGGAAAGAAAACATACCAGGGACAGTGCCCAGGTCTTTAGTTCAAGTCTCAGGTGTGTACACGTGCATACACACACACACACACACACATACACTAAAATAAAGAGCTCTGTGCTAAGTCTTGGTCACCATCCTGTGGTGCTATTGGGAAGTGGTGAGCCATTTAGGAGACTGGGACTAGTGAAAGGGAGTTAGGTCATTGAAATGTGCTCTTGAAAGAGATATTGGAACCCCAACCCCTTCTTTTCTCTCTGTCTTTGCTTCCCAGATAGAAGAGAACAGGCCTGCTTCACCACACATTCCTGCTATGATATACCATACCACCACAGATCCAAAGCACGAAGACTAAGCAACCATGAGTGGAAACTTTTGCAACAGTGGGCCAAAATAAACCTCTCTTCCTTATAAGTCAATTATGTCCAGTATTTTGTCATAGTGACAGAAAGCTGATTAACATATCTTGAAAAAAAAAGCCAGAGGCAAATTCAAATGTTAAGCTGGAAGGTTGTAGGACTGGGGAAGGTAGAGGTGTTGATAGGCAGCAGACCAAGTTGAAGAGCCCATCTCATTGGATTCCTGACCTCACAGAGGGGAGGTGATTAAAGACTATTTGTTCAAGTTATTAATGCTTCAGTAATTAATAATAGTTCTTTGGGGTTTTGAGGTTGCTCTTTTTTTTTTTTTTTTGGTTGTGGACTTGAATTCAGGGTCTGACACTGTCACTGAGCCTCTTTGTGCTTGAGGCTAGGTCTCTACCACTTGAGCTACAGCACCACTTCTGGTTTTGGAGTGGTTAATTGGAGGTCAGAGTCTCGCAGAGACTTTTCTGCCTGGACTGGCTTTGAATCCCGATCCTCAGCTCTCAGCCTCCTGAGTAGATAGGACTACAGGTGTGAGCCACGAGTGCCTGACTTTGAGGTTTCTCTTAAAAGGGACTGCAGTAGGCAGAGTGGGGCAGTAACCACTTTTGGGGTTCTCAAATCCTATTGTCAAGGCCACTCTGCCATCAACACTTTTCACTCTGTCATTAGGGGGAAGCCAGTCCCCCACCCCACCCCATTTAGTGCCCAATTCTCCACAGATGAGGACACCATAATGAGTCTTCATTTATCAGCCCAAAAGGAAAAAGTGTGCGTTCATCCGTGATTAGCTATTTTAATTCATTAACAAATTAGACAGTATTTTATGGACATTTTTCTTGTTATGATTCCTCCAAACAATACAGTAGAAGAACTATTTACATAGGGACTACGTTTTGTTTTTGTCTTTTGGCAGTCCTGGGGCTTGAACTCAGGGCCTGAGCACTGTCCCTGGCTTCTTTTTGCTCAAGGCTAGCACTCTACCACTTGAGCCACAGCGCCACTTCTGGCTTTGTCTATGTATGTGGTGCTGAGGAATCAAACCCAGGGCTTCATGTGTATGAAGCGAGCACTTTACCACTAGGCCATATTCCCAGCCAAGAACTATATTTGTATTAGGTTTATAAATAGTGTAGCGAAGATTTCAAGTGTAAGAATTTGTGCCTAGATTCTGTGTAAACACTATGCCATTTTACATAGGGGCTTGAACATCCATGGATCCATGGTGTCTAAGGAATTCCTGGAACCAGTCCTGCATGAATACCAAGGAGCAACTGTGCAATCCTTTTCTAGGATTGCTGTAACTTATTACCATGGCTTGAGTTCTCAAAGCAGCAGAAATATATTCTTGTACACTTTAGAAACCAGCAATCTAAATGCAGGGTGTCAGTAGGACCCCTCCCCTCTCTCTGAAGGCTGGAAGTTGGGTTGCCAGAGGAAGAATTGAGAGTAGGTGAGCTCATAGTTCTCATTCAGCAATAACTGTTTCTCCTCACCTCATGAGCCCTAAAGGCTACCCCATCATAGCTCTCTTTAAGAGGAGAGAAGGAGGGATTGAGCTGACTTGTGAGGAGTTGACTGATAGATGGAAGAAATAGGTCAGAGTTCCTAATAGGTATCTTCTTGGAGATCATGTTTGAAATGGAGAGAGACAGACAGAGAAAGAGATAGGAAAGAGAAAGAAAGGAAGATGATTTTTTTTCATTTGCTTAAAACACAGATTGGCTTTCATGAAATTTGTTTACATGAATTATATGTTAGAAAGAGTGTGCATTGTGGGCTGGGGATATGGCCTAGTGGCAAGAGAGCTTGCCTTGTATACATGAGGCCCTGGGTTTGATTCCCCAGCACCACATATACAGAAAACGGCCAGGAGTGGCGCTGTGGCTCAAGTGGCAGAGTGCTAGCCTTGAGCAAAAGGAAGCCAGGGACAATGCTCAGGCCCTGAGTCCAAGGCCCAGGACTGGCCAAAAAAAAAAAAAAAGAATGGAGAAAGAGTGTGCATCTAGTCCCATTGAACAAATGCTGATACTTGTGGGAGAACATAGCAGTGATAATAGTAATGTAATCAGTTTTCAATCTAGGCAGCTCTGCTTGTCTGGTGTATGACCTCAGTGCTTTGCCCTTGGATCCTCCCACCCTTTGCTGGGTGGGTGCGCATTGGTGACCAAAGCTCCAGTTCCAGCTCTTCCAACACTTCCTGGGCTGCTGACTCTGGTGCTGACTGCTGACCTGTGGTAGGCACCCAGCTTGATGGTTTGTTTTGTCAGCCCTCAAGAATGCCTCTTGGTTACTGGGCTGTTTCCTGTAGCTCTCACCCTTCCTTACTTTCTTAATTTCAGTGTCAAGTAATCCATTGGGGTCTTGTGGCCAGAACTGCCCCCGGGAAAACGTTGACCTCAGCCCTCTTCTTTTGTCCTTTGCTTTCTTCCCTCCTTCCATGTAAAATGAGACATTTGGATTGGACCGACTCCCCAGTCTCTTCCTGTTCTAACAGCTCTGTGGGCTGCTGAAGGTGACCATGGTGATATCTGGGCAGGTTCCCTCCCCAAAACCACCAAGGGAGGCATGTGGCTACCACGTGCAATGTCTGTACAGTTTTTGTCCCACAAGAGCTGGGATGACTTTCTGGACAAAGTTAAAAAGTCTAACAAACCATTCAGGGAGCCGTGGGGAAAAGGGCAGGACAGAAAGCCTGTAAGATGCCAAGACCAACTTGCCTCCTGCGACACACCCATCAGATTCAGGATGGTTGGCAAAATGGATTTTTCATCCCATTCTCAGGCTTATAAGCAGCTCATTGTTCTCAGAAGAAAGAAAGAAAGAAAAGAAAAACAGGCACTTCTTGGGAGCACTTGGGCTTTAGGGGCAACAACTTATAGTAGCTGGTTCTCAGCAGCCTTCCTCTGAAAAGGATGGGAGCAGACAATCTGTGCCAAGTATTTGTGCTCTACTGCTACCTCTAACAAATCACAACAAATTTAGCAACTTCAAACATGAATTATTTCTTTCTTTCTTTCTTTTTTTTTTTTCTTTTTCTGGTCCTGGGCTTGAACTCCGCCTGGATGCTATCCTGAGCTTTTTCAGCTTGAGGTTAGTGTTCTACCACTTGAGCCACAGCTCTGCTTCCAGTGTTTTTGAGAGAGGGTGATTAATTGGAGATAAGAATCTCATAGATTTTCATGCCTGGGCTAGACTTGAACAGTGATCCTCACATTTCAGCCTTCTGAATAGCTAGGATGATCAATGTGTGCCACAGGTGCCCAACAACAATACAATTATCACATAGTTCTGCAGGTCAGACAAAGGTCTCGTGTGGCTATAGGATTGTTTTCCTTTCTGGGGACTACAGGGCAGATCTAGTTCCTTGTCAGTTGGCAGAATTTAGTTCCATGAGCCTATAGGTCTGAATTCTCCATTTCCTTGTTGGTTGTCTGCTGCTGGCTCCTTCGCTTCTTAGAGGCTTCTGTAGTCTCCATTTATCCCAAGAACTATCAACAGCATCCCTGTTCAAGATGCCACCTCTGTACTGTTCTGGTGTGTACTTCTCCCCATCAACAAGGAAAGGTTCTCTAATAATAGAATCTGTGTGATTAGATAAAGTCCACCCAAATGATCCCAAATAATCTCTCCATGTCCAAGTTCTTAACCTAGTCACATTTGCACTGCCCCTTTTGTAGACTGGAAATTCACATAAGGTTAAGCATTCCTAGGTTCTGGGGATTAGAGACTGGATTATTAAAGGGATCACTAGTTTGCCTTCCAGAGTTAGGTTCAGCAATGAGATTTGCTGGCCTTCTGCTAGATGTCACTTAAGTAGCAAACCTTTACCAGGTGACTCACATCACCTATACAGGCAAGGACACAGAGTCTTGTGAGCTGCAGCAAGTCAGTGTTAAACAGGGCATTGTGCAAAGCAAGGCTTGAATGCTTCTGTCACAAGCACTTTGTTGTCAAGCCATCAGATACATTGCATAATTCCATCTCTGCATGTCTTTGTGAGATGAAGCTATAGAGGCTAGCTTATAAAGTGGTTTTACAAGATCTGACACAAATAGAATCCATTTAGCCTGCTTTTCCTGTTCCAGCCTTTCCAGGTATAGTAAGGGACCTTTCTGGAACTTCATGTACTACCAACTCCCTTTTCCACTTTCCACTTGTGTGGCTTAGTCCTTCTTAGTCCCTGGCCTACAGGCTGAACCTACCAAGGCAGGGTTTTCCCAGCCATGAATGTCTCCTCTGCATCTATACTTCTCTACCATCAACTTGATTTTCCTGTGATACCAGCCCCTTACAGCTCCCAAGGGCCTGGCAACTCTTTCTAGGCCCTTTCTATACAGTGAATTTAAGAAAAACACCTGAGATCTGGGCGATATGCCTTAGTCTAGATCCACCACAGCCATGACTGCATTTGAACACAATCTAGAGACTCACAGCACTTTAAACTTTGAGCAGCTCAAGTTGGAGACTGCTGGGGCAGCTCCTCTTCTGTGGAGCACATCCTGACTGCACCTAGCCCCAGCTTCATAGTCTTCCTCCTCCTCCCCTCTTTCCCTAAAGGACTTCTTTCATAAGAAGTGGAGCTGAGTGCTGGTAGCTCATGCCTCTAATCCTAGCTACTTAGGAGGCTGAGATCTGAGGATCAAGGTTTGAAGTCCATGAGTCCCTTACCTTCAATTAACCACCAAAAAGCCAGAAATGGAGCTGTGGCTCAAGTGCTAGAGCACCAGCCTTGAGTCGAAAAGCTAAGGGACAGTGTCAAGCCCTGAGATCATGCCCCAGTACTGACACAAAAAATGAAAGCTGGTCACTGGTCACTCATGCTTGTAATCCTAGCTATGCAGGAGGCTGAGATCTGAGGATTGTGGTTCAAAGCCAGCCTGGGCACAAAGTCACTATGGGACTGTTATCTCTAACTAACTACCCCCAAACCAGGAGTGGAGCCATGGCTCAAAGTGGTATAGTGGTAGCATAGAACAAAAAGGCTCAGGCACAGTGCCTAGGCCCTGAGTTCAAGCCCTGTGACTGACCCCCTCAAAAAAAGGAAGAAAGGAAGGAAGGAAGGAAAGAAGGAAGGAAGGAAGGAAGGAAGGAAGGAAGGAAGGAAGGAAGGAAGGAAGGAAGGAAGGAAGGGACATCTGGATGGTAAAAGGTACTTGCTTTGCTATCTGCAAAACTCAGTAGAGGCTTACATGGCAGAGAACAAGGGTAGACTCTGAAGCCTATGTCATATGAGATGCTATGACCCTGTGCATGACAAACTCAGAATGTGTAGAAGTTTCTCTACCAACCCTTCACCCACTCCTAGCTTGTGAGTGAACAGCAATAGGGCAGATTTTCTTGGAGATGATTGACAGAGCTGTGTGTTCCCACTTTCCCTAATGCTTTTCCACAGATGTGGAAAGGGCTTCAGAGGAGCTTTCTCTGGGCCTTTAAGTGTTCAGGGGAACAAGGGCCAAGGAGGCCCTGCCCCAGAGGGCAGTGGGACAAAGGTGTGTGGTTCCTGGGAACCAGCTGTGGGTAACAAGGCAGGGAGAATGCTTGGAGTCTTACCAAAAGGGACACTCCTCAAGACAGCTGCCTTGCTGGGCACCTGTGCTCACTCCTATAGTCCTAGCTACTCACAAGCCTGAGATCTGAGGATATAGTTCAAATCCAGCTGGGCAGAAAAGTCTATGAGACTCGTGTCTCCAAGTAACCACCAAAAAGCTGGAAGTAAAAAAAAAAAAGCTGGAAGTGGAGGCAAAATGGTGGAGTGCCAGCCTTAAGCAAAAAAGGAAAAAGAAAAGTGAGAGTTTTTTTTTTTTTCCAAATTAGTTAATGTCCTTCCAGTGGCCTGTTTTATGTTTATGTTTGTTCTCTGTTTATTTTACCTCAGTCCATGTTATCTTCATTAGTGTCTCTTTTTTTTTATGGTCAAACTTCAAGATTCACTCTTCTTCACTAAATTGGGTTATTCAAATAATTTATTTATAATTATTTATTTATAATTTATTTATAATAATTTATTTAAACGTGTTTCTTCCTTAGTACCAATAGTTTTTTCTGAATTTTTAAATTTCCATGTCTGTGGAATTTAGTGCACAGTTCTATCAGAAACTGCCAGATTTAATCAGAATATGAAGATTAGCTACTATAAGGATGATCCGAGCAGTTGGATCAATAAATCTGAGAGAAACTTCTATTAGCAGTAGACTCTGCTTTCTTGCAGAGAAAAATAAGCAAATTGTACTAAGGCAATAGGCATCAACTCCCAAATCTCAGTTTGAATTGATATACATTTTCTAGAAAGCAGTTTGTCAATATGCATTACAAACCTTACACATATTTGTATCTCCCTTAAATATGCATACATTTCTATACTTTGGTCTAATAATTTGACTCTGAGATATTAAAAATAAAACTAGTATTGCAAAAATGCTAATCATATGTCCCTAAATTTCTTTTTTTGTGGAGGGAATAAACTGCTTTGGCAATAAATAATTGATTGTTCAATCAAGAAACTTGATGGGTAATATTACTTTTGAAGTTTATAGAAACTTTGTTATTAGAGTACAAATGCTTTGTACATAATGTTAAGCAAAACAAAGCAATATATATTATGTTATCTTAGATAGAGTAAAATAATCCCTATGTTCAGAAAAACCTGGACTATGTATTATTTTAAATATACACTTTAGGGCCGAGAGGGTAACTCAGTGGTAGAATGCTTGCCTAGCATGCTCAGGACTGTTGATTTGCTCTCCAGCACCATGCATGTGTGTGCGCACACACACACAGTACATGAGCATCTATCATAAGCATCTTCCATGTCAATTTTCATTCATGAGCACTGCATGCTATTTCGTTGTATGCATAAACAAAATTTAACTGCTCTCCTATCATAAGACATTCAAATAGCTTCTAGACTTTTTCTGTTTCAAGTGTGCTGCAGTGAACGATTTCACACATTAATCTTTAGCCAGTTCTCCAGTATTTCCTCAGGATAAATTCCTAGAAGTGGAATTGCTAGGTCAAAAGCATTTCAGACCTTTTGAAATTTATTGCTAAATGACCTCCCCAAGAGACTATAAATTTATACTGTCACCAGCAGTGTGTGAGTGTAAACTCTTCCTCTGGCAGCCTTATCAGCACCAACTTACTCATTTGCTCTAAGTTTTAAAAAATAACTTAAGAAAATTTGCCTGCAACAGGACTGAAACTCATTAAAGTTTTTATTGTACAGTCCTAGCTTGCTACAATACTCTTGGTAGCAGGTGACATTTATTGCAGTTACCATGTCTAGTGTTACATGAGTTAATTCTTGTAATCGTCCCAATAATTCTAAGGTAGGTTCCATGACCAATGAAGTGTATCCATTTCACATGTGAGGAAAAGGAGGCACAGAAATGATTCATAAGCTGCTGCTATGGTTTGAGAGAACCGAAAGGTTTGTGGAGCCTGGTCCTTTGTGTAGTTCTAGGGGGAGGTCACTGAGTTGTTGGCAGCGTACCTCAGAAGGAATAGGAAAAATTAATGTAGTTAACACAGTATTTCTCTGGCTTTCTAGCTCCCTATGTGAACTTTCCTCTCACACGTGCTCCCACACATGTGATATCTACTAGGAAGTCCTTACCAAGCCTAGCCAAGCCAATGACACGGTACCCTTGAATCTTCAGAGCTGTGAATAAAGTATTTTATTGCAGTAACAACAACAACAAAAACCCAGACCAAATCAGGAAGGTAACACAAACCAAGGTAAAGAAAGAGCAGATAAAAAATCTCAACCCAGATCACAGCTTAAACTGTACAGTTGCTCAGCTGAGAGTCTGCTAAGTTATTATTAAGCACCCAGTGGGACCTTCCACTTCAAGATTCACCGTGATGCTGCAGATTCATCTTGTCCCTGTGTACAGCGGAGACTCAGATAAGGTAGATGCCCTGAAAAGAACAATTTACAAAGTGCCAAATGTCTACATCTTTAGGTTAGGGTGGGGCAGAACATCTATGCAAGGCCTGCTGAGAGGATAAAGTGGAGCTGCCAGCTCCCACCCCTGTCAGTGCTGAGAAGCTGTCAGAAAGCATTCTAGGGCAGATGACTGTGTAGTGGGAGTTGCCCACTCCAGTAGGGTCAAGCTATACATGACTCCTGGTTTGCTTATGACAGTCCTGACTTAACACTGGTAGACTTGCACCCTGGGAAACTTCTTAGTCCTCAGAAAACAGGGACAGCTGGGCTCCATATGCTCGGGGAAGGCTCTATTGTTTCCTTCCCACTCCAGTACAAAGGCTTCAAAAGTTTATCCAGAAGCTATGGACCCCAGATCACACTAACTCCTGTATACCAGATACCCCAGGGACTACAAGCTGGCCATGCAACAAAGTCCTCTTTACCCCACCCTTCTCCCTCTGGGCCTAACCTCAGAGAGTCAAGGGGGGGGGTGGATTTTGGACTGAGTTTGGACTGGGTGGGGCCAGGAGAGAGAAGGAACTAACAATGAATGTTAATTGTCTCTCCCAAGTGCTCCACCCCCCCCATGGCCCCACATAAAGCTTCTAGGCCTGAAGCAGAACTCCACTTGTATAAGTGTGAAAGCTTCACATTTAGCAACATTGACTAGACGTTTTGGTCACAGAAATGAAACTTGAAATGGTCCAGAAGCATTGTGGGAGCTGTCAAGAGTGTCCCAAGGGGCTGGAGAGGAAAGATGGACAGAGGGCAGTGGGAAGATTTGGGCTGCTTATGATTGCATGCTGCTGGGTGCTCTATAATGGATTACATGAGCAGCTACCCCACCCAGGACCTCATGACCTCCTCTCAGCTATGGTTTCTGGGGTGGGACCATAGCTTTTGCTACTTCTCTTGCCTTAAGGGGCAGGGGCAAGTATAAGGTTTATTAAAGTAGGTATTCAGGCAGGAGAGAAAAGTTTATTCTCAAACTGCTGACCTGTGGCAGAGATGACCCACTGCCCTACCTTGCCTTATCTAGGGGAGGGACAGGGAGGTATGGCCAGGTGAGGGGAGGTGGCTCCCTCTAGGTATGCCAGTTACCTAGGTAACTCGAGTACTGGACAGAGACTTAAGACAGACAGGGGCATCTTCTTGGAGCCCTCCTGGGGGTGGGCTTTAAAGTGGGAGCCACAAACTGAGGGTTCCCTGGTGACCTATGCCTATCAGGCTTTGGCAACATCATTCCTCCCTCTCCAATTCTGTCTCTTAAATGTTAAGCCTAACCTCAATAACAAGTGATAATCTGTTGATATAGGGCCTGATTCTGAGGTAGGCCTTTTATCTGCATTGTCCTCCTTTGTTCTTATAACCTCATCATCATCCTCATGTTTCAGATGTTCAGAGAGGTTAAAGAAGTTGCCCAGCTGTTTTAGTAGCAGAGGTGACTCTGGCCCTGGGTCTATCCAGAGCTCACACACAGCTCCTTGCTCTGCATCACTTCCTTGCTTTTGCTGTTGTTGGTTGCTTCCATTGTGGCAAAGTTGTTTTCCTGCTACTAGGGCCTCACACGTGCTCCACATACCCTCTACCCATGAGCTATGCCCCCAGCCATAGCTTTCTGGCTTTTATCTGGCCTAATCTCCAGGTTTCACCAGATTCTTTGGGGGCAGGCATCTTCCCACTGGGATCCCACCAGGTTAGTTTACACTCTGCCCACTGGAAACTTGGAATGTGCCCCCCCCCCACGGAAACAACACCATGAAGGGGGTTCTCCACTCTGCTGTGGTTACTTATGGGTTAAGTTGGCCTTTTGTGACCAGCCCTGAGGTTCTACCCACATCCCCTCATATGATTTTCCAGGAAGAAAACACATCCTGGATTGGAAATAGCAAACTCCAAACACACTGTTAGAGCATAGCTTATTTGTGAGTTAGGGAATGTCTGCCTGTAAACTGTTTTATTCCGTATGACAAGAAAAATAAACTGGCTGCTCTCATTTTGTTGTTGGTCTGTTGGTCTAAAAAAAAAATCACATAAAAGTCAGGCTGTGCTGTAGTTTGTCCTTCAGGGAGGGCATCAACTGTTGGGATCATTAAATCTCTCACAAGAGTTTGTGAGTAAGCATATGATTTAGCAAATAAATTAGGAGTCAATCAGGTGTTGTGAGCCTAGTCTTGCCCTTGTCCTTACCCAGTTGTGTGACCTTGGGAGAGTTACTTTATCCCTCTGGGCATCTGCTTCTCACTGTGTAAAATAAAGAGGCAACTCTAGAGAATCCCCATGTTTCCTTCTAGGTCTTGAGTTCTATGAAATACAAACAGCCTCAGGTGCAGAATTACAAATGAAAGCCAGATCAGCAATTGGGTTTCTTTCTTTTATTTCCCTTTGTTATTAGAGGGAAAAAATCTCTCATTAGCTGTGTTCTCTTTGAGCTATGGCAGAAGTAAAAGGAGAAAGTCAGGTTCTTTGGGGTTAAATGGAGCATTTAATGATGGATAAGCAGAAAGATGCGTGATGGGCCTGTTTCTCATGTTGGCTGCTTGGCTAATCTATCAGCAGCTCCTGGCATCCCAGTGACAACCTGCATTGAAAAGGGAGGAACTTGGCTCCCCTGCCCTTCCAGCTGTAAGAGTCTGGAAGGGAAGCTCTGGGGGAATGTCTTTCATTTCCCCCTGGAAGCTGGGGGAATGTTGGACTCAGTGTTGCCAACTGTGCAATGTGGGCTTGTCTCTAAAAGAAACCTTTTTTACGCAGCAGTCTTTTAGGCCACAGTATTCCCCTTGGTTCCCCACCCCCTTGGAACAAAGCCTGGTGGAAAGACCGGGTGCTGCTCAGGCCAGCCTGGGAACGAATTCATTTGCTAATGGAGAAAAGGCTTCAATATGTCTTCAGTGGCTTTTAAATTTTACAGCCAGGATTTGATTTGTCTTTTGGTTTCTTTTTCACTCATATCTGTCCACAAAAAATGTCTTTATACCAAGGATGTGTACAATAAAATGATGCTTGGAAAACAGAAACAAAAGGAGATAGAGAATTGGGCCCAAGGAAAAATAGAGTAGAATTTCAAGATCAGATAAAAGAGGGGCACAGATGTATAGACAATGAAGGCCAAATCATTGTAGTTGAAATTCAGATTTGGCTACCTAAAAATCTCCCAGTGTCTAAGCCAAAATGGGTTACACAGTCACATAATTCTTTAGTATTAGAGAGAAGAAAGAAGGTCCAGTTACTCAGACGAATGCATGCTTGTCTATTCATTTAGTAAGTAGCTAAAAGTAAATGTTTGCCATGTGCCAGGCACCATGAAGGCTAATCAGAGATGAAAGGTTACACTCAGCATCTAAGGGAGATAGAGTGAAGGCAGTGTATTTGTACATTTACTATGTGTTAGACACTATACCTTCAATTATGCATCTATGTATATCACATACTATCCATTTCTTCATGCACATAGAGCCTATGTTTGCTTAGCTCTCACAAACAATCCTGTCAAGTACCTATTAGCATCACCTTTTTACTGTAAAGGAAACAAACTGAGTCTGTTCCCACCGAAGGATTGATTCCCACTCTGTTACACCAGACATTGTGCAGACTGCTTGAGTCAGGCAGGACAATCCACCTAAGCCTGGCCATCAACATTCCACTGTGGGCCTAACTGTGAGTCCCCACCTCCCTCAGCCCTAATAGCCTTTCTGATAACCAGGGTTTCCTTGCTCAGACCTCATAAAAGCCCAACTACAGCCCACTCCCCTGCACAACCTCCATTCCATGGGAAGGTTCCTTGCCCCTCACTGTGCCTCAGTAAACAGTCCTAGGCCTGTTGAGAATCGAGTCATCCACAGCTGGTAAGTATTGACATTGGAATTCAAAATCTTTTTTTTTTTTAGCACCAGTATTGGAGCTTTTTTGCTCAAGTCTAGTGCTCTACTACTTGAACTACAACTCCACTCCCTGCATTTTGGTAGTTAATTGGAGATAATTATGGAGTCTTATGGACTTTTGTGCCCAGGCTGGCTTTAAACCTCAGACTTCAGTCTCCTGAGTGGCAGCTAGGATTACAGGCATGTGTCACCAGCGCCTGCCTGCAAATTAATTCCTTTTTTTTTTTTTTTTTTTTGGCCAGTCTTGGGGCCTGAACTCAGGGCCTGAGCACTGTCTCTGGCTTCTTTTTGCTCAAGGCCAGCACTTTATCACTTGAGCCACAGTGCCCCTGTTGTGCCAAGTCACAAGACCACCACCAAGAAGACCACCGAGACTCAGACATTCCGAAATGCAATAGCAAGGCAAGACTTTATTCAAGCTGGGCCGCGGCCCCGGGCCTTGTCCTACCCACCGACACAGCGGAGGTTAGGAGGCAGCCTCGAGCTGCGATTACACAGAGCTTATAAAGGCAAAAGACAAAGTTACAGCAATCAGGTGTTTAAGCAAGCAAGATTACGGGTACAAATCTGATTGGCTCAGGGCTTGAGGTATTCTAGGGGCGGTTAGAGTTAAGCATTCCCAGTCATTAGAGTTCTCGACCAGCTGGACCCTAATAAGCTTGTCCTGGGTTTGCTCACAGGGCCTGCTTATTTTCAGGTTCACGTGGTAAAGTGGGGCCTGACTTCAAAATCTGGTACTTCACCCCTTCTGGCTTTTTCTATATATGTGGTACTGAGGAATCAAACCCAGGGCTTCATGTATGCAAGGCAAGCACTCACTAGGCCATATTCCCAGCCCTAATTCCTTTTTTTTTTGGTACGGTACCATACTGTTACTTATCTTCCCAGCTTTGTTTTTCCCTCTAAATAACTAGAGTGAGAGACAGCGATCTCATTTTTAACTCTTAGGGTAGGATGGGAAGATTGAAATTCTAGGCAAATCTTTGTATTTACTGGATGATTGGTTTAAAAATAGCTATGCTTAAACCAATCAATGTGGCAGTATACTGGTAAATGTCTTAGGTATAAGGTGATCTAAGTGGGCACAATAAATCAAAGGAAAGATCAAGTTCAAGTTTGAGGAAATTTTCTCTCTTTTTTTGCTGAGATGGAGCTACTTCTCATGTGACATCATTCTAACTGGGCCTTCTGCCTGTCCCACTTGCAGGGGCTGGATTGCCACACTGAGCCCGCCTGTGTAAACTATCTCCAGACTAGTAGATTAGCAGCCCTGATTTCATCTTTAACCTTCACCCTAACACCAAGTCAGGACTTTTTCATAGGGGTATCTTTATAAGGTTGTCACTCTTTTTTTTTTTTCCCAGTCCTGGGCCTTGGACTCAGGGCCTGAGCACTGTCCTTGGCTTCTTTTTGCTCATGGCTAGCACTCTGCCACTTGAGCCACAGCGCCACTTCTGGCTGTTTTCTATATATGTGGTGCTGAGGAATCGAACCCAGGGCTTCATGTATACGAGGCAAGTACTCTTGCCACTAAGCCATATTCCCAGCCCAAGGTTGTCACTGTTTTTGTTTGGTTTTTGTACTGGTCTTGGGCTTAAACACAGGACTTGGGCACTGTCCTTGAGCTTTTTTGCTCATGGCTAGTGCTCTACCACTGAGCCACACACTGAGCCACAGCTCCGTTTACTACTTGTTTTGAGTAACTAATTGGAGATAAAAGTCTCCTGGACTTTCTTATCTGGGATGGCTTCAAACCAGATATTGTCCTCAAGAGTAGCTAGGATTACAGGTGTGAGCCACCAGCACCCAGATAAGGTAGTCAATTTTGTGTCTACCATACTCTTATCTGTTTCCTTCTTTTCCTAGCCTCAAGTTCCAGCTTATCTTGCCTTTTGGCATGTTGTTTATTGTTGCCTTGAGTTCTTTCTTATCAACCAAAAAGAGAAAGTGATGGAAAAGGAAGGAGAGAAGCTGGATACTAGTGGTACACTCCTATAATACTAGCTATTAGGGAAGTGGAGGTTTATAGGATGTGGATCAAGGCCAGCCTATGCAGAAAATTCTATGAGACTCTAACTGCAATTAATCAACAAAATGTCAGACTGGAGGTGGCTCAAATGGCTAGAGTGCCATCTTAGCAAGCAAGAGGCCCTGAATTCAAAGCCAGCATTGCCAAAATTTTTTATCTATCTTGCTACATATGTACACACAGACCCACACACATATATGTACATACACATGTACATATATAAAATTAAATTAAGTCCAAGGAAGGAGAGGAAAAATGGGAGAAAGAGAGGTAAAGCATGAGGAAAACACATTCATAATATCTCAATGGAGATTTTGTATTTCAAAACTCTATCACCTCTACATGCCTGAATAGCAACCAAAAATTTTTTTTCAACCAAAATTTTAAAGTGGTAAGAATTCTACTAAATGAGCAGGCACAACATTGAGGCCTTAGAAAATAGTCTTTTAGAACAAGACTATAGCTGGCACCAATGGCTCACACCTGTAACTCTAGCTACTTAGGAGGCCGAGTTCTGAGGATTATGGTTCAAAGTCAACTCTGAGAAGGAAAGTCCATAAGACTCTTACCTCCAGTTAACCACCAAAACCAGAAGTGGAGCTGTGGATCAAGTGGTAGAGTGCTACCCTTGAGTGGAAAAATTTAAGGAACAGAACCCAGGTCCTGAGTTCAAGCTGTAGTAGTGGCACAAAAAGGGGGATGGGGAGACTAGAAGAGATCTCACAATGTTGTAATTTCATTTCCCTTTTCTGAATGTGCAGTCTATGCTATTGACCAAACCCCTTAAACTTCCCTGCAAAGTCTTCCTTCTACTTCCCTCTCATAGGCCAGGACATCCCTTCCTGTCTAGAGGCATGAAGTACTATAGGTGAGTGCCAGTTTGCCCTTGTGCATTCTTTACATTCATTTCTCCTGGCTGGGATTGGAGCATTGCAAACTAGAACACTTGGGCAGATTGCTAAGGGAGGATCCTGGCGTGGAGAGTGCTGCCAGCTGGTCTCGTACCCACATCTTTTCAGTAAATTTCTCCCAAGCATATGTACACACACAAATACGCCTTCTGTTGAAGGCAATGAAGCCATCTTTCATCACAGAGGCTGGAGAAAATATGCAGAGCCAGAAAGTTGAAGCCATGTTTTCAAGGCTGGGTATAATTTTCGTTGAGCAGAAACCCTATTGTCACCAATGCTGTACAGTAAGGGAACTGGAATATTCACAGGTCGGCATGGCTCTGGAAGCTTAATTCCAGGACTCTGGTGTGCTGGGGGAGAGGCTTGTTCACCCTGGCTGTTTACCTCCTTGCTTGTCTTACTCTCCCTATAGCACCCATCCCTTTCTGTGATGACCTTGTTTGTATTTTTCTTTATTTTGTGGGTAGAGTGAGAGATGAAACCCAGGACCTCACACATGCTAGGCAAGTTCACTATCACTGAGCTGCACTCGCACCTCTGGATTATCTTGGTGATTGTGTACAGTTCCAGAAGACTACAAGCCCCACAACCTGCTTCCTCACTGATGATCCCAATACTTGGAACTCAGATACTCTGTCACAAGTCAGAGCATGCATACAGTGTATCTTTGGGCTGGACCTAAAGGTTGGGTCACCCTAAATCTCAGCTATAGGAGGTGGCTGCGTGACCCAACCTCTGGGCCTGTTTACTTTTCCTGCCCCCTTGAGAGGGTAGCCTAAGACAAAAGGAAAGGCAAGGTTCTGCCAGTTAGAGGTCACCTAGCAGGAGACCCAGATAAGCCAAATTCTGGGGAGCACCAACTACAAGCAGCCAGGCAAGCTACTTCCTGGCTGGGCTAGGGAGGGGAAAGGGGGAAGCTGAGATTCTAGCCAGGGGCAACCAACAGTCACTTGCAACTCAATATGGTGGATGCTCTCAAAGGGTCAGATCAGGATTGCTGCAGATACAAAAGAGCAAATGCAGGGGCTGGGAATATGGCCTAGTAGTAAAGTGCTCGCCTCGTATACTTGAAGTCCTGAGTTCGATTCCTCAGCACCACATATATAGAAAAAAGCCAAAAGTGGCGCTGTGGCTTAAGTGGTAGTGTTAGCCTTGAGCAAAAAGAAGCCTGGGGCAGGGCTCAGGCCCTGAGTTCAAGCCCCAGGATTGGCAAAAAAAAAAAAAAAGAAAAAAAGAAAATGAGCAAATGCCTCACACCAGTAGTCTTAGCTACTCAGGAGGCTGAGGTATGGGGATCACAGTTTAAAGCTAGCCCATATAGGAAAGTCTGTGAGAATCTTATCCCCAATTAACCACAAAAAGCTGGAAGTAGAATTGTGGTTCAAGTGGTAGAGCACTAGCCTTAAGCACAGAAAAGCTCAGGGACAGCACCCAAACCCCTGAGTTCAAGCCCCAGTACTGTCAAAAAGAGTAAAGACAACTCTTTCTTTTGGGGGAGAGTAAGGGAAAGCTTTCACAGAAGAGCACCTTGAGCTGAATCTTGAAGGATGAATGGGAGTTGGCCAGGGGCAAGAGCATTAGGCAAAGCAAACTGGGTTCAGATCTCATCATTGCTGTTGTGTGAGAGGCACTTCCTCCATGGAACAGCCTTAACACATGCTAAAGCATGTGGCAGCTCAACACAGGCTCCTGGCTCTCTTTCCAGGTGTAGGGGTGTCTTCTTGTCTGCCCACTGCCCTCCATTTCCTCCCTGTTATCTGCATTCAAACCTCTTTTGCTTCTGGGCTTGTATTGCCTGTTCTGACTTCCAGGGAAAGCCTCCTGCACCTAATCTGGAGCTCTCCCTGAACCCACACTGGGAGTGGGCCCAGACCAGTAGCCAGGCTATGCCCTTTTCATTTTTATTGCCTTTGGTACCTGGATCTTAGAAAGCTCCAGGGGCTTGCAGTGAGCTGGCATAGCTGCAGGCATGGCTAGCTCACCGAATAGAGGGGAGGTATGAAGCAGCATCCACGAACAGCTTCTGCTTCTGTGAGGAGATCATCCATGCTTTGTGCCCCCCCCCCCCCCACTGTCCTTCTCTCAGGGCTCAGAAAGGAGAATTCATGAGCTCATGTCTCAGAAATGCTTTGAAGATGAGAATCACTGAGCATTTTCCCAACAGCCTTCAATTTACTTTTTCAGCATTCTCTCTGGGTTGTTAAGCCTTTGTAGTTATTTTTATAAATAGCAATCATTGGCTGCTTCCATTTTTACCCAGGAAAACTCCATCTCAGGCTAGAACAGATTCTCTTCCTATAGCAGATAGCCAGGGGCTGGATTTGCCCCCATTTCTCCTGCTTCCTCACCCCCGCCCCTTTGCACATCCCTCCCACTACTCCAGAGCCCACCCTCCTGGTCACTTTTGTTCTTCCAATGCCACTCTGTCTCCCTGTTTCCTAGCTTTGGGTCTGTCCTCATTGCTCCTCCTTCACAGAAAGCCAAGTTTTCCAGTGTGGTAGATGACATTCTCTACTTTGTCCTCTACCACTCCTGGGCTCAGACATCTTAAACTACCTAGAATTTCTAATGTGCCAGGCTAAGTCCTGCTTCCAATCTTGAAGAGATCAAGTTCCTGGACAACAGAGAGTGAATCTAATGGTGGCCTGCTCCAGTGTGGACAAGATAGCAGGCTCTTTACCAGTTGATATGCTTATTTATTTAGTCATTCATTCATTATTCATTTGTGAGTCCTGGGGCTTGAACTCAGGGCCTGGGTACTGTCCCTGAGGTGCTGCTGCTGTGGTTTCTTTTCCTTTTTCTCCTCCTCCTCCTCCTCCTCCTCCTGCTCCTCCTCCTCCTCTTCCTCCTCCTCCTCCTCCTGCTCTTCCTCCTCCTCCTCCTGCTCCTCCTCCTCTTCCTCCTCCTCTTCCTCCTCCTCCTTCTCCTCCTCTTCCTCTTCTTCTCTTCCTCCTCCTCCTTCTCTTCTTCCACCTTCTCCTCCTCCTTTTCCTTCTTCTCCTTCTCCTTGTTCTTCTCCTTCTCCTCTTCCTCCTCCTCCTCCTCCTCCTCCTCCTCCTCCTCCTCCTCCTCCTCCTCCTCCTCCTCCTCCTCCTCCTCCTCCCTCCTTCTTTTTTTTTCTCAAGGCTAGCACTCTACCATTTGAACCACAGCACCACTTCTGGTCTTTTCTGTTTATGTGGTACTGTGAGGAATTGAACCCAGGGCTTCATGCATGCTAAGCAAGCACTCTATCGCTAAGCCATATTCCCAGCTCTTGATGTGCATTTAAATGAAGCATTTAAAACATACAAAAGTTATGGAGAATAGTATGATGGATATTATGAACCACCTGAATGGAGATATTAATATCCGTGATTCTCATTTTTCATCTTCAACTCTCTCCACAAGAAAAAAAAACATTATTTCAAATTAGTGCTTGATTTGTTTAGCAAGTCTTGTGTTTATATAACTAAATGATACATTGTCCGGGGTTTTTAGCCTCCCAGGCTCTCGAGAGGGGAAAACACGCCCCACCCGGATGGGCCAAGAAGAGGAAAAGAGAGCCGACAGACTGCCACCCAGCCCCCCTCTCGACCGAGGACACACAGACAGCCTGGGAACCAGTCAGCGCTAAGACTTGTTTAATGGCGGCAATGAGCTGCTCTTTTAAAGGGTCGGAAGGGGGCGGAAGGGGAGGGGTACGTGCACCTACGTAGGGGCTGTGATTGGACGCCTGAGCTGTCAGTCAGGAGCTCCGAGGGACCTCCCTAAGGGGCGGCCTAATTCTAAGTCACAGCCCACAGGACTGCCTCTGGGTTCACCACCAGGCGCCATCTTGGCTATACATGGTCCTAAGGCTGGGAGGCGGGGCCAGCTAGAACCGCCTCTTAATGATGCAAGGCATCCGGGCATGCGTGCCCCACAATACATTGTAGTGTTTTGTGATAGACTTTAGACTATATAAGTGCAGCTTACTCTCCATATCCTTGTGATATTTACCCATTGATGTCTTATTGCACATTTAATAAGCTAACTCTTGCTTTCTTGCTAATGGTAGTAATAACATTCTCGCTCTTTGAAGGGGGCTCTTGCTATGTTGCCTGATCCCCTAGGTTCAGGGGATCTTTCTGCCTCAGACTACCTAGTAGGTGGGACTATAAGTGTACACCCTACCTAGATAACTTCTGTCCTTTCTTTTCCAGTGCTGGAGATCTAACCTAGGGTTTTATGCAAGCTAAGTAAGCACTCTAACAAGCTCCACCTCCAGTATAGCTCCTGGTCTTAACAAGAGTCATGTCAACCAGTGATGTGCTAAGAAGGAAGAAGGAATAGTCTTAGCTACAGGAAGAATTAATTTTATTTTGTATAGAAAATTAATTTTGTATAGAATAACTAGGGCCTTCTAATAATAAAGAGCAAACTCACACTTACAGGTGTCTCAATTAGCTTAGGCAGCTATAACAAATGTCATAACCTAGGTGCCCTAGCGATAGATATGTATTTCTCCTGGTTCTAGAGGCTTGGAGGTCCTAAATCAATTCATTCCTACTGGCTTCTTCCAGACTTACAGACTCCTGCCTTCTCATGTGCACTCACGTGGCACAGAGAGAACATCTTAGTTTCATTTTTTTTTTAGCAAGGACACTAACCTATGCAATCATGATCTTGATTGTATGACATTTTTGTGACCTCTTTGATCGTGTGTGTGTGTGTGTGTGTGCATGTGTGCACACATGTGTGCTGATCCTAGTGTTTGAACTTAGGGCCTGGGTGATGTCCCTGAGTTCTTTTGCTCAAGGCTAGCACTCTACCCCTTAAGCCACATCTCCATTTCAGGTTTTCATAGTGTATTGGAGATGAGAGCCTCACAGACTTTCTCCCCAGGCTGGCTTTGAACCATGATCCCCAGATCTCAGCCTCCTGAGTAGCCAGGGCTACAAGAATGAAGCACTGATGCCTGACCTGACCTCTTCAATCTTAACTATCTCCGTAAAGGCTCTCTTTCCAAGTAGAGACCTGGGAGGGGTTGAAACATCCACAGAGGGATTTCAGAAGGACCATTCCAAGTAACATTATTATTTTTTTAACTCTACGAACAACACACCCCTTAATACCTGCAAGAAGGCAGATCACTGCCTCTACCTCACCCCTTGGCACACCAATGATATCAACAAACTTCCCTTTTAAACAATTGTGGAAGACAGACACTTGCAGGGCTAGGAGTGTAGCTCACTAGTAGACAGCATATGCAAAGCCCTGAGTTCCATACTCTGCATTACCAAATGAATGAATGGATTAATTGATTAGTTAAATTTTGAGAGAGAAAATGTTCAGAGAACCCACACCCCCACAATGCTTTGCTCCTCATCCCATCCCTGTTAGATTTGCCCCTGTCCTGGCCCTTCATTCCATGGCTTCCTCCCCTCAGGGGAGGGTTTCAGCCTCCCTCTTCATGTCCCAGTGAGCACCCATTTGTCTCTCAAAGCCAGGCTCAACTTCCCCATCTGGGAAGTACCTTTTCAGTCATCTCCGGTGGAACCAATCTGTCTCATCTTGCCCTCATTCTCCAACTTCCAACAGGGCGACTGCGTTTCTATTTCTAGTAGGCAACTCTGGAGAGAGTGTGTTTAGAACTGAGCAAGCCTGGTCCCCAGGTCTTCCATGACCTTAGTAAATCACTCCTCTGCTCCACATACTTCTTACGCCTGTAATCCTACCTGTTTGGGAGGCTGAGATCTGAATCTGAGAGATGTATCTGTTAACATGAAATCTGCAAAGCAGCTACGAATCAGATGAATTATTTTCTTAGCAGATCTAAAGTAAAACATACAGGAGAATTAAGAGTTCAGTGAGAAAGTAGCCTCCCACTACCTAGAGGGGAGGAGAGGGAAGCAGAAACCTTATTTTAAGTCCTGGAGAAGAAGGGAGAGGGAGCCTTCTTTTGGGGACCAGCTTGCCCATGATATGTGTGGTTCTGTCTGGACTTTAGGAATTGTCATCGAAAAGCAACTGCTCCTACCTATACTTTTAAAAAAGACAAAAGGCCAGGCACCTGTGGCACACACCTGCAATCCTAGCTTCTCAGGAGGCTGTGTTCTGAAGATAGCAATTCAAAGCCAGCTTGGGCAAAAGAAGTCCATGAGATCCTTATCTACAATTGACCAGCAAAAAGCCAGTAGTAGAGATGTGGCTCAAGTAGTATAACACCAATCTTGAATGAAAAAGCTAAGAGGAAGTGCCCTGAGTTCAAGCTCTGAGTTCAAGCATGCACACATGCAAGCACACACACACACCAAAAATACTGATATAATTTGATGAGAAACCGAAGTGTTACTCTCTACACTTTATTGCCCACTTTAGCACCAGGTGCTTGGCAAGCATTACTGCACCAAACATTCCCAAACACCCATCAGGAAAGTACAGTTGCCCACATTTTATAGATGCGACCTAAATTAAACTATTTAACAGTGAATTCTATGGAGCACAAACAGGAAACCGTTTTGTTTTGTTTTGTTTTTATCCACATCTTTTGGAGATTGATACAAAATCTTCTTTTCATTTTCTTTAGTAAAACCTGTGGCAGTTCCCATAATTTCCAGATTGTTCCTGAGTATTAAAAAAAAAAAAATTGCACGAAACTGGGCACAGCCACATGTAGGAAACTCAAAGTGGACCCGAGCCTACCACCATGCACCAAGATCAACTCAAAATGGATTGAAGACTCAACATCAGACCTGAAACCCTGAAACTACTGAAGGACAGAGTAGGAGGGACACTAGAACTTATAGGCATAGGCAAGAACTTCCTGAATAGAGTCCCAGGGGCACAGCAGATAGGGAAGAGACTCAACAAATGGGACTACTACAAAATAAAAAGTTTCTGCACAGCTAAAGACATAGCCACTAAACTAGAAAGACAGCCAACCATAGAGGAAAAGATTTTCATTAGCAAAGTAACAGACAAAGGCCTAATATCTACAGAGAACTCAAGAAACTAACCCTCTCCAAACCCAGTAAACCAATTACTAAATGGGCAAAGGAGCTAAAGAGAGACTTCACAGGAGACAAAATAAAAATGGCAAAGAAACATATGAGGAAATGTTTAACATCCCTGGCAGTAAAGGAAATGAAAATAACAACCCTGAGATACCACCTCACTCCAGTTAGGATGGCCTATACTCTGTTTTTTGCCAGTCCTGGGGCTTAGACTCAGGGCCTGAGCACAATCCCTGGCTTCTTTTTGATCAAGGATAGCCCTCTACCACTTGAGCCATAGCACCACTTCTGGCTTTTTCTGTTTATGTGGTGCTGAGGAATCGAACCCAGGATTTCATGCATGCTAGGCAAGCACTCTACCGCTAAGCCACATTCTCAGCCCTGGATGGCCTATACTCTGAACTCAGGCAACAACAAATGCTGGAGGAGATGGGGAGAAAGAGGAACCCTTCTCTACTGTTGGTGGGAGTGTAAACTAGTACAACCACTTTGGAGAACAGTATGGAGGTTCCTCAAAAAACTCAGCATAGACATACCCTATGACTTAGCCATACCACTCCTAGGCATCCATCCTATTTATTTGTTTTGTTTTTGTTGCCAGTCCTGGGGCATGGACTTGGGGCCTGAGCACTATCCCTGGCTTCTTTTTGCTCAAGGCTGGCACTCTACCTCTTGAGCCACAGCGCCACTTCCAGCTTTTTCTATATACGTGGTGCTGAGGAATCAAACCCAGGGCTTCATGTATACAAGGCGAACACTTTTACCACTAGGCCATATTCCCAGCCCCTAGGCATCTATCCTAAACAACAGGATCCAGGATATCACAAAGACACCTGCACATCCATCCATGTTTATCGCTGCACAATTCACAATAGCCAAAATATGGAAACAACACAGATGCCCCACTACAGATGAATGGATCCAAAAAATGTGGTACCTGTACACAATGAAATACAACATAGTGAATAGAAATGATAAAATAATGGCATTCACAGAGAAATGGTCAGATCTTGAACAAATAATGTTGAGCGAGACAAGCCTAGAACACAGAGAACAAAGGCACATGGTCTCCCTGATATGTGGATCTTGGGGAGGGAGGAGAACAGTAGAGATCATGTCTGTAAAATACCAAACTTCTTTTCAAATGGTATTTCCACATGTTTTGGTCAGTGACTTTACAGTATTTCTCTAAAGCCAAACAATTACTAAATAAACATAAGAAGGTCTAGGATAGACCTATCAGAGGCTCACAATAGCTCAACAGCTATGTACATATGATTATATAAGATGAGGCTAAGCAAAATGAACGCCAAGAGATGGAAACAGAAGGATTTTACTGTTGTCATTATGTTTAATGTACTAGGTGAATTTCCTTTGATGTACCCCCTGTGGTCACTGTATATGATTCTGGTACACTGGATATTGTATATATGCTTATCTGAACTGGGGAAGGGAAAGAAAAATGAAGGAGAGTGTAACAAATATGACAAGCAATGTACTCACTACCTTATTATGTAACTGTACCCCCTCTGTACATCACCTTGTCAATAAAATTTAATTTTAAAAAATTCCATGGTTCCCATTTGTGCTTCCCTGGGCATGTGATTGTAGCCTCCTCTTCTGTTGGTTTGGGGACTATTCAAGGGCTGTTTTCAGAACAGTATTGTCTGAATGCCACCTCCCAAAAGGGAATGGCTTTGGGGATCTATTTGCTTCTCCTCACTCTCCTGCTTACAGCAAGAGGCCCTTACCAGAGTTTCCTGTCCTGTGAGAAAGTCCTGATGGACGAACCAAAGCAATGTATCATCCCAGGAATGACAGGTACTAGCTAGCATGTGAACTGCTTGCCTGCAGTCTCTACCCTACCCTGCCCACAGCCTCTCTCCAGCTCAGGAACATGTTCTATACAGGTCTGCCATCTGTGAGGGCAATTCTTCTGTAGTGTCTCCATGGACTGAGGAAAGGAGCCCTCAAACTCATCTCTGATATCAGTGAATTTTCCCCTAGCACTTCCTCTTCCACCTACATAGTCTGAGGTGGTTTTAAGGCTAGGATGTGGTTGGGTCTAGCAGAGCTTAGCTTGGACATTTAAAGCGGTTGGGCGGTGGGGGTGGGGCGGCTCCTGTGGCAAGAGTCCTTGCTTAGCAAGCATGAGGCCCTAAGTTCAAACCCCAGCCCCAGTACTGCCAGTAATAAAAAGCTTTGAATTGGAGTGGCTGGTTCAAACCTATAATCCTAGTTACTTGGAGGCTGAGACCTAGAGGATTATAATTTGAAGTTAGCCAGTGCAAAAAGTTATGAGACTCCAATTAACCATCAAAATGCTGGACCAAACCTGGGTTTCAATGGTTGACATATATAATCCTTACTACTTAGGGGGCTGAGATCTGAGGATTGTGGTACAAAGCCGGCCAGGGCTGAAAAGTCTGTGAGTCTCTTATCTCCAATTAACCACCAAAAAGCCAGAAGTGGTGCTGTGGCTCGTGTGGTAGAACACCAGTCTTGAATGAAAAAGCTAAGAGATTAATGCCCAGACTTTGAGTTCAAGCTCCAGTGCTGGTGCATGCGCGCACATGTGCACACACACACACAAACACACACACGACTAAAGTTGTAGCTTCAGTGGTAGAGTGCCAGTCATGAGCAAGCTGAATGAGAGTGTAAGGCCTGGAGTTCAAGCCCAGGTAACAACACACACATACACACACACACACACACACACACACACACACACACACAGTTAATGATAGTGCATTTATTTTTATTGTGGTAAAATCCACATGACAGAAATTAATCATTTGAAAGTGAATAATTCAATGATATTTAGTACTTTCACAATGTGGGGACAACAACTGTCTTCATCACCCCTGTTTCACCACTGTGCATCTATCAGTCACTCCCCATGACATGACTCTCCCTTTCCCCCCTCCCCCTAGCCCCTGGCAGCCATGAGTCTACTTTGTATCCGAGGCAGGCACTCTTTTTTTTTTTTGGCCAGTCCTGGGCCTTGGACTCAGGGCCTGAGCACTGTCCCTGGCTTCTTCCCGCTCAAGGCTAGCACTCTGCCACTTGAGCCACAGCGCCGCTTCTGGCCGTTTTCTGTATATGTGGTGCTGGGGAATCGAACCTAGGGCCTCGTGTATCCGAGGCAGGCACTCTTGCCACTAGGCTATATCCCCAGCCCCCATGAGTCTACTTTGTGTCTCAAGGTGTTTATAAAGTACATTGAGACATATTCTTATTACATCTGCTTTCCCTCCTATAGCTCCATGACCCTATCAGCAATTACCAATGACTTCTGGTAACTCCAGAGATCAGTCCCTCAGAATTCAACGGGATTGGAGTATAGGGTGGGACTTTTAGCCAGAAACTACCAATCAATGTCAACAACTATCTCTTAACCACCACAGTCACACAGATCTGAAATCTCCATGCTAGGCACACGTACATAGCAAGTGTTTTCATGGCACAGTGCTAGGTGCTCAGACAGCCGAAAAATGAGGTGCATGACCCAGTGGGAGGCCCACCAACTGTGGATGTCTACCCTGCTGCCACCTTACTGAGCATCTTTGGACAGAGTATTTCTCTTCTATGTCTCTCTGTTTCTTATCTGTAAGATGAATGGTGAGTATTATTTATGCAAATTATAAACCAGCCAGGCATGGGTGGCTTATAATCCTAGCTACTCAGGGAGCTGCAATTTGAGAATTGTGGTTCTAAGCTAGGCCAAGTAGGAAGGTTCATGAGACTCTAATCACCAGAAAACAGGAAGTGGTGCTGTGGCTCAAAGTGGTAGAGTGCTAGCCTTGAACTTGTATGTATGTATGTATGTATGTATGTATGTATGTATGCATGTATGTATCTCTATCTATCTATCTATCTATCTATCTATCTATCTATCTATCTATCTATCTATCTATTGAACCATAAAAAAGAAACCAAAGCTTAGATAAAATGATCCCTTTCAGACTGAGAATCATTAAGGAATTCCCTTTTGCTTTCATGTGGCTTCACAAACATTCGAAAACACAAACAAATGTAAATAAATGAGTGTAGCAGCTCAGAATCAGAAAGGGAGGCCCGTGCCTGGGAGTGAAGGGCCATCAGACCACGGAATTGTTCCCAGGGTTCTGGGAGAAGTGGGTGCCAGCAGGATGTGTTAGGCGCTCACACAGAGTGGGCCAGTATGCTTGGGTACATATGCATCATACACACGTGTGTGTGTGTGTGTGTGTGTGTGTGTGTGTGTGATATGCAGGCTGTGTGTGCATGTATGTGGTGTGGTGATAGAGGTTGTCTGAGTCCTTGCCATGTGGTGGGAGAACTGCTTAAGATTAAGACCCCAGGATCATCATGTGCAAGGTTCTGGTTAACCCCCAGCATTGGGGGAGGGAAGATAGGGGCTGCTAGGTTGTAGTTCAAGTGGTAAAAGGCTTGCCTAAACATGTGCCTGGTCCTGGGTTCCATGTGCAGTATCATTTAAAAACAAATAAGCACACAAAAGAAGCACAAAGCTCTGAGTTTAATCCCCCAAACCGAACAAAAGAAAAAGAACAGAATAGTTCAGGACACCTATCTACCAAATGCAATACATGGGCTTTGTTTGAATTCTGATTCAAATAAACCAGCTGCAAAGTAGAACCTTTTGGAGAATTTGAACATGGATCAAGTATCAGATGCTATATTTTGCTATTTTTGTTAGGTGGATTAATACATGAACACTAGTGTGAACCACTTAGCCTGCTTGTTATATAAGAAACTGTCCTTATTTCTCAGAGATCCACACTAAAATCACTATGATGTCTGCAATTTCTTTTCCACAAAAATAAAAATAGATGAAGTGAGTGTGACAGAATGGTAATCATTGTTCAGGCTAAGTGATGGGTGTTTGAGTGCTTCCTTTGCTGACTGTATGAGTCAGGAGCTAACCAGGAGACAGAATCACCAGAGGATAGAGAAGGCGAAAGATACAGGGAGAGCAATGGTTCTATAGCAGAAGACTCCGGAGCCAGAAGAAGAATCCAGATACCACCAACCCTGGCTGGAGGGCAGGGCAAGAAGCTGCTGTCCCTGGAACAGGAGCTGGGGTCACTTAGACAAGTCAAGGCCACAATAGGCCTTGTGGAGAGGCCCTGGACTCATAGTAGGACAGTGGGAATACTGCCCAAAGGAGACAAGAGGGGAGTCTTAATTTCTTCCTTCCTCCTGGCCCTAATCTCCTGCTTCCTGCCAATGTTCTCTACTGACCAAGCCCAGTTAACAGTCAGCTGCAGCCTTCAGGATGAGCCTTTAACAGAGCAGAGTGGAGAGGGTGTGGAGGCAGACAGAGATGGGCCTAGGGCAGCGCGCTATCCTGTATGTTTATACATTAAAAAAAAAAAAAAAGATTGTGCAGCTCTCTCTTCTTCAAAGTGAAGTTTGCACCTTACATCTCATTTCCTGAGGCTCTCCATGGAGACCCTTTGTCCTTTGGAGAGCTATGGACATGGCTCTGGGGCAGAGGCACCGCCCCTGCCATTTTTTACAGACGCTGGCATTTTAGATAACGCTTTCCAGTGAATTCAGCCCTGTGTCTGTGTTGGCATCCACGAGGGCCCAGACAGAAGCAACTGCTGTGGCTGCAGAGCCATCCACTCTGACAAACCAGGGAGATTTGGCCTCATTTCCCTCAGTGGTCCTGCTGGTGACCTACCCCAAATCCATCCCTTTGTCTTCCTACTAATAGAACCTTGATTTTTTTTTTCAGCTGACAATGTGTCCAGCTAAAAATGATTGTTTTCTTAGTACTGTGGAAGTTACTGGTGAGCTTGTAGCAACGAGATGTAGGCAAACCAGGATTTCAGACTTATAATCCTAAGGCAAGGAATTTGCCCACATCTTGAGTGAGGGAGACTTAGAGACTAGGGAGACCTTAAGGCTAATCATTGCCCACATGCTGAGAACAGCTGGCTCCAGTCTCCAGCTAATACTGCAGCCTGGTTTGACAGTGCTTCATACCTATACTCTCAGCTATGTGGGAAGCATAGGTAGGAAAATGTAGGTCTGGGACCCAACCTGGGCAAAAATGTGAGACATTGGGGCTGGGGATATAGCCTAGTGGCAAGAGTGCCTGCCTCGGATACACGAGGCCCTAGGTTCGATTCCCCAGCACCACATATACAGAAAACGGCCAGAAGTGGCGCTGTGGCTCAAGTGGCAGAGTGCTAGCTTTGAGCGGGAAGAAGCCAGGGACAGTGCTCAGGCCCTGAGTCCAAGGCCCAGGACTGGCCAAAAAAAAAAACAAAAAACAAAACAAACAAAAAAACAAAACAAAACAAAAAAAAATGTGAGACATTATCTGAAAAGTAATTTAATACCTGTAATCATACAGGCAACTCATGCCTGTAATCCTAGCTACTCAGGAGGCCTTGAGACCTGAAGGACCACAGGTTCAAAGTCTATAAGATTCCATCTCCAATTAATCAGTAATATGCTGGGCTGAAGGTTTAAGTGGTAAAGCACTAGCTGTGAGCAAGAAAACCCAGTGAGAGTGAGGGGCCAGGAGTTTAAGCCCCAGTACTGCCATAAAAAATAGTAATGCAGGGCTGGGAATATAGCTTAGTAGTAGAGTGCTTGCTTAGCATGCATGATCCTTGCCTAACACCGGGTTCAATTCTTTAGCACCACATAAACAGAAAAAAAAAACAAACCAGAAAACAGAAGTGGCACCATGGCTCAAGCTGTAGAGTGCTAGCCTTGAGCAAAAGAAAGCCAGGGACTGTGCTCAGGCCCTAAGTTCAAGCCCCAGGACTGACAAAAAAAAATAGTAATGCAAAATGGTTTGAGTAGGTGGCTGGTGGTAGAGCATCTCTATAGCAATTGCAAAGCCTTGAGTTCAAACCCTGGTACCACTCCCAAGCAGATGGGTGGCCTTGGCTTCTGAGTCTCCAGACAGAGGACCCAACTAGGCTGTGCCCAAGGATCGGTGAGATCATAGATGAAGCCAGGAAGAACCTGCCTGTGGGCCTGGTCTGGGGAGGGCAAAGCATTCACTTGTTCATTCATTGATTTGTTAGTTCCTTAGAATGGGCCAGATCAGCCAGGCACAATGTTGCAATGTAAGTCCTTTGTTACACCCTCTTCCTTCCTCCTTTCCCAGTGCAGACTAAGCGGTGACCTTCCCTCCTGAATGTGATTGCAGGGTATAGGAAGGGTTACTCAGTCCCCACCATGACCTAACACAGGGCCATGTACATTACCCATCGACTCCATCCACTTCACAGATTGAAAAACAGAGGTACTCAAGGGATGAATAGAGATTCTAGGAAATGAAGTCAGCTCCTCCTATTCAAAGCTGGGTGAGAATTTGGCTTTAGGGAAAAATCAGGCCATCTGAGCTGATGTGGCCTACTTTATCAAGCTGCCTTCTTACCCCCTGCCGGTCCCTCCTCCTCTCTCCATCCTTCTCCACCTCCTCTTCGCAAAAACACATTCTCAACACAGTTAAAATATTGTTTATTTAAAATTCAATGTGGTAGTACCTTAAGGTAATTTTTAAATGCAATAGAGGTCCAGTGTGCCTCTGCTCCTTGTCCTTTGCTCGGATATTCTCCTCCTTCCAGAGTGGCATTTTTAGACCCTCCCTTCAAACACTTTCTAAATTTGAACCTGGTGTTGACACTCCTTTTAGCCTCCTTCCTCTGTGTTGCTGGGAGGCTTCAGAGAAATATTGCAGATCAAACATCAGGCCTTTTCCCTGCACAAAGTCCTGTATTCTCTTTATACATAATATGGGAAAAGCTCAAAGTCCTGGATGGAGACAACATCCATCCTAATGGCTAAGATGATGAGCCCTTTAGTGATGCATGACTTATAGAGATGTGGACCTATTTAAGATCAGTCGAGGAAGCCAGGCTCCAGTGGCTCACACTTCTAATCCTAGCTACTCAGGAGGCTGAGATATGAGAATCGCAGTTTGAAGCCAGCTGGAGCAGAAAAGTCTGTAAGATTCTTATCTCCAATTAACCACCAGAAAACTGGAAGTGGCACCATGGCTCAAAGTGGTAGAGCGCTAGCCTTGAGTGAAAGAGCTCAGGGACAATGCCCAGATCCTGAGTTCAAACTCCACAAATGAATAAATAAATAAGTAGATAGATAGATAGATAGATCTGTTTAGGGGCTGAAGCACCCGAGAGCTGCAACTGGCAATATCAAGAAGCCCTCACTGCCTAAAAAGACGAGAGTGGTAACAGAGACCAGAGATGTTTGCCCAGCCAGAGATGTAGAGAGCCATACTGGAGAAGACATATTAGTTCCTGGCTCTCCCTACCCTTCTCTCTCCAGCTGAGGTCTCTCATTGGCTCAACTCATTTTCAACCAGAGGCAAAGAGAACATGGGGGTCAGCAATCACTTGGGACAAAGCAGGGCAGAGCATGTTCTAGAAGATCAAACAGAGATGCCTAGTACATTACATATGACTCAAGGCCTTGAAGTCAGGGTTCTTAATGGCTAAATACCATTCCATCTTATTATCGTGGGTCTGTGATTTACTGTAATTAGTAGCAATAACATTAGGGGACATTTGGATTGGTGTAATTAGGCCAATAGATATCTCTGCCCAAAATTATTTTTTTGCCACTCAGTTGGTTGTGGTCTCTTTAATTCACAGACTTTGAAAGTCCAGGAGAGAAACACCAGCAACTCCATCCACCTAGGCATTTCACAAGGCCTCTGGAAACCACCACGGGCCATCAGCTCTTGCCTTCTTTTGCCCAGTTACAAGGGTTTGGGTAACACCAAGCAGAACTTCTTTGTGCTTTGGGTCCTGGGACTTGAACTCAGGGCCTAGGCGCTGACTCTGAGCTGCTTTTGCTCGTTTAGTACTCTACCACTTGAGCCACAACTCCACCTCTGGCTTTTTGGTAGGTTAGTGGTGATAAGAGTCTCAAAGACCATCCTGCCCAGGCTGGCTTCCGACCGTGATTCTTAGATTTCACCCTCCTTAGTAGCTAGGATTATAGGCATCAGCCACCAAAACCAGGCCCAAGCAGAACTTTTAAAGGAAAATGCTGAGAGAGACTGGGAACCCAGGGGTAGGTACTCACTCACAAAATTGCCCTCTCCTTGGGAAGCTATTAAGTGCAAGGAGACATTCAGTACTCTGGGCTTCAGCCTGCCCTTCTCCACCATGCCAGCCCAGTATGCCCTGGGTCACTAAGAGCTATCACCCCCTGCTGGTCAGAAGGGTATATGCAGGAAGTTGCACCCAGCCAGTTTATGCAGATCACAGTCATTTGCCACTTACCAGTCAACCAAGATGTTAGGAACTTGGGCTCTGAGAAGTCCCTGGAAAGTTCCCACTGCATGGAGCACCCAAGGATGCATAAATTCAATCCTCCTGGAATGGACAACTGTCTTAATTAGGGTTCCAACAATAGTGGAAATTTGAATTGGCATCCTTAACAACCCTAAATATTTTGATTCAGCCTCACCTCCTCCAGAAAGCCTTCTCTGTCCATATCTCAACTATCCAGTGTAATCTATATATCCTCTCTCCTTGCTTGTCTCTAATTCAGAGGAACAAGAAAACACTCTCATTTTTACATTCCTATTAGCACACCCAGAAATTGTACTACCTTGATTTCAATCATGCTGAGTTCCCCTTACTCTCTTCCTGGGATGATGACCTAGCTGGAGGTGGAGGCAAAAGGGACTCACATGCAGTGCCAAGCCACAGCAGATGGGCAGCCTCCACTCTAACTCATTCTCTGGTCACAGATACCTGCTCCTGATCCTGATGGCAGCCAGTGAGTCCCCACGAGAGGCCCCATGCACACTTCCCATGCTGGAGCTCCTGTACTTGTTATGTTAGGATTCATACACTCCCTCTGTGTCCCTCTCACTCCCCAAGGGTCCTGGGTTTTCTAGCAGAACAGCTAGGGGGATTCTGTTCAAGTCTCCCCCTCCATCTCTCTACCACGTGCCTCCCAGGGAAATGGGGCAAGAATACCTTTGCTTTCTTGCCCCATCTGCTCCCTCCGGTCTTGCCACATCCCAAGGGCTCAGTTGGATAGGTGTGCCCACTGCTGACCTTCCTCTCCCAAGTCTCAAACTCAGGGAGTTTGACCTGAGATGGAAACATCAGCATCGCTCTTCTGCTGTGTTCTCCCAGGTCTCTTGTGCAAGATGGAGTGATTTGTTTCCCCAAAGGACTAGGGGAAACAAAAGCAATTACACACCTCTCTGTACATCAGTTTGATAATAAAAATTTGAAAAAAAGCAATTACACATAATATATATATGCACATGCTCACACAAATATACATACATAATTTTACATAAATATAAATATTTGACATAAATATAAATATTTATGTGGTACAATGCAATATTTCAATGTGTTATATAATATGTCACACTCTGATCAGAATAATTGGCATATCTATCTCCCTTGTCACATGTAATTCTTTTGTGTTGGGAATATTCAAAATTCTAATAGCTAGTTAGAAAGACACAAAGCCAGCATGCCTGTACTCAGAGCTATTTGGGATGCAGAGGCAGGATTTCAAGTTCAAGTCAAGCCAAGGCAAAGGTAGTGGGAAGACCTTATCTCAAAGGCAAAAAAGTAATCAGAACAAAACCAGTTTGAGACCATTGTTCATGTTGCAGAGTACAGAGTGCTTGTCTAGCCTTGTGTTCAAGTCCTAGCATATATATATGCCCATATATGTATATACACCCATACATAGTGATACATACATATATTCACACAGATATACCCACATAGATATACACATATATGTGTATGTCAACCACCATTATCCCACTAGGTTATAACATGGAATGTTATTCCTCCTGCCCACCTGCACACTACCTGTAGGTCATCAACTTATAAACCAACTGATTTCTTCATCCCTCACATCTTTCTAGCCTCTGCTAACCACGATTCTGGGCCTTATTTCTGTGAGAGATCAGCTTTTAGCTTCCACATTCAGGTGAGAAGGAGAATGTTCATTCCCCCCCCACCCCCATTTCCCACTCTTATACCTCTTCCTAAGATGCAGAGCTGATCAGCTTAAATTAGAAGAAAAAGGAAGATAGGGAAGAGGTGGGGCAGAGGAGTGTCACCTCAGGTTTCTGAAATACCACCCATCACATCGGCCTACCCTCTTTTCTCCACTTCTGCTCGGCCTCATTCCTGGGGGCCAGTCAGGACAATGTCCCTGAGAAGAAGGCACAAGCACCTTTGGGCAGAGGGTTCCCTCTAGCTGCAGCCTGCAGCACAGGAGAGCCCGGGGAAATTGTGGATGCGGTGGTGGTGGTGGTGGTGGTGGTGGTGGTGAGAATTAATATGATTGGAGTAGTTTATGTGCATATATGGAAGTAGAACAATGAAACCTGTTGAAATTGTATTGGAATGGTGGAGGAGGGGTGAGGAAGAGTGATAGGGGTTGGTCAGAATACATTGTATACCTGTGTAGAAATGTCACAATAAAATCTCCCCTTGTACAACTAATAGGTGCAAATAAGAAAAAAAAACACAAAAAATAGAAATGGCCAGAAAGAGCAAAGCCTCATGAAAGAGAAACAAAGAGACAGTATGAGACAGAACATACCACCAAACAAAACAAAGAGGCAAGTGGAGGTGTGACTCAGTGGTTGAGCACAAACCTAGATTGAAAATTCGATCGAAAAAACCAAGTGAGATCATGAGGCCCTGAATTCAAGCCCAAATACTGACATATGCTGAGCTCCTCATTCTCCAAACTACCAACATACCAAAACAAACTGAGTCTCCCTACTGGAGTATAATCCCGAGGACTGAGAATAGATATACAAAGACTCGACCTCTTGCCTGCCTGGACTCTCCCCATTAACCATCAACCATTGCTCCCCATTATATTGTTTGTTACAGGGTTTCATTTATAAGTAAAATGGGCAGGTACAGTGACCTTGGCTCCACTTCACAAGTCACTGGCTGTGACTTCCTCAGTCATTGTCCCCAGATGCAGTCTTTGCCAGCGACTGGACAAGAGCTCTTCACAATGACCCTAAGGAGCTGTCCACCTAGCTACACCCTTTCTTTGACTCAGGTTTCATCCCCAATAACCAGCTTTAGCCCCCAGGCCCTTGGCAGCTGGTATTTCTGGGCACATCCCCACTCAGGCTGCCCTTTCTCCACCTCTGCATCCATCACAAGTCCAGACCTGTGGGATGCTTTACAGGCAGAGCTGAGCCTTGGCTCTTCCTGGTCCAGTTTACCCTTAGGCTTGTGCCTCCCCTCAGACTCACGGCAGCTCCACAATCTTACTCAGCAAATGAACCAGTTCTAGCCTGCAGGCCAGGAAGGGTGATGCAAGAAGAGTGTGGGTGCAGAGCTGACCCTCTCCATGATGAATCAGGATGCCAAGACTCCCAAGGCCACCCAACTGGAGCTGGGGCAGAGTTAGGACCCAAAATAAGACTAAATGGTCCAAGGTCATTGTCCTTTATGCTAATCCCCTTGTAAATTCCATAAACTCATTGCCAAAGCAGGATTTTAGGCATAATTTCCCTCATCAGAGTACTCTGCATTTATAAACTGGCAAGTGCATGATACACATCTGGATTTCTCACTGGCGCCCCACACTGTGGTTTGTACACAGGGGTGCTCAGAACATGCTTTTGGATTGGGCCAGGCCACCAGGCCTCACCCTACTGGGCATCCTCCTTTCCTCTCTTTGATCAATCTGCCCATACCTGCCCACCTGCCAGTCACTGAGCACCTGTGTCCACCCAGGTGTTCAGTCAGGTGCCCAGGATATGGGAAGGAAGACCCAGCCCTGCCTGCCAGCCATTCACAGTCCACTTAGGAGAGCCAGACAAGGAGCCAGACACTGGTGTGGAAGTGCGGGATGGGGTGTGCCAGGCTGTCATGGGAACCAAGGGGCGGGCCTGTCAGCACACAAATGAAAACAGCTCCTTACATCTGTGCACTGACTGCCTTTGGCTTTTCAACGGTGGGTGTGAAAGGTGGGGGAAGGGCTAGAAAAACCAAGAGGTGGCGATTTCGGCTCCTTTCATGAGGAAAACTAGGAGGCAAGACAGGGCTGCACACGCAGCTTAGTGCTGCCTGACCAGTTTGTGGGGTTTATTTTCCAGGAAGACTTGGTGGCAAGCAGCTGACACTGGCTAAGGGTTTCTCCGTGGAGAATTCTCACCTCTTGCCCATCTCTGGCTCTGTGCCTGCATGGTGTGACTGGCCTAGGCAGCATGAAGGACACCCTATGGAGGTTGGCTGTGAGTGTGCAAAGGGTCACTGCGCCCCATTGCCTTACCCACCCTTCACTCCTGCAAGAGATCGCTGCTTTGGGCAAGGTGGAAAGTCTTGCCCTCAGAAGGGTCTCCCTGGTTTCCCCAGGCGTTTAGAGAACATTGACCATAATGCTGGCTTATCTAAAAGTAATGAGTTCAGCTTTTGGGGCACCTACTAGCCATGGGGGAAGAAGCTGTGGAAGAGCCATTTCTTTTTTTTTTTTTTTTTTTTGCCAGTCCTGGGCCTTGGACTCAGGGCCTGAGCACTGTCCCTGGCTTCTTTTTGCTCAAGGATAACACTCTGCCACTTGAGTTACAGCGCCACTTCTGGCCATTTTCTGTATATGTGGTGCTGGGGAATCAAACCCAGGGCTTCAAGGATACGAGGCAAGTGCTCTTGCCACTAGGCCACATCTCCAGCCCAAGAGCCATTTCTTGTCCTGAGGCCAGCCTGGGGTCTGGTATTCAGCAGGGTGGTGGGGATGGTGTGTGTATTTGTGTGTGTGTGTGTGTGTGTGTGTGTTCAGAGTTTGTTTTCCTCAAAGCTGATATAACTTCACCCCCCTGCTTCTGCAGTTCGGAAGAACAAGACCTTGGGTCAGCATTATAGGACAAAGCATGTCTCTGCTGCCCCACAGGCTACTGCTTCCTATTCTCTCTCCAAGAGCCCCCAGCATGGGTGGGGCTCACTGCTGTCTCTTGGAGGCTTTGCCTGCTGCTGTCTTTCCTCCCTTGCCTCTGAGGCTGCAGCCCCGTTGGAGAAACAGCTCAAGATGCACAAAGGACTCCATCCTTGCCCAGCCCCGACTACTTTGTGGCCATAGGTGAGTTCCTTAACCTCTTTGAGCTGCTGCTTCCCATCTGGACCCAGGGACAAATTCTTGGTTTTCTTTTTTCTTCCCCCTTTACCCCCTTCCTTCTCTCTTTCCCTCCCTCCCTCCTCCCCTCTCCCCATCTCTCTCTCTCTCTCTCTCTCTGTCTCCCCCCCGCCCCCCCCCCCCACTGCCCCGCCGCCCCGCTGCCTCCAGCGTCTTCCCTATGTAGCCCTGACTGGTCTACTGGTCTAGAATCCCCATCCTCCTGCCTCGGCCTTCTGAATGCTGTGATTGCGAGGTGAACAGTACATGGAACTGCCATGAGGTAGTGCAAGGAAACAGCGTGGCTGTCTATAACACTGTTCCATGGAACAAATTTCCTCCTGCGGCTAGGTAGAACCAGCTGAGGGGAAGATTCCGATCAGTGAGGCACCAAGGGCCACGTCTCCCACCTCTGCGGAGGGGAGCGCCACGCTAGTCTCCATCTCACAGCCGGCGCACAGCCCAGGCTTCCTCCTTGGCTGTCCCCAGGCCTTGGGCCTGTCCTTCTTTGGACCAGTCACTTCGTTTTCCTCAGGTTAATGCAACCCTGACAATCTAGCAAATCTTTCTTGGCTCAACTGAGGCTCTGATCGCGAGGCAAAACACAATCTCTTCATATGTATGCAAGCATGTTCCCAACAGCTGCCGCGAGCCTGGGCAACAGATGGTGCCTGGCATCTGTTTGGCGGGCAGGGAGAGGCTTCAGGGCCGATTCAGAATGAGTGGAACAGGAGCCAGAAGGTGGAGGAGGCACCCAGGTAAACCTAGGGGTGGGCAGTGATCGGGTATCTGCGCATGCGTCTTCTGCGAGGTGGGCGTCCACCCCCAACGCTGGGACCTAGACCAGGAAAAGCAACCAGCCTAGGAGCCCAGCTGGCCGGCCTGGACCTGAGGCGCGATGGCCGAGGGCGCCCCCCAGTGGCAGGCAGGAGCAATGCCGGAAGGTGCTGGGGCTCCTTTGAGGGGACTGGTTGACAGTCCTCTCCTGGGACTGAGCCAACTGTCACAGTTGAACCACACATTCAACAATCCCGAACATCGACGCTGTCAACGAACAGAAACAGGGACCGGTGTTGCTACTCTTGCTGCCCTTGTTGAGGGTCCCAGGTCAGCATGGAGCCAGCCACGTAAATAAAATTGGACTCGGCTGAAGTTCGAGAATGCTCTAAGGCAGTCTGCCAATCCTGGCACACATCACAGTCACCTGAGATGATTCCAAAAGCGTATGTTGAGCCAGCTCTGATTCAGTCACTTCCTGACAACTGTGCCCTGGGCAGTGGCCAGTGAAGAGAAGTTATGCTCAATTTCCTCCAGCTTCACTCTGGGCCAGGCATTGTTCAAGATGTTTTGCAAATATTAATTTGTTGTCACTATTCCCTCTTTCATGTGGGGGAAACTGAGGCACAGGAAGGCTAATATACCCACAGCATCAAGTTGTAGAGCCAGGATCTTAACTGAGATGATCTGGCTCCAAGACCAAGGGCTGCCTAGAGAGGCACTGAGAGGTCTACGACCATACCAAACACACCCCATCTCATCTCATCTCATCTCATCTCATCTCATCTCATCTCGGAAGCTAAGCAAGGTCAGGCCTGGTTAGTACTTGAGTGGGAGAGGCACTGAGAGCAGCCCCCCCCCCCCACCTTCTCACAGGATCCTGACTCCAGTTCTTTCCTGCCATAGCAATTTGAAAAAGATGTGCACTTTCAGATTTGCAGGACTGCTTCAAGTAGTGGATGACAGAGGATCTGGCTGCTTTAATCTAATGGGTTCACCTCTGACATGAATTTAGGGAGCTTAAGCTCAAGGCCCTGAAAAAAAAAAGCAGTCTATTGTTGAGTAAGAGGGTGTTTACCATGGTCTTTCTCTATGGGGATAAAGTAGGGAAAATTCAACACTGACAAGTGATTTAAGGTCTTGGAAAGCCACGCCACTGAGCAGGTAACTAGTACCCACCCGGTTGGACTGATAAAAGCAAACATACTTATAGGCAGGTTCATGCACATCCAGCCAACTAGTGTTCTGTCCTGACAGCAGCCCTGGCATCTCTTTGGGGCTTTGCATTGGTGAGCTCTGCGGAGGGCCTTCCCTGTGGACAGCTAATTGTGCATCTTTTTGGGTGTCTTTGCATCAGTTTTTGAGCATTTCTTAAAAAAAATTGTATTGTAAAGGTGATGTCTGGTCCTGGGGCTTGCACTCAGGGCCTGAGCACTGTCCCTGGCTTCTTTTTTGCTCAAGGCTAGTACTCTACCTCTTGAGCCACAGGGCCACTTCTGGTTTTTTCTTTGTGGTACTGAGGACTCGAACCTAGGGCTTCATGCATGCTAGGCAAGCCCTCTGCCACTAAGCCACATTCCCAGCCTAGTACATTTCTTTTTGAATAATGTCACCCTTCTCTCATTTTCTCTTTTTTCCCCTCTAAATCTCCTCCTCCTTTGAGTTGTGTAGTTCATTTCCGACATAGTGTCTATTGTGTATAACTGCTGAATTGATTCATCCTTTGTCCCACCGTTTCTGTGCTTCCCCTTCCCCTCCCCAAATTAGGTAAACTTATATACAAGGCCAAGGGTACAGAAATTAAAAAAAAAAAAAGCAAAAAGAAACCAAAGGAAAAAAAATAATACCATAAAAACCTCATTTCCATTTCTTGGAGTTCATTTCAATAAGCGACATTTTATATGATCAAAGGCACATAGTGGATGGCTTATCTCAGATGGTGAATTTGCTGCAAGAGCTGGGTCACCACCCTAAGTTCTCCGTTGAGTTGCAAATCCCACCTCTGGTAGGCAGGGGCTGCTCCTTATAGTTGCTGTTCATGTACTTTTCAGATCTTATTTCTAACAAGTCAGTCCCTTATCATGTAGACAGCTATGGTTCTTCATGGTGTTGGGAGCACTGTGAGTTTAGTCTCCTGTGTGGACCTGAACTGACTTAGAGCTGTAAGTACCACCTCACCACTGGCTTCTGCCCAGGTTCTTCCCCTGGCCCATTTTACCTGGCTAACATGCTAGTGGTAAGAGCAAAGATGCTTAAGTGCCCAAGTTCAGCAGCTCCCACACCACATACTGCCTGGTAGGGAGCTACTCAAACTCTGTTTTTTTTTTTGGCCAGTCCTGGGGCTTGGACTCAGGGCCCGATTACTGTCCTTGGCTTTTTTTTTGCTCAAGGCTAGCACTCTGCCACTTGAGCCACAGTGCCACTTCTGGCCGTTTTCTGTATATGTGGTGCTAGGAAATTGAACCCAGGGCTTCATGTATACAAGGCAAGCACTCTTGCCAATAGGCCATATCCCCAGCCCCGCTACTCAAACTTTGCATTCTGAACCATTCTGAACTCCTCCTCGGTAAAATGGTGATGGCTTAGTCTACTTGGGCTGCTATAACAAAATGCCCCATGCTGAGTCATTTGTAAACATAAGACATATATGGGTCACAATCCTGGAGTTGGAAAGTCCAAGATCAAGGTGCCAACAGATTTGGTGTCTGAGGAGGACTTACTCCTGATAAATGGTGCCTCCTCTGTCTTCGCATGGTGAAAGTACATGGGCTCCTTTGGTCCTCTCTTCTAAGGGCACTGATCCCATTCTGCCCCAAATCGCTCAACCTCTTAATATTGCCACATGGAGGATGGGGTTTCAATGTATGAATGGGGGAGGGGGATGATACAGGCACCCAGAATACACAGGGGACAATGGGACTATTGTGGGGATGAGTATATATATGTAAAGCACTTGATACACAATGAGCATCATTCTTATACACATACTGGGTGTTACTATTATGAATTCTTTCAACTTACCCTTAGGGGTTTTAGCACCTCCCTGTCCTCCACTACAGGCTGAGTTAACTGCCCTTACACCTTCACTGTTTGATTTCAGTCTTTTCTGTAGGACTGAACCTCCTACAGAACCTCTTGAGGGTGGGGAGGTTGCCCTAGGAGGCTCATATTAGACCTGCATGGCGAACAGATGACCCTGGTAAGTGAGGCTCTCTGAACCTAGACACCAAGAGTCCATAAATGACAGCTGCACTGGGGAAAATACCTTTCAAAGAAAAGGCAGAAGGGGCATGGAAGAGGCAAGGGGGAGGGAGGGAGAAGGGTCTTATGTCATAGCTTTCCCAGGCTATGGGGAGTACTTGAGTTGCTCTCTCACTGGGAGACTCACAGTTCACCAGCAAGGTTATGGCCACCATGTGGCCACTGGCTAAGAGCAGTGGGTGGAGGCATGGCCTCGTGTGAATGTGGTAATGGAGCTAGAGAAACAACAGCTTGGGTTGTCAGTCATGTGTTCCCCCAGCAGGTCTGAGGAGCACATTTTCATGGCTGCCACACTTACAGACAGAAGGCTGGCCACACCCCAAGAATGCAGAGCCAGAGCAGGGATGCTGAATCTGTCCCCTTGATGCAAGAAGAAAGCAAAGGTTCAGGATCCTTTGAGCAAGACTTTGCATAAATACATGTGTGTGCGTACACACACCCACACCCTCACAGTGTTAAGTCCCTCCTACGTGAATGAATAGAATCATCCAAAATTCCACTATAACATTGCTTCCAACTTCGTGAATTTCTTGCTATGTTTATGTCATTGTAATCAGTATGTAGGTAGCACGTTATATTTTATATATTTATATTTTTTTCTTTTTTTCCTTCCTTTTTGCTGGTTGTGGGGCTTGAACTCAGGGCATGGGTGCTGTCCCTGAGCTTTTTTGCTCAAGGTTAGCACTCTACCACTTTCAGCCACAGAGCCACTTCCGGTTTTCTGGTAGTTAACTGAATATCTCATGGACTTTCCTGCCTTGGCTTGCTTCAAACCATGATCCTCAGATCTCAGCTCCTGAATAGCTAGGATTACAGGCATAAGCAACTAGTGCCTGGCTTATTTATATTTCTGTACAACTTCCTACCATAGTTTTCATCAGTATACATGTTAGTGGCTAAATACTATTCATAACTTCCTAAGTCACTGTTGTCTAACCTTTCAATTATTTCTATTAAAAATGTGTTTTGCCACTTGCCAGTGGTTCACACCTGTAATTCTAGCTATGTAGGAGGCTGAGATCTGAGGATAGGGTTTGAAGCCAGCCCAGGCAGGAAACTCTGAGACAGTCTTATCTCCAATTAGTCACTAAAAAGCAGGAAGTAGAGCTGTGGCTAGTCTTGAACAAAAAAGCTCAGGCCCGAGTTTAAGCCCTAGGAGTGGCATGTACATGCGTATGTGTGCATGCGTGTGTGCACACACACACAAGTAAAAATAAAAAAAATGTACTTATAGCTAATGTTCTTAAGTATATCTTTCAACACATACTATTTAATTTGTTGGGCTATAGCCATAGGATAAATTTGTTTGAAGTGACTGGATCAAAATATATAGGTTTGTGGATTCTTATGTGTTTAATTTCTTTCTAAACATATTTTATCAATTAGTAACATATGTATTTACTGCTGCATAACAAGTTGCCCCCGAACAAAGTGACTGAATACAACACACATTCATTGCCTCATTGTTCCTATGGGTCAGGGATCCAGGCACACCTGTGTCCTCTGATTCTGGGGTTCGCACAAGTGGAAATGAACATGTTGGCTGAGGCCGTATCTGAAAGTTGGCCTGGGTAAGGATTCTCTCTTAAATTCACATGGTTGTTGGCAGGATCGTTTCTTGTGGGCTATTGGACGGAGGTCTTCAGTTTTCTGATGGCTACTATCAGAAGCCACCATGCCATGGCTTCTTGCCATCTGGGCCTCTCTAGCATGGCAACTTGTTTCATAAAAGCGGTAGTCGGCTAGGAAGTGTCACAATATTTTCTAACTTAATCACAGCAATGGAGCAATGGCATACCCTCTGAGTCAGTTTTATAAAAAAACACCTGTGATACTCAATTGTAAAAAGGTTATTTGGGCTCATAGATTTTGAGGTTGCAGTCTATGTAGCTGGCCCCATTGCTTTTAGGCAATGGTAAGGCAGCCTATGCAGGTGCAAGTGCAGGGTGGAAGAGAGAATGAGGAAAGGACTGAGGTACACCAGTCCTTTTGAGGGCACACCTCCAGTAACTCAAAGATCCCCCATATCTCCCACCTCCCAATGTGCTACCCTGGGGACCAAACAGCTAACACTAAGGCCATTGGGGGACATTCCAGATCGAAGCTCTAGCACTCTCAATGTTGCGACACTGTACTGCTTAGAACGAAAGGGGGCATGGGGAGATTACACAAGGTCAAGAACAGCAAGTCCATAAATCACTGGCAGCCATCTTATGGGCGGTCTACCACAAATGTCGCTAAGAGTATATATGATAGTATCAATTTCACCACAACTCTAGTACCAGGAAATTGTTCCAGTGTTTAAATATGACTATTATGATTGGTGCATACTATATGACTATTATACTATACATATTTAAACACTGGAACATCTTGCACATCTATAGCCTTTACCGTACTGTTGGGGCAGATCTGCAGGAATGCCCAATGCTGCTATCCTGGTTCCTGCCAAGATTAAGAACAGATGGGACAATAAAGAAGAGTGGTGAGAGGCCCAGTATGTCCAGGCACCAAATAATATTTTTCCGGCCAAGTAGGTGGCCCATATGGCCTTGTGGCCTTTCAAGTTCAGCAGAAAAGTGTGCACACCCATCTGCCCTGCATGGTTTGCTCCTTTCCTGTTTCCTCCAATTGAACCCCCTCTTCTTTCCAATCCCTGATCATGCTCTGTGGCTCAGGAGGTTACCTGCTTTGGACTGTCACAGCAAAGGTTATTTTGCAATGGGTTTTTCTTTCCTCTACCATCAAGCAGAGCTCTTGCCACATTACCTCCATTCCTGTCAGGTCTAGGGACTGTACTGGTGGCTCTTTGGGGATTCCCTTTTCTCTGTGTGCCATATGCATCCATAGGACCCTGCTGATCAACATTACCCATAAATCAGCCTCAGGCTAACTTCACATCTTAACCTCTTAAATCTTCTAACCTCTACCATGGAGGAATAAATTAGGGTTTGACAGATAGGCAGATAGATGGTTGTTTGTTGCAGTTCACATAATCACCTTCAGTGGTGAGATGTGGCCTGACCTCCACTGCTCACTGGAACTCAAAGACCAAGAGGGAGCGACATCTTGTTTATTTAGGGTGCTGTCTGCCAGGCCTTCGCGCTCATGGCTCACACAACTGGACAATTCTTTGAGGTAGTTTGCCCTCTCCCTACTTTACAGTTGAAGAAAGGAAGGTTCAGATCATACATTGCCTAATGTTACCAAGTCTGTAAGTGGTAGGTAAGGAGACAATCTAGGTTAACTGCAAAGCCTGACATTGTTGTGCCCTTGGGCTAAGGATGCAGAAGCATCAATGTTCTTCTGGGCAAGCTGGGAATGTCCTGGTGAAGGGCTCCTCAAGAGTGGCCTGGGTTGAAGGTCCTCCTCCACACCTGCAGTACAGAGTCCCGGCGGGTGGTGTAGGGTAAATGTTTGATGCGGAACCAGTGTCTAGAGATGACATTCCCACTGGGCGAATACAGCTTTTCTCCAAGCCTGCCTAGGAGGCTGCGCAGGGCCAGGTTGCCCGACAGAATCTTCTCATAGAATTCCACTCCACCGCGGGCATAATCCGGAGACAGGGAGGCTGTGCGTCGGTCCAGCCAGCCTTCCAGGGCGTGAGTGAGAGAGTCTGTGGAGAAGGCATAGACTACAAAGCCTGCCAGTGTGGCTGCCAAGCTGAAGGCAGCTCGTAAGCTCATTGGGCCTCCATAGAGCCCCAGGGCATGCTTGGCACCCACACTAAGTGCCCAGGTTCCTGCCAGGCAAGCGGGGGCTGGCACAGCCTGCAGGGCAGCTGCACTGCTCTCCAGGTACACCACCTCCCTGGCCAATGCGAATTTCTGGGCATCATGGGACAAAATCAAGGCATCTCTCAGCCGAGTGCCTGCTGGGTTTTGCCAGTTCACTCTTTGCCCATGTACAATGACTGGATGATCAGAGCTGGCTACCAGGCTACCCAGGAAGATGGCAGGGATGCCTACCACAGCCCCAGCAGGGAGTTTTGGGAAGCCGGCACTCAGAGGCTGGAAGAGGAAGGTGGTGAAGGGTCTGTAGTAGTGGCTTGAGGGGATACCCAGGTCCTGGAGCACCTCTTGGAAGAGGTTCTGCAGCTCTGGGAAGAGTGGAGCTGGCTGGCCCTGGGGCCAGTACTGGTATAGCCACCGGACCACGGGATCTGGGTACAGGTGGTAGGAGAGCTGAATTCCGAACAGGCCTGTGCAGGAACCCACCAAGAGAGCTGTCCTGTGTCTCTGTACAAAGACTGCAGCCTGCCACAGGGGACCAGCCATGAGGACTGTCGCTGCTGACAACCTGGTCAAGAGAAAGAGAAGTCAGCCAATGGTTCCCAGGTCTGGCTGCAGACGGAACATCCTCCAAGGCCATTTTCTCCTCTTCTTCCTGTCTGCTCTCTCAAACTAGAGACTGAACCCACCGCCTTGCAATTGCCTGGCAAAGGATCTACTCTTGAGCTACAATTCCCAGCTCTTTTTAAACATTTTTTTAAAAATTTGAGACAGGGTTTAAGTTACCTAGTCTGACCTTGTGCTCACAGGTTAGCCCAGCTAAGACTTCAATCTGTGATACCTCTGCCTCAGCCTCCCAAGCAGATGGAATTACAGGGATGCTTAATCACAACCATCTGCCCATATCCTTTTTTATTGGTGCTGATCCCGGGGCTTGAACTCAGGGCCTAGGTGCTGTCCTTGAGCTTTTGTTTTCAAGGCTAGCACTCTACTACTTGAGCCACAGTTCTATTTCTGGGTTTGGTTGTTAGTTGGAGATAAGAGTCTCACAGACTTTCCTGCCCAGGTTGGCTTGGAACGGTGATCCTCAGAAATCTGTTGCTAAGTAGCTAGGATTACAGGCACGAGCCACTGGCTTCTGGGGCCTGGCCATATCCTTTTTAACTGAAGCAATACTATTACTGTAGTTACAGGTAGTATTTTAGTGTCTGGCATAAGCAGACAGCCCTTCTGACAATAGCTATAATAACAATACTTTATTTTTGTGCCAGTATTGGGGATTGAACTCAGGGTATAGGTGCTATTTGTTAGCAGTTTTTGTCAAGGTTAGTATTCTACCACTTTGAGTCATAGCTCTACTTGTTTTTTTTTTTTTTAATTGCTATTATAAAGGTGATATACAGGGGTTACCATTTCCTTTTTTTTTTTAAACTCTTTTTTTTTTTTTTTTTTTTTTGCCAGTTTTGGGGCTTGGACTCAGGGCCTGAGCACTGTCCCTGGCTTCTTTTTGCTCAAGGCTAACACTCTGCCAACTCGAGCCACAGTGCCACCTCTGGCCACTTTCTATATATGTGGTGCTGAGGAATCGAACCCAGGGCTTCATGTATACAAGGCAAGCACTCTTGCCACTAGGCCATATTCCCAGCCCCCTTTTTAATTCTTTAATATTTTTATTACCATGGGTTTTCATAGAATTTAACACAAAGTGGTGTGGTCTTTAGGCCTACAAGTTAGTAGTTACTCTGTAAGGGGTCACCATTTCTTAAGTCAAGAAATGAGTACATTTCTTTTTGGTCAATGTCACCCTACTTTTTTTGTGGCTAAATGGGGATAAGAATCCCATGGGCTTTCCTGCCAAGGCTGGCTTCAAATTATGATCCTCAGATCTTGGCTTCCTGAGTAGTGCATTACAGGCATGGGCCATTGGTACCTGGCTTATAGTTATTATTTTTATTCTCAAGCTGAGCACAGCACTAAGTAAGTACTCAACTGCCTCATTCTACCTACCATTCATCCTACAGTGAAGCTTGTGAATCCCATGTTCAACTTGTTGAACATTTTATTATATACCAGACCAAGTTCTGAGAACTTTACCTATAGAGTTGTCCCTCAGAATCTGTAAGAGCTTAGTTCTAGAACACCTTGCAGATAACAAAAGCAGAAGGATGCTCAAGGTCTTTATGTAAAAATAAAATAGCATTGGCATATAAACTGCAGGTTGCTGGTGGCTGATTTCCTGATAGGACAGAATAGCAAGGACAGAGACTGTCTAGCCCAGCATGCATATGTATATCCTCTCATATACTTTAAATCATCTCTAGAGTACTTATAATACCTGATACTTAATGTAAATGCAACATGTACTGAAGGGAATTTTGGAGCTGAGCTGTTGAGACCAGGAAAGGGTTAAGAGTTGGAACACCACCTCCTTGGTACTCAAAAGGCTGAGAACTAGACCCTGGAAAGGTCAAACAGGCAAGGTAAGGTAAATGTGTGAGTTAGGGACCTGATGGTGTCTAAGTCACACTTGACTGGCCCCTATGACGTGTGACACAATGGGAAAAACATAAATGTTTGTGTTATGGTCACCACTTCTCACTGCTCCCTAGCTATAGGGAGTTAGTTATTACAACGAACACTAATTATGTCTTCTGTTAATGACTATAACCACAAGGTAGATTAACACCTTGTTTTCTGCACATACCTACAGTAATTTTCCCTCTACTGAAGTAAATAAATAAACTCACTTATGGGAGCTTGGGGTTCAAAAACTGGTGAGCACTGAACTCCCTGTCACCCCACTCTTTTATCCTGTCTCCTTTCTTGTTTCTTTGGCTCCCGTATCCCATCCTGCTGTTCCCTGTTGTGGTTAACAACAAGGTATGATTACCTCCCACTGCTTAAGGAATAATCACAAGTAAAAAAAAATGTGCTTTCAGTCCTTGGTTAGTTGAATCCATGATGTGTCCATGGATATGGAGGGCCAGTTGTAATAGCAAAAAATGCCTAAACTATTAGGTAATAAACAAAATTTTAAACAATTATTACTAGAAACATAAAGAAATATTTAAATATATACACTTATACACACATACAACACACATGCCATAGTGGTCCCTCTATATCTACAAGGGATTAGTTCCAGCATCCTTAAAAATAACCCAAATTCAGAGCTACACCCTCTTACACAAATGGTTTAGCATTTATGTATTACCTCCAAACATCCTCAGGTGTATTTAAAATAATCTCTAGTTTACTTAAAACACCTAATACGATGCAAATTAAGGCATTATAATAAAGGAAAAAATCTGCACCTGTTCAATATGTATAATCCCTCACCCCCCAAAAAATATTTGGGACCTGTGGCTAGTTAAATCTCTAAATGTGCAACTTGAGGATACAAAAAGTTGACAGAGTCTAGTAGGTCTCACAAAATGTATACTATGATTATGCCTTTTTTTTTTTTTTTTTGCCAGTCCTGGGGCTTGGACTCAGGGCCTGAGCACTGTCCCTGGCTTCTTTTTTGCTCAAGGCTAGCACTACTGCCACTTGAGCCACAGCGCCTCTTCTGGCCATTTTCTGTATATGTGGTGCTGGGGAATCGAACCCAGGGCCTTATGTATATGAGGCAGGCACTCTTGCCACTAGGCCATATCCCCAGCCCTGACTATGCCTATTTTAAAGCTATTAAAAAAACACAAAAAACCTGATGTACAGACAGGTTAAGTAAATGGATCAAAGAGACAGGTGTTGTGTGTGTTGTGTTTTACTAGGATCTGAACTCAGGACCTCCTTAGGCAAATGTTCTGCTGAGCCACACTTCTAGCCCAAAGTGGCAGTGTTATGAACTGACTTGTATCCCTACAACTTCACACGTTGGAGGTCAAGTTTTTCATATTTCAGAATAAGGCTAATGTAAGGATCTTTATAAAGGGAAGGAAAAGTGAGGTTGTTAGGATGGGCTCTAATCCAATCTGACTGGTATCTTTATAAAAATAAAATTAGTTTACAAACACACAGAGGGAACAGGAACATCCAGGAAAATGACCATCTGCTAGCCAAGGAGAAAGGCCTCAGGTGACACCAAACTTGCCTACAGCGTCTCCAGAGCTATGAGAAAATACACTGCAGATCAGGTCATCCAGTCTCTGGTACTTTCTTGTAGCAATCCTAGCCACTGAACATAGGTGTAGTACTTGATAACAGACTGATGGGTGTCCATAGCGAACTTTTCATTTTGGACAATCTGTTATGCTGAATTACAAGCATACAATAGTGGAGATAACTGCCTGTCGAGGCGCTGTGCTAGTGGCTCACATCTGTTATCTAAGCTTCTCAGCAGGCTGAGTTGAGAAGACCATGGTTTACTAGGTAATAAAAGTCTGTGAGACTATCTCCAATTAACCAGTAAAATGCTGGACTGGTGGTAGAGCACAAGCCATAAGCAAGACAGTAGAGTGGGAGACTTTGAGTTCAAGCTCTCCTACCCCCAAAGCCTATCAATTTCTGTCAGCATGAACTCAAACGCAGTAGTGTTTCATCTTCCCAGGCCCCCTTTCTGACAGGCTCCTTTTGAGAAATGCTTGGGTTCCCTACCATTGCTCAGTGAATGTCACTAATTCTCACGATGGACTATGCTTGAAACCTACCTGTAAGGTCCACCCGGGAGGGCTCCAAGCAGATGCCCGTCTATTCAAATCTCAGTTCAGTTACCTAGGTAACGGGCACACCTGGAGGCAGTTACCTCCCTCCTTCTGAGGTCACACCCTAATCCACCTGGACACACCTCCCACCCCGGCCCTAGATAAGGCATCGCCCAGGAGTGCAACCAGTGCCTTGGATTTAGCAGCCGGCCAGCAGTTCAGCTGAATAAAGTTCTTTCTGCCCGAACAATGCATGGAGTTCTCCATCATCGGCTGTCTACTTGAAAATCTCTTAAACTACTGTTTTCCCATCCGTGAAAGGCGTTTAACTAGCAAGGAGTCACGGCAGAAACGAATGCAGAGGAAACTCGGCCCACTTCAGTACGGAACTCCCACGAGTCACCTCATTCGTGCAATTCTTCCCAAGGGAAATTGAGGGCAGAAAGGAAGGGCCTGGGTCGAAATCCCCGCGGCCCGCCAGTGCCGTGGGCCCGCTCGGGGGTCGCCCCGGAGGAGGGGCGCGCAGTCCGGGGAGGCCACGGGTCCTGGCAATGCTTTTATCCCGGGACCCGTGGCCTCCTCAGTGGCACGAACTCGACCCCGCTGGGAATTTAGGAGCTGGGAGTGGCTTCCCGGCCCGTGCAGTGCCCGCCCCGCGCCCCGCGCCCCTCGCCCCGCCAGACCGGGCCCCGGCGCCTGCACAACCGGCGAGCTCACCTCAGCTGCACCACCCGGAGAAACCACCACGCCCGGCTGCCGCAAAGCACGCCGGCTCGCGCTTCGGGGGCGGAGCCTTAGGGGACGGGGCTTGGAGCTCGGCAGCCCAGTAAAGGGCTGTGGGGACGGGACTCCCGGAGGCGGGGCCGGAAGTTCTCAGCAGTGGGAGATTGGGAGCGGGGGGGGGGGGGGGGGCTCAGCTCTCAGTTCTTGGGGTCTAGTCACCTCTGCCCATGTCACGTGGCGGCCTGAAGCAAAGCCCTTCTGCCCTCTTCGCTCAGACTGCCACGTCCATGCCTATTCTGCGGAAATGCTCGCCGGCTCAGAGTTGGCATGTTTTGCTTGCTGGGCTGGCTCTCCACCACTTGAACCACACCTCCAGGTCTGCTTTTTGCAGGTTATTTTGGAGGAGTCGGCTGGACTTTTCTCCTTGGGCTGGCTTTGAACGGAGATCCTGCAGATCTCAGCCTCCCGAGTAGCTACAATTAGAAGCATAAGCTGCCTTACAACTGCTCAAAAGTACTCACACTGCACAGTACGCGATACATCAGTAACCTTTTCTCAGCTGTAATGTGAGGTAGGTCAGGAATAGGCTTACCAGAGAGCCAAATCCCACTATCTACCTACATTATTTTTGTAGTTGAGGTTTTGTTGGCTGACACAGTGGCTAGGGCAGAGACAGTCTGGCCTCGCAAGTTATAAAACACTACTGGCTCTTTGCAGAAAAAAGAAAAAATTACTAATCCTTGAAGTAGATTATCCCCATTTTGAAGATGAAAGATATGAGGCCAGAAACTTTGAGCAAGGGGTGCAGTTGGTATGCACAGTATGCACAGGGATTTGTGTCCCTGTGTATTTCTCCCTGGGAAGAATTTCCTATCACAGAATTGATTGCAGTGAATCAATCCAGACTAGCCAGCCAGACCATGTCTGTTCTCAGCTAATCCTGTGCTTCTTGAGCATCTCATGGGGGCATCATGAGGCTAGTGTTTCCAGTCTCAGACTTGGCCATAGCCAAGTCTGAGCCAAGTCTGTAGCCAAGTCATAGGCTGGTGAGACAGAGAGGTCCTTACTCACCCAGATAAGAACCTCAGACCTGGGTTCAAAATCACTGCTTAAGGAGACTGCAGCCCGGAAGGTGATCTTGCTTGAGCTATAGGGGGACTTCCAGTAAAGGATGCTGCCTTTCTGGACCTCATCTCTAAAATGGACATCATAATAATACCTCTCAAGGGGCCCTGTTGCAGTCTACTCTTAGAAAAAGTGTCCTAGGCTTGTTCTTGTTTAGGTAATGGGAGAGGATACTTCAAGTGGCTTGTCCTGAAAAGGAAGCCCTGGTCTGGGGTCTTCTTTCAATCTTGGCCTTGAAAAGCTTCAGTGACAACATGTAAACCTTCCTATGGTAAAGAGCCTGAGACACTAGAGCCAGATTGCATGGTGTTAGATCCTGGCTTTACAGCTTTCTGGCTATGTGACCTTGGGCTAATTAACCTCTCTGAGGATGAGAATATTACCTACCTCCTAACATTGTTGTGGTGATAAAATAAGTACATGGATGTATAATAACCAATACAGTTGGTGTCATCAGGCTATTATCTATTATTAAGGTCTCCTCTCATTCTGAGACAGAAACATTGGCTGCTTAGTTGTTTGCAAGTAAATCTGTGTAGCCTCAGCCAAATCTAGGATGGACATTCAACAAGGCAAATGATATACTTTATTCAGCAAATCCATAGTATAAAAAGCATGGAAGGTGATGATGTCGATGCCTTGCATCTGTAATACTAGCTACTCAGGAGGCTGAAATCTAAGGATTGCAGTTGAAAGTCAGCCTGGGCAGAAAAGTTTGTGAGACTTCTATCTCCAGTTAGACAGAAAACAAGGCCAGAAGTGGAAGTGAGGCTCAAGTGGTAGAGCACAAGCTTTGAGTGAAATCATTGAGCTTAAGGCCTAGTTCAAACCCTAGTGTCAGCACAAAAAAATTAAAAAAGAAGAAAGAATAAGATGGTTAAAAGGCAGCAGATAAATGCAGAATGTAACTTGCTTGGATCTGCATTAAAGTAACTAAAAAGAGACTTTTGAGACAGAGAATTTTGACTATGGATTGCAAAGTAGATATTGCTTTTTTCCCAGGAAGGGTGATGACATTGAGTTTTCATAAACCAAAAAATTCTTATTAGAGATACAAACAAAAGTATTTCTAGGTGAAAAGACATTATGTCTATTATTTAGTCTAGTTAAAACAAAACCAAAAGGGTAATGGGGACAAGGGGTGAAGAAAAAAAACAACCAACCAAATGAACAAGCAAAAAACAAAACAGAACAAAACAAGTGGCATAGATGAAATGAAACAACATTGACAAAATGCTAGGTTTTTTCTTTTTTTGTCTGAGACCTGGACTTGAACTCAGTATCTGATGCTTTTGCTCATTGGGTGAGCCATGCTTCCAACCCAAAATGCTTGTTTTTGTTGAAGATCCAAGAAGGAAGTATTCAGGGCTCTTCATTATACCATATTATATTTTGGGTATAGTTGGGAATTTCCATAATAAAATAGCATAACTAATTTGTGGTATAGGGGATTGAATTGCTAGGCAGGTGTTCTCTTAGGGTGTGAGCCAAACCACCCTTGTGTTATTTTCAAGATAGAATCTTTTTTATTTTTTTGCCAGTCCTGGGCCTTGAACTCTGGGCCTGAGCACTGTTCCTGGCATCTTTTTGCTTAAGGCTAGCAACTCTGCCACTTGAGCCACAGCGCCACTTCTGACCGTTTTCTACATATGTGGTGCTGAGGAATCAAACCCAGGGCTTCATGTGTACAAGGGGAGCACTTTTGCCACTAGGCCATGTTCCCAGCCCTCAAGATAGGATCTTAATTATTGACTGGGCTGGCCTGGACTTCCATCCTCCTACTTGTGCTTCATGACTCTGGGATGACAAAACACAGACCAAAACTTCAATATAAAATACATGTAATTCTACTTATTCCAGGCTAGCTCAAACTCACAGTCTCTTGCCTCAAGTTCCAGAGTATAAGGATTATAGGCATGTGCCACCGTGCCTGGCCTGTGTATTCCTTTTTTTTTTTTTTTTAAAGTATGCCTCAAGTGGCTCTTCAGAGAGGCATTGCTTTTAATAATAATGCCTGGGCTATCTATATAGAGAAACCCCATCTCAACAAAACAAAAGCAAAAATAATTTTTTTTTTTTTTTTTGGCCAGTCCTGGGCCTTGGACTCAGGGCCTGAGCACTGTCCCTGGCTTCTTCCCGCTCAAGGCTAGCACTCTGCCACTTGAGCCACAGCGCCGCTTCTGGCCGTTTTCTGTATATGTGGTGCTGGGGAATCGAACCTAGGGCCTCGTGTATCCGAGGCAGGCACTCTTGCCACTAGGCTATATCCCCAGCCCCAAAAATAAATTTTTAAAAAATCATGTTGGATAGCCTTGGAAGCATGCTTTCCTTCTTGAAAAAAGAGATTCTCTAGGTCCATTTTAATTCTCCTTGTTGTGAGATATTGAAGCAGATGCTGCTCCAAGGGTCTCTGGTTCCTTTCACTGATGAACAGTATTTGTGGACAACATTCAGGTGCGTCATGCACACATAGTCATGGCTTCATACTGCACAGCAGGACACAGTAGAAGCAGATGCCAGAGAAAACATTTTTATATGTCCTAAGATCATATCATTATTTGCAATTTAACTCAACTGAGTACATAAGTGTTCAAATAGGATACATTTTCTTGCATTTTCTGAGATACCTGTTCCTCTTACTGTCACAATATACATTACCTCTTACTAATTTTCCCATGCCATGTGCATTGTGTTGTATACTATCATGTGTATCATGACTCCTAGATGACAAATCTGATTCTGCATCCCTAGTTGTGCTTTCACTTTCATGATTCTTATTTTCCACTCATTCTTTGTGGTGTGTGTGTGTGTGTGTGTGTGTGTGTGTGTGTGTGTGTGTGTGAGAGAGAGAGAGAGAGAGAGAGAGAGAGAGAGAGTCTTTTTGTCTGGGCTGGCTTTGAACCATGATCTTTAGGTCTCAGCTTCCTGAGTAGCTTGGATGACTGGCATGAATCACAAGTGCCTGGTTGGTATTTTGCTTGTTTTTTAAGGTACTTCATTTGTTCCATATTTTGACTAGCAAATATTAATTTTAGAATATGGGAGGATTCATTGTTGTGATAATCCCTTGCCCTCCAGTTTGAACACTGACTCAAACCCATGGCTCCATCTCTGAAGCTTCAGGGCAGTGTTTCATCTCTTTCGCCATCCAGAAAGTTCTCTCAAGTGCCCAGATCCCAATTTAGTTATTGGAAAATTGGGAGATGGGTAGGTGGAGGTGGAGAGGGTAAATGCGAAAGGATAGAGCTTCACTCTCTCAACAAATACTGGGATCCCAATAATAACTAATAGTTCCTAGCTACTATCTAGTAATTATTGCACACCATATTACTGTGATTGTGTCACATAACCTCATAACAATCCCATGAAAGCAGTGCTATCATTTCTACCTACTTAACAGACACAGGGGAATGACATGACCCTACTACAGTTATAGAGAGTACACTCATATTTACTAAGGTAGGGCTAGATGACACTCATGTGCTTTGATGTTCTGCATTTCTAAATTCATCTTTTGGGTTCAATTTCTATTTTCCCTATAACAAAAGTATTCTGTAAGCATATATATCCACGAAATTTAATTTCTTTCTTCCTTTTTTATGTAGTATTGGGACTTGAACTCAGCACCTCATGCTTTCTAAACACGTGTTATACCACTTCAGCCTGATCCTTCAGTTATTTTTGCTTTGGTTATTTTTCAAATTAGGTCTTACATTATGCCCAGACTGGCCAGCATTGTGATCATCCTATTTATACTTCATTTGAAGCTGGGATAACAAGTGTGTATCACCACAAATGGCTTTTAAAAAAATTAGATGATAGTGCCTCAAGAACTATTATTTATTTATTGCTGTAATGGAGTCCCCCCTCAAGGGAGGGGATTCCTGGTTCCTCCAAGAGTCCACCACTCAGTCTGCAGCAAAAAGATGATAAAAGGATGGATTTATTGGGGAAGTAAAAAGTGAACCGACCAGCCAGGGTCACAGCCCAGACTCAGGAGCTGAAACTGCAACCATGAGCAGCCTTCCAGGCGGGGTTATAAAGGCAAACATCACATAGTCAAACCTGGTACACACAGGTGGCATGCCAGGTCACACCCAGGTGGCCAATGGAGTTACAGTCTGTCTCATAGTAACTGTTTGAACCAACCTATCATTTTAGTTAGAATTGGCACATGGATTTGGTGGGGCTCACATGATGCAGGTGGATATGCCTACTCTTGGGAGGGCACAGGTTTAACCTTGAACGTTCCTTGAGCCTTTTACAACTCAGGTGGTCAAGCAGTTTACATAATCTTATCATAGTAAAGGGGAACTTCCCTGGATTCTGAGCAGACAGGGCATACTCCCAACCCTGAGCCTCAGGGGCAGGGGAGAGCTTAGTGAAGATGGAGGCAGCTTCTGCTCTTTAACTGAGATGGAGTCAATCTGACACCCCTCAACAGCCAATGATGGCGCTGGCCAGATTTGACCTCCATATTACAGTTGCTAGTCCTGGGGCTTGGGCTCAGGGTCTGAGCACTGTCCCTGGCTTCTTTTTGCTTAAGACTAGCACTCTTGTTTCGCTTTGTTTTTTTTTTTTGCCAGTCCTGGGGCTTGAACTCAGGGCCAGAAAACTGTCCCTGGCATCTTTTTTTTTTTTTTTTTTTGGCTAGTCCTGGGCCTTGGACTCAGGGCCTGAGCACTGTCCCTGGCTTCTTCCCGCTCAAGGCTAGCACTCTGCCACTTGAGCCACAGCGCCGCTTCTGGCCGTTTTCTGTATATGTGGTGCTGGGGAATCGAACCTAGGGCCTCGTGTATCCGAGGCAGGCACTCTTGCCACTAGGCTATATCCCCAGCCCCCCTGGCATCTTTTTGCTCAAGGCTAGCACTCTGCCACTTTAGCTACAGCACCACTTTCAGCTTTTTCTATATATGTGGTGCTGAGGAATTGAACCCAGGGCTTCATGTATACAAGGTGAGCACTTTACCAGTAGGCCATATTCCCAGACCAAGGTTAGCACTTGTTGCAAACCATCGGGAGTGCCTTGTCCTGCTGCAGCTGGGAACAAGGCGGGGGGGGGGGGGGCAAAGCAATGATGGAGACCAGACCGTGGAATTGGTTTTGGGGGGTACCAAGGGACCTGCTGCCTCTCCGCAGCATCAGATGCTGCTGGTCCCATGGGCAGGGTTTTTATTCATTATCAGACAAAAGTACAGGCAGGAAGATGGCTACATCAAAGAGACTACTTCAGTAAGGACAGAAAGGTGGCTACATCAAAGAGATAAGGGTGTCATTTGGGGGGGAATAATTCTAGGATTGGCAATTACCTGTAAACAAGAAAACAACCAATTTGCATAGGCCAAATGCAGGCTCCAAGGTCTTGGGATGTTCAGGATTAACAGGAGGGTAAAGACTGTGGCCATTGTAATGCTAAGCACAGTAGGTCTTGACTGGGTTGCCCTCAGGGAATGGCTCCAATTCTCTAAGGCCCACCTTATGGCTTTGCATTTACTGTTTCCCACAAGCACTCTTGAGCCACAGCACCACTTCTAGACTTTTCTGTTTATGTGGTGCTGAAGAATTGAACCCAGGGCTTCATGTATGCTAGGCAAGCACCCTACTGCTAAGCCACATTTCCAGCCCAAGAACTTTTATTTCTTGTCTACTGTGGGGCTTGAAGGGCCTGGGTGCTGTCCTTGAGCCTCTTTGTGCTCAAGCCTAACACTCTACCACTTGAGCCACATGCCACCTCCAGTTTTTGAGTGGTTAATTGGAGATAAGAGTCTCATGGGGACTTTCTGTCTGGGCCAGCTTCAAACTGTGATCCTCAGATCTCAGCCTCCTGAGTAGCTAGGTTTACAGATGAGAGCCACTGGCATCAAGCATCAAGAACATTTTTGTTTAAGCTAGCCTTGAACGGTGATTCTCCTAATCTGCTCCTCCCACATGGCTAGGATTGCAGCCATGAATTACTGCTCCTGGCTTATATATTTTTTTATACTGGGCATATGTATGTGTGTGTGTGTGTGTGTGCGTGCGCGCGCGTGCATGCACAAGTACATGCTGGTACTGGGGCCTATCACTCTTGCTTAGCTTTTTTGTTCATGAATGGCACTCTACTACTTGAGCCATACCTCCATTTCTGGCTTTTTGCAGGTTAATGCAAAGAGTCTCTTAGATTTGTCTGACCAGGCTGGCTCTGAACTTTGATTACAGCTTTCTGAATAGCTAGTATTAGAAGAGTGAGCCACAGGTGCCCAGCTCTTTTATACTCTTTAATTCAACAAACACGTGGTCTCACGTGATTTGTCAGAGTCATCTCACTACACTAAAAGAATTGCACAAAATTACTGTCAGGCTATGTGTATATGAAACATAAATGAGTTTCATGCTTCCAGTTGGATTCTATCCAGACAATATATCATTATGTATGTGTAAATATTTCAAAAGCCTAAAAACCTGAAATTTGAAACCCTGTGGTCCTAAGCTCCAAGCTTGTAGGATTGTGTCTCAGAACGTTGTAAGGGTCACTGAGAATATATGAATGAAAAGTCCATGGGAAAAGAAGCATTGATTATCAATCTCTTGGCCCTTACAAAGGGACCTTTGTGATAATCTAGTGATTGCAAGAGAAAGAGGGCTAGCAGCTCCCAAGATTCCTGCTCTGTCAGCCTAGTCTTGGAACCTGAGTTAAGGGATCTCACAGCTTCCAAACTTTATGTGGCCACTGATTGGCAGAATAAAGTATGGGTGAGGGTTCCCCATGGTTTTACATCTTAATGTGGTCTGGAAAACAGAAGAAAAACACTGACCAATAATCCTGTTTGGAAGTCCATTTGGTTCATGTGGAACCTAGGTGATAATTTGGGAATCATGAGTGGCCTTTTCTATGACAACCACCAGGGGGCAGCAGATTCCCAGCAGAGTGAACAGCACCTTTAAGGGGCCACACTCCTATATACCGTGGCTCTCAGAAGACCTGGAGAGAAATAGCAAGAAATTGGTTTAGTCTATAGATGGGGAAACAGAGATGGCATAAAAATACATATATGGACATGTGAACAAGTTCAATGTGATGTAACAAGGCCTGAACCAGAAACATCACTGTCATACTGGGCAGTAGTAGGAGAAAGGAGGTAGAGATGGTGGAATTAGCTACGGGCTCAGTAACTGATGGTTGGGTGCTGCTGAATGAAGCAGTATGAATGAAGTAGCATTAGATTTGGATATGGAAGGCTTCAATTCCTTGAACAAGTATTGCTGGGGAACAAGTATTGTGGAAGACACTAGGTAAAATTTTGGGAAGCTTGAGCTGGGAAGGCCTCAGGGTAGAGGTAGTGGAACCTCAGGGAATGACATATGAAAAGGTTCAGTGTGTGAGTAGTGGGCTAGGCTTAGGGAATTACTGGTAAACTAGGCCTTTGGAAAGCCAGAGACTGGGCATGAGGTAGAGAGACGCGAAGGAGAGAGCATGGTTCTCAGTCCTTGGGAAACTTAAAAATCAACAGGAGACCTGGATGTTAGTGGCTCACACCTGCAATCCTAGTTAGTCAGGAGCCTGGTATCTGAGGATCAAGGTTCAAAGCAAGTTGGGGTAGCAAAGTCTCTGAGATTTGAATCCAATTAACCACCCAAAACAAAGTTGGAAATGAAGCTGTGGTTAAAGTGGTAAAGCATCAGCCTTGAGTTTGAAAAAGCCAAGGGTCAGCCGCCAAGGCCCTGAATTGAAGTTCCATTACTGGTGTACACACACACACACACACACACACACACACACACACACACACACACACACACACACACCACACCGGGAGAAGAATAAGCCAGGTTCTCAGTTGCTGACTGGTTTATGGTCATGACTGTGGGCCCGAGCCTGCTCGAATAAACCCTTTGCTTTTGCATGAAAAAAAAAAAAAAAGAATAAGCCAAACTGGAGAGGAGGCTGTTCACTCATAGGAGGTGAGTACAAACATGGTGTTAGATGGGGATGAGATTGTGTGTGGGCAGCATTTCATCCTGAGTGTGCCTCTATGTAATGGTCCCCCCAAATAAAAGAATTAAAACCACCAAGGGCCAGGCACAGTAGCTCAAACCCACGATCCTAGCTATTCAGGGGGCTGAGATCTGGGGATCACGGTTTGAAGCCATACAAAGCAGGAAAATCTGTGAAACTCATAACTCCAATTAAATACCCCCCAAAAGCTGCAAGTGAAGCTGTGGCTCAAGTGGTAGAGCACTAGCCTTCAGTAAAAGTAGCTCAGAGACAGCACCCAGGCCCTGAGTTCAAGACACAGGACCAGCATACACAAAAATAAATGAAAGCCTTTTCACACAGGCTGATGTTTTACCACTTGCACCACAGCTTCATTTCTGGCTTTGTTTTGGGTGGTTATTTGGGATTGGAGTCTCACAGATTTTCCTACCCAGGTGTGTTTGAACCTTGATCCTTATGATGTGGAGGAACAGAATTCAAACAGTGACAAAGCATACATTTCTAAAACATAAGTACACCGATGGGAATGGAGAAAGAAAAAACCTAAGCAACTTGAACAAGTGTATTCTGAGTGGATTCTGTAAGGCTAATCCAAAAGAATAAATGTAATCTAGATAGTAAATGTGTGTGGGCTTTTGTGTGTTTGTATTTGTGTGTATGTGCGTGCGTGCACATGTATACACTGGCCCTATGACTTAAACTGAGGCTCTGGGTGCTTTTTACCCAACGCTATTGCTCTGCAACTTGAGCCACAGCTCTACTGTTTTGGTGGCTAAATGGAGACAAGAGTCTCACAGACTGTCCTGCCTAGGCTGGCTTTGAATTGCCGTCCTCAGATCTCATCTTCCTAAGACTGTAGGATTACAAAGGTGAGCCACTGGTGCCCAGCAGTAAAAGTGTTTTTTTCCACAGGGGAGTAGTTTAGCTATTATTCACTTTATAGAGACACTAAGATTGACACTCCTCTCCCCTCTCCCCTCTCCCCTCTCCCCTCTCCCCTCTCCCCTCTCCCCTCTCCCCTCTCCCTTCTTCCTCTCTCTCTTTTTCTTTTTTCCAGTTCAGATCCTCTGCCTTGTAATGGCCTATCTACTCAATCCAGGAGATAAGTGTTCCATGGGAAACTGAGAGTATTACAAAAAAAGTTTGAAATCTGAGGATCCTGGTGCAAACCAGCCTGGGCAGGAAAGTCCATGAGACTCTTATCTCTAATTAACCACCAGCAAGCTGAAAGTAATAGAGCTGTAGCCATTAGAAAAACACCTCAAGTTCAAACCTATGACTGGAACTCATGAAAACCTCATGGCCCGGCTCCACGTCCTGGGCGGCTGCGCCCGCAGGTCATTTGAGGAGCCCAACTGGTCATCTGAGGAGGTCTCTCCGGAACCCAACCCCAGGTCTCTGTATTCAGAGACCCAGGACCATCTATGGCGTGGCCAAGGTGCACGCGGAGCTCATGGGAGAATATTATCATTACCTGTATGGCCTAGATTTCCGGTGCCTGCGATACCCTGGGATCATTTCAGCCGATTCCCAGCCTGGAGGAGGAACAACGGACCAGGCAGTTCAGATTTTCCACACTGCCGCAAAGAGCGGCAAGTTCAAATGTAACAAATGAGGAAGTTCTTTCACCTAGAAGTTGGACAGACCTTCATGTTCATCAGAGAACACACAGGAGAGAAACCTTATGAATACAACAAATGTGAACAGACCTTGGCATGGATAATAGAATTCACACAAGTGAGGAACCTTGTAAACATAGAAAGTCTTTCAACCAAAATTCACACTTTAGCAGGCCTAAGAGAATTCACACATGAGAGAAACGTTAGGAATGTAATAGATGTGGAATGTCTTTCACCTGGAAGAAAACTCACTTCGCATTGGAGAACCCAAACAGGATAAAAGCCTTGTGAATGTAAATCCAGTTTTTAAAAAAGAACTCTTAAAATAGGCTCAGATTGTGCGGTGAGCAGCAACCAGAGTAGAGAGAACTAACAAAGAATATTGTTCATAAAGTTTACTTGCACATATGAAAAAACAATTATGTTATTAATATGGAGAAGATAACATGACATCCTACATAATTACATAGAAAAGTCCATTCTGTGCATATTAGGTAACATAATGAATTCTACTGAATAATCAACAAAAAATATTGTCTCTAAAGTAAACATAGTTGTCTGCCTACTGAAAAATAGTCAATATGTTTAATGAAATTAACAGCAAGATAAACTTACAAATCAGACTACTCAGTAAATTTTTAATTTGTCATTGAAATCAGTTATTTTAAAATATGTCTCTTTCAAAAGTGTTACATTTGATTTTAGATAATCAATCTCTTGTTTAATTTGTGCTTAAAATAAAGATAATCTTAATGGCAAAAAAAGAGAAATGATAAAATAATGGCATTCACAGGGAAATGGTCAGATCTTGAATGAATAATGTTGAGCGAGACAAGCCTAGAGCACAGAGGACAAAGGCGCATGGTCTCCCTGATATGTGGTTGTTGGAAGGGGAGGGGAGAATAGTAGAGGTCATGTCTGTAAAATAACAAACTTCTTTTCAAATGGTATTTCTACATATTTTGGTCAGAGACTTTATATCATGTCTCTAAAACCAAACAATTACTAAATAAACATAAAAAGGTCTAGGGTAGACCTGCCAGGAGCATAATAGCTCAACAGCTACATACATATGATTATATAAGATGAGGCTAAGCAAAATGAACGCCAAGAGATGGAAACAGAAGGATTTTACTGTTGTCATTATGTTTAATGTACTAGGTGAATTTCCTTTGATGTACCCCCTGTGGTCACTGTATATGATTCTGGTACACTGGATATTGTATATATGCTTATCTGAACTGGGGAAGGGAAAGAAAAATGAAGGAGGGTGTAACAAATATGACAAGAAATGTACTCACTGCCTTATTATGTAACTATACCCTCTCTGTACATCACCTTGTCAATACAAGTTAATTAAAAAAAAGATTGAGCAAATAAACATAACCAAGGATCTGGCTTTTACCAACTCCTGTTCCAGGTCCCTTTCTGACTTCCCACTCCAGTGCTTCTGGGAGTTACCTCGGGTGGATTTTCCAGGTGTTCTCTATTCCAGTCATCTTCCAATGTCCCCTCTAGCTCAGTCCCCTGTGCCAGTGCGTGTGAGTGGCACAGCACATGGAAGCCACTGTCTACACCAGTGCTGCTCTCCTGGGTACAGCCGAAGTCAGTGATGCCAGCTGTGAGCAGAGACGAGGAGCAGCCCCTCCCAGACTTGTCCTATGTCTGGATCCCAAACCGCAGAAGACTGCTCTAAACAGCCTGGCTCTAGGACCCTCATAACACCGGCTCATGGCTTGATCTGAAAGGCCTGTCACAGCATGTAAGTCTTGGGCTAAAAAGCATCTAACAGGCATCAAAGTAATGACATTTTATTTCCACATTTCAATTTTTGTCTCTGGAAACTTTAATTCTACGAGGTTGGAATGTAAATGGGCACAAAGGGCCACAGCGAAAGCTGATGAGAAGAGCTGGCCTGCTGGTGGTTTTACTGCAGAATCAGGTATGTGTTGAGAGCTTTGCTTCGCAGAGTCCTCATCTCCTCCATTACCTTCTCCCCCGACTTCTCTGCTGGTTGTGCCTGGTCTTTCACTTCTCTGAACACCACAAAACACAGAAGACATACAAAGGTAATTAATGAAATGAAATAGGCAAGGCACCCAACAACATGCAACACTGTCATTAAGCATTGGAGGTTTGCCAGGCACTGGTGGCTCATACTTGCAATTAGCTACTCAGAAGGCTGAGATGTGAGGATCACAGTTTGAAGCCAGTTGGGGCAGGAAAGTTGGTGAGACTCTTATCTCCGATAAACTACTCAGAAAAGGCAGGAAGTGGTGCTGTGGCTCAAGTGACAGAGCTCTAGCCTTGAGAGAAAAAGCTCAGGGACAATGTCCAGGCCCTGAGTTCAAGCCCCAGGATCCATACAAAGAAGAGAGAGAAAAATAAAAAATATTGGGGAGGGAGGGAGAAGGAGAGAAAGAGAGAGAGAGAGACAGAGAGAGAGACAGAGAGAGACAGAAACAGAGAGAGACAGAGAGAGACAGACAGACACAGACAGACAGACAGAGAGAGAGTGTCCAGGTCTTGAGTCTAGGCCCCAAGATTGGTTAGAAAAAAAGGAAAAAATATTGATGTGTGTGTGTGTGTGTGTGTGCACGCACACGCACGCACGTGCTAACATGACAATTGCCAGTTCTGGGGCTTGAACTCAGGGCTTGGGTGCTGCCTTACAGCTCTTCCACTCAAGGTTGGCACTTTTCCACTTGAGCCACTTTCCCATTTCCAGGTTTTGGTGGTTTATTAGAGATAAACTTGGCAGAGTGTCCTGCCAAGCTGGCTTCAAATCTCGATCCTCAGATCTCAGACTCCTAAGTAGCTGGGATGACAGGCATGAACCACCAGCTTTCGTTTTATCCTATTGATAAGATTTTAACTACTGTTAGTAGTAACTGACTAACCAGTAAGAACCCTCAGATTGGCCAGGGATTCGAATTTGGCTTCTAGTCTCAGCTGTGCCTGTTTAACAGCATGGCCAGGTTATCTAAAATGTCAGGTCTCTAGTCTTTACCCCCGTTGGTGCTAATGCCTGTCTAAGGTGAAAAGTGAAACTAGTCACAGTCATCCTAGCATGATACCTTCTAAATGCTCCGCCAGCATTAGTTGGTCTTTCATCTTTATGAATAAGGGAATGAAGAGTATTTCTGACTTTTTTGTATGTGTGTGCTAGTACTAGGGATTGAATTCAGGGCCTGCTATCCCTTAGCTGTTTTTTGCTCAAGGCTGGCTCTACCACCTGAGCCACAGCTCCAGCCTGGCTTTTTTTTTCTTTGTTCTATGTATATTTATTTATTTATTTTTTTTGCTATTATCAAATTTTTTTTATTGTCAAAGTGTGATACAGAGGGGTTACAGATTCATATGAAAGGCAGTGAGTACATTTCTTGTTCTACTTGTTACCTCCTCCCTCATTCCCCTCCCAACCCCTCCCCATTTCCCTCTGCCCCCAAGAGTTGTGCAGTTGGTTTACACCAAATGATTTCTAAGTGCTGCTTTTTGAATGTTTGTCTTTTTGTTCTTTGTCCAGCCTGGTTTTTGCTGGTGATTTTGGAGACATAGTCTCATGGATTTTTCTGCTCTAGGCTGGCCTTTAACCTTAATTCATTGGATCTCAGCCTCCTGAGTAGCTAGGATTACAAGTGTGAGACACTGGCACTGGGCTATAATTTTTAACAGCATGATGCTTGCATTACACATCAGCCCCCTGTGGAGAGGTGAAGGAAAGAGCATTTTTCATGTCTGGCATCTCATTCAGTTCTTAGAAGTGCTCTGTGAAAGATAGTCCGCCCCCTACTGCCCTCCCCCCCCCCCCCATGTTACAGATAAGGTAACTGAGGCCCAGGGAAGAGAGAACTTGGCTCAAAATCTCTATCTGATAAAAGGTGGAGTTGGGATTCAACCCCAGTTCTTGTCTGGCTCCAGAGCCTGGGTTTCTTATATTAAATTCGCCTCAATCAGCTATTAACATGAAATAAACCCATCTCTGCTACTGAATGGTAAGCAAATGCAAAAACTGGATTCATTTTTTTTTTTTTTTTTTTGGCCAGTCCTGGGCCTTGGACTCAGGGCCTGAGCACCATCCCTGGCTCCTTCCTGCTCAAGGCTAGCACTCTGCCACCTGAGCCACAGCGCCCCTTCTGGCCGTTTTCCACATATGTGGTGCTGGGGAATCGAACCCAGAGCTTCATGTGTAGGAGGCAAGCACTCTTGCCACTAGGCCATATTCCCAGCCCTGGATTCAATTTTTAAAGGCCTCCATGCCCTAGAACATTTGAAGATGATTATTGTGCATAAAATATAGTTTAAATTTTGAAGTATTGAAAACATGTCTCTTTCAAAGTCTGAGATATTTAGATTCAGATAATGTGGCAGTCCCCAGGGCTACCTCTTAGTCAGGCACGAGATCTACTTACTTCTCCTTCTTGGCATCCTTAGGACCCAGCATAGGGAACTCTGCTCGGATCATTTCTGGAGTCAACACAACTTCTATGTTGTGTTCACAGATCTCCCTGAAAAAGAAGAAGATGGTGACTGGGAACTGCTTTTCCTTTCTGACATAAAAATAGAATGAAATATTGTGATTAGTTAAGACTTATGCATTCCTGTGGTTTTTAATGTTTGTTACAACTACTTTTGTTGAATCTATGTTCAGAGAAGCATAGGGCTGACAGATTGTTTTCTAACAGCAAACAATGGTAGGAATCATTATTTATAACTAATAATAAAAAGAACTCTTTAAAATTAGGGTCACGGGCTGGGAACATGGCCTAGTGGCAAGAGTGCTTGCCTCGAATACATGAAGCCCTGGGTTCGATTCCCCAGCACCACATACATCGAAAATGGCCAGAAGTGGTGCTGTGGCTCAAGTGGCAGAGTGCTAGCCTTGAGCAAAAGGAAGCCAGGGACAGTGCTCAGGCCCTGAGTCCAAGGCCCAGGACTGGCAAAAAAAAAATAATAATAATAAAAAATAAATAAAATAAAATTAGGGTCACACATTTCATATCTATTTCAAATACCCATGAGACATTTGATGACATAGAAGACCAAGTTGTAGGTCATAAAGAGACTTGAAATGATTTCAAAAGATTAGAATCATTTAAGATTATGTTCTCTGGCCACAGTAGAATTTGAATAAAAATCATAGCTGACTTCTGATGGCTCATACCTGTAGTCCTAACTACTCAGGAGGCTGAGATCTGAGAATCAAATCCTGACCCCAGAAGTAGACTACATCTCATCTTGTAATAGTAAGTTGGCACAAGCCTAGTCAGATGGAGGATGTAGCTGAAAAGTTCTCTGCCTCCTCCTCTAGTTTCAAAGACTTCATGACCTTTGATGAGGAGGCAAAGAACGTGTTTTTTTTTTTTGACAACAGCTATCTCTAACACACTCACAGTGAAATGATTCCAAGATGAACAAAGGCAACGGAGGCCTCAATGTTTGGGAATACATACAGGAATAAGTACCCAGCAGCTATGCTATACATAAACAGAAGTGGGCAAGGCAGTACCCTTGAAAATAGCAAAAAGTTGGTCTGGTCCCAGAAGGTTGGGAGGTAACATTTATGAAGCAGCATGTTTCTATGCTGGTGCTTTGAAAACATTGTACTGCCATCTATAGTGGGCTGAGCCAGACAGAGATCATCCTTCTGAACCTGAAGCAAGCACATAGATAGCATCCCACCTTGCCTGTATCACTCCATATGCCATATGAGACATCAGTGTGGTTATTTGATACAAAGCGTGTGTGTGTGTGTGAATCCTGGGGCTTGAACTCAGGGCCTGGGCATTGTCTCTGAGTTTCTTTTGCTCAAAGCTATTGTTCTACCACTTGAACCACATCTCCACTTCTGGCTTTTTGATGGTTAATTGGAGAAGAGTCTCACAGACTTTCCTGCCCTAGCTATATATAATATAAGGAAGATGTTGTAGTCTGTCAAGTAGTAGTTCATTTCCTGTGATCACAAAGTAGCCAGCATGAATCCTGGTTTAACCATGACAGTGATGAACAGTTATATGTGTCTTACCAGGGTTTCTTTAATAACTGAGGATATAATTTAGGACAAGCATTTGGATTTATTAGCAATGAAACTATGCAGGCTGGGTGGCTTAGTGATAGAGTGCTTGCCTCACATGCATGAATCCCGGGGTTCGATTTCTCAGTACCACATAAACAGAGAAAGCTGGAAGTGGTGCTGTGGCTCAAGTGGTAGAGTGCTAAGCTTGAGCAAAAGAAGCTCCAGAACAGTGCCTAGACCCTGAGTTCAAGGTCCAGGACCAGCACTAAAAAAAAAAAAAAAAAAAAAGAAAGCAAAGAAAAAAATATTTTCGGTAATGGAGGCATGTAGACCAGTAAGTATACCATGGAGGACAGGCTCCAGAAGGCCCTGGGCCAAGCAAGCTCTTCTTACTCTTGCTTTGTGGGTTTGAGTCATAATCCCCAAAGCTGAAATTCCCAAAGATCAAAATTCCAAAGGCAAAAATCTTTTAAAATATAATTCTGGAAATAAATAATAAAAACAATTAAGGATTTTTTTGGCTGTACTGGGGTCCAAATTCAGGGCCTTGTACTTGCTAGGCTGGGAGTCTACTGTTTGAGTCATGCTTCCAGTCCTGCTTTTTACTGGTTATTTTAGAGATGGGGTCTAATGAACTTCTGTCCAAGATGGCCCTCCAGATCTCAGCCTCCTGAGTAGCTAGGCTTATAGGAGTGAGCCACCAGTGCCTAGCTAAAAGTCTTTAAAAAAGCATACAGGAACATCCAGGGAGTTGCAAGTCAGACTATGCAGAGACACTAGTTACTTATGATGGACAATCCAGTCATCATGTCCTATCTTTTCTCTAAATGGAGGAATAGGTAAGGATTATCTTACCTAACACTTTCACCATTTTTTTGGTGGTACTGGGATTTTAATTCAGTACTTTGACCTTGCCATAATAAAATCAGTACTGGAATTTAAACTCAGGGCTTTTTACATAGTGGGTAGGTGCTCTACCACTTGAACCATGTTCCACTCTTTTTTGGCTGTAGTTCATTTTCAGATAAGGTCTTGTGCTTTTTGTCTGAGTCCAGACTAGATTACAATCCTCCTACCTATGCCTTTTGGGATTACACAAGTATTGCACCCCATCTGTCCCTATCTGTCTGTCTGTCTATCTATCTATGTTCCGTCTGTTGTGGAGCTTGAACTCAGGGCCTGGGTACTGTCCCTGAGCTCTTTTACTCAAGGCTAGTGCTCTACCACTTTGAGCCACAGCTCAACTTCCAGTTTCAGGTGGTTAATTGGAGATGGCTATCATGGACTTTGCTTCCCAGGCTGGCTTTGAACTGCAATCCTCAGATCTCAGCTTCTTGCTTGAGTCACTAGGATTATAGTCGCAAGCCACTGGTGCCTGGCCTATCTATATTTTTAAAGGGATTTATTTAAGAAACATAAAATTTGACATAACATACTACATGAGAACATACTTTGAACAATAAGATGGGCAATAGTAACACACATTTCCCAAGTGCAAACCCTCACTCAGGTCTACTAATGACAGTCACACAGGTGTAACAGTGAGAGCAAATGATCCATATTCATAAGGACATAGGGCAAAAAGCAAACTGATAAATACATATCTTTACTGTTGGCAACTGTGTGCACCCACCTTATAACTGAGATCAACTGAAATACAGCTACCTAACTATTTGGGCCAAGTTGGTTAGCTCTATAACAGGATCACCCTGCATGTGAGGTGACCCAACGGGCTGGGATTTCAAGTAATTTTATCTTCCACAGATGCACTTGTAACAAAAACAACATTTCTTTCTTTACTGAAGAAGTTTTGAAACTGTGTGTGTGTGTGTGTGTGTGTGTGTGTGTGTGCATGTGTGTGTGCCAGCCCCATAGCATTCTACCATTTGAACCACAACTCCATTTCTGGTTTTCTGGTGATTAATTGAAGAAAAGAGTCTCATGGACTTTTTTTTTCTTCTTTTTTTGGCCAATCATGGGGCTTGAACTCAGGGCCTGAGTACTGTCCCTGGCTTCTTTTTGCTCAAGGCTAGCACTCTACCACTTGAGCCACAGCACCACTTCTGGCTTTTTTCCATATATGTGGTGCTGAGGAATTGAACGCAGGGCTTCATGTATCCGAGGCAAGCACTCTATCACTAGGCTATATCCCCAGCACCAATTTGCTTTGAATAGTGATCCTCAGATCTCAACTTCCTGAGTAGCTTACAGGCATGAGCCACCAGCACTCAGTAGTTTAGACATTTTTATCATGATGTACCCACACACACTCTGAGTCAATCCTTTGACAATGAGCTTTCACTCAAATCATTTCATACCAGTTCATATTTGTAAAAGGAGGCATAAAACAGAACAGCATTCTCCAAAAATCTTTACATAATTTGGACTGGGAATATGGCCTAGTGGTAGAGTGCTTGTCTAGCATGCATGAAGCCCTGGGTTCGATTCCTCAGCAGCACATATATAGAAAACGCCAGAATTGGCACTCTGGCTCAGGTGGTAGAGTACTAGCCTTGAGCAAAAAGAAGCCAGAGACAGTGCTCAGGCCCTGAGTTCAAGCCCCAAGACTGGCAAAAAACCAAGAACAAAACCATAAAAATCTTTACATAATTTAAAGCTCCAGTATTAGAAATAATGTGAAACCAGGGGCACTGGTGGCTTATGCCTGTAATCTTAATGACTTAGGAGGCTGAGATCTGAGAATCACAGTTCAAAGCCAACTCTGGGCCGGAAAGTGTGTGAGACTCTTATCTCCAATTAACCACCTGAAAACCAATAGTGGCACTGTAGGTCGAAGTGGTAGAGCACTAGCCTTGAGCAAAAGAGCCCAGGAACAGCACCCAGGCCCTGAGTTCAAGCCCCATGATCCACCCCCCCCCAAAAAAAAAGTGAACATAAATTACACAGGCTAGCCCCTTGTGGAAAAATATTATCAATTTAAAATAATGAAAATAAAACTCAAAGGAGGAGAAAAAACCCTTCTTAAGGAAATGGACCTCCCTCAAAAATATTACACGGAAAATTGCACATCTACAAAGGTACAGTATATGAACAGATTATGAGAAAACGCAGAGATGCTGCTTGAGCTGGTTAACTTTCATAATCAGTAACTGTACTTTATGGAGAGCTTTTTTTTTTTTTTTGGCCAGTCCTGGGGCTTGGACTCAGGGCCTAAGCACTGTCCATGGCTTCTTCTTGCTCAAGGCTAGCACTCTGCCACTTGAGCCACAGCGCCACTTCTGGCCATTTTCTATATATGTGGTGCTGGGGAATCGAACCCAGGGCCTCATGTATACAAGGCAAGCACTCTTGCCACTAGGCCATATCCTCAGCCCCAGTAACTGTACTTTAAAGTCTTGGCTGGTAATGAGTAGCTATGGTTTTTCTTTCAGAGTATGGCTTCCCACAGAGAATATTTTCTCATCAATTTCCCATGTGCTACTCTTTTTGCAATTCTTCTGTGTCTCTGTTTGTACTGACAGGTGCATTCCCTATGACATTTTCCTGCCTTCTGCACGATGCTTCTGCACAATGTTCAAGAACATCCAAAGCCATTCCCCATGCCTTCACCTACAGACTACGGGCCTGGTGGAAAGAATACCAGTGATTGAACAGCGACTCTGTTGGCTTAAGTTGCCTCTCCTACCACCACAAAACTAGCTTCAAACTTATTAGTAACTGCAATGCATTCTTCACGTCACTGTGGCTTTAATTCATTACAAGCTCAACATTGTTAGGTGGAATGTCCTTGCAGTTGTTGTGATAGTTGCTGTGCATAACCAATCATGTCCCCTGAGTGGCTTTTTCCCTCACTCCACCTTTGGGTTTTTATGAGGACTGTGGCTTTCAGGACATTAATATCTTCCATTTTAATCGTTTAGGATTTTGATTTATTTATTTTCAGACTTTAGGGATTTGACCTTTAAAAAAAACATTTGGGATGATCACTGTGGATAATATTTGCACCATTGCTTGTAATTCTTGGGCAGAAATTACTGAGATTGCCACATTCCCAGGAAAGGAGAGAATGAGGCTGTGTTCCTGCTGCCCACCACGGCATGTTCTGCAGTGCTCAGGCTCAGAGACCGGAGTGTGACACTCGGGGGTAAAACTAGAGTGGCTCACACTGACCCCTCAGCTCTGTCTTATCTTGGCTGACATCTGTGAATAATACATCAGCTTAGCTTGATTTGTGCACATGTTCTGTCTCACTGAGCTAGACTTAAGACTCTTTCTAGATGCCCAAGAAGCACAAGAATATATTGATAAGTGAGTGTTTACAGTATTTTGAAAAGTGACCAGAGTTAAATAATGAGTACTTCATTGGTGAAATGAGCATATTTGTATAGACTAGGAACAGCTTATTTAGGGGTCTTAAATCTCAAAGAAAAATAAAGCCATCCATTTTTGTTATACTTCAGAATATATCCCCCATCTCATACCAAGCCAAATATTCCCAGCTTTCTGTCACTGTGACAAAATGCCTGGGACAAGCAACTTAAAAGGAAGAAGTCTTATTTGGGCACCTGGTTTCACAGGTTTCAGTCCATGGCCCCTTGGCCTTCTTGCTTTGGGCCTGTGGTAGCCCAATAGATAATGACAGGAGCTCCTAGCAAATGAAGTCTATTTACTTCATGGCCAGCTTCAAAGGAAGGTGAGAGAGAGAGAGACATGGGGGGGGAGAGAGAGACAGAGAGAGACAGAGAGACAGAGAGACATAGAGAATATGAAGAATGAGAGAAAGAAAATGAGAGAGTGAGAGAGCACCTGGATGCAAAATGCCCTTCAAGGGTCACACTGCCAATAACCTAATTTCCTCACACTAGGCTCCACCCCTTAAAGGTTGTACCATCTCTCATTAGTGCCAAACTGAGGCATTTAACATATGATCTTTGTACGGGCCCTCTAGAACCAAATTATAGCATCGTGCAACTGTCATTAGCAAAGGAGCCAGAAGCAAATACAGGAACAATCAGGCAGTCATAGAACTGGACACTTGGTGATCAGAATCTAGACTCTTCATTTCTGTGCTCTGCTCCAGTCATGTAGAAGCTGGCCAAAGCTGGCTGTATGTGTTCAGCTTCTCACTCTTCCTTTCTTTGTACTTTTCATGGTCTTGCTACTAGATTAGGAGTCTTCTCATGTCTGTCTCTTTTATCCCTGTCCTTCAAACTTGAACTCTGAAAAGGTTCTGGGAACTTACTCTGCATTATGGATGAGACTCAAAGTGCCCCTTCCCTAGAGGACAAAACTAGAGTGGATCTTCAGTTTAGACTTCAAGAAATAAAGACTTAAGAATAAACTTTGGGCCATCACATGCATCACTTTTCCTAGCCACCCATAGGATACTTTCTGGAGTTATTCTGTTTTAGAGATGAAGTCATCAAGGCAATAGGGGTCACTTGCCCAAAATGCATAGAGAGTGAGTGGTGGGGTGGGAGGTTTGAACCTACAGGTTATAATATCTCATCCCTATGGTATGCAACATCTTGGTCATTGCAACACTCTAGGTCATTCAAGTGAAATCTAATTTTAACAAAATGGTTTGGATGTGATTTGTTCCCAGAGATGGTTCATATATTGGAGGCTTGGTCCCCATTTGGTCATGTAAGATGTGGGGCCTTGGTGAGAGGTCATTAGGTTTGTGAAGGTGCTTCCCTTAGAAGGGGTTAAGGGAGTTCTTTGAGAACCCTGAGTTGGTTCTTGTGAGAGCAAGTTGTTGTAAACGCAAACCTGGCTTCCTGTCTGGTGTATGCTTCCACCACGGTGATGCCATCTGTCACAAGGCTGGTCCTCACTGTCACTGAGCAACCTTTGGCCTCCAGAACTGTGAGCTAAGAAGTGCTCTCTCTTTCTCTTAAATAAAGTTAGCCTGTCTTAACTATTTTGTTACAGTAACAGGAAACAAACAAATACAAAATGCTTTGTCTAAAACTTTGTTATGTTGCTTAATTGTGCTAGAAAACTTAACTTTTGCCTAATGGTACCTGCTAACATATATACAACTTCTCATTTTTTTTTTTTTACCAGTCCTGGGGCTTGGACTCAGGGCCTGAGCACTGTCCCTGGCTTCTTTTTGCTCAAGGCTAGCACTCTATCACTTGAGCCACAGCGCCAGTTCTGGCCTTTTGTATATATGTGGTGCTGAGGAATCTACTCCAGGGCTTCATGTATACGAGGCAAGCACTCTTGCCACTAAGCCATATTCCCAGCCCCACAACTTCTCATTTTCTTCTGGAAATTATTTAGTGATATAACAAAGAGTTAAGCATATTTTTAGAAAGGAGAAAGCAACAGCTGGATCCTAGAGGCATTTGTAAATAGGGCAATGGCCGTGGGTTAGGTCAGAGATGGTTCCCTGGGTGAGGGCCACACCTAGGTGCTCACAGTGGAGAAGCTGCCCTGGGACCAGGCACTCACTTTGCCTGGCTCACATTTCCCATTTTGGGTCTGCTGTTGGGGCTCTAGATTGAATGAGTGTGGCGACAGGAGACTCAAAGATATCTGCTCACTGGCTATTGGATGCTAAGCCCTAATATCAAATATAAGCCTTTTGCTTCTGGCCTTATGAGTTCATGACTAACCAGATCCTTACATCTTTCACAGGCCAACTCAAGTCCACATGACTTCTCCTGCCCATCAGCTCCTCCTCTGTTCTCCCTTCCCTTGGACTCCTGGAGTAGCTAGCCATCAGCAGGCTTTAGATCTCAGAGCCGGATACCAGCTGAGTACCTCTTTGCGGATGGCATCGCTGGGCATCGGCTTTACCTTCTTATCTGGGTTGCAAACTCAGGTGCTCTGCACTCTGCAGAACTCCCTTCCAACAAGCAGTATGTTTTTGGAAAACAAACCACATTAGAAAGTAAAGGCAAAACATAAAATGAAATACTGTTCAGCTGTTTCCTGTCTGTCTTCTTCTGGTAAGGCATCTAGAAGGGCAGGGACATCGATGGGAAGCAGAGCTGAGCTGTAGGAATCGCAGCTGTAGAAAGAAACCACACAAGTGTCAAGGGAAGATGATCATACTGCCCGTGATAGCAACTTTCATGTTATTTTCCACAGCACTTCAACATTACCACAGGGAGGCCTCCACTGCTCCTCCTTCCCTTCAAACACCCAGCCATATTTCTGGAAAAGGCAAAGGCAGGGAGCACAAGAGGCCCAGCAGACCCCTGCATCGCCTTTATAAAGTCAGTATATCTTGGCTATTTTGTTATAGTAACAGAAAATGAACAAACACAAATTGGAATGTCTAAAACTTTATGCTATGTTGGTTAAGGTAGAAAATTTAAATGGATTTATTGTTTTTGGATTTGGAGAATGCTCCCAAATAAGATGTTTTCTGGAGTGTGAAAACAGAATCATAGGAGAATCTAGTGTGTGTGTGTGTGTGTGTGTGTGTGTGTGTGTGACAGAGAGAGAGAGAGAGAGAGAGAGTTGAAGGGTTTCATGTCTAGCACCAAAAAAAAATACAAAATTAATAATCCTGCCTGGTGCCAGTGGCTTGTCTGTAATCCTAGCTCAGGAATCCAGGAGGCTGAGATCTGAGGATTCTGGTTTGATCCAGTTGATGCAGGAAGTCTACAAGACTCCTATCTCCAATTAAGCACTAAAAAGCTGAAAGTGAAGCTGTGGCTCAAGTGGTTAGAGTGCTAGCTCTGAGAAAAATGCTCAAAGACAGTGCACAGACTTGAATTCAAGCCCCAGGATTGGCTGGTGTGTATGAACACACACACACACACACACGCACGCACACACACACAATCTATTGTAATATTAAAAGTTGGTAGCAGGCTTCTGTTTCTAAATGGTGGGATGGGCACTTGCTGGTTCAGGTCTCAGCTTCTTCCTTATAAACTTTTTTTTTTTTTGCAGTCCTGGGGTTTGAACTCTGGGCCTGGGTGCTGTCTCTGGGCTCCTTTTGCTCAAGGCTAGCACTCTGCCACTTTGAGCCATAGTGCCACTTAGAGTTTTCTGCTGGTGAATTGAGGAAAAGAGTCTTTCAGACTTTCCTGCCCAGGCTGGCTTTGAATCGCAATCCTCAGATCTCAGCCTCCTGAGCTAGGATGATAGGAGTGAGCCACCAGCGCCTAGCTTCTTATACACTAAAAAATGATGCTAAAGAAATAAAAACTGAACACATAATAGCAAGGAGAAAGAACATCAGTAGGACACCAACAATTTGGTGGGAGAAATTTCTAGAACAGTAAACAATGATACCTGTGCATATCCAGTAGGAAAATGATTTCCTCCCATGTGTGAGGAAGGCTGCCTGCTGAAAGTAAATGGAACCAGGCACCTGTTCCTAGCTACTCAAGGTGGCTGAGATCTGAGGACTGTGGTTCAAAGACAACCTGGACAGGAAAACCCACGAGACTCTTGTAAACGACCTGTAAACTACTGGAGTAATAAAGTGCTAACCTTGAGAAAAAAGCTCAGATACAGCACCCAGGCCCTCACTTCAAGCTCCATGATTGGCAAAAAAAAAAAAAAAAAAAAAAAAGCAATAGAAAGAAAGCAAATAGAAACAAATAATTTCATAATCACAACAGAGGAAAAGATAGGAAGAAGTGAAACAGAGACATAGAGATAACACAAATGACTTATAATATGGTATCTGAGTGGGATGAGGGTAAGAGGAAAATTGTAAATAAATGTGAGCTCTATTTTTATGTCTGTTTATTAAAATGATTATGCATGAGGCAATTCTGAAGCAATTTTAGTGGGTTATAATATTAGGAAATAAGAGTGTTATAGCCAGGACTCTTGCAGTGCTGAACAGAGGAGATGGAGACATGGAGGGGTGGAAAGCCAGCACTAATTCTGTGAATGTGGACAGAACTGGTGTAGACTTATGATTTCTAACGTATGTAACTGTGTGTGATCATATGCACAGGTATGTACATGTGTGTGTATATGTGTCCTTGTATGTCTGTTAAGATTATGAACCCCACTACCCAGAGGCCAGCCCTGTTTACTGACTTCACCATAAAGAACCCTGCTTCTAATCAGAGATCCCTCCGAAACTGTAGAACGTGTCATTGATGGGATGCCTGAGAAGAGTGAGAGCAGGGCCTGGGCCATTTCTCAGGGACCAGGCTGTTCTGCAACGACCATGAGGTCCCACAAAGCAGAACGAATTAATTCATACGTTGTCAAACCATGTTGCCCTTACTTTCATTTCCTGGTGTAAATATATTATTTTCAATTTTATGGTGGTAGATGGTTTGAAATTAATGTCCTCACTTGACAAAGGAAAACTGACTAACCCTAAATCAGTTCTCAAAATTTTTCTGAATAGTGTAATCATCTACAAAATATGAAAGCTTAGAAAGTGCTGGATTTAGGTAATTTTCTCCTTTCCTTTCCTTTCCTTTCCTTTTTCCTTTCCTTTCCTTTCCTTTCCTTTCCTTTCCTTTCCTTTCCTTTCTCCTTTCCTTTCCTTCCTTTCCTTCCTTCTCTTTCTTCCCTTCCTTTCTTTCTTTCTCCCTTCCTTCCTTCCTTCCTTCCTTCCTTCCTTCCTTCCTTCCTTTTTCTTTCTTTCTTTCTTTCTTTCTTTCTTTCTTTCTTTCTTTCTTTCTTTCTTTCTTTCTTTCTTTCTTTCTTTTTCTTTCTTTCTTTCTTTCTCTCTCTCTCTTTCTTTCTTTCTTCCTTCCCTTTCTTTCCCTTCCTTCCTTCCTTCCTTCCTTCCTTCCTTCCTTCCTTCCTTCCTTCCTTCCTTCCTTCCTTCCTTCCTTCCTTCCTTCCTTCCTTCCTTCCTTCCTTCCTTCCTTCCTTCCTTCCTTCCTTCCTTCCTTCCTTCCTTCCTTCCTGTACCAGGGTTTGAACTCAGGGCCTCAAGGTCCTACTTGGCCTTTTTACTCAAAGCTGCACTCTACCACTTGAGCCACAAATTCACTTCCAGCTTTTTGATGGTGTTTGGTTGATTGGAGATAAGAAGAGCCACACAGAATTTTCTGCCTGGGCTGGCTTTGAACCATAATCCAAACGTCTTAGCCTCCTGAGCAGTTTATAAGTATGAGTTACTACCATTTCTTTGGGTGCTACTCAATCTTAGATTTTATGGAAGTCTGAAGACTCAATAAAATCTCTCTGATTTACTAATGAGTAAAGAAACCAGTAACTCTTTGATTATTCTTAGGAATTTAAAATAATTTAAAAAGAACTTATAATAAATAAATGCTAAATAATCACATTGCATGGTTTAATAATATGCAGATAAATCTCAGGGTCAAAATGTACAAGAGAAACCTCATAAGTAATAGGAGGTAATCTAAGCAAAATGGACACTGATTGAAAAGTCATTAATGGATGTGTAGGAACTTTCTACAGTATGAATGTTTGTGTATCCCCCAAAGTTGTAAATTGAAATCCAGCCCCCAATGTGATAGTGATCGTAGTTAGAGTGGAAGGCCTAGAAAGTACTTGGGTCATGGAGTGGAGCCTTCACAACTGGGATTAGGGCCTTTAGAAGACAAGCCTCAGAGTACTGCCTTCATCCTTCCTATGCTAGAATACAGCAAGAGGGCACTAGGTGTGAGCCAGGAGACCAGCCCTCATTGGGCTCCAAAGACTCAGACCACATTAGGCGTATTATTTACATGGGTCAAGTGTTTTGGTTTTGGTGCTGGGCATCAAACCCAGGGACTTGAGCATGCTAGGCAAGGCCTCTAGTACTGTGCTACAGCCTCAGCCACCCTCAAGTTCCCCTCCCCGCCCCCCCGCCTTTGGTGGTACTGCAGTTCGAAGTCAGGGCCCCATACTTGTCAGATAACACTGAGTCATGACTCCAGTCCTTCATTGTGCTAGTTATTTTGGAGATAGGGTCTTTCTTCCTTTCTCAGGCTAATTCACCTAGTTTAGGCTTTCTGTCATAGCTGGGATGACAGGTGCCCATGCCATGCCCAATTTCTTCCATTGAGATGGAGTTTCAAGGACTTGTCTTCCAAGGCTTTCTATGCAACCACTGTCCCACTCACCTTGGTCTCCCATATGGTGAAAAATGGCACACACCAGTATGCCCAGCTATATTATACATGGGGCAGTTTTAAAGTCCGACTCCCAGCTGAAAGGAGTCTGTTGCAGTGGTGCAGGCTACATCTGGTGGCACTGGAGTGATAGCAAGGTTTAGCATGTTGAAGAGTGAGTAACCAATGCATGCAAGATCTAGCCAAGATGCTAGACAAAGCTTTGCATGACCATTTAATTTCAGTCTTCACAATAGTCTGGTGATGACACCATCACCCATGTCACAGGTGAGGAAATGATTATTCAAGGATCTCCAGAAAGAAAGTGACTTGCCCAATTGCAGAGAGCTGGGGGCACAGCCATCAATATCAGAGGCAGGTTTCTGATGCCAAGGTTCCTGCTTTCTACACTTCCACTTCTCCTCCCCCCTGGAGGTTTCAAATTTTAAAAAGTGAATTAAAATAAAGAACAGAGATGCTGAGTTTGAGAAGACAAAGGAACAGAGCAATATAACAGGGATGGATCAATGGAGTCACATGCTGGGCGCTTTTTATTTATCTCCAGGCACAGAGAGGAATGGAGAAGCACCAAGCTCAACTGGATCGACCTTAAATCAAGGGGAGCTGTTCTGTCTGGCAATGAAGGAAGAAGTCAAGTCGAGTGTCCTAGGGTCGCAGGCTGGATTCTAAAGACCTTGCATACCTACAGGAGGTGGACAGACAGTGGGTGTGGAGTGGCCGAACACTGGGTAAATGTCTCAGTGTAACTCAGTACTATGAACTGGATAAGGTGCGAAGAGAAGATCTTTGGTCCATCGTTGTGGTTCAAGGTTGAGGGGCTGCATCTGATGAGAGCCTGTTTGCTGGCAGTGATCTGCGGTGGCTCAGGTCAACACATGGCAAGGGACAGACAGTGAGTGTCCACTGGGCTTTTCCCTGCTCGTCTAAGGCCACCAGGATTTAATCATGGGCCTGACCCTGATGACCTTTTGTAGTATTCCCAGAGGCCTTACCTCTAGACACCCTAGTCAGATGAAGTGTCCACACTCCTCCCACCTCCCACCAGTGTCAAAACCCAGCCTGAGTCTCAGAAGGGACAAATGATATGATGATCATCACCTAGTAGAAATAAAAAAAAAAACCCAACAACAACCACCAAGGCTGAGAAGTGCACTTACAACGAGCCCCATCCTGCCTCACTGACCAAAGTATGGGCCCAGAAGGGTAGTGGAGGAGTGTGGCTGACCCCACAGCTCCTGTGGGTGTGGAGTTCTTGGTGTTTCTAAGTCAGAGGATTGAAACTCATGATGGGAGTTGGGGGAGGGGGAAGATGTCCTGCTGATCTTGGTCAGTAGGGCTCAGCTTCTCTGACCATCTCAGGGATGGGGCCTCACTGAAAGAGAAGGTGATGGCTGCTGCAAATCACTGTGGGATCCTTGTCACGCTCCTGCATCAGTATTGAAATAGCTACATTTACAAGGACAGTGGGCTGATGGAAGAAGTTCAAGGGCTGCGAGGTAGATGCTGATCAGACAAAGAAAAGGCTTAGAGTTTTGAAAAAAACATTAACTAGCTGGATTAGCAAAACTGTATCTACTCTAAATTTCTTCCTTTGTGACCCAACAGTATCTTCACCTACCTCTTCTATATCTGAGGCTGAGCTCCAGGCTGTGCATAGAGCTGAGGTGTGCCTGTGGATAGGTAGGCCCCATGAACACTAGATGAAGAGGAAAGTGGGTCCTTTGGAATTGGGTGTGTGGAGGGTGCCAGAGGCTAATTTTAGAAACATAAAAAACTGACCATGAGTGTTTCAGCTGAATTCTACTGTTTAGTTGTCCACTTGTGCTGAAGTGCTACTTGTCAATTAGCCATTGCAACACCACTTTTTCAAAAGTGTAAAGCAACTTTTTAAGCAAAGATAACTTTGCTTAAGACAAATTTGCTGGGTGCCGGTGGCTCCCACTTGTAATGCTAATCAGGAGGCCGAGATCTGAAGATCTTGGATTAAGCTAGCTTGGGCAGGAAAGTTTGTGATATTCTTATTTCCAGTTAACCACCTGAAAACCATAAGTGGCACTGTGGCTCAAAGTGATAGAGTGCTAGCAAAAGAGCTCAGGGACAGAGCCTAGGCCCAGAGTTTAAGCCTCACAACTGACAAAAATTAAAAAAAGACAAATTCATTTGACAATTTTTTGATTAAGATGAATTCAAAATAGAAATATCAAGAGTACAGCACCCTATCTCTCTGACTTGCAAACCTCGCTTACACTTACATTTGCAAAGTTTGATTGGACACAGCGTTGTTATTTTTTAGCTTGTTTAACGTGTGGGATTAATGACGTCCTGGGAGACAGACGATAGCAAGGCTTACCTCTGCATCGTCTCTATCTTAGAGGAGTCTGGTATGGAGGAGAGCACCACGGGCTGGAACTTCTTCCACTGCATGATTCCAGGGATAATGTCCTGTAACAGTAACAGATATAGAGCCACATGAGGAGGAGGAAAGACTTCATTTAGCAATGTGTGTGTGTGTGTGTGTGTGTGTGTGTGTGTGTGTGTATGTGCGCGTGTGCTTGTATACTGGTACTTGGCTGACTCTACCACGGGCACTGCCTCCAGTCTTTCTTTTTCCTGGTCAATTGGCGATGGAGTCTCTTGGACTTTTCTGTTCAGGCTGGTTTTAAATCAAGATCCTCCAGTTCTTGGTCCCAAGCCACCAAAGGCTTTATGGGCCATGCTAATGAACTTGGAGTTGCTCCCGCCAGCAACAAAGCCCACAGAGGTCTTTGGAGCCATAACCTGGGCTGGATAACTAAAGGCAGTGGGAGAGGGAGGGAGTCAAGTTCTTTGTACAAACCCAAGTCATCACACATGGAGGAGGCAAGTTGGGCTGTAATCAGAGTGAGAGATTCATTGAGGAGTCTTGAGGAGAATCTCAAGAGGTGCCTCTAGATATCAGGGCAGGCTGGTCACATGGGGGAAGGAATTCTTTGTAGCCACTTCTGTGTGTTTGTCCCACTGACCCCTGTTGTATGCTGGGATCTCTGTACTAGGAGGGATCAAAGTAAGAGGAGGTCAGAATAAGAAGGGATATAAATCTTGTGGCTGAGGTAAGGAGTGAGGGAACAATTCTCTTTACAGGGAAAACAGTGAAAGTGTTGACAAAAGCCAACCAAGAGGTGGGTGTGGACTGGACAAGGTGGTAGGGTGGATGGGACAAAGGTGGCATTTATTCTCCTTGCCACTCTTTGTGTGTATGTGCAGGTGCTAGGGCTTGAACTCAGGGTCTGGGCACGGTCCCTGGGATTTATAGCTTAAAGCTAGTACTCTACAATTTGAATCATAGCTCCACTTCCACCTTTTTGGCCATTAATTGGAGATAAGAGTCTCATGGACTTTCCTGCCTAGGCTGGCTTCAAACCATGAGGCCTAGATCTCAGCCTCCTGAGGAGCTAGGATTATAAGCATGAGACACTGATGCCCAGCTTTCCCTGTTGCTCTTTAGGGCTAGCCTAGCAGGAGGTGAGATCGCCATGTGTGGTCTGCAGCTCTGGTCCTCTGTGCTCACCCTTGGCCCCTCCCTGCGGTCCAGGCCACCTCTGTCAGTGAGCTGAGCGAGGTCCTTACCGTGTGATGGAGAAACTGCTTCTGGGTAAGGGGAATACTGGACCCCTCATGGCACTCCTGCGTGAACTTGTACTTGGGGTGAGAGCACAGATGGTAATCGATCAAAGTTTCTACGTAGGTCAGTGGGTGCATCACAGCGAACAATCCTGGATTGGGATTCTGCAGAAGAGAGAAAGGTTTTTTGCTTACCCATCTCCATGCCAGGCCTACGATGGGCTCCTGTGAGTGCTAACATTATTGGATTCCATGTCAAACTGTCTAGAAGGAGAGGCAGGAGACCCAAGATTTCTTCAAGTGGCCATGCTTTAAGATGTCCTAGTTATGCAGAATTGCCACTTTTCCGGTGTAAGAGCTTCTTCTATTTGGGTTTGCTCTCAGTGGAATCAAGTGTAAATGAAATCACAGCTCGGAACAACTTCAAGTATTTGCTTCTAATTACAATGAATTAGGGAATTATTAAATTAGCAAACTGGTTTACAAAGAAAGCAAATAAACTTCTGAGTCTGAAAACAAAAATAGCCTCTTAGAAACTATGCTAAAGAGATGACAAAGGCCATGACATTTGGTATATCAGGAAATGTCAACATTTAACATTATTGTGGTAACGGTTTTAATTCAGGATGGCTCCAAGGGGATGGGGTATCTGGTTTTAAGGGAGATTTAAATTTTTTAAAAATACTAATATCCTGAAGAACTAATTGAAATGCAGAGCAATTATAACAAAATACTAAAATATGTGACCTTCAAATGTCCTTTCCAGAGTTTGCACAACGAATCTTGTACTCTTGTCCCAAACAACATAGCTCTTCCTGACATAGTTGTTTAATCTCAGAATTTTAGGAACCACTAAGCTGAGATTATGTTCCATTTGTTTCTGTGGTGTGTGTGTGTGTGTGTGTGTGTGTGTGTGTGTGTGTGTGTGTGTACACACACATACACACATATAATTTTTTAACAGTTAGAAAAGCCCCTAAACTTCATCTTAGGCAAACCTAATCTCAATGCCAAGAGCCAAATGTTCCCACCCCCAGTGTAAATATCTGTAGACTGAGGAGACATTCCAGTTCCCAGATGCAGGGTATGGAGGGCCTGGAAGTGGTGTGCTGATAAGTCAGGAATGCTGGGGCGACTGTGGGTGCAGGACCTGGGATCTGGACAAGGTCTGGGGGAAAGACTGAGGGGACTTTCTGCTGAATGCCCAGATGTGAAGGATGAGGGCGGGCAGGGGACAAAGCCCACGGAGGGTGTCTGCAATGGCCACAGTATATGGAAACAAGCCACACCTCAATGAGGCACGCACATATCAGGAGACAGTGCCATGGGGATGAGCCGGTCATACCCCATGGGGGTAGCCATGAGGGCAGAGGGGGCACAGTACCAGGGGAGGGCAAGTCACCCAGGTGCCTTTAAGAATGAGGAGGAGCTGCGTGGCCTTGGGCCAAGTGTAATGAATACAGATTTTCTACAATGGTGATAACATTGTTTTCAATAGTTTCTCTACCTCAGGTCCCCTGGGTGGCCACCACTGATAGAGTTAAGAGGTCAGAACAATCATCCATGACAATTTTAATTTTAGTTTTCCTCAAAGTACTGCATGTAATGATAGTGGCTCCCAGGCCACACATGTTTATGATTACAAGCAGAAGCTCCTGTAGCGCTTTCTGTCTTCATAGCCCAGGAGCTCTCTCTTTTATTTCTGGGTTTCATACCTTTGATGGTCATGACCTTAACCCTAAACATTATTCTTTTTTTTTTTTTTTTGTCTGTTGTGGGGCTTGAACTCAGGGGCCTGGGCACTGTCTCTAAGCTATTTTCTCAAGGCTAGTGATCTACCACTTTGAGCCACAGCTCCATTTCCAGTTTTTGAGTGGTTAATTGGAGATAAGAGTCTCAGAGGGACTTTTCTGCCCCAGCTGGCTTTGAACTGTGATCTCAGATCTCAGATCTTAGCCTCCTGAGAAGCTAGGATTACAGGCATGAGCCACAAGCACCCACCACCATTATTCTTATTATGCTTATTCTTCCATTCCTCCTTCTCCTCCTCCATCTTTTCCCCTTCTTCCTCTTCTGTCTCCTCTTTTGCTGATATTGGGTATTGAACTCAGGACTTCATGCTTGCTAGGCAAGAGCTCTACCACTTGAGCCATGTTCCTAGCCCTGCCCTCTATTTCCTGGTGATCTACCTTATACTGTACATACTAAATCATTACCATGCAAGGTAAATACTGGCTCAAGAACACAATACTCTTCCAAACTCCTTTGTGCCAATTTAAAAATTATTCTTCCTAGCAAATGACCTTAGTGACTTGAAATGATGCACTTAGACACCCGTTGCTTGTCTTATTTTTTTCTTCAGGTACTGGGATTTGAACTCAGGGCTTGAATTTACTCCACTTTCTTGCTCAAGGCTGGTGCTATACCATGTGAGCCACAACTCCAAGCCAGTCTTAATTATAGATGGAGACTCTTTTCTGCCAGCCTGGCCTCAAATCTCAATCCTCTGGATCTCTGCCTTCTGAATCACTGAGATTATAGGTGTTAGGTTATTAGCAACCAGCTTTGTTTCACTGTTTTTGAGTATTTCATCTTCTCTTCAGATGAAATGAAAATCACAATCTGGAACCATAGTCAAGAGCTTTATGTTCCGCTCATTGGTTGTTTCTAAAGTTGAAGACTAATAAATAGCACTTGTTTTTTTTTTTCTGTGTGAATATTTTTCCATAAGGCCAACTGAAGACCTGGATTATAGGGTGTGTGTGTGTGTGTGTGTGTGTGTGTGTGTGTGTGTGTGTGTGTGTGTAAGGTTCAATATCATGCCAGGGAAGCAACTAAATAGTACAGTGCTTGCCTTGCTTAGCAGGCTCAAAGTTCTGGGTTGTAACCTCAATGTTAGCATTTCCCCTGCCACAGGTCCTCAGCTCCTCCCATTAGCCCCTAGATCCACCCATACCTAAACTCCCTGCCCTAGAACTATAATGGGCCACTCCTACTCCCCATTAAGACCTACCTACTTCTCCTTTAGTCCCAGAGGAGCTGCCAACTGGATAAGGTGCAGCCACCATGTTGCTCCCTCTCCCGTGGGAGATATGGCCCCACTAATAAACCTCCTTATGAACCTTCTTCTCCATGAATGCCCAGTCCATGACTGTCTCCACATGGTCCCCTGGGATGACTGGGACATATCCTTTCATTGGTGCTGAAACCCAGGATAGGCCCCCCAGTGGATTTGCTCCCCCATTTCTGGGGGGTCCAAGCTTCCCCCAGGACCTATTCTGCTGTTCTAAGCCCACCCAGAGGACCACTGAGGTAACTTTCTCCTGACCAAGTGCTCTACTTCCATCCACAACAATGACAGATTTGAATTTAAACCAGGGTAAGTGACCATTAGCAGGGGACTCGGATTCAATTTTCTGTAAGGCCACTGGGCCACACTGACCGAAATCTTGATGCCAAGTTCCGAGCCCCACTCCAGGGGACCATAAGCCACTGGGCTAGGTCAAGGGAATCAGCAATTGCGGGTAACGACTCCAATTTTCTGTTTATTCCCTCACAGTTGACTCCATTTTGGAATCAACTGGACAGAGCCCCACTGGGACGCTGGTGGGTATCTCTAGTTCAGCTCTGCTGGTCATTCATCAAGGGTGGGGACAATCTAAAATGATTCAGGAAAGCTGCTCAAATTTGAGCCAAATCTTAAGCCTCATGCAATCAAATTTGGTCCCAAATTTGGAACTCCATGTGGCCCCTTCATGGGACACTGGACCCCTGATATTTTACAGGACTTACATAACTTCTATGAGTGCTCTGGAAGATGGAATTCTCTCTCTCTCTCTTTCTTCCTCTCTAAACTCTGCCTGCCTGCCTGTGATATAAGATGGGCTGGCACCAGCTTCCAAAGGTACCAGTGTTTGTTTAACATCTACTTCGAGGTTTTCTGTTCTTGTTATCAACGTTAAGTTTGGAGATTCTGTTAAATTCTGCTAGTTGTTGGCCAAATCCTAAATTTTCTCGAGCATTGACTACGTGGTGGACAATAGAATTGGATTTAACAAGCGCCATCTTGGTTGGCATCAAGGTTCCAAAAACTGTTGGAGGTGGAGAGTCCTGGAGGTGGAGAGTCGTCCCCCCCCACCCCCCCACCCCCGCCCAGGTAATTGGCAAGCTGAATTCCTAGAGGAAGGGCAGGGATGTGGAAACTCAAGCCCCCTGTAACCCTGCCCCCTGACCTCTGTAATTGCTGCCTTGCAATTCAAACATTCAAAGGTGAAGGTGTCTTGCCATGTGTCTATGTTCTGTTCGTGTCCTGTTTCCTGTCTCCTGGACCTTCTTTGGTCATAGTATCCCACATCAGCTCCCCATTGGAGCTCAATTGGTTTATCAAAATGTGGCTTCTCCATTTCTGTGGAAATTTTTGTTTGCTGGAAAAGTTATTTTGTTTTCTAACTGACCATGTGGTTCTCAAATACGGGCAAAATAATGTCATTTTGCCACTAGAAATCCAGAAAATATACATGGCCAATTAAAAAAAAATCTAAGCGCTCCCCAAAGCTTGTGCACAAGTGTCTGTCTGTCTGTGGGTAAAATATGTAAAAACTGTCATCATAGTTTCCAAATTACTTGTTTTTTGACTCCTATTTTAACTTAAGTTTTGCATTAAACTGTTCCTTGCAGCCTGTTGGTGGAGTCACAGTAAACAGCCTGGAGGCAATCCTGACTCCAATCACCTGACTCCAAGCCAAAACAACAACAACAACAACAACTAATCATGTTTGGGTCCAAGCAAATGTGTCTAAGAAAAACTCCAAAAAGTTCAGATATGCAGCACATGGTGTAAGCACATTGATGTAAAACCAGCGTGTTATTCTTTATGTCCGTCTATGCTAAAAGTCAAATGTACATCTGATCCTGGCAACTCTTTGGTAAAATAGGCTAAGATTTTGCTTCTCCATTTTCTCTCCTGTGCTCTCATAAACTCCTTAAGATCAAGGAACCAGAGTAATTTTGGAATGAGTGTGCAGATGTGGGTGCTGACCTTGATTTTCCTGACTCAGGATTGATATTTTGCTTTAATGGATGCAGTTAATAGTGAGTCAGGATGCAGGTCGACATGTGTGCTAGCTGCGTGGGCTGTGGTGGTTGGTGGCTACAGGAAGCTGCCTCCACAGTCTGTTCCCAAACTGCCTGGCTTCATTACTGGTGATTCCTCATTCTGTCTCTTGCATGAGAGAATGCTCAGGGAACAAATGAAGTGAATTTTGTACCCTCCTCAGCATGGGTGTCTCCCAATGCCTGTCTAGCCATATCTAGAAATCACTGATGGTGGTCCTGTGAAGATTCCCCAGCACCACATATACAGAAAACAGCCAGAAGTGGCACTGTGGCTCAAGTGGCAGAGTGCTAGCCTTGAGCAAAAAGAAGCCAGGGACAGTGCTCAGGCCCTGAGTCCAAGCCACAGGACTGGCCAAAAAAAAAAAAAAAAAAAAAAAAAAAAAAAAAACGGGGCTGGGAATATGGCCTAGTGGAAAAAGTGCTTGCCTCATATACATTAAGCCCTGGGTTCGATTTCTCAGCACCACGTATATAGAAAACGGCCAGAAGTGGTGCAATGGCTCAAGTGGCAGAGTGCTAGCCTTGAGCAAAAAGAAGCCAGGGACAGTGCTCAGGCCCTGAGCATTGGTGTCTTCCCCCTCCATGTCTCAGAAACTGTTGTGACTGCTCCAGAGAGTAGACTTGGTTGGGCTTTGGACTGAGTGGGTTTTGTGACTGGGAAAAGGTTTGAATATGAGGACCAACTGTGAATTTTAGATTGTACTTGCAAGAGATGGTTATAGGCAGAAGACTTCTAAAATCTTTTTAAAGTTGTCACTCTGCTTAAACCAGTAGGGCACTAGCCTGCAAAAGCCAGAGTACTCAGAGTAAGCAACCAGGGAATACTGGGAGATTTCAAATGTCTTTAACCAGTCTGTGTAGAAATTTGCAGGCCACCCAGCAGGAGGTGTGACAATCCATCGAAGGGATTGAGAGATGCTACTGCAGCCTTGCCCAGATCCAACTCATCTCTCCTTCCTGACTCTATCACACATGCCTAAGCCTGTTAATTCAGGATGGAAGACACAAGCCACTTCAGATCCACTGAAGCTGAGATTTTTACATTGTTCTGACCTGTTGCCCTTCTTATTATTCATTTGTGTTCTCTTCCATCTGCCGGTAATGTTAATCCCCACAAGTTAGACAACAAGGGATATGTATGTATGTATGTATATGTATATATATATATATATATATATATATGCAAACAAATGATATGATTTGGTTTTTATGCTATTTTTATGCTATTTTTTTCAGTTAGATGTGTTTTGGTAAATAGCAAAAAAGTGCCAAGTCAGTTGTTGTTTAAAGACTCCTATCACATCTACTGAGTTTTGTCATTACAGAACTCTAGCAAGTATTTGTTGGGCAATTCTTAACTGAGTTACAGATAAGCTCTACTCCTATTGTTCTCCTTGTTGCTTTAATTGGAAATAAAAAGGGCTTTTATGGCTTAGACTCCTTTGATTTCAGTTCAAAGCCAGCCCAGGCAGAAAAAAAATCCCTCTAAAACTTCATCTCCCAACTAAACCAGCAAAGAGCCAGATTGGAAGCTTGGCTCAAGAGACTCATATCATAGTAACCAGCCAAATGCTGGAGGCTGCACTGTGGTTTGAGCGCTAGCCTTAAGCAGAAGTGCTCAGGGACAGTGCCCAGGCCTTGAGTTCAAACCCCATGAATGCCAACTGGGACAAGCTATCCAAGCAATGAGCACCTAGACCTGCAGGACAAGGTCAGTCCTGACAACGAGGAACCATGGAAAGGAATAAGAGGAGATGAAATCATGTCCTAAATGGAGTCACTTTAAACTTGCCCTTTCAAAAGTAATCAGAGCTGGGAGATCAAGAGGAATAGTTGCTTGCCCACCTAATGTCCATACCTGTCTCCTTTCCCTCTGGAAAGGAACTTGCATTCTTGCCTTTGTTACTTGCTATTTGTATATATATTAGCCTCTGACTGGTTACTCCCAACCAGTTCACTACCTACTTGCCCCCCAAAATACCCCTAAACACTCCCTTCCTGCCCCCAGTCCAGTTATTCCTCCTTCCTTGTAATGGTCCACAATTGGGTTTATGCTCCAAATGGAACTTTTTCTGGCTTGTGGCCAGGGTGTGTTCTCCCATGTTGTTCATGTTAATTGGTCCTATGAACTTGTCAGCCTTTTGCCTGACCTTTTCAAATGTTTCTTTTAACAGGATAACATCTCTCACCTAGGATGCCACCTGGGAACTTGCAGTTCAAGGCCATCCTGTTACTACAGGAAACTGGAGGTTTCACTTACACTGCTCTGCCCAGCGCAGTTCTGGATCCTGAAGACCCCAGCCCCAGTGACTCCTTGATGTTCCCAAGCTTCAGGAGGTAGCCAGAGGAGACCATGACTCTCATTGGCTCTGATAACCCTTCTCATGGAGATGATGAGGACCTTTACCAACCAAACTGTCAAGCAAATACTTTTTGGATGGTACCAGGCCAAACGACGAATCAGGGACCCCTATTTCGCCCCTTTACAGTAGGAAGTAGCTCCGGAAGAAACAATCTCTGCCCATACTCCCGGCCTGGTACCCCTCCCCAGTTATTAATAAACAACAAATGGGGAATGTTAGCCTTTCCCCCGCCTCAGGTCCTCAGATCCTCCCATTAGGCCCCAGATCCACCCATACCTAATGAGCCACTCATACTCACTCTTAAGACCTACCGGGCTGGGAATATGGCCTAGTGGTAAAAGTGCTTGTCTCCTATACATGAAGACCTGGGTTTGATTCCTCAGCACCACATATATAGAAAAAGCCGGAAGTGGTGCTGTGGCTCAAGTGGAAAAGTGCTAGCCTTGAGCAAAAAGAAGCCAGGGACAGTGCTCAGGCCCTGAGTTCAAGCCCCAGGACTGGCAAAAAAACAAAACTAAGGAAAAAAAAAGACCTACCTACTTTCCCTTTAGCCCCAGAGAGAAGCTGCCACCTGGATAAAGTACAGCCACCATGTTGCTCCCTCTCCCTGTGAGAGATATGGTCCCACTAATAAAACTCCTTATGAACCTTCTTCTGTCCGTGACAGCTGGGACATATCCTTTCACTCAGCACCACCGCCCCCCCCCCAATAACACACACACACACACACACACATACACTTCAAAATTTGACTCTTGAGTCATCATTGGAGTAGAGCTCTGGTATAATGACCAAATGGATTCCATTTAAAAATTTTCTACCAGCTCTTTAAAAACCACCTGAAGTTTTAGTTTGGTTTCTTACTTTGAAGATATTATATGAATTTTCAGTTGCTATTTCCCCCTGGAGTTTATAATTACCTTTATTTTCCTTGAATGGTGTGTGTCTTGTGTGTTCCCATTCTCTCACCTGTACCGTTTGCTTGTGCACAGAGTCCACCTTTTCTACACAATTCTCCCCAGAGCCACCTACCCTCTTCCAGGTTCCACACACAGATATCACCCCAACACTTCATAATAATGCTTGACTGCCTGTCATCAGTACTTCCTTTTCTTTTTGTCTCTTTTCTTTCTTTTTTACTGCTACATTGATCTATAATTGGTATACAATAAATGACACAATTTGAAGTATACCATTTGAGATTTTTTTTTTTTTGGTATAAGCTATCACTACAAAACCATCACCACCATACGAATAACAACATTCTGTCACCTCTAAAAGTTTTCTGTGCCTCCATACTCATCTATCCACCTACCTTCAGGCAGCCAATAATCTACTGTCTCTACTTTAGATGTTCTAAACTTTTTGTCTGGCAGCACTGAGGTTTAAACTCAGGACTGTGAACCTGGTCCTAGCCTTTTCTGCTTTAGTTATGTCTTTGGATAGGACCTTGTGTTTTTATCTGGGGCCAGCCTTAGGACGTGATCCTCCTACCTATGTCTCCAGAGTCCCTAGAATTACAGATATGTACCACCATACCCAGTTTCTAGTTTCTTTGTTGAGATAGGGTCTGACTTTTTGTCTGGGCTGGTCAATTTCACATCCCTGTCAGAGTTCTAATTTCTTTGAAGTTGCTCCAACACAGTTTTTTTTTTTTTTGACACTACTAGGGTTTAAACTTACAAGCTTGTGCTTGCTAAATTGGTGCCCTAGGACTTGAGCCACACCTTTAATCCAAGGTTTTGCTAGTTAACCGGAGATGGAGTCCCATGGACCTTTCTGCCTGTGCTGCTAGAAGCTGGATTGTTCAGATCTCAGCATGGAAGAATCTAGGATCTCAGGTGTGAGCCACAGAAGCCTAGCTTTAACAATTTCTGTAGGAAAGCAGAAATCTTATTTTTGTAAAAATTAGATATCCTTAATTTTTTTTTTACAAAATCCATATTTTTCCATTTTTGGATTATGTTTTGGTATTGTATTAAATACATGATCACAAAGATTTTCCTATATATATGTATGTGTGTGTATACACACACACACACACACACACACACACTGTGTATGCTGGTACTAGGTCTTGAGCTCAGGGCCTCTTGTTCTTGCTTTGCTTTTTCATACAAGGCTGACACTAAAACTTTAAGTCACAGTTCCACTTCTAGTTTTTGCTGCCTAATCAGAGATGAGTATCCTGGATTTGTTTGCTTGGGCTGGATTCAAACATGAATCCCCAAATATAGCTAATCCCCAAGTAGCTAGGATTATAGGTATGAGCCTTCAGTGCCCAGCTCTCCTATGAGTTTTTGTTTAGGTCTTATAATTTTAATTTACATATTGTCTATTTTGTGTTTTCATAACTGGTGTGAAATATAGAATGAAATTCTTTTATTTTCATTTTTGATAAGTGGATATACAAATATTCTATTGGTATTTGTTGGAAAAATTACTTTTTCTTCAGTTAACTATCATTGGCCTTTGTTAGAAATCAAGTGATCAGGGCTGAGAATATGGCCTAGTGATAGAGTGCTTGCCTTGCATATATGAAGGCCTGGGTTCAATTCCTCAGCACTACATATATAGAAAAAGCCAGAAGTGGCACTGTGGCTCAAGTGGTAGAGTGCTAGCCTTGAGCAAAAGGAAGCCAGAGACAGTGCTTAGGCCTTAAGTTCAAGCCCCAGGACTGGCAAAAAAAAAAAAAAATCAAGTGACCAAATACATATAAATGAATATATTTTTTTGTTCTAAATTTGCTTACATTTTCTGTTTATTTCTTTTATTTTGTTTTTTGAAATTCTCCTTAAGGGATCTGGTCCTGGAGTTTTGTTTGTGGAAAATTTTAAACTACAAATTAAATTTCTAAAATAGGCATAGAGCTACTTAGATTATTTATCTATTCTTGAACAACATTTCATAGTTTGTGCCTTTAAATAATATGCACATTTAACTTAAGTTGTTGAATTTCAATATCAACATATCTGTAGAATATACACTAATATCACTTTTCTCATTCCTGACATTGGATAATTTGTTCTCTGATCACTTAAGTTAGAAATCAATCCACTTTATTTTATTTCCATAGAACCAGTTTTCTCTATTTAAAAATAATTATTTTTTTCAGTCAGATCCTTATAATTTCTTTTTTTTTTTTTTGCCAGTCCTGGGCCTTGGACTCAGGGCATGAGCACTGTCCCTGGCTTCTCTTTGCTCAAGGCTAGCACTCTGCCACTTGAGCCACAGCGCCACTTCTGGCCGTTTTCTATATATGTGGTACTGGGGAATCGAACCCAGGGCTTCATGTATACTAGGCGAGCACTTTGCCACTAGGCCACATTCCCAGCCCCCTTATAATTTCTTATCTGTGATTAGTTTGGGTTTCTTCTGCCTCTTCTTTTTCTAACATCTTAAAAGGCAAATGTAGGACATTAAGTTGAGATCTTACTTCTATTGTAAGTGTATAGTGCTCTGAATTCCACACAATTTTTCATTTTAATTTTAAAATTTAAAACTTTCAGTTAAAATACTTCCTTTTCCTTTGACTTCTTCTTTGGCCTATAGATACATATCATAGAAAATATATAAGCCTATATCACAGAAGTAGAAAAGATCATAAAGCTACTATCATTAAAAATAAATTCTCTAGGGAGAAAGATGGCGCCGAGACAATAGGGAGGCACCCCGACTCGCACCAACTGAATAGCGAGCTGGGAACTCCAACACCCAACACTCCACCAAGAACCCAGCAAAACCAGCATCCAGAAGCAGTGGAGAAACGCAGGAAAACAAAAAGGAGCAAAAAAGAAGAACCGAAAACCTACACGGAGCCGGAGATTAATCGGGGCACCCTCCCCCCACCAGCCGGCCCTGGCCCAAACAGGGTCAGGCTGGGAAAGGGAAACCCGGCGATCGGCAGACAGGTTGCCAGGAGCGCAGAATCCATATAGCGGGAGACCCCACGGACACAAAACAGGGTGCGGACCAAGACACACCCAGCAGCGACGAGAAGTTCGGGTCCACACCGGATTCGGACAAGGGAACCCAGCGCGGCAGAAAGAGGGAACGGGGGAGCCACCACGACACTTCGCCAACCCCTGAAGGGCCAACGGCGGTGCGGGACACACACACAAAGCAGCAAAAGTGAGTCCCCCATAATCCCTTCCCCCAACGGGAGACCCAAGCCCGACAAAGACGATATATCTCCCTCCCTCCCCCTCCCCACTCCCGTGGGAACAAAGATTCCCCAAATCAGGCGGGAAGCTCCCAGCAGGCACTGGGAAGCCAGTCTAGCAGGGGAAGGGCGGAACAGCCCCAAGCCCCCAAAGGTTCCTGAACTGGCAGAACCGGCCCCGTCCCCTTCCCAACAGGGGCCAGGGACGGCCGGCAGGGCAAGCCCCACCCGAGGCGCCTAGACCTTGCGGACTCTTACAACTAAAATCACAGGCGCTGGTGGGCAATACCAGCCCAGCAGGGTCACCTGAGCCTGATCTCGTTCCCCCTCCTCGAAGCGGAGGCGAGGTCTGAGGGTGCCAAGCCACACCCGGACAGTCGATCCCACTGGGCCCCACACATACTGCTTCCCCCACCCAACGGACTCGCGGGAGGGCGCAAGCACAACCCAACAACCCAGGGCTCGCTCTGGGAGGCAGACCCCACTTAAGTGCCTGTTGTAGGGGACTCACAGTGCACAGGAGGGCGGGGCCCCGGCGAAAGGGCCCGCTCTGATAGGCGTGCCCTGCACTGGTGGGCGGGGCCACAGCGACAGCACCTGCTGACGCAGACACGCCTACACAGAAGGGAGGGAAGATCTACACAGACTTCCAGATGCGCAAATCACAAAGAAACATAACTCAGTTCATCAAAGGACAAGCCAACTCGCCAGCTCCAAAAAGCAGCACGACTGGAGAGGAGATGGAGAATAAAAAAGCAAATGAGGACATGTTAACAGGAATGATCGAAACCGTCAGAAATGAAATCAGAAAACAATTCCAGGAGTTTAGAGCGGAAATCTGGAAGGACACCCAGGAAGCCAAGAAAGAAATGGAAGCAAAACTGGATACAATGCAAGCCTCGTTTAAAGAAATGGAAGCAAAAATGGATACAATGCAAGCCGCCTTTAAAGAAAATCTCCACACCCTGAGAATTGAAATGCATGAAAAAATAGATTTAAAATACAACTCTTTAAAGGAAGAAATTTCCACGATCAGAGCTGATATGACAACCATGAATAGCTCTCTGACATCCATAAACTCCGCAATTGAAACCATAACACAAAGAGTGGACCATATGGAATCCAGAATCTCTCGCCTGGACGATGAAGCAGCTGACAACAACCAGAAAATGACCACACTCCAAGAAAAGGTGAAGCTTCAGGGAAGATTACTCCAGGAACTAATGGACAAAGACAAGAGATATAATCTGCGTATAATTGGAATAGAAGAAGGAGCCGAATATCAGAGCAGAGGGCTTAATCATGTTCTCAATAAAGTTATTGCAGAAAACTTCCCCAATCTCACAGGGGACCCCATCCAGGTAACCGAAGCCTATAGGACACCTGGCAGGCCAGACCCCAGGAAAACCACCCCAAGGCACATAATATTCAAGACTACAGACCTCAAGATTAAAGAGCAAATTCTGAATTCAGCCAAAGCGAAGAAGGAAACTTTTTTCAATGGGAAGAGGATTCGAATAACATCCGACTTATCCACACAAACTTACCAAGCTCGAAGTGAGTGGAAGAACACCATCCAAGTACTTCAGAATAACAATTTACAACCTCGGATCAAATATCCAGCGAAACTGGAGTTCACATTCGAAGGGAGAACCAGATCTTTCCACACCAAAGAGGAGCTAAAGGAGTATGTGAATAAAAAACCAGCCCTACAGCGAATATTAAGAGGGGAAGCCCACCCAACAGAGATCGTAAAAGACACACAGACAGATTCAGAAAGAAACTTCAATAGCCAAAGTCCAGCAGAAACACAAGCTCACTAAAGACAAGAAGAAAAAAAAAAAAAAAAAACAGGAAAAAACAGCCCAACAAGAAAATGGAAGGAGAAAAAACACCCTTATCCTTGATCTCTTTAAATATAAATGGCTTAAACTCCCCGATCAAGAGGAGCAGACTGGCAGAATGGATCCGCAAGCAAAAAGTTGACATCTGTTGTCTACAAGAGACCCACCTTACAGCAAGGGACAAAAACAGGCTTCGAATGAAAGGATGGAGCAAGATCTACCAAGCAAATGCACCCACCAAAACGGCAGGTGTAGCCATCCTGATCTCAGACAAGCTGGATTTCTCTTTAAAGTCCACTCAAAAAGACAAAGAAGGACACTACATATTGATACAAGGAAAAATCCAGAATCAAGACATCACGGTGATAAATGTATACTCACCGAACAAAAGAGGCCCGACATATGTCAAGCAAATTCTCACAGAATTACAGAGCAAGATAGATGCAAACACAATCATAGTGGGTGACTTTAATACTCCTCTCTCTCCAAGAGACAGATCCAACACCCAGAGGATTAGTAAGGGAGCTGAGGACCTAAATAACACCATTGCCCAAATGGATCTAACAGACCTATATAGAACCTTCCACCCTACAGAGACCCAATACACCTTCTTTTCAGCAGCCCATGGATCATATTCCAAAATAGACCACGTCATAGCCCACACAAAGAACCTCAGCAAATACAAAAGAATTGACATCATCCCATGTATTATATCTGATCACAGTGGATTAAAGGTAACCCTCAACAACAAAGGATACCACAGAGCCTATACACACTCTTGGAGGCTAAACCCCACGCTGCTATCCAACACTTGGGCCACAGATCAAATTAAAGATGAAATCAACGAATTCATAAGCCACAATGACAAAGAAAACACATCACAAAGAAACCTATGGGACACAGCTAAGGCAGTACTGAGGGGCAAGATCATTGCACTCAGTACCCACATTAAAAGAATGGAAGCAGAGCAGGTGAATACCCTCACGATGAAACTAAAACAACTGGAGAAACAAGAAATGACAGAATCTAAAATGACTAGGAGGGGAGAGATTACAAAGATTAAAGAAGAGATAAATCTGATTGAAAATAGAAAGACCATTCAACAAATAAATAAGACTAAAAGCTGGTTCTTTGAGAAAATAAACAAAATTGACAGACCCCTTGCAAGACTCACAAAAAAAAGAAGAGAAGAGACTCATATTCGTAAAATCAGGGACTCCACAGGAAAAATTACAACAAATACACACGATATTCAAACAATCATAAGGAGCTATTTCCAAAACCTCTACTCAACAAAAAACAATAATTTTACAGAAATGGATCAATTCTTAGAGAAGTACAAACTGCCCAAACTGAACCAAGAAGAAATAAATCAACTAAATAAACCAATAACTTACGGTGAGATACAGGAGGTAATCAAGAACCTCCCTACTAAGAAAAGCCCAGGCCCAGATGGATTCACCAATGAATTCTACAAAACCTTTAGTGAGGAGCTAATTCCAATACTCCTCAAACTCTTCCGCGAAATAGAAACGGAGGGAAAAATCCCGAACTCATTCTACGAAGCTAATATCATACTCATCCCCAAACCAGGCAAAGATCCAACAAAAAAAGAGAACTACAGACCAATATCACTAATGAACACAGATGCAAAGCTCCTCAATAAAATATTAGCTAACAGGATCCAGAAAGTGATCAAGAATATCATACATCATGACCAAGTAGGCTTCATCCCTCAGTCACAAGGATGGTTCAACATCCGTAAATCAATCAATGTAATTCACCACATAAACAGAACTAAAATCAAGAATCACATTGTTATCTCAGTCGATGCCCAAAAAGCCTTTGACAAAATACAACATCCATACCTATTAAAAGCTTTGGAGAGAACAGGAATAGATGGAACATTCCTCAAAACAATAAAAGCCATATACAACAGACCAACTGCTAATATCATATTAAATGGAGAGAAACTTAAATCATTCCCCCTAAACACAGGAACAAGACAAGGATGCCCACTCTCCCCACTTCTGTTCAACATAGTACTGGAATCCCTAGCCATAGCAATAAGGCAAGAGGAGGACATCAAAGGGATCCACATCGGCAAGGAAGAAATCAAGTTATCCCTATTCGCAGACGACATGATCTTATATCTCAAGGACCCAAAAAACTCAGTACCCAAACTCCTACATCTAATAAACCAATTTGGCAAAGTAGCAGGATACAAAATCAACCCACAAAAGTCAGCAGCTTTTCTGTACACCAGCAATAGACAAACAGAAAAGGAAATTATGGAAACGATTCCATTTACAGTAGCCAAAAAAAGAATAAAGTACCTAGGGATCAACTTAACCAAGGACGTGACGGACCTATTCAATGAAAACTACAAAAATCTAATAAGGGAAATCAAAGAAGACACAAGGAGATGGAAAGACCTCCCATGCTCATGGGTAGGCAGAATCAATATAGTGAAAATGGCCATACTGCCCAAATTGTTATACAAATTCAATGCAATACCTATCAAAATCCCAGCCACATTCTTCACTGAAATAGAGAAACCAATCCATAAATTCATATGGAACAGCAAAAAACCTAGAATAGCCAAAGCAATTCTAGGCAAAAAACATAGTGCAGGAGGTATCACCATACCAGACTTCAAGCTCTACTACAAGGCCATCATAACAAAAACAGCATGGTATTGGTATAAAAACAGATCGGAAGACCAGTGGATTAGAATTGAAGACCCAGAAATAAAACCGCACTCTTACAGCCAACTGATATTCGACAAAGGAGCTAAAGACATACAATGGAATAAACATAGCCTCTTCAACTACTGGTGCTGGGAGAACTGGGCAGCCATATGCAGAAAACTCAAAGTAGACCCAAGCCTATCACCATGCACCAAGATCAACTCAAAATGGATCAAGGACCTCAACATCAGACCTGAATCCTTGAAACTACTGAAGGACAGAGTAGGAAAGACACTAGAACTTATAGGCACAGGAAGGAACTTCCTGAATAGAGTCCCAGGCGCACAACAAATAGGGGAAAGACTCAACAAATGGGACTACTACAAATTAAAAAGTTTCTGCACAGCTAAGGTCATAGCCACCAAAATAGAAAGACAGCCAACGATATGGGAAAGGATATTTACCAGCACAGCAACAGACAAAGGCCTGATATCTGTCATCTACAGAGAACTCAAAAAACTAAGCCCCTCCAAGCCCAATAAACCTATTAGGAAATGGGCAAAAGAGCTAAAGAGAGACTTCACAAGAGAAGATATAAAAATGGCAAAGAAACACATGAGGAAATGCTCAACATCCCTGCTAGTAAAGGAAATGCAAATAAAAACAACCCTGAGATACCACCTCACCCCAGTTAGAATGGCCTATACTCTGAACTCAGGAAACAACAAATGCTGGAGGGGCTGTGGGGAAAGAGGAACCCTTCTCCATTGTTGGTGGGAGTGCAAATTAGTACAGCCACTTTGGAGAACAGTATGGAGGTTTCTCAAAAAGCTCAATATAGACCTACCCTATGACCCAGCCATACCACTCCTAGGCATCTATCCTAAACAGCAAAACCCAAGATATCAAAAGGACATTTGTACTTCCATGTTTATCGCAGCACAATTCACAATAGCCAAAATTTGGAAACAACCCAGATGCCCCTCCACAGATGAATGGATCCAAAAAATATGGTACTTATACACAATGGAATACTACATAGCGATTAGGAATGGTGAAATATTGTTATTTGCAGGGAAATGGTCAGAACTCGAACAAATAATGTTGAGTGAGACAAGCCTAGAACACAGAAAACAAAGGGGCATGATCTCCCTGATATATGACTGTTAACAAAGGGAGATGGAGAGACAGTAGAGACCAAGTCTGTGAACACTGTATATGTGCTTGATACATTGTATACTGCATATGGGTCTACCTGACCTAGACAAGGGATGGGAAAACAGGTTGTAAGATATCACAAGAAATGTACACAATGCCCTACTATGTAACTGCACCCTCTTTGCACAGCACCTTGTAAAAAAAAAAATTTATGTTCAATTGATAATAAAAAAAAATTTAAAAAAAAAAAAATAAATTCTCTAAGCTGGACACTAGTGGCTCACATCTATAGTCCTAGCTACGTGGGAGGTTATTATTGGGAGGATTACAATTTGAGCCAGCCAGGCAAAGAACTTCATGAGACCCCCCACCTTAACACACAGCTTGGTGCAGTGGCACATGCTTCTTGTTCCAAGCAATGTAGGAGACTGAGATTGGGAGGACTGTGATTCTGGAACAGCCCAGGCAGGAAGTTGGTGAGACTCCATCTCCACAAAGGGAATCTAGACATGATGGTATGCACTTATGATCCTAGCAATGATAGGGAGCTTAAAGTAGGTGGGTCACAACTCAGAGCAAGGCCTTATCTGAAAAATAAACAGCCAAGACATGGTTGGAAATATGGCTAAAGTGGTAGAGCACCAGCCTAGTAATATGAGATCCTGACTCTAAACCTCAAGTACTGCCAAAGTAAGTGCTGGAATTATTAAAAGATGAGCAACACTGGTATTCTCCAAACAATAAATGACAATTTCAAAGGTGAGGTATTATTAAACACTAGGAATTCTAGGACCAAGGGTATAGTTTAGTGATAGAGTATGGACTTAGCATATGTAAGGCTCTGGGCTCAAATCCCAGCACTGAAACAATATCAGCAACAGCAAACAAAACAAAACAAAGCCAAGCACTTGAAATTCCAATGAGAAAGAAATAATCTCCTTAAAACTTCTGTTTTTGTGATGGAGTAAGGGTGGAAATGAAGGAACACAAGACCTGCCAGTTGTTACTTACGAAAATATACAGGGGGTCATATTCTAGCCCCGTGGCCAAGGCCTCAGGAGGCTTCATACTCAAGATGGATGGCTTTCCAGAGAGCTGTGTGGTTTCCTGGTCTGGAAGTGCTATGATGGTAGTGACTTCGTCCTGTGAATGACCCAGAGCCATCTGTCAGTTTTGAGACTGGGACAAGAGGGGAAAGGTAAGAATGATTCTTGAAGGGGGACGTGTTACCTCAGCTCCTTGCTTCAGGTTTCGAGCAAGCTTTTGGGATCTGTAGTTTTTTGAAGACCTGTAGACAGAGAATGGCTTGTATCCCTTAATTTTGTACAGTTGAGGAACCTGGGGATGCAAAAAGAGAACAGATTCAACATCCTTATGGACTCATTACTGTTTGTTGAGATGGTTTGTTGATGGTTCTCTCAACCAATGCCCAATGGCAAAACTGACCAAGCACCAGGAGGTGCCCGTCAGACTGTGGTCTCTCTCTGTGTGGACATCGAGCCTCCTGGAATCCTATTCTGGTCTTCACAACATCAGAGTTGGTGATTTCTTTCTTATAATATATGGCTTAAAGTAGACATATACCAGAAAGCTCCGTGTGTGTGTGTGTGTGTGTGTGTGTGTGTGTGTGTGTGTGTGTGTGTGCTGGTCTTGGTGCTTGAACTCAGGACCTCACATTCTTGCTTGGCTTTTTTTGCTCAAGTCTGGTGCTCTACAACTTGAGCTACCCCTCTACTTTCTTTTTGGTGGTTACTTGGAGATAAGAGTCTCATGGACTTCCTTGCCCAGTCTAGCTCAGATCTCAGCATCTTGAGTAGCTAGGGTTACAGGAGCAAACCACTGGTGCCCAGCTACAGAATACTTTTGTTTTCAAAACTACAATTGGGGGCTGGGGATATAGCCTAGCGGCAAGAGTGCCTGCCTCGGATACACGAGGCCCTAGGCTCGATTCCCCAGCACCACATATACAGAAAAAAACGGCCAGAAGCGGCGCTGTGGCTCAAGTGGCAGAGTGCTAGCCTTGAGCGGGAAGAAGCCAGGGACAGTGCTCAGGCCCTGAGTCCAAGGCCCAGGACTGGCCAAAAAAAAAAAAAAAAAAAAAAAAACTACAATTGGTACTATGCCTCAAGGAAGGCTGAATGAGCTCTGCTAAAGGTCATCTTGTGTTTTGTCTTGAAGTTTCTTATTTTTTTGTGCCAGTACTGGGGCTTGAACTCAGGGCCTGGGTGTTGTCCTTGAGCTTTTGTGCTCAAGGCTAGCACTCTATCACTTGAGCCACATCTCTACTTCTGTGCTTTTGGGGGAGTGGTTATTGGAGATAAAAGTCTCACAGACTTTCCTACCTGAAATGGCTTTGCCCCACAATCCTCAGATCACAGACTCCTGAGTAGCTAGGACTACAGGTGTGAGCCACTAGTGCCTGGCTGTCTTGAAGTTTCTAATAGATGTAGTGGAGCTACTTCACCTAATTTGTAAGACATCGCATATCCACAGAGTAAAGATCCTGGTTGCTATAGTTATATGGGGAATGAGAACCTGGAAAGCTAAGATACCATTAGATAATAGCAGAAAAACACATACCATGCCATTCAGTATAATATATAGTAGGACAAAGCAAATGAAATAATGCAATTCAAATTCAAGAATATTTTGTTTCCTAAGAAACTCAAATAGTTAGAATTGGTGAAGCTGTTTAAGTGATAGAATGCATAATTAGCAGAGAAGTACAAGGCCCCAAATTCACATTCCAGTACTGCCAAATGGAAGAAAGAGGAAAAGGAAGGAAGGAAGGTAAGAAGGGAGGGAGGGAGGGAGGGAAGAAGGGAGGGAGGGAGGGAGGGAGGAAGGAAGGAAGGAAGGAAGGAAGGAAAAGAGCCAGATGCTGATAGCTCATGCTTGTAATCCTAGTTACTCAAGAGGCTGAGATCTGAGGATCACAGTTCAAAGCCACCTCAAGCAAGAAAGCCTATATGACTCTCATCTCCAATTAACCAGCAAAAAGCCAGAAGTGGAGCAGTGTCTTAAGTGGAAGAGTGCTAGCTTTGACTGAAAAAGGCAAGGAAGAGTGTGAGGCACTGAGTTCAATTCCCAGGACTAGCACCAAAAAGAAAAAAAGAAAAGAAAAGAAAAATTAAGCCAGCTTTATGAAGACCAGTCTGACCTGTAGCTTGAAGAATGAATAACTCTGCTTGACTTGAACATCTGAAGACTTAATTGGGACCAGTCCAAGGCCATCAGGAGCCTGCAATGTGAAACGTAGAGAGGAAAGGTTAGATCACATGTTCTGGGAAAGGCAGCTAAGCTTCTCTTTCATGGACAGTTCCATGTCAAAGCAGCTCTTCTAACAACCACAGCTGCCACTTGATGTGTCTGACACAAAGGCAGCCCTGGCCATCCCTGCCTTTGTCTTAGTGTCACCCAGAACCTGCTTCCTTATGAGGCTGGGGCCAGGCCTAGGCCCTGCCCTGGCTTTGGCCTCCTGTTTACAGGCAGCAGAAGGCTGAGCTGGATCAGGTCCTGCCTCCTCAACCAGGAGGGGCATTTTCTGTCCCTCTGAGGCCTTGTTTCAGGGCAGCCCATGCTGAGCTCCAGATTGGGGAGGACCCAGACTGCATTACTAGGTATACCAGATGAACCAAGTGCAGGGTAGACCGCTGATGTCTTATGGATTTCCTACTGGTCATACTTCCCTAGGCACACATCTCCTTTGGAGCCTCTCATAGGAGGGGAAGGGACCAGGGTCCCTCTTTTCCAACCATCTGCCCAGCAACCACGTGATCAGGCCTGCCGCACTCCCAAGCTGAACTGTACCCACCAACTCATTGGAGCCTTTGGGAGGGCTGTAGAATGGGAAGGCAAAGGGCAGCACTTTCTTGAGCTGTAGTGAGGATCGACAACTGAGCTCCTCCTGACTGGATGTCTGGTTTAAAAACTTGGAAGGTTTCTTCCCTGTGGGTGAAAGACCAAACAGTATAAATGTTAGACATAATACACATTTCCATTTTAAATTCTTCTGTGTTTGTCTTCTCAACCTCTTTCCTAGTTTTATAACATTTAATTTTCTCTGGGTGCTGGTGTTCATGTCAGGAATCCTAGCTACTCAGTAGGCTGAGATCTGAGGATCCTGATTTGAAGCCAGCCCAAGCCAAAAAGTCTGTGAGACTTCTCTCCAACTAACCACAAAAAAAAAAGGAAAAGAAAAGCTGAAAATGTGCTGTGGCTCACATAGTACAGTGCTACCTTGAGAAAAAAAAAAGGCACAAAACTAGAGGTCAAGTGTGGTCCTTGCACCTCCATATGGGATGGGTGACCTTGTTCAGTACTATCCAGGCAGGTATTGGTCCAAGCCTGGCATGAAGACCTGACTCAGGTGGAGTAATGGCACTGAAAGGTCCACAGCCTATTCCCTGGGAGTGTGGACTGCTACTTTATGTGATAAAAGGGAATTTGCTGAGGGGATTAAGCATCTTGAGGTGGGAAGATTATTCTGGATAATCCAGGCATTCTCAATAAAATCATGGGGTTTGTATAAGAAGGATACTGGAGGGTAAGTCAAAAAGGAAAATGATGCCTGAAGCCAGAGTCAAGTGATAGAAGGAAGGGTCCACTAGCTAAGGAATGCAGGAAGCCCCAAAAAGCTAGCAACGGCATTACAATGGATTCTCGCATAAAGCCCCAGACAAAACAGCCTGAGGACACCTTGATTTTAATTTTTGGATCCCCAGATCTGTGATACCTAAAACTGTGGTATTTTAAACATTTGTTACAGAAGCAATAAGAAACAAATACATGTGGTTTCTGGAATGATTTTATTCCACTACTGCCAACTCCATTGTAAAGAAGCCTCATGACCAGAGAGATTATGGGTCCAAGCTCTCTGCCCCTTGTAGCTACACATTCATTACCTTGTGCAAACAATGTTTTCATTTGGATAGTATCTTTGTCCATTTCACGAACTGCACTCAGCATGTTGAGTAATCGTCGCTCTCGTAAAACCTAGATTGGAAAGAAATTTAATTATTTTTATTATTATTTTATTTTTTTTTATTATTAATTTTGCCACCACTCTAAGAGTTCACAAGGAAAGTTCCATAGTGCTGGAGACTAAGGCTGTGGGACTTCATGACCTGGGCAACAGGGAGTTATCTACCTGGCAGGCTTTGAACTTAGACCTTCAGATCTCAGCTTCCTGAATAGCTAGGATTGCGGGCATGAGCTACTGTTGCCTGGCTACATGGGTGATTTTGTAGCTTGGGGCAAAGCCAGGGATATCAAGCTTTGCATCAGGTTGTGCAGCATTTTCTGTGTGCAGAACTGTGGTCCGAGAGATCATTCCTGTGATTAGCACTCCTTTCTGTCTTCTCAAGACCTTCTCTCACAAAGATTATGAGGTGGATACTTTGTACCCTACACTATACAAGTCACCAGAGAGACAGAGGAGTCAGAAAGAACAAAGAAGTATCCTGCCTACATATGTGTGTGCGTGTGTGTTGGAATGCAACAACAATAAAGGCTTAAGTGAATAAACATGATGAACTTTCCGTGAATAAAACAGAGCAAAAGCATGAGGTCAGAGCTCAGGGCTGGGAGCAGGTGCCCAGCCACTGAGCAAGGATGAGGGAAGGCCTCTGTGAAGAGGTGAGGTTGGAGGTAAGTTCAGTGACTAGAGGACAGGACAGTGAAGGAAAGACAGGGTTCTGAGCCCCTCCCCCTAAAGGTTCTACCACCTCTCAATTGCACCACAGGCTGGGGCTTGACAGATTAGGACCTAAATTTTTAAACATGTGGGTCTTAGGGGGCATTTAAGACCCAAACCATAGCAACTGGGATCTGAGCTGTCTTTTTTCTTTTGTTTCTTTACTTTTTTTTTTTTTTTTACCAGAGCTGGGGCTTGAACTCAGGGTCTGGGTGTGTCCTTAAGCCGCTTTGTGCTCAAGGCTAATACTCTTTATCACTTAAGCCACGGCACCACTTCCGCCTCTTTCTGAGTATTGGAGATAAGAGTCTCACAGAGCTTTCTGCCAGGGATGGCTTCCAACCACAATCCTCAGATCTCAGCAACCTAAGTAGCTAGGATTACAAGTGTGAGTCACCAGCACCCGGCTCTTAGGAGCTTTCTAATCTTGGGTAATCATATTAACCTCTGTATCTTCATTTCCTTACCTGAGCTGTGAACATGATTCAACAGCTTATCTCCAGGGCTTGCTGTGAAGAATATAGGAATGATTTAGGTTTCGGGGACTCCAGGTGTATATGCTGCAGATAGCTTTCAGGTGGTACCCTCAGCCACAACAAAGCCAAGGGACTGTTCAAGATGCTTTGTGTTGGGGGATGCTAGCCCTCCTGCAGTGAGCCTTCTCAAGTTATATGTTTTGTTCTTGGTGGTGGTTCAGTCTCTTCCTCACATTCCATCACTTCACTGTGCTGATCTGTCCCTAGCAGAGGGCCCCTCATCCCCTCCCCAGCATCTCTCACCTGGACCTTAGCCACACCTCTCCAAGCTGGCATATACCAGAGGAGCATTTGCCAAAGCTAACAGTGGTCATCTCTCCCCTCTGCTAAAGCCTTCTGCAGGCTTCCTAGCACAGTGAGATTAATGCATCGTTTACTAATAGCCAAGTGGCAAAGTGGAGATACATCAATGGATGGCCTATTCAAATACTGGACTATTATGCAGCCATAAAAAGGGATGAATTGTAGATATATGCTATCATATCTGTGAACTTGGAAATATGGGAATGAAAGAAATCAGATACAAAAAGCTACATGTGTGTGCAAGCATACGCACACACACGAAAGATAAAATTCTCATTGTTTGACTTTCCTGTGTTGATGACTAAGCAAACAAAAATTCCAATGGTGTTGATGCTTACCTTGCGTGCTGCTTGTTGAAATCGTCTTTGTGCCCGGAACCTATTGGTCCAAGTGTTATTAACGAATGGATCAAAATTAGGATGAAATTCCTGGATTTCCTGTGAATAGAAAACATAGGCACAACTTACATTTAACTTCAAACTCCTGGCATAAGCACTTAAGAAAGTTTCATCCCCAGTGCAGTTTCTATTTGTTATGCCATGGACTGAGCACTTATCAAGCACTTGTAGTATACACAGCCCCTAAGAGGAGGCTTTTTGGGGACCAACTTTCAGTTTGGTTTGGGGCAGTTCAAGCAAACATGTGAGCTGAGGGAGAAAGAAAAGTCACGTGGAAGTCACAGCCCTGTGGGTAGGAGCTGGCACTGCCTCCAGAACTGACCATGAACTGGCAGGGTGATGGCTCTGCCCAGCCCTGCATGCCTGATGCTGTCCCTGCCTTTAAGACTCCACAGCAGTGTGCCCAGGTCAGAGAATAAATGGAAAGGAGATGATTCCAGGGGTGGGGGTGAGAAGAGCAAGCCCAGGGCTAGGGTTCTGTACGTTCCTGAACAGGAATACAGCAGGTGAAACAGTCAGCTAGACATGAGTGGGTCTGGAGCTGCTCTATGCAGTGGGCTGTAGAAGGACAGGGCAAGGGCAGGCTATGAATGCAAGCCTGTGGAATTAGTCAATAGTAAGACCCAGAAATTGAACTTGGCTATGGTCTTGTGGAAAGCTACTGGTAAGACTTCGTGGGTAGAGAAATAGAAGTGGTTACAAGAATTCAGACATGGCGAATCACGTACAGAGAAGCTAGACTGACAGAGATTAGGAAGAAATGTTTTCATGGTTAGGGTGAGAAATTGGAGGGTATTTTTCTTTTCTTTCTTTTTTTTTTTGCCTGTAGAAGGGCTTGAACTCAGGACCTCATGTTCTCTTGCTTAGCTCAAGGCAGCACTCAAGGCTGGTGTTCTACTACTTGAGACACAGCTTCTTGTTGGCTTTTTGCTGGCTAATTGTAGATAAGATTCTCATGGACTTTCCTGTCTGAGCTGACTTCAAACGGTGATCCTCAGATCTATGCCTCCTGAGTAGCTAGGATTACCAATGTCAGCAACTAGCACCTAGCTAGAAGTTGCAGTTTTATCCAGAAAATATTACACAACAGAGGATAAGAAGTGAAGGCTACTATATCTCAGTTTTATAGTTGAGGTTAGTGAAACATCATAGCTCACAGGCTTGTCCTGGGACCCATCTCTGCCATAAAGTTGGAGCCATAACTATGGCATTCTTTCCACCAAGGGAGGAAGATTGTTAGCTGAAGTCAGGGAGCCACCTGAGAGCCTGCAGACAGGCGTGGAGACCAAGAAAGGGAAGTGGAAGAGAGGACGGGGGAGCCACATGCTGCAATGCTGTCAATTTCAAGGGAAACGTTAAGTACAAGTTTTGATGCTTTACTTGAGAATACATAGTTAAAAAAACGCTTAAAATATAAATGTATTAGAAGTTTCCAGTTATCTCTTGGGGAAGGAGTTTCTATAAAAATGTTCAGTAATTGCTGGGTTTCAGTGGCTTACACCTGGAGGCTGAGATCCAAGGATTGAGCTTCCAGAAGCAAGTCCACGTAGACAAATCTCAGAGACTTTTGTCTCCAGCTAACCAGCCCAAAGCCAGAAGTGGAGGTGTGGCTCAAGTGGCAGAGCTCCAGCCTCGAGTGAAGAGCTAACTAACGCTAATGAAGAGCAGGAGCCCTGAGTCAAGCCCTACTATAAGCAAAAAACAAAACAAAAACAAACAAGAAAAACCTCAAACTTTTCATGTGTACATGTATGTGTGCATGCGCCCACACACAAAACCATTCAGCATTGAAAAGAAAGTATTTAAGAGCTGCCGATAATTAGAATCCAAGCAAAAGGAAGCCACTTACATCTTGTAAATCTCTAAACACCCGTTTATGGCTGACTTCCGTGTGGAGCCGTTGTAATTCCTCTTCCACAATAGGATCTCCTTTATCTAGCTGGATTTTCAGTCATCAAAAATATTAATGTTAAAGACAGATCCATATAATTTATTTCTCTTCAAAACTGGTAGAACACTATTGAACAATCTGTCCAATCTACCCATGAAGTGATGGCTGGAAATGTAGAGACTTTCAATGTTTTAAATGCTTGCTACAATTCTTTATTGTTTAGGCACAAGGAGCTTTTTAGAAGCACAGACCTAAGACTTTTTCCTTTTTTGAATAACTAATGAGGATATCTCTGGAAATGGTTATTTCCAAGGCATTAAAATCCCCAGGAAAAAAAAAATCCCCAGGAAAGGTTTCAGGAAGTTATACAAGTAGAAATATGTCACAGGCATTGGTGTAGAGAGATGTAACATCCTTTCTGTTTTATGCTTATCCGACTGGAAGGAAGCCCTGAGGTAATTCCTCCCTTCCTAGGTGGTAGAGGTGCCCTGGTGATCTTTCTGGCCTGGAGATTGACTAGCACCTTTCTTGGAGAAAGTGTCCTCAGATTACCTGCTTTCTTAATGCCTCTTGGGCTCTTTTTTCCCCTAATCTCAGGAGTCTCAGGTGACTGCAGCAGAGCAAGTTAAGCTGGATCAGTGCCTATACATGCTGGTCCTGAGGAAAAGAGGGCTGTGAATACTACATATGGTCCTAGTTTATGACTCTGTAGGTTCAAAAACTAATTGTACACAGTCACAGTCGTGTCTAAAGATTTACTTGCAAAGAATTGATTCTGGTGGTCACATTAACATCCTACTCAGAAATAACACTGGAGGAAGGTTAGGTGTGATGGTTTGTTCCAGTAGTCTCTGCTACTCTACAGACAAAGGCTGGAAGATTCAAGTCCAAGATCAGCCTGGGGGGAGGGCGGGGGAAGATCTAGACCCTCTCTGAAAAAATAAATAACACAAAAGGAGGCTGGGGACATGACTCAAGTAGTAGAGCACCTGCCTAGCATGCAGGAGACCCAAGTTTAAACCTTAGTACCACAAAACCAAACCAAAACCCAAACCACTTGAAATAAGATAGGAATGTCATTGTCACCAGGGTGGTGAGCTGCCTAGGAATAATTTACACATTTCTGGAAGCTGAGTTTGAGTCTGTATCCCTCAGTTTCAGATTTCATGAGCTAAAACCCAGACTCTTCTCCCTATCATCATGAAGATTAAACTAAAACTGGAAATGTAGAAAGAAGCTTGGCAAAAGGGTTGTCAGGTAGAAAAAAAAGAAGGGGGCATTTCTCATAGCTTTATCTGTGATGAGCAAGTGAGCATTTAGAAGTTAACGCCCCCCCTCCTCCCACTGGCTGCCCTGAGTGAAGGCCCATCATCTTTTGTGCAGTCCAGTGGTGACTCCTCCAGGGTCTCTTGCTCCGACACTGGGCCCCCCCCAGCTCCTCTCAGTGGTTACCGGTGGGATTCAGCTGCCAGGTGCGCAGTCCTGCAAAACTTGTTACTCCTTATCCCAGAGTCTTGGAGCACTCCTGGTCCTTCCCCTTGTCCTGTCTAAGGGCACACCTGCACACACTTGCCCTCAGAGCCTCAATGCTCACCCCACCTGGCCATGCATGTCAAGGTCACCTTCATCTCTAAGAGAGGTAGCAGGCCACAGAGAGCTTGGCAGAAAATACTATGCTATGCTTTCAAAGTAGCTTTTGAAGACTCTGAACAACAGAGAATGATAAGCAAACAGGAATTTAGTATGTGTCTTTTCCAAATGTAAAGATTTACCCATACAGTAATTTTATATTCTTTTGTTTTCCTTATTTAAAGAAAAGAAGACATTCACCCAAACATCCAGGTTGACTAAAATTTAAGCAAAAATAAGATATTTAGCAAGACACATATTTCCCCTTCATCTTTCCTAGTCATGGATACCAAATTAGGTCCGTAAAGATCATACTGCTAAGCTTCAGTATCTGTTACAGGGGTGAGCTGGGTCCCCTACACCTTACACGTTGATGCCTGAGGCCTCTCAGCATGTGATGGGACCATCTTTACAGAGATGATTACGTTGAAGGGAGGCCTAGAGTCTGTGCTAATAAGCTATGACTAGTGTCATAGTGGATGAAGGAGAGATTAGTGAGAACAGGAAAGGAGCCTGGTTAGGCAATCAGGGCAAAGGCTCCACTCCCTGAGGTTCTGCATCCCTCACCATGGCCTTGAGAAGTCTCACCGTTGGGCCCTGGGGATCATGTCATGAGGCTGGAAGACTTGCACATGAACAATGAAATCATTAGACCCTAGAGGTGTGTGTTGGAACACACAATCAGAGGAATGTCCAATCAGAGGGACTACAAAACCCATGGTGAGCTAGCACAGCTTCTGATTGGGTCTGGGGACTGATAACGGCCCACAGGCTGTCTAATGATCTCAGGAGTCATCTAGCTGTCACCTTATTAACCCCTGCGCAATGCCCTCTACCTCAGCCAGGCAGTGCCCTCCCTAGGGACCCCTCCTGTCTAGCAGGAGCTCTGCTTATCTGGTTCTTGAATAAATTTTGGCTATTTTACTTCTTCCTCTAAGTCCATGGAAACCATTCATTGAGACCATAGAGATGAAGGGCCTGGTCCAGATGTTACAGGTTTTCAGTATCATTAGGACACAGATACACATAGGGTGATCACATAAGGACACTGCAAGATGGCCGCCATTGGTGAGCCAAGAGAGGACTCAGAAGAAGCAACCTCCTCAAGATCTTGATCTCTAGAACAGCCTTCTGTTGCTGCAGCTAACCAGACTGTTTCTTGTTACCCTGCTTGAGATGACTAATACAGTAGGTGATGGTCTCAAAAGTCCTACCAATGAAGTTCAAATCTCTCACACAGAGAGTCCACTGAACCCTGCCTGCTCTGCCTCACACATGCCCTGTGCTCCAGCCATCACGGCCTTGCCCCCTATGTCACTACACCTGCCTGTGTGTAAACACCACCTCTATGCTGTGGCTAGGCTGTGGTGTTCCAGTCCACAGTTCTTGGCCCTGGGCTCACAGGGGCTGCGTTGGTCTCTGCAGAGAGCCTTCGAAAAGCTCTGACTTGGGATGGTCATTTGGATCTGGCTTTGGGGTCCCTTGTCTTCATGCTCCATGAAACAGATGCACCTCTTGCACAGAATGACAACTTGCATTTGAGCCACTCTCTCCAGTTGCACTGATTTGCAAACTTTCACCAGGTCTTCCAGGATGTTCTCTCTACTCTTTGATCTCTCAATTCCCCTGCAATACTCAACACATCAGTGTTTCTATTAGAAACAAGCAAGACCTATACTTGGCAATGTGCTTGTGGTCAGCCTCTTTCCCCTCCCAACTGAAAGTACAAGTTTTTTCTCCTGGTTTGACATCTGTATATAACAGGGACTCAGAACATTTAGTGAAACAAGGGCTATAAAATTAGCAGTCATTCTGACCTTGTATTTGTTCCATAAGCTTTGCCACTCGTCAGCAAACTCTTTTCTAAATTTAAAAGACATAGGTTCTTTACCAAGGTGCACCTGCCTGGGGAGAAAAAAGCCAACTTCCAGAAGCCGTCGGAAAACATACTCAAGCTGGGCATGGTGGCTCACGAGTGCAGTCCCAGACACTCAGGAGGTAGAGGTGGGAGAATTGTGGTATGAGGCTGGTCCAGGCAAAATTAGGCTCGAAACCCTATCTGAAAAACAAACTAAAAAAGCAAAAGTACTGGAGTGTGGTTCAAGTGATAGAATGCTTGTATAAGCAAGGGTGAGGCTCTGAGTTCAATCCCAAGTAAAAAGGATGAAGGAAGGAGGGAAGGAAGGAAGGAAGGAAGGAAAGAAGGAAGGAAGGAAGGAAGGAAGGAAGGAAAGAAGGAAGGAAGGAAGGAAGGAAGGAAGGAAAGGAGGGAGGGTGAGAGGGTGGGAGGAAGGAAGGAAGGAAGGAAGGAAAGAAAGAAGGAAAGCTGTCATTTTCCATTCACTTAGGAAGAAAAGTATTTGCTATATTACATATTTAAAAGAGAAAGCTGAGCAGGGCACTGGTGGCTCATGCCTATAATCCTACCTACTGAGGATACTAAGATCTGAGGATATCAGTTCAAAGCCAACCCAGGCAGGAAAGTCTGAGAGACTTCCTTGTACATGTACACCACAACACAGCAGACTGGGATGCCTATGATAATGCTAATAATTAAAAAATGGAAAGCAACAGATATTTTTGAAGATGTGGAGGGACTGGACTCCTCCTACATAGCTGGTGAGACTGTAAAATGGTATAGCTACTGTGAAAAACAGCTTGGTATCTCTTAAAAAATTAAACATAGAGTTATCACTGATACAGCAATTTTACTCTGAGGTATATAGCCAAGAGAATGTAGCAGCTATGTGCACATAAAAACTTGCACAGAAATCATCATAGCAACATTATTGATAGTAGTCCAAAGTGGAAACCACTAAAATGTCCACTAACAAAAGAAAGAAGAACTAAAATGCAGTATATTCACACAATGGAATATTAGTCAGCCTTCAAGAGGAATGAAGGGCTAATATATACTACAATGTGGATGAACTTTGAAAACTATGAAGGTGAAAATCTTCAGCTCCATGAAGTACTAAAGTGGAGGCCAGTTCAATGAGGCCAGATTATTTAGGTGGTAGGGATTTCTGTCAGAAACAAGCCATTTCCCCATTAAAATATGATGTGAATGCATCCTATGGAGGCCTTCAAGGTCAGGGCATGTTCTTGTGTGTCTAAAAAGCACCGAGGTGAGGTTACGTGTCAAGCAGCCCCTAAGTGACAATTTCCAGGGGTCTCTTTCTTAGCTTAGTTCAAGAGTTCCTGAAGGGGCAGGTGTGGTGGTTCATGCCTATAATCCCAGCTACTCGAGAGGTAGAGATCAGGAAGATTGTGGTCTGAGGCAAGCCTTGAGTAAAGGTGCAAGATTCTATTCAAAAAATATCTAAAGCAAAGATTCTAAACATCTGTCTGGCAAGCACAAGCCTTGAGTTCAAACCCCAGTCCCACCAAGAAAAAAAAGAGTTTCTAAAGTTGGCTTTGGAGCTGGGTTTGGTGGTTCCAGCTATGTGGGAGACTGAGGCAAGAGGATCCATTGAAACTAGGAGTTCAAGGTTGGCCTGTGCTGTATAATGAGAACTTGTCTCAGAAAAGAAAAACAAAACAAAGTGCAGGTATTTTCGCTGTGTATGTCTGTGTAGATAGGCCTGGTATGCCCTGCCTTAAAAAAATGTGAAAAATTCCCTTTTGATCCCAGAAGAACAAGACTTCTTTCATCTGAGTGTTAACAGGGCTCCACCCCACTCCATCAACCCCTAGACCTCCCAGACTCCCCAAAGGCTCTTGAGGCCCACTGTGCAGGGCAGAGGCACTCGTGGGGTGGTGAGAGGGGATGGGGTGAGACCTAAGGTGCTAGAACCACTCCAGATCTGTCTGTGAGTTGGGGCGTTGCTGACAGTAGAAGGCAGGCCCCGGCTCCTCCCCCACTTCACCTGCCTCTGTACTGTCTGATCACACTTAGGAGACAGTGTGGTTTGGTCATATTAATTTATTCCTGATAGATACTCATCCAGAAATAGAAAGACCAGTGGAGGAGCAGGATAATCAAATTCCCCAAAGGACATAAACTATTATATTTCATGCATTAAAGGTCATTCCTTGAAAACAATCATGCAAGCACTTGACACAAATAATTACCCAATAGTTACCACTTAAGATGATTTTCTGTCTCTTCCTGGATGTCCTGTCTGACTTTCTGTTCAAAGAGAGCCTCCTTCATCTGTCTTGTTTTTGAAATCTCAGTGCCTTGGTCCAAAACTAGAGGCAAACAAGCAATGATGTACCAGTAATCAAATCAGACTTGTTTGCTAAGAGGAAGACAAATTTCTAATGGCAAAGCAAAACAGCAATCAAATCTAAGTTTTATGGTTCATAAATAATGATTGAGACAAGGAACAATTCTTTCATATTTTGCCCAGGGGCTGACTTATGGTTGGATCAACTGGTACCTTCTCTTAATTTTTTGATCTTCAGTTTTCCTGGTTCTTGGTTCAAAACAGTTGCCACAGCAAATGGATTGGATAGGTCAGCTGGAAACCTCAGGTTCTGGTACTCAATTTCCTGAGGACCAATCAGGAAAATGAGTCCTCTGGCTGCCCTTCTCCCCTCCCACAGTCACTCCGAGGGTCTACCCACTTTACCTTCAACTTTGGAGACATTATCTTTGGTGGTAACCGGTGAAAATTTACATGTAACATTGATTTTTCTGGAGGAACTTTTACTTTATTAGAAAGAACATTTAATCGTTTAAATTCTTCCAATCTACAATGTAAAACAAACATTAAATTAATATATATGAAAATAATTCCAGGCTTCTGCGTGTATGTGCGTGTGTGTGTGTGTGTGTGTGTGTGTGTGTGTGTGTACCTGTGTACAGTTTTGGGGCTTGAACTTAGGACCTGAGTACTGTCCCTTAGTACTGTCCTTCAAGGCAGGAGCTCCACTACTTGAGCCACAGCTCTACTTCTGGCTGGTTAATCTGGCTTCAAACCTGGATTGTCAAGTTTCAGCTTCCTGACTAGCTAGGATTACAGGCATGAGCCGAAGATTATAGCTTCTGGTTTCTGTTTTAGTATATTTAACCAGAGAATAAATCTGTGCACCCAACAGTGGTATACTAAAATAAACCCAATGCCAGTACACAAGTGGGTAATTATATATAGCCAATGGCCTTTCAGCATGGGGCTTTGCATTCTTAAATAATTTAATGAGCAGAGAACATGACATACTGAAAATGCTCTTTTGGCTTAGTACAGTTTGGCTTAGTACATTTCTGGATTATAGGTTTTCAATAGCTAAATTGATTATATTTTAAAAACCCTATTTTGACTTAGCTTCTTAGTGAAAGAACAGCCATACCTATTATTGGTAGCCAGATCTTTCAAAGAAAGAGTTAGTCATGTTCAGCTTGTTTTTCTGAAAATCGCCTTTGGGTATGGTCTAGACCATGTTGAAACCATAATATATAGAGCTCCACAATTGTCTGAAAAGTTAGTGGTGACACATGTTGCTAAACAAGATTGTGGGGCCCATGCTATTCCAGCAGTAGGATAAGGAGACGCTAACATGCATTCATTCTGTCAATGTGCACCTGCAAGCACTTGGCTGCAACTCCCTCCTATCTCAATGTAAAGCCACCAATGCAAGAGCACCCTTAATGCTGTTGGCATGGGAGAACCCAGTCCTCAACACATGCTGACTGATATGAGCCACTGTGCAGGGGGGAGGGGCTTAGCGAGGGGCTGAGTCTGCTCACAATCCACCTCACATGGAGCTCTGGGGTCACCCTGCTGTAAATAGTGGGGAACAACAAAACTCTTTTGAGAGGATCAAAAACAGAACAAAACAGTCTCCCAAAGAACTGTAATCACCAGTTCTGGCAATGGAATTGAAGGAGTTTAAGAATATGATAGATTTGGCTGGGTACTGGTAGGGCATGCCTATAACCTTAGTTACTCAGGAAACTGAGATCTGAGAGTTGGAGTGTAAAGCCAGGCTAGGCAAACAAATCCAAGAAACGATTATGTCCAATCAGCCAGATAAAAAGCTGTAAGTGAAGGTGTGGCTCAAGTGACAGAACAACAGCCTTGAGCAAAAGGAGCTAAACAGAAGTGCAAGGCCCTAAGTTCTAAACCCCAGTGCTAGCATTCACACACACACACACACACACACACACACACACACACTCACACACACAAACACATGAGAACATGATAGACTATAGAGTTACAAATAGATACTGGTATGGCCAAATTTAGGACATGAGTAAGTCTATCACACATCCCAAACTGAAAGAAAGCAGTGTATGTTAATTTGAGAGAATGTTGCAGCTACTCCATTTTTTTTCCTTTATGGTAGAATGTATATGCTATTAGTACTAGTCCCAATTTAGGGAGGCCAGCAGGTGTGGTGATACATGCCTAGTACTCATTAAACAAGAGGGAACCCTAGCTGGGAATCTAAAGCATCATAGTCTAGAAATGCATATGCCTGCATTTGTAAGGTGCTTCTACCATACAGTGCTCTCATGAAAAGGACTCTTCAGGGCTGGAGGTGTAGCTCAGTTGTAGATTAGTGACTAGCATGTGGGTTCAATCACCAAAAATATTATTTAAGAAATTAAAGGGTCAGGAATATGGCCTAGTGGTAAAGTGCTTGCCTCATGTACATGAAACCCTGGGTTCAATTCCTCAGTACCACATATATAGAAAAAGCTGGAGGTGGTGCTGTGGCTCAAGTGGTAGAGTGCTAGCCTTGAGCAAAAAGAAGCCAGGGACTGTTCTCAGGCCCTGAGTTCAAGCCCCAGGACTGGCAAAAAAAATCAAAAAATTAAAATAACTGGGTACTGATGGTTCATGCCTGTAATCCTAGCTATTCAGGAGGCTGAGATCTGAGGATTGAGGTTTGAAGCCAGGCTGAGGAAGAAGAGTCCATGAGACTCTTTTTTTTTTTGGCCAGTCCTGGGGCTTGGACTCAGGGCAAACACTCTTGCCACTAGACCATATCCCCAGCCCCTCCATGAGACTCTTAAATACAAATCACCACAAAAAAAAAAAAAAACACCAGAAGTGGAGCTGTGGGGCTGGGGATATGGCCTAGTGGCGAGAGAGCTTGCCTTGTATACATGAGGCCCTGGGTTCGATTCCCCAGCACCACATATACAGAAAATGGCCAGAAGTGGCGCTGTGGCTCAAGTGGCAGAGTGCTAGCCTTGAGCAAAAAGGAAGCCAGGGACAGTGCTCAGGCCCTGAGTCCAAGGCCCAGGACTGCCCCCCCCCACCAAAAAAAAAAAAGTGGAGCTGTGGCTTAAGTGGTAGAGTGCTAGCTTTGAGCACAAAAACTCAGTGACAGCACTCAAGTTCAAGTCCCAGGACCAGCACAAAAAAGAAGAAATTAAAATAAATAAACAAGAACACATCTATGGAAAGATGTAGAAGTGAAGTTAAACTGACTTTCAAGAAGTCATGTGAGCATGGCCACATGTGACCAGACATGAGAAATGGCCCAGTTATCTGACACAAGAAAAATTCATACTATTTCTTATTAGATAAAACTCTAAGTTCATTTTCAAATGGAAATGGAAGCTCAGGAGAGATTTGTTATGAAGTAAAACATAATCCCATTGCATATCTCCATTCTTTTTAGTTGTACTGGGATTTGAACTTAGAACTTCACATTTGCTAGGCAGATGTTCTTACCACTGAGTCATGCTTCCAGCCTGTTTTTTTGTGTTATTTTGGAGGTAAGGTCTTCCTGCCTAGTGCATGCCTAAGCTGCAACTTACTTACTTTAAGCTTTCTGTTTAGGCTACGATATCAGGCATGCATCATATTGCCTGCTGGAAAGGAGGTCTCATGACCTTCTCTACCAAGTTTGCCTCCAACCACAACCCACCCAAGCTCAATATCCAAAGAGCTAGGGTACCTGCTCTCACCTTCCCTCCCCCCTTTTTGTTTTGGCCAGTTCTGGGCTTGAACTCAAGGCCTGAGCACTGTCCCCGGCTTCCTTTTGCAGAAGGCTAGCACTCTACCACTTGAGCCACAGTGCCACTTCTGGCCTTTGCTTCTTATGTGGTGCTGAGGAATTGAACCCAGGGCTTCATGCATGCTAGGCAAGCACTTTACCCCTAAGCTACATTCCCAACCCCCTTTTCCCCCTTTTAAACCCTTGTGTGTGGCATGTTTTCATCTCTGCTTTATGGGATGCCACCTGATATACAGGACCTACTTTGCATCTTGAGGGTGCACGGCCATTTCCCATGGGACTTTGCAGCAGATCCTGCACAAGGCACTAACTCAATTGATAGGAACATTGTGTGAAAATGTTAGAATCATAATTTTGTTCTGGCCTTATGTGATTTAGACTTTTGGAAAGGTAGTGATGTGTGAATATGGCTCTAACCCAAATAACACATCTGCAGTGATCAGCAGAAGTCCCCAGAATCACCTGGGTAGAAACAACTCTGCTACTAGTATAACTATTATTATTATTATTATTGCATGTGCGTGCGCACGCGCGCGCATGCACCAGTTCTGGAGTTCTATTGCTTAGTTTTTTCACTCAAGGTTGGTGCTCTACCACTTGAGCCATAGCTCTACTTCTAGCTCTCTGGTGGTTAATCAGAGGTAAGAGTCTCATGAACTTTCTTGCCTGGGCTGGCTTCAAACCATAATTCTTAGATCTTAGACTCCCTAGTAGCTAGGATTACAGGCAGAAGCCATTGGCACCAGACCCTATGCCTATTCTAAAGCCTATTTAATGTTAGGTTTATTATTTAAAATAAGTTTTTTTTTGGTGTGGTTTGGGGAGTTGAATGTAGGGCCTTGCACAGGCTAGACAAGAGATCTATCACTGAGCTACCTTATTAGCATTTTTGTCAGAAAGAGTCACAAGGTGGAAGGAAGAAAGACTTAGGGCTTTGGAGAAGTAATGAGAGTTGAGGAAAGCATCCCCCAGAATCCGTACGGCAAGGCCATGTTGGGGTAGCTGGTCCCAGTGAAGACACAATCATATGGCTGAGCGTTGAACTGCGAAATCCACAACTGCATTTTTACTTGTGCTGTCCCGTACTGGAAGGGTGTAAATGTCACAGTCACATTCATCTTCCCATTAGCTGGAATGATTCCTGAGAAGAAAGAAAGGAGACATAACATGATACTCTTTCCTCTTGCCAAGTGCCGAGAGTCAGGCAACATGTGAAAAATCCTCCCTTCCAGATAAGTACAAATATTTCTATGATCTCCTTGTAGTCTTTTCACTAACTACTCATGAATCAACTCTGCTTACAGAGATCTTATTTATCAATTATGACATTAATACTTAATAATTATTTGTTTATGTCAAAGTATATACATATCAATCTGTGTTAGTGATTCAAACAGGAATTCCCAGAAATCCAGTCTTCAGATGAACAGAATTCAATGAAGAAATAAGGAAAAGTCAGGGGCATATCTAAAAGCTTATGTCCAGATAATTTAGTTCCTTCTGTTTTTGAGTGGTTTCTCTCTTTTCACATGTTTTAATTTTATTTTTCAGTGCTAGAAGAGGAACCCAGGGCCTGGCCCATATTGACCTAGTGCTCTTCCACTGAGCTACAGCCCAAGCTTTCTTCTTTCAAATCTTGAGGATAAAGTTCTGTTTCTTCCAAAGTCAAACACCATGGTATCTTATTCCTCTTTTGTACTTCTGGTGCCAATGAGATTTGGATGATCATAATTGTTCGACAGATGCGGGAAGAAAAATAGAATATCAGTGGACTGGGTACAGGAGGGCTAATGTTCTTCCTGACTTCCATTGAAGGCACTTTGGTTTGCTTCCCGGATGAAACCTTCATCTGCTCTTGCCTCTGCCCTGTAGAGCCCTTGCTCCATCCCTGCCTCGTGCCTGGCCTTTGCTCCTCCTCCCTGCTCTGCTCTCCTCTGAACCTTGCACCATTCTCTTCCTTCTTTCTGTGTTCAACCACAGAGGCCACATATGGAGCCATTCAAGCATGTATTGAGCACTTACTGTGTATCTGGCACTTAGAGTTCTAGTAATACTCAAAGCTTCCAAATATCAGGGGGTTTACATATCTAGCTGGGGCTAGCAAACAAGAAGCAGCAAATGAACAGAATCAGAACCAAGTCATGAATATCAATAAGAAAAACAAAGCAGGGTGCTGGGATGGAAGGGTCCCTGGGAGGAGATGTTGGTGCAGAGATATGAGGAGGACACAGCCTTCCCTCTAATCCCCATGCTCTGTCTCCTGCTGGCTCAGAGTCTTAGCCCTTCCTAGTCCCTAGGCCTGCAGTGTTGCTTCTTGATCTCCTAGGTGCTTCTCCTCCTCCCTGAGAAGGAGCCCTTTCCAGTCTGCCTTCCCCCAGGCCAGGAGTTAAGTTTTAGGAAAGCAGGTACCTGCTCATCACTGCTTTCCAGCTCATTAAACACTCCTAGATGTGTGAATAAACTCACACCCAGATGCCTTCTTCAACCTATGCCTTACAAGACAGGCCCCCTGCCTCTCCATCCCTCAGATGTTTTGCTCCCCTGAATGTCCACCTGCTCCACAGAATTTGTGTTCTATCTAGTTTGTCAGCCTTTAAAATCCCAGTTAGACCTTCATCCCTCAAGGCAGCCCCTCCCCAGACCTTCTATCTTTCTGGATTCCACACATGACAAATCAACACATGGCAAATATATGTATTTATCAGTTTCCCGAGTAGGAAAGTCAAAATTGCTAATGATATCAACCAGTAACCCTCAAACCTAGAGCCCGGCAGGAAGAATCAGCAGAGGGACTGTCTGTGAGGCTTCTGAAGGCCAGCTGAGTGGGAGCCTCGGTCCTCCTTTGTGCAATGGCCCCCATACTCCTGATCAGCCAATTGGTCAGAAAATCCCTGTGTGACCCACTGCTCCCTAGGGACTTGAGGTCAAGAACATTCTATTGTTTCTGCTACAGTTCATTAGCTTAAAAAAAAAAGAACAACTCTGGAGCGAGAATTAATGTTTGCCTTGGGCTGACTGATTTATTTTTAAGTGCTCCAGCCAAGAGCTAATATATAAAGCAAACTGTGAGACATAGTCCAGACAACCAGGGAAAACCACTTCTTCCATTAGCAGTGAGGGCAGTCAGCACAGCTCCATCCCCAGGGCATGTGGCAGCTGCATGCCCATTGTAGCCAGCTGTGGAGGGGTCCTGCACAGTCACGGCAAGAGAGAAATCTTTCTCTGCCCAATGCAAATGCGAACTGCATTTTGAAATCACTATTTTAGGGGTTTAGTCCAATTTCATCTGGGATCCATTTCAGTTTGCTATGCTTAGCCTAGTCAGGTATAATGTTAAACCATAGGGCGAGGAGGGTGGCAGCAGAGACATAGTGAGAACCAAGCTTGAAAATTAAAAAAGGAGCCAAATATGTGGCACACCTTTATCCCTGTCCTCAGCAGGCTGAGGCAGGAGGATCTGGAGTTCAAGGCTAGTCCAAGTAATGTAGCAAAACCATCTCAAAGAAAATAAATAATGAATGTAAAGTCAAGAAAACTCTAAAGCTCTAGTTCATCATTACAGTGATTATTATCAAGGAAATATCACAAAACAACCACAAATGAAGCCACCACCAGGAAATAGTGTTCTTCCTTTTCCTAGACTACAACAGAATAAAATGTGCATATAAATATAGCTAGTTACACTGGGTGTTGGTGGCCCATGTCTGTAATCCTGGGTATTTAGGAGGTTGAGATCTAAGGATTGCAGTTTGAAGCCAGCCTGTGTAGTAAAGTCTGCAAGACTCCTATCTCCAACTAACCGCAAAATGTCAGAAATAAAGGTGTGGCTCAAGTGGTAGAGCACTAGCCTTGAGTGAACAAACCAAGGGAAAGTTAGAGGCCCTAGTTCAAGCTCCAGTACTGCCCCATCACCCCCCCCCCATGTATGGCCAGGTAGTAAAAGGTGATGGAGAAAAAAAAATCTCATCTTTTAGAGCAAGGAGGCCCACACTAAGGTAGCTTATGAAAAAAATCTTTCTTACACATCCATACCATGTTTTAATTGTTTAAGTTAAATTATATGGTATTTAATTTTGTATTTAATGGACATACAATGTTCTAAATGTAGCATTTTGACACATGTGAGTTGTGTAATGATCAATCAGGGCAGCTGATACATCACCTCAAGCATTCATCATTGCTTTGTGCAGAAACATTGAAAACCGCCCTTGTAGCTCTTTGGAAGTGTACAGTGTTGACTGTTGTGTGCAATATTGTTACTGTTGACTGGTTACCCCGCAGCACGTGGGAACTTGTGACAGTCAGTCCCCTGCCCCCTCTCCAGCCTCAGCCAGCCTCTATCCCACTCTACTTTTATGAAATCAAAATTTTTAGGCTTCACACTTGAGATCGTCAGTATTGTCATCATTTTAAAACAACTTTCCCTTCAAACATCTCACAAAGTACAGCTTCTTCCCTCTGAATTGTCAAAAAAGGCATCCAATCTACATGCTTGACTTGTTACCAAGGACTGTTTGGAAACTTCTAAGATTTAGACTTCCACTAACTGTGGGATAAGTGGTAAACCACTTAATCTCTCTAAGCCTTTCTTGGGAAACTAGCAGCTACCCTGTTTAAAACTATTCTTGCAAAAGCTGTTGATAAATCTTAGCAGAGCTTTTTGCTTGTCTGGGGTTGCAGAGGGAGGGCTCCAAGAAAGGTTGGCTGGCATTTACTCAGTGATCTCAGGCCACCATGGCTGCCCATGGTGTGGGACAAAAGAACAGCTCTGAGGCCACCCAACCTGACTCACTGCCTTGCTCATGTTTGGTCTCTCAGGAGGTCTTCAGTTTAGCTTTGATTCTTCCCCAAGGCTCAGTTTTCTCATCTGTGAGATCTAAAGGATGGGGCTACTGCTGTGGCAGCATCTGTTCTCCATGTGGCCCTCTTGCTGATGCTTACTGTGGATTAAATTCCTATAGGAATGCCAGGAAGAGGAAATAGTTCTTAGAAAAATTTACAATTGACCTGTTTGAATTCTAAAGATGGAAGAGGCAGCCAGCATTGGTGTCTCACATCTGTAATTCTAGCTACTCAAGAGGCTGAGATCAGAGAATCTCAATTCCAAACCATCCTAGACAGAGAAATCAGACTCTTTTCTCAAGTAACCAGCAAAAAGTCTGAAGTAGAGGTGTGGCTTAAGTGGTAGAAAGCCAAACACCTGAATTCAAACCCCACTATTGGGGCACATGTACACCTGTGTGCGCGTGCACGTACACACACACACACACATACACACACACGAGACAATTGCCTCCTGATGCCAACCTTACAAAGGTGCAAAATGTAAGCGTATGTACCAGTCAGCAGGCAAGGCCTGGGTTGTTTATAGAATGGTTTATATAAAAATTTAGGTTTTGGGGCTGGGAATATGGCCTAGTGGCAAGAGTGCTTGCCTCTTTACACATGAAGCTCTCGGTTCGATTCCCCAGCACCACATATATGGAAAAATGGCCAGAAGGGGCGCTGTGGCTCAGGTGGCAGAGTGCTAGCCTTGAGCGGGAAGAAGCCAGGGATGGTGCTCAGGCCCTGAGTCCAAGGCCCAGGACTGGCCAAAAATAAATAAATAAATAAAAATAAAAATTTAGGCTTGAAGACTTGCTGTGACATATGAAGCTTTACAGTCTGAGGATCATTGTCATGTCTAAATTTCCCAGGAAAAAACAAGTCCTGAGAATATGATTTCTAGTGTTCTCATCCTCACTCTTCTTTGTTTTAGCTATAAATATTAGGAAAGAATATCACATAGCCCAGAAGTGCAGTGATTTCTTCAAGCTCCAATCTTCTTTGACTCTATATCAAGGAATGAAGTGTTTCGTTTTATAGCCTATAATATGATTCTACATTTGTAGTAGTTTTATTTTCTATTACTGTATGCATCTAGCTTCTTTTCTTCTCTTGGGACATAAACATGTAGCAATGCCCACAATAATTTTCACCAAAGGTTTATGATGGTTTTGTGGGGGGTGGTAAGATTCTGTATCGTGTCTTTATTCCAGCTTAGATTTTGTACTTTTTGTGTGTGTGTGTGTGCTCAAGGCTAGCACTCAACCACTTGAGCCACAGTGCCACTTCTGGCCGTTTTTCCATATATGTGGTGCTGGGGAATTGAACCAAGAGCTTCATGTGTAGGAGGCAAGCACTCTTGCCACTGTATATGTAGTACTGAGGAATAGAACCCAGGGCTTCATGCATGCGAGGCAGGCACTCTACCACTAGGCCAGATTCCCAGGCCAGATTTTGTTCTTTTTTTCAGGGTGAATTTTTCACAATAAAGATAATTTCATTCTATAAAGAATTTTAAAGAAACATTTGTTTAGTTCCTTTTCTCTCATAGTGTGTGTGTGTGTGTGTGTCTCCTGGTCCTGGGGCTTGAAATCAGGGTCTTGGTGCTGGGTGCTGTCCTCGACCTTTTATGCTCAAAGCTAAAACTCTACCACTTGAGCCACAGCTTCACTACCAGCTTTCGGTGTTTAGTTGGAGATGAGAGTGTCACAAACTTTCCTGCCCAGGCTGACTTTAAACTATGATCCTGCAATCTAAGCCTCATGAGTAGCTCGGATTATAGGTGTGCACTTGGCTCTCCCATACTTCTGTTTTTTTTTTTTTTTTTTTTTTTTGTTTTTTGGCCAGTCCTGGGCCTTGGACTCAGGGCCTGAGCACTGTCCCTGGCTTCTTCCCGCTCAAGGCTAGCACTCTGCCACTTGAGCCACAGCGCCGCTTCTGGCCGTTTTCTGTATATGTGGTGCTGGGGAATCGAACCTAGGGCCTCGTGTATCCGAGGCAGGCACTCTTGCCACTAGGCTATATCCCCAGCCCCTCTCCCATACGTCTTTATATCCAGAATGTGACTTTTTTCTTCTGTTGACATTGTGTTTTGGGGCATAGCACCTACCCTGACCAGTGAGTGCTGTGGGACCCTAAAAAGGACTGGCTTTTCTCTAACCAAAGCTGGCAGTGTCTCCCAGGCTCTCCAAGTAGGCAGAAAGGCAAGGACAAGTCATCCTTGGCCTAACCTGAGCCTCCACTAGATGAGCACTTTTGGGATGGACAGAGGTAAAGGTTAGGTCAAGGTACAAGTGCTGTTCTTTGGGTCAAGTTCACTAACATCATGTTCATTGACTTGTCTGCGATGACCAACTGAGCTCAACCAGTGCAGATAGATACCCACCAGATGGTCTTCCTACAAAGGGACATCTTGACTTGGTTGAGAATGACTGTTAAGTTTCTTTCACAAAACCAAAATATCCATGGATGATTACCTTTCTCCTTGTCCCCATCAGTCATTTCAAGGCATCTAGTCTCATTATTCTTCTGGCTTACTGTAATAGTTGAGAGTTTGTGTCCGGAATGAGACAGTGTCATCCTGGGTGGGTCACCTGCTCTCCTTGATCCTCACTGTCCTGCCATTAACTATTGGATGTGACTCCTATGAGCATTTTATTCTGATCCTGAAGTGGCCCTGGCTATGCTCTACTTAAAGGACCTTAAGCCCTAGCTAGCAACAGTCCTTGGTTATGTTGCTCCCCTCACCCCCACTTTTTTTTTTTTTTTTTGGCCAGTTCTGGGCCTTGGACTCAGGGCCTGAGCGCTGTCCCTGGCTTCTTCCCGCTCAAGGCTAGCACTCTGCCACTTGAGCCACAGCGCCACTTCTGGCCGTTTTCTGTATATGTGGTGCTGGGGAATCGAACCTAGGGGCTCGTGTATCTGAGGCAGGCACTCTTGCCACTAGGCTATATCCCCAGCCCCATCACCCCCACTTTTTTTTTTTTTTTTGCCTGTATTGGGGCTTGAACTCAGGGCCTCACACTCTCCCTTAGCTTTTTTGTTTAAGGCTAGCACTCTATGATTGGAGCCACAGCTCCACTTTCAGATTTTTGCTGGTTAGTTGGAGGTAAGAGTCTCTCAGATTTGTCTGATTTCCGGCCTCAACACTCAGATCTTAGGTTAGGATTACAGGCGTGAGCTACCAGTGCCTGGTTTACTTTTTTTTCTTTTTTGTTAGATCTGAGACCAGAATCAAACTTGGTACCTGATGCTTTCACTCATTGGCTAGCACTCTTCCAATGAAGCCATGCCTCCAACTCCTGGCTCATTCTTTTATATCACTAGATTTTTTTTTTTCTCAAGGCTAGCACTCTGCCACTTGTGCCAGAGCGCCACTTCTGGCCGTTTTCTATATATGTGGTGCTGGGGAATTGAACCCAGGACTTCATGTATACGAGGCAAGCACTCTTGCCTCTAGGCCATATTCCCAGCCCTATCACTTGTTTTTAATGCACTATGCCAAAGATCTCTGTGTTGCCCTTTCTGTATAGTCACGTAGTTGCCAGTGTCTTCTGGGATGAGATAACTCAGTGGGGTCCTGCCAGTAGGAAATACCTGGAGGCAGCCCTCGTTATGTGAGGGTCTTCACATCCCCTTGAGTGTTCTGACCTGTCACCAAAGAAGTGCCTGGGATCTCAGAATGGTCCAAAGCAAACAAAGTAAAGAAAAATGTTGTGGCATTTGGTTGGTCTCAAACACTAGTAAGATCTTGGGTAAGTCATATTTGGCTTGCTCTTTCACAATCATCAATAGCTTGGTGTTGATGCTTTAACTATGTATGATTTACTGTGAGCAAAAAAAGATATAAAACCCTTTGTACATATCACCCAGGCTCAGGAAAACATTGACACCATGAGTAATCTAGCTGTGGTGTACACCTGCATCTTAAGGATACCAAGCAGGCAAATGGACAGTGTGCTAAGCTATAGGACACCATACCAGATTCAGGGAATTAACTACTTTTCTTTTTTCTTTTTTTTTTGGCCAGTCCTGGGTCTTGGACTCAGGGCCTGAGCACTGTCCCTGGCTTCTTTTTGCTCAAGGCTAGCACTCTGCCACTTGAGCCACAGCGCCACTTCTGTATATGTGCCATTTTTCTGTATATGTGGTGCTGGGGAATCGAATCCAGGGCCTCATGTATATGAGGCAGGCACTCTTGCCACTAGGCCATATCCCCAGCCCCTAACTACTTTTTTTTTACATTTGACAATCCTGAGTGCAAAATGCCTAAGAGGCATAGATCATAGATAAGGCTTCTAGAGTCCAGAGAAGATTTTGCTCTATAACCCAACAGAGTATGGATGACCCCACACATTGTTTAGACAATGGGCTACCAAAGATACACTTGAAACCAGGTCCTTAAGTGAAGTTTAGTTTCATTTATAGGAGAAATTTAAGACACAATCCACAAAGTCTCAGAACAATCTGAAAAGCATCAGATGAATTAGACCAAAGTCATACACTTGTCTGGAGTATAAGGCTGTGTACTGTACAACCTGAATGCTCCAGGTAAGACTTGTTTAGTTTTGTTAAGTGTTCATGTAAGGAGTTCAGTGATCCCTGATCAACACTCTTCCATGTTGACCTGTGAGGTCTCTGGGTTCTGAGTAGGTCATGCTTCCAAAGCCCCTTGGGTAAATTGCTGCCTTAGGACACTGGTTTTTAGAGGTTTGGCAAGACTATCAGTTCTCAGGCATCTCCTCCTTCTGTCTGCTGCTCTCCCTACCTCAGCTCAGGCTTTCACATCTGGCATTATTTCATCCCAACATCATGAGTTCCTGGCCTCCTCTCTGCACCCAGATTGCTGACCCTGTGTACAGTGCCTACCATGACCTATGTAAAAACCAGCTTCCATCATGCACAGCTGCTCCCAAGACTTAGCAGCTCCTTTCCATCTGTGGAGCTTACTAGAAGTACAGAGCACTGGGGAAGGCATAAGAGTCAAACTAGCCCAGTAATTCTCAAACACATTCTAAGATCATTCCTATTGGACATGTTGAAAGTACAGAAAAATCAAGCCTTGTTCAAATGACTAAATCCCAAAGACCAGGGATGGGTCTCTGGGCTTTGAAGGCTTCCCAAGTGGTCAACATCTGGAGCCACTGCCTGGTCTAACCCTTCATCTAGCCCTGGTCTCTCCCTCACCCTGCCCCATCCCACTTTAGCATTGTTGAATGAACCAACTACTTGATGTGACCCTGCAATCCTTCACTAAGATTTTTCTTGATCTGTCTTTGATGTGGCTCACAGAAACAATCCCAGAACTCTAGTGACAGCAGGCAGCCCATGTGGGACAGTGGGACCTCTTCTTCCTTGCTGGGATCCCTGATTCTTTAAGAAGTCTAAACCGAGATGGAGAAGAAGCTCACTTTACCTGCCTCCTATGGCAAATGGTTATAATCCCTCAGAGATCAGGTGAAAGTTCAACTTGTACTTTACAAGGTAATTAAATCTTGAAGCCAGAGTGAGTGGGTTCAAATCCCACCTCTGTCACTTATTACTGAGAGGTTACAGATAAGGTAGCTATTTTCCTTGGTGCCTCATTTTCATATTTATTAAATAAGGATAAAGTACTCACATGGCATGGCTGTAGTGCCAAGAGTGCGAACATCTTTCTCTGTATAGTGTAACTCAAAGTATTACTATTATTGTTCTATCAAAAGGCTTACTATGAAAGCATAAACAATAGATACTTCTATATCTAAATATTATCTTGTCAGTTAAATTTTAATAATTACTTAATTTTCTTCTATTTTGGGGTTCAAACACTGAAAATAAAATGAACTCTTTCTTCTGGATAGAAAATCAAAGTCCATTTTGTGCAATATCTTATATTTTAAAAAACCTCAAAATGTTTTTTGGTTCTGTAAAAAGAAATCTATATTCACTTAATAATTCTGAGATATTGCAAAGTTTCAACTTCAGACACTTATTTGTTGGAATAATTGACATTTGTACTAATGGTACAGTTGTACACAAATGAACACTTAGGTGTAAAACAAAAATAAACAATTTTGGTGTTCATAGTTGACTACTGAGGACAAATACTTAAATCTCAAATATCAAGAGACAGAAACTGGAAAGCAAGAATCATTTTTGATGTGAAAATGTCACTTTCAAATAATTAAAACAAATCCATTTTTAAGGTGTAGGGACCTATGTTCTTCAGAATATGTTAAAAATCAGATTGTTCACACCTCAAAGAAGACAAATTCATCAGTCCTTTCCCATAAGTTTCTGAAAGCTTGGAAGGAAATAGTATTTTCAATGTACCTGAAATTGAATTCAGAGCCAACATTAGCATTAGATAGGATTAACTTCTGATTTCAAGTTTAGACCTTGAAAGAAGCAAAACTTCATGTTATAAATTATCTGAATGTTATAAGTTATTTAAAAGTAGCCTATTCCCAAATGTCCAGTTCTAGCTTATTGCAGTCAGATGTGTGAGATTTGTTACTATTACATACTTGAAATAGGATAATACATTCAATACGACTTATTCTGTTTCTGTTTTTTAGAACCTGAGACCTACTTCCCAGTTCTGCCTTTAACCAGAGACCTCTAAGGATAGCGGACATTTGACATCAAGACTTTTCCTCACCTGACATTGGCTCAATAGAAAAGGCCTGATGAGGCTTAACCAAGGTGATATGGAACTCGAAGTCCACAGGGCAGCTGCATTGCAAGGGGATCACATAGGATTTGCTGCAAAACAAACAAAAGCAAAAGGAAAGGTTATTTTTCTTCATAATTAGCAAGGATGTTACAGCATCTTAGTTTAGATTCCATAGATTTTAATTTCCTTTCTTTCCAAATTACTCTCACTATGCTATATTTTACATGGAGTTCTAAGTACCTTTGAGTTTAGTAATCTTTCCTTTTCTCTTTTTGTCGGTTGTGGGGCTTGAACTCAAGGCCTGGGCAGTGTCCCTGAGCCTCTTTGTGCTCAAGGCTAATGCTCTACCACTTGAGCCACAGCGTTCTTTCTGGTTTTTGAATAGTTAATTGGAGATAAGAATCTCACAGGTATTTTTCTGCCTGGGCTGGCTTTGAACTGGGATCCTCAGATCTTGGCCTCCTGAGTAGCTAGGATTATAGGCATGAGCCACTGGCACTCGGCTTCTTTTCTTTACCTCTACTGAGTTTATTTGATCTATTAAGCTTTTAAATTTGAATGTCTACATTTTGTATTTGTAAAATTTGTAATTAGTTCTTCTTGTCTACTTGGCCTTTCTAAAATTTCCTGATTTAGTACAGGATTTATAAGTTTGGAAGATAAGCTTATACAGTGTCTATCTCACATGAACTGCAAAGAAATCTATGTAATCTTCCATAATTTGTACCAGAAACATCGTGTCCTTGGGCACTGGTTGACAGACAACTAATGGGGGGTTGCCCCCACTGGGAATTTTATGTCTGCTAGAACACCCAGGGAACAACATTTGGAAAATAAGTACCAGTGAAATTTGCTTAGATATTGTCTGGTTGGCATTAGGCAATCTTTAAAATTTACTTTATTGTTACAGTGGAATTACATTCACATGAGTCAAGTAATAAGTACATTTCCTTTCGTACAGTGTCATCTGTTCCCTCATTCTCTCCCATTTCCTCCCTCCCTCCTCTCCACCTTTGAATTACATAGTTCACTTTCATTAATGTCCAGTGCTCTTTGCTGCTGCACTTTTCCCTCAGATTCTGGGCCCTGACTCTCCCCTCTCATACGTGAATACACTGTATATAAGGTAAAGAATACAGTTACTAGAAAAAGAAAAAAACACCAAATTAAAAAGTCCTTTGTTTCCATATCTTTGGAATTCATTTCAGTATGTATATAATTTTATATACATAAGAAGAGGCACTTGAGTATTGCATCTTTGTGAGTCTCTCCTAAGACTATCCTCTTTTGGTCTCACTGTACTTGAGTATCTAGAATCCTGTGTAATTTGTCATATCCCAGTGCATTTTAGATCTGACTTCCACTTATCAGAAGAACAGGGCTGTTTGTCTCTTTGATCTTGGATTACCTCACTTAACACAATTGGTTCTAGTTCCATCCATTTTCCTGCAAATGACATTATTTTACTCTTTCTAATGGCTATGTAAAATTCCATTGTATATAGGTGCCACATTTTTTGGTGCCCCACACTCATCCAGCATGGGGCATCTGAGTTATTTTCATATCTTGGCTATTGTAAATGGTGTGGCAATGAACATGAATGTGCAGGTGTCCTTATCATATCCTGGCTCATGATGTTCAGGATAAATGCCTAGGAGTGGTATGTCTGGATCATAGGGAAGATCCACATTTAGATTGTTGAGGAAACTTCCAGACTGCTGTCCAGAATGGTTGTACTAGTTTACATCCCCACCAGTAGTGCAGTAGGGTTCCTTCTCCTGCCTCTTCCGACATCCCCACCAGTACTTGTTCAAATTCACAATGTTGGCCAATCTAACTGGGGTGAGATGGAATCTTATGGTTGTTTTGATTTGCATTTCCTTTATGGCCAGGGGTGATGAGCATTTCCTCATGTGTTTCTTTACCATTCTTACCTCTTCTTTTGAGAAGTCTCTCCATAGCTGGCTTGCCCATTTAGTAATTGGTGTACTAAGTTTGGGAGGGGTTAGTTTCTTGAGTTCTTTGTATAGATATTAGGTATCAGGCCTTTGTCTGATATATTGCTGGTAAAGATCTTTTCCCAACTGATTGGATGTCTTTCTAATTTAGTAACTATGTCCTTAGCTGTGCAGAAACTTTTTATTTTAATGTAGCCTCACTTGTTGAGTTTCTCTCCTGTCTGTTGTGCCTCTGGGACTCTATTCAAGAAGTTTCTACCTATACCTATAAGTTCTAATGTTTCTCCTACACTCTCTTGCAGTAGTTCCAGAGTTTCGGGTCTGATGTTGAGGTCTTTGATCTGATTTGAATTGGTATTAGTACATGGTGACAAGCAAGGATCTACTTTTCTAGTTTTCTGCATGTGGTTGCCCAGTTTTTCCAACACCAATTGTTGAAGAGGCTATGTTTTTTTCCACTGTATGTCTTTGGCTTCTTTGTCAAATACCAGATGACTATAAGTATGTGGTTTTATTTCTGGGTCTTCTAATCTGTTCCATTGCTATTTGGGTCTGTTTTTGTGCTAATAGCAGGCTGTTTTTGTTATTATGGCTCTGCAGTAGAGTTTGAAATCTGGTATTGTGATACCACCCGTATTATTTGTTTTTGTCTAGAATTTTTTTGGCTATTCTAAGTCTGTTGTTCCATATGAATTTTTGGATTGTTTTCTCTATCTCAGTAAAGAATGTCATTGTGATTTTGATGGGATTGCATTGAATTTGCATATCATTTTTGACAGTATGGCCATTTCTACAATATTGATTCTACCTATTCATGAACATGGAAGATCTTTCCATTTCCTGGTGTCCTTTTTGATTTATTTCTTCAGATTTTTATAGCTTTCACTATAAAGATCTTTTACATCTTTGGTTAGGTTAATTCTTAAGGTTTCTTTTTTTGAGGCTATTGAAAATGGGGTTGTCTTCATGATTTCCCTTTCTGATTGTACATGTTGGCATACAGAAAGGCCACTGAAATTTGTGGGTTAATTTTGTAGCTTGCTGCTTTACTGAAATGTTCGTTCAGCTCTAGGGGTTTAGGGATAGAAGGCTTTTTGGTCCTTTAGGTATGAGATCATGTAATCTGCAAATGGGGATAGTTTAATTTCTTCTTTCTCTATGTGAATCCTTCTTTTGTTCTTTCCTTGCCTTATTGCTCTGGCTAAAAAAAACAGGACTATATTGAAGAGGAGTGGAAAGAGTGGGCATCCTTGCCATGTTCCTGATTTTAGGGGAAATAGTCTTAGTGTTCCCCCACTTAGTATGATGTTAGCTGTTGGTCTGTCATACATAGCCTTTATTGTTTTAATAAATATTCCTTCTTTTTTTTTAGTATCTCATTCTAAGTGAAAAGTTTATCAAACATCAGGAAAAATAGCATATTTACAGAGAGAACACATTTTCATTGTTTTACTTCATTTAAGTAGATACATGAGTCCAGTGCAGTGTCTGTGCATTTTATGTATATGTGACTAATGAAACTTATGACGATTAAGACTGCAATAAATGCATTTTGGTGCTACATAGCAACTTCATTTTTACAAAGGCTTTTAAAAATATTGACATGACTAGTAACTTAATATCAAAAACATGCTGCTTTTGGCATTAAGACATTTACAAGCAATTGCCTTCTACAAGTTTATATAGTACCATCATTGCTGGAAATCCAACAACAATTGATTTCTTCTTTCTTGTTGAGAAATTAACTTTGTGAAATTCACTTTCACAAACTAAGTACCTGTTAGTAGCTGGGTACAAATGTGCACAAAATACCACACCTACTCATAACCAGGAAAGAGGCTGAATAGTAGCCAATAACTGTAAGGCGAGGTGGTACATACATAATACAGGCAACTCTGCTGAGTTTAAAGATTATTGAAGACAGGCCATATATCTAATCTTTGCAATCCCATTACTTAGCACACTATTTAGGAATATTCCTTCTATTCCTAGGTTCTCCAAAGCTTTTAATATGAATGGATTGGTATTAGGTATTTCTGAAATTCACAAATTTCTTGATATTTTTTAAGTGGAAGTTCATTCATTTATTTCACTGATGATCCTAATGTGCCTATTTACAATTTGCATCACACTATTGTAAATAATCCATTATATTCAATTAAATTCAATTTTATGCTGATGGATGGGGTTTGATTGCCTTTTTTTTTTTGGCCAGTTCTGGGCCTTGGACTCAGGGCCTGAGCACTGTCCCTGGCTTCTTCCCGCTCAAGGCTAGCACTCTGCCACTTGAGCCACAGCGCCGCTTCTGGCCGTTTTCTGTATATGTGGCGCTGGGGAATCGAACCCAGGGCCTCGTGTATCTGAGGCAGGCACTCTTGCCACTAGGCCATATCCCCAGCCCTTGATTGCCTTTTTTAGCATGGAATTTATACAAGGCAAGCACTTTTGCCACTAGGCCATATTCCCAGCCCTTAGCATGGTGTGTGTGTGTGTGTGTGTGTGTGTGTGTGTGTGTGTGTGTGTGTCTGTGCTTGTGTGTGACTGAGCCAGTACTGGGGCTTGAACTCTTGCCCTCAGTGCTGTTCTTTAGCTTTTTCCACTCCGGGTTGGTATTCTACCACTTGAGCCATAGCTTACCTGCAGCTTTTGGTTAGTTAATTGGAAATAAGTGTCTCATGACTTTTCCTGTCTGGGCTGGCTTTGAACCATGGATCCTCAGATCTCAACCTACTGAGTAGCTAAGATTACAGGCATGAGCCATTGCATATCAGGGTTCCTACCAGACAGCTATTTTCAGGCAACTAAGTACTCAGTCAATGGGCCAGCAGGCAGTCTGGCTTACCACCCCTTCATAAGATGGTAGTCATGCCCTCTGCTTTCCCTGTCTATGCTGGGTACAAACTCCTGGCCTGGACACAGGTCAGCTGGGATTATCCAGCTTTCTCTCATGGAAGTGTGAAGAAAGAGCATCTTAGTCTTCCCTTGGCTTTAAGCAGCAGGCAAGGTGCTGACTCCCTGTCTCAATAGGATACATGACCTCCTTGTCCCCAGGAGAGTGACCCCAAGTCTCCCCTTCATAACCTGGATTCTGGGAGCTATGGCTTCACCTTGCTCCCTAGAGTTGTGTATCTTGTTTCTGAGCCTGCATCCATCTCTCCTGGAAGTCTTTTATAGCTTATTTGGCACTACCATAGCTTATTTGTTGCTACTACGTATCTTGGTAGAAGAGGTACTGTGTGATGTAAACTCTGCTTTATCCTGACCAGATGTCACTAATGGGCCTGACAGACCTGCATTCTGAATGCAGAGATCTCTTGAAGCCTGCCAGACAATGTCCTGTTTCTAATTAATTTGCAGTGGTGCACTTCCTTCCTTTCTTTCTTTCTTTCTTTCTTTCTTTCTTTCTTTCTTTCTTTCTTTCTTTCTTTCTTTCTTTCTTTCTTTCTTCTTTCTTCTTCTTCCTTCCCTCCTCCCTCCCTCCCTCCCTCCCTCCCTCCCTCCCTCCCTCCCTCCCTCCCTCCCTCCCTCTCCTTCCTTCCTTCCTTCCTTCCTTCCTTCCTTCCTTCCTTCCTTCCTTCCTTCCTTCCTTCCTTCCTTGTTTTCTTTCTCTTTTTCTTCCTTTCTTTCTCTCTTTTCTTTTTTGCCCTCCTCTTCCTCCTGCTCCCCCTCCTTTTTCTTTGCCAGTCCTGAGGCTTGAACTCTGGGCCTGGGCTCTGTCCTTTAGCTTCTTTTTGTTCAAGGTGAGTGTTCTACCAATTGAGCCACCGAATTACTTCTGGCTTTCTTTTGAGTATTTTATTGGAGACAAGAGTCTCCTGGAGTTTCTTACATTGGCTGGCTTCAAACCATGACCCTCAGATCTCAGCCTCCTAAATAGCAGGTGTGAGCCACAGGCATCTGGCCAAGGGCTTTTATTTTCAAAACTATGTTCTTATCTGGGATGTCTGTGTGAAATAAGGATAGTTGTCCTGATAGTGTGTAAGATCCCAGAAGGGCATAGGTCCACTCATACTTCCATAACCATGCCTAAGGTCCCTATAGATCTGATACAAACTCTAGAAAGGGTCAGAGTCTTCTCTTCAATCCACGTGAGATGAAACCTATGGAGGTTTTTCCTTAAGTGCAGTCCTAAACCAAGCTCTGCTAAAGATCTCCAGTCAAGCTCAACTTTCTGGGATGCTTCTTTTTTAAAATTTTTATTATCAAACTGATGTACAGAGAGGTTATAGTTTCATACATTAGGCATTGGATACATTTCTTGTACTGTTTGTTACCTCGTTCCTCATTCCCCCTTCCCCCCTCCCCCTTTCCCTCCCCCCCATGAATTGTTCAGTTCATTTACACCAAACAGTTTTGCAAGTATTGCTTTTATAGTTGTTTGTCTTTTTTTTTTACCCTGTGTCTCTTGATTTTGGTATTCCCTTTCAATTTCCTACTTCTAATACCAGTATACATGGTTTCCAATATACTCATATAAGATACAGAGATAGTGCAGGTACAACCACAGGAAGGGGATACAAGAAGATCATCAATAATAGAAGCTACAGTTACACATAGCACGTTGAAAGTAGTTACAACAGTGATATAACAATCGTTTCCTTAACATGGAGTTAATTTCACTTAGCATCATCTTATGTGTTCATAAGGATATAGCTATTGGGCTCTTGTGATCTCTGCTGTGACTTGCCTAAACTTGTGCTAATTATTCCCTATAAGGGAGACCATAGAGTCCATGTTTCTTTGGGTCTGGCTCACTTCACTTAGTATAATTTTTTCCAAGTCCTTCCATTTCCTTACAAATGGGGCAATGTCATTCTTTCCGCTAGAGGCATAAAATTCCATTGTGTATATGTACCACATTTTCCTGATCCATTTGTCTACTGAGGGGCATCTGGGTTGGTTCCAGATTCTAGCTATGACAAATTGTGCTGTGATGAACATTGTTGTGCTGGTGGCTTTAGTGTGTTTTGTTTGTGGTCTTTTGGATAGATACCCAACAGTGGGGCTGCTGGGTCATAGGGGAGCTCTATGTTTAGCCTTCTAAGGAATCTCCATACTGCTTGCCAGAGTGGCTGAATCTGGGATGCTTCTTAATTGAGAAAAACAAAGCATATAAAGGCCATTACATTTTCAAGATTCAGCCTATCAGACAATGGGGTCCCAATAAGTATCCCCTGTTCCACTGAAGCTGGGAGATAAAGCCAGCACAGCAACAGAAGAGAACACAAGCTCCCTGGGCCCCTAGAGGTGACAGTAAGCCTTGGTAATGGTCAATGCTAAGCATGAAACTATACCTACATGGTCTTTGAAGATTAGGCTGGTACTCCCAGGGACTGGTGGGCTGTGTGGCCCTTTGGTCAGTGTCCCAGGGATCTAATCAGGGCTGTCCTAGCAAGGTACATCTGGTGCTCAGGGCTCCTCTACTGAAAGGCAAATGGTTGCATTTTCCAGAATTGAAATGAAGCAAAACAAACAAGCCAGAAATTCCAACAAATCTAGTCAGGGGTTTTACTCATTTGGTGATAAACACCTACTTTCCAATGAGCTTTCTAACTCTGATAATGCTTAGTAAAATGGCATCAAGACGTTTGTTTAAAGGTGATTACAAGAAGTCTAGAAAAACAAACAATTCCTTAAGGGTACAAATTCCAAGTGCCACCATCCAGAGGAGACACAGAAGTCTGAGCTCTGTGGGCTGTAATGGGACAGCTCAGCTTTGTCCTTGCTGTGGTTCCCAGCATGATGTCAGCCCAATGTTGACAGTACTAGGACAATCCAGATGGATTCTGATCAGGGGAAGTTTAGGTGATAGAAGCCTGAGTTTCAGCTTTTCATATTTGAAGAAACAGAATTGCACTAGGATCTGGCTAGAGTTAAAATTTTTCAATTGAATTCCCATTGGTAAATGCTATTAAATACACCCAGAAGCCAGTGGCTCATGCGTGTAATCCTAACTACTCAGGAGGATGAGATCTGAAGATTGCAGTTCAAAGCCAGCCTTGGAAGAAAAGTCCCTGAAAGTCTTATCTCCATTTCACCAGCAAAAAGCCAGAAGTAGAGGTGTGGTTCAAGTGGTAAAGTGCCAGACTTGAGTGAAAAAGCTAATGGACAATACCCAGGTTCTGAATTTAAGTCACAGTACTGGCAAACACACACACACACACACACACACACACACACACACACATGCACACACAAAAAAACTAACTTATAAATATGGGATTCTTGAGCCTGTGATTTTTCAGAAGCAATAAGAACTGAAATTAAAGTTCTAAACCTTATGAGTAGGAGACAATAGGCAACATGAGAGCAAATAGAAGTTAGTACTTTTGGAGACAACCACAACTTATATCCCCATTACTTTATTAAGTATCACTTATGCTATTAAGCATCAATGTATGATGTATACAAAAATAAATGAGTACTTTTAAAGAATTATTCCATATTTTTAATAAAACCTCTTAAACCTCCCAAACCTCTTAAACATCACATTTTTATATTATGATCATGTATAAATTGCAACCAATAGAATAGTCCATAAATTTACCTTCAGAAAGTAAACATAATAAAACAAATTCAAATTTATTTCTTGTTCCTTCTCTGTTTTTAGAGAATAAAAGCTCTGTGATGTTAATGAAGAGAACTTGAAATCAAATAAATATATGTTCTAATTCAACATTTTCAATGTCTCATGAGCAGAGCAGACAGGCCACTTTACCATAATAGAATTTGGTTCCTTTTTGGGAGAATGGAAGGTTAGGGACAATAAGCATGGCAAATACTGGCTATTGGAAGATAACATTAAGAAGCCACAGGGATGTTTGCGTAAAACTTGAGGGGAATACCACCAAGATAAAGGGAAGAATGTCCACAGAGAAGTATGAGTTAAATGACCAACTCACCATATAGACAATTATAGGACATCATGGATGCCAACTGAAGCCTGGAATTAACAATCTCACTGGAGGGCTAAGTCAAATTATGAGGACTTTTCTTTTGTTAACTGCTCATAGATGTGGGAGCCATTCACAGATCCGAAGATGTAGGCAATGGTAATTATCCACATCTTGTTATCTTCTTCCAAATGTATGGAAGACTATTAAAGAAATCCAGAGTCTGTACAAGTTTTGGGGTTGCACATTGCAGGAGTTTTCAAATAAGTCTATAAACTCTCATATCTCTCTAGGTACAACCTAATTCCTCTTCCCTAGATTCTGAACTATATTGGCCACTACTTAACTCATACAATACAGAGGGAATATCTGTGTGCCTGTTTCTTAAGGCCAAGGCCTAAGAACAGGAACTTTCCACTTCACTTTGGGTATACTCATTAAAGCACCTGGTCACCATGTTGTGAGGAAGCTCAAGCAGCCTGAGGAGACCCTGCCTGGAGAGAACCAAGGTTCTTGGCCTTGGGACAACTTCTGAATAACAGCCAGCATTAAGGGGACCACTTTGGAGCTGAAGCTCCAGCTGAGAAGAACTTATCTGACTCAACAAAGGGCAAAAATGAGTTTTCCCCATCAAGCAATTCCCAAGTTGTAAATACATGGTGATTGTTTTTCTTTTTCTTTTTTCTTTTTGTTTTTGTTTTGTACAAGCCCTGGGGTTTCAACTCAGAGCCTGATTACTGACCCCTCTGCTTTTTTTTTGTTCAAGGCTAGTGCTCTATCACTTGAGCCACATCTCTACTTCTGGCTTTTATGGTAGCTAACAGGAGATAAATATCTTATGGAGTTCCTGTGGAGGCTAGATTTAGGCCTTTATCCTCAGATTTCAGCCTCTTGAAAAGCTGGGATTAGTGTGAGCCACTGCTGCCCAGCTTGATTGCTGTTTTTCATAACTACTAGTTTTAGGGTGGCTTGTTATGAAAAAAAGTAGACCAGTAGCATTGTCTCTTTTATCCCATCTCTCCTTCAGTTGATGACAACTTACTCCATATCTGCTTGATATCTTAATTTGGTTGTTTTGAAGTTGTTTTTTTTTTTTTTTTGGCCAGTCCTGGGCCTTGGACTCAGGGCCTGAGCACTGTCCCTGGCTTCTTCCCGCTCAAGGCTAGCACTCTGCCACTTGAGCCACAGCGCCGCTTCTGGCCGTTTTCTGTATATGTGGTGCTGGGGAATCGAACCTAGGGCCTCGTGTATCCGAGGCAGGCACTCTTGCCACTAGGCTATATCCCCAGCCCTGTTTTTTTTTTTTTTAACAGTAGCACTTAATATGTCTCAGCCATGCACTACTTGATACATAGTACATATGTAACTCTGTGACCTTGTGACATTAGTATCCCCTTTTATAGATAAAGTGACATGCAGGGAGGTCCAAGGTCACAACTGGTGAGTGATCAGGTGCAACCTAAAGTCAGAAATCTAGATCCAGAGATAATCTTCCTGAGATATACTATGGCATAGCAGGTGCCATATTACTTCTGTCACCAATGTTAAAGGGCAGCTCCCTACAGCTCCCTACAGAATTCTGTTTTGACCTCCTCTAACCCTTCAGTGCTTCATCTGTTGTCTTTTCTGGGAAGCGTATCCTTTCATTAGCCAACACAAGCAAAGCTGTAAGATCCTGCTATGGACTGCTGTCCTCCCCACACAAGATAAACCCCAGATTCCCATGCAAGGAGTGGGGCTTAAATGGGTTTTGATGAGGTCATGAGAGTGCCTGCTCCCTGCCTCCCTCCCCCATACCCCACAGTGGGATTAGTTTCTTTTTAAAAGTCTGAAAGGTCAGAGTACTCCTTCTCCACCAGTCTTCTCCAGCCATGTAGGGAAATCTGGAAGGAGCCCTCACCAGAACCCACCATGTTGGCACCATGGTCCTGAGCTCACAGGGCTGTGAGGAATATTTGTTGAGTTCATTTTGAGATGAGGTCTCATAAGGTTTTCTGCCTAGGCTGTCCTCCAACTGTGATCCTCCCACTTATCAGCCTCGTGAGTAGTCAGGACTATAGGTGTGATTACCTGGTAGAAATTTCCCATAGTAGCTAGGAGCTGAGACAAATCCCAAAACTTTTCCCTGTATATTGACAACTTCCTCCCAAGCTCTGCCATATATGTATAGAAAAAGAAGGAAGTTTGGGACTTAGCTGATTATTTATATTTAACCTTCATATATAAACTTCTAGCTTCACAATATAACTTAAAAGCATAGAAGGAAATGAGACACTATTAATTGCCTGGTAAATTAGACTTTCTCTCATCCAAACAAATGGGTAATAATTTTGAAATATACAAAGAACTGAGGGTATTTTATGTTTCAAATGTGAAAGAATCCTCTTTTATCTAAGACAATTTATGTGCTTTTGAACTTTCCTATGTTGCTTATCTTGTTTTCAAAGACACCATTTATTTCACTAAGATTTGTATCATAATCCAGAAGCAAGGTAAGCTCATGCTCCATAATAACCAGTCAAATAAAGGTGAATATGAAGCCAAGCACAGTGGGGTATACTTGTAATCCAAGCTATGGCAGAGAGATTGAGAGGACCACAGTTTGAGATAAGTCGAGGTGAAGTTAGCCAGACTCCATCTCAATGAGCTGGGTCCAGTGGTATTTGCCTGTGGACCCAGCTACATGGAATGCCATAGGTAGAAAGATCATCATTTGAAGCTGACCCCAGGCAAATTGTCAAGGCTATATCTGAAAAACAACTAAAGCAAGAAGGGCTGGAAGTATAACTCAAGTGCAAGCCACAAGGTCCTGAGTACTGCCAAAAAAGAAATAAGTCCACATAAGAATTTCTCAAATAACAGGTATTTGATTATTTTTACACCTAGAAAACAGCACTCATACTGTAGACTAAGCTTAGATCAATATTAGAAGCAAAGGGAACTGAAGCTCAGGTAGGTTGGCTTTAGAGCTCCTTCTTTGCCCAGAGTTCAGTTCCTTCTTCATCTTCCTATTGGTAAAGCTGCCCCACCCCTACTCACTCCTGCTGCCCCAGGGGCTTGGGAAAAGGAGGATGCTAGAGACAACACTAGGAACAACCTGACTCCAATGAGCGGACCTCCCATACTTTGTAGCAGTAGCTAAGACATTTCTCTGAGGGTTGGAGAGTTACTGAATTCAGAAAAAGGAAGGACTAGGTGCCATGACATTTGCCATCTGTAGAGGTAATATGTAGACTATTTATGCTTCAAAATAACTCTTTTAGAGTAAGGGATGTAGCCAAGTGGTAGACCATATGCTTAACCAGCATGCAAGTCCCATCACCAAACCCCAAACAAAATTTACTCTTTAAAAATTTACCATCTTGAGCTGGGCACTGGTGGCTTATGCCTGTAATCCTAGCTAAACAGAAGACTGAGATCTGAGGATTGTGGTTTGAAGCCAGCCTGGGCAGAAAAGTCCATGAGACTCTTATCTCCAATTAACCACAAAAACTCAGAAGCAGAGCTGGGGCTCAAGTGGTAGAATCCTAGCCTTGAGCACAGAAGTTTGGGGATAGTACCTTAGTTTAGAGTTCAAGCCCCAGGACTGGAAAACAAACAAACAAATAGCATTTTGAGTACTAAGTAATTTACACTTGTTGTGCAACCACGACCACCAGTCATTGCTGGGTCTTTCCATGTTACAAAGTTGAAACTTTGTCCCCAAGAAGCACTGCTCCCTGTTCCCCACCCCAGCCATGGCAGCCACATTTCCCTCCGGTCTCTAAGAATCCCACAATTCTGGGCTAGGTGCTGGTGGCTCCAATGGTAATCCTAGCTACTCAGGAGGCTGAGATCAAAGCCAGATGAAAGCCAGCCTGAGCAGACAAATCCATGAGACTCATCTTGAATTAACCAGCAAAAACCTAGAAGGGAACAAAAGCTCACGTGGTAATCAGACTTGCACACACACACACACACACACACACACACACACACACACACAAAACCAAAGAACACAATGGCTTGTGTTCAAGCCCGAGAACCAACACAAAGAACAAAATAAAAATTAATTAAATTAAATAGAATCCCACAACTCTAGGTATTTCACATAATTGGAATTATACAGCACAGAATACAAAAAAATGAGTATTGAAATATAAAAAAATTGAATATTAACATCAGTTAACAGGAGAGTATCAATAAAAGTACCATACTCAATAGGAAGTAACTCTTCATAGTTTTCCAGGGTAGGATAATGGGGTGATGAGTAAAATTTGGGGGTGATTCCCTGGAGGGAGAGCAGGGCCTATGGCAGAAGCCCAAAGCACAGGAGGAGCTGGTGGCAGGGACAATAGCTAGAGCAAGGGGAGCCAGAGGCACAGGAGCAAGACACAGGAGATAAAGACCTTCAACAGCCCCAGTGCTTTATATGTTGAGAAAAATACAGCCCTTACTGGGGGAAGATGTCAGGCCACACTACAAAGGTAAGTAGAAGAAACCACATGCTGACTACATTCAAACCACACTTCCTCCCAGCTATATAGACCATGACAGCATGGCCCAGCAGCCCACAGTGGGGAGCCCAGCTGCTAGCCTGCCACTCCTCCCCCCATCCCGTGGCCTGCCCACCATCTGCTATTAAAACCAACAGCTCACTCTGGTGCAATAAAATAAATGATTTTTTTCAAAGCAAAGCAACTTAAATTCAAATACATTTGAAATTGTGATATTTAAGAATCTGGGGTGAGAAATTTGGGGCATATTTAATAGGAAACTATTTAAGAAATTATAGTCACAATTCTGTTCATTGGCTCTAAAAGTATTAAATAAAACACACTGTGTATATGTGCATGTGTATGTTTGTAGGGGGGTGCCACCAATCTAGCATCAGCTGTTTGGGGGGAGGTGGCTGTAAATGCAGTCTTAGGGGTGGGATAACAGCTATATTAGTCAAGCAAGTGGAGGGGCCACCAGAAAGTCTCACTGTAGGGGTAGCTCTCCAGGACCAAAAGTCAGCCACATAGCTTACCTTTGTACTCCTAGAGATGTGCTTTGGGTACACACTGACAGTTCTTACTTTATAGACCCTTTTTGTAGTACTAAGGCTTGAACTCAGGACCTTGCACTTGCTAGGCAAGGACACCACCATGCTGGGGGCTGGGGGCTCACACCTGTAGTTCTAGCTACTCAGGAGGCTGAGATCTGAAGATCACAAATCAAAGTCAGCTAGGTGGGAAACTCTATGAGACCCTTATCTCCAATTAACTACCAAAAAAGCAGAAGTGGAGCTATGGCTCAAGTGGTGGAGGGCTAGTCTGGAGCAAAAAAGTTCAGCACAGTGCACAGGTCTTGAGTTCAAGCCCCAGGACCAGCACAAAAACAGGAAACAAAACAGAAAACCCACTAGCACTTGAACCACACCCTCGCCCTTTTTGCTTTAGTTATTTTCAGGTAGAGTCTCATGCTTTTGCCTCTCTAACCTTAGCCTGAGAGCCTCCTACTTAGGAGAGTAGCTGGGATGACAGCCACAAAACATCTGGGTTATGGATTGATAGGGGATCTCAGTAACTTCTTGCCCCCACTGGCCTCAAACCAAGTTTCTTCCACTCACCACTTCTGAAGTAGCTGGGATTACTGATGTAAGTCACCACACCTGATCCTAACATATTCATAAACATTAGAATTGGAATTCATTCATGGACATTTTTTTCTGATGGTAGTGTAAAGCCTGCTACTGCTTAGTACATAGTTTCACATATAAATATATATATATAATGTGTGTATATATGTGCCTCTATATATGTACATATTAATATATATATATGAATTAATCACTGAAATAATTCATATAAACTAGAAGACCCTAAAGTCTTTGAACACCTACTTCTGAACTATACATCCATTTTTTTTTCTGAAAAATGTCTTTAAAATCTTTAGCCAGGCAGAAATGGATCTTATCTGTATGTACTCTTAAATACTCTAGGAAGGTGAGATTTAGAGAATCGTGGTTTGTGGACAGCCAGAGTAGAAAAGTCTGATTCCAGTTCCAAAATAATTAACAAAGAGCTAGGCTGGAGACATGGTTCAAGTGGCAGAGAACCAGCCAAGCAAGCAAACTGAGCAAGTATGAGGCCCTGATTTCAAGCCAATGTACCCATATGCGTGGAACACATGTTTCTATTGGTAAGATGAAAATGTAATTTTTTAAAATCTCTTCAAATACAGAGGTCTTCAGAAACTTCTTCAGTGGTGCACTATTCACAACAGCCAAGATATGGAAACAGCCCAAAGGCTCTATAATAGATGAGTGGATCCAAAAAAATGTGGTTCTTAGTACACAATGGAATTTTACACAGCCATTAGAAAGAATAATATTATGTCATTCTCAGGGAAATGGATGGACCTAGAACAAATCATGTTAAGTGAGGTAAGCCAAGCTCAGAGAGACAAACAGCACGTGTTTTCTCTCATATGCAGAAGTTAGATCTAAAAATGCATGGGGATATGATAAATTATACAGGACTCTAGACGTTCATGTACCATGAGACCAAAAGAAGACATTTAGGGGAGAAACACAAAGGCTCATGGCCTACATGTCTCTGATCACATAAAATATGTGTCAAAATGAACTCCAAGAAATGGAACCAAGAGTTCTTTTCTTGTTGCTTTCTCTGTTCTCTTTTCTTTCTGTATGGTTTATTCGCTTGTCTGTCTTTGATGGGGAGGACAGAACCTGAGGGGAAAAGGGTGAAGGGGTGCAGCAGTGGAGCTCACTGGACATTGTTGAAAATGAACCATACAGTTTGCTGGTGGAGATGCGATAGAGGGACTGGGAGAGCATGAGAGAAGGTATGACACTGTACAAAAGGAAATATACTCATCACCAGGTGCTGGTAGCTCACGCCTGTAATCCTGGCTATTCACGAGGCTGAGATCTGAGGATTGCGGTTCAAAGCCAGACCCAGCAGGAAAGTCCATGCAAGACTCTTATTTCCAATTAACCACCAGAAAATTGGAAGTGGCACTGTGGCTAAAAGTGGTAGAGTGCTAGCTTTGAGCTGAAGAGCTCAGGGACAGCACTCAGGCCCAGAGTTCAAGCCCCATGTCTGACCAAAAAAAAAAGAAAAGAAATATACTCATTAGCTGGCTTATGTAACTGTAGTTCCTCTGCACATCACCTTTATAATAACAATAAAGTAAAAAAAAAAAAAACAATTTTAAAGAAGCTCCTCCTGAAGACCAGTTTTTATCATCTTCTCCAGATGCCTTCATTTTGGCTTCACTGAAGCTGGTCCCAGTTCCTCATCCGAAGGCTCAGAGTTGGATGGAGTGAATCTGGGTTTGGTTGCCACCTGTGCTGGGTGGTATACCCTTGCCCCCAACTTCCCTTGAAGTAGTAGTTCAAGTATGCACATTTCCATGTGGCCTAGATGCTTTAAAAGCCAAGATTAAAGCACTCCAGTCTGATCTTGGTTACTCCCACACTTTTCGAAATGAGTCTGTCTGCCTAAGGAAGTCCACCCTCCAGTGAGTTCCTAAATCTGTGACTTAAACATCCCAGAAACTGCAATTTCCTCCTGGCATTGGATCTGCAGTTTGTGGAGTTTCCGCTGCCTTGAGCTATGCCTGGGATCTGCTTGCTGCTGAAGCCCAAGGCTGCCTTGCCCATCAACCCACTTCCAGAATGACTGTGTCCTGGTTTTCCACCCTTCCCTGGGTGACTTTCACAGGCACTTGTCTATAGCACGCTATTCAACTGGTCATGTGAGTTAGCTTGCTGCAAAGGAAGAGTAGTTGATTAGAGAATGACTGGTTAAAGGCTGCTTTGCTTCCAGATTCAAACTGGTTACTTGGTATCAGACAGACACTGATGCAGAAATCATAAAGTCACTTACGAATGAATAAATCTTTTCAGACTCACATGATTGGAATGATATAAAATAGTTGTCTACTATAAGGATTATCGTATTTGCTTGTGTACCTTGAAGGATGACACTGAATCTTATCTACCATACTCAGAGGTATTGAGAGATCTCTAACTTTTGCAAGTCAGGAGATTAAGTTTATCTAGTTACAAAGTAGCTCCAGCCAGCAGAAGGGGCAGGAACTGCAAGGCTCCAGGGCCTGTTTGACATGGAATGCTGGGACAGGAATTGGAATGCAACTTTGCCTTATTTACAGACGCTGTCAGAGTACCCTTCACCAGATCTTAAACTACCAAAGCTGTTTACAGGTAGTTGGCCAGGGTCCCTAAGGCATTTTATCTCAGTGTAAAAAATTTATAAGCACCAGATTCAGCCGCTGAAAAATGTGCTTGATGAACGCAAAGCAGTCCACTCTGTGACCTTGTAGATGGATGGAAATGTCTAGTGCTCAAAGGCTCACCAGCCCACAGCAGCTTCTCCCAGAAGCAAACCATGGAAGGAAAGCAAAACTAGTAATATTAAACTCAGGTCCAGCAGCTTCTGATGTTTTCATCCACGGAAACTGAACATGTAAAGGAAAAAATATTCTTCTAAATTCACCTTGTGCTGAATTTATATTTGTCCATCAGCTTTGCATTTCTTCACAATGTAGAGGTAGATTTTTTTTGTTGTTTTGGCTATAGGAATGGTTGCTTTACTTAGAAGTTTAAGAATATATGTGCCATTGGGGATCTCACACTGGTAGTTTCTCAAAATGTTAAACACAGAGTTATCCTTGAATGAGCAGTTTCACTGCTAGGAATATATCCAAGAAAAATGAAAACATACCTTGAGATAAAAAATATAGCCGTAAATGGCAACAGGATTCATAACAGGAATAACAGCCCCAAAATAGAAAGAACAGAAAATCAAGCTAGGGATATACAGATTAACAGAATGTGCTATATCCATAAAATGAAATAATATTTATCAATGAAAAAGAATGAAATACTGATAAAAGTTGAATGAATTACAAGTTGAATGACTCTTGAAACACTCTGCTAAATGGAAAAAGTCAGTCACAAAAGACTTGATAATATAGGATTCCACTTACAGGAAATGTCAGGAACAGAAAAACTCAGAGAAAGTAGAAAGTAAATTAGAGTTTGTTTAGGACTAGGTAGTTGGGAGAGAGGGAGATGGGGTGGATATGACATATTTTGGGAGGGTAATAAAATATTCTACAATTGATCATAGTGATAGCTGTGTATAGTAAAAACCAGTGGATTGCATATATTTAATTAGTGAACATTATGATATGTGAATTATACCTAAAACAACTGTGTGTGTGTGTGTGTGTGTGTGTGTGTGTGTGTGAGAGAGAGAGAGAGAGAGAGAGAGAGAGAGAGAGAGAGTATCCTGGGGCTTGAAGTAAGGACTTGAGCACTCTTTCCTGGCTTTTTCTGCTCAAGGCTAGTGCTCTACCACTTGAGCCACAGCTCCACATCTGGCATTATTGGTGATTAATTTGAGAGCCTTGTGGATTTTCCTGCCCAGGCTAGATTTGAACCACGGTCCTCAGATCTCAGCCTCCTGAATATGTAGGATTCTAGGTGCGAGCCACTGGTGCCTAGCTCTAATAGAACTTTTTTTTCCCCTTCCCATCCTGGGACTTGGCACTGTCCCTGAGCTTCTTTTGCTCAAGGCTAGCACTCTGCCACTTGCCACAGCACCACTTCCGGCCTTCTGGCTTTTTCTGTTTTTATAATACTGAAGAATCAAACACAGGGCTTTATGCATGCTAGGCAAGTACTCTACCTCTAAGCCACATTCTCAGCCCTCAAATAGAATTTTTAAAAAAGCAAAAATGTGTTTCAGTCTGTTTCAGGCTACTCTTACAGAGAATCACAAACTGAACAGGAAAGATGAGAAGGCAATGTGATGTCCTTTTGTCTGGATTTCAATCATGATGTCTGTGACCCCCTGGACAGTAACAACCACTCTGTGCCCGCAGAATCCTCCTTGTGCCTGCCAGCCACAGCAGTCATGGTCATCATCCCTTCAACCCACTGCACAGGGCCATCAAAGTGAAGTTTCTCAAATGCAAATGTACATTGCTCCTCAAATTTAAAATGTGCCATTTTTCTGCTTGAACCTGCAGAGGTGGCCTTAGGGTGAAAGCTAACACTCACCAACAAAGCTATGAAGCCTTTCTGGCTCAACTGTCTCCCTACCTCCCCCGCCATGGCCCTGAAACACAAGCCTACTTAGTCACAGGATGTTCTAGAAAGGTACAAACATGCTGTTCATTTCCCATCTCTGCCTTGCCCTATGCCATTTCTCTGCCTAGAACATTCCTTGTCCTCGTCTCCTTCTCGCCTTTCTTTCCTAGCTACCCTCTGAACATTTTGAACACAGCTCAGACATATTGTCCCAGAATTCTTAGCTGAGTTCCCTTTCCTCCTGTATTGGTTCACCTCACACAAGCTGGGTAGAATATCTCTCTCAGAATACACCTAGTTAGACAAGAACTGCCTATCTAGACATGGTACCACTTCATAAACACCTTAATACCCTTAGTACCAGCTGGGGTTGGAATCTAGCTCATAGCCTCCAAAACTCAGTTGAGCTGAGGTGTCAGACTTTAAGTGACTGGTTGTGAGAGATGCTACCTGTTTGTGGTGCTACCTATGGTGGTTGATTTTTGCTCTTGGAAAACTGGACCAATTACTGTGGAAATGGTTCGTTAAGAAGCGAGGGGCTCTCTTGACTTACATTTCTTCCACATTTACCACCGCCTGCCATGAGGCCTTTGCCAGATTCTGGTGCCTTAATTTTTTACCTCTAGGACTATAAGCCAAAGTAAACTTCTGTTCTTTTTTGTTTTGTTTTGGGTTAGTTGCAGGCTTGAACTCAGGGCCTGGGCACTGTCTCTGAGCATTTTTGCTCAAGGCTAGTGCGCCATCACTTTGAGCCTCAGCACCACTTCCTGGTTTTGGAGGGGTTAATTGGAGATAAGAGTGTCACAAGAACTTTTCTGCAGAGGCTGGCTTTGAGCTGAGATTTTCATATATCAGCCTTCAGAGTAGCTAGGATTACAGGTGTAAGCCACTAATAACCGGCTACACTTCTGTTCGTTATAAGTTACACAGACTGAGGTAGCCTGTTATAGCAACAGAATGATAAACTAAGACAAAACATTGTGGGGCTGAGGATATGGCCTAGTGGCGAGAGTGCTTGCCTCGTATACATGAGGCCCTGGGTTCCATTCCCCAGCACCACATATACAGAAAACGGCCAGAAGTGGCGCTGTGGCTCAAGTGGCAGAGTGCTAGCCTTGAGCAAAAAGGAAGCCAGGGACAGTGCTCAGGCCCTGAGTCCAAGGCCCAGGACTGGCCAAAAAAAAAAAAAAAAAAAAGACAAAACATTGTGACCGCTACAATTAATGGTAAATAAACAGCCCACAAGTATGACATCTTTTTTTTTTTTTCAGGCTTGATTTACTTTATTGTTCTTGTATAAAAATCCTATGTTGTAGCCACAGCTGGAGCCTGGGTCCTCTGCACGGAAACTCTGGTGTGGGTTTTCACAAGATGGTCAGTGAATTCCTGATAAGGAGATTTGGTGAACACGGTCTCTTTCCAGAGATCAGGGATCAGGTAACTGTAGGTCTTGGAGATGGCATCAAAAGTGACCTTGGCAAAGCTGCCCAAAGTAGCAGTACAGCCCCTGGCTGAGGTGTAGCAGTCATCAATACCAGCCATCATCAACAGCTTCTTGGGGACAGGAGCTGAAACAATCCCAGTGCCTCTGGGGGCGGGGATGAGGCGCACCAGCACAGATCCACAGCGGCCTGTCACCTTGCACTGTACGGTGTGAGGCTTGCCAATCTTGTTCCCCCAATAGCCTCTCCGCACAGGGACAATGGAGAGCTTCGCCAGGATGATGGCTCCTCGGATGGCAGTGGCAACCTCCTTGGAGCACTTAACACCCAAACCCACATGGCCATTGTAGTCACCAATGGCTACAAATGCCTTGAACCTGGTGCGTTGGCCAGCTCGAGTCTGCTTCTGCACGGGCATGATCTTCAACACCTCATCCTTGAGGGACGCCCCCAGGAAAAAGTCTATAATCTCAGACTCCTTGATGGGCAGGGAGAAAAGATAGATTTCCTCCAAAGACTTGATCTTCATGTCCTTAACCAGGCGGCCTAGTTTGGTGACGGGGATCCATTCCTTGTCTTCGGCCTTGCCTCCACAAGCCCCGCGGCTACGACCCCGGCCTCTACCACGGCCGCGACCTCGACCCGAAGGCCGCTACCGAAGCCTCCTCGGAAGCCGCCACGGCCTCCCATGCCTGGGCCCCCAGGGCCTCCGGGCCCTCCTGCTGCACCAGCGTCATCCGCCATTTGGTGTTTTCCCGAGAAGAAGAAGCCAAGTATGACATCTTCAACCCCAAGGTGGCCCAGGACTCAGGGAACATTTTAGGTGGAAATCGTTTCATGAACTCACCTAGTGTGCACTAGCTCAGATTGTGGCTTGAATAAGGGATGAACAGTTACATATTGCTCTCTGTCAAGGGCATAAAGTCTTGGGAAGGCAGTGCCTGCTGCCAGAATGTTTGGAGGGAAAAAAAGTAGTGTTTATCTTTTGAAAGATTTTTTTTTATAAAAATAGTATACCATTATAAACAATAACTCAGTTAAATAAACTGTTTAACTGAGATTTCCATGCTGATTACAAATGAATGGCACAAAATAGTTTTGGGAAGGGCCCTGAGGACATGACAGGTTTTTGTTTTAAAAATACAAGATTGATGTCTGTATTTCAAGGCATATTGTTCTCTTCAGTTTAATAAACCATTTTTTCCTCAGCTCATAATCCTGGCTATGACACAAACTAAAGGTAATTTGTGGACAAAAAAAGAATGAATAAATGAACTAAGAGGTAAATTATTCCTTGCCACTTCCATTTTGAAAAAAAATACTATATTTTCCACTTGCAGGAAACAACTGAGGGGCCTCATCATACATGCAGAATAGGTCCTGTGAAGAGGGAGTTATTTTTTGCTATTCTTGGGGTCCCTGTGGAGACTACTTAAATCAGACAGGAAGATGGTGAACATAGGACATGTTGTGAGGGGAAGGGAGAAATTACTGGGAAAGAGCTCTGCTCAAATGTTTTGGGGAAAACAAATAAGAACATGATAAGGCATGGGGCCAAGAATATAGGTCACACAAAATGGAATAGGTTGATAATACCTATTGTTAGCAATGAAGTAGGGAAAGCAGAAATCTCATGCACTAGGGCTGGGCGTGTAATTCCAGAGCTTGTGCCCCAGGGTCCTTGGGCAAGAGCAGTGTTTTCATAGCTACAAGGAGTAGGAACAAGCCACAATCCATCAGTGGTAGGGAGGATAAGAAGTATAAATTCACACTGGGGACACTACACAGCTGTGAACTATGCTATACAAATGTATGTGGCCAAACCACAAAAACATAATGTGGGTCAAAAAGAGCAAGTCACTAAAGGACTTACATATTATATGATTCCATTTATAGAAAGATAAAAAACTGGCAAAGCTAGAGACTGTGCTATCAGAGGAGCTGTGTCAAAGCAATTAAAGCAAAATTGGGGAATAATTATCACAAGATTTAGAAGGGTGACTGAGAAACTACTGATCATGTTATAAGTCTTAAAGTATTATTATTATTATTATCTTTAACGTGTACACATAATTATGAGGAAGTCTTTTTTTGTCAGTGATGGGACTTGAACCCAGGGCCTCAGCTCTGTCCCTGAACTCTTTTGCTCAAGGTTAGCATTAAATGACTTTGAGCCACAGCTCCACTTCTGTGTGTACACATAATAATATATACTCTTATGCACTTTACAATCTTTTTTCTTTTGTGGTACTAAGGTTTGAACTCCTACTTAAGAGACTGGTGCTCTACCATTGAACCACACCTATACCCCTGTTTCTTGCTGATTATGTTTTAAGTAGAGTCATGCTTACTGGCCTGCATGTATCCTAGTGGTAATACACTTACTTTAGGCTTTCCATTGTTGCTAGGATAACAAGTGTGGGCTACCAGACCCATCTTCCCTTTGTAGAGATGTAGAATGTATCCAGATTGGTCTAGAACTGCAATCCTTCCAATCTCCTGCCAACCACATAGCAGGGGTGACAGGTGCCTGCCACTATACCCAACAATGGGCTCAGAAGAGCTCACTTGAACTTGTCTGCCTGGGCTAAATTCAAACCATCTCTCTTCATGTCCATCTCTCCTTTCCAAGTAGCTAAGGATTATAGGTGTGAGACACTAGTAGCACTTGGCCATTGTACAATTTTTAAGGGTGTGTGTGTGCAAGCATGGGTGTGTGTGTGTGTGTGTGTGTGTGTGTGTGTGTGCATGCTTGTTTTTAGTGGTACTGAAAATTAGACCTAAGGCCTTGAACATACTAGGCAAGCACTTTACCATTTGAACCATGTCCCCAACCCTAGGAATCATTTTAGAATGAAAACAAACAGAAATGGTGAATCAGACACTTACTTGGAAAGTGTGTGGATAGAGAGGAAAGGAACAACATATCAGCTCAGCCAAAACGTTTGTTTCATATATAACTTTGAAACAGGTGGCACTCAAAAAAAATGGGGCTTTCAAGCTAATATAAGTTGGTCATAAGTCTCTACCACCACCAAAAGGGTTCATTTACTTCTTTTTCAAACTGAAGACATCTGGCTTTTATTTATTAATTTTTCTTTTCTTGTGGGAACTGGGGCTTGAACTCAGGGCCTGAAAACCTGTCCCTTAGCATTTTCACTCAAGATCAGTGTGCTACCATTTGAGCCACAGCTCTACTTCTAGCTTTTTGGTGGTTAATTGGAGATAAGAGTCTTATGGAGGGAGTGGTGCTGTGGCTCAAAGTGGTAGAGTGCTAGCCTTGAGTGCAAAAGCTCAAGGATAGTGCCCAGGTCTTGAGTTCAAGCCCCACAAATGACAAAACAAACAAAACACACAAAAACATTACCAAAAGAGTCTCATGGACTTTCTTGCCTGGTCAAGCTTTGAACTAGATCCTTAGATCTCAGTCTTCTGAGTAGCTAGGATTACAGGTGTGAGCTGTGGGGTACCCAGTGCCTTTTTTGTTTTTTAGTACCTTACAAACCACCCACCACAATGCTGTCTTTAGCTCTCTCACCCTGCTTTTGCTGTAATAAGCCCGTTGACACTATTCTTCGCCCACCCTGTGGCCTGTATAGGGAACCATCTAGTGCCTGTCAGTCACTGATGGTTTAAAATCCTTCAAGGGCTTTCATCACCTATAAGACATGCTTGGCACTCTGCTGCCTCTGTGGCTTGGTAGACGATCTCCTTTGCTCACAAGGTCCTCCCAGGACCACCCAGATGTCACCTTCTGTCTGCACAGTGAGGTCTCTGGATGTCTGAGTTGGAGCTGAGTGCTTCCTCTTCTGCCCCACATAGGACCCATGTAGGCCTTAGGTCCTGGGATGGTAAACTCACACCGTGGTCCTGTTCTCACTGGACTCAGAAACCTTCAGGACCACAGCCTCTATCTAGTCATCTTTTCACTGTGGGTGATATCCAAAACGCCAGGCAGTCAGCAACTTCTAGGCAGCAACTCATCAGAGCGGACCTAAGCTGGAACCAGGCTCTGGGATGCCTTCTTCCCACCCCCAAACTACTGGCATTGATTCCTTATCTGATGAATCACAGGCACCTGGGAGGCAGAAATGGGAGACCCAGGACAGTATAAAAAGTACAGACGTAATTCAATTTTATTTTATTTTTTGCCAGTCCTGGGGCTTAGACTCAGGGCCTGAGCACTGTCTCTGGCTTCTTTTTGCTCAAGGCTAGCACTTGACCTCTTGAGCCACAGTGCCACTTCTGGCTCTTTCTGTTTCTGTGGTGCTGAGGAATCGAACCCAGGGCTTCATGTATGCTAGGCAAGCTCTAAGCCACTAAGCCACATTCCCAGCCCTCATTTTTGTTTTTTTGTTTGAGACAAGATCTCGCTATGTAGCCCAGACTGAGTTTTTCAATATTTTAACTACAGATATAGTCATATATATGGACCCAACTACTGAATTTCTATCTTCTCACATCCCTAGGGACAGATGGTACTATGCTTGGTAGTGGGCATTTAGTAAGTGTTTCCTCCACAGAATGAGAAACACACTAACTTACAATTGAAATCATCAACTATTTCCCCAGCAGCAAGGTCAGAATTGAGATTTGGCTTTACCTTCCTTTTACCTAAACACAGACTGGTTAGTGGATAGGCATGTGACCCAAGCTGATCCAATGAGACTCAGTCCTGGGTTTTTGCTTGAATACTCCCAGGCTGCTCAGCCCTTCCAGTCACCCTTGATTCCAAACTAGTTTCGTTAGTTCTCTTGGCTTCATGATGAGGATTGTTTTTTTTTTTTTTTTAAAGGTAAAAATATCCATGGACATGGGGAAAGTTGGGTTGCTGCAAACTGACTTTAACCTTTAGATCCAGTTGTGCCTAAAGAAGTCCCTGCACCATTTGGTTAAATGTCCCAATGTATTACCTATTTTCTTCTATTTTTGACTTGGTTTGTTTTGTGTTGTATTATTTTGCCTCTTGCAACCATAAGTCCACTCCAATTCAACTGGAATGGTGAATTTCTACTAGAAAAAACTCCACAAGTTCATATTTTTTACATCTTACTTAATTGTGCATCTTACAACAAAGCTTGTTTGCTTTGAGAACTCACCTCTCACCAAGAAGGACATTTGATAGATTTATAAATGTGGGAAAATCCAGGTTGTTTATGACAGGATAGGCATGAATAGGAACAAGCAAGGTGTCATCTCCCTAAAATTAATGAGTAAAAGAGAGTTAAGTTTGTTGTTCTGAAAACTTCAACTTCTAAATAAAAACTTGTAGATGCTATATTTCTGACCTTGTTTTTGGTCAATTTTGTAAGAAACTTCAGTGCTTAAGTCATCTTAGAACTATTATGTTGTCTTCACCATAAACCAAGTGTAGAAAGTGTACACATCATTGAAACAATGTTCACTATTGCCCAAGAAAGCTAAGGACCATAATCTATTGGCTTCTATTAAACATGATAAAGGAAGATACTCTTCAGTGATCTAAGAGAGAAAGAAACCAGCCTGCAGTCATCAGATCTAGACAGTTAAGAATAGTAAGCATTTGCTGGCAAGACACGACAGAAACCTATTTCCAGCTCTGCATATTACATGGCCTTGAGCAAGACCTTCAACCTCCCCAGTCTTGTTTCTATCTTTGCCAAATGGTGATAAGCATACTTTGCCTCAAAGGCAGCTTTAAGAATTAAAGTGAGCTAGGCATGGTGGCTCAGGCCTATAATCATAGATACTTGGGAGGCTAGAACCTGAAGGATCTCTGTTCAAAGCTAGCCCAGGCAGTAAAGTGTAAGACTTTATCTCCAGTTAGCTAACAAAATGCTGGATTGAAGGCATGGTTCAAGTGGTGGCACACCAGCTTTAAGCAAGGAATCTGAGCAAGACTGCAAGGCACAGAGTTCAAGCCCTGGAACCAATCACACCCCCACCCCCCCCCACACACACCAGATGACAGCCTTAAAAAATGAGAAGAACTGCATGAATATAAAATAACATTATCAGCATGAATACCACAGACAGGAAACGGGTCCTTCTATTCTACATGGTGCCTAGTCTAGGAACTTTTCTTCAGCTGCTTCTGCTGGGTACTGAATTCCTTCTGAAAAATATTCACGTTTTATTTTTAGACTTTTTAAAATGAAGCTCCAAAACATAACGGTGGTTTTTCATATTCTTAAGCAGATGTGTTTCTTGATGTCTGGGGTCACCAATGTTTTATAATCACAGCATGGGCAGTTGCTATTTTTCTAGCGTAGCCCTTAAAGGAGCACATTGACACTATTTGACAAAAGCCTTCATGACAGCCTGGAACCACAGGAGAAAGGAGGGTTTTCCCAGGCTGAGAGGCCTGCAGCACAGTCTCCCAGGTTTCCTGCCGCCTAATGCCTTCCCAGTCAGGATGCATGCAACACACTGGCACCTTCCACACCAGTCAGAAAAGCTACTTGGAGAACACCCGGTGCTGGGCTGAGGCAGCTCTGACCGGTCATCCCATCCCTCTATCTTCCCTTGAGGACATAGGTCTAGCCCCCAACCCCAATTTTAAAAAGCAACTTTAAGAAACTTACCTTGCAGTGAACACGAATACAGTCATAATAGTATCGCCACTCATCCGGAGAAAATGTAATGGTGATCATGAGAGACAAGCCAGGGATGAGGCGGTGCTCCTGAAAGTTAAGAGGGATGCTGTTGGAACTGGCAGGCCTGAGATAGAGAAGCACATCCAAGCAGAGAGCACTATGGGAACAGCAGCAGCTGACCCAAAGCCACTTACCTTCTTCACATAGCTGATATGAAAGAATTTGGTCTGTGGGGGTAAAATATGCACGTGTGTGTCTTCATCTGAAACATTGACCAGGTGCTGGGTAAGAAAAAGATGAACTTAGAGTCAAGACATTGTTTTATTTATATGCATATTCATCTCATTTATTTCCTCCTCTTGTTCCTAAAGGTGATTTGAGATGTTTGTGTGTGCGCGCTTGCACGCAAGCGTGCGTGCATGTGTGTGTATGTGTGTGTGTGCCAATTCTAGGACTTGAACATATGGCCTGGGCACTGTCCCTGAGCTTTTTTTTGCTCAAGGTTAATGCTCTACCACTTGAACCACAGCACCGCTTCCAGGGTTTTTTTTGTTTGTTTGTTTGTTTTTTGGGGGGTAGTTAATTGGAGATAAGAATCTCACAAATTTTCCTGCTCAGTCTGGCTTCAAACCATGATCTCTTTGTCAGCCCCCCCAAATAGCTAGGATTACTGGCATGAGCCAATGATGCCTGGCAAAGAAGACTTATTTTGAACTTTTCAAAAGATTTGAAAAAAAAAAATCAGACATCATTTAAGAATAGGGAAGTTTGTCCATGTGCCTGGTGCCCCCTTCTTGGGAAGGGTACCAGAGCCTCCTAATCTCCTATGGTCCTCCCCATCACCCTCAGCCCTGAATAGTTAGGCGTGTGCTTTCTGTTGCCTGAACAAAGAGGGCAGCCATCTATTCCCATGGGTTCTCTAATTATATGCCACTGGCTCCGAGACTGGAAGAGAATCAGGAAAAGTTATACGGCTGGGTCAGCCTCCTATGGACAGACAGCAGAAGGTCAGCTCTGTGAGGCAGGATTAAAGGGGGGTCAAGTTAGCAGAGATTGAGGAAATAAATCAGTTTCTTCTGCTTGAGAGAACAAGAACTTTGGGTTCTGGGGATCCGGGCTTCATTTGGGCCAATGGGGGATAAGAGGCCTTTGGCTTACAAAGTCTAGGCCAGAGTCCCCACTATGATTCCCAAAGACCCATTGCCCCAAGTTCTTACTTCTTACATGGGAACATTCCTAAAGTATCACAGTTGTAACTTTGTTTTGCTATATTTTATTTTATTTTTATTAATGTTTTTTGTACCAGTGCTGAGGCTGGGCAGTGCTTGGGACCTGGGCACTAGCCTTCAGGGGTTTTATTTTTTTCTGTTGTTGTTGTTGTTTGTTTGTTTTTTGCTTAAGGCAAGTGATTTAGTGCTCCACTTCTGACTTTTTGAAGGTTAATTGGAAATGAGAGTCTCACTGAGTTTCCTGACTAGACTGGCTTCAAACCTCAACCCTCAGATCTCAGCTTCCTGAGTAGTTAGGATTATAGCTGTGAGCTACTTGGTCTTGGCTGTCTTTTATTTTTAATACACCAAAAGCCTAAAGACACAAGCTCCCCAGGATTTTCCTGACTCCTAAGAGGCCCTGCAGAAGAGACAACCTGGGTGGGGTTCGCACAAGGGTGGTCCTTCCAAGAGAGTGGGAGAGAGGTATGCTAGGCTATCCTGCTCAGAGCCTTGGGGTGTGAACCCCACCTGGGAATGGACAGATCCTCATCCAGACTTGGCAAAAAAGACAAGCATGGGAATGGGACTGTACAAGCCTTGAGCTGGGTGTCCAAGGAGAATTGATTTTTTTTTATCATCATCATGTACTTAGAAATAATCCACCAAGGGCAATACATTAAGCAAGGTGTATGAACTTTTGTTGGTGTGTACCATGGGAGTACAGAAAATGACAATCTGTGCCCCAGGAGTGCCTCGCAGGTGCTGAGGGTCCTCGTCTAAGTCCATACCACTCTAGAGAGTGTGAACTCCAGTGTGAATTTCCGTGATGCTTGCAGGTGGGGGCTGCTAGGCTTCTCGATTAGAGAAGGGTTAATGGGGATACAGGGATTATCAGAAAATAATTATCCTGTCATTTCTACTCTCAAGAAAAAGGGATAAGAGAATCTGGAGCTCAGATGCCAATATCCTTCAGGATGACATTCAGCCAGGTGCCAGTGACTCACACTTGTAATCCTAGCTACTCGGGAGACAGACCTTAGGATTCAAAGCCATCCCAGGAAGAAAAGTCCATGAGACTCCTATCTCCACTGAACCAGCAAAACGCTGGAAGCAGAAGTGTGGTCCAAGTGTTAGAGCACCAACCTGGAGGGGAAAAGCCAAGTGAGGCTCTGCGTTCAAGCCCTAATCACACACACACACACACACACACACACACACACACACACACTCAGAGGACTCAAATTCTCTTAGGTCCTTAGTTTCTATTGAAAATCTGATGCGAAAGAGAATGCACAAAACACAATTCCATATGATAGTAAAGGCCTTTACTGGACTTTAGTGATGGTAGGGGAAGAAAATTATTCAAAGAAGGACTTCTTTATTTCTACTTTTTTTTGTTGTTGTTGTTCTTTTAGCCATGCCTGGGGGCTTGGAACTCAGGGCCTGAGCGTTGTCCCTAGCTTCTTTTTGCTCAAGGCTAGCACTCTATCACTTGAGCCAAAGTGCCACTTCTGGCTTTCTCAATTTATGTGGTGCTGAGGACTCAAACCCAGGGCTTCATGCATGCTAGGCAAGTACTCTACCACTAGGCCACATTCTCAGCCCTTCTTCTCCTCCCCCTCCTCTTCCTCCCCCTCCTCCTCCTCCCCTTCCTCCTCTTCCTTCTCTTTCTTCTTCTCCTCCTCTCCCTCCCCCTTCTGCCCCTCCCCCTTCCTTTTCAGAGGCAGTCTACATTTCCCAGCTGATCTTGAACTCTTGGGTTGGAGCAATCTTCCTGCCTCAGCCTCTGAGTAGCTGGGAGTACAGATTTGAGATCTGTGCTCTGGTGCTTGGCTTGGACAGGACATTGAAACAAAAAAGAAAAAAAACCCTGTTGTCCAAAGAGCTTTTAAAATGAACTTGGAACACCAACAAGCTTAACAAATTGATTCCCAAAACACATTGGGAGGACTAGAGATTCTATTCATTTCTCAGTTCTCTGCTGTGGGTTGCTAATACCCATGGTTTGCTATAATTAGCCATGTTCTTTGTCCTACTAAAGACTGTGTTGTCTGAGCCCTGGAGGACAGAGGGACTGTTTAGTAGAAGACACAGTGATGTGATTTTGCTCAAAGCAGAGCTGGGTCTAACTTTGCCTCAGGCTCTTTCCTCTGCTTCTTACTGTCTCCTAGCTCAGGGAAGTTCAGTGACCAAATTCTATGCTCCATCTTTCTTTCCTTTCATGCTGTATTAGCAAATTGGTTTTATTTTTAGATTGTTAAAAATAATATCCTTTCAGGGATAAAATGGTATTTTTGCCTTTCCACCAACTTACAACTAAAATAATTATTAAAATCATTATTGAAAACACAAGAAAGTATATTTTAAATTAATATGTGAAAACATAACAAAACCTGACAATACTACTCTGTCTTCTGTTTCAGGGTGCAGCGGACTTGGTTTGTCCAGCATCTCTGTTCCTCTGGGAGCTAGCCTTCCCTGGCTCTGTTTCCCAGGATGCATCCTCTGAGAGGCCCACATTGACCCCAGCATGAATGAAATTCAGGTCTTTCTTCAGTTTCATAGGATGTCTCCTTCCCATTATAAACAAACAAAAAACCCACCGATCACACACCAAGATGTATAGGATTAACAACCCATGGTTAGGATTTACAGGGATAAGATAGAGCTTGGGGCTCATTCCTCTCCCATTCCCTTCTGTATGCCATTGCAGGGTTTGTAACAGGTACTGCTTTTGCTGAAAAGCTCTGACTTCTTTATATGGGTCTACAAATTACCTCAAAAGAGGAGGAAAAAAGCTTGGCATCTCTGCCTCCATTTTCTATGTGTCTTTAAGCCATTCTCTCTGCAGATAATTTGGGATCTAAAGGGTTCTAAGGACAGGACTGATGGATGCATATTTGTGAAAAGTAACTGAAACTATCTGGATGGAACAACTAAACTTCTGGAAAGCATATCGAGCAGGCAATGATGATTTGTTTACCCTGATCAGTGATGACCGCATAACCACTTCTCTGGAGGCCTTCCCCAAACAAGGACCAAACCAATGACCAATCAGACCATACTTTGAACAGATATTATAATTATGCCTGCCTCTCCTCTGCTTCCAATTATTTGTCTATGTAACCAATGTCTGTACCTTGAAAACAGCAGAAGATGGGCCGAAGTACTTCCCATGGCTGCCCATGGTCTGTAATAAATCTCCTTTCTATGCCCTTCACTATGGGAGTGAATGGCTGGGTGTGATGTGTAGAACTTCCTAGAGTTTGAGCCTGGGGCCTAAGTACAGGCCTATGTTTCCACACTGGAGTGAAAAAGCAGAGTCTGCCTCCAAGGAAGTCTTGGTCTAGTGTGGATGGAGCGCAATCTTTACTCCAAAGCATTTATCCCCAGTATACTTCCAAACACATTTTCAGCTCCAAGCTGGATGTGGGGGGCTCTCCATTCAGTTATTGCCAGCTTCTCTAGAGAAGGTCAATTCTTCATCCAGGGATCTGGGGCCAAAGTCCAGCAGTTCTGTATGTTCTTGAAGATGTTTCACCTTAAAATGCATGCTGCTCATCTACTGCATTCCTCTCAATAGAGAGTAAGGTTGGTTCTCAAAAAACACAAGCTGTATTTATATCTGTCGTATTGATTCTCCCCTCCATTTCCACACAGAAGCCTTTGAAATTCATGGTTTTAGTTTTGAGAAGCAAGCTCCTACGGTGAGGAAGGGCAGTCCCTAAAGGCTGTAATAGGGAGTTAAAAGCTAATATTGTTTTTTTACAAATCCAGAAGGAAATGTCCACTCTTTTACAATAAGGCTTTACAAGGCTAACAATTTTATTTGGGGTGGCAACAGAACACTGGTTGTCTTCTAGGAAAATTGATGGATTATTTACTTAATAAATGTTTTTACCCAGGCAACATCTTTCCACAGCAGGGAGAGAGAGAATGTAAGGAGTCTCTGTTTTGAGAAAATGGAGGAGTATTAATTCAAATTTGAAAGTAAATCGAAGCACAGATTTCAACATGAATGCAAGATCTGGATCAATCTCAAACGTTAATAAACAATTTATTGTGGTTTTAAACATACATTCAATCATTCCATCCCTGGGCAATGTACACAGTTTCCTGTGGTGAAACCAAGATAAAAGCAGAGTTGTTGAATTTTCCCTCTTGTTTGGCAGGAATCTCAAGGAAATTGCCTTGGGCTTCCTCTTAACTTGGCTGGTGGAAATAGGAGACTGGCTCTCCCAATACGGCCAGAATATTATTAAGATGAAGTCATTGTGTTCGTTTATCTATTTCTGTTTTAATGTCTGATAGAAATGTGTGGTTGTTTAGACTTTACACTGCATTACTTGGCCTCAGAAGCCGCTACCAAGTCAGTTCAGTCTCAGCAAGTGAGTTCAGTGTGATTCTTTCGCAAGTGTTTGCTGAGTGCCTTCTGTGTGTTGGGCATTGTGCTAGGTACAAAGGAATGATATGAGAGACAGACTTGGCTTCTGCCTATTCCCAGCAGAGTGAGCAGAGCAGAGGCTTTGTATAACTAAATCATACTCCTGAGCTTCCCTAACACTCTCAAGGCCAGTAAAAACCCATAGGGGAACTGAAAATTGATTTCGGAGAGGGCAAAACAATCTCAAATATGACAGTGGTCTGGGATCTTCAAAGCTCAATGTACCTCAGAAAATTGTATTCCTTAATATTTCATTCTTCTCATTCATGTCTCTTTAAAGGACATCAATGAAAGAAAAGGTTGAGTTGGGCACTATTGGTCCAAACTTGTAGTCCTAGCTACTCAGGAGGCTGAGATTTAAGGATCAAGGTTTGAAGCCAGCCCAGCAAGAATATCTATGAGACTCTTATCTCCAATTAATGAACAAAAAGCCAAATGTGGAGCTGTGGCTCTAGTAGTGAAGTGCTAGCATTGAGATAAAAGCTAAGGGAGGGGCTGTGAATGTGGCTTAGTGGTAGAATGTTTGCCTAGCATGCATGAAGCCCTGGGTTCGATTCCTCAGCACCACATAAGCAGAAAAAAACACTAAGGGACAGCACACAGAGCCTCAGTTCAAGCCTCAGGATGGGCCCGTGCGCCACACACACACACACACACACACACACACACACACACACACACGCACACACACGTTGTGAACCCAAACCATCTGTAAAATTCCACAAAGGGGATCTGTATGTTTTCAAGTATATCATTGCTCTGTTTAAAAACTCATCCTTAACTTCCTTTGCTATCTGAAATACATTCAAGTTGATCTTCTTATCTCAATCCATACTCCCCAGCTTTCCTATCACACCTCCCCAAATCCTACAACTCACCTAAACCAGATTGTACACTGGACTCCGAGTTTACTACATGTTTTCTCTCCCAGAACCTCTTTCCACGTCTTCTTCTTGCTCTGACGTTCTCTCACTTTGCTTGTGGGCCATGCCACCCAGCTTCTCTTCCACACTCCATTTTATACCTTCCAGTGTGGGCGACATGGTATCTCTCAGAGAACATTTTCTTCTCATTCCTTTACAGCACCTTGTCTGTCTGCTATCATGTTTGAGTTGTTTGGTGTGGGTTTTTTTAAAAGCTATTTGGGGGACTTGTTCAATTTAACATTTCCCAAAAAAATGCTTTCACATAGTGGATGTCCTTGCCAACTGTATGTGGAATTAAAGAAAAGAAAACCCAAAACATGGTAATATACACTAGACAGTACAACTTCACTAGAGAGAATAATAAAAAAATGTTCCATTGGAAATGAATACTAGGGAAGATTAGTATTAACATGATTAAATTTATAAAGAGGGCAAAGAATTTTTAACTTGGTAACATTATTGGAACCATTGACATTATACTTAGCAAAAGTAAAATGCCAGTCATGTTGTCTGGTTTTTTGTTTGTTTGTTTGGTATAGTAGTTTTATTTTATTTTTTTTTACAGTAAGGAAAAGCACTTTATGACAATATATCACAAATTCACAAAGATCACTTCAATATACAAAGCAATTGCTACCATTCTGAACACAAACCAGCTAATATATGTACATGGTGTTCATAAAATGCATTGTAACCCAGTACATTTTTTTTCCTTTACTCACAAAACACAGAAAGATTTTGGTAGAAAAATTGATACCCTGTTTTGTGCTGAGTTTTAGGGGAGGAAAAATTCAAAAGCCAAACACCTTTGGAGGACCCCCTCTGGTTATATTGTTGCTAAAACGTTTCAAGTGACACATCTGGGTTAGAAATAGTTCTTTTTGCTGGGGGTGAGGGGGTGTTATAAATCAGTTAAGGACAACTGTACAAGGGAAACTGCTAGCCAGTGCTCTTTGCCATCCTTAATAAATCTATACTCACAGTAAAATGTTGAAAAATTATTTTCCACTTTCAATATAAATAATTTTACTACATAAACAATTGGAGTGTCACCTGGATAAAAATGTCTATAAAGCATTTACCAATTCAATCTTAACACCTAAGAAAATAAAACCTCCCAAACGCAAAGCTTGATCATTTCATGTGGCCAACTAACATCAAATCATTCCCTGCAGAGATTTTCTTCCTCTAGCAGTTTTTACCCATCCCGTTGACTCTGACCATCTCCAAGGTGCTCATTACACAGCAGCATAGAAATGCCATGCTTCGGGCTGGGGATATGGCCTAGTGGCAAGAGTGCCTGCCTCATATACATGAGGCCCTGGGTTCGATTCCCCAGCACCACATATACAGAAAATGGCCAGAAGTGGCGCTGTGGCTCAAGCGGCAGAGTGCTAGCCTTGAGCAAAAAGAAACCAGGGACAGTGCTCAGACCCTGAGTCCAAGGCCCAGGACTGGCCAAAAAAAAAAAAAAAAAAGAAATGCCATGCTTCGAGCGCCAATGCCTAGAAAGTAGGTAAAGTTCCAAGTTGCTACTGCTTGACCCGTCTCAAGACATTTCCTGTTGTTCATTTTCCTTTTCCTTGCTGGTGAGAATAATTGAAAATGTATCATGTTTGACTTAGCTGGGACCTGCACGCACAGTGCCAGAATGTGGACAGGTCAGTATATTCTCTGTGTGCTAACCAACTCTGCATGTTTTCTTGTCAACTTGCTTTACAGACTTTGTTCGAGTTATTTATTTATTTATTTATTTATTCTGGCTTTTAAAAAATTATTTATTTATTAGTTAAACAAAAGTTTTTGACAAGGTGTTGTGCAAAAGGGGTACAGTTACATAATAGGGCAGTGTGTACATTTCTTGTGATGTCTTACACCCTGTTTTTCTTTCCCTTCCCTAGGTCAGGTAGACATATATACAATATACAATGTATCAAGAACATATACAGTAGCCACGTGGCCTATGCCAAAGGAGATTCACCTAGGGCTTTAAATGAAATGTCGACAATAGAGTTTGCTTATCCTTGTCTTATATGAACGTGCATACATAGCTTTTGAGCTGTTGTGATCCACTGAGAGGTCTATTTTTGGCCTTTATATGTTGAGCAGTTGTTTGGTTTTAGTTACATAATGTATGGTCGCTGACCCAAGCCTGTGGGAAATACCATTTGACAAGAAGGTTTTGGTTTCACAGACCTGGTCTCTACTGTCTCCCCCTCCCCCCACCTTAACAGTCATATATCAAGGAGATCATGCCCCTTTGTTTTCTGTGTTCTAGGCTTGTCTCACTCAACATTATTTGTTCAAGTTCTGGTACAGTAGTTTTAAAGTTACAAGTTAATTATTAACTCTAATAAATGCCATCTTGTAGAAAATGGTAATATTTCTGAACATTCTTTAGAGGATCTTAAGTAGGCTTTCTGTGATTCTGGGGAGCGTCTACTTTAAAATAGGTGAAGCTCTTGCCCTGTAAAGGGGGAAATACCCCAGAGCTAGTGACAAAGGTGATAGATTCAATGCAACTCCTATCACAATTGCAGGATACTCAAAATGATCTTAAGAAGAGCAAGGGAGGCGCATTTGCACATTTTTGGTTTCCAAACTTACTGAGAACTTCAATAATCGAGTGTTATATAATGCCAGTAGGACAAATGTACAGATGCATGGAGTAGAAATGAGAGCCCAGAAAGAAACTCTTACATTTACAGTCCGCAGATTTTCACTAAAACCGTCTAAGCTGTTTGGTAGAGAAAAACTAGTTTTCAACTAAAAGTAGTGGCACATGCAAATGATTGGAGTTACCCTTTATCTCACATACTACAGTAAAATTAAAGTGAACAAAGAACTAAAGTTAAGAACTAAGACTATAAAATTCTTTTTTAAAAATATAATTTTTGTTATAATTAAGCTGTGGAACAGTGAGGTTACCATTTCATAAGTCAGGTAATGAGTGCATTTCTTTTTGGACAATGTCACCTTTTCCTTCACTTTCCTCCATTTCCCCTCTTGTCCCTGCCCACAAGTTGCAGTTTATTTTCCACATCATGTCTACTGAGAAGGTATAAAATTCTTAGAAGAAGACATAGGTGTAAATCATTATGGCCCTGAAATTGTTATTGAAAGCACAAGTAACAAGGAAAAAAATGGATAAATTGTATTTCATTACAATAAAAACTTGACAGAGTCAAGAGAATTAAGGCAGGTATAAGATACTTATAAGTCACATATATGATAGGACTTGTATTCAAAACATATGAAGAACTCTCAAAACACAACAGTAAAAAAAACAGTAAAAAAAAATAAAGTGACAAGGGATTTGAATAAACATTTCTCTAAGGAAATAGCAAATGCCTGCCTTGGGAATGATGGTCTTTTTTGTCAATTGTGGAGCTTGGACTCAGGGCCTGAGCACTGTCTCTGAGCTTTTTTTGCTCAAGGCTAGTGCTCTACAGTGTTACTTTGGCTTTTCTGATGGTTAAATGGAGATAAGAGTCTCACAAACTTTTCTGCCCTGGCTGGCTTGGAACCTCAATCCTCAGATCTTAGTCTCCTCAGTAGCTAGGATTACAGGAGAGACCAGTCTTTACTCCTTTAAAACCACCTCTGCTCAAGGAAAGGTTTAACTTCATTGCTATAAGTAATTACAGATGTTTTCATATCCATTATCACATTTCATGCAAGTAATTGATATAAAGGAGAAAACTCAAATTGAGTGAGGCTAGTAAATACTTCTGTGCTGCAAAACTATCAGTATTTCATGGAATTAGTTCTCAGTTGGTTGTGTGAGGCCATTTCATGTGTGTTGGCCAGTTCAAGGCCAGTGAACTCATGAAAAAGTATACCATTAGTCACTATAGAAATGCAAATAAAGCTTTATTGATCTACTTACTGACCTCAAAAAGATATGCTCACTTTCTCATCTGTGGCACCCATGAATGTGACCTTATTGGATAAAAGGTCTTTCTGGAGGTTAAATTAAGGATCTTAGGATGGGTCATCCTGGATTACCTGAGTGTGCTCTAAATATAATGCTAAGATCCTTTTTAAAGAAAAAGAGAAGATATAGGGAAACAGGAAAATATCATGTGAAGATGGAGGCAGAGATTAGAGTGATGCCACCACAAACCAAGAACACCCAGGACTACCCCAAAACTGGGCCCCAAGAGCCTCCAGAAGGAGTGCAGCCTGCAGCACCTTGATTTTGGACTGTGGCCTCTGGAACTGTGAGACAATAAATTTCTAATTTTTATAACCTAAAAACAATAGCACCATGTGTTAAAGCAATGTCACACTTCCAAGAGAATTAGAAATATGTCCACAAATACATACATGTGCATGAGTAGTCACAGCACTGTTATTCAATAACAGACCCCAAACAGAAAGAACCTATATGTGCACCAACTGATGAACAGATAAACAAAATGTGGTCAGTCCCCACAATGGAATAGTATTCCATTTTGAAAGGGGATTTAAAGTACTGGCTCACACACACTGTGCTGTATGAAGGAAGCCAATCACAACAGACCACATGTTGTGTGATTTCATTCATGTGCAATTCCAGACCTATAGTGACAGGAAGTGCATGCATGGTGCCTAGTGAGGCATGAGTGTTTGGGGAGTGACTGATACTGGGTTTCTTTTGAGAGTGATAAAAAAATCTTTTGAACTTAGATCTTGGCAGTGATTGTACAAACCCAAAATCTACTGAAATCACTGAATTGTATTGTTATAAATGGGAGAGTTCATGGAATGTGACTTATATTTCAATGAAGCTGTCAAAAAAGAATAATAAAGAGCTAACAGTAAAACCTTAGTTTATTTAGCCTTTTGTATTTACTTAGCTTATAAACATTAAGTGACTATTAATAGTAAATATTTTAAGTTTATCCCACTAGGACCTAGCCTGCAAACTTTAACAAGAAAAAATAAATTCCAGAAAGCTGTTTTTGCTGGCTGGCTGGGGAAGTTCTAAACCATACTTTTAAACCCTCATTCTCTTCCTAAGAATGGAAACTTTAAGGAGCTGTCCCTCACTACCTACTTCAATATGCAGGGCCTCCCCAACACTGCTCCATTTTCTGGGGATGGTCTGACAGAAACCACCCTTCACTCCCTGACAGTTTCACCATTGTCTATGTTCTGAAGTGACTCTGATTCAGTGTCCTGAATCAGACTCTTTCTTAAAATCATCAGTCTTACAGTTGCTGGGGTCAGGTTCAGAAGTAGAACATCACACACACACACACACACACACACACACACACACACACACACACACACACAGAGTGAAGGCTGGCTGCCTACTCTGCCCCACCCCATCCTGGCTCAGATGCTGGTTTGGCTTAGATCCAGAGCCCATTATGGAGCAGTTCTGGGATTTCCTGTCCACTGTGACTTTGGGAGACTGCGTGAGGTCCCTGAGGTAGGGGAGCTAATGTAAAGGTTTGGATGTGTTTTCACATGGGTAAGCACAAGTGGGATGGTGAGGGACACCCTGGTCAGCATTCAGGTCAAGGAAGAGGAGCCAGGCAAGTCTGGTTCTATAGTAGACCTACTGGAGGCTCTGGCTGCTTGAAGTCCCACTTTTTCATCTCTCCTAGATCCTGCTCAGAAGAGCTACCTCTCCCTCTCAGATCTCAGCAAATTCCCCCTGACCAGAATGGTTGACTCAGGCATTGGTATCTGATCCTAGCAGGTTAAAAGGGTTTGCGCTAGAATCACCTAGGAAAGCAACATCGCATTCCTGGGGGGTGGAACCAGAGTGGTTTGGAGGAAGGTAACTCAAGAGTCTGTACAGGTCACTCAGTAGCTCTATGGGCTTAAGCAAATTCTTCAAGCTTTTGCAGTCCTTTCTCCTTCATCTCTAAGAGACACAAATTGCACAGAGCTACTATAAGGACCAAATCGGATCAGTACCCAGCCCTGCCATAGGGACAAGTATTGAGAAAGACTATTGGAAGAGCCTTGGGCACAGTGAAAAAATGTCCAAGGACACTGATGAAGCTTTAAATTGTCTTAAACTTCTGATCCAGAACTTCAGCCATTTATAAGTACTATAAGTGCAAAAACATCAATCTCATTTCATTACTTTATTACAACAATTACAATCCCCCTTCCAAAGTACCTACCAGAGGGCCAGGTAAAGTGTTCCATACCTATAATCTCAACACTTAGAGAGCTTGAGGCAGGAGGTTGCAAGTTCAAGGCCACCCTAAGCTACTCATGCCATGGTATCCCAAAAACCCAGACCAGTTAAACAAACAAAAAAGTACCTACCAGAATCTGTTCATGCTTTTTTCCTACTTGATACCCTCCAAAATGTACTATGCCAGGCCTCGCGTGGATGATCTTATTGTTCACAAGCTTGGCATAAACTTCTGTGAAAGCAAGGGAGATAAATACATCATGAGACACCCGAGGGAGTATTAAATTTAAGAAGGTCCTCTTAACATGGATTGGCTTTCATTTAGGGCATTTTAAGCACAACAAATTTTCAGACACTGGATACAGTTGTCAGTAGGATTAACTATCTGTTGCAACTGAACTGGGTGCTTCTCCCTCTACTTCTGAGCACCCCCTGGGAGATGCTCCCATCACCACCCAAGTTCGTAGCATATTTAATACTTATTAAAATAACTTGCTCTTCATGCATGCAGTACATGATTTTCTAATAAAAGGCTAACTGGTAAAGACCACACGCCCTGGCTTTGCGCTAACACTGAGATTATTTACTGTGTGTGATGAATACCCAGTTCACAGTATCCAAATACCAAGTGTTGTACTTTATTACTGTCTACTTAACTTTTATTATTTGATCTTGCCTGCAACACATTATAATATGATATAGAGACATCTTAAAGTTCTGAGTATCACTGTGGACAGTATAGCCTTGTTATAATATGATTTTTTTTAAGATTTTAAGAGCAATGTTAAGATAGCTGAGCTCATACAAGGGTTCAACCTATAAAACTTTACTCACTTCTTTATTTAGGCAGGGCAGAGATGTGTAGAGAAGGCTCTGGAACGTGTCATATTTTTCATTTGCATGCCTTCTGTTTTGTGTCAGATGGAGCTCTGCATACATTTGTTTATAATCCTCACACGAGCTCTATGAACTATTGTTTCCACTGTGAGGAGGAGGAGAGAGCTGAGGGTCCCAGCTGCTCATAGCTGGGAGCAGAAATCAGGCCTGTGTCTGCCTAGTTCTGAATGCTAAACTGCTGCCCTGAGAATGTCTAATTCCCCAAATGATAACCATTTGTCTTTGGCTGCATGTGAGTCCTAAGCCATAGTCACCACACCCCACGATTTACCATCATGGTCTGTGACACATCTGAAGTAGAGGGTGAAAGTGCTGTGGTACTTCCTTTGCATCCAGGCAGCAGTCACTGCCACCAGCCTGGGGCTAAATTAAAAAGCTAGAATGGGGTGAGAGGGGCTGGGAATATGGCCTCGTGGTAGACTGCTTGCCTTGTATACATGAAACCCTGGGTTCGATTCCTCAGCACCACATGTATAGAGAAGGCCAGAAGTGGCTATGTGGCTCAAGTGGTACAGTGCTAGCCTTAAGCAAAAAGAAGCCAGGGACAGTGCTCAGGCCCTGAGTTGAAGCCCCAAGACAGGCAAACAAACAAACAAAAACAACCCAAAACCAAAAAACAAAACTACCTATAGAATAGGGTGAGAGGGTGGTGGGTCAGAGGACTGCTGATCTCTGTAGATTATTACATCACATTTTTAAGTGATTAAACTACCATTACTTAGTGATTTTTTTTAATGTTGAAAGACTTGTGGTTTGGAGAAATAGGAGAAAACAATGGAAGGTGTGACACTGATCGAGATACATTGTACTTCTGGATGCTGGTGGCTCATGCCTGTAATCCTAGCTACTCAGAAGGCTGAGATCTGAGGATCATGGTTCAAAGCCAGCCTGGGCAGGAAAGTCCATGGGACTCTTATCTCCAATTAATCCCCAGAAAACAGGAAGTGGCACTGTGGGTCAACATGGTACAGCACTAGCCGTGAACTGATAGAGCTCAGGGACAGTGCCTAGGCTCAGAGTCAATGAACATTCCTACCATGACCTACCAAAAAAAGATGCAATATACTCACAAACTGATATGCTGCATTAAAACTACTTTGTACAACTACAGATAACTTTTAAAAATTAAAAAGACTTGTTTGAAAGTCACAGAGTAGATGTAAAGCTAGTCATTTTTCCTTTTAATGCCCCTAAATAGTCAAATATACCAATTTTTACTTATTACATCTTAGGGTGACAAGACTCAGGTTGAAATAAACATTTCTAAAATTTAAGATGGGCCTTGAAGGACAGGTGGCAGGCACAAAACATGGTGGATAGCTGAGCATGGGTCTCCACCAGCTGAAAGATGACACTCCACCTACTAGAGTGCCAACCTGGGGAAATCACATGGATTGTACAAAAGCAAGTGGAAACAGAATGTAGCTCTTCAAGTTGTTGTGTGTGGGCTAAATGAGAATAATGAGGACAAAAGGATGAGACTATTCGCCAACAAACACAGGACTTCCCAGACTTTGCAGGTTCAGCAATCTGTATGGGAAAAGCATAAGGTATAATATGCATATATTCCCAAGAACAGGTAACCTGGCACTGCATAGGGATAGCACAATGATCAAATTCAGCCCAGACATTAAAGGGGACCAGATGCCAAGGGAAGGAACAGTGGTTTTATTCAGTGTGCAAGGGCGGGGGGGCACTGAGAGTATTCAAGCAGGGTGGAGACAAGAGCCAACCAGTATTCTAGAAAGGAAACTGGTAGGTGGAGAGTGTGGAGAGGGATGAGAGTATTGTCATAGACCCATTGGCCTGCTGACAGGAGAAACAAGCAGAGAGAGATGGGAAAGGTAGCTGAGGAAATGGAAGCAGTAGAACTTGGTGACTAATTTGTGCTGCAAAAAAATTAAACCATTTAATGGCTAGATCTGAATAGAACTATTGTTTGCAATGGTAAAAAATTATTAAGAGCCAAACACCAGTGACTTATACCTGCAATCCTAGCTACTCCAGAGGCTCCAGAGGCTAAGAAGTGTACATGGTTCAAAGCCAGGCCAGGCAAGAATGTTCATGAGACTCCTATCTCCAATTAGCCACACAAAACTGGAAGTAGAACTGTGCTTCAAGTGGTAAAGCACCAGCCTTGAGTAAAAAAGGATCATGCCGAGGATCTAAGTTCAAGTCCCAGTACTGGCACAAAAACCAAACAACAAAACCTATTATGAACCTATAATAGACAATTCAGCCCCAACTTTTCTCTTCTGCCTTGTGAAGTTTGGATCCACTGGGAAGATGGGAGCTATACAGAAAGTCTGTTTTGGGCTGGGGATATGGCCTAGTGGCAAGAGTGCCTGCCTCATATACATGAGGCCCTGGGTTCGATTCCCCAGCACCACATATACAGAAAATGGCCAGAAGTGGCGCTGTGGCTCAAGTGGCAGAGTGCTAGCCTTGAGCAAAAAAGAAGCCAGGGACAGTGCTCAGGCCCTGAGTCCAAGCCCCAGGACTGGCAAAAAAAAAAAAAAAAAAAAAAGAAAGTCTGTTTTCTAACTACGTACTGGATTCCAGGAGGTGGTTAGGAACTTCCCCTCTTCTCCTGGGGTCCTCCACTAGTCTCTTCAAAAGTAGGGGTGATAGGATATTGCAGGGTTCTTCTGCATTCTTTAGCTCTTGGCTGGGGTTTTCCACAGCTGCCATTTTATCATGGAAAATGGAGATTTCCTTCTAGAGTCAAAGTTTATTTCCTGGGGAGAAGAAAGCACAGCAAATCATCTATGAGAAACCACATGCATATGTTTTCTCAATTCTGCCTATTGTACTTTGGCTGAAATCCTTCCTACCTCTTGTCTGCTGGCCATTCCACTCCACACAAAGATTCATGGCTGTTCCATTAACCTTTTACATCACACATCATACCCCACCCTAGTGGCATTGCTCTCCTTAACAGCTTTCCCCAAAATGTTCTCTAGAGGTGTGTCTTAGGCATCTGAAAGGAAAAATAAAGACTTGCCTGGTCAAATAAGCACACACAAAAAAATGTTGAAGTATGTCTCCAAATCAGTGTCATAGAGGTTTGTGAAGATCTCTTCAATATGTGGAATAACTTTTCGGGACACTGACATGTCACATTCCCTAATCCCTTTGCTACTAAAGGGCAGATGTCTGGGCAAGGGAGGCTACAGAGGCCTTTGTGGCTCTAGAAGTCATACTGTTGGTCAGACTTGCCTTCCCTCCATACTCATTTGAAATTCCATTTTCCTCATGATGTCCATGTTGATCTTAACACCCTTTAACACTCTTTAGTAATTATTGTTTCTACTGCTCATTTGACAATATTCTATTGTCTTGTAATAACATGTACAAGCCCCACATTTCCTTAGCTTCCAGAACTGTCTCTTAACTGTGTGTGTGCATGGAAGCTGAAATTTAATGTATGAATGTTTTTTTTTTTTTTTTTGGCCAGTCCTGGGCCTTGGACTCAGGGCCTGAGCACTGTCCCTGGCTTCTTCCCGCTCAAGGCTAGCACTCTGCCACTTGAGCCACAGCGCCGCTTCTGGCCGTTTTCTGTATATGTGGTGCTGGGGAATCGAACCTAGGGCCTCGTGTATCCGAGGCAGGCACTCTTGCCACTAGGCTATATCCCCAGCCCCTAATGTATGAATGTTTATGTGTTTAATTTTCACATGAGTCTACACTGTGAAGGGAAATGGAATGAATATATTGCAGACAATGTTCTACAATCACTTTCTGAAATAAGTTTCTGCTGACTCCTTCCCCCTTGCATCCCTTCTACCTAATATAGCCAAAGGCTGCCAACTCCACTTACCTCACCTGCTTGATTGCATCCTGCCTTTCAACACTAGCCCCCAGAGTCACCTTATAGGTGCTGCTCTTCCTAGTCTCACACAGTCCCTGCCTCTACTCCACTCTGGTACTCCACTCTGGTACTGCAGCTAAGTAGTTCTCATGCCAGCCTGCCCGCCACCTTTGAACTTTCTCACTCCCCACCCCTCATACCTTTAGTCTCTTCTCTGTCCTGTTCTCTCCCCCTAGCCAGAAGGCCTCTGCCTTCAGGGACCTGTCACCCCAACCCCTGCCAAGGGTGGCGATAGACCCCACACCCATCCTTCCCACATCCTCATTTGACCCTTTGGAGCCTGACCTTTTGTCTAACCAGACCCCGGCTGGTTTTCGGCTAGACACCTGCCTGGGGCTCAGGTCAACAGCAAGGCGGTAGACACGTAACCCACCTTGGGCCTCCCTGGCTCCAGTCCTGGGACGCTCCTACAGGTGGTTCCCAGGCGGGGTTCGGCGGGCACCAGCACTCGCTCCCAGCGTTGCCAAGACGACACAGACGCGCTCCGGGAGAGCGGGCAAGACCAAACGTCCCCACAGAGTGGGGGACGCTGGCGGCCGCTCCTTGGGAACAGCAGGCAGTGGGTAACCATGGGGGCTTGGAGCAGTCTCGGGGGCCTGTGGCAGAATAGAAAGAATGCCTTATAATGTGGGGAACCGGTAGATTTTCGGAGGAAAATAAATTTGGGAGATGCCATAAACTGGAAACCTGCACGAACAGAATGTGGCAGAAGGGAGGATGGGGAGGGCTTTACAAATGCAGTGGGGGCCAACCCCAGAGTGCACCCCACTCCTGCTTTTTTGTGCTTTTACTTTTATGGTAAGTCTCATACAAACACAGAGGTAGAGGGAATGGAGGAATAAACCTCACCACCCAGAATCAACCACCTTCACATCATGAGCAATCTTATTTACTCTACCTTTTCTTCACTGTATTATTTTGAAGACAATTCCAGACATTGTTACATCCATAAATACTTCAGGACAGGCCTCCAAAAGATGAAGACCCTCTTAGAAGAAGTCTTCAAAATTATATCTTATCACGTTTAAAAATCCACAACTACAAAAAAAAATTCACAACTATACTCAATTGTCTCCAAAAAAAGGTCTACTTTTTTAAAATTTAATTTTATTGTCAAGGTGATGTACAGAGGGGTTAGTTACAGTTATATACATGAGGCAGTACATTTCTTGTCATTGTTCTCTCTCCCTCGTTTTTCTCCCATTTTCCCTCCCCCCAGCACCCCCCTCCTAGTTGTAAAGTTCATTTCCAACATATTGTCTTGCCAGTATCCCTGCTGCATTGGTTCACCCTTTGTCCAATTCAGACACAGGGTATATACAAGACACAGGGTACCAAAATCAAATACAGTGACAACAGGGGATAAACTACCAGGAAAACAAATGAAAAAAAAAAACTTCACACAATGCATTAAAACTAACAACAACAAAGAATAACCTCTTGTTTCCATATCTTGGAGCTCATTTTGCTTAGCCTCACCTTCGTCTTTTGTTTGTTATAGCTGCTGCGATTTCTTCACCGAAGAAATGGTTTCTGTCCTTGATGCTGATATTCAGGGGTTATAAATATGAAAGCTGGCCTGCTTCCTTGTCTCCCACTCTGGCCTTCCACACTTCTAATCCATGGACATGTTTCTTTATAGCACTGCCTCAGGCTTCTCTCTCTTCTCAAGAACTGTTTGTTTGTTTGTTTTTGCCAGTCCTGGGGCTTGAACTCAGGGCCTGAGCACTGTTCCTGGCTTCTTTTTGCTCAAGACTAGCACTCTACCATTTGAGCCACAGCTCCACTTCTGGCTCTTTCTATATATGTGGTGCTGAGGAATTGAACCCAAGGCTTCATGTATAGGAAGCAAGCACTTTACCATTAGGCCATATTCCCAGCCCTCAAGAGCTGTTTTTTATCTCTCTCCTTCCAATAATAACTTGGCACTTCCTTTATGTCATTTATGGCTTTATGTTAAGGGATTATCACAGGCACCCAATGAAGCTACCTGCCTTCCTATAAAATCCTACAAAGTTGGATATATCACTCCTACCAACTGGAATGCTTATTTTGTCCATCTTCTAATTCTCCACCATTATCATTACATACTCTTTCTTTTTTCTTTTCTCCTTTTGTTTCTTTCTCCTTTATTTTGATGCTGGTATTGAAGCTTGATCTCAGGATCTTGTACTCTTGCCTGTCTTTTTCCATTCAAGGCTGGCATTCTACCACTTGAGCCACTCCTCCACTTCTGGCTTTTTGCTGGTTGATTGGAGATAAGAGTCTGATGGATTTGCCTGCCTGGGCTGGCTTCAAACTCTGAGTAGCTAGGGTTACAGATGTGAGCTACTGGTTTTGGCCTCCTCCTCATCTTTTAATGCTAGCAGTAGTTAAGATTTACTCTCTTCTCTCTTCAAAACCTTACATGCCAGAGGACTCCTTTTCCTCCTCTGGACTTCCATAATCATTTTTTTCCACCCACTTTATATCTTTCTAATGCTTATCTCTTTACTAGCTGCACCCATCAGTATTTGTGTATGTATGTGTCTTAAACTGCAAATTCTTAGTGGGAGGGTACTGTACCTTATGTTGGATTTCCTACAACCCTTGACCCAGTTCTTTGTCCATAGTGATTACTCAGTGACTGTTGGCTAAGGGAGTGAAAAGATTCATTTGATTATCTAATGCACTGCTTCAGTTCTTTTTATTTTGTTGTCCCAACAAAGCTGTAGATTTCAAGAGAAAAGGTATATCTTGTAGTCCCAGACTTCCATACCCTAGCTCAAATCATGAGATGTTTGTTTCTGTACACTAGTTAATGGGTATCAGATCATGTTTATAAGATTTTTTTTTTTTTTGCCAGTCGTGGGGCTTGGACTCAGGGCCTGAGCACTGTCCCTGGCTTCTTTGTGCTCAAGGCTAGCACTCTGCCACTAGACCCACAGCGTCACTTCTGGCCGTTTTCTGTATATGTGGTGCTGGGGAATCGAACCCAGGGCTTCATGTATAGGAGGCAAGCACTCTTGCCACTAGGCCATATCCCCAACCCCACGTTTATAAGTTTTTACTTAATTTTTTCCTTAGGAAAAAGTATTTCCTATGAGACAGAAATAATACACCAGTCTCCTTAGAATATCTAAATAGAATATCATAATAGGTGGTCACTATTGGTAGCCTATTTCTACTATCTTTCTAATAGATCCTCATATTTACTAAATCTTCTCAAGCTCTTAGTTCTAGCAGTAGTTCAGTAGATCAATTAATCTAGGCCAAGCACAGGATGCTTGAGTGACTTAGCATTGGGTGTATAACTCAATTCTAGCCACAGGAGACAAGAGAAAGGATTCTAGAGATCTCTGGGGAAAGTTTTCTCTCTGCTAAGAAAGTCACACTTAAAAACAAGATCTTTTCTTCCTCTCGGTCCCATATTGAACCCGAGTTGGAAGAGGTGAGTCCAGTCTCAAAATGGAGGGCCACGATCCAAAGGAACCAGAGCAGCTGTGGAAGCTGTTTATTGGTGGTCTGAGCTTTGAAACTACAGATGATAGTTTAAGAGAACATTTTGAGAAATGGGGCACACTCACAGATTGTGTGGTAATGAGAGATCCTCAGACAAAACGTTCCAGGGGCTTTGGTTTTGTGACTTACTCTTGTGTTGAAGAGGTGGATGCAGCCATGTGTGCTAGACCCCACAAAGTTGATGGACGTGTTGTAGAACCAAAGAGAGCAGTTTCTAGAGAGGATTCTGTGAAGCCAGGAGCCCATCTAACAGTGAAGAAAATTTTTGTTGGTGGTATTAAAGAAGATACAAAAGAATATAATTTGAGAGACTACTTTGAAAAATACGGCAAGATTGAAACCATAGAGGTTATGGAAGACAGGCAGAGTGGACAAAAGAGAGGATTTGCTTTTGTAACTTTTGATGATCATGATACAGTTGATAAAATTGTTGTTCAGAAATACCACACTATTAATGGGCATAATTGTGAAGTGAAAAAGGCTCTTTCTAAACAAGAGATGCAGTCTGCTGGATCACAAAGAGGTCGTGGAGGTGGATCTGGCAACTTTATGGGTCGTGGAGGAAACTTTGGAGGTGGTGGAGGTAATTTTGGACATGGTGGAAACTTTGGTGGAAGAGGAGGCTATGGTGGTGGAGGTGGTGGCAGCAGAGGTAGCTATGGAGGAGGCGATGGTGGATACAATGGATTTGGAGGTGATGGTGGCAACTATGGCGGTGGTCCTGGTTATAGTAGTAGAGGAGGTTATGGTAGTGGTGGACCAGGTTATGGAAACCAAGGTGGTGGATATGGTGGTGGAGTAGGAGGTTATGATGGTTACAATGAAGGAGGAAATTTTGGTGGTGGTAACTAGGGTGGTGGTGGAAACTATAATGATTTTGGAAATTACAGTGGACAACAGCAGTCAAATTATGGACCCATGAAGGGGGGCAGTTTTGGTGGAAGAAGCTCTGGCAGTCCATATGGTGGTGGTTATGGATCTGGTGGTGGAAGTGGTGGATATGGTAGCAGAAGGTTTTAAAAACGACAGAAAAAGGGCTACAGTTCTTAGCAGGAGAGAGAGCGAGGAGTTGTCAGGAAAGCTGCAGGTTACTTTGAGACAGTCGTCCCAAATGCATTAGAGGAACTGTAAAAATCTGCCACAGAAGGAACGATGATCCATAGTCAGAAAAGTTACTGCAGCTTAAACAGGAAACCCTTCTTGTTCAGGACTGTCATAGCCACAGTTTGCAAAAAGTGCAGCTATTGATTAATGCAATGTAGTGTCAATTAGATGTACATTCCTGAGGTCTTTTATCTGTTGTAGCTTTGTCTTTTTCTTTTTCTTTTCATTACATCAGGTATATTGCCCTGTAAATTGTGGTAGTGGTACCAGGAATAAAAAATTAAGGAATTTTTAACTTTTCAATATTTGTGTAGTTCAGTTTTTCTACATTTTAGTACAGAAACTTTACCAAAATGCAGTTTTGAAGGTGTTTCCTCGTGAGTTAACAAGTAAAGATCATTGTTAATTACTATTTTGTATGAATTTTGCTAAAGTTAACTGTAAAGAAACACCTTACTGACTCGCAATTTAAGGGGAATCTATTCTCCTCATTTCCAAACCATGATATGAATGGGCGCTGACATGTGGAGAGAATAGATACTTGTATGTATGCATTGTGTGTTTTAGATACATAGGATTGGGTATTTAAATTAGCATATTTGTGAATTTAATAGCATTAAGATTACCTTCAAGTGAAAAAAAATTCTCAAAATCCCTATTTGGTTTTTGTGCATTTTCTTTCAATGTAATCATGATTTTGGTGTGTTTAAGATTTGCTGAATTCTAGCTGTATTTAGAACCATCTCCATTCTACATTTACCCTGATTACATTTGAGACTGACTGCTTCCATAGTTTTGGAGTGTAAAGCATGTCTGCTGCCCTCTGTTTAAATTTTTAAAGGGTAGTGGATGTTTTCCCCATCCTTTTAGAAACTATTCTTAATTTTTGATACAGGACCACTAAGTGTGCAATGTCTGAGCATATTAGTGAATACCTGATTTTATTGTTTTTCCTTTGAAACCCCTGAGACCTATACGTTTTTATTACTTTCCTTGGTTTAATTTCTCCATGCAAGTTTTCAGAGCAAGAGAATAAAAAGACACTTCATTGTCAAATTCTAAAAAAAAAAAAAAAAAAAAAAAGACAAGATCTTTGACTCTCTGGACTGTATAATGTCTGCAAACAGTTTCTTCAACTGCCACAGCCATTAGAAATGATGAAGAGTTCTCGCATTAAGGCAAAGGTGGTGTCAGGGAGAGAAAAACAAGGAAACAAAAAGAAGACCCCTGGCTTGCAGGGCGTTAATTCACTTTCGGTTGTTTAGTATTGCTGTTCCATTATCTCCTCCTTGCTGCTGAAAACATCTGATAGACCATAATTTCTAAATCATCATTACTGGAAATGTGAGCTGAGACCATTGTGAGCTGGCTATGAATGTGGGATTTCAGACTACCCAAGATTGATTGAATTGAAAATGGTTTATTAATAAGATTTTCCAGTAGATTCATTGGTGCATTAAAGTTAGAGACTCATGGAACCAATGAGTGTCCTACAGTTATGGCTTTCAGGTCAACAGTTACTTAGTTCACTTATATGTATATTCTACACTTAGCATTCATGATGAGCAGGACTCAAAGGTGGCCCAGTTCCACCAAGCAGATGCAATGAACCAAGTGTGACCATACAGGCACAGACACCGTAGCTTGTTACAAGCTTCAGTAGAACAGGAGGAGCTATTAATTTTCTCATTTGAACCTCCTCAGTGGTTTCACATTATACAGAGCATAAAACCCAAAACCTTCTAACACATTTTCAGGGCTGGTTGCTGGCCAGAGTGCTAGCCTCACAAAAAACACTTAGTGACAGTGCCTAAACCTTGAGTTCAAGCCCCAGGACGTGCACACATAATAGAAGGCTCAATAAAAGCTGTTGACCAACAGGGGTTTGGGAAACTAGTAGAGAAGCTCCCAGTTTGAGAAACAAGTAGAGATGGCTGTTCTGTGCAAAGTTTAGTATATGCATATCTGAAAACCCATGGTAGAGGCTCTTGATGCAATTAATACACATTAAAAAATGGAAAGCCGGGGCTGGGGATATAGCCTAGTGGCAAGAGTGCCTGCCTCAGATACACGAGGCCCTAGGTTCGATTCCCCAGCACCACATATACAGAAAACGGCCAGAAGCGGCGCTGTGGCTCAAGTGGCAGAGTGCTAGCCTTGAGCGGGAAGAAGCCAGGGACAGTGCTCAGGCCCTGAGGTCCAAGGCCCAGGACTGGCCAAAAAAAAAAAAAATGGAAAGCCGATGGAGAGCAAAGTGGAAGAGACTCTGTTCTGAGGGACGGGTGCTGGTGGGAGAGGGAGGGCTAACAAGGAGGTGAATGGGAATGAATATGCGTGAAGCAGCTGTTTGCATGTATAAAAATAGAATACGGAAATTGTTTTAGGAAGGAGAGAGTGGAATGGAGAGATCAATAGAGGGGGGAGGGTGATGGGATACATTGTGTACATGTAAGGAAATATTACAACAGAACCCTCACACAACTAAGGTAAGCTAATAAAAAATCAACATACTGCACTTACTATCTATTGTTCCATAGCAAATTATTTCCAACCAGACTACTTGAAACAATTATTTATTGTAAAAATAAAAGAAGTTTGCCTGGTGCTGTTGGCTGTAATCCTACCTACACAGGAGGCTGAAACCTGAGGATCATGATTAGAAGCCAGCCTAGTTGTATAAAGAGGTTACTCAACTTATGAGTGTCTTGATTAATATCACCTCTTCCTTTGTTCTCCCTCATATCCCCTTTGATCTCTAACTTTGTTACATAATTTGGTGTACATTAAGTTTAATGACTGCATTTGCTCACTTGTCCTCCCTCTCTCCATTTGTGTGTCACCCTTTACTTTACCACCAAAACACATTTCTATTTCCTGGTATTCATTTTGTTAAACAATTCATTAAACTCTTACCTCCAACTGACTCGCAAAAAGATGGAAGTGGAGCTGTGGCTCAAATGGTACCAGTCTTGAGCAAAAAAGCCAAGCAAGAGCTCAAAGCCCTGATTCAAGCCCCAGTGGTGGCACCAAAATAAAGTGTGTTTCTGGGATAAGAATTCAGACATGATATAGCAGAGAAGGCATGTTCCATTCCCTGCCATCGAGGGCTTCCACTGGAGGCAGCCATCTGTTATAGGTAGTGCCACATGGTTAGTGTCGTGGTTAATACCAGAGCTGTCAGGTGAGAGTCTGAACAAGTTTTGGACAGTGTATTGAATTATTCTCAACTTCATGTTAATGTTGAGAGAAGAGTATTAATTTCCCTATTACAGGAAACTGAGGCTGAGGAGCGGGCTCAAGTAACTTGCCAAGGTCATGAGGTTAATGGATAGCTAAGTCAGGACTTGAATCCATCCTTTGCTTTATGCCAAATGTCTGACTGGGAAGAAATGGGGAGACCTTTAGGAGACTAAAGTATACCTGATCTTTCTAGGCTCTATCCAGTGGAGATAAGGCCTTGTAGGCAACACTGTCCTTCAGATAAAGCTTTATTTGTTCCCTTTTATTTGCTGCTTTAACTACAATGTTTCATATCTGTATTTAAGAGGATGCTAACAAATAGAGAAGGAAAATATGAAAAGTAAAGAAAAAGACTGTTTTCTTGAGAAAGCCCTCCATGTTCTCAGAGTATAAACAGTGAGCCTGGATCATAAAAACCTCATTAAAATGTCAGTGTTACACCTTTGTACTTTGGGACTGAATAGGAAATCACTTACCCTATTATTCATGGTTCATCAATAATACATTAGCTCTGCTCTCAGGAAAGCTGATATTCAAGGGTAGACGGGTCTCAGTGTGTGGTTTATTCCATTCCTAAAGAGGCAGAGGACATTCTCTACTCTTGTATGGTCATTTGGTGAAGACCTTAGAATCAGACACCCAAAGATAGCCAATTTCTCTGTCCCCAGTGCTCTCCCTGTTCCCACTCTCCCAAACCAGACCCTGAGTGCATATAGCATTTCCTCTAGGAAGTCTTACTTCCTCAGGGGCAATTCAGGGTTCTTCCAGTCATCAGGATGGAAATGGATTCAAATTGTTGAGATGAGATGTGTGTGTGTGTGTGTGTGTGTGAGAGAGAGAGAGAGAGAGAGAGAGAGAGAGAGAGATATTGAGAGAGAGAGAGAAGTGGGGTGGGGGTGGCAGGCTTCAGCTTGACTATATTGAGGTGCTGGATGTTAGTATTGAGGTTTTGTTGCTTCTCTCCATCTATTTTCAGTGCAAGCTGTTTTTTTCTCTGCCAGGATCTCCCCATGTCATGGAAAAGATCACCATAGTTGCTATTAGTTTGAGGATAATGATAACACATATGGTTTGTTGGTGCTACTCCTACTGGCTTAGGCTCAGTCATATGCTCATACCTGAACTCTGTGGTTAGTTGGTTGGTAGGTGGTGATTCTCACTGCTCAGGTCTAGATCTTGTGTTCAATAGACTCCTAATGAAAGCCCCAACCAAGAACTTTCCTCCTGTGACCTGAAAGTGGGGCTGGTACAGGTCTTATATCAGAAGGAGCAATGGAAGATGGATAGGCAGAAGCAGCAGTTGTCAACAAAGCTGTCAAACAAATCTTTATACAGTTGTTGATATTCATATGCATTTGACTGGCATACATGGGACTGACAGGAATCAACTGATGTTTGGATCCACTAGGCTTGATCTGTCCCTTATTGTGTGTTCTCGTAGGCTTTACTACAGTTTGCCATGTACCCACTCTACATTCTGCTTTTGCTTATAAATAAAATAATAAAAGATTTATTTAATATGTGGTGACACTGATGTCTCTTGAGCAACAGTCTCAGTCATCCCCCTGGAGTTTCCAAAGGGTGGAATCCTACTACTTGCAATTTGTGCATGGAGCTGAGCTTGTGAAGACAATCTCTCCAGGCCTCTGTCATCCTAGCACAGCACCCAGAACAGATCAAGCAGGTGCTCAGTGTAAAGTCATTGAACATTAGTTCTCCAACAAGTGTTTATTGTTGCTGGGGAAAAAACAGAGCAACATGATTGGAGAAAGAGAGAGAAAGAGAGAGATAACTTTATCTCCAGCCAATGGTGTATCCTCTCAACAAAGAATGAGCCAATTTTATAACTGGTAAGCATCAAGCCAATATTTCTATGTGAGAATCAGGAGCAATCCACAAAAAAAAAAAAACAACAACTGAAGAATCAAATAGAAATCTCACCTTGATACCACTAGGAAGCTATAATCCTCTGCATACATGTGAGCTGTCTTTTTCCAAAGGAAAAGACAAGCTTCTCAGTCCTTTTGGATAAGTAGGAAATTACAGCCAAGTTTGCAGCAGCCAAGCCCTAGGTAAATGTCCCAGAGGCAGGGAGCAGAGCCTCTCTCTGTAAGCCCTCCTCCTTAGTACCCACATTATAAGAAGATGCTCTCAAGGGGAAAGATGCTCTGAGCATGCACAATTGACAAGAAATTATGAGTCACATAGTTTAAGATTCTCTTAAAATAGACACACCCGGAGTATATGTCTCTGAAAAAATACATTGAAGGCAAAAGGAGAGGAGAAAGGATCTATTTCCCTTTTGGTAGCAAGAAAAATTTTAATTCAGTTTTATTTGTGTAATAGGGAGGTCAAATCTGGCCAGTGCCATCATTAACTGTGGAGGGACTTCAGGTTGACTCCAGCTCAGATAAGAGCAGAAGCCAACTCCATCTCCACTAAGCTCTCCCCGACCCTATCCAGGGAAGCTCCTCTTTATTATAAGTTATGTAAATTGACCACCTGAGGCCTGGGAGCTCCAAGGGAACCTGTGCCCTCCTATGAGTAGGCGTATCCACCTGATTCATGTGAGCCCCGCCAAATCCATTTGCCAATTCTAACTAGAATGATAGGTTGGTTCAAACAGATACTATGAGACAGACTGTAACTCTATTGGCCACCTGCGTGTGGCCTAGCATGCTCTTAAGTGTTGTATCATCATTGGTCATCTGCGTGTGGCAAGTTTGTCAGTGATGTTTGCCTTATAACCAGGCTGGAAGGCCACACGTACACGGGGTTCTAGCTCCCGAGTCTGGGCTGCACACGTGCGGGCAGCTCCAGCTCCCAAGTCTGGGCCCTGATCCTGCACATGTGGTCGGCAGTTTCTGGGCTGCGACCAAGGCCGGTCGGTTCACTTTTTACTTCCCCAATAAATCTTTTTGTCATCTTGTAGCTGGATACTGTGTGGTGGACTCTTGGGGGAACCAGGAATCCCCTCACTTGGGGGGACTCCGTTTCATTGTAGTGAACCCCCACTCAACTTCAATTTGTATTTACCTTTACTGCCTGCCTCTCTGGAGTGATGAGTGTCTGTGTAAAGCCATTAGAGAAATTATAAAACCACATAAATGCTCCCATCCCTGGATTTAAAATAATGTTAGGAGAACAGAGTGAATTATTAGTGTTCTGATGGCTATGACTCTCGTCTCTCCTGTGTAGTGGAATTGGGAGAAAGGGATTAGAAACCAATTTGAGAAATCAAGATGACATTGGTGGCCCCTCTGTCCTTCATGGGGTTATAATGAAACCTAGAAAATTTCTTATCTCACAAGGCCATCACAGTATTCATGGTCCCTCTTGCTTTTGCAGAATCTTCTCCCATCTTCACCGAGTAGTGCCATCTGAGGATGGTTGCTGTTCAGTAGAACACTTGACCATCCATCATAGCCTCACCCCCAGTGGTTGAGTTATAGGCTCTTTGTGGGAAGGAGACTGTCACTGAAAGCACAGGTATCGGCCATCTCAGAGGACCAGGCGGAGATAATCACAGGCAGGAGAAGCAGGTTCATAAGGAGGTTTATTAGTGAGGCCATAGTTCCCACGGGAGAGGGAGCTACATCTGCACCTTATCCAGGTGGCAGCTTCTCTCTGGGGGTAAAGGGGAAGTAGTTAGGTAGTGAGTAGGAGTGGCTCATTAGGTATGGGTGGGTCTGGGGTCTAGTGGGAGGAGCTGAGGACCTGAGGCTAGGGAAATGCTAACAGTCACAAGCAGGAAAGAGGAAGGCAGAACTCATGCCAGTTCTCCAAACGTGATCCAACACTGGTGTGTTCCCACTTTAGGTTGATGTTTCTGAGCATGCTCCAAAATCAGCCCTCCATTTCTGCAGGGATTTTCCAATTTTACTTAACAAATTTCTTCTGGGAGGGAAGGCTGCTGAGGATTAGAATGGTGCCACTTTATCAGCTGCTTAACCTTCTGATCAGAGGCCCCTTACAGGGCCAGGCTCTACATTCTTGAGTACAAGTTGCAGGCAGGCAACCATGTGGTGGGGCTTCCTCCATCCTCCATGCTCCTTTGGGTGAAAAGGGCATCCTGTCACCTGGAGGCCTGGGGGAATTTGATGGGCGGATGTACTTAAAGTGCCAGAAGAGAGGGCAGAAATGTGGAGAGGCAAGAGGGAAGGGAGTGGACATTAGAGTGAGACAGAAAAATAGGATCTACAAGATCCAGGCATCATGGCACATGCCTGTAACCCTTGCTACTTGGGAGGTCGAGACTGGAGGATCAAATGGTCCCTGGCCAGCCCAGGGGAAAAGTTGGTGACACTCCATCTCAGCCAAAGAAAATGGGGGCACCAGTAGTGTGTACTTCCAGGATAAGGGAAACCTGAGGTGCCCTCAGGCTGAGCAGGCTACTGGGAACACCTGCCTGTTATTTATGGGGCCTCCCTGGGGAAAACAGGAGTCTCTGCTTCCCAGGTGATTCAGCATAGGCTTGGATGGGTACACCAGGACCCACTTGATCTCACCTGACCACCAAAGGCTTCCTGGTGTGTAGGGCAGGGTGACAGGAAATTTCTAGAATGGGTATGACTTGAATGATGAAGAAAAGCAAAATGATAATCAGAAAGCAAGGTAATTGTCACTGTTAGGTTTTTAAAGTAGGTAGCCGGTAAAGGAGAACGCCACGCAGTATTCAGGCAGGAGAGAAAGTTTATTACCGAACTGCTGGCCTGTGGCCAAAATGATCCATGGCTGGAGAGAAGCAAGAGAGAGAGAGAGAGACCCCCACCCAGCCCTGCCTTATATCTAGGGCAGGGGCAAGGGGTGTGGCCAGGTGAATTAGGATGTGACCTCAGGGAAAGGGGAGGTAACTGCCTCCAGGTCTGCAGGTTACCCAGGTAACTGGGTGGAGACTTAATGAGGTGGGGGCATCTGCATGTAGCCCTCAGGGAGAGGACCTTACAGTCACCACATTCCACCCCCTCCAAGTAAGAACACACGCACTGGGCACTTACTGAGCCAGTGTCTTGGAACCATAGGTTATGTTGCATTCCATACATTATTAAGGGTGTGAATTAATATTGAGGCTCAAATAGGTGGCCCACACCTTTCTGTGGTCCCAGCACTTGGGAGGATCATGAATTCGAGGTCAACTCTAGGCTAGGTAGAGAGCCTTTCTTGAAATAAATCAGTTGCTATGGGCCCCTTGCAAGCTGTGTGGCTCGTGTCCCTCGGATCCAGAACAGAGGACGTGTTCTTGTGAATTTCGGGGTGGGGGGGGGGGTGGGGGTGGCAGTCCTGAAGGCTGGGCCGAGCCTGCGGGTGCCTCTCCCGGCCCCTCGGCCCCCTCCCTTGCCAGCTCCGCCCCTGCCTCCGCCCCGGTAGGGGACTGGGTGGCAGCGCGCAGAGCGGTGTCCATATCACAACACCGGGCCACCTCGTCTCCAGTTTCAGGATCCGCAGCAGAGTCGGGGATCTAGCCATGGCGGCTCGGGGATTGGGGGCCGCCCAGAGCCCAGGGTGCTGCGCTGGACGCTGAACTTCAGTGCGGGTGGAGCGCCGGGGCGAGCGCCGTCGGGGCGCTGGCTTAGAAGCGAGAGCACCATGCGCCCCTACCTGCCGCCTCCGCGGGCGCTGCTGCTGCTGCTGCTGTTGCTGGCTGGCGCCGCGCACACGGTGAGTCCGCGCCTCCCCGGGGCTGGCCCCAGGGTCTCGCCCCGCTAGGGTCCTATGCTGGGCGGGGTGGATTTGGGGGAGCGCAGAAGTTCCGCCGAGGAGAGTCCTCCCCTCCCCGCAGCAGCGATCTCTGTCCTTCCTGGGGTAATAATCGTGAGCGGAACGGGCGCCTGAGAGGGCAGCTCTGGGGTAGATCCCTCGCCCTCTCCCTCTCCTCTTCCTCCAGCGGCACTCTGGGGTCCCTGCCGCACGGAAAGTGTGCAGCCGCCCCTGTCCGTGCCTGGCGTGCTGGCCACCGGCTCTCCGGAGTTTCATTGAAATCTCTCACTCATCCCCGGATCGCCCATGCTGTGTGCTGACGCGGAAGCCGAGGATCCACAGGGGGAGTGGGTGTGGGGGTGTGGATCTTGCTTCTTGTCAGAAAAAGTGCTTGGGAACTCACACTCGTCTGTCCCAGAGTCTCGACACTGTCACACGCACGTACGCACGCACGGGGAAGTCTCAGAAAGTTCTGGCGTCTGGTCTCTGGGAGAGCCGGACAGCGCGCAATTCCCCACCCCTGCTCCTGTGGGATTTGTCTCCCCGCTGTCTTGCATGTGTGTCTGTGGGCTTCTGGGAGATGTCCTCCACAAACCAGGTCCAGTGAGGAGACTGGAAGAGAAAAGAGGTCATGGGTGGGTGGTTTGTCTTTCTTTCTCATAGGAACTGGGGGGTGCTGGGCTTCTTCCTTTGAGCTTTGTGCTTGCTAGGCAAGGCTGCTCCCAGACTGGAAGGATGGAAGGAAAACCAAGGGAGTCAAGGCCTGTGGAAGGCGGCTTTCAGACCCATCTCATCCCATTTGCATTCTTTTGAGTAACACTGGAAAAAGTGCTTGGGGACCCAATTTTGAGTTTCAGAGTCTGTCATGGGCACATTCTTCCAGTTATCTGGCAGCTGTGTTTGCCTTTAGCCTGCCTCAGTTTGATCTTAAGGAAAATGTTGCTCCTGGGTTCATGAGCTTGCTGATGCCCAGGGTTGCCCCTCTTTCTGCGGCTCCAAAGCATTCCAGCAGCCTAGTTTGGAAAGGTGCACTTGGGGGCTCAAGCCCAGCTCCCACAGTACCCAGAAGCCTCTTCTATTCAGTGGCAGGGCTTTTGGAGGGTGTTAAGAGCTTTGACGCCCACTCTTTAGTCTGAACTTCCTGCACTATGCAAGCGGGGCTGGTTCAAAGCCAAATATAGCTTTGTATTTGTATACGGTGAGTTATTCTATGGCTGGGGTGGGACGGGCAATAGCTCCTTTCCTGGGCCCCTCCTAGCCCTTTTCTTAGATATTTACAGTAATCTTAAGACTCTCCTTACTGGTCCCTAGGCTTCAGAACTTAGGTTGAACGTATGTTTTTATGTCAAGGAGACTCCAGGTTATCTCAGGAGTAAGTACAGGGGAAATGAGTTTGCTTAGCTCAAGTTGTCATTGTGTCTCAGATGGATGCTTCACTGCAGTCTGGTTTGATTCTCTCATATTACAAATGAGCAGACTGAGACCCACAGAGAGGCCGTATCTGAAATCAGCAAGTTAGCAGCAGAGCTTTCATTAGCTCTGTAGGCTCCTTTTATTTGTATTTACATAGTATGCATGAGAAGAGTATTAGTAGCTCAACTATGTAAGTATATGAACTTATATTTTTCATATACTTATTTTATTGCATTTGGCCTGTGGGCATGTGTCTTCATACTTCATGGTAGCAAACTCTTTTTATAGATTTATAGCAGCATTGACAGTTTGGTTGAAGAATTTCCTAGCTGCTGAAGCTGTAGTTTCCTTCTAGATGTTTGATTCTTTGATTCTGGATGGTCAGATATTAAATTTGTGTGTGTGTACGTGTATGTGTGTGTGTGTGTGAGAGAGAGAGAGAGAGAGCATGCGTGCATGTGCATGCTAGTACTAGGAGTTGAATTCAGGGCCTCATACTCTCACCTGGCTTTTTCACTCAGATTGGTGCTCTACTGCTTGAGCCATGCCTCTAATTCTGGCTTTTTACTAGTTAATTGGAGATAAGAGTCTCATGGACTTTTCTGCTGGGACTGGCTTTGAACTCTGATCTTTAGAATTTGAATCTTGATGTTCAAGGATATCAAAGGTTTTAAAAAATGTGTTTGGGGCCCCGTTGAAGGAGATCAGAGGCACCTGCCTAGTTGCAGGGACATGCTGAGGTAGTTAGCTTATTTCTGTCCCTCACACTTTTGCCTTGCCATACATGGAGATGTCAGAGGGTTCTTTACCAAAGTACAGTAATGGCCCAAGGAAGGGAAGTTTTCTGATGACTTCTATAAGAAACTCTGAGCTCCAGAGACAAACAGTGCATGTTTTCTCTCATATGGGTAAGAGAGACCTAAAATACATGGGGACATGATAAATTATACAGGATGCCAGGCATTCACACACATGAGACCAAAGGAGGATACTCTTAGAAGAGGAACACAGTGGCAGCAATGCCTATGTGCATCTGATCATATAAAATAGTATTTATTGAAATGAACTCCCAGAAATGGAAAAGAGTTGATTTGGTTGCTGTTTCTCTTTTCTTTTCTTTTTGTCTTGTTTGTCTGTCTTTAGGCAGGTAAGGCAGGGCACAGAAATGGAGGGAGAAAGAATGAACAAATGTAGCAATGGTACTCACTAGACACTAATTGGGTGGGAATGAGAGGGAAAAACTGGAGGATAGCGAGGGAAGGGATGATATTGTCCAAAAAGAAATACACTCTTGCTGGCTGGGCACTGGTGGCTTATGCCCGTAATCCTAGCTACTCAGGAGGCTGAGGATCAAGGTTCGAAGCCAGCCTGGGCAAGAAACTCTATGAGATTCTTATCTCCAATTAACCACCAGAAAACTGGAAGTGGTGCTGTGGCTCAAAGTAATAGAGCACTAGCCTTGAGTGAAAGAGCTCAGAGACAGCACCAAGGCTCTGAGTTCAAGCCTCATTATTAACAACAACAAAAAGGAAGAAAGAAAGAAAGAAAAAAGAAAGGAAGGAAGGAAGGAAGGAAAAGAAATGTACTCTTTACCGGATTCATGTAAATGTAACCTCTGTGTACATCACCTTTATAATTAGAATAAAAAATTAAATAAGAAGAAACTCTGAGCTCATCTCCTTCTGCACATGCATGCGTGTGCATGTGTGAGTGTGCGCACGTGCACACACACTCACAGTACTATGACGTCCATCTCATTCATCTTTCATCCTTAGAGCATAGTATCCCAGTACAATTGGGAACTCATGAGTATGTGCTGAATGAATGAATGATGGATGTCTGAGTGAAATGGTGACTATATCCAGAGAAAGTGTGTTAAACTGTGGCCCATAGCAACAAGTAATGAAAGACTATACCTGAAAGAAATCACTGCTTGTCAAATTGTACACAAATGTGGCATACAATGGAAAAAAAAAGAGTCACTCAAGGCTTTCTAATCCATAGCCTCAGGCAAACTGCCTACTTGACAGCCTTAATGAGCTCAGTGAGGTGAGTGTGGCTGGGTTGTTGGTTTTTTTTTTCCTTCAAGCACATTTGTTCAAAAATATTGACAAGTGGGCTAGATAGTTCTCTAGAGGAGGAAGAGTGTGTCCTATGCATTGTACAAGGCCTCATAGCATCTGTGGCCTCTACCCCCTGGAAGTCAGAAGCCCTTCCCCAAAGTGGTGCTAATAGAAAAAATCTATAGCCATGGCCAAATGTTCTATGGGCATAAGAAGGCCCCTGATTGGTAGAGCCACTATCTTGAAGGCTGGCAGATTTCTGAGAGTTACACCAACAGGGCTGACAATAATAGGTGCTTGTCGCATGTTGGATTTGGAGCAATAGTGTTGGTGACAGGGAGCCTGCGTCCAAAGATGGAAACAGATAGCTATGATTGGGATCTTGAGTGTCCTGCAAAGGCCCATGTATTGAAGGTATGTTCCCAAGTCTGTGGCGCTTTGGCATGGAGAAATTGCTAAGAGGTGTAGGTCAAGAGGGAGGAAGTTAGGTCACTGGGGCAGACCTTGAAGGAAATATTGGAATCCCAGCCCCTTCTGCTTCCTTTCTTTTTGCTTCTTAGCTACCATGAGGTGTTGTTCAGCCTCCTCTGCCATAGGCTCCCACCAGGGTGTGCTGTGCTGCCACGGCCCAAAGCAACAAGGTCCAAAAAAACCATAGACTGAAATCTCTGAACTTATGAGCCAAAATAAATCTTTCCTCCTTGTAAGTTTATTTTCCTGGGTCTAACAAACTAATAAAACTAACACCTAACAAAACAGCTAATTAAAAAAAATCCATTTCCAGGCCAGATAAAAAGACTTTCACGCGGCTAGAAATGGGGCTTAGCAGTAGAATGCCTGCCTAGCATGCATGAAGCCCTGGGTTCGATTCCTTGGCATCACATAAACAGAAAAAGCCGGAAGTGGTGCTATGGCTCAAGAAGTAGAATGCTAGCCTTCAGCAAAAAGGAGGAGGAGGAGGAGGAGGGGGAGGGGGAAGGGGAGGGGGAGGGGGAGGGGGAGGAGGAGGAGGAGGAGGAGGAGGAGGAGGAGGAGGAGGAGGAGGAGGAAGAGGAGGCAGGACTGGCAAAAAAAAAAAAAAAAAGACTTCCAAGTCAGGTGCCAGTGGCTCACACCTATAATCCTAGCTACTCAGGAGGCTTAGATTTGAGGATTATGGTTCAAAGTCATCCCAGGCAGGAATGACTTCTCTCCATTTGACAACCAGAAAACCAGAAGTGGTGCTGTTGGCTCAAGTGGTAGAGTGCTAGCCTTGAGCTGAAGAGCTCTGGGATAGCACCTAGGTCCAGAGTTCAAGCCCGATGACTGTTGGGGGAAAAAACAAGACTTTCAAGGGGAATATATTCTTTTGTATTTTCCATTGACTTTCCTCTCTCTCTCTCTCTCTCTCTCTCTCTCTCTCTCTCTCTCTCTCTCTCTCTCTCTCTCTCTCTCTCTCTCGCCAGTCAAGGGTCTTGGACTCAGGGCCTGAGCACTGTCCCTGGCCTCTTTTGCTCAAGGCTAGCACTCTACCACTTGAACCACAGTGCCACTTCCAGCTTTTTTCTATATATGTGGTGCTGAGGAATCGAACCCAGGGCTTCATGCATGTGAGGCAAGCACTCTACCACTAGGCTGCATTCCCAGCCTCTCTTTCTTCTCTTTTATCCTTATCTCCTCTTTGTCTTCTTCCAGTGGTACTTTTGGTTTACACTTAGCACCTCTATGCTTTTTAGGCAGGCACTCTACCACTTGAACCACACTACCAGTCTTTGTATATAGGTTATTTTCAAAATAGAGCCTTACTGTAGTCCCTAAAATATCGTGGATGATCCTTTTGTTGCTAGAATGACAGATGTGTGGCACTGTGCCCAGCCACTGATTGAGATAGTCTTGCAAACTTTTATACCTGGGCTGCTCTTGAACAGTGATCTCTTGATGTTCACTTCTCAAATAGACATGATTATAGGCTTGAGCCCAGCTCAGAACTCCTTCTTGAAAGTTTAAGTTTATTCTCTGGGATTAGAGCTCCATGACTATGGTCGTCCCCTCCAGTGGCTTCCAATGGTTTCCAGCCTCTAGCCCTTTAGATGACTGGGAACTCTTACTGACCTTCACCCAAGCTTGAGGATGCCCTGCCACCCAAGGTAAACCCACAACACTCAGATCCTATCTACTTTGTTTTTATTATAAACACAAGGCTGCTCAGTATTGTGCAGACTTGAGAAAATGAGACTATCCTGGGCACATGGCTCTTTGAGGTGTGCCTGGGGCTAGCTGTCTTTTCAAATGCCTGACCTGCCACTTGCATGTTTATTTCCAGCAAATGGAATTTCCTCTCACTTCCTGAGCGTCAAAGACCATGGATGGACTCCCTCTAATCAAAAACCCTGCCCTGATGGATGTGTCTACTTTGTCCTCTCCATTCTCTTCTTCCCCATCCATTCTGGGCAGCTGGGCCATCATAACAAAATGCTATAGACTAGCTTAAACAATACAGGTTTACTTTCTCACAGTTCTGGAGATTAGAAGTCTCAAGGTTCAGCAGGATCTGGTTTGTGTTGGGGACTCAACTCATGACTTCCTGGCGTATAGGCAGCTGCTCCAATCTCCTCAACTTTCCAGTGAGCAGCTCTGCATAGAGTGGGAAGAGAATTGCTGGGGTCTCTTCTTGTAAGGACATTACTCCTTTAGGACTTGGCTTCTATGTTACTTAGTTTTCATTTCCTCTTGAGAGGCGCTCTCTCCAAATACAGCCCCATCTGAGGATTAGGATTTCAATTCCTGAGTCTAGCTGGGGGATGGGACACAAACATGCCGGCTACCCACCATTCAAGTGGAAGAGACCCAAGTTATAGCATTCATACCCATCCTCAGGGACTTCCTTCTGCAGATGACACATTGACAGCTATCTAATCCAATATTCATCGTTTTTCTCATCCAATGAGTCACCTTGCTCAATTCTGCAACACAAGTGTGGTAGAAGTCCGTCCCCCTCCCCACCCCTCACCCCCCACCCCCCAGCTCTTTGGACCCTTCCTGCCAGAGCCCCACATCTGCCCCCTGGTGGCCAGCTGTTGGAAGACAAATCCATGCCATGGTCTCCTTACATTCTCTCACAGAGGCCTCACTCCTGTCTACCACCCACAGAGTCAGTCTCTCATTAGTGGTGTACAGAGAAAGTTCTTGAAATCCACTCCCATAAAATTTCCAATACATGATAGAGTATTATTAACTATAGTCTCCATGCCATACAGTCCACCTCTAGACTTGATCACTCTCTATTGTTGCAATGTTGATACTTTTTTTTTTTTTTTGGTCCTAGGGCTTGAACTCAGAACCTGGGTGTTATCCTTGAGCTTTTTTTGATCAAGGCTAGTGCTCTACCACTTTAAGCCACAGCTTCACTTCCAGTTTTCTGGTGGTTATTGGGGGATAAGAATCTCACAAACTTTCCTGCCCTAGTTGGCTTCAAACCATAATCTCAGATCTCAGCCTCCTGAGTAGATAGGATTACAGGCCTGAGCTACCTTGGCAATGTTGGCACTTTTTGACCTGCATATTCTCTCCCTTTATTCTCCCTGGTACCCATCTGGTAACCATCTTTTTCTCTTTGTTTCTATATATTTGATTTTAATTTTTGCTGTTTTGGGGTTTGAACTCAGGCAAGTGCTTAACCTCCTAGTTACATCTCAAATTCCTGCTTCTGTATTTGACTTTTCTAGTTTCTGTATATAATTCTGATTGTATAGAATTTGTCTTTCTGTGATTGGTTCATTTCCTTTAGGTTCATTTATATTGCCACTAATGGCAGGATTTCCTTCTTTATAAAGCCAAATAATATTCCATTGTTTTATGCCATTCTTTAATCCATTCCTTTGTAGATGGGCACTTAGATTGATTCCACCTCTTGAGTATTTTAAACACCGCTGTAATGAATGTAAGAGTGCAGAACTCATTGTCAGGTACTGATTTCATTTCCCTCAAATAAATTCAGCAGTGAAATTTCTGCATCGTTTTGCAGTTCTATTTTGAAGTTTTTGAGGAAGCCACGCATCCTTTTCATAGAGGCTGCAACAATTTACATTTCCATCAACAGTGTAGAAATGTTCTCTTTTCTCTACATTCTCTCCAGTACTTGTTATTTCTTGTCTTTTTTTTTTCTAATAACCATACAAGATGATAATCTCATTGTGGTTTTGATTTTCACTTCCCTGAGGACTGGTGATGTGGAATACCTTTTCTCATGGCAGTCTGCCATTTATATGCAGTGGACACTTTTCAGTCCTGATCCTACCTAGGACAATGTGATGGACAATCTTCATTGTCAACTTGATTAAGAAACCCCTAAGGTATTAATAAATATGCCTCTGAGTGTGTCTGTGAGAGCATTTCCAGACATGATTAATTAGGTCAGGAGGCCCTTTACCTAATGGATGGATTAATTTCTCCATGGCTTCATAATATGATGGCAGTAGGTATGGGTCTAGTTGGAGGAAGTAGGACACTGCACTCCTTTGAGCTATATCTTTCCCTGGTCTCTTCCTGTGTTCTTCTCTTCTCTGCTTCCTGGCCACATGAGGTGAATTGCTCTGCCATGCCCTCCCCGTCATCATGGACCAAAACTTCTGAAGCTGTTGAGTGAAAAGAAATCTTTCCTTCTTTAAGTGATGTCTGGTATTTTGTCACAGCATTGAGAAAAGGAACAAATACAAGCACTCCCATGCCAGACTCTTCTGTGCAGCTGTAACAGAATACCTGAGACTGATAGTTTATACCAAATAGGAACTGATTTCTTACAGGTTTGTTATGGAAGCGGGGAAGTCCGGGACTGAGAGCCTTCATTCTGCATCCTCCCATAGGCAGAAGGACTCGAGACATGTAGAACCCTCCTAGTCTCTGAGTCACCCCACCTGTCCACATTAGTGCATAGGAATTGTGTTCCCTGCATGTGAGCTTTGGGACACACTCTAGCCATAGCACCACACAGTTTGATTGAGAGAAGGGACATTATGAATCATAACATGAGGCACACACCCTGCTGTCCTTGGCAGAGGCCATGGCACCCCAGCCTATCACAGGCATTTAGTGCCGGTGCACCCACCTGATGCTCTGCCTCTTTTGATTTGTGCTGCATGTGAACTCCTGGCTCCTGTTTGCCTCTCTGCTTCTCCTCATGCTGCATCTTTTCAGCTCCATCAGGCCCACTCTCCCAACTCTGCCTTTGGCTCCTCACCTGCCTTACTTTCCTAATAGTCCTATTATCACAAACATCCAAACTTCCTTTAGTCAGTTCAGTCTCCTTCTCTTGTCCTGTTTAATTATTTTCTTTTATCTGGCGGGGGATGGGGAAGGGCGGAGAGGGAGAGGGTGCATGCTCACTGGTACTGGTGCTTGAACTCAAGGTCTGGGCACTGTCCCCTAGCTTTATTGCTCTAGTCTTGTGCTCTTCCACTTGAGCCACAGTTTCACTTCTGGCTTTTTGCTGGATAATTAGAGATAAGAGTCTCATGGATTTTCCTGCCCTGGGTGACTTTGAACGTTGATCCTCAGATCTCAGCCTCCTGAGTAGCTAGTATTACAAGTGTGCTTTGAAAGTTAGCAAGGAACCCAAGTCTGACTCATGGGAGTGAGGGTCCCTTCTACCCTCCTGACACTCAGTCTACTGCCTGCTGCTGCAGGGTTTTGCCTCTTCCATGTGATATCTCAATTCTGTTCATAAGACATTGCTCTTGGGCACGACGGTCTTCACTTCTCAAGGGTGGAGTCACCTCCTGGGGGACCCCATGGTCAGATTCCCTACTGATTCCCATATCCACACCTTCCTACATGCTGGACCTGCAGACTCCTCCTCCTCACTTTATCTGGATGCCTTATGCTCCCCCCAGCACTTGTCCAAGAATCACCTTTCCTGCCACCCTCATACACTCTGAGACCTTCCCACCTAATTCCTTCCCTCTTAGGGCACTTACACCACACACTGGCCATTGGTCCCTCTGTGCCCTCTTGGTCACCGTGAGCTAAGCTTCAAGGACCGGAGCAATTTCCCATATGCCCCTGTGATCTAGCCATGGGTAGGCTGCTGAGGTATGCAAAGGTGTAATAAGTATTTGCTGACATTTTGTGTTTTGAACTTTGCTATGGTTTACCATAGCAAGTTCTCTCTTCTTACTTTTCACTGTGTAAAGAGAAACCATAGGTTGTTTCCTTTATCCACCCTGAAACAATTTCTTCCCAGTCTCCAGTTGGCAGGCAAAGAGCTACATTACGAAGTTTGAAGAGAAGAAAAAATGATACCGAGTCTCTTCACTTTCTTCAGAAATTGATTTTTGTTGGGCTGGGGTTATAGCCTAGCGGCAAGAGTGCCTGCCTCGGATACACGAGGCCCTAGGTTCGATTCCCCAGCACCACATATACAGAAAACGGCCAGAAGCGGCGCTGTGGCTCAAGTGGCAGAGTGCTAGCCTTGAGCGGGAAGAAGCCAGGGACAGTGCTCAGGCCCTGAGTCCAAGGCCCAGGACTGGCAAAAAAAAAAAAAAAAGAAATTGATTTTTGTTATGTCTCATCCTGCATGTTGACGTTTAGATTTAGGAGCCCCAAATTAAACATTGTGACAGCTAACAGAACTCTTCAACCTGCTCCCTCCCTTATTCTCTCTCTCTCTCTCTCTCTCTCCATGGAGTGGATTCAGCTGTTGTTTTCTGAAGTACATGCTATGGAAGTCCTGTAGCTCCCAGGTGTGCATGTTTTGCAAATGGGAGACATTGACTTTGCTCCCCATTGCGGTACCAAGTGTCTTTTTTTTCTTTTTTTAAATAATTACTTATTTATTGTCAAGTGATGTACAGAGGGGTTACAGTTTCTTTCTTTTTTTTTTTGGCCAGTCCTGGGCCTTGGACTCAGGGCCTGAGCACTGTCCCTGGCTTCCTTTTGCTCAAGGCTAGCACTCTGCCTCTTGAGCCACAGTGCCACTTCCGGCTGTTTTCTGTATATGTGGTGCTGGGGAATCGAACCCAGGGCCTCATGTATACGAGGCAGGCTCTCTTGCCACTAGGCCATATCCCCAGCCCCGGGTTACAGTTTCATACGTAAGGCAGTGGGTACATTTCTTGTACAATTTGTTACCTCCTCCATCATTTCCTCCCCTCTCCCCTTTCCTCTCCCCCCAGGTACCAAATATCTTGAAATAGTATCCCAAATGGAATCAGGCATTCTCCTCCAGCCCAATGTGTAAAATGAAGCCACACAGCCCAAACCAATCAGCATAGAGCTGGTGGCTTCTTCATAGAAAGGATCTGTTAGTTCATAGACTGAACAGACATCTGAAAATATGTCTACCAACTATAAAAATTCCTCAAAACTTGGATGATGAGCGTTGGTCATAAACTTATCTGGCAAAAGGCAGGAATGTTAACAGGAAATCTGAGAATGATAATGGCTTCTTGGAAATGGAATGCACAAAAATTGACCATTATCTGGGTACCAGTGGCCCACTCCTGTAATCCTACCTACTCAGATCTGAGAATCACAGTTCCAAGCCAGTTGAACAGAAAAGTCCACAAGACTCATAGTTCCAGTTAAGCACCAAAAATGTCAGACGTGGAGCAGTGGCTCAAGTGGTAGAGCACTAGCATGAGTAAATAAAGCTCACAGACAGCAATTAGCCCTGAGGTCAAGCCCGAATAGGAACTGATTTCAGGACTGCTACCAAAAAAAAAATTAACATTGTTTTCAAAGGTAACATTTATTTCCACAGGTAATGTCCAAAAGAGTTCCTAGACATTAGATCACAAAGAAAAAAATTACCATTATTTTGATAGCAGATAAAGATAAAAAAAATACCACTAGTTTAGTAGCAGGGAAAGATGATAGAGTTGCAAGATCAGTCCAAATTGTTAATTATTCAACCAACATGCATCTGGGTCGATAGATAGAAGATGAAGGGAGAAAATAATAAAATAATAGAACAAATAACATCTTTTTTTTTTTTTTTTTTTTTTGCCAGTCCTGGGGCTTGGACTCAGGGCCTGAGCACTGTCCCTGGCTTCTTTTTGCTCAAGGCTAACACTCTGCCACTTGAGCCACAGCGCCACTTCTGGCCATTTTCTGTATATGTGGTGCTGGGGAATCGAACCCAGGGCCTCATGTATATGAGTCAGGCACTCTTGCCACTAGGCCATATCCCCAGACCTACATAACATCTTTTAACTTCCCAGAAATGCAGACCATAGTGCTCACAGTGAACAAATAGAAAGCTATTTCCAAGAGTGCTTTCCTCATGTACACAAAGCCCTGGGTTCAATTCCTCAGCACCACATGTATAGAAAAGTGGCGCTGTGGCTAAAGTGGCAGAGTAGTAGCCTTGAGCAAAAAGAAGCCAGGGACAGCCTGGGTCCAAGGCCCAAGACTGGCAGAAAATAAAAAGAAAGGTATTTCCTCGACATTTTGAAAAAACTAAATACCAAGAAAGGTCTGAAATAATTTAAAGGGAAAATTAAAAAAAAAATCCAAAAGATTTGAAATCAAGCCAGGTGCTGGTGGTTCATACCTATAAGCCTGGCTACTCAGAGGAGGCTAAGATCTAAGGATCATGGGGTGCAGCCAGTCTGGGCAGGAAAGTCTGTGAGACTTTTATCTCCACTAAAACTACCAAAAAAAAAAAAAAAAAGCCAGAAGCAGAAGTATGGCTCAAGCAGTAGAGTGCTATCATTGTGCAAAAGAAGCCAATGGGGCTGGGAATGTGGCTTAGTAGTAGAGTGCTTGCCTAGTATGCATGAAGCCCTGAGTTTGATTCCTCAGCACCACATACCCAGTAAAAGCAGAAGTGGTGCTATGGCTCAAGAGGTGGAATGCTAGCCTGGAGCAAAAAGAAGCCAGTGATGTAGAGCACTTTTTCATGTGACTCCTGGCCATTCTTTTCTTTTCTTTTATTTATTTATTTATTTTTGGCCAGTCCTAGGCCGTGAACTCAGGGCCTGAGCACTGTCCCTGGCTTCATTTTTGCTCAAGGCTAGCACTCTGCCACTTGAGCCACAGCGCCACTTCTGGCCATTTTCTGTAAATGTGGTGCTGAGGAATCGAACCCAGGGCCTCATGTATACGAGGCAAGCACTCTTGCTACTAGGCCATATTCCCAGCCCCTCCTGGCCATTCTTATTTCCTCTTCAGAGAAGTTTCTTTTTAGGTCTTTAGCCCATTTGTCTAGAGGGCTGTTAGTTCTTTGTTTGTTTATGAAAAAGTGCCCTACATCACTGGCCATAAAAGAGATACAAATCAAAACAACATTGAGATTCCACCTCACTCCAGTAAGAATGTCCATTATCAGGAAATCCAATAATAACAAATGCTGAAGAGGATGTGGCCTAAAGGGAACCCTACTACACTGTTGGTGGGAATGCAAACTTGTTCAACCCCTCTGGAAAGCAGTGTGGAGGTTCCTAAGAAGGCTAAACATAGAGTTCCCCTATGACCCAGCAGCCCCACTTTTGGGCATCTACACAAAAGACTATAAGCAAGACCACACTAAAACCACCAGCACAACTATGTTCATTGCAGCACAATTTGTTATTGCTAAAACATGGAACAAACCTAGATGCCCCTCAGTAGATGAGTGGATCAGGAAAATGTGGTACACATACACAATGGAATTCTATGCCTCCATCAGAAGGAATGGCACTGCCTCATTTGTAAGGAAATGGGAGGACTTAGAAAAAATCATATTAAGTGAAGTGACCCAGACCCAAAGAAGCATAAACCCCTATGGTGCCCCTCATGGGGAATAGCTAGTACAGGATTAGGCCAATCATGGTAGAATATCAAAATACCCCAATAGCTGCACACATACGATCACATAAGATGATGCCAAGTGAAATGAATTCCATGTTATGGAGACAAGAGTTATACCACTGTTGTAACTATTATCATCCCATGTGAAACCATACCTTTTGCATTTTATTATTATTTTTTTCTTGTCTGTTTGTTCATTTTGTTTAGTTTTGTTTCTCTTGTATTCCCTTCCTGTGGTTGTACCCCTGCTACCACTATATCTCATCTGAATACCCTGGATACTGTTTATACAGGTATTAGAACTGGGAAAGGGAAAGGGAATACCAAAATCGAGAGACAAAGGACAAAAAGACAAACCATTCCAAAAGCAATACTTACAAAATCATTTGGTGTAAATCAACTGCACAACTTGGGTGGGGGGAGGGGGGCGAAGGAAAGGGGGAGGGGAAAGGTGGGGGGAAAAATGAGGAAGGAGGTAACAAGTTGAACAAGAAATGTACTCACTGCCTTACATATGAAACTGTAACCCCTCTGTACCACACTTTGACAATAAAGAAAAAAGTTTAATTAAAAAAAAAAAAAGAAGCCAGGGGCAGTGCTCAGGTCTTGAGTCCAGGACTGGCAAAACAAACAAAACAAAACATAAAAGAAGCCTACGGACAGCACCCAGACTCTGAGTTTAAGCTCCAGGATGGGTACATAAATAAATAAACAAATTAATAAGATTTAGAGTCAGAATTGGCTTTGTTACAAACTCCATAGGAAGAAAAGGGAGAAATGCCTTCAAACTTGGGAATAAAATGATTTCAACCTAGAATTCTCTACCCAAATACTTACTTTCACATTAATCGAATTAGTCTTCAGCAAACATTCAAAACTTTGCTCCTATGCATACTTCCTTAGAGAGTTGCTAGAGAATTCTGGGCTTCTGTAAAACCAGACAGCAAGCCAAGGAAAGTGACATGGAATCTAAAGAACGGGACTCCAGGTGGGAGACAAGGGTAGAGGCACCTAGAACCACAGCCAGCTGGGAGACCCCAGATTAGCAGGGTGGAGGGGGACCCTGCAGGACACGTCCCCAGAAGAAAAGGAAACAGGACTTTGTGTGCTGTGTCAGAGCTGGGCACACTTGAAAAATTAGCCACAGGTACACAAAGACTAATCAAGTAAAATAGCATGCAGGAAAAACAAGATGTACAAGACGTAATGGTTTTATGTGACTTGATTCAGCAGCTAACAATATTTCAAAGTCAAAAGAAGCCATTCTAGGGGCTGGGGATATGGCCTAGTGGCAAGAGCGCTTGCCTCACATACATGAAGCCCTGGGTTCGATTCCCCAGCACCACATATACAGAAAATGGCCAGAAGTGGCACTGTGACTCCCAGTGGCAGAGTGCTAGCCTTGAGCAAAAAGAAGCCAGGGACAGTGCTCAGGCCCTGAGTCCAAGGCCCAGGACTGGGGGAAAAAAAAAAGCCATTCTAAATACTGAACATTTGTTTCACTGAAAGTTGAATGGAGAAAAGTGTACATAATCTATGTGTTGAGACTTTAAAACATCTATATCTTTATCTTCCACAATAGGAAGGTTTGGGCATCTCAATATGCCAAGAAAGATCACTCTAAAACCTAATTTTAAAATGGGAAGATAAAAATTAAAAAAAAAACAACTAAAAGGAGCTGGAAATGATTGCCTTAGGAGAACTGGTACCAATTAAGGCAGAGAGCTTCTGTTCTTTGTTTTAAACTCTTTGGCACTAGTACAAATGAATGGAAACAAACATGTACTTACACAAATTCTGTGTGTGTGTGTGTGTGTGTGTGTGTGTGTGTGTGTGTGAGTGACCTTGGCACTGGTGGCTAACACCTGTAGCCCTAGCTACTCAGAAGGCTGAGATCTGAGGATCAGGCTTGAAGCAAGCCTGGGCAAAAAAAGTCTGAGACTCTTATCTCCAATTAACCAGGAAAAAAGTCAAAAGTGGTAGGATGTCAGCATTGAGTGAAAAGCCCAGAGAAACCTGAAGGCTTTGAGTTTAAGCCCCAGTACAATGAACAAACAATAAATAAAATAAAGGAATCTTCTTAATGAACGGTTCTTATTTTGGAGAAATATTTTATATAAAGTTATTGATTCATCTATATTCTTTTTTTTTTTTTTGGCCAGTCCTGGGGCTTGGACTCAGGGCCTGGGCACTGTCCCTGGATTCTTTTTGCTCAAGGCTAACACTCTGCCACTTGAGCCACAGCGCCACTTCTGGCCATTTTCTGTATATGTGGTGCTGGGGAATTGAACCCAGGGCCTCATGAATACAAGGCAGGCACTCTAGCCACTAGGCCATATCCCCAGCCCTATATTCTTTTTGTCCACTGAATTTTGTGTCAAATTATCCTGAATACTTTTAGTAAGTATATAAAATGTCTACATGAATGAATATGCACATATCTACACAAATTGCTCTTTCCTCCCCTTCTCTAGGTTGACTTAGATAATAGGGGCGCATTTTACACTTTCCCATCAAGGTATGTTTCAGGTAAATTGTTCCTCTGTGCAGCATGTTCTCTCTAGCCACTCCCAACCACCCCAAGGGGCATCCTTCTCTGCTGATCATCTCTTGGGAGCCTCAGGCCCCGTCTTCCTGCAGAATACCATTGTATTGTGGTGGACGGTAAACCATGCAAAGTAAGTAACGATCCTCTGTCAGTACATTTCAGTGGAAGGATCACAGCTAAGAGAACTATAGAATGATCCACTGCACACGTCAGGCTGGCCAACGTCAAATGACAAACACAACAGAAAAATAACAAGTGTAGTTAAGAACAGGAAGAAATTGGAACCCTTAATATAAAATGATGTAGCTGATGTTGAAAGTGCTTTGGTGGTTCCAAAAAATTAAGTAGGGTATTACCCTATAATCCAGAAATTCTACTTCTGGCATTATACAGATACTCCTCCAGTTAGGGTAGTGAGATTTCTGATGTCTGGCTTTACAATGGTGTGAAAGTGGTTGCATGCTGTGGGACTCAAATCTGGATCTTTTCCCAGGCTCACTGTAGGTAGTACCATCCTTTCTGGTGACACTGGGCAGTGGCAATGAGTTGTAGTGCCCACTTGGCATAAGAACAAACAACTGATATTCTAGTGTGTATTGTGTAGCTGAGCTGTGATGCTCAATAGGTTGAATGAGTTACTTGAATTCTGGTCATTTCATTTGAGAATGTAAGTTGAGAAGCATCTGAATGTCCCTGCATTTACATAGGTGTTTGAGTTCTTTCAAAAGCATTATGTAAGTTTCAATATATGATACATTTGCTAGCTTTTTACCTAAAAGATGATTTTAAGTATAGTCTAGTTTGGATCTGGAATATTTCCCAGGATCCCATGTGTTACAAGCCTTAGTCTCCAGGCGAATAGGTTGTCCCATGATGAGTTCCTGCTATGATGTGTTGCCACCATTCCAAAGTAATACATGCCATACCATTCATAATCCCAAACAGAACCATACACCAAAATCAACCTTTTCTTTTTATATTTGCTGCAGTATCAGAAAGTTGGTTGAAACAAAGCACTTTTGTAGTGATAATTGGCTATCCATTGCACTCATTTCTCGTATTAGAAATATAGCTCATTTGCATATACTTAGTTTATATTTTAAGATCTTAGCTGGACATTTTTGTATGTTCTAACTATTCTTTTGCAGATTCCTATGGCTGCTACATAGGTAATCATGTAGAAATTAGTTTTCCATCTTTATAATCTCCATGCCTTTATTTATCTTTCTTGTTTTATTGTGCTGGCTAGAACTTGTGATACTATGATGAAAACTGTGAAAGCGCACATCCTTACCTTAATGCCAACCTAAAGGAGAACAGTCAGTTGGTCAACATTTAAAGGGAGGTTTAGCAATTTTTTGAAAATGTTATCGATTTGACAAAAGTTCCCCTCTGTTCTTATTTGTCTGAGCGTTTGTTTTTTTTTTTGTTTTGTTTTTTTTAACATGAGAGGGTGTTGAACTTTGCTGAGTGGGTAAACAATTTTTCTGCATCATGTGACTTTTTGCCTGTTAGTATGGTGGCTTACATTGATTGATTCTCATATTGAGTTTGTGGTTTGTTTAGACACTTGTTGCTTAATTTCCAAATGTGTGGAAATTGTACTCTTCCTTGTTATTGATTCTTAGTTTGATTACATTGTGCTCAGTAAACACATTCTATATCATTTTAGTTCTTTTAAATTGGTCATGATTCATTTTGTGGCATAAAATATAAGCACATGATAAAAATGTGTATTCTGTTCTTGGATGAATTGTTCTGTAAATGTTGAGTATATTATATTGGTTGATGGTATTTTTCTATACTCTTGCCAATTTTCTTTTGTTTTGTTTGTCTTGCTTTTTGCCAGTCCTGGGGCTTGAACTCAGGGCCTGAGCACTGTCCCTGGCTTCTTCTTTTTGCTCAAGGTTAGCACAATACTCTACCACTTGAGCCTCAGCACCACTTTTGGCTTTCTCTGTATATGTGGTGCTGAGGAATTGAACCCAGGGCTTCATGTATACGAGGCGAGCACTTTACCCCTAGGCCATATTCCCAGCCCCTACTCTTGCCAATTTTCTACATCATAGTTCTATCATTTGTTAAGAAAGCGATGAAGAAACAAAAAAATATATTTTTGTCTTTTTCTCTATCAGTTCTTGATTTTCATATTGTAAAGCTTTGTTTTTAGTGTACATACACTTAGATGGCTATGTGTTTTTTTATTATCTTTTTAGCTTATACTTTTCTGTGTCTAGTTATTGTTTTGGCTCTACACTCTTTTTTTTTTTTGGTCAGTCATGGGGCTTGAACCCTGGGCTTGGGCGCTGTCCCTGAGCTCTTTAGCTCAAGGCTAGTGCCACTTGAGTCACAGCGCTGCTTCTGATATCCTGGTGGTTATTTGGAGATAAGAGTCTCACGGCCTTTCCTGCCCAGGCTGGCTTTGAACCTTGATCCTCAAATCTCAGCCTCTTGAGTAGCTAGGATTACAGGTATGAGCCATTGGTGCCTGGCTTCTACACTCATTTTATATTAATATAGTCAAACTTCATTTCTTTGGCCAGTGTTTGAATTACAATTATTTTAGGCTTTTAGTTTGCCTATCTATGATGTTATTTAAATGTTTTTCCACTTAAGTTTTATGTAAACACCACAGTTTGTATTTTAAACTGTTTTTTAACTGTTATAATCTCTTTTATTTGGTATATTTCAACCATTTACATTAGTGTTATTGTGCATGTGCAAAGGTAAGCTTGACATTTTTTTTTGTTTCATCCTCTGAGCCTTTAATTTTTTAGATTTGACCTTTTGGAGGATTTTTCATTTTATTGATCCTGTAAATATATGTGTCTTTCTAGATTTGGGATTATCTGGCCACCATTTTTTAGATACAGTTTTAGCTGTACTTTCTTTTCTGAAATTCCCAAGGAATAAATTCCCAAGGGATTATCTGGCCACCATTTTTTAGATACAGTTTTAGCTGTACTTTCTTTTCTGAAATTCCCAAGGAATAAACTTTAGATTTTTATATACTCTCCACACAAGTTCCTAAAGATCTTTTACTTTTTATATTAGGTTTGTTCCTTCTGTTGTTCAGATTGAGTAATTTCTACTGTTCTGTTTTCTGGCCCACTAATTTTTACTCTGTCTCCTATCTATCCCCATTATGTTGTTAAACCTATATACTGAGCTTTGAATTTTGATTATTGTCCTTTTCTATTCTAAAATTTAATTTTGATTGTTGTCCTTTTCAATTCATCTCTAATTTTACTCACTGATTTTGCTGAAATATTTTCATTCATTCATTCCTTTTTCCTTCCCCTCCCTCCCTCCCTCCCTCCCACCCTCCCTCTCTCTTTCCCTCCCTCCCTCCCTTCCTTCCCTCCTTCCTTCCTTTGTCCATCCTTCCCTCCTTCCCACTCCCCTACTTCTCTTTTTTTTTTTTATTCTTTTTTTAGATACTAGGGTTTGAACTCAGGGCCTAATGCTTGCTTGGCTTGCTTACATGACTAGCCATCTACTACTTGAGTCATGCCTCCAGCTTAGCTTTTTGCTGGATGTTTCATAGAAGGACTTTCATGGACTTTTCTTCTTCAGGTTGGCTTCAAGCCACAATTCTTGTGATTTCAGCCTTTTGAGTATCTATAATTACAGGTGTGAGCCACCAGCATTGTGCTCTTTCTTGTATTTTTATATCTGTTTCAAGTATATTCAGAATTGCTCATGGGAGCATTTTTGTGGTGGCTGCTTCAAAATAATTATCAGATCATTCTAATAGTCTGTGTCATCTCAGTGTTGGTATCTAATGACTGTCTTTGCTAATTCAGTTTGAGGTCTTGCTAATTCTTAGTATGATGAATGTTACATTTTGAGATTGATTTTTATTGTAAGCTCTTCTTTTATTTGTGGGGTTTTTTTTTTTTGACTGGTGGAAGGGTTGGGTGGGTGCTGCATACTTACTGTGAAATGGAAATAGAAGTTTAGTTTCCCTACTGTGAGTCATCTGATACCTGCAAGAGTGCTGGTAGTTATGGACAGTTGGGGAGGGTGGGGTGCCAGCTTGCACATGATCTCCACCAACACTGCAGGGTTCATTGCCCCAAGAAAGTCCTACATCTTTGTGAGGCCTCCTCTCATCTCATGCTAGGGGCTCACCCCATGGTAGGGGCTGAGGAATACATCATTGCTTCTACTGGGGCAGAAAATCCTCTCCACTGACACCACAAGCTGGGGCCTTCATTACCACACGACAGGGGTAAAATTCCAGCTCTCCCCTTGATCTCTCTAACTCTGCCCTGGCTAATGTGTGTAGGTCCCATGAAACACACGCTTGCCCTCAACTTTGCCAAGGCTCAGGTTCCATGTCATAGCTGGCAAAAATGGAAGTCCAAGGGCTGGAAGTGTGACTCAGGTGGTAGAGTGCCAGACAATGAATGAAGCATCAGATACCAAGTTCCAGTCTTGCTCCTGGAGGAAAAAAATGAAGTTCTGGCTTTCCTCTTGGCCTTCCTGGGGATGAAGGAAGTTTTGCTGAAGTAAGAAGGTTCTATTGAGAAGTCTTCTGTCTTGGTAAGAGCTGTTTGTCTTGTCTTTGGCTAGAGAGCAGGCTATGGTTGGGGCTTTTTTGGTTTGCACCTGGTAGTTGGTCCTTAAGTTGGCCAGGCACTGGTGGCTCCCACCTGTAATCCTAGTTACTCAGGAGGCTGAGATCTGAGGATCACAGTCTGAAGTCAGCCAGGGTAGAAAAGTCCATGAGACTCTTATCTCCAATAAAGTACTCAGAAAAAGATGGAAGTGATGCTGTGGCTCAAGTGGTAGAGTGTTAACCTTGAGGAAGAGAAGCTCAAGAATAGTGCTCAGGCCCTGAGTTCAAATCCCAGGACTGGCAATAAAAACAAACAAACAAACAAACAAATAACTAAAATGTTGCTCTTAAAAGCCTTCCCCACATATAGGATGGATTTCAGGAGTAGAGCTCGTTGGTCAAAGAATATGAACGTTTCTGATGCAAAGCATAGGGTGCCTACGTGTGTTGAAAATATTGTACCTAATTGGTCACCTATAATCCTAATACTCAAGATGCTGAGATCTGAGGATCGTGGTTCAAAACTAGCCAGGGCAGACATCTTCAAGATTCTGGACATGCTACCCTGGTCACATTCCCTAGTCAACATAAAACTCACTTTTCTTCTCTGTGTCTATAAGAGCATTGTATGAACTAAGGCAATCAAACACAGTGAGAACAAAGAAGCTTACTTTCAGAGGAAGAACACAAAGGCATGATGCCTACATGCCTCTGATCATATAATAATTATTGAAATGAACTCTGGAAAATGGAAACAAGAGGTTTTTATCTTTGCTGTTGTTTTTCTTTTCTTTTTTGTCCTGTTTGTTTGTTCATCTGTCTTTGGGAGGGTAAGGGGGGAACAGAAATGGAGGGACAAAGGGTGAACAAATGCAGTAGTGGTACCCACTGGACAATGTGGGAAATGAACTCTACAACTTGTAGGTGGAGACACGAGGGAAAAACTGGAAGAGAGTAAGCAAAGAGGTCACGTTGTCCAAAAAGAAATGTACACTTTACCTGTCTTAGGTAATTCTGTAACTTATATAACTTTATAATAACAGTAAGAAATTAAAAACAAAAAGTATTGTATGAACTAATGTATGCATGACTCTATAATATTAAAATTACATACTCATATTTGTAGAGAGAGTGGGAAGCCATTTCTTCATCTATTGAGTAGCTCATTCTTTTATTCATTCATTGTATTTATTGATTCTCTGGCACCAATGAAGTATTAGAACTGGGAAGAGCTAGGGAACTAGGATGGGTGCCAGCCTCTCTTCTCACCCTGTCCCCTTCATCTCTGTGGCCCCATTGTCTAGGCTTTCTTCGGTGGCACACGGATGGCTAAGTGTGGGGTCCAATGAACTTGCCTGACTCAAAAACAAGCTTTTAAAATCTAAGATGAGGGCTGGGAATGTGGCTTAGTGTAGAGTGCTTGCCTTGTATACATGAAGCCCTGGGTTCAATTCCTCAGCACCACATATATATACAAATCCAGAAATGGCGCTGTGGCTCAAGTGGTAGAGTGCTAGCCTTGAACAAAAAGAAGCCAGGGACAGTGCTCAGGCCTTGAGTTCAAGCCCCAAGACCGGCCAAAAAAACAAAAGAAAGTAAAAAAGAAAAAAGAATTAAGCTTTGGGTTGGGAGTATGGCTTAGCAGTAGAGTGCTTGCCTTGCATGTATAAAGCCCTGGGTTCCATTCCTCAGTACCCCATAAACAGAAAACGCTGCAAGTGGTGTTGTGGCTCAAGAGGTAGAGTGCTAGCCTTGAGCAAAAAGAAGCTGGGGACAGTGCTCAGGCCCTAAGTCTGAGCCCCAGGACCTGCACAAAAACAAACAAACAAAAAACCCCAAGACAACAACAACAAAAAACCCAGAAGTGGGGGCTGGGAATATGGCCTAGTGGTAAAGTGCTCGCTTCCTATACATGAAGCCCTGGGTTCAATTCCTCAGCACCACATATATAGAAAAAACCCAGAAGTGGCAGCTATGGCTCAAGTGGTAAGAGTGCTAGCCTTGGGCAAAACAAGCTTAGGGACAGTACTCAGGCCCTGAGCGCAAGCCCCAGGACTGGACAAAACTAACAAACTAATGAACACTGAGATGACCACACAGATGGAATGAAACAACATATGTCCTACAGGCTTATAATAAGATGCCCAAGAAACAAACTACTTCTTGAACTTTGGATTCTTGATGAATCTAGCAGCAAGATTTGCAGTAGACAAACCACAGGTCATGTGAGCATTATGGCTTTCCCCAAGCTCCTGTGACCTCTGCCGTCCTCATTTTTGAATCTTTTGCTCTATTCCTATTGGTAAATGACAATGGTGCCCCCTTGGCTTTGCCTACAGGTTGGAACCCTGCCCCACCTGTGCGATGTGCTACACATGATGCAGGAGGAGCAGACGCAGTGCCTGCAGGAGCTCTCCAGAGAGAGGAAGGAGGTGAGCGTGGAGCTGCCAGTGCCAGGTATGAGGCCAGCTCCACCCAGGTGCATTCTGCAAGTGGATTGTGTCCAGTGCCACTGGGCTGAGGGAGCAGGCCAGGATGGGTTGGGGACTGGGGGAATGTCCAGCATTGCCTACTCAATCACTTGAGGCAGAAATGGTCTGCACAGATGCTGGGTGAAGCATCTCCACTCCTCTTGGACATGTGTAGGGAGCCAGACCATTCCTCTCCCTTCCCTCCTCTCCTCCTCCCCTCCTCACCACTTCCCCCCTCCCCTTTCAAAAACAAATTCAAAACAAAAGTGTTGGGGACTTAGCTCAAGCAGTAGGTCACTTTCTTAGCACATGGAAAGTCTTGGGTTCAATCCCTAATATCCCTCTAAAAAGAGCAAGAAAAAAATCCCCTTTCTTCACTTCTCCTCCTTCACTATGAGCTAAGAGAATTAAAAAAAGAAACTCCTGCAAGAATTCCAACTTTGGTTCCCAAACACTCACAACAGCATTATTTATGGCAGGCAAGAACAATCTAGATGTCCATGAATGACGAATAGACACACAGAATGGGATCATTCCACACAATGCCTTGTTATTCAGTCTTAAAAAGAGATGAAATACCAATGCACATGACAACACTGGGAAACCTTGGTGCCCAGTGAAACAAGCCAGGCACGAAAGGCCAACTACACGTTGATTCCACTTCAATGCAATGCCCAGATGAGGTGAATCCACTGGCGCAGGAATTGGGTTAGTGGTTGACTGGATTGTTGTGGGACAGGGGGGAAAGGTTTGCAAGATGAATCTAGGGTTTCCTTTGGGGATGTGAAAATATCTGAGAACATGATAGAGGTGATTGCTATATAGCTTTAGATTATGCATGACCTAAATGCCACTGAATTGTACACGTTACATGGTTACATAGTTAATTTTATAATATATGACTTTACTTCATCTTAAAAAGAAAGCAGGCAACAAATAAAGAAACCCAATCTTTTAAATTAGATGGCTTTGTGATCTTAAACAAGTTGCTAATGTCTCTATGGAGAAAGTCTATTTTAAGAGATTGGTATGGAATTAAAAGCACTCACTCAGATAACACTGATTTTACATTTGGTGGTATCAGGTGAGGATGCTAGAAGACAGAACATGAGGTGAGTGAGCCAACCACAGACCCTACTTATCGCTTAGGAATGCTTGGGAGCAGGTCCTTCACCAAATAGGGGCTTCTTGCTTGGGTGTTGCAAAAAAAGTCTAGAGCCAGTGAAAAGCTGCAAGCTGTCAGCTATTTCAGATTTCCTCGCCCTTTGACTTCGTGTGTGGCCTTTGGTCTCTTGGTGATAGAGTGGCTGCTGTACCTGCAGGGAGGAGAGTTGAGTCTCTGGGTATGGAGGATGATAAGGCATCCTCAGGAACCAAGCTTGCCTGCAGGACCCCGAGGCTTCTGGCTCTGCCTTACCTCCTGGCTGTGCTGGCTACAGTGGAGGCTGGAGGGTGACAGAAATCCTTTGTTGGGGAGGGAGGCGGGGTGATTCCTGGGGTTTGAACTCAGGGCCTAGGTAGGCACTGTCCCTGAGCTGTTTTGCTTAAGGCTGATGCTCAACCACTTGAGCCACACCTCCACTTGCAGCTTTTCTTTTTCAGTGGTGAATTGGAGATAAGAGTCTCATGGACTTTCTTGCCAGAGCTGACTTTGGACCATAATCCTGAGATCTCAGCCTTCTGAGTAACTGGGATTAAAGGCATGAGCTACTGGCTCCCAGCTGACGGTGGGATTTTTAGTGATGCATGTGGTTGCTTGATCACAGCCAGCTCTGTGTGGCAGAAGGAAGAGAAGGCTGGACCATGAGCAGTGTGCCATTGTTCTAACTCTAGGAAGATGTGCCTCAGTTACAAGTCCATGCAAAATGACAGTGAGATAAATAAGAACTGTGTGTTCTGCCTGAAACTGGGGGAGAATGTGGTGTTTGAGCCCAGATCTGAGCAGGCCTGGTAGCTACCAGGAATAGACGTGAGGCAGCCACAAGGCCACAGAACACAGGAGCTCCTGGGTCACATGGAGGATCTTTACCTTGAAAGAGAGACAGAGAACTCTGGAAAGCCTGAGTCCAGTATTGTGATTGTCTGCATCAAGCAAAGTGAGGACCACTGATTGGACAGAAAGAGATTTGGAGACCCACTGGGGGCAAGCCATTGAGGCAAGGATGCTATTACTGGTACTAGCTGGGGTGTCTTTGTGTGGGTTCTCAGAAATACATGATCATCAGGAATATAAGAACGGAGACTGAGAGCCAAGTGCTGGTGGCTCATGCCTGTAACCCTAGGACTGAGGTGAGGTCTGAGGATCACAGTCCAAAGCTTACAGGTAAGTCCTTGAGACTGGAAGTGGAGCTGTGGCTCAAGGAACAATGCACAGTCTTGAATGAAAAAGCCAAGAGAGAGCTGAAGGCCCCGATGTCAAGCCCTAGTACTTGAATAAACAAAACCAAACAGCAATAACAACAATAAACAAGAACTGAGTTTGAGCGAGAAGGAAGTCAGCAAACTTATGGCTGTGGCTTGGGGTGCTAGCCTTGAGCAAGCCTTGAGCAAAAAGAAGCCAGGGGCAGTGCTCAGGCCCTAAGCCATGGCAAAACAAAACAAAACAAAAAAACAACATTAAATAATTTGTTACCATTGTGTAAAAGAACACACAAACTTTTTTTTTATTGTCAAACTGATATACAGAGCAGTTACAGTTTCATACTTTAGGCATTGGATACATTTCTTGTACTGTTTGTTACCTCCTCCCTCATTCCCCCCTCCCCCTCCCTCCTCCCCCTTTCCCCCCATGAATTGTTCAGTAGATTTACACTAAACAGTTTTGCAAGTATTGCTTTTGTAATCGTTTGTCTTTTTTACCCCATGTCTCTTGATTTTGGTATTCCCTTACAGTTTCCTAGTTCTAATACCTGTATACATGATTTCCAATGTACTCAGATAAGATACAGAGATAGTGAAGGTACGACCACAGGAAGGGCATACAAGAGGATCATCAATAATAAAAGCTACAGTTTCACATCACATGTTGAAAGTAATTACACCTTTTCACCAAGATGGCGCCAAAAGCTAAGAAGGGAGCTCCGGCCCCTCCTAAAGCGGAAGCCAAGGAAAAGGCTTTGAAGGCCAAGAAGGCAGTGCTGAAAGGTGTCCACAGCCACAAAAAGAAGATACGCACTTCACCCACTTTCCGGCGGCCCAAAACGCTGCGGCTCTGGAGACAGCCCAAATACCCTCGGAAGAGTGCCCCGAGGAGAAACAAGCTTGATCACTATGCTATCATCAAGTTCCCCCGACCACTGAGTCAGCCATGAAGAAGATAGAAGACAACAACACACTTGTGTTCCTTGTGGATGATAAGGCCAACAAGCATCAGATCAAACAGGCTGTGAAGAAGCTCTATGACATTGATGTAGCTAAGGTCAATACCCTGATCAGACCTGATGGAGAGAAGAAAGCATATGTTCGACTGGCTCCTGATTATGATGCCTTAGATGTTGCCAACAAAATTGGAATCATCTAAATTGAGTCCAGCTGGCTAATTATAAATATACATTTTTTCCACCAAAAAAAAAAAGAAAGTAATTACAACAGTGATATAACAGTCGTTTCCATAACTTGGAGTTCATTTCACTTAGCATCATGTTTTGTGAACACACAAACTTAATACCCAATTTTATGTGTAACTTATACACAATTTTAATTCACTTGTAAGTCTCAAGAGACCAAGGTTTACCACACACACAAAACTTTTGTTTTAAGCATGTCAGAATATAGCAATGTGTGGATGAAAGTACTTCTGTGTGGGATAAAGATAGTGAGACCTTTTATTTTACACAGAGTTTTATACATTGTTTTCTAAAGAAGGAATTATCTGTAACCCAACTATCTCCATTAGAAAGATGATTCAATAGTAAATGATTTCATTAGTGCTTTCTGAAAACAGAAGCCTGTTAATTTTTAATAAACATACAGGATGACTAGAAACAAAGTTTTAGAAAGTGACATCTTAGACCAAAACACTTAGAAAAAACTTTTTGCTTGTTTTCTAGTTGACACTGACATATGAAATGAGTGAATGAGTATAGATATATTAGTATGTCCCCCAAATTTGTCTTTATGAACAAATCGTCAAGATCAACAAAAAAGATACATTTATTTGAATCAATTGAAATAAATGAAGTGAGCACTGATAAAGTCTTCCTATCCCACCAGCTGGTAGTGTAAAAGAATGTGTGGTAAACTAGGCACAGTGGTCACACCTATAATTCCAGCTGCTAAGGGAGCTGAGATCTGGAAGGTCATGGATCCAGGCCAGTTCTGGCATAAAGTTTGAGAGACTCTGTCTCAACCAATAGGTGGATGGAATGGCATATGCCTGTCATCCCAGTATGGAGAGAAGTATACATAGGAGGACTATGGTAGAGGTTAGCTTGGGGAAAAAGGGGATCCTATCTTAAAAATACTAGACTCTAGAAGACAAGTATTGTCTTGCATCCAAATTAATTATATATTAGGAACTAATATTTCTGCCACTGAAGTAAAAGAGGTAGCTTCCCAAATCTCCTCTTTGGGAAGCTGGAAACACCTTTTCATATCTCCAACACAGCAAGATGGATGTTCCTACTACGCTACAAAATGGGTCGATTCTGTGGAAGCCACTGAGGCTGTACTAGATTCGTGCAACCATGCAGATTTCCCAGCCACAGCCTTAGGCCTGGGGAGGTAAAAACATCTCCATTCTAATGAAATATTAGTGATAAAACGATGATTTTTCAAAGCTCCCCATAAAAGGTCAATTTTGTAAACCCTGAAGAAACCCTGAGACCCAGGAAATATCAGCCTGCTGCGGGAAGTTGCTCTCATTGTCTCAGAGGGGAGACAGACACTTGCAATGCACAATCCCTCTGTGCCATTCATTCTGTGAATCCAGGTTTTGGGGAAATAAACACTTTCTGTTTTCTTCTTCTTTACTGTTCCCCTTTCCAGGCAGTGGCGATGTGAGGTTTGCGTCTCACATTGGTCCTTCGTACAGGTTGCCTCACAGAGGCTGCCAAATGCCAGTTCTCGAGCCTGAAGCATCTCCCAGTGTCTCCTCAACATCTGGGCAGCAGTGGCTTTCTCCCTGTGGCTGCCTTCCTCCAGCCTCCAGCTGCCCGGCATAGGTCCTCTGCTAGGGTACCCATCCTTCTTCTCAGTCCTCAGGGTCAGCACTGTGAAGGGAGAAGACGGCATTGTTTTTTCTTCCCAGGAGACTTACAGGTTGAAACCTTGACTCAAACCAGGAGTTTAGTGTCAGGCACATGGAATCAAACTCTCTGCAGGGGCTGGTGGCTGGGAGTGGAGGCTGGAGAGGCTGAGGCTGCATAGAGAGGGGTGGGGAGGGGGGAGGCCCCACCACCACCACACTCCTCGTTAAGAGCAGCCAATGGTGGGAAGAAAATGAGGTACGAGGTACATGGGTGGTGGAAGCCGCCGAGTCATCCAGCCTCCTTAGGAGGCCAGGGGCAGAGGCTCTCCTTTCCTTTATGCCTTCTAGTCCCTCTACAGATTCAAAGGCCCTATGTCCTCTCACGGCTTGGGGGCACTGCTGAGAGTGTCCTGCTTCAACAGAGGCCTCCTGCTTCCTGGGAGCCATGTCTGCTGTGTCAGGAAGTAAGGCACCCACAAAGCTAGTCCAGAGTGCAAGTCTCAGCTGCCTTCCTCCTCCGCCCAGAACTCTGAGACAAGATGCTCTGAGAGAGAAGGCCTAGATGGCGGAGCCTCCAGAGAGATGGTGGGGAGCCTCAGGCCACACCAAGAAGGGAGGGATGGTTATTTTAAGATCTGGTTGTTTGCCAAGCACCAGTGGCTCACATCCGTCAATCCCAAGTACATCCCAGGTCTCAGGAGGCTGAGACCTGGTGGATCACAGTTAGTAGTAGACAAGTCTGTGAGACACTGGCTCCAACCAACTAGCAAAAATGCCAGACTTGAGATGCAGCTCAAGTGGTGGAAGGCCAACCTTGAGAGAAAAAGCCAAGAGAGAATTCAAGGCTCTGAGTTCAAGTCTCAGTACCAGTACAAACAATCTGAGGGTTGGGGGCATGGCTCAGGTGGTACAGTGCCTGCTGAGTGGAAAATGACTTCCATTTCAAGTTCTGTCTCAAGCAAAATGGAAAAAAGTTAATAGCTTAAAATGTCTCACTGCTGTTCCATTTGATTCCTAATGGTACCAAACACCACCACTGGGGCGATGGCTTGCAGTCTCTCAATTCTGTCCTTTCCTTCAATGCTTTTGACCTTGCATGTGTGAATCCTCCCTCTCCCCACCACCTGCCAATGCACCATTCCCTCTCTTCGCCAGTTTGCCACATCTAGCCATTTTAGATGCCTCCAGAAACCATGTCCTGAATGCCCATCACTCCTCTGGGAGTCTAGCTGACCTTGGATTCCTGCAGGACCCTCTGTTTCTCTCTCCTGGCAGCTCTGCTCACCGTGGAGATGAGTTTGCCTGACTGTCCCTACCCAACCGCAGATAGGATGGGATTGCTTCACTCTTTTCCAGTGCTTGGTGCTTTGCATAGACCATGTACTGGGTGTTTGTTGCTTGACTTACTGAATGAATAAAGTGCATATATTCAACTGAGAGCAGGAAGAAAGGAGAAAGCAAGAGATCTGGCCTCCAGGCAAGAGTGAGAGCTAAGCAGAGCCTTGGAGGCAGCTGAGGCCCCACGAGTGAATGCCCCAGCTGCTCTCAGGGCCAAACAGGGCACTGAGCTGGCTCTTCTGATCCAGACTCAGCTTCAGCCTGGACCCTGCTGGCTGGGGTCTCCTCTGTACTGCAGGTGCCCTCCAGACTTCCACAGTGCCAGGAGTAGATTCAATTCCTGCAGCTCTTACAAAGGGTTTTGGGGGAGGTGCAGGAGAAAGAGGGCAAAGCATTTGGGGATATCTTCATCAGAACCAGATGGGACCATGTCCTGAATCTCACGCATGACCCTGGAGGAGTGGAAACAGAGATTCTGGAATCAGGTTCAGCCCTGAGCTCCTCACCCAGGTCTGTCATGTCAGTAGGCCCTCTGGGAGCTAAGCCCTAGGGTCTTCCATTGGCCCCGATCTACAGAGGGGTGGGGACTCACCCCTGGGGAGCCAGGGTTAATGGCTAAACTTCTGGTCCTCCCTGGGAAGGAGGTTAACGTTTGAAAGCCAGACAAGTCACAGGAAGTGCCACTCACAAATAAAAAATTAACTTCAGCTATTCTGGGCTCAGTGGCCAAGGCCATTCCAGCATTTTGTGGGAACATTTCAGGGTCACCCTAATAGCTGCATGGCTTGCTCAAGGGGATATTTATTATTCTGTTTATAGAAGCCACTACCCCCCCACAGAGCCAGCTAACAGAAGGGTTCTTGCTCTCCCTAGGGGAAGAATGTTCTAGGAGGAGGGTGGTAGCAGTCTTGCAGACAGAGCCCTGGACTTGTGTCCTCTATCACTTAGGTACTGTGTGATTTCCAGCAAGACTTTGGTCCTACCTGAGGTTCAGTGCCCTCACCTTCAAGTGAGAGCATGCCAGCCCCATTTCTTCTTGTCTCTGCCCATCCGCTTACCCAGAGCCCAAGTAGCAGGAAACAGGCTTTAGTGTTTGTGAGCTTCATTTATTGAGGTGAAAGTCACACAACCTGAAAGCAGCCACTTAAAAATGTCCTATCCAGGTGCCTGCAGCTCACACTGTAAGCCTAACTCCTCAGGAGGCTGAGATCTGAAGACTGAGGTTCAAAGCCAGCCCAGGCAGACATCAAGAGACTCTTATCTCCAATTAACCTGTAAAGTGCCCGAAGTGGAGGTGTGGCTCAAGTGGTAGAATGCCAGCCTTGAGCTAAAAAGTTAAGCCAGAATGTAAAGCCTTGAGTTCAAGAGTCAGTACCAGCACACACACACACACACACACACACACACACACACTCAATCTCAGGGTGGTTGTGCTCCCATGACGCTAAGCAAACACTGTCTACTTCGAGAACATTCTCATCATCCCTAAATAAAGCTCCAAGCCCATCAAGGAACTGTTCCCTTCCTTTCCTCACCCAGCTTCTAGCAAATTGCTAATCTGCATTGTCCCTCTATGGAGTTCCAATTTTGGACATTTCATCAAAATACAAGATATAACCTTTCATGTCTGCCAGTCTTCCTTTTTGAGAACAAAGTTCTTGAGAGTCATCCAGGGTGTGTGGGAATCAGTACTTTACACACACTGGCTTTTAAATCAGCCTCCTGCTGGATCCCACAGGGGATCCTCAACTGCCCACAGTTCAACCTCTGCCCAACCCCTCCTGAGTGGCCCCAGGCTCTTGCTGTGCTTGGGGCGTGGTTTTTTAAAGCCTTTGCCCTTTAGGATTTCAGCCGCCAGCTCAGCTCTGGCCCCACCACAGCTGCCATGTGCAGTGCGGCAATCACAAGGGAGAGCAGCACATCCTCTGGATTGAAGTCCACACATCAGGTCAATGGGGAAGCCAAGGACGGCTTCCCAGCATCCTCATGGCTGGCCTGGGGCTGGCAGGTGAGGAGGAAGGGAGAGAAAAGGAGGCACAATGAAGCAGCAAGCTGGCTCCTGTGCAGGGTCTGTCTTGAACCACTATGGGGTCTTGAAGAAGAGAAGGGACAGATGGAAGGTGGCAGAGAGCCTGGGAGACAGCTGTGAGAGTCCCCAGGTGGAGGGAAGAGCCACTGTACACGAGGACGTCACATCATAGTGGGGCAAGGCCAGGAGGAGCTGCAGGCTCCCGGGTGGTCTCCAGACAGCGTCTGGGCATGGGGGAGGTTTGGCAGGACATGGCGCCTGTCATCTTGTGGCCCAGTCCCCATCATGGCAATCTGTCCCACTGCTCCAGAAACAGTTTCAAGGTTGCTGTCAGGGCATCAGGGAAGCTATTGGATTCAGTGGGTGAACATGGGGTGAACTCACAGCTGGCAGATGACTGTGCCAGGCACAGGGCTGGGCTGGGGCAACGTGGAAACACCCAACATGCCACCCTGACCTCTCAGGTCACCCGACCCCCCTTCCTAAACCTGCCTGTAGGGCTACCTCTGTCCCCAAAGCAGGACACAGGAAGTTGAGAGTTCTGTTTGCCTTGGGACAGATACTCTGTTGGGGACTTTAAAAATAGAAAGGAAACAAACATAAAGGAGTTTATTAGCTGCTGGACATTTTTCATTTTCTTTGACTTTAATTCTGAGTTCGTTTTTCTGGGCCACTGTACGCATCCTAGCAGCTGTATGTAAAGGGAATCAGTTTCTAGATTCTGTGTCTGCGAGTTCACACTTGGTGCAGCTGCTCACTGTGTTGAGACTGGGCACTCTTTCAGGGAGGGCACAGCGAGCTGCCAGTCACCATGGTGACTGGGCCAGCAGTGTGGTCCAGCACCAGTGGCAGCTGAACTGCATATGAACTGGTCCCACCTCTGATCTCTTGAGCCCCCAAAGAGAATCTGAAGCTCAAGATTAATGCGACAAGACTTCTCATCATGTTAGAACTACTTGCAAAGCTTAACATGATATTGGCCTGGGCCACCCCCAGGCCAAGCCTGTGGGACTCCCTGCATGTGGTCCTGGTTATGTACACCTTGGGGGCTCCCTGAGTCGCTGATCCAGGGTGCAGCATGGTGGGTACAGCCAGGAGGGAAGGCCATTGCGGTCCAGTTACATAACAGAAGTTGAGGCATCTTCTCCTCCCCCCAAAATCCACACCTTTGTGAGCCTCCTGTGAGAGATAATGTGTCTCTGTCTCTAATCTTGAGCACTGATTTACCATTAAATGTCAGCCCCAGGCCCTCAAGAGAAAAACAGTAAGTGCATTCTTTAGACACCATTGGCTCCTGAGGTCAAGCTCTGCAAACAAAGTTGAAGTTTGAGAAGTCAGTCCTCAGTGGGACTTGGGAATTATCTGATGAGAATTTGGGGCAGATAAGGGGGAGGGAGTGGGGGAGGAGGGAAGAGGCTTGGGGAGGGAGGCTGCCCATGGCCTGTTCCCCATCTCCATCCCATGCTGTGGTTCTTCCTGCAGGCTGTGAGGGGCTGTGGGACAACATGAGCTGCTGGCCCTCGTCTGCACCAGGACAGACTGTGGAAGTGGAGTGCCCCAGGTTCTTCCAGATGCTCACAGACAGAAATGGTAACCAGTGTAACCAGCGGCCTGGGGCCTGCAGAGAGACCAGGGAGGTCCCTGGGCCTGGCTCAGCCCAGAGGCGGGAGGCCAGGAGTCTAATGTGGGGACACATTGGGGGTGAAATAATTGGGGAGAGACTTGCTTGGGCATGTGGGGAGGCTCAATTCTCAGGGTCATAAGGAAGGGGGTGGGAAGTAATATCCTGGGGAAGGTGTTAAAGTAGCCTTGCCAGGAGCTGGCAACTCCAGAGGCTGAGATCTGAGGATCACTGTTCGCAGCCAGCCTGAGTAGGAAAGTCCCTAAGACTCATCTCCAATTAACCACCAAAAAACTAGAAGTAGAAGTGTGGCTCAAGTGGTAGAGCTTCTGCCTTGAGTGAAGATGCTAAGGGACAGAACCCAGGTCCTGAGTTCAAGTCCCAGTACTGGTGCAAGTGTACACACACACACACACACACACACACACACACACACACACACACACACACACCAGGGCTATACTTGTTTCTCTCTGCCCTCTCCCATGTGTCTGCTCTCTCAGCCTTGTTCTAAACACTTCTCCATTTCTGGAAGCTATGAAGCAGGTCATCTTGCAGAATGCTTACTTCCTCCAGGCCCTCCTGATATAAACTGTGATCTTCCCAGGAGTCCTGACCTCATGGGACTCCTGATCCGAGGACAGCTTCAGTTGGTGAGGATTTTCTTAATTTGGTTAAAGGCCAACCATATTCCATGTATCTTCACATGCGCTCCTTCAAGTCATCACCATATCCCTGCATGGCACATACCTTGTCTCTTCACCTACTAAACTCTCCAACTCCATAAAGAGTAATAATAATAGCCGGGTGTGGTAGTGCACACCTGTAACCCCAGCACTCATGAGGCTGAGGCAGGAGCATGATGAGACCTGAACTACATGGTGGGACCCAGTGTCAAACACAAAGTAGCAATAATAGAGACTAAGAGAGGTTTGGAAGTTTACCTCACAGAAATAGATGGAAAAACTAAGAGTCAGGTCTGCTTTTTTTCAAATATGGTGCTCTATCTTTGAGGTCATGATCAAAGCAGATCTCTAGCCCCATAGTCCAGATGATCCTGACAGAAGGCAAGGAAGGTTCAATGGCCCCTGCCCTTGGTGGGGTCCTTGGGCAAGCTTGCTCTGTCACCCACGCAGGGCAGGAAAAGTCATCCAATGAGGCCCTGAAACGAGAATAAATCAAAGAACATGTGATTAGACACCAAGACCCACCAGCTTTCCAAAGCCAGGCAGGGAAGGGTGACCATGGAGTCTATGTTAATCAACTTTCCATTGCTGTAACAAAAATATCAACCCAAATGAGGAAAGGTTTATTTTGAGTCACAGTTTTGAAGGTTTCAGTCCATGGTTGGTTGGCTCTGTTGCCTCCTCCACCCCTCCTGTCCTCAGCAGACTGTCCAGGAGGAGCTAGCGCCTGTGTGCCAGCCTGTCATATCTCTCTTCATTTGACTGCTTGAACTTCTGTTAGCATCACTAACTAGAAGCCCATTGTTTCCTGTTAAGACCCTCACCCTTGAATTGATTAAAACCCTCTGGTCAATTCCTTGCATGTGTACTTTGAGGATGGAAGCTGGGCTCCTTAGTTAGGTCTTGCTCTGCAGCAGTTCCATCTCTTACCACATGGTGTCACTATAGGATTGCAGATTTGCACCAAGAGCATGTTTCTGAGTTCTGGATCCAGGACCTAGGACGATGGAGATTTGCATTTTGCATACCAGGCCAAGAGTTTGGGTTAGGACTTGTCTGGTCCCAACTATTCACCAAGATGCTTCCCACCTCTGTAGCTCTACCCCAGCACTTATCTTCCTCCAGAATGGAAGATTCTCCATCCTCAGTGTTGTTCCCAATTCCATTTCCAATACTGAAGAGAAACACCCAGGGAAGGGTCTCTTGCGCTTTCCTTCTAGGGCTGGCTTTGAACCATAATCCTCAGATCTCAGCATCCTGAGTAGCTAGGATTATGGGTATGAATCACTGGTACCTGGCTTGGAACTTTCCTTTTGAACAAAGAGAAATCAATTCTAGAAGTGATTCATAAATAAATAATTTGCCAGGCACCCCACCCCCACCCCAACTCCTACCCCCACAGGGGTGTCTGTGTGACTGGAGAAACTTATTAGCTGTATTCTGCCCTAGAAAGTTCTCATGTCAGGCCTAGAAAGTTCCCCTAGGACACATTCCTTTGATTCTTAAAAGGACACTTGGTTTTCTAGAGTTCCTTATTTTAAAATAACACATTTCTGGACAAGGATGGTTGATCTGGACCTTTTTTCTCTTCTGACTTAGTGGCCATGGTTCGCTGGCTTAGTGTCCCAGGAGACCTGAGAACCAGATGAAAGCCTTAGACAGTTCCTTCTTAATTTGTGTGTATCTATGTACACAAACACACTTGTGTTTCAGAGCTCCCTGGGAACAGGTGCTGACTGCGGGGGCCACGGGGTGGGGGTGGGAGGGAGATCTCGGGATAGGAATGAAATCCAGGGGAACTGGGTGGGGTTGAAAAGACCCTTGAGACTCTCTAATTCAGGCAGTCCTGCCTGTGGCTCCCTTAGCTGGGGCTCTGTCCTGTCAGCTGCTCTGGGTACAAGCCAGGGTCACATCAGATCTCTTGGGAATACTGCTGGGTCTATGAAGAGAGGCCTCAGACAAACAAGCTGTGTCTGACTGTGCCCAAGTAGAGCCAGCCTCTGGGCATGCACTGTCTGATAATCTTTGCTCTGAGCTTGGGGAGGTGTTTTTTTTTTTTTTTTCCCACATACAACCATCCCAAGTTTAACTGCTGTTCTTTCTCATCCAACAACCTACCTCCCTTATTTAATTCCTCAAACTTCTTGTCCCGCTATTGAATTTCAAGACTCCATGCCTTGCCCATTTCCACCCTTTTTGGAAAGGCTAAGGGAGTATGTGCCCTGGCCTGATACTGGGGCCCTCTGTAATGGCACAATGGACGTGTGCTGTGCATGTGTCCTGTTCCCTCTCCCCAGGAGTGTTCTTTCTATTACAGCATGGAGACGCTTGCATGTGAAGTCACACAGCCACCAAGATATAGCTTTGGACTTTTGGACTTCAGGCTCTGATCTGGCTGCTTCTAGGCCTGTGCTCCAGCCCCCCCACCCCAAGGCAGGGCACATCCAGAGCCCGAAGACAGCACCCAGGGCTGGAAGCCACCTCTAGGACCACAGGAAAGGACTAGGTAGAAGGACAGCAATGGGTACACTCTAGCTTGGCACTGTGCTCCAAAACTAGGCCTCAGTTTTCTAGTCTATACAGCAGGCAGCCCTTCCTTCACTGAGGCACTGAGGGGGCTGGATCAGAACCTGAGCATAAGGTGCTGAGCTCATTGGCTGGTTCTAGAACTGCCACCTAGGCGGGCCTCTCCAGCTCAGTGGAACTCACTTATCCTTGAACTCTGAATGGCAGACAGCCTAGTTACCAGGGGCCATGGGAGAGGAGCAAACCAGGTCCAGCTGAGGGTGCTAGGGACCCGTGGGCAGGGTCTCCATCCACAGGGACTCAGTGATTGTGCCCTCACACTGTGATGGTTGGCACACTGGCCAGTGCTGGGGAGCCAGATCCTGGCTTTCCTTGGCAGCTCAGAGGATAGAATACAGCAAGCCATTCAGGACTGCAAGCCTTCCTTCCTGCCTGGCAGCTTCCTTTCCATGTTTTTGGCTCTGTCTTAAAAAGCTTCATTAAGGGCTGGAGGCTGAGCTTAGCAGTAGAGGCCCTGAGTGAGATTCCCAGTAATGTGCACATGCACACATCCACAGAGCTGCAGTGGGAATGCCTCCCCTTTTCTCTATCAGAAGCTCAGCACAGGGTCCATTCATTGGCTTTCTGTCCAGCTATTCCAGGGATGTGGGAGGGCCCTTGGCTAGGCCTGCGGGCAGGGTACCCACCTCTCATGTGGTAAGACGGGTCAGCCTGCAGCTTGGCAGCCCAAGCTTAGACTAGAGGACAGAACTGCAGCTGTCTCCACAGACGGCTGTTGTTATGGCTAAAGGACTAATTCCGTCTGTGAAAGGTAGCTGTCTAGGGGGGTCCATCTTGGTGCCCTGCTCTTTGATGGCTTCTAAAAGGCCAGGAGAGCAGAGTATGAGGCTGGGGATAAAATTAAACTTCCTAGGAGCCAGGCTGTAACCACAGAGGCTGACCAGAGCTCACTGTAGGAGTGGCCACATCCCGGCCACGATGTTCTGGGCGTTAGAAATGCACCATTCTCCAGTGTCAGAAATGAATAGACACATAAGAGATATAGGAGATTTTGTCAAGGCAATTTACTTTTGCACAAAAAAAGATGCAATACTATTACTCTACCCAGAGCTAGGCAGGCACATCGGGCAGGGCTGTTTCCTAGGCTTTTATCCCAATTGTCCCTTCTCCTTGTCAAGGACTTAGGCTTACAGTCTAAGTACAATTGATTGCCAAGGTTAGAATGGGGGTCATTCTTTAATTCCTGTCCAAGGTTTACTTTTCTTTCTTTTCTTCACTTAGCAGTCATAGTTTAGCACAGATAATAGTTACAATTGAAGTAAATAAAGCAAACAATTCCAGGAATGATCAATACATAATACTAAATACACTTAAGTTTGACAGAAAGAAATATTTTTTCTCATACAGGTCCCTTCTGTTTCCTCCATCCCCAATTTCTACTGAAGGATCTTATGCCTCATTTTCCCCATCCACCAAATGGTAGATGTGGTAATTGCATGTTACCATGGATTTTCAACCATAACTATGTCAGTGCTCAGTGCAGGACTTTGCCGTCCGCAGGGTCCCTGTTCCGAAACTGCACCCAGGAAGGCTGGTCAGAAACCTTCCCCAGGCCTGACCTGGCCTGTGGGGTCAATGTGAATGACTCTTCCAATGACAAGTGGGTAAGCTTGTCCCTCTTCACTGCTGATTCTGGTCTGGGGGTGGCGGGGGGGGGGGGGCGGTGGGCAGGCTAGGGAGGTCTTCAGGAGAATGGGAAGCCAGGATCAGAGTTGAAGATCCGGGGACTGCCCTTAGCCTTGCACCTGTCCTGGTCACCTGGAGTTCAATGGCCTGTTTCCATGCCTAGGTCTGTCAACGTGCAGGTAAAGGAGGACCCCAGGCATCGTGAGCAGGGTCAAATAACACAGTGGGATTGCAGTGACTTATTCATGACACTGGAAGAAGAGTCATTGGATGCTAAGTGCTCAGAGCCAGGTTGCTGGATCAGAATCCAGACTTGATCTCAGTAGGACTAGGAGGACCTAACTGGTTGTTTTAGTGTGTGTGTGTGTGTGTATGTGTATGTGTGTGTAAGTCCTGTGGCTTGAACTGAGGGCTTGGGAGCTGCCTCTGAGATTTTTTTGCCCAAGGCTAGCACTCTACTACTTGAACCACAGCTCCACTTTTGGCTTTGGGCTGGTAAATTGGAGATAAGAGTCTCATAAACTTTCCTTCCCTGGTCTGGCTTGGAACAGTGATCCTTAGATCTCACCTTCCTGTGCAGCTAGAATCACAGGCATGAACCATTAGTGCTCAAATGTACCTCTGTTTCTTGATATTGGAAATGTGGTTTGTAGTGCTGACCACACAGGCTGATCAAGAGAACTGAGTTGATATGTGGATATGCGGAAATGTGTTCCTGGCCATAGAAAGCTCTCAATAAATGTGTGTCCACAAAGCAGCCCCCTTCTCTAATAAGCAATGGTGGAGCTGGGTGTAGGACAGGTCTAGTCCAAGAAAGGGAGCTCATCTGGTCCCAAGGTGAACGGATCTTTTTCAAGACCTCCAGGTGCTACCTCTGAGGGGTCCCTGGCAAGGTCCAGCCCAAGTATGGCTCGCTGTCCCTTCCCCAGACAGCCCTGTCTTTCAAAGCTCACACACACTCTGCCATCCTTCCTCCCACATGGGCCTCCTATTCCAACAGCACTTTTCCTCCTCTATTTTCCTGATGAATTTGTATAGAGCTTTCAGTATCTCGCTGTGGTCCACCTTCTCCAGCCTTCACTTCTCCTCCCCCAAGAAAGGGTCTCCCATGTTCTCTGGTCTGGCCCCTGACTATCACCTGCCATGTCATGTTCAACTGTCCAGTGCATGTCGTGTGGCTCTATGCCTCTTCCTAAATGTGAGCTCCTCAAAGTCATTGTCCATCTATTATGGGCCATGTCTGAAACTAGGCTCAGAAGTTGTGGAGTGACGAGTCAGAAGGAATGTTAATTCTTACCAGGCTGTTGGTGCCCAGCATAATGCCCAGGCAGCCACAAAGTGCCTGGTAAATGGTTGCTGTTGTGCCCAGGGCCCTAGGTTCAATCCTCAGCCCCTCCACCCTTCCCAAAGGTGTTTGTTGTTCTGAATGTCTGCAGTGGGTCATCTGCTTGATGGACAATGACATCATATTTTCAAAATAAGCCTGAAAGTTCTTAAATATTATTGAACAAAAGTTCATTTGTTCATGGGGAAGTTCCATTTTGAAGATGAGGAAACTGAGGATGGAAGGGGTGAAGGAATATACATATGAAGTAGCAGACATGGGGCCTAAAACAAAGAGGGTATTTCCTAGGAGGTGCACTTTTTTTTTCTTGACATCCTTAGTCATGCTTACTACATATAGCCTTTGGGCCAAATCCATCCTGCTTTTTGTAAATAAAGTTTTATTGGAACACAGCCAAGCTCATTTGTAGCCTGCAGCTACTTTTGGACAAGGGCAGAGTAGTTGTGAAACAGACTGCTTGGCACTCAAAGCGTAAAATATTTATTCTCTGTCCCTTACAGGAAACTCATGCTGCCAACTGATTTGAGACGGGGTGGCACAGCCAGGGTTTATAATAGAGACAACCGGGGGGATGGGGGGGCGGGGCGTGCTTTTGGGTATCACGTCCTCTGGGAGCAATGGACAGCTGAAGATGTCAAAAGCTGAGGGACCAGGGGTCAAATGAGGACTCCTGGGAGCAGGGCTCTTTCTGGGTCAGACCCTACAGACTGGAGGTGGGCGGGAGAGCTGCCCTGAAGGTCATCTTGTGGCAGTGACCAGAGCCACACCTGTCTGCATGCCCCTTAGGTGTCAGCCGGGGTCCCCTCAGACGCCTGCAGGCTGCTCTAAGCACCTCAGGATGATGCTGGTGTCAGCTGTGGAGCTCATTCTGGATGTGGCAAGATTACAAGGTGACATGCTGTCCCCCAGCTTTTGGACACTTCACAGGTCTTTGGTGTCTGAAGTTCTGGGAACTGTTTATCTAAGGAATCTAGAAATCTAATTTAACTAATCTGGGAGTCTAATTAACCGAAGGCAAATCACTTCCCTTAGTGTCCATTTACTTCCTCCTTGAGAGGTGGCTGCTGCTTTCTGGGGAAGCAATCAGCCAGGGGGATGGTGGCGGGGGGAGGGCTGAGGGTGCCAAGGCAGCCATCATGTTGAAGGTCACCTCTTGCTGTCAAAACAATTTTGGTTCCTGTGTGTCAACATCTACTTCTTTTTGGATAACTTCTCCCCACCAAGAGGCTCCAGCATGATATCTTGTCTTTTCATCTCCATGTCAATCATACCAACATTTTTCTTCCCTAAGTTGTGTTTCCCCTCTAGGTACAATGTACCCAAACTTGTCATGCCTTGCTCCAATGACATAATTGCTGTCCTCCAGAAGTGTCTGGCTTATTAATGTGTCTCTTAAAATAACACATCCAGACTGGACACAACACTCCACATTCCAGCATGGCCAGCTGCTCACAGCACTCCATCATTGTAACTGAGAACAGGCCACAATTTTTAGCAGCTACCTCAGATCCCAAACTTCATTCCAGCTCCTATAGCTGACTCATAGTGAAGTGGGGGATGGAGGAGTCCATCACTGCCGGGCTTCGCTCTACCCCCCATCCACATGGGGGTCCTGGGCTTCTCTGCCTCTTCCGTGTGTGGTCCTCTGCCGCTCTCTCACATCCCCCTGGCCAGTAGGGAAATAACTATGGGAGCGGAGTCCACGGGTAGCCTCAGTTGGCGCGTAGTCGCGAGATCCCCATACCCGCCAAGGAAGACACGGGCGCGTGGGTGTCCCGGAGAACTCTCAAAGGATGTTCTGGTTTATTCAAGGGAGGGGCTAACAGTTATACCCCCAGAGGCGCGTGTAGGAGAGGGGCTACTGGATATTAACAATTGGCTAATGGACTGTCCATTAGGTGATGTCACGGAACTTCCTCTATGGGCGGAGACCACAGCCCCCCAAGGACCGGGTCTCTGTCATTACACACATGGCCAAGCCGTGAGGCGGGGGCTGCTTTGCTTCTCTTCTGGTTGAAGCCAGAAGGTGGGAGTGGCTCCCTTCCACACTGCCCCAGGGCTGGGGGAAGGGCGGCGTCTCTGGAGCTCTCATAGCCCTTCCCCCTTCAAGGACAAGCTGAATCCCCAACACATCACCTGCTTAGAAGACTTCTGAATGTCAGGCTCTGCCTAGGTGGCTTGATACCTTACTCATTCTTCCAGCAAGCTCTAAAGGGTAGATTCATCATCCTTATGTTGTAGAGGGAAGGTGAATGCTCTGCGTCTTTGTCCTGGTCAACAAACATGCCTAGAGCTTTTCAGCTATGTGGCTCTGGGAATCTCATTGAACATGAACATTGACAGATTAGAAACGATTAAACTTAATGATGAAGGATTGTGAAAAGAAGCTAAAGACATAGAAAATGAATCCAAAGCTGATTTGGAAAACCATAAATGTGTATAATCTTTGTAAAAAATGTGTATAATCTTTGTAAAAAATATAGCTCATTGTAAGTGGCTTGAGAAGACATAAAATGATCACCAGATACAATATCAAAGGGAGCCAATTTTAAGTTCACAGGAGGAAAATCCAGTTCATTGTGCTGTTGTACACCAGGTGACCATTCTCAATAGACAGAGAGCACCTTCTCTCTGGAGATACTGAGAAGCAAAGACTTGAATTCAGAGACTGAGTTAGGGACTTGCACGTAGGATGGAGAAACTGAAATCGACATTGGATGATCCCTAAGAGCGTTTCCAAAGCCAAGAGGTTGTGATGTGTTTGTTGAGTGTGTGAATTCACACCCTTGGTGTGGGAACAGAATAGCTGTTGGGGTTGGTGGAGCTCACGCTGGCTGAGTGGGTTCACCAAGGCATAGAAGAGCCAGCCACAGCCAGGTGGGGCTGACATATGTTTCTCTCTGCAGCATGAGTATCTGCTAAAGTTGAAGGTCATGTACACGGTGGGCTACAGTTCCTCCCTGGTGATGCTCCTGGCCGCCCTCAGCATCCTGTGTGCTTTCCGGTGAGAACATGCTGTTAGCTCTCATCTCCATCACCCTCCCCCAGGCACTGACTTTAGGTCTCATCTTACTTGCTCAGGAGGGAAAGAGGAAGGTCTGGGTGAGTTGCTTTGTCATCTCTCCATGTAAAGCTTACTTGTGGTGCAATACAGAAGTTCCTGTGGCAGCATTCATTCCCATATTTGTTCCTTTGTTCATTCACTATTTCCTAAACATTTCTGAGAGCCCAATGCACTCAGTGCTTTACATGTATTATTTATAGTTTTCTAATAGTACTATTGTCAGAAAGCACATAATAGGTATCATTATGTAATCGTGAAAATATATAATAAGTATCATTAGCTCCAGTTTACAGGTGGACTAGTCAGATTCTCAATTGCAAGAGACAGCATTCCACTATAAAATAGCTTCAGAAAACAAAGATGCTCTGACTTGCATATTTGACACAGTCAGGGATGCCTGCTTTAGGCATGGCTAGGTCTAGGTGTTCATTGGGTCTGTCACTCTCTTTTACTCTGCTCTGCATGGGTACCATTCTCTGCTTGCATTTCTGCCTACAGGGGCACATTCTAACAGCTCAGCAAAAACAGGCAGAAACCCTCTTCCTCTCTGATTCTAGGTCCACCTTAGACCAAGTGCCCAACTCAAATTCCTTGTCACCAGGGATGGAGCACTCTGATGGCCAAGTCTGTCAAGAGCAGGGAGGGTAGAATCAATCCTTATCCAGAACTGGAAGGATTCTTCATAAAAGTCATGTTCCTAGTACCGAAGAAGGGGAAGAGGTAACAGACACCTGGTCTTACACACATAGGAAGCTTTCTGGGGCTGCTGATGGTAGTAGGTTAGGACAGAATGAATGCGGTCCTTACAACCCTAGCCTGTCAGCCTGTCACTTCCAAACTATGGTGTTCCACAGAATGTCCTGGGCCCCTAGGATGTTGGTGGGCACCGGGGGCCCTGGTGAGCACTCTGCTAACAGAGAGGAGTGGCCTGCAGGGCTGAAAGATCCAGGGCCTCCATTCCTGCGTGATCCTGGCTGCACCTCAGCCTCTCCCACTGTGGCACTGCAGCCCTGCATTCTCTCCAGCAGGAGGCTGCACTGCACCCGCAACTACATCCACATGCACCTGTTCGTGTCCTTCATCCTGCGGGCCCTGTCCATCTTCATCAAGGATGCTGTGCTCTTCTCCTCGGATGACATCACCTACTGCGATGCCCACCGGGTAACATGCTGGGTGTCCTGGGTATTGCTGGGCCTGCCTTGCCTTCCCCAGCCAGCCTCTGAAGAGGGTGTAATGCCCTTGCCCTCCCCCCAGATCCCTGCTGAGGATGTGTAAAGGGGCCAAGGCTGGGACGAGATCTGGAAGTTCTGGGAGATTCCGCTCAGAACACAAAGCCTGAGAAGCTGTTTGTTGGGAATTGGCAAGGCTGTCTTTAACCCCAGCATCCAGGAATAAATTAGCCATGCTGGAAGTAGAGCCAAATGAGACTCCTCATTTCCAGACTCCTGTCTGCTCCTAGCTGTGGACAGATGAGCAAGCTGGAGAAGGTTGAGGTTGATTTTTATTTTAAGTGAGATGACCAGGTTTGAATAGGATTGAGTTTGGCTTAAAAAAAAATGAGCTCATACCAGTATGACTGTATACACAGATTTGTAGAAAAATGTGTAGCTTGCTAAGTTCAAATGCCCAGGGGACTCTTAGCTCACCACATTAACTCTGTGTATCACTTGAGGATCTTTTTTTTTTTTTTTTTTTTTTTTTTTACTGCAAATAACAGTGATTCATCAGTGTTTTCCACAAATAGGGACTGTTGCTCTTATAAGAAGCCCCCAAATGGGAATACAGAAGTGTACAGTGTCACTATGGTAGCATGGATGACATAGTCCTTCCCCTCTTTCTACTCTGACATATATAATATAGATCTTTGATTGCAGGCTTTACATCACATGACTGCAAATATGGCTGTTCCAACTCTAGGTCACTTTCATGTACTGGGCAAGAAGGAAGGTCAAAAGAAAAGTATTGGCTAGAACTGTGTCATAACCACATAACCACAAAGGAAGCTGGGAAATTGGGGAGTTTGTTTTGTGTTTTTTTTTATATTGGTATAGCCAATGTACTTGTCACTTCCCACTACGTTCATATCTGTTCGTCTGCTCCTGGTTCTGGGGGTGGGGAGGAGGCAAATGCACCCACATGCCTGTATGGAGTTTCTGAGTGAGACTGAGAAGTACTTCTATTATTGTTTATTATTATTATTATTATTATTATTACCCTGGGGCTTGGACTCAGGGCTCACTGGCAGTTTTGACTGTACCCACTGTGTCTGTGCACTTTGTACTTTCTGGAGAATTATGTGGACTTATTCTGACAAATGTAGGCCTTAGGAAATACCCTAGAACCAGAGGCTCACCCTGTGGTCTGGCTCCTGCCTCCTATTGCATCTGGTTACATCCTTCGAGGTTGGTCACCATCACACAACCCGGACTTACCTGCCTCTCTCTGTCCAGGTGGGCTGTAAACTGGTCATGATCTTCTTCCAGTACTGCATCATGGCCAACTACGCCTGGTTGCTGGTGGAAGGCCTCTACCTTCACACTCTCCTCGCCATCTCCTTCTTCTCAGAAAAGAAGTGCCTGCAAGGATTTGTCGCCCTCGGATGGGGTATGTTTCTTCATGGTGTGATGCCCCTAGGTGTGTAGGAAAGAGCATTGAATTGAGGGCCAGAAGGATTTGGTTTCTAGTTCTACCTCCACAAGTTGCTTGATGTTTAACCTTCTGGCTTCAGTTTTCTTATCTGCCAAATGGTTAGGAATAGCTAAAATAGCTGTAATTTCTGACATCTAGAGCTTTGTGTAATTTGGTTCTACCCAATGTTGTGCCAAGTCGCGAGACCACCACCAAGAAGACCACCGAGACTCAGACATTCTGAAATGCAATAGCAAGGCAAGACTTTATTCAAGCGGGGCCGCGGCTCGGGCCTTGTCCTACCCACCGACACAGTGGAGGTTAGGAGGCAGCCCCCAGCTGCGATTACACAGAGCTTATAAAGGCAAAAGACAAAGTTTCAGCAATCAGGTGTTTAAGCAAGCAAGATTATGAGTACAAATCTGATTGGCTCAGGGCTCAAGGCATTCTAGGGGTGGTTAGAGTTAAGCATTCCCAGTTGTTAGAGTTCTCAACCAGCTGGGGCCTAATAAGCTTGTCCTGGGTTTGCTCACAGGGCCTGCTTATCTCAGGTTTATGTGGTAAAGTGGGGTTCACGTGGTAAAGTGGGGCCTGACTTCAAATTCTGGCTCTTCATTTCTCCCCTTCATTCCCCCCTTCTGATAGGTAACTTGAGAACCAATCGTGGTTCTCCTTGCTTAGTTTGATTCTGACTGAGAATCGGTAGGGATAGATTGGTATGTGCCCGTAATACCATAAAAACTCATAACAAATGCGACAGATAAACAGTTTTAACTGTCTACATTTTCTGGTTTATCTCAACTACATCAAGGCAATTTACTGTGACTCCATGCACAGGCTGCTCCTAAGAAGCCAGACCAGAGTCAACTATCATAAGCCAACTATTCTATATCTATATTTTATATTCTATATCTATATTCTATATCTATATTCCATATCTATATTCTATATCTATATTCTGTATCATGAGCCATCTATTCTAGAGTGGAAATCTCCAGTTTCCAGTTCCTCCAAGTGCCTAAGGTTGGCCAGTGGCATCTGTAAGATTCACCCCCAGGAGGGCTCCATGAAGATGCCCCCAGCCAGTTTAAATCTGTCCAGTTACCTTGGTACCTGGCACTCCTGATGGCAGTTACCTCCCTCTCTTCTGAGGTCACACCCTAATCCATCTGGACACATTTAATACTCTTGGACACACCTCCCACCCCAGGTATTGCCTGGAAGTGACTCTCCAGCCTGTCATACATGCTTTGAATTTAGCAGCAGGCCAGTCTGCTTGAAAATTTCTTACAATATCCAATTTTCTTAATAGAGCTAGTTAGAAGATCCAAAGCACTTTCCAGCAGAAACCAGCTGCATATGATAAGAGTCTGATCTGAAGATGTAGATTCTTCCAGATGACTGTTAGACTCTCTCCTTGATCCTCACTCAAATGCAATGGGCAGGGGCCATAGTGGTGTCAGGCAGCAGTGGCTCCCAGTGGTTCCAGTAGAATGTCACACCTTCTGGGTTACCTGCAACTTTCTCCATAGACTGGTTAAAGAAGCTTAACCTAAGTTAACCTAAAGCCTAACTTTAGTCAAATTTCCTAGTATTTTCCTGATTCCTTCTTAAGCACACTAGCTTTTGCAGGCTGGCACATGACTGAAAATCAAGACAACTTTAGGCAATCAATGTCCCTTGGGTCACTTTGCCAGGGCAATAAGTTCAAATCAGATATTTCCAATAAGGCTAGGATTTTTTTTTCTTTAACCAACATAGGTGGCTTGACCTGTAACCATTTCTCACAGGTGCAGTCTATACTGTTACCTCTGTTTTCCATGCCTCTAGTTTATCCTGCCTCATCTTCCCAAAAACAACTCTGGTCCCTTGGTCCTAAAAGGGGAGGCTGATGGGCGAAGATCATCCATCTTCTATAACTTCTTCAGGCTGACTCAGGGGCGTTGACCTTACCTAGCCAGGAACCTATAACCTTAGTCTACTTTACCAAGGGGCTGCAGGATCAGATGTCCCTTAGGAGCTTTACTCCAAACTGGAAATTACATTCAACATTTTAACTTTCAACTATACAGACTTCTTTTTGGGCTACCTCAGTGTAGCCTTTTAACATTCTAGTTTGTAAAAGCTTTTTCCTGACTGGCTGGGGAACTGATCTCTGATGACTTAACAGATCTCAGTAAGAACACAATCTCAGGTCTCTTTCCTGAACAGATGTATCAGCTTAAAATTCTCACTGCCAGTCAGGGCTTTGAGTAGACGTGGGGGGTTGGGATTTTAAACTATCCTCTCATTTGACAAACTTACCCTTACTACCCACTATCACAGATGACTGGCAAGTTCCTGCCCAGTAGACAGACATGGGCATTAGAAAGGCATGCTTATGAACTATTCTTCTAGGACTTCCCGGCTTTGATTAACTTTTGAAAGGCCAAACAGGAGTGACTCTAGGATCTGACACCATCTCTGCCATCCAAGCAGTGGCTTACTGCCTCTGGATGCTCCATCACTTTTGTCCCAGGAGGAGTGACTTTTCACTGGACTTGGACTCAGGACCTGAATGCTGTCCCTCAGCTCTCCAGCTCAAGACTAGCACTCTACCACTTTTGAGCTCTACACAACTCCGTTCCCAGCACTCTGCTGGCTGATTAAAGACAAGTCTCTCACAGGGACCTTTCTCTGCCCGGGCTGGCTTCGAACAGCAGATTTCAGATCAGTGAGTCTTACAAGAGGCCATTTTACTCCAATTAAAGCAACAAGGTGGTCCACACAGAAGTAGTTTTTAAACATGCTCTCACCTGGAACTTATTAAGGGCCAGTATTAGATCTTGACAAACTTGTAGGAATCACCTGTGCTTCTCTGTGGGCCTGCTGGAAACTGTTACAAAAAACCTATAAAGAAGCTGGAATGGCAATTAAACATTTTGGTAGCCATAATTCTCCTTTTCTCACTTTGCAATAATTATTTAGGACAATTTTACTTCCAAATTTCTTATCTAGAAATGTATTCTTGATTTCCAAAGCCTTTTTAACACTAACACAACACTTTAGCTTTTATCTGCATTGGAAAAACTGAAGCTCACAGGTGTTGAACCTGGGTAACTGCAGTCGAAATCAGGACACGGGGGATGCAAGGCGAGTGAACCAATGCATACTTTATTCCAAGAGGGCCAGGGTTTATATAGGGTTAGAAACCAATTTTACAATTACAGGGTAAAAGATCAATACAGCATGACATTTGTCTCAAATACAAAAGTGGAGGAAATTTCCTACTGTGAGGGCAGGAACTTGGTACAAATGCCTTTCTAATTACAGGAGGTAGTGACTACAAAGATTATAGATATCAAGACAAGGAACTGTATACAACTGAGGTAGAACTAATTATCTCCTAGCTATTATCTCCTTAAGGCTAGATAACATTAATCTTGACTTCTCCAAATACTTGTGAAATAACAGTGAGGAGACTTTCCTGTTTACAGTGAGAATCTAGTGAGGAGACTTTCCTGTTTACAGAGATAATCTAACACTAAAGGCAGCTGGTCTAGCAAGTCTCCTAAGAGAGACTTGCTAAGTAGGGGGAAAAAGGAGATTCTCGCAACAACTGGTGGCTTCCTTTGGCCCACAAACACCAGAAACTCCTTACTGGGAATGAGTTCCCAAGGGCCTATTAGTGTGCTAATGAGGCATCGGAGTAACCGTGCCGGGGCTAAATTTTTCCACTGGTTGGAGACTTTAATTCTCCAACAATTCCCCCTTTTTTATTAATTTTATTAATTTTATTAATTTTCCACAGCCGCTTCTCTAGAAAGTTTAAGGGCAGTTAGTAAAACATCAGAGGAATTATTCCTAGTGTAACGCTTTATTATAGCTATGATAGAACAATATCCTAAGAAAAAGACACATATCATAAGTATTAAGGCAATAGAAGCACTTCCAACACTATGGGTAATACTTTGCCACCACCCCCTAGGGTCTAGTCCTTCTAAGGTCTGAGCTAGTCCTTGGGCTATATCATCAATAGAAGAGGCATCTGGCAATTCCTTTTGAAAAGCTTCAAAAACCTCCCTGTACAAGCTTTGTTCACTTAACGTACCATTTAGTAGGGCTCCATCTATAAGCATTTGTATATCATTCCATTCACATTCAGAGGCATTATATTTATAAGGTGTTACACAGACATGACTAGAATTCCAATCACGAGTCAAAAACAATCGTTGCTGTAAAGCCAAATATTTCTGTCCAAGCCAAAACACTCCTCCTTTAACAGCTTCTAACTCATCTTGAAGGTGGGCATTTACTTCCAGCTGGTGTTGCCACAGATTGTGGGAGTCCTGGTGCCACTGCACCATAAAGTCATGAGTTTGTACAGATTGTCGCAATGCAGCTCCGGATACTGCTGCAGTTGTAGCAATGGCAATTAGTCCAACAAGTCCTGCAATAATCAGTCCAATGGCACGACGACTCCTCCTCAGAAGCCGCTTGAAAAACTGCATTACCAATCCTTGCACAGGTCCTCCAGCCCAGGGACGGTGCATGCGAACAGGAACCCAAAGGGAGTTGCGCTGGGTTAAAATCATGATCCTATCTTGACTAAAATTAAAGGTGACATTGTTATTCAAACAAGTATACAATTTACAATTTATGCAGGTAATGGCATTCTTAGTTATGTTTATGGGGCCGACCATCAGTACATGTGGAAAATGAACACAAGCAGAGATATTATAGGTCTTTACAACTGTGAAGTTGTAGGAGGCCGAGGATCTTTTAGATCCTGAGTAAGTTCCATTGGCCAGCAATACAGGAGCCAGAGTGGCTGCTAATTTCCAGAGATGACGTTGTGGAGGAAATAGCTTGCTTACGTGGACGAGAGCAGGCCGGGGGTCACTAAAGCCTGCTCCAAACCACCCTAAAAGCTGTTTAGCAGACATGGCATTGGACATGTTCATAAAGTAGGGTCACAAGATGAGTTATATTCAGTGCAGTTTTTCAACCACACACCAGAAGGTCCCCAATCATACCAAGTATGCTGGGATGTATTCCAAATAGTTGGAAAAATTCCTCGACAACTTTCCCAATGTCTTTCAGTAAAGTTCAGGTTCAGATAAGTAAAATTGTCACATTTAGGCAGGCCAGCAGGGCTAGGATAATTCTCTAATTTATAGGTATGAGATCCCACAGACCAGGAAGACAGTCTAATCAGCCGAGTTCTACTGCAGTTATCTGAACCTCCATGCTGAATCCAATATTGATATCTAAAAGGGTAACATGGGGAACGGCCTTGACAGATAGCTTTAGAGAACTGAGAATAAGAGAAGTTAAATGATCTTTCCTCTTCCATAGGAAAGACTGGAATGCCAGACCCATAGGGGGAGAGAGTAAATTAGGAATAGATGTAAAAACAGAGACAGGGGCTTTTGTCCATAAATATGGACATAATAAAGGAGGGTTAGAAAATATAGGCCCAATACATTACCTCTGATGTAGCCCCTACAGGTTACCAGTGCACACCTGTCCATTTGAATGGCCTTATCACTTGAATGAGAATGTCTCACCCCCTTGATGGACAGAGGGGTGTTTGTTGCTGGATCCACTGGAGCAGGTGCTAGAAAGATGGGCTGTCTTCTGTAGAAACATAAGCATACCCTCGCCCCTGGGTTAACAACTCCCAGGGGACCCAATCTAGCCCAACCCCCAATCTAATCCAAACCGGCTGCGGTTTGTTTTGCATAGGCGGAGCTAGGAAGTGTAGCTCAGCTCTTGCTAAAACATCTCCTTGAGGCAAATTTAAAAAGTTAAGGACAAATAGTGCTTCTGCAATAACGGCTCGGGCTGTTTTATAAATACTTTTCATAGAAGTTGCATATCCCTCAGTACTATCCATACTCCCCCTCTTTAGTTTTTTAATTTGTGTTTTTAATGTATAATGAGCTCTTTCTACTATACCTTGACCTTGAGGATTGTATTTAATTTCTGTAACATGAAAAATGTTATGAAATTCTAAAAATTTTTATACTTGTTTACTGGAATAAGCTGGTGCATTGTCAGTTTTTAAATGACCTGTATTAGAGTGCCGGGCAGCATGATCTTTTTCTGCTGAGGCAAAAGAGACTAAAGCATCTACTTTAGCATTACCGTATGCCATAGGACCTGGCAAATTAGAATGAGCTCGAATATGGACTGTATACAAAGAGTGTTGCCTCTGGCGCAACAGGTTCTGTAATTGATTAAATAGTGAACTTAGTGGGGGTTTTATTTGAGAAATAACAGCAGAGTATATATTGCATAAAACATGTGCTGCATAAGCAGAGTCAGTAATTAAATTAAAAGGTATCAAGAAATTTCCCAGAGCATATATAATAGCCTGTAACTCATTTTGTTGTGCTGATTGCCAAGGGGTAAAGAAAACTTGATATTTATCTTCTGTCCAGAAAGCACATTTGTTATTTTTAGTACCATCTACAAAAACATTGGGAGCATTTAGAATGGGCTCAGAGAGTAAAATATTATCAATAACATAAGTTTGTCTTTGAAAAAATTGCCAAAGAGGACTAGAAGGTAAATGGTATAAAATTTCCCCTGTAAAGCCATTTAAAGCCAGAGGGAGAAGATCAGAGGTTTGTAACATAAACTCAAACTGCTGTTTAGGTATAGGGGTGATAATGAAGTAGGCGTCTTGCCCACTGATTTGCAGGCATCTCTTACGGCCTTGCATGATAATGAAACTGATCATCTCTGGATAGGTGGATAACGTTTTGGAGAAAGTGTGTTTGGTATATATCCATTCCAAAGGCTTATTGTACTGAGCTAGCACCCCTGTAGGGTAGTCTTTGGTAAGTAAAATTAGCAACCCAATAGGGGCAGATAGGTCTACCCAAGCTAAGGAATTTTGAGCCAGGGCCTTTTCCACTAGAAGTAGCTCCTGACGTGCCTCATCAGTTAATTTTTGGGGGCTTTTTAAGTCCGAATCTCCTTGAAGGATGGAAAATAGGTTAGGAATTCTGGGAATTACCAGAATTCCTAAGGAAGGGCAAAGCCAATTGATGTCCCTAGTAACTTTTGAAAATTATTAAGAGTTTTAAACTCTTCAGTACGAATTTTTATTAATTGGGGGGTAATTACTTGTCTTTTAACTAAATATCCCAGATACTTAAATGGTTCTTCTGTTTAAATGAATTTTATCAGGGGCAATTATTAAATCATACTGTTGAAAGTCTAAAGGCAAAATTTGTAACAATTTTGATACAATATTTTTATCAGGTGCAGCAAATAATAAATCATTTTATTGAAAACCTGTAAAACAAACTGGAGTAGTAATTAAACAATCATCTTGATAGCCATCGTTTTCCTATATCCAACTTAAAACAAACATTTTAAATTTCATATCTCAGAATACATTTTTGATCTCAAGTCTTTTACCAAGCCTGGTTGTATTAAAAGAAATCTGGAGCCTAGGTATCACCCATTGCTTCATGCTGCTTGTTTTTCACTTCCAAATTTCTTATCTAGAAAGGCATTCTAAAACCTTTTAAAGTAGAGGCTTTCACACCTTTACCTCAGCCTGTATTTGCATAGAAAAACTGAGGCCCAGGGGGCACATTGCCTCCTGGTTGTCTGCTTTAAAAGAGCCATTTTCCTATATACAGAGAGTTAATGAAAGTTGTGTACTTCTATCCCCCATTAGTTTATATACTTTAAAATATTTACCTGATTATATGTGACTTAAGATAGTTAATCTTACTGTTACAGTACAGTTTACACTTAAAAAATTTAGTACCTGATTCATTAAAGTGATACCCAAAACAATTGTAACAAGAGTACACTTAGCAGTGTGCCCCAGAATTATAACCATGAGATTTCAGAGTTAGCATATTTGCCTTTTTAATACATCCAAATTGCAAACCTGTACAGGAATCGAGTTATATCAGGTAAATAAACTTTTAACTCTCCTTTAAGATATTCCAATTTTAATCCATCCTAAGGGGCAATTTTTAGAAGTATCAGTCAAATCATACATTTTACCATGAGGTTTCCAATGTTTACCTGAAAACAAAAGAAATAAAAGAAAGGCCTCCATTGGCCTGTCCTATAGAATGGGCCTATCTCCATCCTACTCCTTAGAGCTTGATGAACTGCCTTGGGGCCAGCTTGCCCTCTCCCACTATGAATGGACGCCACCCTACGGCTGTCCCATCACGTGGATGGCTAAACTGTACTTTTGTCAGTTTACCCCTCACTACTGAGGATAGGTTCAAGGGCCCTTGCTAAGTTCTTATTTATTTATTTATTTATTTATTTATTTTTAACCATGAATTAAAGAATTTTTTAACTATAGTCCCTTTTAAAATAAAGTAATAATCCTTTAAAGCTTTTGGTAAAGCCCAAACTCGATGATCTTTTGAAGTTTAAAGTTAAACTAACCTATTTTTACATCATACATTTTTAATCTTGAACACATTCACACCCACATTTGTGCGCGCGCACACACACATACATACATTCACATATGTAGGTATATTAATGTAAAAAGAACTTAAAAGCAGTCCAAATAACTATCAGCTGTACTTTTTTAGTGGCAAAAGGTATATTTTCCAATCTTACTCTTGTAATGACCAAAACTTAAAACAAAACCTTTAATGAATGATTTTAGCATTGTTTAGTCTTATTCGCTAGGGCCTATTAGTTTTAGCAAAGTATCTTAGCATACTAAACACTGAAGATAACTGGGTTGGGGTCCCCTGGAGTATTACTGAGTCCACCTAGCACTTGACTCTTAGTGTTTACTCTCAGGCTAAGATTAGCCTACCCGGCTGTTTGAACTCAGCTCTTAGCAGCCTGCACTTTTTCTGTCTTCTTGCAGAAGGAGACACAGTACCTAGTAAATGTTTTGCCCATAGACATGTAAATGGACAACAGAAATAAGGGAAACAAAAGTTTATGTTTAAAACTGGTACCAATCTCAAAGACAAAACTAGTCAAGACAAAACAGAACATAGAAACAGAGGCTTTTACGCCTTGGATGGCATGTCCAGCGTCCACAAGCTGCCAGCCAGAGTGATGGAAAGTCCATAGGGCCCTGAAAATTCTCAGGGGGATCCTCCCCAGTGGAGATTTCCATCCCATGGCAATCAACCTGCCGAGGCCGCCCACCAGAGGACTTTTTTCCCATCTTAGCACTCCACACGAAACACAACTAATCAAACAAGGACAAAGACACATGAAACATGTAGCGCAGGCGCAAATTAAAAGTGCAATTGCAGTAAAAATTCTCTTGAGAAGTAAAAGAAAAATCACTAGTCCTTCCCCAATTCCAGGCTGATGGACTAAAACAGGGAGTGTCAGCTCCCCTGCTAGCGCCTGGTTGTAAAGAAAAGATGATGGGGAAGCCTCCTTCACTGAAAGGGAGCCATGAGACGCCCCGTATTACAGCTGTCCTAAGTTAAGTGACCCTGGTCAATATCTTGTTAATGAGGGGTCTGTGCTACACCTCCGGTTGGAGGGGGTTGAATGACAGGAAAAGTTTGATAGCAAGAGAGAGAAGCAGAACCATAGGACTTAGATTAATTAAAGTAAAAGTGGGCTCCGCGGCCACAATTATTTGTTCTTTACTTTCACCTTCCTGACTGCCCCTGGCAGATCGAAAGAGCATCTGTAGCACTTTGACTGCACTGCTGAGCTGCCTAAATTATCATCTTTCTCTGAAGGAGCATAGGTAGAGGCTGAAAGCTTATTTGATGTTAATTTTTCTTTAACAAAACTGACAGGAGATAGTTCAGGTGTTGCCATGTCTTTTAGCTCCTGCCCAATTTGAGTTTTTACCTCCCCGGACAAATTATAAGCCTTCATAGCTTTTTCCACGTCAGCCTCTGGCTCAGCAGCTGATGTTATGATAGCATCAGGAGACATCATGCTCACGGCTGTATGTATTAATGCCCAAACAGACCAAAATGTAACTGGAACCTTGTCTCCACACCGATATTCATTTTCCATATTATTCTCTACTCGTTCCCAGACTTCTAAATCTAAAGTATCTCCCTCTGGGAACCATACATTATACTCCACTACCTGTACACACTCATCTCTTTGTGAACACGAGACCATAGCTCCGTCCCGTTTCAATACATGGTGGATAAAATTAGAAAATGGAGTTGGTTTAGCTTGTCCCATAACCCCGTAATATTAAAAATAGGAGCTCACCACACAGATCCCTTGTCTCCTGTGAATTACACACAGATCCCTTGTCTCCTGTGAATTAAAAATATCTCTCACCTCACTCGAGAGCTCGGCAGTTCCGCAATCTCCTGTGGATCAATTGTCAGGTCCCTGGGTCCGGACGCCAGATGTTGAACCTGGGTAACTGCAGTCGAAATCAGGACACGGGGGATGCAAGGCGAGTGAACCAATGCATACTTTATTCCAAGAGGGCCAGGGTTTATATAGGGTTAGAAACCAATTTTACAATTACAGGGTAAAAGATCAATACAGCATGACATTTGTCTCAAATACAAAAGTGGAGGAAATTTCCTACTGTGAGGGCAGGAACTTGGTACAAATGCCTTTCTAATTACAGGAGGTAGTGACTACAAAGATTATAGATATCAAGACAAGGAACTGTATACAACTGAGGTAGAACTAATTATCTCCTAGCTATTATCTCCTTAAGGCTAGATAACATTAATCTTGACTTCTCCAAATACTTGTGAAATAACAGTGAGGAGACTTTCCTGTTTACAGTGAGAATCTAGTGAGGAGACTTTCCTGTTTACAGAGATAATCTAACACTAAAGGCAGCTGGTCTAGCAAGTCTCCTAAGAGAGACTTGCTAAGTAGGGGGAAAAAGGAGATTCTCGCAACAACTGGTGGCTTCCTTTGGCCCACAAACACCAGAAACTCCTTACTGGGAATGAGTTCCCAAGGGCCTATTAGTGTGCTAATGAGGCATCGGAGTAACCGTGCCGGGGCTAAATTTTTCCACTGGTTGGAGACTTTAATTCTCCAACACACAGGCATTCTGAAACCAGGTGCCGTCCTTTGCCTATGGGCTGCTTGTTTCAAAAGAGCCTCTTTTTTTTTTTTTTTTCTTCAGTCCCAGTTACTGCATGGCCTGAAGACCTTTGAACTCAAATGACAACTTTTCCTTAATGCAAGAATTACAATTAGCAATACTTATCCATTCAGCTTTCCAATGTATTAGTGAGAAACATTGGCCCATTTTGCCATTTCTTCTTATATACATAGAGTTAATGAGAGTTTACGTCTATCCCCATTAGTTTAATATATATATATATATATATATATATATATCCTTTTAAATCCAAATTTCTAACACTTAGCTCTGATTAAGCATTTTTTTAAACTATAGTTCCTCTTTAAAACAATGCAATCATCCTTTAAAGCATTTGGTAATGCCCAAACTTGATGACTATTTGAATTTAAACTTAAACTTAGTTTTGCATCATACTGCAGTCTTGAACATGTTCACACTCTGGTTTTGAGCTATCTCCTTAACCTCCATCTAGTGAGCTAGGATCAAGTCTAGAGGGCTAGATGGAGGTTCCCATGATGGAACGTTACCCATAGCTCTGATCAGATGTTCAGTCCAAAAGGCTACAGAAAACAAAACAACTATAACAATACAAAAGGAGGAAAACACAGGCAAGAACAAGAACAAGAAAAAGAAAAACTGGAGATTTCCCAAATTGGCCCACACAACCTCCTGCAAGGGTGCAGAAGGAGTGGACTCAAGTTGAAAGCGGGGCTTCAGAGGTCCCCCTTCAAGGGTGGGGAGTCTGGGGCATCCCTCAGTCTCCCCAGAATTGCCGAGTAAGTGCGTCTGCTTCGACAACCCCTTCAAGAAATAAGCAAAAGCAAAAGAGACAAACAGACGCATTACAAGACAAATGAACAGCGCTGTTTTCTTACCTTTGGAGTCTGGGGTCTCGTGGGGGGGGGTTCTCTGGGGCTATCCCGGACGAGCCCCCATATGTTGTGCCAAGTCGTGAGACCACCACCAAGAAGCCCACCGAGACTCAGACATTCTGAAATGTAATAGCAAGGCAAGACTTTATTCAGGCGGGGCCATGGCCCGGGCCTTGTCCTACCCACCAACACAGCGGAGGTTAGGAGGCAGCCCCCAGCTGGGATTACACAGAGCTTATAAAGGCAAAAGACAAAGTTTCAGCAATCAGGTGTTTAAGCAAGCAAGATTACGAGTACAAATCTGATTGGCTCAGGGCTCAAGGCATTCTAGGGGTGGTTAGAGTTAAGCATTCCTAGTCGTTAGAATTCTCGACCGGCTGGGCCCTAATAAACTTGTCCTGGGTTTGCTCACAGAGCCTGCTTATCTCAGGTTTACGTGGTAAAGCGGGGTTCGCGTGGTAAAGTGGGGCCTGACTTCGAAGTCTGGCTCTTTGTTTCCCCCCTTCACCCAACACTTTACCTCTTATCTTCCAATCCATTTATATGTTCTCTTCCTGGATTCCTTTCTGCAGCAAGATCTTTTCAACTGTGAGGGCAGAAATTCTGGCTCAGATATGCTTTAAAGATAAGGGAAAATGGCTAGGATCTGGCAGCTCATGCCTGTAATCCTAGCTACTTCAGAAGCTGAGATCTGAGGATTATGACTCCAGGCCAACCCAGGCAGACAAGGGACTTAATCTCCAATTAAACAGCAAAAGTTCATAAGTAGAGCTTTGTCTCAAGTGATAGAGTACCAGTCTTGCACAAAAAAGTTAAAGGAGAGCTAAAGACCCTGAGTTCAAGCTGTAGTACTGATACCAAAGAATAAAAAATAAGATAAAGGAAATTAATTGGCCAGATAACAGACAAATCTAGAGATCACTGACTTTCTCCAAGAGGAATATATCAGCTTAATAATCTGTCTCTACTCTGCTTTTTGCAACATCAACTTTGTCTTGGGGCTGGGGTTCCCATTGTCTCCCAGCCAACAGCTACTGGGATACAGCTTCCTTGATACTGAAATCCAATAAGATAAACAAGTTGCCTGAGATTTGATCTCCAGCACTGGGGGAAGTGAGAGACAAACAAGGTAGTATTCCTTGTAAACCTGAGGCTCCCTCTGATTGGACCATTTAAATCTCATACACATCCTTGAGCCAATCAGAAATCTGAGAGAATGCTGATTTGTGAAAGCTACTCAAACCACATGGCTTCCCAAAGGCCATCAGGATTCAGTTTCTATGAAGGAGAGGAAACCATTGTAAGACAGTCTCCTTTCTGGTCAAGGAAAATACCAACAACTCCCATTTTTTGACCCTACTCTGTGCCAGGTACTGGTGTTGTGCCAAGTCATGAGACGATCACCAAGAAGGCCACCGAGACTCAGACATTCCGAAATACAAAAGCAAGGCAAGGCTTTATTTAAGTGAGCTGCAACTCGGTCCTCCTCCTACCCACCGACACAGCGGAGGTTAGAAGGGAGCCCCGAGCTATGATTACACAGGGCTTATAAAGGCAAAAAACAAAGTTACAACAATCAGGTGTTCAAGCAAGCAAGATTAGGACACAGGTACAAATCTGATTGGCTCAGGGTTTGAGGCATTCTAGGGGTGCTCAGAGTTAAGCATTCCCAGCGGTTAGAGTTCTAGACCGACTGGGCCCTAATGGGCTTGTCCTGGGTCTGCTCACAGGGCCTGCTTATCTCAGGTTCACGTGGTAAAGTGGGGCCTGACTTCAAAGTCTGGCACTTCACTGTTTTTAGCACAGCAACTTCCACATGCCCCTCAGAGAGCTCAGAGAAGATACTTAATATGGGTAACTCATACTATAGACTGGATTCAAATCAAGGCCTATTGATATGCAAAGCCCTTTAACTCCTACCCTACTATTAACAAATATCCATTTATCTGTCAACCTTCCTGAGAGATCATTAGCTGATAGGTAATTAGGGGTAGAAAATAGCAACTGGGACAACAGCCAATATGACAGGAAACAATGACACAGTTCAAAAACACCTTGTTCCCAACATGCCATGCAGGTTCCAAGACTCTGACACATGCACTTGACGAAAGGTGGAAGGAAATGAGTTTATGTTTGTGCTCCACGGAATGGGGGATCCAATCAGAAGGGAACTTCCAAGCTTAGGAACCCTGGGGCGCATCCAATCAGAAGAGACTCCTGCAGTGCATGGACACTGGTTAACCAATCAAACCAAGAAATGCACTCCCTCAAGAAGGAGGGGAAGGAGGTTCATATATCTGGCAAGCCCAGGCAAAAAGATTCTACATACCTAACTATGGGTTTCCCTTGTCTTTGGAAAGTCTGTTTCTTTACTTTCCTTTAACTTCTTTCTCTACATGAGAACGTGTGTTTGTGCGTGTGCATGAATATGCGTACACACACACACTCACACATGCACATGTGTGTACACATGGATGCATGGGTTCTAGGGCTTGAACTCAGGGTCTGGGTGCTGTCCCTGAGCAGTCTCATCCAAGGCTAGCACTCTACCACTTGAGACACAGCTCTACTTCTGGCTTTTGGGTGGTTAATTGTAGATAGGAGTCTTATGGACATTCCTGCTGGGGCTAGATTAGAATCATGATTCAGATCTCAGCCTCCTGAGTAGCTAGGATTATAGGTGTGAGCCACCTGGTCCCAGCTTTCCTTTCACTTTTAAATGAGCTCTCTTAGTTCACTTTAAACACTTTCTTGCCTTTTCAATTCCTTAATTGGAAGAGAAAACAAACCCCACTACAATAGTATTGTGCACCCATGCATGCATCTATTTAACATCTGTCCATCCGTCCTCCATCCATCCATCCTCTTTGTGTACCCACCAACCTGATCAACCACTATCTATATGTCCATTCCATTCCATTTATCCATTTATTCATCCATCCATCCATCCATCCATCCATCCATCCATCCATGCATCTCCACTGTTCATTTGATAACCACACATTAAGGCTTTAGGCAGAAAGTTCCTATGAGGGACTCACAGGCTTACAGAGAGATAGGCAGTCATGGGCCCCAGTCATTAGTTTCATTTGGGTTTTCCTGGTGTCTTTAATTGACAAGCATCCATGCTAGCAATGACCCCATGGACTCTTCTGCTTTCTTAAATCCTTGTAGGCTAGGGTTTGTTTTCCATCAGACAATCCGAGAGCCACCCTAGCTGGCAGAGCAGACTGCACTATCCTGCTTCTGGACCTTTTCAGTTTGACTAGCATATAACTTTAGCCCCAGCCCCAGAGCTCTGGAGACCCAGGATTTGCATTATACAATGGACACTATCAGGACAGTATCCAATTTGGAGCATCACTTACTAAGCTCAATCAGAATTCCCCTAATCTCCCTCTACAACTCCTAAGTTCTTTACTACTTGACTCCTCTTGGCTTACTCTTTTATTGGAGCACATTCTCCAGAACATCTCTGACAAAGAGGACCTGGAAGGAACATTTTTCACATTGCATATCTGAAAATATCTTTATTCCACTCTCATCTCTAATTTGCCAATTACTGGTGCATAGAACATCAGGTTGAAAAAACATTTTCCTCCAGGATTTTGAAGGTCTGTGTTTTGGCATCTGAAGTTATGCATGCAATTCTTGAGCCTTTTACTAACTTTTTACCTATCAGATGCCAGGGCTGAGGGTGTAGCTTAGTGACCGAGCACTTATCTACCAAGTGCAAAGCTGATTCCAGCCCCAGCACCAAAATCAAACAAACAAATTAATTAAAAACATCGAGTCTTCTCTTTGTTTTGAAATGTCTCAGGGTGGGCCAACGGAGATTTTTCTTTCATGATGGCCCATTCATCTGCAAATTGGAATCCTCCTTTCTTAGAAGCATTCCTGTGTTATCTGCAGGATCATTTATTTCCCTTCAGTTATTACTCTTTCCTATCCAAACTTATTTCTGTCAGAAGGTACACATCCTGGAATAAACCTCTAGTGTTCTAATTTCCTACTTGATATTCCACTATTTTCTGTTTGTTTATTTTACTTTCTGGGAGATACATAGTCTTTATTTTTCAATCCACTGACTGAATTTTTGATTTGGTCATCTAAATTCCATGCCTTCTTTCTTGCTCTCTGAATGCTCCTGGTTTGCACCTTCCTGTCTGGATCATATAAATGCAATCATTTCTGTCTCTTTGATGATATTCCCTAGAGTTGTTTTGTTCAAGTTCCTTCTGTTCCCTGCTTGGTTTCCTCTCAGTTCCTCTTCTCTGATTGTTTTGTTCCTAGTCTTTTATGTAATCAGATGTCAGTGACCTTGGCTGTCTGTTCATATTTGAGAATGAGTCTTTTCAGGGCCAATCAAAGCTTTGGGCTGAGGGCCTTTTCTTGAGGGAGCTGGCCTGGATGTGGCCACTGGGTTAGGGGAGGAGGGTGTGTCAGTATTGCTAACTCTAGGCCCTTAGTCTGTCTGGCTGTTCAGTACCTCCAAAAAGATTCCTTCAATCTGCCTGGAGTTAGGGAGTAAGAGTCTGGAGTAGAAGTAGACTCAGCTACTAGAGGTCTGAAAACTCAGAGGCCTGGGGCCAGAGCCCTTACTGTCTGGCATGCAGCCAAATGTCCCTTAGATATAGAATGTGAGCCTCATATCAAATTTTAAAAGGCCAGACATGGTGGTGTGCACCTGTAGCTCTAGCTCCTTGGGGCAGAAGCAGGAGACTCACTTGAACCCAGGATTTGAGGCCAACCTGGCAATATAGGGAGTCCTTGTGGCTTCATAAAAATAATAGAATTAGAAGTGTGGTATAGAGTACTTTCTTAGCTTATGTGAGGCTCTAGGTTCTATGTCCAGTACTCCATTAAAAATTAAATTAAAAAATAAGTAAATTCTAATAGTCACAGTAAACATAATAAAGAAACAGGTAAAAGTAATAGATTTTCTATTATTCTATTCTATTTTGTTTTAATTGTATAATCAAAATAGTACCATTTCAATGTGTATTCAGCATAAAAATTGCAAATCACTTATTTAGATTTTTTTTTGCCAGTCCTGGGGCTTGAACTCAGGGTCTGGGCACTGTCCCTGAGCTTCTTTTGCTCAAGGCTAGGACTCTACCACTTGAGCCACAGGACCACTTCTGGCCTTTTCTGTGTATATTGTACTGAAGAATGGGACCCAGGGCTTCATGCACGCCAGGCAAGCACTGTACCACTAAGCCACATACCCAACCTTTTAGATTCTTTTATTAATAGTAAAACTTCCAAATCTAAGATCTATCTGGCACTTCTGCACACCTGAGCTGGGACCAGCCACATGGCAGGTGCCCAGTAGTGCTGTGTGGCAAGTGCCCGCAATACTGGCTGGAACTTCATCCAGCAGTGATCCTGGTGCCCACTTCTGCCCGCTACCTGGCTGGAAGCCCAGACCAGCCCTCCTGGGCTCAGTTTCCCTAGGAAATGAACTCGTTGGGATACACAGATAAGTCTTTGGTCTCCTGAGAGTAATGTTGGCCACTAAGAGTGGTCATCTGACTCTTATTTACACTTTCAACCAACCTTCAAGTTTGGCGTAAAGCCACAGCTCCACTTTCAGTTTTTTGCTGGTTAGTTGGAGATAAGATCCTCTCTGATTTGGCTGTCCAGGCTGACTTCAAGCTGTGATCTTCAGATCTCAGCCTCCTGAGTGGCTAGGATAATAGCCCGCCAGCTGTCAGTGTTTCTGAAGTGCTGCCATCTACTCCATTCTTGCCTTCCTTCCCAGTCTCTGTGCTTATGGCCTTATACCATCCCTTTGTTGTTTACTGGTGCTAGAGCTGGAACTCAGGATGCCACCCATGCTAGGCAGGTGCTCTGCCCCTTAAGCCACACTTCCAATCCCCATTTCTGTTTCTTTACTGTCATGTTGGATGGAGGGGAAATAGAAATAAATGTGTAAGTTCAATTTGCCTCATTTAAATACAAGTTAGGAAATGGTCTTCTATCTTTTCAACCCAGAGACATTTTTTCTTCTCTAGTCCAAACTGTGTTTCTGGATATATATATAGCAGTGATGGCTGAGCTTTTACAAACCAATAGCTTAATAAAATCAATACTTCTCTCACCAACTGGTTTTCCCACCCCAACCCCCATGCATACTTTACAGTTCAAGAAGGCTGAACCACTGCTGCTTCCTTGGCTCCAAGGACCTGCCTGGGGAGGGGGACCCTCTCTGCAGAGGTTTCCTGGATTCTGGCCCAGACCTAAGCTCCAATAGCTTTCAGGATGTATCTCATTGAATCTTAGCTCCCAGAACCTTGAAACATGCAGCTACATGCTGATCCAGGGTGGCCAAAGGGTTTCCATGGAAACTAAGCCTGGCACCTGCTCAGTACCCAGGCTGGGTAACCATGATCCTGATATTCATACATGTGTTGAAGATCTCCTATCATTTCTGACCCCTCAGGTTCTCCAGCCATTTTTGTTGCATTATGGGCTACCACCAGGTACTTTCTGGAAGACGTTGGGTAAGCTGTTGAAAGGTAACAAGAGCATGCAGTTGGCTCTCTGTAGCACTGGCTCTGCGCACGCAAATTTAACCAACTTCAAACTGAAGATAAATACTATTTAAAATGTCTGCATTTGGGAGATTGAGGCAGGAAGATGGCAAATTTTGAGGCCAGGGTAGTAAGACCCTTTCTCCTAACACAGAGATAGATAATCTGGATTGAATATGTACAGGCTTTCCAACTGTTACTTTTTTCCTATTACATAACTCTTGTAAGTCATCTAGAGATAAATTCTAGTTTATGGTGTACACGGGTGATATGCATGTGGCATTAAAGCTCTTGAGCATCCGTGGATTTCAGTATCCACAGAGGGGTCTGGCACCACCTCCTGTGGGTTCTGAGGGCTGACCTATATTTGACATCCATTTCTTCCAACAGCACAGATACTTCTGTGGGAGCTTTTTGGGAAAGGTCTGTTCCTCAAATTAGGGGTGATAGGCAAGGTCTCTGGAGCCCTCTGTGGGTGAGTCTCCAGGTGGGTGAATCTGCAGATGGGCTGCACTTTTATCTCTTTGGTCCCTGACTGCTTTGCCCACTGGGTTATCTGTGCTTACATCCAATACCAGATGGCAACCAGAGCCCTAGGCAGGTGCTGCCAGTGGAGGAAGAACAGGGAAGGACCAGCCCAGGGGTCCCCTACCCTCCCAATATGGAAGAGCCCCGCTGAGCCAGACAGGTTAGAGCACTGGCAGCATTCTCAACTGTTGTGCCTCAGTGACAGAGACAGACCAGAGCTCTAGCCGTCTCTAAAAGAGCCAGGTGCTGAGCACTTTGAAAGAAACCAGGGAAGAGGAGAGTCAGTGTGATAGAGAGAGTCCATTTCTCAAGGGGAGAATGTCACAGACTGCAAGTAAACTAATGCTGAGGAGGCTTGCATGGGTCTTTTGGGCCAAACTTAGCCCACAATAATTTTTTTTTGCCAGTCCTGGGGCTTGAACTCAGGGCCTGGGCACTGTCCCTGGTTTCTTTTTTGCTCAAGGCTAGCACTCTGCCACTTGAGCCACAGCGCCACTTCTGGCCATTTTCTATATATGTGGTGCTGAGGAATCGAACCCAGGGCCTCATGTATATGAGGCAAGCACTCTACCACTAGGCAATATCCCCAGCTCCCAGGACTCTGTCTCTTAAAGAAATTAAAATAATTACTTTCTAAGTCTAAATTTTCAGTATTTCTAGAAAAACAAATCTATTAGTATTTTTCTTTGTGCCAAAACCCATCTGGAACAGAGCTGCGGCTGCCTTGGACCAGGCATGTGCTCTTCATGACCAGGTAACCACCACACCTGATTGATGTCCCAGGTATCTAGGTCATGCACGTGTCACCCAGAAACCTGACTGACTCAGGTCTACCTGGGTTTGCAGCTGCATTTGCTACCATGTGATCAAATAAATCTTGACAGCAGCAGGCTTTGGGACCTGAGCTCTGAGGTTCCCGCAGATGCACCAACGGCACCCTCAGCCCCACAGTACTCTGAGCAGCAGGGAGGGGTAGGTTGTAATGGTGCACAGATTTGGGGAATCAGAGCCACAGACATGAGGCCCTCATCCAAGGGTTGTTTCAGGGAACCTCAGGGTTTGCTGGTCAGCCTAGTTGTCCCCTCCTAACAATGCCTGGCTGCCCCTTCCCCATAGGTGCTGGGACATCAATGCCAACGCTACCATCTGGTGGGTCATTCGAGGCCCTGTGATCCTCTCCATCCTGGTGAGTGGCCATTCTCTGCTGAGCTGGGGGCCAGTGGGACAGATGGAAACACTGGCTCAGCCCTAAGGGCGGAGCCTGGTTCAGCATGTGCCAGGAGGGATAAGCCACACGCTTGCAAGTGGTCCTGGATCTCTGCTCTTTTTTTTTTTTTTTTCCTGGTCCTGGGCTTGAACTCTAAGCCTGTCCCTGAACTTTTTTGGTCAAGGCTAATGCTTTACCACTTGAGTCACGGCTCTACTTCTGGCTTTTTTTTTGCCAGTCCTGGGCCTTGGACTCAGGGCCTGAGCACCATCCCTGGCTTCTTCCCGCTCAAGGCTAGCACTCTGCCACCTGAGCCACAGCGCCCCTTTTGGCCGTTTTCCATATATGTGGTGCTGGGGAATCGAACCGAGAGCTTCATGTGTAGGAGGCAAGCACTCTTGCCACTAGGCCATATTCCCAGCCCCTACTTCTGGCTTTTTTGATGATTAATTGGAGATAAGAGTTTCACGGACTTTCCTGCCCTGGTTGGCTTTGAACCACAGTCCTTAGATCTCAGCCTCCCGAGCAGCTAGGATGACAGGTGTGAGCCACCAGTACCTGGAGAATTTCTGCTCTTGATCTCTGCTGGGACAGTGGGGTGGTGAGGAATGGTTGACAGCCAAGTGGGACTGTGGCTTTAGGACACTGCAGGAGACAGGCTCAGGAAATAGATGCAAGAGTGACCCCAGCATAGGGAGGGTTTCAACCCTGGCTGCCTATTCCAATCACTGGAAGCTTTTAAAACATTGATAGGAAGTTAGGTGCCCGTGGCTCTCACCTGTAATCCTAACTACTCAGGAGGTTGAGATCTGAGGATTGTGGTTCAAAGCCAGGGTGGGCAGGAAAGTCTGTTAGATTCTTATCTCCAATTAACTACCATAAACCTGGGAATGGAGCTGGATCTCAAGTGGTAAAGCACTAGCTTTGAGCATTAAAGCTCTTGGATAGCACCCAGATTCTGAGTTCAGCCACAAGTACTGGAAAAATGAAACAAAAAAATATGGATAGGTAGAGGTGAGAGCTCTACATTCTGAGGAAGGGTCTGGGCCTGAACTTTGTTAAGGTGGAGGGCTCTGCAGCCCAGCTGTGTGGAAAACAGCAGAGGGGTGAAGAGAGGGGATGCACAGAGACACTCTGAGGTCTAGTTTCTCAGCTGAAACTAACAGCTGTGGGTCTCAGAGCGATGCCCAAGGCCAAGGAACCAGTTGACAGGAAGTGCCCATCACAGACTGACTGGCCTAGGGGTGGGAGAAGAGCAGAGGTCAGAAGGCAGCTTGTGACCCTCCCCATGCTGGGGTCACTCCCACTTCTCTTCTCTGGGCCTGTCCCCTGCAAAGCCCTAAAACTATAGTCCTACTTGGCCTGAGATGCTGTCTCAAAAAAACAAATCCATGCAAAAAGCTACAAAGTAGAAGATTTTTTTATTTGATTAATATATGTTCATTGCACATATTAGCAGGGATCAGTGTGCTATTTCACCATGCATACGATTCATGTATACTGATACATACATCTTCTTAGCTCTTTTAAAAAAAGTATGTTTGGAGCTTTCAAGATTCTCTTTCCTAGTTTCCCACAAAATATATAATATAGAATGTATTTAGGGGGGCTGGGAATGTGGCCTAGTGGTAGAGTGCTTGCCTAACATACATGAAGCCCTGGGTTTGATTCCTTAGCACTGCAGAAAAAGCCAGAAGTGGTGCTGTGGCTCAAGGGGTAGAGTGCTAGCCTTGAGCAAAAGAAGCTCAGGGACAGTGCCCAGGCCTCAAGTTCAAGCCCCAGGAATGGCAAAAGGAAGAGAAAGAGAGAGCCACAGAAATAAAGAGAGGGAAGGAAGGAAAGAGGGAGGGAGGGAGAGGGAGAGAGAGAGAGAGAGAGAGAGAGAGAGAGAGAGAGAGAGAGAGAGAGAGAGAGAGAGAGAGAGAGAGAGACATGAGCCAGGGGCACCAGGCACAAAACGTATTTTAAAAAGGATTACCTGGGCACCGGTGGCTCATGCCTGTAATCTTAGCTTCTCAGGAGGCTTGGATCTGAGAATCATGGTTCAAAGCCAGCCCAGGTAGGAAAGTCCATGAAACTCTTATTTCCATTAACCACCGGAAAAAGAAAACCGGAAGTGGCGCTGTGGCTCAAGTGGTAGAGGGCTAGTCTTGAGCTAAGAGCTCAGGGACAACACCCCAGCCCAGAGTTCAAGCACAACGACCAAGGGGGAAAAAAAAAAGGATAGTCAGTGCCTGACTTCTGTAACTGTAATCCCTCTGTATATCACTTTCATAACAACAATTAAAAAAAATTTTAAAGCTCAAGGAAAAAAATGATAAGGATAGCCAGATGTGGTGATGCATGCCTGTAATCCCAGCACTTGGAAGACTAAGGCAGGAGGGAAGCCTGGACTATATAGTGAATCCCTGTGTCAAGAGGGAGAAAAAATAAAGTAAAACAGATAGGAAGAGGATAGGAAGAAGAGAAAGAAAAAAACAAACAGAATCTTAAGCTTTGGCTTGCATTTTTCCAAAGCAATTACTAGGGTTTGAACTCAGGGCTTTATATTTATTAGGCAGGTGCTCTACCACTTGAACTATGTCTCCAGCCTTTACTCCTCAGGTTATTTTTGAGATAGGGTCTTACTTAAGCCAGCCTGTACCTCAGTGTTCCTATTTACACTTCCAGCTATAGCTAGGGTGACAGACATACAGCACCATGCCCACCATTTTCCCTTGAGATGAAATCTTGAGAACTTTTTGCATGAGCTGGCTTCAAATGGTGTGTCTCCTAATCTCAGCCTACAAAGTAGCCACATCCTTACATTTTTCAAGATTCACAGGGGGATTCCTAAGCCCTGCAAGTCTGGGTAATCAGTCATCTTCCTGACAAGTGAGCAAGCTCTTGAGCTTCCGTGGCCTGGGGAAAGAGGGCTACGGTTTCTGTCCATGGCTCTGGACAGTTGGTTTCACCAGGGCTCTGAATGCAGGAGCCAGCACCTGGAATGTGCCATCATGGATATGGTTTCTTATCCCCACCCCAAAGTCCAAGGGACATTGCAGAAAGCAAGAGAGCATCAACCCCACTTCCGCCTTGTATTTTACAGATCAATTTCATCTTCTTTATAAGTATTCTAAGAATCTTAATGAGAAAACTTAGAACCCAAGAAACAAGAGGAAATGAAATGAACCAGTACAAGTAAGTAGATGGCAAAGACCTAGAAATGCTAAAACAGCCAGTCATTATCAGTTAGCATACATTTACTGAGCATCTACTGTATGCTCAATGAGTGCCAGTTGAAGACGGAAAAGTGTGGACCTAATTCTACATTGTAATTGGGATGGTGGGGGAGTGTGTCTGATTATGATGGGATGGACCCTTGAAGAAGGTAAGGAGTCTGCATGGGCTACAGGACTTGATCCAAATCTAGCCAAATTTGTGCAGTATTTAGGAGAAAATTACCTGGACTTTTGTCAGGAGAATGTGTGACTCAAAAATACTTAAAATCACCTGGTGGGGCTGGGAGCATGGCTTAGTGGTAGAGTGCTTGCTCAGCATGCATGAAGCCCTGGGTTCGATTCCTCAGCATAACATTAACAGAAAAAGCCAGAAGTGGTGCTATGGCTCGAGTGGTAGAGTGCTAGCCTTGAGCAAAAAGAAGCCAGGGACAGTGCTCAGGCCCTGAGTCCCAAGCCCCAGGACTGGCCAAAAAAATAAAATCCTGGGAAAGTGCTCAGGCCCTGAGTTCAAGCCTCAGAACTGGCAAAAAGAAATAAAAAAGAAAAATTGCCTGGTGCCTGAGATTTACACCTAGCTACTCCAGAATCCTAGCTACTCCAGAAGCAGAGATTAAGATCTTAGATAAAAATTAAGATCAATGTTTGAGAATCCAGTGAGAGATTCTTGTTTCCAATTAACCAGCAAAAAGCTGGAAGTGGCTGTGTGGCTCAATTGGTAGTGTGCCAGCCTTTCATGGTAAAGCTAACCAAGAGTTTGAGGCCCTGAATTCAAGCTCTAGTAACAGGATCAAACAAACAAAACATTTGAAACCTTTAAGATGTTCAAGAGAGATGTGCCTCCCTGCTTAGGCCTCAGACTGGGGTCATAGACAGTAGAATATTTTTTTCTCTCCTGGTTCTAGAGGCTAGAAGTCTAATGGCATGCCTCTGAGATCTCTGAGACCCCATGTGTTTTTTTCCCTGAGCATTGGTACCCCCATATCTCTGTGTCTACATTTCCTTCCCTTATAAAGACCCTGGTAGCTGGGCACCTTTAGTTCATGCCTCTAATCCTAGCTACTCAGAAGGCTGAGATCTGAGGGTCGTGATTCAAAGCCAGTCCTGGCAGGAAATTCTGTGAGATTCTTATCTCAAATCAATCACCAAAAAGCCAGAGGTGGAGCTGTGGTTCAAATGATAGTGTTAGCTAGGAAAAAAGCGCTAGGACAGGCCCTGCTCTGGTAGATTGGTTGGTGTCTTCCACAGGCCTTGAAACTTAATCTCCTCTTTAATGACCGCATATACATTCACAGTTTGAAATACTGGGGACTTGGCTGCAACATATGAATTTGAAGGGGATACACTTCAGCCTGTAACAGAGACTAAAGACAAGTAAATGCTCGACACAGGCTCTCTTAATGGTGCTTTAGTCTCTGAGAAGTCAGTTGTCTTTGGTAAGGTTTGTCTGTGTTGTTCCTCACTGCACCTATGGAACATCTCTGCTCCACATGAGCCACCCCTTCTGGCTTTTTGCTGGCTAATTGGAGATAGAGTGCCATAGATCTTTGTTCCTGAGCTACCTTCACACTGAGATTGTTAGATGGCAGTCTCCATAGTACGTAGGAATACAGGTGTGAGCCACTGTAGCACCCTGAATTCTATTTAGTGTGTGTCTGTTTGATTGGTTGGGGTTTTTTTTTGTAATTATTATAATTGTTATTATAAATGTGATGTACAGAGGGGTTACCATTTCATAAGTCAGATAAAGAGTAAATTTCTTTTTGGATAGTATCATCCCTTCACTCCCTCCCAGTTTTTCCCTCTATCCCCATCTACAATTTGTATAGTTAATTTTCCTTATAGTGTCTAGTGAGTACCATTTGTTCACTCTTTGTCCCTCCATTTCCATGTCTCCTTTACCTATCCTCCCCCCTCCCCCGATTCTTATTTACTAAAATTGGCTACCTTAATCTGAGAAGAAAATACAAGCACTTCTCCTTATAGTTGTGTGTGTGCATGCATGCAGCACACACACGCTGGTTCTTAGGCTTGAACTCAGGGCCTGGGCGCTGGTCCTGTGATAAGGGCTAGCACTCTACCATGTGATCCACAACTCCACGTTCAGCTTTTTAATTGGTTAATTGGAGATAAGACTCTCATAGACTTTTCTATTCAGGCTGGCTTTGAATGGAGATCCTCAGACCTCAGCCTCCTGAGTAGCTAGGATTATGGGCTCAAGTCAGTGGGACCCAGTTCTTACAGTTATGTTATCTAAATAAGAAAGCTGATGTTGACCATTGTTAGACATAGAGTCACAGTAATAGGGGTATCTAATTTCTAAACAAAACCCCTTGGGTGGGTATGTTTTATACTGCATTACTTAGAGGGAGGTGATGAGGAACTTTGGGGACTGGTCATGACTTGGTAAGTGTTGTGTCTGGATGGTAGATGTGTGAGAGTCAGGAACCTATGAAATAAAATGCAAACAGGCTAGGATGTAGCTCATTGACAGAGTGTTTCCCTAGCCTGGGTTCAATCCTTCTACTAAAAACTAAAAATAATAAAGAAAAAAACAAGAGAGAAAGCTGATACCACCACCACACCCCCCCTGCCAGTGTCTGGACACATTGCTGCTAAGCAAGGGGCACTGGTGGATTTTCCCTTAGTGAGGGAAGGTGGTTAGAGGGAGGCAGAGGAGAACTTGCATGGTGGCTCTATGTCCCCAGGCGGCTGGCCAAGTCCACACTGCTGCTCATCCCCCTGTTTGGCATCCACTACATCGTCTTCGCCTTCTCCCCCGAGGATGCTATGGAGGTCCAGCTGTTCTTTGAACTGGCCCTGGGCTCCTTCCAGGTAAGCTTCAGGAGCTGTCACTCAAAAAGAGGAGTTCTCTGTCCCACGGAGAGAAATGAGGGGATTGGGAAGAGGATTTAGCAGAGACCCAAGGGACACAGGGTCAGGGCCTGCTTGTGCCACGTGGCTCCGAGTGGGACCCACAGTCCCCCCCAGTTAAATGGAGGCAGAAGATGAAATCTAGAGACTGTGACACTGACTCCTGGGACAGGGATAAGGGACAGCCACACCATGTTGCATGTCAAATTGTCACAATACCACAAACACGTCCTGGAAGGGCATAGGGAGGCAAAGCTTGGGGAGAGGAGAGAAGGGCATTTGAAAGACAGCAAATCCTTGTCTTCTTATTGGGATGCCCAGAAAAAATAACCAAAGATGCATTGTCACTACCATCACCATCACCCTCACCATCACCACCACTACGACAAGCAGTAGCAACAACAGCTTCTAGAATCTGTTAAGAAAAGTACACAGTGTCCCAGAGGAAGAGGAAACTGGGGCCTGCTGTCAGGAGGCTGATAGGGTTTCTAACCAGAATGGTTTTATGTTTAAAACTATGAGCAGGTACAACTTAGTACAAGTACAAATGAAAGGGGTGGGGGGAGAGGGAGAGAGAGGAGTACAATGTGCCAGTGGCTCATGCCTCTAGTCCTAGCTACTCAGGAAGCCAAAATCTAAAGAACCAGGGTTTGAAGTCAGCCAGGGCATAAATTCCAGAATAATCAGCTGAAAGGCCAGGCTTGATGCAAGACTCAAATGCTAGTGGCAGAACACAGATGTGAGTTCAAACGTCAGTACCTTGATATAAAAAATAGGGATTTATTTTCCTATTAATTCACCAAGATGTTGTGAAGTCAAAACAACAAAAGCTATGAGAATCCTGTTTTGATAGGAGGAAGTATTAGAAACCCTCAAACCTTAGAGTGTTATGTTGTTTATTTACACATAGTTATTTCCTCCCCCCAAATCATGTGATTTTTTCAGGAGGAACATGGACATCCTCCTCTCACAAAAACAAACAAACAAACAAAAGGACAGTAGATGAAGATTTAGTGAATAAAAAAAGAATAGAAGCCAGTTGGATTTCCTGTGCAGAAATGAATCTGATAAAGTCCTACAGTGGAGGGACAGGTAGGTCACAAGTTTGGATTGAAACTCCCTAGTAGCCAAAGCAAAGACAGAAACACTCCACTTCAAGACTTATCCTTCCCCCACCCCCATTCTTGAAGCCTTACCTCCTAGGGCCTACTCTGTCTAGAGACTCCCTGCTAGCTCCGCAGACATTCAGAGAACCCGGCCTCTTGCCTGTGCTACTCATAGTTCTCTTTTCTTTCTTATGGTAGTACTGGGTTTTGAACTTAGTACTTCTTGCTTGCTAGGCACGTACCACTTGAGTCATGCTCCTAGCAAGTTTTTGCTTTAGGTATTTTTTTAGGTAGATTCTCACATTGTTTCATCTGGGTCTCACCTGGATTGTAGTCCTCTTTCCTACAGATTCCCACATAGCAGAGAGGTCAGGCGCACCACTATACCAGGCATTTTTCTTTTTTGTTGTTGTTTGTCATGGGGTTTGAACTCAGGGCCAGGGTGTGGTCTGTGAGATCTTTTTGCTCAAGGCTAGCACTCTACCACTTTAAGCCACTGGCTCTACTTTTGGTTTTCTGGTGTCTAGTTAGAGATAAGAGTCTCTTGGATTTTTCTGCATAGGCAGGCTTTGATCCATGATCCTCAGATCTCAGCCTCCTGAGTAGCTAGAATTACAGGCATGAGCCCAGCCCTAGGCTTTTTTCTTGAGATGAGATCTTCTTTAATTTTTGTCCTGGCTAGCCTCAAATTTAGATCCTCCTAACCTCTGTTTTCTGCATACCTGGGATTATAGGCATGAGCTACCATACCCAGATCTTTATGATTCTTTTCCTTTGGCTCATGTAGCATTGGAGGAGGCTGGGCACACCATGGCCTAGCAGCTAGAGGATTTGAGGTCCAGGCTGGTGAAAGGACTTGACCTGGAAAAACAGGTAGTGACCATGGGGAGAGTTTGAAAATCCATATCCACCTTGCCACCTGGATGAGGGCTTCCTGACCCTCAAAGTTGGGGCTTGTGGTTGGGCTACAGACGATCCATGGAAAGGCCATGTGGCTTCTCTCTGGGAAAATGCCAGGAGGAAAGCAAACATATTTTGCTAGTGTTCCCACAACCATGCTTATGAAGAAATCATTACAATATTATATATGCGTGTACAGTACATGTATGTTCTTGAATATATATGGATATGCATGGATAAAATAGACAAGAGGTACATTATACATGTGTGTGCCGGGCTTCGCTCTACCCCCCCATCTACGTGGGAGGGGGTCCTGGGCTTGTCTGCCTCTTCCATGTGGGATCCTTTCTCGCTCTCTCACATCCCCCAGGCCAGTAGGGATTAGTCGCGGAAGCGAGGACCCAAGGTAGCCTCAGTTCGCGTGTGGTTGCGAGACCCCATGCCCGCCAGCCCAAGGAAGACACGGGCGGGTGGGAGTCCTGGAGAAAGCCTCTGGGGCGTTCTGGTTTATTCAAATGAGGAGCCAACGGATATACCCCCAAAGGCGGGCACAGGAGAGGGACTATTGGTTGGCTACAAGGACTGTTCCTCAGGTGATGTCACGGGACTTCCTTTATGGGCGGAGACCACAGCCCCGAAGGACTGAGTTCTGGGTCCCCACCATTAGACACGTGCTCGCCCCCAGGGGTGGGGGCTTCTCTTCCCGTTGAAAGTGGAAGGAGAGGGGACAGGCTAAAGCCAGCTGTGCCCTCTTAAAGTCACAGCTGTCCCCAACATATGTAAAAATCTCTTCTATCCACAGAAGCCAGTAGTAGAATCAGCCATACTGGTCAGCATGGTTAAGACTCTTTTTCAATTATTACAAAGTCAATGGCTCATGCCTGTAATCTTAGCTACTCAGGCAGGAGGCTGAGATCTGAGGATCACAGTTCGAAACCAGCTCAGGCAGGAAAGTCCATGAGACTCTTATCTCTAATTAATTACAGAAAAAGTTGGGGTGAAGCTGTGGCTCAAGTGGTAGAGTGCTATCCTTGAGCAAAAGAATCTCCAGGCCCAGAAGTCAGGCACCAGAACAGGCAAAAAAGACAAACAAACAAAAAACAAACAACAACAAAAAAAAAGTCAAGGGCCTAAAGAGCACACAATCACAGGATTGTCTGTAACAATCTGTACTTTTAATCTTCCTTTTTTCTTCTTGGTCAGTATTGAGGTTTGAAATCAGGATCTTGTGCTTACTCAGGTTGCTTGTTTGCTTGACTAGCACTCTGCCACTTGAAACATACCTCCAGTTTTGATTTTTGCTGACTATTTGGAGATGGAGTCCAGTGGACTTTTTCTGCTTGGTTTGGCCTTGAACTGATCTCAGCCTCCTGAGTAGTAAGGATTACAAACATGAGCCAAATTGAAATGCATTAATTTGGTTAGGGATTTATCTCAGTGGAAGAGCATTTGCCTGGCAAGTGTAAGGTCCTGAGTTGTGTAAGGCCCTGAATTCAGTCCTCATCTCTGAAAAAAAGAAAAAGAAAGAAAGAATGTGATGAAATGCATTAACTCTTGCAATACTTGCTTATTGTAAATAGTTGAGAAAGTTACATTTTAAGAAGAAAGAAAAATAAATACAACCAAAAGGAAGAAAGTAGTAGAAAAGGAAGGAAGGAAGGAAGGAAGGAAGGAAGGAAGGAAGGAAGGAAGGAAGGAAGGAAAATAGAAAGAGAAAAAGGGGCAAAGTTCAGTGTTGGAGTATTTGCCTAGTACGAACATGGCCTGGGTTTGATCCTAGAGAACACACACACACACACACACACACACACACACACACACACACACACGTTGTACCATCTACTTGGGACCACAATGTGATCATTTTGTATCCTGCTTGTTTTAATTCTCTACATGCCCCCCCCCCACTAAATTTCTTTTCATGGCATTAAAATCCTGCCACTTCATTTTTCATGGCCCCAACTGTGAGATTTAGTAAGCTTGCTAGCTTGTGGGAGGCCTGCCCTAGAATATGTGCTTAGACCACAGCTTCCTCTGAGAAGGCTTTTGCCTTCCCCCTGAACAATGAAGATGTGTCCCTGTGCCACAGGACAGTTAGAGCAGATGACCCTGAGTGGAGACACAGGTATCCGCCTCACACTAACAGCTCCAATAGGGCACAGCTCCAGTCTTGCTGGAAACCCTCTGTGACTCTGGTTCCTTCCTACCTCTCATCCAGGGCTTGATAAAGTCTATTTTTTTAAACAGTGTCTTGCTATGTTGCCTAGGTTGGTCTTAAACTTTGATCCCCTTGGCTGAGCCTCTTAAATGCTAAGATTACAGTTGTGTACCACAATGCCTAGCCCTTTGAGGATTGAATAAAATAGAAACTCAGAATCCCATAATTACTCAGGTCAAGTTGTGCTGCACGTCCAAGTTTGACTCATTTCACAGCCTGCCTGTAAGCACCTTTCATTCCCTCATGGCTAATAGATTCCTGCTGTGAAGCCACTCCTACCCTCTGGGAGCTTTCAAAGCTACTGATGCAGAGCCTGGTGCTGGGGGCTCACACCTGTCATTCCAGCTACTTAGAAAGCAGAAATCTTAAGACTGTGGTTTGAAGCTAGGCTAGGCAGAAACGTAGCAAAAAATAGGAAGTAGAGGTATGGCCCAAGTGGTAAAGCACCAGCTTTGAGTGAAAAAGCCAAGAGAAAACTCAAGGTCACGAGTTCAGGCCCTAGTACCAGCACCAATAACAATAATAATTAATAATAATGATAAAGAAAAGCAAACAAAAGGAAAGAAGGAAGAGAAAGGAAAGAAGGAAAAGAAAGAAAGGAAGAAAGAACAAAAGCCCTTGAGATTTAAGTGTAAAGTACAAAGCAAAGAGGATTCAAAAATTCCCAACTTGCTGCAAAATCTGGGAGCCACAACCCTGTGTGGACCCTGCCGTTCATGCGGTCCTTGTCCTGCATGCCACTCACTGATGCCTGAAGTCTCTTCTAGTTTTGTCACTAACCCATTCAAATGCCAGTGTCCAGAAATGAGGTTAGAGCTCAGTGGAAGGGCTCATGCTTAGCATGTATGAGGTCCTGGGTTCTAGCCCCAGCTCCAAAAAGGAGGAATTACCAAAGTTGTATATGTTGTCTGCTTTCACGGGCCCAGATGGTCCATTGCCCTTGGGGTCCTTTCTAATGTGATAAGGAGCTAGGTGCACTGTGGAGTGGGACTAGAGGAAAGAGGGTGGAGCTGTACATACCAGCCTCCATGTGGGAAGAATGACCACCTCTGGACAGCCCTGTAAGAAAGGCAGGAAGACCCAGGAGGGTACTAGGAGGTGGGGAGCGGGGTGTACCCCTTCACTCCTCATGCCTCTCTAGGCCTCTCTGGCTCCACTCAGAAAGCTGGGCCTAGAGCGGCTCCTCTGGCAGATCTCCATGCCAGGGTCCTAGGACCATTATCCTCAATTACCAGAGCAGATGCATCTGCGTAAGCACAGACCTCACCCAGCCGGGTGCAGAACTTGAGGCTGTGAGAACAGGATGACACTAGCCTGTGCTTGAGGCAGCAAGGCCAGGCCCTAACCTGGGCTGGGCTGGACCTGGTTCGTTCTGACCACACATTTGTTCTTCAGTGCAATTAGTCATCTAGGCTTCCACCTCTCCAGACTTGCAGCTGATCTTGAAAATGACACCATGCTGGGTCCAGAGGCTCCCACTGGACTGGCCTTGCCCCTCACAGGGGAGCTGGGGCCACACTGCAGGGGCACCACTATCCAGTGTGCTCCCATGCTCGTCTTCCTGGGTTACCTACCTGGTCCCTGCCCAGTGGGTACTAGTTGGCAGTAACTACCCCATGACTATGATGTGTTGGTGGCCCTCTGTTAGATATCAGGGACAAGAAAAGAGATGCTTAGTCTCTGGTGGACAGCACAGGTACAGAGCACTGAGGGAACCAAAGAGGTAGCACCCCACGAGGTTCAGAAGGGGAATGGGAACCTGGCATATCCATTAGAGAACATGCTTCAGGAACAGATGAGGGGAAGGAGCCTAGGGCCAGCTGCCAAAGAGGGATCTGAGCACCTGCACTAACCCATGCTCTTTCTGGCAGGGGCTGGTCGTGGCCATCCTCTACTGCTTCCTCAACAGTGAGGTGAGTGTCCTGGGGTTTCACTGGGTCTGGATTTAAGAGCTTCTTGGAGAGGACAGTGCGGGGTATGGGGGTCAGTGGGGGAAAGGCTGGGCAGCACTGTCAGGAGTCTAAGCTCAGCAAGATCAGCAGGGTTAGCTGGTAGAGTACAGCCACTGTTCCGCCCCCCCAACCCCAATCACTGTCCTGACTCAGCAAAACTGGGATTTCTGGGTCTGGGTGGGGCTTCTGTAAGTGGTTTTTGTTCTTGTTGATTGTCTGTAACTAAGGTTTGAACACAGGGCCTCTCACTTACTGAGCAGGTGCTCTACCATTCTATTCATGCCCCATCCCCATCCTTTCTGCTTTAGTTTGTTTTTCAGAAGGCCTAGAACTTTTGTCCTGGGGGCCAGCCTAGAATCAAAATCTTCCTACATCCTACTGAAAAGGGGGAAAGGGGATGGGATCTATGGGATGTGGGTAGACAAATGAAGAGAGGAAGGGGGGAGGGGAATGCAGTCATAAAACTCAACGCACATTTTACAAAATGAAGAAACTGAGGAAAGGAGTGGAGTTGGGAGGGATGGAGAATGATGAAAGGGCTGACACTAACCAAGATTCCTTGTATTCATAAACTTCAACTCCTTTATACAACTACTTAAATATAAATTTTTAAAGCTGTGTCTCAGGCTAATAATCCTAGCTACTCAGGAGACTGAGATCTGAGAACCATGATTGGCAGCCAGCCTTGGAAAGAAAGCCCATGAAAGTCTTATCTCTGATTAAGCACCAAAAAGGGCAAAGTTGCAGCTATGGCTCAAGCTATCGAGTGCTAGCCTTGAGCACAAAAGGTCAGGGACAATGCACAGGCCCTGAGTTTAAGCCTCAGGACTGGTACAGACACACACACACACACACACACACACACACACACACACACATACACACACAAAAGAAAAAAATTAAAAACCCAATGAAACAAAAACCACGAAGATCTTCTTACCTCTACCTCCCTAGTAGCTTGGGGTTTCAGACATGTACCACCATGCCCAGTTTTTTTAATTTGGTTTGGTTCTTTTGTGCCTGAGCTTGAACTCAGGACCTACCTGCTATCCCTTAGCTTTTCCCCTTAAGCTGGTGCTTTATCCCTTGAGCCACTCCTCTACTTTCAGCTTCTTGGTATCAATTGGAGATTATCTTACAGGTTGGCTTCAAACTGGGCTGGCTTCACACCATAATCCTTAGATTTTAGCCTTGGACTAGAATTATAGGCCTGAGCCACTGGTTAAGAAAGTGTTCTTATCCACATTTAGGGTACCTGTTATCCACGGTCAAGTTCAGGAAATGTGGAAAAAGAGCTTAGGCCTCAGCTGCAGCCCATATTTCTGACAGTGATGCTACACACTCCACGGGTGACTGGGTCTCTGCCCCACTCTGGACTTGTATTCCCATCGATGACAGGCTTGATTCAGAAATAGTGACAGTAGCTCAGTCTCCCCCAGGCCTCCAAATAGGTTGGCAACTCCCTGGGGATTGTGCTTTCACTTGGAGGACTTTTTTTTTTTTTTTGCTGTTGGCTTGAACTTAGAGCCTGCATGCTGTTCCTAAACCAATTTGTGCTCAAGGCTAGCGTGCTACCATTTGAGCCATAGCCCCATCAGCTTTTTCTGAGTAGTCTTTATTTGTTGTTGTTGTTTTGTCAGTCTGGGGCTTGAACTTGGGCCTGGGTGCTGTCCATGAGCTCTTCAGCTCAAGGCTGGTGCTCTACCACACTGAGCCACAGAACCACTTCTGGTTTTCTGATTAATTAGAAACAAGAGTCTCATGGACTTTCCTGTCTGGGCTGGCTTTGAACTGAGATCCTCAGATCTCAACCTCCTGAGTAGCTTGGATTACAGGTGTGAACCACAGGCTCCCAGCCTGCGTAGTTTATTGGAGATAAGAGTCTCACAGAGGCTGGGGATATGGCCTAGTGGCAAGAGTGCTTGCCTCATATACATGAGGCCCTGGGTTCAATTCCCCAGCACCACATATACAGAAAACAGCCAGAAGTGGCGCTGTGACTCAAGTGGCAGAGTGCTAGCCTTGAGCAAAAAGAAGCCAGGGACAGTGCTCAGGCCCTGAGTCCAAGCCCAGGACTGGCCAAAAAAAAAAGAGTCTCACAGAAATTCATGCCCAGGCTGACTTCAAATGGTGATCCTCAGGTCTCAGCCTCCTGAGTAGCTGGGATTACAAGCATGAACCACTGGCACCTGGCAGGGCTCTGAGTTTGCACAGAGCTTTTGGGTGAGAACACACATGGGCACACAGAAACCACTGTACACATAAGTAAAGCCTCTGTAGCAGGTGGCCATCCCTCTGGTTTATTGCACTTACATGGAAATCATCTCTGATGGATTCCAAAAGGAAGGCGTCAAGCCTAACCTTATAAATTTGGCTGTTCCAGTTAGAGATTGTGAGGAAAATGTCAATAAAACAACTCTCCAGGGACTGGGAATGTGGCTGAGTGGTAGAGTGTTTGCCTAGCATGGAGGAAGACTAGGGTTCAATTCCTCAGTATCACATAAACGGAAGTGGAGCTGTGGTTCAAATGGTAGAGTGCTAGCCTTGAGTGAGCAAAAGAAGCACAGGAACTGTGCCTGGGCCCTGAGTTCAAGCCCCAGGACTGGTGAAAAAAAAAAGACAAAAAACAAAACAGGGGCTGGGAATGTAGCTTAGCAGTAGACTGCTTGCCTAGCATGCATGAAGCCCTGGGTTTGATTTCTCAGCACCACATAAACAGAAAAAGCCAGAAGTAGTGATATAGCTCAAGTGGTAGAGTGCTAGCCTTGAGCAAAAGAAGCATAGGGACAGTGCCTAGGCCCTGAGTTCAAGCTCCGTGACTGGTAAAAAACAACAACCCAAAACCCCAAAAATAACCAACCCACAACTCTTCAGCACCCCACATAAATTCTGAGTTGGCCTGAGTGGCTTCATTAGAATGACTACCCAGTTGTCTTGGCTACCAAGATGTTAGAACCAAGTGCCCAAGGTACAGAGGGCCCTTGGTACTGACAGCACATGGGGATGGAATCTGTCACCTGGAGTGCCCTGTGGATGAGGGGAAGCAGGGACGAGTTGGGCCTGCTCAGTATCAGGCCTGCCCTTGCCTTTTGGCCAATGACTGATAGCTCATCTTGGGCAGGTGCAGCTGGAAGTTCAGAAGAAGTGGCAACAGTGGCACCTGCAAGAGTTCCCGCTGCGCCCTGTGGCCCTCAGCTCCTCCTTCAGCAATGGCACCAGCGGCCCCATCCAAGGCACCAAGGGTCAAAGCACCTGCCAGGCCAGTGTCATCTGAGGCTGCAGCAGGAGTGCCCAGGGTCAGAGGTCAAGCCAGGAGCTGAGAGGGCCAGGCATGATGCAGGACAGGCATCTTCCCAGCAGCCACCCTGTGCTCTCCAGTGCCGATGCACCCGTTCCCCCCCCCCGCCCCCCATGCATGGGACTCCTCAGAAGCAAGCAGAAGGAACTCGGGGAGGATAAGGGCCTAGGACTTGGGTCTATAGTGCTCTTCCAGGAAGGAGCTCCATGGTGGGCCGAAGAATAAATGGTGCCTGGGAAGGGATTTGGTCTGTCTTTGCCAAGTCTTTTTGCTCTGGAACACAAGAGGCATAAAAATACTTTGGATCACTTCCTATAGGAGAAGGGGGCCACCCAGGGCCCCCAACTCACATTTCAGACACCATGAAAATCCAAGGCCCTAGGCAGATCCCATCTGTCAGCCCTATAATTCGCTTGTGTAGTAGCTCTCCCCAGAGCCTTCAGGACCCCTGGGTAAACTGATCTGATGCAGTCACAGGGACCTCAACCCCTTCTAGTATTCCTGACATGTGTGAGGCATACACGGGGGTGGGGAAGGGAGGGGTGGGTGTAGTAGGAAGTATTGCACTACTGCACAGTCCACTTGATAGAGAAGAAACAGCTTCATCAAGGCCCCAGGACTTGCCAAGCTACTCAGTGAAGAGGTGGCAGTTTGTCCAGAGTCCTTAATATAAATACACATGCTTCTAGGATAGAAAGGACAAGGGTCTGTTTTCCCACCCTTCTAAGCTCCTGGTAACTATGAATCTTACTCTTCACTCAGCTGCGCATTCGCTGGAGTATCTGTGCTCCCTGGCTCCAATGCAGGATGCACCCCTTGCTTGGCATCAGTGGCTCATGCCTGTAATTCTAGCTACTCAGGAGTCTGAGATCTTAGGACTATGGTTTGAAGCCAGGCCAGACAGGAAAGTCCACAAGACTTTTATCTTAAATTAACCCACCAAAAAGCTGGAAATGGAATTGAAGCTCAAGTGGTAGAGTGACAGCGCATCTACCAGCTCAGCGATGTGAGGAGGATGGGAAGGAAGACCAACCTACCCAACACAGAAAACTCCATCTCAAGATAAACAAATCACTGTGGAGGCAGGTTGGTATCGATGGCCAAGAACTTGCAGTGAAAAAACACAGAGACAGAAAAAAAAAGCAACAAAAAATCATCTACTTCTGGGCAGAAAAAGTACTGGAAATGTGGCTATATGCTGAATGAATATAGATCTGTAGCCAGGATGGAAATCTCCACCTGTGCCTGCCTCCCTGCTCCAGCCCTCATCCCCAGGATGGCTGTTAATCATTATCCTAGGTCTGCCAGCTCCCATCACCCCCAGGGGAGCTCAGGTGGTCCAGAGTCATGCTCTTGGCATTGAGTTCTAGGATCAAAATTGGCACCCTGGGGCCATCTGACCCTTACAAAAGGGAGATATGCAAGTGCTCACCTGTACACACCCGGGCCTCGTATTAGAAATGGGGCTCAAGGAAGGACCTGGACCCTGGTTATACTGGTAGAAGCTGGGGTTAGCTGGGGCTTATGAGGTCCCCATAAAGAGCAAGTGAGAACTCAAGCCAAATGGTCTGAAAACCTATGTGCAAGATATTCAAAAGGATCCCACTAAGTCAGGACAATGGGTCAGCAGGCCTTCGAGTGTGAGAATCACTGCCTGGTCTGGAGGGGGGCTGGTGATCCATTCTTGGCACCCTCAGGAGCCCACAGCCCACTGCAGAGTCAGTGAAATTGGTATGAAGTATACTGGCATGTGGCTAGCCTGGTTACCCATTCACAGGGCTGCTTTCAACTCTATTCCACTCCAAGGAAGAAAACTCAAGGAAAGTGTTTTAAAATGTGTTCTTTTAGAAACAACCCCCTAATAATTTGACTAAACCTCTGTAGATGCTGCCACAGGCGCACTCCTAGCTCTACAGAAGCCCTTGGACTGTTTCTAGTCAATCACCCAGAGCTTAGTGGCTAAGATGGCAGCTTCAAAGTCACAGTTCCATTCCATCCCCGATGGAGGTCACAAGTTGGGCGGTACCATCTTGATGATACTTTCTTGTAGAAGCCAAGGTCCCTGGGGAGGGGGGGGCTATTATTTCCTTGGCTGGTCCCTGGGGTTGGGGTGGGGGCTAGAATTTCCGTGGCTGGTCCCAGGGCTGGCTGAGGCTGTTGAGATGAAGACCACTGATGGCATTGAGGAAGAAGAGGAAGGAAGCCGTGAACTCACACCAGAACATCAGGGTGAAGCCGACAAGTGTGATCTGATTCCGGAGGAGAATCACGAAGCTTAAGAGCCCCCCAGAGGAGAGGATGAAGGCAACCAGGAGGAGGAAGGAACCGATGGTCCACTTGCGGCGGGAGTAGATGTCCTCACACACCTGCGATACCATGAGGAGCTCCAAGCCAAAGATGGCGGCTACCACAGCCATGGCGGCCACACTGCGCGCGAGGCCTAGGCCTATCTCCAGCCCTGGCACATGGGTCTGGCTCAAATCTCTGAGGCACTGTGGTCCACTTTGGTTGGTGATGGTGCAGAAGTGCCATAGCCCAAAGAGGCGGGTGTCATCCAGGAGCCAGTAGCCATCACAGATGGAGATGGAAGACAGGACAACAGCCAGGGCGGTACATGCAATGATGAGGGTTCGGATAAAGGATTCAAAGAAGGACCGGTGGGGCCTCTTGAGGCCTAACACCCTGTGAGCCTGAAAGACATGACCGGAAGCAGAATCAGTGAGAGCCTGTGTCACACCCTCTCCAGGGGAGACCCCCAAATATGCTTTCTAACTCCCCCCTAGCTCTACTTTCTGCTCCCATCTCACAGGAAGCCTGGAATAGGTCATATCCACCCCAACCTTCACCCCCACACAGACCCACCTTCACTGATGTCCTTCCCTTTTTACCTGTCCTGTGCCCTCCATTCAAGACCTGTTAGCATGGGCTGTCTGGTGCTTACCAGGAACTGGTTATTCCCTTACCATTCTTTATGTTCTCCACAGTGGGTGGAAAGCTCAAATTATTAGCCAGCAAGACACTGAATTCAGAAAGCCTGTCTTGTCTGGCTCTTGTGACCTGGAGCATGCAGTCTACCTTAGCTTCATTGTATACAAAACAACACTGGTGGCAGGCAGGGCTCTGGGGCTGAACAGAGCTTTGTGACAGAAGCATGTCCGTGTAGAAGGCAGTTTCCCTGGGACACATCCAGTTTCATCTCCACCCCAGCCCACTTGTTTATATACCTTCTATAATAGTTGCTCTAGGACCACGTGGCATTATCTTGTTTTCCTGAGTACTGAAAGCTGTGTTTGTACCTTGCCCTTTAGCCTTGCTCTGCCTCTACCCCACCCAGACCTGCCAAGGCAAAGTGTCTGCTCCAGCAGTTTCTAGGCTGGGAAAGTCACCTTGGTGTTCAGCCTGCTAGTTTTCCAGTGAGGTTCTGTGTCAGTCCTGAGATGTCATCCAAGTTCTGCTCTCAATCTGACCCACAAATCAAAGGAATATGGAGGCAGACATGGCGACAGCCACACGCACTGCAGGATCTGCCTGCCACCCTCTCGAGCCTCACCTCCCAGTGTATGCTTCCTACCACCCTCTTCACCATAACAGCTACTGTCCTGCAAATTCCGTGCCTAGAACTTTCTTCTCTTAGAGCTCCTGGCCACTTGCCTAACCCAGTTTGGAGTTTTTGTCTTTTCATTTTTGGTGGTACTGGGGAATTGAACTCAGGGCATTGTGCTTGCTAAGCAGGGGCTCTATCACTTGAACCATACTTCTAGTGCTTTTGCATTTTAGTCTAGTTTATTTATTTTTTTGCCAGTCCTGGGCCTTGGACTCAGGGCCTGAGGACTGTCCCTGGCTTCCTTTTGCTCAAGGCTAGCACTCTGCCACTTGAGCCACAGTGCCACTTCTGGCCATTTTCTGTATATGTGGTGCTGGGGAATTAAACCCAGGGCCTCATGTATACGAGGCAAGCTCTCTTGCCACTAGGCCATATCCCCAGCCAGTCTAGTTTATTTTTATTTTTTAATCTAGGCTGTTGTGTTTTTGGACCTCAATCTAAGATCCTCCTACCTCTACCTCCCAAGTAGCTAGGATTATAAATGTGTGCCACCAAGACAAGCCTTCCTCTTCTCCATTATTTAGGTCTGTTTAAAGTTACCATTTCACTTATTTCTGGCCTACTCAACATAAAGTGGGTCCTCTGCTTTTGTCTTCCACCAGGGACCCTATTTTGCTCTGTGTGCCTGTGTGTGTGTGTGTGTGTGTGTGTGTGTGTGTGTGAGAGAGAGAGAGAGAGAGAGAGAGAGAGAGAGAGAGAGAGGAGTCTCATAATCTCTCCTGCTTGAGCTGGCTTCAAACCATGATCCTCAGATCTCAGCCTCCTGACTAGCTAGGTTTATAGGCATAAGCCACCAGAGCCTGGCTCATTTTCTTCTTAAACCAATAGGGTTGGTAGGAGAAAACTCTATGCATGGGATGGGTATAAGGAGAAAATCAAGTTATATGGAAGACGAGTGACTTGTCCAAGATCGCTTACTCAAATTGAGTCAAGTTTGTGATAGCTGCTCTGACAGTAGTATCAAGGTGGAATCCACTCAGCTAGGAAATGCTGACAGAGGCCTTCTCCATCAGCCTTTGTGCCAGAGCTCAGTGTTACTGGGCAGGAAAAGATATCAGCCCAGATCACTGCCCCCAAAGCCAGGCATAACCAGGATCCACACCTCCACTCAGGTCCTGGCACCATACCAGGCAGCAACACTCAGGCAGGAAATGTGGGCTGTGTGTCAAACAGTGCCCTAGATTCCTAGGAAGTGCCCAGCACTCAGGAAGGCAGTGGAAAAAGCTGAGCAGGACACCTCAGTCCCCCTCCTCACTCCTGACTCAACAGACCCATTACCAGCAGGAGGCATGGAGGTCTAGAAGCTTTCATTGCATTGTATGAGGGGGAAAAAAAAAAAAAGAGGATCTACAGGTAAGAAATGAAGCAAAGCAGAAAACAGTGCATGTATATCTCCACTACACACTAAAGAGGGGTTTGTCCTCAGGTGAGTTCTGAACCTATCTGCCCAGTTTTTCTCATCTATAAATGAAGTTAGCCAGTAGCCAGTGGCTTATCCTTGTAATCCTAGCTACTCAGGAGGATAAGACCTGAGGATCAGGTTCCAAATTAGCTGGTGCAGACAAATCCAAGAGACTCATATCTCCTGTTTACCAGCAAAAAGCCAGACTTGGAAGTGTCATTCAAATGGTAAAGCACCAGCCTTGAGAAGGAAAAAAAAGCTAAGGGAGAGAGGAAGGCTCTATTTTATGCTCCAGTACTAGCACAAAATAAATAAAAATGAATAAATAAAATAAATACAAATGAAGTTAGTAACACCAGTCTAAAAGCAGTGGCCACAAGCACATGGCAAGGAATCCCTAGAGATATGGTCAGAGGATGGGGCGGTCCTGGCAACAAGAGGACAAGTCATAGAATCACAGGACCCAGAAACCTTTTGCCACCAGTCATCACACTGTCTGGCAAACAGGAACATCCTGTCCTTTCCTCAGTCCTGCCCATCCCAGGCCCAGACTGGACTTTAATCTGCAGGACCAAAGACATCACACTGAGATCAGAAAGAAAAGACAGCTGATCTCATTTCATCTTCCCCTCCCCCTCCTGAACCAAAGCAGGGCTTCAAGTCTCTGAGAACCAACATAACTCCGGGGGTTCAATGAGATCTTGTACATAAAAGATGCATGGAAGACTGGCCATTCTCAGTTCTCCAGAGTGATTAGTAGTATTACACTCATACATATTGTTGAATTTGTGCCAAACCACTGGGCACCTTGCCCCTGTTCTGCCAGGGCTTTGGTCACCTTTTGGTGACCAGGGCCTGAAATTATCTCCAAGGGGACAGAGGGGGGAAGGAGCAGCTCAGTGGAAGATGATTTTGTATCAGGCAATCATTTAAATCTCAGGACTTTGACTTCCTCCACTAAAAACACTACTTTATATAGTTTTCCTTCTAGTCTGTGACCTTGAGTGACCTCTAGTGATGCTGAAACAAAGATTCTTTGATACTCTAAGGTTACTGAGTCCAGTGGCCTGGTCCTTTCTGTCCTCTCCATAACCCAGCATCCCACCTGCTCCCCTTTGCCAACAGCTTCCCCAAGAAGACACTTTGGGTGCCTACTCATTCTCCATCCCTACCCCAATATGGCCCCTCAACACTCCCTTGCCAGGCCTGAGTCAGGATACCACCTTCACTACCAAGACTGTGTGCTAGAGATCAGGCACCTGCCCCTTTCAACCTGTCTGGTCCACCTTGCTGGCATGAGCCAGCCTTTCTTTCAGCTCTTATTATTAACACCCTCCTGCCACCTAGAAGTGTTGATAACTACACCTATCTCATCATGTAGTGGTGGGGATGAACTTATTGCCTAAGTGCCAGGGTAAGGCACCTGTACCCTTCCCCCCCCCCCCCCCAGTTGCTTCCTGTGGTGACAGTTCAGCTCTCCTGGCCCTTGTTCACTTCTGCTTCTGAGCCCTGCACAAATTCCTACTCCTCCCCTGATGAAAAAAATCTTTCCCATCCCTTAATTTGGCACTCAATTCCCACATCTATTCCTAGTTTACAGGTCTCTCTCCTAGGATGGTATGTTTTTAGGTATCTCTCCAGGAGGGCAGAGAACACACCGGGTCCTAACTTCCAAGTCCCCTTCCTCCCTGGCGTGACACTGGAGCCCACTCTGGGATAAAGAGGAGTGAGTGTTCCTGCCCCACTGGAGCCTCTGGCTCTTGGCTGAAAGGGGTTGTCTAGGGAAGGACACAAAGGAGTAGGTGGCTTTGGAGATACAAATCTTGGGTCTGAATCTTGATTCTGTCACTTGGCTAGCCTCCAGGGGGCAAGTTCCTTCTGAGCCTCGGTTACCTCATCTATAAAATGGGTAGAGCTGGGCAGAATGGCTACTGATGCAGTGTCAGATACACACTATGTAGTCCCAGCTACTCAGAAAGAGGCTGAAGCAGGCAGGATCCCTTGGGCCCAGGAGTTAGAGATCAATCTGAGCAATGTAGCAAGACCCTATCCAAATAGTAGCAGTAATAATAATAATGATAATAATAATAATGGAAGAGTACCTAACATGATCAGTATTATGGGGCCTGAACACCTGACATGATTCGTATTATGGGACCTGAACACCTGAAGGGAAGCCGGGCAGAGTGGAAGAGGCCAGCCGTTTGGGACGCCAGGGTAGCGAGCTGCCCGCGCCGCGCGGCTCTTCCACGGGGCAGGAATGTGGCGGTTCCCGCCAACATAAAACCGTCCCCACGCCGAGGAGAAGCTGAATCTAAGGCGGGGAGCAGCTTGGCCCTCGCTGGAGCCTACCTCTGGGTGTCTGGGCCCCCAGCGGACGCTCAGCACCTCAAAAGCAATTTGGGGGGCTGTTTTTCTAGCCCCCACTTCAGAAGGCTTGAGCTCCCCGGCGACGCATCGGTTACATAAGAGCCGCCGCGCCTCGCCACCCAGTCCGTCCGTCCGTCCTAACGCCCCAGCCAACAGGTCGCTGGGCCCGCAGAGAAGCGTCAGTCCTCCCTGGACGGTCCGGGGGTGCCTCGCCTCTGGTGGGAGGTCCGCCCCGGGAGCAGGACCGAGGGCCAGGCGCCCCGGGGTTGCTTCCCGCGCAACCTCCCGGGAACCCGGGGGTCCGTGGCAGGGGCTGGGCACGGGAGCTCTGGCGGCCCAGGTGCAGGCTGGGCCTCCGGGGGTGCGCGGTCCCATCCCCCGCCCTCCACGCCGGCGGCACCCCGGCCGTCCGCCCCGTGGGCCCCCGAGCTACCTGAGCGGTGAGGGCCGTCATGCTGCTCCGGTCTCCGCCACCGCCGAGCCGCGCGGCTCCCGCCGTCCGCCCGGGGCTCCGGGGGCGGGGCGGAGCTGGGCGGGGTCCCGGCCCTCACCCACGGGCGGCCCGACGTTGCTGAGTCAGCCCCTCATCCCAAGGGGTGACACCTCCTCACCCCCTTCCGTTCCCTCTCTCCTTCCTACCCCCCCACCCCCCCCCCCTGGCCGGGGGACGATGGAGCTGACTTCTGCAGCGCAGATTCCTCCATGGCTGGTCGGTCCGGAGGGTGTGGGTCCGGAGGGTGTAGGCTGGGTGGCTCCCACCTACACAGCGCGCCGTGTGACCTTGGGCTGCAGGTTTAAAGTCTCTGAACTGAGCCTGACAAAAAGTGAGATACAGTAAGTGACGGGCCGGCCTCGCCTGGCCCTTGTAAATGCCCGTGGACCTCGTCCTGGGCCCTCCTGACCTTTTCCGTGGCTGCCCAAGCTGCTTGTGAGGCTTAGGGGCCCAGCGAAAGGCCAAGCAAGGACCTAGCTCCCACCCCCAGCTTGAGGCAGGCTGCTGAAGGGGAGGCAGGCTGCTGAAGGGGAGGCAGAGTTGCCAGTGCCTTCCAGCTGTGAAAGGCTGGAGGTCAGGTTAGGGTAGGGTCCCAGGGCATAAAATCCCAAATTGGCAGCTCCATCCTGTGTGTGTGTGTGTGTGTGTGTGTGTGTGTGTGTGTGTGTGTGTGTGTGTGTGTCTGCTGCTTAAGTAGAGCAAGATCTCAGGTAAATGTCTGACATTCAGTCACTTGGCTGCTACACAGGCAGGCAGCAATTCGGTGGCTGCACCACCCATCCCCAGTCCTGGAGGGATAGACAGGAAGTTAGAGTGTGCCCTCAACTTCGCTTCCAGGTTCATCAGAATCCATCACTGAAAGCCTGTTGTGAACTGGACAGATGGAAGATGGAGGCCCAACACTGGAGGGTTTTTCTGAGCCTTCCCTAGTAGGGGATGGAGTTCATGAGTTCTGATCAAAAACTTGTAAACCCCAGTGGCTCAGGCCTGTAATCATAGCTATTCAGGAGGCTGAGATCTGAGGATCCCAGTTCAAAGCCAGCCCAGGCAGGAAAGTCTGTGAGACTCTTAATCTCCAACGAAACACCAGAAAACCAGAAATGGTGCCATGGCTGAAGTGGTAGAGTGCTAGCCTTCGGCCGAAGAGCCCAAGAACAGCTCCCAGGCCCAGCACCACAACTGACACAAACAACCCAACTCATTGTAGCCAGACTCTGGTGACCCATGCCCATAATCCTAGCTGCTTAGGAGGCCAAGATAGATCTGGGGATTGGATTGAAGTTCAAAGCCAGTCTGGATAGGAAAGTCTGTGAGACTCTTATCTCCAGTGAATCATCAAAAAAGCTGAAAATGGAGCTGGGCACAAGTGGTAGAGCTCCAACCTTGAGGGGAGAGAAGCTAGGGGGGATTACAGGGCTCTGACTTCAAGCCTAGTATCAGCATGCCTGTGCGGGTGCGCACACACACACACACATATTGTGCATTAGTACCATGTGGGGGTTGTTCAATTTCTGACATAGTGGGTGAGAGTGAGAACTACCAACATCAGGTGCAGGGCAACTGACCAGATCCAGCTAGCTCAGCCTGCTTCCCCTATCCCTTTCCTCAGTAGCCACATCCACCTGCTCCCTAAGTGCTGGAGGCTGGAAGCAGGAGGCCCTCCCTTTTCTCTGAGCCTCTCAGGAAGGTGTCCTGGCTTTGTTGGGAATCCCTTCTTTCCAGGAGCCTGCTCTGTGGGAGAGCCTAGCTTGCAGTATCTCACCTGATAGAAGGAAGGCCAATGCCTATAATGAACATCAGAAGGAACTGTCAGATTAGATAATCAGCCTGCATCTTGTGCTTTCTTTTTTAAAAAAATTATTTGTTGCCATTCAACGAAGCAATATATGAATACAATGAATCTTGATCATTGTCACCCCTTTCATCATTCTTCTCCCTCCCAGCTTCACCCCTTTCCTCAATGTCTTGGTGCCTTCTAAGATTTCATGTGTGGTAGGACATGTTAGGGATAGATTGTGTGCTAACATTATGCTTTGTTAGTAAGAATAGGAAACATTTGAATCAGTAGAAATTTAAAGTAAATATGCACTGTAAGCAAGAAGGCTGGAGAAGTAGAGAGGCCTTCAGGAAAATGAGGAAGTGACTGGCTATGCTTGTCAGAAGTACTGTAGCAGACAGGCTGGACTCAGGGTGGAGTTTGTGCTAAGATCCTCAGACTGTTGGCTTGGGGACCCACAATACCACCCCCCCTCAAGTGAGACAGCAGAGGCCAGTGGTTCACAGATGAATATCCAGGGAAGCAAGAATTTTAGGGGTGGGGGGTCTGTGGCTGGGATGGAAGCAGGGTGAGATGACAGAGTGGGATCCCACCTGAGAAAACACAAACAGCACGAGTGACAGGGCTGAGTCCATGGCTGAACTGGGCTACTCCTGATTTCCTCTGCTTGAACAGATTGAACATCTGTCCCTCCTCCACTCCTACTTAAATTTATGGCCAGACACAGGGGAAAGAGAATTGGCAGAGAGGAAGTTGTCCCCATCCCTCCCCTCTGACCATTCTTGTCTGATGAGAAAGATAAATTTATCCTTAGAGTTCCAAGGTGGCCAGGACACAGAGCCTTGGGTCGAGTAGTCAGCTAACAGTCACCTCTGAGTCTTTGAACTTGAGTATAGCTTGGTAGTGCATGCTTGCCTAGAGGATGTGCAGCCCTGGGGTTCAATCCTCAACACAGACATCTGCACCTAAGATTGACCATTATGTCCATTAGTCCTTAGAATTCTGGACTCACATGTCACTGGATCAGAGAAGCATACCAAGACCACTGTATCTAAAATGGCCCCCTGAATTCTCTACCCTCCCCCCTTACCATCCAGCCCCCTTCCCTTCTTCCACACTGAAAATTCTATCCAAGAAGTGCTACAGTTTAATGGTCTTAATTCTTTAATGATCTTAATTCTTTATTTTCCTTTCTAGAATTGTACAGCACTTCATTCCATAAAGCAAAACTTGAATTCCATATAACAGAACTTGAATTCCAAGTGAGCTGAGCAGAAAAGTGTTGTGTTACAGACAGAAAAAAGGCTTGAAGAAAGCAGAAACAAATAAAAAGAAGGCCAATCATTTCTGTTTCTTTTCTCTGTGAGGTGCTAGGGAGAAGAATGATAGAAAAATAACTGATTGGTTAATGTCAGGTTACTTCAAATTAACTTCTATCTGAAAGAATTAAGGCTAGGGAACTTCATTGCCATACCAAGTGAAATTACCTGTTTGGGAAATTTGGTTATTTCTTTTAATCCTTATTTGGAAGAGGATCAGAAAAGCAGCTTCATTTCAGCCGGCTGACATGTAACTTTAGCAGAGGTGACTTCATATTGATTTTAGCCTAGTTGGTTCTCTGGTGTCTAGTTCAGGAGCTTAGCCAGAACAAGGGCCCCCATGTGATTCCCCTCCCCTCTTCCTCTCCCTCGCTTTCCCTCCCCACTCCTCTTCTCTCTCTTGCCCTCCCATCTCCTCCCTTCCCTTCCCCTTCCTCTTTATTTCCTTCATTCTTTCACTAGTGTTTTAAACTTGAGGCCCAAATGCCAAAGAGTTCTACATGTGAGGACCATCCAGTCACACCTGTATGCCAAATGAAGAGACATGGTGAAGGGTAGAGAGAGGGGATTTATTACAGGGCATGGATATATCATGGGAAGACAGCACTTCAGTACATCTTCAGCCATCTTCAGGGGTACAGACATGGACTTAAGGGGTGTGTGTGTGTGTGTGTGTGTGTGTGTGTGTGTGTGTGTGTGTGTGTGTGTGTGTGTGTATTGGTCCTGGGGTTTGAGTTTAGGGCGTGAGCGTTGTCCCAGAGCTTCTTTTGTTCAAGGCTAGTGATTTACTGCTTGAGCCTACAGATCAAGCTGGGAGTAGTCTATTTGGAGATAAGAGTCTTAAGGACTTTTCTGCCTGGGCTGGCTATGAACCCCGGTCTTCAGATCTGGTCTTCAGGTATGAGCCTCTAGTGCCTGGCTGAGCTGGAGGAGAGAAATATGCATAATTATTAAATAGTCCTGTATAAAGCGATCTGGTTGGTCATTATTTCAGTTGTTTTGAGAAGGATCCTGTTCCTTTAGGGGTATATTCAGTGCCTTAGCATAAAGAAGTTATAGATCAGCTTTATCTTTCCCAGACCATAGGTGATTGAAAATTGACTACAAAGAAAATGGCTTGTCACTGAAACACACAGACAATGGAGACAGAGATGCCAAGTTTTTGTTTTTTTCTTGCTATTAGTTAATTCTTGGACACAAGTAAGGAATTGCAGGTATATGCCACCATGCTAGTTATTGATTTTTTCAGCTACATTTTAAACTTGTAAACTCAAATGATGTTCCTGTCTCAGTCTTTGTGTTAACAGGGACTGTAGGCATCTATCACAGCCCAGATCTATAGTTTTTAACAATGTTAAAAGACAAACTTTGCTGTGTTCACTGCTTACATCAGAGCCAGGCACACAGCAGGTACTCAATAAATATTCATTAAATAAATGGATTGGTCATTTAATTGCTATGTACTCACTATCGTCTAGGCCAGAGAAGGACAAAGAAGAAAAACAGAGTCCTTGTGAGGTAACATACTTGAGTTCAAGGAAGAAAATTATTAATTTCTGTTTCACTCATGGTCTCCCCGGTTCAAGCCCTCTGCCCTCTGTCTTTCTCCCTTATATCTCCTTTCTCTGCCCTCTCCAGTTGCCTTGCCTCTGTGGGCCTCTCACCTCTGGCCCAGTGCTTGCAAGACCATCTCTGCTCTCTCTCCTCTGGTGCTTTAACGCCCCCTCCTCACCCCCTTTCCCAAAGCACTGCCTGGCCCTCCCATCTCCTACTCCTTCCATTGGGCTCCAGCTTCACCTGCCTTCCCCGGGCTGGGTGGGGAGCTACCTCTGCTGTGACTGAGTACTCTGTGTGACAGGCCTTCCATGGTGTCTGCAGTGCCTTTTTAGGGTCTCATTGATGTCTCTAACCCTCTCTAATCTTACACACATGCCACTCTCTTCTACTTCTGTATAGCTCTTGTATTTTTGCTGTTTGAGGGTATCAAGCCCAGACTTTGAGCAAACTAGGCAAATACTCTACCATTGAGCAACATCCCTCTTCTCACTGAATATTTCAAAACTATTTGTTTCTTGGGTTTTTTGGTCCTCCCTCCCTCCCTCCCTCCCTCCCTCTCTTCCTCCCTCTCTTCCTCCCTCCCTCCTTCTCTTCCTTCCATCTCCTCTTACCTCCCTCCTTCCCTTTTTTTTTGGCCAGTCCTGGGGCTTGGACTCAGGGCCTGAGCACTGTCCCTGGCTTCTTTTTGCTCAAGGCTAGCACTCTGCCACTTGAGCCACAGCGCCACTTCTGGCCATTTTCTGTATATGTGGTGCTGGGGAATCGAACCCAGGGCCTCATGTATATGAGGCAGGCACTCTTGCCACTAGGCCATATCCCCATCCCCCTCCTCCTTCCCTTTTGCTTCTCTTTCTTCCTCCCTTTCTCCTTCCTTCCCTCCCTAAGGGAGTCTCACTATAAAACCCAGTCTGGCTTCCAATTTTCCACCCTCCTGCCTCAGCTTCCTCGGTGCTGGGCTTACAGGTATGTGCCATCATACCTGGCTTTCTCTTTTCCCTGGATAAATACACCAAGCTTTGTAAGAGCTGGACTTTGTCCCTGCTTCACTGCCCTCTGCGTGGCCCCCACAGTGGGGCCTGGTTAGTAAGGTTTGTTCATTGATGGCCAAGTGCTTAATGCACATTTCCCTGTGTGAGTCTGTTTTCTATCTAATAGAGAGAAACTGCCCTGTTGGTGAGAGAATATACATCAGGTGCCAATAGATTGTTCTGTCTGGAGTATGTAGGTCCCAATAATTTATGATCCTGACTGTCCACTTTCCCAGGAGGACCAGAGTATGGTGGTCTCTTCCCTCAGTGAGCCAGAGTGTCACCAATCATACAGAGCCTTGATCTGGGAAGCAGTACCTTGTGCTGGCTACTGGTTTCTCCTTTAGGAGTGAGGTGTGTGTGTGTGTGTGTGTGTGTGTGTGTGTGCGTGCATGTACATGTGCACGCATGTGTGTATGAGTGTCTGGGGGGGTGAACTGTAATTTTTGAAAGCAGCTATATCCATACTAAAGTTCCTGCAGACTATTTGCCCTTAGCCGATTCTGACTGTGGAGAGGCTGAGTTAGCCAGGATAGTGGTATATGCCTGTTATCCCACCCTTTGGAGGCTAAACTAGGAGGATTATCAGTTCAAAGCCAAAGTGAACTACATAATAAGACCCTGTTCCCCTCCCCCCCCGGCCAAACAAGAATGAGATCTTTCTCTAAAGATGCCCTGCTGTCAGGCAATGAACACACACACCTTTCCTAGTAAATTTTCCTATCGCTCTTACTAAATAAAAGAAAATAATAAAATAAAGCACAGAAGTAAAAACCAAGGAACAGTTTTTTAAAAGCTAAAGTTACCTTGTATTATCTGTAATCCTTTCAACAGTCATTTACTATCAAGCTCTGTGTCTGACCTGACTTAGGAGACCTGGCTCAGGGACTACCAAGTAAAACTCTTCCCACTGCATAACTAAGGTTGGTGGATGCCCAACCTTCACCAATCCCCCAAACTGCCATAACAAAATGGCTAAAAGCCCCCAGAAGGGCTCATAGCAATGCAACTGATAAATGATTTATTATTTTCTATCTGTGACTATCAAAGTTCATGTTCATGTAACCACTTCCACAGAGAAATTTGACAAAGTGTCTTGAGTCTGTGTTCCTGAGCCTTGGGCAGTCAGGTGACTCAAGATAAACTCTTATTTCTTTGTGTGTGTGTGTGTGTGTGTGTGTGTGTGTGTGTGTGTGTGTGTGTACTGGGGCTTGAACTCAGGACCTCATGGGCTCACTTGGTTTTTCACCCAAGGCAGATGCTCTGCCACTTAATCCATATCTCTCCTTGCATCATTTTGCTGGTTAATTGGAGATAAGAGTTTCAGTCTTCTCTGGCTGACTTCAAACTGTAACATTTAGATCTCAGCCTCCTGAATAGCTAGGATTGTAGATATGAGCCACTAATGCCAGGCTTTTTTGTGCCCTTGGAAAATGGCATTGTTTTATGTAGGGAGGGGCAGGAGAGGACTAGGGCCCTGCTTGCAATGTGCAGTCGGGCAGAAGCACTCCAGAGACCCAGGGCAGCCCTCCGACGGCAGGCAGCAGAGAGCTGCTTGGTGCCAGGATGAGTTTTCAGGTTGAATGACCCTGGCTGCCACCTGTACCTCACACTCCTGAGCTGTGCATGAACTTGGAGAACAGGTTCCACAGGGGGTGGAGTGGGGGTCCCATGCCCCAGCCTTCCCTCATTTCCCTAGGGTCTTCCTCTTCTCTCAGCCCTCTCCCACTGGCAGGTTCCTTTTCTTTCCTGGCTCAGGCTTCCTGGTGCCCTTTGCCTCTTCTACTCTTAGCGCAGCCCTACATTCTGATCTCCTCAACTTCCCAGCAAGCTGGTGATTGCAACACAGACCCTGTTTACCACATTCTGCCGGGATTAGAAGCTGTGGGGACTCCCAGACTCTGCCCTGTGACTTTCCAGTGCCTTTCTTCCCCAGCTGGAGTTGGGGCCATAGGTGTGTCACCCAGGGAGCACCCCCATTCCTGACACCTACTTCTGATGATGGGGGTGGAGGAATAGGGGCTGAACTAGTTGAAAGTGAATCAAGGAATGAACCAGTCAGGGATGAGATATGGAGGTAGCTTGCTCAAGTATTTCTATATAATGTAACTTCCCCTACATTTTATGTCATATGAAGGTGACTGTATTTAAGGGAGATGGAAATAATGTAGATGGATGGGATCACTAAGCGTTTGGTTTTTCTTTTCTGTAGGGTCCTCCGTTTCATAAGTCCAACTCTTCTTTTACTCTTTTTTACTTCCAGTGCCAGTACTGAGGTTTGAACTCAGGACCTCAGGCTCCCTTGGCGTTTTCACTCAAGGTGGTGCTTTACCACTTGAGCTACATCTCACATCCAGCTTTTTGCTAGTTAATTGGAGATAAGAATCTCATGGACTTTCCTGCCCTGGCTGGCTTTGAACCATCATTCCCATATCTTACCTCTCAAGTAGTTAGAATTACAGGCATGAGCCACCAGCAACCAGTTTCAAATTCTCCTTTCAGAGCCTTGAGATTTTAGCCCCTCAGGGCCCCAAGTCCTCCTATCCTGGTGGGGAGACATCTAATACTTTTTTTATTTGCATACTTGGACACGACTTATCAGCACCCTCTGAGACACCTGATCCCTTGGACCCAGGGTCACTCATTATATAATGCTGACTGCCAGCTCATCTTGCTCAGGAATGTGTCTTGTTCTTCCTTCTCAAGAAACCCTGCAGAGATCAAAGTGCCCAGGAAGCAAAACAAAGCACCAGGAGTTGGTTGGTAGGCAAGTGTGATGGTCAGGAATTTGAATGGTGGAGACAGAGCCCTAGAGGAACCTGGGAAGTAGCCCATCTGACTTGTTAGATTTGTATGTACTAGGGTTGAGTCCAAGTGTTAGAGATGCATAGTGACTTTTGAGTGTCAGAAATGAATAGACACGCAAGAGATACAGGAGATTTCATCAAGGTAGTTTGCTTTTGTGCAAAAGAGCTAGGCAGGCACACCAGGAGAAAGGGGGGGGGGGCTATTCTTTCTTTCTTTCTTTTTTTTTCAAAAGCTTGCAATTTTTCCCCATCACAGCTGACTGTAAGCAGGGATGGGAGCAGGGTAGCTAGCAAACACAGTCGGAGGTGATTGAGGTGGTCTGTGGGAAGCTCCTTTTAACTCCATTGATAAAGATTTCTTTAACAAGCAGCACATTTGGTAGTTGCAGTTTTATTCTAATTCCTGTGATAACATGGCTAGCTGGTCAGAAGCAGCACACCTGGTAATTACAATTTATTCTTTTAGCTTCTTCCACACAAGATTCCCATTTCACACATGGCTGTGGGCCACAGATCATAGTTACAATTGAAGTAAAAAACAAATAATTCCAGGAAATATCAATACAAAAAATCAATATAAAAGACAGAAGCGCTTCAGTGTGACAGAAAAGACTTCTTTTTCTCACATAAGGATGGGGGCAGGAGGAGCTGTTAAGGGTGAAGGGAGATCGGGATTTCAGGAACTTCATGGCCAAGGGGAGGCCTCTGGAGGTTGGAGTTAGCCACTGGCCTTGAGCCTGGGTGCCATGAATCTTCATGTTAGCTGCCTACCTCCTCCCTAGTAGCCATGCTCATTTTGTTCTCTCTGGTACTGGAGACCAAGCCCAGGGCCCCATGCCTGCTAGGCATGTGCTTTACCACTAAGCTACACCCCGTGTTTGGTTTTATTTTTTATATTTATCTATTTAGTTGTTTAAAATTTTTTTGTTTTTAACTATTTTTTATGTGGTACTGAGGAATTGAACCCAGGGCCTCATGCATGCTAGGCAAGCACTCTACTGAAATAGGGAGTATAGGTCTGATCAGCACCATCTTGGCCTCATGGTGGATGGTAGGGTTGGGCATCTTGTCTTCATGGTAGGGGAAGGTGAAGCCCCCCACCTCCCAGGTGATGGGTGTACCTAAACCCCTGGAGGCAGGGGCAGACACTTGGCTGATAGGTTACTAAACCTGTCAGTCCAGTGCCTGGGACTGGGAGTTTCCTGTGATCCTGCCCCTGACCTGACCCTATTTAGGCCCAGACCAGCTCAGGCACCATTACGCCATGCCACATGTCTCCATGTTCGTGTCCTGTCTCCTGTCTCCTGGCTCTTCCCTGGTCACCATGGTATCCCACTTTAGCTCTCCATTGGAGCTGAATTACTTTGTTGGTATTGTTTTTGTTCTTTCTTTCTTCTCTGGTCTTCATGACTCAGTTTCCTAACAGTATGAAGTGTATTTATTGGCTGCTGCTCTTTGAGAGAGGAGTCCACCATGCGGTTGCTGGCCTTTTAATAAAGACTCCAAGATTAGATCCTTCAAAATGTGACTTCTCTGTTTTCCCACCTTACAATACCACCACTAAGCCACATCCCAGCCTTAGTTGTTTTTAAGATAGGATCTTCCAGTGTTGCCTTGGCTGATCTCAAACTCCTGGGCTCAAGAAATCTTCCCATCTCAGCCTCCCCAGTAGCTGGAACCACACAGCATGCCATGGCACCTAGCTAATTTGATTTATTTATTGAATACAGCGCTGGAGATTGAATCCAGAGCCTCACACATGCTAAGCCTGTGCTCTACCAGGCTTCACTATCACTAATACTAGCTTTAGAATGCATTATATTTTATCAGGTAAGGATTTTTCTTTTTCCTAAATTTCTAACTAGTTAGCATAGTTATTTTCAAAACTATTTCCTTAAAAACTACTCATTCACATTCATTTATTTAATGGAGACAAATTCCAAGTCCTTGAGCATGCTAGACAAGAGATAATTGTTCTACCACTAAGCAATTCCTAGCCTTAATTTTTGTGCTAGTACTGGGACTTGAACTCAGGGCTTCAAACTCTTGCTTGGCTTTTTTGCTCAAGGCTGGCACTCTACCACTTTAGCCATACCTCCACTTCTGGGTTGTTGTTTTTTTTGCTAATTAATTGGAGTTAAGAGTCTCTTAAATTTATCTGCCCTGGCTGACATCAAACCATCACCCTCCGATCTCAACCTCCAGAGTAGCTAGGATTACAGGTGTGAGCCACCAGTCCTAGGCAATTTCTTAAAAAGTTAATGTGGTATTATGTATTTATGATTTCAAGTTCCAGTGCTCCTGCCTAAGCTCCTGAGAAGCTGGAACGATGGGCATGTATCATTACTCTGAGCTACAAAAATGTGTTTAATTAGTATTGGAGGCATGACTCAAGTGGTACTGCCTCAGCCATGACCAAGCAAGCTTTGCCAGAGTGCTCTGAGTTCAAGCCTCAGTATTGGTGAGGAAAAAAAGATTATTTAATTAAAAGCAAGAGAAATTATCAACTCAAATTAGAGGCTTAATAACAAATTGTGAATTTAAGCTTTTTTTTTTTCTCCTCTGGGTTTCCCTTCTCCTTGGCGAGTCTGCTTTGCTGTTCTTCTGTTGCTCTTTTTTTTTTTTTGGCCAGTCCTGGGCCTTGGACTCAGGGCCTAAGCACTGTCCCTGGCTTCTTCCCGCTCAAGGCTAGCACTCTGCCACTTGAGCCACAGCGCCGCTTCTGGCCGTTTTCTTTATATGTGGTGCTGGGGAATCGAACCTAGGGCCTCGTGTATCCGAGGCAGGCACTCTTGCCACTAGGCTATATCCCCAGCCCCCTTCTGTTGCTCTTGAATAAACTTTCTCTACCTGTTTCAAATAAGTAAGTAATGAATGAATAAATAAATAAAAACCAGTTGGAGCCCTGAAGGCCAGAAGCCCTGGAATGACAGCCACAGCTCCACTGAGCTGGCTGTCTTTGGGGAACTGTCCTGTGGCCCCACTATTCTTACCCCTCATTTTGTCTACTCACTTCTCTGGTTGCTGCCCTGGTGCTTGTAAGAGTATATTGATTTGTTTGTTTAGGCAGTCCTGAAATTGGAACCCAGTGTCTGGTCCAAGCTAGGAAAGTGTTCTACCACTAAGCTATACTCTCTACCCCCTTTTTGTGTGTTTGTTTCCTTTCAAAGGAAGCTTGGCACTTGTGTTTTCCTCTGCCCCAGCTTTTGAAGTAGCCAGAGGTATAGGGATGTGCCATCGTATCTGGTTTGGGAGTATAGTGTATAAACCAAGCTTTGCTCTGTGTGTGTGTGTGTGTGTGTGTGTGTGTGTGTGTGTGTGTGTGTGAGAGAGAGAGAGAGAGAGAGAGAGAGAGAGAGAGAGAGAGAGAGAGAGAGATTGAGAGATGACCTAGCCACACTTTCAATGTCTGCCTCTGCCCACCTTGTTCCTGCTTCCCCTTCCTGGCCCTAGTTTGGGTTCCTCAGCCTGCAGGCCATGGACTCTGGCCTTTACTACCCAGATTCTGGCCCCTGTCTCTACTGAGGCAGCCCTCAGTTCCAGTGGTAGCTTTCTCTACTTCTTGGTTCTGATTCCTGAGAGAATCTCAGAAATCAGAAATATAAAGGCATCCAGGCATCCTGATGGCTGGATTCTGTGGGCCAGGGGCCCAACTTTGTCTAGGAAAGTGGGCGTGGGAAGGCACATCACGTGCCCAGCGGGATTATGGCTGTCTGATAGCAGCAGCTGGCTCTGTAGCAGAGTGAAACCATCTAGAGAATGGCTTGCTCCACTCATTAAGGAAGTAATGAGATATGAGGATCTCAGTTCAAAACCAGTCTGGGGAGGGAAGTTTGCAAGACTTTTATCTCCAATTAACTTCAACTGAAGGACAGAAGAAAGAAAGAAAGAAAGAAAGAAAGAAAGAAAGAAAGAAAGAAAGAAAGAAAGAAAGAAAGAAAGAGAGAGAGAGAGAGAGAGAGAGGGAGGGAGGGAGGGAGGGAGGGAGGGAGGGAGGGAGGGAGGGAGGGAGGGAGGGAGGGAGGGAGGGAGGGGGAAGGAAGGGAAGGGAAGGAAGGAAGGAAGGAGGGAAGGAAGGAAGGAAGGAAGGAAGGAAGGAAGGAAGGAAGGAAGGAAGGAAGGAAGGAAGGAAGGAAGGAAGGAAGATGGAAATGGAGCGGTGGCTATTATAGGAGATAACCTAGAAGATGATTTTTCTGGGCCCTAAGAGTTAACGGCAGCTCCTACATCTTTGTATCTGTGCCCTTTGGTCTGAGCTGTTCCCTGCTGCAGTCCTTTTTTTGCAACCACTTTGTTTCCAAGAGGAGAGAAAAATTCAGTGATAACAATCTTGTGAGGAAGGCAAACTTCCCCTCAAACAAGCAATGTCTTCTTTTGAGCATCTCAAAGAAAACAGCCCCAAGCCTCAGGAAACCACCTATTGCTCTTCTATTCCAGTAATAAATAACTTCTCTAGACCTCCTCCAGGGATAAAAACTGAGCCAATGGCCATTCAGGCCACACCTCTGACCTGGGACTGTTTTAACTGTGCTGATTTTTCTCATCTACTGTCCCAATGTCTGAAGCCAATGTCCGTACCCCAAAAGATGGCTGGAGATGAACTTTGTGCTGTCTTCCATGTAGTAAATCTCCTTTCTCTGACCTTCACCATTTCTTCTTTAAAATTCAGGGCCAGGACTCTGTCCCTGAACTTCTTGTGCTCTAGGCTAGCCCTCTACCACTTGAGCCACAGCTCTACTTCTGTTTATCTGGTGGTTTGCTGGAGATAAAAAAAAAAAAAATCTCTCACCCCAGTAAGAATGTCATATATCAAGAAAACTAACAATAACAGTTGTTGGAGGGGATGTGGACAAAAGGGAACCCTACTTCATTGTTGGTGGGAATGTAAACTGGTTCAGCCACTCTGGCAAGCAGTATGGAGATTCCTCAGAAGGCTAAATGTAGAACTCCCCTATGACCCAGCAACCCCACTTTTGGGTATCTATCCGAAAAACCACAAACAAAATCACAGTAAAGCCACCAGCACAACAATGTTCATTGCAGCGCAATTTGTCATAGCGAGAATCTGGAACCAACCCAGATGCCCCTCCGTAGACGAATGGATCAGGAAAATGTGGTACATTTTATGCCTCTATCAGAAAGAATGACATTGCCCCATTTGTAAGGAAATGGAAGGACTTGGAAAAAATTATACTAAGTGAAGTGGGCCAGACCCAAAGAAACATGGACTCTTTGGTCTCCCTTATTGGGAATAATTAGCACAGGTTTATGTTAGGTTTTTTGAAGTAGGTAGCTGGTAAAGGAGAACACCACGCGGTATTCAGGCAGGAAAGAAAGTTTATTACCGAACTGCTGGCCTGTGGCCAAGATGATCCATGGCTGGAGAGAAGGGAGAGAGAGAGCGACCCCCACCCAGCCCTGCTTTATTTAGGGCAGGGGCAAGGGGTGTGGCCAGGTGGATTAGGAGGTGACCTCAGGGAAAGGGGAGGTAACTGCCTCCAGGTCTGCTGGTTACCCAGGTAACTGGGTGAAGACTTAATGAGGTGTGGGCATCTGCATGTAGCCCTCAGGGAGAGGACCTAACAGTTTAGGCAAGTCACAGCAGAGGATCACAAGAGCCCAATAGCTATACCCTTACGATCACATAAAATGATGCTAAGTGAAATGAACTCCATTTTATGGAAATGATTGTTATATCACAGTTGTAACTACTTTCAACATCCCATGTGTATCTGTAGTTTATACTGTTGATGATGTTCTTGTATCACCTTCTTGTGATTGTTTGTACACTATCTCTGTAATCTTATCTGAGTATATTGGAAACTGTGTATACTGGTATTAGAACTAGGAAATTGAAAGGGAATACCAAAATTGAGAGACACAGGGTAAAAAAAGAGAAACAACTACAAAAGCAATACTTGCAAAACTGTTTGGTGTAAGTGAACTGAACACCTCGGGGGTGGGGGTGGGGAAAGGGTAAGGGGGAGGGGGGGTATGAGGGACAAGGTAACAAACAGTACAAGAAATGTATCCAATGCCTAACATATGAAACTGTAACCTCTCTGTACATCAGTTTTATAATAAAAACTTAAAAAAAAATCTCATAGTCTTTCTTCTCCTGGCTGGCTTCAAATCTGAATCTTCAAATCTTAGTCTCCTAAGTAGCTAGGACTACAGGTGTGAGCCACCAGCACCCAGAAACATGCCTTTTTATTTAGCATATAGGGTTAATTGGCATGTTGGAGCTCTTAGACTTTGTGCCTGGGGTCTAAAACCCCAATTTCAGTACTACCTATGACCCTGGTGTTATTCTTCTCTTCCTATTTTGCATGAAGAGGTATTTGGTCTTGACCTCTTTTTAATTTTTTTGTATTTATTTATTTCATTAAATAGCATGCATTCCAATGCTAGACAACTACTGTTGCCTCTCTGGCCCCTGGGGACTGATTTTGTTTATACTTCTAATAGATTCTAAACACAACATTTTCAGCTCTGAAGTCCTTTCTGGATCTCTTCCTAGTTCTCAAGCTTTTCCAACAAGTGAGTTGGCCCTGCTCCATCTTTCTGAACAGGGGGACCCTGCTTCTGAGCCAATTAATCATTCTTTTTAGATTATGGCACACAATGCAGTCCTTGCTTTCAGAATCTTCTGGGGCTTATTTCCCTTTTCTGTTCCTCTGGATGGCTCTCTAAAGTCTTTAATGTGTTTGCTGTAAATCTTTATCTGTGTATGTATCCGTGTGTGTGTGGGGGGCGGGGGGAGGTAGCTTTTGCTTTCTTAAATATGCTAAAAATTGTGCTATAAATCTTGTTCTGTTTCCTACTTTTCTCACCTAATAGTGTGATTTCTGACCATCCTGGCCAATATGCATGTAGAACTAATTCAGAGGTTTACAAATGACAGGGTAGGCCCCATGGGCAATTAGTGAAATTGGAATGGTAGGGTAATAACCATGGCTATGCCAATTACATTGGTCTGATAATTACATATTGAATATGAATTATAATATTGCACTGTACTGCATAAATTGTACAACTATTACATAACATTTAAAATAAGTGTATTTCCACCTCACTCCAGTTAGAATGGCCGAGTTATACTCTGAACTCAGGCAACAACAAATGCTGGAGGGGATGTGGAGAAAGATGAACCCTTTTCCACTGCTGGTGGGAGTCTAAACTAGTACAACCACGCTGGAGAACAGTATGGAGGTTCCTCAAAAAACTCAGCATAAACATACCCTATGGCCCAGCCATACCACTTCTAGGCATCTATCCTGAACAACAGGATCCAGGATACCACAAAGACACCTGTACATCCATGTTTATCACTGCACAATTCACAATGCAAAATATGGAAACAACCCCCATGCCCTACTACAGATGAATGGATCCAAAAAATGTGCTACCTGTACACAATGGAATACTACATAGCGATTAGAAATGATAAAATAATAGCATTCACAGGGAAATGGTCAGATCTTGAACAAATAATGTTGAGCGAGACAAGCCTAGAACACAGAGAACAAAGGTGCATGGTTTCCCTGATATGTGGATGCTGAGGCGGGGGGCGGGGGGGGCGTGCGGCAAACAATAGAGATCATGTCTGTAAAATGACAGACTTCTTTTCAAATGGTATTTCCACATGTTTTGGTCAGCGGCTTTACATTATGTCTCTAAAACCAAACAATTAGTAAATAAACATAAAAAGGTCTAGGATAGGCCTATCAGAGGATCACAATAGCTCAACAACTATGTATATATGATTATATAAGATGAGGCTAAGCAAAATGAACTCTAAGAGATGGAAACAGAAGGATTTTATTGTTGTCATTATGTTTAATGTACTAGGTGAATTTCCTTTGGCGTACTCCCTATGGTCACTGTATATGATTTTGGTACACTGGATATTGTATATATGCTTATCTGAACTAGGGAAGGGAAAGAAAAATGAGGGAGGGTGTAACAAATAAGACAAGAAATGTTCTCACTACCTTATTATGTAACTGTACTCCCTCTGTACATCGCCTTGTCAATGAAAGTTAATTAGAAAATAAATGTATTGAAAATAAATGTATATAATTTTAGTGGCTCACCCCAAATTAAATATATTTTCATGATTTTTTTCAAAGATAAATCAATCAATTTGAGGTGCATAGTAAGAAAAAGTTTGCAAGCTGCTGACCTAGTCCATTGCTGCACATTGCTACATTTGTCCCCACTATTCATCCACCACAATTTTTAATTGAATTGAATATTTTTTGTCAATACTGGGGCTTGAGTTTAGGGTGTGGGTCCTGCCTGTTAGCTTTTTTTTCTCTTAAGGCTAGCACTTTACCATTTGAGCCAGATCGCTACTTCTGGCTTTTGGGCAATTATTTGGAAATTAGAGTCTCATGGACTCTTTTTAGATCTCAGCTTCCTGAGTAGCTAGGATTATAAGCACGAGTCACTAGCACTTGGCATCTGGTTTATCATCTTAGTGATGAACTTCTGGGTCACTTCAGAGTCCCTATTCTTCCCATTGATGAATTTCTTTATGTTCTATCATGTGGCGAATTATCTGTATGTTCTTAAAAGCTCCACATACACTACTAAGTAGGTACACCCAGAGATCAAAGACTAAAAAGACAGATTAAGATGCCTGAGTATATGCTTAGTATGTGCAAGGCCTTGGCTTCCATCCTCAGCACCATACATACAAAAATAATTAGGATGACTGAGCACAAAAGCTCAAGGACAGCACCCAGGACTAGCTCCCCCTAAAAATTGTAGAAGTCTGAAACCCACGACAGAGGTTAAGGTTTTATGGTCAGTGCAGAACAGTTGACAGCCCCTGTCCTCCTTGGAGATATGTCTTGAGCTCATAGAACCCTCTCTAACATTCTCCAATTTTCTTTCCTCCATTGACCTGAAATTCAGCTGGGTATGAAGCTAATTACCATTAAGTTGTTAGTGACCAATTTACTTTAGTCTAGAATTTTTTTTCTGGCCTGTGAATGCAAAGCACAAGCTCTACCACTGAGCAACACTCCCACATCCAGAAAGGAAATTTTCAATGTCAAGAAAATGGTTACCAGCAATCTCTCTTTAACTGCTAGCGATCTGTCAGTGCAGAAACATAGGAAGAAGCTGAAGAGTCAGACAGAGGCCAGACCCTAAGCAGGGATCTGAACGCTGGCTATGGCTACACTTTAGAATTCCCTGGGGTGCTCTGGAATCAAACATTTACCTGACCCCAGACCGTGGGCTCAGCACTTCTGTGGGACAGGACATGGACATTCTTCAATGAAGCATCTAGTGTAGTTTGGTTAGGTGTTCCCTAAAAGCCCATGTGTTGTTGATGGCTTGGTTATCAGCGGGGGCGCTATGACAGGGAGAACACTGGGTTAAGGTGAGCCTGCCCTTAAAGGGATATTGGAACCTCAGCTCCTCTTCTTTCTGCCTTTTCACTTTACAGCTGTCATAAGGTGTTCTGCCACATGTGCTCCTACCTCTAAAACAGTGAGCTAAAATAAAATTTTCCTCTTTCCATCTTTTTAACTGTATTGTCTCAGGTATTTGGTCACAATCATGGAAAGCTGAGGGCTGGGAATGTGGCTTAGTGGTAGAGTGCTTGCCTAACATGCATGAAGTGCTGGGTTCGATTCCTCAGCACCACATGCATAGAAAAAGCCAGAAGTGGCACTGTGGCTCAAGTGGTAGAGTGCTAGCCTTGAACAAAAGAGAAGCCAGGGACAGTGCTCAGGCCCTGAGTCCCAAGCCCCTGGACTGGCTAAATAAATAAATGGATAAACAAACAAATAATACATAAATAAATGAAAGCTGACGGATACACTCCAACAATAGCTTTTTTGTTCTGTTTTTTTTGCCAGTCTTGAGCTTGAACTTAGAGCCCCAGCACAGTCCCCAAGCTTCTTTTGCTTAGGGCTAGCACTCTACCACTTGAGCCACAGCACCACTTCTGGCTTTTTCTGTTTATATGGTTCTGAGGAATTGAACCCAGAGCTTCATGTATGCTAGGCAAGCACTCTAATACTAAGCGACATTCCCAATAGTGTTTTTTGCTTGTTTTTTTTTTTTTTTTTTTTTTGTCAGTCGTTGGGCTTGAACTCTGGGCTTGGGTGCTGACCTTGTGTGCTTCAGCCCAAGTAGTGCTCTACCACTTGTGCCACAGCATCATCTCTGGTTTTCTGGTGGTTAATTGAGATAAGAGTCTCATGGAATTTCTGCCAGGACTGGCTTTCAACCATGATCATCATATCTCAGCCTCCTGAGCAGCTAGGATTACAGGTGTGACTCACCAGTGCCTGGCTCCAGCAATAGTTTTAATGTGCAGCTGTGGTTGAAAACCTGAGCCTTTTTCTTTCCTTGGTTTTTTGCCCTTCCCTCTTTCCCTGGTGTCAGAAAACTTCTTGATCTTAGCATTTTGTTGATGTCTTGATTTCAGGTGCCAGCAGAGCAATGAGGGCTCAGCAGTGAAGAGTTGGGGAATGACTCTCCTGTGGGTAGAAATTGGGAGGTGGAGATTGCTGTGTGTGTGTGTGTGTGTGTGTGTGTGTGTGTGTGTGTGTGCATTTAATGACATGTATTGTGAGAGAAAAGTTATCCTTGATTATTTACATGCCATCTTTTTAGCAATTTCACATTCATTCAACACTAGTAAGAACAGAGAAACGAACACCCCGGGACAGTCAATAGAGTCCCAGAAATCCTTGTTGAGTTAACTTAGCACCTAGGTTGATATTTCTGTGATTTCAAGCCTACAGAAGAGGTTGGCTCACACTAGCTGTACAAGGCAGAAAGCCTCAAGAAAGCCTTTTCTCCATTACTCATTCATTGTTGGTGTCCAAAGGGGTCAGGTGCAAAGATTGGAGGATGGATTTATGTGCAATCAGACAATGTGTGGGCCCATGCTAGGGAATATGGTGATGAATAATGACATTTTCTGGCACTAGAAACTGTGCTAAGTATTCCAGAATATTCTATTTCCCTCAGTCTTTGTATCAACCTTTGAAAACAGGTATTGTTATGCCTAGATTTTGGTCCCCAAAGACCACCAAGGAGCCAATTCCGATGTAAATGCACGAGAGTCTTTATTGCAAGCTCGATCCTGGACTCTCAACCAGAGCAGATCTGGACTGAGAGCCCCGACCCTCAGATAGGCAGGGTTTTTATTGTGATTACACAGGGGCAGGGTATTTCCAACTTGGCAGATACTTAGCAAGCAAGTCTTGTCCTATTTCTATTGGCTATCTACCCTTTCAGTTATCTATTTTGGCTTTGATAATGGGAACTGGCCTCGATATCAGGAACTGACAACAGGTGGTCACGTAGCACTGATGCAGGGGGTAGAGCAAGTCACAAATGAGTTAAGCAAGCCGTTTATAGAAGCAGAATTTTGTGGTCAGATTGACCTAGTACCAACTGTATTGTAACAATTGCTACCATGTTTTCCCATTACTACTAAGCAACCTTGAGTGGGTTAAAACAATCCAGTACTCAATCATAAGTAAACCATCCCAACAGTTACCATGGCATTTCTACTACTATTATGGTCATTTCTATAGTCTATGACTATGATTTTTTTTTTTTTTTTTTTTTTTGGCCAGTCCTGGGCCTTGGACTCAGGGCCTGAGCACTGTCCCTGGCTTCTTCCCGCTCAAGGCTAGCACTCTGCCACTTGAGCCACAGCGCCGCTTCTGGCCGTTTTCTGTATATGTGGTGCTGGGGAATCGAACCTAGGGCCTCGTGTATCCGAGGCAGGCACTCTTGCCACTAGGCTATATCCCCAGCCCTATGATTTTTTTTTTAACTGTCCGTTACCATGGTTGCTACCCAGGTACAGAGGGGAAACAAAGGCTTCCTATATTTTTAAATGTCAAACTACAAAAAACCAGTCTCATGGGTGGGGGTGCAGCCCTCTAGCATGGAGTCATCACCAGGGTTTAGACGCTGCTATAATTTTAACACTAAAACTTATATTTAGTTACTCAGGTTCTCAGGTCAGCCCTTACAGTATTTCTCTTACAGCGAAGGCTGGCAGGGCTGGTGGCACTGGCAGCAAGGCAGGAAGTTTTGGCCACACTTCCTTCCTCTCACACTCAATAGCATTAATAGAATGGTCTCAGTTGAGAGTGAGGGTTTTCCAAGTTGTGTGCAAACTGCCAACCCATGAATCTCAAAATACTTCAACATTGCCCTCTGCTGGCCCCTGCCTGAGATTACAATCTAATCTCCATCTAGCTCATGAAGGAATTCTACCAGGTTACCAGGGAGTCCTCCCTCCCTCCCTCTCTTTCCTTTTCTTTTTTCCTTCCCTCATCCACCCCTCCCCCCACCAGTACTGGGTCTTCAATTCAGGCCTCATGCTCTCACCTAGAAATTTTGCTCAAGTTGGCACTAGAGCCACAGTTCAATGTCCTTTATTATTTATTTTGGTGGTTAATTGGAGATAAGAGTCTCTTGGGGTTGTCTTTCTATCTAGTTTTGTACTCAGATACTCAAAATTCCAGTTTGTGACTAACTATAGACTATAGAACTATAGACACGCGCCACCAATGTTGTCCTCTTTCCATATTTTCCCATGGTTTAATTAACTCTGGAACTTCCAACGTGGCAAATCCTAGTAGCTCTCTATTTGAGTCCTTGACTTTGAGCACTTTGTTCTGGTATGTGACTTTGCTTGTCTGAAGGAGTAAAGCCATCACCAGCTTTCTCCAGCTATTGAGAGCTGCTGTTAAGGTAATTTGAAGAGAACAAGGCAGAGGCAACTTGCTTACACTCTGCTAATGGCCAAAACTTGCATCGTCGACAGGAAAACACCAGCATTCTCAGATGAGGATGTTTTGTGTGTATAGTGCTGGATCAGAACCTCAGCATGATAAGCACATGCTTCCCTGCTAGACGACAGTCCAGCCTGCACCTAGCTTTCATAGAAGCCATAGTGTTCTCCTTTGTCAAGGGGACTTGCCTGGCTCTGGTGGCTCACTCTTGTAATACTAGCTACTCAGGAAGTTGTGGTCTAAGGATTGTGTTCAAAGCCAGCCCAGGGCCTCTAGGAAGCTCTGACTTCCAACTTAGCACCAAAAAGCCTGAAGTGGAGCTGTGCCTCAAGTAGTACAGTGCCGTCCTTGAGAGAAAAAAAGCAAGGGATAGTTCTGAGGCCCTGAGTTCAAGCTCCAATATCAGCAGAAAAAAGAGGGGATCATTGTAGGGACCAACTAACAGGCACTTCTCTGAGCTGTTCTTCAGTTAGTAAATTACAGTCTTTCAGATTTCTCAGAAGAGTTTGTGCATCTGCTTCTCAGCGTGCAGCAGCAGCAGTACCACCATTATGGTGGATTTTTGGTGCCTTCAGCAAATCTTCCCAATGGCTCACATGGTTTTGGGCTTCCCAAGTCTCTAAAACTGTAAGAAAGAAATGTCTGCTCTTTATCAATTACTCAATCTTAGGTATTTATGTTGTAGCAACAGAAAATTGGCCAGGAAAAACTGCAGCAAGTTAAAGATGTCTGGCTTCGAGTTGATGAGCAGGCCCAGGAGTCACAATGTATTCAGAAGAGACTCACCAAGCTGAACCTCCCAGGTTTCTCTGTGGCAATGGTTTGAGATCTGATTCTTAGTTGTGGATTCTCAGATGAGATTCAGCCCTCCTGCATACTCATCAGAAAAGTGGGACTAACACTCTAGGCTGTTGTGTGGCCCCATGGGGTATGAAAATCAAGTCCCACTGTACAAATCTTTTAGTGAGTGTTGGCTCACTTAATTCACTACTACCTTCCCTCCCCTGGGGACAAGCTTTGGCATATACAGGTGGATACTCCTGTGGGACCTGGAGCTTCTAGAAGGACTTGATACTGTGCACCTGGGCTGGGCCTCCTCCCTCCCCCCCTCCCCCTGGGCTAGCCTCAGCCCGGTACTGTGAGGTGATTTACATGAACCCCACACCCAACAGCTGGGACAACTGTACCAAACTCAGGCATCCTAGGGCACGGGCTGGGGGAGGGTGCTTATAGATGGATATTGGAGGAACCCTTAGGAGAGCCTTAGGGGGTTAATGCACAGTGGTGAGGGAGATACTTTCATTTACTTATTCTGAAAACAGCTCCAAGGTTTTGTTAATCTCAACAATGAACTTGTTGGGTGGCACAGAGACACATTCAGCAAATGTACAGTGAATGAGTGAGTGAACAAGTGAATGAATAGATGCAAAGTATAAGCTGTATCTGAAAGGAAGAGAAAAAAGTATTGATCCCTAAAAACTTCAGGCTTAGTGTCTAATGGGTTTATATTTCAAATGGGGATCAGAAACTCCCCTGAGGCCCTTGTCTAGAATAAAGTGTGGCAGAGCAGGTCATAAACCAGAAACCTTTGGCCTTGTACTATCTAGATTCCAAGCATGGTGTGTGTGTGTGTGTGTGTGTGTGTGTGTGTGTGTGTGTGTGTGTGTGTGTGTGCATGCGCGCGCGTGCTTAGGACAGCAGCAGGTTATCAGTCCTGCCCTCTCTGCCCCTTGCAATGGGGTGGTTGCCACATGTAGCCACATGGTTCCTTTCTACCAGGTGGGACCCTGAAGGCTGGTGCCAGAAAGGGAGTAAAATGCAGCACAGCAGCTGACAAATTTGAATGTACTTCAGATCGCTGGGCCTCACCTCTACTGCCTCTGAGTCAGCAGGTCTGGAGGGTGAAGTGGTGCTGGAGAATTTGCTTTCTATGAAGGCCCTTGGTGGTGCTGAGTCTGCTGGTCCAGAGGCTATGCTTTGAGCATCACTGGTATAGAACAAAGATGTGGAGCCTGGAGCTCTGCTGAATGGCTCCTGTGTAGTTCAGGTTACCCTAGAGTCTCAGTTTGCCCAGGTTATCTAATCTGTGACACTCAGTCAGTGGGAGAATTAAATGTGATCATCTGGGTGAAGCCCTTGCCACAGTTACTGGCTTATACTAAGTGCTCAATAAACACTAGCAATTACTATTTAAGGGTGTTTCCTAGGTATGGAATAGTGGGTATACAGTATGTGTGCGCACTTCTATAATTTTTAATTAATTAGAACTTTCTAATTAGTGGATAATTAGTCAGAACTTCCTTGGCAGGTCCTGGAGGTGGCTTCAGAATTCTTCCCAACCCAGTTTTCTAGCAGCCATTACAGATAGGTTAGATGCAGCCTTCATATCAAAGCCTGTTGTTCTCCTCCCAAAAGGAGACCCTTCGGGTGCTGAGGATCAGATACAAATCGTTTCACACAGCCTTTTCCCTCTCTGATGGGACAACAGTGTGCCTGATGGGCAATGAGTGGGAAGAAGTCCACAGGCAGAGAGAGGAAAGAATGATGGTTGGTCTAGGGATCAAACTTGTCCAGGAAGGAATTCCCATGAAACCATGATGATCAATGTCAAGAAATGTGAACCACTGATACAATTAATGGCCTCTGTCAAAATAGGAAAGAAGAACTCATAGAAATTCTAACTGCATGGTATGAATATATGCATGAGTTGTACATAGAAAAATAGGCTGTCAAACAAATAGTCATCATTATTTTCTCAGTACCTATCAATATTAATTTCGTTCATTAATTTTTAAACCCGCCATTACTGAGGAAAATTTATGGGAAAGCACTTAAAAGTGAGAACAATCTACTCACTTGCTTTGTGTGTGTGTATGTGTACACACACATGTGCCAGTAATGAGGCTTGAACTCAGGGTCTGGGTGCTGTCCCTTAGCTTTTTTGCTCAAGGTTGGTGCTCTATTGCTTGAGTCACAGCTCCATTTCCAGCTTCTTGGTGATTAATAAGTCTTACTCACTTTCCTGCCCAGGCTGTCTTTGAGTCACAATCCTCAGATCTCAACCTCCTGAGTAGGTAGGATGACAGGTGCTCCGCTCCTACTCACCAACTGCCACAGTCTCCTGGCAGACAGGACATAGCTGTGCTGCCAGGCAGAGCTGGCTGGAAATCCCCCAAGTGTTGGCTGTGATGGCCAGTTGCAACCTTTACCACAGCCATGAGCAGTCTTGTGTGCGGCCCTTAGACATCACATCACCATGGCCTTGTGCAGTCACACATGGAGGCCCCTGGGTATCATGTCAAGGCCCAGAGCCCCTGGAAGACTCGTGCATGCAAACAATGGGCTAATTAGACCCCAGAAGGTGTGTGCTGGAGCAGGCATCCATCAGAGGAGCTAACCACTTGGAGAGCTCATGCAGACTGGGTGGAGCCTCTGCCCGAGTCTGGGAGATACAGCCTATGGGCTGTCCAGTGATCTTGAGAGTTATGTACTCTCATCTACAGGTGCCTTGCTAATTCCTGCACAGTGCACTCCTGGCGCTTCCCTCCCTTGGGACCTTGCCCATCTAAGATATTTTCTTCAATAAATCCTTGCCATTTGACTTCTCCTTCTGTGTCTGTGGACTCATTCTTCAAGACCATGGTGACCAAGGCTCTGCTCCAGACATTGTCATTTTCTCGCATCACACTCAGCCAGATATCCCTCTGACTGAGGGTTTTTTCAGACCAGTGACTTTCACTGCTGACGACACGGATGTTCTGAGTAACCTGGAGGAAGAGGAGGCCCTACCTCCCAGTAAGCCTGATGTATTCATCAGCTGTATTCGAGGAAGTATTAAGTAAACCCAGGGCGGGGTAGGCAGTGTTAGGTTCCTAATAGGACCTGTCCCTTCCAGGTTGATTCACTAGGGGCTTGGTTGTTGGCTTTGGGAAGTAAGTGGATGCGGAAGGCTCTGATCGAGCCAATGGGGCAATCTCTTGATGGGGTCATAATATGATGGCATTGTTGGGAGGCAGTGAAAAGTATAGGTGAGGCCCAGCTGGAGAAAGTAGGTCATCGGGGTCCTTGGAGGCTCTATCTTGGCCAAACCTTCCTGCATTCCCTTTTTTCTCTACTTCAAGCTACCAGGATGAGAACTGCCCTCCTCTACCATACCCTCCCCACCCTGATGGATTGAGACCTCTGAAATCATGAGCTAAAACAAACCCTACCTCTCTTGTTTTTTTCTCAGGCACTTGGTCACAATGACATAAAAATTATCCAATACAACAGTAGATGCTTAGTAAGAGCTCAGCATTCTGGTTGGATGGCAATCTCAGCTTGGCCCCAGGAAGCTGAGGTATCATTGATACTCTGTGTGACACAGTTAAGGAATGACTGGGTGACTTCCACTTGCTTTCAGGATGTGAGGGGATACTGAAGCTCCCTGGCTTCGAGCAGATGCTCAGGGGTTTAGTAGCAGCTCAGCTCCAGAGGGTGGGAAAGACCTGAATCCAGAAGTGGAGATTTGGTAATTTTTTTTTTTTTTGACCAGTCCTGGGCTTGGACTCAGGGCCTGAGCACTGTTCCTGGCTTCTTTTTGTGAAGGTTAGCACTCTGCCACTTGAGCCACAGCACCACTTCTGGCCATTTTCTGTATATGTGGTGCTGGGGAATTGAACCCAGGGCCTCATGTATACGAGGCAAGCACTCTTGCCACTAGGCCATATCCCCAGCCCCCAGACGTGGAGATTTGGGCCTGAGGATTGGACTGGAAGTAGGATCACTGATTAGTTATAAATATAAGTCCTTATTTCACTGTAAATTCTGTTTGACATGTTAATTATTAGGATGTCTTTTTTGTTGTTTTTAGGTCTGACACCAGGACTTGGACTTGCTACCTGACACTTTGTCTCATAGTTTAGTGCTCTACTAATTGAGCCACACCTCCAAACTCTCTTATTGCTCTTTTGCTCTTAATTCATAGTTTATTTATGTATTCATGTAAATACTTTCCTAGTGCTCTTTAAAATGCTATAAATAAAAATGAAGTTTGTATTACAGCTGCTGGACAACAATGGTGGTGTTGATGTGAGGAAACATTTTCTTTGTCTTTTGCAGCATGCACAGAATTTGGCTCCAAGTGTTATGCAATTTAGGAGAGAAAAAAAGATACAGTAGTGACTTGAAAACTATATTCTGTTTGTCATTGGCACAATGTGAAGAAGGAATTGTTTTATCCTTTACCTTTATTGGCTTTCTTCCTGCAGGACAGACGGAGTTATGTGTATATGTCTTCAGATTGGAGCAAGGAGAGCTAGGGTTCTGTGGAATGTAAAGATTACTGGGGAACAGCTGAGATGACCCTGACTGGAACAGTGTCTGCCTTTCACGTATGCCTGTGATGCCTTGATCTCAGTAGGTTTGATTGGCAAGACTTAACTGAGAAGCTTCCCAGTTTACAGGGCAAAAGAAAGCAGCTTCCTTCCCTTTGCTTGGCTCACTCATCATGTGATCCATTAAACAAGGACAAAGAACAGGAACCAGAGCAAATGACCAAATTGCTGTGGCAAACGAACTGACAACAGTTCATTCAGCACTGGGGCACAAAATGCAGAGTATGCCAAGGCTGTAGGGCAGGGAAAATCTAGGATCTGGAAGGAGCTATCTTCTGAGCAGGAGCCCTATCTGGGCTTCATGTGGATGAACAATAAAGTTCTACTGTACTGAGCCATTGAGATTTTTTTTTTTCTGTACTGGGGCTAGAACCCATGGCCTCACACATACCAAGCAAGTTCTCTTCCACAGAGCTACATCCCCAGCTGAGCCACTGAGATTTTTCACTTAGCTGATAAAATAGCATTATCTTAGTTGGTAATGATTGTTAGTAATGGCAATTTACTAACATAATTTATTTTGAAATATAGTCAGACCCATGACAGTTCCTTTTTTATTTTTTTGTGTGCTGGTCCTGGGTCATGAACTCAGGGCCTGGGTGCTGACTCTGAGATTTTTTGCTCACTACTAGTGTTCTACCACTTGAGCTGTACCTCTAGCTCCTGATAGTTCCTGAAAGATTTTCAACTGTATAATGGTGTAAAAGTTAAACATGTTTAGTAGGAAACTTACCACCAATTTTGAACTTAGATCTTTACCTGTGGCTTGTGCTATACAGTCTGGTCCTCTCTCCTAAGACTGTTTCCTGCTGAGTATCACAGCCTTCAGCCAGCCATACAATCACAATCACGATTGCACACAGCTCATACTCTCCAGGGTGTGGTATTGCACTGCTGCTAAGCTGTGATTTTTTGGCATTTCCAACTTATCATAGAGCACGCTCTCTTTCTCTCTCTCTCTCTCTCCATATATATATATATATACACACACACACACACACACACACACACACACATATATATATATATATTCACAGATATATGCCAATACTGAACTTTAAACCTAGACTCTGAGGTCTGGCCCTTAGCTTTATGCTCAAGGTTGGCACTATGCCCATACCTTCACTTTCAGCTTTTTGCTGGTTAATTGAAGATCAGCCTCACACACTTGGCTGACCTGGTTGCCTTTAAATCATGGATCTCAGCCTTGTAAGTGGCTAGGATTACAGACATGAGCTACTGGTGTGCCCTTAAAGCAGATTTATTTACCTAGTTTTGTGTGTGTGCCAGTACTGAAGCTTCAACTCAGGGTTTCATGCTCTTTGTGTGTGTGGGGGGGGGGGGGGCTGTGGGGCTTGAACTCTGGACCTGGGCACTGTCCCTGAGCTCTTCAGCTCAAGGTTAGTGTTCTACCATTTGAGCCACAGCACCAATTCTGGTTTTCTGGTGGTTAATTGTTGGTAAGAGTCTCACAGACTTTACTGCCCAAACTGGCTTTGAACTGCCCTCCTGAGTAGCTAGGATTACAGGCATGAGCTACCGATTCCTGGCCAGTGTCATGCTCTTGCTCAGGTTTTGTTTGTTTTTTCTGCTGAAGGCTGGTGCCCTACCATTTGAGCCATAACTCTACTTCTGGTAATAGGGTTCTTGGGATGCCACCTCATCTATTAAATGTCAGGAACTTGTCCTCTGAAGGGGATGGAATTATGACATCCATCACCCCTTCAACAATTATTTACTGAGGGTTCATGTGGCTGAGGTCTGGAGATAGGGAAATAGAGAATACACATCTTTGTCTTCAAAGATTTCAAAGTCCTGTGTACTTTTAACACCCTAGAGGAAGCTGGCAGCAGTATTAACAAACATTCCAAAGTGGTGTTGCTCTATATGGAAGTGTTTCTCTGTTGGTGGATGGGGTAGAGGAGCTACTAAGTGAAGAAGAGTTAGGCACAGATTTTTTTTAAGGGTTCCAGAGCTTGAGGCCAGGCTAGGATTGGATGGAACAGGTAGAGTTAAGTCAGAAGCAGACACTCTGCATGTCCCATTAGGCAGGTAGCAAGAGGTAGGTAGTAGAGTCCCAGATTAAGACCTCACCTCCCACCAAAGTTCAGGAGTTAGCAGAAATCTACCCTCACAATGTCTTTTCTAGTCATAAGAAGAGGGGACACACAATGGAATTTTATGCATCTGATAGAAAGAATGATATTGTACCATTTGTAGGGAAATAGAAAGACTTGGAAAGAAGTATATTAAGTGAAGCAAGCCAAACCCAGAGAAACAAAGGCCAAATGGTTTTCCTTATTTGTGTTATCTATACTGAGCCTATAAATCTATGAGGAAACACAATAGGTGGTATGCAAAAGGTTAAACCTAAGTTAACTGAAGTATAATAGATTCCATAGAAAGCTCAATAGTATAATTCTTTAGAGAATCCCAACAAAATAAGTACAAGAAAATGGGTACTTGCAACAGTGGTGGAGCCAAGGGGAGAGGAGTAAATGAATGAAAGGGGGAGAAGGGGATGTGGGGAGAATGCAGCCAATGATTCATTGTATATATCACAAAATGTATATATCAGAAAAATAAGGGAAAGGGGGTAAAAATATTGAAGGGGTGACATAGTTCAAGATATATTGTATAGCCAGGCGTGGGTGGTTCACACCTGTAATCCTAGCTACTCAGGAGGCTAAGATCCGAGGATTGGGGTTCAAAACCAGCCCACACAGAAAACTCCATGAGAGTCTTATCTCTAACCACCAGAAAACCAGAAGTAGAGTTGTGGCTCAAAGTAGTAAGAGCAAAAAAATTTAAAAAGAACAACTGTTGTTTTGTTTGCCTGGTACCGGGGCTGGAACTCAGGGCCTAAGCACTGTCCCTGGCTTTCTTTTGCTCAAGGCTAGCACTCTACCAGTTGAGCCATAGCACCACTTCTGGATTTTTCTATATATGTGCTGCTGAGGAATCAAACCCAGGGCTTCATGTATGCTAGGCAAGCACTCTACCACTAGGCCACATTCCCAGCCCCAGAATAACTTTTTTTTTTTTTTTTTTTTTTTTTTTTTGCCAGTCCTGGGCCTTGGACTCAGGGCCTGAGCACTGTCCCTGGCTTCTTCCCGCTCAAGGCTAGCACTCTCAGAATAACTTTTAAGAGACAGAAATAGTAATTACTCTGATTTTTATCATTATACCTTATTTACCTGTACTAAACGATCACACAAATTTAAAAATTTGTAACATAAGTTCGAATCAAAAAAAGAAAAGGCCACACACTCAACATGGCCACAGGCTCTAAAGAAGCATCCCCAGCCCGGACTTTTTGCTTGGCTGTAGTTCTTTCTTTGAGCTCCAGAGGGCATACCAATGGTGTTCACAGTGAAGGCCTGTGGCCTGTCAAGCAAGCACAGTTCCAGTTCCACTTGGAAGGAACAACAGACACATAAACAGATCATTTCCACTCCATGCCTGTGCTTCTTGGACCGACAGAGCTGTACATAACACAGGAACTGGGTGGGGTCAGCTCTGTGACCTTGCTGGGTGTAGACTTCTCTGTTTTTCTCTTAGAATTTTCATAAGTCCTAGTTGTGTCTCTCCCTTCCTTCCTTCCTTCCTTCCTTCCTTCCTTCCTTCCTTCCTTCCTTCCTTCCTTCCTTCCTTCCTTCCTTCCTTCCTTCCTTCCTTCTTTCCTTCCTTCCTTCTTTCCTTCCTCCCTGACATCCTTCCTTAACTCTGTGTATTTCATTAATGTATTGCAGCGCTTCATACACATAAAATACAAAGTGCCTGGCATCTTTCAGTTAGTATAATATCTGGTTGTTCATCTGTGTACCTGCTAGTAGTTTATTTTACTACTGAATAGGAATCTCATGTATTCATACACCTCAGGCAGTTTTCCAGTTTCTTGGCGGACACTGGAGGAGCTGGAGGGCAGGTGCCCAGATACATTTGACCTACCCAGCTTTCTTCCCTTTTTTCTTGCAATTCTCTAGCACAACATTAAAAAAGTGCAACAACACAAGATAATGAGTAACTGTGTAGAAGAGCTCAAGCTTTGTCCTCTTACCTCCTAGGTCAGGGTGTCTGTAATAAAACTTTAAAGCTCAGATACTGGGGAACCCATTACCCCTCCCCGCCCAGGGCATCAAAGCCAAAAGACAGCTGTAGGGTACCTGTGGGTGAGACTTCATCCATCCTGGGCAGTTTTTCTGATTAAATTTTTAAAACAATTTTCAATTTCAGTTTTTACTTGTTACTTCTGGTGCATAAATATATAGTAGGTTTAAAAATACTAACCTTGTATTCTATGATATTACTAAACGTGTTAGTTCTTACAGCTTTTATGTGTGTGCCAGTACTATGGCTTGAACTCAGTGCCTTCCATTCTTCCTTGGCCTTTTGCACAAGGCTGGCACTCTACCACTTGAGCCACAGCTCCACTTCCAGCTTTTTGTTGGTTAAATGGAAATAAGAATCTCATAGACTTTTCTACTCAGAGTGGCTTCAAGCTTAGATTCTCAGACCTTGGCCTCCTGAGCAGCTAGGATTACAAAATGTGAGCCACCAGCACCTGGTTGTGTTAAGGATTTGGCATTTAAGTTATTTTTTCTCCACATCCCATTCACTCTGAATTTATAACTTACATCATATTCTTACATGAGGTGGTAGTTTGTCCATTCATTACTGTATGTTAGTCCTCTACGTAAATATTCCACATGATTTAATTATTCTCCTATCAATAGACATTTCGATTGTTTCCTGTTTTGTGCTATTTTGAATGGTATGCATGAGGATATACACGTCTTTTCATAAGCATGCATGTGCATTCAGCCGGGCATATATTTAGGCACTGAATTGTTAGACCACAGGGTGGACACTTGTGAAATTTTAGTAGATACTGACAGACAGTGGTACAAACCATTAAGTCTAGAATATTTGTGCCAAAGGAATGTTATCTTCCTATGATATTTTGGTTGCTCTATATTTTTTGCCATTTTCTTTCTTTCTCCCATTTTTGTCATTCTACTGACTATGTAGTTACATCACTTTGTCAATTTAAATGTTCTTGATGAGTGATGCTGAATACATTTTATATGTTTATTGGCCCTTGGGATTGCCTCTATTGAGAAGTGTAAGTCTTTTTATCATTGGGTTATCTATTCATTATTGTTTTTGCTTTGTTTTGTTTTGCCAGTCCTGGGGCTTTAACTCAGAGCCTGAGCACTGTCCCTGGCTTCTTTTTGTTCAAGGCTAGAACTCTACCATTTGAGCCACAGTGCTGCTTCTGGCCTTTTCTATATTTGTGGTGCTGAGGAATTGAATCCAGGGCTTCATGTATTTGAGGCGAGCACTTTACCACTAGGCCATATTCCTAGCCCTTATTACTGTTTTTTTTTTTTTTTTTTTTCTCAAATTTTTATTTTCAAACTGACGTACAGAGAGGTTACAGTATCATACGTTGGGCGTTGGATACATTTCTTATTACTGTTTTATACAAGTGCTTTGAGTATTTTGTGGAACCAATGTATTGCAAGCATTTTTTTCACTCTAGTTTCCTTTCCTCATTTTTTAATGACTATTTTCTCCCATTTTGTGGATTTTCTTCTCATTCTCTTTCCTTTTTTTTTTTTTTTTTTTTTTTGGCTGTCCTAGGGATTGTCCTAGGGACTTGGGCTATCCCTGAGCCTCTCTTCTCAGTTGATTGACACTGTCTTTTGCAGAACGGAAGTTTAATTTGAATCAAATCCAGATTATTGATGATGTTTTTCATAGGGCATGCTTTTGATACTATGTCTGGTCTAAAATATTAGTACCATACCAAGGTCATGTAGATGTTCTCTTGTGTTATGAGCCAGTGTCTGTAAATTGTTAAATATCTGAGCAGGACCTCTAGCTGGCTAGTTTCCTGTATGATAAACTATCCTTAGATGCAGTGAAACAAACCTCAAATAAAATAATATAAATGAGGAGCCAGGTACCAGTGGTTCATGCCTATAATCTAGCTTCTCAGTAGATTTAGACTTAGATCTCAGTTGGAAGCCAGTCCAGGCAGAAATTTCTATCTCCAATAACCAGCAAAAAGCTCACCTAGAGGCATAGCTCAACTGGTACAGCACTACTGAGCAGGCAAGCTGAAAGTATGAGGCCCTGAATTCAAGCCCTAGGAACACAGCAGCACGCACGCATGCACGCGCTCACACACACCACACACACACACACACACAAACACATACCTTAATTTCATTTATATGAAATTGTAGAACAGACAAAACTAATTCATGGCAGAAAAAATTATCAGAGGAGTATTTGCCTCTGAGTGCATGATGACAAATACTGACTGGGAAGGGTCATAAAGGAATTTTCTGCATTAATAATAATGTCCTATACTTTAAAAGGAGTCTGTTTTACATGCACATGGATCTGCTAAAAATTCATCAGATGGTGCACTTAAGATGTGTGTATTTTGTGATTGTGCTATGTTGGGGATTTAGTTTGGCCTTAATGGGGGATGGGCAACAAGAGCCAGATGCTGCCCTTCCCTCCCCAGTCCTGGGGCAGTGTGGGAGGGAGCCCCTCCCACCTTCTGGCCTCAACCAGAAAAGAAGCTCCCCTGCCCCTGGGGGGTGAACACGTGCGTGCCACCATGATAGGGTTGTCCAGCCCACAAAGGAAGTTTCATGACATCACCTGATAGGCAGCCCAGCTTAGCCAATGGCCCAAGTCCTTCCCATTCCCGCCATTACCGCTATATAACCCCCCCTCCCAATTAAATCCTTGGAGACCCATTCAACCATCCAACCATCTCCCCAATATCTTTGTCCTGCGGCTCCTGACACATTATGGGGGGCCGAGGAAGGGATTTCGGCATCCCACTTCAGCTTAGAGCAGTTCGGTAAGGACACGCCTTACTCCTTCTGCCGGTATGAGGGGTAGGGCCGAGTTTCTTTCATAAATTGAGGTTCAGGCATTCCCCCAGGAGATGGGGGGAAAGGGGTCCTAGAGACCCCAACATTTGGGCATCTCCTCTGGAGAAGTGAGGAGAAGGGGTCCTCAGAGGCCCCGACAGTGCTAGCTTTCCATTACTGTAACAAAACACTTAAACAACTTAAAAGGAGGAAAATTTCATTTGAGCTCATGGTTTCAGAGTCTTTATAGTCTGTGGTCCCTTGGCCTTGTTGCTTTTGGGCCTGTGACAAGGCAGCACATCATGATGGGGCATAGGGAGGCAAAGTAACTTCCTTTATAGTAGCTAGAAGTAGAGAGAGAGAGAGAGAGAGAGAGAGAGAGAGAGAGAGAGAGAGAGAGAGAGAAGAGTGGGGGGAGTGTTAGAGTTTCAATATTTCCTTTAAGGACATTCCCTTAATGACCTAACTCATCCCTTCTCCCTAAAGGTTCCATCATCTCCCAAGAACACCACAGGCTGGGAACAAAGCCTTCGTCCTGAGACTTTGAACAACACTTTGGATTCAAACTGTAATGATTGTATATACAATTTGCCCCCAAGGAAGTGTCAGAATTATATAAGCAAATATTGGACTCTAGCTAATAATATATACTTAGTGTAGCTCATTTAGAAATGCACAAAACTGGTAGAGAGTGAGAGAAAGGGTGACATTGTCCAAAAAGAAATGTAATTTTTACCTGACTTATATAATTATAATCTCTCTGTATATCACCTTTATAATAACAATAAAAAATGAACTTAAAAATCATCATGAAGTATATTTTGTTATATTTAATGTGTGTAATTGATCTCTGATTTATGCATATAAATGCATACTTCCCAGTTCTGTTTCCCTCTTTCTGCCATTGCTATCACAACTGCAAAGAGAGGTATGAAAAAAATATAGAATTTTAGATAATCCACAACTTCCAAAGCAATTGAAAATCAGAAATAAAGCAATCCACATGCAACTGGCCAGCACATAATGAGAGGGATAGTCTTTTTAATTTACTTTATTGTTGTTATAAGGATGATGTACAGAAGGATTACAGTTATGTGAGTCAGGTAATGAGTACAATTTCTTTTGTACAGTGTTTTCCCTCACTCTCTCCCAGTCCCTCCTCCCCATCTCTATCCATGAGTTGTATAGTTCACTTTCATCACAGTGTTCAGTGAGCTCCACTTCTGATCTTTTTCACCCTTTTCCCCTTGAGCTCTATACTTCCCCCCACTCTCAAAGACAGACACAGGAATAAACCATATAGGAAAAAGAAAACAAACACAAAAATGTACTTAAAAGCTGAATGCTGGCACTTCATGCCAGTAATCCTAGCTACTCAGGAAGCTGAGATCTGAGAATCATGGTTCAAAGCCAGCTTGGGCAGGAAAGTCTGTGAGACTCTTATCTCCATTGAATCGCCAGAAAATTGGAAGTGGAGGTTGGGGGGGATGGCAGGGCTGGTGCTGATTCCTCAGATACTGGCTGCAGGGAGGCCTGGAAAGACTTTCTTTTTAGGTCTGTCTCATCTGGCCTGAGGAGAGGTGATGCTGTGCCCACCAGGCAGAAATGCCTCTGCACACCTCTGCTGACTCCAGAGGTGCCCAGTGCACCATCTCACACACTCTACCTTGGTGAGTAGAAAACATCTGGACTCCCGCTCCTGGGCACAATGAGACTTTGGAGAGCAGGGATGGACTTGAAACAAGTCTATAAGAAGAGTCCCAAGAGTACCACTGGCTCACATCTGTAGCTACCAAGGAGGCTGAGATCTGAGAACCACAAAAAGAAGCCAGCCTGGGCAGACAAATCTGTGAGATTCTTAGCTCCAATTAATCAGTTTAAAAAAACAGAACTGGATGTGTGGCTTATGTAGTAAAGGGTCATCTATAAACAAGGGCGAGAGCACAAGGTCCTATGTTCAAACTCAAGTACTAGCAAAGAAAAAAAAAAAGAGCTCTAAAACCCAATAGGAATTATCTACCAAAGAAGGAAAGGGAGGGAGAGGGGAAGGTAGAGAGGAGGGTAGATGAGAGGACTGTGAACTGCAGAACCGCCCCCCCCCCCCCCCCCGGGGAAGATAACCATCAAGCCTTTCTTCCTTTTTGTGTGTGTGTGCAGGTACAGAGCTTGAACTTGGAGCCTGGGCACTGTCCCTTAGCTTTTTGACTCAAGGCTGGAACTCTACCATTTGAACCACAACTCTGTTTTCAATATTTCGGTGCTTACTTGGAGATAAGAATCTTATGGGCTTTCCTGCCCAAGCTAGCTTTGTATCTCAATCCTCAGATCTCAGCCTCCTGAATAGCTAGGATTGCAGGCTTGAGCCTCTGGTGCTCTGCTCAGCCTTTCTTACTTTTAAGGTAATTTGAAATGCTGTCATTGAAAATGGACAATTAAAAAATAATAATGCTTAATTTACAATTAAAGGAGTTTTATGGAAATACTGAAATTGAACAATATATTTTCAAAGTTATATATCTTGAATCAATAAGCTATGTCCAAATATATATCCATTCCAAGTACAAAAAAACAAAAATGTTTCAAATATGTACATATGAAGCTATTTAACAAGTTATTATAAAAATAGAAAAAATGGAATATTGTTATTTGGGGTACTATCTAACGTATAGTTTAATGATGTGATGCAAATACTATGTAGATAATTTTTATGATATACTTCAGGGAAAATCAAATTATAGAACTTTAGCTCAATGTGATATCCACAGTATTGTGAGAGATTATTTGTGATCTTAGTTTTTAGTATCTCCTAAATTTCCAGTATTTCTTGAGTTTTCTACAATGCATGAATTTGTTGTTGTTGTTACTGTTGTTTTCTCTTTAGCAGTACTTGGATTTGAACACAGGGCCTCAGCTTTCTACGCTGGTACTCTACCACTTGAGCTACAACTCTAGCCCCATTTTTTTCTGGTTGATCTTAAGCTAGGGTCTCACTTCCCATCACACTGAAGCCATGATCTTCCTTGTTTAGACTTTCTATCTTTGCTGGAATGACAGGCATCCCCTGTTGTGCCCAGCTTCCATCCTTTGAGATGAAGTCTCATGACCTTTTCTGCTTTTATTGGCCTAGAACCTCCCAATCTCAGTCTCCCCAGTAGCTAAGGTTATAGGAATGATCCACTAGTGCCCAGCTATATATTGATTTTTATGTTTGGAAATCGTGTGTGTGTGTGTGTGTGTGTGTGTGTGTGTGTGTGTGTGTGTGTGTGCCAGTACTGAGATCTGAACTCAGGGCCTGCATGCTTGTTCTTGAGCATTTTTGCTCAGAGATTGTACTCTACCACTTGATCTACAGCTCCACTTCCAGGCTTTTGGTGGGTAATTGGAAGTAGGAGTTTCATGGACTTTCCTGCCTGGGCTGGCTTTGAGCTATAATCCTCACATCTCAGCCTCTGAGTAGCTAGGATTATAGGCACAAGCCACTGGTAGCTTGACTGGAAAACTGCTGGGGATTGATAACATAAAAATGAAAAATATTGTGGAATGATTGAAAAGAAGGGATGTTATTTTCTAAGCCTGAGATGCTTCCTGACACAGACATGGTGTAGGGAAGTGATCCCAGCAGAAGGAACAAGTTTCCATAACCTTTTTTTAAAAGTAGTTATACTAAGAGGCTTTAATTAATTTTCTATAACCTGAACAATAATTCACAAAGCTGGAGAAATACTACACTGTTGGGTTTGCCGTTTTGACCTGACATTTCAATGAAGGTGCAAAATTTACCACTATACTGGGTTGCAGCCATGTCCTTGCTGAATTTACCTCAATCCTGCTGTATCCCCCAAAGATGGGCTTTTGTTGTTCAGCAGGCTCAGCAGGACTCAGCCTCAGCAAAGCTCTTATCTGGCTTCCAAACCAAGCCTATGTTTTCTGACATGAAAACTTTTCTGTATCTGAGTAAAACTATCTTTGTTTTATTTTAAGCTCTTTTTTTGTTTATTTTATTCATATTAGGGCTTGAACTCAAGGCTTCATGCTTTTGATTGTTTTTTACCCTTCAGGCTGGTACCCTGCCACTAGAGCTACAGTTCCACTTCCAGCTTTTTGCTGGTTATTTGGAGATAAGAGCCTAAGGGACTTTCTTTTCTGAGCTGGTTTCAAACTGCAATTCTCAGATCTCAGACTCCTGAGTAACTAGGATTGTAGAGGTATGAGCCACCAGCACCCAGCTTTCAGCTTATTTATGATTTCTTGCCTTGTAAGATTGAAGTTAGATGGAGCTGGGAATGGGGCTTAGTTATAGAGTGTTTGCCTAGCATGTATAAAGCCCTGGGTTCAATTCCTCAGTACCACATAAACAGAAAAAGCTGGAAGTAGCTCTGTGGCTCAAGTGGTAGAGTGCTGGCCTTGAGCAAAAAGAAGCTCAGGGACTGTGCCCAGGCCCTAAATTCAAGCCCTGGGACTGGGAAAGAAAGGAAGAAAGAAAGAAAGAAAGAAAGGAAGAAAGAAAGAAAGAAAGAAAGAAAGAAAGAAAGAAAGGAAGGAAGGAAGGAAGGAAGGAAGGAAGGAAGGAAGGAAGGAAGGAAGGAAGGAAGGAAGGAAAGGAAGGATGAGGTTAGAATGTATTTGAGAAGCTCTTGCAGGAAAGAAGTGTGGCTCAATTGGCAGAGCATGCCTCGAGTGCAATCTCCAGTATCAAAAGCAAACAAAAAACCAGAAACAATAACAAAATTAAAAAAAGAATATAGACGGTTTCTTTACAAATTCCTAAAAAGCAACTTTCACAGTTTGCTTATACTGTGGAGACCATGTGGACCTCAGATCGGAAGTGTAGTGATGGAGAAGTTAAGGGAGTGGGAAGAAGGAGCCAAGATATTTACTGCTGAGCAGAACTCTGGGTTGAGCTGGAGCAAACTGTGAGAAGCATTCCAAGACTGTTATTGCAAGCCTGTGACCCACCCAAAGTGGCAATATTTGTTATCACTGCTTTCTTGCAACATACAATTCTACCATCCACAGGGAAAGTAAAGGTCACTGGAAGAGAAGGAACAGGAGAAAGGGAACTGTGAGCAATAGAAAACCAACTGTTGGCCATGGTGATAGGAATTATATAAACATTGGCATTTCTCTAATGCTCAGAACAGCACTGAGGGATATGCCTTATAATATTACAGCCAGGAAATGATAGAAATCCACCTCACATCCTCATAAGCAAAAAAGGAGGTGTAAAATGGGGAGGGGGAAGGGGGAGAATGAGGGAGGAGGTAACAAGTTGGATAAGAAATGTGTGCACTGCCCTTCGTATGAAATTGTAATCCCTCTGTACATCACTCTGAAAATAAAGAAATGAACAAAAAGGAGGTGTATTGGTTTAATTACCCAGAATGGATAGCTTAAACAAGGCTCCATATAGGAATAACATTATAATATTCTGTTGTTGTAACAACACAATATCCTTTCTCATAGTCCTTTCCTAGCACATGACTTTAACTTTTCTTCCATCTAGAGTTGAGAGGGGATCTGTACTCCCTCTCCTTGACTTTGTGTGATCTGATGGCTATGGTGGAGAGATGCCATGTTGTTGGGGACTGTTTTGGCCTTGGTGGAGGAAAGGCACCAAGAGCCAGACGCTGCCCTTCCTCCAGCCCTGGGACAATGTGGGAGGGAGCCCCTCCCACCTTTCAGCCTCAACCAGAAAAGAAGCCCCCCGCTCCTTGGGAGGCGAACACGTGCATGCCACCATGATAGAGTTGCCCAGCCCACAAAGGAAGTTCCAGGATCACTTGAGTGGCAGCACAGTCAGCCAATCAGTCTGTCACCCCAAGTCCTTCCCCTTCCGCCTTTGTCATTGTAATAAATTTCTCTGGCCTGCCCTCAGGGGGCTGAGATGCATCCCACCATTGCAGTGTGTCCCTGATGCCTTCTCTTCCGCCCCCGCTCCAGGTAACATGTGAGGGGACTGGGGGGAGGGGAGGCTTCAGCAACCTTTCCTCAACTTAGCGCAAGTCCATGAGAGTACGCCTTGGCCTTCTGCCAGCGGAAGGCAAGGCCGAGTGCTCTTTCATAGATTTTAGAGTTCAGGCATTTTCCCCGGGAGATCGGGGAGAAAGGGATCTATCTATCAGATCCCGACACCATGTGTCTTGTGATGCTATAACATAAAAGATGATGCAGTATGCCTGTATCTCTTGGAATACTCTCCCTGGGAACTCAGCCACCATGCCAGGAGGAAGCTCAAGTCACCTGAAGAGGCACATGTGGGTATCCTGGCCATAGCCAGCATCAACTGTGAGACTCATCAGGTGGAATCTCCAAGATGATTTCAAGCCCAGCCATCAACTAGCTGTGTACAATAAATTCTGGACAAAAGCCCACAGCTGAGACTAGTCAAGCTTAGAACCATGTGGACAATAGAGCTACTATTTTAAAGCAGTGTGTGTTAATGTCATTAATTGTATAGGAATAAATAACTAGAACAACCTCCAGTGCTTGATTCTTCTTTTTTGTTTAATTCATTCATAGTAGGGAATTTAACCCGTGGCTATTTACCCATGGCTGTTTCAGTCTCACCATAAGATTTTTTTCTTCTAATGTTCAAATCAAATCTTAAGCAAGAGCTAGTCTATTGAATAATCTATCTGGAAGTTCACTATGGCCCAAAGAATGAAATTCTGTGAACAAGGCTTTCATTTGCTCATTATAACATATATCCTCCCGGGCTGGGGATATGGCCTAGTGGCAAGAGTGCTTGACTCATATACATGAAGTCCTGGGTTTGATTCCCCAGCACCACATATATAGAAAATGGCCAGAAGTGGCACTGTGGCTCAAGTGGCAGAGTGCTAGCCTTGAGCAAAAGGAAGCCAGGGACAGTGCTCAGGCCCTGAGTCCACGGCCCCGGACTGACCAAAAAACAAAACAAAAACAAAAACAAAAACATATATCCTCCCCTTTTCCTGGACTATGGTTTGAATATGGTTTATTCCTTTCAAAACTCATGGTAGATATTAATTCCCATTGTGAAATATTAAGAGGAAGAAGCTCTAAGAAGGGACTAGGACCCTGTCATTTATGTGATTAATGGACAGAGGATTAATGGGCTAATTCCAGTGAGTCTGCCATAAATGCCAATTTGGTGAGATCTCTCATAATGTGCTAACTCTGTATCACCTTGGGACTCTGCCAGTCAAAGGCCAGACATAGCCCATTTGCCTTTGGCCAGAAATATGAGCTAAAATAAAATTACTTTCTTTCTAATGTTCCTGGTCCGTGATATGCTATTATTAGCAATAGAAAGTAGGTCTAAGATCTTGGTAATAATTTTGATTGTACTTCACTGCTGTGGCTAGGCATGGCTATGTGGTTACATTTTAGCAGTGAAATATAAGCAGAAGAATGTGTGGCCCTTTAAACAGGATCCTGAATTGGTATCCTATTATTGTTGGAACAAATAACCACAGATCCATACCTTAAAATACAGACGTATTGTCATCCTCTTTTGCAGGTCAGAAGTCTGACATGGGTTCATTAGGTAAAAGTCAAGGTGTTGTGGGACTATTTTTATTTCTGGAGGCTCCAGGAAAGAGTCTGTTCATGTTTCTAGTTCCTAGAGGCTGCTACATGCCTTGGCTTGTGGTTTCTTCCATCTTCAGAGTCAGTGATGTCTGGCTGACTCTTTTCCATAATACAGCATTTTGATACTGTTTGACCTCCTACTTGTATACCTAAGGACCACTGTAGTTATACTCAGCCCATCTAGAAAATCCAGAGAATCAAGGAATTAGCAACTGCCATCTCCTTTAATATTCAATCTTCTAAGGTTTCTACAGGTTTCAATGATAACTACTTGAATGTTTTGGAGGCAATTATTGTTCTGCTAACCCTAGGTTGGTTAAAAAAGGAGCTCCCTTTGTTCTTTATTCCTTCTTCTTGCTTTCTTGGGGTGTGGCAATTTCTGCAATGAGGTACTCTGGCAGCTCTCCAGAATCATCTTCTGGCAGCTAAAGAAAGAGGAATTGAGCTAGGTACTGGTGGCTACTCAGGAGGCTAAGATCTGTGGATCCTGTTTCAAGGCCAGACTGAGCAGGAAAAGTCCATGAGGCTCTAATCTCTAACACACACACACACACACACACACACACACACACACACACACACACACACACACACACACACAGAGCTGGAAGTAGAGCTGTAGCTCAAGTTGTAAAGCACTAGCCTAGAGCAAAAAAAACTCAGAGACAGCACCCAGGCACTGAGTTCAAGCTCCGGGACTGGCACAAATAAATAAAGTTACTAGTCAAATGAAAAAAAGGAAGCCAGACTGATAGAAACAAGGGATGTTTACTACAAACATTTGGTGTGATATTGTTGTATAACCAAGTCATTTCTGACAACAATGACCCATCTATTTGTGGCTCACAGGTCTTTAGCTGCTGGTTGCTCTGCCAGGTTTGTCTGGAATCAGTGGTTTTGACTCCAGGCAGTAGGTTCATGTGATCTGACTTTCATCTACCTGACCACAGCTGCCTTTTAGGCACAAAATTCTCATACCAGATGGCAAAGTACAAGAGGGCAAGGTAAGCAAGCCAAATGTGTACATTTAAAGCTCTTGCTTGTATCGTATCTGACATTTCAGGAGCCAAAGCAAGTCACAAGACCTGAGCGATTGCCAATGGAAGCAGGGATGGACATTCTGCCTAGCTTTGTGGAGGCCCTGAAGGGTGAAGATGATAGTTTGACATTGGAAACAATTGTCCACTTTATCTGTCTTGCTGCTTCCCTCATTAGTAGGGGGGAGGAGTTTAGTGAGGATCCTTCTTCATGCTCACTTGAACTGCCTTGCAGGAGTAGATATTGGAAGTATTGAAAACATATAGAAAACTGCAGAGGCTAATAAAATGTACAGAAATATATGCTCATAACTAAAATTCAAGAGATTTCTCTTCTTTCTCTCCCTCCTTTTCTTCTCTCCCTCCTTTTCTTCCTTCCTTCCTTATTTCCTTTCATCTGCAGTATCTTGGCCACCCAGGACTTGCACCCACAACAAGAAAGGCACCAGCACTCACTCCAGTTAGAATGGCCTATACGCTGAACTCAGGCAACAATAAATGCTGGAGGGGGTGCGGGGAAAGAGGAACCCTTCTCCATTGTTGGTGGGAGTGCAAATTAGTACAACCACTTTGGAGAACAGTATGGAGGTTTCTCAAAAATCTCAATATAGACCTACTCTATGACCCAGCCATACCACTTCTAGGCATCTATCCTGAACAGCAGGTCCCAAGATTTCAAAAAGACATTTGTACTTCCATGTTTATCGCTGCACAATTCACAATAGCCAAAATATGGAATCAACCCAGATGCCCCTCCACAGATGAATGGATCCAAAAAACATGGTACCTATACACAATGGAATACTACATAGCGATTAGGAATGGTGAAATATTGTTAGTTGCAGGGAAATGGTCAGAACTTGGACAAATAATGTTGAGCCTAGAACACAGAAAACAAAGGGGCATGATCTCCCTGATATATGACTGCTAAGATGGGGTGACAGGGAGACAGTAGAGACCAGGTCTGTGAAACAAAAAACTGCTTGTCAAATGGTATTTCCCACAGTATTGGGTCAGTGACCCAACATTATATAACTAAAACCAAACAACTACTCAACATATAAAGGTCAAAAATTGACCTCTCAGTGGAATACAACAGCTCAAAAGCTATGTATGTATGTTCATATAAGACTATTGTCGACATATTGTCTAATGTCGACATTACATTTAAAGCCCTAGGCGAATTTTCTTTGGCGCAGGCCATGTGGCTACTGTATATGTTCTTGGTACATTATGTATTGTATATATGTCTACCTGACCTAGGGAAGGGAAAGAAAAACAGGGTGTAAGATATCACAAGAAATGTGCACACTTCCCTACTATGTAACTGTACCCTTTTTGCACAACACCTTGTCAAAAAATTTTTGTTTAATTAATAAATAAATTACAAAAAAATGCAGTATTGTAGAATTCCAGGTCCCATCCACTAAGCTGTTACCCTACTGATCATATATGGACACATTTCTAATCATAGTACTTGAATCACTTAAGAGTTGCATTTGACTGAACCTCAAAAACAGGTGGTTTTGACATACAAGGATCTAGTCTCTTACAGAAAGGAATCTTTACCTAAAAAGCTCAGGGATAATCCAACATTTCTGCAGAGTTCTCAAGAGTCAATATTTTCCTATCTCTCTCTTCACATCCTTAAGTTCTCCTGTGGGGCAGGTTATCTGCTGGAGATGACAGAATCATAAATGTGTATGTGTTCTTTTCCTCCTTTGTCTGTCCATGTGCACTCTTTCTGAAAGGAAAGGCTTGGTTAGAGACAAAGACCATCATAGACCAAGGGTGTTTCCCTTTGAGCAAGGGCATGATTGTGATCTAGGATTTCCTTTACCTATTCTATTTTCTAAAAGGCTGGTTTCAATGTTTCTCTTCTTTCACACAACAGAACTACATGTCCATATCCTCTTCCATGAAACTTTCTAGTGCCTACTAGAGCAGGTAGTGGGAACATCCCTGCCATGTTGATTTGGATTTGGCTATGAAACTTGTTTTGAGCAACCAAATATGGGCTGATATGAGTTGTTTGGCTCTTGTACTCTCTGCAGTCTTCCAAGCAGAAGAATACTTCCTGGGTAGCTGCTGGTCTAAGAAGGAGACCTGTGGAGAAGCCCTGAATGCACACCTCAACCTGGAGTCAAGTTTGGCTGATCTCAGGGGGGATTTTTTGATACAGGGCATTATAATAGGAAAGAACTGACTAATACACCCACCTACAGGAGAAAGGTTTAAGGATACTACTTTCTATTCTTTTATGTTGAAACTGACAAGAAGTTAACTCGTACCAGTTTGAAAGAGGAAGACTTTTTATCCAGTGCTAGACAGTCAAAGTGCTTCTTGCCTCTGGCATGGAACTGGCTGGAAATTGTTATGCAACTCAAGGAATCAGATTTCCTTGTGATTTTCACCTAGGGATCCTCTGACTTATATGCTCGTGTTTGGGTAATTTCTGAAGAGAGGAATAGGAATGACAGGATGAGGATAAGATTACCCCCCCAGACAAGGGATAGTCCATGAGCACTGAGTATGTATAGTCTAACATTGTGGGGAAAGCCTGGGCTTGCTCAGCTAGAATTTCCAACTCCTAAATCCTAAAAATAACCACTAACTCATTTTTTATTGATTCAAAATATGTTTGCTGATTTATAATAGCTATTTCTATTGTGTTATATATTTTATTTACATTTTAATTCTTTTGTGCCAGTCCTGGGGCTTGAAATCAGGGCCTGGGTACTTCCTCTGAGCTTTTCTTTCACCAGGCTAATATTCTAGCACTTGAGCCACAGATCCATTTTGGGTTTTTGGTGGTTAGTTGGAGATAAGAGTTTTATGCAATCTCCTACTTGGGCTGGGTTCCAACTTGAATCCTTGGACCTCAGCCTCTTGTAATGGAGGATTACAGACATGAGCTACTGATGCCTGGCTTACGATGCATTGTGATTGATGTCATCCCTTTGTATTGCCATTTTTTTTTTTTTTTGCCAGTCCTGGGCCTTGGACTCAGGACCTGAGCACTGTCCCTGGCTTCTTCCCGCTCAAGGCTAGCACTCTGCCACTTGAGCCACAGCACCACTTCTGGCCGTTTTCTGTATATGTGGTATTGGGGAATTGAACCCAGGGCTTCATGTATACAAGGCAAGCACTCTTGCCACTAGGTCATATCCCCAGCCTCCCTTGTATTGCCATTTTAATACCTCATTTGATCCTATGGCATAGGAATTATATGTATTTTATAGCTCAGAGAGATCAAAGCACCCAGTCAAGATCACAAAGAACAAAAGTAGCTCTGCTGTGATTCAAACTCAGGTCTAGGTGATGGTGGCCATCTGTAATCCCAGAAGTCAGGAGCTGGGGGCAGTAAGATCTTGAGATTGAGGCCAGCCTAGCCTACACAGCAAGACCCTAAGATAATGACTGATAAAGTGGTATGGCCACATCCTTCAGGACTATCTTGGGCAAAACTATGCAAAAGGAAAAGGTAGTCAGCTCCTGCAATCTCCTTCTACTTTGTAGCTCTGGATGTGGATATCCCAGGCACATGGGTAGCTCCTCAGTGTGGCTACCCTGGAAGCATCCCAAGTTCTAGCATCGTGTGTGTGTGTGTGTGTGTGTGTGTGTGTGTGTGTGTGTGTGTATGTGTGTATACTTGTATTGCACTTGAATTCAGGGCCCCCATACTCTTGTCCTTGTTGCTCAAGCCAAGCACTCTACCACTTGAGCCACAGCTCCAATTCCAGATTTTTGGTAGGTAGTTGGAGATAAAAATCTCATGGACTTTTTGTGGAAGCTGGCTTCACATCTTAGATCTCAGCCTCCTGAGTAGTTAGGATTACAGGCATGAGCCACCAGTACCTTCATAACATCACACTTCTTATCAAAACTGTGCAAACTCCCAAGCCCATAAAGCTGAATCCAATGAGACTTCAGAAGAGAACGTCTCAGGAGACAGTGGTGGGCATGCATTTAGTGGGGCTGTAGGCAGCCACACAGCTGGGCGGCTGAGTCTGAATCTCCGTGCTGCTGCTACAAGTTACAAACACTGCGTGACTTTAAACCATCAAAATGTATTCTCTTACACACAATTCTGATGACCAGAAGCCTAAAAGCAAGGTACTAATAGGATTAGTTCTTTCTGGAGGCTGTGAGTGAGAATCAGTGCCATATGTCACCTGCAGTTCTTGGTTTGTAGCTGCATCACTGTCATCTCTTCTCCACTGCCATGTGACCTTTGTGTGCCTGATGGCCCCCCAGTCCTCTGTCTTTAAAGAAATCTGGTCACTGGAATAGGGTGCACCCCAGTCATAAAAATGGTAAGGATAAGCTTATATCAAGATTCTTAGCCTTATAAGGCCCATGAAGTTCCTACTGCGATCCTTGTATCCTTCAATCGAGGGTCTCACTTTTCTGGGTTTCAAGTGCCTGTAGTCTGGAAACACTAAGTAAAAATTGGCAGAAATGTAACAATTTGTGTGCTGTCCTGGGCAGCATGATGAAACCTCTTGCTAGGTCCCTTCAATGTACCTTCCCCCTTGGCTTAGATACTACACACCCACTGGCCACTGGCTAGATCAAGTGTCTTGGAATCGCAGTGCTGTGGGGGAATAAGCCTTCTGTCATGAATAATGGCCCCAAAATGTGAGTAGCAGTGTGACAATTCAGGTAGGCTAAGGAGAAACCATCCAGTGCTTCCTTTAGAAGTCCTCCAGGAAGGCTGAGGGTGTGGCTCAAGTGGCAGAGTGCCGGCTGTGTGAGCAAGCAAGCTGCCTTGTGAGCACAAGGTCCTGAGTTCAAGTCCCAGCAAAGACAAAAAAAAGAGTACTTTGATAGTAAGATGGCACTCATACAACTTTCATCATGGTGTACTGTCATAGTTGTTGTTTTATTATTAATTCTTATTATTCTTTTACTGTGCCTAATTATGAGTTAAGTTGTATCATAGGCATGTATATGTGGAAATAAACAACATCTCTAGGGTGTGGCACCTAGTGGAGAGTTTGGAATGCATCTTTTATGGTTTAGAGGACACTGGTGTCATTTCCATTTAGGCCATGTTTGCAAGCATAAAGCTTGAGCTTGGAGCTATTTTAGGCTGTGCACAATTGAGCACATTAGAGCAGAACATTTTGGGGCTCCTCAACACCCAACATAACCTTCCTAAGTGCAGACCCTTGTGCTATGTCTGATATCAGCTCACCAATTCCCTGCAAAGACTTTATGGGGTTATCTTTCCAGCTACAGTAAAAGGGAACCATTTACATACATAGTCTACTTGTGTTCATTTATTGCTTAGGAAGAATACTTACTGAAATTCATTAAATATATTGAGAAAGGCTGTAGGCCAGGTCTGGTACCCAGCAGGGGTGTTCTGCTGGGATGGGGCAGAGAGGGACGTGTGGGGCACTTCTGCTACCTGTGGTTTGCAGCCCTTTCAGAGCAAAGGTAAAGATGTGTGTGTGTGTGTGTGTGTTGGTAATAGGACTTGAATTCAGGGCTTACTGCCTTTTTTCTCAAGGCTGGAAGTCTACCATGTGAGATACACCTCCAGTTCTGGGGTTTTGCTGCTTAATTGGAGACAAGAATCTTATGGATTTGTTTGCCTGGGTGGCTTTGAATTGCAATTCTCCAAGCTCAGCCTCCTGGGTAGCTAGGACTACAGACGTGAACAACTAGCAAAGGAGGAGTATTGGTTATCCTCACCATGAGTCAGGTCAGGGCTGCTTTGGTTCTGATTTTCCTCCCAGATACCCTAGTCTTTTCAGAAAGCAGAAGAAGATGACCAAACAAAGGAAGAAGCATCTTGTGGGAAAAAGGAAACCTTATTACACTGCCAGTGGAAATGTAAGCCATTTCACTCCTCGGCATCTATCCTGAGTATCATGAGCCAGGATATTATGAGGACACCTGCACATCCATGTTCATTGCTGCACTATTCACAATAGCCAAGATATGGAAACAACCCAGATGCCCCACAATAGATGAGTGGATACAAAAAATGTAGTTCCTATATACAATGGAATTTTACACAGCCATTAGAAAGAATAAAATAATGTCATTTTCAGGGAAATGGAACTGGAGCAAATCATGTTAAGGGAGGTAAGCCAAGATCAGAGACACAAATGGCTTGCACATATCCTCCCTGCTATGTAGGAGTCAGATCTAAAACACACTGAGATATGGCAAATTACACAGGATTCTAGATACTCACATACAGTGAGAAACCAGTCTTAGGAGAGAATCACAAAGGCACAATACACAAGCACCTCTTCATATGTATATAAAATAGCATGCATACTGAAATGAACTCCAAAGATATGGAAACAAAATTTTTTTTCTGAAAATTTTCTCCTCCTCTTCCTCTTCCTCCTCCTCCTCCTCTTCCCCCCCCTCTTTTCTGAAATTTTTCTCCTCCTCTTCCTCTTCCTCCTCCTCCTCTTCTTCCCCCCGCCCCCCGCCCCCCCCCCCCCCCACCCCGTCTCCTCTTTTTGTCATCAGTCATAGGGCTTGAACTCTGGACCTGGCCACTGTCCCTAAGCTCTTCAGCTAAGGTTAGCACTCTACCACTTGCAGCCACAGAGCCACTTCTGGTTTTCCAAGGTGGTTAATTGGAGATAAGAGGCTCATGGACTTTTCTGCTCAGGCTGGCTTTGAACCACAATCCTCAGATCTCAGCCTTCTGAATAGCTAGGATTATAGGTGTGAGCCACCAGTACCTGACAAGGTTTTTTTTTTTTGTTGTTTTTTTGCCACTCCTGGGGCTTGAGCTCAGGGCCGGGGCACTGTCTTTTGCTTAAGGCTAGCACCCTACCACTTGAGCCACAGCTCCACTTCTGGCTTTTTCTGTTTATGTGGTACTGAAGAATCAAACTCAGAGCTTCATGCATGCTAGGCAAGCATTCTACCACTAAGCCACATTCCCGGGCCTGCTTTTTTCTTTTCTGATGCTATATTCTTACCTTATATATGGTGTGTTCACGTGCACATCTGTGGAGGGTGGGGGAAGGGCAGAGAATCCCAGGATAAAGGGTGGGAAAATGCAGCAATGGAGGGCACTGGCTACACTGGACATTGATGAAAGTGAACTATGCAACTTGTGAGTGGAGATGGAAGGGAGAGAATGGGAGAGAATGAGGAAACAGATGACACTGTGAGAGGGAATGTACTTATTACCTGACTATGTAAAGGTAACCCTACTGTATGTCACCTCTAAAATAATAATAAAGTAAATTTTTAAAAGAAGAAAGAAGCATCTCAACCATGGAGCTACCAATGACATAGGACCATCTAGCCTCAACCCAGAGCCTGAAGACACAGATCTTAAGAAAGCCTACCCTGCTGGTGACTGCATTCAGCTCCAAATAGCTATAATTTAATGTGCATACCTTAATCATCTGGCTGCTGAAGCCACCCCCTCACAATCTCTCCCTGGTCTGAGTCAAGCCAGATACCCCCAGGCCTTCTCTTGTTTTCCTGCTCAAAACTTACATGACAGCAGCTGAGCCAAAGGCTCCAGATTTGCAAGCTGGCATCTCTTCCCAGCATCTCCTATCTGGAGATACCTTGTCTCCAGACTTGTGGATTGTGGAAGAACTTTGGTGTAGAGAGGACATCTTCAGATGCCCCTCACTTGCTTGCACAGTGGGATCCCAAGTCCCTGGAGTGTTTTCAGGAAGCAGCAGAGTACTGTGTGCCACCCTTGGTGGGGAGGGTAGTATGGAGATGAGAATGCATGTTGGGAAGATGGCCAGGTCACTGACACACTTTTCAAGCGTACCTTAAGAAAGCATTTGGCCCATTTTGTGACTCTTGGGAAGTACAGATTCTATCCATTTTCCCAGATAAAGGGATCAAAGGCTCTGAAAATGAAGTAGGATTCACAAGTAAGCCTGTCAAAAAGTCTTAGTAGTCTTTGGGCACTGGTGGTCACTCCTGTAATCCTAGCTGCTCAAGAGGCTGAGATCTGAGGGTTGTGATTCAAAACTAGCCCAGGGAGAAAAACCTGAGACTCTTATCTCCCAATTAATCAAAAAACCTCCAACTACTATCTCCAATTAATAATAATAATAAAGCCAGAAGTGGCCAGGTGCCCGGTGGCTCACGTCTGTAATCCTAGCTACTCAGGAGGCTGGGATCTGAGGATTGAGGTTCAAAGCAGCCAGGGCAGAAAAGGCCGTAAGACTCTTATATACAACTAACCACCAGAAAACTGGAAGTGGCTTAAGTGGTGGAGCTCTAGCCTTGAGCTGAAGAGCTTGGAAACAGCACCCAGCCCAGAGTTCAAGTCCCATTGCCAAAAAAAAAAAAAAAAAACAAAAAAAACCCACACCAAAAAAACAAAAAACAAAAAAATTAAAGCCAGAAGTAGAGCTGTGGCTTAAGTGAAAGAGCACTGGCACTGAGCTAAAAAGCTCAGAGACAGTGCTCAGGCCCTGAGTTCAGGCCCCAGGACTGGCACACACAGAGAAAAAGTATGGAGAGTAGCATGCCATGAAGGTGCTGAAGCTCCTCACTGAGAAGGGAAGATGGGTGAACTCTCCTCCCCCAGGAACCCATTTGTTCCTGTTCCCATCCTGTAAACTACCCACAGGACTTGGAGGCCTCACAGAACAGCCCCGAGGCCACTGCCGCCTGATTCACAGAACACCTGCCAAGGTTACTTTCTGAGAAACCAGTACAACAACTCTCTAGTGTGGAGGTGGGTGGAGAAGGATACCTCACAAACTGTTCTGAGCCCCAGAATCACCTGAGGTGCTGAATAAGCACAGCTCACTTGAGCCCTCTTCCAGCTCATGCAAGCTAGTCCCCAGGAAGGGCAAATAACCCTTTCACAGCTGTCTGCCAGACTACAGAAATCTGGTCCTCTGGCTGATGCAGCACTGAGAGGCTGTCAGTGGGCCAGGACAAAGCCCATGCATGACAGAAGGGGACAAGTGGGGCTTTTCCATGCAGAGAGCACTGTGCTTGGATCTACTTATATAACCCGAGCCTCCATTCCCCCATCTGGATAACATGTGCAGTGATCCCCATTACATAGTGAGTTAGCACCTCCTTACTTGTCTTTTGCTTTCTGTAGTTGCAATACTTGCAATAAACTGGTGTAAAAAATATGTAATGGGGGCTGGGAATGTGGCTCAGTGGTAGAGTGTTTGCCTAGCATGCATGAAACTCTGAGTTCAATTCCTCAGTACCACATAAGAAAAAAAAGCCGGAAGTGGTGCTGTGGCTCAAGTGTTAGAGTGCTAGCATTGAGCAAAAGAAGCTCAGGGACAGTGCCCAGGCCCTGAGTTCAAACCCCAGGACTGGTAAAAAAAAAAAAAAAAAAAATCATGGAAAATTCCGAAAGCCAGTAATTCCTAAGTTGTAACTAACTCATGTTACAGTATATAATTTTTTCTTTAATTATTAATCTTTTTCTGTGCATAATTTATAAATGAAAGTGTAACATACATACACACACACACACACACACACACACACACACACACACGGGCCAAAAAAAATGCAATCTAGGAGTTGCTACTCTCTGAGGTCTCAGATATTCATGCAATGACTAGGATGTATTCCCCAACTATACTTCATTATAGTAGTTCCTCCAAGAGTAAGGGGGTGGGGGGCATCTAAGCCCTGCAGGGTAAAATGCAAGAACTGAAACAGAGATCCTGAGCCTGAGCCTGGCCCAAACAGACCCTCAGTGAACAGTGGCAATTAGAGATCATAGCAGTGGAAGCCCCTGGGCCTTGGCCATAATCCCTTCCCCACTTTTTATAGTACTAGGGCTTGAACTCATGCCCAAGCCCTGCCTCTTAGGCTTTTCAGCTCAAGCTAATGCTCTACTGCTTGAGCTACAACTCCACTTCTGACTTTTTTTAGTGTTCACTTGGAGATAAACATCTTGCAGATTTTCCAGCGCAGACAGGCTTCAAACCCTACTCCTCAGCCTCCTAAGGAGCTAAGATTACAAGCCTGAGCTACCAGTGCCCAGCAACATAAGCCTTTTCATTTCTACATAATAGTTCTTCCCCCAGAGAGAAGCCATACCAAGCAGTCATAATACAGTTCTACAGCTGTGTAACTGCAGAGCGCCAAATGGGGCCATCATTATAAAGGCATCCTCATGCTGAGCCCCAGTTCTAGCCTGGGGTAAAGTGGAGATGTGGTACCTGGATCCAGTCCGCCAGCCCAGTTGCCTCTCTTGAGCTAACACAGGTTAGCAATCCGGGCAAGTTCTTGCGCATTCACTCCGCACCAGTGAGTCCTTGACTCAGGGCTATTGCAGGAGGGAGGTTGCAAGTCAGCATGGTGAAGATTTCTGATAAAGTGCCACATGCTGATACCCACTCCATGTGAAGATTTCCCCCTTAATCTCACTCATAATCTCATTCTTACCCTCCAGGTAGGTGTGCTTGGATGGACTGGGAGAAAGACCTGGTGGGACAGGAACATCTTTGACTTCCAGCTGTTTTTCCTTTGATTGATTTTCTTTCATCTTGCTCTGTTGCTGGGGCCCTGTACATGTGCTCTACCATTGAGATATTCTCCTGACCTATTTTTTTTAATATAAATATATGACACTCTTGCTCTCTTATATTGTCCAGGCTAGCCTTGAGCTCTGGGCTCAAACGATCCTCCTGCCTCTGCTCACAAGTAGTTGGGACTATAGGTATGCACTGTAGTGCCTGGCTCTACTGAGTTACTACTGAAGTAGCCAATAACTGAAAAGGAAATGACCCAAATATCGGTGCAGGTGAGTGACTATAGTTCTTTATTCCTTTGGGTGAGTCTCAAGGAGGGGTCTGCAAGGCTGGTGATCTTAGAAGCCTAGGCCATAGAAGCCAGGAGAGGACAAAGCAGGACTGTGGGCTCCCTGCCTCAAGCACACCCAGTCACATCAGCAACCCAGAAAACAAACTCTGGTGATGTTGCCATTTAGAAAGTGACTTCTCCTGGGCCATATGGGTGGGCTTGGGACCTTGGTGACTTGCTCTGCTAGAGCAAACTCCTGATTTTCACCAAGCTGCTGGGCCAGAGCTGGAGGCATCGTTTTCTGGGTAGCTGTTGATTTACCTAGATGGTCTTTTAGCACAGCCTCTCCCAGTACCCCCACAGCCAAGGATCCAATAGCACTTTCAAACCTCTGCACTCCCAAGTCCTCTCAAGAGCACTCACCATGCACCAGGGGCATGTCCTTGCCTCTCTGGATGCCCAGGCTTTGGGGCTAGGGAGGGAGGCCTGCATTGCAAAGCTGGTTCTTAGTCTATTTACTAGCAGAGGAAGTCATTCTCAGGCCTCAGCATTCTCCAGAGGGCGACACTGAGTGATGTCTAAGACCAGGGAATGGGCTTGGAAGGAAGTCTGCGCTCTGCTTGGCCTCAGAGAGCTTCCCTTGAATTCCTTTCAGCCTCAGCATCTTTACCTATAGAGGGGACAACCATGACTGTATCACTCATTTGAGACTGTGAAAGAGATGCACCTCCTGGGGTGTGTGTGTGTGTGTGTGTGTGTGTGTGTGTGTGTGTGTGCATGTGCATTAGTACTGGGGCTTGAACTCGAGGTGTGGGTGCAGTTCCTTAGCTTTTTTGCTCAAGGCTAGTGCTTTCACCACTTGAGCCATATCTCCACTTCAGCTTTTTTTTTTCTTTTGCCAGGCCCAGGGCTTGGGACTCACTTTCAGCTTTTTGCTGGTTAATTGGAGATAAGAGTCTCAATGAGGGCTAGGAATGTGGCTTAGTGGTAGAGTGCTCACCTAGCATGCATGAAGCCCTGGGTTTGATTCCTGAGTACCACATACACAGAAAAAGCCAGAAATGGTGATATAGCTCAAGTGGTAGAGTGTTAGCCTTACACAAAGAAGCTCAGGGATAGTACCCAGGCCCCGATTCCCAAGCCCTAGGACTGGCAAAAAAAAAATAATAATAAAGAATTTCAATGATTTTCCTGCCTGAGCTGGCTTCAAACTGCAATCCTCAGATCTCAGCCTACTGATTAACTAGGATTACAGGTATGAGACACACCAGTGGCACCCAGCTAGAGATGAACCTATCAAGAACAGTCTGGTTTACTGTTATCTTTTTCTTCCTTCCAACTGAAGTCCTCCTCTAGTGATACCATAGCCTGTCTCTTCTGCAGTTTTCCCAATCTTTGCTCCCCCTTCTCTTGGCTAAAATAGTTGTCTCGTTCTCTCTGTGGTTTCCTCTATGGCTAGCCCTCACAGGAATCCTGGGGATGCCTCATGACAAGTGCACACTGTTCCTGATAGGTGGGACCTCCCACTCTTTTTTTTTTTTTTTGGCCAGTCCTGGGCCTTGGACTCAGGGCCTGAACACTGTCCCTGGCTTCTTCCCGCTCAAGGCTAGCACTCTGCCACTTGAGCCACAGCGCCGCTTCTGGCTGTTTTCTGTATATGTGGTGCTGGGGAATCGAACCTAGGGCCTCGTGTATCCGAGGCAGGCACTCTTGCCACTAGGCTATATCCCCAGCCCCAGGACCTCCCACTCTTGATGTAATACTGTGCTCGTGGGCTGGTTGGCCCTCAGACAAACCTTAATACATACCAACTCCACTTTTCTTGGAGTCTGAGGCCAGCCACATCCCTGATAGCTGGAAGTACATGTAGTTTGCAGTCCCAATCAGCCCACCTCATTTTCCTTGGGGTGGCTGGAACTGGGGGAAAAAAGAGGAAAGCCACTTCTATAATGTGTGGCTTCTCACCAAGGCTCAAATTGAAACAGTGTACCAAGGAAAATGGGCCAAACTCCTCCAGACGATAATGTTAAAAGAAAGCAAGGATGAGAAATTCTAACAGAATAAATTATTTCAAGAATTGAGACTACTAGCCAGGCGCTGGTAGCTGACACATATAATCCTAGCTACTCAGGAGGCAGAGAACTAGAGGACTGAAAAGTCTGAGAGATCCTATCTCCAATTAATCAGCAAAATGCTAAACAGCAAAATGCTCAAGTGGTAGAGCGCCCGCTGTAAGAAAGTTGAGTGAGAACATGAGGCTTTAAGTTCAAGCCTTGGTATTGGCATATAAAAGAAAAAAAATCCAGACTATTAAAGACTTAAAGTAGCAAATGTACTTTTAATTGAATTCTGATAAAAACTGTTTAGAAAGGACTAATCAGTTCTTCCCTTAATGTGTTAGAGCCACATCCATGGTATTAGAAAAAAAGAAGGCATGATATCATTTTAGGTTAAATGTGTGGCTGGCAACCAAGTCCAATCTCTTACATTCCATATTTCTTCTTTAGTTCTTCTACTTTATCTACGTAAGCTTTCATGGCATTTTCCTTGGTCATCCCTGTAAGGTATGAACAAAATTACACATCAAGGTGAGAGCATGGTAGAAAGGTAGCAGGTGGTAGGGCCCCCTTTCTCACTCGTAAAGTAGGGGATTACCACACCTCAGAGACCCACAAAGGAAGCGTGCCCAGGGTTTTGCTCCATGAGGCTCTGAGGTCAGGCACAGTGGGGTTTAGTTGGCCCCTTATGATGTAGCAGGGAGTAGCCATCATGAGCCTCATCCTTCCAGTTAGGCAACTGTGTCCATGGCTTTGGCTTATCAAGTATGTTTTTGGGGTTCTTATCTGTCTTGGAGCTGCTGTGTGTGGCTGAGAAAAAGCAAAGCCAGTCACCCAGTTTTCCCCAGAGATAAGCAATGGAAAGAGGTTCCAGACTGAGCAAAAGTAGCTGCTACTTGGAGGGGAATAAGGTGAATCTTTGTCTCCCTGCTGCAGAACAGGATATATCCCCAGAGAGTCACATGCGGTCTCCTGGGTTCTCCAGGGAAGCCAGACCCTGTGGGACTGGGGGCTTGCAGTGAGGCACTGGAGAGTGCCTGGGGCCTGTGAGAGGCATAAAAATGCCAGAGGAAGATAGACAGTCAGATGACATTCCCTCCTTGTAAATCTGACAAGTACATTTACTGTATTGTGGTCCTTTCTGAATTCATGGTTTGCAGGAAGACAGAGGGCTTATTCAGCAACTCTAGCAAGAACACAAAAGCTTCCAGGAGCTTTGGAGCCAAGCTGTGGGTCTTGCTGCCACGGAGCACGTGATCCAGTGGGAGCCTGGATCCTTCTTGGCTGTTGGTGCTCAGCACACAATGGCTCCATTCACTAAGCCCAGCAGTGGCTGGCCATGCATTATCTCACTCCCTTCTTCATGTGTCCTTCTGGCTGGAAGGGAACTAGGACAGCGCTTAACCCACTGCCTGGCCTTGTTGGGGAGAAGGGAGGGATGGACAGGAAACTATTGTTTATTCTGAAGACATCCAAAGCCAATATCACCTCTTAGTCTATTTCTCAGTGGCTCCTCCTCTTAGATGACACCCCTGCTCAGAGATGATACTTTCAGAAAAGGAATGATTAGGGGAGAAAGGAGGTGGCCCAGTCCCCCCCACACCCCCAACTCAGGCACGGATCAGGCTGGTTTCCAGAATGTGCCTTCTGTACTTTTGTTTCCTCCCCTTCTGTATACACTCTACAGTGAAGAGGCATTCTTTACTGGCTTCCACAGATTGATTAGAACAATTACCTTTCAGCTGATTCCAGGCATCCCACTTGGCTTTGCCTTTGAGATCCAACATCCCGGGCCGCTCTTAAATAAGGAAAGGAAAAAAGGAAAGACAAGGAGACAATTGCTTCAAGTTATAATGGAGAGCTTCATCAACTTTTTTCCCAGGAGAGTCATTCATGGGTGTTTCCTTCTTCTTCTTTTTTTTTTTTTGCCAGTCCTGGGGCTTGGACTCAAGGCCTGAGCACTCTCCCACTTGAGCCACAGTGCCACTTCTGGCTTTTCTGTTTATGTGGTCCTGAGGAATCGAACCTGGGGATTCATGCGTGCAAGGCAAGCACTTTACCGCTAAGTCATATTCCCAGCCCTTCTTTTTGCTTTTAACCCTGAAGTAGTCATACACTATTAGGTTTCAATTCAACGGGTCAGCTTACAAGTCAATGTGAAATGTTCCATTATTCTCCTACATCTCTCCCAACCCAATCCAACCCCTCAAGTTACCTGGTTCTATTTTCATAAGTGTACATTGAGTATAATTATTGTATTCACTCATCCTTCCTCTCTCCATTTGTTTGCTCCCACTCCCTTTGACCTTCCCTTGACAAAACATGCTTTATCTTCCTGGTATTCATTTTGTTAAACTGATCATCAGTTGTTCAGTAACACCACTGGAATCCTCCCCAAGTATACCATATGTTAGTCAATTTATGTATATTTGACTATAACTCTGTATAAGTTTTCATGTTTATAATTTAGCTCCAATTTCCACATACAAAAAAAGCATCTATCCTTTATCTCTCTGAGCTCCATGTGTCCTTCTGGATGGAAGGAAACTAGGACAGCCGCTTGGCCACTGCCTGGCCTTGTTGGGGAGAAGGGAGGGATGGACAGGAAACACCAATTCTCCATGGAGCTTGCATAGTGGGTTCTGCCATAAGAAACCATGAGGTACAGAAATCCAAATTTTAAAATCTTGAGAAAAACAGAAGGAAAATTGTCTTATTCTAAGAAAGCAAAATATTTAAATTCCAAAGATTCTCATTTTAACAACTGCACTTCAAGCCAGGTGCCAATGGCTCACACCTGTAATCCTAGCTACTCAGGCTGAGACCTGAGGTTCACAGTTCAAAGCCAGCCTGGGCAGGAAAGTCCTTGAGACTCTTACCTCCAATTAACCACCAGAAAACCGGAAGTGGTGCTGTGGCTCAAGTGGTAGAGCCCTAGCCTTGAGCTGAAGAGCTCAGAGACAGTGTCCAAACCCTGAGTTCAAGCCCTACGACTGAAACAAAACAACAAACAAACAAACAACCCCCCCCCCCTGCACTTCAGGAACTAAAGACATGGATCAAGTGGGAGACTGGTAGCTATGAGAAAAAGCTGAGCCAAGTAAGAATGGGGAGACCCTGAGCTCAAGACCCAGGACTGATGCAAAAACAAAAAGTATGTCAACAACAACACAAAAGTTAAGCCAAGTATCTAGTGGTGCAGAATTCCAAAACAGCAAAAAGAAGTACTATCAAGCTTCCCTCTGTCTCTGCTCTTCAGGGGCCCAATTTCTCTCCTACTACCGCCTTGTTAGTTTGTTCTTCCTGACTGGTGGGAGTTTTTACTGAGGGCAGACTTGTAATTATCTGATGCTGGGAACCCATCCTTCCCTGGTGCTTGCTTCAGGTCAAAGGCAGTGACTGCAGTGTCTATGGTTAGAACAGTGTCAGGGAAAATGTTCAATGTGACCTGCTTTCAGGAAGCATTCCCTGAGATACCTGAAAAAGTGCATTTGCAGAGGCCCTCTTGGATGCCCAGAGCCATACTCCCTGCCAGGCCTCCTGCCATCATGGGGATAGCTGTTCCCAAAATTCCAATTCAGGGGTCACTGGCCACATGTGGCTACTGAGGCCTCTGAAATATAGCTCGTATGGCTAGAGGTTGAGCCATACATATGCATGTACGTGTCAGTATTGGGGCTTAAACACAGGGCCTTGTACTTACACTTGAGGCTGGCATTCCACCATTCTCTACTTCTGGCTTTTCGCTGGATAAGTGGAGATAAGACTCTCAAACTTTTCTGTTAAGTCTCGCTTTGAACCGAGAGCCTCAGATCTCAGTTTTCTGAGTTGCTAGGTTATAGGCATGAGTTATCAGCACTAAGCTAGAGACTAAGCTTTTATTATACTAATAAAATAAAAAAATTTTATTTAGTGTCAGCATTGGGACTTGAACTCGGGGCCTGGCGTTATTATCTATTTTGCTCAAGGCTGGTGCTCTACCACTTGAGCCGCAATTCCATTTCTAGTTTTTTTTTTGCTGGTTAATTGGGGAGTCTCACAGACTTTCCTGTCCAGGTTGATTTTGAACTGTGATCCTCAAAGCTCAGCCTCCTGAGTAGCTAGGATTATAGGCATGAGACACTGGCACCTAGTCAACCCTATTTAATTTTAACTATTTTCAGTTTAAATGTAAACTGTCTTATGTGGCTACTGAATTGCATAGTACAGCTCTAGAGAGAGCTAATTATCTCTCTGCTAAGGTGGTGATAAGACTAGCAGCCTGACTACCTACATGGAGAAGCAAGTACCTTTCATCTCTCCTTTCCCTCCCTGAGAGAATACAGTTTATAAGCCTCACTATAAAACTCATCTTTGACACGTGACCTTCTTCAACTAAATTCTTGATGTAAATATCACAATGTTTGATTTGGTATTGCCTATAGGTATCATCACTTGCTTGTGGCAGGCAAGTCAATTCCACCTGCTCTATCTGCCACCTCAGTTCCAGGAGAGTTGAGAAACATGCTCAATCTTCCTGAACAAGAGGGTGCATGCGTGTGTGTGTGTGTGTGTGTGTGTGTGTTCCTTCCTTCTATGCTGCTATTGTGAAATACATTGCCTTTATAGCTGCATTCCAGGGACTTAAGTCAGACTAAAAACTGCCCAAAGCAGGAAAGATTTTATCTATAGATACAGATAGATAAAGATACAAATTATGGTAGTGCAATGTATAGCTTCAAAATCTGCTCCAAGTGTTCTGGCTAGTGAACATCATCAGGGAAGTATACACTGTGGCCAAGAAAAACACTCCTTATTTTCCCTAGATTACTAGGCGTAGCTCTTCCATCAGGCTTGGCGGGTTGCCAGGTGCTCCAACTTAAACCCTGTTCATCTGGAAGGAAGCAGAAGCTCATCAAAGCTACTACTGAGTGACAACTTATGGCAAGTTACTTTCTGCTGGGGCCTTGTTTAAGAATCCAGGATGAAATATCTGTGTGGAAACCAGACCCAAACCTCAGGAGTCCAATGACTGTGACCATGCATGCCTGATTGAAGAGTCAGGTCCCAGATTATGGGAGAGTATAGAGTTCCCTCAGACTTTCACTATGACGAGACATAAGTTTGATGAGCAGTTCAATATACCTGTATTTACATCACCCACAGTGGCTTGTTTGAAGTGGCTGTAGATAAACAGCATCTCACTGTCAGCTGGCTGGGTCTTGAGGTGTTTAACTTCATCAGCAGCCTTGTCAAACTCAGCCTAAGTAGAAAAGAGGAAGAAGAATGAAGGCTGCATCTGAGTAGAAGAGCACAGAAGTCCTATGAGATGAGGGTGGGAAGGCAGTGGCTTTCTTTCTTTCTTCTCTCTCTTTCTCCTTCCTTCCATTTTTGTGCTAGTCCTGTGGCTGGAATTCAGGGCTTGGGTTATGTCCCTGAGCATTTTTTGCACGAAACTAGCCCTCTACCACTTGAGCTACAGCTCCACTTTGGGTTTTTTTGGTGATTAATTGGATATGTGAGTCTTGCAGGTTTTCCTGCCCAGCGTTGCTTTTAACAGCAATCCTCATATCTCAGCCTCCTGAGTAGCTAGGATTACACGCAGGAGCCACTGGCACCTGGCTGGTAGTGCTCCTTCTGCCATGTAAAAGCAGCTCCCCTCAAGCAGGGTGTCTTCTACCTCTAAAGGACAGCTATAGAGACTGAATAAAACAAGGAGGGGAAGGAAGCACGTCTGTTCACTTAATCACAGCTACTGTCTGTGTTGCTCCCACTACAATGGTCCTTAACTTCTGGGTAAGCTGTACGTATAGTGACTAAGGAAGGAGGCCAGGGCTGGGCCTGCGGGTAGCTCACACCCAGCGTGGGCTGCCTGCCTGCCCCCACCCCACCGTCACCCCTAGCTGGATCCCGGAATGCCTGGGCTCCCCGTGAAGCTCCGATCTGTGGATCGGGCACAGCATTCTCAGAAGCGCCGATAACCGGGCATCTCGGCGGTGCCAGTGGCAGGAGCCCGTTGGCCTCCAGCCCTGGGACAGGGTGGTTCCGCGTTGACCTCTGTCCCAGTGCCCAGACTGGGGAGAAGCAGATGGGAGGAGCCAGAGGTCGCTCCACGGGGCTGGACCTGTCTGGGGTCCACACCGGGGGGCGGGGCGCAGGCTCTGGTCCCTTCTCCCCCCCGGTCCGGCCGCTACTCTCCTCTGCGGGGGCACGCGGCTCCAACTTCCCCTGACCTCCACGCTCCCACGCCCGGGGCCTCCTCGAGTCCAGAGCCCCCTAGTCCTCCCGGGCCTGGGGCTCAGCCTCCCCTCCTTCCACCCGCACAGCCCTCCATCCCCGAATCTTCTCTTTCCTTCTAGGACCCGTTATGCCCGCAGCACCGCCCAGTTCCCCCGCGGGAAGCTTCCCAGCAGCTACGGGAGTGGGCAGCAGCTTTAGAACTCCCAAACGGAAAGTTCTCCCCAAGCTCAGGGCGAAGACTCCGGGCTCCGCAGCAGCCCAGGAGCCGCTGGGTACCCAAAAGAGGGACCCTGCTGGGCTCCGCACGCGGGATGCTCCCCGCGCCGCTGCGGCGTCGCGGCCCCGCCGGGCACGCGCAGTACCTGAGACATGCCGGCGAGGTGACGAGGATCCCGAACGCCCGGGACTAGAGCAAGGATCAGGAAGCCGAGACCGCTTGGCAAGCGCCTTTAAAAGAGGAGCCCAGGCGATCCAATTCCAGCTCAGCCGAGCGTCCGCAGCCAATCGGAAGCTCGCTTTATGCTCTGGGGGTGGGCCCAGACTGGCGGGAGCGCCAGCCCCGCCCCAGCCTGGAGGGCCTCAGTGCGCACGCGCGGAGGAGGAGCTGAGGGGCACTCTGGGAGCAGGTGGGGACCGTGGAGGGTGTCGGGGGCCTGGCGTTGGGGGGCCGGAGGTCCCGGGGTGAGGAGTGAGGGCTGAGCAGCGGGGCCGCGGAGCCGTGGTCTTTACGTTTTCTCCCCTTCAGCCCTCCTGGGCGCGAGGAGGCTGCCGGGTCTGCCTCCGAACAAGTCACTTCCTGGGTCCGGGAGGGCGAGCGGGCCCCGCTGGTCTCCGGGAATGGCGGCGGGTTGCATGGCCCCCAGAGAAGCACTTCCACTGGAGTTGTGGCACAGTCACGGGTCTGCTCGCGTGCCCGTGGCGTTCAGTACACAAACGCGAACGCGTTCCCGCGCGACGTGCCGTGCTCCTTCTGGTGCGATAAAGGCAGGGACCGTCTCTCTTCTTGACCCAACTTTGGGAGGAGAGGACTGTTCTCGACCCTGGGGTCACTGCAGTGGTCAAAACACGAATCCCTGCAGCTATGAAACCTGTAGTGGAGTAATGGTACACAGTACGTGTGGTAGTTGTTAGAGGAGCAACAATGTTACGTGCCAATGCTAGGTCTGGGCGCCGTCCCTGAGTTAGCACCCAACCACTTCTGCCCTTTGGTTGGTTAAATGGAGATACGAGTCTCACACTCTTTCCTGCCTCGACTGGCTTCACGCCTGGATCTTCAGGGCTCAGCTTCCCGAGTAACTAGGATTATAGGCATGAGCCACCAGTAAGGGTTGGAAGGTTTGTTGTTTTTTTGGTCGGTAATGGGGCTTGAACTCTGGGCTTGGGTGCTGTCCCTGAGCTCCTCAGCACAAGGCTAGCCTGCGCTACCACTTGAGCCACAGCACCACTTCCGGTTTTCTGGTGGTTCATTGGAGATAAGAGTTTTATGGGCTTTCCTGCCTAGACTGGCTTTGAACCGCGATCCTCAGATCGCAGCCTCCTGAGTAGCTAGGGTTACAGGCATGCGCCACTGTGCCAGGCCAGAGTTGGAAGTTTTAAGTGGGAGTGTGTGTGTGTGTGTGTGTGTGTGTGTGTGTGTGTGTGTGTGTGTGTGTTGAGGGATGGTGACATTTGAGCCATTATCATAAGGAAGAGAGGGAACAGTGTCTAAGCCCACAGTGAGTAGGCAATGAGTCAGAGTAGCAAGACATGAAATCAGAGTTGAGATGATGGCCAGCTAGCTAGGTGATGCAGAGAGGTTAGCCACTTTTCAGGGAATAGACTTCCATTTTGTTGAGATAGAAATGATTAGTAGGCGTTGAGTAGAGATGGTGGGAGAGGGGATTTTGTAAAGTTGCTGATCTCCATGAGAATTGGGAAGCACAGGTGGAGGGAAAGGGTGACATTTGATGCTTAGGAAAGAATTTTGTAGTAGTGGCCATATAGGCGTGGATGAAGAGAGAAGTGATATGCCACATTTGTGGCAAGAGGTCTGGACAACAGATATCCACCCTAACTATCCCCTCCCCAGTTTATAGCTAGCTATAGGTGTTTACATAGGAAGGCTGGGAGGATTAAGGTTAGAGCTCAGTGGTAGAGGCTTGTCTGACATGTGAGAAGCCCCAAATTCCATTCCCAGCACTTCAAAAAGGTCAAGTAGGAGCTTTGACATGGCCATTCCTAATTTAATGTAGGTCAGGCATTATGAAACATTTAGGAAGAAGTAGGAATTGAATCCTAGGAAACAAATCTAGAGTCCTCAGTTTGTGAACAGTTTGAGAAAGCAAAGCTAAATAAACATCTTGTAGGTAAATTTGGGAAAATTACATGTGAACTGTTAGAAATGTAAGTTTCCACAGCAACATTTCAGAGCTCCCTCTTCCCCTTTGGTGGCTCAGACAGATAAATATCTGCAGCAGAAATGTTGGAAATGGTTACTTCTATATATGTATTTTTTACTTCTATATTTTTCTATAGTGTAATGTAATTTTCCTTATCACTTAACTTATCCATCAGTTGGTGTGGGGGAACTTTTCCTGGAGTGAGACATTGTAGAAGGAAAGGCTGGTTGGTGGGAGTATTGACATTAACTAGACATTCTCCAGTTCAGGGACGATTGATGTGTTGGTTGGTTTTTTGGAATATACTTCATTTCCCTAAAAGAATTCTTTTGTGTCCACATGAGTTGTTTAAAGCCAGTGAAGAAAGAAATGAGGAAGGACTGGATTCAAGGGAGCTGGGTGCAAATGACCTTAATCTGAAGAAGGGGAAGGTGTGCTATTATAGAGCCCACCTTAGGCCAAACTTCAGTGTAGCTGGTTTGAGCCTGGTACCTGGCCTGTGATGGGAGCTGCTGTAGGGGCTGAAGATTGCAGTTGGAATCCAGACTGGGCAGGAAGGTGTGAGAATCTTATCTCCAGTTAACCATCAAAAGTTGGAAGTGGAGGTTTAAACACCATCCTTGAGCAAAAAAAGCTAAGGGATAGCTCCCAGGCTGAGTTTAATCCAGAGTAGCATGCACACACGTAGCTGGCTATTGTTAGATCATTTTTCGGTACCTCATCCTTGGCAAACATCAAATGTCTCCTTATTGGTGGGTCTACTTAGTGCTTCTAACTCTAGGGAGTTGGGATTAAAGCTTACAACTAGGTAATTTCAAGCTGGCATCTGAAATGGCACTTTTAAAAGTAAACTTTAGAGTGTATTTGGAGGTTTATGACTTATATGAAACTTTTCTTACATATTTCTACAAGACTAGAAGGGATCATTGATCTTTCCTAATCCTATGAGAATACAACTTCCTAAACTCTGTTTACAACCTCATAAACTATTGCATGAAGTAACTTGTTTTTTTAAAACTGGTCCTGGGGCTTGAACTCAGGGCCTGGGTGCTGACCCTGAGCTTTTTGCTCAAGGCCGTGCTCTACCACTTGAGCCACAGCACCACTTTTGGCTTTTTTTGAGTAGTTTATTGGAAATGAGTCTCACGGCCTTTTTAGCTTGGCTGGCTTTGAACTGTGATCATTAGATCTCAGCCTTCTGAGTAGCTAGGATTACAGGTGTGAGCCACCAGTTCCCAGGCTGCATGTGGTAACTTTTATTCACAGTTATTTTATTTTTCTACTGTTCATGCCTGGAAGGACAAAGGTCACCATGAATTGGTCATTGCCTTATGTCCTAGGGCCAGGCACTTCTTAGCCACTCATCAGGGGCAGATAATGCGCTTTTCTCCTTGAAAAGATCAGTTCCCTCTGATTAGCTGTATGGTGGAAGCCAACTAAATCTGTTAGAACTGAATGCGAAATTCTGGGCTCACGTAGAACAGATGAGGTCTCTTGTACACAATCTCTTTGTTTTGGTAGTAGAGCACCTGGAAGGCCAAGGGAGGTTAGGAACCTGACCAGCCAACTTGTCAGCTAAGCTGACCCAGCCAGTCAACCAACAGAGGCCACTGTTATTGTTGCAGCCCATGGGATACAGTTTGACTGCCCAAGGCTCACTTGCTGGCTTTGAGCTTAAGCCAGATGGGCAAGATACATTAACAGGTGAAAGCTTTTCTGATCCAATGGGTGTGAATAGTAGTTTGATACTAGGTTTCTTGGCATAAATGAAACCTCTAATTCCTAAAAGTAACCTAATTGTTAAGAAATGGACTATGGCTATGGGAGAGCCTTACTGCAAGTCAAGGCATATACAAATAATGAATTATGTCCATTCTGCATTTGTTTTCCATCTTCGTGGAATGTGACTCCCATGGCAGGACTCCAGCTAAGATGGAAAGAGATTGCCGTGTTTTAAAGGGAAGGAGGCTATTGTGATCTTTTGCTGTGACTAGCCTAAACATGTACTAAAGATGATGCTAAGTGAAATTACCTCCACGTAATGGAAACACGTGTTATATCATTGTTGTAATTATTTTCAACATGCCATGTAAAACCGTTCTCCCACCCCTTTTTTTCCTCTTGTATTCCCTTCCTGTGGTTTCACCCCTGCTATCACTGTATCTGATCTTAGTACCCTGGATATTGTATATACTTGTATTAGAACTAGGGAAGGGAAAGGGAATACCAAAATTGAAAGACAAAGGATAAAAAGACAAACGATTCTAAAAGCAATACTTACAAACCCATTTGGTGTAAACCAACTGTACAACCTATGGGGGGGGGAGAAGAAAAAGGGGGGAGGGGGGAAATGAGGGAGGAGGTAACAAATTGAACAAGAAATATACTTACTGCCTTACATATGAAACTGTAACCCCTCTGTAATTCACTTTGACAATAAAGGAAAAACAAATAAAGGGAAGGAGGCAATTGGGAAATGCTTCTGGGACAGGAGTGGGTGGAGACGGGTTCTGTGACAGTTGAGGGAGGTAAGAGCTGAGGAGCTTGCAGTAGAAGGGCATCCCGGCTTTCCCCATTAAGAGCCTTAAAAGCTGGAGTTGATAAGAAAGCTCCTTCTTTGTCATTCTTATCCCCTTCTCTGCTCATGTTTAGAGGAATTGCATCAATGTAGACCTGAGGGTTGTGTGGGGAGGACGGGAGTATTTGTGTGTGGGTGTGTGAGATGTCCTTGGGCATTACATTCTCCTTTCCTATACTCCTGTTTCTACTCAGGCAGCACAAATTAGTGGGCCTGAGTTGGGATATGGAAACCTGAGGTTGGGTAGAAGTAAGGAAGGGAAGACTTGATTTAGGATTGCTAATCCACAGGTTAGTAATTTACTGGTCAGGTTCTGCTTGTATTCTGTCTATAAGTATAATTAAAGCTAGGGATATTATACATCAGCAGTAGAGTGCTTGTCTATCACATCTGTGGACCTGGGTTTGATCCTCCAAACAGCAAAAATAGCAACAATAACAAAATTAAAATGAAGAGGAATAGTTGTATTTCTGGGATGTATTCTGCATCTTTGCCTGTTTCTTTTCTTTTCTTTCTTTTTTTTTTTTTTTTTGCCAGTCCTGTGGCTTGAACTCAGAGCCTGGGCATTGTCCCTGGCTTCTTTTTGCTCAAGGCTAGTACTTTACCACTTGAGCCACAGTGCCACTTCTGGCTTTTTCTATATATGTGGTGCCGAGGAATGGAACCCGGGGCTTCATATATGCGAGGCAAGCACTCTACCACTGGGCCATATTCCCAGCCCCATCTTTGCTTGTTTCTACAGCTCCTGCTTGCACATGAGAGACACTTAGGAAGTTGTTAGAGATCAATTTTCTTAGTGACCTCTTTTATTACTTGTTAGTCAGAAAATTAGAAATATTAAAATCTAGTAACTGACAATTTTTGAAAGGATAAAAAACTGTTTTGTGATACTGTCTTTTTTTTTTTTTTAAAAAAAACTAAAACCAAAACCTAACTTTTATTTTGAAATAACTAGATTCAAGTGCAGTTGTAAGAAATAATGAGATTCCCTGCACTCACCAGCCAGTTTATCCTAATGGTGACTGCTATGGCTTGACTATGGATTAAGTAAAAGCTTGTTCCACAGAGTGGCTGTATTGAGAGGTGTGGGCCTTAGGTCATTGAGCTATCCCACAAGATACTCTTGTGGACTTGTGGAACCCAGGTTCTCTGCTTCCTGCCTCATGATGCACTACCCCAATATACTGTCCTGCCATGATTTGCCACTCTCCTCAGTAGTTCAAACCAATGGGGCCACCCTCTCTTAGGTTTCTATCTTGAACTTCATAAGTAGTGTGTGTTAGGTACTTCATTACAGTGATATAAAGCTAATATACAAATATACTGCAAGCCATATATAATACATGAAAAATCATGTGTCAGACCACAGAACATTTTCTTTTTGTCAGTTATGGGGCTTGAACTCAGGGCCTGGGTGCTGTTCCTGAGCCTCTTTTGTGCTCAAGGCTAGCGTTCTACCACTTGAGCCACAGTGCCACTTCTTTTTTTTTTTTTTTATTGCCAGTCCTGGGGCTTGGGACTCAGGGCCTGAGCACTGTCCCTGGCTTCTTTTTGCTCAAGGTTAGCACTCTACCACTTTAGCCACAGTGCCACTTCCAGTTTTTTCTGTTTATGTGGTACTGAGGAATCAAACCCAGGACTTCTTGCATTCAAGGTAAGCACTCTACCGATAAGCCACATTCCCAGCCCTCACTTGCGGTTTTTTGAGTGGTTAATTGGAGATAAGAGTCTCACATGGACTTTCCTGCCCAGACTGACTTTGAACCATGATCCTCAAATCTCAGCCTGAGTAACTAAGATTACAAGCGTGAGCCTCCAGCTTGGGTTTTTTGTTTTTTTATTTTTTCTCATTTAGACATACTAAGCAATAGTACTTTGTTTCTTTTTATTGGTGATTAGTGTTGAATATTTGGATGAATCATTCCCTCATTGAGGATATTCAGGTTTTTTTTTTTTTCTGTTGTTTTTTCCTATAGTGGGGATTTAACTCAGGGCCTCATTCTTGCAACATAGGTGTGCTATCACTTCAGCTACTCCTACAGCCCCATTTTGTTTTGGTTATTTTTGAGGTAGGTTCTTGCTACCTGGGCTACAGGCTTCAGCCCCTGAGCTATTGCCTATTTAGAATGAAACTGCTGCTAACCACTTATACACAAGATTTTTTGTGAACCTTTGTTTTCATCTTAGAATAAATGACTGGAGTGCTCTGGTAACTTCATGCTCCCTTTTGTAAGAAGCTGCCATATCTTTTCAGAGTGGCTGTATCATTTTGCATTCCCACCAGCATGGATGAGAGCTCCACTGTCACCTCATCCTTACAGACATTAAAAATTACAACTGTATTTTATTTTGTGTAGTGATATCTCTGATTGTGGTTTATTGGGCATTTCCCTGATAACTATCAATAGTGATAACCTAATTCTTCCCACTTACTCTTCTTCAAATATGTCCCAGCAATTCTATTTCTTCTGCTTTTCCGTATATATTTTGTATCAACAAAAAGTCTTGCTGTGTGGGGCTAGGAATATGGCCTAGTGGTAGAGTGTTTGCCTCATATACATGAAATCCTGGGCTCTATTCCTCAGCACCACATATATAGAAAAAGCCAGAAGTGGCGCTGTGGTTCAAGTACTAGCCTTGAGCAAAAAGAATCCAGGGATAGTGCGCCGGCCCTTAGTTCAAGCCCCAAGACTGGCAAAAAAAAAAAAAAAAAAAAAAAGCCTTGCTCAAATTTGATAAGAGTTGTGTTAAGTATATGTATCAGTTTGGATATATACATAATATATATTATATATATAATATATATATATATTTTACTACATTGAGTCTTCCTACCTATGAACACAAAATGTTTCTCCATTCATCTAGTGCTTTGGTTTTCTTCATTGTCATTTGGTAGTTTTTGCATACAAGTCCTGTACATATTTTGTTAGTTATTTCTAAATATTTTCTTTTGAGTGATTGCAACTGAATATCTATATAGAAATAGAACTGCTAGTACATATTAGAAATTAACAAGGGTCGCAAGAAAAAAATATGATACCTGTAATTCCTATCAAAAGCACAGCCAAGCTTTTTTATAGCTACAACACTGCATATCCCTTCATACTCATTTGCCACCTGTGAATTTTCTTCTGGGGAATGTATTTCATGCGTTTGTGTGCATGCGCTGATCCTGAGGCTTGAGTTCAGGGCCTGGGTGCTGTTCCTGAGAGTTTTTGCTCAAAGTTACTGTGTTCTGCTACTTGAGCCACAGCCCCATTTCCAGCTTTTTAAGAAGTTAATTGTATGTAAGAGTTTCATAGATTTTCCTGCCCTGGCTGGCTTTGAAGTATGATCCTCAGATCTCAGACTCCTGATTAGCTAGAATTACAGGTATGAGCCACCGGCACTCAGCCGTTCATGCTTTTTTTTTGCCAGTCCTGGGCTTTGAACTCAGGGCCTGAGTACTGTCCCTGGCTTCTTTTTTTTTTTTTTTTTGGCCAGTCCTGGGCCTTGGACTCAGGGCCTGAGCACTGTCCCTGGCTTCTTCCCGCTCAAGGCTAGCACTCTGCCACTTGAGCCACAGCGCCGCTTCTGGCCGTTTTCTGTATATGTGGTGCTGGGGAATCGAACCTAGGGCCTCGTGTATCCGAGGCAGGCACTCTTGCCACTAGGCTATATCCCCAGCCCCTGTCCCTGGCTTCTTTTTGCTCAAGGCTAGCACTCTGCCACTTGAGCCACAGCACCACTTCTGGCTTTTTCTATAAATGTGGTGCGGGGGAATCGAACCCAGGGCTTCATGTATACGAGGCAAACATTCTTGCCACTAGGCCATATTCCCAGCCGCCATTCATGTTTTTTGACTGTGCTCTCATTGTTTTGTTTTTTAGTTGATTGTTGAGCATGCTTTGTATATTTTAATATATTCCATATTCTAGTTCTTTGTTTGATAGGTTTGCAAATATTTTCTTATAATTTGTAATTGTCCATTAATTCTACCTGAGAGTCTTTCATACAACCTTATTTATTTGTTTATTGCTTGAGACATAGCTTCACTATGTAGCTTATGCTGGCCTGGAATTTATGACTTTTTTTATCTCAGCCTCCCAATAAGTTTAAAATTTTGATGAAATCTAGTATATTTGATTTTCTTTGTATAGATTGCATTTTTAATATCAAAGCTAAGAATTTTGGCTATTCCTGGAACCTGAAAATTTTTTCCTATTGTTTGCAAATGTTTTGTAGCTCTGCATTTTACATTGAACATAATCCATTTTGAGTTAATTTTTATGTAAAGCATATATAGATTAAAAGCCAGGCATGGAGAAGTAGAGCTGTGGCCCTAGTGATAAAGTGCTAGCCTTCAGCTGAAGAGCTCAGGGACAGTGCCCAGGCCCAAAGTTCAAGCCCTACAACCTACCAAAAAAAAAGGCCAGGCATGGTACTATCTGCCTGTAGTCCCAGCTACTTGGGAGGCTGAAACAAAAAGCAGTTGAGTCCAATAGTTTGTAACCAGCCTGGACAATTTAGATAGACCCTTGTTAATTTCTAGTTTGTACTAGCAGTTCTAGTTCTATATAGATAGACCATCCTAAAATCCAACCAAAATGGCTGGGCATTGGTAGCTCACTCCTGTAATCCTTGCTACTCAAGAAGCTGAGATTGAAGGATTGCAGTTTGAAGCCAGCCAGGGCAGGGAACTCCATGAAACTCTTATCTCCAATAAACTAATCAGAAAAAGCCAGAAGTGGTCCTGTGGCTTAAGTGGTAGAGCACTAGACTTGAGCAAAAAAGCTCAGTGACAGCTCCTCGACCCTGAGTTCAAGTCCCACGACTGACACAAAACAACACAAACAAAAGATATAGGTAGAAGTTATTCCCTGCTGCCTCCTGCCAAGTCCAGTTGTTCCAGCACTATTGTGTTGTAAAGGTGTTTTTCCTCTCTTGAAATTGCTTTTGTACCTTGTCAGTAATTCCACTGGAAGGACTTCTTTTTCACCTATATGTCCACCAATACCAGTGATGAGAATGGGAACTATATAAAATAGGTCTTAAAAATCACACTATACCCCATAAATGTGCAGTTATCTTTTCATTAAAATTAAAATGACTCATTTGAATCAGGTACTGGTTGTGCACACCTGCAATCCCTTTCCAGTAGCCCCTTCATAGGAGTAGTGGGGAGATGTGGATGTGCTATGTAATGACCAATGTCTGTGCAACCTTGAGAGAATATCTCTTCAGTCCATCTGAATTGGAAACATTAGAAAATGCATTTTAGGAATTATAGTTCAACCTGGCCCACTTGACACATCACAAAACCATTCTAGGCACATTCTGTCCCTAGTACTTAGGAGTTGACAAAGTGTCAGACTTTCTTGTTTGGTGGTGAGAGCTAATAATTCCTTTTCCTTGGTGCCCAAAGGGATAGGGCATTGTGAAACCACCTGCACAGTGCCAAGAAATTGAACTTGGTGAAAATAAAATTTAATTCTGTTGATGAAGGTGTGACCACAGCATTGAGAGTGTACTTGATGGGTGTCACATTTGCAATGGGTTTTTGTCATAGTTGAGGCCCCTCACTCTTAGGTAATCTAGATCTTAATGTTGGCAGAAGACATAATACTCCTGGGACAGAGATGAGGTTCAGCATGCTCAGTGTGTACAGCATGTTCAACATCATGAATTAACTGTTTGTGTCTCTTCCTCTTGCTTTGAAGTCTCACAGAATCCATGCAGGTAGCCCAGTGGCTACTATAGCATGTGAGTATGTTTACTAATCCAAAGTGTGTGTGTGTGTGTGTGTGTGTGTGTGTGTGTGTGTGTGTGTGTGCCTGGGCAGTGTCCTTTAGCATTATCCCTCAAGGCTGGTGCTCTACCACTGGAGCCATAGCCCTACTTCTGATTTTTTGGTGGTTAATTGGAGATAAGCATCTTGTAGGCTGGCTTTGAACTGAGATCTTCAGATCTTAGCCTTCTGTGTAGCTAGGATTGCAGGTGTGAGCCAGAGTGCTCAGCTCCAAAATCTTTATAAGGATTGTTCCAAACAGTTTTACCCTGGAGGGGGATATTCTCTTTATTTCATTGGACAGTAAACAGACCTGCTCTTGGTTGTGGTGTGAGATATTGTGTCAGGGTATTGCTGGGCTGTGACACTGAAACAGTTCAGAATCTGAGCAGCCAGGACCACTGCTCATAATATATGTGGAAGTAAGTACAAGAGATCCACAGAGACATCTCCCCTAACACACAGTACAGGCATTAACATTCTCACTGATGATTGTAAACCAAGAGAAGTAGAATTTATATTCAGTACACCTCATTTGAGAAGGAAAGTATATGAAATATTCTCTCCCAGTGGCTGTCTCTCTAACACTTAGGACAACTCAGCTTTCCAGAATGATTTCCTGAGGGAGTTACTTGTCTTGAGCAGAGAAAACAAATGGTGGTTTTGTGTGTTTGTCTCAGATGGCAGGTCATGGTGAATGGCAGGTCTGGGAAGCTGCCTGTGTTGATGTTCTCTAGGTAGGAACAGTGATTGTGATCATGATGCAACTTGAGAGAAGGCTAGCTGGTAAGATCATCATGCAATAAAGGAGTGATAGCATGGAGAAGAATATAGTTGTTGGACCTAGCTCTTTTTATTTATTTGATTTTTTTTTTGTTTGCTGGTCCTTGGGCTTGAACTCAGAGTCTGAGTGCTATCCCTGAGCTCTTGTTCAAGGCTAGTGCTTTGCCACTTGAGCTATATCTCCACTTCTTGCTTTTTTAGTAGTTAATTGGAGATAAGAGTCCTAAGGACTTTCCTGCCTGGGCTAGTTTCAAACCCTGATTCTCGAATCTCAGCCTCCTGAATAGCTAGGATTAATAGCCTGAGCCACCTGCACCTGGCAGGCTCTAGCTCTTATTTATTTTGAAAGTGCTGTGCTACTTAAGGACCTAGGTGGAAGATTTTATTTTTTAAGTTATCTAAAAAGGATTGAGTGAGAGGTTGAGATCTAAGGATCTTGGTTCAAAGCCAGTCTGGGAAAGAAAAGTCTGTGAGAGTCTTTATCTCCAATTAACCACCACAAAGCTGGAAGTGGAGTTGTTGCTCAAGTAGTAGAGTGTCAGCCTTGAGTGAAAAGGCAACAAGACTATGAGGTTCTGAGTTCTAGGAGGCAAGCACTCTTGCCACTAGGCCATATCCCCAGCCCGAGGTTCTGAGTTCTAGTACCATCACAGGAGAAATATAAATAAATACGTAAAATTCAAATGAGGTTGAACATTTTAAACACATTCACAAATTTATAGGTTGGAAATATCATTCTTAATAACTTTACATCAATGAAATTTGACTGAACTGAGTTTTCTAGAAAAATGAACTTTATATCAATGAAATTTGACTCAACTGATTTTTCAAGAAAAGTGAGCCTTGAGTAGTGTCATGTAAGTGAACTAAAGAAAACGACAAGGAAATGTGCAAATGTTTACTTGATTCTCACATAGTTCTTGTTTATTACAAATATGTTTACTTTTTATTTCAGTTTTTGGGTCTTTTGAGACAGAGTCTTCCTGTGTAGCTCATACTACTCTTGAACATACGATCCTCTTGCCTCAGCTTCTGGAATGCTAGAATTACACAGGTGACCCACCATGCCAGACTTGGTGTCCTACTTTAAACATTAGGTTTTGAAAAACTGAAAGCAAATTCTTGTTATCTTTTTTCTTTACACCATAATGACCAACTTTGGAATTTTCATTGTTGCCAATAATAATTTTTAGAACAAAATTCTATTCCCCATTGAAGAATGAAAAAGGAAATTTATGCTTTTGAGGTAGACTTGGATAGATTAAAATTGAATCAACACTTTCCTTTCAATCATAGTCTTAAATGTGAATTGATTATAATTTGTCGTTCTTTTGAACTTTAAACTGGAATCTTGTCTTGACTTATTTGCTAAGTTCTTTTTAAAAGGTTAACATGGCCGAACACTAGCTACCCAGGAGGCTGAAATCTGAGGAGTGTGGTTCAAAGCCAACTGAGGCAGGAAAGTCTATGAAACTCTTATCTCCAATTAACCACTGACAAAGCTGGCAGTGGTGTTGTGGCTTAAGTGGTAGAGCACTAGCATTAAGTGAAAAGTAGCTCAGGGACAGCACCCAGGCCCTGAGTTCAAGCCTCAGAACAGGCAAAAAAAAAAAAAAAAAGAATAAAAAGTGAACATGGATCATTCATATGCTACTAGTACACTAGGGTGCTATTTTAAGAAGGGTAATAAAAGAATGTATGTCCCCGTCCCATCCTTAAATTTTTTTTTTCCTTCTTTTGGTAAGACGTTATGTTTGAGTGTGTATTGGTTGCTTTCCTCCTTGCTGTGACAGAATACCAGATGTAACGCCTGGTTTTGGCTCGTTGTTTCAGAGGGATAGTCCGTGGTTCTGCTTGGACAGAACATCTTGGTGATGGGAGTGGGCAGTGCAGGAGCGCTGAAGGAAGCAGAGAGGAGGAGACCAGAGACCAAGGGTAACTTGGTAACCTTCAGTGGTCCATCCCCAGTGACCCAGTTCCTCCTGCTCCACCCAATATGCCAAAGTTTACAAAACCTCCCAAATGATACTACCAGTTGGAGGTCAAGTGTACAACATATGAGCCTGTTGGGGACATTTTATATTAAGTCATAACAGAATCATACTTATATAACTTAAGGATTATTTCTTCCAAATCATTAAGGCACAATTTCAGAGTCATTTGCATATTGTGATTTTTCTTGTTTTTGTAAGAAAAGATCTCATGACTAGACTGCATTGAGCCTTCGACCTTGCTTGTGCTTCCCCAGTGGTAGAATTCCAGATGTCCCCCACCACACCTGGCTTATTTCTTTCTTTCTTTTTTTTTTTTTTTTCAGGTGAGGTGTTGGCTCTGTTGCCTGATCTGGCATTCAACTCCTGGGCTCAAACTATTCTCCTACCTCAGCTTCCCAAGGGGCTGGAATTCCAGCTGTGTACCACCAGACTCATGACTCTTTAACCTTTTATATGTGGACATCTTTGTTGTTACCTTACCTAAAAGGACAAAAAACGATAAAAAAATTTTATTTTAAAAGAAAAGCAGTAGACTTTTTGACCTATAATACTATATTTCTAAATATAGGGGAAGACTAAATATTTAGGGTAAGGAATATATATATATGCACATACATATATATGTACATACATACATATATGTTTGTGTGTGTACTTAATGTATAGTAATGACTTTCTATTACTACTTATGTAAGTATATTATCATGTTAGCTGCCTCTCTGCTAGAGTGCTTTTCCTACCCAAAAGTTCAGATACTGAGCTTACCTTGGATTCCATTTTCTTTGACAAAGGTCATTTGTATGCTTCAAATACTGGAAGGCTGTGCCAAGCATGGTGGTGTTTGGTTATAGTCCCAGCTACTAGGGAGGCTGAGATAGGTGGATCACTTGAGTCCAGGCAAGTCTGGGCAGCAGTGTCAAAAAACCAAGCAAGATGACGATTTACCATCTCATTTGAATTCTTGTACTGTAAACAAGTGTTCAGTTTATAGTTTAGTTAGTATGTGCTGGTGTTTGGCTGTACACAATGCCCCCTGGTGCAGGGCATAGGTGCTGTGGAATGTTCTGAATTCAAGAAGGCTGCAGTATGCCTTACAGAGAAAATATGTATTATTCAGCCTGGCTCACATGTGAGTTACAGTGCTGTTGGCTGTGAATTCAATATTAATGGACCACAATATATGTCATATAGAGTCAATTCAATAGAAACATGAATGAAGTGAGGTTATATATTGGTTGACTGGCAAAGCTGTTGTGTCCAGAGGTTCCCAGGAACCTAACTCAGCATTTTCCTTAGGAGCAATGGTTTAAGATTTGCCAATTGACTGTGCCGCCAATGTTATTAGAACATCACTATTGCAGATGAACAGAATTAACTGTAGTGACATGTTCTTGTTTTGTTTTTGCGCTGATAGAGATCAACCTTAATCAGATATGGTGTTAACATACATGTTCTATGATTATTATAATGTCAGGCTCTGAGGTTTGACCTGTTGTGCTGGATTTTTGCCCCATGAGGCAGTCTTGCTGCTTTATATCTGGAAACCTAGCCAGCTTGGGAAGGGTGCAGCCAGGAGCATTAGGGAGCCTGGTAACAGCTTGTTGTGGCTTTCTTTAGTTGCTCAATTCTACTCCACAGCATGGAGGCTGAAGGGCCATTTCAGCCATTTTCAAGTCAAACCATGCAGGGTTCTTCACCATGTGGAGTCTGGGCCAGAAAAGAAGTCTGCAATTCCCAGAGAGAGCCAGGAGGGGTGCCAGGATGTGTGGACACACTGTTGCCATGGTCCAAAGGTCAGGTGCTGCCAGCTCTGTCTGAAAGGTTCCTGCTGAACGGGTTTTTTAGGTGGGGAAGTTTAAAGACCTTCCTAACCCCTAGGCACTCTTACTTTTCAGAGCCCTACCCTGTCTCAGAAGTACTAAGATACACCCAGATCTCACATTAAGTTGGATCTGTATGTAGTTATGAAAAACTTTAGTTGCGTCTAAATGCTAGTTTCTGGATATTTAAATACAAATTTTGGTTTTAACCAAGTTTTTAAAATTCTGAAACAAGGTTTTCCTCCAAGTCTCAAACATTCTTTGTCTCTTTCTCTCTCTTTTGTTTGTTTGTTTGTTTGTTTTGTGGGGTGCTGAGGATAGAATCCCCAGCGTTGCACATGCCAGGCTGGTATACTACATGTGAGCTACACTCAGCATTGAAAACTTTGCTGGGACCCGTGTCCCACATGCAGGATTCCTGTGTCCACAGGTCCTTGGGCAGATGGAGGACCCTGATATCCCTCAGCCCTTTGGTGGCTCAGTACATACAAATGTTCTGTAGACATCTGTAGGGCCTCTGATAGGCAGTGTGCAGCTCAAGTTGTGGGATATAGCAAAGTATATCTAGCCCTTTTCAAGAAGCCAGTGGACAGAAGCTAGACCTAAAATACAAGGGAACATGATAAATTATACAGGATTGTAGGCCTTCACACACAGAAAGGTCAAAGGAGAATACCAGAGGAGAGGAACATAGAGGCGGCAATGCCTATGTGCATCTGATCATATATAATAAGTATTATTATACTTATTGAAACAAACTCCAGGAAATAGAAACAGGAAGTTTTTTTTCTTTGTTGCTGTTTTTGTTTTCTTTTTGTCTTGTCTGGTCTGTTCATTTATTTTTCTTTGAGAGTTTAAGGGGAGGCACAGAAATGGAGGGACAGAAGGTGAAGAAATGCAGCAGTGGCACTCACTAGACATAATGTTGAAATGAACTACACAACTTTTGGGCGGGGATGGGAGGGAAAAACTGGTAGAGATTGAGGAAGACTTATGTAATTGTAACCCTTTTGTATATTTCCTTTATAATAACAGTAATAATAAAGAAGCCAGTGGATTCTATACCTTCAACAGGTGACCACGTTAAGGAAGCAGGGAGAAGCTAAAGCTCAGGATGGAGGAGGAGAAACTGACTTTGAAGGTGTCCAGCAGGAGGTGGTTCCTGGCCCTGATCTTGAAGGGCATTGAAAGGTGAATTAGGAGGCATGGAAGGGTTTTGGAGAGAAGCCTGTACTAGGAAGGTGTGGCACAAGCTTGGTGCCAGCATAGGGTGACACACAAGGCAGGTGGAGCCAGGGCTGAGTGTGGAAAGCCAACATAGACAAGTTCAGACTCCTGTGCATGTGACCTGCTTCTGGTGGCCCTGATTGCGAAATGATTTTTGGACTTACTACTATCCCTTACTACATAGTAAAGTGTAACTATCTGGTGCTGGAGTTTGAACCCAGAACTATATCCACGCTAAGTATGTGCTCTATACCCTGAATCCAGGTCTCCACTTCCACCCTAGGCCCTCCTCCACTCCACCTAGCCACTCTAAGGCTTGACTTCTAACATATGAATCATTGGGGGACACACACCACATCAAAAGCACAGCAGTATCCTTAAGTACATAGACCATCTTTTAATGCAGGCAAGGTATTTTATTTTTTGGTGTATAACAATGTATTTAACTGCTTCATTTATATGGATTCCAGTTTTGGTAACTTAGAAAAATCTCAAAGAAAGAAAATATTCCTTGGATTTAGAGCTGAGGATTATTATTATTATTATATCCAAGCACATGCAAAAATAGAATCATACAATATTTTATATATACTCAACTCCAGTGGCTCACAGTGTTCTACCAATCTTCGTTTTCTTTTTTTTTTTTTTTTTCAATCTTGGGGATTGAGCCCAGAGCCTCTTACCTACTAGACCAGTACTCTTTCACTGAGCTGTGAGCATTGGCCCAGTTCTTTTTTCTGGCCTACATTTCCATCGTTGTTTTTCTGACATGGTATTTGAATATAAATACCAGTATGTCATTTTGTCTATAAATCCCTTTGTCTTTTAAGATAAGTATTTCAAGGAATAACCATAATTCCAAATATACAAAATTAGCATTCATTAGTAATACCTAATTTTTTTTTTTTTTCAAGTCCTGGTCCTTGGACTCAGGGCCTGACCACTGTCCCTGGCCTCTTTTTGCTCAAGGCTAGCACTCTGCCACTTGAGCCACAGCGCCACTTCTGGCCATTTTCTATATATGTGGTGCTGGGGAATCGAACCCAGGGCTTCATGTATACGAGGCAAGCACTCTTGCCACTAGGCTGTATCCCCAGCCCAATACCTAATATTTTTAAATTAGGGTCCATACAAGTTCTAAATGTGGTACTGGTGGTTACATCTGTTTGAAGTCTCTTTTCATTTAAGCCCTACCTCCAGAAATTTCTTATGTAATTCGTTTGTAGAAGAAACCAGTTCACTGCTCTAGTAAGTACATCTGAGCCTTCTTATGGTGTCCCTTATACACCGGGAGCTCTGGGCTTTGATCACTCATTTAGACTATCTCTACCTGATAGTTTCTATCTCTTAATCTGATAGTTTAGCACCCCATTGTTTGATGTATTGCTTATATCCATAGGTTTCACACACAGTTGTGAAGTGGTGACATTTTGCTTGGATAGAGCTCACTCTAACAACCGGGAAATTCCATGGGTGCAGTATCACTAATTTTCTATACCTGTGGTGTGTGTGTTGTGTGTGTGTGTGTGTGTATGTGTGTGTATGTTTTATCACATGTGGAGACAAATGTGAGCAACACCAGATTTCCAGTGCAAGGATCCCTGACACTCTTTTATGCAGCTACGTCTGTTCTTCCTTTTGTGGGCTGTGGTGGTACCTATCTGTTCTCTATTTCTGTAGTTTTCCTATATCAGTTTGTGACCTTTTGTGATTCGCTGTCTTTGACTCTCCTAATCCCCTTGTAATCCTTCCAATGGTTTCGTGTGTCAATAATTTTTTTTCTTATTATGATTTCTAACCAGTTATCTATTGAAGAACATATGGATTGACTTCTGTGTGAGGGTGTTACTCTTGCCTGTATTACAAGTTTTTGTGTATATGTGTTTGTGCCAATGTAAGCTTCATTTCTCTAATAAATTCCAGAGAACACAATTGTTTAGGTTTAGATTTGTAAGAAATTGCTGTATTTTTTCCCACATTGGCTACATCATTGTATATTCCCAGCAGCAACACCTGAGACATCTAATTTCACCAAAATTTGCTATTATCGCTGCTTTGGTTGAGCCATTCTGATAGCTTTGCAGATTATAATTTTTAAATTTTATCATTCTCTCTTATAGATTTTTTTTTTTCCAGAGCTGAGGACCAAACTCAGGGTCTTGCACTCGCCAGGCAGGTGCTCTTCCGCTGAGCTAAATCCCCAGCCCCAAAATTTTATCATTCTCTCAGTACTTTTAAAGTACTTCTTTTGTAAAGAAGAATTTTTTCTCCACTAGTTACTTGAGAACCCTGAAATAAATCTGTGCAAGAGAGGATAAAATGCTTGGTTCTTATATTTCTACACACACCTCAAAAAGACAACTAAGGATAAAAGTTAGTGCCTTGCTAGCTTCTACAGTGACTAGTTAGTTTTCTCTTAAAAATATTATAGAACTGGGCACTAGTGGTTCACGGCTATACTCTAGCTACTCAGGAGGCTAAGATCTAAGGATTGCTGTGATTCAAAGCCAGCCTGGGCAGGAAAGTCCATGAGACTCTTATCTCCAAAAAATTACACAGAAAAGCCAGAAGTGACACTGTAGCTCAAGTGGTAGAGTGCTAGCCTTGAGTAAAAAGAAGCTCACAATCAGTGAACAGGCCCAGAGTTCAAGCCCCAGGACTGGCCAAAAATTAAAAAAATATATATATGGCTGGGTGCTAGTGACTTATGCCTGAAGTCATCACTTTTTTAGGAGGCTGAGATTTGAGGATTGTGATTAAAAGTCAGCCTGGGCAGAAAAGTCCCTAAGACTCTTGTTTCCAATTAACCACCAAAAAGCTGGAAGTGGAGATATGGTTCAAGTGGTAGAATGCCAGCTTTGAGGGAGAAAGTTAAGGGACAGCATCCAGAACTTGAGTTTAAGCCCTAGACTCAATACACAAAGATATCATTATGAATTCATGGATTTATTTGGTATGGTTATCTTCTGAGGATGAATCATTAGAAGCAAAATGAACCTATGAAAGGGCTAATAATTTTAAAGTTTTGACAGAGTACCTTTTTCACCTACAGAAAGACTCATGTTTTTATCAGTAGTGGATACAAATATTTATCCATATCCTTATTGACACTGATTTGTCTACTATTATTTATTATTTTGTACCAGTCCTGAGGCTTGAACTCAGGGCCTGGGTGCTATCCCTGAGCTTCTTTTGCTCAAAGCTAACACTCTACCATTTGAACCACATCTCCACCTCTAGCTTTTTTTTTTTTTTGCAAGGGGTGTATGTGTCAGTCTTGGGGCTTGGGCACTGTCCCTGAGCTTTTTACCCTTAACGCTACCATGCTTCCACTTTGAGCTACAGAAAATTTCCAGTTTTCTGGTGGTTAATTGGAGATAAGAGTCTCAGACTTTTTTGTTCAGGCTGGCTTTGAACTGTGACCCTCAGCACTCAGCTTTTGTAGTAACTAAGATTACAGGTATGAGCTACCCGTACCCTTGCATCCACTACCTCTGGCTTTTTTGGTGTCTAATTGGTGATTAGAGTCTCACAAATGAACTTGTCTGCCTGGGCTTTCTTCAAACATGATCTTCAAACTCAGTTTCTTGAGTTGCTAGGAAATTAGACATGAGCCACTGGTGCCAGCACCCCCCCCCCCTCCTTTTTAAGACCATTTTATTGATATCCCTTTGTATTCTTTCCCCTCCCTCCTTCCCCTCCTCCTCCCTTCCTTCTTTAGCTTCCTTGCTTCCTTTCTTTTTGAGATAGTTATTTTGCTTCATAGCCCAAGCTGGCCTTCAACTCAAGATCTTCTTGCCTCAGTCTCCTGACATCTGGAAATATAAGTGTGTGCCACCGTAATTTTAGGTTTTACAATTTTGAACCCACATGATTGAGAATGTAGTCTAGTCAAACCATCTTTAATATCTTGAAGTATTTTCTTAAATTTCTCCTTGCTCTGATTGTTATATAACTTGCTTTTACTCACTTAATATAGCATTTCTAAAATCAGTCCATGCTAATGTGTTCACTGCTACTGCTTGGGTATTTTGTGGCCTGTGTATGCCATTGTTTGCTTATGTATTCTCATGTCCGTGGATAGTTGTTAGCACATTTGGTAGTTAACAAGCTATGCTGTGTTATTCCTTTCTAGCTCTCTCTTCACACCCACTTCAGTGATTCCCTAGGCCCTGCCTATGAAGGAAATTTCTGGGCTGTTAGGTGTGGTACATTGTACAGCTTTCCTAACTAGTGCCAGACTCACCACAAGTAGTTCTCATTTGGATGTTCCCTGCCCCCTTCTCTGATCAGGCTTTTGTTTCTTTTGTTTGTTTGTTTCTTTCTCTTTTTAAATTCTGTATTCTAGGATTATGGGAGTAATTCACTGATGCCTAGCATAGGCTGTTAGTTTTGTTTTTAGTTTATTTATTGCTATTGTAAAAGTGATGTACAGAGGAGTTACAGTTACATAAGTCAGATGAAGAGCACATTTCTTTTTGAACAGTGTCACCCCTTCCCCTACTCTCCCCATTTTTCCCTCCCATCCCTCCTCTCCTTAAGTTGTATGAAGTGCCAGACTTTGAAGTCAGGCCCCACTTTACCATGTGAACCCCACTTTACCATGTGAACCCCACTTTACCACACGAGCCTGAGATAAGCAGGCCCTGTGAGCAAACCCAGGACAAGCCCATTAGGGCCCAGCCGGTCAAGAACTCTAACCGCTGGGAATGCCTAACTCTGACTGCCCCCAGAGTGCCTCAAACCCTGAGCCAATAAGATTTGTACCTGTGTCCTAATCTTGCTTGCTTGAACACCTGATTGTTGTAACTTTGTTTTTGCCTTTATAAGCCCTGTGTAATCGCAGCTCGAGGCTGCCTCCTAACCTCCGCTGTGTCAGTGGGTAGGAGGAGGCCCGAGTTGCAGCTCACTTAAATAAAGCCTTGCCTTGCTTTTGCATTTTGGAATGTCTGAGTCTTGGTGGTCTTCCTGGTGGTGGTTTCGCGACTTGGCACAACATGTATAGTTCACTTTTTTTGGTTTTTAGGCATTCACACAGAGATCAAAGGATCTAAGATGCAATAGCTATGTGCATCTGCTCATATAAAATAATATTTATCAAAATGGTTGGGCTTTCATTGTTTTACACCCCATTCCCTTGTCAGCACTAGTATCATCACACTTTAATTTGCCATTATTTTGCAATTATTTTGGATTATTTGTAAGGTTGGATATTTTTCTTTTCTTTTCTTTTTTTTTTTTGCAAGACCTGAGGCTTGGACTCGGGGCCTGTGCACTGTCCCTGGCTTCTTTTTGCTCAAGGCTAGCACTCTGCCACTTGAGCCACAGCACCACTTCTGGCCGTTTTCTATATATGTGGTGCTGAGGAATCGAACCTAGGGCTTCATGTATTCGAGGCTAGCACTCTTGCCACTAGGCCATATTCCCAGCCCCAGATTGTATATTTTTCTTTCTTTATTTTTTCCTTTTTTTTCTTTTTGCCAGTCCTGGGGCTTGAACTCAGAGCCTGAGCACTGTCCCTGGCTCCTTTTTGCTCAAGGCTAGCACTACCTCTTGAGCTACAGTGCCCCTTCTGGCTTTTTCTATGTATGTGGTGCTGAGGAATCGAACCCAGGGCTTCATGTTATGAGGCAAGCATTCTACCACTAAGCCACGTTCCCAGCCCTGAATTTTTATTCTTAAAAAAAATTTTTTTTTGGTGCCTTCCTGGGGCTTGAACTTAGGGGCTGGGCGTTGGCCCTGAGTTTCTTTTGCTCAAGGCTAGCACTCTACCACTTGAGCCCAGCTCCCCTTTTGGCTTTATTTTAGGTGGTTAATTGGAGATAAGAGCCTCATGGACCTTCCTGCCTGGGCTGGCTTTGAACTGCAAACCTCATATCTCAGCCTCCTGAGTAGCTAGGATTACAGGAGTGAGCCACCAGCTACCTGCTCTGTTTTTTTTTTTTGTGTGTGTTTGTGAGGGGGTGTTGTTGTTGGTCATGGGGCTTGAACTCGGCCTGTCTCTGAGCTCTTCAGCTCAAGTCTAGTGCTCTATCACTTGAGCCACAGTGCCACTTCCTACCTGCTCTTTTTTTTTTTAATTTTTTTTTTTTTTTTTTTTTTTTTTTAAGATAGGATCACTTTGTAGCTCAGACTGGTTGCTTCTTTGCTACCCTTCTACCTTGGCTTCCAGGTGCTGGGATTATAGGCAAATACCACTGTGCCTGGCTAAACTTTTATTCTTTATTATGTTTATTAGTAACATAGGTCTTTTCCTCCTAATGTTCATGGGTTCTGTGTGCATAGATTTAATCTAATGCTGATTGAAAATAATGAAATCTGTTGAACATGTGCATAGTTATATGTAAATACTATGCTATTTTATGTAACAGACCAGCATCTTCAGATTTGAATGTCCATAGTGCCTGTGTGGGTGGGGGCTGGTGTCCTGGAATTCATCTCTCTAGGATACCAAGGGATGACTGTGCCTTCCTCTCATTGTGTGTTGTGACTAAAAATGACATGCCCAGTTCAAAATAGCAGGGTTTAGCTACTACTATACGGAACTATACTGCACTGTGGCTTTAAAACATGGCTTTGCAGCATCTTGGGGAAGATGCAATTCATGTTAGAAGCATGGTCTTTGGAATGAAATGGATGCCAGAATCCTGGCTCCATAATTTCCCAGCTTTACGTTGAACACTTTCCATAGTCTCTCCAGGCGTCTTGTCTCTGTCTTTCCAGTGAGTTGGGTAAAAACCTCACCTAAGATGATATTAACCACTGGCACACAGATAGGTACAGAGTTTTAGGATGAAATATAATGCTTAGCTTCAATGATGTGAGAGATGGGCAAGGCTGTGGTATTTTGATGGCTCACCCTGATATCTGGCAGAACTTGTGAGGTTATAGTGCTCCTTTTTGGCAGTACTTTCATCTCAGGATCAATTTAGGAGCCTGTTGGCATAGAAAACCCAGAGCCGTGATGTATCCACCATGTGCCCGTGTTTGGCTATTCTATCTCTCACTGCACACACACACACACACACACACACACACACACACACACACACACACACACACACAAAACAAAAAAAAAAACTCTAGTCACTTCTGTTCATCTCTGGGCCCTTGAGTCTTCCACAGGTCAGAACATCTGAGACGCTGATTGTCCTGGATCACAGGGGTGCGGGGGGATGTAACCTTCAGATGCCCTGGTGGGTGCCCTAGAATCTGGCTACCATGTGGGGATTCCGTCACTAATGTTACAACATGGAAGGATGACTGGGGGCCAGAGAACTGGTGTGGAAAGGCAGATGTGCCACCTGTAGATAATTGTGAGCTGATTTCACTGAGGTTGTTCTTGTGTCTTTGCCACAGGAATTGCTTCACATGGCTGCTGAAGGAGTGACCATTACAGTTCGAATCATTCGTTCCTTTGAGCACCGCAATTTCAAATTTTTGGTGTATCATGGAATTAGTTTGGATCAGACTGTAAAGGAATTTATAGTATTTCTAAAGCAAGGTAGGAAATACTAGAGTTACTTTGCTTTATTTGTATTTTGGGGGAAAAAAAATAGCACATGCCTGTAACTCCAGTACTTGGAGGTGAAGGCAGGAAGGTCTTCTGTTTGAGGCCAGCCTGGGCTATATAGAAAGACCCTGTTTTAAAAGTTTTTGGAAAATACGGATCTAGATTGTAAGCCAAGTGCCCAACTGGCTTCTGAGCAGAGCATCAGTCTGCCCTGTGTTTCTCAATGAGTAGTGTTTGTGTCCTCATCAGGGGGATATTACTGTCATGTTTGGCCTTTCAAAAGAAGGAAAATCATATTTGTTTTAATGGGCAGGTTGATTCACCCAGGAGTGGAGCGATTGTGTCTGCAGGCTGAACACACAGTAGGTTTTGGTCAGGGAGTGTGGCAGGAAAATAACAGAAGCTTACATCCAGGAAATCATGAGAGCTGTTGTTAGTCACTGTGGTCACAGAAATGTCAGCTATTCTGATGGGCTGGTTTATTATTTTGAACTAAAAGTACGCAGAATCCAGTCTTCACTTCGATATGTCTGTGACGGGCTCTTTACTTCTGTTTTTCATTGAGGAGTCCCAGTCATCACTATTTGATAAAGCATGTAGTATAAGCTTTTATTATTTCAATTAAAGTGTAATTTATTCTAGTCCAATGTATAGGTGTTAGTATACAGTTCTATGGGGTTGACATGTTTCATTATATCCAACAATATATTATTTTTACTGTGGCATAATTAAGACTCAGAAAAGTAGTAAGGACATGCTGGGTTGATTTTCATGGAGATTTCCCCAAATGCCAACACTTTGCTGTGTTGGTTTCTCTCTCTTTACTCTCCCCTTTCCATTTTCTTTCATCTCCTGTTACCTCCCCAGACCTCCACATTTTTCTTTGCAAACTATTTAGAAATACATTGCTAGCATAACTCCCTTTTACCCTTCAATATTTCAGTGTAGATTTTCTGAAAACAAAGCATTTTCTTTCTCTTTCATAATCACCATATGGTAATCGCCCTCAGGTACTTGGCATCAAGATTTCATTGAGAGCCAGCTGCTGATAGCTCATGCCTGTAACCCTAGCTACTCAGGAGGCTGAGACCTGAGGATCTTAGTTTGAAGCTAGCCTAGGCAGGAAAGTTCATGAAACTTTTATCTCCAAGTATCCAGTAAAAGCTGGAAGTGGAGCTATGGCTCAAGTAATAGAGCTCCAACTGTGGGTAAAAAAGTTAAGGGACAGCGCTTAGGCCCTGAGTTCAAGACCCAGTACTGGCATACGTGTGCATGCACGCGTGTGCGCACACACACAATTTAATTGAGGCTTATTGAGATCTTAATTGTTTCAGTAAGGTCTTTTATAACAAAAATTAAGGCCATATGTGACATCCAGTTCCTTTAATCTGAAATACTTCTGGAGTCTTGTATTTCATCGTAGTAACAGTTTTGCATAGCATGGGCTATTATCTCAGTATTCCTCTATTGACTTTCTGATGGTTTTTCCCAGTTTAGATTTAGGTCTCACCTTTGGGCAGAAGGACTATAGAGGTGATGGTGATGCTTTCCCAGTGTGTCACAGCAGGATGGGCCCTGGCTCTGGCAGTGATGGGCTATCAGGTGAACCCTCCTTGTAGGGAGTGCCCTGCGAACAGCCTGTACCTATCACCAGGGCCCCGTGAACAGCCTGTACCTATCAAACTCCATCCACAGCTCAGCAGTCTGATGAGTCTGGCTGCATCAGTCATAGAGATTTTTTTTTTTAATAGTGATTCATCTAGTTCTAGAATTCCTCTTCTTGGTAATAGCTGATTTTCTACAAGAAGGAAGAACATTCCTTTTCCCAATTATTTCAATACCTTGTTTACAGTGATCTCGCTGCGGGCTCCTTGGTTCTCTGTTTAAAGGAGTATAAGTATTTGCTGTCATTGGGATGCCTCATCTGGCTTCAGTGTTCCTTTAATATGTCCTCATACTTTGAGCACTTACTCTGATGTTGCTGTGTTTTTCTTTCTCTGCTCTATACCTGACATCAGCTGTGTTCAATGGAAGTATGTAAAGACTTGTTTATTTATTTTTGTGTGGCTGGGATTTAAACTAGAGTCTCTCACTTGCTGGGCAAGTGCTCTAATACCGAGCTGCATTTTTCAGCTCTAGCTAACTTTTAAAAATGTAATGAATCTTCATGTTTCAATTCTCATTGGACTTTGTAAAAACTCTTCTCCCTAATGCTTTTAATTCCCTATGTATTTGGGGGTAGTTTTTCTGCCTGTATTCCTTCAGTAAGGAGAATCAAGGTATGTACATCATTGGAGAGGATTAAGATTACAATCTAACAGAGGAAAACCTAAGCAAAGCCTCTGGCTCCACCTGCTTATAGCTGACTTTAAAAATCTCTCACCTGGGCTGGGAATATGGCCTAGTGGCAAGAGTGCTTGCCTCCTACACATGAAGTTCTCAGTTCGATTCCCCAGCACCACATATATGGAAAACGGCCAAAAGGGGCGCTGTGGCTCAGGTGGCAGAGTGCTAGCCTTGAGCGGGAAGAAGCCAGGGATGGTGCTCAGGCCCTGAGTCCAAGGCCCAGGACTGGCAAAAAAAAAAAAAAAAAAAAAAAAAAAAATCTCTCACCTGGCTGGGTACCAGTGGCTTTCAGCTGAGATCTGAGAATCATGGTTCAAAGGCAGCCTGGGCAGGAAAGTCTGTGAGACTTTTGTCTCTAATAAACTACCTAAAAAATTCCCTAAGTGGAGCTGTGGCTCAAGTGGTAGAGTTGCGTCTTGAGCAAAAAGAGCTCAGGGACAGTGCCCAGGCCCTGAGTTCAAGCTCTCTTTCCCCCCAAAAGTCTCTCGGTGGGAAGTTAAGGAGTGGGCAGCACAGTATGCCTCCCCTCCTCCAGCTTTGCTGTAGATGAAACCCTGCGGTGTGGCTTTCTATAACAACAATCACAGGCTGGGAATATGGCCTAGTGGTAAAGTGCTTGCCTCCTATACACGAAGCTCTGGGTTCAATTCCTCAGCACCACATCTATAGAAAAAAGCTGGAAGTGGTGCTGTGGCTCAAGAGGTAGAGTGCTAGCCTTGAGCAAAAAGAAGCCTGGGACAGTGCTCAGGCCTTGAGTCCATGCCCCCAGGACTGGCAACAAAAACAAAACAAATAAACAACAATCACCCAGGTTACTTTCCAGGGATGACCAAGCTGCTTTGTCCAAAGCACTGAGTCTTCACTTGAGCCTGGACAGATATCTTCTAGGTAACAAAAAAATGGAACAAACCTTGGCCACCCTGCCTGCATACTGTGCATCTCTCCTTTGCTCCCTTGACTTTTGGGTCAGATTGTTTCTGCTCAACTCTGCACGTACACGATAGTCACTTCAGGAATGCTTTTCTGGCTCAACTTATCCAACTTCCCTTCCCCTTCTGAGCTGAAGACACCAAGATGGGAGTAACTAAGTTGTGCTCAAGATTTAGCAGGTGTAACCTTGTGATTCCAGGTGCATGAGCCATCAGGTTTCACAAGCTGGTCCTGGTCTCTGTCATGGGACTGCTGGTTATGAATCTGCATTTATCAGTCCTTTCCTAGCCAAGGAACCCTTCTGTCCAGGTTTCCAGGAAACTAGCCTTCTGTCATCTTAGTTTTGCTGGCATTCCCCTATCTTTGCAACTCATCTTCCATTCATCAGTCTCTTTTTGTCAGTGAGTACATAAACTCACTACTAAGAAGTGATTCTGTAAAGGATTTCATATAAAGAACATAATTATTTATAGAATAACATTATTGGCTTACATGTACAGTGTGAAGTTTTTTATTGCTGTTTTCTCTTTCTTTGTGTGCTGGTCCTAGGGAATGAATTTTGGACCTAGGTGCTCTCCCTGAGCTGCTTTTTTTTTTTTTTTTTTTGCACAAGGCTAGCACTGTACCACTTGAGCCACAGCTCTACTTCCAGCTTTTTTGGTGGTTAATTGGAGAGAAAAGTTTTATAGACTTTCCTGTCTGGGCTGGCTTCAAACTACAATTCTCAGATCTCAGCCTCCTGAGCAGCTAAGATTATGAGCCACTAGCACCCAGCTTATTGCTAGTTTCTTAATATGTATGGGGATTGACAGCTCATACTAAGAGATAATGTTATAGGGGAGGGAAAACTTTTTTTCTTCAATCTTCATAAGTTCTTAGTTGAAAGAGAAATCTAGAACAAAAGACAGATTAACAAGGGAAAAGAAAGCAGAGAATCATGAATTGAGTAATTATCAAAATGAAGGCCCTAGATTCTAGCATATCTAGAGTCTTCGGTGAACAATTTTTAGAGTAGTGCCAAGACAGGGGAAGAGAACTTTGAGACTGGGAGCTTGTGGGCAGGCAACAAAGGTTTGGAGAAGCTTATTAGTGTAGCTCCCTCTGGTGCCATCTGCTGGCTGAGAAGGAAAAATTGATTTCAGCCATTAACCTTTACTCTCCTAATGAAGAGGGGAGAAGGGGTCCTTTGTCTTTGTGTTCTGTGGGCTGCTTTTAAAGATCTTTTGGCATTTGCTTTTAGCTCCAAATCTTAAGCCAAAGAGGCACACATAGAGATGGCATATTCTGGTCTCCCAGTGCCGCAGTGTCCTGCTTTTGAAAAGTTGCTACCCAAAGCATATTCAAGTTTTAAAGCAAAAACAAATTCCTACATGTTAATTTTAATTTTTTTCTGGTTGTGGTGTTTCTTGGTGTTGATGCAGCGAGTGCTAGGAAGTTCTTGGTTAAGGCACAGTATGTTCCTCCTGAAGTCCTTGAGAATAAGATGTAATATTCAAGCTGCAATAAGGTCGGGGAAGTTGTAGTCTTTCCAGGGTCTCTACATTCTTTTCCTCCCAAGTACTACAGGATCATTGAGGGAAACAATGGATTACACCCCTATTTCAAAGCAGGGGTTCCCATCACCCCCAGGTAGCCAGGCCTGCCTGCTAAGGCCTTTCAGCTGCTGTAGGGTAGTGCAACCACTGCCTGTTTCTATTGGGCTTGGTGGAGGGCATTCCACTGCTACAAAAAGGGTGAGCTTTGGGTGGGTGGGGGGGTGTAAAACACACTTTTGAGCTGTGAGTTCTGTGTCCAAGCCTGCCTTTGTCATCTAACTTGTAGTCCTGTAGAACTCAGAAGAGTTGGTGAGCCACGACCTTTCTAAGAGTTGTGTACATCACAAAGACCAAATGGTTTGATAGTAAGTCTTGGGTCTTGGGCATTGGGCGTTGTCCCTGAGCTTTGGTGCTCAGGGCTAGTGCTCTTTCATTTTGAGCCACAGCACCATTGTCCCTTTTAGGTGGTTAATTGGAGAGAAGTGCCTCAACAACTTTCCTGTGTGGGCTGGCTTTGAACCCAGATCCTCAGCTATCAGCCTTCTGAGTAGCTAGGATTACAGACATGAACCACTGTCACCCAGCTAAGTGAGGAGTTTTTGAGATAGTGATGAAAATGACTGCTGCTATCGCTGTGTCTGAGGTACTGTACCCAAGAATTCTGCCTAGATGGTTTCATTGCAGCCTCCTGCCTCACCATCACCCTCACTGTTCAGGGAAAGGATGCAGGAGGCTGAAAAACCTGCCCAATAAAAAGCAGCACTATAAACCAACCGAGACCTATGAAAGATATCTTCTCTCTCTTTTAGTTATATTTATGCACATATATATATATATAATTTGTCCTATTTCATCAAGCAATGTCAGTGAAGAATAGATTTTTCTGAACATTTGTAATCGAAGTTGCAATATCCATGTATATGTGTTATCACACCTCCCCTCTCCCCTCCCCCCCCCCACATAAAGTCTTTGTGATGATACCTGTCATGGAATGGTAGGTCAAGAAGCATAGCCATACAATTTTGATATGTTACTAAATTATCCTCTGTAGGAGTTCTATCAGATGTTATTATTTGCACTGCATATTGGTATTTGGAATCTATTTTTAAAAAGAACACTTCCTCTTTTTTTTTGGTTGGTTGTGGGTCTTGACCTCTGGGCCTGGGCTCTGTCCTTGAGCTCTTCACTTCAAGGCTAGTGCTCTACTGCTTTGAGCCACAGCGCCACTTCTGGTTTTCTCATGGACTTTCCTTCTCTGGCTGGCTTTGAACCACAATCCTCAGATCTCAGCTTCCTGAGTAGCTAGGATTACAGGCATGAGCCACTGGCACCCAGCAACACTTATTCTTTGTATTGTTCTTTGTGAAGATTTGGGCAGGGCCTCTGAAGTTTGGTAAGAGTAATAACATTTTTCTAGATTACTGGTTCTTAGGTTCCCAGAGTCATATGTAAACATCAATTATATAGAAAATAAATAATGACCTATACATGTGTATTATAGATTTCAAGTATATGCAGGTACTGTGTTTAATGAAGTACTGATTCTGTTAATACTGTTGCTGAATTCTCAGTGCAGTTAATAACAGCTTGATTGATGTCTGATGGCTCCATTGTTTGAGATGCCCATGGATTTCAATGCCATGTTAGCTTCATTTGTCTCCTGTAAATGTACTCCACTTAGCCTGTGGACAGAAGAGGGCAGGGCCAAAGACTGTGCATTCTGTTCTGGTGTTTTATACTAAAAATTATCTTTCTTTTGTAGATATTCCTTTGAGGACCAACTTGCCACCACCCTTCAGAAATTACAAATATGGTAATTATTTTTTCTTATTCTCTGAAATGTGTGCTATCATAATTTTGCACTTGCTTTTTATAGATGTGAATTTGAATTTAGTTGACAAAAGTTAATTTTCTGTAAATCAGAGTGAGTTTGGAGGCACTGGGGGGTAAAGCTCAGCCATAGAATACATACTTAGTATGTGCAGGCCCTGAGTTCAATCCCTGGCTCCAAAACTAAGTAAGTAAATAACCCATTTGGAAGGTTATGGAGTGTAAGAATCTAGTATGTTGTTAAAGTCAGTTGTAATTGTTTAAGGATGCAGTATGTTTGTGAGGAACAACATGTTTGGCAAAACAGTTTTGAAAATAAGCTTTTTACCAGATTATCAGAGAAGAATAAATGATGGAGGACTAAGAATGAAAAGAACAGATTTTGTAATTTACATGCAAATAACTTGAACAGGTTAGGTTTATATGTTGCATGTTGCAATGATGATTTAAAAATATCCTAAGAAGTCCAGAGGCAGGACGTTATGAACTGGAATAAAGCCAGAAGTGTTACTACCCTCCAGCATATTGATGTTCAGCAAACCAGAATTAGAGAGTTGACTTGAAAATTAGGATGCACCTAGTGAATATTTCCATTAATAAGTGCAGACACTTTAAAAGTATGCATTTTTATTACCTTAGATCGTATTTTCAGAGTGACTTTTTCTGCTGTTCCAGTTCCATGGGGCAACTGATGACCTAGAGTCCTTTGAAATCGCAGGCTTCTCCGTGTGTCTGCATTTTAATACCCAGAGACTTAATTATGAGGTCATAACGGGTAGTCAAGCAGAATTGAAAGCACTGAGTGGAAAGTACTTTTGATTTATTGGGCCTAAAGCATTTACATACTCAATATTGTGTCAGAGGAAATGGAATGAAAGTATGATTAAGGTAAACATGCAACTTCTCAATTGTGGCATTCTTAGCTTTTGAAGAATAGCGCCTTGAAATAGAACCTTCATCTTGATTCATCTTTCAAATGCCACTTCAAATTAGAAGAGTTACATATTGTTTCCCTTTTGTATGGTGCCTCTGTCTCTATAAGACTTATGTTCCACATAAGTAATTTCTAAAGATCAATTTAAAAATAATGAGAGCATCAGACTATCAGAGTTGAGTTAAATAATGCCCCCTTTCAATAATTCCATCTGATTGACACCCTTTCCTGTGTATTCAGATGAACTGGGGATAAATTGCAGAACCACTGGAGTCTTAATAGACTTCAAGAGGTTATTTGTCGGGGATTGGTGAGTTAACTTTGTGTGGAGCAGGAAGGGCTGCAGTGTTACTTTGTCACCTGCCATTGTCATCCAGCCTTGTTGCATGGCTTGTGGAAACAGAACATGGCTCTGAGTGTTGGGAGTAAGTAGGGTGCAGAGTCAGATCCCAGTGTTTTGGGTTACTCTTCTGTGCTCTTGGGCACACGCTGGCTCTCTTGACCACCATTGTCTGAGATTTCCCTGAGTCCTCTTCCCATTTAATTGATATCTTCTTCTGTTACTGATTTAAAACCACTTATGCAACTTATTTTTAAGTCCTGATTGTGTAGCCATCAAGTACTTGGGCATTCATGTCCCATGCTCATATGCGAATTCCTATTTTATAAGGCTCTATAAAATCAAACCATTCACGTGCCAACATATTAAATGTTCCACAAGTACAGGATGCTATTTTTATAAGGTTCCTTTCCTCAAGGGTGTTTTATTAAGGAAATTGTTGTTTTATTAGTAAAGAGCTTATTTTAAAAAAAAGAAGTCAAAATAAGCAAAGGAGAGTATACAATCACAAAAGACAGATGAATACAACTCCTTCTGCTAGCTTATCATTTTTCTCTGCTGTTTCCTCTTCCTGAGTTTCACCAATTTGTGTTGGAGAGAATGATCTGGTGAAATTTCTTTTCAGAGTATTTCTTTGTCAAAAGTAAAATAACATAGTCTTGTTGTGGACTTGACAACTCTCTCAAAATAAAATTATTTCTCATTAAAAGGCTAATTACAGGGGCTGGGGATATAGCCTAGTGGCAAGAGTGCCTGCCTCGGATACACGAGGCCCTAGGTTCGATTCCCCAGCACCACATATACAGAAAACGGCCAGAAGCGGCGCTGTGGCTCAAGTGGCAGAGTGCTAGCCTTGAGCGGGAAGAAGCCAGGGACAGTGCTCAGGCCCTGAGTCCAAGGCCCAGGACTGGCAAAAAAAAAACCCAAAAAACAAAAAAGGCTAATTACAAAATATATAGGCTATGGTAAATACGTAAAAAAATCAAAGTACATTTTTCAGGTTGATTTTAACAGACTTTGAGCTCCTTTTGTTAAAAAATGTTGATTTCTCTAACCTGACTCAAATAATAAATGGAAACATACTTGTAGTGAGACAAGTGTAATGGTTACTCAGAATAATAGATAATCCAAAGGTCACATTTGTTTACTTTATTCCTTCAGTGTACATTAGGTTTTAACACTTGTGGCATATTTATATTCCTAAGAAGCATATTTTTCTTCTATTTATTAACAATATATAGCTCTCATTGTGAGGTTGCTGACCTTGTATTGAAAATTGCAATAGAAAGCACTTGAAAAAGAATGAAAGAGGATAAATTCAGTGGAGGAATATGGTCTAAATGTGTGAAAATAGAACAATGAAACATGTTGGAATTATTTTAATGAGGGGAGAGGGAGAAAGGGACAGAAATGGGAGGGATAAGTTTGATTGGAATGCATTGTAAATGTATAGAAATGTCACAGTCAACTGCCCCCTCCCCCATAACTAATGTACACTACTAAAAAAAAAAAAGGAAAAGAAAACACTTGTAGTGTATAGTTGCAGGTTGACTGCTTAAATCTTGGGTAATTGAGAATGCCAGTTCTTTGCTGGGAGATGTATACCCTATTCTTGGGGTATTATGGCAACACCATCAAATTGAGGTCTGTTTTTTAAATGGCTCATTTCCTATCACCATTGGAATTCCTTGTGACAGCATGAGCAATAGGAATGAATTGCACTTTCCAGACTACTGAGATGTAATAATATGCTGTACTCACAATAGAATAATGGAATGGTTAAATAAAACTGAGTAGGGAACTGGAAACTTTGAGAATTTAAGCTGGTTGAATGGCTATATCTACTGTATAATTAGAGACTGATGGTTGCAGTTAGAATTTCACACAAGGGTGAAAAAATTGCCTATTGTAAAAGCACAGTACCCCTGACTTCAGTGTAAGCAGATTAAGGACTGAGGCTGAGGTTGGACGGACTCCGCCTGCACAGTGTGTGAAAGCCAGGAGCTGGAAGCAGATCCTGTGCTCTTGAAGCAGCAGCTATGTGATGGCAGTCATTCCAGACAATGCTTGACTTCTGACAGTGTTACACAATGCGGTGTCTGTCCTGAGAGTGCTTGTGTTTTAAACTGCTATGGTTAATGCCTGCCTCAGTTTAGGATGTATGTATTATTTTACATATTTGTGGATTTATAATCATGGGACTTGTTTTACTTCTAAGGTCAAGGGGCTGAGTTGACTTTATGTATGAAACACACAACATGGTTGTGTGGCAAAGGATAAAGCTTTAAAGCATCTTTGTATTTTTATCAGTGCATTTTTTTCCCCTTCTCCTGGAGCTGGGGATTGTACATGGGCTTCCATTATGTGACAGGTAAGTGATTTACCATTGTGCTACACTTCCAGCAACTTCAAAAGGAGTATTAGAGGTGGATGCTGGTGCCTCATGCCTGTAATTCTGCTCAATAGCAGGAGCAGGAAAGTTTTTGAGACTCTCATCTCCAATTAACCACCAATAAGCTGGAAGTGGAGCTGTAACTCCAGTGGTAGAGCACTAGTCTTGAGCAGTTAATAAGCTCAGGGATAGCACCCACACTCTGAGTTCAAACCCCAGGAACAGTACAAAAAAACCAAAAAGTATTAGAATAATCTGTGTAACGAGACAATTGGGTTTTCTTTTTCAGATAAACTAAAGATTATTCATCAAGCACATAAATCAAAGGTATGTAAACATTATAAACATGTCTGGGAATGTTAAAAATGAAACTTATTATACAGTACAATTAATATGTATACAAATAATGTTTTTGAAATAAGTCAGGCATGTTCCATGTGTTTGTGTCTTATAGTTGGACTCAGCATTGGTTGAACTGAGGAGTAGGTAAATGAATGCGTGCATGTCTTTTCCATGAAGATTTTGTGGATTTCCTTTCTTTAACCTTCCTTTCCTATTAAATTAAAAAAAAATCCAAGTCACATACACCTGTTAGTAGCAGATCCTTTAAAAAGGTAGTATATAGTGTACTTTAAAAATATCTAGCACATGTTTATGTAAAATAAGCAGAAAGCTTGGGTTACATATAAAGGAAGCCACTTACTACTTGGCAATCTAGTGTCTGTTTAATGACATCCCAGAAGCATGCAGAGGCAGGTGACCATGGTGGTTCTTGAGAAGCCCAGTACTGAGCTCTTCCCCCAGGTCACAGACTACAGCGAATTCTAAGGGGAGTGGTATAGGTATGTGTCAGTCTTTACTCACTCTGTTTCTTCTTACAGTGATGTTTTGATTGAATCACAATCAAAGTTTGCCTCTTGTTCAGTCCCAGTAGAATGTTCTTTGTGTCTCAGTGTGGCTTCTTGTAGAGGCAGTATGCTTACTTGGTCACATGAAGCTGTCAGCAATCAGGACCCAATCTTAGTTTTAACTCTTAGGGTCACTATTACCTAGTGCATTTTGTCTCATCTCTGTGTCTAGGTGTCATTGTACTCATAAACTCATTCAGCTTTCAGGTGAATATATGCCCTAGATCATAAGAAAATGACATGAGGAATTAGTAACTTTATAGAGACTTTCATATATGAAAATTTGATTAATACCCATTGTCAGATACCTGAAAATGCTGTGTTTACATGTGACTGAAGGGTACACTGGGTCTTCTGCCCCATTTGTGGTTCTGGAACATTTCATACTGCATCTGACCACATACTTCATCCATTTTTTACTTCTCCAAGCCAGGAGTATTTCAACCTTCTTCCCAAAATATGGAGAACATGAAATGTAGTCCTTCCTTGGGATTGGTTTTGGGACCCATTTGGACAGCAAAATTCTAAGATCCTCAAGTCCTTGAGATAGTGTGTGTGTGTGTGTGTGTGTGTGTGTGTGTGTGTGTGTGTGTGTGTGTGCAAGCTTTAAATTATTTCTAGATTACTTGTAAAGAGTGTAACTATTATCAAAATAGTCATTGTACTTTATCTTTTAGGGAGTAATAACAAGATAAGGAGACCTTAACATATGCCCTAAAGAGACAACGAGCATATGCCTGAGAGTGTTTTCAGTCAGCAGATGGTTGGATTTTCCCCCCAGCAGAGCTCTGCATTGCTCAAGGGGGAATTAGCACATCTACTCACTTAGAATACTTGTAGACTCTGGTTGTAAATTTTCCCCCAATTCCTAACTATTTTAGTTAAGTATGGGCTCTGTACCTTGGAAATGGTTGTGCAACTTTTCAAAGAATTCCATGTGCTTTGTATAGATAACAGTTGTCAAACCTCAGAAAAACCTTACCCACATTCTCTTCATGCCCTGCACCATCCACTGCTAGCCATTCTCCTTATTTCCCTTCGCTTCACAAGCGCTCATAAGAGTGTAACTCTACAAGTTGTGGTTATCCACACTCATTAAAGTGAGTTCCTCTTTAGAGCTATATATTTCAACTTAAAAAAAGTAAAACATCCCATGAGGGATGACTTAAACAGAAATGCTGGAGATTGCCTGGGTGGGTGGCTCATGCCTGTAATCCTAGCTACTCAGGAGGCTGAGATCTGAGGATCGAATCCAGCCTGGGAAGAAGAGTCTGTGGGATTCTTATTTTCATTTAACCACCAGAAAACCAGAAGTGGTACTGTGGCTCAAAGCAGTAGATAGAGCACTAGCCTTAAGCAAAAAGCTCAGGAACAGTACCTAAGCACTGAGTTGAGAAGGGGTAGGGGATGATGGAGTGGGGGAAGGAAAAGGAAGGAGAGAGGGAGAGAAAGTTGTACTGGGGATAATGAGGATAGTATTGTGATAATATCACAATGCCAATTCTTAGCTGGGTAGGTAGTACTTGCCTGTAGCCTCTGCTGTTTCCTAAGTGAAGGCAAAAGCATCATGGTTCATGGCTGGCCTGAAGAAAAGCAGAAAAAACTTATCAGAACAACAAACTAAAAGCAAAAGAACTGGAAGTTCAGTTCAAATGGTAGAACTGGACACAGTGGTGTGCCACTCTAATCCCAGCTATGCTGGTGGCATAAATACATGTCCTTATGTGAGCTTATGCAGTTGCATCGGGCCAGTTATCCTCCAAGTTGATTAAAGCCACCTCTGTCATAAGAAGATAAATATAAATTAAGAGTATACTTCATGTGCATCTAAGCTTTGCTAGCTCAGTGTCAGCAAGTGTATGGAAGCAGTTCCCTCAGGGATGGGTTGCATTAGTGTAAATCGGTGCTGTTTCTCAGGAGAGTTATCTGGCGACCCTGCCAAAAAACAAGTTTCACATCATTCTCCGACCTGACAGACAACTCTACTTCTAGAGATTTATGGCATGGATAAAATTGCACATATGTAATATGTTTGCAAGGATGTTTATTACAAGATAATTTATGGAAAGAATGGGAACAAGCTCAGTGCTCATCTATAAGGATGTCTCTTCAAAGAGGCAGAATGATGTGAAACTGTTCTTACAAGCAAAAGGAGTCAGAACATAGCACATCTATGCTTCTGGTGTGTGACAATGTTTTCACCCACATCTGTCTGCAGTGCACAGAGGCAGCCTCTGAAGGCTGCACAGAAATTAGGAATAGATACAAGTTCTTTGGAGGAGGGATAGGTAACTGGCAGGTAAGGGATGGGAGGAGACTTACTCTTCACTCTGTCCATATGTGCTTGGATAGGTTTACATCGCAAGTATGTATTACCTATTCTAAAATGAGTTTCAAAAAGGGGATTTTCTGTTTTCTTCTAATCTACTGCTTTAGAGAACAAGTTCTTGTGCTCTGGATTGAATGACGTTCATGGCCAATGGCCTTTGGGTTCAGGGGATCTAGTTTGGAGCTGGGAGGCCTTTTCTGTTTCTAGAAATGCTATATGCTCGGAAAAGCCACATCTGAAAAGTGGTCCTGTGTGCCCAACTGAGGGCCTCACCCATGTGCTGCCCGTGGCCAAATTATGCCCCTAAAATCCCTGTGCCTGTGATGTCTGCATGGATTTGCCGCAGTCAGTGGAGCGCAAACTCCTCTACCTCCACTGCAATGACATGAATAGTACAATGGAATGACACAGGGGAATCCTTGTTCACTTGAACCATATCTTTAGCTATGTGGACTTGTGGATCATGTGAGATAAGGTTTCTTCTTCCAGAAGTCAAATGAGTAAGAACTTGACTTCAGCTCCCCCGCAGACTGGCAGTGTACCCTGGACGTGTACCTTAGCCTTTGTGAAGGTGACATAAGAAGGTGCTGGTGATGGTGACAACTGATCAGGGAACCCGTGTGTTTCCTGTGTGTGAGGGTTTATGCACTTCCATCCTATGTCCTCATGACAAGGCAATGAGGAAGATGCCTTTCTTGCCCTTTACTAGAAAGGAGGAAAGGGAATCTTGGGTTTCACAGTTTAGGGAGAGGCCACAGCTGGGCTCTGAGAGAGCTGAACTGAGCCAGGTCTCTCTCCAAAGCCCTTGCTGCTATCATTATCTTTACAGTACAGTGTGTGCACTTATAGTAGGTCTGCACTTGTTCCCTTCCCCCCTACTTCCAACAGTGGGACTAGAATGGGACTTAAATTATTGAGTGATTTCTGAGTTAGGTGTTGGTGAAGCAAGCCCGGGTGTGCACTGTGCCAGGAATGCTGATGACTTTCCTTCCTTTTCAGACAAATGAGCTGGTGTTGAATTTGGAGGATGATGACCGACTTCTGCTCAGAGAAGGCAGCACTCTGAGAGAGGCAGGCCTTGGTGAGCAAGGGGTTTGGTGAAGTGGTGTACTGTGAGCACTTGCTGTCCTGACCTGGGTAGCCAAGCCTGGCTGGGTGTATCAGGTTTCTTCCTGTAACAAACACTCCCCATGTGCCTTTATGAGTCCCATTTGGGATTCAGAATGCTCATCATTTGACCTAGAGCATCAGATCTGCTCTACAAGTGTTCCAAATGCTAATAGTTCCTTTCAGAAAGTTTGCTCAGAATTTTGCCAAGGGTCATTGAAGATGATTGACAGGCCATTATTACCAGGATTGCTTACTCTCATTGGTGGCACTGGAGCCCACGGTATTGGACATAGTAGAGTTAGTGTAGAATAATGAAATGAAATGTTTGTGCAACAGGCTGGGTGTTTTCTGATCGACATCTGAGTCAATCATGGCTGATCCAGGCATAGAATATATAATAGGAGCTTAATGTGTATGATGGAAGAATTGTTCAACTTAGTCTTTCAACTGGAATGTGTATGTAGTTTTATTTTATTGAAATAGAAATATAATATAGGAAAGAAATAGAATAGTGACATGTCTTGTGGCCATTAGATGTCACTATTATTCTACTTATACATGTACCTAAAGCAGGCCAGGCAATGAAGAGTGAGGATTAACCAGGAGTTCACTGTGCCTCTGTTACACCTCTGTGGCCAGTGGCCAGGATGGAGTGGAGCATCACAAGGCACACTTCTTCATAATCCCCTGGGCACACTGCATAAGGAACTCTCCATGGGAGGCCCACGCTGGGAAGCCATACATTTATTTTCTTTGGTGGATATTCTGATTTACTGTGATCACGTGTGTCAGGAATTCATTGAATGATTTACATGACTTAGGGTGAATTCCTGACAGGGATCCTTCCATTTAGATAGGATTTAAAATAACAGGTTGTGAAATCACAGGTGGTTTTCTGGGTTAAGTCAACATTCTTGGCCAGGAATAATGCCTTTTCATATTCTGAATACATAAGGCTGATGGTTATTTGAAAAACAATCTTTAACAGGGCATTTGTTTCTTCAGATACTATTACTGTGGCAGGTGCACCTGCGTTTTTTGAGTATGTGGCATGCAGGTAGCCTGGCTTTTTATCATACTGTAAACTATAGGCTGATAATGATACGGGAATGGACAGATAGCTCCATGAGGGGACTAGAAAGTACAAAGCAAATAGAAAACCGAAAGGAAATATTTTATAAAGTGATAGCAGTTGTATTACTAAGTAATGGAGAACAAATGAATTAGTCAGAAAATCACTTCAGTCCCCACTTGCCAAAGCAGTCAGGGAAATACATTTCAAATGTGTAACTTAGCCTTTATTAAAAAAATGAATTCTGGAGGGGGGGCAGAAATGAGGGAGGAGGTAACAAATTGTACAAGAAATGTACCCACTGCCTTAGGTATGAAACTATAACCCCTCTGTACATCATTTTGACAATAAATAAGTAATTATTCAGCAAAAAAGGAATTCTAAGTGGATTAAATGTTTATAATGCAATAAATACATGAATAAATATTGTGTAGCTCAATAATTTCATAATCCTGGGGGAAGAGCTTATGAAGCATGACCTCAAAAGCAGGTAGAAGCCATGGAAAGGTAAAGTGATTGATTGGGTCCTAGAAAGTATAGACAGCACTAAGGAGAAATAATAAACGGTGGAGAAATATGTGCAATGTAGAGGATGCATAAAAGGTTGCTAGCCTGTCTTTATAAACAATTCTTATAGCTAGCATGAAAAAGATAAACCAGAAAGTCTACTGATAGAAGGAATAACTAACATACATGAAAAATAGCTCCACTCTGCTTGCAGTGGGAGGAATGCTCATAGAGGTAGAAACTACTTTATGAAACCCAGTGTCAAGGTGAAGAATTATAGCCCAGGGCTAGGAGTATGGCTTAGTCATAGAGTGCTTGCCTAGCATGCATGCAGCCCTGGGTTTGATTCCTCAGCACCATATAAACAGAAAAGGCCGAAAATGGCACTGTGACTCAAGTGGTAGAGTGCTAGCCTTGAGCAAAAAGAAGCCAGAAACAGTTCCTCAGGCCCTGAGTCCAAATCCTAGGACTGGCAAAACAACAACAACAACAAAATTAGAGCCCAGAGCAGGGGCATTTCCACAACCTGATTTGGACTCTGAGGGACTTTGGGCAAGCCGCAATAATGACAAGATTAGCAGTCATGAATATGAGCAGAGGTTCCCAGGGGTGCTTGTGGTGCTTGGGAACAGATGCCGCCTTGTGACACAGTTGGAATGTGCATGGCCTTGGACCGTCCATAGTTAACTCTGTCATGTCTTCCCCTAAGCCAACAGGAGCATGCTACTTCAGGGACTGAGGGTGGGTCTATCTTTCCTTCCCTGTTTGTGAATCATTAACATGGCTATTTATTGAGTAGGAATACCTATGGAGTGATGCTATTATCATTTAAAACTGCATAGGTTTACATATTTGTAAGTGTATGAGAAGAGAGCATATACTAAAGATCTAGAAATGCTTTCTCTGGGTGTTGGTATCATCAGTAATTGAATTTTTCCTCCCCTTACCCCATATATTCTTGTGATTAAGATTTTTCTAGTTGTACATTCATTTTTTGTAAATAAGGATCTTTTAATAAGTCACTATAGAGAAAATCGGTTTGAATGAAGTCTATACATTTTTGTTTGCTTTGTGACCTTCCCTGAACCAGCTGGATTCTTTGAACCTGTTTATTATTGGTAATTATTATTATCATAAAAATCAGGGCACTGAAACCTATTAGAGATAGTTGCTGTCAGGGTGTGGGTGAAGGTGAGAAAGGGTTGAATAGAAGAGCAGAATACACATGGAGATCACCTGTTTTATTTGTCTGGATGAGGCAGTGACCATGTATTGTAAATCTAGTATGACACACAGTTGGTCTCCTTGTATGTCAGTTTCAGATTGACTTTTGTAACAACCCTGTGCAAAGTTGAGAACCAAATCCCTCTCTGTCATGCTTGTTTTACACCCACAGGACTGTGATCAGGGCCCGATTCTTTTCATGGGTGCTCCACTCATCCTGGGGTGGTAGTGGTGTTGCTGTGCTCTGGGGAGTAAGTTAAAGTTGTATCTGGGTCCCCAGAGAGTGATGAAAGTTCTAAGTGGGAGTTGAGTTGTCAAAACCATACTTGAAGCGTGTGGTTTATTTTTCTGGAGAACTTTCTCCTCTCTCCATACTGCATGCAGTGAGGTTGTAAGAGGCTCCACAGAAAATCCTCTAGTTCTCTCTTGCCACTTGATCTTGCTGCAGAGCCAGCCCTCTGCTCTCTCTGCCTGTTGCCATGGGAATAATGCCAGTGAAAGAGATTTATCATTGTGATGTTCCCCAGGAGTGGTGGAAGGAAAGGGAAGATTGGAGGGGAGACAGGGGAAGCTTGCTGGAGACCCTCTTCCCACAGAATGAACACCAGTTCATGCTCTAGCCATTTACCCACACGGTGGGCTCATGTGCTAGCCTTTTACCCACACAGTGGGGCCAGGATGTATTTTTCACTCCTGGTGTCAGCCCAATGGACTCAGTGCTAAATAAACAGGAGCAAAAAGGATTTGCTTTCTGAAGTAAAAGGAAGATTTTTGCCAAGAGATGTTATTTACAATTTAAAGGTTGGTTTTTTTTTTTTTTTTCAGGAGAAAGGAATTTATTGGGGGGAAAGGAAACTGCCAGCCCGCACAAGATGGAGGCACAGAGAGTCAGAGGGGAAGGAAGCAGGGGAAAAAAGGGGAAGGAAGCTGGGAAAAAGAGCGAAAGGAGAGAAAAAGAGTGAGAGAGTAAGAGAGAAAAGGAAAGGGGAGGAACAAGAGTATGAGAGAAAAGGAAAGAGAGAAAGAGAAAAGGAAAGAAAGCTGAAGATTTTTCCCCCATTACTCTTAATGATTACAGTTTATAGGCTTGGCCTCCTAAGTAATAAATTTGCATGTAAATTTTGTTTTGTTTTGTTTTCATAGATATTTTATGTCTTTTATTTTGCTATTTCCCTTGCTACCATTATCTTTTGAATTGCGCTGATTTAAGAAAGAATTGTAGCTGGATGACTCTCCAATACTAGTTATTTTATTGGAAATATTTTAAAGTAAGTTACAGTAGACCACACCAGAAGTGCTTATCTGAGAGAAGAGTTCTTGTCAAGCAAGGTCCTGTAATAATCCCAAAACTTCCTCTGCCACCTGCCCCCTGGCAGAACCCCGTGTCAGTACCTTGGAATATGGCTGTCCTCCGTAGAGCCCAACAGTGTAGGATTTTCTAGTGCCTCTTCATTATTGGGATGCTTTTGTGTTTCTTTCAGGCTAGATTTTCTTCCATCTCTTTTTGGGGTAGTAATGTCTAGGGCAGGCATGTTTTCTTCTTCTGATGAAGTATCATGGTGGCTGCTCTTCACCTTAGCATAGTGACAATATGAGTGCTGGTGACAAAGGTGGTAGCCCAGGGAACTGAAGGATTCCAAAACAGGGGTTAGAATGCACCCTCAGAGATTGTTGTTATCATTGTAGTGCTGGGGATTGAACACAGGGCCTTACATATATTGAAGCACTCTCCCATTGAGCTGCACAGATACATATACGTACATACATATATCATGTATAATGATCAAATTGGGGTAAGTAGTATGTCTTAATTACTTTAAGCATTTTTAACTTTGTGTTGAGAGCACTGAAAAGCCTTTCTTCTGGCCATTTTGATAGGCACAATAAGTTATTGGTAATTGTAGTTAGGCTACTATTTTATAAAACTCCAGAACTGATTACCTAAATGTAATCTTTACCCATTGACCAGTATCTGCCTTTCTTACACCCTCCACAGCTTCTGGTAAATTTCACTCTCTACTTATATAGAAATAATATTTTAGCACCCTCATATGATTGAAAACATGCAGTATTCATCTTTCTGTTTGTCTTATTCTGTGTCCCATTCCATTCACATTGCCACAAATAACAGTATGTCATCCATTTTCTGTGGCTGAGTAATATTCCAATGTACATATGATTTTTCTTCCTTATCTTAAGTTACACTTTAATTATCTTTAAGTAGCTATTCTAAGGGGTCACTGTTCCACAAATCAGCTTATGAGTGTAAGCATCTTCATCAATGTCACTGTGGTTAGGGAAAAGGATGGATTTGAGAGGCATGAAGAACAAAGGCAGATAAAGACCAGATCAACTTTAATGAAAGTTGAAGAGAGAAGCCATGGTGACCTGAGGAGAGTCAGGAGATGGGAGGCATGATGAGGGCAGGGATCATGGGTAGGTATAGGATCGCAGGTGGCTGGAGTCCCTGCTTTGAGGAACTCTGGTGTCTGTTACTTGTGGGGATAGAGGATTGGATTTTCACATTGTGACTAAGATTTCTGGGCTGGAAACTGGACTGGGAAGGTTCCCCTCCCCAGGGGTAGGGGGCAATCAGTGGGCCTGGCCACAAAGCGATTCCCATTGGCCACCCCTCCCATCACTCTCCCCCTTTTGTTCCTTTTTTCCTTCCCTTCACCATAATAGAAATGACAGGCACGTGCTGAGTCTAGGAAAGGTCAATTTTTTTTTAATTTATGGTTTATAATCTTCTCTGCCAGCTCCCCTAAGTAGCTAATCCAAAGAAGACGGAGGTATGACATGAAAAGCACACAGTACTTGAGCACACAGTATGAGCATTGTGGACATGCTCATAATCCTAGCACTGCAGAGGCTGAGGAAGAGTGATTGTAAGCTCTAGGTTAGTGTGGGCTGTATAGTGTGTCTCTGATTAAAACAAACAAACAAACAAACAGCAACAACAAAAACCAAACACATAGCATTTGAGGCTTCTTTAAAACTGAGGAGCGCTCAGCTGAGAGCTACACTCTGAATGGCTTGTGAAACTCGAGAGAAGATGTTTTCTAGGCAGGAGAGAGGGCAAAACCTTGTTTTTTTGATTCCATATTGCCCATAAAGCATACCACACCCTTCATTAAAAAATATATATCCACAATTATTGTCACTTAGCCTCCCCTGGTTGAGCCACAAAGCCAATGCACATAACATACCTCAGCCTCCTTCTCCCAACCGCAGGGGCCTTAGAGCACTGAAGTGCTGGCCAGCACGAGGTGAGGGACGCGGACAGCACACAGTGAGGCTCCCTGGACACATGATGCATTTGCTGAGGTGTCAGTCAAGGAGTTTAAGTCCATTGCGTTTTATTTTCCTTGGAATTACACAGTTAAAATTTGACTTAAATATTTAAGATTTTATGTCAAATCACTATGATTATTCCTATTAAAGGTATGCCCATGATTCTGACTTGTTTGGAAGTGTTATAAAATTCTTGTCTATATCCAGAGTTTAAGCACCCTGGCTGTATTCCTTGAACAGGAATGTCTCTAGGAAAAATGACTCGCAACTGTGTTTGGAGAGCTTCTACCTGATTTCCTATGATAGTAAGATGAGAGGATGAGGTGGGGGTATGTTATTGGATTTTAGATTGCACATTCACTTCGGTTTTCCCGGCCGAGACTCTCTGCTCTGCACTTGGCTACACTCCTGCCTGCAGCACATTTAATTTAAAGCAGGTGCCTAGGGGACAGCGTGCATGAAGCCGACTTCCTGCGGGCTCTTCCCTGGCTTCTATTAAAGGAGCCATTTAAATAGAATGTAGGCAGCGGGAGTTTAGGGGGTAATGATGAAAAGAGTGATTATGCACAGATCTGAAAAATCATTGCAAGTCAGGCCAAGTGTGGCCAAGTGTGCCTGTGGTGCAAGGAAAAGTTAGTGCAACACTGAATCTAAAAAAGATATGAAAAGCAAAAGAACTGGCAACATGACTGTAGTGGCAGAGTGCCTGTCTGGCAGGCAGGAGGCTCTGTGTTCAACCCTAGCATCACCAACAAGAAAAGTGAATTAAAAGCAAGTATATAATTAAATAAAAATAAATTGGTAGGTCCATTTTAATATATGTACATGAAATTATTCTCTGGGACATTTTCAACAGTTTTATAGTTTTTTTTTTAAAATCACTACTATTTGACGATTTGATTACTGAAGTTTAAAATCCATTTTATGTATTACTTTTGAATGTTCAGAGTAATATAATTTGTGTGCTTTCCAATTTGTTAAGAGTGAGGTGTTTTTGTTTGGTCAAAACCATTAGTCAATCTAGTTTTCCATAACAGAATGCAATAATCTGAAAATAAAATCTTTACCTTAGATGATGCTACTTCAAGCCTCTGGGAGATGGCGTCTGTACTTTATAAATAATGAGTTGCTCTCTGAGGTAATTAGACTTGGGCTCATGAAAACCAACCTGCTTTGTCAGTGCCTCCTCTCTTGTCTGTACAGAAAGCTCCCGTGTCCTGTCCCAGCTGCATGCAAGACGCTAATGCTTCTTAAAGGGGTGCAGGGAAATGTCAACTGCAGCAAATGGATGTGGTAATTACACATAGCCTGGTTTGAGTACAGCACCAGGTGGAAAGGCTCCGGAAAGTTCCATAGGTAAATAGCACATCAGAGGTGAAGCATTGCTCTGTGATTATTAGCAGGGGCCTTTGGCTGCTTTTCTATTGTAAGATGGCTACGGTCACTTGCAATGATGTAGGTCTGCCTCTGAACACACTCCACTTCAAAGAGGAAACCCCAGGAGCTTTTTTGTTGTTGTTAAAAGCATAGATCTCCAAATATATCTTACCTTTGAATAATTGGTTTTCTGAAGTCCCTGTTAACATGTTACTGATCCAAGGATGGTGTCTCTTAGTGATTCCTTGAAATTTATTTCCTACCTAGATAACCTCTGTTTGCCTCCTTTGCCTTCTGCCTCTGCCCAGCCCCTCCTTGATTCCCAGTTCCTTGCTGCCTTGTCTCTGGAGAGCTTGTGGTCTGATCTGCATGTGTTTGGTTAAATTTCATCTGGAGGACATAGGACTTCAGGGAGCATCTGCGAGTCTGGACGATTTAGTTCCTTCTCTCAACTCTTGTTTTTTTTTTTTTTTCTGTAGTAAGCACAATAGCATCTGACAGAGATAGTCCACTTGATATTTTTGCAAATAGCAAAACCATTTTAATGAAACGTCATGCTGATCTCTTTCATTTCATCCTTTTTGGGATAAATTCTAATGATGAGATTAGGGCTAGGAACTACAGACCTCAGTAATCCAGGGCACTCTTATTATCCTGTTTATTTCACTTGAAGAGTTTTGCTTGTCTGTTTTTAGAGTCTATGTTAATTGAGTACTCAGTATTCATTACAAATAATCTTGTCTGTTTTCTCCTCGAGATTTCTGAAGGCCCTTTTGCTCTTTCTGTGAAAGCCAAGCAGACTGTATTAACTTCTGGTTTAATTTAAAAAACCAGTGTGGAGCTTGTTGGCACGCCACCTTAAAGAATCGCATGTTTAATAATTGGAAGGCTTTCCATCAGGGCTTGTCTCCAGTCTGAATTAATAATGTTGCTGACTTACTGCTTTAGAATACGGAGTCCTTGACCTGCTAGGTTGAAAGAACTGTGACTGCTCTGAACCTTTGTGGGTCCTTTAGCTGAGCCATTTCCCCTGTGAATAATTAGAGGCATTTGAAGGTATTGCAGTAGAAGCCAATTTGTGTCTTTCACTTTGCATATTGTTGAAGCCTCATGAATTAATCATAACCAGGGCAAAAAATTAACTTCTTCAGACACATATTTTGATGGGTCATGAGGGAGAATGTAAAGTGATCTGTAAAATATTCTACTGATCCTTTAAGTATTAAATTATTATACCTACAGGCTAATTTTCAGGGTGGGGGGAAGATTGCCCCCCCCTTTCAGGAACTGAGTAGCATATTTGAAAAAGATGAAAGTTTGTTATTTTCTAGAACTGTGCAGAGGACTCTAAATGAGCAAGATTGGGATTTCCTGAAAATCTTACCCATCCTTATGTTAGCTTTTTATTTTAGCTTGTAAGGGGTAGGAGGTGGAGGGTATTTGTTTCACTTTTAAGTTATTTGAATTTTATACTCCCCTAACCACATGTAATGACTGTTTCTTGATTTGATTAAATGTATTGTGCAACCTCATCTTTTTTATTTTTGGCATCTAAAGGTTTAGTTACTCTAAAAATCAAATGCAGTTTTCAATACTTGTTTAAAGTTTAGTTTTACATTAAAACCTGTTTTCCATTCTCTGTTTTTCTTCTTTTTCAGCCAATGAAACTGAAATTGCATTCTTCTGTGAAGAAGATTATAGGAAGTACAAAGTTAATCCCATCTCATCCTGGTGAAAGGTGTCTCTGGGCTTCCTTTTTCCATACCTACGCTAAGCTCTTTATACCTGAATTGACAAATAAATCTTAACACATTAATCCTAGCCTTGTGATTTCTTTCTCTGCAGTTCCTTCCATCCCTCCATCCCTCTCTTCCTTTCTGCCTTCCTTGTTGGGAAATAATTTGAGAAAAACATTGATTTTTGTAAACTTAAAGAGATTTTTATTCAGAACTCATCATGATTTGTTTTATAAAATTGAGGATTATTGTGGTGATTTCCATGTTGGGTTCTTTTTTTTTTTAACTTAAAAAATTATTATAAAAGGTGATGTGCAGAGGAGTTACAGTTACGTAAGTCAGGTAATTTTTGAATAATGTCACCAGGTTTACAAAGATAAGACCAAGGTTGTACTGTGTGTGTGTGTGTGTGTGTGTGTGTGTGTGTGTGTGTGTGTGTGTGTGTTGGTTCTGGGGCTTGAGCTCAGGGCCTCACACTTTCCTCACTTGGTTTTTTCCCTCCAGGAGAGCAGTCTACCACTTGAACTACACTGCTGCTTCCAGTGTACTATTTATTTTATTTTATTTTTCATGGTTTCACAGTAGAGCATCTGCTGTTGGAACAGATAGTAATGGTCAGAGCTGATCAGCTCATGGAGTGCATGAAACACAGCATCACCTGTGACATTGGAGCCTGTGTATTTTAAAGGAGGCTCATATGAGAGTCACTTTTCTCTTTAGAATCTCTGTATACAATACCATTGCTAGTATTTTATTTCTGAACTGTGTTTCCTGACTTTTACTACAGTAAATTATTTTATGTGGAGAGAAGAGGTAGGCACATCTTTGTACTTGTGGGAGAAAATTGTTCTTGAAGAACGAGTCTACATCTTGGAAGATACATTCTTTCCGAGTAATACAATACTTTTGCTTCCTGAAAGTGGCTGGTCTTTCAGGCAGCATGTATCCAATCACAACTCCTGGAGATATTGGGTGGCTCTACAGTTAGGCCATTTCCCCTTTACATTGCTATTCAGATGAACTGGGTTCATAGTGATGGTAATTTAAGCAAAACTTTTTTTTTTTTTTTGCCAGTCCTGGGGCTTGAACTCAGGGCCTGAGCACTGTCCCTGGCTTCTTTTTGCTCAAGGATAGCACTCTGCCACTTGAGCCACAGCGCCACTTCTGGCTTTTTCTATATATGTGGTGCGGAGGACTCGAACCCAGGGCTTCATGTATACGAGGCGAGGACTTTACCACCAGGCCATATTCCCAGCCCTAAGCAAAACTTTTATTTTTAAATCACATTGGAAGTCTGAGTAACTTGGTTGGAAATAGCTTTGCTTTGTGGAAAAATTTAATGTTTCTGTAAAACAAATTCTGTTTATTTTCTTCATTTATCATTCAAAGTGCTTAGTATACAGATGACCTAGGACAGAATTTTTGCCCCAGTGAGAGGGGAAAGTGATGTTAGTCGAACTGAAAGAAAAACTGCTATGAGAGCATCAACAACAGCATAATTAATTCTGTGTGGAATTCTTTTCATTTTAGTTTATTTTTATTTGTTTTGTTTTGTTTTTTTTGGCCAGTCCTGGGCCTTGGACTCAGGGCCTGAGCACTGTCCCTGGCTTCCTTTTTGCTCAAGGCTAGCACTCTGCCACTTGAGCCACAGCGCCACTTCTGGCCATTTTCTGTATATGTGGTGCTGGGGAATCGAACCCAGGGCCTCATGTATACAAGGCAAGCTCTCTTGCCACTAGGCCATATCCCCAGCCCTATTTTTAAAGTGCTGGTTGAGAATTGGGGATGTAGATTAAGTGGTAAAGCCCTAGTCTCTCAACTTGGAGACCCAGAAGCTCAATCCCCATTGCTGCTTAAGCTCCGTCTTCACAGGTGACATAGGAAGTTTTTCTTAGAAGAAAAGAAGGGAAAGGCTTTCTGGAAAAGGGAATAGTGCATGCAGAGGCAAAGCGCTGCGTGAGCTTGGGGTTTCATAGAGTAAGTATAAAGTACAGGAACTAGAAGAAGTAAGGCCCAAAGAGTGGGTGAGCCAGACCTTGGAAGTCATGTCCAGGACTTGGCACTTTATCTGGCGTATAGTTGGGAGGCTGCAGTAAGATGTAAACATATGAATTCCATGATTTGATTTGTGTTTAGAAAATGAACCCTCCTGAGATGACCCTCCTGAGGGCAGAAAAGAGGACAGGACAGTTGTCATAGAAAAGGTGAAGGTTGACTGGAGAACCAGCCTGGGGTAGGGACAGAGGGAAACTGAGGAGAGGCCACCCTGAAGGCGCTCATCTGTGACCTCCACTAGACCCAAGCCGAGGCAGCAAGTACTTTGCCCAGGTTATCTCATTGGCCTTTGACCTCAGCTCTTTCAGCTTGATTTATAGATGAGGAGATTGGGGCCTCCGACCTCTGCCATTCTACCCAGTGGTCTCCCAGGTGAGACAGAATGCTGAGGAGCTGGAGAGTGCTTGGGTGTGGCTGTGTGGGGAGGGCGGGGAGGAGGGGGACATCAGCCACAGCCCCATGGAGAACTCTAGTGGGCAGAGCAGCTTCTCCTGTATGCATGTATTGATTTCTCCTTCAATTTATAAACAGGCTTGTCTTTTGAAATGTGAAAGTAGCCTGTATTTTGCCCGTGTATTTTCCTATATAAATTTCTATTTACATACACATGTATAGCATTATTTAGATATATTTATTTAGTGTGCATTTTCCTTATCACAAAAATTACATAATTAGTTTTACTTATAGCTTCATATTTAAGAGAAAAAATTAGAGAGGAAGGAAGGGAGAACACAGACAATATTTAATGCATATATTATGAAATTTAGAAAACGGAAGGGAGGGGTTGCATTGGGAGGGATGGGGGAAGGGGGAATGATGAAAGGAGTGATACCAATCAATTTGCATTGTACTTACAACTACTTAAAGATAATAAAAAAATTAAAATGCATTATGACTAAAAAGGACTTTCAGGAATGAGAGATTAGTTTAACATTAGAAAACCTGTCTATGTAAACAAAGACTGGAAGATTGGGAGATACTCCTTGCACATATAAAATAGAAAAAGATTAGCTTCTAGAACATATTATAAACTCTTAGAAATTATCACAAAAAGCACAAACATAAAAATCAGTAGTCTACAAAAAGCTCATATTTTGTGTGAGATGTGAAAAGCTGTGCACCATGTTTTCCTTGGAAATCTAAATGAAATAGGCATCATGTGAAGCAATCAAATGAAGTGAATAGTTTAGTAGTAAACGTTGGCCCAGCTGGGCCTGACTGCAGTGGGAGTAGAAATAGTTATTCTGGTGAGCAATTGAGGTGATACTGGCTGAAATGACAGTGGTGCATATCCTGTTAACCCAGAAGTTCCAGTTCTTGGATTCCTTCCCAAACAGCTCTCTCATGTTGGAAGAAGGAGGCATTTGAAGGAAAACCTTATAGCATTCAAACCAAAAAGCTTTGGAAATTAACCTAAAATGGTGATAGGAGAGAAGCTCCAGCAACTATGGCATATCTGTACCTAGATTCCTACGTCATTGAAAACAGTAAAACCACCTGTACCATTTCCTAACATGGAGCCTTTCATTTATAGTTTTGTTTGTGGTACAGGGGTTTGAACTCGGGGTCAAGTGCTCTACCCCTTCCTCCCTTTAGTTATTTTTCAGACAGGATTTTGTGGTTTTTCTTTTTGTTTGTCCAAGACTAGGACTCAAACTTGGTATCTAACTTGAAAGCTCATTGACTGATGCCTTGCTATGTGAGCCATACCTCCAACCCCAATTTTGTGCTTTTTGTCCCAGCCAGCCTAAGGCTGTGATTCTGCTACCTATGCCTCCCACATAGCTTGGATCCGGGTGTGAAGTACCACACATAGCTTAATTCCGAGTTATCTTCATGGATAAAATTATACAGGGTTTCTTTCATAAAATGTGATGCCATTGGTATTTTGTGCTGGTACTGGTGCTTGAACACCCAGCCTTGTGTCTCTCACTTGGCTTTTTCACAACCTGAAACTTGAGCATACCTCCAATTCTGGCTTTTTTGCTAGGTTAATCAGAGATAATAGTACCTCAGTTTTTCCACCCAGGTTGTTTTTGAACTACATCCTTAGATCTCAGCTTCCTGTGTAGCTAGGATTATAGGCATGAGCCATTGGTATTTGACCTACTTGTGTTTTAAAAAGCACAAAATAAATATTTTTGGCGTACAAGGAAGCAGACTCTGTAGATGAATTTTCCTCGTGGACAGCTGTCTTCTCCCTGTAACTTCACATGCAGACTGTAGCAGCATAGGTGTATATGTTATTTATATATACTCTATCTAATACATTATGTATTAGATATATGTGATATAATACACACACACACACACACACACACACACTTATTACATCAGTGTTTTTCTACCTATCTCCAAATACATGTCCAGAAAAGAAGGGTGCTTGTACCTCAGCTTTGTTTTCTTTAAGTAACATATTCAAGCAAGAGTTTGTTTCCAAGTAAAAGCTGTGTAAGGTTAAACACATTTGGACTAATGAATTATGTGTGTATGTATATATGTATGTGTGAGTGAATGAATCAATCAGCCAGACATGGTAGTATGCACCTGTAGTCCCAGTTATCTGCGAGGCTGAAGCAGGTAAATGTCTCTCTCTCTCTCTTTCTCATCTCCATCTTCCCCCCCACACACATACATACATACACACACTTGTCTATATCATGAAATCATCCGTCTGTATCTGTTTCTGTATCATTTCAATGAATCAGACAATGCACTGTTGGTTTAATGCTCACAGTAGATTCGTGGCAGAGCAATGGGGAAGTTTGGTTTCCCCATGGAGAAGATAATAACCTCACAGACTTTGAGAGACAAATGACACATTTCCCTGCAGGGAATTTAATAGACAGGGCCCAGCACAAAGAGAGCACCAGTTACATGTCTTAAAGATCCTTATAGCGAGTTTGGAGCAGCTACAGCTTCATTTGAGAGCAAAAAAAAAAAAAAAAAAAACCCACCCCCCCCAAATGAAAGAAAACCCTGATCTTCAGAAATCTTAAGTCACTTGCTCAGAATCTAAAATCTGCTGTCAAAGAGCAGATGTCTTCTGGTTTCAGACCCCACTTTGTGCCACACTGAACACTTGGGAGCCTGGGGCTCCTAGAGGATGCAGAGAGCTGAGAACCCCTGGCCAGAAGACAGCTTCTGCTGTGGCTGGATGACCCTTACTGTACACCTTTCAGGTGCTACTCTCAGGAGAAGGGCACTTCTTCTCTCCCTGTGCCAGAGGACTTGCCCACCAGCCAGACTAGGTTGATGCCCTTCTTTCCATTCCTATCTGGAACAAATGCTCCTGCCTATTGGGACTCCAGGGGAGTGATTTGGCCTGTGATTTGGAGCAAGGCCTTCTAGGCTGCTGTACTTATCCAGGGGGCAACATAGTCTGCACATGGCTGCTAGACTGTGTGAGCCTGTGAGATAGGAGAAGGGCTCTCAGTAATATGATCAGCAAAGGCAACTTAAATAATGGAGTAGTTACTTACTTGGTTTAGGCTTACTCTTTTGACCTCCATCATCCAGTCAGTGGGTCTTGGAGTTCTTCAGGCTGGACAGTACCCACATCTCATGGTGACTCTACACATACATATGAGACCCCATAGCCTTTCTTCCCTTTCACTCGGTGACTCCAGCATCTCTGGGAGGCTCAGGCAGGGAGGAGGAAGATGTGCCACTGACATCTCTTTCTATCTATGAGTCAGACCTGAGATTGGTCCCCATCCCCAAATGTGCATTTGGGGTTAGAACATGAGCATAAGAGTTTAGATAATAGCCTTTGGAGGCTCATTTTTTTATACAAATCATTAAGCAGTGAGAGGATCATATAATGCGAAACGACTAAAGAGGAGCATCCGGGATATGTGTCATACTGCTGCACAATGTGGTTTTGTAGTGAATGCTACTTTCTCACCTCTGCTTGTGGCGCTCTGTGTGAGTATTCAGTCAATAATGCTTTCATAGGCAGTGAGGCTTAAGGTGGAGAAAATCTATTCCAAGTATCATGTGATGTCATATTACTCTTTTGAAATAAGTAAAGGAAGACTGTTTGGGGAATGCTACCATGGAGACTGCTGCTTATTTTAGCTTTATTCTTACCGAGTCTAACAGGTAGGAAAAGTACCACATGGACAATGATCTTGTGATCACTCAAAGCAGTAACCAGGGCAGGTGAAGTGGATGAAGGGATGAGGAGTTGGTGGGCTTCTTCCCCCAATCCTTTCAGTGTTAAATTCTGTGCAGCACAAATCAGCAACCTCATTCAATTTCCTGCAAATGCCCTTTCCCCCTTGCTGGAGGTCTTGGTCATGAGCTTGATGCCATCATCCCTCTTTTAGACTCTCCCTCTAGACTCTCCTCCTTTTCTCCTGTCCTGTCCCTAGCCTAGCCCTAGCCCTAACTATGGAATCCAACCCTGAGCTTCAGGAATACTAGGCAAGTGCTCTACCACTGAGCTATATTCCTTGCTCTGACTTCCGTTTTGTCTTTGATCCTACTTCTTCATTCCTCCTCTCTATGCTGTCACCACTTTCTTTCTCTTCCCCTTCTCCCTATGTTCCAGTTGCTCCCTCTCCTCAGTTTTGAAGAATCCAGGGCTTTGGGATTAACAGGAACTTATTCTACCACTAATTTACACTCCCAGTCAACACAGCTTCCCTGGAACCTGATTTTTTTTTTTTCAACTCAAAGTACCCTTGTGCCAGCTTCTGATCTCCAAAATTTGACAAGCTAAATGAAAGTACATTATTTTAAAATAATATACAAATAGTAGATAGAGAAACCTCATCATTCCAACTGAGGTGGACAAAGATGTTTTTATTCATGTCAGTGGACCAGGAAGACCCTTCTGAAAGGAGGCAGTTGGAAGGGTACAGGCAGCTGACTGCCTGGTTCAAACCATTGGCTAATCTCAGTCTCATTGTAAATTGAAATTGTAAAGTGCTCCTGGCTTAAATTGGCAAAAGACAGTCAGGCCACCTGGTGGGCTAAGACAGGGCTTAAGATAACCACCTTCTTTCCCCAGCTGTAGCTATTCAAAAGGTAAAGTGAGAATTTTAAATGCTCTAGTCAAAATTGGGCTAAAAACTAGAGTCAAGTACTGGATGGGCTCAGTTTAGCTACAAGGGATCTCCACCCAGCTTTCTTCAACTGAAAAGTATTTGGTATGATAAAATGCCTTACTAACACAAGCAAGCCCTGGTAAATGAGGCCAAAGAATGCTAAAGTCATTTGTTAAAAAAGTTTTGTCTTAAATCTTGGTGGTTGCAAGAGTAAGATTGGCAAAATTACCTCTTGCCACTGGAAAATGTATGGCCCATATTATTTTGTGTGCTTTAAGATCTTTTGTGTGGATATATGTGAGTGTGTGAACATGTTCAAGATTAAAACTGTCCGTATGATGTACAAAAATGGGTGAGTTTCACTTTAAACTCCAAAAAGATCATCAAGTTTGGAATTATAGTTTAAACAAATGATTTCCTTAATTTGCACTTGAAAAATATTGGTAGCTTAATGCGTTAGGCAGATTGCACTGTTATCAAGTTATCTGGCTAAGCAAAAGGCTTTAGGATTTTGAAATTTATTTCCCTCCACTGTTAAAAATTTGAGACTAGATGTCAGAAATTTGGATATTAATGTTTATCACTGTTAAAGAACTGCTTTGGGTTTCTTAGTCAGAGATCAAGAGGAAAGGACAGCAAAACTTAGGATGGGCCTGTGTGCCTGTCTTCGGGGTTGAGGGGTGAACTGGCAAAGGTGCAGCTTAGCTGGTCCAAGCATGGTGAGACAGGCCCCGGGGGGAGACCACACATGGTGGAAAAAGAGTAAGCTGGCACAAAGGCAGTTCATCTAGCCCTAAGGAGTCGATGGGTATATGCCCATTCTGTAGGACAGGCAAATGGAGGCCTATCTTTGTCTTTTCCTTGCAGATGGATATTGGAAACCTGATGGTAAAATGGGCAATATGATGATTTGTTTGGTATTTCTAAAACTGCCCCTCAGTTTGTATTAAGAATTGGAAAAGTCTTAAAAAGAGGGTTAAAAAGTTTATCTGTATGATGTAACTTGATTTCTATGCTATTTTGCAATTTGGATTAAAACAACAACAACAACCAAAGTCTGGATCCTTGTGTTTGTCATTCTGGTGCTTGTAATTCTTGCCTTAAGGAAAAAATGTTCAATGGTGTTCTAGGCAGTAACTCAGACTGGAAAAAAAAAAAAAAGGCCCTTTAAAAATGAGCCACCTCGAGGCAAGGGGCTGTATCTAGTGCCTCTAGGTTTCAGAGTTCTTCTCATGTAATTGAAAGCTAAAGTGTAAGTGTTAAAGCAGAAGTTAGTAAAAAAAAAAAAAAAAGGCTTTAAAAATCAATAATGGATTTGGAGGTAAAGTTGTTCAAATTGGAAAAAGGAAAAATTAGGGCTGCCAAAATGATTGTAAACAATCATTGCTATTCCAGTTTGTCTATACATTTTGGTAACAGATACCAGCAGGCCCACAGAGAAGGACAGATAATTCTTACAAGTTTGTCAGATATAACTTTGGCCCTTAATAAGTTCCAGTTAAGATCATCCTTAAAAACTACTTCTGTGTTGACCACCTTGTTGCTTTTGATTGGAGTAATATGGCCTCATGTACAGACTCATGATCTGAAATCAGTTTGAAGCCAGACTAAGCAGAGAAAGGTCCCTGTGAGAGTCTTCATCTCTAATCAGCCAGCTGTATGCTGGGAATCAGAGTTGCTTTGTGGCTCAAAGTGGCAGAGTGCTAGCCTTGAGCTGGAGAGCTGAGGGACAGCACTCAGTCCCTGAGTTCAAGTCCAGCAACTGACCTAGGGAAATGCCAAAGGTGCATTTATCCTAGCATGGGAAAGTCACTCCTGGGACAAAAGTGATGGAGCATCCAGAGGCAGTAAGCCACTGCTTGGATGGCAGAGATGGTGTCAGATCCTAGAATCATGTGTGTTTGGTCCTTCAAAAGTTAATCAGAGCTGGGAAGTCATTGGAGAATAGTCTGTAAGCATGCCTTTCTCATGGCCATGTCTGTCTACTAAGTAATTAGGCAGGAACTAGCCAGTCATCTGTAATAGTGGGTAGTCAAGAAAACTAAGGTTGTCAAATGGGGGAATAGTTTAAAATCCCAACCCCCTGCATCTGCTAAAAGGCAGTGAATTTTATTTTATTTTATTTTTGGCCAGTCCTGGGGCTTGGACTCAGGGCCTGAGCACTGTCCCTGGCTTCTTTTTGCTCAAGGCTAGCACTCTGCTACTTGAGCCACAGCCCCACTTCTGGCCATTTTCTGTATATGTGGTGCTGGGGAATTGAACCCAGGGCCTCATGTATAGGAGGCAAGCACTCTTGCCACTAGGCCATATCCCCAGCCCAAAGGCAGTGAATTTTGAGTTGACACATCTGTTCAGGAAAGGAAGTTTGTGGATCTGAGATCGTGTCCTTATTGAGATCTGTCTAAGGCCTGCAAAGGTAATTTAGGCATTGTTAGGTCAACAGAGATCAGTTTCCCCCCGCCAGTCAGGAAAATGCTTTTGTAAGCTAAGTGCTAAAAAGGTCTGTGCAGTTGTTAAAAGTTAACTGTTGTATGTACTTTCCAGATTGAAATAAAGCTCTTAATGGACATCTAATCCTGGCAGCCCCTTGGTAAAGCAGTTTAAGGTTATAGGTTTCTGGCTAGGTAGGGTCAGTGCCCCTGAGTCAGCCTCAAGAAGTTACAGAAGATGGATTATCTTTACCAATCAGCTCCCCTTTAAGATCAAGGGACCAGAGTAATTTTTGGAAGATGAGTCAGGACAAATTACAGGCATGGAAAACAGTGGTAACAAGTGCACAAGACTGGAGACTGCACTTGTGAGGGATAGTTACAGGCCAAGTCTTCTATGTCAGCCTAGAAAATCCTAGCCTTATTGGAAATATATGATTTCTTTTTTTAAAATTTTTTCAAATTTTTATTATCAAACTGATGTACAGAGAGGTTACAGTTTCATATGTTAGGCATTGGATACATTACTTGTACTGTTTGTTACCTCGTCCCTCATACCCCCCTCCCTCCTCCCCCTTTCCCTCCCCCCCCATGAGGTGTTCAGTTCACTTACACCAAACAGTTTTGAAAGTATTGCTTTTGTAGTTGTTTTTTTTTTACCTGTGTGGAAATATATGATTACTTATCAAACTTGTTACCTCCTCTCTTATTACCCATCCCCACCTTTCCCCCTCCCCATTTCCATCCCCCCCATGAGTTGTACAGTTGGTTTACAGCATATAGTTTTGTAAGTAGTAAGCATTGCTGTTGCACTGGTTCACCTTTTACCTTTTGTCTCTCCATTTTGATGTTCCCCTTCCCTTCCCTATTCCAATAAACATACATACAATTCCCAGGGTAAAAAAGTCAGTTACAGTTATATCCGGGGTAAAACTGCGGGAAAGAAAGACAAAAGAAAATGGCATAATTTCATATGGTACATTGAAAATAATGACAATGAAAAACCACTTATTTCCATAACTTGGAGTTCATTTCATTTAGCATCGTCTTACGTGTTTATATGTACATAGCTATTGAGCTATTGTGATCATCTGCTAGGACTATCCTAGACATGTACTAATTATTACCAATGAGGGAAACCATAGAGTCTATGTTTCTTTGAGTCTAGCTTACTTGACTTAATATGATTTTTTCCCCAAGTCCTTCCATTTCCCTACAAATGGAATGATGTCATTCTTTCTGATAGAGGCATAGAATTCCTCTATGTATATATACCACATTTGCTTGATCCCAGAATGGCAGCTTTTAATCACTTACATTTTGTGATATTTGTTTATGATGTAGCATGCCGTTTCCTAAGAAATGCTGACAGGAGTTTATAGTGAATTTTATGTGTATTTTGATATTATAGGATAGAGGCTCCATAAATGTCAATTAAGTTGTCTAACGGTGTTCAAGCTTTGCATAGACCCAATGAGTTTCTTAGCTGTTCAAAAGCTATTGGAAGTACAGTACTGAAAAACTATGTATTGTTTATTTTTACTTTTAGTTATGTTTTTATGTATTAATATCTCATGTACATAATGAAAGTATATTAGGCCATTGTCTTTGTAATTACCATACTTTGCTGTATTCTTCCAAATGAGTTATTCTATCATCATCATCATCATCATCATCATCATCATCATCATCAAATATTCTTTGTTTCAGTACTATTTCTTGGCTCGGAGACTATTTGATCTGATAATAAGCCATTCAGAATCTCTTGTCATGTAATGTTTGTGTCAGATATTTTGCAATATTGTTATCTTTAATTTATTGGTTTCTTTCAATTTGTAGATAATATAAGGTGAAATCTTAGTTTATGTTCATTTGCAATGTTAATTCTGACAACTCTCTTTTTTTTTTGCCAGTCCTGGGCCTTGGACTCAGGGCCTGAGCACTGTCCCTGGCTTCTTTTTGCTCAAGGCTAGCACTCTGCCACTTGAGCCACAGCGCCACTTCTGGCCATTTTCTGTAAATGTGGTGCTGGGGAATCGAACCCAGGGCCTCATGTATATGAGGGAGGCACTCTTGCCACTAGGCCATATCCCCAGCCCCTGACAACTCTCTTTGAAATTCTAATTCACATTTAATGTATTCACTGTTAATGTTCTAAGGTTTGATTTTTTAAAACATTCTAATAGTTTTCTATTTGTCAACGTATGGTTTTTGTTTCCCCCTTATTAGCTCTTTGTGTTTAACAAATATTTGTTTTGGTGCATAAATTAAATTACACAGCTGATTTTTAGATATGTATGTAGTATTTAATATGCAAGTGATATTTATACCATTTAATCCACACCGCCAGTCTAGCTTTTTGCTGGTAATTTTGAAGATGGAGTATAAAAGACTTTTCTTCCCCAGGTTGGATTTGAACTATAATCCTACAGATATCAGTCTTTTGAGCAGCTAGTGTGAGCCACCAGTGCCTTTTCAGTATAATTTATATTGTTTTGCTATTTGTTAGTATAAGAATTACCATGGGCCATTTCATTTATATGAATATTTCCGACAAAGAGTGATGTAATTTTGGTATGGAAATTTTAATTTAAAAACCTCAATTCTGTTGTGGTAGTAGTCTCATAAAAGTTATAGATTTAATGATAGTTTGGTCAGTATTATCTAATTTTTGCACTAAAATATTAAACAAGAAAAAATTATGTGGTCAGAGTTTTGTATTTGGTCATATTCTCACCCTTTTTTTTACTGTTCCTTATTTCTTCTGCAAATTTGAGTCACTGTCTAGGACTATTTCCTTGATAAGGGTTCTTAGAAGTGAAATATGATTATAAAACATTACTTGCTCATTTGAAATACAATTATATTTTGGCTTTACTTTTAAAGTACATCCTACTAGGTGATTATTCTTGATAACTTAAAATTTTTCTTCTTATACATTGAAAGTCATTCCATAGTCTTCTCTCTTTTACATTTAATTTTATTTTATTGGAAAGATGATATACAGAGGGATAACAGTTACATAAATGAGGTAATGAGTATATTTCTTGTCAAACACTGTAACCCCCTCATTTACTCCCACTTTCCCTTGCCCCTGAGTACCTTCCCTACAAATTGTAAAGTTCATTTCCAACAAAATGTCTTGTATCATTGTTGCATTGGTTCACCTTTTTTTTTTTTTTTTTTTTGCCAGTCCTGGGGCTTGGACTCCGGGCCTGAACACTGTCCTTGGCTTCTTTTTGCTCAAGGCTAGCACTCTGCCACTTGAGCCACAGTGCCACTTCTGGCCATTTTCTATATATGTGGTGCTGGGGAATCGAACCCAGGGCTTCATGTATATGAGGCAAGCACTCTTGCCACTAGGCCATATTCCCAGCCCTTGGTTCACCTTTTGTCCTGTATCTCAGCATTCTTTACTTCTTCAAATTAGGTAAACATATATACAACATACAGAGCACCAAAATAAATAAACAGTTGTTGGGGTTCTAGACCCCCTCTCCCCGTTTCTCCCGAGGAGATGCCCAAATCCCAAACTATGAAAGAAACTCAGCCCTACCCCTCCTGCCAGCAGAAGGGGTAAAGCGTATCTTTGTGGACTTCGCTAAGCTGAGGAGAAGTGCTGAAATCCCTTTCCCCGTCAGTCCCCCCTCACATGTCCGGAGCCGATGCAGGAAAGAAATTACGGAGAGTTGGTCTGGATGGTCCACCGGTCTCACTCGTTCAGAGGGAGGGCAGAAGAATTTATTACAGTGATGAAGGCGGGAAGGAGAGGGACTTGGGGTGACTAGCTGGAAGTTAGTGATTGGCTGAGCTGGGCTGCCCATCAGGTGATGTCATGAAACTTCCTCTATGGGCAGAGACCACAGCCCTCCAAGAACTGGGTCTCCGGGGGCTCGGCTGCCATGATGGCACACACGTGTTCGCCCCCCCCAGGGGCTGGGACTTCTCTTCTGGTTGAAGCCGGAAGATGGGAGTGGCTAGCTTTTTACACTGCCCCAGGGCTGGGGGAAGGGCTGCGTGAATCCCCAACAAACAGTGACAGCTGGTGATAAACCAAATGGGAAAAAAAATGAAAGAAACTAGAAATAATTTCACACAGTACCAAAAAAAAAGCCCCTTGTTTCTAATCTTGGAGTTTATTTCAATTAGCATCATTTTATATGGTCTTATGTACATAGCTATTGAGCTATTGTGATCCTCTGCTAGTACTATCCTAGGCATATACTAATTATTACAAATGAAGGAAACAATGGGGACTGTGTTTCTTTGGTTCTGACCTACTTCACTTAATAAGATTTTTTTCCAAGTCTTTCCATTTCCTTATGAATGGGGCAATGCCATTCTTTCAGAAGGAAGCATAGAATTCCATTGTGTATACATGCCACAATTTCTTGATCCATTCATCATCCACTAAGGAGAACCTAGGTTGGTTCCATATCTTGGCAATGCTATGGTAAATAATGCTGCAATGAACATAGTTGTTTGTGATCATTTGGGTAAATGCCATTTGGGTTGCTGGGTCATGGTGAGGCTCTATGTTTAGTCTTTTGAGGAGCCTCCATAGTGCATTCTAGAATGGTTTGAACAAGTTTACACTTCCACCAATAGTGTCAGAGCGTTCCCTTTTGGCCACACTCCTGCCAGCATCTGTTATTATTTTTATTTTTCATAATGGCCCTTTTAACTGGGAGTAGGTGGAATCTCAATGTAGTTTTGATTTGCATTTGTTTTATAGCCAGAGATGTCAAACATTTCTTCATGTGTCTACTGGCTGCTTTTATTTTCTCTCCAGAGAAATCTCTTCTTTTATTCTTTAGCCTACTTATTAATGATGTTGTTGTTTTTTGCGGATTTGTAATTGGGGGGTTTAATTTTTTGAGCTCTAGGTAGATTTTTGATATGAGGCCCTTGTCTGTAGTATAGCTAGTGAAGATCTTCTCCCAATCTGTGACCCTCCTATTTATCTTGCTAACTATGTCATTTTCCAGCAGAATCTCTGCAGTTTAATGCAATATCCTTTATTAAGCCTTTCTTGGATCAAGAAAGTATGATAGTACATTTTCTTGGAATTTCATTCATCCATGGGATAACATGACATTGACCTGGAAAAATTATGTTAAGTAAGTCAGGAACTGAGGGACAAAGGACACATGTTTTCCCTTACATGTGGAAACTACATTTAGCTCATAAAATTATAAGTAAATAAGTTCGGTGGTGTGCAAGTGTATAAAATGCATTTGTTAACTTTTAAATTGTGTTGTTTGTCATCTATTGATTTGTCTATTGTTGATGCTCAAATTCATTTCTATTCCCTGTTCCTCCATCTGCATGTATTTTACAGATGGGGTCAACTTGGACTCACTGAGGTATTAAGCTCAATTAAGCTATGTGGCTGCCTCTATTTGGAGGCCCTATTCATCTTGCCAGTAAACAGGGTCAGTCCTTAGGTCTAGGATCGGTTTTCACTTCACTGTCTCTCAAAGCACCTATTAGGAGATCCTTCTCCAAATACCTATTATTATCTATAAATAATATGTTAACCAAGAGTGAAATCAACATATTTCAGAGCAAAGAAAATTACAAATTTTGGGAACTGATTAGGATTGTAGTCTGGAACAATGACGATCCCAATGGTCTTGGCAGTATGTTTTGAGGTTTTGCTATATCTCTATATTCATAACTATATCTATCTCTATATCTATACATATACTATATACAGATACATAGATATGCTACATATATGTATGTATACTACATATATTATATATAAGTATATATACTATAGATATCTATAAATACTACATCATATATATAACTATATATGTAGTCTATATAGTATATGTAGTATATATAAAGCTATCTATAATATATATAGATAAATCTCTATATAAATATCTATAAATACATAGCTAGAGAGAGAGAAATAAACATAAATGACAAGGGTTAAGTCTCAAGTGATAGCGTGGTTACCTAGAAAGAATAAGGCCTTGAGTTCAAACCCTGGTTCTGTGTGGATGTGTGTATAGCTGTTGTATAGCTAGTGAAGATCTTCTCCCAATCTGTGCACCTCCTATTTATCTTGCTAACTATGTCATTTGCCATGCAGAAACTCTGCAGTTTAATGCACTCGGGCACACATGCTGAGGATGGATTCTGAGGCCAAGTGAATGCTAGGCAAGTAGATTATCTTTACTACTAACCTATAGTTGCAGTTCAACAGTTCTTAATGTTAGGACAAATACTAATTGTTTATATTAGGAAGAAATATTTGAGTTTTATCAACATAGTTCTACATTTTTTTCCTACAGAAGATGAACTAAAAAGAAAGTAAAGAGGGACAAAGAGGAGAAAGGAGGGAAAGCAGAGATGGGAAAAGTATTAGCAAAACAGTGGATAGGAGAAGAGAAGCAGAATGTCCACAGAGGTCAGAACAGCTATCTTCACACTTGACTCTTGCAGCTGGCAAGAGAATTCAAGCAAATCCTAAATGTTATGCAAGTATAGTGGGTTGTTTTTTTTTTTTTTGACAGAAAAGACACTTTCAGAGGTGAAAGTGGGTCATCTCAGAAAGAGTGGAGATTGACAATCACATTACACCTCCCCCTCCCCCAGGATTTTATTGAAGTTTAAGGGGCTTGAAGCACAGCGTTCAGACTCAAGGCCAGTCTATAAGGAGTGATTGACATGGAATTTGGGAAAAAATTGTTTCAAGAATTATTCTTAGAGTTGAACAAAATGAATACCAGGAAGCTGAAAAGTGTTGGGAGTGGGCAGGGGAAGTCAAGTGAAGGAGGTAAACCAATGGAGAAAGGAAGGGTGGAAGAATTGCGTCATAATAGTCAGTGGTGTAGGTGAAAATGAAATAGGGATGGGTGGGGTTCAGAAAAATGGGCGAGAATGGTGAATGGTGAAAGCAAGATGCATTGTACCCCAAATCTGACTTGCTGAATTAAAACCCCTTTGTACAACTATGTAAGGAAAACTTTAATAATGAAGGAATTCACTATGCATATATAATTAGGCGTGGCCACTTAAGAATTGTCCACAGGGTCATAAGGGAGCATTTAAGCGAATAATGAAGCCAGGGGCCAGTGGCTCAGGTCTGTAATCCTATTCAGGAGGCTGAGATCTGAGGATGACAGTTCAAAGCCAGCCTGGCCAGGAAAGTCTGTAAGACTCTTAGATCCAATTAACCAACAGAAAACTGGAAATGGCACTGTGGCTTAAAGTGGTAGAGCACTAGACTTCAGTAAAAAAGTTCAGGGACAGTGACCAGGCCCTTGATCCACATCCCTAAGACTAGCACCAAAAATAAATAAATAAATAAGTAGAAAGAAAGAAAGAAAAAAGATTTTTGGCATGTGAGAGAATGGGTGATAGAAAGATAAAGAATGAGGAAGAGAAAGCAGAATGAGAATGTCCTCCAGCACTGTTAGAGAATGGTAGCATGCAGTTGGGGTCGTATTCCATGACCTTTTTCTGAGACACTGATATGATGTACCTGTCTATATGTTCAGTACTTGGCTACAAAGATCATAAGATTCTCACTATTATTTTTCCTTCATTTCTTAGCTAGATATATGAATGCTAAGCACTTTTCTCAATAGGCTAGCTAGTACTGTGTAGATAGATTATAATGTAACATATAGTTGTGTCCCTGTCAAAAGTTTCACTTTTTTCATCTTTGAAGTTTGTGAAGGCTATAAATTGTATGAAAAAAACAACATTTGCTTGGTGATAGTGGCTCATGTCTGTAATTTTAGCTATTCAGGAAGTTGAGCATCTGACTGCATTTGTGACTGCTTTTCTGCTGTGCTGTCTGCCCAGAGGCGATGCAGAGCCTGGTGAGGGCTTTATCTCCCAGGTAGGAAGCGGAGCCCAGTGGTAGTTTTTCACCACAGGCAAGATAAGTGTCCTAGATTGTCATTTGTTTCATTTTGAACTATCCCTGGAAAGCGGAGCAGGAAATGGAATAGTGGCTTTACAGCTGTACAAATTACAGCAGATTCTTTCCCCCACTTGCTTTAAAGCAAAGTTGCTTGTTTAAAAAATGACCTAGAAGTGAACTTGGGGTGACATTTAAAATTATACAAATTGGAAAAGGCAAATGGTGCACTTTTGCAATGTATTGGAATTATTTGTCTTGCTGTGTTTGCTTTTGGCTAGCGTGAGCTGGAGGAAAGAACGCTGGCTTGCAGTCAGACAGCTCTGGGGTGGAAGAAGGGAAGAAGGCACAGCCAGCTAAGAGGCCTGCCCTGTGCAGCCTCCCCAAGCAACTGGTGGTGAGAACCCTGACCTTACAGAACTGATGTGGCTTCAGTAAAATGATCTAGCTCAATGCTTATTTCCGTTAGTTTGGGAGAGGACTTTTGTCAAACCAGAAGTTCAAGAAAAAATGGCCAGGTGCCAGTAGCTCACTCCTATAATCCTAGCTACTTAGAAGGCTGAGATCTGAGTCTAAGAATCTCAGTTCAAAGCCAACTTGGACAGGAAAGTCTGTGAAACTCTTATCTTCAAAAGCCAAAGTGGAGCTCCGGTTCAAGTGGTAGAACATAGGAGTCTTGTCCCTCAGCCCACCGCTTGTCACTGGGTTCTTTCCCATGTCTCTTGTCTTCTGCTTAGAATAGTTCCCAAACAGGACAGACTACTGGGCCTCTTAACAGTACAATCACTTAAATTTCCTTCTTGTAAGTATGAAGCCAACCCTTTACTGATACCAAGGCTTGAGCTCAGCGTCTTGGGCTTGCTCAGCTTGCTTGCTGATGACTGATACGCTACCATCTGAGCTACACCTCCTTCCCAAAGCCATCCCTTTATTCTCTAGGCATGACTTGCCTAAACCAGGGTTGAACAGTACATAAGTTATCTAAGCAGATAATCATTGAGAAGAAAAGCCTTGCAAAGGCAGGTTTTGCAGTTTGAGTTTTTTAGATCTCTGCCTAAGTACCAGCCTGTAAGGCCCACCCCTGGGAGGGCTCCATGCAGATGCCCCCCACCCCACCTGTTTAAGTCTGCACCCAGTACCTGAGTAACCTAGGTAACTGACACACTTGGAGGCAGTTACTTCCTCCTCCTCTGAGGTCACATCCAATCTACCTGGCCATACCCCCCACCTTTTCCTACATAAGCCAGCTCAACATGAGTCCCCTTCTCTTTTCTTTTCTTTCTTACTCTCTCGCTCTTTTCTCTCTCTTTCCTTTCTTCCTTCCCCTCTCCCCACGCCTCCATCTTGTATGGGCTGGCAGTTTGTTTTCCCTCCAATAAACTCCTCTCTGCCTGAACCATGTGGCGGGTTTCCTTTCTGGCAAACCTTATATCTGGTGCCATGATCCGGGAGAGGTCAAAGTCAGGAGTTGCTGGATCCTCTCCTCCCTGCTCTTTTGAGGGTTAATCCACCTCCTTGACCATTCCTCCTCAGACCAAACTGCCAAAAGCTGGAGGAACTTCACCTCGGACTTCTTGCCTTTACCATTGCTGGCTATATTTCCACCACACCATCTCCTCTCTTTGTCTGGTGAGTGACTCCTGTCTACAGGTCCTCTGTTTGTCTGACCACACCAGAGGGACCTTATGCCTTTTTAGACAGTCTGTTCTCATTTCAAGGATGCCTGGATTGAGAATTTGACTCTATGTCCTTGTGGACCCCCTGTCTATATCTTTGTGGACCCCCAATTACACCCTTATGGACTCCTATGTCCTCACCAGACTACTTCATAAAATCAGAATACCTCATAGGCTAGAAAATCAGACTCAATGGCCCAACCTTTTGGTTTGTGTCCTAGAGAGTGCGATGCGGGCTGGGTTTCAGGGACCCCCCTCTAGGTTCCCTCTCAAAGGCTAGCCATGCTGGGTTTGATCTACTCCACAAGCCAAAGGAAAAAGCGGGTGGGTTGTAGAGAAATAACTCTGATAAGTATTTGTGGTCAATTCCCAATGAGTTACAGCCCCTGCCTCATGAGACTTCTTCCAGTCTTCATTCAAGGACTGGCATCTACCACCATGGGACAGCTGCTGCTTACCTTCTCCTAGAGGGACCACATCTCTGCCTTTTACCCCTAATGTCGATGCCCCTTGCCAGTAGGAAGTAGCCAGAGAGAGTCGGTGCCCTTTTTCATAGTTATTAAAAGGCCAAAATGTAAGGTCCACCACCAGGAGGGCTCCATGCAGATGTCCCCCCACCTGTTCAAATCTGCGCCCAGTACCTGAGTTACATAGGTAACTGGCACACCTGGAGGCAGTTACCTCCTCCTTCTCTGAGGTCACATCCAATCCACCTGGTCATATCTCCCACCTTTTCCTATATAATCTGGCTCAACACAGTCCTAACTCTCCTTCTTTTCTCTCTTACTCTTTTTCTCTTCTTCCCTCCCCTTTGTCTCCCTACGCCTCCATCTTGTGTGAGCTGGCAGTTTGCTCTCCCCCCATTAAACTCCTTTCTCCTGAACCACGTGGCGGGTTTCCTTTCTGGAAAACCTTACACAGCTGATGTGTGGCCAGTCATTCATCTCTAGATCTGACAGAGCATCTGTTTCTCTACAATCTGACACCTTCCTGCTATTATAGCTAGTATTCCTCACACAGGAGAGGCCAGGAAGCAGGTCCTGTAAGCAATCAGATCTGAACTAGACTGCATGTGCCAACCATTGGCCATTAGGTGGCAGCAGAGTCTTCAGGGCCTGGATGGTGTGGAGGCAGAGCTGATTCTTCATGATAACCAATCTTCATGATAACCAATGGGCAGATTTGTCTACCTGCAAGCCAGCCCAGGAGTCTTGAAAATCAAAGCCTTCAGCTTGTAATGGTGTGGCATGTTATACTGTGCTCAAAGGCAATAATGGGATTTCGAGTGCCTAAAACTTTGGTTTAAGCAAGAGCCTCATTATATCAAAGCCAATACAACTTTAGTCAGTTGTACTCTAATTGTCTTTCTATTTCTAGCATACCAAGAATGGGTTAACACTTCCAAAAATTCTTCTGCTTATATGCTGGTGTGTGTGTGGGGGGGTGGGGTCCTAGGGCTTGAACTCAGGGCCTGGGTGTTTTTCTGCTTAAGGTTAGCACTACTCCTTGAACCACAGTGTCACTTCCAGCTTTTTGGTGTTTACTTGGAGATAACAGCCTAATGAATTTTCCTGCCTAGGCCAGCTTTGAACCATGATCCTGAACTCTCAGCTTCTTGAGTAGCTAGGATTACAGGTGAGCCACCAGAGTGCAGCTGAGAGGCAGCAAGCAGGTTTTGGTAGACACTCTGTTAGAGCTACTAGTGCTCTTTGCGATCTCATTTGGCATGAATGAGGTGTGTAATTCCTTTCCCAACCAGCCTCATAGGGAATCTGTGGAGGGTCTTGGAAGCTGCCTTACATCTGGACATGCAAGCCTGCTAGCTGTAAGAGCTCGGGGATGGAGGGCTTCTGCGCAGGGAGGCAGGATTGCTTTGCAGGAGGAGGTGACCCTTGTTTCCTCCTGAAGGCTGGATGTTCTCACAGGATTGGGAATGTCACTAACTCGATTTAAAACCCTGTGTTTGTTTCTAGATTGTTACTTTTTTTTCTCAACTAGGACTTGAACTCAGGGCTTTGAGCTTTTGCTCAGCTTTTTCACTCATAGACAGTGTTCTACCACTTGAGCCATGCCTCTTATTCTGGCTTTTTGCTGGCCAGTGGAAATAAGAATCTCACAAATTTGTCTTCCCAGCCTATTTTGAACCACAGTCCTCAGATCTCAGCCTCCTAAGTAGCTAGGATTATAGGCTCGACTTACCTATTGTTTTAAAAATGAAGAAATTTCACTTTCAGGTAACTGAAATGGAAAATCAGGCTGACACAATGCAGAGCTGTGTCTCCATGGGTTGTCTGCCTGGGTCAGGGAAGAGCTTGGCTAGGGACAGGAACTGAGAGCAGGTCTGAGGTGGCAGGCTCACAGTAGAGCTCAGGTGACTCTTAGTATGTGAGCTCAGTCCCCACAGCCAGTGCCCCATAGCCATTCTATGTATGAACCACAGCTTCAGGTCACTTCCGGATTAAGATGCTGAGGAGACACTTGGTTAAGTAGAAGAGGAAACATGGAAACTGAAAAGGAGAGAGGAGGATGAGAAGGCAGAGTACCAAATGCCAACCTCTCCCTAATACCTGTTCTCCAAATTTTTCCTGTCCTGAACTCTGAGACAGGACCTGCCTGACCTAGTGCCATTCTATGATATAAGAAATTATTTCAGGTTTGATTGGTATTTGTTAGGACTTATATTATGGCCTAAACATGATCTACTTTGGAGACAGTTCCATAGACTGCTGAGAAGAAAATGTATTCTGTAGGAATTGGATGGAATAATTTGTAGATGTTTGTTGAGTCTATTTGTTCTATGCTATAATTAGGCTTTGAAGTTTCTTTAAGATTTTTTTCCTGGATGACCTATCTTTTGATGAAAGTTAGGTTAATAACCACTACAGTTTTATCTGATCTTGTCTGTCCTTTGGTCTAATAGTGTGTGTGTGTGTGTGTGTGTGTGTGTGTGTGTGTGTGTGTGTGTGCGCGCGCCAGTGTTGGAGCTTGAACTCAGAGCCTTGCAGCTGTCCCTGAGCTTTTGTGCTCAAGGCTAGTACTCTACCATCTGAGACACAGCTCCACTTCCAGCTGTTTTGTACTTAATTGGAGATAAGAGTCTTGTGGACTTGTGCCTGATCTGGCTTTGAGCTGAGAGCCTCCTATCTCAGCCTCCTGGGTAGCTAGGACTATAGGCATGAGCCACTAATGCCTGGCTCTAGTACTGTTTTATGAAATAAGAGTGCATCAATAGTTGGTGCATATGTGTTTATCATTTTGACATCTTCTTGCTGAATGATTCCTTTAATTAATACATAGTAATCTTCATCTCTACTAATTTTGGCTTGAAGTATCCTTTGACAGATAGGAATATGGCTATTCCTACTTTCCTTTGGGGTCATTTGTTTGGAATACCCTTACCCATTCTTTCATATTCAGTCTGTTTGTGTCTTTGATGGCAAGATAACTCTCTTGCAGACAGCTAAGCGGTGGATATTATTTTTTAAAATTTATTTATTAATTAAACAGAAATTTTTTGATAAGGTGTTGTGCAAAAAGGGTACAGTTACATAGTAGGGCAGTGTGTACATTTCTTGTGATATCTTATACCCTGTTTTTCTTTCCGTTCCCTAGGTCAGGCAGACATATATACAATACTCAATGTACCAAGAACATATACAGTAGCCACGTGGCCTATGCCAAAGAAAATTCGCCTAGGACTTTAAATGTAATGTCCACATTAGACAAATGTCGACAGTAGTCTTATATGAACGTACATACATAGCTTTTGAGCTATTGTATTCCACTGAGAGGTCAATTTTTGACCTTCATATGTTGAGTAGTTGTTTGGTTCTAGTTACATAATGTTGGGTCGCTGAGCCAATCATGTGGGAAATACCATTTGACAAGAAGTTTTTGGTTTCACAGACCTGGTCTCTACTGTCTCTCCGTCACCCCATCTTAACAGTCATATATCAGAGAGATCATGCCCCTTTGTTTTCTGTGTTCTAGGCTTGTCTCACTCAACATTATTTGTTCAAGTTCTGACCATTTCCCTGCGACTAACAATATTTCACCATTCCTAATCACTATGTAGTATTCCATTGTGTGTAGGTACCATATTTTTTGAATCCATTAATCTTTGGAGGGCCATCTGGGTTGTTTCCATATTTTGGCTATTGTGAATTGTGCAGCGATAAACATGGAAGTACAAATGTCTTTTTGATATCTTGGGACCTGCTGTTCAGGATAGATGCCTAGGAGTGGTATGGCTGGGTCATAGAGTAGGTCTATATTGAGCTTTTTGAGAAACCTCTATACTGTTCTCCAAAGTGGTTGTACTAACTTGCACTCCCACCAACAATGGAGAAGGGTTCCTCTTTCCCTGCACCCCCTCCAGCATTTGTTGTTGCCTGAGTTCAGAGTATAGGCCATTGTAACTGGAGTGAGGTGGTATCTCAGGGTTGTTTTTATTTGCATTTCCTTTACTAGCAGGGATGTTGAACATTTCCTCATATGTTTCTTTGCCATTTTTATCTCTTCTCTTGTGAAGTCTCTCTTTAGCTCCTTTGCCCATTTCCTACTTGGTTTATTGGGCTTGGAGGGGCTTAGTTTTTTGTGTTCTCTGTAGATGACAGATGTTAGGCCTTTGTCTGTTGCTGTGCTGGTAAAGATCCTTTCCCATATGGTTCGCTGTCTTTCTATTTTGGTGGCTATGTCCTTAGCTGTGCAGAAACTTTTTAATTTGTAGTAGTCCCATTTGTCGAGTCTCTCCCCTATTTGTTGTGCCCCTGGGACTATATTCAGGAAGTTCCCTCCTATGCCTATAAGTTCTAGTGTCTTTCCTACTCTGTCCTTCAGTAGTTTCAAGGATTCAGGTCTGATATTGATGTCCTTGATCCATTTTGAGTTGATCTTGGTGCATGGTGATAGGCTTGGGTCTACTTTGAGTTTTCTGCATATGGCTGCCCAGTTCTCCCAGCACCAGTAGTTGAAGAGGCTCTGTTTATTCCATTGTATGTCTTTAGCTCCTTTGTCGAATATCAGCTGACTGTAAGAGTGTGGTTTTATTTCTGGGTCTTCAATTCTGATCCATTGGTCCTCTGGTCTGTTTTTATACCATTACCAGGCTGTTTTTGTTATGATGGCCTTATAGTAGAGCTTGAAGTCTGGTATTGTGATACCTCCTGCACTGCATTTTTTGCCTGGAATTGCTTTGGCTATTCTAGGTCTTTTGCTGTTCCATATGAATTTATGGATTGCTTTCTCTATTTCAGTGAAGAATGTGACTGGGATTTTGATGGGGATTGCATTGAATTTGTATAACAATTTGGGCAGTATGGCCATTTTCACTATATTGATTCTGCCTACCCATGAGGATGGGAGGTCTTTTCATCTCCTTGTGTCTTATTTGATTTCCCTTATTAGATTTTTATAGTTCTCATTAAATAGTTCTGTCACATCCTGGTTAGGATTGTGTTTAGGTCTATCTTGTTCTGTAGTTCTGTGAGAATTTGCTTGACATATATAGGGCCTCTTTTGTTCGGTGCGTATACATTTATCACCGTGATGTCTTGATTCTGGATTTTTCCTTGTATTAAAATATAGTGGCCTTCTTTGTCTTTTTGAGTTGCTTTTAATGAGAAGTTCAGCTTGTCTGAGATCAGGATGGCTACTCCTTCCGTTTTGGTAGGTGCGTTTGCTTGGAAGATCTTGCTCCATCCTTTCATTCGGAGCCTGTTTTTATCCCTTGCTGTAAGGTGGGTCTCTTGTAGACAACAGATGGCAACTTTTTGTTTGCGGATCCATTCTGCCAGTCTGCTCCTCTTTATCGGAGAGTTTAAACCATTTATATTCACAGAGATCAAGGATAAGAGTGTTTTTTCTTCTTCCATTTTCTTGCTGGGCTGTTTTTCCTCTTTTTTTTTTTTTTGTCTTTAGTGGGCTGCTCTTTCTGTTGGGCTCTGGCTATTGTAGTTTCTTTCTGTTTCTGTCTGTGTGTCCTGTACGGTTTCTGTTGGGTGGGATTCCCCTCTTAGAATTCGCTGTAGGGCTGGTTTTTTATTCACATACTCCTTTAGATCCTCTTTGCTATAGAAAGATCTGGTTTTCCCCTCGAATGTGAACTCCAACTTCGCTGGATATTTTATTCTAGGTTGGCAGTTGTTGGCCTGTAGAACTTGGATGGTGTCCTTCCACTCTCTTTGCGCGTGGTAGGTTTGTGTGGAGAGGTCTGCTGTTAATCGGATCCTCTTCCCATTGTAGTAAATTTCTTTCTTCGCTTTGGCTGCATTCAAAATTTGCTCTTTATTCTTGAGATCTGAAGTCTTGAATATTATGTGCCTTGGGGTGGCTTTTCTGGGGTCTGGTCTGCCAGGTGTCCTATAGGCTTCGGTTACCTGGATGGGGTCCCTTGTGAGATTGGGGAAGTTTTCTGCAATCACTTTATTGAGAATATTTTGAAACCCTCTGCTCTGGTATTTGGCTCCTTCTTCTATTGCAATTATGTGCAGATTATATCTCTTGTCTTTGTCCACTAGCTCCTGGATTATTCTTCCCTGGAGCTTTACCATTTCTTGGAGTGTGGTAATTTTCTGGTTCTTATCGGCTGCATCATCATCCAAGAGAGAGATTCTGGCTTCCATATGGTCAATTGTTTGTGCTGTGGATTCAATTGTGGAGTTTATGGATGTCAGAGAGCTATTTATAGTTGCCAGATCAGCTCTGATCGTGGAAATTTCTTCCTTTAAAGAGTTGTATTTTAAATCTATTTTTTCATGCATTTCACTTCTCAGGATGTTAAGGTCTTCTTTAAAGAAGGTTTGCATTATATCCATTTTTGCTTCCATTTCTTTCTTGGCTTCCTGGATGTCCTTTGAGACTTCTACTCTGAACTCCTGGAATTGTTTTCTGATTTCGTTTCTGATGCTTTCCATCATTTCTGCCAAGAAAGCCTCAGTTTTTTTTTTTTTTTTTTTTTTTTTTTATTCTCCATCTCTTCTTCAGTCATGCTGGTTTTTGGAGCTGGCGAGTTGGCTTGCCCTTTGACGAAACTCATTATATTTCTTTGTGATTTGCACATCTGGAGATCTGTGAGTAGCTTCCCTGGTTTGGCTTTGTGCTGGTTCAAGCTGGTCCATCAGTGGGAGGCTAGTTTGTGTCCTGGCTCTGGGTTTGAGTTTGGCTGTTGCTCCGTGGCCGGTGTTGTTGAGGGGCAGCCCACCCACTTGTGCAGAGTGCACCCACCAGTGCAGGCACCGCCGCTGGGGGCCCCACTCACCTGTGCAAAACTCCTGTGGAGGTTTGGGCAGGAGGTCCTCTTGCTGGAGGGGTAGCATGCTGGCCCACGGGGGGGGGGGCGCATGCGTGTGCACTCCAGTGCTTCCTCTGGGGGCATGCTGCCCCGAGTTGCTGGGGGGCGCTTGTGCCCCCTCGCAAGTCCGCTGTGGATGGGGGCGGTATGGGCGAGCCCCAGCTGGGCCAAGTGTTCGGGCGCGGGTTGGTGCCCACAGACCCTGTGCCTCAGCTGCGAGGGGGGCATGTGTTCGGGCTCAGTGAGTCTGTGACTGCTGTTCAAAAAGTCCTCGAGTACCAGGCGCCTCAGGCAGGGCTTCTGATGTCCACCGGTCTCCAGGCCCCTGTTGGGGAGGGGGCGGGGCCCGTGTGGCCCAGCTCTGGCTTCTCTGCTGCCTCGGCGCTGCTCCGCCTCTGCTGGCTCTCGTGTCCTCTCAGAGACTGCAGGGGCCCCTTGCTGCCTGACTTGTGGCTGGCTCCTTTGTTCCCTTGGGGTAGGGAGGGAGTTCTAGCCCCCTTGCACGCCTTGGGTCTCTGCTAGAGCTGGTCTCCCATGGGGGGTTAATGGGGAACTTACTGGTCCCTGGTTGTGTGAGCGTCCTGCGCCGCTGCAGGCTCCTCGGGGCTGTGGTGCTGGGGTTCGGCGATAGGTCGTTTGGTGGTGGCGTCCCCGGCTCTCCCCATCTGCGCCCCCCTGGTTCCCCTGCTGCCTACGTCCAATCCTGGCCGTTCGGTCCCACAGCTCCGGTTTCTCTGTTGGTCTGCACTCAGTTCTGGGGTCTGTGGAGTCCTGCCGTCTGGACTCTGCGCTCCTGTCGTGACTTTTTGGCAGTTGGTTTGCTGGCGCTGGGTCCCCTTTCCCAGCCTGGCCCTGTTCGGGCCAGGGTTGGCGGGTGGTGGAGGGGTACCCGTAGATTTTCCGGCTCAGTGGAGGCTACAGGCTTTTCTTTTTTTGTTCTTTTTCATTTTCTGAGTTCCTCTGTAGCTTCTGGTTGTTGGGTTTTCTGGATTCTTGAAGGGGTGTTGGGTGCTGGTGTTCCCAGCTCACTATTCATTTGGAGAGAATTGGGGTGCCTCCCTACTGTGGCGGCGCCATCTTCCCTCCGGATGTTATTTTTTAATCCATTCTCCAGTCTGATTTTTGTGTGTGTGCTGGTCCTGGGGCTTGAACTCAAGGCCTGCACACTGTCTCTTAGCTTTTTCACTTAAGACTAGTGCTATACCACTTGAATCACACTCCACTTCCAGCTGTTGCTGCTTCTGTTTCTTTCATACTTTCTTTTCTTTTCTTTTTTCTTTCTTTCCTTTTTCCTTCCTTCCCTAACTTCCTTCCTTCTTTCCTTCTTCCTTCCTTTTTTCCTTTCCTTTCCTTCCTCCCTCCTTTCCCTCCCCTCCCCTTCCCTTCCCTTCTCCTCCTCCTCCTCCTCCCCCTCCTCCTTCTTCTCCTTCTTCTCCTCCCACTCCTCCTCCTCCTTCCTTCTCCCTCCTCCTCGCTCTTCCTCTCCCTCCTTTTCCTCCTCCTCCTCTCTCTCCTCCTCCTCCTCCTTTTCTTCTCTTTACCTTCTTCTCCTTTTCCTCCTCCTCCTCCTTTATCCTTTCTTTTTCTCCTTCCTTCCTTTTCTTCTTCTTCTTTCTCCTTTTCTTCCTTCCTTTCTTCTTCTTTCTCCTCTTTCCTCCTCCTCCTTCCTTTTCTTCCTCCTTTCTCCTCTTTTTTTCTCCTTCTTCCTACTTTCTTCTTCTTCTTCCTTCTTCTTTCTTCTTTCTTCGAGATAGGAAACTCATAGACTTTCCTGTCTGGGCTGGCTTGGAATTGTGGTCCTCAGATATCAGTGTCCAAAGTAGCTAGGATTATAGGCATGTACTACTAGCGCCCAGCCAGACTGCATCTTTTAATGGAGAGTTAAGACCATTTATATTATATAGGTTTTAATTGAGATATATACACTAATTTCTTCCTTCTGCTTCAATTTATAAATTTACTAGTTTACACTGAGTTAATGATGTTTGATTCTTTCCTTCTTCTCATTGGCTTATCTATTCTTTTAATGAGATTTATTCTTTCTTGAGCTATCATTCTGCGTATCTTTCTTTTTCTTCTTTATATACTAGTTTTCTTCTTCTGTTGGCTTAGTGGTCATAGTTATACTTATCATGGAAGGTTATTATTTCTCCTTTGATTTTATTCATTTATTTATTATTTTATATCTTCGAGTAGTTGTACAAAGGAGCTTCAGTGCACCATGTCATTCTATGAGCACAGTGCAGCACAGTGTCACCTCTCCCACCATTCTTCTTACTCTTTTCTTCTGACCCCACCCATCCCTTCACATTACCTGATTCCATTTTCATATATGTATGTTGGGTATTATGACAGTATTTGTCTGCCCTTTCTCTCTCCATTTGTCTGTCTCCCTTTGGCTTCACTTGCTCTGAGAAAACATGTTTAAACGTTTTGCTATCACCTTTCATTCTTTTATAAATTAAGTAGTTGTACAAAGATGTCTCAATTCCACAAGTCAGGTTGTGAGTTGAGTGCACCACAGCTTGTTCAATGTCACCCCCTCCATTGTTCTCCCGCCATTTTTGCCTTCCCATCCCTATCTTTAAGTTATCTCCTTTAATTTTGGTGATAACCTTGTTGGCTGTAGTAGTCTTGATTGACAGTTCTTTCAGGGCTTGAAATGTATGAATCCTGGCTTGATGGGTTTTGCTGAGAGGTCTGCTACTAATCTGGTAGATTTGGCTTTGTTTCTGTCTTAAAGATTTCCATAGTCTTCTTTGTTTTGAACTCTTGCCTTTTAACTAGAATACAATCTGTAGAGGTTTCTTTCTGGCTATGTCTGCTTTGGGGCTCTGACCATGTATGTGGAAGTCCATATCCATCCCTAGATTTGGGGAATTTCCTGTTAAAATTTCATTGAATATATTTTCCATGCCTTTAGACTATCTCATTTCCTTCTTCTGCATCACAGATTTGTAGGTTTGGTCTCTTACTTATGTTCTCAGAGGTTTCAGTGGGGCAGTCATGATTGCTTGAGCTTTTTAATTGCTCTCTGAATGTAATAATTCTCAATCCCTGGTATTTCTTCCACCTACTTTAGTCTGTTGGTTATTCTTTCCACTGAGTTTTAAATTTTGACTTATTGAGTTTTTGGGATTTTTTTGCATGATTCACCCTTTATTCTTTGTCTCACCATTCTGATGTTCCCATTCCCTTTCCTAATTCAGATAAACATATATACAATACCCAGTGTAACAAAATCATATACAGGAATAACAGGGTATAAGCCATAGGAAATTCACATAGTACATTAAAATAACAACAACAATAAAATCCTCTTGCTTCCATTTCTTGGAGTTCATTTTGCTTAGCCTCATCTTATATGATCATATGTATGATTTATTGGGTTTTATGTTGCCAAGACTTCAGGTGGATGCTTCCAGAATCTTTCTCTCTGCACATTTTCTAGTCTGAATTGTCAAGTTCTCATCTAAGTTGTTGAGTTGCTCATCCAGGTCTTGAGTTGACTTCTTCATTCAGAAGTTTTGCTTTAAAAATGGTCAATGACCTCAGAGATGACATAAATATTAGAATTCGTTGTCTGGTATTTAAACCATCTCAGTATCTTTGGATTCATTTATTGAAGAATTATGAATTTGGAAGACAACATTGTCTTGTTTTTAAAAAAATGCTTCATATATTTCTAAGTTGTAATTTGCATATCTGTTGGTATGAATACCTCTTTTTTTGTTGTTGATTTTGGTCTTGGCCCTGGGGCTTCAGCTCAGGGCCTGGGCAATGTCCCTGAACTTTTCTTCTCAAGGCTAGTACTCTACCACTTGAACCAAAACTCCATTTCTAGCATGTTTGGTAGGTAATTGGAGATACTAGACTCACGGACTTTATTGCCTGGTCTGGCTTTGAGTTGTAATCCTCAGATCTCAGCCTCTTGAGTAGTGAGGATTATAGGCATGAGCCTGCCCTTTTCTGATTTTACATGGGGGTCTTCTTTCTTTTCTTTTCTTCTTTTCTTTTCCAGTTCTAGGGCTTGAAACTCAGAGCTTGGGTACTGTCCCTGAGCTTCTCTGTGCTCAAGGCTAACACTCTACTACTTGAGCTACAGCGTCCTTTCTGGCTTTTTCTGTTTATGTAGTACTGAAGAATTGAACCCAGGGCTTCATGCGTGCTAGGAAAATACTTTACCACTCAGCCACATTCCCAGCCCATGTGTGGGGGGGATCTTAGTTCCCAGTACCACTCAGAGAGGAGAAAATAACCCCCCACAACAATAAGAACACCAAATAAACAAGATCTAGAAATACAATTAAATTAATTAAAGCAAACTACCATCCCACTGATAACCACAGAAATGAAGAATGCTCAGTAGCTATGTGAATATGATCATATAAAGTAATATTAATAAAATGGACTCCAAGAAATGGAAACGAGATTTTTGTTGTTGTTTTTGTTGTCTTTCCCTTTTGTTTTGTTATTTTGTCTTTGGAAAGGTATGGGGAGACATAGAAAAAGGTGGGACAAAGGTTGTACAAATGCAGCAGTGGTACTCACTAAACATTATGTGGAAAATGATACAACTTGTGGGTAGGGATGAGAGGGAAAAGCTGGGGGAGGGCCAGGGAAGGGGTGATATGGTCCAAAAAGAAATATACTCATTGCCCGACTTCTGTAACTGTAACCCCTCCACACACCACCTTTAGAATAACAATAAAATATATATTTAAAAGTCATAGAATAGACTATGATTAATAATAAATGAATGAAATGAGGGAGGAGGGCAGAGAAAGGAACACAGAAAGAAGAATCATGGTTAAAGAAAAGAATTGAGAGCCAGGTGCCAGTGACTCATGTCTTTAATTTTAGTTACTCAAGAGGCTGAGATCTGAGGATCCTTGTTCAAAGCTAGCCCAGGAAAAAAAGTTCCTGTGAGACTCTTATCTTCAATAAACCACTCAAAAAAGCTGGAAGAAGCGCTGTGGCTTAAGTGGTAGAGCACTGGACTTGAGCACAATGAGGCTTAGGGACAAGGACAGTGCCCAGGCCTCAAGTTCAAGCCCCAGGACTGGCAAAAAAGAAAAGAATTGAGAAAGAAAAAATGAATATGATATTTTAACATCTAATTATAAAATAAAGAAAAATATAATTAGATAAAATAACTAGATAAAACTAAAAATGATATTAATTAGTTAAAAGTAAGAATGATAGTGGAATTCCCTAAAAGGAAATAAATAGGGACCAAAGAGTTAGAGAAAAGCTTCCTTGTGGGTCCTCTCCTGTGGGAACCAGCCAGGTCTGGGGTCGGGCAGTAGTGGTAGCTGCGGTTGATGGACAGTTCCTGCTGTTCAGGCTGGTGCTGTGCGGGGACTGAGGACCAGGGCCGTCAAGGGTCAGTTGTGTGTCAGTCACATTTACTTTAGAAGCTTCATTTCTTTGCACATTGGGAATGACTGCTGGCTGGGAATAGCTTTGTCTCCTGTTGGCTCAGCAGATCCCCAGGTATCCAGAAGCCTTCCAAGTTGTGAGGGCCTGGACCAGCACATGTCCAATGTGAGGGCGTATCTCTCAAATGTGTTACAGAATAGCGGAGGCATAGCCCTGAGAATTAATGGAATGGGACTGCCTATCTGTGCCAGTGCTTTGGGGCCTTAAACCACCCTGCAAGAATGAAGAAAGTGAAATGGAAGTGACTCATGCAACCCGGGCTCAGAGCTTTCAGTTCTGCTGGGCTGTAAACCATATGCTGCAGGAAGGCAGTTCTGCAGGTTGAGCACGGCACTGGCCACTGGTTTGGTGCTCTTGGTCCCTGTGTGAACCCTGAGGATGGGGCTCCTTCCTTCCCAGAGAGTGCAGAGCCACCAACCACCAGCCCCTCCACAGCGCCAGCTCCCTGCTGCTTAAACTCCTCCACTGTTCTGCACCAACCTGTTCTCTTCCAGGACTGCCTCTCATGACTTTCTTCACCCACTTACTATAGTAAAGGGTTCCCTGAATTGTGATTGCTCCTTATTTTCAAGTTGCCAGACCAGCTCAGAGTCAAACAAGATGGCACCTGAAAATATTGTTATTCGCAGGGAAATGGTCAGAACTCGAACAAATAATGTTGAGCGAGACAAGCCTAGAACACAGAAAACAAAGGGGCATGATCTCCCTCATATATGACTGTTAACAAAGGGAGATGGAGAGACAGTAGAGACCAAGTCTGTGAATACTGTATATGTTCTTGATACATTGTATATTGTATATATGTCTACCTGACCTAGAGAAGGGATAGAAAAACAGGACGTAAGATATCACAAGAAATGTACACACTGCCCTACTATGTAACTGTACCCTTTTTGCACAACACCTTGTAAAAAAATTTGTGTTCAATTAATAAACAAATTAAAAAAAAAAGATGGCACCTGACTATAGCTTCTGGGATATGGAGAGAGATAAATGGATTACTCCAATGCTGGCCTGACACACAGGAGTCACAGTCACACCAAATTTCTACACTAGATTGGAGGCTTGTGAGAAATGTGGGTTTATCCTGAGAGTAGGACTGTTCCTCTGCTGTCACCAGGGCTGCCTGGCTTATTTTTTGGCTGTGTCTTCAGCTTGTGTGTGTGTTTGTGTGCGTGTGCACATGTACATGTGCATGTGTGCTGGTACTAGGGCTTGAACTCAGGTCCTGGGCACTGTCCCTTAGATTTTCACTCAAGGCTAGTGGTCTACCACTTGAACAACAGCACCATTTCTAACTTTTGGTGGTTAATTGGACATAAGAGTCTCGTGGCTTTCCGGTCACGGCTAGCCTTTGAGCCATAATGCTTAGATCACAGCTAGAGTTACAAGTGTGAGCAATCAGCACCTGTCAACTCTCTTTCCTTTAGTTGGCAGTACTAGGGTTTGAACTCAGGGACTCATGCTTGCAAGGCATTTGGGCCAGATCCCTAGCTCTCTGCTCTGAAAATTCTGACTCCAACCACTTCTCAGCTTCATGTATTGCATTTTGGAGATATGGTTCAGTGGTAGAGTACTGATGTAGCACATGCAGAGCCCTGGGTGCATGGTATCTTTCCTCCGGGAATGTTTATCTTCATAGGTTTATGCTGTTATTCCTTTATTCTTATCCTCATGGATTTCCAAAGGAAAGGACATCAATGAACAGGTCAGTCAGTCATGAAGAGATAGAGGTCTGCTTACAATTGTTCCTCTCCTCCTTTTCAAAATGTGAGGAATAATTTACATAAAATAGAAGGCAAAGCTTTTGAGCGGATAGTTCTTTGAGTTTTCATAGATGTGTAGTCCACATGCTAACCATGGAGTAGGTGCCTACCACCCCTGAAATCTCCTTAGCACCCCTTTCAGGTCCTTCCATGCCTCTCTCTCACTAGATACCACTGCTCTGATTTCTGTCACCATAAATGAGCTTTTGGGGCCATCAGTTCTGATAGTGTGAGGATGTACATAATAATACATGTATATATTATGTATACGTATATATGCACACACATGGTCCAAATCACTTTCCCAACTAACCTAACTGAGGAGCAATTCTGTATTTAAAAAAGAAAAACAAACAGGGCTAGGATATAACTCAGTGTTAGAAAATCTGCCTAGCATTCATGAATGTGTTGGCTCCATGCCCAGTCCTATGAAACACAAAAAGAAACACCCCAAAACAAACAGAAAAAATAACCCCAAACTCAAAGCAGCCACAACTAAACAAAAAAACACCACAAAAACAAAAACAAAAACCACAGAATGCTGTCCAGATCTGACCTCCTCCTTCAGAAGTGAGGAGACATTTTATTGGTTTCTGGAAAGGCCTTTGAGAAAATCAGTTTTCTTTCTAAATGACAGACCTTCATGTCACTTAAAAACTCCCTCACAGGAATCCTTAAGTAGTCAAAATAGATCCTAATTATCTTTGAACAAACATCATTTCTCCTTCATGGTCAGATGCCACACTCTCACTGAAGAAAACCTCAGATTTCTCCTTTCAAAAATGTATGTCTGCAAGGCAGGTGCAGGCTGTCTACACTTGTAATCCTTGCTACTCAGGAGGCTGAGATCTGAGGATGCAGGTTTTGAAGCCATCCCAGGCAGAAAAGTCTTGAGCCAGCAAAATGCTGGAGAGGAGACATGGGGTAAGTAGTAGAACACCAGCCTTGAGCAAAAAAAAAGCCAAGTGAAAGCTCAAAGCAGAAACACAAAGTGCAAACCAGCACAGGCAGAAAGGTCCCGAGACTCCATCTCCAGTTAACCAGAAAAATGCTGGACTGGAAGTAGAATAGCAAGTGGCAGAATACTAGCCAGGGGCAAAAAAGCCAGGTGAAAGCACAAGACCCCAAGTTCAAACCCCAGTACCAACATATATGAAAAAAAAGTTAAGTCTGCCCTGGGTTCAATTCCTCAGTACCACATAAACAGAAAAAGCCAGAAGTGGTTCTGAGTGCTAGTCTTTAGCAAAAGAAGCCAAGGACAGTGCCCAGCCCCAGAGTACAAGCCCCAGGACTGGCAAAAAAAAAAAGTCCTCATAATTGATTGGAATAGATTGTAAATGTGTGGAAATGTAACAATGAAATAAGTCCCCTCCAGACAGGGGCATCAAGTGCATCCGGGGTCCTGCTCCTACAAGTGAGCAAGAAGTGTGTTACTAAGGGGGTAAAGACTGAGGTGCACCATTTGTCTGTTCCTGGTGGTCACTGACTCTGTGTAGACCTTCCATGAGCAATGAACACTGTATTTTAAAACTCGACGTCTTTAAGCCTTAAAGAAAGACTGAGGCAGAACAGGCAGTCTTTGTGGATAGCCCACTCTGCCAGGCTTTACAAAAGTCCTCACAGGTATAGCTGTCCCTCTGTAAGCATGGGGACTGCCATGGGCAATAAAACCCAAGGATGTTCAAGTCTCTAATACAAAATGGCATGCTACTTGCATTCTACCAACACACACCTCTAAATACCTTTTAGTTTTATTTATTTATTTATTTGTTTGTTTATTGCCAGTCCTGGGGCTTGAACTCAAGGACTGGGCACTGTCCCCAAACTTCTTTTGCTCAAGGCTAGCATTCTGCCACTCCAACCACAGCACCACTTGCAGATTTTTCTGTTTATGTGGTACTGAGGAACCAAACCCAGGGCTTCATGCATGCTAGGTAAGCAGTCCACCACTAAGGCACATTCCCAGCCCTTTATTTTTCTATTACTGGAGTTTGAACTCAGGGCTTTGTTCTTCCTCAGCTCATTACTTGTACCTGGTACCCTACTGCATGAGCCACACATCTAATCATACTTTTAGCTGATTGATTGAAGATAAGAATCTCATGGACTTTTCTTCCAGGGCTGGCTTTGAATCACAGTCCTCCAGATTTCAGCCTCCTGAGTAACTAAGGTTGTAGGCATGAGCCACTGGCACCTGACCTTCCCATTTACCTTAAATCCTCTCTAGAGTATTTTATAACACTGAATACAATGTAAATGCTATACAAATAGTGGCTATGAAATACTGTTTATGGAACAATGACAAGGGCGAGAAATCTGTTGTATTCAGTACTGAGACAATTGTCTTTTTTCAATTTTCTCCCTGTGGTTGGGTGAACCCATGCTTACAGAATCAGTGAACTTCGAGGAGCAACTGTAGGGAGTCACTCCTCTTCATACGTACCAATTAGGAGCGAGATATCGCAAGGTATGATGGCCTGCCCAAGTTTACCCAGTTAGCAATCCCCAGAGCCTGCCCATGACCAGCACTAAGGATGAAGAGCATGGCTGGGGAAGGTTCTCTCTCCTCCTCAGGGCATCAGACACAAGCTCCTAGTTGCAGCTGCAGTAAATGATCCCCTACTTAGTCTTTCTCTTCTTGCTGATACCCCCTTCCTCATGAGCCAGCTCAGAATGGCTGGAATCAATATCACCCCAGCCTTCCCTTCCTTCCTCTTCCCACCACTGCCCTGCTCTTTCCTCCTCATCCCTCATTCCTCATCTTGACCACTGAGACACTCACTAGTGTCTGGAGTCCTTGCCTGCAGACTCTTATCTGTGAGCCCATCCTTCATACTGGCTGCCAGAAGATCTCTTAAAAAGTGTAAGTCTCACTCTGTCCCTCTCTGTTTGAAACTGTTTGGTGGATCCATTTCTTTTAGGATAAAATGCACATTCTGATAGGTCACTGGGGACTTTGATTTGATTTCTAGCTGGATTTCCTACTTTACCTCTAGCTTTTCCCTCTAGGCCTACCAGGCTGCCCTATCCTTCAGACTTCTCCCACCCCCTTCCACCAGTCTTGCTTTCAGTTTAGAGGTGTTGCCAAAGACCACATCCTCTCCTACTACCACCTGAAGGGCCATCCACTGCTCTCTTCACTCCTCACTATGACCTGGCCAGGGTATGGTACTATTCTATGGCCTTGCTTTTTGCCCTTTTTTTTTTTTCAGTGCTGGGGATTAAACAGCCTTAGGCATGTTAGCACTACACTGGACTGTACCTGTAGCCAATCCATTTATTTATTTGTTTGTTTGCACTCTGACCAAGTTTATTTGAAAGTAAAAGGAAAGCCATTAAAGTAGGAAGACACTCCAAAGAAAGGCATCCTGAAGAGGAGTCCTACTTGCCCTTTTAAAGATTGATCTTTTCAGCCAGGTGCCCCATGCCTCATGTCTGTAATCCTAGCTACTCAGGCAGCTGAGATCTGAGGATCTTGGTTCAAAGCCAGCCTGGGCAGGAAAGTCCATGAGATTCTTATCTCCAATTAATTGCCAAAAAGTAGAAGCAGAGCTGTGGCTCCTATGGTGGAGTGCCAGCCTTGAGCACCAAATGCTCAACAACAGTGCCCAGGCTGAGTTCAGGCTCTAGAATCAGTACACACACACACACACACACACACACACACACACACACACACACACACGATGGATCTTCCTCCATGAGATGGGGCATTTCTTGACTTTGGGGATCAAGTCACCTTTGCCACTGAGCCTCCCCTACCTGGCCTACACTAGGAGTTAGTAAGTGTATGGTTCTATTTATTTGTGTATGGAAGAGCGGATTAGCTTTCATTGTGGTGTTGTACTGCTTTTCTAAAAGTTCCTGAGCTTTCTGAAACTTATATTAAGAAAGTCAGATACCAGCACTGATATCTGGATAACAGCTGCTGCCCAAATTGCTTGGCAAGATTATGTGTGTGCCTCATAACCAAGATGCAATTTCTGCTGCGTTTATATCCTCTGTGTGCTCTGATACAATGTTGAATATGCAACATTTGTTGCCCTGAGTTGGCTGGGGTGGGACACAAAAGACAGAGGAAATGTCCAAGCTACAGAGGACTGGACAGGTAGAAAGGACACAAGATGGATCTAGGTGAGGGAGGGGATAGCTCCATTAAACCAATTACTGAGACTTTCCTCCAGTGTCCCCAGAGATGCATGCATAGCCTATGCCAGCCCTTCTGAATGCTGTGACCTGATGAAGGTCTTCATTGTGTGATTTGTTGCAGTAAAAATAAGGAAGAAATTTAGAAGTAGTGAAGGTCACTTTGTGCTGAGACTATGACACTATATCATGTTCAATAAAATGTCAGCTAATAGTTACTGTGTCATTCTTTTCAAAGGATTTTATGCACCATTGATAGCTTTATTATATATGTAGGTGTGTGATTTGGATTTGACTACATTTTCCATTTTTAAGACTTTAGTAAGAGCATGAAAACAAATCCATATTCCCCATGGAAGGGGACTCAAGGAGGAAATAGCAAGTGAATGACATTTTCTGAGGACTGTAATGGATTTTTGTCCATGTTCTTATTCTCTGTGATGGAGTACAGATCTTACATCCACTGCTCATAGTTAAGAAAACCAAAGTTCAGATCAGTTCATCTGCTGTTAATCTTCCATATTACAGAGTCTTAGTTCAAATGTTAGGTTTCTCACTTTACAATACCTGTAGATAATCAAACCTAAATTTATTCACATGCGGTGATTGGTTACATCCTTTAAAAACAAAACAAAACCTGCCATCCATCTATCCAGAACAGCAGGAACCAGAATATGACAAGGACACCTGCACCTCCGTGTTCACTGCTACACTGTTCACAATAGCCAAGCTACAGAAACAACCCAGATGTCCCACTACAGATGAATAGATTAAAAAAATGTGGTACCTATATACAATGGAATTTTACACTACCATTAGAAAAGACAAAATAATGGCATTTGCTGGAAAATGGATGAAACTAGAACAAATCATGCTGAGTGAGACAAGCCAAGAACATAGAGACAAATAGCGTGTGGTCTCCCTGATATGTGGGTGTTGGAATTAAAATGCAAAGAGATAGAACAAAGTAAACAAGTCTCAAGATACCAAAATACAGTAAAAAGAAAAGAGGACACAGAATGAGTGGAAAGTGTGAGAGAATAGTAACAACAACAATAATAACATAGCAGAGGGGACCATTGCTACATTGGACACAGATGAAAGGGAACTAAACAACTCAGGGGTGGGAATGGAAAGGAAGGAATGAGTGAAGGAGGGAACAGATGTTGCTAAGCAAGGAATGTAATGTACATATTATCCAAAATGGAGAAAGTGATTTTATTGTTAAAGTTCATAGACTTCATAAGCTATGTAGAATAGAATGATAATATTCATCATTATGAAAGTTAAAATGTATACTGTGATATATATATATATACGTAATAACTTAAACCCAATAAAAATTCCTATTTAATAAACAACAAAAAACCCTGCCATCCATTCACATTCTTTTGGCAAATAACTGCACTATATTTCTTTAAAAGAATTTTCCATGTAAATAGAGGATTTTTAGCTGATAAATTAAAAGAGAGAAGCTACGTGCTAGTGGCTCACACCTATAATCATAACTACACAGGAGGCTGAGGTCTAAGGATGGAGCTTCAAAGCCAGTCAGAGTTGAAAAGTCTATGAGAGTCTTATCACCAAATAATCACCAGAAAGCTAAGGTGGAGGTGGAGCTGTGGCTAAAGTGGCAGGACCAGAGTCTTAAGTGGTGAGACAAAGGGTAAAAGGCGAACCAATGCAACAGCAATATTTACAAGGCAATATGCTGTAAACCAACTGTACAACTCAGGGTGGGGGGGGGGCAGATTAGGGAGGAGGGAAGATGGGAGAAAAATGAGGGAGGAGAGAGAGAGAGCAAGTTGTACAAGAAATGTAATCATTACCTTACATATAAAACTGTAACCCCTCTGTACATCACCTTGACAATAAGGCCTCTTGGGGTTCCTATAAAACGACTTGGTGATGTAGTAGTTAAGGGAGAGGCCCCAGGGACTAGAGCCCTGCTGTGGAAAAATGTTTTTTCCCTGTCCAAGCCCTGTGGCTCTGGGTAACTCAGTGCCGGCCCATGTTCATCAATGGTGAACTTAGGCTACTTGCTCCTAGCTCATGGGGTGTCTGTGGAGCTTGTGGCCCGCTTCTAGGCTGGAGCATATTCCAGCATTCTGCTCATGATGACTGACTTGGACATCACAGCAGTTTCTGGGGAACTCAGTGTTTGGAATAGGTAAAGGATGTGACATTGGGGAGGCATGGGAATGGCTGCTGACAGTATTTTCTCCTCATGGATGGGCAGCCAGGCATCAATCCTTCCATGTTCCAGAAGATCTGGGTCATTTGATCCCGCAGTCAGGGGCTCACTGTATTCTGTATTCTGTTTTAGTCATGCTGTCAAAGCCTCATTCTGAGTTTGGGATTTGAGGGTATAAAGTAGGAAATGATAGGAATCTGCAATCCTGAAAACAAGAAAGTCTCCTCCCCCCTGCCTCCTCCCTCCCCTGGCCAGGGAATAGGTGCCTGGCTAAGCCAGGTCCTGCTTGGTGGATTTGCACAATGGGCTCCTGGAAACCATCAGGCCAAAATACAGACTTACAAAGCCTGTCCCAAAACTTTCTGTACTCCAACCACCTTCTCACAGGACCCTACTTAAGTCCCATCACTTTGCCCCCAGCACCCTGGGCCTCCGGCCTCTCTTATCTCCTGACTCTCCTCAGGTCACCATGGTGTCCCCCCTCAACTCTCCATTAAAGTTGATCTGGTCTGTTGAGAACATTTTCTGTTCTTTCTTTATTCTAATACCCTTGTGATTCAGTTTTCCAAAGGGAAAGATCTTCAATCTGGGTCTTTAACTGTTGTAAACAGGAAATGGACACGTGGAAGAGAAAGGAGAGAGAAGGGCAGGAGAACTGAGGGCAAGAAGGAAGAATAACGGAGGAAAGAGAAAATTGGAACCAATGCAGACCCTGGACCAGTGCCCAGGCGGCTTGGGGAGAGGAGGCGGCAGCACTGGGTAGGACTGGAGCAGGATGAAAGTGTTCCTGCCAAGCACATTACATAAACCACCACGAGAGGGCACCAGAAGATGCTAGGTGCTTCACTTCCATTGCCTCCGCCCGGGAGCCTCTTCTGGGTGCCCCCATGTGTGTGAGGGAGATGGTTCCAGCATTTCCCAGGCAGCAGTGCATCCCACTAGAGGCCCTGCCTGAGACCTCCTGGCCTGAGAGGGAGGAGTGTTAACTGGGGCTACCTGTCTGTGAGTGACTCAGCCAATTATCCTGGTCACTCCAGAGAAGCTGGCCCCCCAACCCTGAGCTCCAAAGACGGAGCCTCAGAAGTGGGCAGCCCATTGTCTGTGGGGGGACTGATGGATTCTCTGGAGGGCAGGTGCAGCCTTTCCTACGCAGGCCTGAGGCTTTGCAGGAATGAAACAGGGTTTGGTGACTTGGGTTCAGTGCTTTCACTCAATTGCCCGCATTTCCTCACAACACTCTGTGCTATGAAATCTGGATTATTTTTTAATCTTCCCTTCCCATTTTTGTCGTTCCAGTGTGTTACTGATTATGCAGAACTATGCATTGCTGGTTGTGTGGCGCCTGCCCTCCGGGGACAGCTCTGCCTTCTAAACAAGCCCTTCATCTTACAGATGGAGACTCTGTAAGGGGCTCACCCTGTCCATCAGAGCCACAGAACTGACACTTTCCAGGTGCTTCCAACCTGGGCCACCGGGCGGGCAGGTCAGTGGCACTGAATTCCACATGCGTTTCCCTCCCCCATCTCCCCCAGCTCAGGGAATGAATGCATGCCAAGGAAGAGCCAGCCTCAGACACCATGCGGGCCAAGAGCAGCTTAGGCTGTCACCCGGAGTCACCTCCACGGGAGAGCTGAGTCACCCAAAGACTGAGGATGGAGGCTTGGTGAGTGACAGTTCTACCCTAGAAATGCCTCCAACTACAGCCTCAGTTCAGAGTGCAAACAGGCTGCCTGCATTGAGGATAAGCTAGCAGTAAGACAGTCACTATTTAAAAAGTGACAAGGCAATTTAGCAGGTAGTTAGTTAGAACTTAATTATAAATACATTTAAACTTTAAAATTATTTAATTAGTTGGTTTTGTATTAATACTGGGGCTTGAACTCGGCCTAGTGCATTGGCTTGCTTGGATTTTTCACTCAAGGCTGGCACTTTATCGCCTGAAGCACACCGCCACTTCAGGTTTTTGGCTGGTTAATTGGAGATAAGAGCCTTATCAACTTTTCTTCCCTAGGCTGGCTTTGAGCTATATGATCCTCAGATCTTAACCTCCTGAGTAGCTAGGATCACAGGTGTGAACCATTAACCAGCTGTTCTAATTTGTCAGTTCTTTATATTACCAACTGTTTTACTCTGTTTTCTGTTATAACCAAATTCTAGAGAGTGGGCAATTTATGAAGAAAAGGGTTCTGATGGCTGAAAAAATTGGGCAGCTGTATCTGCCAGGCCTCTGGTGAGGGCCTTAGAGCTGAGGAATGGAAGGACAGGCCGGCCATGTGAAAGAGAAGGCTGCCAAGTGCTTTCAGGAGCTAGAGCATTCCCTGACAAAGGTGTCAGCCCACTCGTGAGGACCCTCCCCCTGACCCACGCACCCTACAGAAGGGTAGGTCCCAGCACTGAGACATGGAGGTTTCTACACTTGAATTTCATGGAGATGCGTGAGCCACAGTACCAACTACAAACACCAAAAAATAAAACAGTACTTTTCTAAACAGTAAGAGTCTAACAACTATCTATGAAAATGAAAGAGGATTTCGACACACACTTATAGAAAAGGCATAAACTTAGAATAACCCTGTGTGTGTTTGTGCATACATGTAGATAACATGTGCATAAGACAAATTAAGCTGGGTGTGGTGGTGCATATCTGTAATCTCAGCTAATCAGGAGACAGAGGCAGGAAGATCACTCAAAGTGAGGTGTTTCTGTTGTCTCTCATTGACTACCTTACTTATCTTAATTTAAAATTTCCTCCTTCAAGATGTCCCTAATTATCCTCAAGCTGATGGCTCAGATTGTGGATTGGCTTCTATCTTCTGCAGTTACAGAGCAGGCTCGCACCCAGCCCTCTCTGTATCCTGGGAGGCTAGAAGGGATTTGCTTTAGTCCTTATCTTAGAACCAGGACAGAACAGAGTATTTTTTGTCTCTCAGGCACACAGCAGTTGTTTGTTGACTGAATGAATGAGTGGCCAGTGAAAGGGGGAATTTATTTTTTTTTCTTTGTTTATGAATCCAATAAACTCTTTGTAGAAGGCACAGTTATAAATTGTGAAACATGGCAATAGGCCCCGAGCCTACCACACAGCTTCAGAAACAACTGTCCTGCTCCCCTAGAAATAAAAACTATCCTGAACTTTGGCTTCATCATTCCCTTGCTTTTATAAGTTAAAAACATTACATCCTAGCTGGGAATATGGCCTAGTGGTAGAGTGCTTGCCTCATATACATGAAGCCCTGGGTTTGATTCCTCAGCACCACAGATATAGAAAAGGCCAGAAGTGGCGCTGTGGCTCAAGTGGGAGAGTGCTAGCCTTGAGCCAAAAGAAACCAGGGACAGTGCTCAGGCCCTGAGTTCAAGCTCTAGGACTGGCAAAAAAAAAAAAATCACATCCTAGCCACTCAGGAAGCTGAGATCTGAGGATCACAGTTTAAAGCCAGTCTAGGCAGAAAAGACCCTGTGAAATCTTTATCTCCAACTAACCACTCAAAAACCAGAATAGTGCTGTGGCTCAAGTGGTAGAGCTCAAGTCTTGAGCACAAAGAGGCTCTGGGACAGCCCCCAGGCCCTGAGTTCAAGCCCCACAACCGACAAAAAAAAAATCACATATGTATGTGGTATGTGTTCCTACATAATATTGTTTAGTCTTCACTTGTTTCTGGTCATTATAAAAAGCATACCAAAACAACATATAAGCTATCCTAAATTAGGTGTTTACATATTGCTAAACAACACATCATTGTTTTTGCTTGGTTTTTGAGGTTTGCACAAGTAGTATCACATAACACATACTATTCTGCTACTTAAGTCTTTCCCTATTCCATATTATGGTTCGAAGTTTTACTGGAGCAATAGTCATTTTCTTTCCTTGCTGAATAACTTGTTTTCATCTGAAGGGTTCAATTTACTAGCATAATTCCTTGTTGATACAATTCAGGTTGCCTACAGTTTGGAGCAAATACGAATACTACTGATACTACTGCTATAATATTCTTAAAGTGATAAGGGGTAGGGAGGAAAGATGGAGCCTGTTAGGTCCTCTCCCTACAGAATAAAGCAGGTGGAAAAGAGAGAAAAGAAAGGGCCAGAAGGCGCCAACACCTCAGGTAGCCCCAAAGTTAAATAATATTATTGTTTTCAATGGATGTTCCTGGATGGGTGTGATAGTCCATGTCTGTAATCCCAGCTACTTTGGAGGCTGAGATGGGAGGATTGTGAGTTCGAGGATAGTTTGACAACTCTATCAAGACCTGGTATCAAAAACCAATGAAGGTGGGCTGGGGATATAGCCTAGTGGCAAGAGTGCCTGCCTCGGATACACGAGGCCCTAGGTTCGATTCCCCAGCACCACATATACAGAAAATGGCCAGAAGCGGCGCTGTGGCTCAAGTGGCAGAGTGCTAGCCTTGAGCGGGAAGAAGCCAGGGACAGTGCTCAGGCCCTGAGTTCAAGGCCCAGGACTGGCCAAAAAAAAAAACAAAAACAAAAAAAACAAAACAAAAAAAAATGAAGGGGGGCTGGGAATATGGCCTAGTGTCAAGAGTGCTTGTCTCATATACATGAAGCCCTGGGTTCGATTCCCCAGCACCACATATATGGAAAACGGCCAGAAGGGGTGCTGTGGCTCAGGTGGCAGAGTGCTAGCCTTGAGCGGGAAGAAGCCAGGGATGGTGCTCAGGCCCTGAGTCTAAGGCCCAGGACTGGCCAAAAAAAAAAACAAACAAAAAAAAAACCAATGAAGGAAGAGGGAGGGGAGGAGAGAAGGAAAGAAGGAGAAGAAGGAGGGAAGGAAGGAGTACCAACAATATTCGGGGGGAAAATCTCTTTTCGCTGTGTGTCCTGACAGGTCAAATAAAGGCAGTCTTGCAGTCTTGAGGTCTCTGGGGAACAGTCTCCCGGCTTGGGTGATGGCAGTTTTGGGGGGTGAGGCCCTTGGGGAGTTCCTCTTGGCTTCTGAGTGCTTCAATGGCTGCCTGGCTGTGGATGTCTGTTTTTCAAAGCAACAGTACTACAGAGCAAAGAACAGGAGCAGAACAACCCGAAATGCCCAAAGCTCTGTGTTTCCTGAGATTCAGCAGTTCCCATGAATAAACATTGTGACGGTTGTAACCGCTGGGTTAATTTGCAGAGCTCAGAAGATGTTGAGTCTGACCATGTACTGCTAGCTTTCTTGTTCACTTTTTTTTCCTGTCTCAAAAATCAGTAAAACTTCATTTGCTTTCATTCTTTCACCATTAACAGAAAACTGGAGAAAGCAAATGTTTGTGTTTACAAAGACAAACGGCCTCTTAACCCAGAGCAAAACCTCCACTGATGAGGGGAGAAGATAAAAGCGGCCCCCAGCCTCCTGAGCAGACCCTCAGAGTCTCCATCTTCTGCTGGGCCCGTAGGGCCCAAGAATCTGAGCAGCCAAATAGATCCCAGCCCCGCAGGTGGAGCAGAAGTCATGCCGGACCAGGTGCTGGTGTGTAGTCACCAAGAAAACAGGAACCCGGCAGACACACACACAAAACAGGATTCATTTCAAGCACAGCTTTATTTTTTTTCTGTTTTGTTTTTAAATCAATAAAAGAAACTGGGCCCTAGAAGCTGCAGGGATCTAAGCAGCAGCAAGTTTGTGCATTTGTCCTTTTCTGTTTGTTTATATATGTTTATGTTATCACACTGCGCACACACTTTTATTTGCATGAAATTCTGCACCGTGTATACTAATTGTAGTAAAGTTACTTAACCCCCCCAAATTTCTATAGCAACCCATTTTCTTAAGTTGAGGGCCAAATATTAAAATGCTATTTTTCACATCATTTATAATAATCTTGTTACAATCCATTTAACAAAGTTTGATTAGATTTCAGTGAAAATTATCTTCCAGAATAGGTCCCTCACACCCCAAGATTGGGGTTTAGTAACTTTACTACAATTAGTATATACAGTGCAGAATTTCATGCAAATAAAAGTGTGCCAGCAGTGTGATAATATAAACATATATAAATAAACAAAAAAAGGACACGTGCTTTCTTGTTCACCTTCCTGATCACTTCAGGGCCTCCTCCATCATCTTCATTGGTGTTCCATTTGGGACTTAGAGTAATTGGGTCAGAATATAAAACATTGATTTAGGGCTTAGTGGGAGACTACTTGCCTAGCATGTATGAAGCCCTGGGTCGATTCCTCAGTACCACATAAACTTTGATTTAGCTGGGTGCTGGTGGCTCAGTCTCACTTTGGAGGCTGCAAGCCCAGGCAGAAAAGTCTACAATTAATCACCAAAAATGAATCTGTGGCTCAAGTGGTAGAGCGCCAGCCTTGAGCGAAAACCTCAGGGACAGTCCTTGGGGCTTGAACTCAAGCCCCAAGACCAACACAAAAACAAACATACAAACTGATTCATCACGAACATTGTAGATATATAACATTTAAATGTTTTTTGAAACCAGTAAATATACAATTAAATGTGCAGATGTTAAGTATACAAGTTGTTGATTTTCCACAGTTACACATACCCAAACAGCTGACACTCTTATCTGCACATTCATATATAGACATTCAATAATTTGATACATAGTGTCCATCTCCCCAGAAGGGATGGCTCATTTCCATTTTCAGTCAACCTCCACCCCAAAAAGGTGCCGGCTCTTTGGATTTCATTCATTATGGAGTTCTTTGCCCTTAGTAGTTTGCTTATATTGAAATTAAGTTTCCTATCCCAGAAATTAGTGTGAATGAATGACTCTTCTAAGTCAACATAAGGTTTTTGCAGAGAACTGTTGCATATATCAGTAATTCAATTCTTTTTAGAATACGTGGTTTTCAAAAGAGTGCTTTGTAGTGCTCTATTATTATTATTCTTCCATGCTGTTGATGCCTACTTTTGTAAATTATAGTAAAAGCACGTGTGTGTGTGTGTGTGTGTGTGTGTGTGTGTGTGTGTGTGTGTGTGTTGGTACTGGGGCTAGAACTCAGGACCTGGAGACTTTCCCTTAACCTTTTCCCTGAAGGCTGATACTCTACCACTGGAGCTATAGTACCACTTCCAGCTTTTCTGGCTAACTAGAGATAAGAAGCTTTTGGATTTGTCTGCCTAAGATAGCTTTGAACCATGTTCCTCAGATCTCAGCCTCCTGACTAGCTAGGAGACCAGGAATGATCTACCAGTGACAGGCAAAACGCCTTCTTAATGAATGCATTTTTTTGGCATACATTCATAGTCCAAAAGTGTTTCATTGGGGGTAATCCAAAAGACCTTGAGTTTTTAAAACCAGAATTGGGTTATGCAAACATCCTAGGCTCTTGGTTCATTTTTTAATGTTCTTGAAATCACTTGTTGGCTGAAGATCAAGTTTTCTGGTGGGAAAGTCTTGTCTGAGCATTGGTGGGCTATAACAACTAAGTATTTGTCAGCAGGTAGATCATTGTGAGAAGAATATTGGAAGAACTTCCAGAGAAATTAAGATATGCAAAAAAGTGTATCTCAAAAACCAATAAAACATGGTGTATCAAGTTTCCATATCTGCATGGATCTGTTTTTAGGTTCTCTGTTCTGTCTATTCCTGTGCATATACCATATTGTGTTAATTAGGATAGCTTTAAAATACATCTTGATATTTGGCGGGGCAAGTTTCCACATCTTATTCATCATGAGTACCTTAACTTGTCTTGGGATTTGACTTTTCCACAGAAATTTTGGAATAAGTTTATATACTAGCCATGCTTTTAGCTCTGCAAACCCTACGCATTGCCACCTGTCCTGTTTGCATGCCAGACATACATTGATGGCATATAATATGACCCAATCACTTTACCATGGCCCTGCCTCTCTGTTACCACCACCTCTGGAAAGAAAAGGTCCTCTTCTGCCTGTTTCTCTTTTATTTATCTTATTTTTTGGTGCCTGTCCTGGGGCTTAGACTCAAGGTCTGGGCACCATTCCTTAAGTTTTTATACTTTTGCTCAAGGCTAGAGCTTTACCACTTAAGCCACAGCTTCGCTTCCAACTTTTTGGTGGTTCATTGCAGATAAGAGTCTCCTAAACTTCCTATCCAGGCAGGCTTTGAACCGTGACCCTCAGATCTCAGCCTCCTGAGTAGCTAGGATACAGGTGTGAGCATCTGTGCCTGGCTATTTACATTCTTATTGGTAAACATAAAGCTGTCCACAGTAAGGAGTTTGAACATGACACTTGGATAAATTCAGATAATACTACGGAGGCGCATTTTTCAAACAAAATCCAGAGCCCAGATTCCCACCAAATCCTTATTGGCCTCTCAGACTCCAGCCCAGCATACATCCGCACTAATCACCACAAAGCCTTTAGGCCCCAGACCCTTGTGAAAGCCTGCCTTCCCTGCTCCCAGGGGCAGAAACCATGAAGAGTGCGGGCCCACCTTTCTGGGTCTCCCTTTGTCTCCGGATTGACTCCAGGGCTCCCTCATGTGGCCAAGCCCTGTATTACATGTACGCGCATGGGATCTGCAAGGTGTTTTTGTTTTCTGGATCTACTGCAGTAACATTCCTAAGACTAAGAAGACCCTATTACAATAATAGCTTACTAATTTCTTTAAAAAAAATCTTGTTGGTGTTTATTGCACCAGATAGAGCTATCAATTTACAGAAAGCAAATAGATTTAAAGTATTTCCAGAAACATGTATGTATGTACCTTGTTTTCCTTTAGTGCCTTCAATTAAAATTATATAATTTTCTAATTAAAGGGCCCCCACAAATGTGTTAAGTTTATATTTAATTGTCACTGTAAAATACATTTCTAGTAATCATTTTCTTGCCATTTGTTGCTAGTACATGAGGACTCAGTAGATCTTTATTCTGTAAAGCAGCTACCCGGATAAGCTCTCTTATTGTCTATAGTAATATTCAGATTTTTTTTTGTTTTCAGTGTAGGCAATTGTGTTACCTGTAGGTAATTCGAATTTCATGTCGTCTCTTCTGTTCCATACAGGACTTCTGGTACAATCTTAAATAGAAATGATAGGGCATCCTGTCTTGTTCCTGGCCTATTATTTTATTTTATTATTATTTTAGTAGGGCTGGTGATAGGATCCAGGGCATTGAACATGCAAGGCAAGTCCTCTATCACTGAGTGATTTTGCTAGTCCTCGTTCCTAACTATATGCAAATTATTACTAACATTCTACCACTAGAATAGCTCCTGTAGTGTGTGTGTGTGTGTGTGTGTGTGTGTGTGTGTATGTGTATGTGTATGTGTGTGTCCCTGTATTCGACTTGAATTGAGGGCCCCCATACTCTTTGTTGCTCAAGGCAGGCACTCTACCACTTGAGCCACAGCTCCAGTTCCAGTTTTTTGGTAGTTAAGTGGAGATATAAGCTCATGGAATTTCCTGCCTGGCCTGGATTTGAACCTTGATCCTCAGATCTCAAACTCTTGGGTAGTTACAGCCACTGGCACCCAGTTCCTGTAACTTCATTTTTTATTTTTTATTTTTTTTTGCCAGTCCTGGGCTTTGGACTCAGGGCCTGAGCACTGTCCCTGGCTTCTTTTTGCTCAAGGCTAGCACTCTGCCACTTGAGCCACAGCACCACTTCTGGCCGTTTTCTATATATGTGGTGCTGGGGAATCAAACCCCTGGCGTCATGTATGTGAGGCAAGCACTCTTGCCACCAGGCCATATTCCTAGCCCCTCCTGTAACTTTTTAATAGACTCTTTATCGAGTTAAGAATGTTCCCTTTCAGGGTTAAGTGTGGCTCAGTTGGTGGAGTGCCAGTCTTGGGCCAAAAATTAAAAGAATGTATCCTTAGTCTATTACTCTAACAATGTACCTGAGGCTCCATAATTTATAGGGAAAAGAGAGGTTTACTTCACAGTATGGGAGACTGACAGCCCATGCTTGGGCGGCCTTTGGCCTTTGAGGACCTTGTGGTGGATCGCATCACAGTGTTCAGAACACTTGTTAGAAGAGAGACCATAGGGAGACGAAAGCTGGAGAATGGCAGGGGATGGATGTGTGCTTTTCCCAGAAACTGACTCTTGCAGGAAGTACCGGGGCCCCTTAAGAACATTAATCCTGTCCTAGGGCAGTGCCCCCAGATAAGACCTATTCGCCTCTCTCTTCTTAATCCTGCCACATTGGGAACTGAGCTCTCTGCCATCCCTCACTGAGCGGCGCATGCAATCCAAATCCAAATCAGCAGTGAGCGTTGAATTGGGATCATTTCTTTTTCTCTATCTATTGAGATGATCAGAAGTTTTAATGTGGTGAATGCTGTTAATAGTATTTATAGAGTTTATGTTAATACTACACTTGCATTTCTGGCATAAGACAAACTTAGTCATGATGTATGATCTTTTTATATATCCCAAGATTAAGTTGGCTAATAGTTTTGTTTAGGGTTTCTGCATTTATGTTAAAAGTGAGATTGGCTTGTAATTTTCCTTTATATTTCATGTCTAGATTTTTACCTGTCATGACCTCATAAATTAAACTGGAGAATTGTTCACTTCTCTGGGGGAGGTAGTGGTATTGGGGTTTGAACTCGAGGCCTCATAAATAGTTCATCTTTTAAAATATTTTTGGAAGAGATTCTATAATAGCATTACTCGTGCCTTGAAAATCTAGTAGAATTTTGCTGCAAAAATATCTTGGTGTGAGGTTGTGGGGTGTGTGTGTGTGTGTGTGTGTGTGTGTGTGTGTGTGTAGGGACATTTTAGGCTACTGATATAATTTCTTTAATGACTTTAAGAATCGTCACTTTTGTCTCTAGATATGCACCTGTAAAGAACATGTAACTAGGAGGTGGGGAATTAGCTCAGTGGAATAGCAAGTTCAGTCCTCAACTCTGAAAAAAGAACATGTAACTATATTGAAAAAAATTGATTTGAGTGTCTTTTAATCTTTTTTTTTGTGGTTGTGGGGCTTGAACTCTGGGCCTGGGTGCTGACCCTGAGCTCTTCAGCTCAAAGCTCCCACTCTACGACTTTGAGCCACAGCACCACTTCTAGTTTTCTGGTGGTTAATTGGAGATAAGAGTCTCATGGTTTTCCTGCCCAGGCTGGGTCTGAACTGTGATCCTTAGATCTCTGCCTCCTGAGTAGCTAGGATTACAGGCGTGAGCCACCAGCGCCCGAATCTTTTTGTAATTTTTATTTTTGGTGGGACTAGGGCTTGCACTCAAGACCTTGCACCTGCTATGCATGTGTTCTACCACTTGAGCTATACCTCCAGCTTTATTTGCATTTATTTTGATTATTGCAGAAGCATGGGTTCCCTGAATGGCCTGAGCTGATTCTATCCCTCCTTTCTTGCAATTTTTGTGCATAAAATACTTTGACATTAAGGAAAGCTGTTGAGATAGTCCAGGCATTGTCTTCATTTCTCCCAGAACAGGATGCCTTGTAATGTTTAAGCTCAGAGTTCAGTGACCCTTAGGTATAAAGCCTGAAGTGGATTTCTTCAGGGGCTCACCAGCCACAGTATGAAGTGACTCTATGCAGGTGTGACTCTATTTGCCCTGAGCAGCTTCCTTTCATATTAGGGGGCTGATGACCTTGAATCCTAGGCTTCTGTTCACCCTGACTGTCTGTGATAAATCCACCACACCTGACTTGGGAAAGTGTTCTGTGTCACAGACTCAAGCAGCTGGTTTTCAGTGTGTGTCAGGACTCATACCAGACCGCAGAACCTGCTTGATCTGGGAGTCATAGCAGAAATGGGAAAAAAAAATGTAAAGTCCTCCTTGGATGCCCAGTGAATAGAATAGTTCCCCCCCGCCCCCCGGGCCCCTTCCACACCCCAGATGATACAAGGAGGGTGGGCATTCCTCTTCACAGTTGTTCATAAGGACATTTCTAACATGGACTTTTTACTTTTTATGTTTTTCTTTTTCTATGCTATTCCTTCCTTTCATTTCTTTCCTTCCTTCCTTCCTTCCTTCCTTCCTTCCTTCCTTCCTTCCTTCCTTCCTTCCTTCTTCTTATCTTTCCTTTTCCAGTACTGGGGTTTGAACTCAGGGCCTCATTTGGCTTGCTTACTCATCTGGTGCTCTACTACTTGAGCCATGCCTCCAGCCCAGCTTTCTTCAGTCTCCTGATTAGTTAGGATTGCAGGTGTGAGCCATGGGTGCCCCGCTCACTCCTGTAATCCTAGCTACTCAGGAGGCCGAGATCTGAAGATTGTGGTTGAAAGCCAGCCCTGGTCAGGGAAAGTCATGAGACATTTATCTCCAATTAACTACCACAAAGCTGGAATTGGGGGTGTGGCTCAAGTAATAGGGCACAACAATGTGTGAAAAAGCTGAGAGAGCTTGGGGCCCAGAGTTCAAGTCCCAGTACAGCACTGGTGTGCATGTACACACACACACACACACACACCATACACACACACCACACACACACATACCACCACACACACACACACACACACACACACACACACACACACACACGGGCTGAGAGTGGAAGGAGCTGAAATGAACTCCACATTATGGAAAGAAGTGTTATATCATTGTTGTAATTATTTTCAACATGCCATGTGAAACTGTACCCTTTTTTTTCCTCTTGTATTCCTTTCCTGTGGTTTTACCCCTGCTATCACTGTATCTGATCTTAGTACCCTGGATACTGTATAAATGTGTATTAGAACTAGGGAAGGGAAAGGGAATACCAAAATTGAGAGACAAAGGATAAAAAGACAAACAATTCCAAAAGCAATACTTACAAAGCTATTTGGTATAAACAACTGTACAACTCGTGGGGAGGAGAGGGAAAGGAGGATGGGGGAGGCGGGAGAATAATGAGGGAGGAGGTAACAAGTTGAACAAGAAATGTACTCACTGCCTTACATATGAAACTGTAACCCCTCTGTACTTCACTTTGACAATAAAGAAAAAAAAAGAGCAAAAAACCCCAAACCTTCACAGTCCTTCTGATTTTATACAGCTGAGGTGACAAGCATAGTGGTATATGCTATACCTGAATCCTAGATTTATATGTGTTCAATACTAGTCTTAATAACCTAATGACTAGTTATCAATAACCTCTTGTTTTCAGTAATCTCTTGCTCAGACTGTATTCAAATCAGTCCACCTAATGTTCACCTTCTGAATAGACAGGACCACCAGTGCCTGGCTCTGATGTTCACTTCTGAAGGTTGTTTTTCATCATACCTGGTCCTTCATAGTGTTTTATTGTGTTCTTATTTTTGAAACTATTTTTTAGATATTTTATATAATTATTTCAGTCATTGAAGTGCATGGTGGTATTTCTCATGGTTTTGTGGTCATAGACTAAACTCCTATTGAGTTGCTTTGAACTGAGGTGTTCTCGTCCCCCCACCCCCATGGACTTGAATTTGCTACTGCTACTGCCAAGAACAAGGCAGTGCTTCATTTGTTTATTTGTGTGTCCCATTTATTTTCTGCCCTGGTAATTTTCCTGCCCTCTGAGTTTGGCAATTCTTTAAAAGTATGGATTTTTGTCTAGGAACCAGTTGTTATATAGCAGGAAGCCCGTCAGGAAGCCTTCAGGTCCTGTTAATTTCTGATCAGGGGAAACATTTGGGCTGTGGCCTAAAGTTACCTCTTTAAGAGTCTGCTCTGCCTGTGACAGGGGTTACAGAAAGAAGCCAGATTTTTGTCCCAACAATGACAGCAGTGCTCACCTCACAGAGGGCTGTGGGAGTTGTGGTGAGGTGCTGGCCAGGACACAGAAGTCTCCATTTGAACAACCACCAGAGCATGGTTTGAGTATTTATGGATGACCAAACCGAGCCAAACTGACCAAATGACCAATACAGACAATATGGAATTAATACAGAAATTTGTCAGGGAAAAATAAAATTACAATGAATAAAATCTACTTGGCATACTTTCCAGGAAACACAATTAGATATGTTTCTCTTAAGACAAATGTTATAATCCAGGGTGTGTGTGTGTGTGTGTGTGTGTGTGTGTGTGTGTGTGTGTGTGTGTGTGTGTGTGTGTGTGCGCGCGCCCGCATGCACACGCCAATACTGGAGCTTGAACTTAGGGCCTGGGTGCTGTCTCTTAGCTTTTTCACTAAGGCTGGTGCTCTAGCCACAGCACCACTTCTGGTTTTCTGGTGGTGAATTGGAGAAAAAAGTCTCTTGAACTTTCCTGCCCAGGTTGGCTGTGAACCACAATCCTCAGATCTCAGTCTCCTGAGTAGCTAGGATTACAAATGTGGCACCTGTCTTCAAGAGTTTAAAAACCCCAAACCCCAGAACATTAGTTGTATGCTTCCCTGGCTCACTTTTCCAGTAATTAATTTTAACTACTGCATTCCCAGATCTCAATCTCCCTGTTTCTCTGCTGCTCTTACAACTCTTCTGACCTCTCCCAGTCTTTGATCATAAGGTCTAGGGTGTTTCATTCACAATCTCATCCCACCACAGCTGACTCCCCGGCCCCGCCCATTTCTTTCCTGCCCTGTGACTGGTCTGTGAGGCTGTTTTTCCTTGGTGGTGGGCTCTAGCACATATCACTACACATTCAGCCTGGCTACCCCAACACCAAACGCACCAGGAATCAGGCCTGGCTGAGGAGTGGCGCCAATCAGAGGCCGATCCAGTCCTGTGGAGCAATCTAGGGCATTTGGGATCCCAGGCCAAAAATATATGCCTGAAAGTCACAGGTTAAGTGCTTTATTTTTTGCAGCTTCTTAGACAAACTCCATAAGGGAAAAACAAAATGCATAGACTCTGCCAATGACATAGATTTAACATGTGAACCTCAGGAGCTCCAGACCTTGTGGTTGAGGCACTTCTGTGCCAGAGGCACATAGACTATCCAGCTCAGGCTGCCTGGCAAGGTTTGGATACAAGGCCCATAGCTGATTGTCCTGTTGGGCTGGCAGGTGACAGTTCCTCTGCCCCAACTGTTGCTTCCTGCCTCTCACTTGAAATCTTTTCTCCTGATCAACACCTTCAGCAGGAGGTAGGTGGGGGCAGGAACAGCTTAGATTAGGCCCTGTGTCATTGTCTTTGGTAAGAGAGAGGATCCCCAACCCCTTGTTGGGAAAAAGGAAGAACTGGAAAACGAAGGCAGCCAACACCCACTGTGGAGGATCTGGGGATTTCCACTGCTCGTGTTCTTCCCGCTTTCTATTAGCAGCTACTCCACAGGCCTGCACAGTGCCAAGCATGTGCTAACCTCTGAATTGCTCATCCACTGTGCAGGGAGCCTTTTGGTGGGCAATGTTGGTGCTCCATCAGGGCCAATTTACTGCTTAAGTACTGTCTCCCAGCCTGGAACAGCAGTTGGGAGTACCTGCAGGGAGCAGCCCAGCGGCTCCCTCCTCCCCAACCAGCCCTAAACCTAACTAGAGGATCAGGTTTTTGCTCTGGGTGGTCTGTCTTTATTGAAGGATGCTAATGTGAACTGGGCAGCAGGGGCACCCCATATTACACACTCCTGTCAGCCCTGCCCAGCCCTACTTTGAAAAGATGCTTCCAGGCACAGGAGGGCTGTTGTGCTGGATGAGTGTTTAGTGGTGGATGGCTGGCTTCTTCAGGATTTGGGGAATTTGGACACTCCCTGTTTCTCTCCAAAGGAAGGAACCCAGTTTGAGTGAATCAGTGGCAGATGGAGGGCAGAGGACTGGTGAATAGAGACCAGATGAGCCTGGCTGTAGTCTGGCCTTTTGTGCTTTGGGACACTGGCATTTTAGATTTGTACCTTTGGCATAAAAGGCCTTTCCAGCTGTTTTAAATGTATAAGATGGTAATTCTCCCTTTGTCCACTAAGGGTACATCCCAAGACCCCAGGGAGGCCTGAACTTCAGGTGGTAGGCAACCCCATACATAAATCTTCATGATGAGATCTAACCAATAAATTAGGTACAGGAAGAGATAAAAAACAGAATACAATCAAACAATTACAGCAATATACAATAATAACATTTGTGAATGTAGCCCCACCCTCTCAGAGTTCACATGAATGTTAATATTTTCAGACTAAGTTGACTGTGGGTAACTGAAGCAAAGGAAGATGAGATGTGGATGGGTGACTGTTAGACCCCACAAGGAGGAACATGGTGCTAGTAAGGTTTTCTGAGGGCTTGGAAGCAGTTTCTCTGCCTACAGGTAGCAGAGGACATTCGAAGGGGGTCCCTATTATTTTCCCACAGGCCCAAATGAATGACAGCAGCCCCTCAGCCAGTGGGGCAGGTCCAAGAGGGTCTAGCAATAGCATCACTCAGCCTGACATCTCTCCGCCCCCTGGGACCAGTCTGTCAGGGGTGTACTGAAGGCCTTCTGGGGAGATGGCCAAATTAATGGTGGAAAAGGCGAGAAGGCACAGTGGTTTAAAGAACGGTCACTACCAACTTAATGGAGAGAAAGCAATTATACTTGTTCTGAGATGGGATTCATTAGTGGCTGCAGCTCAGAGGTGACTTCACAATGACTTCACACCCTCGCAAGAGGATCAATTTACAGGCGCTGTGGTAACTCCACACTTTAAGGGGGGAATAAAAAAACAAAACACCTCAGCTCAGTGAGGATCAAGTGGAGCTGCTTCAGTCCCCAGCCCACCCTATAGGACAGAGAACTGACTTTTCATGGCTCCACACTGGTTGGAGCCATCCCCAGCCGGGGCTCCAGGGTGAGCCTGCCACTTCTGCTGCCAAAGGCTGCATCTGCTCAGCTCTCAGGTATTGCCAGAGGTGTGGAAGGTCCAGCCACTTTAGAGTCCCAGCTCTGTACTATTTGGGAGGGGGGGTGGTAGTAAGGGACAAGCTTCTCCTGGACAAATCTGTGTGTACTTCTGAAATCTAGGAGAGCATTGTCTGCTCTTTAAACATCTGGCACTTGCTTCTCATTCTACAAGTTGAAAGCTCAGGGCCTCAACTTTTTAGCTAGGGGAGTATAATCACAAATCCTGTTTTACATATAATATATATATGAAATATATGTACATATATATCACATGCATGAGTGTGTCAGTCTGAATACTGCATAATGACCCTCCCAGGCATTCCAAACTTAAATTGCAATTATTCTGCTTTGGATCATTCTGGGCTCCCCTGACCATCGGGCCTGGTACGTGGTGCAGGCCCAGGCACCTCACACGTGGCTCGTTTTCTCTAGCAGCATGGGGTCTGTGGGCAGCATGAACTTGCCAGCGCCATCCCTCTCCCAGCCTCTCCGGATCTTGACGAGTCTGCGGCTGAAGCAGGGCAGGAGGAACAGGCCCTTGGCTAGGATGACCACACAGGGCACCAGCAGCGTGAGCGTGAAGGTGGGTGGCAGGTAGAACTTGTAGCGGCTCTCCTCGAAGGCACGGGTCCAGCCATAGGTGAGCGTGTGCAATGTGCTCAGCACCAGGGCCACAAAGCCCAGCGTGGACTGAGGGAGAAAACAGAGCTGGAGTGAGAGCCGGCCATGACTGTGATTTGATTCCCTCACAGAGAGTAATGAATGTGGCTTGGGAACTCTTGGCTGTGGGTTTGAATTCCAGCATTATTGTTCCTATATGCAAGAATATCTCAAGCAGAAATGGGAATAACACTTCTATGCACAAGGTGTACAAGGTGATTCAGGAAGATCCCATAACATGAAGCTCCTCCCTCCATTTGTATCTCTGGGGGCTACCAAAGATTTAGAATTGCTGTCTAAGAACTTTGAAAACATTCTACCAATTTTGTGCATATTTCAATGCATATTACAGTGACAAGCATCTGCCTGTATGTCAAAATCAGAATTTCACAGTAGTTGGCCTAAGATGAGCCTGGACATATACTCTGAAGACTGAGATGTGAGGAGCATGCTTCCAAGCCTGCCAAGGCAGAAAATCTGAGACTCTTATCTCCAAATAACCAACAAAAACCCAGAAGTGGAAGTGTGACTCAAGTGGTAGAGCAAAAAAAGCTAAGGGAAAAAGCCTGGTGTTGGTGGCTGTAATCCTAGCTCCTCTGAGGTTGAGACCTAACGGTCCTGGCTTGAAGTCAGTCCAGGCAGGAATGAATGTCCATATGACTCTTAACTCCAATTAACTACCAAAAAGCTGGAAGTGGAGCCGTGGATCAAGTGGTACAACACAGACTGAGTAAAAAAGCTGAGGGACAGTGTCCAGGCCAAGTTCAAGCTTCAATATTGACAACAGAGAGAGAGAGAGAGAGAGAGAGAGAGAGAGAGAGAGAGAGAGAGAGAGAGAGAACTATTAAGTGGCCCTAAAGAGAAACAAAAAGTAAATAATTTACAGGTGGCAAAAGTGAACATGGCACCAGTGGCTCTGGTCTGGGCAAGCTGGCACCCGGCAGAAAGCACCAGTGCAGAGGCTCTGAGGGTACAGGTCCCCCTCCTCTTGCCCATTGCTGCGCTAGGAGCATCCCAGGCAGAAATGTGCCAGGCCTGCCTCCCACCAGAAGGGGAAGAGTGATGGGGTGGGCAATGGGGCCATTAGAGCTCCCGATAGAAACCGTCTGGGTCTGTATTTTCATCATTGCCCTGAACACAACTTTGTGTAGGAGCTGGATGTGAGAATGTTCCATAAACACCATTCCCAATAACTACAGGGGAACTCATGGATCACCATGGGAAGATGTAGATTATTGGGGACGATGGGGAGGAGGAAGGCATGCTGGTTTGGGCTGGCTTTGATCCACTTAGCATCCGTGAGGAACAGGAGATTCTAAAAGTCAACTTGAGCAAGTTCAGGCAGGGGTGAGGGCTCTGTGCATTGGGCTGGGTGGGGTAGGGAGGAGAGGCTGTGCCAGTTGTAGCTAAATTCTATGACCCCTAGATCTAGATCACAGGCTGGAAAGTCCTATATTTATCACATAGGAATGAAAATAACAGAGACTAAGTGAAGATCACTATGCATTTTCCCCAAGGAAAGACTGCAAGGATTTAATTTAAATAGGGTGAGATGGCGTGTTTTCATATAGATTTTTCTCAAACTTTCCCAAAGAGCTTCAGTGAGGATTTCTAGATTTCCTCCCAACCCTTTGTCAGCATCAATCCAGCAGCCCAGATTGGGGGGGGGTGCAGTCTTACACACTCAAGTGGGGCTAGAGGGGTGACAACACAGCTCAGCGGTAGAGCACTTGCCTACCATGTGCAAGGCCCTGTGTTCAATCTCACATTGCAAAATAAATACAAATGAATAATTGACTGAATAAATGAAATAGATTCTTCACTGGGCCTTGTTTTAACTACTTCCTGGGGAAAAAGATGGCATACTTGCACCCATTCATAAATAATACCAGGAGACTGAGCTCCAATTTTTAAAAGAATACTGCCCAGAATAATTGCTTGCAATTCACTCATGATGCACAGTATCATTTTGTGAACAACTTCCTAGGTTCCTTTTACCCAAATAAAACAAAATCCTTCCTTGCCCTCTCTGGTTCTTTTTGGCCTTGTGTCCATGCGAGGATCTAATCTCAGGTGAATGTCTGGACTCAATGACAGCAATTGAGATGCCATGGTTGGCTTTGTTCTCTGATCTACAATTAAGTCATATATCACTTAATGCCATCAACCCCTCCCTCAAATGGAGGCTTCCTTGACTATAAGTCACTGAAAACCAAATCCTTGTCACTCCTAGAAGTATCTATCAAAAACTGAAAATCTGAAACTTCCGGTTCACACTAACTTTTTTTCTAAAATTCTGATCACTGAGGTTAAACAAATCTACAGCACTAACCAGGAGACTAAATGTTCAATGACCTGTCAATCACCAGGCTATTCTCCAATCAGGTCCCCAGTGTCAGCAGGTGGCTCCCCCTCCCTCCTATTCATGGGGTTACAGGAATTGTCAAGGCTAGGAAGTGTCATTTACCCCACACCACTGACCAGTCTTTTTTGCAGGCCTGAATTATGTTAAAATCACCTGGGGAGCAGGGAAATGTTTGTACTCTAAGCTCTACCCCTGAAATTCAGATTAAACTGGTTTGAGGTGGGTCTCAGGCATCTGTTGTTTTTCAAAGATCAGCAGATGATGCTACTGCATAGCCAAGACTAAGCCACTAATTTTGGAAGCTCTCAACACCCACATCCTTCTAGCTTGAGGTTGAAGAGCGCATGCTGGCCTGGTGCCCAGGTTGTTTGAAAAGGCCCTGAACACATCTGTTCTTCAACAAAGATCCACTGAAGCCATTAAGTGCCCACCTGCTATGCTGTGGTTTTCCCAGATGAGAACCAGTAAGGAGAACCCATGAAGGTCTAGAATAGTGGTCCCATTGAGGCTCAGCATCTCCAAAGGATGGCAGGCCTTATAGTTCTAATGCTCCCTGATGAAGAGAGTGAGGGACAGGCCCTGCTCTGGGACACAGATGCTGTCCTGCTGTGCTGCCCTGGAGCCCCTGGTGGCAGTTGGTGCCCCAGCTTACACACCCTCATTCCTGGGCCATCCAAATCCCTCAGTGCAGATGGACAGAGGAAGTCCTAGCCTCAGGCTAATGCTTCTTAGGAAGGGCTGACAGCCAAAGGCCAGCCAATAACAAGAGACCTCTTAACTCTGCAATCTAAATGGGAAGCCTGGATGAGTCCAGCCAGTTTTCCTGAAACTCTCTCTCTCTCTCTCTCTCTCTCTCTCTGGGAACAATTTAAGAATCTCAGAATGGCTAAAGGAAACAAGAAGAGCAGGGATTGTCATGGGGGCAATTAATAACCCTCCCAACCCCCCAAAGCTAAGACCATTTTTATTATACAATGGCTTGTTAGCAAAAAAGACACAGCCAGGTCATGGGTGGCTGTTGTTGGTATTCAATAACTGTGGTGTGAAGGGGCTTTGGCAATCTCTCACCAGGCTGGGGTCAGGCTGGTCTGTCATTATTCCAAGCAAGTGGCTGTAGAGAGTAAAGTCAGAGGAAGCTCTTTTTGTTTGAAAAGGCCCTAATTTTTCTGTAGAAGTGAACTTTGTCATCTGGGAACTTTGCAATCTAATGTTTTACTGGCTGAATTGGGAGTGAAGGAAAGAAAAAGGAACTGTTAGGTAGGCATAAAAATTGGTGGCTATAACACGTGGCAGATAACATGTGTCCAGTCATGGAGCTTCTTGTTCCTATAGTGCCTCAGGCTCCTGCTCAAATGCTTCTTCTTCGTACAATGCATTGAGTTCCTGCTCCAACTTCTTTTCCCCATAGTGCCCCATGCCTGCTCATGCCTGGAAAAAGCTGAGGTGGCACATGTACAGGCCATCAAGCAATGAGCCTGAAGCCCGGGAGAGGAGATGGGGAGGGGCCTCACACTGTCATAATTCCCTTCATTGGATTCTTCTTTGAGGCCCCCTCTCTGAATTGAGAGCCTTGCTGCTTTCCTTTCATAGCTTTCTTTTCACATTCAAATAAATTTACTCTGTTTAACTGAAACACTTTCCTGCCTCTCGGTTCTTTAATGAAAGAAGGAAACAAATCCATACTCCTGGATGGCATCGGGAGCATGTAGCACAGAAATCGAACTAAAGTACCCAAAGAAACACAAACCCAAATTTCAAACTTGAAGAGCTCCCCAAAAGCCGAAGGCTGGATGTAAGCAGGGTCATCTCTCTGAGGAATCAACACAGTGCTCCAATGGCTCCCCGCTGGATTAATAAACAAAGCACCTGCAGATGCAGCCAGCCCAGGAGCCACCTCTGTTTCCTAAGCGTGGGCTATGTGGTTGTGGTGGCAAGCAGGGACTTACCTTCCCTCAAAAAATCTCCTTGGTGCTCAGGGGTGCGCGAGGCCAGCATATCACATACAGCCAGCTCACATCCTTGAGATAGATGACAGTGAGTGGATGCAGCAGCAGGTGGGAACAGAAGTTTCTAGAGGCTGACCTGGTCTGCTGTGGCAGGACTGATGAGGGCTCTGGGACTGAATTTATATCTGCAGCTCCTCCTCCTGTGCTCCCACGACAGGAGGGTACCAGCAGTGCAGCAGTGCTCCTATGGACCACCCTGACTTCTAAAACCATCTGAGTTAGTGTATATTGGTACCAAATCTTTGGCTCTAATTTTTTTTTTCTTGGTGCAAGTCCTGGGGCTTGAACTCAGGGCTGGGCACTGTTCCTGAGCTTTTTTGCTCAAGGTTAGCATTCTACCACTTGAGCCACATCTCCACTTCTGACTTTTTGGTGGTTAATTGGAGATAAGAATCTCACAGACTCTTCTTCTTCTTCTTCTTCTTCTTCTTCTTCTTCTTCTTCTTCTTCTTCTTCTTCTTCTTCTTCTTCTTCTTCTTCTTCTTCTTTTTTTCCAGTCCTGGGGCTTGGACTCAGCGCCTGAGCACTGTCCCTGGCTTCTTTTTGCTCATGGCTAGCACTCTGCCACTTGAGCCACAGTGCCACTTCTGGCCATTTTCTGTATATGTGGTGCTGGGGAATTGAACCCAGGGCCTCATGAATACGAGGCAGGCACTCTAGCCACTAGGCCATATCCCCAGCCCCCAGACTTTTTTTCTTGGACTGGCTACCACCCACGGGTCTTAGATCTGGGCCTTTGGAGTAGCTGGGATTATAGGCCTGATCCATCAGCGTCTGGCCTTTTTGGATGGCAGCTCACAGTTAGAAATGTATGTTACACTATACATTGCAAGTGTCCAGTAGATAACAGGTATGCCACACAGATACACACACACACACACACACACACACACACACTACCAGATCAATAAAAGGGAACATAGCTACCTTTGTACCATCTAACGCATTCTGGTGGTTTCTTTGCTATCTTATTTTATTTCTTTAAAAAAATATATTGGGTATAAGCCACCATGCAAATGAACACTGTAGTTTGTAAACTCTGACAAGGAGCACTCTGATGCTTGGGGTCGGAGTGTCTTGGCTTCTCTTTCTATCTTCTACTCATTTCAGACTTGGATGGTTGGGAGCCAGGTTCAGTGACCTGCAACTACAGTCCTAGCTACTCAGGAAGTGGAAGCAAGAGAATCACTGAGACCTAGGGGTCTGAAAGCAGCCTAGGCAACCTAAGACTCTACCTCAAAAACAACAACAACAACAACAACAAAGAAAACAAAACAACAACAAAACAAAGAAAACAAAATATGTGGTTAGAAACAAAAAGTGTGATTGGTAGCTAAGTCAGGGATAGTAGAAATATGACCAGCTTACTCCAAGAATAGAAAAACATGTTTTTTCTATTTTTATTATCCATAATTCCTCACTGTTGTTCACAAAAATGCCTGTAGGAGGAAAGTGATGGAGGGCAAATCTGATCAAAGTGCATTGTATGCATGGATGGACAAAATGAAATCCCCTTACAAACTAATTGATGCTAATTTTTAAAAATGTGGATAAGAATAATTCTCAAAAAGTCCTGGTAGAACATTCAGTCCATTTTTCAGTTGTGCAAACTGAGGCATGGGTTGGACACAATCTGCCCATGGTTATGGAGCAGGGACAAGGGGAGACAGAGCCAATGCTGGGCTTCCAGGATTGGCGGAGCCTCCTGTCTACTGGCACTGCTGGGAGATAGAGCCGAAGCATATGCAGATGGAATGTAGGTATTTAATTATTTCCCCAAATAAAATTGTGCCTTTCTACCTGCCCAGCTCCCTCCCTGGCTTCTGCAGGGGCAGAAGGACTTTTATATTTTTATCTCTACTCTTCAATATGTAAAGCTGAGTGTAGCTTCTGGGGTCCTGGGCAGCTTTCGCTAACAAAATCAAATCCACAGGCTTTCCCCAGCAGCTAGAACTAGGGCTTGTAATCTGTGTCTGCTTAAGGGAGTGACTTTCTGCTGAGAGGAGCAGCTGCAGGCTGTTTTAATTGTGGACAAACCATGCACCCTGAATACTCCAGGCAGGAACTAGAAAACCCTAGATTTGGGTGTGCGAAACATGGGGATTAGTGGCAGAGCAATAAAATTCCTTTCCCCCACCTCCTTAGGTCTGAGTGGCAGGCCTGAGCCCTCCTCCAGGGAATTCCGAGATGAGCAGAGCCCTAGAGATTCACAGGCACATTTTAAAAACAACCACAACTGTTTAGTTCTAAGGTACAGCTAAGGGTCCCCAGTCACAAATCATTAATTTAGGTTACATAAGAGCAGTACACAGTCGCTGTCCCTCTGGGCCTTCACTGCAGAGAAGATAGTCGACAGATTCTGGGTGACAGTGGGAGTGGATATGAGGGCTGTTCTGGCTGTTTGGAGTCCTGATACAATCAGGCAGGAGCCAGCATTAGTCAGCCCCATCCATGGGAAGAGAGATGTTACCCCACCAATTACAAGATGGAGAACAGCATGAGAGAAAGTATAAGAAATGTCCTGGTTGTTATCAGTTGTCTCCATTATCACAGAAACAAGGCTCAAGGCCTCCCACAACGGCAGGCCTACAGAAGTGCTTAGTACATGCTAACTGCTTGAACAACTGATCTTTTACCAGTGTTTTCTGCAGTGGTGGTGGCTGGTAGCTGAGGGATGGATGCTGAAGCTCAAAGAAGCCTGGCTAAGAGGAGTCTGTGTGCTGTACAGGGATTTAAACGCAAGGTCTGGGTGCTGTACCTTAGCATTGTACCTCAAGGTTAGCTTTCTACCACTTGAGCCACAGTTGCACTTCTTGCTTTTTGCTGGTTTAATTGAAGATTAGAGCCTCATGGACTTTTTTTTTTTTTTTTTTGGCCAGTCCTGGGCCTTGGACTCAGGGCCTGAGCACCATGCCTGGCTTCTTCCGGCTCAAGGCTAGCACTCTGCCACCTGAGCCACAGCGCCCCTTCTGGCCGTTTTCTATATATGTGGCGCTGGGGAATCGAACCGAGAGCTTCATGTGTAGGAGGCAAGCACTCTTGCCACTAGACCATATTCCCAGCCCCTCATAGACTTTTTTGCCTGGGATGACTTTGAACTGTGATCCTCAGATCTCAGCCTCCTGAGTAGCTAGGATTACAGGCCTTGCTTATGTTTCTTGAATCTGTGATGTACCAAGATTGTTTTGGGGGGAAGAAAATCTTTCCCCTAAGTTATTTGATGGCAGACTTCCTTCCTTCCTTCCTTCCTTCCTTCCTTCCTTCCTTCCTTCCTTCCTTCCTTCCTTCTTTCCTTCCATCTTTCCTTCCTTCCTTCTTTCCTTCCTTCCTTCCTTCCCTCCTTCCTTCCCTCCCTCCCTCCTTCCCTCTCTCCCTCTTTCCCTTCCTCCCTTCTTCCCTCCCTCCCTCCTTCCTTTTTAATTTTTTTTTTAGTTCTGGGGATGGGCTTTATACATGGGAGGCAAACACTCTACCATTGAGCTATATCTCAGTCCCCAGAACTCTTCTTCTTCCAACTTTTCCTAGCAATGAAATTCTTTGGGAAACATTCATCTCTTACAAAGGGCTCCCTCCCAGATACTCTGCAGGAGCAGCAGAGCCAGTGGCATTGAGGGTGAAGCGGGTAGGGCTTCCATCCACTTCTACAAGATGTGCAAGGCCTGCTCAGCAGGAAGATGTGCTCAAAGGCTCAAGGACTGTAATGATCAGACGTGCTTGACCTGAGACCCCCTCTTCTGGCCTTGTCACAGCCCTTGTCTAGCTTCCTGGGATTTGGAGAGATCGGGAAGCTGAGCTTGAAGCGGGCAGTCCTATATCCGAAGATGAGGAGGCCCTCAGGGCAAGAGGGCCCTGGTACCCTGGTACTGGGTGACCCTGCTGTGCCTGTGATCCATGCTCAGGTAGGTTTTGGAGAGAAAAGCTCAATTCCGGACAGGAGGGCCCCAACTGTGATGTGGCCGGCTCTCAGGGGGACCTGCTTTACCTGCACGAAGCTGAACTCCCTCCAGTTCAGTGAGTTTGCGATGGATGGCAGTGAGGTGACAGCCAGCAGCGACAGTGTACCCAGGGCCAGCACTCCTAATGACAGGTAAATCTCCATTCGCCAGACCTCCTCCTCTACCCACAGGTGGCTCTTGTTGGCCAAAACCTAATGCAGATGCAAGAAAAACCATGACCACCATGGCAGATGCCAGTGTCCTTGGAGATGAGGGAGCCAGACTTGAAGGACAGGAGAGAGACAGCCACAGCTCCATGCATACCCCACAGATACCTGATCACTCCCAGCTATTAACCCATTTTACAGATGAGCGAGATGAGGCACATAGATCACTTTCCCAAGGCTCTGTGAGGCTCTCATACATCTGCCTGGGGGACCAGCCAATTAGAAGGGTCTCATCAGTCAAGAGCAAGGGGTCAGAGAGGTTGACAGTACAGACTTTCCACTGAGGACTGTACAAAATTTGCTAGTCCCGAAATCACAGTACAGCAGAGAGGCCCAGATCCAGCTCTGAAACCCTAAGCCACGTGTGCTCGCACACCTTTGCAGGCTGCCTCTCCTCCCACCTTGCCTCACCTTCCAACCCCTTGTTTTTCTGGTCCTTCAACTGCCTTCTCTCTCTGTCTTTCTGTCTTTGTCTGTTTCTCCACACAGATATACACAGGCACTGATCTTTCCACATCTATCTAAAGCTCTCAAACCCCATTTCTCCACCCAGTCCACTCATCCACTTCTGTCTGTAGAATATAGGTTGGGCTTGACAGCTACCAGGAACAGAGACTGGTGTCTTTTCTTCAAGCACTGGAGAATACTTACTATGTGCTGGATCCTGAGTAGCAAAGCACAGTGCCTGCTCTCAGCAGCTCTGAGGTACCTACTAACTCTAGGGACCCTCTGCAAGCCTAGAGATCACCCCACCTCCTCCTGGAGTGGGTCTGAGCTGAGCCCCTCTTTGCCAGCCTCTGCTCACACCCACTGGAGGAATGCCAGCATATCGAGGTCATTCCATTTTCCCACTCACCAGCTGGGTTCCTGGTAGTCAGGTTGTTCTCAGAAGCACCCTGAAATGCTAGCGCATTAATTCTACCAGACAACAAGTGACGATTCTTCCATGAGAAGATGGCCTATGCGTGAGCCGGCTGCCTCTCAAAACAGAAAGACTCAGACAGGTTTTTTTGAGACACTGCTTCAGCAGAAAAAATAAAATAATATAAGCCCCGTTACCAGAAAAAATTATTAAAAATGAATCCAGGGGCTGAGCAGAAGTGGCTGAAAAATCTCACATGAGAAAGTTTAAAGAAACCCCCAAAATGCCACTCACTAGGTTCTCTGCCTGTGGTTTGGGGAAAATGGTGGTCTTTGTAGTGTTTGAGGGCAGGTGGGCGCCCACTGGTATCTGGAAGCGTCAGGAGTCTGGCGACCCCACTTCTTGTCCTGACCACTACCACGAAGGACCACGGGAAACTGTTTTCTGCTCGAGACATCTGCATATGGCCACATCTAAGACATGGCAGAAATGGCTACAATGGTATTAGCTTGAAAGGTGTGACTGGTACAGCCCAGGTCCTCTCCACAGCTGGGCCCAGAGGAGGCCGACTCACTGGTGATAGTGTCAGTCTGTCATCTCCCCTGTTTGTCTGCAAACCCACTTTATTACTCTTTATTCACTCTGCTTTTTGATAGGCCCAGGCAGTTGTCACGAGTCAGGGTTTATAAATCTTCACACAGTACTGCAGGGACTTGCAACATACCTCATTTGTTCCTGATACGTACACCTCAGTGAGGTGGGGGGAGGGGGGGTGGGGAAAGAGGGAGAGTGATGGTAGGGAAGCTGCCTGGGGATCTGCATCATGGCTACTTTTAACAGCCTGTGTGACTCTATGACATCTCACAGTTCACAGGTGCTAGCCAGTGCTGTCCATGGCTAGTTGCTCTCCAACCCTGTGGAAAGCTTCCACGCATACAGCTGACCAAAGGGTGGCGCACACAGGAATTTTAGTGCTTCAGCCACCTGGAGAATGCCCAGCAGGGTGCTGTCAGACAGGGATGGATGCAGGACTGCCTGTCCCTTCAGGTGCTAGATTAGATGTGACAGGACTCAGGGGTAGGAGGACATTGAGATGACACTGTTACTCCTCTCCAAGTCTTTTTAGTGGGCACTGGTAGAGCAGAGCATAGTATCTACTACCTCTCAAACCCAAGTAACCAATTTCACAATCAGTCATTCAGTGAATAGGGTTAAGAAGGGCAGACCTTCTTTGTTGAAAGAGCTAGAGGATGAGGTTATGTGTAAGAAAAATGAGGGAAGGGCTGGAATTGTGGCTTAGTGGTACAGTGCTTGCCTAGCATGCATGAAGCCCTGGGTTCAATTCCTTAGTACCACATAAACAGAAAAAGCCAGAGGTGGTGCTGTGACTCAAGTGGTAGAGTGCTAGCCTTGAGCAAAAGGAAGCCAGGGACAGTGCTCAGGCCCTGAGTTCAAGCCCCAGGACTGGCAAAAAAAAAAGAAAAGAAAAATAAAAGTAAAGAAGAAAAGAGAAAAACGAGGGAAGTTTCTGCAAGATACAGCAGATGACAAGTGGGAATGGAGAAGGAGGACAGGCTAGGAGATCTTAACAGGTGAGGAGGCAGGGCAGGGAGTACACTGCACTGTGAGGAGCCAGTCATTATCTCAAGGTCAGAGGGGTCACGGGATGCTTCTCAGCAGTGCTGTGATGTGGTCAGAGGAGGTTTGGAATGATCTGAGAGGCACATGCAGATTAGCTTTGGGAAGAGGGGTTTAGAGAAAAAAGTATGCTCAGTATATTGTCTTTCATTTTGATTTCTGATTTTGATCTGGAAATGCATCTCTGGGGAGCTGCACTAGCAAATCAGAAAATATTACACAATGTTAGTTATTGTCCATGAGAATAACACTGCCAACAAATGCAGTCTCAAAGATCTTCTCTCCACTGGGATGCAGCCTTGCCTCCTGATCTGCACGGGAAAATTGGGGACATTTCCTATGTGCAGGCTGGAGTCCTCCCTTTACCCATGGCTTTACCAAGGATCTACCTGAGGGAGGTGCTGTGGGAAAGCAGCAGAGGGTGAATGGGGCAGACACGCAGCATGCAGGAGCCATGGAGAAAATTCTGCTGTTGGGCACTGGATGCAGGCACCCAGGCTTGGATCTAAGCCTTGGGATGATGTGTTCTACCTGCTAAACACTCCCAGGTTGGGGCAGTTCACCACTTCCTGGTGGCTATGTGCCAAATCCCAGACTCCCTCTGCTACAACCCCAGACATGTCCCATCTACCCGGTGCCACCCTTGAGAACTCTGCAGAACAGTTAAGCCCTTCTAGTCACTGGCCTTCTGGGTCTCTAACAGTGAGCCTCCTGTCCAGGATGGTTGCCTGGCAACCTCTGTCCTTTAGAGGGCTTTGGGATTCAGAGAAAAATCACCTTGTTTGTACCTTCTGGGCCTTGGTATTGGCATCAAGGCAAAACTGAGTTAATGTAATACCAAAGAAGGCGTGGGCTGGGCAGGGACCTTAGGGAAAGGAAATTGGCCAACTGACAGGTGTCCCAATTGGGACAGAGCAGTGGTTTTCACTGTGCCCTGGGGGAGGGTGGAGGTCACACTCATCTGCCAAGTCCTGTTAGCAAGGATGCCATGTTCCCCCTCACCCCTGTTCCCCTTACCAAGGCGCCCCAAGGAGCTTCTTGCTGGCTAGGCTGGCTCTTTTAAAAGATGGATGAAAAAATATTAAAAATGTTACTGCTGGGCACTAGTGGCTCATGCCTGTAATCCTAGCTACTCAGGAGGCTGAGACCTGAAGGTCATGGTTTGAAGCCAGCCTGGGCAGAAAAGTTCCCCTGAAACTCTTATCTCCAATTAACCCCTCAAAAACTGGACGTGGAGCTGTGGCTCAAAGTGATAGACTGCTAGCCTTGAGTAAAAGAGCTCAGGGATAGTGACCAGGCCCTGAGTACAAGCCCCACAATCACAAAAAATCAAAAATAAAACAAAAAAAAATATTAGCAACACATGAGATTCTGGAGATCAAAAGAGGGCCTGGGACTTTCTTGGGGTCATGACCTAATCAGTGATACCAGAGGGAGAGAGTCCAAAGCAATGACCTTCAGGTTTCCATTCTACCTCATGCCATAGGGGCTGAAACAAAGTCAACACTGCGACCTTCTTACTCCTTCCGGTGGTGCCCCGGCCTGTCAGAGCAGGTTCTCGTTGGATGAGTAAGTAAATAACTGGTCAATGGATGAAGAATCTGGGATTTTCTACCCAGCTGCTGACCTGGCTCTGCTTTCCTGGGTATAAGCATGGATCTGGAATGGAATTGCTGGTTTTGAGTCCTACTTCTCCTGCTGATTGGCATTGTGGATTCAGTCAAGTTACTTAACCTTTCTCTGCCTCAGTTTTCTCGTCTGTATATGAAAGGTAGTACAGCTCTTGCCTTAAAGGAACAAGATAGAGGATAAATGATCTCACAGAGGGACTGTAAAGCTCTTAGAATGGTACTTAGAACAGCAAGTTTCTTATGGGCTTTGTGACTATTATTTCCCCCCTTTATTTTCTGTAGGCATCTTGCTTCTCTGCCTAAAGCCAGAGGTTCTTGATTTCTCAGAAAGTCTGAGCCCAGGGTTGGTACCAAGTGTCTGTGGTGGGACATGAGGGCTTTTGAGGGCCACCAGTGGAGAAGCAGGAGCACCAAGAGTGGTGGGAGGCTGAGGCGTGTGGTTCCTGGGCAGTAGCTGGCCTTGCTCAACAGTTCTCTGAGGAGGGAGGAGTGGCTTTTTGGTGGTGGGCAGCTTCATCAGGGTCCCTACATCACGAGCAGGATGAGTTGCTGCAGGGCCTCAGCTGGGACAAAGAGGGCTGACACATATCTCACTCAACTCTGCTGAGCAAGTGGTGCTCTGGTGTAGACCACAGTCAACCTAGGGCTAAAGGGGGGAACTCAGTAGGAGAGAGCAAAGGGACGAAAGAAAGAAAGATGCAATGTTGCTTGCAGTGCTGAACCTGAGACTAAGAATCAATCATCAACTGTGAGCTAAGAACCAGGAGGCTTGCGGGGCCTGTTCTGTACGTACTGTTTCCTGTTCCCACCTGGCCTGGCCCAAAGGCCTCCATTCCCCAGGAGTAGCAGGTAGAAGGACATCATGTCTGTTCTAAATGAATAGTAATGCCCCCTCCCCAAACCAAACCACTCACTCCTGTAGCCTTCCCTATGTTGGCTGTCAGCATAGCTACCTTTGGGGTGCTCAGACTCAGACCCCAGAGATGCTCTTGACTAACTTCATCTGTACAAGTGAACCTCACCTTCATTACGTCAGCAACGTCAACGTCCTCTTCCTTCAAAATATGCCTTCAATACCCCTTTTCCTCCACAGCTCCCATCCCACCTTCTGCCTCCACTGCACAAATGTGGCATCAGCCCAGTAGTGTCTGTCTTTGGCCTTCTTGGCTATTCTGGGCCAGGCAGCAAGAGCAAGCCAGTGATGGGGTGGGCCCTCAGTCCTCCAATCAGAATCCTTCACTGACTGCCTGAGTCCCTCAGGGCCTCAAGCTGGAGCCCTCCCTCGGCATTCAGTCCCAGTTCTGGCAGGTCTCAACTTCTGCTTACTCCCTGGGCTTCAGCCCCACAGGCTTCTTAGCTGCCCTTCAGATGTGCCAGGCCTGCTTCTACTTGAAGGCTCTGCTCTTGTGGCCTTGTCAGCCTATGGCATCTCTGGTTGGCTACCAACTAGGCTTTTACCTGTTTATATCTCTTCTTACACACCACCATTCTTTAGGCCTCCCTGATCCCTTTAAAACCCCACCCTGGGCCTGAGCATGCATGGTAGCTCATGATGATAGTTCCAGCTACTCAGGAGCTAGTGGTAGGAGGATGTAGCTTGATGCCAATGAAAAGGTGGGAGACCATATCTGAAAAATAAGTTAAAAGCCAAAGGACTGGGGTATGGCTCACATGGTAGAGAACTTGCCTAGCAAGGCCATGATGATCAATAATCCCAGTATTGCAAAACTAACAAATAGCAAAAAAAAAAAAAAAAAAAAAAATCCCTGCATCCTGCCCTCCTGATTTTTGTTGTTCACTTTTTTTTTTTTTTTGTACTTAGGCCCATGGCACTGTCCCTTAGCATTTTTGCTCAAGGCTAGTACTCTACTACTTAAGACGTACTTCCACTTCCAGCTTTTTGGTAGTTAATCAGAGGTAAGAGTCTCACACTTTCCTACCGGGGCTATCTAGGAGCCCCAAACTTCAGATCTCAACCCCCTGTGAGTAGCTAGGATTTCAGGTGTGAGCTACAGGGGTCTGGCTGCTCCCTGCTCTTTGATCCTGGATACCTGTGGCCCTCTGCTTGCTTTTCTGTTGTTTTTTTTCCGGTTCAAGTCTGCACCTTGGAGGCTGGCAATTGTCATCTGCTCTGTTTGCTGCCAGTAGGGTGTGGGTACTGCCCAGCTGGAACAGCACCTGCCTGCCCTTGGCTGCTGTAGGCTAGGTGCACCTGCTGGGGGCCACAGTGGGAAGCAGGTGTGAGTGGTACCTGTTTGACGGCCATATTGATCAGGTCGTAGCGGTGGGAGCGGCGCAGTGGCAGGCAGAAGCTGTAGAGCGCGTGCAGTGCGGCACAAAAGAAGCTGAGCAGCCCGATCTGCTTGCGGTGCTGCAGCCAGTGGTCCAGCCAGTCAGGGAAGCGGCGGTACTTGGTACCCCGCCAGAGCTGCAGGGCGGCCGCCAGCACACCAGGCAAGTACACCAGTGACAGCAGCACATAGGCCACACAGGGCAGTGTGGTGTTGACCACGGACACAGGCAGCTTGTAGAACTTGTTCTTGCCTTCCTGCACATAGGGCTGCAGCACATCCCGGGTGAAGTTGTATGCATAGAAGCACACGAAGAGCCCCAGTGCCAGGAGGGTGGGCACCTTCCAGCCTGGGAGGAGGCGCAGGGGCATGGCCTCCACCTCCCGGGCTGAGGCCAACAAGCCCATGTCCACTGGCATAAAGCCCATGGCACGCACCATCTCCGAGACTGTGTGCTTGGCTTCCTGTTGGTCACTGCAGATGGGCACCTATGGGGAGAAGGGGTGGGACAATCAGATGGAGGCACAGGCCACAGGGACAGGGAGGGCCTCAGTGACCACCAAGCCAAACAATCCCTTGAGAAGCTAAAGAAACCAAGACACATAAGGACAGGGATTGTCCAAGGAGCTAGCAGCTAATAGTACACTGGGGGCATAAAGTAGCTGCAAGTCCGCAGCCAGGGGTCTGTCCAGGTTCCCCCTGGGCTTCCCAGCCAGGCCCACCACACAAGGACCAGTGTGGGTCCTGCACAGCTCAACAACCACTGGTGAATGCCTGCCCAGGCAGCATCCCTGGGGCCTGGAACAGCTGCCTGCAAGGACAGAGCCTACCCTGGGAAAGGGTTTTGCATGTGGCCCAGAATGTGCTGCTGTACTTGCATCCCACTGTACAGAAGTGTCCTCGTTAGTGATGTCCCTCAGTTCTATGGGGAGACTTCAGCATGCAGGCTTTACCCAAGCCAAACCATGTCTGCCTTTATTCCAGAAGCCCACTGCTCCTCCAGAACAATCTATGAGGGCATGTTGGTATCTGAAGGTCCTGAAGCTCTCCCAGCCTCCTTGTGGGTACAGCTGGGGTCCAGTCCAGTTCCTCAGCGCTCACTGAGAACTGAGTCTGTGCCAGGTTTTACATACATGATTCCTCAGCTTCCTATAGGCCTTCAGGTGGGGACTCCTGTCCCCATTCCTCAGACAAAGAAACTGGGGTTTAGGAGTCTTGTTTCTTACCTTTCTGCCCTTGTAGGTTGTGCCCATGGCCTTGAATACCCCCTTGTTCCCTAATCTAAGGACATAAGGTAAGCCCCACCCCAAGCTCACGCCCATCCTGAGGTCTTCCCCAGCCAGCCTGCTTGCACCACTCCCTGCAGGCCTGCACCTTATACCTGTCCACTCTTCCTGGCCAGCGACCACTCAGGATGCAGCCACATCCCAGGCCCTGCAGACAGGGCCGGCTGGGCACCTTTGCACTCTTTCATCACAGCTGGTATTTGGTTGGACTGGTTGGTGGACATTCTCCCACACTTGTGGAATTTGTACTTTAGCCCCAGGGAAGAAGCAGGTAGATTTTTAGCATTAAAAAACACCTTGTAGGGGCTGGGAATATGGCCTAGTGGCAAGAGAGTTTCCCTCATATACATGGAGCCCTGGGTTTAATTCCCCAGCACCACATATATAGAAAACCGCAAGAGGTGGCACTGTGGCTCAAGTGGCAGAGTGCTAGCCTTGAGCAAAAAAAGCCAGGGACAGTGCTCAGGCCCTGAGACAAGGCCCAGGACTGGCAAAAAAAAAAAAAATAAAAAAAATAAAAAAAAAGAAAAAAAAGAAAAAAAAGAAAAAAGAAAAAAAAGAAAGAAAACCACCTTGTCTTAGTTAGAGCTCCCATATGTTTTTTTGATACATACAAAGCTCTGGCTGTTCTATAGAGCCATTTTCCAGCCTCTGTTGATCATTCTGAGAAACTTACTGGAAGCCCTTGGCATACATGTGATGAAGTTTTGGACATGCCTGCCTCCCTCAGGGCCTGGCACAGAAGTGTATTACTGTCCTCTTTCTGAATCCAATTTTATAAGCCATGTCTTTCCTTTTTCACTTGAAAACAGTAAAAAAAAAAAAAAAAAGCCAGACACCAGTGGCTCACGTAACTACTCAGGAGGCCGAGATCTGAGAATCGCAGTTCTAAACCAGCTCAGGCAGGAAGTCTATGAATTAAGTACTAAAAAGTTGTGTGGTTCAAGTAGTAGAGCACTAGTGTTGAGCAAAAATGCTCAGGGCCAGTGCCCAAACCCTGAGTTCAAGCCCCACGACTAGCACAAAAAAAACCAAATGACAGTACAAAGCTATTACGTTCTAGGACGCCCAGGTATCAGAGCAGAAAGAATATGGATTCATAGGAGTAAGGTTAAAATCCAAGCTCACCAGCTGTGGGCCTGTAAAATCACTGACATTCCTAGGCATCTCCTGCCATATAAAATAGAACATTTCAGTTGTGAGATTAGCTCAGACTATATATAAAAGGTTGGAATGCTGCTGGCTTATGAGGAGAATGAGCCACATATTTATTGTAAAGAAAACCGTTATTTCCTAGGAACCTACCTGCCTGTTCCCATCCCTCGGGCCAGCCTGTAGGGTCCAGGCAGAGATGACATTGAAGGCCTTCACTACTGTACAGGCAGGGAAGAGAGAGGCCAGGAACTCAGCGTTGGACTCGTGATGCCGAAGGTGCTCCTGCTCTGTGGGATTGCTCACATCCACCAGGATCTTGCCTGCTAGCTGGTCACTGAGACTGCACAGTGTGGCATAGTGCTCCCGGAACACTGCCACGAAGATGACTTCCGGGGAGCTCACTGCCTCCTCCTGGAAAGTTACCTGAGCAGAGGCAGGGAAGAGCCCAGCCGTGCGTTTGGGGTTGCGGCTTCCCACCACTACACTGAAGCCAGAGCCCACCAGACGAGTGGCCAGGGAGCGGGCAAAGTCCCCACTGCCCAGGATGCCCACTTTGGGGGCCCCACAGGGGGCCTCGGCAAGGCTGCCATCACTGTCCACCAGGCGGCGACTGATCAGGGGCTTGTCCATCTCCCCTGACATTTTGATGACTGCAAGAGAAGACAGAAAACTGGTTATGGGAGGGCTCCCGGATTCTCTGCTACCTCCTCCTCTTGTTTAGTGTTGGTGGCCAGGCCTCAGCCTGGAAGGTGTTCTCTGAATGCTCCCTGTCCCAGGGAGGAGTCAGATTCAGCAAGGAGCTGCGGGGAAGGACTGCTGCCATCACCAAGTCCTTCCTGGGGGACCGATAGGCTTGAGTGCTGGGAACCGGTATGGGATTTCTGTCCTGATTCTTTTCAGAAGAGTTATGCAATGTGGGATGACCATGCAACTCAGCTTTCATTGTCTGTGATTACTGGCAGGCAGAGCCAACATGCATCTGTGCTGCTTCTTGCTCTGCACAGGGGAGTAGGTGGTTGATGCCTCTTGTGTTCTTTCTTAAGTAGGTGACAGGCAGCCTGAGGGCAGGGCCTCTGGCTGGACCTAGATCTTGTTCTTGTGTGTGTACCAAAAGTGGGCTTGAACTCTGGGCCTAGGTCCTGTTCCTGAGCTCTTTTATTCAAGGTTAGCACCTTACCACTTCAACCACGTGACCACTTCTGCCTTTTTTGCTGGTTAATTGGAGATAAGACTCTCATGGAGTTTCCTTCATGAGCTGGCTTCAAACCCCGCTCCTCAGATCTCAGCTTCCGGAGTAGCTAGGATTATGGGTGTGAGCAACTGGCACCCTGCTTGACCTGGTTCTTTATCATGGGGCCTGCTGCTGGTGTGGAGTTTGACATCTACCAAGTGGATGAATGGACACTGTAGCTGATGGTTCTGGGGGACAGTGCTGGAACTCAAGGCAATGTGGGTGCCTTGGGATCTCCATCAGTAAGCCCATAATAGACATGAAGGACACCATGGATTTGGGCCAGGAGTCCACAGCAAACCAAGATGGTTAAATTCTATTTTAACTGTCACCATCTGATGCTGGCAATTTTTTCAGACACAACAGTGAACACAAATCATGCTAGTGTTGTCAGGTCCTGTGAGCTTGTCACCAACACTGACCAAGGTCAGGTGAGGAATTCCACTGTAAAAGCTTTCACCCAATACTACTGAAATTTCTCTAACTGAAAGTGATGGTAGATATCAGACTGATCAAGAGATGATGCTATTCAGCATGCTACTGAAGAAGTATACAAAGTACTAAAACACTTTTAAGGTAAATAAATAGTATCTGTGTTCCATGTTGGTTCCTTTGTAACCCTAGGTGTTTTGTGTGTGGAAGAGCATCACTGTGAGCATAAAGTACACAGGTGTCACATGTGTCTGGGGTCCTTGGTACAGGATGGCCAAGAGGCTGTGTCTGAAATTAGGTGGGTAGCAGGAGTGGCTTGTCCTCCCTGTATGCATGGTCCTTCCTCCCACATTTTCTTTTTTTTTTTTTTAACTTATTTATTGTCAAAGTGATGTACAGAGGGGTTACAGTTTCATACTTAACGCTGTGAGTACATTTCTTATCAAACTTGTTACCTCCTCCCTCGTTTTTCTTGCCTCGTCCCCCTCCCCAACTCCTCCCCCCCTAAATTGTACAAGTTGGTTTACAGCATATTGTTTTGTAAGTATTGCTACTGCATTGGTTTTTTTCCCCCAGTCCTGGGGCTTGAACTCAGGGTCTGAGCACTGTCCCTGGCTTTTTTTTTTTTTTTTGCCAGTCTTGGACTCAGGGCCTGAGCACTGTCCCTGGCTTCCTTTTGCTCAAGGCTAGCACTCTGCTACTTGAGCCACAGAGCCACTTCTGGCCATTTTCTATATATGTAGTGCTGCGGAATGGAACCCAGGGCTTAATGTATACGAGGCAAGCACTCTTGCCACTAGGCCATATCCCCAGCCCCTGTCCCTGGCTTCTTTTTGCTCAAGGCTAGCACTCTACCACTTGAGCCACAGCTCCCCTTCTGGCTTTTTCTATATATGTGGTGCTGAGGAATCAAACCCAGGGCTTCATGTATACAAGGCAAGTACTCTACCACTAGGCCATATTCTCAGCCCCCTCCCACATTTTCATGAGAATCTCCTAAGACCCTGTCAGCACTGGACAGGTGTGCAGGGGTTGGGAGGATGGGCTAACACAAGGTAGGGCTAGGGGACTGGGAAATTGAGGCTCAGCTCTAGGATATCAGTTGTGTGTCCTTGAACAGATCCCTGTGCCTCTCTGGGCTTCAGCTTCCACCTTTGCTAGAAGAGATCACCATGACCAAGAATATGATCTCAAATGGTTGAAGAAACTATGACTTGGACTTTTTACAAGGGGGCAACAGATCTTGTTTATGGGATTCCTCCTACAGACCAAGTACTGCTGTAAAGACCTTGCCTGAGTCCTAGAGTAATGGCCCTCGTGGAAGCCCATGAGCTAGCTACCATGTTAGCTTTCTCTCTCTCTCTCTCTCTCTCTCTCTCTCTCTCTCTCTCTCTCTCCCTCCCTCCCTCCCTCCCTCCCTCCTTCCCTTTTATAAAATAGTGGGTTGCACACTGACCTTGAACTTCGGGGCTCAAGTGATTTACCTGACTCAAACCCCATGTGGCTGGGACTACAGAGCACACTACTCTGCCTGGCTGAGTACCACCCTGAGGGTCAAGGTGGCTCCAGGTGGCACAGAGGCAAGTAGGGGAATGGAGATTGCTGCTTATCTTCTTCCCAGAGGGCAAGGAGCTGTGCACTGCTGCTTCAGAGAGATGCAGAGCAGGTACCACATAGCTGAGATCTGAAGTCAGTATGGAAAGGGCTGCTCTGACCATCCATCCCTGTCTCCCCTCTCTCATCTTTAAAGCTGTTTTAAAATGTCACCCTGTCATTCTCACAGGGTGGCAGGGATGGTCCACTGTTAATCACTGGGTCTATTCTGTAGTACCATGTTTCCCAAGTCCACAGGTGGAAGTCACACCTGCACAGACCACACCTCCAACCCTGCTCTATTTGGACTTGACCTCCCTGTCTAGTTCATTTGGCGGGGTGGGGTGGGTGAGGGGTGGGTAAGTGTTCAGGCATACTTTGAAAAGGGGCCTCCTGACTCACCCCACAATTCACTCACACAGGGAGGGCTGGGTCACGGGCATTCCTTAGGGGTCCAGGCTGCCTGGGTTGATTCTGACTTGTGTTGAGCGACCTGTGACTTGTCTGTGCCTCAGTTTCCTCAGCTATAAAAGGGAATAGGTAGTATTCCTTACGGATAAGTAGACTTAGTAAGGAGACCCTGAAGCCACTCTGAGCGTATCAACCATGGGTAGGTAGGTTACCATTACTAGGGGGGTGGGCAGCAGAAGCCATGCTCTGCACCAGCAGCAGATCAAGGGTGGAGAAGGCATTGGCCGGGGGCTCCCTGTGTCCCTCTGTCCCAGCAGCAGGAATGAGAGCTGGACTGGAAGGGACACTTGATGCCCAGCCACCTGGTGCTGGTGAGGCAGGGAGACACACTTTGCCCTGCTCTGATGGGGAGGAAGTGAGCCACTGGGAGCCTTCCTGATGGGCATGGTCACATTTGCCAGCAGATGGATGGCATGACCTGGGTTCTCACATGGACAAAAGTCTGACCTCTATCTTTGCTCCTAAGTAACTGTTCAGTGCTCCGGGAGTATAAGGGTGGGTAGGGAGAGTGCATTAGTGACTGCTTCTTTACAAGGTGGTGGGAGGGGTTGGATAAGACGTATCCACAGAGGACTGACAGAGGGCAGTTGGGCAGGGCTGGGGCTCTTTTCCTGGTGGGGATGAAGCCAGATCCCAAAGCAAAGCAGACAGGGACACAGGGTAGATCCAACTCTGGATGGTCTTGAAGAAACATGGGCTCAAAACAGCATGTGGCCAAACCAGGGTGAGAAAAGGTGGTCAGACTCAGCCTTGGAGTCTTATCTGTGCTGATCCTATACTTAGCATCCCAGGAAAGGGCTGGAGGCGCTGGCCTTGGGGTCCTGGCTGCAGCAGAGGGGAGGCACAGGCAGGGGATGGTTCCATTTCTGCTCTCGACTAGTATTACCCAGCTTCTCAGGGAAGTTTCCCCTTCCCCCTCTCTCTTCTCCACCTTTCTCCACCTCTCCTCTCTTTTTATATGTAGGTGTGACTGCTCTAAGTTCTCCTTGGGCAGTGGCCACACAGCCTAAGGCCTGTTGCTGGTCTGAAGGCTGGTAGGGATGGGGTAGGGAGGTAGATGCAAGTCCTGGAGGTCTGAGAGTCCCTGCAAGGCCTGGATGTCTGAGCATGTGACCTGAAGGTGAGGATGTTAAAAGGCCTGTCTGGGCCCCTGGCCAGGCCTGGCTCCCCCTGGGGTTCTATTTATAGATTGGGAGCAGGGGAGGGGTGGGGGATCACATTGCAGCTGGTGGGCCAGATTTGTAGCTTGCACATAGGCCAGGCTCCCTGCCTGAAGCTTGGGTGTCCCTGTCTCCACTTCCTGGCAGGGGCAGATCATGGGCTGTGATTACGGCCAGGAGCCATGCCTGGCCTGTGGGCAGCATGCCAGCTCCAGCCTGTTCTCAGGCAGGTCCTAAGGATGACATCAACTGCTCCTGGCCTTTTCCTCCTGGGCAACAACAGCACTTTAGATATGGAGCAGCCATTTTTATCCTTGGAGTGTAAAAATTTTTCCAAAATATAGTGCACAGTTTAAGACCCAAACTGCTCAGACATCCCTGTGCTGTTACTTTTTTCTATTTCTGGGGATCAAACGTAGGTTAAGCACATTCTCAGACCCGTTCAGTTTTGTCCGTTTTGTGGTAGGATAGCTTTTGAACTCAGAGACTCATGCTTGCTAAGTAGTGGTTTATCATATGTCCTTTCAACTTTTTAGTTATTTTTCTGGCAAGGCCACACTTTTCTGCCCCTATAGCTAAAATCCTCTTAACCTACAGCTTCCTGGATAGCTGGCATGACAGGTTAGAGCTACCAAACCCGCCTTACTGGTTGAGATGAGGGTTTCACTTTATTTCCCAAGTGGGTCTCATACAATGATCCTCTCTGCCTCTACCTCCTGAGCACTTGGGATGAGAGGTGTGAGCCACCAGTGCCCTACTTCCCTTAGGTTTTTATGGAACATTTTTGTAGGTCACCAGCATTTTCTCCCATTGTCAGACTACTGCTTTCTTCTGCAAGACCCAGCCCCAGAGCCTGCTAATTTGCTAATTTGTTCAAGTACACACCATGTGAAGAGTTACAAGACAACCCGCAGAATGGAAACAAATGGCAAATGACATATTTGATGAGGGACTTGTTTCTAAATACATAAAGAAGTCATAACTCTTACAATTTACCGCACACTGCGGTAGAAGTGTTAAATGGTATACCCACAGTGGTAAAGGGGCTGAGAGGTCCTCAGGAAAAAAAGAGTTTTTTTTGTTTTGCAAGGGCTGGTGATTTTGGGGTTTGAATTCAGATCTTGCTAGGCAGGTGCTTCACCACTGAGCTACACCTTTAGCCCCTTCCTACATTAATTATTTTTGAGATAGGGTCTTGTCCTTTGCCTGGTCCCATACTTGGTCCATACTCTGCCTATTTTATGTTTCCTGACATAGATGAGATGACAGGTGTGTGCCACCACGTCCACCTGTTGGGGACTCAGTTTTGGCCTTAGTGGGAGAAGGGCGCCAAGAGCGAGGCGCTGCCCCTCCCCCAGCCCTGGAGAGTGTGGGAGGGAGCCCCTCCCACCTTCCGGCCTCAACCGGAAAAGAAGCCCCCAGCCCCTGGGGGGCGAACACGTGCGTGCCACCATGATAGGGTTGTCCAGCCCACAAAGGAAGTTTCATGACATCACCTGATGGGCAGCTCGGCTTGGCCAATGGCCCAAGTCCTTTTCTTTCCCGCCATGACCACTATATAAGCCCCCCTCCCAAATTAAAGCCTTTGAGACTCATTAAACCATCGCAGAGTCTCCCTGGTGCCTTCTTCCGCCCCCGCTCCTGGTAACATGTGAGGGGATCGGGGGAGGGGAGGCTTCAGCAACCTTTCCTCAACTTAGTGTATTTCCATAAGAGTACGCCTTGGCCTTCTGACAGCAGAAGGCAAGGCTGAGTGCTCTTTCATAGATTTTGGGATTCAAGCATTTTCCCCAGGGGATCGGGGAGAAAGGGATCTGTCAGATCCCGACATCCACCTACTGGTTTAGAAGGGGTCTTGCAACCTTTTGCCTGGGCTGGCCTGAAGCTGTGATCCCCCATCATCTCTATTTCCCAGGTAGTTAGCATTGTAGGCATGTACCATTGCACCTGGATAAAACATGCCTAGTAATTCTGCTCCTAGGTATATAACCAAGAGACATGACAGCATATATCTATACAAAAATATGTGCATCAGTTGGATACTGTTGGCTCTGCCTATAATCCTAGCGACTCAAGAGGCTGAGATCTGAGGATTCAGTTCAAAGCAGAGAAGTCTGTGAGACTCTTCTCAAAATAACCACCAAAAAGCTGGAAGTAGGGATGTGGCTCAAGTGGTAGAGCACTATCCTTGAGCACAAAAGCTCAGAGATAGAGACCAGGCACAATGCTCAAGCCCAGAACTGACAAAAAAATTATGTACATCAGTACTCATAGCACCACTTGTAGTATCCAGAAAGTAGAAATAATTCAAAGACCTATCAGTTGATGAATGGCTAAACAGATGTGGTCTGTCCATAAGATGTAATAATACTCATCCATATAAAAGGAACTAAGTACAAATGGCTGCACTAACACAGATGTATCTTGAAAGTATTATGCTTGCTCAGTGAAAGTAAGCTAGCCACAAAGGGCTTCACTTATATAATTGTGTTTAAGTGGAACAGCTAGAAGAGGCAAATCCATAAAGGCAGAGTAGATTGTTTTGCCAGGGAATGTGGGTTTTGAGGAAAATGGAGAGCAACTGCTCAGTGGTACAGGGTTTCTTTATAAGATGATTGAAATGTTACAAAATTGACAGTGGAAGCTGTGCAACTGAAAATACTAAATAATAACAAACCATTGACTTGTATACTTTACATGGGTGAATTATATGGTATGTGAACTACAGTTCAATAAAGTTGTTATAAAAGAAGTTGACAATCAACTGGCTACTGGTGGCTTATGTTTGTTATCCCAGTTAAACAAGAGGCTGAGATCTGAAGGTCTCAGTTCAAAGCCAGCCTGGGAAGACAAATTGGCAAGACTTTTTTCTCCAGTTAATCAACAAAAAGGCAGAAATAGAGATGTGGCTCAAATGGTAGAGTTGAGTAGAAAAAGACCAGTGAGAGGATGAAGCCCTGAGTTCAAGCCCCAGCACTGGTACGTGTACACATACACACACACACACACACACACACACACACACACACACACAAAGTTGATAATAAAAATGGTTTTTATATGCTTACCCAACATGTGCCCTAGCTTCCACCTCCTTTACCACACCCAGAAAATATTATGTTTTCACAAGTTAAGTTGGGATGTAATCTGTCACTGTGTGTGTGAACTAAGAAGCTACAGAGCTCATAGGGACTTGCTGTGAGCATCATGCCTTGTTTTGTAACATGATGTTGATGGCTTTGCACCCTTCTACAGCTATTTCCTAGTTTTGTGGGGTTGTTTTTCCTTTCTTTTCTTTTTGTTGGTTCTGGGCTTGAACTCAGGATCTGGGTGCTGTCCCTGAGCTCTTTTGCTCAAGGCTAGAGATCTACCACTTTGAGCCACAGCTCCACTTCCAGTTTTCTGGGGTTCATTGGAGATGAGTCTCGTGGACTTTCCTGCCTGGGCTGGCAGAGCTCAGCCTTCTGAGTAGCTAGAATTACAGGCGTGAGCCAGCAGCACCCAGTCCCTAGTTGCTTTTAACACAGCTGAAGTTTCTAAGCCCCTTGAGCTCTAGAGTTAGTTTTAATTGTTGGAGAAATAGTATCTTAGGTTGAACCACCTTGAGGGCTGGGTGAGACATCTGCCTCGGTGCATGCCACTCATGTCAACAGACCATCATTTCAATCCCTGTGGGGTGGGCTGGTGTGCTGAGGTCAGAGGCCCACCCAACCTGTCCCTGGGTGGTCAGGAATGGCGCACACATGTTCTGGTGGGAGGGTTGGGAGGCATCCGCTGCTATTCACTCAGATGTCTGGAGCAGAGAGGGTATTAAATACAGTGTGCAGCTGGAAATCAAACACAACTACAAATCTGCTAAGTGTGGTGTTGGGTCTGACTCGTTTCCTGCTATGGTTTGAATATGCCTGATCCCATAGGCTGAAATTAAATCCTCATTCTGAGGCACTGATGATACCAGGTAGAATCCTTAAGAAGTAATTAGAACCAGCATGGTGTCTTGGGCCAGGAATCTTGGCCTTCAGGATGCTGAGGCAGGAATCTGAGGCCAGTCTGGGTAGTGTGGTGAAACTGTGTCTCAAAACAATCAAACAAGCAATAAAAAGAAACCCAGACTGGTGCAGGTGGCTCATGCCTGTAATTCTAGCTATTCAGGAGACTGAGATCTGAGGATCAAGGTTTAAAGCCAGCCTGGGCAGGAAAGACTGTGAGACTTTTATCTTCAATAAACTTCTCAAAAACCAGAAGTAGCACTGTGGCTCAAGTGGTAGAGCGCTAAAGCTCAGGGACAGCACCCAGGCCCAGAGCTCAAGCCCCACAACTGGCAAAAGAAAAACACCCCAAAACAAACACACACACACACGCACACACACATGCACACACACACACAGAAACCCAGGTATCACACCTATAACCCTAACTTCCAGGAAGCCGAGATCTGAGGATTACACTTGAAAGCCAGCCCAGATAGGAAAGTCCCTGAGACTCTTATCTCCAGTTAACCAGAAAAAAAAAGAAGAATGAAGCTGTAGCTCAAGTTGAAAGAGTACCAGTTGAGTAAAAAAACTAAGGAACATATCCAGGCCCTAAGATCAAACCTCAGTACCAGCACAAAAATAAAATTAAATTAAATTAAATAATAAAAAGTAAATAGGAATCTGCATTAATGGGTTAGTTTCCTACAAAAGCCAGTTGGGCTAGATCTCTTTGTGATGCCTTGTGCTGCTTTGGTACCTTACCAGTAAAGAGGGCATCACCAGATATGGCCCATGCAGAACTAGCAGCCATATTAAACCTCTTTTCTTTATAAAGTACACAGCCTTGGGAATTCTGTTATAGTAACAAAAATAAACTAAGATTCTTCTTCCTCCCAAGATCACCCATTCTCAAATTAGATCAGAGCAGGCCAGAGACTCTCCAAGTCTTGCCCCCCAAACCACATAAGTCCTTGGCAGCTTACCCAGCCAGGCTGTGCTGCAGTCCCCAATGCTACTACAGGAAAACATCTGAATAGTCTAGATTTACTAAGGATCAATTACCTTAGGGAACTTCTCGGTCAATGGACAAGGGTACAGCTTGTGGGGCACCCTGAGTCCTGACCCAGCCTGACTGCTTGCCAGCCAGGGGCCAGGGAAGCTGCTTACCTTTCTGGGATGAGGTAACTTTAATGTGTTGTGGTAGGGGTTCTAGGAGATAGGTTAAGGGCCACACTCTGGTCTGTTAAATTCACTCCATTTTCATTACATTCCTCTGTCTAGGATTTTTAAAACACCCCTTTTTGTCTGTATTAAGCAGAAATAGATGCCATTAAATCAATATACCAAATGGACAAAAATTTACTTTTAAATTTTCTAAAAATGTGCTCTGAGATAATGCCCTAAGTGTTCCACACATTTCTTCTTCCCAAGATGGCTGAGAGCAGAGACAGTGCTGTCTGGGATTTGAGGAAGAGAGGCAGCAGGGCCAGGGGAGGGGGACACTATGACTGGCATCAAGGGGCCAGGCACCAGGATATTTGGCATGGGCATTGGGCTCCTTGCCAGGACAGTCCTCAAGCCAGGGGTTCTCAAGCCACATTTCCCTGTTAGGATCCTTAGCCCTTGCATCAGCTTCTGTCCATCTTTGTGAACAGTGTCTCTCCCTTCCCCATTTGGCTCCTCTCCTGACTCTAAGTTCCTTCAACACAACAGGTCAGCACTGTTGTGACTCCAGCCCTTCAGTGCCTGGCACAGTCAGTCATAGTGTGCTGTCCTTAGCAGAGGCTGTAAAGCTCTGTTGGGCTCTTTCCCTGGGATTCTGATGCTGCTGTCTAGGCACCATACTCTGAAGGGATGGGTGAATTAACAAATTACTTGCATGCAACCATCCTGTCTTCCCAGGATTTCTTTTCCCAGGTCCTTACAGTCAGCCCAGGTTCCAGCACACCTCCCTCATAAAACTCTCCTTGACTATATGGACCCCAAGAATGGTCTCTTCTTACACTCTTCTCAGTTGTAAGGGTCAAGTGCATAAGCCCCATCTCTGCAATTCCCTCAGCTGTCCAGAGCTTGTCTTCATGCTGAGTATAGAGTGGTTGTACACATAGGGGTATGTTATCCAAGCAAATGAAGCAAACTTCATTGTCCCCTTTCCTGCTACATGTGGGTCACCAGGCACAGGAGAGGAGGGGTGGAGGAGAGGAGTTGTATTGGGAAGGGGTCACAAAGATGTGAGAGGGGGCAGGCAAGACCCATTAACTCCCTGAGGACTGAGTATCCTGGCCAATCAAGATTCCAGATGGTGGCTGGACATGGTAGCTCATGCCTGTAATCTGAGCTACTAAGGAGGCTGAGATCAAGAGGATCTAGGTTCAAAGCCAGCCTGGACAGACAAGTTTGCCCCACTCTAGCTCAACAATAACTAGCCAAAGGCCAGATTAGAGGTTTGGCTCAAATGGTAGGGATCCAGCTAACAAGCAAGCCAAGTGAGAATGAGGCCCTGAGTTTAAACTCTGGTGCCAGAGGGAAAATATCCAGATGACCACTTTCCATCCAGGACTGTCTCACTTCCTCAATTCAAAAACCCAGCTGGGAAGACTGACTCTTTGGAGCAGCTCATCATGGGAAAGTCAGGTGTCAGAGCTGATTGGAAATGGAGAGGAAGACCCAGTGGTCAGCACCAAGGCTAGGGGCTCAAAGCAGCCAGAAGTGCTCCAGTCTCAGGCTCCTAAAGAAACCATTCCCTTAGGAATCAGTCCGTGTGGACAGCGCCCTCTGCACTGTCCAAACCTCCTTTACGAAATTTTCCTATTTATGATTTCCTCAGCCCCAATGGGTATCAACAGGAGATAATGCACTAAGGCCATGGAGGGGCTCAGAAGACAACCTGTCTTCCAGGTGCTTTTAGGAGAAAGGCCAATTATATTAGGTACGACAGTGCTGTGTAGCAGGGAGCAAAATGCTCCAAAGAGGGCCCAGCCAGGAAAGGCTTAACTCTCCCGGGGGAGCCCACGGAGGTGGCATGCTGGAGCATCTTGCTCCCAGTGGGCTGGTTAATTCAGCCAGGCAGGATGCCATCAGGGAGCAGGGCTTGAATCTGCAGCCTCAGCGTCTGGGGTCAGGTGATTTCTTGCTTTCCAGGGAGCTCTAAAGCTGCAAAGCCTGGGGCCAGTGTGTCTTGTGGGCTGTGGCTGCCCTGCCTTTACCCTGGCTGTGGTGTGGGATCTGCAGTGTCAGGAAGGGACCTCAGGCCTGGGCCAGAGCAGGGGAGGAGGCCAGAGCAGGGGAGGTATGGATGAAAGGGCAGGGCGGGGGAAGCCAAGACACACAGCAGCTCCAGGGTTTCAGCTGAGGAACTCAGTCTGCCTTTGGCAGCCTGAGTGTCAGGCCTGGGGAAGTCATTTTCCCCTGGTTTTCATAATGTGAGTGCTCTTTCCAGGAAGCCTCTGGATGGCATTCCCCTGGCCCTGGGCAGCTCCTTCCTCTTGACTCACAGAGACATTGAACTTGGCCTCTATGTTCTTTTCAGCAGCTTTGCTGCTAAGGGTCATGCAGCCCCTTCCCAATCTTGCCATGGGATAGCCCCAACTTTTCCAAGAGTCCCAAAGAGCTCATGAGACGAACTCCAGAAGTAGTTCCTGGGAGGGGAGGAGGACAGTGTGAGTGTGGAGAAGGGGAACCTCACATTCTAGGATTCACTCAGCACTTTGGTGCTTCATGTGCCTGTCATCCAACAAGGTAGAGGCCACTTCTTATTTTTGTGCCTCTGGGGTCTAGCACCCGATAAGTGCTCAATGGATTTTTATGGCTTGAGTGAAGCAACTTCTGGATTCTGTGCCTGAGGGCAGGGTGTGCCCGTGGGTCTTGGCAATTCTCCCAGAAACTAGCTGGGGCTTTCTGCACCCTAAGATGATGAAGCAACACATGGGTCTGTAACCCCACTGCAGTCTAGTGATAGGTTAGATATAGCCTAGCATTTTGTTATTTGGGAAACTTATTAACACACAAGCCTTTGTATAAACAGCTGTGTTTAAATATTGCAAATAAATATAAATGCATAAAAAGCTCCTGTATCTTTGGCCAAAGTGGAAAATCAAATACCAGGTCGGAGGGGCAACTGGGGTATAGCCCAGAATGGGGTATAGACCACAGAGGCTTTGGAATGCTGGGTCAATGGCTTCTACATTAGGGCAGAACAACAATATAGAGCACCCAGTCTCCATCAGACAGGGGTGCCAGGGACACAGGTGAGACCCTACCAATGGCAGACATGCCTTGCCCTGCCTAGCTGGGGCCAGCCTGTTCCACAGTCTCATTTCTGAGATCCAGCCTAATCTCAGGCTTTTTTTTTTTTCTGCTCAGGTCGTAGAGATATTAGGTCCTTTTCCTCGAGGTCCACTAAGAAGGCATGAACACCCTCCCTAAGAAGTCCAAGGGGTGGAGGTGGGGCTAGCTCTCCAATCCCCTCCTCACTCCTCACATGTCAATGTTAATAGTAAACCTGCTGACCTTGGTACTAATACTCACACCTCCCAGTTAGGTAAAACAATCTCACTTTACTGACCTGAAACGTATGGATGTTCCTTGACTTATGATGGAGGTACTGCCAATAAACTCATCATAAATCGCTTACTGAAAGGCTGGAGAAAGATCCACATTGAGAATGTAAAATAGGGTCTCTAGTAAATGCTTACTGTTTTTACATCTTCATGAAGCTGAAAAACCCAAGTTGAAACATCAAACTCGGGGACTCTATACAATGGAAGTGAAAGGATCCTGGCTAGGCAAAGAGAAGCAAATCTTGGAGATGTTCCCCAGCACCCCCTTTCCTGACACATAACTGCCCTGTGTAGTCCAGAGGTGTGGACAGGTTAGGGGACTGGCTCCAGGCCTGGTTACTAGCTTTGGCCTAACCTCGATCTCCTGTGCCCTGATCCTGTCTAGTCTCCGTCCACACTTCATGGGAGGTGACAGCTCCTCTAACTCACTGCTAACCTTGTCATTCTGAGGCTGATTTTGCAAACCTGCCCTCTCTCCTACTTCCTGTAACCACAGCCAGCACAGCCTCAGGCACTCTTTGTCTCTTGGGCTTATGGGTCCAGTGAGAGGGAAACCAGTACCTCTGCCCTCTATCAGTACCTCTCACAGTGGGCAGAAGAGAGGGACAGAGAATGTCTGCTTCAAACCAGGATTGAAAAGCAAGGTGAAGGCCATATACATCTTAACTGCCTCATTTGTATTTCCTCTGTGGACATCTTCCCCTTCTGATGGACTCTTACAAACATTTTACTGTTAGATTTCTTGTAATACTGCCTGGAATTGTTATTTAGACATCATAAAAAAATCATTATATTTTAAAAAGAAAGGCGGATATGTTCCTACCAAAGAGAAGACAGAAAGCTCAGGCACACACATTAGCAAACACACACACACACACACACACACACGTTTGGTCTGATGGAAAACAGAATTTTACCCCCACATTGCTTTGCAAAATAAAAGCGGATGCATAATTTATAAAGCTTTTTACAAATATCTAGATTTCGAATCATCCTAGAAAAATCCGGTTCGATTACTTGAAGCTGCAGTTCCGTGATAAACCAATACAGAAACAGTTCTCAATAAGTAAAATTTATAATTCCCAATGGACTTGCTTTCTACAGAAATGCACCATAAACATTAGCCATTCTTTTTTAAAACATACACCAGAACCCACAAAGCTACTGCTCTCTGCTCTTGCTACCTGCAGGCACTGTGATAAATCCTGGAACCCTTTACTTTGAAAAAGGCTTCTGTCTTAATTGCCTGGACTCCCCTCCTTCCACAGAAGGCTGAAAGAAACAGAGGAGACCATCTTTTCCTTTCTTTTGCCAAGAACCCCATTATACTTCACTCTTTGTTGCCAGCCCAAGGCAATGAAGCCCTCTGGGAGAAATCTAGTTCTCTGGACTCTCTGGAGCTACAAGGACACATTCCAATAAGTCAGGGGCCAACAGGCTAAGACTAGGGCCTGCCACTCCCATGCCACCTCTGAGCTGGATCTGAGCCCTATCTGGACTTACCAACTTCAGGAAGGTTTGACATCTGGTCTGAAGTTTTGAAGTCTTGGTAGCTCCACTGTGAGCTGGAACACTCCCTCTCATTCAGGTCTCCACCTGTATCCAGCCTGACTACAGCTTCTCGGATGAGGTCTTCCAGGCAGCTGGGCTGCCTCCTCCTCAGCCTGCACTCTTGCTGCTGGCCTCAGCGGCTGGCCCAGGAATGGTGACTGATAGTCAGAGAGTGCCCTGAGAGAGAGCAGCTCTGCCTGAGACTTCCTGTTTTGGGAGGAAGCCTCCCTGGTGGTAATTAGTGGTTCAGACTCTGGTAAATTTGCTATAGGAACTGTAGTGGGACAGCCAGCAGAGCCGAGTACACATAAAACAAATAAATGCCATCCCAACATAAGGTGTACACACAGAGAGAGGGTGGAGGGGCGATAGATAGACAGACAGATATATAGAGCCTCTGAAGCAACAATTTAGCTGGGTGTCAGTGGCTCACTCCTGTAATCTGAGCTCTTCAAGAGGCTGAGATATGAGGATTCAGGTTCAAAGCCAGATGAGGCAGGAAAATCCCTGAGACTCTTATCTCCAATTAACTAGTGAACAGCCAGAAGTGGAGCTGTGGCTTAAGTGGTAGAGTGCTAGCCTTGAGCAAAAAAAGCTCAGAGATAGCAAGTACCCAAGCCCTGAGTTCAAGCCCCAGAACACACACACACACACACACACACACACACACACACACACACACACACACACGAAAGAAAAAAGGAAAAGAAAAAAGAAAGCCACAGTTTATCAATTTATACAGAGGTAATTGATTGCCATTTTCATGGCTGCCTTAGTGACAATCCTCCCAGTACTTTGTGTGGACTACGGCTTCACTATCATCTTTACCTGTCACATAGTGCCCACGGAAAGGAGAAAGACAGATGAACAAACAGAAAGACCCACAAACAGAAGACAGCTCTGCTAGGAGGGCAAATTTGAGTGTCAGCTGAGGACACAGGGATGTGTCTACCTGCTGCTGTTGGCTTTCAATTGACCCTGCAGGCCATACCAGCCATCCCATGAGACACAGGCTTGCAGACTTCCACGCTGTTGAAGTGAATTAGGCCCAGTTTAGGCTTATGGAGAAGGCTAGTTGGCTGTTTTCAATCTACTAAAAAGCTGGGAGAACAGGAGCTCCGAGCAGTGCTGGCCTTTTATTACCAGAGAACCCAGTACCAGGCTGAAGGTAGGTATCCTCTTACTGCTTACAATCACCAATGATAGAGCAGAAGCGGAATTGCACTTATGGAGGTGGGCCCTGGAGCTGTCTCTCCCGCTTCAGTGAAGCCTTCTGAGGGTAGGGGCAAATTCTGGAATCTTCCAGCACAGGCCAATGTAAAGATTTTTTTTTCACTACCCTCCCTTCCAGGTCTTTCCCCTCCTCACTTGCCTTACTACTTCCTACTTGGCTTTACCATCTCTCTGGCTCATCCAAGTCCTCCTTCCCTTGATCATCCAGCCCAAGCTCTTGAGCACTTAAGGCATTTCTGCCCCCATTTCCCCAAAGTCTGAGTCTGTGCTCTGTCCACTAGGATAGCTGGCTCCAGGAGATATGGATAGTACTTTTAAGTCAGGAGAATCCCAGAACCTACCAGTGGCCCGGGGAGCACAAGTGGTAGGTTTCTGGGAGGTTCCTGGTGAGACCCAGGCACTGGGGTGCTCAGGACACTGTGTTCCTGTTAGTACTGTGAGTATTCCTGGACCTTCCCACCCTAGAGAAGCGGAAAGGACACTTCCCTAGGAAAAAACCCCTGCCAGGCAAACACACAAATACCCCACAGTTTCTGAAGCCTCACTTGCTGGGGGTGGGGGGCACTAAGATCAGAGCTGTATCCTAGTTTCCCCAATCTCAGGACCTTTCTCCTCAGTACCCTGCACAAGTATTCCAGAAGTTCAACAGGAGTTAGTTATAGCAAGGGCCCTGGAAGGACAAAAAGCAGCCTGGACAAATTTGTAACAGCCTGGAGTTGTGAGCTCCATCTTCACCTATAGATCCAGGATTCTTGGGGGCAGGGCTTTCCAGGATGGTGGGCCACCCAGCCTCATCACAGCCCTTGGCTGCTGGATCCAAGGCTTCCTTCCTTCCTAGATAAGGCCATCTTCAAGAACCAGCTGCAGAGGGCCTTATCTCACCTTCCAAAGCTGCTCAGGCCTCATATCTAGACTGAGGCTGATTGGGCAACAACCTCACTGAGTCCAATCAATGCTAATGAACCCTGTGCAAGCCAGTGCCTCTAACATACAAACACACTAAAGCCCAGCTCAGGGCCAACTTACCCTCTATCTTTTTACTCAGAGCATGTTCATTTTCACATAGGCCCTCACACCAACTGTGGGTGTCCTGTCACCCTTAAAACCCCATCATGAAAGTCACAAACCTACTCTCCCTATAGCTAGATGACCATACCACAAGTACCAGAACCTAGAGTAGCGAGAGGGGGTCTGATTATGGGAGCATTGCTGTTGCTGGTGAACCAAGGTCTCTACCTTGTAAAGGCTGGTAGCCCTTTGCTAATCCCCACATTTCTTTACAGTTGAGTCACAGGCTAGTTTTATCCTCTGGAGCTATACATAGATTTTACATCTTAATCTTCTAATCTGATAGCTGAGGTAGGCTTAAAAATGGGCTCTTTGGGGCTGGAGTGCAGCTCAGTGGTTGAGCACTTGGCTAACAGGCTCAAAGCCTTGGGGTGAATAAAGAGCAGGAGGTTATGATTCACTAGCAGTCATCAGCCGTCTGCCCACCCTGCCCTGCCTCAGCAGTGGTCAATTCCTCCAGCCTGGGTGTAGGGAAGTAGCATCCCTAGTGTTGAATCCAGGTACACACTAGCTGTGGGCCCTGGGCCTGGTTGAAGCCACTTCCTTACTTCTACTCAGAAATTTTGGAGTTGGGGTGAGGTGAGGAGAACCAATGATAGCTGTGGCCAGGTGTTGGTAGGTCACACCTGTGGTCCTAGATCCTCAGGAGGCAGAGATCTGAGGATCTCAGTTCAAAGTCAGCCCAGGCCGAGAAGTCCATGAGACTCATCTCCAAATAACTAGCAAAAGGTCAGAAATGGAGGTGTAGGTCAAGTGATAGTGCACCAACCTTGAACAAAAGCCAAGAGAGCATGAGGCCTTGAGTTCAAGCTCTATTATGGCATGCAAAAAAATAAAAACAAAAGAAATGCTAGCTGCAATACTCATCCTGCCATATGTGTTAGTCAACTGGTTTTAGAGTAGCTAGCCCAAAGTTAGTACTCAGCAAACATTTGTTGAATGAATATATATATATATATATATATATATATATATATATATTAAGCAGAATATTGGCGGTGGGTAAGGAGTCTCAGACTTGAGGTTGAAACAAGTCCCTTCTGTCCTTGGGAAAGTTACATGGTTGGGAAAATAACAGGCTTGTCTCCAAAGAGTCCCAAGGCACAAAGAAGCTCATGTATACACTGTGCTTGGCCTGGGGCCTAGCTGAGGGAGGTGGATGGGTCAGGGATGAGGACTGTCATTCCAGGTGTGAGTGTGTGGGTGAAAGACGAGCAGGCCCATTATGAGAGGGGCTGACAAGCTGGAGAATGCAGAGACTTGGGATCTTTGGGAAGCAATCTGGACAGGGGGTCTCTTCAAGGGGCAAATGAGAGGAAGTGAGACCTGAACAGCTAAAGAATGTCTGGATACCATCACTCTCCAAGTTTACAGAGGAATGGGGTTGGCAGAGAAGGGTAGCAGTAGGAAAAAGCACTAGTTCCTTCAGGAAAGAGGAAAGGGAAGTGAAAGCATGCTAGAGTAGTAGATCACCATCTTTGAGTGAAAAAGCTAAGGAGGAAAACAGGCCCTGAGTTCAAGGTCCAGGAACCAGCACAAAAAAGGGAAGAAAGGAAGGTAAGGAGGGAGGGAAGGAGGGAGAGAGGGAGGGAGGGAAAGAAGGCAGAAAGGAAAGAAGGCAGGCAGGCAAGCACCAAGTTTGCCTTAGGTTTTAATAACTACTTAAACTGACAGGCTTTCTTTTAAATCCACAGGCTCATTCCTGGTCCAGATCCTAGAAAGTAATGTTATGGAGGGCTGAACTCAGCTCTTGCCTGCTTAGTCCAAGAAATACTAGTAACTGTCAATGCTAGGGAGGGCAGGAAGGGGGTGGATACAGCCTCAGCTGTAAGGCAGGAGAAGCCACTTCCTGAATGTCTGTTGCTAGATTCTCACACCAACCTGAATAGGTTTTCCAGTTACAGGCTGAACGGAAGAGGAAGGAAGCAGGTGGGTGGCAAAGTCTTCTCCCAGGCTGGCGGTATGGACCAAGATACTTATCAGGGATCCTGAGGCCTGGAGGTAAGGTCAGCTCTGCCACAGGGAACTTAAAGGTCACGCTAGGGGCCTCCATTACCTTCCTTAGAGACCAAAAGGGCAATGAATCTGGAAGGTCCCATTAGATTGCCACTCAAATCCCTAAAGAGCAAGGGATCTGCTATTCAATGCACACATATGACTTAGTATTTCTCACTGCCAGTCACCATTGCCTCTGCTTTATGGAAATACCGTATCTGAAGCCCTAGGTAAGGTATCTAGATGAAGAAACACATACAGAAATCTGAGGACTCTGGTCTACCTGACTCCAAAGCCAGGCTCTCCTCTACAAACGTCACCAGCCTTCAGGGCACCCAGTGCTCAGGTGTGCAAATTTGGACTTTGGTCAAGAACTTTCATTCTTTCACTTTTTACCTCCTTCAAGGCCCTGCCCAGCATACAGGTCTGATAAGTCCTAGGAAGGAAGAGCCATCAAAGGAGGAAAGAAAGGAGACAGGAGTATATTGGATATCTCCTATCTGAAAAGGAGTATCTGTGGGTCCAGGTAACCTGGCTGGGTCCTGGGGACCTCAGCAGGTTTGGGGCAGGCTGTTTAACCTTCAGGTGTCCTGGTGGCCCAGCATAAGCTTCCCGCTGCTGGCTCTGAGGCTAGCAGGACCATATCTTTATCCCAGATGCCTGGATGGGATGCATGCACCATTCAAAAACCTCCTTCAAGAAGTCTTCTCCTTTCCCCAGCTCTGCCCAGTGACACCATCTACCCCCCACTATGTCCATCTTTTTTTTATATATATTTTCTTCATTAATTAAACAAATTTTTTGACAAGGTGTTGTGCAAAAGGGGTACAGTTACATAGTAGGGTAGTGTGTACATTTCTTGTGATATCTTACACCCTGTTTTTCTTTCCCTTCCCTAGGTCAGGTAGACATATATACAATACACAGTGTACCAAAAACATATACAGTAGCCAGGTGGCCTATGCCAAAGGAAATTTGCCTAGGGCTTTAAATGTAATGTCAACAATAGAGTTTGCTTATCCTTGTCTTATATGAATGTACATACACTATGTCTATCTTGATATCCATCACACAGTGATTAGGCATTTGCAACTCCTGGTGACAGAGATGAGTAAAACAGTCTGGGATCTCCAGATGCTTCTGGTTGATTGAGTCAGCTGCTAGCAGGACATAGCCATCTATATTTTAAGAGAACTTGCCAGCAAATTGGATGCCGGTGGTTCACACCTTTATTCCTAGCTACTCAGGAGGCTGAGATCTGAGGATTTCCATTTGAAGCTTGCTGGAGCAGACAAATCCAAGAGATTCTTATCTATAATTATCCAGCAAAAAGCTGGAAGTGGTAGCATGACTCAGGTGGTAGAATGCCATCTTTAACTCAGAAAGAGCATGATTTCAAGTCCCAGTATTGGAGAGTGGGGAGGAAAGGAGACAGAGGGAAGGAGGCAGGGGGGCCTTGTCAATGATTGAGGGGGTTCCCAAGTGAGACCCTTAGGTCTTGTAGACATTCTAACTCCAGCACTGCATTTTTTTCCCCTGATGCCAGCATCTCTGATAGCAATGACCTCTCTCTCCTAATGGTAAGTTCATCTTGGCTGTTGAAGTAAGAAGACTGCGCTGGAATTCTACTTCTGCGACTTGCTACTGGCAACTTGCAAAAAACCCCAAGCTCTCTGGGGCTCAGCATCCCCATCTGTAACAAGATGTAATAATGGTGCCTCTCACTGTGAGGATTATCTGGAATGTTGTGTGCAAAGCCCTCAGCAAGGGGTCTGACACACATAAATGCACAATAAATGTTTGCTATTAATTATATCATAGTTGCACCTCTGATGGGCAGAAATCCCTAGGGGGCACTTACCTCTGATGGCAGAAATCCCTGGGGGGTCATTTACTTAACACACTCCCTTCCTGCAGCCTATACACTGGTGACTTTCGACCCCTGGAGGCCTCTGGGTACCCCAGGTCACATCTCCAACAAAGCCTGGTATCCCTCCTTCTACTCCCACCTTCCTCCACCCGGAGCGAACCGTGCCTCTAGACACCCAAAAGACAGAATGCACGCCCTCCCTTTCATCTAACCAGTGACCGAAGTTCTAACCGCACTGTTCCGGGCAGCCTGCTACCAAATTTCTGGGAAACGGACCGGAGGGGGAACTTTGCAGACACGGACTCCGAGCGCAGGGGCGAGTCCCGGGCAGTCCAGCCGCCTAGGTGCCAGGTCGGGCGTCGCCGCCCCCGGGAGGAAGATCCCTCCCGCGGCCGCCGGCTCACCCCGGGACCTGCAGGGGCGCCAGGGGACGTGCGGGACTTGCCGCGAGCAGCGTTCACGGCTGCACTCCAGGACCCTGCTCCCGGCTCCCTGCAGCCCGCCCGGCCCTGCCCACCCCGTCCCCACAGGGGGAGGCACACGGCGACCCGGACCCCGCTCCTCTGCCACCCGGCGCACGTGGTTCGGTTCTAGAGGACTAGGTCGCCGGACGGGTCACGAATGATCAAGGTGCAGCCGGGCGGGCCCCAGGCGTGGGTCCCCGGGACAGAAGGCACCCACTGGCCCTCGGGACCCGGGAAGGAGTCACTCACCTCAGCGGCCCGCTGCTCGGAGCAGCAACGCCGGCTGCTGGTGCCCCCCCAGAGGCGGCGACTGGGTCCAGGCTCCGCCCCTCCCTCGCCCCGCCCACCTCATAGCCCCGCCCCCCGATAGCCCCGTCCCCGGCCGTGCCCCGCTCCCCACCCATCAACTTGCTCCGCCTTGGCCCCGCCCCACGCCCTGCCCATTGGCCAGCTTCACTCCGGCAGCTCACTGCCCACCTGCCAGCTCCACCCCGGCCCAGCCCCCGCGGGGCCTGCCTGCGGGGCTGGTGGCCACTTGCTTATCCCACTTGACTAACTCCCTCTGGGCAGCAATCGCAGTGCTGCAGGTCCCTCAGTCTCTGCCCCGCCCTGCAGCAGAGGAAGCCACCAGCGATGCTCCTCCCTCCCCTCCTGGCTGGAAGTTTGGGACTAGCCAGGCCGTTTCCTCCTGCACAGTGAGCAAGAACACCTGACAGCCTGTTAACCGGGCAATTGGGTGTGGAGGACAAAGTGACTTCTGACACCTCCTCCTCATCCCAAAGGGTATAGCAAATCTATTTTTATAGTCGAGGTCATAATGGCAGGTCAGATGGTAGGTTAAGGCTGCAGAAGAGGTACACCAAAGCCAAGATGCTGGGAAGGCAGAGTAAGAGAGGAGGGCTCTTACCTCCTCCCAGGGGAAGCATAGGCAAGAGAAGCCTTTCCTTTTCTGCCAATTGCATCCCATTACGTGTCCATCCCTTCTCTGAGAGCAGATCTTTGACTTTTTCTTGGAATCTGAAGTTTCAAGACCTGGGACTTGTGATTACTGTCTGGACCCCTGTCTAGGCCTTCTGGGCTTTAAAGCATCACCCTGACCCCGATATAGGTGCCCCTACCCTGGGGCACTGCCAGGGTTTCATAAGCAGGGAGCTGAGACTCAAGATGTCATTGGATATGGTCATCACCTGCTTCTGATGATTAATCCCCTCCCTGAACAGGTGAAGAAATGGAGGTGCTGATGGGTAAAGGGGGCACCAACTTCATCCAGCTTCTGGGAGACTAAGGATTTCCTGACCCCTTCAACTCCTTCTAAAATATTCTATCAGCCCCTGATAAATAGCTTCAAATTACCCTTCTTTTGTTTGTTTTAGAGAGAGGTCTTATTATGTCTCCTAGACTGGCCCTCAAACTCACAATCTTCTGTGCCTCAGTCTCCTGATAGCTGGGTTTGCAGACATGCACCTACAAACCTAATTTCAAGTTACTCTTAAGTTGAAGAGGGCCTGTGTAGTGAACACATGCAATTCCAGCTACTCAAGAAGTGGAGAATCATAAGTTCAAGTCCAGCCTGGGCAAACATAATGAGACACAATGTCTCAAAAATAACAAGGGCTGGGAACATAGCTCAAGTGGCATATCACTTGCCTAGTATGAACAAGGCCCTAGGTCCAATCCTTAGTATTAAAAAAAAAATTTCAGAGAGACTTACTTCTAGGAATCCCATCTGTATCAGGAAGATAAGCCCTAGAAGGTTAGAAGTAGGGTGTAGGCTTCAGGAATGCACCTACAAAATGAGATGCTAAAAGGTACAGTGTGGCTGGGGAGTCAGAGTTCTGCCCACCAACCCTCAACCTGTGAGGCTTCCTATGAGAACCTTATACTACCATAGGCTTCCTCCTTCTATCAGGTACTCCCATCCTAGCTGTCTGCTCTGCCAGGTCCCAGGTTTCTTTTGTTTTTTTTTTTTTTTTTTTTTTTTTTGGCCAGTCCTGGGCCTTGGACTCAGGGCCTGAGCACTGTCCCTGGCTTCTTCCCGCTCAAGGCTAGCACTCTGCCACTTGAGCCACAGCGCTGCTTCTGGCCGTTTTCTGTATATGTGGTGCTGGGGAATCGAACCTAGGGCCTCGTGTATCCGAGGCAGGCATTCTTGCCACTAGGCTATATCCCCAGCCCCCGCAGGTTTCTTTTGGTCTACTTCAAGGACCCTCCTGCCCCACCTTGACCCAGACCAAATACCCTTTGCACTCCAATGGAAGTTCTCTAAGGTCCTTTATCCATTCAAGTCAACGCTCCCCAGGACCAGGCCTGAACACAGTAGCTGGTCATTAAATGTCTGTTGTCCTGATGGGGGGTCTCTGAGTATCCTACCACAACCCCAGTGAGTGGAACAAGCAGCTGGAGCTTGGGAGATGGAAATCTTAGTGGGTGGGGGGAAGCTTCCAGTGTCATTGGAAGGATTCTTGGATCCAAATAATGCCCTATGATTTTAATGGATTTCTTTGTAAGGTTTTCATATATGAGGGTTGCCTAAAGGAGGCTGGATTGGCAGAGGCCTAGAAAATGACTTTTACAACCATGCGTGGTACCTTATGCCTAGCTACAAAGGAAGCTGAGATACAAGGGTTACAGTTCAAAGCCAGCCTGGGCAGGGAGGTTGGTAAGATTCTTATCTCTAATTAACTCCAAAAAGCCAAGAGTGAAGCTGTTTCTCAAAATGCTAGTGGACAGTACAAGGTCCAGAGTTCAAGCCCTAGTCTGACATAAAGAAAAGAAAGGAAGAAATGAATGAATAAATAAATAATAAACATGGAAAAGAAGACTGTCTTAAAGGAACATGAACCCTCCAAGGGGAATGGAGCCTTAGGGATATAGGCTTAGGGATATAGACCAGCAAATCTTTGCTGGGACACATTCATTAATGGACAGAGCAACTCCACTCCATTTGTTTTTCTACTTGTCCTGTCTACCTCCCACTTGACTGGACATGCCTGGAATGTGAGCTTATCCCACCTGCCACAGGATCTGGAGTGGGTGAATATTCAACAAATGTCTCCTAAAATTTGGAGGCCTGATTCCCCATAGCAGATACGACTTTTGCTCCAGATTTGCTGAGCACCTTCTGCAAGCCAGATGTTGAGATCTTCAGCCAGCCCAGGGACAGCAGTTAGAACTATCTTTGCACTATATCTATTGAATTCTGTTACTCCTGAGCTCCAAACCCTGATCTGGCTCCCCAGATTTCCCAGCAGGTGCCAAGTCCTTGGATGGCCACCTCTCTATATCATCTTCTGTTCTCTTCTCGGCTCATACTCCATCCTGCCCACGGGCCTTCTTTTCTTCCCTTAGAATGATGGGACAGGAAGCCAGGCAGGCATGGCCTCGTCTTTGCTGTCCTCACTGCCTAGACTCTAGGCCCAATCCATCTTCCTTCAAGTCTCTGTCAAAATATCATTATCATGCTAGTGGCTCACACCTGTAATCCTAGCTACTCAAGAGGTACAGATCTGAGGATCATGGTATGAAGCCAGCCCAGACAGGAAAGTCTATGAATATCTCATCTCCAATAAACTACTAAGAAAGCCAGAAGTAGAGCTATGGCTCAAGTGGTAGAGTGCTAGCCTTGAGCAAAAGAAAGTCAAGGATAGTACCCAGGCCTTGAGTTCAAGCCCCAGGTATAGCACACACAAAAAAATTGTCATTGTCAAGAGACCAACTCTTACTATTCCCTCATCCCTGGCGCTGCTCATTTCCTTTTCTTCTTCATCATTCTGTGCTGTTTATTCATTTTCCCCTATAGAAACATGGGGTCCTTCAGGGTGACAGTATCTGTTTTACCTATTCTGGTGTTTCTGTGTTTACTGAAGTGCATGGCCATAGTAGGTGCTCAGGAAATATTTTCTGGGTGAACACAGCCCAGTCTCACACTCCCTTCCCTCCTTCAGCATTCTGAGAAACTTCTACTAGGGTTGCTGGCCACTGTGCTCTCCTCCAGTGGGTACCTACTGCTGTGGGCCACATGCAGAAATCATGTGTGCATTTATGGCACCTACCGTTTCTGAGTACTCTGTATGTGGAGTAGTAGTGTTTTTCCTTGAGGACAAGGCTAGCCCCTTGGCTAAAGGGACAAGAATATACAGATCAAGAAACTAGAATCATTGTCTGTATAGGCCAAGGAAGAATGGGATATTGTTCAGGCTCAGCTTCTTGGAGCAATCCCACATTTATAAAAGGCTGGAACAAAGCACATCCATTTCACAAAATAAATACCTAATTGACATTTAAAATGAGATGGCTGCAGGAAGCCCTGGGTCCTGATGTTCTCTAACAGCCCTGGCTGGGAGCCAGGCCACCTGGATCACATCCTATTCTGGCCAGGCAGGGTGAGCTGCGGCCCAGGAAAGGTATTTCTGCTTGGGATGCTCTCTTCTCAGAAGACCAGACATCACAAGAGGAACCCAAGCTTTGGGGGTACAGGAAGCTGTAGGGGAAAGAAGGGCTGCACCAGGGCAGCAGAGGATCCTGGGAAATGAGGAATCATCTTTAATATGATAGTGACAGCATGGGTAAGGCCATGTGGGCTACACCCACAGCTGAAAGGAATGAATGGTCCAGGTGGAAGGTGGAGGCTGGGTGTGTCTTCCATGGGGAGTTATTGTGATGTGCTATCTCATATTGCATGTATTGTATATTGTGTGGCATTGTATGGTTTATGAATATACTAGGAATACTGCTCCCCCTCCAAAAAAAAAAAATAAACAACTTCTTACACTAGAGTTTTGTACCCTGCTAGGGTAAAGGTTGCCTCTTTCCAGCTCTCTATTAAAATTTGAGCTCTCCAAAGAAGAAAAACAATCTAAGCTCAGAATAATAAAGATTGAGTGTCCACAGGGAGATTTAACTGTGGCAGCCTAACAATGTGGAGAAGATTTTACAGGCAAGTGAAGGGGGAGAGATGGGAAAAAAATGGAGGTGAGGGGAATAGGCCCAGTCATTTTTCTACAGAAATTTCCTGGTACACATGAGGTACTTAATAAACTTGTATATGTAATCAAAGGTCTTAGATTTTCACTGCAACAAGGGAAGGTATGCCAGCCATGCTGGCACTGTGCCTGGGTAGACACAGCTTTGACTTTCCGGTTAGGGACTGTTGGAGCGAGACTCTCAGGTACTTATGGCTCAATCCCTTGAAGCTTCCAACAGGGTGCAATGAAAGCTGGTGAAAGGGTATCAGAATTACAATGAGTGGCCTACTCTAGGGCTCCTGAAATTGGACTGCATTTCAAGAGATTGAAATTGCACTAACCACTGGTGGCTCACAGCTTGTAATCCTAGTTACTCCAGAGGCTGAGATCTGGAGGTTCAAAATTCAAAGATAGCCCAGGCAGACTCCATCTCCAAAATAACCAGCAAGAAGCAGGCCTAGAGGCATGGCTCAAGTGGTAGAGTGCCAGTACAAGTAAAAATAAGCCCTGGTACAGGCAAAAATTTAAAAAGAGACTGAAAGGACCCTTGACAGTACAAGTGCAGAAAGTGATAATTCCTTGCACACCTGGGTCAGGGCAAATCAACAGAAGTCTGTATTTGGGTGACATACTCCGTGTATGGTACTACAATGTCACACTGCGTTGTGAAAGGCCTTGTGAGCTGTATAATCCTACTTAGCCTGCTTTCCAGTTTCTTACAAATATGTACTCTATCTTTCATAACACTCAGTGCCTATTCTACAAAACTTCAAGAAAAAAATATAGGAGAAAAATAATGTGTACTTTTAAAAAACATTTTGCCTTCTGATCATGATGGTGAAGTTACTCAGAGCCAGGTTCCTAACTACATTATCTTTTTTATACAGTATTTCTCCATATTGACATATATAGTTTTTATTTTTCTCTAGTCCATGACTTTGATGTCCAGTTTATTATTCACCTCATTGCTAAACTTTTCATTCTAAGTGATACCAGATGGCCTTTGGCACAAGCCAAAATAAATGAGAACGGTGTGCTCACTATCATAGCCCTTCCCCCTTCCTTCAGGCCCATCACCTTTTCAGACCACTGACACAGTGTTGGGTTTAGGGATTGGAAGAGGCCCACCCCCTGAGATTTCTGCCAGGAGTTACTGAGAAGAGAACCTCTGGCATGTGCTGATTACTTGGAAGGGTGTTGGCAGAGGAAGTCCGGGGTCACTAGTGGGATGAGAAGCTCACTTTGTCTTATGTGCCACCCACTCCCTGCTTCTTCCCTTTAGCCCTTTGGAGACTAGCTAGCTTACCAGGTATGGAGTGGGAGGTGCTGTCCTTGTCAGGCAACTTTCTGCAGCCTTGGGCAGGGATGCTGGGGCCGAAGTTTTGGTCACCGGGGACTTCAGCTGCCATCTTCCTCTTGTTGTTCCCTCTGCCGTATTGTTCCCTCTGCCGTTGAGACCCCTGAGGCAGGCGTGTGGAGCTCCCTCAGTACAGCTGGGGTGCTAGAGATCAGTGTGCACTGACCCCGCCCAGCATGTGGGATGAAGCCTGTTGGTCAATGGCCTCTGGCTCATCAGCAAACACACTGAGGTCAAGGGCAGCCAGAGATAAGAACCAGCGGTGTGATCACACTGCCCAATTCTCTGCTTCTTGGGGCTTGGCCCCCCAAAGGGAGGTGAGGGAAGGGAAGTGACATTTACTGAGTCTGCACTGTGCAAAATGAATGTCTCAGCTCTGCTGTTTAGAAGAGGATGCAACTGCCTTACTACCCTGCAGGGAAGAAATGGCAGATCTGGGATTCAAACTGGGTTCCCTGACTCCCTGACCTCCCTACCTCTTGTTTCCTGTTGGAGGACTTCCATGGAAAGTGGCCTGCACATCTTCAGTAACCTTTTTAGTACAGGGACTAGGCCATCTAGGAGTGTGGCTCCCTGGGGGCTTTGCATGCAGAATGGCTGGAGGGAAGATATTCAATCCTGAATATTCACAAGCTGCTGAGGGAGGTCTCCCAGCTGTCCCCAGCCTCTTAGTAAAGGCATCAGCTTATTGAATCAACCTGACCTGAAAGTTGCTCATCTGTGGAGTGGTGGATAGAATGTCCCAGAAATCACCAAGACTGGCGCAGTAGTGTGCTGGCTGACTTCCTAGACACCCACACAAGAGGGCCATCATTAGAACTGTCTTTAGACATTGCAGGTGACACCAGAATGGAAGAAACCAAAACACAGCTTGAAAAGACAAAAGAGATAGGGCTCCAGGGCCCACTGAGTGCCCAGGGCCACAGGCAACCCAGCAGAGAGGCCTTCAGAGAAGAAAAGGGGCTGGACTGGGGCCTCTGGAACATCCACAGGGTAAAAAACAAAGCAACAACAAAACACGAGCTTTAGAACCCTATGGAATTAAGCATTAGGACTGTTTTAGCTCATTTATTCCTGTAAAGAATTTTGCTTTTATATCCTTGTTTATTTTGTGCTGGTACTGAGACTTGATCTCCATCTGTGCTTTGACCTCTCACTTGTTTTTTTTTTTTTTTTTTTGCTCATGGCTGGCATTCTACCACTTGAGCCACACCTCTACTTCTAGCTTTTTGCTGGTTACTTGGATATAAGAGTTCCTTGGATTTGCCTGCTCAGGCTGGCTGAGAACTCTGATACTCAGATCTCAGTTTCTTGAGTAGCTATGATTCTAGTCACAAGCCACTGGCACTTGGCTTTGCCTATTTTTAAATAGGGAAGTGGAGGCAAGAGTAGTTAAGTCACCTGCCTCGTATACTTAACTGAGCATGAGTTAGACCCAGTTCTCAGCCCATGCATCTGCCTCAGGGCCCATGCCCACCCCACATTCTTGTTGCCTAGATGACCTCACCCCTTCAGAGGTGAGTACTATTCTCCCAGATAGCCATTGTGGGTGGAGGAGGGGAAGATGCGAGGCTAGGCTAGGCCTAGAAGCAACAGGCAGCAGGTGGAATTGTCTGAGCTGCGTCTTAAAGTCTACCTGTGATAGGCAGCAGCTAACCAAGAGTGATGGGGAGATTCAAAGCAAATCTAAAGCAGAGGATGGGATCATAGGATCTGTGAAAGAACAAATATATTGTAATTCAGCTTAGCCCATGTGGCCCTCCTAAGTCACAGAATGTCACAAGATGGCTTGAGGGTGGTGGGATACTCCATCCTCTTATGGATTAATTCCAGTGGGTCAACAAATAGTTCCTAAAACAAAAGATCTGCAACTCACCCACGCAGGCCAGTAAATCTTGATGTAGAGGTTGATTGTAATTCAGTAAACCTATCTCACCCTTGGGCCCTTGGCTCTGCCCAGTAGGCTGATGTTGGAGAAGTAATTAACATTCTAAGCCCCTTACACTTTAACAAAAGTGTGTGCATGGGTGAAGTTACTGGTATGATCGCCTTAGATAGGATTCACTTTCAGACTATTGAAAGTACATTCCTTTTCAAATACACTTTCCTATCCATTTCATTATGTTTGCCTGAATTCTTCTTACGTTGGATATAAGGATGAGGTGGATTAGGATGGCTGACTTTCCAGTAACATCTAGAGGACAGAATTACTCTTGAGGTTTGGGAGCCTGTCCCCAGGTCCAGGGCAGCACATTTAATCAGAGGTCACAACAGGCCACATCAGACCCTTGGCCCAGGCTGAAGAAAGGCAGTTCAGCCCAGCCCACATCTTACCTGCCAACACCAGGGAGAGAAATAATTACAAGACCCACTGCCCTCGTATAACTTTGTCACCTAGGCAAAACCCAGTGAGGCTAGGGTTAGAACCCAGAGCCTCACATGCTTGGTCAGCATTGTCTCCACTCTCTGACTTTCTTTGGGATGAAGCTTTCCTTGGTCAGAGGAGGGATTCCATAGGGAGTCTCCCTGGGCTTGGGGAGCCTAAAGCTGACTATCTTGAAAGGACCTTGCTTCCAAAGGTGTTCATTGTGCCAATGCATCAGTCTTTGGGGTGTTATTTTAGAAGTGAAATGTGGGAGTGGGAGCTGAGAAGCTGAGGGTGCCACATAAGCTTTTAGGGATGAGGACATAGACCAAGAGTGGAGCCTTCAGGCCTGCCCCCCTCTTATCCAGACCCAGGCCTCTACTTGCACACAGGTGAGGTCACACTGAACATCTTGTTTTAGAAATCTCAGAATCCCCTCTGTACCTAAAATTCTAATCTAGTTAAGCCAGGACTGCTTAGAGGATTAGATGTGCCAAGACCTTGTTTCCCTCCCACCCCTTTTAAGAGGAATTCCCAAAGCAGTGGACAGTAATCCCTAAAAATAATTTGGTGACAGGTCAAATAGGCCCAGGGGAGACATTTTCCATTGGGTGGGGGCTTTAGAAGGGTCAGAAAGGGGCTTTGGGTCTACCTGTGTCAGGGGGCCAAGGAGGCCATACCTCTGCTGCTGACCCTTCAGGGAACATGGAGCTGCTTAAACACAATACTTGACTCCATGACATTCTGGGAATAACAGGGCTTGGACAGATTTATACAAATAGCATGCAAATGCAGCCAGCCTTAGGCTAGGTGCCCTGGAATGGCAGCTGGCTAGAGGTGGAGTGTCCTCCCTCCTTTTGTTTTTAACTTCTGACTTTGCCTTAAGCTTCTGAGTCCCTCGAGGGGACAGGAATACTGGCTTCCCTCCCAGTGGGTTTCTCATTAGGTTTTGGCAGATGACAGCAAGCAACTGTGGAGTGCCAATGATAAGTGGGTCCCTCTGAGCAGAAGGCACCAGGGCACCCCGGAGGGGTCCTATGAGAGGCAACTGTAGACACATTCATGGCCTTTGCACAGGCTGCTGAACTTGGGAGTGTTTTCCCAAATCCAGTGAGCTTGGAGAGATGACATGGCTTTCCCTGTTCCTCAGCTGGAGATACTGAAACTCAGATTCCACCCACCACTACTGCCTGACTGTGTCCTCCCTGCCTCCAAATGCAGCAGCCTACATTGCCCTTGCTGTGACACCTGACCTAAAAATAATGGCTTGGCTCAGTGACAGAGGACTTGCCTGAGATAAAGGAGGCCCAGGCTCATTCCCACTGTGATAAAAATAAAGAAGTCAGACACCAGTGGTTCATACCTGCATTCCTAGCTATTTAGGAGGCTGAGATCTGAGGATCACAGTTCAAAGCCACTGGACTCTTATCTCCATTTAACTACAAAAGGAAAGAAGAAGGAGAAAGAGTAGGGGGAGGAGGAAGAGTAGGGAGAGGAGGAAGAGGAAGGGGAGGAGGTGGAGGAGGATGGGGAGAAGGAAGCAGAGAGGGAGAGGGAGAAAAAGGAGAAGGAAAAGGAGAAGGTGAAGGAAAAGGAGAAGAAGGAAAAGCCAAAGGCATAAGTGGAGTTGTGGCTCAAGTGGTGTTAGACTTGAGCAGAAAAGCTCAGGGAAAGGCTCTGAGTTCAAGCCCCAGAAATGGTGTGCACATGTGTGTATATGCACATGTACACACACACACACACATACACAAGTTAAGTAGTGCTGACATTAAATAACGGGCCAAACATGAGTCAACATGTGAGCATTGGGTCCCTTCTGATGTCCCTTCCACCCCTAATATGACAGTCAGTCTGTGGTACCTCTCCATTCTTAGTGCCACTGCCTGACTCAGTGAATGTTGCTCTTAATGGATGGAAGTATTTATTTATTTGTTTGTTTGTTCGTTCATTCATTCATTCAGGCACTTGGGGTTGAACTTAGGGCCTCACTTTCTACCTGTTGAGCCATGCCTCTGGCCTTGCTTTTTGCTGGTTATTTTGGAGATAGAGCCTTGAGGACTTTATTGACTGGACTGGTCTTGAGATGTCATCCTTGGGGCCTTAGTCTCCTGGAGTAGTTAGGATTATAGGCATATACCACAGGGGTCTGCCTAACTTGAAACCCCATCTTTGAGGACTTAAAATCTTTCTGCTGTCGGGAGCTCTGTACTGCTCTTTCCTGGGCTGTCAGGGCTATGTTGTGGTTGGGGTGAGGTTTACTGCAAGCAGAGTCATGTGGGAAACGAAGCCAATGCTTGCAGGGAGTGGGAAGGAGACAGGAGTGGGTGTAGACTAAGGGAGCCTTTGACTCAGGCCTGGAGGCTCCATGAAGCCTGGATGGCTTGACTTGGACACTCCAGCCAAGAGAACACAGAGACCCTGATGGCAGGGCCTGGGGATGCCACCTCCTATCTTTTCCCTCCCATTTACCCTACCCTCAGGCTCAAGAAGTCACATGGGCACAAGTCATGGCTGAGGGAGCTCTGCAGCCAGACTCAGGTTTGTGTGAGTGGAGAAGGCTACACTTGGGCCAACTCCAAAGTGAGCCAAGGACATGAATGTCCCTAGTGGAGAGAGCTTATCCAACTAGACATCAGGGCAGTGGCCCACCTGAGGCTAAGGGAAGGAAGGCAGGTGCCTTACTCAGAGCTCTGGGGCAGTGTTTGGGAAATACTCAGACATCATAGTAGTGGGTGAGGTGCGTTGTGGCAGGGGCTGTGTGATAGGTATTTCAACCTCAAAAGCAAGAGTCCCCATAGGTGGGGTCAGAGTGCTGGCCTCAGAGACCCATGTAAGGTCCGTCCTGGAGGGCTCCATGCAGATGTGCCCCCACTTCATTAAGTCCCCACCCAGTTTCCTGGGTAACCAGCAGACCTGGAGGCAGTTACCTCCCCCTTTCCTGAGGTCACATCCTAATCCACCTGGCCACACCCCCTGCCCCTGCCATAGATGAGGCAGGGGTTGGTGAGGGTTGTCCCTTCTCTCCCTTTTTTCTGGCCATGCATTATCTCGGCCACTGGCCAGCAGTTCGGTGAAAAACTTTTCTCTCCTGCCTGAGTACCGCATGACGTTTTCCTTTACTGGCTACCTACTTTAAAAACCTAACAACCCATATTCCTCAGCCTCAATGTGTCTCCAGAACAGAGCAGCACATGGTGGTACAATACATGAAGAGGCCATGGTGGTGGTGACCATGAGATGACCAGAGCTGGCTGGGGTCCAGTGCTGCCATGGAGCACCGGGCGCCCAGGCCTGGCATCCAGGCTCCCACACCACAAAGCTCTTGGCACTAGGGGGGTCTGCCCTATAGCATGCACTTCAGAAGTTGACTGGGTTCTAGGTGAAATGAGATGGAATGATTCACTTCCCCAATTCCCAGGGAGCAGGTTGAACCATGGGTAAGATATGATACCAAGCCCCATAGCAGAGGCTGAGTGCTTGACAGAGTGCAAACCAGAGTGGATGGCTGTGTGGAGAATGGCCGAGGGGCAGACACCCAGGCAGGGTAGAAGCAGGGGAGATCAGGCAGTTGGGCAGTCTGTGTCCTGGGCCAACCTGAAGGCCTTACTAACATACTTTGGAGAGATGTCTCCCCATAGCAGGATGTGGCCCAAGAGCTAAGTAAGGCAGCCAGGACTCTCTGTCTTTTGGAAAAGAAGAATAGGGAAAGAAACAAAGAGCTCGGTCTCTGTGTGTGCATGCACACACATGTGTACACACATTCCAGTCCTGGGGCTTTGAACTCAGGGCCTGGGAGCCATCTCTAAGCCTTTTTGCTGAAGGTTAGCACCCTACCACGTGAGCCATACCTCCATTTCCTGCTTTTCAGTGGTTAATTGGAGATAAAAAGCTCACACTTTCCTCCAGGCTGGCTTCAAACTGATCCTCAGATCTCAGCCTCCTGAGTAGCTGGGATTACAGAGCCACTGGTGCCTGACAGGGAGCTTTTATTTCTCTTCCCCCACTTTCTCAAGGGTGTGGGCAGTGATGTTGAGAAATGGAGGGTCACTAGCACAGACCCTTGTTGAGTCTCCAGCCCTGGAAGCCATCTTTAGCCCTTTTTGTGGGTGGGTTGCCTGATATAGCATTAGGTCCTAGGCCAGTGAGTATGGAATGGAAGGGACAGGGCTGGGGAGAGGAGATGGGCAAGATTGGCTTCAGACACATCTAGGAAAACCAAGAACTTTTGCTAATGTCTCTGCCCACTGCCTCCAAGTATTAGTGGTATGGATATGCAAATAAATGCTGAAGTGCAGAACATGTGGGACCCACTTAAAGAATGGGGCTCAAAGCTTGTGGTAGAATTTGGAGTCATACCAGTGTGAACACTTTCCCTTACTAATACTTCCGGGTCTGTCTCTAACTTTGCGTGGTTCATCTTTCCTTTTTCTGGCCAAGAAAACCCATCAGAACCTCACAAAAAACATGCTTGATGCCCCACCACTTGGCTGAATAGAACGACCCATGCTAACAGACTTAAAAATCAGTTTATACAACCTCTCTGAAAGGTGGGGAAACTGAGGCACACATGAAGATGTATGGATTGTCCCTTAACACTTACAAGCAAATAAAGGAGGCAGATGCTCAATCAGTACCAGAGGACAAGTGTCAGGTATTATAGCAGAGGTAAGTAGAAGAAATCCAAGCACTATTGAGAGGGTCATGGTAAACTTGCTCCCCACTGCTTTGGGTATAGAAATGAGCTGTAAGCACCCTCAAATTCCAGAAAGAACTCTGCCAGTACCATGGACCCCATCCCTCCCTGTACTTCAGTGATCATCAGGATTCTGCCCTCAGTATACATGAACTCTGGGACAGGACACAGGCTGTCTCAGAATCTAGTAAGGCTGAAAACCATAGGCAGAGAGTATGGAGGTAGAGACTGCTCAGTCACTGATATGGACACCACTGGTTCTGCTGCCTCAGAAAGTGGGGCTGAAGCCACTTCAACCAGCAGGACTTCTGACTACCCTGTTTCTAGGTGTTACTCTTTGTAGATCCAGGTCCCTGGCTAGAGCCTCAGGTGGAACACAGGTCAGCTGCCCAGCCAAGGTGGGTAAGGAAAGGCCAAACTTTCCTGAAGGAGGCAACTCCTCTGCCCCCCCCCCCTTCCTGATGCTTGACTCCCTCCTGCTGTACCTTCTCCTGCTCCCTGTGCCTTCTCTGTGCCCTTTGTTCTATGTAGGGGTATTTAATGGAATAGGGAAGATCTGAATGAGTTTGCCTAAACTCATCAAAGCCTACCAACATGGCACTGCCTGTGCTTGGCTATAGAGATACTGTCATAGTTCTCTGGGTAGCTTATAAATGTTAATTTCTTGAATACAAATGTTGTGCCAGGACTTTTCCTCCCTGATGGAAGAATTGGTCTCAAGGGCTTCTATCGGCTCTCAGGGTGATGGCTGTCAGGGTGAAGGAAGGGCTGAGGGAAATTCCCTCTGGTCATCCTCTCCCTTCATTTGGAGCTGATTGGCCCTGTGGCATGCTCATTGCTCACCCAGCAGGAAACTACAGTGGCCCTAATAGATTACTCTGAGATAAGAATCCCTTCACTGGCTTAACAGACACATCCATATGTCCATCCATCCATCCATCCGTCCATCCGCCCATCCATCCATCCATCCATCCATCTGTCCATCCATTCACCTGTCTGTCCATCTATCCATCTGACCAATTCATCCATCCCTTCTTTCATACATTTATGCACACATTCTAACTTGGAGAGCTACAAGTGAGGGGAAGGCAGGGATCACAGAGATGCAAACAATGAACAATACTTCAAAATCTTAGAATTGGGTGTTGGTGCCTCTCGCCTGTAATCTTAGCTACTTAGGAGGCTGAGATCTGAGGATTTTAGTTTGAAAGTTCTTGAGATTTAACTGGCAAGAGATGAAGAGGTGAATTCACTGGGGTCAAAAGTTGCTGGGATGTCAAGGAAACCACCATAAGGAGCCTTAGACTTACTTGTGGACTCCACTGGTGGCTTTGGGAACTGGCTAGGGTAGGGTATTAACTGAGAGCACAGATTTGAGAATCTGACTGGACTTAGGTTGGAGCTCTTTTACTTATGCGGCCTTGGATTTTTTTTTTTTTGCCAGTCCTGGGGCTTGACCTAGGGCCTGAGCACTGTCCCTGGCTTCATTTTGCTCAAGGCTAGCACTCTACCACATGAGCCACAATGCCATTTCCAGCTTTTGTATGTTTATGTGGTGTTGAGGAATTGAACCCAGGGATTCATGCATGCTAGGCAAGCACTCTACCACTAAGCCACATTCCCAGGCCTTGGAGAGATTTTTGATCTTTGTAATTGTCAGAGGGACCTAAGGACATGATGAGAGGGAGGGAAAAAGCACTTGACATAGCACAACTCACTTTTCATGGGAAGTGAGTCACTGGCAGCAGGTGTCACTGCAAAAGAGTGGGGCAGGAAAGGGTTTTCATGTATGGTGGTGGGGAGAAGCCTTCCACTTGGGGTCTTTGAGGTGGGTGGGAGTAGACATAGGGAAGGATGCAAACTAGCAAGGGGCTAGGGGAATGGCATAGTCACAGATGCAGAAGAGAGAAGAGTCTAGAAGCTTTCTGGGCCCTTCAGACTCAGAGGAGTAGAGCTCCTCATTGGCTGTGATACCAATCATTCACCAGCATCATGGGTCTGCTCAGGGCTGTAAAATATGAGATGACACTAGATTCAGTCATTAAGTAAATGGGCTAAAGAAGTAATTGGAAAATAGATCCTGTCTGGAAGAAGTGGAATTGTTCCCTGGGTTATTGTCCCTGTCCTGCTCTCAGTAATCTGCCAGAGCTGGACAAAGAGGGGCATCAGGATTAGGGGTGGTGAGAAACTCCACCTTGAAAAGAACCAGAAATTATCTGCAGTAACAAGAGCCTTTGTCTCCGGAGCAGAGATTGAAAATAGGCCCTGAGTGCTCTCTGGGGGCAGGCACCAAGGGGAGTGAGGAGAGTCACTGCCAGTACAGATGCTAAACCTGATCCCCACAGCCTTCCCTGGTGGGATGGAGTGAGTAAGGCCATCAGACCCTGCCAGGGGTCGGGGTATAGTGTGCTCTCAGGCTGTGGAAGCTGGAGCAGGTGACCATAAATGAGGAGCACAGGACAGACTCTTGTTCGTAGATGACTCCATCACCTCCTGGCCTCTACAGCTTACACCCTCCCAGGAAAGCTACTCCTTGACACTCCCCAGTGGAGGAAAGTTGGGGTGATGCGTATGTGGACACTCCAAGGAGGGTCAATGGATCCCACTCCTTCCACACGTCACAGATCCTTTACAAAGAGCCTAGAGTGTTGGATTAGAGTAACAATGTCTCCTCCCCACTGAACCACTGCCTACTCCTGACCAGATGTATGACAAAGCAGATAGTTGTCTCCTCTGCCCCATGACCTTCAGATAATGATTTGTAAGAGTATTTGCTTTTCCATTCTTCTACATTGGAAGAGCACCAGCCAAGGCACTTGAGGTAACAGAAGAGCTTTGCCCTTAAGCTGTAGAGTTTGAAAGCAATAATTTCAAGATGGCAGAATGAGCACAGGCAGAAAACTTTTCTCCTAGAGCCATTATCAGACAAACAAGCTGGACACCGTGGTTTCTGCCTGTAATTCCTTGTCACTCAAGAGGCTGAGATCTGAAGATTGTAGTTCAAAGCCAGCCAAGGTAGAAAAGCCCATGAGGCTCTTACGTTCAATTAGCCAGCAAGAAGCTAGAACTGGAAGCGTGGCTCAAGTGGTAGAGAGCCAGCCTTGAATGAAAAAGCCAATCAAAAGCATGAGGTTCTGACTTCAAGCCCTACTTTTGGCTCTTGTGCATGCATATGCACACACACACTATTGTATATATTTATATAATTTTAAGAATAAAGAGAAAAATATAATTTTAGAAAATCTGGAAGTTGTACCCAAAGAAATACTTATAGACAAATACAAGTTTTAGGAAACAATAGAAATTGAAAATTGACTTAACTTCAAATGAGTTTAGAATCCTACCATATAACATTAACAGGCTACTCACCAGGATGGGGCTATAAAATTTGCTAAAATTGGATGAAATTAAAAATTCAGTTCTTTGGATACAGAAAAACTTTCTTCATGGGATAAGTAGCCATAAATGGCTAGTGGTGGGCATAGGACATGTTCATTAGGTTTAAAAGTTCAATTGGAACTCCTGGTCTAGAAAAGAAAGAAATGTATAATGGAAGAAGAGGAAAGTAACAGAGGTGAAAAGTTGAACTTAACATTAAAAGACATACATTTATTATTAAAATCAAGGCTTGAGCCCTTAAAAGATGCGCAATAGAAAAACCTTCAATGAATATTATCAATAAAACAAGAAGATCCATGCACTGGTGACTCACACCTGTAATCCCAGTTACTCAGGAGGCCGAGATCTAAGGATAGAGGTTCAAAGCCAGTCAGGGCAGAAAAGTTGGTGAGATTCTTATCTCAAATTAACCAATACAAAGCTAAAAATGGAGGTGTGGTTCAAGTGATAAAGTGCCAGCCTTGAGTAAAAAAGCCAAGTGAGAGTGTGAGGCCCTAAGTTTAAGCCCCAGTATCAGCATTCAAAAAAGAAAATGCAAAAGCAAAGAAGGAAGAGTCAACAATCCAAAGAAAAGGAAAAGGAGACATAATCTCAAGTATGGAAAGGATTTAAACAGTATTACACTTTGAAAAATTATATGCCAATAAAGTTTAAAACCTAGATAAGATGTTTGGATTTTTTTCCTGCCAGTCCTGGGATTTGAACTCAGGGCCTGGCACTTTCCCTGAGCTTCTTTTGCTCAAGGCTAGCACCCTACCTTTTCAGCTATAGCGCCACTTCCAGCCTTTTCTATTTATGTGGTGTTGAGGAATTGAACCCAGGGCTTCGTGCATTCTAGGCAAGCACTGTACCACTAAGCCACATTACCAGCCCTGATGAGGATGGTTTTGACAAGAATAAAATCTACTTGTATAGTTGCCCAAAGAAAACAATATTTAAAAATCTAACTATCCAGCCAGTTGCTAGTGGCTCACATCTGTAAGCCTAGCTACTCAGGAGATTGGAGGATCACGGTTTAAAGCCAGCTGGGGCAAGAAAGTCTGTAAGACTCTTATTTCTTTCTTTTTTTTTATTATTAATTTGAACATAAATTTTTTTACAAGGTGTTGTGCAAAGAGGGTGCAGTTACATAGTAGGGCAGTGTGTACATTTCTTGTGATATCTTACAACCTGTTTTTCCATCCCTTGTCTAGGTCAGGTAGACCCATATGCAATATACAATGTATCAAGCACACATACAGTATTCACAGACTTGGTCTCTACTGTCTCTCCGTCTCCCTTTGTTAACAGTCATATATCAGGGAGATCATGCCCCTTTGTTTTCTGTGTTCTAGGCTTGTCTCACTCAACATTATTTGTTCGAAGACTCTTATTTCTAATAAACTACACAGGAAGAGTCAGAAGAGATGCTGTGGCCCAAGTGGTAGAGAGGTAGCCTTGAGCACAAAGAGGCTCAGAGACAGTGCCCAGGCCTTGAGTTCAAGCTCTAGGACCAGAAAAAAAAAAGAAACTAGCAACACCAATTAATGGAATAAAAATTAAAGTTGGGCTGAGTGCCAGTGGCTCATGCCTGTAATCCTAGCTATTCAGGAGACTGAGATCTGAGGATTGTGGTTTGATCTGTTCAAGGCGCAAGGGTCAGCTAATGTTCATCATATACAAGCAATGCTATAGAGTGCCCAGAATGCAACCTATTAGCATATAAACTTGATTAGTACAGCACAGAAGAGAAAGTATGACCACTAATGTAAACATTCCAAACAAGATCTATATTTAAATAAGCAGCTTACTAAAGTACTTATATGTCACAACTACTAAGGAAATATAAAGGGTTTAATATTAGAATATCTGCAAGAGAAATTCACTGTATTAACTGATTCAAAGTCAAGCTAAGGATATCTCTGTCACTACTACAACTACTTTTTTTTTGGTTGGTTGTGGGGCTTTAACTCAGGCCCTAGACAACATCCATTAGAACTTTTGCTCAAGGGTAGTGCTCTACCGTTTTGACCCATAGCTCAACTTCCATGAGCCATTGGCACTAGGCTTACTACTACTTTTTGTACTAAATAATGCAGTAAAGCAGGAACAACTTTAAAAAGAAACAACAAAAAAAAGAAAAAGCCTCATAATTTATGAGTGTGTACACAGATTTCACAGCAAATAAACTGAGAATACTTTCGAATATATAATTTAATTTAAGATTAAGAGAACTAACATTTAGAAACACATACAAATAAGTGGCATTTCAATATACCAGCAATAATTAGTGCTGCAATAGAAGAAAATGTTATTAAGAATAATAAAAACAAAAACAAAGCAAAAAGGCTATTGATGCTATACATATCCTGGAATAAACTTGTTTATAAATTACTTTTGTGCTAGTACTGGGGTTTGAACTCAGGGCTTTGCACTGTCATTTGGCTTTTTTACTCAAGGCTGATTCTACTACTTGAGCCATCCTTCACTGTGGCTTTTTTTGCTGGCTGATTGTAGATAAGAGTCTAGAAGGTTTTTCTGTTTGGGCTGGCCTTGACTGGCAATCTTCCAATCTCAGCCTCCTGAGTAGTTAGGATTACAAATGTGGGCCATTCATTCAACGGACAAAGGCCTCATATCTAAAATATATGCAGAACTAAAAAAATTACCTTCCTCCAAAACAAAACCGCAAAGAACTAATAGCCTGCTCATCAAGTGGGCTAAAGACCTACAAAGAGACTTCTCTGATGAGGAAATGAGAATGGCCAAGAGACATATGAAAAAGTGCTCTACATCACTGGCCATAAAATAAATGCAAATCAAAACAACATTGAGATTCCATCTCACCCCAGTAAGAATGTCATATATCAAGAAAACTAACAAAAACAGTTGTTGGAGGGGATGTGGACAAAAGGGAACCCTACTTCATTGTTGGTGGGAATGTAAACTGGTTCAGCCACTCTGGCAAGCAGTATGGAGATTCCTCAGAAGGCTAAATATAGAACTCCCCTATGACCCAGCAACCCCACTTTTGGGTATTTATCCAAAAAACCACAAACAAAATCACAGTAAAGCCACCAGCACAACAATGTTCATTGCAGCGCAATTTGTCATAGCGAGAATCTGGAACCAACCCAGATGCCCCTCCGTAGACGAATGGATCAGGAAAATGTGGTACATATACACAATGGAATTTTATGCCTCTAGCAGAAAGAATGACATTGCCCCATTTGTAAGGAAATGGAAGGACTTGGAAAAAATTATACTAAGTGAAGTGAGCCAGACCCAAAGAAACATGGACTCTATGGTCTCCCTTATTGGGAATAATTAGCACAGGATTAGGCAAGCCACAGCAGAGGATCACAAGAGCCCAATAGCTATACCCTTATGATCACATAAGATGATGCTAAGTGAAATGAACTCCATTTTATGGAAATGATTGTTATATCACAGTTGTAACTACTTTCAACATCCCATGTGTATCTGTAGTTTATACTGTTGATGATGTTCTTGTATCACCTTCTTGGATTGTATCTACACTATCTCTGTAATCTTACCTGAGTATATTGGAAACCGTGTATACTGGTATTCGAATTAGGAAATTGAGAGGGAATACCAAAATTGAGAGACAAAGGGTAAATTAAGAGAAACAACAACAAAAGCAATACTTGCAAAACTGTTTGGTGAAAGTGAACTGAACACCTCAGGGGGGGAAAGGGGGAGGGGGGAGGGGGGTATGAGGGACAAGGTAACAAACAGTACAAGAAATGTATCCAATGCCTAACGTATGAAACTGTAACCTCTCTGTACATCATTTTCATAATAAAAAAAAACAAAAAACAAATGTGGGCCATTATCACAAAATTATAAAATTACATAGAAGAAAAAGACATCTAGGCACTGTTGTGTACACCTGTAGGTCAAGCACTTGGAAGATTGAAGGAAAAGTCACTTGGGTCTGGGCGTTTGAGACCAGCCAACATAATGACATACCATCTCCAAAACAAAACAAGGGCTGGAGATGTGGCTCAGTGGTAGAGTGCTCACCTAACATGCATGAAGTCCTGGGTTCGATTCCTCAGCACCACATAAACAGAAAAGGCCAGAACTGGCGCTGTGGCTCAAGTGGAAGAGTGCTAGCCTTGAGCACAAAGAAGCTCAGGGTCCTCCTGAGTTCAAGCCCCAGGACTGGCAAAACAAACAAACAAACAAACAAAAATGAAGTTTAAATATCCAGATAAACTGGAAATCTCAGCATTGTAAAAACTGTAATTACTTCCCAATTATTCAATAGATTTAACAAAATCCTAATGAAATTACCATCAAAATGTTAGTGTAAATCAACAAATTGGTTTTAAAAATTAACTAAGAAGACTAAATGAGCCAGAACTGTTAATATATTGTGAAAAAAAAAGAATAAGGGGAAGCAACTACATCAGGTAAGCAGGTGTGATATGAAGCCAGAGAATTTGAATAGTGTATGATTGAATAGACTAAGGTATGTAGGTAAACAGACTAGCACAGAGAGCCTATGTATGGATGGGAACTTGCTACATGTTCCAGCCTGACATCATAAGTCTTTGGGATAAAATGATGCATGGGTTGGTATACTTAATGTACCATAGGGAAAAAAAAACCGAATTTATACTTCCCACTGCAAACAAAACTAACTTCCACATATAGCACAGATCCACTTACAAAATAATGACATCTAATGACAGGGAAGTAAACAGGCTAGTGGGGGGGGGTATTAGCAGGAGAGAAAATAGGGTGAATCTCATTGAAGAACTTTGTGTAAAACTAGAACAATGAAACCTGTTGAAATTGTTTTAAGAAGAGGAGAAGCAGGAAAAGGAGAGCACAGAGGGAGTTAAATTATCTTCATGTATGAAATTATCATAAGGGGATCCTCTGTATAACTAATGTATACTAATAAATAAATCTTTTTTAAAATGACATTTACAAAGCATTGGAAGTCTGGAGGTTTGGCTTAGAAGCAAGACCACTGCTTGGCAAGTGTGAGGCCCAAAGTAAATAGGTGAGCCCGACTGGCTTATGCCTGTAATCTTAGCTGCTCACAATGCTCAGACCTGGAGGATCCTAGTTTGAAGCCAGCCTAGGCAAAAAAAAGTCTGCTAGACTCCATCTCCAATTTTCCAACAAAAGAGCCAGACTGGCTTAAGTGGTAGAGTGCCAGCTGTGAGCTAAAAAGCTGAGCAAGAGCTCAAGGTCTTGAGTTTAAACCATAGTACCAACATGTACACGCACGCATACACAACACAGGCATAGCTAAAAAAAAAAATTAAAAGCATTAGGGGACAATATTGAAAACTTGCATTATTATCTAGGGTTAGAAAAGATTTAAATGAGACACACAAGCAAAAGTATTCATGAAAAATTGACATTAACACTTTTTTTTTTTTGCTATATAGTCCAAACTGGCCTTAAACTTGTAATCCTCCTGACTGTCTTCAGAGAGCTGAGAGTATAGGCTAGTACTACCATGCCCAGCATCAAAATGAACAACCTTAATACCACAAAAGAAGCATAAAATGTAAAATTATATGGAATGGAAGAATCTATCAGTGAACAGATACAGCAAAGGCGCTTACTATATGAAGAAATGAGAAAGAAAAAGGTAACAGCCATAGAAAAATAGGCAGAGCAATTCATATCAGAATAAGTCCAAATTGCAAAAAATCACAGTGAAAGATAAATAATCTCACAAGTGATGGGGAAATTCATAGAAAAGTCATGAGAGAGGGAGGGGAAGAGAGCAGGAGAGAGGGAGAGATAGAGAATTAGTGAGAGAGGGAGAGGGAGAAAGAGAGAGAGAGAGTCCATTTCACTGTAACAATGAAGTCGAAATTGGATGACATAGAGTGTTGTCAAGAGAATACAAAGAAATGGTCTCATCTGTTTTCTGATTCAGGGATCCTAAATTGTACAGGCAAACACAAAGAGTGATTAGTTGCATCTTTCGTGACTAATAAGGCTGACATTCATGTTTTACCTTTAGACTTGGCCAGAGGAACCCCTGCACCGCTGTACAAGCAATAGCAGGAATGCAGTACTCTTTGTGCAAGTGAAAATATTCATCAGGAAAAGGATGGATGAGAATGGGAGAAAAGCTCAGTGATAGAGAATATAAGTACCATTCAGGAGATCCTGCCATCTCTCCCCTAGCATCACCACCAATAGCAAATATGTATCAAGGGAGAAATTGATCAAAAGAATGGAAGCCCTCCACATTAGTGCAGAAATAAAAAGCAATATGCTTTCCAGGTGCTGGTAGCTCACACCTGTAATCTTAGCAACTCAGGAAGCTGAGATTTGGAGCATCAAGTTTGGAAACCAGCCTGGGCAGAAAAGTCCATGAGACTACATTTCCAAAATAACCAGCAAAAAGCTGGGCTTGAGGGCATGGCTCAAGTAGTAGAGCTAGTAGAGCACCAGCCTAAAAAGCTCAAGGCTCTGAACCCAAACCCCAGTACCAGTATTTGAGCTCTGGGCCTTACACTTGCTCTAGGGCGGGTGTGACTCAAGTGATAGAGTACCAAGAGAGCAAGTGTAAGGCTCAGAGCTCAAACACTGGTACTAGACAGAAGATGATAGATAGATGGATAGAATTTCTGTTTTAATTTCTAACACTGTACATGTCAGTAGTGGTTATCCACACAACAAAGGTTTTCTGAATTTTCAATAATTTTTTGCTTGATACTGGGGTTTGGATTAAGAGCCTTGAGCTTTCTAGGCTGGTGCTGTACTACTTGAGCCATGCCGCTTATTTTGGAGATAGTCTTGAGGACTTTTCTCCCTGAGCTGGCTTCAAACTATGATACGCTGGATCTCAGCCTCTTGAGTAGATAGGATTACAGGTTCCCAGAAAAAACTGAGAAAAGTAAGAATACAAATTTAGTTACTGCCTATAATCTCAGTGATTTAGGAGGCTGAGGCAGAAGAATCATGAATTGAGGCTGGCATAGGGACCCTGTCTTTTTTTTTGTTGTTGTTGTTGTTTTTCTGTGCTTGTCCTGGGGCTTGAACTCAGGGCCTGGGCACTGTCCCTGAGCTTTTGTGCTTAAGGCTGGTACTCTGCCACTTGAGCCACAACTCCACTTCCAGCTTTTTGGTGGTTAATTGAAGATAAGAGTCTCACCTACTTTCTTGGTTGGACTGGTTTCAAACTGTGATCCACAATATTCAGTCATTGGAGTAGCTAGAATTACAGATGTGGGCCAGCAGCATCTGGGTTTTTTTTGTTGTTGTTGTTTGTTTTGAATTATTTGCCAGTCCTGGGGCTTGAAGTCAGTTACATTACACAAACAACATTTTAATAGAGTAGCTATACTTTCCCAAACACAGAAGGTCACTTAGAAAGTGTTTTATCTTTCCTTCCCTGCTCCTATATTCAGCCTGCCTCACTTTCACATGTAATGTGGCCAAGTCACTTGAAAACCCAACCATAGACTTGCAAAAGAATGAGTGAAAGAGCAAATAACCTCTTAGTATGTTTATGGAAATAATTTCGACTTTGTGAGCCCCTAGAATCAGTTTCAAGGACTGACTTCTACCCCACACTTTGAGGACCACTCAAGTAGATCAATGTTAATCAACATAGATTTATTTTCAAGAACATTCTAAATTTAGTGTTTTAGCTTGGATTCCACTAAAAATCTGAGCTAAGGAGTTGCAATTGGGTAGTTTACTTTGAGAAGTGATTCTAGGGAGATCAGAAAGGATGAAACAGGGAATTAGAGAGAGCCAGATATTGCTGTGGGCAATTGGGATGTAATTTAATCGAGGACCTCAAGAGAAATCACGCAGAATTTGCTTTAGAACTGTGTGCCAGTTCTGTGAGACCCAGTGGTGTGCAATATTTATACACTGGCTCTCTCTCTAGTGGGCAAGAATTGCTCCCCTAGTGTTGCCATCCTAGCTTTTCTAGGTTTTCCAGTGTACTAGGAGGCCTGGGGCAGAAAGAAAGGCAAACCAAGTGCGGCTGTCAGCCGCACCTGGGAACAGCAGCCTGTTGCCACAGCAACCACTGTGTACAAAAGAGCTAAGAGAATGTGAGATGGGGCTGAAAGATGTAAAGTTTCAGAATAATATATCTAGCAAGACATAATTTCTGCAAATAAACAATCACCACAATAATAGTCTTCATTTTCTGAGACTACATATACATACATACATACATACATACATACATGCATACATACATACATCGTACATACAGTGATGAATCATGCTGTTTGGTTGAGAAATACCCATAAGACACTAATCCCTTAAGCTGACCATCTAGTGACATTGTATCTATCTTAGCTTGTGTACACACACTGCATGATATTCACATAATGACAAAATCCCCTAATAAGACATTTGTGAGTATGTAACACTGTTGTTAAGCAACATAGAAATCTATATACACACATATTCACATATATGGCACTAATGGATATAGCATATATATTTTTATATGCATGTTATATTCACACAAATGTATTTAAGATATTTGATTTGAACTTGCCAAATTCCAAGATTAGGGGTCCTGATGGAGGGTTTGTGTCATTTAAGAGAATGACAACTCTTCCTACAATTTCTTACTCTTTCATCTTCCAACTGTAAAAACAGATAAGAAACTTGAGAAGGGCCTCTCAGAAGTTATTCATAGGGCTGTGAATGTGGCTTAGCGGTAGAGTGCTCACCTAGCATGCACGAAGCCCTGGGTTTGATTCCTCAGCACTACATACACAGAAAAAGCCAGAAGTGCTGCTGTGGCTCAAGTGGTAGAGTGCTAGCCTTGAGTAAAAGAGAAGCCAGGGACAGTGCTTAGACCCTGAGTTCAAGCCCTAGGACTGGCAAAAAAAACCCCATAAAATGTTATTCATAGACTTTATACATCCACCCTTTCTTCATGGGGGAAAAGACAAGGACACCCACTCATGATGAGCAAAGGAACCCCAAGAGAACAGCTTGTGGAGTTTGTAACACCTATATGATTTAATCCATTCATAGTACTAGAACAAAATACTTGAAACTGGAAAAATTACAAATGAGATTTTTTTTCTCCTTCACAGTTCTGAAAGTCAAAGCTGGGAAGCTAAAGAAACGAACAGATATGATGTTTAGTGAGGTCTTCTGTCTGATGCTGAAGTGTGTCTTGTCTTACAGTGCATCTGGAAGAGACCCAAGCTGTACCCTCAGATGATGGAGGGGCAGTGGAGAGAAGGGAGGCAGCTCTCTCCAGCCCTCTTCCTTCTGTACCAGTCCATTCTGGAAGGCTCTGTCATAATCACTTAAGAGCCTCTTATACTGCTGCATTGGGGATTCAATTTCAACATGAATTTTGGAGGCTATACAAACATTCAAACCATAGCACCATAAGCAGGAGAGACTGGCATCTATCATTGATGAATGCCTGTCCCAGGAGTGTCAGAAGGACTGGCTAGTGGAAACATTTTGGGGGAGGGTGTGTAGCAAGAGACTGGGAAGATTTCAGATTCAAGCTGGGTGAAAATGAGTTTGCCTCTGTGGGAGCAGCGTGATGCCCAGTGAAGTGATAAGAAATTCAGATAGTAGTCTCTGCCCCTTGTCCATGGCATGGAGCTCCTGGCATGAGCCCTTAAATTTCCTGAATGATGGTGCTGGGAGAATCTTTTGTTCCAATATTTGGTCCTGACCTCAGAACTTCTCAATCCCCTTTTAGAGTGTTAGGAGCACTTTTTATTCTCATAAATGAGTTCACCCCTGGGTGAGGGAGATTCACCAAGACCAAGCCATGCCTAGGAGCTGGGACCTTCTCCTGCTCTGGGTTGGAAACAGAGTTAGTACCCAAGCCTCCATGAAAATCTTCTGGGAGTGACTGGGTGGGTGAGCACACCCATGTAAAGGCAGATAGACACCTCTATTCAAGAGCCCCCCAGACCCCCCTGTACCTCTTCTTTGGGCTGTGTGTCTCTCTTTCCTTAATCACATCCTTTATTAGGAAGCCGGTAAAGATAAGCAAAATACCTACGAAGTGCCTGGCAGGTGACCTGAACCCATGGAGGGCATGGAGGGATGCCGTGTACAGCCAGTTGGTCAGAAGCACAGGACACCACCTGTGCTTGAGCTGAGCAGTCGAGAGTGGAGCAGGCAGTCTTGGGATTGAGCTCCTGGCATGGGCGATCTGCTGCCACCTCCAGGGCGGCAGGAACAAGACAGGAGGACTGGCTGCTCACCACGGGTGGAAACTGCTTGTATGCCAGGGAATGCAGCTCTGTGCAGAGTGGCAGGTGTGTACCTGCTGCCCCTGGCTTTACTATAAGTTGTATAAGCAGTTGTGGGAAAGCCATTCTTCCATTCTTACTTATTCTTTTTTGAGGAGGATGCTGGTATGGAGACTTGAATTCAGGGCCTGGGCTTGCACTTGGGACCTGGACACTGTCACTTAGCTTTTTGGCTCAGGTTGACCACTTGACCCACAGGTCCATTTTTGACTTTGTGCTGGTTAATTGGAGATAAGAGACTCACGGACTTTCCTGCCTGGGTTGGATTCAAACTGAGACCCTAAGATCTCAGCTTCCTGAGTAGCTAGGATTACAGGTGTGAGCCACAAGTTCCCATCTCATTCTTCTACTCTTGAGCAAACCAAAGATGCAAGAGTTTCTAGGAGTCAAATTCACTTCCAGGAATCAGGATCAAGTTATTTTCAAGATCCCCCAAGAGATCTGCTTGTTGGGGGAAAGGCTCTTGGTAAAAGGCTGTGAGAGGTGAACTATTAGAGAGGCCAGAGAGGGTGGCACAAAAGCCAGCCAGAGAGCATCACCTGCACCTGGAAACTCCTTGTGGAGTGCAGAGACCCGTGTGTGTGTGTGTGTGTGTGTGTGTGTGTGTGTGTGTGTGTGTGTGTACTTCTCAAAACCCACCCTGGAGTCCAAGGCAGAACAGATGCCATGTCCCGATTACCCACCAGTCCTCTAGATTTGCCTCTCCTACTAATCTCTTCTGCCATGTGGAGTGTGGAAGAGCCAGGAAGGTGGAGGAGGGTGGTAGAGAGGGAGCAGGTCTGTTTGCAGGGCAGGTCTGAGCTGGGGAGAAGATACTCATGCAACAAAGTTCTGATAGTCCCATGCTTAAAAACATGCCCATGGTTGTGTGCCGGGCTTCACTCTACCTCCCATCCACGTGGAGGTCCTGGGCTTCTCTGCCTCTTCTGTGTGTGGTCCTCTACCGCACTCAAAGCATCCCCTGGCCAGTAGGGATTGACTGTGGGAGCGAAGGCCACGTGTAGCCTCAGTCAGAGTGTGGTCGCAGGATGCCCTGCCCCCTTCCCCATTTTCCCCAAGGAAGACACAGGCACTCGTGGGGTCCCGGAGAACTCTCAAGGGATGTTCTGAGTTTAATAAGGGAGGGGCTAACAGTCTTAAACCAGTAATGACACACGTAGGAGAGGGACTGGCCAGGAGCCAACCATAGGCTACGAGCATGTCCATCAGGGTGATGTCACAGAACTTCCGGCAGAGGTGGAGACCTCTTGGCTCCGCCTCCTGGGCCAGCCAGCGCCATTCCTGACACACATGAGCTCACAGCTGAGGGGCAGGGGCTGGTCTGACTTCTCTTCTGTTGAAGCCAGAAGGAGGGGGGGGGGCGCTTGTGAATGGGCTAACTGGGCTGTCCCCTCTTAAAGGCACAGCCATCCCCCACAGTTGTGGTAGCACAAAGTGACTGAAAACCTCTGGGACCACCAGAGCTGTCCTCAAGGCCTGGGAAAGACTTGTGGGCAGCGCAGAATTAGACAGTTGTAGTGGGGCTGGGGACCTGTGGCTCATACTTGTAAGTCTAGAGACTCAGGAGGCTAAGATTTAAGGATTGTGGTTGAAAGCCAGACTGGGCAGGAAAGTCAGTGAGACTCTTCAATTAACTAGCAAAATGCTGGAAGTAGAGGTATGGCTCAGGAGGTAGAGTACCAGCCTTGAGCAAAAAAGCTAAGGCCCCAGCACTGACAAAGAAAGAAAGAAAGAGAAAGAGGGAGAAAGAAACAGAGAGATGAGAAAGAAAGAAAATTAGATGTAATGAAACAAAAATAAAGTCATATATTCAATCTGCTTATGGAGTCCTGCCATTTTGTAAATCAGTTTTAAAAATTATTTTTAATTGTAGTGTGTATATATGTGTATGTGTGTATATGTATGTGTGTGTACGTGTGTGTGTGTGTTGTGTATCTGAGAGCAATGGCACTCACCTCTATAGGCCCAGCTACTAGGGAAAATGAGGCAGGAAGATAGCTGCCCAGGAGTTTGAAGCAAGCTAGGGAAATATAATGAGATCTTGTTTCAAAAAATAAATTAACTCCAAGAGATGGAAACAGGAGGATTTTATTGTTGTCGTTATGTTTAATGTACTAGGTGAATTTCCTTTGGCGTACCCCCTGTGGCTACTGTATATGATTTTGGTACACTGGATATTGGATATATGCTTACCTGAACTAGGGAAGGGAAAGAAAAATGAGGGAGGGTGTAACAAATAAGACAAGAAATGTACTCACTACCTTATTATGTAACTGTGCCCCTTCTGTATATCACCTTGTCAATAAAATTTAATTAAAATGAATTAATATATATTTATATAGTAAATAAATGTGTTTAAAATTATATTAAATTATATATTATTATATATAAAATATAAATTATATATAATATTACACAACACAGACACATTACACATATAGATACAGATATACATATACATTGGCAGATACAAAGCCATCCAGCAGTGCCTGTGTTTCTTGGGTGAAGAAACAGTTGGTTTATCTAACCAATCTTGTCACCTTCTACATTCTATATGAGCCCTCATTTTGTTCTTGTGTTACCCAACTCAGTGTCCTACAGTGAAGAGTAGTCTGTAATGACAGAGAATGACCCCGCATTCCACACGACTTGTTTTTATTTTTGAGTTTTGCTAGTTGTACAGGGGAAATTCCATTCTGGCATTCCCATACCTGCCTGCCACATATGCCATCAACTCCCCACCTCCATCACTTTCCCCTATTCCCCCTTATTCCTTCATCAATTTCTACAGATGTCATTGTTCCCACTGGACTTCCTGATGTCCCATGAGACTTTTGGGTGGGTGAAATCCTTTCTAAGCCTCACATTTCATTCCAGTTCATGTATAAGCTCCACATGTCTTTGTGCTTGTTTTCAACACTCCCTGAATTTCCTAGGAATGACACCACATGTCAGTCAAGGGAGATTTCACTGGGTTTTGTTTGGAGTGTTCTCCAGGCTTGCTCGGGGTTTAGAGAACCACACTGTTAGGGGCAATGGCCTTGTGCTGGTGAGTCATCCTCCCCCTGGTCTATGCTACGTAGCCTTGGCATTTTCTGGCATAGATGCAGGATTCTCACCACTCTGCTGTCTCCTATAGAGAATGCCGCCCAAACACTTGCTTAGTCAAAGATGTTTTCTTTTATTATAAACTATAATGGCTTTTACAGAGCTGGGGACTAAACCCAGGGCTTCATACCTGATAGGCAAATGCCTAGCTTATAAATTGCTTTTAATTCTTCTTTATATTATAGCTAGAGTATCATTTTGATTTTTTTTCCAATATAAGGTTTTGAACTCAGGGCCTAGGTGTTGTTCCTTCACTTTCTCACTGAAGGCTGGTACTCTACCACTTAAATCACACCTCCATTTCTGACTCTTCGGTGGTTAATTGTAGATAAAAGTCTCATGTACTTTCCTTCCCAGGCTTTGATCTGAGATCTCAGATCTCAGCCTCCTCAGTACTTAGGATTATAGGACCATTATAGGATTATGAACCATTGATACCTGGCTCTTTCATATTGTTTTTTGAAATGTATATTTGTAGATACATTGTAGTATTTATGGACAAGTTTTTTCGATTGAAGGAGAATGGTCATTAGTCGTTATTTTCAAGGGAAGGGTGCTTGTGGCTTATGCCTATAATCCTAGCTACTTGAGAGGCTGAGACCTGAAGTTGCAAACCCAGTTTGAGATCAAGTTGCAAAGCCAGTTTGGACAGAAAAGTTCATGAAATACTATCTCCATATAATCAACCAAAAGCTGTGTTGAAGTCATGGTTCAAGTGGTAGAGTGCAAGTTGAGCAAGTGTGAGATCTTGTGTTTAAACTCCATTCCAGAAGGTGGAGACAGAGATAAATGGAGAGACACAGAGAGCGCAGGTCTGATATTGTTAAGGAGCCCTTCTTATTCTGAAAGATCAAGGTTGTAAGGTAGTACTCTCCCTTGCCAGTGATTGACTTGTGGACTTGTGATATTCTGGTCAGTGAGATAGTTGAGGGAAGTCCCTCTAGGAGTTTCTTTAACCCTATAAACAAAAAGGAAGAGCTAGTTTATTCTTCTACCTCTGGGCAGTGTGTTGCTTTGACCATACCTGACTTTCAGAGCCACATGGTTAGGAAGGCAGGAGCAAGGTCTGCATGCCACAGAGGCTGAGCTGAAACACCAGGTCACCAGTCATATTGATAAGCTGCTAAGTGAACAGTCCTGTGGCCACTTCTCATTTGCATTTAGTCTACTTGTAAATCAGCAGAGATGAGTAATTTCGAGAGGTGAGACTATGACTGGATGTCATTACCATTTTATTTTGTTTTGTTAAATTGTTTCCCCAGAGAAAACAAAAATTCCACAAACTGAAAATCCTCTCCAGAGGGGATGAAAGCAATAATGTACAGGATAGAAAAATATAACACTAGAAAATGTTTAGAATAGAAAGTCAGTCTCCTACTAGCTGCCTATCTTTCCCAGAGGCAACACATGTTACCAGTTTCTTATGTGTTTTCTAGAAATATTCTATGCCTGCATAAGCATAGGTATACATATGCACATTCATCTTAAGTTGAAAATACCAGTGAGCGGACATTGCATATAAGACACATAACCAAGTAAACATCCTAGGCCACATTAGCCTAGCCTGCCTTAACTGTGCTTAAAACACTTACACTAGCTTATAGTTAAATATCATAACATAGTGTTGAATACCTCATGGAACTTATTGAGTATCTGTATCCAAACAGCCTTGGCAACACAGTGCATTGTGGGGTCCTGACTATTTGCTCTTGTGATTGGGAGGTGGACTAAGAGTTGTAACTGGCTGCTGCTGTCCTGAATTACAAGAGAGATTCACAACCAAAGGCCAAAATTCAAAGCATGGTTTGTATTGGTATCATTACAAACTGAAAAAAAAATGGAACCCTCATAAATTGGGGATCGTCAACATATATGTATTTGTGTGTGCATGTACTCACAAGCAAACACTTCTTTCTCTTCCTTCCTTCCTTCCTTCCTTCCTTCCTTCCTTCCTTCCTTCCTTCCTTCCTTCCTTCCTTCCTTCCTTTCTCCCTCCCTCCTCCCTCCCTCCCTTACTCCCTTCCTCCCTCCCTCCCTCCCTCCCTCCCTCCTCCCTCCTTCCTCTCTCCCTTCCTTCCTTCCTTCCCTCCTTCCTTCCTTCCTTTCTTCCTTCCCTCTTTCACTTGGCAGGGCTGGGGATCAAATCCAGGTGCTATAGAGCTCAAGAGCATGCTACATCCCGGCTTTGGTACTTCATTTTCAAATGAATTATTGTTATTGTATATTATGACCAATTCTATTCTTTCTACCTTGTCAAGTAATTATTAAGAAGTCAAGTGTCCTTGTTATTGTCTTATTTAGAGATTACTTACAGAAATCATGTTCTTGGTACTCCAAAGTGGAAAACTACATGCTAGTATGATCCTTTGCTAGTATGCTAGTATGCTAGTATGATCTCCAACCATTCTGCCTTTTGCTTATTTTCTCAGGTTGTAACTTTAGCTCCAGTATTTAAGTATGGCCTTTCTTCGGCTTCCAGGCTGCCATGCTGTGAGTTGCTCTGCTACACCATGCTCCCCCCCCCCCCAGCCATGATATCAAGACTTCTGGAAATACAACATGACAGAAGATGTGAAACAAAAGTCCTCTCATTTTAGCTTAAGGAACAGAAGTAATGGCTGAAAACTCCCCGAATTTGGTAAGAAACATAAACTCACAGATTCAAGCAGCTTAGTGACCCTCAAATCAGATAATTTCCAAGAATTTTTCTCCTCAACATAGCATAATGAACAGTAGAACACCAAACAGAAGGGAAATCTTGAAACCAGCCAGAGGAAAACAATTCTATATACATGCAATTGTTAATTTTATATATTATGCATCAATAGCTGGCCACAGTGCTTAGATATTGGGTCCAACCTTATTCTGGATGTTTCTTTAATAGTGTTTCTGAGTAAAATTGACATTCTTAAGTGTGGAGTGCTCTTTTTTTCTTTTCATGTATTATTACTAGTTTACATTACAGAGGGGAATTTCATTACATTTCCAAATGTGAAATATCCTCTATAGAAATAAAGTTTAGAGCCACGTGTGGTAGTGCTTGCATGTAATCCCAGCTATGAGAGAGATGGAGGTAGAAAGACTGCAGTCTAAGGCCAAAGCACAAGACCCTATCTGCAAAATAAACTAAAGCAAAAGGGTTTAGGGCATGGCTGTAGTGGCAGAGCACCTGCTGGCAAAGGCAAGGATCTGAGCTCATATGTGAATCTTTCAAGAATGCATCATCCTGGCAGAAGGGAGTTGTAGGTAGTATTGATATCAGAGACATAGGTGGGGCTGGGGAAGCCAGTGTCTGGACCCCTTCCCTGCTGTGCCCTCTGCCTATGTCAGAGGTGCCCAATGGATCTACTTGGGTCTGAGTTGGTAGGGAGAGCCTTGAGCTTGGAGCTGAGTTTCAGTTTTCCCTCTCTATGCAGTTGTACATATTCTCCTCTTTCTCTACTATACTGGATTCCCATTGAAAAACAAGATAAGCCAGGCACTAGTGGCTCATACTGGTAATCCTAGCTACTCAGGAGGCTGAAATCTGAGGATCACAGTTTGAAGCCAGCAAGGGCAGGAAAGACTGTGAGATTCTTATCTCCAATTAACCTCCAAAAAAATACTATAATTCAAGTGGTAGAGTGGCAGGTCCTGAGTTGAAGCCCCAGTACCAGTGCATACACACAAAATTAAAGCAAAATAAAAACAATGCATTCTACCTTAATTGCTGCGTTGCTCTCCTCCTGCCTTACACAGCCAAATTTTCCTTCTTTCCATCCATTTTCAGCCATCAGATGTAAATCTGTCCTTGTCTACCCACTAGTAGAGGCTCACTGCAGCTGGGCCTGGCCTGCTCTCAGCTGTGGCTGCTACCAGAGAGTCTGAATATCAGCTTACAACTGTGGCTGCATCCTGTCAGGGAAGATCCTTGAGCCCCACAGACCTTGTGGCATAGCCTTGTGTGAATGTCACCCCTCCAGGTTCATGGGCCACATGGGGCTGGGCTAGATTCAGGCATGAGGCAAAGGCATGCAGTAATAAGGAGGTACAGGCATCACTTACAGCAGGAACCAGGGAAAGGAGGATGAGGCTCCCCAGAGACTCCAGAGAAGCATGCTGATGGAAAGCACTAGGCTTAAAAAATTATAGTAATGAATAAATGATATTAAATTCCTATCTTGGTGTGTGTGTGTGTGTGTGTGTGTGTGTGTGTGTGTGTGTGTGTGTGTGTGTGTGTCCTGGGACTTGAACTTGGGGCCTGGGCACTATCTCTGAGTTTCTCTGACTCAAGGCTAGTGCTCTACTGCTTGAGCTACAGCTCTACTTCTGGCTTTTATGGTGTTTTATTGGGGACAAGTGTCTCATGAACTTCCCTGCCATGGCTGACATTGATCCTCAGATCTCTGCCTCCTGAGTAGTTAGGAATACAAGTGTGAGCCAGCAGTGCCCAGCTATCATAGCTACTTTAAGTGCATGTGCAGTGGTGTTAAGTATATTTACATGGCTATGTAACAGGTCTCCATAACTCTTTTATCTGGCAAAGCTCTCCAAACATTCAAACCTGTTTGATCCCTTTGGAGAATGCAAGTAAATGAATTCTTGCCTTGAAAGATGCTAAATAAAAGGAAAGAACAGAGGCTGGGGATGTACCTCAGAGGTTTAGCATTTGTCTAGCACTGGGGGAGTCCTAGATTCTCTCCCTGGCTCTGAAAAAAAACAACCATGATTATGATAAAGAATTTTAAAAAGGAAAGTATTCAGCTTTATTTATTCAAAAAATCTCATGCCTGTGAGATTTTAATCCTAGCTACTCAAGAGGCTGAGATCTGAGGGTCGAGATTGGAAATCAACCAGGGCAGAAAAGTTCCTGAGACTCTTATCTCCAATTAACCAGCCAGAAATGGAGGCATGGCTTAAATGGCAGTACACTAGCTTTAGGCAGAATAAGCCAAGAGAGCATAGGTCCTGAGCTCAAACCCAGTACTGGCACCCCACCTCCCCAAAATAAATACTACTAGGTAACCAAAGAGTAGGTAAGTGGAGCTGTCTTCTCTCTAGCAAAGCATAAGAAGGGATGATAAATTACCAGTGAATTTGAGGTCTAAGTGCTGAGAACCAACCACTGCTATCCTCACAGAAAGAGAAACAATGAGACACCCGGTGCCTTTGCATGGAAAAATACCACTCCACCTTTGAGGTAGTCTTGCCAAAAGTTCTAACCCTCCTTTGATCAAGTTCCAAGTTCTAATTTGCAGAAATACAGAGCATCAGGGATGAGTAATGTGCACCATAGGGGGAGGGTTGGGGGTTGCAACCAACACAATCCAGACAGTGGGAAATTTAGGAGGAAAATCAATCCAGTTTATTCAGCAAGCAAGTGATAAGGGAAGGGGGGAATGGGTAGAGGAGAAGGTAGGGAGGTAGAGGAAGAGGAGGAGGAGGAGGAGGGGAAAGAGGAGGTCAAGAAGAAGGAGGAGGAAGAGGAGGAGGAACAAAAGATTGTTAAGGGGATTCTAGATTAAAAGAAGCTTTGAAAATACATTTTTAGCAGCAGTCTCTGGACCTTATTTGGTTTCTGACTCAAACAAACTGTGATAAATAATATGGCATTTAGACAACTGGAAATTTGAACAGTGCCCAACCATTCGATGATACTAAGTAATTATTGTTCATCGTTTTAGGCAAGATAATACTATTGTGGATTAAAAAGTTCTTGTCTTTTAGGGCTTGGGGGCTTAAAGCATAGCGCTGTGGTACATGGAGCACTGTGAACAGAAGGGTCATTGAAGGGTCTTAGGAGAGAGAATGCTCTCAAGGTCTCTTGTCTCCCCAAGGGCAAGGTGGAAATCTCCCTTTCTGAAGTTCTTGTTCCCAATTCTCCCACAGAACTCAATTGCATCTGATATCCTATTAGTGGGGAGTCGGGGGATGGTGAGGTGGGGGTGGGGGGATGATGAGGGGGATGGGAGTTGTGAGCTCAGGTGGCAGGAAGGACAGGTATGTCATCATTTCTAGATAGCCTCAAGCTACATCTGTCTTTTGGGCTTCTATGACTCTCCTAAGAACCAGGTGGAGCCCCTTAAGTTAGCCTGCACTGCCTTCTCCTCTTCCTATAGAGAGGGCACATAAACTTTTGTACCTCACTGGGGTCCTGGCTTGTCCCTCTCCTGTGATTTCCTCATACATGAAACCAATTTGTGACTCCCTTTCTCCTATTAGTATATTGTCAAGTTTACATCAGCTGATTTGAACCTTCAGAGAGAGGGCAAAATGCCTTCACCACTACAAGAAATTCTCCATACCAGGTACCAGGGGCTCACATCTATAATTATAGCTACTCTGGAGGCTGAGATCTGAGGATCAAGATTGAAGCCAGCCCAGGCAGGAAAATCTGTGAGATTCTTATGTGCAATCAACCAGCAAAACAAGTCAGAAGTAGAGATTTGACTCAAGTGGTATAGTGTCAACATTAAGTGAAAAAGCTGAGGGACAGCTCCCCTTCCCTGAGTTCAAGCACACACACACACACACACACACACACACGCGCGCGCACACACACACACACAAGGCCTAGTGATCTGGGAGTGTGGGTCAAGTATACAAGTATGTATACTTGTCCTGTGTAAAGCTAGGAACAATTGCAATATTACAATTGATGATGATGATGGTGATGGTGGTGGTGGTGGTGGTGATGAAGTAAGTTAACATTTATAAAGAGATGTTTGGAACACAGTAGGCTCTTTTTTATTAAAAAAGTTTATGGTAAAAGTGATGTGCAGAGAGGTTAGAGTTACTAAGTCAGGTAATAAGTACATTTCCTTTTGAACAGTGTCACCCCCTTCCTCATTCTCTCCCAGTTCTCCCTTCCTGAACCTCCCCTCCCCCCAAGTTGTATAGTTCATTTCCAACATAGTGTCTAGAGGGTTTCACTGCTGAATTGTTTTTCACGCTTTGTCCCACCGTTTCTGTGCTTCCCCTTCCCCTCTTCAAATCAAATAAAGTGAAATACAAGACAAAGGGTACAGAAAAACAAAACAAAACAAAACAGCCACAGAAGGGAGTAAACAAAAGAAGAAAGGAAAGAGGAGGAGGAGGAGGAGGAGGAGGAGGAGGAGGAGGAGGAGGAGGAGGAGGAGGAGGAGGAGGAAGAGGAAGAAGAAGAAGAAGAAGAAGAACAACAACAACAACAACAACAACAACAAACAACAATAACAACAAGAAGAAAAGAACCATAAAAACAACTTTTTGCTTCCATTTCTTAGAGTTCATTTCGATAAGCATCATTTCACAGTAGGCTCTTTATGTTAGTTGTATTGTTACTACCTTTTTGCTCTTCCCCACCCTGGGGACTTACCTGAGTGCCCCACTTTGACTTACTTGTGCCATGGGTATAACTGGGAAGTCCAGCATCTTTGACTGGGGGCCAAGTGTAAGAGAAAAGCAGCCCCTCCTGCAGCACAATGTGGTCAGGTGAGCAGGACTTACCCAGGGGTGGGAAAGAAATATGAAGCCAGCCTCCAGGCACCATATCCAGCTTCTGTCCTAGGCAGAAGCCATCCCTTTACCCATCAGCCAAGCCATTTTCTCTAGATTTCCCACTAGTCTCTAATCTCTCCTCTACTTATGATCCTGATCTGATGATTGTGGGTTGAAGTGAGCTTGGGCAGAAAAATCTGAGAGACTATGGCTCCTGTCATAGAGCACCAATCTTGAGTGGAAAAAGCCAAATAAGAAATTGAGGTTTTGTGTTCAAACCCCAGTACTAGCATAAAAATGCATCTGATAATCCCACAGTTACTTGAAAGTATTATAAGTTGAAAGTGCAACAAACATATCTAAGCTGCTTAATGCCATAGCTCAGCAACACTGCAGTGCAAAGTTAATTGTTTCCTTTGTGTTCTTGGCCTGAGGCACAATTTTTACTGAATGCTTGTTGCTTTGGCACCACTATAAAGTTGAAAAATAGAAAGCTTAGTGGGGAATCAAGATACACACCTGTAATTCCAGCCCTTGGTAGGAAAAGGCCAGAGCATTATAAGTTTAAGGCTAGTCCAGGGAGGAGGAGGAGGAGGTGGAGGAGGAGGAGGAGGAGGAGGAGGAGGAGGAGGAGGAGGAGGAGGAGGAGGAGGAGGAGGAGGAGGAGGAGGAGTCAATGAGCCATGGTAAATCAGGAAGTTTTGTTCTGCCTTCCCCACATCCCACATCTGCTTCCATGTCTGCTAGGGTCTTTAACCTGGAGGCTCCAAGGGCTGGTGAGATGCTATCTGTGGTCCCTGCCTGCCAGCTGCCCTGTGACAAGTGCATTGACAGCTGTGGTGAAGTCCCCAGAGGAGCAGAAGAGGCGATGCCTGGGCTGAAGGTTGTAAGGGCAGGTGGGAGGGACACCAGCAGTTAGGCGTGGCTGGCACGTGGCCTGTCCGTGGGCACTGGTGTAGAGGAGAAGCGAGCCAGTGCCAGCTCTGGGAGGTGATTGAACCCCAGCGGCATTGGAGTGGGCTCTGACTGGGAGCCCCAAACATGGCTCTCTTAGCTTCTTGGAGAGAGGTTGACTAGGTGCAGCTGTCCACAAAATGGGGCTCCAGGAGCAGGGCTGATGATTACCATTCCCCTGTGTGGGGTAGTCTGGGTAGTCTGTGAGCAAGGTGGTATCTGATACTCAGCCACAAATGCCCAGGGCAGCTTACCCTGTCCCTCCCCACAAGGGAGGCATGACTGACCAGGAGGCTTCCTCTTCCACAGAAGGGCAGGAGCAGATTTTCATCTGAGAAGACAGATGGGAGGGTATGGAGTATGTTTTGGATTGAAGATGCTTTGCCCTTATCAAAACTCAGCATGGCAGTGTTGGGAAGTGGGCCTAGAGGAAGTGTCTAAATTATTGCCTTCATTGCTGGTTTAGTTCCCTGGCTGCTAACAGTTGTCTTCACCTATCTTCCTTCTCTTCTGCACATACCAGTTCCATCATGCAGACGGCAGCACCATGCTCCTGGAATTCATAGCCCTGGAACTGGGAGCCAAAGAAACTTCTACTCTTTATAGATTACCCAGTCGCAGATGCTCTGTTCAAGGAACTGAAAACCAACCAGAGAAGGAGTTTGGATGGAGAAGGACCAGCGTGTGGAGAGATGAGCTCCAAGGCCCAGGATGATGGCTCAGAGCAACAATGGGGATTCAGGGCTCTGCTGAGCCTGTTTCACCTACACTAGGTGCACGCTGGCACCTAGTGTAGGCCAGCTGTTGCCTCACAGACATTCCAGTGAGTAACATCTGGGGACAAAGAGCCACCAGTGCACCCCATTCTAAAAACAGCAGGGGGGCTGGGGATATGGCCTAGTGGCAAGAGTGCGTGCCTCTTATACATTGAGGCCCTGGGTTCAATTCCTCAGCACCACATATACAGAAAATGGCCAGAAGTGGCGCTGTGGCTCAGGTGGCAGAGTGCTAGCCTTGAGCAAAAAGAAGCCAGGGACAGTGCTCAGGCCCTGAGTCCAAGGCCCAGGACTGGCCAAAATAAATAAATAAATAAATAAATAGATAGATAGATAGATAGATAAATAAATAAATAAATAAATAAATAAATAAATAAAACAGCAGGGGTTCCATTCAAAACGTGAGAGAAACTGACCCTTGAGTTCCTCTAGGATGTAAGTGGACAAGCTTGTCTAGTCAGCTTTCCCCACATCATGAAAAAAAAGGATGGAGGCAGAGAAGGTGAACCATGGGCTTGGTGAAGCCAGCAGGGCAAGGAGGGGGAGGGAAGCCTCCATGAATCCATGGAGGGACACTGGAGGAGAAGACAACTCAGTGACTACAGGCTTCAGGAAAGGGAGGCTTGGTCAGGAGACGGAGCAGCTGGGAAGGTGCTGGCAGGGAGCTGAGGGGAGAGCTGGTTTGAGCTATTGCTGGTGGAGGTCTCAGTCTTTGTGGTAGGGAATCCCCTATGCCAGAAAATGTGGCACCCAAGCAGCTTTCAGGAAAGCCATGCCCCAGATAACACCACAAGGGCATCAGTCAAAGAGATGGCCTCACCAGAGAGGCAGCAACAGAGAAGTGCACAGCAATAGTCAGACAGTAGGTGACAATGGTTCCTGTCCCACCCTCTTCTCCCAGGCCACTCCATGGGAGACAAAACTCAGCAGGGGTTGGTGGGGAGTAAAATGACAGCTCATATCCTCACCTGTGTGTGTGTGTGTGTGTGTGTGTGTGTGTGTGTGTGTGCCGGTCCTGAGGCTTGAACTCAGGGCTTGGGCTTTGTCTCTTAGTTTTTGTGTTCAAGGCCAACACTTTACTACTTGACTGTTTTGGTGATTATTTGAAGATAAGAGTCTTACGGACTTTGCTGCCTGGGCTGGCTCCAAACTGGGATCCTCAGGCCATAGCCTCCTGGGTAGCTAGGATTATACATGTGAACCATGGCACTTGGTGAAGTTTCTTTCTTGTTGGAAGAACTGGCCTTGTCTTTTTCCTTTCTCTGGTCACAACCAGCTCACAACTATTGTCCCATTTTCTTTTTTTTCTGCTATCTTACAGTTCAATTTAATTCTGACACTACTCAGAGTTGGTGCGGGCTCTGTTGGGCCCCCACTTAACATGCCAATCCACAAGTTATGTGTAGGTTACCCATAATTTCTGTTCCATTGGCTAGAAACCTAAGGCTCCCACCACCCCTGTTTTGGGCTTGACTATTTGGGAGTGTGGCTCATAGAACTGATAAAACTGGTTTACTTATAATTGCTGATTTATTACAAAAGATATTTTAAATATTTAATGGAAGGATTTAACAAAGAATATTTTAAATATTTTATGAAATCTTTTATTTCATTACAAGTGAACAGCAGATGAAGAGCTACCTAGGAGTGGGGCTTAGAAGAGCTCGAAGTGCTTCTGTCTCCTAGCAGTTGGGGGTGCCCTCTACTCCCCTAGACATGGATGTGTTTTTGTTCAACAATCTGAAAGCTCTCAGAGCCCTGTGTTTCTGGGGTTTTATGGAAGCTGTGTCACATAGGTGTGGTTCATTGAATCTTTTGTTTGACATTGTGATTAGCTCAATTTTCAGATGTTATCTTCTAACTGGAGATGGGCAGTGGGTGAGAGCAGGTGAAGCACATTGGCTCCCCAGCAGCCAGCCCCAGCCTGGTTATATAGGACCTCAGCCAGCAGTTCTGTGTGTGTGTGTGTGTGTGTGTGTGTGTGTGTGTGTGTGTGTGTGTGTGTGTATGCCAGTATTGGGACTCAGGATCTAGGCACTGTTCTTTACCTTTTGTGCATAATGTTGGTGCTCTACTGTTTGAGTCACAGCTCTACATTTATTTATTTATTTATTTATTTGTTTATTTATGCTGGTTAATTGGAGATAAGAAACTCGTGGACTTTCATGACTATTAGGTAACCCTCTCAGAAATTTCTGTTAGGCTTAACAGAACTAATGGCTACCACTAATGTAAAGCCAAGAACGTATTAGATAACATCTTCCTGGAGGAGAGATTTCCCTATTTCTCCATTGTGCAGCTGGACTTCCGGTGCCCCACCAACACATCTGTGTATAAACATTGATTTATGGATTTCTTTGTTCTTTGGATATAAAAGCACATGTGCCTCTTTCATGAGGGAACCCATTATTCTTGGTGGCTCAAATCTGTGTTATTCATTTTTGGCTAAGAATCAAGTATTTTCTTATTTCCTTTAAAGCAGAGTTATTTTATATTGACAGGTCTTAGTATTGTTACATTAAGGCTTTAGGGGTTATTTGCCAGGAAATGAAGCTACAGATGAAAACATGTATTAATTGCAGCACAACTTTGTTATTGCAACTACTATAGAACCATGTTCTTCACTCCCTACCAAGTCTTCAGATCATAGTAACTCCACCCGACGTGGGACTGCCACCCCTATGACATATCTCACTCCAGGGACTACTTGGCTAAACTTCTCCCAAACCCCTGAGCTACAGACTATGGCTTTTCCAATATACTGGACAATTTATTATACTCAGGAGGTGTAGAAGAGAGAGAGAAGGGAGGGGGAGAGGGAGGGAGAAGGAGAGAAGGAGGGAGAGAGAGAATATGCTCAATTTAGTCCATGAGAGTCCTTGACTTTGCCTTAAGAAACACATTTTTAAGGCATGAGCCTTAAGCAGACTTAGAACACACATTTGAAAAGGTAGAGTACAAGCATGAGACACACTATTTTCCTTAGGAGACACATATGTTTTGGGCTTCTGTTCTATATTGATTTTCTTTGTACTGACCATCTGGCTAGTCAATTATCAGCTTTAACTATGCTGATCATCTTATCTGACCTTGCCTGTCTTATGTTCTGTGACTTCAAACAGTGAGAAGGTCAAATGAGAAGGCACATATTTATTTACTGGAACAAGCTCAATCTCTCTAGTTATACTTTAACATATGCTTTCTTTAAGGTCATATATACATGTAGGTCCTCTGTGGGGACAGTATGAAAAGTTTATCTTAACATTTTACTAATTTTTCCTTCCTTGTCATTTCCATTTTCCTGTCTCAAAAGGACAAAATTACAACAGATTTCTTGTAAATATCTCTCTCACGCACACACACACACACACACATACACATACACGCACACACACACACGAGATTTTATAACCAGGCAGTATCTTGTTCTGTACAATACAATGGTTCCTCCTGATCTGAGCACAGTAAGGAGGCCTTAAAGGTAAAAAGGGGTGAGGAAGTCAGTAATGGAAAACAAAAAGTGACAGGTGAGCCAGATGCCAGTGGCTCACTCCTGTAATCCTAGCTTCTCTGAAGGCTGATAACAGGAGGTTCAAGGTTCAGAGCCAGCCCAGACATTAAGAGTTTGTGAGACTCCATCCTCAAAGTAACTAGCCAAAACAGGGCTGGAAATGTAGCTCAAGTGATAGAATACCAGACAAGCAAGATGTTGTGAGTGTGAGACCCTGAGTTCAAATTTCAATGCTGCAAAAACCAAACAACAAAACAAAACCCCAAACATGGACAATGGTTCCACAGCCTCTTCCTGTTAGAGGTGAGAGCAAAGAGGACTTCCACTTTCAAAACTGGCTTATTTGAGGATTTGGCTGTGACTTCTCTCTCTTTCCATATCCAGAAGGCAAGCTGAACAGCTTAGCTTGCCTTGGTGACTTGGAACTTGAGCACACAGGACTCCAGTTTGTTTGTCTATTGGGCTTACTGCAGGAGCTCAGTCTTAAACAAATGGCCGCCTACATATTTTGTTTAACAGTGATGCAATACAGTGGCAGAGCTTTTAATTACATCTCCAAGTGGAGTGCATGGTCCATGAGGGTATGTGAGAAAACCCCTGGAACATGGGAAGAAAAGCTGAGACATTTTTATTTCTGTGCATTTTTGAACTAGAAATAAGAAATTGTCTCATGGATATTTAGTGTGCAGACAGACCTGGTGCCCTGAGTGCTGGGTGGTCATGGGGCTTGCACTATGGTTTCCCCCCAGGTATCTGAGGACCAGGAGAGTGGAGCTGCACTTACTCATTTTCCACATGGATTTATGTCCAGGTAGACACATGTATGGATGACTTGGTTTAGATCTACTCGAACAAATCTCCTGAAGCAGACACGTTTGGAAAGGTGCCTCAGAAACTCCAAGGACTAGTGATGTCATGTGTGAACATGAAGATATGGGAGAGCTGACATGCCTCTTCTGGGAGGAGCTCTTTGTCAGACACAAGAGGAGGAATGAGAAGAGATTTACTAATCACATCTGCCATCTCAAATACCTCTTTCCCACTAATAATGCTACTATACTTATCCTTTTGAGAGAATATGATGTAGCTTTCTTAGGTACTTCTAACAAATACATTAAAATAGTACCTTGAAAATATTTATTTACTCTTTATTTATTTATTGGCAGTATTGGGGGTTGTGTGTGCTAGGCATGCATTCTACCACTGAGCTATGCTCCTAACCCCTCTTTTAATGCATAGCTTTGCATTAGGTTGCTGGGCACATACTTTGAAAGGGATGTTGGGACTTCTGCACTTTGCTGTCTCTCTCTTTACTTCTGGTCACCATGAGATGAGCCCTAATGTAATGGAGCCAACTGAGCATGGACTGAAGCTGTGAGCCTAAACAAACCTTTTTACTCTTTAAGGTGATTATCTCATGCACTTTTTCACAGTAACAGAAAGGTGGCTAACCTAGGTACATTGCTCAAAAGAACTTCAGGGCCTGGATGTTTGTACTGGGCCTAGTTTACCCAGAGGGACCAGGATCCTCAGGAAAAACCATTTCCAGATATCCAAGGAACCAGAGGAGTGAAGTGGTCTGCAGCAAGAGGAGTTGGTGAAGACAGGAGGCCTTCTACATTTAGTGAGTCTGAGCATTTAGGGCTCTGAAGGGGAACATCAGACCAGAGTGCAACCAAGGTTGCAAGAAACAAGTGTGAGTCTATGGATAATTATTTGCTGCTCCTCTTACGACCCTATCCTCAGCTTCCTTGATTTTCCTTTTCAGTCTTCTTCCCCTTCTCCTTTCTCCTATAGGCCCTCTCTCCTTCTATGTGGCCTCATCCTTCTCTTAGCTGTATCCATCTCCTTCTGTCTGGTCCCCACCTGTCCCTTTATTCTCTCTTTTTCCTACTTGCCCCTCTTCCTTGTCTCTACCTGTCTCCTTCCTACCCGCTTCTCGCACCTGTCTGTCTCCTACTCCTCTTTCTGTCCCAGCTCTGTGAGTGGAGATTGGAGGGAAGGGGAGAAATGAGTCTAAAAAGTTTTTGCCACTTCCTCGATGGGCAACCCTGGGGCCATTCACTTGGTATTCCTAAATAATGTTCTATCTGCATTTTCAACAGTAGAAAAACAACCCAGCCCTAAATATTCTCCTCAATATTGATTACAAAAGTAAAATTTTAGAAATAAGCCAATAAGCATCCATGTGAGGCTTCCTGGATGAAGCAGTAAATAGAAACAAGATGAATTTTAATCATATGTTCTGGAGTAGCATGCATTTACCCCAAAAAGTGAGATTGGAGGCTGGGGTTGTGGTTAAGGTGGTAGAGCACCTGCTTGGCAAGTGTGAGGCCTTGAGTTCAAACTCCAATACTGCTCAAAGGAATGAGTTATGCTGTGTGGTGAACACAGGAAGGTGTGCAAAGCAGGGCACCGGGGAACTGGCGATGAGTGCCAGAGTCACCGACACTGGGTGTAGCATGCTTTTGCCGGATAGCCATGGTAAAATATTAGTGTACTCCTCATGGTTAATAAACCATGGTCACCCCTGGGGATTGAGTGAAAGGGGGAGAAATATTTGGGGATACTTTTTTTAACTTCATACTCCTTTTTGATTAAAATGTCATTAAAACAAACATATCAATTATGCAATATAATTTTTTGGCAAGGAAGAAAAACTATTTGGGAGTCCTTTTCTGAGAGTGCCGAGTATCAAGTGATACCTATGAGAGAATTCTGGGTAGCAAAATTCCACTCTTCTATTACTGGCTCACTTTGCTGTGCCCACCCCATTTTGTCTCTTGTGACAAGGATGTCAAGTTGGAAGAGGGAGAGTGTTAGACCCAGTCCAGTGCTCTGCTGCTCATTCCTTCTTCAACTTCTGTCCAGATGGGGAGATGGCTGGAAGATCCTTATGTAAATGTCCTGTGGCTGCCTGCTCTACCCCTAGACTTCTCCCAGGGTCACATGAATGGTCCTTGCAAACACTGCTACCTGCCCTGGCTCCCAGCTTGCAGTGCCTGTCTCCTAGAGCCCCGGGCTCCATTCCCAGGAGCAGGGCAGGAGCAGAGGGACTTGGCCAACTCGGCTACTGAAGCCCTCAGGATTTGCCATGCAGTGTTGAAGTCAGAGCTGACAGATGGAGTCATATGGGCAAACTAATTATATTTTTCATTTTTTTTCTGGGCATTTGTGCATCTGCAGGAGCTTAATTTATGTATTAATTACACCTCAGAGCTAAATGAGGGGGTTGGAGTGCCTCAGACAGCCTTTGCATTTTATTAAGAAATGTGGCACACACATTTGGCTCACAAGGAAGGAAACAGCCACCGAAACTTCCTTCTGAAGAGTCAGTAGGCCTTTGAGAAGTAGAACATTCCAGATGGTTCAGGTGTGTGGCCCAGGCTTGCGTTTTGCCTGTAGACAGGCTCCAGAACTGGCTGACATCTTGCTCAGCTCCTCTGTGAACCTTGTCCTCATCTCCCAAGCCCAGCTTCCTCGGCGTCCATATGGGTGCCTCCTTGACTGGCTAGAGATGGCGGTGCCCAGCTAAGCTGCAGTGTCCCTGCTGAGGTCCAGCAGGGAGGCCTTGGGCCTCTAAGTACTATCTGAGGCTTCCAGAAGGAAGTCAATAGTATGTAGCAGGACACTCAGCTACACAGCCCTATGTGTGGAATAGGGTCTCACTACATGAGTGAAAGGAGAGAAGTCTGACTTGATGGGGTCTGGCAGTCACAGTATGGGACTCAGTCACCGACTGCCCTGCAGAGGCCAGGAGGGCTGGTAGGGAAGAAAAATCCGTGTGTGTGTGTGTGTGTGTGTGTGTGTGTGTGTGTGTGTACTGATAAGGTAAACCTGCCATTATTAGTACTAGTTAAATTGGATATTTCCAGCTTGCAAGTAATCTTCGAGAAACTGTTACCATTGGAGTAAACCAAAGCTCAAAATGCCTCTGCTCTGCCCGAAACTAAGGCCTGGACCCCAGGTACAAAAGGATTGTACTCCTACCAATCGAGCCTCAGACAGGAGTAGGAGCTCCTCCCAGAATACCTGGTATAATGAACCTGAGGTCTTGGAGTGCTCTTGGAGTGCTGCTTGTTTCTTCCAGTACTGGGGCTTGAACTCAGGACCTCCTTCCTGCTCTTGCTTGTTTTATTTATTTTTTATATCAAGGCTAGCATTCTCCCACTTGAGCCACACCTATGGTCTACATTTTGCTAGCTAATTGGAGATGAGAGTCTCACAGACTTTTCTGCCTGGGCTGGCTTTGAACCAAGGAGATCTCAGCCTCTCAAGTAGCTAGAGTTATAGTTGTGAATCAATCACCAGTGCCTGATTGAAAGCCATTTAATCTTGCAAGCCAGGTTGTAGAGCCTGGGTGTCCTCAATTCCTCCTTTCTTGTCCTGGGTCTTCATAAAGTCTTACCTGCACCTTCTAGTATCATGGAGTAGGGATGTGAATCCTTTATCAACTCTTTGTCCGTTTTTTCTGGGTGATGCAGTACTAAGGCCTCATGGTACGGCGTGGGCTGTTATTATAAAAGGGATCACCAGAAGGAAAAATTAAGACCTACAAGGTGTGGGCAGTCCCTTGCAGAGTTGACCTTGGATGGTCTACACTGGACCATGCACTTCATTAAAATGGCTCAAGGAAGCCTCAAGGCTGCCTTGGGACCACAGATTGACAGATACCCACCCAGGTGACTGATCACTGAAAGCTGAGGTGTCTGAAATCCGAGCTGAGGTGTATACTAGTCTACCTGCATATAGGCTGCCATTTGCATCCACTCTAGGCACTTCTTATTTTCCCAGCTCTTTCAAGGGTTGAGAGAGGGCTGGGCATATGGCCTAGTGGCTAGAGTGCTTGCCTCTTATACATGAAGCCCTGGGTTCAATTCCCCAGCACTACATATACAGGAAACAGAAGTGGCACTGTGGCTCAAGTGGCAGAATGCTAGCCTTGAGCAAAACCAAGCCAAGGACAGAGCTCAGGCCCTGAGTCCAAGGCCCAGGACTGGACAAAAAAAAAAAAAAAAAACCAGAGCTTTTGGAGCTGAGAATGTGGCTTAGTGGTAAAGTGCTTGCCTAGCATGCATGAAGCCCTGGGTTCGATTCCTCAGCACCACATAAACAGAAAATAAAAAGCCAGAAGTGGTGCTGTGGCTCAAGTGGTAGAGTGCTAGCCTTGAGCAAAGGAAGTGCAAGGACAGTGCTCAGGCCCTGAGTCCAAGACCCAGGACTTGCAAAATAATCAAGGGTTGAGAGAGCTCCTAAGGGCAGGCACAGTGCCTTGCTCAAGGAGTTAACAGGCTTGGGCTTGGAGTGGTAAAACACTTGCCCAGTGTGCACTGAGTTCCATTACCAGCATCAAATGAGAAGTTTTGAGTTCAATTGCAAACCTATTCTGGTCCATATCTCCCAAGAACCTAGAACACGTGAGATGTGCACAGAGCAGGTGGCCCTTAGTGAACACACAGGATGCAGAGTTAGGAAAACTGGTTATAGCTGAACCAGAATCATCTCTTGTGCAAATCTGATGAAGATAGGGCCAAGGAGTACCAGAGAGCCTTTCTCATGTGCTCAGTGTCATACAGCTATTATAAATTAAAGCCTGGGCCAGGTTGATTAGTTTACTTCTCATTCTCTAACCCTCTGTGTCACACGGACCGTGTGGCCACTACATCCATAGCCACAGCCTCCAACCAGCTGAGCTAATGGACAAAAACATCTGCTTGGCCTCCCACTGTGAAGGATGCTCAGATTTGTTTGTCTAGGAATCCTTATTAGTGAGATTCCATCACCTCAGTGAAAGGTTTTGGCCCACGCACTCGGCAGTGGAGAGGGAGAAGCCAGTGGAGCACATGGTGATGAAGCAATGACCACCCACGTGCATGCTGGCAGGTGACAGGTGGCGCAGGGCCCAGTTCTTGGACTTGTGCAATGTGTGCTCTAGGGAGAGACTTAGGAGACTGGAAGATTTCACTCCTGCTACTCCACCTGCAGCCTGCTACTGGCCGCACAGCCAGCTTGTCTGTGCAGGAAGTGTGTGAAAACCAGCCAGAACGCTGGAATGTCTGGCCATGTCTGCTCTCCCAGTCCCCAGCTCTCCCTTGATTCACCCAGCAGAGTGAAAGCTGACTGGATTCGCTAAGCCATTTGCTGAAATTATGCTGTACTCAGATATCTGATCAGAACCCTCCTGGGGCAGGAGCAGGCACTGACTGACTGTCAATCTCTCTGCAAGGGCCTGGCTATTGTGGGTCCTGACACTTTCCCCCGAGGGCCCTGGCTTCTTCTGTCTCTTCCCTGAAGCCTCAAGGTCCAACTTCTAAGATGGAGTGGAGGGAGCCTGAAAGATCTGGGAGAGGTGGCCAGCGTGCTTGGCAGATAGCTCTCTGCATTGAGGCTGTCTGAATGCATTTGTCTAGTCTGCTCTCATCCAGCCAGCCCAGAGACAAGACTAACCCTTCCTGACAGAATCAGTTCAGCCCTATCCTCTGAGCAGGGCCCAGGGTGGGCAGGGGGCTGGCTGGTTCTCTGGCCATTGCAGGCAGGGGAATGCTGGATGGAGAAGGAGATATAGGAAGCCTGGTGGGCCTGGCAGTTGGCACCCAGCCTGGTTCAGGGGACTGAAGTAAATGGAATATGGAGGAGATGAGAGGGGTCCTTATCTCTGCAACTTTCCCCAAACCCCAGACAAAAATTGAGAGGGGAAGAGGCAGAGAGGCCTGACTTATTTTCTTTATCCTTTTTCCATTCTGAGTTCTCATTCTCATGTAAAGGCCCTTCTTGGAGAGTCAGATTAGCCTGGGTTTGGTCCTTGGAGACCTAGAGGAGAGCAGGATTGTCTGGGCCCCTCTGGGAGCACTTGGTATGAACCGTGCCCTGACTATCCCAAATAGAAGCCCCTGGGGTGGAATGCTGCCTGCTTTGCACTGGACCCACACTCAGTCCTGTCCAGCTTCTGATGTCTGAAGGCCATCATGTCTCATACCCCCTTGTTGGAGCTGTACTTCAAACCCTCTTTAATAAATTGTGCCCTCTCTGATCCACTCACAGAACTTATGAGAGTGTATCTAGCCTTGGAAGGGCGAAGAATGCAGGGAGTCACTAGGGAGTTACTGGGGTCCTGAGTAGGAGTAGTGAGAGTTTGGGTGGGTCAGGGATTTGAGAGTCTGGGGACAACAGATGTGGTAGGATGCCCCACTGGGACGTCTGGATACCTGGAGTAGGACCAGGTAGCTGAGATGGAAACAGGGTCCCAGTTGAGGGACCCTGGCCTCTGGCCTCTAACCTCACTGTAGCCAAGGGGACTAATAGACTGGGATCTGGGTGAGGCTGCTGTTCTGCTTGGGGAAATGAGAAGGAGGCTCCTCTGGGGATGCTTAGGGAGCCTAAATGAGAGGCCGGGGGAGGCAAGGTAGGACCTGCCAGGTTTTTTTTGAGAGTTGGAGGACAGGATATGCAAATTCTTGGCCTAAAAGTGTTATACTTTCAATATTTTCTCAACTCCCACTAAATAGCAAGTCGTTCTGAGTCCTCGTCCTGGGCAGACAGCAATGTACCTGCTTCTGATCTCACATGTCCCCCCAGACTAAGCTGGGATGAGCCAGCCAAAAGAGCCAGGACAAGTACAGCTAGAAGCTCACAGACATCTTTGGTCCACTGACAGACTGTGTCCATGATGATGATGGTCTTGTTAGATCACAAGAGAGTTGAAAAATTCCCATCACCTGCTGATGCCATAGTTGTCCTAATGTCTAGTGCATTATATTGTGTTTGTGTTGATGCTGAAATAAACCAGCCTAACACATTGCCTTGTATAAAACAAATCACATACAATTATGTACAGTCCATAACACATGATGGTAAATGGTTATTGGTCTATGTATTATTACCTAAGATATACTTGTCATCATTATTTCAGTGTACTTTTTCCTGTTGCACAGCTGACAACCACAACCACCCATGTCTGCTATGGGGTCTAGGCCATGTTCTGCGATTGACTTAGACCATTTGGGTTGGTACAAATGTATTCTCTGCTGTTTGCACAATGGCTAACCTGCACAACCCTCAGAATACCTATGGTTAAGCATCATGACTATACTTCACTTGGGAGATGAAACCAGGAAGTCCAGAAGCCCCAGGAGAGCGATGGGAGATGAGACAGGCCAGAACAGGTATACAGTGTGTCTCCAAATGGCTCTCTTGAAGGATGGGGGTGGCTTACATACCATCTCCCATGGCTCTAGTGAAGGGCTACTCTGAATGGCAGATTCTAGGGCTCCTCTAGACTTCTGTGCAAAGAGCCAGAGTACATCATGGGTTTGGTGTTAGCCAGCCCTTTCTGTACATGTTCACAGATGTGAACGCTGGCAGCTGGAAGGTGGTTGTGTGCATGGAGATGGGTGGGTACATGCTGTGTGCTCTGTGCTGTGTGCTCCAGTACTGCTAACGCCCTTGGCAGTTGGTAAACCAGGCTCAAAAAAGCCACTTGTCCAAGGTCCTCCAGTGTTGGGGATTCAGCTTGGCCTTGAAGGGGGAAGGGAGATGAGAGTGCCCCCGAGACACTGCCCTTCTCCCAGCCCTGGAGCAGTATGGAAGTAAGCCACACCTATCTCCTTCTGGGTCCGGAACCAGAAGGGGTAGCTTTGTGACCAGCCCCCCAACTTCTCGCCAGTGAGCACATGTGCCCCCCTTTTGCGGTCTTTGCCCAGAGGGCGGGACTATGGGAAGTGACGTTAGCCCATGAGGGGGTCCTAGGGAGCTGCTCTTGGATGGACAAGCTTGCCAGCCTATCGCCAGCTCCTGGTCTATCACCCCTTTCCTCATCATCTCTGCTGGTATAAACTGTTATCCCCTCCCTTGAATAAACCAGAACATCCTTTGAGAGTTCTCTGGGATACCCACGCGCCCGTGTCTTCCTTGGCGGGTATGGGGCGTCTTGCGACCACGCGCCAACTGAGGCCACCCATGGCCTCCGCTCCTGCAGTTAATTCCCTACTGGCCAGGGGGATGTGAGAGAGCGGCAGAGGACCACACACGGAAGAGGCAGAGAAGCCCAGGACCCCCCACGTGGATGGGGGGGTAGAGCGAAGCCCTGCACTCCAGATGGCAATCACTAGCTGAAATTGGTCACCCAAGTCCATGCATTTTTTAATTTAAAAAATTTTACTTTTTAGCCCATGTCATTTTTACCTTAACCCCCAGCACAGCAGTTTTCCTTCTTAGATGGTGAGGCCCTGGGGAGGTGACTGTACTCTATTACCCCAGCAATGCCCAGCATGCGTCAAACACCAGGCCGATGCCCAGTAAGCGGCAAGCGGGAAGGTTATTTCTGACTCCTAGGATCTTATTGCAGACAGATAGACATTGTTTGTGCCACTGATGCGAGCCTGGGAAAAGGGAAAGGATCAAGTTCTCTTTCAAATGCACCAGGGAGATGATGCCAGAGGGCGGCAGCTGAAATTTCTTTTGGAAAATGAGTGTCATCTATGTAATGGGTCCAGTAATGTCTCCTTTCCAAACTCCTGTGGCGAAACCATAACCACTGTACCTCAGAGTGGCACTGAAAATATTCAGAAGGAATGAAGGTAAAATGTGATTAGGTGTGTGCACCCCAATCCATTATGACTGTGGCCTTCTGAGAAGAGGATACCAGGACCCAGACACACACAGGGACAGTGATGTGAAGACACAGGGAGAAGATGACTGTCTGCAAGCTAAGGACAGAGGGATCTGGAGAAGCAGTCCTGTCAGAACCTTGATCTCTCAGACTTCTAGATTTCAGGGTGTTTTGTTTGTTTTGATGCTGGTCCGAGGGCTTGAACTCAGTGGCCTGGGTGTTGTCTCTGAGCTTCTTTTTCTCAAGGCCACTGAGCTCTACCACTTGAGACATAGCTCTAGTTCTGACACTTTTTTGGGGGTGGTTTATTTAAAGATAAGAGTCTCACAGACGTTCCTTCTGGCTTTGACTGGTGATATGTGATCCTCAGATCCCAGCTTCCTGAGTAGCTAGAATTATAAACATGAGCCACTGGAGCCCAGCAGACTTCAGTTTTTAAGTTTCCCAGTCTGTGGTATTTTGTTATAGCAGCTTGAGCTGTGTAACACACTTCGAGGGTACACAGGGATGGAACTTTCAAATAATCTTTTCTTGTTTCCTCCAACAGCAGAGGCAACAGAGTCAGACAGGGACTTCAGGATGACAATGGCTGCTGCAAACTGGATATTGCTTCCCAACATCCAGACCTCTGGAACACAACAGGAGCAAGTTGGGGCCCAAGAGCATTACTGCCTAGAAGGCTACGCATGGAGTTCAACTATCACTTAGCTACTTAACTGCAGTGAGGCATAGGAGAACATGGCTAACCTTTCTGAACTTCAGTTTCCTTATCTGTATGTATGCAAATATCTTATAGCCAGTGGGTCTGTTAAGGGATTTCCTAAGAAAACAGAGCCAAGCATACCTGTCTGTACTCACAAGGCTGAGATCTGAGGATCACAGATTGAAGCCAACCCACACAGACAAATTCAAGAGACTTTTTATCTCCATTTAACCAGCAAAAACCGGAAAGTCCTGGTGTGGTTCAAGTGGTAGAGCACCAGCCAAACAAGAGCATGAAGCCCTGAGTTCAAGCTTTAATCCAGCACAGAATAATGAGAAAAAAGGAAAGGAGGAAAAGACCGATGACCTGGCTGGTATCCCCAAAGGGCTATTAAGATGCCCCCTTCACACCCTCCTCAGTTGCTCCCCATAAGAGGTTTGCAAGCCTCTTATGATTTTGTAGAAAGATGAGATTTAAGGGCAGTAGTGTTCTAAGGAAACAATGCTTCTGGGGGCAATAATGCTCCCAGGGCCCCTAGTTTCTCATGTTAAGGATGTGTGGGGCATGTTCGGATGCCTTGCATCATTAAGAGAAAATTAGCTGGCCCCACCTGTTTCCCAGCCCTGGGGTTACTTGTGGCTGTTCCCTTGCAACCCGGAAAGGCGGTTCTAGCTGGCCCCGCCTCCCAGCCTTGGGACCACGTGTGGCCAAGATGGCGCCTGGTGGTGAACCTGGAGGAAGTTGTAGAAATTAGACCACCTCTTAGGATTGGTCCCTCGGCCCTCCACCCTTGATGGATAGCTCAGGCCTCCCTTCACAGTCCCTAGGTAGGTGCGGTACACCCCTCCCCTTCCTGCTGATCTTTGACCTGATTGGCTCCTGTGCCTTATTTAATAGAAGGATCTACCTCAATACAGCGAGACCTGTGCAGACATTTCTCCCGGAGTCCGTCTGATTGTCCTCCAGCGAAGGGGGGGCTGGGTGTGGGCTGTCAACCCTTCTCCTTTCTTGGCCTGCCCCAGTCGGGGCGAGCTTCCCCTTCTCTCCCGCAAGTCGGGAGAGCGCTGGGGGCCAAAGACCCCAACAGGATGCACTGGACTTGGTGGGTGGGCAGTTCTCTGCCCACTCCCTTCTGGTTCCAGGAGCCTGTATGTTCCCAGTGAGCTGTTTCCTTCAGCCTGAAGGTCACTTCATGAGTCATACAAATGGGGTCTCAGCAGGAATCCTCCTTTAGAAAATACATTTCTTCTTTCTTTGGAGGATCTGGCTCTCTAGCTAATGAGGGTAACCCATCCAGGACCTGTAAAGGGCTTGCTCCTTGGGTCAGTGGTGTCCACAGATTTTTTTCTGGCTCCTTTACTTCTCCATTGGAATGGCCACCTTTCTTTGCATTACCAGTCTTTAGACCTTCCCTTCCCTCTCTTCAAGGTCCAAGCTTTGCATGAGGTTACCCACGCTCACAAATTCCATTTATTTGTTACCTTCTGATTTGGAAAACTGAGATTAGATGGATCCTATCTCTGGGAACTTTCAAGGCTTTCTAAAAGCTCTGCCTTGTGGAGATTTTAACTATTGTTAACCTAGGCAAGGATTAGACAATAGCTGCCTGTGGCCACCAGGGGGCGCGCTTCAGGGAAGCGTCAGGGCTGCAGGTCTTCAGGCGCTGGCTTAGCATGACAGTTAACTCCTTGCAAACACACTGTGGTCCATGAGTCAAACTAGCAGACTCCTCCCAGATTCCCCTATCTGTCTTGTGTCTTGTGTTGCTGCTGTTTTTCTGAGGGGGCTGTACTTTCCCTTCCTTGTCTGCAGCCCCACCGGGAGGACCTCCACCAGGGTGTAGGGGTCCTGGATTCCCAAGTAAGCCTGGTTCAAAGGAGCATCTTACATGGGCCACTGTGAGTCATTCAGATGCTTACATTTTCTGTGGACACAATATTCTCTTGTAATTGCACACTTCTGTGTCTATTCTTTTCAAGGAGCACACCACCTCTTGTGATACTTTAAGGACCCCAGCCATCCCACACAACACAGGTGAGAGACAAAAGATCTTACAAAAGGCTCCAAATGAGAGGAGGAGCAGATCTCACTGAGTACTGGGGAATTAGTGGAGGGGTCCATGTGTACCCCGCTCTTCCTGTCCTCTCCTTGGGTGATGTGATGGCCATATTATGTGTGACTTTGTCTAGGCTACTGTCCTCAGCTGTTCACTCACTCACACAGGAGGTATTTAGAAGAAACTTTGTAGTTGGGTGTGGTGGTACACATATCTGCAATCCCAGCACTTGGGAGGGAGGCTGAGGTAGGAGGATTGGAATTTCAGGCCTGTGTTTCAAAGTGAGACCTTGCCTCACCAAAACAAAACAAAACAAGGTATTTTGTGGATGCAAATTTTGTCATCCCTCAGTATCTGCAGGACTTTGGTTTGAAGGCTCTTCATCTCTACATTATTCATCAGGACCTAAGACAAGTAAGTAGTTATTGATGAGGGAATGATGCACAGATGAAAAGTAAATGTTCAGCATGGATACTTTTTTCCTAACATTTTTTCCATCTATAGTTGGTTGAATCCACAGCTGGAGGGTCTGTGGATAAGGTGAGGTCTATGGCAAGTTGACCTTAGATGAAGGAATTTCCTTAATGATCTTGTGGGCCTGAGTCAATCATGTAAAAAGCCCTAAGTACAGATCTAAGACCTCCTTGAGAAGAAGTTCCAGCTGTGGACCACAGCTGGCTATGGAGCATTCCAGCCTGTGCTCCTCACAGCTCCACAGATCTCTTAACAGCCTTTTTGTGCTGGTGCTGGTGCTCTAAGTGGTTTCTGTGCTACCTGCTGCAGGTGGCTGGGGAACTCTGTGTGCCTGGGGCTGGATGGGTGGCAGGAACCTAAGAGAAGCAGAGCCATGTCAGCTCCTCAGATGCTGAGAAATTTGTCACATTCAACACCCAGGCATTGTATGTCAGAGGAACAAGGAATGACTGCCATTTTATGTCTAAGGCACAATAGTGTGATATGCCTAGAGTGTTGCTTGCTGTTAGCCTGGATTATAATTTACAAGTTCTAGGGCATGAATCCCGAACCTTTTTGTTTGTATGCAAGCAATTCATTTTACATCCTGAAAGCTTGGATCTCTCCTCCGAATGATTCTTTCAAATGTGTAAAATAAAATGCACAAGTTTATGAAGAAACCAATTTTTAAAATGCTTGTTAAAATATTTACAAATTAATGGCCTTATCATCTCTGTAGCAAGATCCTGTCTCAGAAAACCAAAGGGGGAAAATGAAAAGTTCCATGTACTTCTCCTGCCGTGTGTGGTTCCGTGGCTCCTTCACAAGGAAGGGAATGTTGAATTGCAGTGAGAGGTTCTTGGGCTAGGAGTGTGGCTTAGGTGGTAGAACACCTGCTTAGTAAATGTGAATCCCTGAGTTCAAATCCTCACACTATAAAACAAACCCCAAAAGCACCAAATAAAAGGTTTATGTTAATAAACATACATTTCTTCTCTGTGATAATGAACATACATTTTTTTCTCCATCCAAGTTCACAGACTGCTGAATGACTCTTGATCTAGGCAGACTTAATTCCCCTCTGTGGGGATGACTGCTGCCTTATAAGGGATCAAGTTCACAGGTAGAAGGCATTCCTGTTACACAGTAGCCACCTTCCTCCTACTCTCTCCACCTCCCTCAGGAACCAGGGTCCCACAGAAGGAAACAATCTGCTGAATGATTCCCAAGCCAAGATCAGTTATCCTCATGGTCAGTGTGTATTTGCTCTAGCCTGGGCCAGTTGTATTCTCCACACATCCCTGGTGTCACTCAGAGCCTGACTCTGCTGCTCCCTTGCTGTTCCTCTTAGGGACAGAGGCTGTGGCCAACATGTTTCCTGTAGGCCCTTCTTGTGTCAGTCCACACGGCCTTGCTGGAGGCTGGTCTGCCCCCCTGCATACAGAATAGCTTTGTCCAGAAGCTACTAGCCTTGGAGGATGAGGGTGAAGGTGTCTCTAGGTGGAAATTTTGGAAGGAAAGGGAGAACTGCAGGCTAACTTGGGGGCTTTGCAAGCCCACTATTCTATCCATAATTAGGTGCTTGCTTTTGAGGCCTGGGATAGGGGACTCGGGTATGGCAGCTGGAGAAATTCTGTGCATCTGACGTCTCTCTCCCTTCCCTCCAAACTACAGCCTAACTGGGCCTTGCTCCCATTCCCACAGCTTCCTTCCCACTCCCAGTGGTGTCTTGTACTTTGGGAAGGAAGGAGAGAACGCAGTAATGTGTGCAGGGGCCACTGTGTGCCAGGAGCTCTGGCTCCACAATTCAACTGTCCTAACCATCATCCTAAGAGGTGACACTATCGGCAAGTCCATATGTGAAGAAGCCCAGGCTCAGAGAGGCTGTCACCCAGCAGGGCGAGCTAAGATCTGTTCTCTTTTCCCTTCACATTGCCAGCCTCTAGTCACCTTTATTACTCCTATTCCTCAGTTTTCAAGCCTCATACCGCACCTGCTATTGCTCAGAAAAGCCTATCATACTAAAGTCAGACTAAAGTGTTACTGACCAAATTGGTTGCTCTTCTTGAATTTTCATTTTAAGAAGGGTTTGGGGAGAAAGTTACACTAGAGTCTCAGAAAAAGGCTCTGTTGTGTGGCCCTGGGATGAATGGGACCACCTTGGGTTTCAGGGGAAGGTGTGTGAGATGAGAAGATGCTGACAGCTTGTGGACTTGAAAAAGCTTGTGACCCATTCCTGCTGGGACATTCCTTGGCTAAGGATCCTTAATCCAAGCCTCCTGCTCTTATGTCCTCATGGTGGGTCACTTTGCCCTCCAGGGAGCCCCTTTCTCTGAGCAGAAACTCTAAAGCCATAGCTAGAACTATCACTCCATTCTGCTTTTACTGAATGGAGGAGAAGAGAGCAAAGATAAAGCCTAGGCTCAGGACTTGGGGATTAGTGAGTGGCAGAGGCACTGGAGTCAGCCAAGACCCTTTCTTGCTCCACCTTTATCCCTTCTTGATTTAAATGAGGCTCCAGTGAGAATACTCATTGGAGAGCAGGAAAAGCAGGCTGGGGAGAAGCAGAGGTGGGAAGTCTTGTTAGGGTCTTCACTTGTAGGTAGAGGCAGGGGGGAGACACAAGGAGGTGTGAGGAGGCAGGAGGCAAGGGAGGCAGGAAGACACAAAGTTAGTGGAGGCACTGCCCTTGGCCATAGCCAAAGCCAGCTCCAGAAATGCCATCAGTGGACCGGTCTTTATGGCTGCCTTCAGAGGGAGAGTTTCAGAAATACTAGTGCTCTGTCTATAATAGTGTGAGGCCTCACTACATACCAGGCACATTTCTAAAATTCACTGTGTGTTAACACATCTAACTCATATCACTGCTCTAAAGCATCTACTGGTATTGTCTCCACATCTCAGAGAAAATAACAGTGGCATAGAGACATTAAGGAACTTACTCAAGAGAACACAGCCAAGTCTGGTAGTCCATCAAGAATGGTCTAGGACCCATACTCTGCTACTACACAGAATCTGGCTCAACAGGTTAGGGGAAAAATAACCCACTGATTGGCATGTTAAAGTTATAAAAAGTTCATCATGACACAAACTTATGGTTTGGATAAGAGGCATCCACAAGGCTCATGTGTTGAGGGCTTAGTCCTTGGATAGTTCTGTCAGTGACTGGCTCATGGGGGCTCTGAACTAATCAGTGGATTCATAATTTGGTAGCATTATGGATTGGAAGTAGTTACCTGGGGGAGGAGGTAGACACAGCTAACTTTAAAGGATATGTCTTATCTCCAGCACCTTCTATCATCTCTCTGCTTCCTGGTTGCAAACATGTGAGCAGCTGTGCCCCAACACAACCTCCCAACATGTTATTCTACCTCACTATGGCCCTGAAACAACATTGCCAAGTGAACATGGACTAAACCTCTGAAACTGTGAACCAACTCAGAACTTTGCTCCTTTTAAATTGTTTCTCTTGGCTATTTGGCAGAGCAGCAAAAAAGTAACTAATACCCATACACAAAAGAAAATTCAACCTCCTCATTTTTTTCAAGTCTTACTGGGACTTGAACACAGTTCCTGGAAGCTGTCCCTTAGTGTTGTTTTATTATTATTATTTTATTCAAGGGTTAAGCCACACCTCTTCTGTTAGCTTTTTAATGACTAACTGGACATAAGACTCTCATGGGCTGTCCTGCCTGGGCTGGCTTTCAACAATGATCTTCAGATCTCAGCCTTCTGAGTAGCTAGGCATTAGCCACTGGCAATCTGGTTCCAACATCTCTTGCACTAATTTTATCTAGCTGTGCTTTCTTTTGCTTTCAAGGTTGGAAAATTCTTTGGGATTTGTTGCCTTGTCCTCAAGAATGATAGGGAACTGTTCTGATTTTGATAACCTCAAGCTTAGGTTGTCCTGGTATCTATCTTCTTACAGAGCTGAAGGTCTTCCTCAGAGAATCTGCCAGGACTCTGTGTGTGTGTGTGTGTGTGTGTGTGTGTGTGTGTGTGTGTGTGTGTGTGTGCATTCTTTTCCATTGCAGTTAGAATTGAGAAAGTACTTCTGAAGCTGTCAAAGCTACATTTTGGGCATGTGCTTGATTTTTTTCTCTCCTGACAGATGGGAGGACTGGTAGTTGTTGCCGGACAGCTGTGTTTCATGGCATGTGAGTGTGTGCACATGTGTGCATACAAAATAAGTAACCAAACAATAGGAAATAGGTAGTCACAGAGCAAGAATAGCTCCCTGTGGTCCCACCCTCTGGCCCAGCCAGGCTTAGGAAGCATGCTGAGTGAGGATGGGCTGGGAGGGAGACCGTAAATACAAAGTGTTTGAAGTTTCCACAGAGCTATGTCCTCACATCAGAGCCAAGCAACAGGAGCTCCGGCCTGGGTCTCCGAAATTTGATTCCTTCCCACTGAAGGAAGTTCAGCCCTCAGCCGCCACAGCTATTAGCACCATGGACAGTGGCAGGCCCTGTGGGTGCTCATGGGAAGGAATGTTAGAACTTCCAGTGCTGCTCAAGGAGCAGACACCGGGGAGACTGAGTTTATGACACTCTGGAGGGCTTATTTTCATTGCAGATAGATCCTAGATGGACTTAACCTGCCCTCTATCTCACCAAATGGACAGAGGCTCCCCAAGGAGGGTGACAAGGTGAAGATGGTGGTATAGCCATGTTCTCTGAAGAGTGCAGAGATGACTAAGGTCAGACAAGATGGCTATATGTTGTGGCTTGAATTCCCTGGGCTGGCTGAGTTTTCAGGGCCCTAAGCACATGCTGAGCCTAGTGGGAGCTTAGCTGCCAGGTTCACGTTGATGCAGCAGGAGGATGAGCCTGATTCTTTGGCCAAATTCTCCACATGCATGAGCAAATAAATGCTGAATCTCCCTCTAGGGGGAAATATGGTCTCAGAGGAGCTTTCCAATAGGAAGTCTGCTCCCCCAGCAGTCTTCAGGTATGTTGTCATACCTTGCTTGCTTCAGGGAGCTGTCAAGACCACACCACAGCCACACCCCTCTCCTGGCCTCTGGGCTGTCAGCAGCTTGCTGTGCTGCTCAGAGAAAAGTGTAACTGTTCTGGGAGATCCTGTCTCCTTTCCCGCTATCTACAATGTCATGTTGAGTGTCTAGTCCCAACGCCAGATCTGTGGGGGCTGAGGGCATCAAGTGTCAGGGGCTTGGCCCACAGAACACTCAGCCTTCTAGAGGGAGAAGCCACTTGGGGGTGACAGGATGTTACAAAGGCCATCTGCAGATTACCATGGGTACCTAGGTGGTTTGCCGGAGGCAGGGTTGATGTGGACAGGTATTACCAGGAAGGCAGAAGAGGAGGTGGGAAAGCTGCCTGCCCAGGCTTCATGACTAATGAGAAGGGGAAGTCCGGGTTTCCAGCACGTTTCCTACATCTCGCACATAGCAGGTACTTGATAGATACATGCTTCTGTGTGAGTCACTCAGCCTCATCCCCCTACCTGGGAGAGGCTGGAGAAGAGCTGCAGAGGGTTGGGGAGATAAAGCTGACTATGGAGTAACAGATCAAATCATCTTGTGATTCGAGACAACAGTTGGGAGGATTATGGGGGAGCTGAGCCCAATAGAAAGCAGACCCAGGGACAGAAGCAGACCTACCACTCTCTAAGTGCCCAGAAGGACCAGCTCCTTTCCTCAGAGGAGCGGTGATTAGGACTCCCACAATGAGGACTCCAGAGGGCCAGGACACAGCCCAGGGCAGGCTGACCCTCTTGACTCAGAGGTGTAAATGCTGCTTGTGCCTAATAGGCCTGGCAGATACCTCCTCATTGGCTACTGAGGAGGGTTGTCTGAGCATCTTCAAAGACTGTGGCTGGAATATTCCTTGCTCTGCTTACCTTCACTGTGAGCATGTAAGGTACTGGGGCTGGGAATGGAAATGGAGGTTGGGGTCACAATGGCCCAGCATCGAGGAACATCAGAGGCCTGCGTCTCCCCTATCCCTGGCCATGGACTCTAGAGCACTGATTTTTGCCTTAGAGAACTAGATTTTCCCCACATGTAATGAAATATCTAACCCAGTCCCAGCATAAGCAGAAATACTATTTCCTTTGTTCTTTGAGAGTGATCACACACTAAGCCCATGTGAAGCCTGAAGGGCTAAGAGCTTGGCTAGACAAAACCAGGTCCAGGACAAAGTATCTTCAAGCAGTCCCAAAGCCATGCCTGATGACAGCGTAACAGGATGGAGGAAGACATATCTGCAGGGAGTGGGGCCTGGGCTAGGCTTGGTGGGACAGTGCTATGCTGTGTGCAGTCCACTTCAGCCTACATAGAACCTGCTCTGCCCCAGGACACCAGGCCGTGTGGACTGCCCTATTCCTACCCATAGCCAGACCTCTCATGGGCCCAAATTTCCCCTGTCAGTTAAGGTTATGCTCTATCTCTTTACCCTGAGACATGTGTCCTCCTGTGCTGTGGTCCTTGTGTCTTGTTTTCAGCCCTATCTTCCTATAGACGTCTTACAAATCCATGTCTTACATGGTTGTCTGGGCACGTTCTCCATAGTAGTCTGTTCTGTATATGTTAGGCATTAAATAAAACCCCCTCTCCTTTTCTTGGCTGTAACTCAAGCTTGAACTCAGGCTTGCCTAGCTTTTAGCTCAGGCTGGTGCTCTACCACTTGAGCCATAGTCCTACTTCTGGCCTTTTGGTGGTTAATTGAAGATAAGAATCTCACAACTTTTTCTGCCGGAGCTAGCTTTGCATTACAATCCTCAGTCCTCAGCCTTTTGAGCAGTAGGGCTACTGACAGGAACCATGAGTGCCTAGCAATAAAATTAGTGTCTGAAGATGAATGATCAGACAAAGGAATAAATAAATAAAGAAGGAAGGAAGGAAAAAAGGAAGGGAAGAGGAAAAAACAAAAGGGTGGGAGGAAATCTTTTTGCAAAGGCGAAACTGATAAATTTGTGGTCCTTCTTTGCTTTTTTTTCTTTTTCCTTCCTTCCTTCCTTCCTTCCTTCCTTCCTTCCTTCCTTCCTTCCTTCCTTCCTTCCTTCCTTCCTTCCTTCCTTCCTTCCCTCCCTCCCTCCCTCCCTCCCTCCCTTTCTCCCTTCCTTCCTCCTTCCCTCCCTCCCTCCTTCCCTCCCTCCCTCCCTCCCTCCCTCCCTCCCTCCCTCCCTCTCTCTCTCTTTCTTTCTTTCTTTCTTTCTTTCCTTTTTTCTTCTTTTTTTTTGGTTAGTAACAGGGCTTGAACTGAGGGCCTGGGTGCTATCCCTGAGCTTTTTCACTCAAGGCTAGCACTCTACTACTTTGAGCCACGACATCACTTCTGGTTTTCTGGTGGTTAATTGGAAATAAAGAGTCTCATGAACTTTCATGATTGGGCTGGCTTCAAACTGTGGCCCTCAGATCTCAGCCTCCTGAGTAGCTAGGATTATAGTTGTGAGCCACTTTAATTTTTATCCATTTTTATTAGTACACATTGGTGTACAAAGGCACTTTACTGGGACATTTCCACACACGTGTACAATGTATCCCAATTCACCTCATATCCTCCATCCATTCTCTCTTTTTTTTTTCTCAAATTTTTATTATCAAACTGATGTACAGAGAGGTTACAGTATCATACCCATTCTCTCTTCTTAAGACAATTCTTAATTAAGACATTCCTTTTCTTTATTTCAACTGGTTTCATTGTTCTACTTTCATACACAAAGATAAACGATTTTGGCTATATTCATCCTCACTCATCTTCTTTAGCCATCCCTGCTTGCTGGTGCCTATGCCCCAATTAAAAAAAAAGCCTGTTTTACTTTCCTTCTGTGTAGTGTGTACACACTGCTTCCATTTTCTCATGTCACATTCACACACCCAGTCACTACGTTCCAGCTTCTTCTCTCACTACTCCACCAACAGGTGCTTTGTTAAGGTTCTGTCTTCGCTGGGCACCCATTATTGCTGCCACACAGTTCCCAGGCACAGCTATCTCCTATGTCTAATGGATTCTTTTGCATCCTCTTCCTTAAGGACCTGTCAGCTTTCAAATAACCTGTCATGTCTTTCCTCTTGAAATGTTCTCCTCAAAGTCATTCCCTTCCCACTCCTCCTTCCTTCCTTTTCTCCTCCTCCTTCCCTCACTTGCTACCTCTCCTCCCTCCTTCCCTTCTTCTTTCTCTTCTTCCCTTTCTTCCCTTCCTCCCTCTCTTCCTTCTTTCTTCACTTTCCTCTTCTCTCTCCTCCTTGCCTTTCTTTCTCCTTCCTTTCCTTCCTCCCCCTTTCCTCTCTCTCCTATTCTCCCTTCCTCTATCTTCTTCCTTCTTCTTTCTCTTCCTCCCCTCCCTTCTTCCCTCTCATCTCTTCCTCCATCTTTTGCTCCTTTCCTCCCTCTATTTTCTCCCTCCCTCCATTTCTTTCTTCTTTCTCCTCCTCTCTCCATTCTAATTTTCCTTCCTCTCTCCCTTTCTTCTTCCTTCTCTTCCTTCCCTCCCTTCTTTCTTCTCATCTATCTCTCCTCTTTCTTCTTCCTCCTTTCTCCCTCCCTCCCTGTCTCCCTTCTTTATTCCCCTCTTTCCTTCCCTCTTTCCTTCTCTTCCTTCCCTCCCATTTCTCCCATCTTTTCTTCTTATCTCTTCCTCCCTCTTTTTCCTTTCCTCAATTGCCTTTCTCCCTCCCTCAATTTCTCTCTTCTTCCCTCTCCTTACCTCCATTTCTCTTTCCCTTTCTCCCTCCTTCCATCCCTCTCTCTCTCTCTCTCTCTCTCTCTCTCTCTCTCTTCTCTCTCTCATAGCTCCACTTTTTCAAACTTTGTTTCAGGCTTCTTCCCTCCTCCCTGTCTGTCTTCTCAATGGCTGGAGCAGTATGCATGGGGGGCTTGCTCATCCTGTTTCTTTTTCTCTCTCTCCACCCACTCCCACTCTCCATTCTCAAGACCACAAGCATTATCTGCATCATAGAAAGACTTCTGTGTCTATATCCATGTGTTACCACCTCTCAAAGCTCCACATTCAGGTCCAGAGGCCAAACGACATCTTCATGTAGGTGTTTCTCTGCATCCCATAGTTAACATGAACCAAACACATAGCTCATAGTCCCATCTGTAATCTTCTGTAGCAGACTATCACTTCTGTCTCTTCACCCAGCCATGAGTGCAAACTATTTATTTCTTTGCTGCTAGAACTGGGGCTTTTTCTTATAGTCTGTGCTAAAAGTGGGTGCTCTACTACTTTAGCCATACCTCCACTTTGGCTTTTTGATAGTTAACTGGAGATAAGAGTTTCTTGGTTTTGTCTATCCAGGCTGGCTTTGAACCTGATCTTCATGTCTCAGCTCCCTAAGTAGCTAAGGTTACAATCTTGAGCTTTATGCAAGATCTTAACCTTGATTTTCCCTTTTCCTCCTCCTCCTCCCTTAAAGTCTGTCTTGAATCTATTAGCAAGACCCATGGATTCTGTGTTCAAAATACAGCCAGAATTCACTTACTTTTGTTCTAACTCCTCAAACCAAGCCATTGATACCTCTTGATGGGATTATGTGCTAGCTCCCAACCTGCTGCCATCATTTCTAGTCCCTTTCATACATCCATTCACACTATGCAGCAGCTAGGATTATCTTTGCAAAATGCGGAAAGTGGGCCTCATTTTGCTCCAGTATTTACACTTCTCTATTGGACTAAAGGCAACCCCCTACCCACCCCCCACACACCTTAACATGGATTCTGAGTTAGTCAGATTTCCATTACTCTAATAAATACTTGGAACAAACACATTTATAAAGAGAAACGGTTTCTGGGCATGGCAGCTTACACCTGTAATCCAAGCTACTCAGAAGGTGGAGACAGGATTGTGGTTTGAGTCCAGGCCAATGGAGCAAGCTGGAGACTTTATGTCAACCTATAAATTCAGGGAATGGTAGTGTGCACCTGCCATGCCTGCCATGTGGAAAGCATAACTGGGAGGATCAAGGTCCAGACCAGATTGAGAAAAGCCACATGTTCTACCCCCAAGTAACCAAGATAACAAGTGCTTGGGAACGGTTCAGGCAGAATACCTGCCTAGAAAGTGTGGGGCCCTGAGTTCATACTCTAATAATGCCAAAGAGAGATGGAGAGATGGAGAGAGAGAGAGAGAGAGAGAGAGAGAGAGAGAGAGAGAGAGAGAGAGAGTATTCTGGGTCACAGTTTTGAAGGCTTGGATTCATCACCAGTTGACCATTGCCTTCCAGCAGGTGGGGAGGCAGCACACCATGGTGGTGGCATTTGGAAAATCTGCTCACCTCATGGCTGGGATGGAAAAAAGAAAGAGGGAGAGACTCAGATCCCCAAAATCCCCTTCAAGGACATGCCCCCAACAACCTACAAACTTCCCACTAGTCTTCCACCACTTCCCATAGTCCTAAGGGCTAGGCACTAAACCAGTCAAACACATGGGCCTTTATGGGACACTGATCCAAACCACTGCAGATGCCAGGCTTATGTGATGTGGCTGTGCCTCCTCCCTGCCTTCACCTCAGGCTGCCCTTCCCCTTGGGATCAAAGGCAGGAGATTAATCATGATACTCAAGATGATGTGTCTGAAAAGCCTAGCTAGACTTAAATTGAGGAGAGCATGACAATGAACAGCCATGCCCAATAGTAGCTATGTAGATGCAAACCTAAGTAAGACAGGTAGGAAGGTCAGGGTGGAGGGAGTTGGGGAAGTCCAAGGACTCTTGTAGAATAGCTGAGATGGGAGGGACTATGACTTTACTATGTACACTCAGTGAATAGATCAATGCCTGAAATACAGTAGGGCCAGTTATAAATGGAAAAAAATTAAGGATGCAAGCATGAGTGAATGAATAATTTGATTCCTGCCCTATTGGTTCTCAGAGCCTAGTGGGGAGGCTAAAAAGTAAACAAATGCTGGATTATCAGATATCTAATGACAGGGGTGCATTCTGAGAGCTCTAAGGGATACATAAGAAGACAGTCAACTTCACTTGGGACGGAATCAGGGAAGGCTACAGACAAGGAGGTGACACTTGGTAGCACTGCCATGCTTGAGAGGAAGAGGGGGCTTGTTGCTAGTAGAGGTCATCAGAACCCCAGACCAGACATTGTATGATCAAATATGAAACCACAGGATTCATGAGGAGGAGAGGGCGGAGGTGACTGGTTGACACACAGTAGGCTGCCAAGGATCATTGGTAGAAGGAATGCTGCCTGGTTATCAAGGCAGTATAGAACAGGTGCGAGTCTTGAGTGAGCCTTGAAATATAAAAACATGGGCTAAATGGGAGACGATATGCTGATGAGGTTTGTAATTAATATTGATGAGAAGACACTCACCGACCACAGAGCATTCAGAAGTAGAAGCCAGGGGGGTGAGGAGGGTGTCACATACTCCATGGCTACTCCCTCATGGTTGGGAGGGGAGGGCTAGGGCCTCAGACTCCTGGCTTGGTGGGCAGTACATGCCTGCCAGCCTGCCATCTGGTGGATGGCTGGCCTTGGAGGAAGCAGTCTTCCCTGAAAGCCAAAAGGGCTCCCAGAAGTACTGGGGCCTAGAATGACTGCTTTGCCAGGAGGCTGGGGAGTCTCCAGCATCTGCCCCTCTTTTTAAATTTTTATTATTTTTTTTTTATCCTAGCTTCCACAAGGGTAAAACGATGGTCTACAGGGCTGGAAATTCCAAGTAAATCAGCCAGGTGAAACAGGTGGCTGGGAGTAATCCTGACAGAGAACAGGAACCCAGGGGAGGCAGTCAAGTTTAAGGAGATGTGAGGGGTCAGGGCAGCTGCCTTTTCTGTGAGAATCTCTTGAACTGTCTGCCTGGATTGGCCTGAAACCACCAGCCTCCTGATCTCAGCCTCCTGAGTAGGTGGGAGGACATGCATAAGCCACTGTGCCTGGTTGGTGACTTTTTAACCCTAAATCCCCAAGGAGCATCCTACTTACTGCCTGTTGGTTTCATGTTCATCATCATTAACCATAATGGTGGAAATACAAAGCATCAATATTTAATAATAACAGCTAATTTACCAAGTCCATCATTGTTCTAAAGCTTTTTGGCTAACTAATTTAATCTCATATTAACTTTGAGGGAGGTATTTTTCTCACTTTCATTCTGTACATGTGGAGACTGAGGCTCAGAGAGGTGAAGCAATTTGCTGAACGTCACACAAGAAGTTACAGAGCTAGGATTTGAAGCAGATAATGTGGTTCCTGGAGTTGCCTGTTGTAGAGATGGCCTGGTGCAGGGGAGGGAGGCAGCAAACCAGTGAAATCTGTGGTCAGGAATCACACTGTTCTGAGAGTCCTTGGTCTGAATGGAGGAGGATTCCAGTCTTGTCACGTGGATGGAGGACACTGGACAAGCATCTCATATCTTCAAAGGTTTGTTTTCTCAACATTGGCATGTTGGGAGAGTGATTTTAATTCAGAGTTTCCAGGAAGAACAAAAGAGTGCATGCACAGAGCCTTCTACAAGGTAAGCTACCAGGAAATGTGAGCTTCTTTGTCTGGACTCCTGGGTAAAGCTGGCTTTAGGCAAAGCTGTGTTTCTCCTCCCCAGCAATAATAAAGAGGGCCTACCAATGAAGGAAGAGGCTGGGATAACCATGAATGGGGTGCAGAAGTGATCAGAATGACAAAGAGCACAATGCTCAAAGCTTCCTGGGTCTTTTGGAGGGGTAGAACCAGACCTGGGTTTTCATTTATTTTTTGCTGTGCTGGGGTTAGAACCCCCAGCCTCCTGCCTGGGGCAGGTCATTTCTGAATGGGACATCTTCTCAACACAGGGAGTTTGCCCTTCTTCAGTCTTTGTCTACAGCATTATAGATAGACAATTTGGCTCTAATCTGGAGCCGTGGTTTATTTAAGACTTGGGATCCGAACGGGAGTATTTCTGTTTGTTTTGTTTTGCTTTTGCTGACTAAGCCTGCTAAAATTGAAAAGAACTAGGGTGACCTCCCAGGGAGTGTCCCTGTATCTGCCTGGAAGCTCCCAGGGGAAGCTGAACACCTCAGATCATCCCAGATGTTGGTGTCAAACATTTGTGTTTCCAAATGAGTTTTTATGGAAATGTTATTATAGAAGTGATGTACAGAGAGATTACAGTTACATACACCAGGTAATGAGTACATTTCTTTTTGGACACTGTCACCTCTTCCCTCACTCTCAGTTCAAATGAGTTTTTTATATAGAGAACAAATCTAGCTATTTTCTACTTATTTATGCACAAGACTAGTGCTCTATCACATGAGCCACAGCTCCACTTGTGCCCCAAGCTATTTTCTGCTGCAGAAAGAGGCCCCCCGACTGCGCGATCCTTGTACTGGGAGGGCTTTGGGTTTCTTGGACGAGTCCTTCCAGGACTTGGTGGAAGGACTTTTCTGCTGACATCTGTTAGCAATTTGAAGTCTTCAGTCTGTGCAAGTGCGTCCAGGAGTGATCAGTTCTGAAGAAACGCGGGAGACATTCAGAAGGTTGTTTCCTGTGGAGGATGGGTTAGGGGACCCCGAAAGGACCTTCCAGTACCCGGATTCTGAGCACGTTCCTTGGTGATCCATTGCGGGTGCCTGGGTGTGCCCTGCGAAGGCACGGGAGGGTGTTTTGCGCGTCGGATTCGTGGGTGGGAGGCGCGCGTGGCCACCAGGGGTGTGTCTGTGGGCCCTGACTGGGGGCTGCGCCCACTTGTGGCTCCCCGGCGCCACCAGGAGGCACAGCGCCTTTGCCGCCTCTGCGGGGGACGGCGCCGGATAGGAGGACGGGAGGCTGATGACATGGGGGCGCCGTCTCCCGAGTGATGGCAGCGCGCGCGGCCTCGCCGCCTCCGCCGCTCAGCCCCGGACTCCTTACGTCAGGGTAGCTGGGTCCCCCTCCGCGAGGGAGCCGCGAGCCGCGGGAGAGCAGAGCAGAGCGCGGCGCCAAGGAGCCTGGGCGCCTTGCCGCGAGCCCAGCCCCGCCGAACCCCGCCAAGCCCAGCCCCGCACGAGGCGGCGCGGAGGGGCGGCCACCGGACGCCACCTGCGGACCCAGCCCTCCGTGACCGCCGCTGCCCACCCTCGTCCCATGCGGCCCCTCCGCCATGCGTGTGGGGCCCCGTGACTCTCCAGAGCAGTCTCAGCGCGGTGGGCACCGGAGCCCGGGCCGGGACGCCTCTTGCTGAAGTCGTTGGGTGGCAGGGATAGGGGGTCGCCACGTCGGGGACGCGGTCAGGACCCGCGGAGTTGGCTCCTGAGCGCGGGGAGCGGGGCCACCCGCGCCGCCCCACCATTACCTCCCCAGGCGGCAAGGAGGAGCTGGTGGCGGTCGCCTCCCGGCTGTGGCAGCGGCGGCGGCGCGCCTGCCTGGCGGCCGTCGGCGTACTCCTGGCCATGGCACTTGGGCTGCTCATCGCGGTGCCCCTGCTGCTGCAGGCGGCGCCCCCCGGCGCGGCGCACTACGAGATGATGGGCACCTGCCGCATGATCTGCGACCCGTACAACGCCGCGCCCGGAGGGGGCCCCGCGGGCGCCAAGGCGCCGCCGCCCGGACCCAGCACCGCTGCCCTGGAAGTCATGCAGGACCTCAGCGCCAACCCTCCGCCCCCCTTTATCCAGGGACCCAAGGGCGACCCAGGGCGACCTGGCAAACCAGGGCCCCGGGGTCCCCCTGGAGAACCGGGTCCGCCTGGGCCCAGAGGTCCCCCAGGGGAGAAGGGCGACTCGGGGAGGCCCGGGCTGCCCGGGCTGCAGCTGACAACGAGCGCGGCCGGTGGCGTCGGGGTGGTGGGCGGTGGAGCCGGGGGCGGCGGCGACCCGGAGGGCGAAGTGACCAGCGCTCTGAGCGCCGCCTTCAGTGGCCCCAAGATCGCTTTCTACGTCGGACTCAAGAGCCCCCACGAAGGCTATGAGGTGCTCAAGTTCGACGATGTGGTCACAAATCTGGGTAATCACTATGACCCCACCACGGGCAAGTTCAGCTGCCAGGTGCGCGGGATCTACTTCTTCACTTACCATATCCTCATGCGCGGCGGCGACGGCACCAGCATGTGGGCAGACCTCTGCAAGAATGGACAGGTCAGTGATCCCCACCCCTGCCGGCTACCACTATCCCAGCAGGTCCTTTCCGAGCCCTGAAACCTCCCGGGAACAAGCTCCTTTTCTCCCCACCGTGAACACTCAAGCAAGCCCGGGGAAGAAGTGCGCCTCAGTGCCACAGCACCGGCTTCGCTATGAGCTGGGGCCGCTAACCCGAAAGCAGCGCCCGGAGGTCAGGTCCCAGGCTCCCCCCAGTAACCCCAGCTATCCAAACTGCGCTGCCTGGTAATTTGCGTCCCTGCCTGGAATCCCTTGGGCTTCTCGGAAACCTCAGTGTTCTTTAGGAGCTCCCCGGTTGTGCTCGAGTCGCCCTTGCCCTCCAGCCACCTTTCCTCTTGATCTTGACCCTGCTTCCCACCCATCCACTCTAGGCCAGTGTCCGCAGAACCCTCATCCTGGCTGCGGAGAGGGGAGCCGGGAGACAGAGAAGGAACTGGCAAAGTTGGAGAGATCAAGGAGCTGGGGAGGGAGGGTCGGCTAGAAGTTGCAGGCAGATGGAGGGCCAGCTCCTTCCCCGCCCCACTTGGAGGCCGGGCCAGGCCTCAGGGAAAGGTCCTTGGATCATCCACTCACTCCCCTGGTTCACCCCTAGGTCCGAGCCAGCGCCATCGCTCAGGACGCAGACCAGAACTACGACTACGCCAGCAACAGCGTGGTGTTGCACCTGGATTCAGGGGACGAGGTGTACGTGAAGCTGGACGGCGGGAAGGCGCACGGTGGCAATAACAACAAGTACAGCACGTTTTCGGGCTTTCTTCTGTACCCGGATTAGGGGCACCGAGAACGCGCACGCGTGCGCGCGCGCGGGGGTGGCTTCAAGCTACCCGGTTCCCGCGGGAGCGCGCGGCATTTTGGTGAGGGCCACTCTTCAGCTTCATGACACTTCCTGGTATCTTTGATGGAAAAGACACATCCCTGCTGTCCTCCTTGCCCCGCTCCTGGCCTCAGTGTGTGACTCACCGAGCTGTAAAGTGCGCCCCTGATTCCTGTACCAAACCTGGGAAGGGAGAGGGGACGTCCAAGTATGAGCTGAGCATGAACCCCAGCCCTGGAGGCGCAGAGACTTTGCAATTTGATTGGATTGGACAGATGGTGGGGGAGTCTGCCCTCTCCCAGACCCTCTTCCTTCTCCCAGTGCCCCCGGGCCAAGGGCTCCAGGCCCCACCGGGGAGACAGGCCCACGTGAGCACTGCTCCCTGGGGCTTCCCTATATGTGACCCGGAATACTTGTGCAGATTTTCCTGTCCATCAGCCAACTACTCATCCCCAGCAGAATTCCAGCAAATAGAAAATCCACCTTTCCCACATACACACTGCACTCCCTCCTGATTCAGATTCATTGAAATGCATTAAATTATGTTTTTAGACTATGGGTTCCTGTGGTCTTTGTGAGAATGCCCCTACTGGGTCTGCAGATGCCCATCTTGCTACACATAACTCAAGTGGAGTCCCAATAGCCCTGTTTCTATCCTGCCGTGCAACCCCTGCCACCCGTGAAAAGGTGTGGGAGAAAGGAGCATCCGGTCAGCTTTGGCAGGCGCTTCCCCAGCTGGAGGGCCTAGAGGGAGAGGGGCAGCTGAGAGAAAGGCAGAGATGAGTCGAATCTCTAATCTCCAGCAACCTGGATGAGTTTGTTCTAGATTTGGGAGAGGGGGTCAGAAGGGAGGGCCTCTCTGCCAGTGAGTCCTGTGGGTTCTTGGGTTCTAAAGGACCTTGTAGAAGCCTCAGGGCAGAGCCACTAGGGACAGGAGAAGCATACAACATATTCAGCCCTTGTCCACTTACTGTTACCTCAGGAAGGCCCATATCTCCCTGAAGAGCTGGTAAACGGGGGCAACTGTGTGGGTCCTCCAGCTCCACGGATTTTCCCAAAACATTTGGTGCCTCTGGGCATGATAGCCCTTTTCTGATGTGTTCCTTTCTAGACTCACAGTGGAGTGGGGGACTGCTGTTTTTTTCTCTCTCTCCCCTTCAGTGTTGCACACATATAAGGTAGGAAAATATCCCCATGTGGTGTCAAATGTTTTGCTTTTGACTTTTTTTGTTTTTGTTAATAGAACACCCAGTTCCAAAGAACAGTAAATCATTTACGAAACAGCTTGTTAGCGCCTGCTAGTACCTCTGCACCTTTTCAGCTTCATTTTGTTTTTTGAGTGAGGGTCTTGCTAGGTAGCTCAGGCTGGCCAGAATTTGCCCCATCCTCCTGTTTCCTCAATGCTGGGATGGCAGGCTTGCACCACAACGCTCAGCTTTACTGAGTTCATTTTGACTGGTTGTTAGGGAAAAAAAAAAATGTGTGCACCAGAGGCTGTAATGGAGGGTTGTATATTCGTGTAACACATATACACACAGCTCCAATGTGGCTATTGTCCTATAGATCTCCTTATATGCTCCATGTTACACATGTGTTCATAGATCTGTGCTGGTATGAGGCATGAAAGTATTTCTCGCTGCATGTCTGTCCCCAAATTGCATTGGACCAGACTTTAGTTTCTGCAGGATGCTGAAAGCTGTGATTCTTACTTAAAAGACAATTACACCCCCTGCCTCGAGTCCTGTGCTGTCACTATTCTTCTTTCCGCTCTTACTTTATTTGAATAATCTTTTATAGTCATCCACTTGAATATAAGCAATGATTATGCCAGTTTTGAGTCCACAGATAAAGTGCATAAAGAGAGCTAGGGAAAACTGGCTATATACAAACTACCACCCTCCAGTTCCAGACCCAAACAGACCCCCCAATTCCCCACCCTGATCTACCTCACTGATTGTAGGGCCCAAACCCAGCTGAGCCCTCCTGCACCCAAGAACTGGGGAGGACACAGCCAGCCCAGCTACAGTTGCATACATATCAGTTTCTGATATCTTGTTGATTGTATCATCCAGAAATGCGATTAAAACCCAATGTCTGAGACCCAAATGAAGTCTAATTGCTATGGATCTGCAATCCCCAGCGGGGCCCCTAATCCTTTTTGACTTATTCCTCCCCTTCCTCCGATGAGATGGAGCTTAGACACAAAGCCCTCAGTTTAAATTTCAAAAATTAAAATTGACATGCAGCGGTGGCTTTTCCTAGGAGTAGGAGGAATTTCTAAGGAGGTGCTGGAGCCCAGCTTTATCCTCTGCATTAAGAAGCAATTTGTACTTCTAACAAAACCCCCCTGCCACTCCCCTTTGGTGGAAGGGCAATGGAGACGCCTTGCCAGGGCCTGGCTGTTCACAATACTTAGACAAATTTAAATCTAAGATTCCTCCATCTGTATTCCCTAGTGCAGTCGGGCTTCTTGCAATTCTAATGCCTGGGCTGCCAAGAGGCGCTGCCAGAGGTGTCAGCTGCTAAGAGGATGATGGATTGATGAGACACAAGGCGGGAGGGAGGTGTGGTCCTCAGGAGCTGGCCAGCACCCAAGCAGTGCCCATTCACATTTGCACATTCTCCAGGGCCCTGGCAGGCCCCTCATGGCCCACCAAGATCAACAGTCCATCAGGTCTCTGGAAGATTTCCTGAAAATGGGACTGGCCAAGGAAGGGAGACTAGGTGCCTCATCACTGCTAGGATGGAGATGTCAGCCTTGAGGCAAGTGTGGGATATAAGAAATCCTTCAGCCCAGACCCTTACCATTGTAACTATAAAGTATTTCTTTGCTGGACTCCAGTGGCTCTCACCTGTAATATTTGCTAATCAGGAGGCTGAGATCTGAGAATTGCAGTTTGAAGCCAGTCTGGGGGACCAGGGAGAATGTCCAGGAGAATTTTATCTCCAATTAGCCAGCAAAGAAGGGAGTGCTGATGTGGCACAAGTGGCAGAGCACTAGCCTTGAGCAAACTAGTCCAGGGATAATACTCATGCTCTGAGTTTAAGCCAATGTGCACACACACATGCGCATACACGTGCTCTCATGCACGCATACCTGCACACACACACACATACACACATACATGATGTATTGCTTTAATATCCTAATGGTTTTGGGGATATCTTTCCTAATTGTGCTTCTGGGATAGGAGTATTATGCTGGCATTGTTCAGCAAGTAGAAAAGATTTATTCTGTCTGCTTTGGGGCTGGGGATATCAGAGCTCAGAGATATTAATGATTTACCCAAGTTCACAAAGGTTTTAAGAGACAGACCTGGGAATTGATGCAGATTACTGTCCTGCTTGCCTGCACAGATGGGATACATGCACTTCCCAGAATTTCTAGGCTTTTAAGAGGAAAGCATGGGTATGGAGGGGGCACACATCCCCTCTTGTGATGTAGGAAGGATCAGATGAGCTATCTCAGAAACGATACTCTGGAGATGGCCTTTCTTCTTACCCAGGCCACTGAAATGCACTGGATGCAAGCTGTCCTTCCTGAGGACAGTGCCTGAATATACTGGCCTTGGAGCCATTTTTGGCCCATTGGGACCTTAGGTCACCATGTTCATGTGGTCCACTTAGGTCTGACCATCCCTAACAGTAATGTCACTATCATCACTTTCTTCCATGACAGGTTCTTTTCATCTCTTGGTGCTGAGGGAGTGGGACAACCTGCAGGTGTGCTAGCTGAACTGAGTATTGGCCATTTCTGATTTTAATCAGCATCAATGTGACTAATACATTTCAGGAGTGCCTGGGTACAGGACATATACACCTGGCCCTGGAGAATCTGATCTAGCTTATTTCTTCTTCTCTATTACTGTCCTGTGTATGAGCAGATGGCTCTCTTGGGCACCCAAGACAAAAAATTTGGGTCCGCCTTTGCATTGGGCTGTGATGACAACACAAAAGGCCACATTGCATAGACAGGCTGCTCCAAACCTTCCTGGTCAGGCCATCTGATTGTTTAGACATTTTTGAGCATTCATACCATATATATATATATGTATATATATACATATATATATGTATTTGACATCTGAATAACTAATGTATACTATTGTCAGTCTGTCTTTTTGTGTTATATCTCAGCACATCAAATCAGTAACTCATCCCCACTGGCCGTTCAAGACAGAAACAGAAGGAAAATAGAGTTAACTTGTATTTATCCTCCAACTTGTGCTTTTCCCAAAGTCTTAGTCATGAAAATAATTATGAGTCCCAGTAAACCTGTACACTTTAATTTTTGGAGTGCATAGTTTCAATTCATATTTTAGGTGTTAGAAAACTGTATATCTTTATCTGTCTTTCCCTTTCCTGTTTTTTAGAGACAAGGTCTCCCTTTGTAGCTCAGGCTGATCTCAAACTTGTGATTCTCCTGCCTCAGCCTCCTGAGTGCTGAGATGTAAGAAGCGTCAGATGAGAAGAGCCAGCTCGGACAGGCCACTTCTGAGAGCCCAACACACACACACACACACACACACACACACACACACACACACACACACACACTGTGGAAATGGGGCTGACTCTCTGGCCGCGGGGACAGTGTTGATGGTCCTAAACTTTAGATCGCCAACTCTAAGTGCTCCAGTTGGACCTGCTCATTTCTACCAGCAGTGTCTCTGTCAGAAGCCCCCTACATTTCCTTCTCCATTCTAATCTCACAGACAAAATTGAAGTTTCTTCCAGAAACATGATGGTAAAACCAAGTCCTTGAGAGACTAAGGCAGGAGGATCATAAATTTGAGGCCAGCTTGGAGGCCACAGGGAGACTGTTTCAACAACAGAACAAAAACAAAAACATCAAAATGTTCCAATGCTTTTGTCCCACACCTGAGTTTTGGGGGCTTTGCTGTTGGTACCTGGTCAGGCTGGGCAGGGCTAAGAAAGCCAGGACTGGGAAGGAAAGGGCAGAACTGGGCAGGGCTGGACAAGATAGTGTCCAACCTGGTGCCTCTGAATATCAGAGAAGACAAACCTGGGATGGAAGCAAGAAATCCCAAGAAATGCTGCAGTTTCCAGTTGCTGCCACATCCTAATTCCCTTCAAGGAGGAAAAGCCATCCTCAGAGGATAGTGGATCCTAGCAGCAAAGGCAATACATCACATGAAAATATTTTAAACGAATGTCACCATGGTCATCTCAAGAACTTGCTCAAGTACACCAAAGAGTGTAATCAGTGTTGGTTATCTCGCATTGACACTTACGGTGTCACAGCCAATCCTGCAGTGCTATATTTTAAAATCTGTTCACCCCTTCTGATAGGTCAGAGCCATGTATCTGTGGGTGTCCTGGATGTGCCAGAATGACCTGCATGAGATCTGTAATTTTCACAAACACCTCCCTGAGGAGGGGACTCTTCTCACTGCTGTGAACTCACAGCGCCCCCATGAAACACTGTTTTTTTTTTTGTTGGTCATGGGGCTTGGATGCTGCCCCTGAGCTCTTTAACTCAAGGCTATCACTCTGCCACTTTGAGCCACAGAGTCCTAATTACAAATGAAGCTTGAGGAATCAAATGGCTTCCTTAAGATGAGAGCCAGGACTATTTCCAGGTCAGCGTGAGCCAGGGCACAAACATTTTGGAGTCCATGGGTCCAGCAGGGAGCTGAGACCTTAAAAAGATAAAACATAGCTGAGTGTCATGTCAGTGGCTCACATCTGGAATCTAAGCTAATCAGGAGGCCAAGATCTGAAGATGGAGATTCAAAACTAGTCCAGACAGACAAATCCAACTGATTTATTTCCATTTAATCAGCAAAATCCTGAAAGAAAATGAAAAGACACAAAACATACAGGTGCATTTCTCCAGAAGTGCTCCTTAGATGGGCTCTGGGCGGCACACGCCTGCTCTCTGCTAACATAATCTGCTCATATCCAGAATTTCACAAATCCCAATTCTTGCTGTTCCATGTGTAGTCATGCTGTTCCTTCCACCCAGAGCCCTTTTCTCTGGCTCAGCTCTGACTTCTTTTGCTAGCATGCCATCCTTAGGGACTCCCAGTTTCTGCTACTGTCCCACAGGATTTCTTTGTTCCCTTCTCAGAGGCCCAGGGAAGGCTGGACTTCTCTGCTATATGCTTGTCACACTGTTGTAGCCACTCATTGGCACACCTGATTCCCCATAGACTGTAGGCTTTACAGAGGCAGAATCACATCCATGTGACTCACCATGGAATGTGAAACCTGGCACACAGTAGGCATTCAAAAAATGCTAGTCAAGTGGATGGGATGGAGAATCCCAAGGTAAACCTTGGAAAAGATTTCTGTGTGGATGTGTATCTTTTAAGAAATTATTATTTTTTAATATTTTGTGCCAGTATTGGGGTTCGAATTCGGGGTCTCAATGCTGTCCCTTAGGTTTTTTGCTCAAGGCTAGTGCTCTCCTACTTGAGCCACAGTGCCACTCCAGGCTCTTTGATGGTTAATTGGAGATAAGAATCTCATGGACTTTCCTGCCTTTGAACATGGTGATCCTCAGATCTCAGCCTTCTGAGTAGCTAGGATTACAGGCATGAGACATTGTTGTTCTGCTTTACATAGCTCAGACAGGCTTCAAACTCACAATCTTCCTGCCCCAGCCTCCTGAGTGCTGGGATTACAGGTGTGTACTACCACATATACTATCACAGCCTGCTTGGGCATGTGATTTTACGGTAGAATTAAGGGGGTCCCCCAGCAGGCTGGGTCATTGATCTTAATAAATAGGTCCCCACTGCCAGCTCTGAGTTTGTGTAGTTGGGATAGGTGAAAGGACCTTAGGAGAGATACATTCATTATAGTCATTATGTGCTAGTTGCCAGAATCTTCCAGTGGACACGGGGGTGGAGCCATGGCCACCCTCAGCCCCTGGGCTCATTCAGGCTGACCCTCTATATTCTAGGTCTTCATCCACAGCAGGTCCCTTGCTTGGTGCTTTTTGCTTTAGGATTCTTTTCTCTTCTCCAAATGGAAAACATCTTTTGAAAATTGTTGACATAATATGCACTTTAGAAAAAATGCAAACAATATAGAGAAATCGACAATGGAAAGTGAAAACTCCCCTCTCCCCCTGTATGATTTCTTTCCCTGGATAATTTCTGTAATAGCCTGGCTTGTATTCTTCCACACCTTTCAGAAGCACACAGGCGTGGACTTGTACCCAGGGAGGGTGTTGCTCTACACGCTGCTCCACACCCACTCTCCCCCCCCAACCATGACGAGCAACTCTCAGCCCCTGTTTCCTTTGCCCAGGGCTCCTGACCTCAGTCCATTGTGTCTCCAGGCAGCAGCCCTGGGAGCTGTTCTCAGCCCTGCCCAGTCTAGCAGGGACCCTTCTATTGCAGGTCTTGTCCTGGTGGGGGAAATCCTGCCATACTTCCAAAGAAGTATCCACAGTGTGTTTATCTAATGGGCAGGTGATTGGTTCCAGCACTTTCTCCCTCACCACCCACTCTTTCCACCATGTGGTGGTATATCTTTAGCACCCAGCAGCATCTCTCCCAGGGCTGAGGCGATTAAAGAAAAGAATAAAGTCCAGCCAGCTATGGTGTGCTACTGCTGACCTAGGAGGAGGAAGGGGATGGCTCTGTGTGGGGAGGTTGAGCCTTGGCAGCTGCCTAGACTTTCAAACTGAGAAAGACAAGGGAGGAATCTCCAAGAAAGGGTGGAGGGCTGGTGGAATTTGGGTACCCTGGTCCTTGACCATCTTGAGGGCCCACTGTGGAGCTTGACTTTGCTCTTTGGCAGCTGAAGGGCAGACTTGTGCTTCTTAGTGGTGTATGCCTATCTGCCCCAGTGGACTTTACAGGATTGCTAAAATAACCTCCTCCTCTTGGAGGATGTGAGGCTCTATAGGGACTTGGTAGGGGTTCTGCAAAGCAGGCAGAACTTGGCTCCCTCCTGGCTTCAGGGAGACCCTTCTCTCCAGTCTGTGACTTGGAGAGTGGCCCCCTTCTCCCCTCCCTTCCTCCATTGGCCCTCAGGCTGGGATACGACTTCCCAGTTGCACCATACCTAGGGGCCAGGAAGAGGTGGGGAAAGATGGGATGCTGTGCTCCAAAGCCAGGTGACTCCAGGCCAGCAGAGGCTGATGCAGCCGCCGGGATGCCAGGCCATGCCAGGGATCTGGTGTGTGCCCAGCAGCCAGATTGATCCATGGGTAGCAGTGAAGTGCCACAAAATAACCTGTTCCTTTGAAAGCAACCTAATCACCCCAGAGTGGAGTCAGAAGGAGAACAAAAAGTGGTTTGAACCTTTTTAGTTTTTATTGAGTTGAACCCTTTTTCCATGTTACCTGGCTAAATACCAGCAACTTGGCTGGGAAGGTTGAGACAAAGACACAGAGAAAGCTAGTCATTTGTCTCAGATCACACAGTAAAGGGATGCCGCCAAGATTTAAATCTGTATGACTGCAAAGACCCTGGTCCTTGCAATTTCTATCTCCTATCCCATACAGCAGCCCAGGCTTGTCACCTGATTTCTCTGAGCCTGCTTCCATTTTTGTAAAATGCTACCTATTTTTTCTACAAGGCTTGTGTGAAGATGAATGACTAATGGCCATCAAGATCATTACTGGGATATGTTCCAAAAACAGTTGTGTTGTCATTGGCATCCAGCATTTGTCTCAAAAAAGTCACTTTTCAATAGGCACTGCCTATTTTTCTGAGCTACCAATGTTCAGAGGAACTCAGTTAAAGCCTTTGAACTTGGATCTGTACTCACTGTTCTCATAAACTAGCTTTGGTGTCCCCCACATAGTATGTGGAAAACCTAATGCAATGTCATGATACAGAGTAAGTATCTGAGACCGGGGGAGTAGGCAGGGTTGTTGAAATAATGATGGGGTCATTTTATTTTCTCTGGAGCCAGTGCATTTCAAGAAACATCAAACTGCTGGGTACTGGTGGCTCACTTCTATAATCCTAACTACCCAGGAGGCTGAGAGCTGAGGATCAAGGTTTGAAGCTAGGCAAAAAAGTCCATAAGACTCCAATTAACTAGCAGAAAGTCACAAGTAGAGTGGCTGAAGTGTTAGAACACCAGCTTTGAGTAAAAAAGCTAAGAGACAACACCCAGGCCTTGAGTTCAACCACAACACTGGCACACACACACACACACACACACACACACACACACATCATCATCATCATCATCATCATCATCATCATCATCACCACCACCACCACCACCACCACCACCACCACTATCATTATCAAACTAGGTCCACTTAGAATGAGGGGGAGTTCAATGTAGACAGCTGGTATTTGTGAGTGTGTTGGGAGCCACATATGTTTTGCAAACATGTCTATATTTCTTTCATAAGTTGGTAATAGAAAGACCACTGTATCCATTTTACAGATGCAGAGGCAGCCAGTGGTTGTTATCTATGTCAAAGCCAGAATTCAACACAGCACCCTTGCCACCATTCATGCCTTAGTCCCCCATAGAGACTGAGTTGTGGTGGTAAGCAGTGGTCCCGGTGGATTAAATGGTGTGTATGTCATCTAACCTTATAGGGTAACTCCTGGTGGGACTCCCTCCTCCATTCCCAGGCCAATAAGCCCTTGCATAATTGGGCCTGGAGCCGTGACTAAGTTTCAAGGTTCTGCCATATGAATATGCAAACTCCCATTGACAGCTCAGTTCCATCACAGCCTGATTTCAAATTGATGCACACAGCCCAACAGCTTGGGGCTCCTTACTTGCATAGTAAGAGCACCTGCTAATCCTGCTAAAGCTCCCAGGACTTGAGGTGTTGTGTGTGTGCGCGCGTGTGTGTGTGTGTGTGTGTGTGTGTGTGTGTGTGTGTGTGTAGGGGGTGTCAGTATTTGAGCAGAAGTAGAGGGCATGCAATCCAGATGGAGACTTACTCCAAGACTTGCCCCCGGTCCATTGATGTGGACCTTGCAAGTCTTTGCAAGGCTGGCTGCTTCTCTCTCTGGCTCTGAAGAGCACCCTTAGGAGATCTAGGTCCTGGTCAGAGTCCAGTGGAAGCAATGTGCTGGCCTCCACAGCCCCATCCTAGCCCTGCTTCCTGGGCAGCCACTGTGTACTCAGCACCATGCCGCACTTTCAGTCTGGTCGGTAACTGGAAACACACGTGCAGATGCCTAGACAGGCAGCTGAAGAAACTGAATGTTTCCACCCCTTAACCCTTTTGAAGGTATTGGTGGCCATTTTCTCTCTCATTTGTGTGGACCTGTCAGCTCCTCTCACTTACCAGTATGTGAGATTATGGGGAGTTCCGTGTTCCCCAGCATCTTAGGAGTATGCAAAGACTCTAATCATTGAGAGTAATTTCTTATCCCATTTATCAGCAGAGGAAATTGAGACTGAGATTAGTAAGGTTATTCATCCCAGCCAGTCCAAAGGCCTCTTTTGGCTCAAGACACTGGACCGAGCAGAGTGCCAGTGGTTCACGTCTGTAATCTCAGCTACTCAAATTGAGATCTGGAGAATGATGGTTTAAGGCCAGACTGAGAAGAAAAGTTTGCTAGACTCTATCTTCAAAATAATCAGTTAAAAAGTGGGGATGGGAGCATGGCTCTAGTGGTAGAACACCAGAGAAAAGAAAGGAAGTAAGGAAGAAAAAAGGAAAAGAAGGAAGGAAGCAAAGACTAAATGTAAATTTAGAAAGGAAGGGAGCAAGCAAGTGGAGTACCAGGCCTATTTCGTAACCCCTCCTGCATATATGAATGTCTGTTTGTGCCTGTTTCCCTCCCTCCCTCCCTCCCTCCCTCCCTCCCTCCCTCCCTCCCCCCACCTCCCTCCCTCCCTCCCTCCCTCCCTCCCTTCCTTCCTTCCTTCCTTCCTTCCTTCCTTCCTTCCTTCCTTCCTTCCTTCCTTCCTTCCTTCCTTCCTCCTTCTTTCAGCTCTCTTCATTCTTTCATCCTGTTAGTCAGCTTTCTCTTGCTGTGACAAAATACCTGAGACAAACAACTTATAAATAAGAAAGTTGAATTTGGGCTTATGGCTTCTGTCCTTAGGCAGCCCTGTTGCTTTGGGCTCGTGGCACTATATTGAGATTTGCCGGGCTCGGGTTGCCTCCCCTGGCACCGGGGGTCAGGCTCTACTCTACTCTAATCGCTCCCTTTCACACCCTCTCCCCTGGTCACCCGACCCACAGGTAAGGCCAGAGTGGAGTGGGGGGCTCAGGAAAGACCTCAGGTGCATGCGGCCGTATGAGATCGCTTATCCTCCCTCCTTACCCTTGAAGAAAGCCAGGCGTACTCGGATCTCGGAGACAGCTTCAAGAGCAAATCTGATTTAATAAGGGAGTGGCTAGCAGTTGATATAGTAGGGGTGATGAGAAAAGGGGTGATCGACCAGAGAGCTGGCGATAGGCTGGCGAGCTTGTCATAGGACCCCCTCATGAGCTAATGTCACTTGCTTAGCACCACCCCAGGGTCAAAAAGCCCGCGAGAATGGGGAGCACATGGGCTGGTGAGAAAGTTGAGGGGCTGTTCGCAAAGCCAGTTCTTCTGGTTCTGGACCCAGAGAATTGTGGCCTGCTTCCTCATTCCCCCAGGGCTGGGGGAAGGGCTGCGTCTCAGGAGTGCTCTCCATTGCCTTTCCCCCTCAAGGCCAAAGCTGAACCCCAACAGAGAGTGTTTGGAAGAAGGTCTGTTTGTTTCATGGTAGTGTTGAAGCAGAGAGAGAGAGAGAGAGAGAGAGAGAGAGAGAGAGAGAGAGAGAGAGAGAGAGAGAGAGAAGTGGGGAGAGGGAGAGATGGGAAGATGATGGGATTCTAATATTGCTTTCAAGGCCATGCCCACTGTGACCTAGCTTCTACTACACCCAACTATTGATGTTTCTACCACCTTTAAGTATTCTCAAACAAGAACCAGGTTATAGATCCAAGCTACAGCAATTCATCAATGAATCATCTACTCCCTAGTCTATCCTTTCCCTCCCTCCCTCCCTTCCTTCCTTCCTTCCTTCCTTCCTTCCTTCCTTCCTTCCTTCCTTCCTTCCTTCCTTCCTTCCTTCCTTCCTTCCTTCCTTCCTTCCTTCCCTCCTCAATTCATTATCTATATCCTCTATGCACACCTGCCTTCCAGGCCTGTGTGAGGTGTTCTGGAATGAACCGGTCCCTACTCAAAAGAACCCCCAGTCTACTGGCAGAGTTTCTGGATCTCTCCACTACTTTCTTATTTTCTCTAGACAACCACTTGCTGAGAGATGGTGATAGAACTTTCTCCATGTTCTGCCATGTGCCAGCCAGCCTGCCCATCTGCCATCTTGCCTGCTCCTGATAGGTCACTCTGAATGAATGGCACAACTCATGCCTGCAATCTCAGCTACTCTGGAGGCAAGCTTGAAAGGATAAAAGTTTGTGGCTAGCTCAGGCAAAGGGTTGTGAGACCTCCATCTCAACCAACGAGCTAAGTACTGTGTGACACATCTGTAACCTTAGTTATGGGGGAAGGCATAGGTAAGAAGGTCACAGTCTGACCCTCACTACAGACAAAAGAACCTGGGGACTCTGCATGAAATAAAGCAAATAAAGGGTGAAGAGTTTGGCTCAAGTGGTAGAGTACCTAGCTAGCAAGCTGGTGGTCCTAAGCTTAAACCCTAGTACTTAAAAAAACAACAACCTTCCATCAGGCTCATGATCTCCTTTGGAGATGACCCAGGGTCTGGAGATCTAGCTCTCTTTGGAGTGGTGGTGCAGGACCTTCCTGCCACCTCTGTGAAAGGGAGGAGTCTGAGGCTATCATATACTCAGCCTTGAATTCAGGACCCAGTGTCCCATGTTATGTGTGGCCTTTGCTCACACCCTGTGGGCACAGGCAGTCCATTTCTGGGGTGGACAGGTCATGACCCCCAAATCTGCAGTTCGCATCCTGTTGGAAGCTCTGGCCACAGGGGGCACAACTGGGTCTCCTTCTTTCTCTGCCTGCTCTGGCAGGACCAGGTTGCTGCTGGCGCATGCACAGAGGCCGAGCAGAGTACTGAGCCCCAGAGTACTGAGTAAAGAGCAGCTTCTGGAGGAGCCTTTGCTCTTCTGGTTCTGAGCGGGCAGCTGCCTCCTTTCACATCGCTGGGCTCACGGGGCTGCCAAATCAGGAATCCGTGGTCCCGGCCCTGAAACAGCGAGAGATTGTTCCCACTGTGCCAGAAGCCGCCAGAAATGGGCATCTGGCTGGCAGCTGCCGGGTCGGGACGCAGCCAGGGATTTCCATCCTGAGCCAGGCGCAGGGAGCCGTTCTTGCTCCCTAAACTTAACACCAGCTCCTCCAGTTCCCCAGTCTGGAGGGTGGGCTTTGTGATCACACCTTGCTTCTCCCTGGTCCACACTCCCTCCACGGGCTTGGCCGCCCAATGGAACTCCTTGCTCCCCACAATGAGACTCCTCTTGGCTTCTATGTGGGCCCAGGACTTGGTGTGTGGGAGAGCTCCAAACTCACTAATCAAGATACATAATTCGAATGCAGCATTTCAAACATGAAAATTAGTGTAACTCACAACAATAAGATATCGACAACAAACCCATAGACACCAGTCTGCAGAGTGGATGCATCTGTCTCTTTCAGGTGGTTTCTTTTCCTCTTCTTCTTTTCTTTTTTTTCCAAAATCCACCTTTTCAAGATGTAACTCCTTTTTGAGAGGTGGAAGGCAATACTTGAGCTTGAACTCAGGGTTTAGGTGTTGTCACTTACCTCGTGTGTGTGTGTGTGTGTGTGTGTGTGTGTGTGTGTGTGTGTGTGTGCCAGCGCTGGAGCTTGAACTCAGAGCCTGGGCACTGTGCTTGAGCTTTTCTACTCAAGATTAGTGCTCTATTACTTGAGCCATTGCTCGGTTTCCAGCTTTTTCTGTAGTTAATTGGAGACACAAGTCTCCCAGACTCTCCAGCCTGGGCTGTCTTTGAATGGGATCCTCAGATCTCATAGGTCTGAGTAGCTGTGTTTATACATATGAACCACTAGTGCCTGGATGTCAGTTACCTTTTTCATTCAAGGCTGTTGCTCTACCACTTGAGCCATACTTCTACTTCTGGTGTTTTGCGGAGTCTCTTAGATATGTAGGCCTGGGCTAGCTTCGAGTCTCCATCTTCAGATCTCAGCCTCCTGAGTAGCTAGGATCACAGGCTCATAGTTTAGGTATGATTCTTGATTCCCATTTTAGCCTACAAGTACACCAGATTTTGACAGCAGAGGAAAAAGAGGAGAAAGTGATATATCCATGCCTGTTTCTTTGCAAGTGCTGGGAATTGAACCCAAGACCTTCTATAGTGCTGGGCAAGTGGTGTACCACTGAGCTATATAGCCAGTTGTTACATAGGCTTATAATCTGAAGAACAAAAAGGTGGAATAGCTTGCTTGGAAGTGCACAGCTTTGCCCAGAGGAGGTAGAGCAGAATGCAACACCATCTTCCTCCAAGAGCCCACAGGCCTCACAGGGAAAGTTTCTGTCTTTATCTTGCTCCCTACAAGATAATAAATGACATTTATGGGTTTTGCTTTGTGGAAAGCACCCTTCTGAGGATTCTGTGTGTGCTGCCTATCTCATTTAAACTCTCAACTTCTCAGAAATGAGGTAAGAATAAACCCCACTTTCCAGAGAATAACACTGAGTGAGAGAGGTTGAGGGACTTGCCCCAGGTGCCATGGACAGGAAGTGGCAGAATGGAAACAGACAGGTGCCAGAGGCCTTCACGCTTCCTACTGAGCTGGACCAGGATTGGCCTGCCCACATGTCAGGTCCTGGACCAGGCCTGGGTCTCTGCAGGCTCCCAGGTGGCACTTGTGGGCACCCTTCTGCCCTCTTGGTGCTCCTATGCACTGGGCAGAAGCTGCCATCCTTATTGGAAACCTGCCAGGGGGACAATAAAGGCATTCAGGGGCCGTTATTTATTTATTTCTCAATAAAGAAACTTCATGAATAGATGGATATTTATTCACCTAATTCACTTTTGCAAATGCAGTGTCCTTCAAAGGATGATTTGTTTGCTGAGCAGGGCTGAGGCGGGAGGTTAAAAATAGCTCCCAGCAGTACCGTATTTCTCAGTAAATCAGTGTTGATAATTTAATAATAAAATTAGCCTTACATCAGGTACCAGATAAGGCTCTTCTAACATGCAAATGGAATTCAGCTTCCTACTCAACTTGGGCCTTTTGTGAGACAGCAAACTCACCAGCCTTGGTCTCTGGGGCACTAAATTTAGAGCATTTTTTTGGTGGATCAATAGGAGATCCTCTAAAATGTCCATCTCTCTACCATGGCCATTTGTAATGTTCACCAAGTTCCAAATGTGGATGGCTGGGCTTCCTGTCATTTCAGAGCTGACACATAAGACAGACACCAGGGAGAGTCTCAGTTACCACACTTGTCCACTTCAGGAGAACTTTGGCTGACTGTGAATTCCAGAGCAAAAGGGCTATCTCTACTAAGCTGCCTTTCATTCCCTTTCAATAAAAGTTTCATGGCCATCTATGTGTGCCAGGCCCTGAAGGAGGTCAGGTGCTGCCCTCAGATACAGTCTGGTCAGGTCTGGGCAAAGGACAGATGTATCATGGTGAAGGGACATCATCTCTAAGAAAGAGCACACAATCCAGGCAGGCTTGTCCCTCCCCACAAAGTATGCCTCTGTGGGTTTTGCAGGAAAAATCGGAGTTCTCCAGAAGATTGAATAGACTTTAGGGACAAAGGAGAAGATATGGAGACACGAGAATGTGTGTCAGATACTGTGTTGAGAAATGTCATTGCATTCTTTGTAGCCACAGGCTAGCAAGAGGCAAGTTGGACAATGTTGTACCAGCCATATATATGGGCCTGTGTGACTTGAGATAATGGTGATGTTTGTCTGAAGGTGTAGTTTAGAAGGAGGAAGAGACAAGGCCACATGTATAAGTTGAAAGACCTTTCAAGACATTGTGGAGGTAGAAATAAGAGGGCAGGGTGGTTGCCAGCTCCCTTAAGGAATGGAACCCATTTTCTGTAGGACAAGTGGGGCCTTCTGTCACTGACAAGGCACAGGGATCAGGGAACGACTAGGAACTAAAAAATGTGAGGGGAGAACAGAAGAGAAAAGGCTGCCTGGGTCTCTGGGTGGGGATCTAAAGTCCCACCCCACATAGATTTAACAAGCCCTCAATTGGTAAGACCTGGGCAGTTTACAAGCCATTCCTATCAGGACTATGGTAATTGGATCAGAGCACACTCAGACTGGTAGGGTGGGCAGCTTGGCAGCTTGAGTCCCGGGGACAGACAGGTGATTGAGCAAGATCACCCAGACATTGACCAAGATATATTGTGCTCACAAACTGCATTGTTAAGTGGCAACTTAAAGATAAGAAGAAAAATAATTTTTTTCTAAAGAATTTATTTTTAAACAAGATCACTCATCTAGAAAGGTGCAGAAATGGCTACAGATCTAGTGTTCTTGATTCCTAGACCAGGCTCTTTGGGGCAAAATTCTCAGTTCAATGAATTGGTGTGCTAGTTTTCCTTCACTGGAAGAAAACACTGGAGATAAACAGCTTACTGGGAGGAAAAGTTTCTCTTGACTCCAGGTTTCCAGGGTTTCAGTACATGATTAGCCCAGTTGTTCTGGGGCCTGTGGTGAGGCAGAGCATCAGGGAAAGGTTTGGAGCCCAAGCCTTCAACACATGGCCCGTGGGGTTACTTCAGATCTAACAATTTGATACCTTCCATAATTCTCTATTTTTGTTTTTGCTGGGGCTTGAAGTCAGGGCCTGGGTGCTGTCCCTGAGTTTCTTTTACTCAAGGCTAACATTCTATCACTTGAGCCATAGCTCCACTTCTGGTATTTCTGACAGTTAATTGGAGATGAGTCTCACAGACTTCTCTACCCATGCTGGCTTTGAACCACAACCCTCAGATCTCAGCCTCCTGAGTAATTAGGATTACAAGAGTGAGTCACTGGTGCCTGGCTTAATTCTCTTTTTACATATGAGAAATGGGAGAGAGAAGATTAGAGTAGCTTACTTATAGTTGACTCAAGGTCTGAATATATATTCATTCTTTGACACCTCACCATTCATTCACATATATGTTCATTCATTCATTCATTGCAATATCAATGCCATTCAGCACTGTCCACTCCTATGTCCCCTTGCACTGTTGGGGTGCCAGGCTGGCTAGTGAGGTGCTCTCCTGCTCAGGCCTATGCTCTTCATTCCTCTGTCTGGAATGCTGTCTTCTCACTTAGTTCCAGCCTTCACTGAAATGCTGCTTTCATAGCCAGATCTCTTTTCCTTCCTCAACATTTGCAATGACACACGCCCTTGCCCCATCCTTTTCTGCCTCAGTTTTCTTTGCCTCCATGCTTCTACTTCTTCTCTTGCATAGTGACTAAGTTCTCAGGGAACCAGGACTTTGCTTCTGCATGTTGGCTCCTCTGGTTGGAGAGGCAGTACCCGGGCTACTTGGGTGTGGGGTCCTGGGCTAGGATGAAGAGCAGCTGCCTGTGCTTGCTGCATTGATCTGCTCATACTCCATAGAGCCTCAGGCTCAAGCCTCACCTCATGCCGTTGTGACAAGGGCCGTATTGAAGTGCTCAGGAAATCGGAGGTGGGAGCAGCCTGGAGTGTGTTTGTCTAGCAGGAGCTGGGGTGAAGGAAGTCAAAGGTATGACAAACTTAGCAATTCCTGCTTGACTTGCATGTAGCATGGTTGGATGAATTTTATGGTGTGTGGTGTGTGTGTGTGTGTGTGTGTGTGTGTGTGTGTGTGTGTGTGTGTGCCAGTACTGGAGCTTGAACTCAGTTTGGCACCAGCTGAACACTGGTGCTTTACCACTTGAGCCATACCTCTCTCTATTCCTGGCATTTTGTTGATTAATTGGAGATGGAATTCTCTTGAATTTGTTTGCTTCAAAGTTCAGTTCTCAGATCTCAAGCTCCTAAGCAGATAGAATTACACGTGTGAGCCACTGGAGCCCAGCAAAAAAAAAGGTCATGGGCTTCTCCATATTTGGAGTGGATGGAGGGACAAAGTACAGAGGAGTACCATGAACCATTTTTGTGTATATGTGTGCTGGTTCTGGGCTTGAACTTAGCCTTGTTCTCTCACTTGATGTTTTTGTTCGAGCCTAGTGCTCTACTACTTGAGCCACACCTCCCCCTCTTTTTGTATTTTAAAAGTATGTTCTTGTGGTTTTGGGATAGAACTCAGGGCCTTATTCATGCTCAACAAGTGTTCCACAGAGTGATACTCTTATCCCTATATGCCTTTTAGAACAAATGTGTGACTTAGGCACATTTACAGAACACATGCTACAGTGCCTAAAGACATGACCTCAATCTTCTCTACACGTGCTCCAAGAAAGCTAGGCATGGCTTAAGCTTGCAGTTTACCCAGCAGCAAAGTGCTCTAGTTCTAGTTTTGCTTAGCTCCTGGTGCTCTCATGCTCCCACCACTCATGTAAACACAGGTCCATCTGGAATCTTCATGCCCTGCAGATTCCCCCCAGCTCTATGTGTGGATGGGCAGTGCTGGCCAGAGTCCTTTTCCTGGCTCTCAGAGAGGCTAGGGCCTGGGGCTTGGGGTCTCCTCCAGGCCCTGAGAACCACAGTGCAGGGACAAAGGAGCCATCCAGAAGCAAGAAGATCTGCAGTCCAGAGAGCCGACTCCAGTTACCACAGGTAGATGACAGGCACATTTTATTCTGTAATGAAAGAGCTTTTAAGAAGAATACAGAACTGCTTAGGGGAAAGTTAAGGGGAAAGAAAGGAAGGCTCCTTCAATGCCTGCGAAGAAGAGCCTGTTTCAATGATGCATGCCTCCAGGTATTAGGATGCAGGGAGTGGGGTGCCACCCTCTGTCACACACCACTCCTCCCATCTAGCCTCTGCCTCAGCTTTGTCCAGCCGTATATACCCTCTCCCTAAATGTTGTCTCCTCCAAAATCAATGTCTGGGATACAATCTGAATTATATTAATAAGATACATATTTTCTTTAAATACATACCTATCTAACTACTTTCCTGTAAGGTAATGAGTAGTCCTTGCCTAGGACCACTCAGCTACCCTGACACTGTCACACACCTGGACCTTTGCGGTGGCAGCAGGCAAAGATGCCTGTTGGTATGATGGAGTCCTCGAGGATTGGGTTCCCTCTGGACCTCCTCTAATTGCTCAGCGTTGATGGAGTTGTGTAAGTATGCTGAGCCATCGTGCCCTCCCAATACCATGCCCCCCCCCGCCCCCACAGCCTCTTCTCCTCAGCAGCAGCTGTCCTTCCTCTGTCCTGGCCACACTCCTTTCCCCTTCCTCTACCCTGGATCCAGTGCCCACATCTGATCAGCCCCAGGGATCCACAAAGGCGTGCCCTGGGCTCACCTGGTCACTGTGGAGTGGCCAACATGCATCATGGTATCCAGGCAGTGCCTGGTGGAGGGTGGGCTGTGGTTGGTGAATCATGATCCTTGAAGTGTCCACATCCCAATTTTTTGGAAACCAGAACCCATCAACATTCCTTTGTGTGGGAAAAAAGATTGCAGAGGTGACTAAGTTAAGGTCTCTGAGATAGGGAGGTGGTCCAGGGTTATAGGGGTGGCTCAGATGCCATCCCAGGGTGCTCATAGAAGAAGATGGATGGAGCTTTGACCCAGACAGGAAAAGGCCTGTGTCAGTGGGTCAGAGGCTAAAGGGATAAGTCCTGGTGGCTCACCGCATTGTCTAAGAAAAGTATGCCATAATTACAGCCATGGCCACTCCAAATATAAAAAATACAGTAAGGTTCCTATTGCCTCTTGGGTTAAGATCCAAGTCTGATATCAGCTGCATAGAGCCTTTGTGACTTGCCTGCCTACCTCCAGTCCCTCTCTTCCATGTCCCTCTTTCCACATACTCATAGAACTGACATGCCAAACTACCAATAGTGGTCATTTTCCTGATTTCAGTGACACTCTCTTCACTCCTTGGTGCTTTTATTCCAAACCAGTCACTATTATGTGGAAAGTTCTTCCTTGGCCCTTGGTCAAGTTTGGCTTATCTTCAAACCAGCCTAGTGACTCCTCCTTGGGGGATCCTCTCCTGATTGCCCTAAAACTTGGGTTCAGACAGGCCTCATGTGGCCCTGGGCTTCAGGGCTGGCTTGTTATACCAGGTCCACACAGTCCATGTCTACTACTCCCCATGGCCCCTGAGGCCTGGATACCAAGGAATGATGCCTGGGTGAGTGTTATTGCCCTCTGCCTGCCATGGCCAGCAACTTTGACTCCGAGGAAAGAACCATAGGCCTGGCCTACAGCAGGGGCTGGTGACTCTCATTCCCCAAGCCACACTCAATGCCTTCTCTCCAGGGCATCCAGGATGGTGTGCCTGCCCCTATGGGGGACTCACTATGTGGGGAAGGGAGGGGTGGTCTCAGCTCTGTCTTCCCCCACCTCTAGGCTGGCCACACTTGATGCCCAAGCTGATTCACCTTGATGTTTTTCTCCCATGATTTGAAAAGACTTTTTATAAAGTATCTGATTTTCTGCTGCCATTATATATGTGTGTGAATAGGGAGGAGGGTGTTTTCTTTGCTTTTCTTTATTAGAAACAGCTTTTGTGTGCTTGCTTTTTATTCTGGAACATCCACTAGAGAAGAGTCAGACACCACAGAAATGGTATTTTTGGGAGTGGGAAATGGGAGCCAGCAGGATCTACTGCTTCCACTCTCCACATTAGCCCCAGACCTCTAGGAGCTTCCCCCACTCCCATATGCCTGGCCTTTGCAGCTTTGAGGGCTTGCCTTCAGTGTCCTTAATTCTGTGGCATCTTCCTATCAACTCCTCACACCTAGCCCTTTCTCCACATCTCCACTGAGTTGCCCACTGTCAGGTACCCAATTCTCTCTCACTCAGGCATCTGTGGTAGCTCCCATTTTCCTTTGCTTCTCTTGCTTTCTCTCCATCTGGGCTGTCAGGCCCACTGCACCAGAGATCATGTGAAGGCCACACTTAGATGGCCTTCTCTCCCTCTGTGGTCCCTATCATCTGCCTCATGAAGGCATATTCACCAGCCCCACCTCTATGATGCAATTCTTCATCCCGTGGGTTCAGGCTGTCTCACCATCTGTGCAGGCCTCCCCTCCATCCAGGTAGGCTTCATTAACTGGGCCTTCTACTTATGAGCTCGACTGTCCTTGGTGCCCTGTGGATTTAAAGAACAGCCTTTGCCCACTTCCTGGCCACCTGGACCTGGAAGGGATGTCAGCCTGTAGTTGGGAAGCAGGAGGGGTCAGAGGAAGGAGGGGAGCCTGGCAGTGGGGAGGAAGGACCAGTGGGCACCAAGAACCAGCAAGTCCCTAGGGAGGAGGGAGCAGAGGTTCAAGGGCAGACCATCTCTCAGGAAGACTTGTCTTCCCGTAGCCTGCTGGAGTCCCTAGCCTGTGCAACCTGTGCAGCCCTGTCCTAGCCCAGAACTGCCACTCTGTCATCAGTACTGAGTACAGTCATTTTCCTGAACCATCCTGAGGATCTGTGGGCTATGCATAGGAGACAAAGGAAAGGGCCCTCTGGTCTGAGCAGGTGGCCTTTGGGGACTGCCATTCACATTTACCAGACCCAATAGTGGACACTTTATGTACATCCTACCACTTAGTGCTCATCAGGACCCTATGAGATGAGTAACTGCTCCTATCTCCATTTTGCCAACCTGTAAATCGAAAGTAAACTTTTTTTTTTTTGGCTTCCAATATTTTATTCTTTAAAAAAAAATTTCTTTATTGTCAAAGTGATGTACAGAGCAGTTTCATACATTAGGCATTGGATACATTTCTTGTACTGTTTGTTACCTCCTCCCTCATTCCCCTCCCCCCTCCCCATCTCCCTCTCCCCCCATGAGTTGTTCAGTTGGTTTACACCAAACAGTTTTGCAAGTATTGTTTTTGTAGTCGTTTGTCTTTTTATCTTGTGTTTCTCGATTTTGGTATTCCCTTTCACTTTCCTAGTTCTAATACCAGTATACACAGTTTCTAATATACTCAGATAAGATACAGTGATAGTGCAGGTACAACCACAGGAAGGGGATACAAGAGGATCATCAACAATAGAAGCTAAGGTTTCACGTGGCATGTTGAAAGTAATTACACCAGTGATATATCACTTGTTTCCATAACATGGAGTTCATTTCACTTAGCATTATCTTATGCATTCATAGGGGCATAGCTATTAGGCTCTTGTGATCCTCTGCTGTGACTAGCCTAAATCTGTGCTAATTATTCCCTATGAGGGAGACAATAGAGTCCATTTTTTGGGGGGGGGTCTGGCTCACTTCACTTAGTATAATTTTTTCCAAGTCCTTCCATTTCCTAACGAATGGGGCAATGCTATTCTTTCTGATAGAGGCATAAAATTCCATTGTGTATATGTACCACATTTTCCTGATCCATTCATCTACCAAGGGGCATCTGGGTTGGTTCCATATTTTAGCTATGACAAATTGTGCTGCGATGAACATTGTTGTGCTGGTGGCTTTAGTGTGCTCTTGTTTGTGGTCTTTTGAATAGATGCCCAAAAGTGGGGCTGCTGGGTCATAGGGGAGCTCTATGTTTAGCCTTCTGAGGAATCTCCATACTACTTTCCAGAGTGGCTGAACCAGTTTACATTCCCACCAATAATGAAGTAGGGTTCCCTTTTAGCCACACCCCCTCCAACATTTATTACTGTTAGTTTTCTTGATATAGGACATTCTTACTGGGGTGAGATGGAATCTCAATGTTGTTTTGATTTGCATTTCTTTTATGGCCAGTGATGTAGAGCACTTTTTCATATGTCTCTTGGCCATTCTCATTTCCTCGTTAGAGAAGTCTCTTTTTAAGTCTTTAGGCCACTTGTTGAGGGGGCTATTGGTTCTTTGTGGTTTGTTTTGGAACTGAAAGCAAGTCAAACCAGGCAAGCAGCAAAATAGACTGCAGACCATCAGAAGGAAACCAGAGACTGGAGAAAGCCCACCCAAACAAGGAAGACTCCATTTTTTAAAAAAAATTTTTTAAACTCTTTTTTTTTTCATTTCTGAGACATCGTTGGTTTTTTGTTTTCCATTTTTATTTTGTTTGTTTGTTTTTCTTTTTTTTAACTTTTTGTGTTTTGTGCATTTGTCTTCCAGTATTTTTTCTTTGTTTCTCTCTTCACATTCTCTTTCTTTAAAATTACTTTCCTATGACTAACACCTTCACTCTTTTCTGCTAACTCTCCACTGCAACCTATTCAAGGACCCCAAGTAACTAAGAGAGGAACCAGGGCTCAACACCACTTCTTCTTTTCTCCTACCCTAGAAGAAGGCAGAGACCAAGGCCCCAGGATCTAAGTTGCTGAAAATTTATCAAAAAGCACATCCTGGATGATTCTGTCATAAAATCCTTCCCAGGACAAGCGCTGCCAGTCTGAGCTCAGATATGACCATGTGGAACTTACACTTGAGGGCTTGGGACATGCTGACAGTTTAAGCCAAGACCTGAGAGCAACTGCTTTGGGTGAGCTGCCAGGGTCTGGTTGTTAGGTAACTGGTATGGCACCATTCTCCCTGTGGGACTGAGGAGAAGGGATGGTCTAGGCCATGACTGGGTGGCCTCCATTATGGACCAGCTTCTTAGAGATGCCTATAATTTATACAAAATGTAGGGCTGGATCAGTGAACTAGAGAGCCCCTCACTCTGATTCCAGGTTTGGGATTCTTTTGCATTTGCCCCTCCTGGTGCTTGAACTCAAGGTCTTATGCTCTTCCTTGGCTTTATCTGCTCAAGGTTGGTGCTCTACTAATTGTGCCAAAGCTCCACTTCTAGATTTTTGCTATTTATTTGGAGGTAAGAATCTCATGGACTTTTCTGCCTGGGTTGGTTTCAAATCATGACCCTCAGATCTCGGCTTTTTAAGTAGATATAATTACAGATTTGAGACATAAATCCATTTTTCTGGGCCTTTTGCTTATGAGCCTTACTGTCCTGGATGCCCTGTGGTTTAAGAAACAGCCCTTGCCCACTTCCAGCCACAAGACCTGGGAGGAATGCTGGCCTGTAACTTACCTGGCTTGTGGTCCTGGGATTGAGAGGCATACAGTACAGCTGGGAGCATACCTATCAGGTTCTCAGCTGTGTCCTCAAGGCATGGATGGTACCAGCACACAGTAGGTGCTTGTGGAGAGAAAAAACAAATGGAGGAGTGAATGAATTAGTGAAGGAGCATTGGATAGGAAGTGTGTGGGGGTGGTGGTAAAACCCATGGTTTCCTCTCAAAGCCTATGCCTGGGGGAGGGGGGACAATGCTGAACTCCAAGGGTAGACAGAGGGAAGAGGAACTATTTTCCCTCTATTTCTCCTCCCCCTCCCCCTCTTCTTCTTCTTCTTCTTCTTCTTCTTCTTCTTCTTCTTCTTCTTCTTCTTCTTCTTCTTCTTCTTCTTCTCCTTCTTCTTCTTCTTCTCCTTCTCCTTCTCCTTCTCCTTTTTCTTTTTCCTCTCCCTCTCCCTCTCCCCCTCCCCTCCCCCTCCCCCTCCCCCTCCCCTTTCCCCTTTCCCCTCCCCCTCCCCCTCCCCCTCCGCCTTCCCCTCCTCCTCCCCCTCCTCCTTCTCCTCCTCTTCCTCCTCCTCCTCCTCCTCCTCCTCCTCCTCCCCCTGCTAGGCCTGGGCTTGAACTCAGGGCCTGGGTGCTGTCCCTGAGCTTCTTTTTCAAGGTTAGCACTCTACCACTTGAGTCACAACTCCACTTCACTTCAGGCTTTTTTGAGTAGTTTATTGATGATAAGAGTCTCATGGACTTTCCTGCACTGGCTGGCTTTGAACCTCAACCCTCAGATCTCAGCCTCCTGAGTAACTAGGATTACAGACATAAGCCATCGGTGCCTGGATCACCCCTCAATTTCTTAATCCTGCAAATCCAGGTAGGGAGATCTTAATTACTTGGCTTTGAGTGGTTTTAGTTTTTAATTAAGGCCATCAAGTAAACATTTAGAAATTGGCAGCACACATAGACACTCCTCTTGGGGACGATGGAAGTAACGAGGAGGGTTTGGGCAGAAAATGAAGCTCAAGCACTGGTTAAGAACTTGGAGGTCTCCTTCCCTCCCAATTGTGGCTACACCGATGCTCCGATGGAGGGCAAGAGGACAGAAGTGAAGGCCCCAGGAGTGAGTGAGTGGGCTCTCCCCGGAACATTGGGTCCCTTCTTCCCCATGCAGAGGAGGCTGTCCAACTCAGACCTGATGTGTCAGCTCAAGCCAAGGGCAGGGAACAGAGATGGTGGATCCATGGAAAGCTCCTGTGCACTGCAAGTGCCTCACTGCTGGCCTGTGAGTTGGAGGGCAGGCAGAGAGAACAGCAGACTCAGGACACAGGTGGAGGGCAGTGGTCTGGGCTCTTGGCCCTCTAACATGATGGATCTCTGTTCCAGAATACAGGGTTCTGCAAAGGGCTTTGACTCAGGGACCAAGCTGAGAGGTAGGGTGATGGGAGAAGACACCCAGGGTGAAAATGTGGACCACATCTGAGCAGATTCTGTCTGGCACCATAAAGAAGTAGGAATGATACCAGGAGGGCTCAGAAGGCTTCTGGCTACCTCTGGAGGATGATGCCAATCCTTTGGAAACTGAGATTCCAGACAAGACTCCAGTGCTGTGGACAGAATTGCCTTCCAAAGTACTATGTTCTCAATTTTCTCAGTGGCTGTGTTTGGGGAAGGGGCTTGTACAGAAGTAATTAAGGTTAAATGAGGTCACAGGAGTGAGGCTTCAATTCTGTAGATTAGTGCCCTTATAAGAAAAGATAAGCATTCTCTCTCATGTTCTTTATCTCTCTCCTCATCTATCTATCTATCGATCTATCTATCTATCTATCTATCTATCTATCTATCTATCTATCTATCTATCATCTATCTATCGCTATCTGTCTTTCCTTGTCCTCCCCTTTTGAGGATATAGTGAGAAAACACCATTCCTTCAAATGAAGAGAACCCTCACCAGACAGAAGTGGCCAGCACTTTGGTTTAGCCCTCCAGCCTTCAGAACCATAAGAAGTACATATTTGTTGTCAGCTCCCAGTGTGTGGTACCTTGTTATAGTAGCTGGAACTAAGACAAGTTCTGTGCTATGAACTTTTGTGTCCAACCAGCCTCCCAAACACCCACTCCAGGGGTGTCTGTCTCCAGGGAGTGGCTGCCTTTCCAGGGACAGGCACCACACAGATCCTAAGTCAGGATTCTACAAACCCCCATGTGGGACCACAGGGTCCTACCCTTGCTCCAGAGGCTTCAGTCCTGTGGCCTTCTGCTTCTGTACTCCTGCCTTGATCGGAGCATCAGTGTAGCCATGATTGGGAGGGAAGGGAACCTCCAAGTTCTTAACCAGTGCTTGAGCTTCGTTCCCTTCCAAAGCCCTCCTCATTACTTCCATTGTCCCCAAGAGGAGCATCTATGTGTGCTGCTAGTTTCTAAATGTTAACTTGATGATCTTGATTACAAACTAAAATACTAATTAATTAAACTTAATCTAGTCCTTTCCCTAAACACAGAACGTCACCATGGCGGATATACTGGCTATCAAGAGTCCAAAGTGAGCAGAAATATGTCTGAATGGTTCCAGGGTTCATGTCAGGGCATAAATAGCACAAGATCAGGATTTTATCTCCAGAGAAATTAACTGAATAAGTTTACATTAATGCAACATGTCATCTTTTCTGGAAGCCATCTTTGAGATCAGAAGCCCTGGTTGGGCACCCGCCCTGCACTATGGAGCTGATTACGCAGCATGTCAAGCACTGAGATGATGCTATTAGACAAGTAAGGCCTCTGACTTTGGGCTGATGATATCTGTGCCTGGTAGCAGGGAGCCCTGTGGTGGGCAGACAGCTCCAGCAGTCTGAGGGCTTGCCTCAGGTGCCAGGCTTGGAATGCATTGTTTGTGTGTCTTAAACTGAAATGCTTTCCTCTCTGAGCCCAATCTCCTCAATTAAGAAGGAATTGGATGTCCCATTGGTATCTTCAAAGTGCTGCATGGAGCTTTGCAGCATGTTCTTTTTCTTGTATTTTCTTTTTTTGCCAGTCCTGGGGCTTGAACTCAGGGCCTGAGCACTGTCCCTGGCTTCTTTTTGCTCCAGGCTAGCACTATACCACTTGAGCCACAGCACCAGTTCTGGCCATTTTCTATATATGTGGTGCTGAAGAATTGAACCCAGGGTTTCATGTATAAGAGCCAAGCACTCTTGCCACTGGGGCATATTCCCAGCCCCAGCATGTTCTTTTCCTTAAATTAGGTTTTTTGAAGTAGGTATCACTCTTTGCCATGCTTGTTCATGACCAATGATTGGTTTGTCTTTGGGGAAGATGTGAGACTTTGGTCTTCTTGTTTTAATTATCCCATTGACAGCTTCAGCTAGTCTTTAACACTGTGTGTATTCACCTGTGAAGAGTCACAGCAGTGCCCGGAGAAATCTTCATAGGGTTTTGACTTCAGATAGTGCTGATTTGAATTCAAGGCCTTTGCTTGAAAGGCTGTGTAACTATGAGCAGGAAATGAAACCCTTCTGATCCCATCTCCTTGAGAAAGCGAATCTCAGCTACTTCCTGGGACTGGTGTGTGTGTGTGTGTGTGTGTGTGTGTGTGTGTGTGTGTGTGTGTGTGTGTGTGTGTAAGTGAAGGGGGTGTAACAAAAGTGGCCAGAAGCTCCTGTCTGGGAGAGGCCAGGACAGATGATCTCAATGGCAGTAAGTACCTGCCTTTCTTGTTCCCACAGTCTTCTATCTTTTCCTACCCATTCACTGGAAACAGAATCTCAGGTCCTACCTGCCAGCAGGAATGGGCCATGGACCTTGTAGATAACATAGTGGGGTTCTTTCTGATACTTCCTCAGTCATCTTTGACTCTGCTCAAGGGGTCCCTTCCCCAGCATGCTGAGCTTAGCCCTCTGTTTTGTGTTGACAAATATTGTATGTCCTACTTCTAAAAATGTATAGCTGATCTTTACAGGAACATAGAAGAACACAGAGAACTATAAGGATATGTAGTTCTAAGAATACTCTTTAGCTTGAAAATATTTTTAAAAATTAATGAATGACACATTTCACTTTTTCTCTGTTTTTCTTTAGAGGTTTGAGGGGTGTGTGTGTGCATGCGTGTGTACATGCACATGCATGCGCTCATGCACACGTGTGCACTGGTACTAGGGCTTGAACTCAGGGTGATGGCACTCTCTTAACTTTTTCTCTTAAGGCTGGCACTCTGCCACTTGAGCCATAGCTCTACTTCTGGCCTTTGGTGGTTAATTGGACATAAAAGACTCTTGAATTTTTGTTGTTGTTGTTGTTCGTGGTGGTGGTGGTAGTGGTGGTGGTGGTTGAGGGACTTGAACTCAGGCCTGGGTGTTGTTGCAGAGCTTTTTTTCTCAAGGCTAGAGGCTCTTTGGCCCTTGAGCCACAGCTCCATTTCCAGTTTTCTGGTGGTTAATTTAGGATAAGAGTCTCTTGGACTTTCCTGCCTGGGCTGGCTTTGAACCATGAGCCTCAGATCTCAGTGACCTGAGTACTAGATTACCAGTGTGAGACTCCAGATCCTAGCTCTTTAATTCTGAATTTTTTAAAAATGAGTGCTATTAATCCATATCCAGTATAAAACATTGAAACAAGATGCTAACCAAATAAAACATGCAAACTTCTTTACTTTCCTCTCATTTTGAGCTCCAGAGGTGATCACAGTTGATAACTATGGCTACCTTTTTTGCCCACTCTTCCTCTGCATCACAAACTATTTATGTAATATAAACTGGTACGCATCAAAGCTTTCTGAAAACGTAAGCAGAATCATTTTCTAAAAGTTAGTTGAATGTCCTACTGAAAATGTTTCTAATGCCAGACATATTGCTCTTTTATGATGAGGAGGAAGAAGATGAGGATGCCAGTTTTGGGGCTTAACCTCAAGTCCTGGGCACTATCTCTGAGCATTTTTGCTCAAGGATAGTGCTCTACCACTTGAACCACAACTTCATTTCTGGATTTTTGTGGTTAATTGGAAATAAGAGGACTTTGCTGCCCAGGCTGGTTTTGAATCATGTTCCTAAGATCTCAGCCTTCTGAGTAACTGGGATTACAGGAGTAAGTCACTGACACCTGGCTCATATTGCTCTTTTTAAAGTTAATAATCTGCTGGGCACTGGTGGCTCACATTTGTAATCCTAATTACTCAGGAAGCTGAGATCTGAGGATCAAGGTTAAAAGCCAGACTGGGCATAAAAATTTAAGAAACTCTTAAGTCCAATTAACTAGCAAAAAGCCAGAAGTGGAGCTGTGGCTCACAAAAGCCAAGTGAGAGTGTAAAGCCTTGAGTTCAAGTGAAAGTATTGGGGCATGCATGCAGGCACATGCACGTGCATATACACACAAACACACACACAGAGCTAATCATATTTTAAGTAGTCATAGAATAAAGATAATTTTGGGAAGTAGCTAGCCCTGTGACATTTAATATACATGGAGGTCTGTGTAAGTACTGATAGACCCCAAATCAAGGCTACTTGCCTGATCCCCTACCCTCCTGCAAGAACCCAGTATAGGCAGACCTCATCTTCCTTCCTCAGTGAATCAGAAGGGCCACACACCTTCCTCACAGAGCAGCTGATCTGAGCCCACTTGTTACCAGCCAGGTGTGGGTCCAGAGTCTCAGGTTTGACTAGAATGTCCTGCCACATACAAGCTGAGGGCATGTGTTGATGCCAGCTTTCCTGGGTTCTCTTCCGGAAATGGACATGGCACTGTGAATTTGGAGGATTCAACACCCTATGCAGCGCAGTGGCAGGCAGGCAGAAAGGGCTCAGCATAGAGACCACTTGGGAGCTACCTAAATTTAGAGTCCTGAGCACAGCCAAGGCATGGAATCCACCTGGTTGGATTGCATGGAGGTAGCTGTAGTTCATCATTTGGAGTCTGAGTTCCAGGGCTGCTGTGGCTCTTTAGGGCAGATACTCTGGAGAAGTGTTTGCCAAAGGGCCGTGAACATGGCCAGGAGATCAGGGCCTGGGACAGCTGGAGGAAAGGAACCCAGATGCCAAATCCCCTGTGTCCCACCCCAGTCACCTCTACACCTTGGTCCTGCTGCAGCATTTCAGGACTCAGATGCTGGAATAGGAGCTGGGGTCACTGAGTGGGAGGTCCTCTAGATTTGGGGTACTATGACAGAAGGATTGGCCTCTTAAATATTGAATCACCCATCCCCAGCCCCACTCCTGGAAGATTTGACTAAGGTCCTAAGCTTTAAGTTTGTTTAATAACCTCCTGACACTAAACAAACAACCTTGCAAAAGGAGTAATTTGCGAGGCAGAAAGAAAACAAATAAGTCGCAAGGACACCCTCCGGTAGCAGCGGCCAAGCTGATTACATTCTGGGGGCCACCTAAGTCCGACATCAACCGAAAGCATATAGATCTTGGCTCCTCTCCATTCCGAGAAGACTTCAAAAACACGGGCAAGGGAAACTTTGTATTAGGCTGATGGTGGCAGTGCGTCATTAGAATTCTGGGGACATATTAAATGCCATCTAGTTGCTAACACGATGCATCATTTTGTGCTAAATAATTGATCATGGTGCAGAGATTGTGTTTGTGGAGTTTAAAAAAGTGATTAGAACAGGGAACATTTCTGGGCTGCAGGTTATATCTGTAACCCCAAGTCTTCTCAGGTTCCAGGCACACTTTCCCGGGAAGTGGGGGTATGCTCAGGGCACTGAGGAGTCTGGCCACATGGGAGCTGGGGTACAGTACCTCATACTGACACAGCAGGATGGAGGAGACAGGAGGCAGTGGGGGTGGGGGGGGAGGATTGATACAAGGATGACAGGGATCAGGCTGGAGGCAGAGCCCTTGTAAGTCCTAAGTAGAGATACTAGCCTTCAACCCTCTTGGAAGCACTGTGGGAAGAAGGCGGGAAGCCTGTCCAGGGAGAAATAAACTCAGTCTTCCTTTGCCTGGGTCGACATTAGTGAGCACTGGATCTGGTAGTGAGAACAGCTTGTCCCAGGACCTTCGGTTTTCCTTTATACTTTTCCTCTAGAGAGATAACTTTCTTCTTTTCTTCACTGTCAGATTTAGGATGAGGAGACACATAATCTGGTCTTGGGGGACATGCAAGCTTTTCTGAGCTGTCAAGTTGATATAGAGACTTCAGGTATGGGCTGTGGGTGGATTACAGGGGGTGAAGGTGGTAAGATTCCAGTGGGTCGTTAACATAACTGGAAAGTGCAAATATCTGGTACACAGTAGTAAGGCAGGATAACGTCTCTGCAGCAAGTGGCAAATCTTGAATAAGGAACCTAAATATGCATACAGTAAAGCTGTTAGACACTTTTAGCAAACCCTTGAGCCTATTTCCTTATCTGAAAAAATGCATATGAGCTGGTAGCACACATCGGTAATGGTAATTTGGTACTCAGGCGAATGAGATCTGAGGATCATGGTTCAAAGCTAGCCTGGGCAGAAATGTCCAAGAGATTCCACTTCCAATGATTAGCAAAAATCTGGCTGGCTGGGGCTCTATGGTAGAAAACCAGCCATAAATGAAAAAAACTGAGAGAGAGCTCAAAGCTCTAAGTTCAAATCCTGGTTTGGAAAAAATAAAGCACATGCACATGATCACATCTGTGGGCGCATCTAGTCCTTACCTGCTAGGGTTCAAATCAGCTATCCCAACCCTGGCTGCTTATCCAACCCCCCAGGAGACCATTTGAAGCTATGGGTGCTGGAGCTCAACCCTCAGAAGGTCTGATTTCATTAGTCAGGAGCAGAGTCTGGGCACCTGTCCTCTTAAAGTCTAACCCTAATGGTATTACTAACCCTAACTGTGCATCCTGAGGCACAGACAAGGCAAAGATCTCCTGTATCTGGAGGGGACAGATAGTGTCAGAAAGCCAGCATGGCTCTGGGGTAGCATGTCCCTGGTCATATATGTCTTCAACTGTGGAGCAAGAATGGACAAGATGAGCAAGTGCAGGAATAGACTCCCTACTGTTTCAGAGGACTGGGAAGATGAAAAGGATTGCCATTCAGTGAAGTCATGGGTGGGAGTGAGAGGCTCATCTGGCAGCTGCCACAGTGCTGCTGACAGGCCCAGGGTCTGCAGGAGGAGCAGTCATGGCTGTTTGCTCAGGCAAAACTTCCTTCCGAGAGAGACAGGTAGAAGCTTTGGAAAGAGCGATCTTCCCATCTCGTGGGCTGCTTGATAGGTCTTCTGTTCTCATAGCCAAGAACACACATGACTCTTCTTCCCCCATGCTGCCCAAGATTGCCCATCCATGGGTCCCAAAGCCCACTGCATTGGCTTGGTCCTCAGCACACATGTCTGTAGTGGATTAGGTGACCCCAACTGCCCTTCTCAGTAGCAGGACTGATCTTTGAAGGCCCAAATCATTTTCCCCAACTCCTAGGCATGGTAAAATGTAAGAGGAGCTGGGAGACAGTGGCTCATGACTGTAATCCTAGTTACTTAGGAGGCCGAGGTCTGAGGATTGTGGATTCAAAGCCATCCAAGGCAGGAAAGCTTGTAATAGTCTTATCTCCAATTAACCAGCAAAAAGCCAGAAGTGGAACTGTGGCTCAAGTGGTAAAGCACCAGCTTTGGGTGAAAAAGCTAGCAGATGGTACCCAGGCTGAGTTTAAGTCCCAGTACTGGCATTAAAAGAAACCTAACTTTTTTTCTTATTTATTGTCAAAGTGATGTACAGAAAGGTTACAGTTTCATACATTAGGCCTTGGGTACATTTCTTGTACTTTTTGTTACCTCCTCCCTCATTCCCAAATGTTAGATGATTGTTAGTAAACCTACTGAACCCTGATTTTATTTTCAGATAGATGAGGAAGCAGAGCAGGAATCCAGTTAGACCTAAATCCTAATAAAGCAGCAGCTTTGCTAATAGCTGACAGTAGTAGGCTCTGTGGCTCTGAGGGGTAGACAGAGATGACTACCACAGTTCCACTTCACAGATAGGGTAAGTGAGTCTCAGAGCTGATGAGACTAGTCTGAAGTCATCTAGCCAACATGTGGGGAAATCTTGTTTAGGAGGGAAATTGATTTGTGTCAGAAGACAGGCATCTACTCTGAAATAGCCTCATCTCACTCTGGGCATGACCTAATTGACTCATTTCCTCTTGTCACTAAATGTGTCCAGGCTTTGTAGATGCCACCTGTCTGGCTGCCTCTGTCCCCTGAGGGTCCCTAGCCTGGCCACACCTCCAGTTCCAGGGTGCCCTTGTCTGTAGCTGGCCACCCATGTGGCATCTGAGGTAGGTTCATTTTTAGCTGAAGGTCACAGTGAATTGCCCAGAAACCCCAGGGAGGCCTCCCTGCATGGTCCTGGACAACAGATGGTAATCTTATGTCCTAGGTTTCAAGGTCAAGAGCAGGAGTAGAGGTTAGGGTGGAGTTAAGAGTCAGAGCATGTCATTGCACCAACCCCATGTGCCTTTGGCAATTTCCCACTGCCACCTGAAATGCCCTCACAGGATGGGGTTTTGTACCCACCAAACATCAGACCTGACAGCATCTGCAGAGTGACTGGGAAAAAGGCCCTCTATGCTTAGTCAGCTTTTTCAGGATTATTCAGGATTAGGACTGGAAAGAATAAGGGTCTGCTTGCTTCTGCTAAAGGAAAATCATTCCAACACTGCTTTTAATGTTATGGTAGCTCTCCTCACTTAGGACAATTTCCTCAAGTATCAAGGTTAGCACCACAGGAGGGAGAGATGGGAGTTCAACTGGGGGTTTATGGGCAATACGCAGAGAAAGGGACAGCCAACGGATGGAAAATTCCTACCAAGGGTAGGGGGCTTTTTGCTAAACTGATTTACCAGTATGCTTGCTGACAGGCAGGAAGGGTCAGATATCCTGGTGGCATTAAAGGCCAAAGGTGGAGAATTCTCTCTAAACAGACTCAGAGATTCTTGCTACAACTAGAGAAGGCTGGTCAAAGACAAGACTCAGGGAGGTGGTTTAGTCAAAAGAGAGCCAAGAGGGCCCTGGGGAGTGTTTGTCATCTTCCACCAGCCCACAGCTGGAATGATCTAAGCAGGTCTCATGCTCATTCTGGTCCTTCCTGAAAGTGAATGTGTTTGAGCCCAGCAAACCACCTGCTTCAATAAGCATCCAAATACCTGGGGACAAGTGAAAATGCAGATTTCTGGACCCTACCTCCAAAGTTCTCATACAGGGGATCACACTCTGAGGATTACTGGACTAGCCTCTGCCCACCTCAGTTCCTCACCTCACTGGAGGGATTTCCTGGAAGGAAGGTGTCAGCTGTGGATACGGGCAGATTTAAAGTCCAAGCTGTGCTACTGTCTGGGACACAGAAGAACTGTGCTACATGTACCCAGTACCAGTACCACCCATTGCATCCTTTACTAAAGTAGAGAGAAACTGAGACCCACACACCTAAACAGCCAACTGTCAGAGACAAAGGTTCAGATTTGAGAAGCCATATTGAGAATCTCTATCCCCTCCACTGATACCCACCCATCCCCCTCCTCCCAGCAGCAGCAGTGTACACCTTGCACAGTAAGGACTTCTGGACCCCTTGTCTGTTTAAGCTTTCGAGGGAGGACGGGGACCTCCATTGGTCACTTCTGAGAAGGAGCCTTCCAGTCCCAGGCTTGCTACTGCCAGTCACTGCCATCATTATTCCAGGCATGTGGGGCTCCTCTGGCTCTTGGAATCCTCCAAAGACCCTCCAATGTTTTAGCTCAAAGGAACCCTTTGATTTCCTAAATGACAAAGCCGAGCATCACGTAGGCTTCGGAGGCTGCTTCATGGTAGTGCCGATGGCTCCCTGCAGACACCCAGTAGGGGCAGCTGCCTGGCTGTCAGCATTTCTGGCCGTCTGAAGTATTTTGTCTCAGCTCCACGTGGATGTCTTTGTTGTCAGAGCTGCTGCTGTCTGGCTTTCCTTGGGGATATGCAGAGTGCTGGGCCAGCCCAGCCCAGCTGTGTATATGTGCACAGGGAAGAGACAGATTTTGGGTCAGCTTAGGGCTGTGAGAGCCCTGCTTTGCCCAAGGTTGTCTCAGATCTCAGTAACCCAGGCTGAGCCCTTGGTCTGATCTGTGCTGCTCAGTCCTGCCTTTCTTTTCTTACTGCTTCCTCCCTTCTTTCCCTCCCTTCCTTCCCTTCCTTTCTTCCTTCCTTCCTTCCTTCCTTCCTTCCTTCCTTCCTTCCTTCCTTCCTTCCTTCCTTCCTTCCTTCCTTTCTTCCTTCCTTCCTTCCTCCCTTCCTCCCTCCCTCCCTCCCTCCCTCCCTCCCTCCCTCCTCCCCGGCACCCCCAGTACTGAGGCTTGAATTCAGAACAGTGTTCCTTAGTTCTTTCACTCAAGGCTGGTGCTCTACAACTTGAACCACAGCTCTACATTCAGCATTTTGGGGTTAATTGGAGATAAGAGTCTCACTTTTCTGTCTAGGTTAGCTTTGAACCATGATCCTGGGATGTCAGCTGAGCAGTTAGGATTACAGGCATGTGCCACTGACATCTGGCTTCCTATCCTTTCTCTTTTCCCTCTTTTCAGAACATATAGGTCTCCATTCTGCTATTAAGATTTTCTGAGAGCATTTTCAATATGCCAGTCAATCCTCAGATGCCATGCCAGGTCAATGGCCAAGGAGTCTTGAGGGTAGGATTTGTTTCTGTTCAATTTTAAAGCTCCAGAGTGCATTTCTGGATATAGTACAGAAATCCACATCTATCCAGACCCCACACCTCCTCACCAGCCACATATGATGATTTAAACCTAAATTAATTAAAATAGCACATGTGTGGTTTGGATATGAGCTGTTCCCTGAAGACTCACATGTGAAGTTTTGGTCCACCCTGAAATATTCAGAAGTGGAGTTTTTTAGGAAATGGTTGGGTGGATGAGGGCTCTGACCTCAGCAATGGATCAATCCACTGATGGATTTATAATTGAATGGCATATTGGAAGGTGGTGAAACTGTGAAAGGTGGGCCCTGATTGGATGAAGTGGATACTTTGGGGTGGGCTTTCAAGAATCCATTTTATCCCTGGCCTCTTCCTGAGTCTTTGCTTCCTAGCTGCCTTCAGGTAGGCAGCTTTCGTCCATATCCTTCAGCCACTATGTTTCAGCTTCTAGTCAGGCCCACAGCAATGAGGACAGCCCACCATGACTCTCTGAAACTGTGAGCCAAAGTAAGTCTTCCTTTAAGTTGTCATTCTCAGCTAACTGGTCACAGTGACTAAACACTGACTTACATGGGATGAAATTTAGAATTATTTTTCTCAGTCACACACACCATTGCTCAAATATTCAGTGGCCACATGTAGCTAGTGGCTACCCCATTGGACAGCACAGGGAAAATTCTGTTCTAGTAGAAAGATTTTTTCTGTAAGAAAGAGCTACCCAGTAGAAAATAAGGCAAGTCATATATGTATGTACTGATTTTTTTCTGTTGGCCTCATGTGTGCAAGTAAAAGGGAACGTGTGAATTTATGTACAATTATATATTTTATTTGATCATCTGTATTCAAATATGTATATAAGCATATAATCCATATGAAATAAATTAATAAGCTCTTTTGCCTCTTACCTCACATTTTTGTACATTGTTTCCAAAGCCTGGATTATGTTTTATACTTTTAGACATCAAAATTGGGACCTATTCCTTCCAAGTGTCCAATACATATGCCCTGCACAGCATGGGCACTGGGAAAAGGGTTTGCACACCCCTGGATATGTAAAACCTTTACAAAGGAACATAATGCTCTTGGAAGAAATACATTCCTCTGCCTCCACTGGGTGCTAGGTGCTTTTATTTGCAACTTCTGGTTCTTCTTGAGGCCTCTTACTGAGACCTTAAAATCCTCAGACTGTCCAAGACTATAGGCTGACAGGGCATGGAGATCACTCTAGAACCTGGATTACTGTCTTTTCCAGTTCTGAGCAGGTGCCATTAGTACTCATCCCTTGGGGACAGAGAGCCTGTTCTATGTCATTCTCCTTCTGTCCCTGGAAACCCCTTCCTCAACTCACCTGTCGGGTTAGATTGTGTCCCTTGACTAACTTGAGTAGTGCAGGAAGCTTTCTCCCTTGGGGGTCATGAGCCTGGAGCTTTCCACTAACATCTACCTCATATGCTAAAACATTTATGCACCATCACCCTGAAAGAATATGGTAAATGCATTGCCAAATAAATTAGGTAAGTGTGTCATCGGGGAAAGTTTACGCAGCCACCTCATACCTGACATTTGCACCTTAATATGCATTGATTTAGTCATACAGTATTGATTTATAGGCCAGGAACAAATAGGACAGATGACAGCTCAATTGATGAGAGAATATGGGATGAGAATCCGGGAGCACAGACTCTGTCTGGGAGGAAAGGAGACAGTGGTGGGCAATTAGGACTGGCAGGGGGCCTCAGAAGCCATAAGAGCTCCAGGGCTGGGCCAGAGAGCGAAGCTCTGAGGGTAGGAGGATGGATCCTGCCAGAAGCCAGGTTCACCTGATGGTGGGCCCCATCTGAGCATTGTTATTCACAAGACCCTGGTGTGTGATGTTGGCTAGTGAGAGATGGGTGTATATGAATGCCATCTGTGGATCCAGGGGGTGTATAAAGTTTTCTGTATTCTGATTTTCAGGCCTCAGGCTTTTGGTTTCCTTAGAAATCCAGCAGGCAAAGCCAGGTGACATTGGCTGACACCTGTAACCTGTAAACTCAGGAGGCTGAGATCTGAGGATTGTGTTTTGAAGCCAGCCCAGGCAGAAAATCCCATGAGACTTTATTTCCAATTATTCACCAAAAAGCCAGAAGTGAAGCTGCGGGTCAAGTGGGAGAGCATCAGCTCTGATTAAAACAAAAAACAAACAAACAAAAAAACCTAAAGAATTGTGCCCAGGCAGGTCCAGAGTCCAAGGCCCAGTAACTGGCACAAAAAAAAAAAGAAGGAAGGAAGGAAGAAAAGGAAAAAAGAAAAAGAGAGAGGACAAAAGAGAAAGAAATCCAGCAGACAGGACAGTACATCACTTAGGGACCCAGCTCCTGGCTTGAGAGGCAGGCAAGCCTGGATGTAGACATAGCTTTTACTTGGTTCCTGTTATCGGTAAGGCCAGTCTCCCAGCTATCCAGCTGGACCACGTGAGAGCATGTTTCTGATATTCTTGCAGCTCTCTCAGTCTCTAGTCTGCACTGCTCAGCTAACCTTTGTCCCCAGCCTGTTCTGGATCTTCCTAGCCTTGGCTTTGCCTCGGTGGCCTGTAGCCCCTTCTCCCTCCAGCTCTGGCCTCTCTCTAAGTCACCTCTCCCCAGCCCTGACTACCCCTTGGTCACTGGTACAAATGTCAGCCACTCTGATTCCCCAGACTTCACCACTGGGCAGGAAGACTGGCTCTGGGTCTCTGATTGCTGCCATCAGAGTGACACTGACAGTGAAGGTGATCTATTGCAGGCATACTGCAGCTATTTAAATCAGAGACTGCTAGCCCGGGCCAGCTGTTCTTTCCATCCATCCGACAAATAGTTGCTGAGCACCAAGTCCAAACCTGCCATGGCCTCTGATCTGACTAGCCGTGCCTGCAGGGATTGGATTTAGATAATGGGCTAATGAATCAGGATCATCCAAATGGTTCCTCTAGCACTGTCCAAATGCCAAGCTGCTCTGTTCATGGACTCAGCACGTAATGATCCCTCCTGAAAATCATAATCCATCAATCTCTCCTTTCAAGATCATCCATCATGTTCCACAATCCACAGCCGAATTCTCATTCCAGGAGTTTTCAATCACTTCCCTTTTCCCTGGTGCTCACAGAACAGTGCACTGACACTAGGAAATTGTGTTTTGACATGAAATCATTATGTGTTTTAAAACCTCTCCTTCAATGTTGGTCTTGCCCTGCCTTCTGCTCTCCCCTGACACTTCTCCTGCTGTGAACTGCAGCGTGAGCCCTGTTCCTTTGTTAAACTCTCCTGTACAGGTGAGGGATGCCTGGGCTGAAGGGAGGAAACATGGAAGAAGAAATAGGCTGCCTGCTTTATTGCAGTACTACCACACTGTAATTAATTTGTCTCTTCCAATTGGGGCCCTGCTGGTAGGTTTCCCTTGGGGCTATATGAAGGATCTGTGAGGGCTGGAGGGGAGGGCTTGGGCATGAGGTGTCTGTACAGTGATGCTCTACCATAATGAGGTGCAACCAATGTGCTAACGTAAGTGCATGCGTGCAGCCCTGTCAATCAACTCATCAATAGTTGTGGGGAAATACTGGCTGTTCAAGTGCAGGAATTGTGCCCCTTGGTCCCACACCAGCCCAGATGGAGAGTAAGGATTAGTTTACAGGTGTGTGTTGGCTATGTCCTAGGTCCTGGGTCCAGCATGCCTCTCTGGTGCCAGAATTTCCTTCCTTTCTTCTTCCCTTCCCTCCCTCCCTCCCTCCCTCCCTCCCTCCCTCCCTCCCTCCCTCCCTCCCTCCCTCCTTTCCTCTTTTCCTTCCTTCCCTCCCTCCATTCCTCCCTTCCTTAGAATCTCTTTCTTCCCCTTTCCTTCTTTTCTCTTATGTACTGGTCCCAGGGCTTGAAATCAGGGCCTGGGTGCTGTCATTTAGCTTTTTTGATCAAATCTAGTAATCTACCACTTGCAGCACACCTCCACTTCTGGCTTTCTGTTGGTTAACTGGAGAGAAGAGTCTCAGATTTTCCTGCCCTAGGCTGGCTTCAAACTGCCATGCTCAGATCTCAGCCTTCTAATAGCTAGGATTACAGGCATGAGCTACTGGCTCGTTCAGCCAAATCTCTTTTTCTAGTGTTTAGAGATTTATTCTTTGTCTAAGGAGCTTGTCAACACATGTCAATTACTGGCCTGGTGCTCAGTCAAAGAGGAGTGCTGGGGCAAAGTTGGTCAGAGCCCATCTTCCAGGAAAGAGCTCTCTATATACTATATCCACTTTGGATCTTTTCTAAGTTTGTTTTGTTTTCCTAGGAAAGTTTCATTTTTCTAAATTTGTTTTGTTTTCCTAGGAAAGTTTCATTCTGAGAAATCCTCACTATTCTGCTTTGCTGCTTTTCACTGTAAGGCCTCTGGCCTAAAGTGTGTCTGGGCTGCATTTGGGAAGCTCCCACACCACAGCATCTTGCCCAGCCTGTAGGAAGACTGCGCGGGTCTCCAACTCACAGGGTCTTTGGGGGGGGGATTTACAAAACGTCCAGTCTCAATGTTCTTATCTGGAAATAGGGCCATTAATGCCATTCTTACAGCGTCTGATGCGGAGGTTGACGATGAAGTATGTGTCTGTGGGATCCATAGATGTAAGACAAATGAAGGGCCTGGTTATCATTGTGGATAAATGATTTTTTGCTGAAGAATGCTGAGCTGCCAGTGTCAGGGAGGTGCTTCATTTAAAAAAGAATAGATGCTGTTATGTTATTTTCTTCAGAACAACAATAACTTACACAGTAAATAATTGATGCTGTGAGCAGTCTTTCAGTCCTCACATCCAGGTAAGGAGCAGGGATGATGGCTCCCTAGCCTAAATTGCCTCCTCCTTCCCTGCTTAAATAAATGGGGCCTTGGCTGGCAGTCAGAGTGAAAGTCACATGAGCATGACTTCCAGAGAAAGCATCTCTGTGGAAGGGCAGGAGCACTTCCTTGCTACTGAGCTGGGCAGCACCCTGGCTGTCCTGCCCAAGGGTTCCCCTGCCCGAGACCTTCCTGCCTTTAAAGAAACTACCATTTTGAGAGGTTTTAATCTTGTTGATTTTAGCCGAGGCTCTGCCCTGACTTGAAAGTGAACTTCCTTAGAACCTGCTTGCCCTTGATTGTTGATGACTTTGACATCTGTTTTAGGGGCATTTAGGGGAGCACTCTTAGAGCAAGGGCATCTTCTGTGGGCTACCAAATTCCCATTCATCAGCAGAGGAACAGGAAGCTCAGAGTCAGGAGTGGCTTTTACTCATACTCAGTCACTCATCTAGATGATGCATGAGGCCAGGAGCTGGGACTTACAGTCTGGCTATAGGGTTGGCAATGGTGGGAATAGAATAACATTCAAGCATCTGTGTTTCAAGGGCAGGATGTGGACTAGCCTCTCTGTCGTGAGTGCTGACTTCTCTCTGTGAGGGTCTAATCTTGGAGCAAGATAGGATGGGGAAAGTTAGATAATGGGAGGTTCTGTGTATGGTGTGGATGCTCAGGAAGTAAGGGTGGGTCAAGTCTCAGAGCAGGAAAGTTTTAGGGTTCCCCCAGGTGAGCCTTTCTTCTTAGGGAATACTGTCAATGCACTGGACCCTGTTCCCAGGATTTTCATGTGCCGATTCCTCAGATGGGCCATGACCTGTGGAGGTTGGCACTGATACACACAGGTGAGTGAGCCAGGGGTCCTAGGGCTGCAGTGGCTCATCCAAGATCACCATCCTGGGAAGGGAATTACCATGACCTCCTGCTCCACCTCCTCCAATGCCCATCCTCTCACTCCAGACCTCCTGGTTTTTCAGTGCCCTGCGCACTAGGTCCATAGGAAGAGGGGGAATGAGAAAATAGAAACAAATGCCCCCGAAGAAGATAAAGTCAGGACCAGGTGAAACCAACATTAAATGTCACACAGGAGCTGGCAGCGATGAAGTGAGAAGATGAAGGCCAGAACCTCCTGGCTGAGGGGAAGCTGGAATTTTCTAGTCTTGACCACATGGTCTCAAGGGTAGATCTCAGCCCTGACAAGCACTTCCCAAGCTGAGATGTCACTTCAACAAGGGACTGGGCAGAGGTGGAACAGCTTCTGAGGAGTGCCAGGCACTGTGGTAGGCTCTGACTGGGGGAGGGTTTTCTTCTATGGGGTTGCCTATGGGGTCCCATGAGGCACACCCCTCCCCCCCCCCCCACATTGGCTTACATGAAAGACCAGCCTGCAGGTGCCTGAGGGAGGCCTCCATCAGGCTGTCATAAGAGCATGCCAGCCAGCCCCAGTGTTTGAGTCAAATCACCAGGAGGGCCACCTGCTTTCTAGTTCAATGGGCCCCCCTGGGGAAGGAACTTTAAAAAGATTTTAAATCATAACAATGCTCTCCTCTGCTCAAATCCACAACTGTTTTCTTCCCCTCCGTTGCAGCAAGGGCACACACACGGAGAACATCGAGCAAAATGCTTTTTCCAGCTGTCAGATCAAGCAAGGACAATTAACCCTTACTTAGTGCATTTTTTTTTTCTGACAAGAGGAAGTCTCTTTTGCTAAGTGTGCCTGTACTCTTGCATTTTTTCCTCTTGGGCATTGGATCCTGTTTGTATTCCTGCTCAATGCATCTGCAATACATCCAGTTTTTTGCAGCCCCAAGGCCCAGCCCACCCTGAAGGATTTCTGCAGTGGCTTCCCCTGCCTTCCCTACACTTCTCCAGAGTAACCTCCCTGCAGCCGGTCTTGGGGAGGGGGTGTCTAGTTTGCCTCTGTAGGATGTCCCTTCCCACCTGGTTAGCACCAAGCTCTTTCTTGAGGGCTTCCCCCCTCCCCCCCATATTGCAGAAGAAATGGGCAGGGTAGTTCATTACCATCATCTCTTCTGGAGTAGGCACTGGGTCCAATTTAAGGCAGCCCCTATCCCTCTGTCCATGGTGCTAATTCTTGGATGGGCTAGGCAGGACTTTCCCATGAAACTACAGCCATAAGGAAGGTGAAGCAGGCAGCAGAGTCATCTTCTCTTCTGGCCCAACACTGCAGTTCTCCAATCTTCTGACTTAGTGTCATGATGCTAAGTGACAAACAGATGTGGCCCTTAGGCCAGTCTTCATTTAGTGTTGGTGGATGGCTTGAACTCAAGGTCTCATGTTCTTTCATTTTGCCACTCAAGGCTGGTGCTCTACTGCTTCAGACACATGTCTGCTTTAAGATTTTTACTGGTTACTTGGAGAGAAAGAGTCTCTTGGATTTATCTGCTTGGTCTTACTATGAGCCTCAATCCCCATATCTCAGGCTCCTGAGTAGCTAGGATTGCAGACATTAGTCACCAGCACCCAGTCCTAGGCTAGTCTTGTGTGGCTGGTGTGTATACTCTGCCCCTTCTGTCCCTTTGAGGCCCCCTTGCTGTGGGCTACCTATGAATTTTAGCATTTTCAGCAGACACTTTTATGTTTGAGCTGGCTGAAGGGGATCAGTTGACTGCAACTTAGGATCCCAACCAACATGGAAGACAACATAGAGACCCCTCACCAGCAACTTAAGCATCCAGATGCAGCTGTATTTCACATCAGAAGTACTCCCATCTGTCCTAGCCACCTAAGCCCATAAGTTCTTTCCTGTTCTCATGTGGCAGATAGACAACAGAATAAAAAACTCATAGCCAAATATGACCCAAGTAACAGGAGAGAGCTTAGCATGTCATATCCCTCCCAAGAATCTCCAGAGTCCATGGCAGTCTGCTGACTGCTTTCAGATCTCTTATTTCATCCCCACTGCTTGCTTTGCTCACATAGCTCCCTCTGCTGGAAGGCATTCCTTCCTCTCTCCTCTGCTCCCCTGCTGGAGCTAGCCTGGAGACATCTCTGTTCTTGTTCATTCCCTTTTCACATGTATTCAGAGCAATATTGTGATGGGCTACAGCAAACTATTAGTAAGCCACTTTGCACTGTATTGCACACTTTGCACTATACAGTGGCAGATGAATTCTTGGGTATTAACCATTTCAAGTAGTGCATCTAAGTCTCCCACCTCACACGGAGGGAGCATTGGGATTATTATTTCATAGCATTGGAGTCCGAGGTTCTAGGTCAAACAGCTTGGGAATGGTACAATCTTCATCTTCCTATTTTCCTCCCAAGGTATCTGTCTTTGGAGGCATGGTCCTCACTCTTAAAGGGGTTCTTAAATTGAGAACTGAGATATTCCCTGAAATAATAAATGGTGATATTCTTAGTGTCTACAGTGTGCAGATGGAAATTGTCTTTGTAGGGGTAAGAGAGAATAGCAATATTCAGCTCATGGCCTTAGGGGTACAATGCAGAGGAGGAGAGCAAACCTTCAGAGCTCTGAAACTCAGGTTGCTGAGGGCAAAGAGGAGCTACAGAGTGGAAAGGCAATGATTGAACTGGAGAGCTCTTAGGCAGGGCCTTGACATCTACTCAAAGTGGGTTCTGCTTTAGCCCTAGGACCTCCAGGGAGGAACACTAGCAGCAGTGGGCTGAGGGGAGAGGGGAGAGAGGGGAAGGCAGGCCTCCTCCAAACTACTAAGACCAAAAAGCATCACCATATGCACAGGCTGCTCCATCTTGTTATTCCCAGTGTCATAAAATTTTATTGATAAAAGTTTGATAAAAGTTTTTGTACAACAGTGATACTAAGTACATTCTTTCCCACCAAGCACTGGGTCCAGTGTTTCATTTGATTTTTTTTTTTTTTTTTGCCAGTCCTGGAGCTTGGACTCAGGGCCTGAGCACTGTCCCTGGCTTCTTCTTTTTTTTTTTTTTTCTTCAGGACTAGCACTCTGCTACTTGAGCCACAGCACCACTTCTGGCCATTTTCTGTATATGTGGTGCTGGGGAATCGAACCCAGGGCTTCATCTATATGAGGCAAGCACTCTTGCCACTAGGCCATATCCCCAGCCCAGTGTTTTCATTTGAAGCCTACATTTTCTGGTCTATAAAATGAGAGTGAATAGCGCCAAGTTATGGGAACAGCCCAGATGCCTTTCAGTGGGCAAATGGATCAAGAAAAAAATGTTATATTTCTCTCCATATACACAATGGGATTTTACTCATCCAGCAGGAAGATGATATTATGTCATTTCCAGAGAAATGGGTGGGCCTGAAAAAAATAGTTGTTTGAAGGAAGTCAGGTCCAGAGAGACAAAGGACTCATGTTTTCTCTCATATGTAGAAGTTAGATCTAAGTTATAAATATTTATGTAAACATATACAGACTCATATGCACATATACACAGATATATTATGTTACCTAAAGTATAATAAATGCTGGGAAGGTTTTCAATGGTGTAACAACAAAATGAATACTATGAAGCTGTAAGATGTGTTGTGTGTGGGGGTGGGGGTGAGGGCTAGGGGAGGGTGGGCAGATAAGTGGAGAGAAAAGGATGAGTGAATGCAATCATAACATTCAATGTGAAAATGGGACGACGTAAATTAGGAGGATAGATGGGATTGGGAGAGATGGGGGAAATGATGAAAGAGGTGACATGGATCAACATGTATTGTATTTATAAACTGATATGTTGAATTGAAACGCTTTAGTAAAAGTATGTAAAGATAACAGGAAATTAATAGGGTAAAATGAGGGCAGTGGTGATAAGGAAGGACCCATCTAGTCCATTTCTGTTTGACTCCAGCAAGCAGAAGACATGGTGTGACCTCCACCTAAGGTCCCAGGAGAGGACAGACAGCGGTTGTCCAAGAGTGAGCAGCATTCTTCCAACTTACGAGGTTTTAGCTACTTGAGGACCTGCTATGTTGTTTCAAGGGGCTGGGGCAACAATCACAGTAAAGGCAGGGCCAGCAGCCATGGGGGACAAATGATGACCCTACAAGAGGTGTATGGAACTTGAGAGTACAGACATGAGTCCCATGGGGACTTCCAGAAACAATTAGGGAAATTTGGGGGATGGATGGACAGGGTAAAATCAGTTCAAGAGAAGCTTCTGGGTAATGGTTGAGCCTGGCATGGGACCAGGCACACAGTGGGTCCCCTGCAGTCTAGTTAGTTAATGGGCTAATGGGGCCTTGCTTGTTAGAAAGATGCAGTACTGGTGTTCTCTGCATCTCAATCACACAGAGGCTGTGTGGAATGACAATCCAGGCTTCCAAGGCAACTCCAGTCACTATGCCTGCCAGGATCCTTGGGAAACTGCTCTGCCCACATCCTCAGCTACCTGGGACAGAGGCTGTTCCTCATCTTGGAGTCAGCCTGTCTGGACTCTCTCTGCCCTGGAAAGAGCTCAGAGTTAAAGCCACTCATAGCAGCTCCCAGTGCTCCTGTTTTCTCTCCTTAACAGAAACTTAGAACTAATTCATCCCAGTGCCCCTCCCCAAATACCTGGTCCCCATATGGTGAACTATAGACAGAGCACAGCAGGGTGTGGGAGGAAGTGTGGAGGGATAACAGGATAGGGTGGCCCTCGCCCTCCCTCCTTAAGCACCACTGCCATTCTCTTCACTCAATTCCAGTACATTTGATTCAGAGCCACAAGTGGCTTGTTCCTCTCCAAAGAAGCATTTGAATTTTAAAAGAGGACCCCAGTGAGGAAACACTTAACCCAAAGGAATGAATATTTAATGCTGGCATTTCAGATTCTGTCAGGGACAGGGCTTAGAGGGGCCTTTCCCAAGGGTCTCAGAGCATACCCTCCTCCTCCCCCAGTCGCCATTCTCCTGCTCCACTCCTGCCTCCGGTACCCAGCAGGCTCAGCCCTCAGGAATGGACCCCAGGCTGTGAGGTGGGGGGAGAGGGAGCTCCACTGGTCTCTGTTTTCACTGTCTCTACCACTTCCTCAGCAGGCTCTTGTTGAGTCCCTTAGGGCTCTCAAAGGGGTGACACAGGGGCCACATCCAGCTCATATTTTTCTTTTTAAAGTTGGGCCTGCCAACAATACAAGAAGAATACTCAACTTTATTAATCATCAGGGAAATGCAAATCAAAACAACAATAAGATATCATCTCATGCCAGATAGAATGGCAGGTACTAGAAAGAGTAGAAATACCAAGATATGGTCACACATCTCTGCATTCCCAGTACATGGAGGCTGAGACTGAAGGTCAGCCTAGCTGACCGGTGAGACTTTAACTCAAACACAGAACAGGGATGTGGGGTTGTAAGACTAGCAATGACAAATGCTGATGAGGATTCAGAGAAATTGGATTTCTTTTTCTGGTACTAGAGCTTGAAATAAGGCCCTTGTGTTTGATTGGATTGCTTTTGTGGCTGGTGCTCTACCACTTGAGCCACATCTCTAGCTCAGGTTTTTTTTTGGTGGCTATTTTGGCTCAAATGTCACAGCCTGTGGCTGTGGCTACATGAGGACTCCCTTACCTGTAGGACTGCCCCTTAAGTACAAGCTCCAGTATTTTAGTCTCCTCTACCTTAAAGAAGTGGCAAAGCTAGGCTCAGAAGGTTGTGCTTCATGGGTTGCTCCTTCTCCTACCTGGCTTTGCGGCCCACACTATTTCCCCAGGAATCTGGCTCTCATCTATCCTCCAGCTCACCTGCTCTCTTACCTGTCTATCACCTGCCCATGACTCGTCAGCTTCACATACAATGGGACCCAAGATATCCTGGCCAGCCTGGGCCAGCAGGACCAATTCTAGTTTTGCAGTCAGCTAGACCCAGATGAGGTCAAATCTGGATTCTGATTTATATATGTAGCCCAGGAACAACATGGTGAATCATCTAGGTGTGTGTGAGTATGCACACCCTATGGTGTTCATGCAATGGTGAAATTGCCCAATGATGCACTCTTTAATGTATTTTATTATTTCAGTTATTTCATTTTATTAAATGTACTGGGGCTTGAACTCAGGGAATGGGCATTGTCCTTTAGCTTTTTCACTCAAGGCTGGTGGTCCACCGCTTGAGCCACAGCTTCATTTCTGAAGGTTTTTTTTTCCTTGGTGGTTAATTAGAGGTAAGAGTCTCATAGACTCTTCCTTCCTTGGCTGGCTTCCAACCATGATCTTTACATCTCAGCCTCCTAGATAGCTAGGGTTACAGATGTGAACCACTGGTGCTCTGCATAGAATGTATTTTAAATTGAGGGAAGAGGTTGAGTTAGGAAGGATAGGGGAGAGTAATGAAAAAGGTGATTTCAATCACAAGGCATTGTATTTAAAATTGTCTGGTTGGCTGTTAACCCCTTTGTATAACTACTTAATGATATTAAAAATATAATTGCAATGTGTTTTAAAGTGTAGCTTGACAACTGGCAATGATTCTGCTCCTTGTTTTTGCCATTATAACCCTTGATCTTAGACTACTTCATGTACCTGAAGAGCTTCATCTCTATTTTTATACCTGCCTGTTTTTCTTTATGTAACTATAGGGCCATAATTTATTTAGCAGTCTTCTTCTGATAGACATTTAGGGTGTTGACAATACTGCTACAATAAACAAGGCTGGAAAACTGCTGTGTTTGTGTGTGTATGTGTGTGCATGTGCGCATGCGTGTGCCTCATCTGCTTTGTCCACATGCTACTGAGTCAGCTGCTTCTTTCTTTGGGAATTTTCTCTCATCGCAGAGGGCATCCTCCTCCTCTGCGTAGCCCTTGTGACTCTGAGGAAACCCTTCTGCCACTTCAGGACACCTGTGGCTCTGCTGGCCTGCTGGATGGCTGCTCATCTCCATGCACACTCCTCTGGCACATCCATCATTGTGTGGTTTCTCTTCTGATTGGACAACAGGACTGTTTTCCTGACTCAGAGGTTGCAAATGGACCCCCAGCATCTAGTCTGATGTCTTTCACTTAGTAGATACTTCATTTTAAAACATTTTGCAACATGATACAGACATACATAATAACATATAGAGGGCTATATGCAAATACATATGAACAGATTGACTAAAGAATGGTATACTTAGGAGTGGAGGCCAATGGTATAATTCCTCAGAGCAACTAACAAACCTTTTAACAAAATGAACAGCAGGAAGCTGAAACATGTTGGTGGGCCGGGGCAAAAAGAGGGTGCACACAAATGGAGAGAGAAAGGGTGAGCAAATAAAGTCATTATAGTCCATGAACATCATGTAAAATATTGAACTATGTAATCTGAGGGTAAAGATGGAATGGGGCAAGATGGGGGAGAACAATGGTGGAAAGGGTGATGTTGATCAAGATTCATTGATCTTATACACTGACTTACAGAGTTGAAACCCCTTATACAACTACTTAATAATAATATTTTAAAAATAAAAAATTCCCCATGAATAAATGCAATAGTCTGCCCTTGGGGAACTGACGGTTTGAGGGAGGAGAGAAAGTCATGCTCAAAGATAATTATCATTACAATGCAAGGCCAAAGTGTTAAGTGCTACCAGAGGTACAGATTATCTATTCTATTTTGTGGTTTCAGCCACCATTGCAAATGAGTCACTTTGGGAGCTTTTTAAAAACGTGGATGCCTAGGTGCTAGCCTTGGAGTCTGGTTTATTTGGTCTTGTGTGGAGCTCAGTCACTGGTAAGTTAGAAAATGTGGAGCGAGTGCTCACTTCGGCAGCACATATACTAAAATTCGAATGATACAGAGAAGATTAGTATGATCACTGTGCAAGGATTATACACAAATTTGTGGAGCGTTCCATACTTTTTAAAAGCAAGTGAACTCAGAAACAAAAGAAATATTTCAATTAAACCCACCCCTCCTGGGGAACAACCTTAATCTTGACTATCTAATAATCAGAATGTATCATCTGATAGGATTTCATTTCCAGAAGGCAGGAGCATGAGATAGGAGGGGGAAAGGGATTGAGAGACAAAAGTTCCAGAGCCTTCTAGAAGGCTCCTACTACTGTATCCTGTACATACTGTAGCACCCTGTGTAGAGTCTGTGAGCGTGCTCTGAGTAGTGTGGGCTAGCCAATCTGCCATTCATGGTATGTTGTGAACTCAGAATTCCATATGTAATAAGATGCAAGTCTAAGCGTTTCATGTGGACATCAATGTATCTAAATAAAACTTTCCCTAGCACTGTGGCTGACCTCACCCTTACTTTTATACTTTAGTATGAAACTGATGAGAACTTCGGTAGTGAGTATATATATATGTGTGTGTGTGTGTGTGTATGTGTGTGTAAATATATATGTGTATATATGCATATATATGTAAATATATGTAAAGCAACTTTCAGGTCTTTCTGTGTGGCTTACTTACAGCCCTGTTGTAAAAAAAAAAATACAATGTGGATGGTAGTCTCTCACATCACAGATGTGGAAAGTATAATTTTATATTTGTATTTTCAAATAAATAAGTTTGTCAAAGGTTTCCATCCTAAGAAAAAAAAGAAAGAAAGAAAATGTGGAGTGATTCTACTGGTAGCCAGGCCTGGAAGTCATCGCTATACTGTGGTCGTCTGAATCTTTTGGGGACCTTATTAAAATGCAAAATCTAATTCAGCAGGTCTGAATAGGTACCCGAGACTCTGCATTTTGAAAAATTCTGTTTCGAGCTTCATTGGAGTACAGTTATGCAGAGCCAAATGTTATTTTCAGTCAATGATGAATGACATAGATGATATTGGTTCGACAAGATTATAAAGCAATTACAATATTCCTACTACCCACCTTGTTTGCTTATTGTATATTTTCTTTGTTTCAATACATCATGATCATCACTGTGTCATCATTGCAATATTCAATACAATGGCCTGCTATGCACGTTTGTAGCTGAGTACTGACTGTTTGTACCAGTTAGGTTTGTGCAGATTCAGTCTATGATGTTGCACAGAGATTGCGTAAGGATGCACTTATCAGGCTTTATCCCATCATTAGACAATGCATGATTGTATATTTGACAAACAAAAGTATTTCAGGCATACAACATAATGTTCTGATGTACATATACATTGTGAAATAATTATCAGAGTCTAATTGACATAGCCATCATCACCTCACATAGTTGTGATTTTGTTTGTGTGAGAACCTTTGAGAACATTTCTAACAAGAGCCTGGTGCTGCCCCTGCTCCTGGCCATGGGACCACACCTTGAGCACTGGTGCTCTGGATTGTGTCATCAACCTTGGCTATGTACTTGTGTATCACTGCCCAGGCCAGACTTCACACCAGGTAAGTCAGAAATTCTAGGGTTGGAAACAACATAAACATTAGTGTTTTTTTTTGAAGGTTTCCAAGTAATTCCAGGTTAGTCAAACGTTCTTTTCTGGCTGTGTGGAAAGGATGAGACTTTGGGAAGACATGGTCCATGTGAAAGAGGGCATCTCAGGGAAGGAAATATGCTTAGTTGACCTCTAATTGCACCTTTTCTTTTAATACACTTAGGGAATCAGGGTCATGGAGGAGAGTGAAATAAGCCCCAGTTCCAGTTTTGGCAGGAACTTTCTGTATGCCTTTAGGCAATTCATTCATTTCTTCATACAAGTTATCTGTTGAATGTCAATTATTGTACTGGTTCTAGAGAAATAGTAATGAACAGGCAGGCTGATTCTTGCTCTCATGGAGCTCAATGGATCACAGTGAATGAAGACAAGTAACCTAGTAAATATGAGAGTATGATCCATGTAATGATAAGGAAAGTGCCAATCAGAGGGCTGGAGGTAACGAGGTCTTCACTTTCTCCTTCAGAAGAGTGTAATGAGTGTCACACAGGACAATGGGAAGCTGTGACAAATTGCATACAGGTCTGAAGGGATGTCACATGTGGAGGCTGTATTGGGACAGAAGGCATCCACATGACAGGCAGATATGTCAGCAATGCCTTAGCCAACAGCACCACATGCTGTTCTGGATGGTTTAGGGTTTTGTTCCAAGCTTTGACTTTGCCCTAATGCTGTCCATATCATCATCCCCCTCCCCTCCTCACAGAGGCCTTTAGCAGAGTGTGGTTTCCAGTGGAGTTGGCTTTATGCTGTACCTCTATTGATCACTTCCCTTGGGATGACACAGTTCTTCAGCACTGTGTGTGAGCCAGAGAGGAACATGTGGATGACAGGTGAGCCCTGTTACTGTGCAGGTAGAAAAGGTAAACTCTTGCTGTGTCTTCACCTTTCAGGCCCCTAACATTTCATGTCCTAGGGGCCATGATGCCAGTCTGGACACCATGATTACTGCAGGAGAAATGAGGTGAGAAAAAATACAGGAGGTTTCTGGCAGCTTTTTTTTTTTATTCCCAATGTGGTCCAATTTGCCTGAACTATTGCATGTGCTTGCTTGCTCACTGTGGATATTTCTCATCTTATCCAAAGCTGCTTCTGAATCTAAGACTCTGCCTTCTCTGATTTTTTTTTTTTTTTTTTTTTTTTTTGGCCAGTCCTGGGCCTTGGACTCAGGGCCTGAGCACTATCCCTGGCTTCTTCCCGCTCAAGGCTAGCACTCTGCCTCTTGAGCCACAGCGCCGCTTCTGGCCGTTTTCTGTATATGTGGTGCTGGGGAATCGAACCTAGGGCCTCGTGTATCAGAGGCAGGCACTCTTGCCACTAGACTATATCCCCAGCCCCTCTTCTCTGATTCTTAACACCTACCTTTTGACTTTCATGACTTTTCCCTCCCTGGCTTTCTATGGCTGATCTCATCATTCTCCAGTTCAGAGCAGCTTCATAGTTCTCTCCTCCCTACCACATCAAATTGGAGCCATTCTGTTTGTATCCCAAACCCTCCACCATCTTTTTCTCTCTCTCTTTCTCTCCCTAAAGCCTTAGCCCTACCTACTTAAAAAATGTTTTTATGACTCAGACTGTCATTTCTCTCATTTCTTTCATACAGTCTATCTTCAACAAAACACATGTACAGGAACACATGTGTACATATGTGTGTATTCAGATATAATTACCAGTATGTGTATGTTCAGACACAATCACCTATAACTTGGGGCAGAGAGAACATCAATGTTCTACTTGGAATATTTTCATCACCACCACTTTCTTCAAAACCTGTTTATTCTTCAAAGTTATATTTTCTTTCCCCAATAGAGTTTAGTATCACTTACTCATTATCTGTATCATATATGCTAATCATGTCTTCACATCAGACTCTGCCTATATTCAGTAAGGGACCATGAAAGTCTCTCTGGATCTGATCCTTAGTATAAAGCTAAGTGCTATAGTTTAACTCTTGAGTGACTCCTTAAGGCCCATGAGTTTTAAAGATTTTGTCCTCCGGTGGTATTATTAGGAAGTGGTGTAACCTTTACAAGGTGGAGCCTAGTGGGAGGTCTTCAGGTTATTGGAAGTATGTCCTTGAGGGGCATTGTGGGACCCCCACTCTTCCTCTTCTTCTCTCTCTTTGCCTATTGGTCATGAGGTGAGTAAATTTTCCCTGCTTTATATTCCTATTATTATGTGTTACTTTGCCACAGGACCAAAAGCAATGGACTCAGTCAATTATAGATTGAAATTTCAAAATTGTGAAATAAGACTGTTGCATTTATACTTTTTTTAAAAGTTATAGGAAGCTAACTGATATACAAGACCTATGGGAAACTCAAAGAGTTGGCAAAATCAGTCACTAGTTGCCAGGAACTGGTGTCTTATACCTGTAATCCTAGCTAATCAGGAGGCTGAGATATGAGGATGGTGATTTGAAGCCAGTCTGGAAAGAAAAGTATGTGAGACTCTAATCTCCAGGAAGTACTGTGGCTCAAAGTGGTAGAGTACTAGCCTTGAGCAAGAAAGCTCAGAGACAGCGCCCAAATCCTGAGTTCCATGGCTGACCAAAATAAAAGAAGAGAATGGCTGTTTACATACAAAATATATAGACCAACAAAATTTACTGAAAAAATTTACAGACCAACAAAATCAGTTAAAAGAGTCAGTACTCCAGCTAGAGTGCTTGGATAACAGGGACCTAGTAGGGGGAAGGAAACACCTGTGGAAATCAAGTAAAAGCAAGGCTAGGCAAGATTCTAGCTTTAGAATGTTATTAAAAGGAGAAGAGAAATTAAATTCCATTCAGCATGCACTTAATGAGCATCTGTTACATAATTTGCATAAATTACAGCCAACTCCTGCTACCAAAGGAGCACAAAGTTTCAGTAAAGAGAGGAATTCACATGTATCCAAACACAACACAATGAAATACCTGATAACATGATGGAGGGCCATAGGAGCAGTAAACACCAAAAGCGGGGTGGGGGTGGGGGTTCTTTTCTGGCTTGCCTTCCTTGTTGGTTGGGGTAAGCAGATCATTATGAAGACAATACTACCATGGAGGAGTTAGTTAGGTTGTCAGAGGTAGGATGAGGCTACTAAGGGTGGCACCTTGTTTAGAAAGAGCACAGCTCTGGAAGCAGCAAGAATTAGGTTTAAACTCTAATTTCCTGCTCTAATAATTCTTGTGTCTATACAATGGAGATAACAATGATTCCCTTCCAGGTAATAAGGAAAGGTGACATGAAATAGCTGGTGTACTCAGAGTGATCCTTGGTCCAGTGAGATACTGAGTTTGCCTCTATTTCCACAAACCAAGCTTTCTGAGTCTTAGTCCATTAGCACCAGGGACAGTGCCAAGGAGTCAAAAATCCCTGGTAACATTTGTATGAAAACAGAATAATGAAATTTATTGGGATTCTTGAAGAAGAGAGAAGGGGATGAGAGGGAGTGACAGAGAGGAGTGAATTTGATTAGGATACATTGCAAACGTGTGGAAATACAATGAAATTCTTAGTATATTTTACACATACTAATAAAAATGCAATATATTTTATTGAAGTTAATCTTTCAGAATATAAAAAGTCATAGTAGCTGATGGTCAGGATTTCTGTGCTGGAAATTTTATGCATATTAAAGGCCTTTACCTTCTCTCTGTGGCTAGATAGATCATGTTGAGTCAGTCCTTCAGGATGACCAGGTTCTGGGGTAGGGCAGTGGGGCTGGTAGGATAGTCTTCTTCTCTGCTTTACAACTCACTCTCCAGCACTGCTCCCTACTTTGACAGGGGCTTGGAGGCAAGACCCCAGCCAGGTGGCACTCTACCTCTGTGTGTCTGGTCTAGATCTTCTCTTCCTGTCCCACTGAGATTCCCTCCTAATACTCCATTTTTGCCTCATTCTGCATAATTGGGGGTGGAAGAATAAAAGAAGATAGATAAAATGGAAGAGAAGAAAGGGAATCAAAAAGTTAGGAGAGGGCTGGGAATGTGGTTTAGTGGTAGAGTGCTTGTCTACCGTGCATGAAGCCCTGGGTTTGATTCCTCAGTACCACATACACAGAAAATATGGAAGTGGGCACTGTGGTAGAATGGAAGAGTGCTAGCCTTGAGCAAAAAGAAGCCAGGGACAGTGCTCAGGCCTTGAGTCCAAGCCCTAAGACTGGCAAAAAAAAAGTTGGGAGAGAAGAATGGGGGAGGAGAGTGCAGTGTTCCAGAGAAAGGACAGGACAAAGGGGAAAATGAAAGGGGGAGCGGGGAGAGAATGAGGAGGGAGGGACAAGCTTGGAGACAGCGAGCATAGACAGTGGAAGGAAGAAGGAAGTAGGCGATGGATCAGAGGAAGAGAGGAAAGGGCAAATGTTATGAGTAATGGAAGAGACGATTAAAAGCTGGGAATGGATATGGGATGTTGTATAGAGAGGTGGGGAGAGAAAGGGAGACTAGGGTACAGACAGAAACAAGTGACAAAGATGTTTCAAGTGCTATGAGTCAGTGGGCTGACAGCTCATCTCTCTAAATGGCCCTGAGCCCTTGCTCTATCCCTTTCACAGATCTTGAGGTCCAGGAAGGTCAGGGAGAGAAAAGGTGGGAATCTAGTTAATCTACTATAAAACCGTGAAACTAAAATCATACCAGTTCAATGAAACCCTGAGTCCTTTCTACAGGCAACCATGCTCTTTTTCCAATAAGCCACGCCCACATCCCCTCCCCCCTAGTCCTGCCTTCCTGAAAAGAACTGCCATCTGCCACTGACCTCTGAGTCTTGTTCATGCTTGGAAAATGAAAAGAATTGTCCTTTTGTAGAAATGGCAGGAAGCTAGTAAGCTGAAATTTGCAGACACATTTGGTCAGTTGATTGCTTGCCATAGGCAGCAGCCCTGCTCTACAGAGAAGGAAGTGTGGAGCTTCAGTGCCTCTGTATCTGACATTTGACCTGTGGCTCATGAGGTGAGTAGTATGCATGGTGCCATCCAGTCCCCCTTTCTTTTCCAACTAGCTGCAAGCAATTCTGGCATTGTCCAGGATCAGGAAGCACTCATAGGATATTTGTATGTGCTTGACACAGTGCCAAGTGCTTTTGCACAGTGTCTTGTGCAATCTATAAACACACTGAAAAGAAAGCATTATTAATCCCCAACTTTGTAGATAAAAAGCTAGGGCTGGGAGAGGTTAAATGATGTATGCAGAATCACGAAGCTAGTAAGAGGCAGAACAAGGAACCCATTTATTCAGTCTCTAAGGGCTGTGTTCTTTCTATAATGAAGGCAAATTATGGCATAATATTGTGTTCAGCAGTGAGGACAATTTTTTTTTCTGCCACAGACTTGGGAAGTTAAAATGTGGTATCAGAAAGGCCTCACCCATGGAAATACCTGAGGGCCTAGTTTCTTGTCTGTGCCCTGGGATCCTGGGCAGCATTGCATTGGAGTTGTATGCCATAGCTCCTTCCTCTAGCCTTGTTCTTCAGGCAATTGAAAAGTCTGCCAGAACACAAGCAACAACCCTGTTCTGAGTGAGATGAGGGCTCAGGCTTCCAAGCCTGTTTTCAGTTCTGCCCTCGGCCTCAGAGTCTCTCTTATAGTTCTTTCCTTGGGGATTCTTTCTCCAGAGTATTTCCAACTTGGAAATGTGATTTGTGTTCTACATACCTAACTGATAAATAACAATGACTCCATCACTAAGAAACCAAGGCACCATGGAATTCTTTCATAGACTATGTTTTTGGGCAAAGACAATGATCAAATGGTTTTTCCCTTGAGGCTGTCAACACCTTTTGTTGTCTGGGTTGCAAAATGCAAAAGTGTTCTAGGCCCAGGAGTTCTAAGTAAATGCCAGGTTTTTTTTTCCACCTGTAATCTGACACTAAACAACATCCACAGGAATAGGCATCTTGTCAATTGCTTTGCCCAGAGGATGCTTCTATATTGCAAGCATGTGTGGAAGCGTCTTCCCTTCTAATCTAAAGTCTTCAGCAACATTCCAACTGCAGCCCTGCTCTTCTGCATGTCCTCTTTGTTTTCAGAACTCATCTCCCAGATTTCTACTTTGAGAAATATTCTCTCTATGGGATCAGGTAGGTTTGGATGTACTCTCCCACAATCAGTAAGCATAAAATATTATGAAATATTTAAAGCAACTATTTTGGTGGCATTGGTGAAATGCCCCAAATTCAAGACCCCCCTAAAGACCACTGAGAAGCTGATTCCGATGCAAAAGCAAAGAGTCATTTATTAGCAAGTTCGAGCTCAGACCTATGCCCACAAGGACACAGCCAAGATGGATGAAGGCCCCAAGCACAGATTACACTGGGTTTTTATAGTAAACAAGTCTAGGGGCTTCTCAGTTAAAAAGACATGTAATTGGTTAACCTTTAGTGTGTCATCTATTCCTGATTAGCTGGGGCATTGTCGCTTAAGAGCAAGACAGTCAAAGTTTGTGAAAGACATCTGGGGTCAGCCTTCACCTATTATCAACCTCGGGACTGTTAGTGGGTGGTGCTGCAAGGGACTTTTGGTGTCAGTCCCCTCCTGCTATGTATACATTAGTTACTTATTGGAGCACTAACTTGTCAGGGACTTGATTGCCTGGTGGAGCACCTGGCACTTCAAGTATTTATCTGCTGATATTCCAGTGCACAGCACAATTATCAAACAAGGCAGTGAAGTGTTTTACAAACAATGGCTAAAGCATCCTAACTTTAACTGACCTCTGGTCAAATGAAGTCTCTCTGGCTACCTTGATTATTTTAGACTGCATTTTATTCAGGCTTCATACTGACATGTTCTGCAGTTATTCCAGGAAGCTTCAGGGCCTGGTCAGGCCCAAGCTATGATATAGAGGTACACCGGCTGCTCAGGCTCCTCATTGGCCATCATCTGTTATGCTCGCGTTCAGGACCCCCGAAAAGACCACCAGAGAACAAGACCGATGTAAACAGCAAAGAGGCGTTTATTGCAAGCTAGCTCGGACCTCCGCTGATGATACTCAGAGGTCCTGAGTCACAATCTAGCAGTCTTTTTATATCATGAAACAAACAACTCTCAAGCAATCTGGGGAAACTTCCACACAGTCAGGCATATGTTTGTTTAACAATACATCACACTAAGCAAGCAGAGGGAAATAGGCTAATCTTATCTATAGTTAACTTTGTTAGCAGAGGGTCATAGTTAACTCTGTTAGCAGAGGGCTATAGTAGAACTTTGTTAGCAGAGGGCTAAACCGCATTCCTAAAGTTAAACTTCAATCTCTGTTTATATCTAACACATACATCCTCCATTTGAGACATTCAGCAGTTTTTCTCAAAAAATGTTTTGTGCATGCTTTCTGTGTAACCTCCTGATTTAGGGGAGAGCAAGCTTAGATTTTTAAGATGGAGTCACTTAGGCCTTTTCAGTGCTTAAACCCTGGTATCACCACCCCCCACCCCCACCACACACAGAGTACTTAGGTAAATATGGACACAGTAAGCAAATGGATTGAAATTATCAACAATAAAAAAATTAGAGACCCCAGAGGTAAGTTTATAACTATGAGGTATAATATCTAGAATAAAATACTTAAGGATCAGTTACTGCAATAAAGCAGGGGCAGTGATCTTGAAGAAAATGAATGAAAAATTAGCTTAAGCCAAGACAGAAAAAAGACAGCTTGCTGGGGTGCCAGTGGTTCACAATTATTATTCTAGCTACTCAGGAGGCTAGGATCTAAGAATTCCGGTTCAAAGCCAGCCTGGGCAGGAAAGTCCATAAGACTTATCTCCAATTAACTATCAAAAAGCCAGAAGTAGAGCGATGGCTCAAGTGGTAGAGCGATAGCCTTGAGAGAAATAAAAATAACAAAAAAACTCAAACCTCAGGGCCAGTGTCTAGCCTCTGAGTTTAAACACCAGAATGGGCATGCACACACACACATATCATTCATAGAAAAATGTGTTATATGTAGAGGAAAATTATTTAAAAAACTAAAAGAAAAAAATAAACAAGTATTAAACAGGGGATCATCATGTTAAATGAATTAAGCCAGATTCAGCAAGACAAACATTGAATATTTTCTTATATGTAAATGTTAGATTTAAAATAACAACATGTTAATACATATAGAATAATTTTCTTTCTCTCTCACCCCCTCTTCCTTTCTATGATGTTTGTAATTATGAGGGGATAGGAGAGGAAAAGGAAATGTTAGAGAATGAAAAATACAGAAATACATTGAATCTGTATGAAGATGGCAAAATAAACCTCGCTGAAATTTGCTGATAGGAGGTAATAGAAACAAGGAAAGTGAAGTTTAGGGCTCTATTTACTTAAAATACTGTATATGGTATATGAAACACTACAGTGAAAGTTCTTTAAACAATTAATAAACATGAAAAATAATAAATGATGAGAACATAAAACAGGTCTGAGCTTAAGTCAAGGTAGTAGTGAGAGAAAAGAAGAATAGAGAGAGCAAGGGAGAGAAATATAGTTAAAGTATTTCCTGTACACCTGTGAAATGGAGCAACAAATCTTGCTGCACCTGGTTTGTGAAGAGAGTATGAGGGATGAGGAGTGACAACAAAGGGACGGCCCATCACTCTAGACAGTGCTCATTGTACACATATGGGACTGCCAAAATGCAACTCCCTTGTACAGCTAATTAATGCTAATAAAAATGTGGAAAAAATACAAAAGTCTTCTTACCTATGTCTAAGAGACTGAACATTGGAAAAAACATGATTTATAATAACATAAAAGAGATGAAGGATTTGGAATAAGTAACAAAATATATGCAAATCTATAAAATAAAAGCTACAAAATCCTGTGAGAGATAAACAAAAAGTTATACTGTGGTCATGCATCAGAAGAATCAATATTGTTAAGACGCCAAGTTTTGAGTAGATTGAAAGCTATCCAAATAAATTCCCAGCAAGTTTTCTTGTAGAAACTGGTAAGTAGGTTCAAAATGTAAAAGGAAATGCAAAAAATTTATATAACCAAAAAGGAGTGACAAAACACAAAAGGAACAGAGTTGGAGGACTTCACTAATTTATCTTAAGACATGCTATAACTGCATTATCAAGACAAAATAGTATTGCATTAACATATTCTAAAATCAGTGACACAGAAATGAGTGTCCAGAATCAGACCCACAGATATATGGTCCCTTGATTTTCAATAAAAGCACCAAGATAACCAAAGGAATGGAAGGAAAGTCTTTGGGATAAATAAATCTGGGGTGAGAGAGAATGCCAAGTATAAAACAATAGAGTTAAAAAGCTCCAGGCCTCTTACTACACCATACACAAAAAGTAAGCTGAGGTGGCTCAAAGACCCAAAGATCAAAAACTACACTGATATATTTCTTTTTTCTTTCCCTTTACTTTTTAAAGGTGGGAGTGGGAGTTTAAACTCAAGATTTTCCACTTGCTATGCAACCTCAGATATCCTCTGCCCAGCCCAGGAAGTAAGGCCTGCATTCCCAATCCAGTTTAGAGGAGCAGTGCTAAATCACAGTCAAAGAATGTGGAAATAGCCAGGAGGGCTTCCTGGAGAAGTAAGTGTTAAAGGAGGAGTAATGGAGGTTTTGGATGGAAGGACAATCATGGAAGATATAATGTTAACAGTAACAAGTTATTACTGATATTAGATGAGTACTAGCATTTTTCCTATTGATAAACACATGTATGCTCTTATTACAATTTCAGGAAGGGCATAAGAATATTTTTGTTTATTGTATTGCTGCTATAACAAAATACCTGATGCTGGGAACTATAGAAAGAATAGGTTTTATTTAGCTTTCAGTTTTGGAGGCTAAAAGTCCAAGATCAGGTATGTCATTCATTCAGCCTCTGGTGAGCGCCTCTGGCTGTCTCATAGCATAGGGCATGATGCCATGGTGGGGCAAGTACAAGAGGGAGAAGGCAGCCACATGATGGGACAGAAAGCCAGAGGGATTCATTTGTGCTCTTTTTATAATAGCCTTCTCTGAGAACTGTGGAGAGTCCTGTGAGAACTACATTAGTCACTTCAGAGAGTAGGGCCTCCAGTGACCTAACCACCTTCCTCTAGACTCTACCCATCTCTTAGAGGTCCCACCATGTTAGCATCATTACACTGGGGCCAAAGTTCCAGTGCATGAACCTCTAGAGAGCACGACCAAGCTATTTCCCAACCATCGCAATTCACCCTTAGCCCCCTATAGTTGCCCAAGGCAGTAGCCAGTAGTGCTGACCCATGCATACCTGTAGATGCACAGAATGAAATTGGCCTGTGATGCTAGAGAAAGCCCAGAAACACATACTTCCTTAGCCCTCGTTTTGCTCATTGATATAAATTGGTCAGTATATTGGCCTGTCAGGCAGCATCCATTTGTTTGAATTTACAGGAGAAAGAGTGCTGGGTGGTACAGAATGGCTGTTGCCCATCTGGTGTTGGCCTAGGGAAAGCTGTGCATGTCTGAGTCCAGAACTCTCCATCAATCAGGTGACCTGAGGTGACCTGGCACTTCGCTCATAAAAATCTCATGAAGTCTTAGACCATAACCTGGATGTGATGGCAGTAGCCTGGCAGATGAACCAACTGAGCAGTAGACACAGATCAGGATAGCAGGCGAATGTGATCGGATGCTGAGCACAAAGTATGAGCCTAGGTTTCCTTGGTTGTGTGCTGGGAGCCCTGGGCCTCTGCAGAGACCTGGGGTTGTTGTGGGGAGTCAGGCAGGGGTAGGAGAAAAGCCCCTCTTTCCTGCTTTCAAGCAGACCGGCTTCACTGGTAGCTGTCTCTTATAGTAGACTTGGGCTAAGATTTCATCCAGACCTGCCCTGTTGTTAAAGAATGAAGTAATTGGTGGGTGGAGGTGACGAGGCAGTGTAGGGCTGTAGGACTCTGGCAGGTGTGCATGGAATTTCAAAGCAAAACTCATACAGGGGACGTGGTCCCCAGGAGGGATTGGAGCTAAATGAGTTCCAAGAGCATTTCACTGTCAACCTCCTAACAAAGTCTTAATTGTCTCCACCCAAGGCCTTCTTTTGTGGCAGTCTTGGGGGAGGGGGTGGTGAGACCTGGGGTTTGGGGTAATGCATGGACATGGTTCAAAGATCCGAGGAACCTCAGTTTTAAGAAGGTGTTCAAGGTAAAAGAGGAACTGAACGAAGGGCCAGCCCTGAGCAGAACAGTACTCTTCCCTCTTCTGAGCTGGGAGGCCCCTCAGTCAGAGAGGCCTCCTGCCCAGTGGGAGCCCTGTTCTTGCTGCCCCCGGGAGGGCAGTTGGAAGCACCTGCTGCCTCATTCCTTGTCACTTGTCAACTCTGGAGCAATCAGTCTGCTCCTTTACACTTAACAGGCAAAGCACTCCAGCAGAGGCCTCCAATTTGTCTTTGTTAGCACTAACAGGAGATGGGTGTGGAGATTTCATTGTGCCCCCTTCCTGCCTCCCTGCAGGCATGGCACCTGGGGCCTGCTAGGCAATCACTCAGGCTCTCCACAATTACCTTGCAAGACACTCCACAGATTCTCACCTGGCACTTTAAGTCAGCTCAGCAGAGCTCAGGGCATGGCTACAGAGAGGAAGTTTGGTAGGAGCACCCTGGAGGAAAACCCAGAGGACCCTCACCACCATCAGAAGCCTACCCTACTATTTCCCCATATGTATCCTGAACGGCACACACACTATGGAATGAGCTCACTTCATGAACACTGGCTATGCCAAGCACTGGAAATTCAGTCTGACCCTCAGCCTAGTTGACAAGTCCACAGTGATTTCCAGCACTGAGGGCTGAAACAGAGGCATGTGCACAGCTTTGCTACAGTGGGGTCTCCTCTTACCCACCAAGGCAAGGTCACAAAAGGCCGGGTAACAAAAGGCCTCTGGGATTCACAAGGGTGAGGATAGCCCAGCCTGCCAAGGTCAGGAGTAGGGCCTTAGGCTGGAGAAGAAGAGACATCAACTTAAGGCAGAAGCCTATGCAAGTGCCCAGGTGAGTTGAAGAAAATGCAGGAAGGTTGGCCTAGCTAGAGCATTATACAGTTAGCCTCTGACCATTATTATCTACTTGTCTTATTCTCTCTTCATGGATTTGCCTGGCTTCTTTGTTACTCATCCAAGTATTTCCTTTTACTCTCCATCCATCTACCCATCCACCCATCCATCTCTAGAAGCCTTAATATAATATTGCAAAGCACTCTCCCAAGTTTTCCTGACTCACATAGTGCCTGACTTTTCAAAGGAATGTCCCCCCAAAGGCTATGTTTTAAAGGGTTGGTCCTCAACTTGCTGTTATTGGGAAATGGTGGGACCTTTAAGAGGTGGGGCCTATTGGGAGGTTTTATATCATTGGGGTTGTGGCCTTAATAGTGACTAGTCTGCTTCTTGGTCACAAGAGTTGAGCAGCTTGTTCTATCACTATGATGTTCTGCCTAGCTAGACATAAGGCCAAAAAAGCTATGGGGCCACTAGGTAGAAAACCGTTCCTCCTTTTTCAGGCTGATTATCTCAAGTTTTCCTTGCAGTAGTAGAAAGCTGACAAATGCACCCATTCCTGAACATTTGTTAGGGATGTGGCTATGTCTCTGACCCTGGAGCCAGCTTTCTGCTGACTCTAAGCTCCAAGGAGGTCAAGGCAAGACCCATTCATCTTGTCCATCTATCATAGTGAGACACATATTTGGACTTAATAAAATGCCTTGGAATGGATGAATGCTTTTGAAACTTTTGAGCAGGAGAAAAGTCATTGACACATCTAGTGTGTACCCTTGTGCCAGGCTTGCTTGCACTTAGCAGATGCCACTTAGTGTTCAGACCTTACTGATCTATTAGGCTGTGCAGGTCTGGACTTGCATAAAATCTGACCTATTTAGCAGCTGTGTGATTTGGGCAAGCTATAAAGCTTCTCTAGGGCTCACTTGCCTTTCCTGTAAAAAGGAACCAATGGTGTATTTGTAGGATCAGATGATTCTGAGGTACCTCGAAACTATAGAACAATGCACTAACATTGGTGATTGTTTCATTTTTGCCATGTAGATGTGATTGATGTGAGCCAAAAGCAGCACAAGAACATTCCAGCATGTGTCAGAGGCCTCTGGAGTTCTGCTGTAGCTCATTTCTACTACTCCTACTTGGAGTAAATCTATGTTTATTTCAGGGAATTAAAAGAGCATGGAATGCCCTGCAATTCAGGCATAACTCTTAAAAATATTTGTCTGTTAGATGCAATAGATGCAAACTTCCTGTTGGTGGGCTGTGCCTTGGATTTTATAAGCCAAAATGTGCATGTGCGTGTGTGTGTGTGTGTGTGTGTGTGTGTGTGTGTGTGTGTGTGTGTGTGTGTAGAAAAGGAGGAGAGGACAGAAGGAAAAGTTGCTGACAGCTAAAAGAGCAAGGTCATGCCAGGCCCTGGTGGCTCATGTTTGCAATCCTAGCTACTAAGAAGCTGAGATCTGAGGATCACAGTTGCCTGGGCAGAGAGGTTCATGAAACTCTTACATACAGTTGACCAGTATGAAGCTGGAAGCAGAGGTGTGGCTAGCAAGTGGTTGAGCACCAGCCTTGAATAAAAAAGCTAAGGAACAATGCCCAGGTCCTGAGTTCTAGCTCCAATATCAGCACAAAAAGAAAACAAGAAATGAAGGAACGAAGGAAGAAAAACAAAAGGTCTGATAAGAATGACTGGGAGAGAGTGAGGGAATGAAAGACACTGTATGAAAGAAAATGTACTCATTACTTGACCCATGTAATTGCAATTCCCCTGTATACCACCTTTATAATAATAATAGGGTAAAAATTTTAAAAGAAGCATATTTAACTCTAAAAAATAGTATGACTCCATTCATCCTGCAAAATAACTTTGCTTTGGTGAGTTAAGCTGTTGATGTTGTTTAAAGAGATTTAAAGAGGAAGAAGCAGCAATGTCAGCCAAAACATAGAGATATGTTCTACTTCTGTGAGTGTCTTCACTTGCTGGGTTCTTCACAAGCCATTCCCCACTTTGGATTCTAAAAGAATTCTAAGAAGAAATTTAACTTGATCCTTCAGAGGGGAGGGCAGAAGATTAACTATAGGCCAATGAGCCTGAATAAACCAGGTAGAGGTGTGTCTTGAATGAGAGGAGGTATGTATATATATACACTAATTTCTTGGAGAAGCATCTGGAAATGGACCCAGCAATTTGGTCTTCACCTCTGGCCAATGCAAATCTCAGGATCCTGGACAATCCAGCCCTGGTACCAGAGGACATCTGAACTCCCTCACCTGACCTGACTCCCTCAAGTTCAAGTTAAGAGTATACTTCTTGCTCAGAAGTTGTTTCTCTAGTTCTGCTTCTTTGAGTTTTCTTTTTCTCTCTTGCTGTGCATGCTAGGGAAGTACTTACCACTCAACTATAACCTAAACCTCTCTGGTTGTCTTTTGATTGATCAGAAATGACGTTGTTGAGGCCTGTCACTGGTATGACCATGCCCATCCCCAGATTTGATCATCTTCATGCATATGTGGTGTCAACACACACAGCACTACACTGAGCAGGGGTTCAACCACACACCTGGTTGGGCTGAAATTACTGTTCCTCTCTCTATTTCTTTCCTCTTTCTTCACTTCCCCAAATCTAGATGCCTGTATGTTCCATTTACTGCCTTGTTTGACTGCAGAAGGGAGCTGAGGTGTGGCTGTGTCTTTGGGGAGGGGTCCCACTTCCACAAGCAGTCTCATCTCAGAATAAATTGACCTTGGTGAGAGCTTGGAAGCTGGGAGTCTCCACAAACCTGTCCCTACGACATTGTCTCAGCCCTTCCAGTGACAGCTCAAATTGGGCAACTCGCACGACTGTCAGCTGCAGGTATCTTCTGTGAAGCTCATCAAAAAGCAAACACTCAGGCACTTGAATAAGATGAGCAATTTGTGGCTTTGTAAAAAGTCAATGCAATTCAATTTAGGCCTCTTAAGGAGTGCGCTGCGCTCACATTTATTGTTTCCTTGTCTAACCTGCTCCAGCAAAGGGACTGCAGATTTGTCTTCTGTTTGCGAAGTGGGATGAAGTCCCAGGTATGAGTGACCTTCAACAGCCACACAAAACTTACAAATGAAGCTGTTGCGCTCAAAGTTTGATTTCTTTATATAGATTTCGTTTTCCAAAAGGCAGATTAAAAAGCGAGTTTTTTTTTTCTCCTGAACACAAACGCTTTAATTATTTTTCATCACCATCATCATCCCTGGATTGAAGTTAAAATGTTATCTCCACTAGCATAAGTACCATTCCTGAGAGGCTCAATCTGTAGTCATAATGGACCCCTGGAATGTTCCTTCATCCTCTCAGCTATGTCTGGCTAAAGATAGATTAGCCCCCCCCCCCCACCTCCCACCTTGTTTTCTTTTTTTTTTTTTTAATCTTTGTCACAAAACAGATTGCTTTTGGGTTGTCTTTATTTGCTCATTGGTTGGTTTATTTAGGAAACATGCCACTTTAGGCCCCCAAAGACAGAGCAAGTAAGAGCCATAATTTTAAAGGTGACGTCATTGGTCATTACCTTCTATGTATGGACACTGTACTTGTTTTGCATGACCTTTTTTATTTATCCCTTGCAAAAATGGTTAAAACATTTATTTTAGTTCATGATGATCTGATCCCATTGCTTTACACAGCATATCCTTGGGAGTATTTGTCAGAGCTAACCATTTTACATCATGAACAAGGAAGTTGGGAGGGGTGGGGAGAATAGACAGAGAGAGAAAGAAAGGGAGGAAGGAAAGAACGAAGGAAGGAAGGAAGGAAGGAAGGAAGGAAGGAAGGAAGGAAGGAAGGAAGGAAGGAAAGGATTGGTATTCCACAATCCTCTTTGGGATATGTACAGGGCCCTACTTCTTGGAGGGTCTACCACCTCTCATGTTCCTCCAGATCCCTACTTTATACCACCCCCAAAAGTGCCCTTGTGTGATGTTCAGGAAACTATTTTGTAGATGAACTAAGTTGATGTAGGGGGATGTGGTATTTTTAAAAATCACATTTTATCAAGGGCACCAAGCCCTTGACACATTCGCCTTTGAAGGACACTTATCCAGCCATTGTAAGCAATCAGCACTCATGTATAAAGGCTCTCTGTGTCTGTGGTCACAGTTTACCAAGCTCCCTAGTAAGAGCAGGTCTGGACTGTCTGGGGTCACCCAGACCCTGACCACTGAGTAACCATCTGAAGGATTGTCCTTAGGTTTAGGGGCAGTTAGAAAGAACCAAGGCTTTATCCTGATGGACTGGGAATATGCCCTAGTGGCAAGAGTGCTTGCCCTAAGACTTTATGCTGGAGAGGAGGTGCTTTGTTTTGGGGTGGGAATGAGGCCTTATGGGGCTTCATATGGAAGAACCACTGTCCAGTGGCTTAGGAGCTTTGTGCGGTGGGAGTTACCAGCAGCACAAGCTGCTTTGGAGAGGGAGCTCCTCATCACTGGGTCTGCTGTGCTGGGTGGAGGTGACATTGACCTGAGAAGTCACCTGGCTGTGATCATCTAACATGTGGAACATGTAGCAGCCATGTGTGGACTCAGCACATCGGGAAGAGGTTTTCAGGTGCCGGGTGGCTTGTGATCATATGAGTGCCATTTGTTGGCCACGATTCCTTATTGCTCTATGAGTCTACAATCACCTTTCTATAACCCAGAAAATTCTTTTTGGTCCTTGTCTGTACATCCACATGCAATGTATACAACCCACATAAGTGTGTAATGAATATGTATGTTTGTGTGTGTTCACGTATGTGTGTTCATGGTGATAGGTCTGGGGCTCATGGGGACGTGGAGTCCACAGCAAGCCCCCCTCCAACCATACCAGGTCTCACGCCTCCATCTAAGCTCCCTTCTCACTCTGGGTAGCCCTGACCTCTCCTCACTGGCCTGTGACAGTCTCTCATTCCTACTTCTGTACCTTCTGTCCCTATCCTCCCACCTGAAGGAATCTCCTTCCTCTTCCCTGCTTCCTCCTCCCTGCATGAGCCCACCCCATCACGTGAACTGTGCAGACTCCCTCGGTCCTGCCACCCTGGGCGCTGTGGTGACTGAGAGTGGCCTGCGTGGCTGCTGGGAACTGACTTCATCCAGTATCGTGATTGCCCTGGCACAACAGCCAAGGCAGAACTTGAGGGCAGGAAGCTGATTGGAGAGGTGGTCCCCCTGGAAACACAAGTCAGAAAGTTGGAGAGTAGGGTAGGATAAAGAAAAAGTTTACATGAAGGGGAACAATTAAGGCAACAGAGTCTCAGTCAGTTGGGGTCTTACAACTTCCAAAGAGCCAGGTGCTAGGAACCCATAATCCTAGCTACTCAAAAGGATGAAATATGATTGTGATTAAAGCCAGTCCAAGCAGGAATGTACATGAGACTCTTATCTTCAATTGACCACCAAAAAGCTGAAAGTGGAGCTGTAGCTCAAGTAGTAAGGCACCAGTGGTGAGCGAAAGAGTACCCAAGCCCTGAGTTCAAACCCCAGTATCAGCACACACACACACACACACACACACACACACACACACACACACACGAAACAAAAAAGGAAAGAAAGAAAGAAAGAAACCAAAACAAACAAAAAGCCTATCCAAAAAGCTTTCCAGAGCTTTCTAAGAATAGAACCTGGTGCATTTTTCCACCTCTGAAACATTAGTGCCCAGCACCTCTGGGTCTGGACACCCCTTCAGAGCAGGCTGGGAGGTAGGGACAGAAGCTGCTGGAGGTGGCATGTTGTCAGCATGGGATTTCCCAGGACAGGACCCCACTTCTGCTAAGATCAGAGGGGAGCTGAGGGAAGTTGACTCAGGACCAAACCATGAGCAGCACAGACCCTGCTCAATCCTAGTAACATTGTATTTTTGACTCTATGTTTATCCCACAAGCATTTATTGAATACCACTGTATACCCTCCATCCAAGTTCTATGCCTGTTTCTTGTCTTTTTTATTTGGGTGACTAAAAAATGCTCTGGATATACAGAAGTTTCCTTATGAGCTCACTAGTTGATTGAACAACTTGCTAAACTAAACCTTCACACCTTAGAAGAATTGAAAAGTTTACTTCTAATCCAATGGGGCATTCCAAACGATGATGTATGCAGTACACATCCCAATGATAAAGTCCTTAATAACCACAGGATGAGTTGGCAGAATGATTTAGATCTGAAGTCCAGAGCAAAGCAATTACATCTGGCTCCCAGCTTGAAAAAAAAGGAAATAATCTTTATCTGAATTTTTAAGGTATGTTAAAATTATAACATCAAATGTCAAATGTGGCAACAACTTACCCTGCCTGTGTGAGACAGCTTGGCAGAAGCAGTCTTAATATGCATGCAGCCACCACCTAAAGGTTAAAAACATCTGATGCGATCTGGTGCACTAATTGTACTTTCATCGATCGTGTCGGGAATCTGAATACCATCAGGGAAATAAAATTCTTGAGGCCGGCCTTTCTGCTGTGCACCTTCCTCATCTCCTTTGGACAAATGAGACGTTTGGAGAAGTTTGCCTCTTGGGGCTTGCTGTCCTGCTAAATTATTTCCTATTTCTCATTAATTCTTGTCTTCCTCTGCCATGCCACCCAGCCCCTTGGTGGCCTCCTTTACCCACCTAAGTCACATCATCTGTCAGCGTCTCTTGCTCTGGCCAGCTGCTCCTTGATGCTCCACCATGCTCCCTTCCCTCCCAGCTCAGGGCTCCTGGGACCTAGCAGTTGAGGCCTTAATTATGTCCTTCTGGAGTGTCTCACTAATTGTTTCATCATGGCTCTCCTGGTTCCATCCATGGAAGATATAATATTTTGGTACAAAAGATGCATTAGTGGTTGTAAGTAGATGGATGCCTACAAAAACTGCTTTGAGGTGGCTTGAAGGGACATGAACAAGGTAGATTCAGTACGTGGACCAAGGTGGAGATTCTGGATTCCTGTCTTTGAAAGTGCCTGGACAGTCCAGCTTGGGATCAGAGTGCAGGAAATGCATTGTGATGGCAAGGACACCAGTACAGACCCAGTGCTGAGCCAAGGAAGTCCAACACAAAAGAACACATGACACGTGACTGTCCACACAAAGTCCAACCCAAGAGAACACATATTAAGTGACTGTCCACATGAAGTCCAACCCAAGAGAACACATATCAAGTGACTGTCCACATGAAGTCCAATGATCTACTCCACATCTGGAGCTCATTGTGTATACTTGCAAATTAGGCCTACTGCCATATTACATAACACTCCAGGTAAAAAAATAACACCTGATAATGGCACTATAGAGTGACTGTGGCTTGAGCCCGTGTTATGCCTGTGTGCATAACACTGAGCCAGCATCTTCATCCTGCATAGGCTGCTTCAAAGATGCCATCGCAAGCTCTCCCTTCCAGATAGAGAAGGAGGTGTGGAGAGGTTAAAGCCAAGTTCAAGCACACGGGTTACAAGCTCCTCCAATTGTGAACCAGGAGCAGGTGGCAACATTTCCTCAAGTTCAAGATCATTCTGCAGTCATTACAAAGGTGGACAAGGGTTGGTCACTTCCGGCTTCTTCCCTCCATGGTCTCCCATCTGGAGATGCAGCAGCATTGTGATTTCCACCCATCATTCCTCTCCAAAGGTAACATGGGAATGTGGCCAGAAAGCTCAGGGGCTGCCCAGAACATCCCATTTTGTCAGAAAAACAAGTGAGAGACTGAAGATTAATTGGGTCACTTGTGCCCAACAACTTGTAAAGGACACAGGACCCAGCTGGAGGAGGCTTCAGTGAACAAACATGAGACAATTTGAGCATCAAAAGAATAATATTAGTAATGGAAAAAAATTAATGAGTTGTAGTGATGAGCAGGGGCAGAGGGAACAGGAGAGGAGAGAATGAAAGGATAAAAGTTTAGTATTTTTGAAAATATGCCACCGAATAAAAATTGAAAAAGGAGTGGGCCTCTAGTGCATGCCTATAATCTCAGCAGTTGGGAGGCTGAGACATGAGGTTTACCAGTTCAAGGCCAGTAGGGGTTACATAGCCAGAGAAACTGTCTATAAATAAATAACATGAGCAGTGACAATATCACCATGTTGTAACCAATAATGTAATAATTGATTTAAGCAAGAATAATCAAGGAATTTTGTAAAAGGCCATTAGAGAACAGCAGTAGGTACAGTAAACAATAAGTCATAGACTGATTAAACTATATACTTCAAACTGGGCACTAGTGGCTCACACCTGTAATCCTAGCTCTCAGGAGGCTGAAGCCTGATCATCAAAACTTCTAAGCAAGCCTGGGCAGGAAATTTTGTGCAACTCCTATCTCCAATTAACCCCACACACCTAAGCTCTGGCTTAGGTGGTAGAGTGCCAGCCTTGAACAGGAAAACCTAGCGGGCAATGTCTGGCTTTGTGTTCAAGTTCCAGTACTGGCACCCCACCCCAATATATTACAATAAAAAAGTTATGTGAGATATTTTCCAGTTTCTCTTTGGCATATCCAAATTTTTGTCATTACCACTCTTGGATCTTTGGTGCCATTACCAAGTCAGCCCTGGCTTGCCTGGGCATGAGTGCTGTGATAGCTCAATAGGTGATCTGACAATTGCGATGGTCATTGCATGTAACAAGCAGCTAGCATATAAAGTGTGGATACATAGCATAGTGGAACAAGTTACATCCCAGAGAGAAAGGAGCCAGATAGTAAAGACTGCCCCACAACATTTAGGAGGGTCTGCAGTTGTTTATTTGTGGAATTTCTCACTTCATATTTTTAGACCACAGCTGATCATAAATAACTGGAACTTTAGAAGTCTGACCCTAACTACATAATGAGACATCATTTATGATGGAACCTGAGCTGATGGGTCTCCAGGTGGCAAGGAATAAGAAACATGGGCAATAACTTTGTAATATACCTGGTGAAAATGCTTCAGCAAAAACTAGTTATGAGGACACAATTAGACAAATTCAGAGTATGGGAAAATTTACAGGACAGCTGGCCTCAAACCTTTACAGATATCGCTGTCATGAAACACACACACACACACACACACACACACACACACACACACACACACAGAGGCACAATGAAAGACTCCAAAGGGACCTAACTACTAGTTCATGGGCCAGCATGATCTGGATCCTGGATCGATGGAAAGGGGTCAAAAAGCCACATAAGATGTCTTGGGAAGAGCTGAGGAAATGGAGACACTATTGCACTGGCTCTCTCAGATGTGAGCACTCTGCGGCTGAATATTTTTATTCCCCTCGCATCACCAGGTGCACGCGGGAGGATGAACTGTCATGGTGTCTGCAACTTAATTTCAGATGGTTCAGAGAGACAGAGAATGAATCTAGGTGAAGGATTTTTAAAACATTAAAAGTAAAAAGGGCAAGTAATGGGAGGGCAGTGGGAGGAAGAGATGCAGAAAGTCAAGAGAAAGGCTGGGAAAGAAAAGTGGGGCCTTTCCCAACAGGCTGAATGGAAAGAATCACCTGCAAGCTTCCCCCTTTCTCAACTCTAGTCTTGCTGAGCCCCCACTTGTGGCTGTGAGGAGCAGCCTACAGCCCAGTAGAACTTGTGGTGGACGAGAGCTAAAGCTGCTGTGATAAATTTGGACCTTCCAATCAGAGCTCTCTCTCTCTCTCTCTCTCTTACACACACACACGTGTGTACACATACATGTGCATGGACATACACACATACATAGGGAAATACACGGATCACCCCATCTCCTCATGGCATCTCTTTCCCATCCCATTACAGATGACAGAAACACCACCCAGAGCAATGATTTCTCCCAACACAACAATTACAAAACACTTAGTGGTTTTTCTAAATGATTATATGTTTTATTTACATATTTATCTTTCTCAATTTTGACTTAAAATCTATAAGTAATTAGTTATCAGCCTGGCTACGGAGGTGACAAGCATTTCCCTTAATTTTCCATGCAGTTGACAGGTTTTTAACTCTGAAATTATTCTAGTCACACCATACTTCAAAGGTCTAAATGAAAAAAAAAGTTAAATGCCTTAATATCTTTGAGATTTGCAAAGATATTTGGGGATTTGCTGAGGGATTCGGTGCAGGATGAAGAAAGTGTTTTGTTAGCTGGGAGACTAACTTGCATCTCCAATTTGAAAGAAAATGTGAGATCCAAATGCACAAAGATTATTCAGATGAGCACACTGAGCAGGCATTCGCATTCCAGCGCAGTCTGTGCCTTTGAGTCCTAGGTTATTCCGGTTGTGAGGAAATGGGGACACAAGATCCCTTCCTCTGGCAAGGGTACCATCTAGCAACAAGGATAAAATGCAAACTGGCAAACCTAATTGTAAGGTGTCTAAATTACTTTTAAGGCTCAACTCCCCCCTCCTCCCAAGAACACCACCACAAGCCTCATTTTTAAGCTTCACTGTCCACATCTCTCTGGGACTTGGGTAGGTGCCTTCTGTGGGTTTGTGCCTCATTCACAGGGTATGCCACTAACTTGCTGGGCGACATGGTCCACTGTCACTCTTGATTTAGCCCTGGCCTCTCCTGTTGGGATGGTTTTGATTTTCAGTACTCTGTATTTACTTTAGTGTGGTAAGGAAATCCTGACTCAGTTATATAAGCTGGTCCTAGATGCTTAGGTCTGTGTCTCTGAGCTGGGCTTCTAGACTTAACTAAGTCCAAGCCTCAGGCTTCTGGAACAAGGAAGAAGGGACAAATGCAGATGAATCTCCAGCACTTACTCTCACAAGGGCACCTGGTAGGATCTTCTTGATACATATACATAAAGACATGCACTGGCATATGTACATTCAGAAGCATTATGTGCATATAAGCATCTTGTTAATGTAGCTAGTACCCAGCATACACATATTTACATACAATATCACTTCTTCAATAGCTATAGGTCTGAAAATTAGAGTTGAAAAAAATAGGTGAGTTTTATTTGAGTCCCAGGACTCCATCCTGGGCTTTCCCTGTCTTTTCTTTCCATGCTGGCCCATCTTGGAGAAGGAGAAACAGGTTCTCCTTTAAGCACTCTTGCAGGGCTGCCTAGGCTGCTGGCAGCTTGGGTCAGCTGAGAAGCCCCACATGCATTAAGGACATGGAGGTGTCCTAGACAGGGGCCACATCTTTCCTGTTTGGAACTGAATCATCTGCCTTGAAAACTTCATTTGTCCTGTGAGGCAGAAATGCCAGTCCCTGCCGATTAATCCTAGGAACAGGCTTGGATCTTCTGGTGTTCATGAGTCTGTGCCTGTGTGTCACTGTATGCACATACATGTATCTACGCCTGTACACGTAAGGAAGAATGCATATGTGTGTTGTCAAGAGGGGAGAGGTCAAGGGGATGGGAACAGATAAATGACAGAGGAAGGGTGGCAAAAGCAGTCATAATATTCAAGGTACATATGTGAACTTGAGGGGATGGGTAGTGTTGGGAAAGATGGGGAAGAATGATGAAAAGGGTGATGTTGATTAAGATGCATTGTACTCATAAACTGGCATGCCTAATTAAAACACCTTGGTACAACTACTTAAAGATATTAAAAAGAAATAAAGAGTGCACATGTGCACACATAAATCCCAAAGTACAATGCTACCATGCCCTGCCCATGTTTGGAGGAAGGTGGATAGGGTTGAGCCAGGTTCTGTAGTAAATCATGAGCATTGCAGGCTTGAGGCTGGGACTGCAGGAGATGAGGAGGCACAGGATAGCATAGCAAAGCCGATAGGGCATTGGACACATACAGTCTCTTCTTAGTAGTTCATGTGTATGAACTCAGTCACCCTCACAATACTACTAAACGGTGGCTTCTCTTTTACAAATGAGGAGTCTGAATGCAGACCTTGCCAAGGTCACAGAGCTCATTAGGATCTGGCAGCCTGGAAGCTAAGCCTGTGAAGCTGGGAGCTGCAGGGGCCAGGTGAGAAAACCGTTGTCTAGGTGCAGTGGGGAATAGCAGGGCATCCTTCATGGCAGGTGACGTCACCAACCAAGCAATGCCAGCACTTGGCAGCCAAGCACTGCCAGGAATGATGAGAACCCCTGCCACTCAGACTTCTGATTTTAATAAACAAACACAAATCCAAATTTGTAGGGGAAATGACCATATTTTAAAAGTGCTTCACAAGTCACATAAAATGTCTATGAGCTCCCATAGTCCTATAGGATTCCAGTTTATAAATACTTAAAGATGTAAGAGACTGAGTAAGTGGGAAGTAATTTACCCTGGGGAAAGATGGCCATCACCCCAGGAACCTGACCTGTTTCCAGGTAGGAGCCTGTCCTCCTTTCCCAGAAAGCTTCCTGGCCTGCCTTCCCTGTGACAGGGGCCTTGGGGATCCCAGTCCTCAAACAAACTGACCCAAGCTCACCTCAGCCTGTTCTGCAAAAATAATAAGGGTGCAGGGCTTTTCTGCTGGTTAACCCACCAAGTGGTCCCCGGAGTTCCCATGTATGTTCAGCGCCTCCTTATGAGAGCTGTGCTTCTGCCTCTCTCCCTTAGAAGAGATTCTTCCAAAGCAGCAGGAACCAGTTTCTTGAGCCCAAGATTCTGTACCTTTTTCTGCCCTGATTGCCCTTTCCCAGCTCAGCCTTCCTGCTTCCTCCACATTCTGTGAACAAACAGAACAGTCCAAGAGCGGGACTGTGTTTGCTCTGACTTTGGTCAGGAATTGGAGTGCTGTATGGAACAGAGAATGGCAAAGGTCCTCCAACTTAGGGACAGAGAAAGATGGAACTCCACTTGAGCCCTATGTCCTGCCTCTTGTCCTCATAAGTCACCAGGTCAGCTGTCTCCTGCAGATCCAGGATCACAAGTGCATGGGCTGAGCTTGGAAGTTGTAGGAGAAAAGGGGTTTGTTTTAAACCAGCTTTTCCACTCCCCAAGTAAGCCTTGGCTGGGCCATTCTCCTTGACCTTGTCATGGGCCTGCTGACACCATCTCATAATGCTAGCACAGGTTTGAGGGAAGAGCAACAGGAGATGAGAGCAAAGCAGGGCCCGGCTTTTATTCTGAGCTAGGACTCTGGGAGGGCTGGAGAGGAATGACTAATATTTTAGCAGGGTACAACTGTATGCTGTGTTAAGAAGAGAGTAGGCTGGGTGCTGATGGCTCACGCCTGTAATTCTAGCTACTTAGTAGACTGAGATTTGAAGATTATGGTTCAAAGCCAGCCAGGGCAGGAAAGTTCATGAGACTCTTGCCTCCAATGAATCACCAGAAATCCAGAAGAACTGTGGCTCAGAGTGGCAGAGTACTAGCCTCAAGCAAAAGAAGCTGAGAGACAGCACCCAGACCATGAGTTGAAGCTCCATGAGCAACAATAAAGAAAACAAAGAAAGAAGAGAAAGAAGAGACTGTATAGGGCCAAGGGCTATAGGCTGCTGCAGTAGTCCAAGTGGTGGATAGTGACACCTTGGGCCAGGGTGGTTGTGAGTGTGTGTGTGAAGAACATGTAGATTCCAGACTTAAGGTAAAGGTAGACCTGATAGAATCTTCTGGAAAGAAAGCGTTCAGAGTGATTTCAGGATGGAGGGGCTATCTGAGAATCAGAGAAGTGAAGGTACCCTTGGCTGGTGTGAAGGCTACAAAAGGAATAGTAGAGGTCTGATTGTTCATTTATTTATCAGCTCAGCACTTGTGTGCTGGGACTGGAGGCAGCTGGGAGTGACAGCTACCATCTCACAGCCTTAATGCACACAACACACACACACACACACACACACACACACACACATACACACACACACACACACACCCCTCTACACCCACATCTACCCAGGAAAGGAATATGAGTTGGGGAGGTATATGATAGCTAATATAGCCTAACCTGGGAAGGAAGATGCTGGTTATAGGAAGTGCCAATCAACAGGATTGCCAATCAGAAGGACTAATAAGAGTTAACCATGTAAAAGGGAAAGAGTGTCCTGACAAGAGAAGAACATGTACTAAGGTCCTGTGGTCAAAGGATGGCGCCCTAGACATTTAAGGAAGAATAGAACACGGTGACTATTTGGAATAGCAGGAGAGAGAGAGCATGGTGAGAGAAGATGCTGGAGAGGTTGAGATGAGGGGTGTGTGTGTGGAGGGGAAGTCACACAGGGCTTTCAGGTCACATGCAGATCATTTGTCATTATTTTAAAAGCAATGAGATTTGGTTAAAGTGATGCAAACAGAGCGGGGAGCTAGTCAGATGGGAAAGATGACTCTGGCTGCAGAGGGGAGGATGGATTAGAGAGGACTAGACTGGTATAGGGAGGCCTAGGAAGAACAACTGCATGGGAAAGAGGTGATGGTAAAGGGTCAGAAGCTCACAGGCCAACAAAGAAGGATGGGACTCAGCAGCTCTTTTCAATAGACTGCCATGGGGGATGGCAATGGGAGAGAGAAGGGTCATGTTGTAAACATGAATATACACAGAATGAAGGAAAGGAAATCCATAGCTATTAACTGATTGGCTGCAAATTCTCTATGAGAAAAAAAAGCACATTTCTTCTAAACACCCATGTTCTTCCACTGGTTCCTGGAATAAAATCTCTAGGCCTTGAATTCTATCATTCATAGTACTTGGTGTTGTGGATCATGTCACCTAACCCAGAGCCCTGGGAAGCAGTAGAATTTGGGGAGGGGAGGGTGGCAATATTTCAGACACACAGACTGGCTCTGAGGCTTTTGAACTGCCACCTATAACTGTGAATCCCTCATCCAGCCTGAGTCTTAGTATTCTCATCTATGAAATGAAGAGAACAGAACTTGGGTTCTGGGTCCTTGGTGGTTAAGTGAGACAGCGCATGCAGATTGAATTCGAGGTTCAATAAAGATGATGTTGTTATGTCAAAAGTATGCCCCTGTCCATCCAAGCATGCTAACACTCTGATTTATGGTCTATTTGTGTCTGTTAACAATTGCAGTATCAATACTATAAGTCAACTACCCATAACCAGTGCTTTAAGACAATAACTATCTGTTCCCCCTCTCTTCTGTGGGGTGGCTGAGCTCTGCTGGGCTCCAATGTCAAAAGAAAGCTGGGGCCAGATTTTACCTAAGATGTAGGGCATGTTATTCCCAACATGGCTGTAATTACACAATAGGGGACCCATATATGCCAGAGTATTTATTTGTTTTGTTTTTTGCCAGTTCTGGGGCTTGAACTCAGGGCTTGAGCACTGTCCCTGGCTTCTTTTTTGCTCAAGGCTAGCATTCTATCACTTGAGCTACAGTGCCACTTCCGGCTTTTTCTATATATGTGTACTGAGGAATCGAACCCAGGGCTTCATGTATATGAGGGGAACACTTTACCACTAGTCCATATTCCCAGCCCCTATGCCAGGGTATTTCACACTGTCCATATCACAGTCTCCAACTTCTTGGGAAGCAAGTCACACGATAAAGTGCAAATTCAAGGAGTGGGAACATATTTCATGTCTATTGGCATGAACTGTAAAATCACATGACAAAAAGTGTGGACACAGGCAGGGTAAAGAATTAGGACAAGTCTCTTACACTAATTTCATACCCTCGAACATTTTCTACCTTTCCAAAAAGGAATCACTGGGGATCATCCAGAGACAGAAAAATGGTGGTAGTGGGATACACCTCCTTTCTACTCAAGTTTTGTTTCCATCTGACTTTCTTTCTCTCAGCCATTTTTTTCCTCAGGGCTGTGACACTGTGTTCATTTGAAGAAGCTGATCAAGTGTCTTTGATTGAAACCTACAGAAAACAATCCAGGCTTGTTTCATTCAGAAGGGAGCCCAAGGTAGAGCTATTAGGCATAAACTTAGACTGAAAGTAGTAAAGCCAGAGAATGGAGAACTAGACAGTTCTAGGAGCTAGGCTGCAGAAACCGAATGACTCTTCAAGACACTGAGGCTGAGAGAAAGGTATTTCCATTGCTGGATTTTTGATCTGGGGGTTGATTTGAAATTGGGGAGACCCATTGGCTTAATACTCATCTATTGAGCAAAGCAGGGCTGATCATCAGTTCTCAGCTCACCCACAAAAAGGAATAGTAGATTATCCAGAGAAAAGTTGAAGTCAGTGGGATGAGAGAAAGGGACGGATGCCCGGGAAACGATCATGACCTTTGTATCAGGCTCACTGCCACAGATGTCTCAGAAAGAGCCCTGGAGAGAACATGGAGACTAGAATCCACACTCCCTTCTGCACGTCATTTGCTTAAAGTACAGAACCTGATGAGACTGGTTTCCAGCAATCCCCTGAACACCACTTACTGTGTTTAAACCCTGCTCCAAGAACTTGGCAAATATTAACTCAGCAATCAGGCTTCGAGGAGCGATTATGGAGGGTGGCAACTTACCTGATCTCAGAGCTTGGTTGTAAAGATTAAATAAACACACAAAGAAGTCTAACAAAACCATTGATGTGCAGCAAAGACCTAATAAATGCACGTTACCATCCCTCAGCCATCCTCAATCCTGTCCTTCAGAGAAGTCCACAAGAGACAAAGATTCTGGGGCTTCCAACACCATGCTAGGCTTCTGAAACAGACGTTATGTACAACTTGCTCCAAAGGCACCCCCAGAAGTCTCTGATCCCCAGGGTCCAAAGAGAGGAACCAGGCTCTGTAGATAAGCTGTCCTCCATCCCTTTTGTGGGTAGCTGAGCTCTGCTGGCCTAGGTCAGGCTCCACAGGGCACGTCCAGGATCTGGACCTGCAGTTGGGTCCAGATCTGCTAGGACATTGGGATGACTGTTGACCTCCATTCCTGGCACTTTTGGAATGTTCTGCACAAAGCAGGGCACATTCCAGCACTACAGTGGAAGCATTTTCTATTGATGTCCCCCAACATGATCACCAATAGCTATTCATGGCTGCTGGCAATGTGGAAGGTGGTAAAGTTTACTGAATGTATGATCTATTTTGATTTTAATCACTGAAATTTGAATTGCCATCATGGCTAGTGCCTACTATAGTGCCAGCACAGGTAGAGAGATCTTGATGTTATAGAACATGCCTAAGATGCTCCAATTGACATTTGTGGTCCAGGTAGCCTCATGGTGCTTGAGAGAAGGGCTCTGTGGAGGTGTCACACTCTCCATTCCTTGGAGGTAGCCCTAGACAGTTCCCTGGCACTGCCATGAACAGTCCTGCACTCCTGTATCCACTTCAGAGGAGCAGAAGGTAGATGCCCAGGATGGAGCCAGCCTGCCTCAGCTTCTTTCCAACGAACAGACCCAAAAGTGAATGGAGGTGGGATAGAGAAGAATTCATTAATCGAGAGTGTGGGTTCCCTGTGTGGCTCATTCTTATAGAGCCACCTGTTTCTTTTATAGGTTTCACTTTACAAAAGCACAACAAGAATTCCTCTTCACCCACAAATATGCCGAAAAAGTTGGTTGGTAGATAGGAAATACGAAAGCAAAGGAGACCTCAACAGCACCCAACTCAATATCTTTTACTTCATGGGTCTGGGGAAACTGAGGTCAGGTGGGCTTCTTAGTTCATGCCTGCTGCTGTAATAGATTATCAGAGGCTGGATACTTTATATAAAGGGTAGTAATGCATTTCTCATAGTTGTGGAGGAAGTCCAAGATCAAGGTACCAGCAAGCTTGGTGTCTGTTCAGGGTCCAGTTTTTGCTTCAAGATGGTGCCCATTGCTGCATCTTTGGGAAGGGAAATTTGTGTCCTCACATGGTGGAAGGGATGGAAGTTCCACATAGCTAGTCTCTCTCAGCCCCTATTCATGGATGGGGGAGCTCTTATGGCCTACACCTCCTAAGATCCTGCATTTAATGCAAGGATTAAATACCAACATAGATTTAGGATACAAACATTCAAACCATGGCAAGTGGCAAGCTGGGAGGCTGGCTCTCCCTAGGTTGGCCCTTCAGGATGATGCATGGACAGAAGCATATTTTCTGTCTTTAATTGAGCTGATAGGGTCAGGGGGTGAGTCCCATTAGACTAAGGGGGCTGAGCCAGGCCAAACCCATAGAAGTCCATCCAGAGTTGACCAGCTGATCCAGGGTAGAGAACAGAGTTTCAGGGTCCAAATGGACAGAGTACTGGAAGACAAGGTCAGCTAGGGCACCTGGGAAGGAGGGACCACCTTGTGGACAATTCTCAAGTTCCCCTGGAGACCCCAAGGGAGGACCTTTCTGTGCTTCTGGTGATGGGTTTCACAAGCAGCCTGGAACTTTTTTTTTTTATCGATACCAGATGGGAGACAGGGTTAACACAGTGGCAATGCCCCCTCTCCGCCAGTGGCAGTGCTAGGCCCCACTCACTTGGCCCTGGTGAGCAGGCCACATATTTGGAAACTGCCTTCTTACCACAATCATCATCAGAGCTACAATCCACTGGGCATTTTTCACCACGGGTCAGTGTGCTGATGGTTTCATAGGCCGTCACATCATATGATACCCATGGCAATTCTGTCAAGTAGAGTTCTTCTCATTTTACAGATGTACAAACAAACTAGCAAGACTAAGCAATGTATCCCAGGTTACACAGCTGGCAGGTGGCAGAACTGAAATTTGATCTCAGATTTGTCTGCTTTGAAAGTCCTTCCTGGTCTTGTTGTTTCTAAAGGTAAACAGATTAAGTTTATTTGAAAGTGAAAGAAAAGCATGGAAGGAAAAGTAAGGAGACAGTCCATGCAATCAAAAAGATACCAGTTGAGTCCTCTTAAAGGGCACTTTTTATAATTTAGGGATCCTCTCATGCCTCCTCCTCTAGGCTTTGTGTTGATTGCTTGATGGCTTGTCCATGCACCCCCCCCCCCTGCTTTTTTCATTGGACTCGTACCAGGGCATCATGGGAAGAAGCATGTGAGTGGGACCTTGAGACTCTCTGGGAACAAGAAGCACCATGATAGGCCACATGTTATCTGCCATGTATCATGTTTGCCATTTTTTTATTTGTATCTACTTAACAATTTCCCTTTCTTTCCTTCATTCCTGCCTCTTGCAAGGAAACCCTAACTGCGATGGAAACAGAGGTGATGACTCCCCCAGGCTGCTTCCTGATGAGAGAGGGCAGAGTGGGATACAGCAGTCTGGGATCCTCCAGGGAAGAGTCTGTTAGGCAGATGGGGCATGGTTTGTGAACTGTTCGGATAGACCATGGTAAAACTCCAGAGGACAGTTGATACAAGGCTACTTTTTTTTATGGTTATTTATAGCTTGATGGACTCCAATCCAGTAGAAACAAACTTACCAAGGAGGTTGAAAACACAAGGGCCAAATATTAGCAGAAGTCTAATTTAGGAATCTCAGGAAAGGTTGCAGCAAAGACAACCAGGATGAGATGTCTCCTCATGAAAGCCATCGTTGGGTAGCTTGCTCTCTAAGTGTTATTAAATTTGTGGATGCGTGATGAAAGTCCTTCCTCTTATAAGCTACTGAGGGCGATGGACAGGCTCACCAGACACAGCAGTAGTAGCTTGAGATTATTGTCAGCCTGGGGACACAGGTGTGGTTTCATAGAGGATGTAGTTTAGGAAGCCTCAGCTCTGAGATTCCCTCAAACACCATCTTCCTGCTTCCAACATGTGCTAGCCTAGGCATCAGTTTTGTCCTTTGAACGGATGGTGTCATAGCTGCATCTGACAGGCGGGAAGGGGTATCTTCTGGGGTGGCCCCCTAGCCTCCAGAACATCGAATGTCAATTTGGGGAGCCAGGAAAGTGGTCTCATGTGTAATGACTTCAACTCGAGTGGCATCCCCACTGAAGGATGGTGCCTTGTCCTTTGGCTGGCAGGCTGAGCATGAAGGAGGTGGGGCTCCCTGCAGACTGCCAGGAAAAGGTTAGAGCTGCACACAGCATCCTGGATCAAGCTGGCTGGGCTCCCTGGGAAGGGCCATATGAGCAAAGGCACTTGCTATTGATTAATGGGCCACATTTTGCCTCCCATGGGGCCTGCTGAGAGCTATTGACCAACAGGTTCCTGTGCCCAGCATTGGAGACAGGAGGACCCATGATCCCTGCTTTCCATGGTAGACCCCCATGCTGTGTCCCCAACTCTCAGCTAGGGCCAAGCATTGATCCTCTGCTCATAATGTCCTCCAGCCCCCGGAAGTATCAGGAAGGCGCCACAGGGGGCTTGTTCCAGCCCTACCACCATATGGCTCTTTCTGTGGGCAGCAGCTGAGCAGCCACGCTGAGTCCTCTACTCTGCAGGTGGAAGAGGAAGTGCATGGGGCTAAGCAGGACACGGGATAAAATTCCAATGAACCACAGGTCTTTGTTCCCTTTCCCAAGGGAATCAGAGGCAAGCACTTTGCTTCTATTGTCCTTTGTGTTCTTTTTTTTTTTTTTTTTTTGTCCAGTCCTGGGGCTTGGACTCAGGGCCTGGGCCTGAGCACTGCCCCTGGCTTCTTTTTGCTCAAGGCTAGCACTCTGCCACCTGAGCCATAGCGCCACCTCTGGCCTTTTCTATATATGTGGTGCTGAGGAATCAAACCCAGGGCTTCATGTATAAGAGGCAAGCACTCTTGCCACTAGGCCATATTCCCAGCCCCGTGTGGTCAGTTTTATTGCGCTCAGTAGACACTACATAAAATGTACTATTAGTGACATTTAGAACTTTTATAGTGTTATGCAGTGGCAAACTTTGTTTTGCTTCAAGATTTATTTGTTTATTTATTTGTACTAGTACTGAGGCTTGAACTTGGGGCCTCATGTCCTTGCTTGAACATTTTTGCTCAAAGCTGGTACTCTATCACTGAGCCACAACTCTACTTCTGGCTTTTTGGATAGGTAATTGTATGTAAGAGTCTCATGGACTTTCTTGCTTGGGCTGGGATTCTTGGATCACTAGCTTGTGCCTAGCTCCCAAGACATTTTATTTTTATTTTTTAAATTGTTTTTGTGAAGTTAACATACAGAGGGGTTACAGTTAAAAGAATCAGTATAATTCAGTACCATCAGTATAATTCTTTTTGAACCATTTTCCCCTTTCTGTTGCTATCTCCCAATCTTTCCTTCCCACCTGAGTCTCCCATAAGATGTCCAGTTCATTTTCTACACAGAGTCCCAAGACATTCTTTTTTTTTTTTTGGCCAGTCCTGGGCCTTGGACTCAGGGCCTGAGCACTGTCCCTGGCTTCTTCCCGCTCAAGGCTAGCACTCTGCCACTTGAGCCACAGCACCGCTTCTGGCCGTTTTCTGCATATGTGGTGCTGGGGAATCGAACCTAGGGCCTCGTGTATCCGAGGCAGGCACTCTTGCCACTAGGCTATATCCCCAGCCCCCCAAGACATTCTTAATGTCCCCTAAAAGAGACACCATAATCAAGAACTATCAGTCTCCATTAATCCTCCCTGCCTACCTCTGGCAACCATGAAACCACTCTGTCTCTGTGGATTTACCTAGCCTGGAGTGTTTCATATTAATGGGATCATCCAGTTTTGTCTGGGGCCATGCACGTTGTACTGTTTCAGTATTTGTTCTCTTTCATTTTACTGTGTGAATACTATAGTTTGTTTATTCCTTCAGATTCAGTCTTTGAAGAGTGATGGGTTATTTCCACTTTTCTTTCCATTTGTTAATTTTTTTTTATATGACATGGGTTTAAACTAGTGGTGTGGAGCTTGTTTAACAGATATTATACCACTTGAACCATGCCACCAGCTCTTTTTTATCTAATTAGTTTTTTGGAAGGTTATTCTATATTCACTGAGGCTGGCCTCAGTCTATGATGTACTTGCTGTTTCTCATATAGCTGAGAACACAGATACAATCAACTTGTTGATTGAGATGGAGTCTTACTAACTTTTTTGCCTGGGCTGGCATCAAACCATAATCCTCCTAACCTCTGCTTGTTCCCACCTTTTGGCTGTTATAAATATTGTTGCTATGAACAATCATGTACAAGTTTTTACTTGGGCACTTGATTTCAATAGAAGAGATGAAATTACTTTATATCTGTGAAACAAATCCATTTATTTCTGTGTTACTCCAAATGATAAGCCATCAACTACATTTAAGTTAATGAAAATAAAGTAACAAGTTTGGTCTCAAGTGCTTAGAACCTTAAGCAACCAGTAGCTACTGTATTAAGCAGAGCACTTCCATTACGACGGAATGTTCCACAGGTAAATTCCTAACTAAAATTAGATAATGGGGCTAGGATGTGGCTCAGTGGCAGAACAATTGCCTGGAGTATATGAGACACAGGGTTACCCTCAGCTCCACAAAAGTACATAAGTAAATAAACAAAAAATAAATAAAATAAAAACAGAATGAATTAAACTAAACTAAAATAGGATATGAGAAATCTTGCTTGTCTTTCTCCAGTCATTTCGAATTCTAGAGTTTTCCAACAGCTCAGGTTACCACAGACTCTCCCTTTCTGTGACTGCAGGACCATTTCTGAGTACTGTCCCTTATGCCACAAAGAGTATTTTCTTCTCTATTTGCTTTTTCCCTCCTTTCATCACTCCAAGACAATTGAATCTCAAGCTCTCAATCTTTCTTCCAGCTCCTGTCCATGATGAGGCTCACTCTCATGTAATATTCAGCCACGGATCCTTCAGGCTGTCCCTTTAATAGGATCCCCATCCCCAGCCAGGGCTACAGCATGGCTCATCTAGTGGGCAAACCAATCTAGTGCTGTTCCACCTCGCCTTCTCTAATTTCCTATTTGCCCTTCCTGCTTTTGCCCACCTTTGCCAAAACTCCCCAACTGGGTGTCCCATATCCACCTGCCCAGCTCCAGCAGGGTAGGAAGCAGTGCACTTGTTGAGTTAGAGCAGCCTGAGAGGAAGAGACCTGTTCCTCTCCCTGTCCCAGTCCTCAAGTTGGCTCCCTGTTGGGAGGGAAAGTAGGGAACAGCATCTCTGAGTCAAGAAAGCATAGGCAAAAACCAGCCAAGCAAGCAACTCACTGGCTTCCTAATGAGGGGCAGCTTCTGGCACCCTGCAGGGGGCCCCAAATGGGCTTTTAAGCATTTAAGGGGTAGTGCTCTACTCTGGAAAAACAAATGCACTTACAAAAGATTGGCAGGCCCCAGGAGCTTTCTTCAAGTTTCTGGGCCTCCTTGAGTGTTCAGCAAGCACAAGCAGGGGTGTAGGCTTAAGGGAGAGCTTTGGAAAGCCTGGGCCAAGAAGGGGAGAGGCACTGGTGCCAGGCTTTGCTCTACCTCCATCTGCGTGGAGGTCCTGGGCTTCTCTGCCTCTTCTGTGTGGTCCTCTATCGCCCTCAATGCAACCCCTGGCCAGCAGGGATTAACTGCAGGAGCGAAGGCCACGTGCAGCCTCGGTTAGTGTGTGGTCGAGGGACGCCCTGCCCCCTTCCCCATCCCAAGGAAGACATGGTTGTATGGGGTCCTGGAGAAACCTCAAGGGGTGTTCTGAGTTTTAGTAAGGGAGGGGCTAACAGTCTTATACCAGTAATGACACTCAAAGGAGAGAGACTGGCTAGGAGCCAACAATAGGCTAACCAGCATGTCCATCACAGTGATGTCACTGAACTTCCCGCAGAGGCGGAGACCTCTTGGCTCCGCCTCTGGCTCAGCCAGCGCCATCCTGACACATGTGCTCCCCACCTTTAGAAACCGGAAGGGGGTGGGAGTGGCTAGAGCCACCCCAGGTCTTAAAGGAATAGCCATCCCACACACACTGGCTCTATGGGAGCTCTCCCAGAACTTTTCCTTGCTGGGGCCCTGAGGCTAGTGGAGAAACCCAAATGGCTTGGAACCAGCCTCAGCTGGCAACGGTGTGAATCAGTGCAATTCATTCACTTCTAGGAGTCCTGATTCATACAATGGACATTGAGACCGAATGGAGGATAGCATTGGTTTTAAGATATTTCCTGTTAGTCATGTAATTCTTTATTCAATTAGAACACTACAAAAAATAAAACACAAAAAATCTTATGATGCATGAAGCCAAAAGGAACAAAGCAAGACTGCTCTGTGGTAGGTGGCAGTGACAAGAACCAGGCTACATCCAAACTTAAGCTTGGATCAGTATACCAACTTTCAGCCCTCCAGTTTTCCCATCTCTGAGTGTCAATACTTTAAAATTAAATGTGAAAATTTGTTTTTCTATCAGTTTCTTGGGGCAAGTTTTGGGGTCAGGCAAACCTAGGATCTGAATTGAAGCTCTTCATAATGTTTTGGGTCTGGGGACTCTCCATTTCTCACCTGTAACATGAATGGAATATCACCAGTTTCCCATAGTTCTTAGAAGCCAAAGCTCCCTTGCATACTTCCTCTGGTGTTGTGACATACCTCACCTCTGTCCTTTGTTCCCTTTGTAAGGCTGCTTTTGGATGTCATGTCCTCAAATTTTCTCAACCCTCCAAGTTCTATCTGGGCTGTGAACAGCCAACTGTGGAGCAGGCACTGTGACAGCCAGTGGGAAGTAGGGATTAGAGATATGTAAGGCAAGGTCAATGACCTTTCAGAATTTTCATACAAAGGATTCAAGTAAATGGTGTTTACAAACCTCAAGGCAGGGTTTCATAGTTACACTGGTCCCTGATTCTGAGGGTATTATATTTCCAGACCCCATTGGATGACTGAAATTGCAGATAGGCCAAACCACATGCATGTATGTTTTTATACACATTATATAAACATGCCGTAGTAATCTATACATAGAGTTACTCTCTTCTTTCATGATCTTTTTTGTTCTATGACTTTTGTTTATTTTGGGGAGGAAGGTGGTCATAGACCTGTTGAGAAATCTGAAGAAAACTTTAAAATGTTCTTATCAATAAAGAATTTGACTGGCTTTTGTCCTTAGCTTCTGAGAGGTGGTGTCTAAATTCTTAAGAATTTTCCAAGTGGTAAGAATGTCTTGGTTAATCATATTGGGTATTTATAGTTCTTTTTTCTTTTTATGGTGCTGGTCCTGGGGTTTGGAACCCAGGACCAGGGCATTGTCCTTGAGCTTTTTTGCTTAAGGTCAGTGTTCTACCCCCTTGAGCCACAGCTCCACTTCTAGATTTTTGCTAGTTAATTGGAGGTATGAGTCTCATGTACTTTTCAACCTTGGTTGGCTTCAACCCATGATCCTCAGATCTCTGCCTTCTGAGTAGCTACGATTACAGATGTGAGCCGCCAGCTCTGGGCTGGGCCTTGATAATCTGTATTAACCAGTTGACTAGTGCACAAGCTACTTTTTTCATGATGTTTTATATCCTGGTGCCTCTTGTGTTTGTGGCCATTATAAAGCAAAACAATAATTACCTGAACACAGGTGCTGTGATATGATGATAGGCTATCTTCTGGCCCAGATAGCCAGTGGGTGACTAATGGGCAGGTAACCTAAAAGTGTGGAAACTGTACAAAAAGATGATTCACATCTTGAGATTCCTTCTTGCACAAAATTGGAAAATCATGTATTATTACTAAAATATTCTACTTAATAGTTTGGTGTCAAGGCCGACTATGGGTGACTAAATCGACAGGAGGGGAAACTGTGGGCAATGTGAAAGTGTGGGTGCTGAACTGTGAACTGTGACTAGCATTCACGTCACAGCATTGGACTAAGTCTTCTGGTTTGTTTGGATTCCACTTCTATCATAGATGGGCTAGTAATCCCACCTTCTTTCCTTCATGTCCAAGGTCCATCAACATAATCCCCTGGGGGTGGAGAGAGCCAGGCAAGAGCAAAGTTCCAACCCTAAGGTTGTTCAGCCAGTCTGAAAGCCATCTCTCTCTCAGCTGTCCCTACACAGCTTTATTTTAGAATATTTATTTAAATTTAATTTTATATAACCACCTCTTTAGAACTTTGCAGGCACGTGGCTGTTGTACACCCATTTTGAGAGCAATCTCTGTCTTGCTTCCCTCTTGTCTCCTCAAATGTCTACTGAGACAAAACCCCTCAGCCTGGGCCTTGGCATTTCTCTGGGTAACTGGGGTGTTATGTGTGTGTGTGTATTTGTATACATTGTATACACATTCGTACGTGCATGCAAAAACATATGTGCATGCCTACATGTGCATACACACCCACACACATACTTACACATATTTCTTCCTCCATCCAAGGATTTTCTGAAGTTTTAAGTCTTAATTTCTAACATTTCTAACATTTTGGCCATGTTTTCCTTACTTCTAATTTTATGATCAGAGACTATGGCTTCTGTTTCATATCTATAAAATCTCTAGTTTACAAAACAGAACACTTCCTTTAGAGGGAAAGAACACAATCAATGTTTTATATGACTCATGGAAATAAAACAAGTATAGTCTATATGTAAAATAATTACAGATCATACATATGTATATATGAAGTCATGATTGATTTTTTAAATATTTGTATATGTTCATACTGAATTTTATTTGTCTGTTAGATGTAAAATATTCTGAAGTTATTAAAAATTTCCCCATATTTTGAAAACTAGGTTCTTCTTAATATATGTTTTTTAATAACAAAATCATTCAGAACAAAGAGAAAGCACCATCATTAAGAGAATTTTAGTATTTTTAGACCACTGCTACAGAAACACAGAAATTCAGCAAACTGTGGGCATGTATGCAAGAAATCAGCACTCTGTAGGAAAGACTGACAGACACAGCCCACCCTTAACAACTGCACTGAAAGCAGATTCTTTTATTTTTATTTAAATTTTATTCAAAAGGTGATGGAGTTACAATTACATAAGTCAAGTAATGAGTACATTTCTTTTTGAGCAATGTTACCCTCTCCCTCATTTTCTCTCAGTTTTCCCCCTATCAGGCCCCTTCCCCAAGTTGTAAAGTTAATTTCCAACACAGTGTCTAGTGAGTATTACTTGAAAGCAGATTCTTAATAAAACAAAATTGTATCTTCCTCAAGGCAACTGCTAGCTACAATGGAAAAATGACTTCCAATCATTGTTCCATAAGAAAAAAAATATTTATTTACATTCTCAATGAATTAGAAAAAGATTTTAAACTGTCACAATTTTAATTTTCTTCTTCCAAAAATGTATGACCAGTGCACTCATCTTATAGTTTTAGGTATTAATAACCTCATTTAGATTTCTTTTTATAGATCCAACACAAACATATGTTCTAGAGTGAGAGTATTTCTTCAGAACACAAAGGTATTCTTTCTCTTTTTGCTACAGCTTGAGCTCAGGGCTTTGAGTTCTCACAGTTGGTGCTTACCAGTTAGGCAGAGCCTCTAGCTCTGTTTTTTTTTTTTTTTTTTTTTTTTAATGTTTAATTGGATATGGAGTCTTGAGGACTTTTCTTTCTTGGCTAAAATCCTCCATAGTTCAGCAAGTGTTAGGCTAACAGCAAGTTTAAAAAAATCATTATATTAAACAATTTAAAAATTATTGTATTTAAATATAAAAATATTTAGTAATTTAATAAAATTTAATTTTTTAATTATATTATTAAGTAGTTGTATAAAGGGTTACAATTCTATAAGTCAGGTTATGAATACAATCTTCTTGACAATGTCACCCTTTCCTTCTCAATTTTCTCCCTTCAGTCTCTACCCTTCAAGTTGCATAGTTCATGTTTTACATAGTGTAAATTGAAGATAGTGACTGCATTAGCTTTAAGTATTTGTACAAAGAGGTTTCCACTCAATGAACCACTTTGTAAGTGCAAAGCATCTTTATCAGTGTGCAAAATTGGCTTTTTTTTTCCTTTAGTTCTTTTTTTTTTCTTATTTATTGTCAAAGTGATGTACAGAGAGGTTACAGTTTCATATGTTAGGCATTGGATACATTTCTTGTACTGTTTGTTACCTCCCCCCTCATTGCCCCTCCCTCCTCCCCCTTTTCCTCTCCCCCGCCCACATTTGATTAATTGGAGATGAGTCTCATAGACCTTTTGGCTTGGGCCACTTTTGAACTGGGACCCTCAGATTTTAATCTCCCAAATAGCTAAGATTGTAGGTTGAGTCATTAGCACCCAACTGTTTATTATCTTTTTGCCATGTCTTTTTCCCCCTTTCCAAAACCACAGTATTTACACCACACTCGTGGCTGTCTTCTAGCTCTTACATTTTTCTTCATGATTTTCAGCTCCTTTTGGTTTTGCTCTGTGCGCTGGCATAGAGCATTCCAATTTACCTCTCAGGATGCTAATAAGGGTCTAACAGCAGCTACCCTTCCCCTCTCTTCCCCTACTGTGGAAATGAGAAGCCCACACTTTCCCCTCAGAGAAGCTTTTGTGCATGCACACTGCTCTTGATTACAAAGAGGTGCCCTATTTTACTATTCACTCTCAGAGATAGAGATTTGAAAGCAGTCAGAGCCATAGATACAAAGGAAATTAAAATACTCACATGCAACTTTTAGCAGTCATTTTAAGTTCTGGAAGAAAAGGGTAATTTCCTAGCAAATTCCCAAAAGTGACCCAGAAACAAAACACTTAAAAAGATCAACTACTACATAAGAGAAAAGAAAGTATTGGTGAGTTGTTATTAAGTGTATCACTAGAGTCTGTCAATGTCATGGCTGAGTTTAACTAACATTTCAGCCAGCTGTTCTCCCAGCTGCCCAAGCAGGATGACATGCCTCCTTAGCAGGCACCTGGCATGAGAGGAGGGGTGGCCTATCCCTAAGGGTGGCCACATGTTTACAGACAAGTTCCTCCCGGGGCTGGTGACTTCACATGGATACCTTTGGAAGCCTCATGTAAGTCACCCACTCACATGAGTGACCCATGTCTCTGGGTGAGTTGAATTGATCTGAACTGTTGGTAGAGAGGAAGGAAAATACAGACCACCCACTTTCTTCTGAGTATTCCCCCCGCTTACCCATGAGAGTCACTGCATTTTTTTATTGCTGTAACAGAATGCTTAGGACCAGAATATTATAAAGAAAAGAGGAGTGTTTTGACTACCAGTAGCTAGAGGCTGAAAATCCAAGATTGAGTTCCTACGTCTGGTGAGGATCTTGTGCTGTATCAGCTCATGGTAGAAACTGGGAGGCTGAGGTGGGGGACAGAAGGAGACAAAAGAAGCCAAGGAAGACCTCACTTCATAACCCCAAGTTCTTGAGGGGGACTATGGACCTTCATCACAGGACATGCTACTGTGGGGTGTCAATGGGGTGATTGTCAGTAACATCATCCCAGATTGTCTTTGAAGGCTAAAAAGAGCTCACCTACAGGACCTGAAAGAACTTACTGTTGGCCAATCAGAGGCTCTGAATGGGTGATCAGAGAACCATGTAGACCTGAGGTTCAACCCACTGTAAGTAAAACAAAGTCTGTTTCCAAACTGGAAGCCCAAGACCATTGACCCTAACAGTCATTCTTGGGGAAAACTCTAAGATGGGTTATTGACTAGTCTATTTATGGAACCTAATGGGAAGGCAGGTCGCTACAGAGGGCTCAGGAAGGAAGGTTGTGCTTCCATACACTGCTTGGATTTGTTTTGTGGTTGTTGTTTGGTGCTGTTTCTAGGGCTTGAACTCAGGGCCTGGACACTTGCTCCTAAGCTTTTTCTTTTGCTCAAGGCTAGCACTCTACCACTTGAACCACTTCTAACTTTTTGGTATTTAATTGGAGTTAAGAATATCATGGATTTCCCTGCCAGATCTGGTTTTGAACTGCCATCCTCAGATCTCAGCCTCCTGAGTAGCTAAGATTACAAGCATGAGCCACTGGTGCCCAGCTTACACTGCCTGGTTTTAAGAGGGTGGATGATCAGGGGGTTCTGAATGCCTTCCAAGCTGTTCCCAGTTTTCTGCTCCCCTGGACCAGCACCCATGGGGTGCCTGGCAGTGGGGGCTCTGTGATGGGCCTCTGAGGCATTCCAGGGGAATGTATGGGGCAGGCATGTATATCCTAGAAGGGTCGCCGTGGGGCTACCACAAGGACAGATGTCAGCAAGGCTCAGTAAGGAGGATGGTGGTCAAAAGCACTCTATTTGACTTTTACTTTTGTGCTGGTACTGGGTTTGAAATCAAAGCCACAAGCTCTCACTTGGCCTTTTTGCTCCAGGCTGGTGCCCTACCTCTTTAGCCATACCTCTACTAATGGCTTTCTGCTAGTTCATTTGACTTAAGAGTCTCTTGGAGTTTCTTGGTCTGGCTGGCTTGGAACTGCAATTCTCAGATCTCATTCTCCTGAGTAGCTTGAATTACCACTGGGAGCCACTGGCATTTAGTCATATTTGACTCAGAAGAATTTTTTATACTTAATATTGGCTTGGTCACTTGGGCAGGTCAAAACAAAGACTAGGGGCAAAGCTATATAGCTCAGTGACAGAGCATGTGCTTAATTAAGCACAGGGGAGGCCCTGGCTTTGATATCCTGTACCACTACACCCAAGAATTACCTTAGTGTCTGTGAATCTCGATTTCCCTATCTGTCAAATGGGCAATCACATCTACTTCTACTTACTAACTTACAGGGCACATACACATAAATTATGGTTATGTACATATATACATGTTTATAAATCTGTTTGTTTGTATGTATGTAATATATAGCATATTTTGTAAATGTATATAGATATTTGTTTACTACTTACTTGTGTATAGAGATTTAAAACACATATATGCAGGTGCACACACATAATATAAACAGGCACCCAATACTTAGACACATGCAATGCTTATGCACAGGTTTTCCCCACACACAGTGCTGAACAGAGAGATGGTAATAGAGATCCAGTGATGGTTGGATCCAGTGATGGTTGTTCTTATCTGGGCCTCACCACCACCACCACCTCCCCCCCCCCCCCCCGTTCCTCCAGGAGGCATGGGCAGACTTGGGATGGCCCCAGGGCATGTCTGAAAGCAGAAAGACTTTATAAAAGGGGGAAACTTAAAGTTGAAGAAAGTCTAAAAGGTAATCATAAATCCTGAGCATATTTGCTAAATGAAAATTGATTTTGGCACTCTGGCCAGAGGGAATTACAGACCTTACGGAGTTGTGGGGCTTTGACCCATGCCCTGCAGATGGAAGGGAAGAGTAATTCACCATACTGAACTGTATGTCTAAGCCTGCTTAGACAGAACCCTGAACTGTTGGTAGAACCCAAATTAAAAAAGCATTTTGCATCACTAAATCACAAACAGTTCAGCTCTCTTCCACATGGCTATGCAAATTTTATTCTATAGGCGGACTGACTGAAATAGCAGTAAAAAAAAAAACTATATATATATATTTCAAATGCGGACACCTCTCTACTTTCTCTGCTTTGAGCAGAGCAGAGCGCAGACCCAGCCTGTGTGGGCCGCGGAGCTTGGGCTGCCCCTGCCTCCCGCCTGTGCCCCCAGCACAGCCTTGCTGAGCACCTTCAGAGTGAGGGACAGCTCACCCTAAAGCACTCGTTCAACATGGGAAGCAGAGAGCTCAGACATCCAGGGGCCATGGGGAAATAGGTGATATTAAAATGAAATGCAAGAAACTAATATCTGGTGAGCATCTATTATGCATTTGACATCTCTTAAGGAACAGTTTTCACAAAGCCCCCCTGGGTCCCACTAGCACCATTTTATCAATGAGGATGCTGAGGATCCATCCTGGCTTGAGTGACAGTGTCTTATCTTAACGCTCTCTGACTGCGTTCTTGTACTGGACATGGAGCTGGTGCTCAACAATTACTGATGGGCTCAAACTAGGCTGCTGGGCACACCCAGCCACAGCATCCACTGACTGGGCTTTCTCTGTCCCAGCTCATCCTCTCCCTTGGCAGTCCCACATTTCTGTGTCACACCTACCCCTAATCTCCTCAAGTCCTGGAGAGCAATGACACGATGAACTTAGGCCTGGCTCTGCCACTCACATTGTACCATAGGCCTGAGGGTCCTCTGTGCCAGGTGGAGGCCCCCACACCCACTTTCTGCAGTGTTCCTGTGAACCAGTGTCTGGGCTGTGGAGGCCCTTAGTAAATACCCACCCTTCTTCCCAGTATCTAGCTCCTTTCTCCATACTGGACTCTGTCCTGCTACTATAGCCCCAGCTATTTCCCCCTCTGGTGTTCTCCATCCCTTGAGGTGCACTCTTTTCCAGCCCAGGTGACCTGTCCTGGCTGACCTAGACTGGAGGAAATTCCTCAGCAGGAACCTTTGGCATGCACAGTTAACTGGGAATAGCCAAGCTGCTTTCGCTTGCACCTGGAATCCTAGCTACTTAGAAGGCTGAGATCTGAGGATTGCAGTGTGAAGCCAGCCTATGCTAGAAAGTCGGTGGGATCTTTATCACTAATAAGCTACTAAAAAGCCAAAACTAGAACTTTGGTTCAAATAGTAGAATGCTAGCCTTGGGCAAAAAATATTCAGGGACAAGCCTCAAAGACTCAGGACTGGCACCCCCGTGCTACACACACACACACACGCACGCACGCACGCGCACACACACACAAGCTCAGGGACAGACAATACCCCAAAGCCCCAGGACTCCCCCACCCTAATCCACACAGCACACATATACAAAAGGGAGAAGACAATCTTGATCAAGAGAAGATTTCAGGATCACCCAAAAGCCATAAAGACGCCCATGAAGAAGTTTGACCATTTAGTCACTTCTCCAGGATGGGTTTCAGGAGCTGGAGAAGAGTGTCTTCTGGAATGGAACAGAATGGAGGGCCAGGGAAGGTGACAGTGATCACTCAGAGAATAGTGAAGTCCTCAGATGTGTGGCCTTAGTGGAGTTAGTTTATTTGCAAGAATCTCAGATTCCACAGGAAATGAAGATGGTGCTAGAACCAGCTCACAGAGGGCAGCAAGGAAATCAGATAAAGTTCCCTTAACTCCATGCTGGGAATGAGGCCCCAGAGACATATTTGACTAAAACTGTACCATCGAATCTACATGGAACATATAATTTATTGATGAAGATTTATAATAACTTCCATGTTTGTTTTTGTCTAATCAGTGCTTATGAGGGTGTTCAGAGTGACCAGGAGTCATGGCTCCCTGCTGGGGTCCAACATGCATTTCTCTGCGTTCCCCACAGATGCTTATGTTTCCCACTGTGAGGAAAGTTGAGGTGCCACATGAAGTCATGGCTTCTCAGCGCCTGTATGCATTGAGACCACATCAACCATCCTGCCCTACAACCATCTACACTTTCCCTCCTGAAGTCTCTGCCACTGCTGCCCTGAGCATCAACTTCAAGGACTCTCCAAGCTGTCATTGGGCTTTGCTACTAATGATCACATGTGTAAGTCTCACCTGAAGAGTGCAGGCAAATGTGAGTGATAGATAATTCTCTTTAGAAAATTCAACCCAGCTTTCACCCATGACTTCTCTTGAACTTAGTTCATTTTAATGGATGCATTCCTACAATGGAGAGGCTGTCTGTTTGACCTGTGCCCCACCTACCCTCAGTTCTTGGCCACCAGTGTGGACATTAAGCAAAAGAACACAGGAAAGGGGCACGGGGAGGTTGGTGTGCTTATGACATTCTGGGAAGTCCTAGTTTAGGCAACAGGAGTATGATACCGCATGTCCATCATGGACTGGAAAGGTCCAAAGATCAGTCAAGCCATCCAAGATGGTAGGCATGACTACCTGTGGAAATTGATTGACAGGATGTCTGCCCACAAGGAGGTAGTGCCATCCCAAGCTGGTGGAAGTGAGAACATGGGGTAATAGATGCCTCCCATTAGATGTGGATGCCACACATTAAGTACAAGGCATATACCTTATGCATGGTGGGACACACACACACACACACACACACACACACACACACACACACACACACACACGATTCATACCCCAGGATCCATGGTAGGCTGTGTGACACCCACATCTCTGAGTTCTTCCCTCTGTTTGGCAATAGTGAGGGGTTCCCCCAATTAAGCATGTCCACCCAGAGAGCACCCACCTGGAGCACTGCACCCTGGAGCACTGGGGTGCCCCTCTCTGCATGAACCTGTAGTTCTTTAGAGTGGTAGTTCTATGAAAAGGGCAGATGTTTGTGAGCCCCAAAAGGGGAGAGAGGTCAACAGAAGCCCATGCTGACACAAGTCTGGACTAGCACAGATAGCTCTGTCATCTCTGAAAGATCCTGGGTGCAGAGGGAGCATAGAAAACTCAGAAGAATGCTTCTGGAGCCTGCAAGACTCTGAGGCTTGGTACTCAGAGTCCTGCCTGGACAGAACTTTTCCCCCAGTGGGTCCCTGCTATTCAGGCCTAATTTCTAGTGCCCAGCTGGGCTGCGATTAAGCAAAGGATCCTGGTGTGGATGGTAATGGCCACTCCCAGATATCTAGTGCCTGAATCTCAATTCTAATTCCTCTATCTCCAAGTTGTGGAGCCTTGATCAAGTTAATTAACCTCTCTGAAATTCAGTTTCCTGTATTGTAATCAGGATACTTCTGAGGCCCTAAGTTTAATCTCCAGTAGTATAAAACAAAACTAAATTTTAAAAAATTGAAAAAGGAAAACAACCAAATGGGACACTGAGGCTTCACAGGATTCTGAGGAGAGCTGTGATGGACTTGGAGAGCAGGCAGCTGTGCCTTTCTATTCCTTCCTCTGTGTGACCTTGGGCTAGTTGCTTAACCCTTGTCAACCTTCTTTTTTCTAGTTTTTAAGTGGGCAGAATTATCACTCCTAGGACTGTGAGGTCAGAAGAGGACAAAGTATGTTAAATACCTCCCTGAGTATCTGGAGCCTAAGAAGGCATGCAAAACATTCTTTGGAATAAAGATTGTTCGCTGGACAAGGAGTGGCTGATCCAATCCCCTAGGCGGCTTTCAGCTGTCTCCCCGTGACTTCCGGTCCCACTGGCCTGACAACACAAACCGCATCAATCCTGCTCTCTCCTAACTGCTCCAGTCATATTAATCTTCCTTGTTCTTTCTTCACTGGAGCCTTTGCTCCTGTCAGCAGTGACTGAAAGAGCCCCCTCTCCTCACTGCCGGAGGAGGATGTCTATCTCATCCACGCCTTTGTCAAATTAGAATTTTCTCCATGGCAGAAAATACTAGGAAAGAAGCAAAAGGACAAAGTAAGGGAGTAGATTTCCATATTCCTGCCCATGTAGTATGAAAAGCCCTTACAAATTAACAACAACAAAAAAAGAAAACCCCACCCCAAACAATAACTCCATTTAAAGACAATAGTAAATGAAAACATACAGGCAGTTTACAAATGGTCAATAAATATATGAAAACAGGCTCAGCCTGGAAAATCATTAAAAATGTACATTAGAACAAAGAGATGCCATTTTTTCACAATTACATCCAAAATAAAGATGACAATACCCAGCGGAGGGGTGGGGGATGCCATTGTGTACTGTTAATGAGAATGCTGGAAGGCCAGCCTCTTTGGATAATCTCTGAAAATATTCATCAATATTTTAAATATATATATATATATATATATATTTTTTTTTTTGCCAGTCCTGGGGCTTGGACTCAGGTCCTGCGCACTGTCCCTGGCTTCTTTTTGCTCAAGGCTAGCAGTGCCACTTGAGTCACAGTGCCACTTCTGGCCATTTTCTGTATATGTGGTGCTGGGGAATCGAACCCAGGGCTTCAAGTATACGAGGCAAGCACTCTTGCCACTAGGCCATATCCCCAGCCCCAATATTTTAAATATTTATCAATATTGTAAATGAAGTCCCTTTTGATGTACTAATCACACCACTGGTACAGGTGTAACACACACACACACACACACACACACACACACACACACACACACACACAAAATCTCCTGTCAGTTCAGGAAGCCCATGGTACCACGTCCTGTCCACAGCATGGGCCACAACTTAGGGCACATTGGTACAGTTATGCTGATGTTAATTTTCTGTTGCTGTTGTATAGCAAATTGCCACAAATTGAGTGAATTAAAATAGCATAAATCTATTCTTTTACAATTCAGGAGTTTTGAAGTTTTGCCATAAAGTGATCTGTAGGTCGGAGGATCTGATAGTGTCGAGGGGTCTTGGATCCTTTTTCATTTCTCCACCAAATAAAGAATTATGAAGCAAGAAACATAGGAGCAGAAATGAAGTCGATTTAAAAGTGAAAATAATGTACCAGGAAAGTTGATGAAAGCCTCTTGGCTATTAGCAAGATACTATAGGTCTCCAACTAGGATGACTGGCTGGCAGGGCTGCCTTTGCCTTGTGTGGTTGTGCCCACCTGCTTCTCTAGCAAGGAGGAAGGGGAGGAGAATACAGATTTCTTGGTATACAAGAGCAAGAAGGAGAGCTCAGAAATTAGTAGCCAATTGTATTCTGGCATGCGGTTGGTAGCTGCCCACCTCATTCAAGGAGCAGGACACCTATCTCCTGTGTGGGTCTGTTCCAGGTGGTCAGAGCCTCTGTCTTGTTTTCACAAGGTCTTCTGGAAGAGGAAGAAGGCACTGCCACTGTCTCTCCTTATCTGCCTCATCTTTCCCTTTCTGCCTCTCCCTTCAGATCTATCTCCTTATCTTTCCCAGCTTCCAGAGCCTGTCTACATTCCTTGGCTTGTGGGGCTCTCCTGCTATCTCTGACTCTGAACCTCCTTTTATCTTCTTCTTAGGATACTGTATTATATTAAACCGACCTAGGGAATTCTGGATGGTCTTCCCACATTGAGACTTTTCTAATCACATTAGCCAAGTCCCTTTCGCCACACAAGGCAACATAATTGTGGGAACTAGAAGTTGGACATCTTTGAGATCCATGGTCCTACCTTTCACCTACCACAACTGCTCTTGGAGTCATTGCTCTAGTTACATAGATATTCATGCAGCGTAGTTTGGAACTACAGCGAATGTGAAAAGCTTGGCTATTTTTTCACTGAGTAGTTCAGTCTGTAATGAAATACCACTCACTGGGATCCGAGGCCTCTGAAGGTCTGAGCAAGGTAGCATGACTCATAGTCACAGACACCCATCTCCCAGGCTCCGTCCAGTAACTGGAAAAGAGAGGCTCAGAAGGATGAACTGCTTGGCAGTTGTGTGGGGAGATCAGCATATCTACTTTGATGTGAATACAACCTACATGGAAAACTGCGGGCCGGTGGCTCATGCCTGTAATCCTAGTTACTCAGAAGGGTGAAATCTGAGGACCATGCTTCAAAGCCAAGCAAGGCAAGAAAGTCCATGAGACTCTTTAATAACACACAAAAAAATCCAGAAGTAGAGCTGTGGTTCAAATGGTAGAGTGCCAACCTTGAACAAAAAACCTTGGAGAAAACACATAGGCCCTGAGGGCTCATGCCTGCGCACACATACACATACACACACACACACACACACACACACACACACACACACACACACACACACAGACTTCACATAAAGAAACACAGAAACTATTTACAGACACCAGGGGTGCAAATCAGGGTTCTGCCCCAGGGCGAGACTGATTTCCCATCTGCCTGGTCCAGGCATTCACTTTACCATGTGTGAAAGTTAACCTTTTCAGTACAGAATTTGGTTTTCCAATCTTCCCTGTAACTCCACCACATAGCAAAGTCCCTGTTGTGGTTCTCCTTTTACCTGACCTCCCCTCTCAGGACTCATGGGCCTGAAGAAGCAGAGGTCCCACACTGTGTAGGGAGGAAGCAACCATAGCCCTTAAGCCAGGGCAGTTAGCAGACCACAGAATCACCAGGCAAGGGACACAAGAGTCCCCCCAAACACCAGGCTTCATTCAGTTATTCAACTTTTTCCACAAATGCAAACTGGAAACCATGTGAAGCAGGGTTTGGAAACTCTCTTGAGTGTTAGGAAACATCTGCTGGAGTCCTCACCTCTTAGCCCTCTCCATCCCTGTCTCACTTTAGAGCCCGAAGCATTTGTAAGGTGTCCATTCTCCCTGGCACCCAGCTGGGCCAAAAGAACCATAAGGTCCTATCTGAATTTCAGGTTGTAGGGAAGCTGAGAGGTCACGAGGGGGCAGCATGGAGGCAGAGCGCAGTGTGATAGGAGACAGTCTGGATTAACTCAGTGGCTGCTGGGAAGACGGTCAGAGGACAAACTGGTAACACGGCTGGAAGAACTGGGGGGAAACTCTGATCCCTTTCTGAGAATCTGTACGGATGGCAATATCTTCAAGTGAGAGGCAGATGACGCTGTGGGCAGGAGACGGTGGACGACGGTGGGTGCATTCCACTGGGATGGGACCATCCAGACCTCCAGAAGCAGCAGTGTGCCAGCAGGCCTCGCAGCAGGACTGACATGGGAGAGACAAGTAGCCACAGCAGAGCTGGGAGGGGGCCACGGCTCAAGCTGCGCACCCGCAGACAGTGCTCTGCCTAAACCACATAAATAGAAAAAGCAAAGTTCGAGATGCTTTGTTCATGCTTCACTTAAGACAGAGGAAACACAGGTTCCACTTGTTTTCTCTCACTTTCTCCCTTTCCCTTCATTGGGGGAAACAGATGAGTTAAGGGTAGCCATCCATACATTCTTTGGCATCATCCTTGCTTGGGAACTTGTGGCCAGTGAAGAGAGAGCAGGGTGAATGTCACTATTAGGGGACCAGAGAATGACAAGAACCAAGGAGAAAGGCTGTGAGAGGGAGAAGGGAAACGATGGTATTAGACTCCAAGAGAAGGCAAAAAAATCCAGGGCAAAAAAGGAGTCCCCAAAACAAACACTAAAGATGTGTACCAGTGGCAAGAGGCTGAGATTTGAGGGCTGTGGTTAGAAGCCAAGCAAGGCAGGAGACTCTTACCTCCAATTAACCAGCAAAAAAGTTGGAAGTGGAGCTGTGGTTCAAGTGGTAGAACCTTGAGCAAAGAAGCACAGATACAGAGTCCAGGCCATGAGTTCAAGCACCAGGATGGGAAGAAAAATATGGGGCAAAAAAGGAAAAGAACCCTACTTAATCCACTTTACATTTTTTAAACTTTTTTTTTTGAAAATGGGCAATGGTTAATACTACTAAACAATCTGCTCCCCCCTCCATCTTGATCTACCCATCTGTCTATTCATCAATCAACAGACCAATCACCTGTTATCGATCTATAGATGGACCTGTCTATTATCTATTTATATTTATCTATAGATAGAGCTAGCTATCATCTATTCATTTAGCTAGCTGTTATTTATCTTTCATATCTGTTATCTATCTTTATCTGTCTGTTCATCTGTCTATCCATCATCCATCCATTCATCCCTCCAGTACATGAGTTAAGGCATACCTGCCAAGCCCAGGCACTGTTTGAATGTGAAATGCTCTAAGCAACTTACATTTCATTTGACTGAAAACTGAAATGAGCCATAAAATATTTAAATAACAGTTTAACCCTGAAGCCACAAAGGAAAAGATTGATAAATTTGACCAAACACACACACACACACACACACACACACACACACACACGTACACGTACACACAAATTAAAAGCTGTTGTAAAGAATGAAGAAAAATGCTCCAGGACAAATTATAAAGTATTTGTGATGCATAAGACAGACAAAAAGCCAGTTTTCTTAATTTATGTGAAGAGAACCATTGAGAAAAAGACTCCAAATGAGCAGCTGTGAACAGGAAGCTCTTAAACACGAAAGCTGGAGTGAAAAATCTTCTCTTCCCAACTCATAATTAAAGAAATGTAATTCAAAATAACAATGAGACTTCATTAGTCACATCTCCAATTGGCAAATATTAACATGCTTGTTATTACCTAGTGCTGTCAAAGGTGTGGGGACACAGAGGCACTTTCTTCTTGCTGGTGGGAGCCAATCAGTTCAACTTTTTTAAGAAGATAATTTAGGAATAATTCAGGATTTAAAATCCACATGCTACTGAGTTGAGCATTTCCACCACTAGAAAAGAGCCCCCCCCCCCCAGGTGTGTATGAACAGGTGTACCAAGACTTACCTGGAAGGAGCCACTTGCCAGCCCTGCTAGGAATGGCAAGGATTACAGGCAACCCAATACCCCTGTGCAGGGAAGAATGGGTGATCCTGCTGTATCATACTGAATGGTTAAGTGCTCATCAGAGAGGACGGGGACACAAGAGATCAGCTCAGCCACGAGCAAATGCTTAGTATACAGGAAAATATGTTCATAAAAAGCTAATATTCTTCTGGGCACTGGTGGCTTATGCATATAATCCTAGCTACTCAAGAGGCTGAGATCTGAGGACCACTGTTGAAAGTTTGCCCAGGCAGGAAAGTCTGTGAAACTCCAATTGACCATCAAAGAGCCAGAAATGGAAGTGTGACCAGCCTTGAGTGAAAAAAGCTAAGGAAGAACTCCTAGGACCTGAGTTCAAGCTCCAGTACAACAATCCCACCCCACCCCTTTCAATTTGGTATACCACATGTAGATCATAGGACATTATCTTGAGGGCAGATACCTGTGAAACTACTCAGCGTTTTCAGCTTGAGACTGTCTAAATGGTGGCCATTCAAGAGAGATAAGAAATGCAAGAACGGATCTTTGGGTGGAAATATATGTCTGGCATTTGACTATTGAGCTCAAAATATGTCTGAAAGGAAAGGTCGGGATTATGTATTTTATATTCTTAAGCACTGCTTGAACTTTTTATCATGTGGATATATTACTTTCCTAAGAAATTTAAAATAAAATTATATATTAAGACAATACTTGAGTAGCTGGCCCAGAGGTGAGAAACATGATTGAATGGCCAGCCAATTATGGACAGGGAGGGTCTCTGGCCAGCCTGCTGTGACCTTCTGATCCTCTATTTTGTGAAATCCTCTTGTCACTAATGCCTCATTCATATAAGATATTCAAGGAATATCTTACAAGGAACATCAGTATTTTCTGGCTACCACCAGCCCCTGCTATCTTGTTCCTGCATGGGAGAAAGTGTATTCTGAGCAATTTCCATTTCATTGTGGTCTCCAAATATCAAAGTATTATGTTGCCCAAAGACAGACAAAAGAATTTCCCAGGTGCATATGTGCATGTAAATATGTACAAAGGTGCATGCATGTAGCAGAGTGCAGTCCAAGGTCATAAGTGGAAAGAGCCCTCTACTGGAAACTAAGAGACCTGAGTTCCAGTCCAGCCTAGTAGTGTCTGACTGTACCAAACTCTTGGCTGTCCTGGACCTCTATTATCTTTAAAGTGAAGGAATATATGCCAAGTCACAACCTTTCATAATCTCAAGGACAAGCTAGTATCAGACCTTGTAGGATTCAGGTCTGCATCCGCTTTGCTCTATTCCACTACAGAACTCCTGCCTCCCCTGAGGGTGTCTGACACTGCTACCCTCTCAAATCTATTGGAGAAGTCACCTTTCCCTCCCCCTGGGGCAGCCTGGGGCAGCCTGGGACAGCATATGGGAAGTGAGTAGAAGGCAAGGAAAGAACTTGGATTTCTGGCTCAGCCTTGGATTTGAACCACCTGATCTGCTGCCTATCAGCTCATAACCCCTCTGAGTTTCAGTGTTCTTGTGAGTAAAACAGGAGCTCTAGAATATCAGGGGATCGTTTTGATGAATTAGTGTGTATAGAAAACTTCCACAGCCCTAGTCTTCAGCTGGTTTTTAATCAATGCGAGTTTCTGTGCATCCTAAGGATGCAGCCTTATACTGCTCTGCAGGATGTCAGCTGTCCTGGACCATCAGCAGGTGGGTTATGATCGAACATAGGAAGGAGAGGTGGAGGAAGGTGTGCGATGAAGATATAAAGGGTGTATTTCTTCTAAGTGAGAGATCTAGTTTGGGGCACATGCCATGGCCATGCAGTGATCATGGCCTCTGCATGTTCTGAAGCGGTCGTGCAGGTGGGCTAGCTGGCTGGAGACCCTAATCGGCATCTGGCAGTTGATGGCAGCCTGCAGCGCCCCCTCATGCCAGGAGAGTGAAGGTGACCTCCCGCGCCGAGGTCGAGTCTCTGGGAAACAGTGTCAAGCTTTCTCTTTTGAAGTGGAATGGAGGTCCAGCCCACAGGCTGCCCCAATTACACTTGTGGGGTAGACGGCCCGAAGCCACGCTGTCTCAAGTTGTTGTACAGTCAGTTACCAGCTCTCTTACTACCTGCCATGGCCATCATCAGCCAAGGCTCACCAAGTTGTCCAGGAGATATGAACCATGCAGGACCAGGCACCTGCTCGCTCTAGGGTGCACCTGCTGTGTGAGGTCCAGCCTCCACCCAGAGGGGCTGGGAGGGGAGAGGTTTAAGGAGGAGCTAGCCAGCTGCAGCTTCTCCCAGAACTTCAGTCAGGAAGTCTGGGAAAGGGCTGTTGGTACATTTTCCCTCTTGCCATCACACACACCTGAATCTGATGCTGCCTTGACCTCTCACCTGCTTTGGGACCTTGAATGCACAAGCTCCCATGTGTACAATGCACTAGACAGTATCTACCTTAAGGAGCTGGTGTGAGCCTAGCCAGGGACATGCTCTCAGTGGATGGTTTCCTGACCACTTCTGACATTTCCAATCAAGGCAGCAGAGCACCCTCCCATCCTAAAGTGGATTCTCCCCCCTCCATAGCCCTGGCACCTGTTCCTCCTCTTCCCCTCCCTCCAGGAGCCATGTCCTTGTTCTTGTCCTCTGAGAACACAGACCTGATCTGAGTATTTCCCTGTCCTTCTTCTTCCCATCTCCAGATCTGCTGGTGACTGCATCTTTTTTCCTGCTTTTCCTTTCTATCTGCTGCGGGGGAAGAACTTCTGCTCTCATCAAATCCTAAGAACTCTTTGCCCTCTAGTCCTCATAAAGACTCCTGAAATGATACCCTCTGCTCAGAATCATTAATTCCCCTCTCTCCTCCAGGCTATTTCCACCAACATACAAACCGGATTTATTGACTCTCATTATAAAATACCAACCCCACTGTCTGTCTTCCCCACCTACAGCCCAATTCTCTTCACCCAGCAAGGGGCTTCTCTGAGCTCAACCTCCACCCAAGGGGCTTTTGGAACATGTAGCAGACTAGGGGAGGGGCCAGACTGAGAGGCTGAATTAGGAAGAGCAGATTCTAGTTTCTTTGGTGATGTGTCTTGTAATTATATTGCCTGATTTAATAAACCTTGTTTTCATTTACAGTGTGGTCTGGCATATTAGAACACCGAACACATTCCATGATTTCATGGTAGCTAGTCACAAAATCATGGGAAAATATTTTTAAAGAAAGAAAAATCAATTATAATCATACTACCACAGAAATTTTGTTTCTTCCAATAATTTTTCTTTAAGTATTTAAGAAATAATAATTTTACATTTAAAAATGATGTGTCAGATATGAGTGGTTCACATCTGTAACCTTTGCTATTCAGAAGGCTGAGATCTGGGGATTGAGGTATGAAGCCAACCCAGGCAAGAAAAGTTCACGAGACTCTCATCTCCAATTAGCCAGCAAGAAACCAGAAGTGAGGCATGGATCAAGCCTTGAGCATAAAAGCTAAGGGAGAGATTGAGGCCATGAGTTCAAGCCCTTGTACTGACACAGAAAAAAAAAATCATCTAAACACATATGTACTATGTGTTGCACACTGGTCTTAACAATGAGGTGCAGCAAGACAAATGTTATTTCTCCCTCAGAATGGAGAGAGGCAAAGAACAGCTCTCCTTAACTTTTTACAGTGGTGGGGTAAGGGCCTGCATAATGGTAGGATCCATTGAGGGGCTGGATGAAAGTCCCAGGTTGGACAGTAAGTTTTGACCAGGTGGAAAGTGGCAATTAAAAGGGACTGGATGACAAGGACATGCTACACTATAGCTGGGACTGACAGGAAATTGACAAGAACTGCAGTTACTCTGGCTGTGGAGGGAGCAAGTCCAAAGAGACACAGACCAGTTAAGGAGCACTGTGATCCCCTAGGCCACATGGACGTGAGGGTGGGGGTGGGGATAAGCAGATGGACCCAGGAAACGTTAGGAGACTTATGGATATTTGGTGCCTGACTGAATCTGGGGTGGGGACAAAGAAAAATAAAATATAGCATAATAAATAAGATAAAATAAATACACAAAAATAAATATAGCATGACTACTTCTCACCTTCCTCCATTGCAAGAAAATTTCTATTGTATTTTATGTACTGTCATTTAGTTATTCCAATAAATATGGTTGGCTATAGGTTATTTCCAACTTTACTCTATATTAGAAGCAAATCTTAGCCCATCAGGGAAAAATCATACACAGTCAAAATAACTCTGGAAACATACATCATCCATGAAGTACAGTATTTGCTGTCTTGTTTATGTATCATGCAGGATAATGTAAATATGTAACATTAAGGATGATAGGTGCAAAACGTATCTGAAGCCATTGTTTAACTTGCCCTTTTCATGTTTCTCGATATAGGCTGTTGGATTTTTTAAGTTAAAGGCCTATTTGTGTGACCTGCTCCAAGGGACTCAGATTCAAGCTGCCTCATTGACCCATTCTTTCCTCTTCCCATCCCTGTCCTTTGCAAAGTGGCTTTTTGTCCTCTCTGGAAGTGAAGTTGACATCCCTGCCATGTGACTGGCTTTGACTGGTGGAGTATGAACAGAAGTGACAATGTGCCTCATCTGACCCTGGTCTTAAGAGTTATTGCTGGGTGCTGGTGGCTCATGCCTGTAATCCTAGCTACTCATGAGGCTGAGCTCTGAGGATCACAGTTCAACGTTCACCCCAGCAGGAAAGTCTGTGAGCTTATTTCTAATTAACCACCAGAAAATCATAAGTGGAGCTGTGGCTCAAAGTCGTAGAGAACTGGCCTTGAGCAAAAATAGTTTAGGGACAGTGCCCAGGCCTCTGAGTTCAAGCCCCATGACTGACAAAAAGAAAGAAAAAGAGAGAAAAAGGAGTTGTTGATGTGTTCCCAATTGTCATCTCATCCATTGCCACCAGGAGACAGCTCCAGGGAGCAGAACCAAGAAGACCTGTGCTGACCAAAGCTTGAATCATGGCTGGTGGTGGATCCAGGCCAAATCAGCCAGTCTCAGGTGACCTGCCCAAGCAGAAAATGCTTAGAAAATGGTAACCCTTGAATCCTGCTGGCATTTGCTGTACCACAATATCTCAGCATCTCAGCGACATTTCTGTTCATGTTTCAAAATGTCCGGGGTGACATCTTGCCGAACTGTTCCTGCCCTATTCAAAGCATTTTGATTTCTATTCACAATGGGCCATGGTGCTTGCTACCATCTCTAAAACCAGCTTCTAGGAGGTTTTATAACTTGACAGTTATTTCGTGTATGTGTTGGTACTGGGTCTTGAACTCAGAGCCTTGTACTCCTGCTTAACTTTTATTCTCAAGGCTGGCACTGTACAACTTGAGGAATACCTCCACTTCCAGCTTTTTGCTGGTTAATTGAAGATAGGAGTCTCTTAAATTTGTCTGCCTGGGCTAGCTTTGAAGCAGGATCCTTAGATTTCAGCCTTCTGGGTAGATAGAATTACAGATGTGAGCCACTAGTGCCCAGTACAAACTGCCAATTTGACATATGCATGTCTTTCTTTTGCATTTATTTTTACTGTAAGGGTGAATCTTTCTCACTTGCTCTTGCCCGCTCTCTCTCTCTCTCCAATTTTAAAGCTTTTTTTCTAACTGATAGTCTCTTTGATTGTAAATAGATGATTTATATTTCTGGGACTTGGCTTCTTTGACCCAGCCACCAGGGAGAGACTGACCAGTGTTTGAACAAATTCCTTGAGTTTGGATGGTCTGTTGATCCCCACAGGTCTGTAGAGAATAGGCCTCTTGGGTAAATGCTGTTCCTGCACAATGGTAATAACCCTGCTTTCTATGTGCTGTCACATTCATTCTGCACCCAGACCTGCCTTTTGAAAGCCTCCTCAAGCCAGGCAGACTGACAAAGTGTCGGAGCTACCACATCTGAAGATGAGTTCAGAGGAGTCCGTAAAGCAACATTTCCAGCCATCATATGTCTTCCAGATCCAAAAAAGAAACAGAGCTTATAATAAAAATTTCCACTCAGAGTTGGAATGGAGGAGCTGAGCAGTGTTACTAGGCACAAATAAAATGCAGCCAGCACAGAGGAAGACACACAATGAGCCCACAACCAACCTTAGTTCTGGCCCTGTTCTTGGCTACCTTACCTGGAGAGGCTAGATACATTCAGAGAAAGGAAACATTTCTTGGAGCGAGAGCAATCAACAAGCTATCCTGGAAGAAATACAATTCCAACTGGGCCTCAAGTGGGGATGGATTCTGGAGTGGCAGGTGGAAGGGAGGAAGCTATTCGGGATAAGGCTTGGAATCTGAAGCTCTTCTAATGACAGCCAGTGTTCTTTGGTCTCCAGAATGTTCCAAGAGTATAAATGTCACTATCCAGTGTGGAACTTTTTTCCCTCTCCTTCCTTTCTCCATGCTTTATAGATGAGGAAACAGAAACAGAGAGGCTTGGTGGTATCCCCAAAGCTGCACAGCGGCTCACTGGTATTGGGATTTAAATGAGATGTTGAGTTCCATACTGATTCAGCAAGCCATTTCTATCAGCCATGAAAGTGCCTCTGAATCTCTGGGTAATGGGGAGCCAGGGTCCCAGATTTTCTGGTAACATCCTCCAAACCTCTAAGCCAAGGCAGAAAACTTCCTGGGCAGCCTGGGTGAGGCCTGAGAAAAGTGGAACATAGTACCAAGGCAACCCCCCCCCCCAAACACAATATAGCCCCATGGCGCCATTTGAGAGGAGTTAGCTAAGGCTTTATGAGTCGTGGTAGTGTGAGGCTGTCTGCTCCATTCTGCTCCCCCCACCTTTATCTTTCATCTTTGATCTTCACACCCCTCTCTCATACACATCCCAGACCCTCTTCCCTCCCTACCCTGGCATAGATAGGAGGCAAGGTGGCCAGAAACTCAGGTGCATCTTGTGGGAGTGGCAGTTGGGGAGAGTGTGGGTCCTATAAGGATCCTGTTGCCCCTTCCTGTCCACTCAGTCTCAGAGCTGGCACTAGCCCTGCAGGCCACAACCATGGCACAGAGCATCTCAGGAAATGGAGACTGGAGAGAGACCTGCACCTCAGCCACGCGGATGACACGCTCAGTTTCCTGTGCCCCAGCTCGGCTCACCTGCAGATAAGGATGTCACTGTGTTAATGTGTCTAGTTCACTTCAGTCCAGGGCAGACACAGAACTGGAGAGCTGACTGTGGGCTTCTAAGAGGCCTGTCTGGTAGAGGTACCATGAGCAACACCTCTCTTTCCTTTCTGAAACTTCTCAAGGCCAGACAGACCTAGGCAGCTTCCAACCCCAGCTCTGCCCACTGTGGGCCGTGTGTTTCAGTCCACTGAATTAATTAATCAATTCATTATTGCTGTACAACGAGTTCCCTGTAAACATAGTGGCTTCATGCTACTCACAGCTCTTAAGTGACTTTTCAGGAAATTCTGGGTGGTTTAGCAACAAGTTCTGAGGAAGGCTGGACTTGATAGCTATGGCTAAGGTCACTAATGCAGCTTTGGAGAGCTGGGCTAGCAGTTAGAGGATGTGGTAGGAGCTAGTCATGGAGACCAGCTAGGACCTGCTTTGCAGAGCTACTTTCTACCAGCCACAGCAAGTCGCAGGTCTAGTGTGGCTTTGTGGCATGGGGGACAGACATCACTGCGTAGCGAACAGTTTCAAAGTCACATTTAAAAGTCCTTGAAGCATTCCCTCAGTAACAGGGGAGTGTAGATTCAAGGACCCCCTGTGGTTATAAAAATAGTTGCGTGGTCAATTCCTTCATATAAATGAGTGTGACACTGCTGAGTGCTATGGCTCATGCCTGTAACACTAATTATTCAGGAGGCTGAAGTCTGAGGACCAAGCTTCAAAACCAGAATGGGCAGGAAAGTCTATGAGACTCTTATCTTCAATTAACCAGCAAAAAGTCTTCAGTGGAGGTGTAGCTCAAGTGGTAGAGAGCTAGCCTTGAGAGAAAAAGCTAAGAGACAGTATCCAAGCCCTGAGTTCAAGCCTCAGTACTGGTACACACAAAAAATAAAGTAATATAGTGTGCTGTTGGCATAGACCCTATAGAAATTTTCTCCCATGCTTTAAATCATCTCTGGATGAACTGGAGCATCCAGTAAAATGGAAGTGCTATGTAAGTTGTTACTTTGTGTGTGTGCACCAGTCCTGAGGTTTGAATTCAGGGTCTTAGCACTGTCTTTGAGTTTTTTGCTCAAGACTTGTGCACTAACACTTGAGCCACTCCTCCACTTCTGGCTTTTTTTGTGGTTAATTGGAGGTAAGAATCTCATGGACTTTCCTGCTCAGGCTAGCTTCAAACCACAATCCTCAATTCTGAGCCTTCTGATTAACTAGGATTACAGACATGAGCCACAAGTGCCTGGCCCAGATGTCTTTTGACCTGTGATTGGCTGAATTCATGGACACTCAGCATGTGGATGGGAAAGGCCAAGACTTTATGAAGAGAACACTTCGCATCACAGAACCTCTGAGAAACCAAGTTTGCTAGTTTATTACACGGGGGGGGAAATCCTATTTGTATGACATGGTGCCCTTGTCTTGGTTGATCTTTCAGAGGGTGACCAGACCTGTATGGCCACATGAGAGGACAGTAATGTCCGTGAAACTCACAGATCTTTGCGAGCCAGCTGCTGCACACTAAGAGGACTGTGGAGGGCAGGTGCAGGAGCACCATGATGGGCTGAAGTAGGTTGGGAGCAGGGAGTGAACCGGCTCCCTGAACAAGCACTGAGGATTGAGGGGACATAGATAAAAGGCATGGGGATTTCTTTGGTGCCCTTGAATACTGCTAGGTCAGTCATTAGGCCAAGAGAGGAAAACGAAGGCAGGAGCCAACCCTACTGTAGTGCTCCTGCCCACCCCAGGGGGGAGTTCACAGCCTATTGAGGATGCTGAGATCACAGGAAATGGGACATGTTAAAATTCATTACTTACCCAGGGAAACTTGGGCCTCCATAATGTTGTTTTGAAAGTTGACTTTATAAAACAGGAAAGACAGGATAGGACCTTTTTGGTCACATAAACATGGAAAGCATCTTGACAGCAAGGCCCACCCTGGGACTGGATTTGGTACATAAAACTCACTGCTGACACGAATTCCACCATGTGCAAGTTTTGGGGAAAATACTAAGGAGTGATGAAGGAATGGCTGGGCAGCAATCTCAGTCCAGAGATATTAAAGGCTGGACATAGCATTCACGCATTCCATCATTTGTTCACTCAGTCAATCATTCATTCAGGATGCACATTTGGGGGGTGTGTGTGTGCATGTGTGAACTCAGGATTTGAGCACTGTCCTTAGCTTTTTCACTTAAGGCTGGCACACTACCACTCGAGCCACAGCTCATTTCCTTCAGTGGTTAATTGGAGATAAGAGTCTCACGATCTTTCCTGCCTAGGCTGGCTTAGAACTACAATCCTCAGATCTCAGCTTCCAGAATAGCTAAGATTACTGGCGTGAGTCAAGGGCACACAGCTTGGAAATACTTCCAAATTACCTAGTAGGTGGAATTGCCAAAGGAAAACACAAGAAGAAATGTCTGGACCCAGCCTGTTCTGAAGCTGAGATTCAATAAGCACATAGTGAATAAAAGAGTAAGAGATGCAGAAACTACAATGAAGATGTCGATGCAGAAACTACAATGAAGATGTCTAGCCTGGCTTGTCAGAGCTCAAAGCCAGTTATATATGTTGGCATCCAACAGCACCTTGTCATGAATGCACCTGTAAGCAGGCTCCCATTGTAGCTTTAGTGGGGAGGTATCTTTGTAGGGCCTAAGCCAGTATCCCTAGAGATGAGGCAGGGCTTCCCCAGGCAGGAACGGGTCTTTCATGGGAGCGGGAGGTCCCCTTACCCCATCTATCATTCAGAAGGGATTCTGGGATAGGAAAAGAGGATAAAGGAACTGGGTTAGAAAGTTCAGGAAATGCCCTTCCCTTGATTGTTTCCCCCTCACTTTTCTTTCCCATCATCTTTTGATATGTGTTATGGGGGAGGGAGACCCATACAGACCCTTCCTGTTTGTTCTGCTCAAGCTAGATGAAAAACTGGGAAAGCCATTTCTGCTTTCTACTCTGCTTTCCTAACTCTCTCTTTACAGAGGGCTTTGGGTAGTCAGCTTGGAGATTTGATGGTAGGATGACATTGTTTGGGGCAGAGGCTGTCATAGCTTTTAGGGGGACAAAACTCATTTTGGAACAGACACTAATATTTCAGAAGGAAGTGAGTGCTAGTAAGGTGCCAATATGGCACATTTGTCATTTGTCAAATATGCAATGAATCCAGGAGCCCTGGCAGGGCTCCGGGTGTCTTCCCTCCTCTTTGAACTTTCCATATCCCATTTCCTGTGCCAGAAAAGGGGCATCACTGTTATCATCTGCCAGATGGTCACAGCCAGTTTCCTGCCTTCCTTCAAGGACCGAAGGCTGCCAGTCTCCCTCCTGCCACCCTGGCTTTGGTGTGGGATCCTACAGCTTTGGCTTCTGAAAACATTGCTGGTTTGGGGTATTTGGCTAGGCTCTTATAAGAAGAGCCCCCTGTGTCCCAGTGGGAATACTCTCTCTGCCTCTAGGGGCTGAGCAACAGCCACATACTTTGGTTAATTTGCCTCTGGATGCTTCCACCTGCTCCTTCTGGAGTTTTTGCCTAGGCTCTGCCATTTGCAATTGACGTTGGGCAGTTTTCGAGATGGAGCTCCCTCATCTGCCAAAAGGAAGTGATACCAACTCATTCTCTCAGCTGCCAGTTCTCATGGAAACAAGAGAGATGGGTGAATCAGAGGAAAGGAGGAAGGAAAAGAAGGAGGGAATGAGAGTGGTGAGATTACACATCCCAAGAGAGAGTGTGTGGGTCCCAAAGGAGACTGATGAGGGAGACAGAAGTAAAGCTGTCCATAGGACAAGCCCTCTGCACCTAGTTGGTTTGATTTGATCATTTAGTCAATAAATATTTCCTGAGCCCCTACCTGGGAAGATAAAACCAATAAAGGCCCCTGTTGTTAGGGAGCTCCTAGCAGAAATTAATCTTCAGGCTGAAAGGTACAATTTACATGTATCTGCTGTGTTGCCACACTGTGCCACCCATGGGCCAACCTCTTCATCTGCTGCCCAGCCAACAATGTGATGACTGCCCCTTGCTGGAAGGAGCCTGCTCTGAGAAGAACCCAAGGACTGGCTCTGTGAGCTGACACTGGCTCTGTGAGTGGCCTATGAGAACAAAGTGAATTTGAAAGCACACTGATAGGGACAGCGGTCCTAGTTATTAGCCACAGCCAAAACAGGTACAACTGTGAGCTTTATTAATGATGCTTCTATAGAAGCTGCCCAGCCAGTCTCAGGGGAACTGCAGAGAGACTTTCCTTTCCTTTTCCATGTGAGTGGAGCCCATGGACATGTGGATGACAGAGTGGTGACTTCAGCGCTCCAAGCTTAGTTGCACTGCACACCTGCATCCTCGTTGTGGTTGCAGTTGTGACTGCCCCAGTTACTCTTGTTACAGTCCCACAGGGTCATTTCTGACCCAGTGCATGCAACATCATCTAGCCAGATCTTCCCAGAACCTAGAGGATCAAGGGGGAAGAGAAGACAGGATTATAGCCAGGGTTGCATCTGAAGGCTCCTGCCCAGGCTGGACTGTAGGGTCTCTCACATCTGTTCAGCCTACTATGCTAAAGGTTAGTGTGGTCTCTCAGAAGGACCCTCATTTCTCTCTATTCTTCATCCTTGACTAAAAACCTTATTCAAATATTTATCTTTTTAAAGTTTTGTTGGCAGAACTGGGGCATGAACTCAGCCTTACACTTGCTAGGCAAGTACTGTACCACTTGACCCACATGCCTAGCCTTTTTTCATTTGTTATTTTTTTGGATGTAGACTTCATAATTTTTGCCCATGTTGGCCTTGAACCTTGATCTCTGCCTCCTCGATAGTTGGGATTACAGGTATGCACTCCCACACCTGTTTCCTATCCAAACATTTAATACTTAATCCACGCACTAGAAAAGTTCCTGCCTGTTAGCTCACTACCATCATGTCTTCCTTTCTCCCCTGACATTGAGATCACTGCTTCTCTCCCAATCCTTTTTCTGATATAGCTGAAAGCAGGTTATTTGATTACAGCATACACTAATGTCATTATTTGAGGAAAATATACATTTGAGGGCCTTTTTTAGTCCAACTGGATTTCAATTTAAACAATGCCCCTGGAGTAGATAAAGGAGTGAGCATTTAGGGTTGGAAGCTCTTATGGCTAAGGAAAGGGGCCTAGTTTGGGATTTAAGTCATTGGAGATTTGATCTTTGGTTGAAAGAAAAAAAAGGAGACATATATAAATTGGTCTTTAGCACCCCCTAGACATCTTCCCCAAATTGAGCTTAATTAATTAATTAATTAATTTTTATTTTTTGATAGTAGTTGGGTTTGAACTCAGGGCTTCAAAATACCTAGGCAGGATTTCTACTGTTTAAGCCATGCCCTCAACTTCCAGATTGATTTTGGTAAATCCATGCTGCAATTTCTTTTCTCTTTTCTTCCTCTAGTCTTTAACAATGATCCCAGCCAAGACTACCAGGCAGTCCAGGGTTCTAGACTCCAGTCTGCCCTCTGTCTTTTCCTCCTTCAGTGGAGACCCAGCCTGCCCCCAGCCTGCCAGCACCCTTGACCACTCAGCATTCTGACTCCAAGACAGCATAGATACTGACCCAAGCCAGACTGAAGCCAGACCACCCAGAGCTTGAATCAATACTTTTCTTTGAACCCTAGCCACATCTGATACCAAAGGGTGTCTACATACCACCTCTGTGCCTCCAGGAAAGAGGCCCTAGAGTGGTTCCAGTCACTTACCACCACCATAACTGCCCAGGGCCTGGCCCCTGGTGAATCCCAGCATGCGGCAGAAGACAGTGGCATCTGAGTCATCCCAGCTATCGTCGCAAATTGTTCCCCAGACATTGTTAAAGTAAACTTCAGCTCGGCCTCGGGTGCTACTGCCCACAATCCTGACAAATCCCAAAGGTACACCTAGACAAGAACGCGTATGCAAGATAAATGAGAAAGAACTCAGGTGGCTGGTGGTGCCCATTCTTCTTGCTTAGTTTCTAGAGTTTCTGTGGCTATAGGAAAGGTGGCTTCCAGCTCACCTGCCATGCCTGTCTGACAGTCCCACTGTCTGACGGACACCTGTACCTCCTTACTGCAGCCTACACACACTTGGGCCTGTGAGCACCAGGCCACAGGAGCTGAGCTCTCTGTGCACAGCTGTCTTGCAGTCCCATGGAGCATATCTTTCTGAATGTAGTGGGGAGAAAAAAAATGGGAACAGGGAAGGGAACGAGTCAGGAAAGAGTGGAAGAAAAAATGAAAAGGGGAAGGGGTGGAGGGGGGAGGGAAGGAGAAAGTGAAGAAAGAAGGGAAGGGAGAATGGCGAGAGGGAGGAGGAAGGCTATTGTCCTCAGACTGTGCCATGGGCAGGCTTAATTAATACAGGAGTCCAGTACTTTCCCCCAAAGAAGAACTGCTCTGGGAACCAAGCTCTTTGCACAAATACTAAGTTTTCCAAAACAGAATTGATTTTAAAGTACAAATGAAAGGAAACAGAAATGTTCCTTACCTGCTTGACCTTTTTCTCCCTTTTCTCCTTGCTGTCCAGAAGATCCTGCAGTGAGGAGAATACCGTTCAGGGCCTGATCACCCTCTTTTGCCCTCAGTGAGCAGGAAGATAGAGGAATGGGAGGTCAAGTGTATCTACGTCAGCTCTGTCTGATACTTGGCATTATAGGGATTGGATGTCCCTTGAGCCAGGCCTGCAGCTTTCTGCTGGTTATTCTGGAGATGGAGACTCGTGGACTTTTCTGCCTGGGTTGGTTTTGAACTGTGATCCTCCAGATCTCTTGAGTAACTAGCATGACAGGCATGAGCTACCAGTGCCTGACTTAATGAGGGATATTTGCTGGCTCAGCAACATAGTGTAGGACAGGACATCTTCATGGTAAGACTGAGTCTTTGGTAGATACTGCCTGGGTGGTGGGGCAGGGAACAGATTAGGACTGTGTTCTGCCTTGTTCATGCTGTCTTCTAGGCCCTTGATCATCTCTGACAAATAATTTGCTAACAGAAGAAACACATTTCCACCTGTTTGGGTTCTACCCCCATCCCTTAAAACACAGCCTGGCTACAGAGAAATGCATGCCCAAAGCCTTACCTTTCTGTCCTGGTTCTCCCTTCTGACCAGCTGGCCCAAGTCCTCCTTTGGGGCCTGGTGATCCAGCCCTTCCCACTTCTCCATTTCTGCCTGCAGGACCTAAGAAGAACAAGTCCACCCATAGGTATATGTGGACTGCTTGCTTTTTTTTTTTTTTTGGTCAGTTGTGGAGCTTGAACTCAGGGCCTGCGTGCTGTCCCTAAGCTCTTTTGCTCAAGGATAGCAATCTACACTTTGAGCCACAGCTCTACTTCTGGTTTTCTGGTGATTAACTGGAGGTAAGTCTCATAGACTTTCCTGCATGGCTGGCTTTGAACTGAGATCTTCGGATCTTAGCCTCCTGAGAGGTAAGAGGGCTTTGCTACCAGGTCCCCAAGGGGTAGGTTGTGCAAACACTCAACCAGTGTCTTCCATCCATCTGGGGGAAATTTTGGTTTCCCAACTCCCACATAAACATGTATTGCAATTTTGCAGGTGGAAATGGCTGACAGAGCTCCAGAGGTTGCTGGTCCTTGGCAGATTAGTAATTTTTCAGAAGTTCTAGCTACCCTGGAAGAATTTAATAGAATATTGATAGGCCTCTGTGTCTCCTTTAGTAAACTCTAGTAGTAGAATATGCAGTACACGAGGAAGAAAAATTGTTCTAGAAACTTGTTTAAGCATTCAGTGTGGTTTAAATGCAGCTTGAGTGTGTCCCACAACACAAGCATTTGTGTACTGGGCACTGGATTTGCCTGTCAGCGTGATGAGGTGGTAGGGAGGGGCCCTTGGAGAAGAGGAGCCTGGTGGGAAGTCCTGAGGCTACCTGGGGCACTTCCTGTAGGGGCCGTGAAGGGACCTCAGTCTATGGCTTCCTCTGGTGATGTGAGCTCTCCTTTCTCTATGTATTCTCACCACAATGATGCCATGCACCATCAGCCTTCAGTATGGTTGCTCAGAAGCCAGCACGATGCCCTTCAGAACCAATGAACTCAATCATCTCTTTTCTCAATAAAGTATTCTACCTCCAGTGTTTCATGACAGTAATAAAAATGGTTTAAAATAGCACTTGCGAAGATGAGGCTGAGAAGATAAAAATACTGCATACTAAGTGCCAAGCTTAGTGCTGAAGAGTCCAGGATGGGAATAATAGAAATAATAATAGCAATAATAATGATGATGATGATGATACCCTAGTGAGAAGCAGCAGGAGGAGGAGAGGAGGGGCTGTGGGCATGAGAAGAAGAGAAGAACAGAGTAGAACAGAGATGGGGACGCTCATCTCCATGGAAGGACACAGCCCATAGCCACCAGTTCCAGCTCCAGCTCCAGCAATCCTGACATCTTTGTTTAGCTTTTGCTATCCCCAATCTTAGCTGACATCCTCTATTCCTTGAGAAGTGAGTTCTGACATCCCCCAGTTTTCTGGGGAAGATTAGGGGCTTGGGCCAACGGAGCCCTGGAGTCTCAGCCTAATGTAAGGAGGAAGGTCACTGTTGCTCATTCAAAGTCAACAGCCAAGCACACAGGTCTCCCATCATCATTCTGAGAAATTAAAATGAAGCCAGTCCTTTACCTGGGACTCCTGATTCTCCTTTTGTTCCCTTCTGTCCTTGGACTCCTATGATCAAAACAAAGAAAAGGGGGAGAAGATAATAAAACTTCAATATTAGACACTTTTAATCTTAGACACCCTCTACCTTTGGTGTGATTAATGCAGATGGAAAGGTACATTGCTTCTCCGTGGTTGTTTAAAACTCTTCAGCAGAGCACAAAAGGAGACAGACTGCAGAAAAATGGAGGCAGACATGCTGGAGTCAAACAGCAGTGTGTTGGATGAAAGTCTGGGGCACACAGACCCCAGCCTCCAAAGCTGTAACCTGACCTAAAGTCTAAATCCAATTCCCTTGCTTGCTGTTATATTTAACCAAGAGATACTTATTGAGGAAAAATGAGGAATATTATGTAAATAAAGTTCCTTTGATTTCAGAAAAGATCATGGAGAGGACTTAATAGCCACTAGTGGCCTTGAAGTAGATGTTCCACACAAATTACCTGGGTTACTACTGGTGTACCAATATGAGTAAAGATCCATGTGGATCTTTAAAGATCCATGGGTAAAGATCTCATGTTCAGAAAAATGGAATAATAGCAATCATTATCATCACACCACCACCATCATCAGCATCTTCATCATCATCATCTTAGGAGGCTAAGATCTAAGGATCATAGTTTGAAGCCAGTCTGGGGAGAAAAGTCTGTACAACTCATCTCCAATTAACCAACACAAACCCCAAAAGTGGAGCTGTGGCCCAAGTGGTAGAGCACCAACCTTGAGCAAAAAAGCTAAGGGAAGGAAGGAAGGAAGGAAGGAAGGAAGGAAGGAAGGAAGGAAGGAAGGAAGGAAGAGAGGGAGGGAGGGAGGGAAGAAGGAAGGAAGAAAGGAAGGAAGGAAGGAAGGAAGGAAGGAAGGAAGGAAGGAAGGAAGGGAGAAAGAGGAACAGTAATTTAATCACTAACACTGATCCCATTAATCCTCCCTCCTCTTTTTCTCTCCCTCTCTCCTTTGCTCCCTTCCTTCTTTCTATCGACTCACCTCTTTATTCTACAAACTTTCATGGAAAGCCACAGTCCCTAGCACCTGGCTAGAACATTACAGATTATAATTTATTCTCTGAGCAACACCATGGCCTGTCACTTTTAAGGGTCACTCTTTTTTTTTAAGTTTTGCTGATCCTGGGGCTTGAACTCAGGGCCTGGGTATTGTCCCTGAGCTTCTTTTGCTCAAACCTAGCACTCTACCACTTAAACCATAGCTCTATCTCTGGCCTTTTGGTAGTTAATTGGAGATAAGAGTCTCATGAACTTTCCTGCCCAGGGTGACTTTGAATTGTAATCCTCGGACCTCAGCCTCTTGAGTAACTAGCATTATAGGCATGAGCCACTGGGCCCAGCTAGAAGCTGGGGTAGAGAAAAACTGGAAAAGCTGAGTTTGGATAGAAGTTTGTTTCTACCAGGTGAGAGAACATAACATTAGAGAAAATTTGGTGGAGCATAGCTTCTTACTTAGTGAAGTGTGTAGTTTGTTTTCCCAGCAAAATGAATGAAATTCTCTTTTCTTCTGTCCACTCTCATGAGGCACAAAGGGATAATGGATCCTAAATGAGTTGGAGTATGGCTAAATGGCAGAGGTAGAGAAGTCTGGTGACTGAGCTGGGATTCACCCATCAGTCACTTGTTGGAAGAGTCAGGCTAGGGGCAAGTGCAACCTTGATCTCTTTTGGTTTATACAACAAAATGTGGTTATTTTATACAACAAAATATTGAAATGGATGATTTTAGGCTCCAATTTTGAGATGAGCTCCCACATCCAGTGAGTACTGAAAGGCTGTGTATGGGCCAAGAGCCCATGAGCCGTTGTTTCTTCACATGAACTTTGTTTCTTCAGCTACCAAGTAGAGAGAATGAGTTCACATGTAGAAAGAGGAATGGAGACCACGGGATCTAAGTTCTGAGTGCAGTGCCTGGTCCAGAGGCACTGGTAATAATAAAAGGATCTCTCATTCTTTATAATTAGTGCACAATAATGAAATCTAACTTTCATCGAGGTCAAGTCAAAACACTGTAATTTCTCTATTTTCATCCTAATCATCTAGAGTGTCTCTTGAGAGATTAATGATTTTATTTACAAAATGGGAAATGTATCCATTTGAAAACCTGGCTGGATATATCCAAACTGGGCAATCACCATGGTAACTTTAGTTTGGGGAATACCAACATTCTGACATTGATGGGTAGACACAATCTTCTCTGATTGGGAGATCTGGCTCTCCCCCATCTCCCTAACCATCTACAAACCTTCAAATCTAATCTTCCCAGAAATTCATAAACTTATGAGTCCAGCAGAGTCATGGCCCTCTGGGAATTCCCTCTTGAGAAGTCCTGATGAACCACCTGTGTCTGTGGACCAACTGCTCTTTGATAAACACAAGCCATTTGGTAGGTGGTGAATTTGATTTTACATCCTCTGATTTCATGTATGTCTTAAATTTAAAATATAATCCATCAAGGGAAGGGTGACATTGTCCAAAAATAAATGTATTCTTTACTTGACTTACATAACTGCAATCCCTTTGCACATCACCTTTATAATAACAATACATATATGTATATATCCTTCATCATGTTTCCTTGGGCAGTTATATATGCCCACCCTCCAAGAGAATCTGCAAGAAGGGTTTTTGACATCCCTCTCAAATCCAAGTGCTGGCCACACTGAAGTGAGCAGAGTAGTATGGAAATGGAGGATATCTGGGAGGCAGGGCAAGGTGCCTGCTCTCCTTCTTGATACTGAAGATTTGGACATGACATCCCGGGCTCTTCAGGAACTCAGAGCAGAGAAAGAACAGCCCAAAGGCTCTGCATTCAAGGAATGTTTGCAGAAGAAACTACACTCCTTATTAGGGAGCTCTAGGTGAGAACACAAAAGAATTTCTGCTTTTCTCTATGGGCTTTCAGAAGACAGACCTCCTTCCTGTTTATCCAGATCTCAAGCAAACTTCCCCCCCCCCACCTCCCCATGCCCTGTTACCTGTATCTCCCTTGCTTCCTTTCAAGCCTGGAGCTCCTGGACTCCCTGGACTCCCTGGTGGTCCTAGACAACAGATACCACAGAGGCATAAGCACTAGACTGGATAGATGTTGGGACACCCCACGCCAAAAGGGATGCAGGATCTCACCTCTTAGCCCAACAAGGCCGATGCTGCCAGGCTCACCCTTGGCACCCGAGGGTCCCACTGCACCAGGAGGACCCAGAACACCTGGCACTCCAGGGAGTCCTGAAAGTTAAATGGTAATAGGATTGTAGGTGGGCAGCAGAGGGCCTGACCAGCCCCATTCCCATACTCTTGTCCTCAGCAGGGAGTGCTATGTCTCCTAGCACCCTCTGGGCCCCTCTGCACCTTTAACACAAACTATTCCCTAGTGGGGCCAGGGAAGTGACACTGTTGATGGATTAGAACTCTAGGTAGGAATGTCCATCTTTACACCTTGCTCCCAGTTTGCAAAGTGGGGAGAAGGTCTAAGGGGAAGCTCACCAAGGTCCACCCCTAGCTGGCTACTCTGTTCCTTCTAGGAGGGGCTGCTCTGGTACCAGTAGCCAATGCCTTCAATCCAAGCTACTCAGAAGGCTAAAATATGAGGAATGAGGGTTGAGAGTTGAAGCAAGCCCAGGCAGAAACACCCATGAGATTCTCATCTTCAATTAATCAGAAAAATAAAAACATCAGAAAAAAACTGGAAGTGCAAGTAAGGCTGAAGTAGTAGAGCTCCAGCCTTGGAGAGCTGAAGGCTCTGAGTTCAAGCTCCAGTACACACACACACACACACACACACACACACAAACACACACACACATACACACACACACACACAATGGTGAAGTCAGGTCTCCCAATTACTCTGGGCATAGATAGTAGCCACTGCAATGATGCCCTTGGTTCTTACCCTGATCACCTTTGGCTCCAGGAAATCCAGTCAAACCTATGGCGAAGAAGGATTTTTAGCAATGTTTCCTTTGGGCTCAGTCCTCCCCAGAAAAGGGGCATGTCCACAGGTGAGTGGTCCTCACTTCATGGCCTCTTACCTGTTGGGCCTGGCATTCCCAAGTCACCTTTACTCCCCTGGACTCCCGGAGGGCCCATCATCCCTGTGTCTCCCTTCATGCCTCTTTCCCCTTTGTATCCTGAAAAATAAAAATTAGCAAAAAACAAAACAAAACGGAGAGTCAGAGTCAGGCGTGGGAGCAGGACAGCTGGGGGATCCACTCAATTAGACTTTTTTTTTGGCCAGTCCTGGGGCTTGGACTCTGGGCCTGAGCACTGACTGTCCCTGGCTTCTTTTTGCTCAAGGATAGCACTCTGCCACCTGAGCCACAGCTCCACTTCTGGCCATTTTCTGTATATGTGGTGCTGGGGAATCGAACCCAGGGCCTCATGTATATGAGGCAGGCACTCTTGCCACTAGGCCATATCCCCAGCCCTCAATTAGACATTTTGCATTGTATCCAAATTCCAAGCTAAGATTCCTTGGGCTCCTACATGGTACCCAGAAGTGTAAGATCTGATTACTGCCTTCCAGGAGGCAAGACATAAACTCATAACAAATGAGGCAGGTGACAGGGCACGAATGACAGTCAGTAGAAGGTCTTGTAGCCAGGCTCCTAGCACCCCCATCAAAGCCATGATCCTTTCATGCAAGACCGCAACCCAGGCTCATCAAGCACTTTTCGGCTCATTTTATTGGCAACATTCTGGGAATTACTTTTCAAAGTCTCTCAAAGTGAAATTGCGTATTTTAGAAAGCAGATCGCAAATGCTGAGACTATCAAAGGATGTTGGTGGACAGAAAACACTGCAGCGGTTCGTACTCCCGCCAAGGGCCCAGACATGGGCTTCCCTGGCACCCACAATCTCAAATTTTCCACTTGTCATCAGCATTCTTGGCTCATCCAGCCTGTCCTCTCCTGAGTCCTCCATTGCTCCCTTCTTCCCTCCTGCTAGTGCCTGGTGCATAGTAATTGAGGCAGCTCCAGCCAGGACTGGCTTGGCACTTCTTCCCAAGGTGCAGGGTGGTGGAGGGATGGGCTTCTCACTGCCATCCATGCAGGATAGGCTCTGAGACAGTCCCCACTGTGGGCCATGGGCATTTGGTGAGTTGTCAGCTGGGGATAAAGGCCCAGCTCCTCAGCCCTGGGGACAGCCAGCATGCAGTGGAAGTCTTTACCCCAAAGCCACCCTTTTGATTCTCAAGTAGGCAAGTTGGGATAGAAAACTGTTAAAGGAATTTATGTCTCTGTTCTATTATTCTGACAAAATAGTCCCAGAGAGGACATCAGCCTAATGCCAGCATTCTTTGCAGTGAATTAAGAACAGGGACACAGGGACCGAAGAGGAGAGATAGACAGGTTTTCTGGGCCAGAGCTTTGGGTGACACAAGTGTGGGACTCAAGGGTCAGGCTCTTTGAAATAGTCAGATTCTTAAGGAAGAGTTGTTCCTAATAGGAGACACACAGTGAGAAAGAACAGACTACCCATGCAAAGGCAGAGCTAGGGAGGAGTGGGTTTCTGGCATTCTATATACAGGCAGTTGCTGCTGCTAATATTGAGTTGGATGAATCAAAACAGCTAGAAGAGCTTGGAAGTTCTCATTCCTAAGAAAAGTTCAATGTTTGTGGTGGTGGATAACCTAAATATCTTGAGTTGTTCATTACATAATGCATATGTCTATCAGAGTATCACACTGTACTCCATAAACATGCATATTATCTCTCCATTAAAATTAGTCAACTTGAGATGAGTGATACTGGCTCAAACCTGTAATCCTAGCCATTCAGGAGGCTGGAATCTGAGGATCATGGTTTGAAGCTAGTCTGGGCAGCAAAGAACATGAGACTCTTACCTCCCACTAACTAGAAAAAAATACAGATGTGGAGTGTAGCTCAAGTGGTAGAATGCCAGCCTTGAGCAAAAGAGATAAGGGACATGTATAGATCACAAATTCAAGCCCCTGTACCTACCTACCTACACACATTCACAGACACACACACACTCACTCATTCACAAAGTTCCATTTTCACTAATATTTTATATGAAATAGAACTAGGAAAACTGAGGGGATGATTGACTTTGGGATGGGACCATGATGGAAGACATGACATTAATAAAGATGCATTGTACTCATATAGAAATGTTGAGTGGAAACCCCTTTGTTATAGGCTCATGCCTATAAGTCTAGCTACTCAGGAGACTGAGATCTGAGGTCTAAGGTTTAAAGCCAACCCAAGCAGTAAAGTCTGTAAAACTCTTATTTCCAATTAAGCACCAAAAAAAGCTGGAAGTGGAACTGTAGCTCAAGTGGTAGAGAACTAGCCTTCAACAAAAATGTTTAAGGACAGTGCCCAGGCCTTGAGTTCAAGCCCCATCACACACACACACACACACACACACACACACACACACACACACGCACACACGCACGCACACACACAATATTAGCAACAACAACAATAATAATACATTTTAAATTTAAAAAAAAAATCAACTTGGGAAAGAACTCTTTTGCAGCTGAGGCCCCATAAGCAGTGTGAGCTACTAAGTTCAGGAAAGGCTGCCCTGGGCCACTGAGATGGGCAGCTGAGTATGTCCACTTACAGAAGGGGCCAGAGACCCCCAGGCTGCTGTGGAAAACCTTTGTTTTTCTGCCAAGAGCCACTTGGGTATTTACAGCATCATTCCAGGGCCACATATAATTAACAATACAGGGGCTGGGGATATAGCCTAGTGGCAAGAGTGCCTGCCTCGGATACACGAGGCCCTAGGTTCGATTCCCCAGCACCACATATACAGAAAACGGCCAGAAGCGGCGCTGTGGCTCAAGTGGCAGAGTGCTAGCCTTGAGCGGGAAGAAGCCAGGGACAGTGCTCAGGCCCTGAGTCCAAGGCCCAGGACTGGCCAAAAAAAAAAAAAAAAACAAACAATACAGGCAGATGTCCAGGTTATGTCTGTCTTTCAAGCAGCATATGACTTCCAAGGCCATATACATCCCTCAGGTCTAATGTTCTTCACTCTGAAAGACCTCGAACACATTTCCTGGGGTGGTCTGTGGGTGCCTATTGACCACTGCCAGACTGGTGAAGTTACAGCAATTGCTCCCTCTGCTGCCTGTGGTTTCTTCAGAATGAACTGGCCTGCTCCCGTATGGCTATAAGCCTTAGTCAGGGTCAGAAAGACATTGACAAGCAGGGCAGTGTCACATGGAGAGGACCAGCCCTGGAATCAAAGCTACTTCTGATGTCAGAACTTTATGGTTGAGAGTGGAGTGGAGAAAATATGATTATTCCATGGATGAGGGGAGAGCTGGGTCAGCCCCAGCATCATGAAGGAGGGGGTGGCTCACTGCTCATAGCCCACAGGCTGGCCCCATTGCTAATTAAGTAAGACCTGGTCACTATGGAAGAGGGAAGTTGGGAGAGGTGACCTGAGCTACAGCCCTGCTTTCTGACCACAGAAAGAGCTATTTCCTCTCCTAGCTCACTGTGGCTTCCACGCCTGGGTCTGGGTGTGGACTGGAGGAAGAGAGGCTGGAGGGCCAAGTATTGGTTCTTCATGTGGTGCTCTGGGGTCACCTTGAGAAAGTGGAGTCTCCCTTTCTACTCACTAAGAGAGCAGCAGAGAACTAGCTTTGGAGAAATCAGAGGGGCCTGCCTGGTACAAGGATCCCACGCGAGCCCTGCAGAGGAGGATTCTGGGACCTCTTCCACATCTGCCCATTGAGATTAGGGCTTTCCTGAGTGCTAAGTCATTCTTGCTTCCTTGTCTCACTTCAGTTTGGTCCTCCTGAAACTAGTTCACTAGTCCCTATTCTTGGTCCAGGCATGACCTAGAGCAAATCATTTCTCTCTCCCAAGTCTTTCAAAATATTCAAGGTCTCTGATCCAGAAGGCCAGCATCCCTGGTTTTTGTTTTTAACCAGAAGTATATAGAGGGTTAATAATTACTCTTTTAGGTATGTGTTGCACCATCAACACATCCTCTATTCCATGCTGTTATCCTATTATAGATGAGGAATTTGAGGCTCAGAAAGGTTAAGTCATTTGCCCAAATTCACACAGGTAGTGAGCTATATTAGAACCCAGATCTGTCTATCTTGGGTCTGGAGTCTTTTGCCTTTCTTTTTTTTTTTTTTTTTTTTTTTAGGAAGACTTTATTTATTTACTTATTTATTTTGGCCAGTCCTGGGGCTTGGACTCAGGGCCTGAGCAATGTCCCTGGCTTCTTCTTCTTCTTTTTTTTTTTTTTTTTTTTTTTTTTTTGCTAAAGGCTAAGCACTCTGCCACTTGAACCACAGCGCCACTTCTGGCCATTTTCTGTATGTGTGGTGCTTGGGGAATTGAATCCAGGGCTTCGTGTATGGGAGGCAAGCACTCTTGCCACTAGGCCATATCCCCAGCCCAGTCTTTTGACTTTCTATCTTGCAGAAAAGCTATGATTATTACTTACAAAGGTTATCATTTATTTACCATGTAGCAGTCTGAAACATCTCTAGCCCTTACAATTGTCCTGCAAGGTATATATAATTTAATCGCTGTTGCTTGAGTTGAATTACCATTCTTCTCCAAGTTGAGGAACTTAAAGAGTGGAATGGTTAAGGAATGTGCCAGACCTTCAAGGTCAGAATCATTTGGGCATTCAGAGCAGACTTGTGGGCCCAGCTTGTACCTCAAGCAAACACTCAGATACTTCTTGGGCATGGCATACAACCCTAGAGCTCTGGTCTCAGACAGCATCTGTGGTGGATGAGGGCATCTACCTACCTGCGTTCCCTGCTGGAATCAGGCTCCTTGCCCTTTTCTCCTCTTTCTCTCTGAGGTCTTAGCAGAGCCTGAGTCCCCTGTTAGTCACAGGGTGTGCGGGGATTAGCACTGTCCTCCTCAACAGGAAAGATGAAGCCATAGGTGGAATCTAGCTCTGAGGCCATTAGGCACCAGCTCCCTCCAGTTTCCACAAGTGTTAGGACAGACCCAGAAGCCCTTACCTGGGGCTCCCTTGTCGCCTTTGTCTCCTTGAGCTCCAGCTTCCCCCTTGGGGCCCACGAGTCCGCTATCGCCTTTGCTGCCTTTCTCGCCTTGGCGTCCCGGGGTGCCTGAGAAGAGAAGGTGGATGAGGTGAGTTTCCGCCATTCTCCTGGGAGAAGGGGAGGTTGGAGGAGAGGAGGAGGCCCTTATGGAACGCATTGGTGTATTTTTTCCACGGTGATATTGAGGTGGCTGAAGACTCGAAAAAGGACAGTGGGGAGAGCAGGGCCTGGTGGGGGGGAGGGTGGGGCCATGGAGAGAACACCTCAGGCAATGACCCATGGTCCTCAGCAGGGGCGCAAACGTTACCTGCAGCTCCTTGCTTCCCAGGTGCACCCATGAGTCCTTGGGGGCCTATGGAGAAGGAAGGAAATGCTCAGACACTGTGGTTTGGGCTTCTCAGCAGACATTTTGGAGCCCCTGAGATGGGGACCCCACACCCATGCATGCACACATGAATGCATGGACACACACATGAATGCATGCACCCACAAATCCATGAGTGAGTACACATTGCTGTGTCCCTGGTGGATCCAGGCAGAGTTTGCACTCCTGCAAGCTCCTAGGAACACATCCTGAACATGGCCAAAGAGGAAAGCCCACAGAGCAAGGCAAACAGGTTTGAATCCACAGCTCTGCCACATGGTAGGATGACTTTGGAAATTCTCCTGCACCTCAGTTCTCTCATCTGTGAAATGGGGCTGTGAGGACCAGTTCTTTGCAGGGATGTGTCAGTGCTCCAGTGACCAGGATGAAAGTGGACTTGACAAACAAGAGTTCCCCCCCAGGGTGGCTGAGGAATGCCAGGCTAGCATGCCCAGCATGGTTTGGAGCTGCTATTGTTCAGATGGGAGAGGGTGGGAGCTCTGTGGAGAGCAGGGCACTGATTGTGTGAGGCATCCAGGAGGAAGAGGGAAGAAGGAGATGAGGCATGGGTGAAGGAAGCATTGGGGAAGGCCCATTGGAGGACGATGACGTTTTTCAGCTTTTCCTGATGAGCTCAGGGTGGCTCTGGACTCACCCTCCCTATGGCTTTGGCTCCAATGCAGACCTACTGCCTTTCTCGGTCCTCTGTGCATGCCCATTAGCATCCTAAGGAGCAAGTAACACTCCTTGAATCGCTCTGGACCATCCTTTTGAGTTGACCTCCTTGGTTTCAGCCTGGATTGCTCTGGGAGTCCAGCCCTGGCCTCTTTGTCTCTAGGTGGAAATTGGAGAGCAGCCTTCCCTGCCCTAGTTCCCACAGGCTGAATGTGCATACAGAGCATGTGAGTGTATGTGAGTGTGTGAGAGAATGCAAGCATGTACAAGGATTGTGCATACATGTACAAGTATATTAGTGTGTATGATATGAGTGTAAAAATGCAAGCACTGTGCACAGGGGAGTGCACGGTATGAGCATATAGTTCTGCAAGTGTGTGTGAAATGAATGTGTGATTTTGTGTGGATGTTTGTGCAAGCGACTGTGTGAATTCATGAAGCCACATGGTTGTGCAAGTAGGGTATGTGGTTGTGTGGATGTGTGTATGGAGGTGTTTGTGCATGCGCCTCACCACAGCATAATGTTTCTTTCCATTTCCTGTTGTTTTCATTCCATAATGTTTCCATTTCCTGTTGTCCCTTTCCCCAGGAAAACCCCTGCTAGATGTTCTTTGGGATTTCACGTATTAAAAGTCCACTCCTGGAAGTCAGTTTTGCCACTGACTAGTTTCCCTGGTACTTCCCTTTGGCCTCCTCATCGTGGAGGCTTAAGGTGGTGGTTTGTTTGCCTCCTTTCCTTGTGAATCCACTGCCTCTTCCCTAGGTGAGTAAAGGTCTTCATGACTTTATATCTTTTTCTGAGGCTCAGCCCTGGGCACCTTGGTCTGAGGTATAAGTGAGAGTGGAGTGGACTGTGACTGCCACTCTCAGGTTTGGGTTTTCCTGACTGAATGATGGCTGGCCATGCATTTGATGACTGAGCATGCCTAGGCTACAGCCTGGAAAATGGAACCTAGTACATTTTTAGTAATAAATCATGGACTTTAAGTCATCATCCAGAAGTCAGGTATAGGCTGGTCATGGCTGCCAGGATCACAGAGCAGATGTGTAGGACTCTTAAGTTCCTGCTGGACTACAGAGCCTGACTTCACATGGCAACTTGGCCTACCAGGCACAGAGGACAAGACTGGAGCACCCACAGCCCTCCAACCAGTCCGGCCAGGTGCCTTTGTCAGTACCACCCTCATACTCTAGCCCAGCCCTGGTCCCTGAGATGTGGGTTGCCCTTTACCTCACCCAGGGGTTCATGCCAGCCACCTCCCCTCAGACCCATCCAAGCATCTAGACTGGGGTGTAAGTCCATGTCTACATCCTGTGGCTGTCACCAAGAAAGCCTGCTACATGTCCCCCAGCCCAGACAGCCTCTACTCACCTGCCTCTCCCTTGATGCCAGGTGGGCCATGGGGTCCTGGGAGACCTGTGTTGGGAGGGAGAGGTGATTCAGATCACTGTCTGGAGAGGACAGGTAAAAGAGCACAAGGCTAGGAGACAGAGACCATACCTGGGGGTCCATCACGCCCTGCATCCCCCTTGGCTCCCTTCTCTGCAGGTTGCCCAGGAAGGCCAGGGATGCCAGGCACACCTGGGGCCCCCTTTTGACCTGGAAGATATAGGGAAGAGGAGTATAGATACCAATGTGTCAACCAACAAGGTAGGTGACTACATTACTCACGCAATGATTCACTTAACAAACACCCTGAGTACTGAGCACAAACTAGCCTGAGTAGAAAGAAGAACTGAAGAAAAGAAGACAAAACTCCTTACTATAAGAAGTCCATAGCCAGTTGGGAGCCTGTGGCTCACACCTACAGATTTAGCTACTCAAGAGGCTGAAATCTGAGAAGTGAGGTTCAAAGCCAGCCTTGGAAAAAAAAAAAAAACCAATGAGAATTTGATCTCCAATTCACCAGCAAAAAGCCAGAAGTGGAGGTATGGCTCAAGTAGTAGAGCACCAGCCTTGAGTGAAAAAGCCAAAAGAGAATATGAGAGTCTGAGTTCAAGTCCCAGCACTGGTGCACGCGCATGTACACACACACACACACACACACACACACACACACACACACACACACACACACAGCCAAAAAGGCAAGAAAAGGAAACATATCAGACAGATGGTGTCTGAAACCTGAGTTCCAGTACTAGCACTGCACATTTGTGAGGTGATCTTGAGCCTCAGCTTCCACATCAATAAGGTGGGGTATTTGCCAACCAGGCTTGGATGCTCTTCAGGCTCACCATGGAGACCTCCTATTAGAAACATGCGCCAAGAGCTCTGGATCCATTGGACCTGCAAGTCAGGAGCTCCCTACCATCTTCAAGCCCTGTTGTGCAAATGGAACCTTCCTAAGTGTCACATCATTCTGGGTAGGTATGGGTATACCATACTGTGGGGCCCAGATCACCGAGGAGGGCAGTGGTGTTCTGAGTGGCTTGAGATGTACCCAAGGCCACACACTGAGAGTTGGGCAGGATTCAGATCTCCCAGAAACAAAGCCTGAACCTTGGCAAGGCAGCCAGCAGTGAGGCTCTCCGTGTGCTTTCTGGCTCAGAGCAGCAGGGCCCTGCTGATGTGTCTCTGGAAGAAATCACTGGAGCTTGCCAATGAGCTCCAACTAGCCAGCTGGAAGACCTGGATCAGTCTTTACTGGCCCAGCCAGCTTCCTCACCTGTAATGTAAGCATAGCAATTACTCTTCAGGAGGAGAGGGATGATGAAAATGGGGTACTTGCTGTGCTTATCAGCCAAGATCACAAAGCCAGACCTATAGACCTCCAGGCCAGGGGATGGTCCATCCCTGAAGGGCTGGCTTTTCTGCTGGGCAGAGGCTGGAGGCTCCTACTCTGCCACTTCAGTTCTCACTTCCTGACTGTCTGGGCCCAAGCCCCAGTGGTCCTTCCAGGGTCCCATGCTCATGGATAAGGCTCTCCTTGCTTCCTCTTAGACAACTGGGGCTATGGCTGCTCCTGCCTGGTTTCCTGACATCACTCCTCCAGATCAGCCTGCATCATCTCAAACAAGCCACTGTTCTCTGAGCCTCAGTTACCACTCTGTGAAAGGGGGACAGGATCAACAGCTGCACAGTGTCAGTCAGAAAGCATAGAGGAAGAGTCCTTGGGCTTTCTAGGGGTTCTCCAACCTCTCCACCCCACTCTAGGTCTGTTCAGTCCCTATCCTGCCTAGCTTTACATCCATGTATGCTCCCTTGCTCTCAGCACTTCCTCCAGGAGCCTTCCCTGGCCTGGGGATGACACTTTTCCTCCTCACAGAGGGCGCTGGACATAGTGCAGAACAATCACCAGGCCCATAACCACATCCTGCTCTGCCTTAAACAGGAAGATCAGCAGGCTGGGCCTTGTTGGTCTTCAAGTCTGTATTCTTTGGGCTGAGGGTGGGGCTCCTCCTTACAGAGTTTTCAGTACATGGGGTTTTGTTGTTGATGTTTGCTTTTGGAAGGAGCAAGAAAGTGCAGGAAAGACAAGGAAGGAAAGACAAATAGGTTCCACAATTCACCTCTCTGCAGCTTGGCTGACCTGCTGTCCAGTTTTTGCTCACCCCAGACTGTATCTGGGTGAAAGTTCATACCATAGTTGGCCCTGTCCAAGGCAAACCAGAACACTCAGCCCTCATCTTGTGCTCTCCTGTGTGTCTCCAGGGAAGCATAGTCACAGAGCCTTTGGAAAGCTCTGACCCAGCCAAGTAAGCCTTGAGGAATGGGAGAGAGCGACCATAGCCTCATGTGATGGGGCATGGTGGGGTGCAACTCTGGAAAGACCCCTGGGATGGGGCCCAGACTCCTGAAGCCAAAGCCCCCCCCCCACTATCTCTGTGATCTTGCCTATAGTTTCTGGGCCCACAGAAAGAGAACAAGGTGAGGGAGGGAAGGGAGGGAGGGAGGAAGGGATAGAAGAAGGGAGGAAGAAATTAGAGACTAAGGGACAAGGAGGCAGAGTTAGAGATTCTATATGAAAAGTTGAGCCTGTGCTTCTGCAAACTCTGAATCTAGGTAAATTTGGGTTGAAAATACTCAGAAAAAGTACCTGAGTATTGAATAGGTACAGTCTTGTTTCTTATCATTATTCTCTAAACAACACAGTGCAATAACAATTTACATAACATTTATATTGTCTTAGATATTACAAGTCATCTAAGGGTGATTTAAAGTATACGGGAGGATGCATATAAGTTTTATGCAAATAGCATGTCATTGTATACCAGGAAGAACATTTCTGCATTGCTGCATTTATGGGAATCCTGGAGCCTCAGAGACTTAAAGCAACTTGTTCAAGGTCACCCAGTTCATAAAAGCCAGAGTCACAGTTTGTCCCAGGAGTGCCAGACATCAAGTCCTTGTTCCTGTCCTGTACAAAGCTGACTCAGAGTCCTGCTAGGCCACAAGGGTGACCTGGACCATGAACATATAGAACCTCAAGGGACCAAAGGGTCTGTACCAGGAATGTCAGGAATATTTTATTCTTGGGGTGAAGTTTTAACCCTTCAGTGGGAGGTATGCAACAAAGGTGTGAGGAAAGTACACACACACTTGTGTGTGCCTTTGTGTGACCCAGCACACCTGTGGGCTGAGAGAGGAAGATGACAGACAGGCAGCCAACTTTTGCTAGAGAGAAGTTGTGAGCAGCTTTGCATGTCATCTTTTTTCCCATCTCAGCAATCCTGTGATGTGAACCCAACCATCACCATTATTTTCTACACTATGAAGTGAGTGACTGAAGTTCAGAGAAGTGAAACTACCAGTCCAAAGTCACATAGCTAGTAATAATCAAGCCTGAGCTTAGATCTCAGGTCAGCCTGACAGTGCAATCTATTTGTCTACAATCTCTTTCTCTCTGTGTCACACACATCTACACACATGTTCCCAGCATTACAATCACATGGGAGAGACAAGCCATGCATGTACCCAGGGAAAAGAGAGCAGTGCTCACAATTAGCCCTGGGCCAGAAGGGATCATGGGAGATAAGAAGAAAGGCTTCTTCCCGGGGGCTGGGACACCTAGAGCAGTGGGAGAGGAATGGTGCATTTGCAGTGGTCTTGGAAGATGAAGTTTAGCTAGACAGAGGAAGAAGGGAGACATTTCAGGCAAGAAGGAGGGCAGAGGCCTGGGAACCAAAGTGTGGTCAGGAAGCCGAAGGGTGATTCAACCCAGCAAACCATTGAAAGATGATATGGAGCCTGGCAGAACAGGGTCTCAGCATGGCCTAGCCCACAGAGCCCTGGAGGGAGGTTTGGGGAAGGAATAGAATGGAACACAGAAGAATTGACCTACCTGGGGGGCCTGGTTCACCTTTGATCTGTAACAGCTCTGTTGAGGCAAGAAAAGAGGGTTACAGGCTCAAACATGGGACCCCTATGCCCTCGGATAGCTCCTAGGCTCTACATTTGAAATCTGAACACCCCCTCCCATATGGAGAGCAGAAGCTTTGGCCAGGCTAGGAGGCTTTGGACCACAGGACACTAACACCTGAGCATGTTAGGAGATAACCCTTCGAGAGACCAGGTATGACTAGGAGTCTTCTCCCAGGAGTGGAGGTTCCCCAAGCCGGACATTCTGTGTGCCTATGGAATTGCCCTCCACCAACTTTCGAAGGCTCCCAGAATTACAGAAGGAATGGCTTCTGCCTGTGGGTCAAAATAGCTCCTTGCCCCTCCAGAACAGGAGAGATACAGGTAGTGCTTGAGCCTGGCTCCATCCATCTGCCCACAGCCACAGCCTGAGCTCACATCATTGCTCCCAGGAGAGCCTGCAGGCTCTGGAGACATTTGCTATCCAGGACCCTGTGTCCTAGATTCAGCCATGGGCTCACTTTCCCAAGTCCCAACCCGCTTGGACACAGGGCTAAAGCTCTGATTCATGGTGTAACCCTGGGGCAGTCTGAGTGTGTCTATTAGCAGATCGAGCACACAGTAGCCAAGGGCAAAGCCCTTCTGGGGCAGCTGAGAAATGAGAGGTGGCAATGCAAGGCCCTGGGAGGACTAGGGGGAATCCTTCCATTTTTCTCTTGCCTGGCACTTTACCACCTAGCTTGGCACATTTCGCCCACCAGTCTGGGTTGTCCTCTCTTGCCAAAGACCCCATGTTGTACGCTGGCATTGTGCAGTCAGTTGCTCTTGTTGCTCACATTGGACTTGCTCCTAGGATTCACCCAGTTCTGTGTCCTGTCCACTTGCCTAAATGTTCTGGGGTCTTTGTGACTCAGACCTGGCCTTGGGCTGGTTGCTCAAGCCCTAGCTTGTGGAAACACAGTTTGCATAGGGCCCTGGGGTCCACAGTTCTTGACTCCACTGTTTCCCAGACTCTCGTTTGTAGCCTCCCCTGGGATCCTCACATTCAAGCCCATCTCATATGGCTCTCATCCCTGCCTGATTCCCAAGACCTGGGTCCTGGAAGTTCCTCTTACAACAAAAAGGGATTCAAATGGATCCTCACCAAACAGGCAACCCTTCATTCCTCAGTCTCCTCTGAGGAATCCCAACCCCAGAGAGAGGAGACTAGACCTGGATTGCTAGTGATGTTGGCCATCCACTGAAGCAGGTGCTCCTGGTTGGTGCGAAGCGAGGTAAGCTGGGCTGTAATGATGGGCAGCCCTGATGGTCCTGTTGCCAGGTGTGTTCTGGGATATGCCAGCTGCAGTGAGGAGGATGGATGTTCCTCCATCATCAGTGTTCCATTGGGGAAGTGCATCTCCAAGGTTCGGAGCCTCACCTGCAAATTCAGACCTGAACCCCACCCCACAGCACCCCTTTAGGGACCTCATTAAAGCTTGAGGTAGATCCCTAATATGCAAGTGTCACACATGTGTGACTTCTGTAGGTCCTGAACTCATAAATACCAGCTCCGTGTGCTGTCAGAGCCTGGTATAAGCTTCCTTATTCTTCCTTCATATTCAGGCACAACATGACACAGCCATAGAACATTCTTACAAGGCTTTCAGATGTGCCCAAGGAATCTGCCATCCATATTCTCTTCAAGTAGGTAGACTTTCCTGTTTGCTAGGGGCAAGCAGGACAACATTCTCACCTGAAGATATATTTAGATGTGACCTTGTTTTCCTGTTGTTCATGACAAGTTGGCATACAATTGTTGTTGGGTGACATCAGTGTCTGCTGATGGAATAGTTTGGTGACTGACATGGACTGGGAATTTTATTTTCAAGTAAAATCACATTCAGATGAACACTTTAATCGATAAAGCCTGTAACCATCCAAAGGCTGGGGATTCTTTGTATCTGGTGTTAGTGGAAAACCCCATGTGAAATCATTGAGTCTATACACACACACACACACACACACACACACACACACACACACACACACACACGCCCTTTTCTCCCTCCATTACTATGATGGAATGCAGCATTCTCTCCCAGCAGCTGGGCAGCAGTGCTGTCAGGACCGTCCTCTCAACCTGAGTGCTACATCAGAGGGGCCAGTTTGACTCCCCAGGAAAACCACACAGGACCCAGACTCCTTTACCTTGGATCAGCAGCAGCACAGCACCCACCGAAAGCACAACCAGGTAGATGATCACCAGAGTCATGAAGGCATTCCCTCCATTTCTCTTCTTGGGTGGTGAATCTGAAACACAAGCCAGGTGGGTGGTGGCTGCTCCTCAGGGCTCAGAGAAGAGTCCTGGCCTGGGTCAGGCCACATCTATGCCACCAAAGGTCTCCCTGAGAGGTTATATGGAAAAGACACCTATCTGAGTCTTCCCCTGTCCTCATTTCTGCCACAAGACAAGTGCCACCTACAAACAGACATCTGTGCCATTTGCCACCAACTGGACCCTGTTTACTGTTGAATGAACACCTGCTTTATATAAGGGTCTCAACTGATGTTTATAGGATGAATTCATATGTTTAAGTTTAAAAGCTCTAGGAAAAGAGGTATTATCATGTACCCTTTTATAAACCATGAACAAGGCTTGGAGAACACAATATCTTATTAGGCTCCTCCATGCCAATCTGGAACTCATGTCTAGATTTTATTTATTTATTTATTTTTAGTGCCAGTATTGGGGCTTGCACTCAGGGCCTGGATACTGTCCTTTGGCTTGTTTGCTCAAAGCTAGTAGTCTACCACTTGAGCCATAGCTCACCTTTGGTTTTTTGGTGGTTAATTGGAAATAAGAATCTCACAGACTTTCTGGGCTGCCTTTGAACAGTGATCCTCAGATCCCGGCTTCCTAAGTAGCTAGGATTACAGGCACAAGCCACTGATGAGGGCTTGTTTTGTTTTGACATACCACTTGATACAGTATAGAGAGTGTGACAAGGCTTAACGACCTCATGGCAAGAACCTGCTGACATGAGCAGTGTTGGCCTTCTGGGGTGTGTTCTTTCTTGTAGCCTGCTTACATAATCCCACAGAACTACGATATTCCCTGGGAAATGGTTTTGGGAGGCTATCAAAATCCAGAGATGAGCAAATCTTATACAAAATAATATGTCAAATGCATTAAACCTAGGCACATCTTCTTGCAGACTTTAAGTCATCCCTACACAATTTATAGTACCTACAACATGGAAACTATTATTATATTGTGTTGCTGAGCAAATGACAAGAAAACATCTGCACATGCTCAGGACAATTTTTCTCCTCGTGTTTCCAATCCTTAGTTGAGTCAATGGATACTAGGTTTCAGATACAGAGGGTCAACTCCATTATAAAACAGATTTATTTATTTTCCTTTTAGCCTTATGCACATGGTATCATAATACCTATAATACTGCACATTGTTCTTGGTAATGAATAATTTTCACAGATATTCCCTCGTTTTCCTTGTAGAGAGAAATTAAACTATTCTTTTAAATAGCTGCCTAGTATTCCTTAGAGATAAAAAGATATTTATCTTTTGATGAGCTCTTCCCAGTTTGGAGCATTACAGAGCAATTTGTAATAAATCTTTTCTGGGGCTCTGAACTCCACCCTTCTGTCAGATGCTGACCTTTTAGGGTTGTCAAAGGAAGAGGACCCGTTTACAGAGAGCCTGGAGGCTTTCACTACTCATATTGACTGGGTACCTGCATCACAACGGGCATTTATCAGTGTCATCTCAAACCCACTGCAACCCTGCAAGGTTGTGGAAGGCATTACCTTCTGCAGAGTAAAGAGAGCTGGGGACTTGGGAAAAGCAAAGTAATACCATGAGCAGGTAACCCGAGAGCTGAAACCCCAAGACCTGAACCTGCCTCACCAACCTGAACTGACCATTGCTTCTGGGGAAAATTACAGTTGAAATGAGCCCAAGGGCATCTCTGAAGGGAAACACAAGTGAACAGCTTGTGTGTGTGTGTGTGTGTGTGTGTGTGTGTGTGTGTCCCTGTTTTTCCTTGGTTATGGTGACTATTCAGTAGATATGTGGGAATTGAGCCTTTTCTCCACCTCTTTGGTAACTTGTAACCCCACTGCTTCCTTCCATAAGAGCAGATGTTTCTGCTCTCAGTGGTGTAGGGATAGTGCCAGCATCACCCAGAGGAATGGTTTTCTGGTAGGTTGCTTTCTTAGTTAGTGGCACTTGATTATGGTCAATCTAACATGGGGTGTCTGTCCCCTGCCACTAAACCCCCAGAATGCAGACCCACACTGCAGCCAGAGTAAGTTTCCTAACACACAGTCCAGCTAAGTCATCCCCTATCTTCTGCCCTCTATTGGCTGCTTACTGTCTTCAGGCAAACAACTCAGATTGGATACATGAAGCCACACTGGCCAGCTCTCCTCCAGGCACCCCTCTCCTGGACCTTAACTACCACCATCAGACATGACACCAAATGGTTATATTCTTCTGACCTAGAACAAGGTATACCCTTTGAACACAGGATCCTCCTCCCTCCTCCCTTCCACATGACCCATACCTGCCCATCCTTGGAGGGCAAAGTAGGCCCTTTTCTGGACCTAGACACCTATTCTGGCTCCCCTGGGTTGGGAGGAATCCCTTCTGCAACCCCACACTGCTCTGTTTCTCTCTACCATAGTACTGACCACTTGAAACTTTGGCTGTGCATGTTTTGGTCTCCTAAAATGGCCTGGAAGCTTCTCAGGCTATATTTCAGCACCACTATATATTCATCACTTTAGTCTGCACACAAGTGATGACTGAATGGACAGATAAGTGAATGAATGATCATTCACCCCATCAGAAGGCTGGGGGCTAACCAGTGCTCAGGGTCAAATGAAGCCTCTTTGTAAATGTGGTAAGGACGTTAGAGGTGCAACTCAAAGTCTTTGGAGTCTTGTGATCATCATGGTGAGGAAAACTGACACACAGAGGAACATCATATTGCATACAACACAGTCTCATGGCCAACATTAAACCTGATGAAACATAACACATCATGGGAATGGAAAGGTGAGACACATTGCAGAGGTTGGTGAGAGGTGGGTCAAGGGTGGTTGAGAGCAATCATGAAATACACAGATATTCTAAATCCACATGTCAGGGATATGGTGGGGGGGCATCTTAGTGAAGATAAAGTGAGGAAATAGATTTTGTGAATGTTCATACAAGCCTGGGATGCTTTTATAATTTAGAGTTTTCACCTGGCCTACAGGCAGCTATGGTAGGAACTGGGAGATGGGATCTGAGGTAACATCTAACTCACTCTGTTCAGAGTGGAAGATCTGGGCCTAGAAGTGTGGTGCAAGTGGTAGAGCACCCATATAGTAAGTGCAATGCCTTGATTTCAAAACCCAGTACCACCAAAATAAACAAAGTGGACGGCCTGATGAAGTCTTTCCCCTCTACACTGCCATGCTGTCCCTCTGAGGGTGGAAGATACTACAAGGGAAATGCCATCTTAGGTATTTCTTAGGAAAAGCCACTTTAAGCTGAGCAAAGGGGTATATCCTCTGGTAGATCAGAAGGGGCTTCCCCGGGGTAAACCAGGCAGTCTGCACAGAGATTTTAGATACTGTAAGCTTTACCATCTGACTCACAATGAAGTTGTGGCTCTAGAGGGAAACAAAAGTGATGTTTCACTTCCATAAAAGATCACAATGAAGAAAAAGGGCTGCATACCAATTTTAGTCTTTCTAGGCCACCTCCTCATGGCAGAAGAGTCCTGGTAGGAGCCACACACTGTGGATGTGGAACAGAAAGCTTTCTACTACACATTCAGAACTGGGTACTTGGTGAGAGACGCAGAGAAGTGGTGCCCTCCTTGAAGGCCTGATAGGTCCCACCTTCCACCTTCTATGCTTGCAGTCAGCACCAGAGGGGAGAGCTGGAGCACCTGTGTCATTAAGTGAGTTAAGCAGATTGGAGTAACTTACACAGGGCTCCAGAAAGTACGTGGCCCACAAAAGTAAACAAGAACCTACAAAACAAACCTAAATGAGTATATTTAAATAGAACTCAAAGTCTTCTAACATACCATACAAAATATCTAGCATATAATCCTATGCTAGAGAAAAGAGAAAATCACAACCAACAATGGGGAAAATCATACCAGGAATCAGGAATTCTTATCTAACAAGAATTTTAAAGCAACCATAATGTCAGTGCTTTAATGAACAACTACAAATACTCTTGAAACAAAAAAAATTCACCAAGGGAACAGAAGATAGAAGAAAAATCACTATAGCATTAAAATTTTTAAAACGGGGCTGGGAACATGGCCTAGTGGCAAGAGTGCTTGACTTGTAAAATTTTTAAAACCTCAGAAATGTTTAAAAGTTAACCAAATAAATAGAATAGTGTAATAAGTGTGACAGAGGAAACAATCAATGATCTCAATGACAGAAAAACAAAACAGAAAATCAACTGAAAAAATCATGAACAGAGGCTGAGAAGTCTTTGATCTAATAGCAAAATGCTCATCATCCATAATATCAAGGAGACTTTACAGGACCAAGAAAATGTTCAAAGAAGTAATGGTTAAGAATTTTCTGAGTGTTGTGAAGTGTATGGACTTCCAGATTAAAGAATAAACCCCAAACATGATAAACCTAAAGCTTATAATAATTAAATGTATGAAAATCTAGAGATGAAGAAAAATTAAAACCTTAAAAAAGAAAAAGTCTTGAAAGCAACCAGAGAGAAATGCTACATTTCCTAGAAAGGAACCCTGATTTGAATGACAGCAGATTTACCATCTAAAACTGTGTCACATTTAAGGACACAAAGTTTTTGTGTGCTAAAAAGAAACCACTGCCAATCATGAATCCTATTGCCAATGAAAATATCCTCTAAGAATGGTAGAAAATAGACACATTCTCAGATGAAGGAAAATGAAGAAAATTTCTTGCTAACGGATGTAACTTTTTTCTTCTTCTTTATTGTTACAGTGAAATACAGAGGGGTTACAGTTTCATATGCAAGGCAAGTACATTTCTTACCCAACTTGTACCTCCTCCCTCATTTTTCCCTGTCTCTCCCCTCCTCACCTCCCTCCCCACCATGAGTTGTACAATTGGTTTACACCAGTTGGTTTTGTAAGTATCACTATTTGTTGGGGTTTTTTGCCCCTCCCGGATCGGACTCTTACTTCTTCCTTTCCACTCTCCTTTTCACACCCTCTCCCCTAGTCATTCAACCTGCAAATAAGCTAGAGTGGAGCGGAGGAGATAGCTCCGACCTGACGCGCACGTGATCTGCCGCAGATATGTGATCGCCTCCTTACGCTAGAAGTCTGGCGAACATATGCAACGGGGCTGGCTTCTTAGAGCAAACTGACTTTATTAAGAGAAGGACAAGGGGAGATGATTCCGAGGGAGGGGTTTGGCCAGGATGTCGATAGGCTGAAAGGTATCACCTGACCCCCAAGGACTAATGTCACTCGAGCGCGCCGAACCAGGGCGGGGTTGGTAGGCGCCGGGCTGGCTAGAAGGTTGGGGACTGTTTGCCCAACCGGTTTCTCTGGATTCCAATCCAGAGGGGGTAGTAGGGCTGCATTCCCCAGGGCTGGGGGAGGTGCATCAAGCCCCTTCCATCAAGGGGAAAGATGGATCCCAACAACTATTGCAATGGTTTGTCTTTTTATCCTTTGTCTCTTTATTTTGGTATTCCCTTACCCTTCCTTAGTTCCAATACATGTCTATACAGTATCTGGGGTCCTAAGATCAGTTACAGTAATAGAAGGAGTAAAACGACAGGAAGGGAGTACAAGAGGGAATAAAAGGTACAGTTTCACATGGCATGTTGAAAATAACTACATTTAAAGAATGTCTAAAGAGAGCTTTCCAAATAGGAAATTACAATAGAAGAAGGCTTGAAATTTCATTAACTAAAAAGGAAAATAAGGATATATATTAGTCTACCCTTCCCCATACAAGTTTCTAAAACCATACTTGGTTGTTGAAAAAAATTATAATGTCACAATTACATCTGTAATTCTAGCTACTTAGGAAGTAGAGATCAGAAGAATTACTGATCAAGACCATCTTGGGCAAAAAGTCTGCAAGATACCATCTCAACTAATCAAAAGCTAGGGGTGGTAGCATGTGACTGATGTCCTGGTTGTGTAGGATGTATAAATAGGAGGCTTGTGGTCCAAACTAGCCAGGACATAAATACAAGATTCTATTTTTGAAATAATGAAAGTGTGAGGCTCAAGGTTTGAAGCTAGCCTAGACAGAAAAATCTTCAAGACTCTACAAATAACCAGTAAAGGTCAGAAGTAGAGGCATGGTAGAAAAGAAAAGAAAGAAAGGGCTATGGTGAATTTGTGGCTTAAGTGGTTGAATGCCTGCCTGACAAGCACAAGTCTTTAGTACTTCCAACAAAATTATTATGTCAGAGGGAAGGAAGATGGCGCCGCCACAGTAGGGAGGCACCCCAACTCGCTCCAACTGAATAGTGAGCTGGGAACTCCAGCACCCAACACCCCATCAAGAACCCAGCAAACCCAGCAGCCAGAAGCAATAGAGAAACACAGGAAATGAAAAAAAAATTAAAAAAGAAGAGCCTATAACATGCATGGAGCTGGAAAATCTCTGGGGTACCCTCCCCCACCCGCCGACCCTGGCCCGAACAGGGCCAGGATAGGAAAGGGGAGCCAGCGCCAACAAACCGACTGCCGAAAAGTCACGCCAGGAGCGCAGAGTCCAGACAGCAGGAGTCCATGGACCCCAAGGGGTGTGAGGACCAATTGAGACAGACAGCGGCGGATGGGAGGTACGGGACCCCACGGCCGGGATCAGACATGAGCGGCGGGGGAACTGGGTGGTGCAGAAGGGGAGAGCCGGGGCTGTTACCACCAAACGACCAATCGCCACACCCCAGCACCCCACCTCCAAAGGGCCAACAGCAGCCCAGGACATACACACAATCCAGGACCAGTAAGTTCCCCATTACCCCCTCCCCCAACGGGAGACCAGCTTTCAGAGACACAAACCCTACAAAGAAGCTAGAGCTCCCTCCCTCCCCTTCCCCACCCCGAGGGAACAAAGATCCTCAGATCAGGCAGCAAAAGGTCTCTTCAGACTCTGGGAGGACACAGGAGCTAGCAGGGGTGGAGCAGCACCAAGGCAGCAGAGGAGCCTGAACCGGCTGCACCGGCTCCGCCCTCCCCAACAGGGGCCCGGGGACCGGTGGGCATTGGAAGCCCCACCTGAGGCACCTGGTCCTCGTGGACTTTTTGAACAAAAGTCACAGGCTCGCTGGTGGGCAATACCAGCCCAGCAGGGACACCTGGGCCCGATCACACGGCCCCCTTGCAGCAGAGGCACCAACCCGCACCGGGACACTTGATCCTGCTGGGGCCCACACATACCGCTCTCCACAGAAAACTCACGGGAGGGCACAAGCACACCCCAACAACCGGGGGCCCACTCTGGTAGGCGTACCCCACACAAGTGGGCAGGGTCCCCCAGCGGCAGCACCCGCTGTGGTAGGCACACTTCACACAGGTGGGCAGGGCCCCCCAGTGGCAGTGCCCACTCAGATTGGCACATTTCGCACAAGTGGGTGGGCTTCCCCTCAACAACACTGGCCCCGGAGCAATCCACACAGGTGGGCGAATCGCCTGAGAGGTGAGCTCCTCTGACCAAGATACCAAGTGGAAAAAAGAACCAAAGAAGAGAAAAGCCTCCACGCCATGCTGAATCAGCGACCAGCAAACCCCCACCAGGGGCACACTAGGGTCAGCAAAACACAGTGGCAGGACACTATTCTGCAGAGAAAGACACAGAACCTACCCACCCCCAAGTGCAGTGAGGGTGACCACCTCGGCAACAACCGAGATGGTCACGCACAACCATTGGGCAGTAAGATTCAACAGCCAAACTCAAACCCAGAGCCAGGACACAAACAAGTCTCCCACTGATGGACCAGCGGGAACCAGCACAAATCCAAACCAGGGAAGCCACCCACAGATCTCCAGATGCGCAAATCACAAAGAAATATAACAAATTTTATCAAAGGGCAAGCCAACTCGCCAGCTCCAAAAAACAGTACAACTGAAGAGATGGACAATAAAAAAACAACTGAGGCTATGATAGCAGAAATGATGGAAAGCCTCAGAAACAAAATCAGAAACAATTTCAGGAGTTTAGAGTGGAAGTCTCGAAGGACATCCAGGAAGCCAAGAAAGAAATGGAAGCAAAAATGGATACAATGCAAACCTCCATTAAAGAAGACCTTAACATCCTGAGAAGTGAAATGCATGAAAAAATAGATTTAAAATACAACTCTTTAAAGGAAGAAATTTCCACAATCAGAGCTGATTTGGCAACCATAAATAGCTCTCTGACATCCATATACTCCGCACTTGAATCCACAACACAAAGAATTGACCATATTGAAGCCAGAATCTCTCTCTTGGATGATGATGCAGCCGACAAGGTCCAGAAAATTACCACACTCCAAGAAACAGTAAAGCTCCAGGGCAGACTAATCCAGGAGCTAGTGGACAAAGACAAGAGATATAATCTGTGCATAATTGGAATAGAAGAAGGAGCCGAATACCAGAGCAGAGGGCTTCAACATATTTTCAATAAAGTGATTGCAGAAAACTTCCCCAATCTCACAAGGGACCTCATCCAGGTAACCGAAGCCTATAGGACACCTGGCAGACCAGACCCTAGAAAAGCCACTCCCAGGCACATAATAATCAAGACTTCAAATCTAAAGAATAAAGAGTAAATTTTGAATGCAGCCAAAGCTAAGAAAGAAATTTATTACAATGGGAAGAGGATCCGAATAACAGCAGACCTCTTCACACAAACCTACCATGCTCGAAGACAATGGAAAAACACCATCCAAGTCCTACAGGCCAACAACTGCCACCCTAGAATAAAATATCTAGCGAAGTTGGAGTTCATATTTGAGGGGAAAACCAGATCTTTCCATAGCAAAGAGGATCTAAAGGAGTATGTGAATAAAAAACCAGCCCTACAGCGAATTCTAAGAAGGGAACCCCACCCAACAGAAATCATACAGGACACACAGACAGAAACAGAAAGAAACTACAACAGCCAGAGCCCAACAGAAAGAGCAGCTCACTAAAGACAAGAAAAAAAAAAAAGAGGAAAAACAGCCTAACAAGAAAATGGAAGGAGAAAAAACACTCTTATCCTTGATCTCTGTGAATATAAACTGTATAAACTCTCCGATAAAGAGGAGCAGACTGGCAGAATGGATCCGCAAACAAAAAGTTGCCATCTGTTGTCTACAAGAGACCCAACTTACAGCAAGGGATAAAAACAGGCTCCGAATGAAAGGATGGAGCAAGATCTTCCAAGCAAACGCACCTACCAAAACGGCAGAAGTAGCCATTCTGATCTCAGACAAGCTGGACTTCTCATTAAAATCAACTCAAAAAGACAAAGAAGGTCACTACATTTTAATACAAGGAAAAATCCACAATCAAGACATCACGGTGATAAATGTATACTTACCGAACAAAAGAGGCCCTACATATGTTAAGCAAATTCTCACAGAACTACTGAACAATATAGACCCAAACACAATCATAGTGGGTGACTTTAATACCCCACTCTCTCCAAGAGACTGATCCAACACCCAGAGGATTAGCAAGGGAGCTGAGGACTTAAGTAACACCTTATCCCAAATGGATCTGACAGATCTATACAGAATCTTCCACCCTACAGAGACCCAATACACCTTCTTCTCAGCACCCCATGGATCATACTTCAAAATAGACCATGTCATAGCCCACACAAAGAACCTCAGCAAATACAAAAGTATTGATATCATCCCATGAATTATATTTGACCACCGTGGAATAAAGGTAACTGTCAATAACAATGGTTACCACAGAGGCTATACACATTCTTGGAGGCTAAACCCCACACTGTTATCCAACACTTGGGCCACAGACCAAATTAAAGATGAAATTAATGAATTCATAAGCTGTTGGGGATTATTATGGCCTGGGAAAGACTGCCCTTCCACCAGCCTTGGGACAATAGAAGCCCCTCCCACCTTTTGACCTCTACCCCTTGGGAGGTGAACACGTGTGTGCCACCATGATGGGATTGTCCCGCCCGCAAAGGGAAGTTTCGTGATGTCACTTGATGAACGTGACCCCTAGCCTATGACTGACCCTTTGGCCAGCCCCCTTTCCTTCCCGCCATTACTTCTATATAAGTGCCTTTCATATTAAAGTCTTTGAGACGCATTCTACCACCGCAGCGTGTCCCTGAGGCCTTCCTTTTCGCCTCCGCCCTCGGTAACATGTGGGGGGCCTGGGGGGAGGGGAAGCTTCAGCAACCCGTCCTCAACTTAGCGTTTGCCCATGTGAGCACGCCTTTGGCCTTCCGCTGGCGGAGGGCCAGGCTGGGTGCTCTTTCATAGAGTTTGTGGTTACCATTCTCCCCGTGGGGGGAGAAAGGGGGTGTCCGGAACCCCAACATAAATGGCGCCCGAACGGGGACCGAATTGTACGGCCGAGAAGTTCGGGGTACAGTATCCCCACAGATTTTGCTAAGTAGGGTTTTAGAGGAGGGTCCTGCCCATCCAGATGGGGCAGAAGCATGGAGACATGGGCTCGCGGGACGCGCGGCCAGAGAGTTGCCCCGCCGTGGCGATTTGGCGCCAGGCTGGGGAGGGAGCGGGGCGCGCCTCCCGCGGAAACATGTCAGTGGAGCAGTGGGGCCGGAGCAAGAGGAATGCGACCCCGGGCTGGGGTCGGTTAGTTCTGCTCTGTGCGCCCCGGGCCAGACGGCAGGCACCCGCAGTGGCGCTTGAGAAGCAGTGGGTGGCCGAGCGCCGGAGCGGTTTGGCTTGCGCGGGCTGAGCTGAGTACACTGGGCTCTGCGCGGCCCGGGTTCGCGAGCTGCGTGCGCTGGGGCCCGCGTGGCACCAGGCGTCTTTTGCGGTAGCGTTTCGGCAGCCGAGTGTGGCAGGCCGAGCACGGCGTGGCGGAAGCGCGGTTCCGCCATGTGGGAAGCTGTGGCATGGCGGCGGCAGAGCGTTGGGGATGGCTGCTGCTTTGGCCAGGCTTGTATTTACAATGGCTGGGCTGGAGCCAGTGCGGCCCCAGCCCGCGGATGGATTAAAAGGCGTGGCGTGCAGTTTAGACCATGGGACGGTGTCCCAGTTGGGGTGCGTGGGCGGCAGCAGCGGCTGCAGCCCGGCAAACTGCTTTATGCCCGCCGATGGTCGTTAAGCTCAGAAATTCGGGTGAGTTGGTTGAATCCTGATTTCTCTGACTTAACACACACGTGGAGCACAATGGGGCACGCCATATTGGAGGCGGGGCCCTACCAATTCCCCCCAGGTGAGGGGCGTGCAGACTCCCCTAGGCTGGGCGGGGACTCTGGATTTGACGATTGCAAGTGATTGCCTGCTTGCCTGCAGGTTTTCTCTCCGCGGCTGCAGGCGGGGTTAAAGACAGGGAAAATTATTAAAGGGAAAAACAAAGTTTTGATACAACAATAGGTAATTTGATTGAACTTCCATGTTTACCAGTTCAAAGATATGAAATCAACTGGAGTTTTTCTAGATGGATAAAAGGGTTTGCTTGTCCACTGTGATTTAAAAATTGTCATGTTGGGAGTGTGTAATTAACAGGTTTCCCTTTTGTTTTTTATTCAACCACGTGGTTCTATTATGGGCAAATTAATATCATTTGCCGCTGGAATTCCAGAAAATTTAAATGGCCAATCAAAGCAATTCTAAAGAGCGCTCAGGTATTTTTGTGTGTGTGTGTGTGCGCGCGCGTGCGTGTGGATGTTGGTAAGATTTAAAAGCATAACAATAGGTTTCCATCCCGGTGTTCGATGGAGATAAAGGTGCCTATAAAAATCTCCATAAGGTTCAAATATGCAGCATGTAGTAAAAGTTCACCAGTATGTTATTTTATATTCAGTGTGTTTCCATAAGGTTCAAATATGCAGCATGTAGTAAAAGCACAATGGTATAAAATCAGCATGTTATTTTATACTCAGTGTGTTAAAAGTTAAGTGTGCATCTAGTCTTAACAACTCTTTGGCATAAATTAAGATTTTACCTTCCCATTTTCTCTCCTGTGTTCTCATAAACTCTCAAGATCAAGAAATTGAGATTGCTTCATACAAATGTGACCATTAACCTCAACTTTCCTGACCCAGGATTAATATACTGCTTTATAGGATACAGGTGGACAGATGTTCTAGCCGCATGGACGGTCGCAGCTCCTGGATATAGGAAGATGCCACCATATTCTGTTCCCAAACTGCCTTGTTTCACTACTAATGATTCTTTGCTCTCTCTCCCATTGGAAGCTGCTCGAATGATTTATGAGCCTTGAGTAGGATGTGAATAGTTCCATCTTAACAGTTACTCCAGGTTAAATCACCATAGTTATGTTAGTGGTCACAGCTAGCCAGGTAAAATTTTGGGATTAAGAAAGTCTTAAAATTTTGTGATTAAAAAAGTCTTAAAATTTTGTGATTAAGAAAGTCTTTTCACCCTGCTTAAACCAGAAGGGCTTCGATATACCAGAGCCAGAAGTGCTGAAAAATTTTGAACACCCTAACCAATCTATATAGAAATTTTGCAGGCAACCCAGAGCAAGATGTGAGCAAGAGATACCACTACAGCTTTGCCTCGAGTTCCCCATCGCATGGCATGGAACTTGCCAAATGGGGATGAGGGACGCAGCCACTTCCGAGACTGAGGATTCCACAATGCTTTAACCCTTTGCCCTTGGTTGTCATTTATCTGTGTTCTCTTTCACTTGCCAGTGGGATTCAATGGCGTGATTCAAGTTGATGGCATGTAAATCTCATGTTTTCTAAGTGTTATAGCCAAACCTTCACAAGCAGTTTTTGGTCAGTTCTCAACGGGTTACAAATGGATTATCTCTGTTGTGTTTTTTCCTTGTTGCTCAATTGGGAATAAAAAGGGCTTGTAGGACTATGACTCCCTGGATAGTTCAAAGCCAGCCCGGGCAAAAGGAAAAAATCTCTCCAAAATCCCACCTCCCAGTAAACAGCAAAGAGCCAGATTGAGAGCTCAACCACAGAGAGCGAACAAAAGGCTGAAGCAGCACCGTGACTCAAGTGGTAGAGCACTAGCCTTGAGCGAAAGTGCTCATGGACAGTGCTCAGGCCCCGAGTTCAAACGCGGATGGAAAAATGCAATTCCAGCCACAAACGTTGAAATTCCTGGGACTTAGCCAGTCCAGGAGACGGAAAGGTGGAGTGGAGTGAGAGGAGAATGGTGCCATATTATCCTAAAGGGAGATGCCTTGTTTCACCCTTTCAAAATGGATCAGAGCCGGGAAATCGAGAGAGATAATTCCTGTCCATTTTCTTCTCTTTTGCCAGTTGTATATAGGTGTATATATATATTTATTTATTTTGCCTCTGACTGGCTATGCCAAACCAGTTTTCTATCATTAACCACTTCTTTCAGTCGTTTCTCCTTACTCGTTCACTTTACAATTGGGTTTATGCTCCAAAAGGGAACTGTTCCTGGCTTATGCCCAGGGTGTGTTCTATGCCATTCATGCCAACCAGCTCTGAGAACTTGTCGATACTTTGCCTGACCTTTTCAAAAGTGTCTTTTGACAGAATAACATCTCTTGCTGAGATCACCAATGGGGAATTTGCCGTTCACAGTCGTCACCCTAACACAGGCCTGAACCCTGGAGGCACCAGCCTTGGAAACTTCTGGGTATGCCCAAAGACTCAGGGGGGGGCTGGAGAAAACCATAGCGCTCTCTGGCCCTAGTGACCATACTCATGGTAATGATGGGGACTTTTTGCCAGCTACACCGGTCTGCCAGGCTGACCAGGGGCCCTTGATTTACGTCGCCCCCTTGACAGCAGGAAGTAGCTACAGAAGACGAGACCTCCATCCATACTCCCTGCCTGGTGGCCGCCGGTGTCATAATTTTAAAAAAAAACAAAAACAAAAGGGGGAGGTATCCCCCAGGATTAATTAAGGATTCCCTAGGATTAATTAAGGATTAGTTATGCTTATGTCAATTATCCAGAAATTTTAAATCATCCCGAATCAGTGTGGGATGGAGTACAGTATATGTGTTTTTCCAGATTGGAAAATTAAACCCAGAGCACCCACTCTGGAGAAATATTTTCTTGTTCTCTCCAGGAAAAGGAGGACCATGTTGGACTTCTGCTCTCCCATGAAAATATGGAAAGTAGGACTGCCTACGGTAGGAGGCAACCAAGCTTCCTTTCCTTGTCTGCTTTCTAGATTCCTTCTTGAGCATCTCATGGCTCATGAAAAGTAGGACTGCCTACGGTAGGAAGCAACCAAGCTTCCTTTCCTTGTTTGCTTTCTAGATTCCTTCTTGAGCATCTCATGGCTCAATGTTTTGCTGTGGCAATACTGCCTACAGCGTCACAAAAAGAAACCAAAGGAATTTTGCACCATGCTTCTTCCTTTCCTCTCCCCCTGCTGCTAGACTTGGGGAGTCCCGTTGGAAAGAAAATAGAAGCTGAGGGTATTGACACTCAACCCCAATGTTTTATGATAGAAATGTTTAAAAGGGTAAATGCAAAGGTTTAACACCTTGGCTTCAATGTTTATATAAAAGAATGTTTTACTAATCACTTATGTTTGAGTTATCAGCTACTGTGAACTGCCGGGAATGCCAGAGTTTCAGCTTCTACCTCACCAACAAAAGAGGGCTGCTGTCTGCACCTTCCTGCACTTGGCAGAAACCAGCTGAGGATTCTGACTTCTGGACATAGCCAGATGGATGGACCCTTACCTACCCCTTACCCCAGTTTTGTGGAAGGGGCCCCACAGATCTTATGTCAGCATTTGCCTTATGCCCACACATGCCATGTGTTTACAGCATCCCCTGCTTATTGAAAAAAACAAAAGGGGGAGATGTTGGGGATTATTATGGCCTGGGAAAGACTGCCCTTCCACCAGCCTTGGGACAATAGAAGCCCCTCCCACCTTTTGACCTCTACCCCTTGGGAGGTGAACACGTGTGTGCCACCATGATGGGATTGTCCCGCCCGCAAAGGGAAGTTTCGTGATGTCACTTGATGAACGTGACCCCTAGCCTATGACTGACCCTTTGGCCAGCCCCCTTTCCTTCCCGCCATTACTTCTATATAAGTGCCCTTCCATATTAAAGTCTTTGAGACGCATTCTACCACCGCAGCGTGTCCCTGAGGCCTTCCTTTTCGCCTCCGCCCTCGGTAACATGTGGGGGGCCTGGGGGGAGGGGAAGCTTCAGCAACCCGTCCTCAACTTAGCGTTTGCCCATGTGAGCACGCCTTTGGCCTTCCGCTGGCGGAGGGCCAGGCTGGGTGCTCTTTCATAGAGTTTGTGGTTACCATTCTCCCCGTGGGGGGAGAAAGGGGGTGTCCGGAACCCCAACAATAAGCCACAATGACAATGAAAATACATCACAAAGAAACCTATGGGACACAGCTAAGGCAGTACTGAGGGGCAAGATCATTGCCCTCAGCACTCACATTAAAAGAATGCAAACAGAGCAGGTGAATAACCTAATGATGAAACTAAAACAACTGGAGAAACAAGAAATGATCGAATCTAAAATGACTAGGAGAGAGAGATCACAAAGATTAAAGTAGAGATAAATCTGATTGAAAATAGAAAGACCATTCAACAAATAAATAAGACTAAAAGCTGGTTCTTTGAGAAAATAAATAAAATTGACAGACCCCTCCCAAGACTTACAAAAAAAAAAAGAAGAGACTCATATACGTAAAATCAGGGATTCCACCGGAAAACTTACAACAAGTACACACAGTATTCAAACAATCATAAGGAACTATTTCCAGAACCTCTACTCACTAAAAAACAATAATTTTACAGAAATGGATCAACTCTTAGAGAGATATAAACTGCCCAAACTGAACCAAGAAGAAATAAATCAACTAAATAAACCAATAACTTACAGCGAGATACAGGGGGTAATCAAGAGCCTCCCAACAAAGAAAAGCCCAGGCCCAGATGGATTCACCAACAAATTCTATAAAACCTTTAGTGAGGAGCTAATACCAATACTCCTCAAACTCTTCTGTGAAATAGAAACAGAGGGAGAAATCCCAAACTCATTCTATGAAGCTAATATACTCATTCCCAAACCAGACAAAGACCCAACAAAAAAAGAGAACTACAGACCAATATCACTAATGAACACAGACGCAAAGCTCCTCAATAAAATATTAGCTAACAGGATCCAGAAACTGATCAAGAAAATTATACATCATGACCAAGTAGGCTTCATCCCACAGTCACAAGGATGGTTCAACATCCGTAAATCAATCAATGTAATTCACCACATAAACAGAACTAATATCAAGAATCACATAGTTATCTCAGTCGATACCCCAAAAGCCTTTGACAAAATACAACATCCATACTTATTAAAAGCTCTGGAGAGAACAGGAATAGATGGAACATTCCTCAAAACAATAAAAGCCATATACAACAGACCAACTGCTAACATCGTATTAAATGGAGAGAAACTAAAATCATTCCCCCTAAACTCAGGAACAAGACAAGGATGCCCACTCCCCCCACTTCTTTTCAACATAGTGCTGGAATCCCTAGCCATAGCAGTAAGGCAAGAGGAGGACATCAAAGGGATCCACATCGGCAAGGAAGAAATCAAGCTATCCCTATTCACAGACGACATGATCTTATCTGAAGGACCCAAAAAACTCAGTCCCCAAACTCCTACACCTAATAAACCATTTTGGCAAAGTAGCAGGATACAAAATCAATCCACAAAAGTCAGCAGCTTTTCTGTACACCAGCAATGTACAAGCAGAAAAGGAAATTATGGAAACAATTCCATTTACAGTAGCCAAAAAAATAATAAAGTACCTAGGGATCAACCTACCAAGGACGTGACAGACCTATTTAATGAGAACTATAAAAATCTAATAAGGGAAATCAAAGAAGACACAAGGAGGTGCTCATGCATCAGTCAGTTGTTGGTCTGAAGAAATTGGAAGGGTATTCTTCCGTTCTCTTTGTGTGTGGTAGGTTTGTGTGGAGAGGTCTGCTGTTACCCATGCTCATGGGTAGGCAGAATCAATATAGTGCAAATGGCCATATTGCCCAAATTGTTATACAAATTCAATGCAATCCCTATCAAAATCCCAGTTACATTCTTCACTGAAATAGGGAAAGCAATCCATAAATTCATATGGAACAGCAAAAGACCTAGAATAGCCAAAGCAATTCTAGGCAAAAAAAAAAAAAAAAAAAAGCAGTGCAGGAGGTATCACAATACCAGACTTCAAGCTCTACTATAGAGCCATCATAACAAAAACAGCCTGGTATTGGTATAAAAACAGACCAGAAGACCAATGGATTCGAATTGAAGATCCAGAAATAAAACTGCACTCTTACAGTCAGCTGATATTCGACAAAGGAGCTAAAGACATACAATGGAATAAACATAGCCTCTTCAACTACTGGTGCTGGGAGAACTGGGCAGCCATATGCAGAAAACTCAAAGTAGACCCAAGCCTATCACCATGCACCAAGACCAACTCAAAATGGATCAAGGACCTCAATATCAGACCTGAATCCTTGAAACTATTGAAGGACAGAGTAGGAAAGACGCTAGAACTTATAGGCACAGGAAGGAACTTCCTGAATACAGTCCCAGGGGCACAACAAATAGGGGAGAGACTTGACAAATGGGACTACTACAAATTAAAAAGTTTCTGCACAGCTAAGGACATAGCCACCAAAATAGAAAGACAGCCAACCATATGGGAAAGGATCTTTACCAGCACAGCAACAGACAAAGGCCTAATATCTGTCATCTACAGAGAACTCAAAAAACTAAGCCCCTCCAAGCCCAGTAAACCAATTAGGAAATGGGCAAAGGAGCTAAAGAGAGACTTCACAAGAGAAGAGATAAAAATGGCAAAGAAACATATGAGGAAATGTTCACCATCCCTGGTAGTAAAGGAAATGCAAATAAAAACAACCCTGAGATACCACCTCACTCCAGTTAGAATGGCCTATACTCTGAACTCAGGCAACAACAAATGCTGGAGGGGGTGTGGGGAAAGAGGAACCCTTCTCCATTGTTGGTGGGAGTGAAAATTAGTACAACCACTTTGGAGAACATTATTTAGGTTTCTCAAAAAGCTCAATATAGACCTACTCTATGACCTAGCCATACCACTCCTAGGCATCTATCCTGAACAGCAGGTCCCAAAATATCAAAAAGACATTTGCACTTCCATGTTTATCGCTGCACAATTCACAATAACCAAAATATGGAATCAACCCAGATGCCCCTCCACAGGTGAATGGATCCAAAAAATATGGTACCTATATACACAATGGAATACTACATAGCGATTAGAAATGGTGAAATATTGTTATTTGCAGGGAAATGGTCAGAACTTGAACAAATAATGTTGAGCGAGATAAGCCTAGAACACAGAAAACAAAGGGGCATGATCTCCCTGATATATGAATGCTAAGATGGGGTGACGGGGAGACAGTAGAGACCAGGTCTGTAAAACCAAAAACTTCTTGTCAAATGGTATTTCCCACAGGATTGGGTCAGCGACCCAACATTAGGTAACTAAAACCAAACAACTACTCAACATATAAAGGTCAAAAATTGACCTCTCAGTGGAATACAATAGCTCAAAAGCTATGTACGCACGTTCATATTAGATTACTGTCGACCTATTGTCTAATGTCGACATTACATTTAAAGCCCTAGGTGAATTTTCTTTGGTGTGGGCCTCGTGGCCACTGTATATGTTCTTGGTACATTGTGTATTGTATATATGTCTACCTGACCTAGGGAGGGGAAAGAAAAACAGGGTGTAAGATATCACAAGAAATGTACACACTGCCTTACTATGTAAATGTACCCATTTTGCACAACACCTTGTCAAAAAATTGTTTAATTAATAAATAAATTACAAAAAAATTATTATGTTATGTGATATCCCTTACACTGTATATAGAGAAAATACTTAGGGTCATGACATTTTAAAAGAGGAAATGGCTAAAGGGTTCAAGTTGAAATAGGGTTTTTACACTTGACATGAATGATAAAATACTAGTATAAATAGACTGTGATTCTGTTTGTAGGTAGACATGCCAAAGAACCTATTCAAAAAAATGGACTAAACATACTATAAATAAATCTGAATTGAATTTAATATTTCAATAACTCATTGGAAGGAAAGAAAACAAAAACATATGAATGAGAAAGAGGGAAAAAACAGAAAATCACACAATAAAATGACAGGTTTAACATGTCAATAATTACATCTATATGAGTTAAATATACTTATCAGAAGGCAAATACTGGAAAACGAATTTCAAAAATGGACTCAACTATTTGCTACTTCTAAGATATTAAACACTAGAACTTTAAAATATAGGAAGTGAAAACTGACATAACTTAAAGGAGAAGTAACTTAATCTATAATTTTATCTGTGGATTTTAATACCCTGCTCTCAATTAGAAAATCAGCAAGCAGCAGGATCTAATGATCATGTTAATAGTAGCAGAATACAGATTCTTTTCAAGCCTATATGGATGAATATGGATGAATGATGATGAATATCAAAATAGGCCATGTCTTCATTAAATATTTTTAAAATGGGATTACATAAGTGTATTTTCTCTGACAACAGTAAAATAAAAGTAGGAATCTACAACACCCAGACAACATGAAAATCTCCAAATGCTTGGAAGTTTTATGTATGGGTCATAGAGAAAAGTCTTAATGAAAATGTTAAAAGTAGAACTGAATAAAAATGAAAATATACTGTATCAAATTTTATGGGATATAACTAATGCAGTGCTGACAAGAAATTTTACAGCACCATTTAAAGGGCCTCAAATCAAAATAAGTTCCTACCTCAAGAAACTAGTAAAAAAGAACAAGATAAACCTTCATCAATGAGGAAAAAGGAGGAGAAGGAGAAGTAGGAGATGGAGAAAGAGAGGAAGAAGGGAGGAAAAGGAGGAGAAGGAAGAGGAGAAGGAGGAGGAGAAAGACAAGAGAGCCTCTGTATAATAAGGCCCTTGCTTTCTAGGCCTTAGGTAGAGCTTGAGTGAGAAAGGAGGAAGCCACACCAGGGCCCCATAAAGGCAGATACAGAACACTTTGCTTGTAGAATTTAAAATTGCTTGCAGAAAAAACATTAAACTTGCCATCATTTTTAGATTAACTTTAGAGAAAAATAGGTAAATTTCTCAGGTTAACTTCTAAAAGTTTCTGCATGGATGGTTAAAACATCCTTCTGGAATTTCCAAATCGTTTTTAAAAAGGTTACTATTTTATCAAGTAGGGGTTTGTAGCATTTATGTTTCAATACTGAACACAATAGAGAAAAGTAAGAGAAAACTTCACATTACAAATGTTTTTTGGGTGATGTTTTGGTGAATCTAAGTCATACGTTTAGAAAATGTTTTTTTTTTTTTCAAAATAAAAATAAAACCTAAGTATGAGAAAGAGAAAGAAGAAAGGAAGGGAGCAAATTTGTATGTGTGTGTGTGGGGGTGGTGTATTGGAGCTTGAACTCAAGGCCGCATGTTCTCACTTGGCTTTTTCACTCAAGACTGGTGCTCTACCAGTTGAACCACAGCTCCATTTCAGGATTTTTGCAGGTAAATTGGAGATAAGAGTCTCATAGACTTTCCTGTGTAGGCAAAAAGTGCAATCTTCGGATCTCAGCCTCCTGAGTAGCTAGGATTACAGGTGTGAACCACCTGCACCCAACAGGCAGCAAACTCTTTGGCAGAGAAAATACAAATACAAGATGGCTAGAGCTACTTTGTCCTAGGAAGCAAGTCACTTGTTATTACAGTAAACCTGAAGGGTTGTTGTGTGTCAAACACTCAGTGGTTGCTATTCATAATGACACTCAACTACAAAGTTCCCATGATGTTTGCATTAGAAGGCAGAAATTTATTAATTCACTTAGGAAAACATCTGTATCACGTAGAAATTCTATTTAGAAAATCCAAGTGGTGTGGATTTTTGTTTTTCATTCGAATTGTAGATCCTGGCATCCACAGACCAAATCAAAAATCTGGAGTTTGTCAGTGACTCTTGTGTCTCCCTGACTCAACTTATCTCCAGTCCTTGTCCTTCTTTTCCATCACTGTCTCATAGTCTCATCACTGTCTCACCTGCTCTCTCCAGCCTGTCACCATCTCTCACAGCGAGCAACCTGCTGCAAGTGTTTCCTAGTCCGGCTTCAGCCCAGCCACTCCACCCCAGCTTCAAGAAAAAAAAAAAAGTTCACATTCCTGAGCCTAGTTTCAAGCCTACTGAGCACCCCTACTTCTGATTTTGGTCCAGCAATATGAAGTTAAATATCCTTAGAATATGCCTTATGGGGATAGCATGAACATGTAGTACCTCACTCTAGACCCAGCCAGTCCCTTTTCTCTACAGAAGCATCCTGTATGCTTTGAACTTTAGAAGTGACATCGGTTCTGACCTCCAGATCCTCCACCAGGTTTGGTGTTTCCGTGATGTCCTATGACAAGCCATATGGGAAAGGTCAGCTTATGGAGAGGGGGTGGCCCGGCCATGCCAGCAAAGGACGGGCCTTTGAGATAGCTCCATGCCAGGTCTCTTTCCTCAGGACTGGGTGTGGTGCTCAACCGGAAATAGGTCCTCAATATATTTGATCAGTTGGATTTTCTAGAACATTTTCTGTATCTTAAAAAGTCACACCTAATTGGGGGCTAGTGGCTCACGCCTATCATCCTAGCTACTCAGAGGCTGGGATCTGAGGATTGTGGTTCAAAGCCAGCCCAGGCAGGAAAGCCATGATACTCTTATGAACAAAAAAAGCTGGAAGGGGAGCTATGGCTCAAGTGGTAAAATGCCTTGCCAGGCCCTGAGTTTAAGCTCTAGGACCAGTCCCTCCCCCTCCAAATAAAGTCACATCTCCAGTACACTGCATTCTAGAAAGTTCTAAATAAAAATTCCAAGAGTCAGCACAGACTTATAATTTTGCATCTCCATTCTATCCAGCCAGGGACCTTTGCAGACTGATTCTGTGTGCATAGAACTGCCATTGTGGGACTGGGAATGTGGCCTAGTGGTAGAGTGCTGGCCTCCCATCCATGAAGCCCTGGGTTTGATTCCTCAGCACCACATATATAGAAAAAGCTAAAAGTGGTACTGTGGCTCAAGTGGTAGAGTGCTAGCTTTCAGCAAAAAGAATCCAGGCACAGTGCTCATGCCCTGAGTCCAAGTCCCAGGACTGGAAAAATAAATAAATTTTAAAAAATAAAACTGCTATTGCTCCCATGTTACAACTCCCAAGAAAGCCAGTCACTTGGGAAGATGATTCCAACAGCAGGTTCTAGACCGGGAAATCAGAAATTGCCTCTGGGATGATCCAAGTCTACTCCTTTAAATGCTACAAATTCTAGAAGACTCAAACCGTATATCACCTCAATAACCCTGAGGGTAAAAATGAAGATGATAGGTAACTGAATTTCTAATGTTGTGTTCAATCCTATACAATCTAATTGTAAGCTAAATGGAGAAAATACATATTTGTGTGTACACACATATATACATGTGTGTATACATATATGTACATATGTGTACACAGTGCACATACACACACAGCACTTGGCTTCAGTACTATGGAGCTGTGTATACCCCTGATTTGTATTGTTATCCAGCCTGTATACCAGAGCAAGACGCTCATTAAATAGAGGAGGACATCTAATAGGCAGTGACTTTTATCCCAAGGAAAATATTTAAATATACTTCAAATAAAATGATACTGCTTAAAACAAAGGCCAGCTATAGGCTAAGGACACAGCATCTGTCAATAGCACTACCGAAATTACAGATGGGTCATTGCCAATGTGCACTGGTGATTGCTAGGTCCACAATGCAGTAAAACTTCCCTATTCACTAACTTTGTGGGCAGACCCTGCATGGGGGAGCAGTACTTTACCATTGACTTGGAAGGTCTCTGTGGCAGCGAGCATGATGTGATGGACAGCTGATCCTTCTTCTGCACACCCCAGGAGCTCTTCCTCTTTGAGGGCTTCCTTATTCCCCACTGCTAAGATTTATAGGTGGCCAAAGCCCTGGAGGCAGCAGAAATGCCCGGTTGGAGGAAACTCTTCCTCTCATATAACTGCAGTAGCTAGCTGGAGACCACACCGGACTTCCCTTTGGCTCTGACTTCTCAGTTTGCAAAATATATCTTGTGTGATGGGGAATTTCTTCCTATAGGCCATTCTCACGTGGAATGCATCCTGGGTGCAGCTGCTATGAATGGGGAATTGAGAGCTTGGGGTCACTTCTTTGCCCTCAAGGCCCCTCGGTGACACTGGGAGGACTGCCGTCTTCATCCCCTCTGCCCGACCAAGCTCTGCTTTGTCCTAGACACAGCTGGCTGTTCTAGTTACTGCCTTACTTCTCCTGGACACTGCTGAGAGCATGGTCCCTGGGCCTGCAACATCTCCCCTCACTTCCCCCAAAATGATGAATGCAAATCTGCAGTTTAATAAGGTCCCTGGTGGCTTGTATACCCAGGAATATTTGAGAAGCTGCACCCAGATTTCCCATCTGTGCTAGTGCCTGCAGGTGTGGAGGCTGGCCAGGTAAGATCTGAGCTCCCTGAGGGGAGGACCCTCCATCCCTCCATCTGCCTCACGTCAGGCATTTCTACAGGGGTCACACAGCCTGGTGATGAAGGCACAGATAGAGAGATAGAATGGTTGTTCTCATGGAAGTGGAGACATACTTTAAGTGGCAGAGCACCAGCCTTGAGTGAAAAAAGTAAGTGAGAATGAGAGGTTTTGAGTTCTAGCCTCTGTACACACACACACACACACACACACACACACACACACACACACACACACACACACACACAATGGCCATTTCCAATTCCACCCTTTCTTGTGTGATTGTAAATCACTCCAGTTTAGGTGCTCAACTTTTCAACTTTGCTCCTTTGCAAATTAAGGTAGTCACTAATCACTCTTGTGAATATATTCCATGAATCAAATCTGCAGCTCAAAAGCAGCCTAGCTGGAAAGTCCCTGAGACTCTTATCTCCAAATAACCACAAAATATAGCCAGAAGTAGAGGTGTAGCTCCAGTGGTAGAGTACCAGTCTTAAGCAGAAATGCCAAGCAAGAGTTCAAGGTCCTGAATTTAATTCCCCATTACTGGCATCAAAAACAAAAAGGATGCCAGGCACTGGTGGCTCATGCCTGTAATGCTAGCTACTCAGGTGGCTGAGATGTGAGGATCTTGGTTCAAAGCCAGCTCAGACAGGAAAGTCTGTGAGACTCTTATTTCCAACTAACCACTAATGGTGCTGTGGCTCAAGTGGTAAGGCACTAGCCTTGAGCTGAAGAGCTCAGGGACAGCGTCCAGGCCCAAAGTTCAAGCCCCAGGATTGACCAAAAAAAAAAAAATTAACAATGGAGGAGGTGGTCTCCCAGGTAAGAAAGAGAAATTGAGCCTCACAGAGATGGGCCAGCTGGGGAAGCTTGGGACTTAGGGTCCACGTGGAATAGAAGAGGTAAGAAGAAGAGGGCAGAGGCGTTCAGGGCCAGGGCAAGACACTTTCTCTGGCAGAAATTGAAAGGGGAATGAGGTTCAGGAAAATGAGTTTCTGGAAGTTCCTGGGGAGCAGAGGCAGAGGCCCACAGTGGCGCCCACAGTTTCAACATTGAGGAAGTCACTGGTCTCAGCAGAGGGCCTGGAGCCACAGCGGGGACAGAAAAGGTTAAAAGGAAGGGAACTGGATATAAAGAAGTGTAGAAAGCAGTCAGTTCCAGCTAGAGGCTGGGGACAGACCTTGGGGTTGGCAAAGGCTGTGAGGGGCTCCCCTGGGGGAAGGGAAATCCCCTCTCTTTCTCACTGTGTTCCCAGGACTCCCCTCTGCTGGGTGCTCCTCTGCTCAGCATGGATCCTCTTGATGGCAGGAAAGCTCCCTGGAAAATGCTGTGGGCTAATGAGATTCAACCCTTCCATGAATTCTCTGTGTGATCTGGGTTGACTTAACTTCTGGAATATTCATTGTTCTCCGGGGTTTATTGCTATGTCATGAATTGTGCCAGACATTTACATATATTACTCAATACTCATGACAACCTGTGGTCAGGCAGTTAGAAAAGGCTTGTGATAGAATTTGAATCTAGAACCCACTTGTAAAGACTTAATTCTGGCTAAATTTAGGGCTACAATCCCAAGATTTCCCATCCCAGCCTCAGGCTCTAGTCTTATTGAATTCTCCTCTAAGCTGAGGACTGCTAAGTAGAATAATGAAGCATCCTGCATCAACTGAAGACAGAGGATATCCTTCTGCCTTTGTCCTGAAAGCATCCATTAGCTGAACCTCATGAAATTATTGATATGGATCCCTTTTTCTCAAGCAATAAATGGATACTTCAAGTGACTGGAGCTAGTCCACTCCCTCTTGGGAAGCCTGGGACTGGGAGCTAGAAGGATGAAGCCAGTGGGAAATTAGCCTGAAGTGCAGGCGACTTAGCCGGGTACTTGTAGCTGACAGCTGTAGTCCTGGCTACTCAGGAGGCTGAGATGTGAGGATCGTCATTCAAAGCCAGCCCAAGTCTGTGAGACTCTTATCCAATTTATCACTAGAAGTAGAGTTGCAGTTCAGTGGTGGAGCACCAACCTAGAAAGAAACAAACGAACACTAAGGGACAGTGCCTAGGCCTGAGTCCAAGCCCTAGTATCAGCACCAATAAATAAATAAATAATACTCTCAAAATAAATTTAAAAAACACCTTCTATCATCCATAAAACACTGACATTTTAAATGAAGACTGCTGTCTGCTTATTCTCTTCGGGTCCTTTCCATTGCTTTGGGCTTCAGTTGCTTCCTGATCTCCAGGATAGGGGACACCTGGAGCTTTGGGTGCCCAGAGTGGGTGAGGAGAAAGGGAGTGGTCGGAAGTGTGAACAGGTTTGTAAATGAAGGACTGCTCAGAACAATACCTGCATCAAGTTAGCACAGAAGGTGAAGCTCCTGACTGTGAGTGCACCCTCCTCATCTCTTAAACCTTCCCTGGAGCACAGTTTAAGAAACAGCACAGTCTCTTCCTGAGCTCCACTCAGACACTCTTATCTCCAGGAACATAGATCTGACTGTTTCTCCCCTTGATGAAGTGGTTCATTGCATTTAGGGATGACATTGTTCAAGAAAGGCAGGGTTTGGCTTCATTTTTCCTAGCAAAGTGTGTATAATTGGATTTAGCATTTAAATGTGCATCATTTAGTATCAGTACAGAGCCCTGATGTTCTCTGGAGGGACAGCCCACTGGCTCACACTGCTTTATTACACTGGAGGCATCAAGGAAGCACAGCTCCCCACCCTTGGAGGTCTCTAGCCAGCTTGATTTGGGGCTGGGGGAGGGATAGTATTGAGATTTAAATTCAGAGCTTCTGCTTGCTAGGCAGGTACTCTGCCACTTAAGCCATGCTTTCAAGCCCTTTGTGTCCTAGTTATTTTTGAGAAATGATCTCAAGTTTATGCCCAGGCTGGACTGGACTATCATCCTCTTAGTTATGCTTCCTGTGTTGTTGGGATGACAGCTGCTGTGTCCCACCATGCCCAACTTTTATTGTGTGAGATAAGGTCTTGACAACTTTTTGCACAGGCTTTCCCTGAACCTTGATGCTCCGGATGTAGAATCTGCCTCTTGAGCAGTTAGAATTACAGGCAGCTGCCCATGGCAAGAGCACAGTATTCCATCAACTAGTAGATCCCACACTAGCTCAATCAGTGTCTTTGGTAGACCATAAAAAATGCCCTTGAAAAACATTATTCCAGGCTAAAACAGGACAACCATATTGACACTCAACCTAAAAAGCACTCTCACCAACTTCAGGGTCCACAGCAAACAAAACTCCATCAAGATGGGTCGCCAAGTCTCCATGGATATTCCAGGATCCTATAAAGAGTCAGGCTGGGCCCCAGCGGCTTGTACTTGTAATTCTGCTATTTAGGAGGCTGGGAAATGAGGACTACAGCCCAGACAGGAAATTCCATTAGATTCTTGTAATGGAGTCACCTCCCCACCCCAAGGGAGGGGATTCCTGGTTCCTCCTAGAGTCCACCATTCAGTCTCCAGAAAAAAGATGATAAAAGGATGGATTTATTGGGAAGGTAAAGAGCGAACTGACAGGCCAGGGTCACAGCCCAGACTCTGGAGCTGAAACTGTGACCACACGCAGCCTTTCAGGCCTGGTTATAAAAGCAAACATCACTTAGTCAAACCTGCCACATGCAGGTGGCCAATGGGGTTCAACACTTACAGCGCATGCCAGGTCACATGCAGGTGGCCAATGGAGTTACAGTCTGCCTCACAGTATCTGTTTGAACCAACCTATCATTCTAGTTAGAATTGGCGCCATGGATTTGGTGGGGCTCACATGATGCAGGTGGATACACCTACTCATGGGAGGGCACAGGTTTAACCTTGAACGTTCCTTGAACCTTCCACACCTCAGGTGGTCAAGCAGTTTACACAATCTTATCATAGTGAAGGAGAACATCCCTGGATAGGGTGGGGGAGATCTTAGGGAAGATGGAATCGGCTTTTGCTCTCTTTAACTAATCAGAGATGGAGTCAGTCTGACACCCCTCAACAGCTAATGATGGCACTGGCCAGATCTGACCTCCATATTACAATTCTTAGCTCCAATTAACCACCCAAAAGCCAGAAGTGGAGGTGTGCCTCAAGTATAAGTGTCAGCTTTGAATAAAAAAGCTAAAGGACAGTGCCCAGGCCCTGAGTTCAAGCCCCAGTATAGAGAAAGACAGAAGGAAAATTAGGAAGGAAGGAAGGAAGGAAGGAAGGAAGGAAGGAAGGAAGGAAGGAAGGAAGGAAGGAAGGAAGAAAGGAAGGAAGGGAGGGAGGGAGGGAGGGAGGGAGGGAGGGAGGGAGGGAGGGAGGGAGGGAGGGAGGGAGGGAAGGAGGGAGAGAGGTAGGGGGGAAAGAGAGAAAGAGACAGAGAGACAGAGAGAGAGAGAGAGAGGGAGAGGGAGAGGGAGAGAGAAAGCCAAGTCTCCATGTGGGCACTCAAGTCTCACCTTTTGTAGGGAATTTCCAACAACATGTGTTCCTTCTTTCCCTCAGGACATTGATTTTCTCTTTATTGAGCACTTCTCAACTGCTGAGCACACAATTATTCTGCTGGCCTAAGCCCCTACCCCGACCTACTTTCCTACAATCTACCACCCAATGATTTACTCTTCTTTCTAGTAAACTTCCTTAAGAGTCATCTAGTCCTTGGCCGGTCAGTTCACTTTTTGCTTCCCCAATAAATCCATCTTTGCTTGAGACTGTCTTTACATGGTAGACCCTGGAGGGACATGGGTTTGAGTCCCATTTGGGGTACCTCCCCTGGACCCCATAACATTCAGATTCTGGATGTATTTTTAGATTGAGCAATGGAATACCTAATGGACTGAATGTTGGGAAAGAGAGGGAGAGAGATAAAGTTCAAGGTTGACTGTAAGCTTTTTGACTGAAACAACTACTGTGTTTGAAATGTCTATGTGATGTATATTTTAAAATATTAATTTGGGAATCATGACACTTAGATAGAATATCAAACCATGAGACTAACTATACCATCTCCATGGAATTGAGCAAGTGGAAAAGGTAACAATAGGGTATTCTAACCTTAACAAGTAAGGGAACAAGAAGAACCAGTAAAAGGAACACTTACTCAGTTTGATGGAGAGTTTCTAATCATCTAAGAGTATCAAACTTTTTAAAAAATGATAAATGGTTATCAAGTGTCAATGAATAGAGGGTTTCCTCCTCAAAAGGCCCCAGGAAGGCCTCCTAGCAGCCAGCCCCTTTTCTCCTATAGCTCTTGGCTTGGTGGCAAGTTCAAAACACATCAAAAGGATACACTGAAAGTCCACAATATACAGCAGATCAGGTCCTTTCTTGCTATGGTCTCAAAGAATGAGCTCATGAACACAGAGGGAGAAGTCAAAGAGCAAAGATTTATTGAAGAAAAATATGAGCAAAGAGGAGGGATCTCTTTAGGAGAGGGCATGGCCTGGGGTGTATTGTGCAGGGGTTAATAAGGTGATTCTAGGTGACAAAGGTGTGGCTGAAAGATCACTGGACAATCCGTGGGTCATCCCAGCCCCCAGCCCCAGACAGAGGCTCCATACAGCCTGTTTGAGCTCTCCATGTGTCATTCAGCTCATTAGACTGAATGCTTGTACCAGCACACACCTCTGGGGTCCAAGCGATTCTCTCTTTACATGTAAGTCCTCCAGGGCAATACGCATGAGGTGATGCCCAGGTGCCCACATGTGTGACTGCTCAAGACCACGCAGATGTGATATCCAGGGTCCTGCACACAGGACTGCTGTAGGCCATGGCAAGGGATGCAGAACCTCTATGGGAGGGGCCTTTGCCCTGATGATCTAGCCAGGATCCTTCTCTGTTCTCACAAAGGCCCTGGCAAGGTGTATTTCCCCTCATTTAGTTAGAAGTTTTTCCATGTTTGGCCTTCTCAAGTACTTAGGGTTTGAAAGACTCCATTGCCCCAGTTCCCAGGCTCCCTGGCTGAGAGAAGTGGTATATAATCGCCCAAATACTCAACACAGTCCTTTAGAGGAGAATGGGGGATAACTGAACGCCTAGAAGGCTCAGTAGCTGGGGTGACACCCTGAGTCCAGCCCACCCCTAGGCCTAGGCAGCAGGGGTGGTCATGGGAGGGTAGCAGATGAGTCCTCACTGGACATGTTCTGTGGCACAGAGGACTGTGGCCAGATATCCCATCCCTGACCTTTTCCCTGACCTGCCTCAGCATTCCAAAATTGTGAGTTCCCAATAGTCCTCTAGTAATTTCCTTCTCAGCTTAAATCAACTAGATACTCATTTCTGCTGATTGCAACATATTGCAGACTGATAGAGAACAAGAGTTGCGTCAGTAGGCTGAGGATAAAACTAAAGTAGTAGAGTGCTTGACTAGCATGAGAGAAGCCCTGACTTCCATTTATAGCACCACGCAAAAGAAAACAGAAAAAGGAGAAGAAAAAAGGGGAAGGAGGGGAGGAAAAAGGAGGGGAGGAGAAGGGAGGGAAGGGAAGGGAAGGTAAAGAAAGGGAAGGGAAGGGAAGGGAAAGGGAGGGGAGGGCAAGGGAGGGGAGGGCAGGGGAGAGAAGGGAAAATAAAATGGCATTCAACGTCTGGTGGCCCAGGTGTTCAGATTTTAGGAGAATTAAAAGGCCCAGCCAAGAGTGGTGGCACAGGTTTCCAGCTATATGGAAGACAGAAGCAGAAGGATCTTAAAAAATCCAAACAACAGGGCTAGAGGCATGTCTCAGAGGTAGAGAGCTTGCCTAGCAAGTGTGAGTTCCTGGAGACAATCCCCGGTACCTGAGGAAAGTAATCCCCAATATCCTTAATTTGGTAAATAGGGTTTCTGTGATTCTGCCTGTGCCTTTTTATGGGCACTTGTGGCTCCCTTCTCCATCTACCCATATTTCTCAGCCTTTCTCTGAGTTTCTGAGTTTCTCTGAGTTTGCCTTTCTCTGAGTTTGTCAAGGCTGTCTTTGGTCATGGGGAGATCCCCCACTCCTGAATCTCCCCTACTGGATGCCTGTAACTCAAGCTAAGGAATCTTCCAGTGAGTTTATTCCCAAGTAAATGCAATCCATACTTCCTACTCACCTGTTCAATGTGTGTTCTTTTCCATTGCTGGTAGTACTAAAGTTTGAACTCAGGGCTTCTGTGCTATGCCCATTTTGCTTTTGAGATAGAGTCTTATTTGTTTTACCTGGACTGGTTTGGATTTTTTAAAAATCTTTATTGAATAGGTGGTGAGCAGGGGGGTTACAGTTACATAAGTAAGGTAATGAGTACATTTGATTTTAAATACTGTTACCCCATCCCTCACTTTCTCCTGCTTCTCACTCGCTTCTCCCCTCCCTAGCAGGTTGTAAGTTTCATATCCAACATACTCACTCAAGTGAGTATCAATGTTGTATTACTTCGTCCTTTGTCCTGCTGTTTCTGTGAATCCCTTTCCCTTCTACAGATGGAATTATCTTATATACAAGTCACAAGGTACAGAAAACTAAGAGAAACAAACAACTACATACAGGATATAATAAGAACCTCTTGTTTCCATATCTTTGATACGTACTTCTATTTAAGCTTCCCACTATTGCTGGGGTGATAGGCATTTTCTGTTGAGATAGGGCTCATGAATGTTTTGTACAGGATGGCCTCAAACCACAATCCTCTCAGAACCAGCCTGTGGAGCAGCTAAGATTACAGGTATGGAGCTACCTGAGTGGATGTGTATTCAGCACAGAGATTCTTCCACAGCACTTTGTTTCCAGAGTCTTCCATAAACTACTAGCTGCCCACAGGCAGGAAGCATGCATTGTAATCTTTCACCACAGTTCATGAGGAAATTACTGGGAAATAGCTAGATCCCAGGATTCCCTCTCCAGCAGCACTACAGAAATTGTGTATGTCCCCAAAAGACATAGGAGGAGAGGGGGAAAGGTCAGGTCAAAGGTCACTGATTCTCTTACTCTGTTAGATGGAATTGCAAACGATGGTTCTCTGGAAACATATGACTTATTTTAATAGCCAATACTAGCTGGAACCTTCACTCAAGGCCTCTTACTCTTGTTTGGATTTCTTGCTCATAGCTAGAAATCTACCACTGGAGGCATGCCTCCAACATGTTTTTTGTTTGTTTGTTTTGTTAGTTAATTGGAAATAGAGTCTCATAGATTTTTCTGCCTGGGCTGACTTCAAACTGTTATCTTCCAGATCTCAGCCTCCCAAAGGGCTAGAATCATATGTGTGAGCTTTCCTTTTGTCAGTCCCTTGAGGACTCTAAAGAACTTTATATGTATTCTTCAAGGTCCTTGACCTCAATCCTTGGATATAAACAGCTGATACCAACCTTGGGTGTCCAGCTTTCCAAGAATGACACACTCTAACAGACAACCTTGTTACCAGCTGGTCAGGTCTGTACAGGAGAGATGCTGGGGACCGAGAGTCTTGGCTGAGGCTGTACACCCTCACCCTCCTGCCCTTACAGGGAGAGCAAGTGCACAGAGGAGGGCAGCTCTAGCCTTTCATAGCCAGGCTTGGTTGGTAGTCACTTTTGAAAATTCTTTTTGTGCCAGTACCAGGCTTGAACTCAGGGCCTCACTCTCTCTTTCCATTTTTTTTTCTTCATTCAATGCCAGTGCTCTATCACTTGAACCACACCTCCACTTCCAGATTTTGGGTGGTTAATTGGAAATAAGAGTCTCTCAAACTTTTCTGCCAGGGCTGGCTTTGAACCTCAATTCTCAGATCTCAGAGTCCCAAGTAGCTAAGATTGCTAACGTTAGTCACTGGCATCTAGCATTATTAAGTAATTTTAATTTTTAATTTTTATTGTAAAGGTGATGTAGAGAGGGGTTGCAGTTACCTAAGTCAGCTAATGAGTACATTTCTTAAGAGGGAAGATATATAGTAACTTAAGCTGGATTCCTTGCTGACTCTGCTTTGTTCTGCCTGAGGCTGAATTCTGAGGACTGGGGATTCTGAGAACTGCACTGGGAATATGGTACAACTGTCAAAAGCATACAAGCAAGTAATTCTCTTCTTAGTTGACCAAATTCCCAGTCTATTAATATCTCTTGTTGTGTCATTTCAGATGGCAGAAGAGAGTGAGCTTGTGATGACTGTGTAAAGGAGATACAAATGAGAAGGGAAGCAGTGTCCTGATGCAGTTTTCAGAGCAGGGTGGAGGGAGCTTCCGTGGCTTCATTTCCCTAGGCTCATTTCTGAAATAGTTTGTCCTGTAGAATCATTTCCCCCAGAAGATGAAGGAATCAGTCATGTCTTAGTACCTTCCATGGCCAAGCATACTTAGACATTTGCCTAGCTTCTTTTTATATATATTTGTCTTTCCTTTCATACATTTTACATTGTTATTATAAAGGTGATGTGCAGAAGGGTTACAGTTATATGTCAGTAAAGAGTGCATTTCTTTTTGGGCAATGTCACCCCTTCCCACGCTCTTTCCCAGTTTTTCCCTCCTATCCCCACTCACAAGTTGTACTGTTCATTTTTGACATAGTGTCTAGTGGATAACATGGCAGGTCCTAACTTTCAATATGGCCTAGCTTCTTACCTCACAAAAATCCACTTCCATGTGGATGTCACTGTTCCTTTTTCCAGGTGAAGAACTGACATTCCAGACCATTAAAAGGCACCTGTCCAAGGTCACCCAACCAGGGCCAAGTGCCTGCAAGAGCTCAGTGTGTCTCCTGCCTCACCAAGAGGCTGGGCTCACTGGGGATTGCAAGGAAGCTGGAGTCATTTAAGGGATGCACTTATGAGGGATTTGCCTAAAGCAATAGAGTGGATGTAAGATTTATAAAGAATTAGAAGCTAGAAACCCCATAGGAAAATTGTAAATTGTGCAACAAGCAGTTGGCCTTCTGTATCTGCAGTTTCTGCATTGGCAGATCCAACAAAGCTTGGATGGAAAGCAATCTTTTACAACTCCACCCCAGTGGCTGTACCAAACCCAGGCAGACCTTTGTCCTTGTCATTGTTCTCTAAAAATACATCGCAACAGCTGTTTGCACAGGATTTATATTGCATTCGGTATTATGATTTAAAATATACAAGAGAGTATGTGTCTGTGATATAAAACATTAAGCTATTTTTCCATAAGAGACTTGAATATTCTCAATGTTTGGAGTCATAGAGCTAATCTCTTGCGAATAGCAAAGGTCAGTTGTGCCCTCTGACATTTTGGCATGTCACCTTCTTCCTTCCTTCTTTCCTTCCTTCCTTCTCTCCTTCCTTCCTTCCTTCCTTCCTTCCTTCCTTCCTTCCTTCCTTCCTTCCTTCCTTCCTTCCTTCCTTCTCCCTCCTTCCTTCTCTCCCTTCCTCCTTCCTTCCTTCCTTCTTCCTTTCTTCTCTCTCTCTCTCTCTCTCTGGCACTGCTATTAGAGATTGAACTCGGGACCTAGTGCTCATTAGGCAAGCACTCCACCACTTGCTCCAAGCCCCTAGCCCTGTAGTTGGCTTTATTTCTAAGGTAGGGTCTCAAGTTTTTCTCTGGGGCTGGCCTGGACTGCAGTCCTCTTATCTATATACCCTTATAGCTAATATTACAGATGTAGGACACCAAACCCAACTTATGAGTTGAGATAGTCTTGCTAACGTTTTGTTTAGGCTGGTTTCAAACTGCTTTGTTTCTGATCTCTGCTTCCCAAGTAGCTAAGATTACTGGTATGAAGCACTGCACTCAGCCCCCTCCTCTTGTTTTTTGGTGCTTTTCCCTTGCTGGAGGACTTTACCCTCCCTGGGATGTGTGCTCAGCACTTCCACAGCCAGAATTTACTGGAGGAGATTCTTACTGAATGCACTGTGCTGTCAGTATGTGACAATGTTGTGCACTAAAACAAAATTAAAGCTGCAAGTGTCCTAAATAGCTTTCTGAAGGGGACACAATCAATATGCTATGCAACACTACCCAATCATTAACAAGAAGGTTGTAATGACATTATATCAACTTCCAGACTATTGCAAGTGGTTATTGAGGAGAAAAATAAGGGCAGAGAACATAATAGTATGGATGCAATGATGCCAGTTAAATGTGTATTCATATACACACTAGTTAAAAGATTTCTTAAAAGTAGAATAGTATTCACCTTGCAAAAGAAGCTGTCTTTGAAATACATGACTACAGTGTTTTTGTGATCTTGGGGTTTGAACTCAGAGCTCTGTACTTCCTTGACGGGCACTGTACCACTTGAGCTATGACTCTAGCCCTTTTTTCTAAAGTGAATTTTTAATAGGGTCTTACATTTGTGCCTGCATAACTGATATGACAGGCATCTACCCAAATATCTATTGAAGGCTCTAGACATACACTAAGGTAAGAAAATTAAACAAAAGGAATCTTGATTATATATTTTTAAAAGGCAAAGTTATCTTATTCACAAACAATATGTGGAAAGTTCAGTGGTTTCTACACTAATGCTACTTAAACTAAAAAGTTGGGCAGGAATGCAATATATAAGGTCAGCACCAAAATTATTAAATTTCTACATACTAGTAAAAAGTCACTAAAATTTTACAAATTAACAATGTGTAGTAGCATCATAAATATGAAATACTTCACACCTCTAATAGCCACAGCCAGGGGTGGCTATGGGACTGGTGTGACTACTGTAAGTAGAAGACACAGGCTGATGACAAGAAAGAAGGGACAGCAGAAATGCCCCTCCAATCATGTGAGCTGCACAGGCCAGAGGGTGGGCACTGAAGGGTAAACTGAGGCAGCATTGGGTGAGAGGGGGAAGGAAATGGATGCTGGAATTTGTCTATTTCTTAGAGTTTGAAAATGACAAGTTTAGTGAATTTTTATACCTGAACTAATAATTCCCAAAGGAATTAACATTATTAACACTTTTTGTGCCAGTATCAGGGCATGAACTCAGAGCCTGGGCACTGTCTCTGAGCTTTTGTGCCCAAGCCTAGTGCTCTACCACTTGAGCAACAGCTCCACTTCCAGCTATTGGGTGGTTAATTGGAGACAAAAGCCTCATGGATTTCCCTGCCTGGGAGGGCTTTGAATTGAGATCCTCAGACCTCAGCCTCCAGAGTAGATAGGATTACAGGTGTGAGCCACTGGCATCCAGCTCCACCAGATATTTTTAAAGCATAATAAAGCCTGGCATCCAGACATTATTAAAATTTTTGTGATTGTATTTCTGGAAAGCTCCAAAGAATCAATTGATATATAAATAAAAATAGTAAGGAAGTTGGTAACATAGCTGTTATGTAACCATGGTTTACTTGAAATACATCAGTTATCAATTAAAAAATAAATGTAACAAATGAACATGCCTCATTAATATTATGAAGAAATGAAATACCTAAGAATAAATGTAACAAAAAAATTAAATCTTTACATGAGTAAAACTTTGAAATTCTCTCTAAGAAACTTGAATGAATGGGTTGGAAAAGAAAATGCAATTGGGTAATGGTACCAGTTTGTCCCTAATTGAATTTATAAGTCAGGTGCAAGCTCAATAAGAAAATATTAACAGAATATTTTTGAAAGAACAGCATTAGAAAAATTCTTCCTAATGTTTATATGGAAAAATAAGCATGGAAGAATAACCTAAAAAATGAAAGAGGAAGATTATGAGGAATTACTCTTACCAGATATTATAAAGTGTTAGAAAGTTCTGACTGTAGTCATTCTCCATCTAGGCCATCTAGGCCATAGGAATGCAAGAAAAAGAATCTCTCTCTCTCTCTCTCTCTCTCCACACACACACACACACACACACTCACATACACACACATTTTCCTCTCTCCTTCCCTCCCTACATTAAGAAAAATAGTAAAGAGGTTGTAATATGCAACCATAGTTTTCTTGATGTAAACCAACTTTCAATTAGAAAAATAGCAAATATAGCCTCACTGGTAATGTAAATGAATATACCTCACTGATAATGTAAATGAAGAGGTGAAATACCTAAGAGTAAATGTAACCAGAAAAATCAATCTTTATGGAAGGATCTTCACATCCAGCCTTTTTACTTTGGCTGTTCTGCACATTTTGCTTTGGGCTGGCCTTGGACAGAGATTCTTCTGCCTAGGCCTCCCAAGTAGCTGGGATTACAGGCATGGTTTACCACCTGTAGTAGTGAGACGATGAGTAGTTAGTGATGAGGAGTAGTCATTCTTTGCCAAGGCTGACCTCAACCCTGAACCTCCCATGTCTGCCTCTGGACCAGTTGTGAGCCATTGCATCAACTTCCTTTTCCTTTTTTCCTCTTCTGCTGCTGGCCTTTGACCCTGGGCCTGGAGGCTCAAGTCTCTGACAGTTGTTTGCCTTGCATTGGAAGCTGACGCAGCCTAGAACAGCACAGCAGAATTTCAGACTTAATTTCTGGACATCATAAGACGAAACCTTGCAAGTTCTCCATTTTCAGAAATAGAATGTAGTCCTCTTGGAACTTTCAAAGCTTGATTTTCATATTTCAAAAGCCAAACTTAGGAGGTCAGGCACAAGGGAAGAGAAGCTGAACCCACAGAAAGGATGGAGGGAGGAGGGAAGGGAAGATGGGAGGGAAGAGGCCCTTCTGGTGCCACAGGAAGGGGGTGTTGGTTAGAGGTATGCCAAACAGAAGTGTTTCTGGGGCTCTGGGGGCTTTGATGGTGGACAGGTGGCACAGGGGTCAGTCCACTTGGGGCTCCCATGTTACTTTTCCAGGGTGCTCCCAGGGAGATGATGATGCAGTTTCTGCTTGCTGTGGCATCACCTGGCCTTGGCTGGGAGTGGAAGGCCACATCTGAAACAGAAGTGGACCTGAGAGTTCTCTTCAGACCCCAGCAGCCCCTGCGATGGGAGACAGCATTCAGGTCTGGAGGCCTCGTGCAGCAGAGAGGCATAGGCCTGCTCTGTGAGGTGCTTGGGCTTAGGGGCAAAGGCCGCTAGGAGAACTCTAGCTCCTAAAAGCTTTGGGGATCTTTCAAGTCAGCAGCCCAGGGTGCCAGAGCTTTGCAGATGAGTCACTAGCTTTAAACAGACAAGCACCAAGACCCTGAGTTGAAGCCCTAGGACAAACTCTCCCTCCCCCTCTGGATCTCTCTATCTCCTCTCTACCCCACCATCAGAAGGTCTGACTGTCTAACATCTGTCTCTTTCTTCTCATCTTGGGTCATGCAGGGAGCTGAGAAGTAACCCCCCTGGATTTAGTTGGAGCTATTCTTTCTCTTCATTTGCTACAGTGACTCAGGAAGCTATACAGAAAGAGGGTAGAACTGTGGAATAGAAAAATAAACTGCTCTGTCACCCCGTGGAGGTCATCTGTCCTCCAAAAGGTTATGAGCAACCAATAAGCTCTGGTTGGGTCAAACCACTGAGATCTCAGTATTGATTTGTTACTGCAGTATGCCTGAGTCCAGCCTGACTCTTCACAGAGCCTCAGATGGCCCATGGGTACAGAGGCTGTGGGACGAAAGGGGGCCACTGGGATGGAAACGCCCTCACTGTCATCAGCACTCTGCCTCTGCCTGCAGTCATTCTCTCAGCCTCCCCTTGTCTTAACTCTGTGGAAAAGCTTGTGTGGTTGTCTCCTAAGGGTGGCTGGAGGAAGGTTTGGGTTCCTGCCAGCCCTATCTGGTCTGTTGCAGAGGCATTAACCCATCTTGCCTAAGAGCATGGAGACCCAGTTTTGCTCAGCAGGAGAAGCTGGGATGGTTGAATTCTTTGGGTAGAGACTTCCCCATCCCTTTGGACAGACTCAGACAAAACTTCATCTCCCCCAGAAGTGAGGCAGGCAGGCTGCAGCCTCAGCACTCCTCTTCCCTTGCCATCAGGAAAACTCTCATCAGACACCCAGGAAGGCAGAATCTCTTACCCCAAACCACCTTATTACACCCCACAGACCCAGAGCCCAATCCTTCCAGAACAGGCTTTTCCTGGTGAGGTGATCTTGAAACTTCCATGGGGTTAGTTGGGGAGAGAGGCACTGAAAGGTCTCTGGGGATATCAGCCAGGTTAAGTGTCCACCTGCAGGGGGCAGAGCCTTAGGCACAGATGAGGCCCTACCCGAAGTGGCCCCAGTCCTCTGAGCCCCATGTCCTTCCCTGGCCAGGAGCCTCCCTGGGGCTCAAGGACGTGCCCCTGGGTGCCTCTCAGGATTTCTCCCACCCAGGATGGCGGCCTGGTATTTGTCATTCAGCGCAGGCTGGGATAGGACTCAGTGGATCTGCAGGGAAACACTGATTTATATGCAGAGTGGAGTCTAAATGAACTGCACAGAAGTCAGATCTCGCCTTGCTAGTATTTACTTTGTGCAGTGCCGGCGACTTGTGCCTCGGTCCATTCGAATTCCTAATGGGCCGCGCGTCCCAAATACAGACAGGCTGCCAGCATCCCGAGCTTCTGAGAGCTGATGCAGGGGTGACTCTAGAGGGGTTCAGTGTCCTTCAGCTGCCCCAGCCAGAGGGAAGCCAGGAGCTCGGGGCTTCTAAGAACAGTAGTTGAAAGTGACTTTCAGGCTCTCACACTCTGCTCTCTGGCTGGGACTTTTGAACACAGCGGGACCTCAGAGGGCCCTGTGCACAGTTACAGCACTGACCAGGGGAATGGCAGGTTGGGGTGGATCAGGTTGACACTGAGAGATGGATACCTGGGGGCTACCATGCCATCTTGCAGGCCTTCAGAGTGAAAAGTTTTATATGCTGGGTTTTTGTTGTTGTTGTTGTTGTTAGTATCTTTAAGTAGTTGTACAAAGAAGTTTTAAGTCACCATGTCAGTTTAGAAGTAGAATGCATCTTGATCAGTGTCACCCCTTCATCATTTTCCCCCACAGCTCCCTCAGCCCCACCCAGCCACTAGTGACCTGGTTCACTCTTCACATGTGACTGCATTCTTCTACCCTTCCTCTCATCATTCATCCATCCCCCTCCTGGTGACCTCCTCCCCATCCCCACCCCTACCCCCCTGACAGCACAAGTTCCACTCTTATCTTTTTACTTTCATATCCTACTGCCTTTCCCTCCATCAGTTCTCCATCCTCCATGGCCTTTTGCTTTCCAGAATATGTCACACACACAACCCAGAGCTTTTGCACAAGTTGTTCCTTCCACCTAAACTATTTTTCCTCTAGATCTTCACTGGCTTTCTCTTTCCTGTCCTTAAGGTCTTTACTCAGATGTCAACTTCTCAGTGAGAATATTTCCTTGCCATTTTGAAAAAAAATCCCCATCATTCTGTTCCCTTTGTCACTGTCCTCTGTGGCACATATCAGCAAGTTCTATGCAGTTTCCTTACTTTAAAAAGAAAAAATTCTCTTCCCACTTCCCAAGTGGAAGCTCCGAAGGCCAGAGATTTTTGTTGGTTTTGACACTGATGCCTCCCCAGTACCTAGAAAGGCATTGAAACCATAGTACAATGTGTTAATGTTTGTGGAAGCAATGAAAGAGTGCTCTACTTTGAGCTTCATCAGTCACTTTGTGACCATGAGAGGGGGATGTAATTGAAATCCCAGAGAAGCAACCCCAAAGCTCCACTGGCATTGAACTGCTGAATTAATGACTAGGCTGCTGGGTTATCACTAAGGTAATAATGTCTTAATAACTGAAGCCTCTGCCAGTTGAAGAAATTTCCACTTATGGCTGACACTATCCTAAATGATACATATGACAAAGCCAGGAAGGCTGGGCCCTTCTACTCCAAGGGTCTCAGGAATGCACCCTCCAGGGGGGCGTGGAATCCTCCATGTGGAACCTCAGATGTGTCACCACTTGAGGTGTGGACAGTACCATCCCAAATTGTTCCCAGTGACCATGGGGGGGGCACTTAGTGTTCATACCAGGTTACTGGACTTGTAATGCCACTTGAACTGTAGATTCCACATCCAGAAACTTCCAAGGGGATCCAACACTTGATACCTAAGACTTGCCTCCTGTCCGACTTGGAAATGGAGCAGCAGAGAGGTCAGGCAGCATGGTGGTGGTGAGGTGTGGCATCAAGCCTGGGATATGGGATGAGGATTCCTGCTCCCCAGAGGCTGGCTCTCTTGCTCTCTGCAGCAGCTCTAGGATGGCTGTCCTTCCTGGAAGCGGGGTGGGGGTGTCCCTATGGCACCCTCTCACACAAGAGAGTCAGGAGTGGGTGACTATTTAGTCACCAAAGTCTGCCCAGACAGATGGGTAACACGAGCATTGGCTGGACTTTGGGACAGCACAGTGAATACAAAGTGGGGACAACCATGACAGGACTCAATCTGGACTCTACACTGTAGCCAAAGGGCCCTGGACAATGTGATTTGTGTCCTGTGCTCCCTGTTCTAGAATCTATCATGGATCATCAGTGCTCTGGGAACACATCCAACCTCCTTCATAGACCAAATCCTGACTGGACCTGCTGTCTTGCTCCCACACTCAGGCACTCCCCATCCTCATCCCACCAAACACCAGGATTGGACTTCTTCCATTTCTCCTCCCTGAGAATTGGCAACCATTCTCCTCTGTATATCCCCAGAAGTGCCTCATACTCAGCCCCTCTGGGTCTCTGCCTGTCTCTCCTGTGTAGAAACAAACTCTGGTCTCCCTAGGACCTCCCCTGCATCCCCCACCAGGAGTGTTCCTCTATACCATCACCCTGGTTAAGGCATTCGTGGTTCTCATGCTGTCTGTGAAAATCTAGGTCCTTTGTTCCTTGTTTACTGAATGTTCTGGGTTAGGGGCTGCCTTCCTGGTGCCTCTCTACACCTAGCATGTGACAGTTTTTACCTAGTCTTGCTGTGTACATAGATGAAGGAGGAGTGAATCTATGTTCACCATCTGAACTCCAAGTGGCTGGGCCCCAGCGGGACACTGGCCGAAGGGCCCTGTCACAGGCCTGGATGAACCAGAAATGCCTAGCCACAAGACAGTCATGCCCAACTCTGTTCCAAAGAAGACCATTCCAAAGGAGATCATACAACTCACTTGTTCTACAGGGCATGGACCCTCAGCCCCCAATCCCTGTTCTGGTGGTCCCAGGGCTCTGACTCCCAGGAGCTCCATCCCCAGGTCCCCATGGTGTTCTGGTGCTCATGGCTCTGGGAAGTCAGGGAGCATAGAGCAGCTGCCACTCAGGAGCCTGCTGGATCTTCCTGGTGCTGCTCCAATGAATGGGAGCATGATGAGAGAAGCTCCCGACAAAGCAAGGGTGTTGGGGAATTCTGAGGATTAGGGACAAGAAAACTCTTGCCTTATGCAAGTGCTGTTTGCTGTATTTTGAAAGACAACCTGTAAAGCCATGTATGTTTTTCCTCCTTATCCATATCCTTTCCCCCTTATCACCTCCACCCAGAGGAAATGTTGCACATACATATATGCACACACACAATATATATATACATACATACACAAACATGCATACCTGCATACAATGCTTAGGTGAATTATGCATATGTCTACACACAAACCACACACAAATACACCCGCACAAACAAATACATAGTCATTCCCACCACAAAGCATATTTCCTTCTTTTCAACAGTATTTACTGTTTAAGGGAATGATACTTGTGTTCAGAAACTCCCTGGCCTGCACCACATCCATGGTATGTGTGCAATGTATGTGTGTGACAAAATGACCTCCCTGGGTCACTTTTTGGCTCACCCAGGCAAAAATTGTCTACCTGCTGGAGTCCCGAGCAGATGTTTTTCCTGATATCAGATTCTGAGTGTTGCTGATGTGGATGTATTACATTTCCCTTAATATGTTTCAATCTGAGCCTGTCATCCTTGTCTTAAATCTAGTTATAATTTCAGCTGTCAGTTTATTTCCCTGAGAGAAATAGCAAACAGGACTTTAATGAATCAATCAGCAAGTGATATTGAGCAAACAGGATCTGGGAAAGCAGTGGATATTGTACAGGGAAATGATTGTCCTGGGTCCTGGGCCTCTTGTACCACTGACCGGAGGACAAGCCAGGTTCCAGGCTGAAGCCAAACCCATATGCATGGTGGGAAAGACTGGAAGTGGGCCTTATGTTTTGCCTGGGGCTGGACCCTTCACCCAGCACCATGCTCCACACAGGGGAGCTCCAGAGACACACAGCTCCCTATCTCCAAGCCTGGATATTTCTGTGTATATTCACACAGATGTCAGAGATAAGCAAAGAGAAGAGCTGGTGCATGGGTCTATCATCCAACCCTTTGGAGAAGCTCCACAGCTGTGTTCTCACCTTACCCTCTTTTCTTGTTACAGAGTTAGATGACCTTGTTTTGGGGGAGGAATGGGCCCCTGGATTGCCCTAGAGGCAGAGGCTCCTTTAATTTAGTAAGCCAAATGCTTTGTCTCTCTGGACAGGTAAGTAGACACATGACACAGATTTTTCTTAAGGAACCCTGAATGGAACTCTGCTGGGGAATGGAGACTTGTGGAATGTCCTGCTCATTCTTAGGAAGGCACATGAAAAAGGAAAGTTGGGAATGTAATACGTTTGCCCAGCTGAAGAAACAAAATAAAATGTTGACGAACTATCCAAACTTGAAACTAATTTTTACTTTTCAAACATTTCTTTTTGTTAAAGGAGATAATAAATTTTCTTATTAAGTCACATTCTGGGGGGATATGCTTTTCCATGCAGCTGAGAACATCTTAACTGAAAATTGGTCAGTATAAGCAAGGTTATGCATGATGACAAACAGCTATCATGTCCCAAGGGACTAGTCCACTTCTCACTCAGGTCCCTGTGGTGGGCAGTAGGCTCAAGGATCTGGCTGGGGATGCTGCCAAGAGGAGCTTAGAAGTTTCCCCCTGCTCTAGAAGCTTCCACCTAAAGTGGTACCTATCAATTACCCTCGGATTTCATTGGTGAATGAAAGTCACATGGTCATACCTCATTTCAAAAACTGCTGGAAGCTACAGTCCTGCCATCTTCCCAGGTAGCCTGAACTGGTAGTGCATCCGCAGTGCTGTAGGAGAAACAATCCCAGCTCCATTCCTTTCCCACCACTTCCACCTCCATTTCCATAACATGTACTTAGCATTTTTATAAATTTTTATAAAAATTTATATAAAAAATCCATGTGGTTCCAGGAGCCTGACAGAGATGGAGAGCATCACAAGTTCTCTGGAACTAGGCAGCCATCTTTGTTGAGAGGACATAAACTCCCCTTCACTTTCCACTCTAACAGACTCTACTGTGCTTTGAAAGTATCTGGTAAAAGCCAGGCACAAGTGGCCTATGCCTATACAGTAATTCTAGCTACTCAGGAGGCTGACATCTGAGGATCATGACTTGAAGTCAGCCCAGGCAGGAAAGTCCATGAGTTTCTTAGCGCTAATTAAACAAAAATGTGGAAGGAGAGCTGCGGCTGCAGTGGTAAAGCACCAACCTTGAACAAAAGGTAAAGGACAGCACCCAGACCTTAAGTTTAAGCCCCATATTCATATATACACATACATATATACATGCATGCATGCACATGTGTGCATGCACACACACACACATACATACATTCTAGTGGGAATGGAGCATTGATCCAACCGAGAAAACCTGAATGAGAGAAGACATCTGCAACCTGCAGAGTAAAGATTCATATTGAGAATATATAAAGAACTGCAAATCAATGAGAAGTTCAACTTCCAGATAGAAAAGAAAATAAGGATATGAAAGAACCAATTTTTTAAAAAAAGAGCTGTTCAGTCACCTTGGGTTTGGACGTTGTCAAAAAAATAATTCATCAGACTTAACTCTCATTATACTACCACAATTGAAAAAAGCATAGACACACAAAACCATGAAATTTTATAATCTAAGCTTTGAGGGAGTGAAATTATAGGCTGAACCCATTCAACTAACGATGGTCAGTTTTAGATCAGCCAATATTGCAGACATTATCACTGTTTAGCCAGTAGCCCCTTGTTTCTTTTCTCTGGATGTCTCACACAACAGAGCACCCAGCCATTCTCAGCTCCATGTAGGAAATCCAAACTTAAGGTATAGGCGAGTTAAGAGTCTTCAAAGGCCTCTAGCCTTGGCTTGTAGATGGGTGTTTTCCCTTACACTACTCATAGCCCCCTCCTCAGTGCACAGGCACCCCAGGGCCTCTGTTGTCCAAATCTGTTGTCCTTTTTACTAGGGGTGCAGTCAGATGAGTCTTAGGGACCCCCCTCCAGGCTTCATTTTAAGTTACCCACCTCTTCCAGGGCCCTAACTTCAAATACAGCCCCATTCTAAGGTATTGTGGTTCAGTGCTTCCACATAAACATTTGGTCCTGACCAGGCCCATTTTGCATCCCCTCCTGTAAAGGATGACAACCACTGAAATGAAGAGAAATAATTTATTCATGCCGCAGCCAGGCATGAGATTTCCCAAGCCCCACATCTCAAACCAGGTTTCTCAAGGCTCATTTGTGAGATAAAGCCACAAAGTGGGCAAGAAGGCAAGGAATCGGCCCACACGTGCACTAGGGCTCCAGGTTGTATGGCTTCAGTTCAGAAATGGCAAACATTGGTGGGCACCAAAGGTGGAGTTCTGACGCACGGTGTCTAAAGGCCACCTGTAGGACACATGCACAGGCCCAACTGAAGGGCTATTGGATTCTGTTTCAATTCACATGCCAGACATGTGGCAGACTGCAAAGCTACTGGGGGGCGGGGGGGGGGGAGCAGGCAATGCTTAGCCATGTGACCTCTAATATTCTTTTGATGGCAAGGGACTAAAAGCAAGCCAAGCCAAGGCTTTAGTCAGTTTTTCCAGTGATTGCAAACCAGGGAAGGGGGAAGGGTGCCATGAAGCTGGCAAAAGAGTTCCTTCTTGTCCTCCTCCACAGGAAAAACAAAACCTCCAAGGTGAGAGAGAAGGAGGGAAAAGATAATGAGAGGAAAGGAGAGGAGGGAGAGAAGGAGACCGAAGGGAAACAAGGATCTTGCAGACTTTCCAAGCATGGAGTCACAGCAGTAGATAGGGGTGGAGGGTCAGTGCTGCCCACCCAGGAGCTGAGGGCCCTTGTGGCCTCACAGACACGTGGAAGCAAGAGCCAGCTCAAGCCATTTCTGGCCAGTGATTGTTGCCAATTCGCTGTGTGCTGAAGGATTGGTGGTCTAATGAAAGCTAACGCTGTGGAGTTTACTTACAGATATACTTGTATAAGATATTCATAATTAATTGTGTAGGTTTAAATGCTTATGGAAGTTTATTTATAATCTTAACTGTAGTCTCTGCATTCAGCTCACCTGAAACAGAATCTTAATTTGGGGAACTTGGCAAAGTATACACATAGACAGTCTATTTAAATTTTCTCTCTTTGGCTAGGAAATGATTTAACACAAAGGCCTTTTTGCCTGGGCCCTTGGGACTTTATCAAGCAGAAAGAAGAGGATGTAAAGGAAGACCACACTGTTATAAAGAGTACAGGGATTATTTCTCCATGGGAACAGAGATGTACTGCTAGAAGTTGGTCTTCAATTCCTTTTAGAAATCAATTATGTCTCTCAATGTCCATATATTGAAATTCCAACCCCCAGTACTTCAGAACATGGCTGTATTTGGAGAGATACTCTTTAAAGAGAAAACAAGGGGAAACAGTGTAAGAAGAATATATTCTAATCATTGGGGACTAGTATCCTTCTAAAAACAGAAGATCAGGACAGAGACACACCCAGGTATGACCAAATGAGGACTCAGGGAGAATACAGCCATCTCTAAGGCAGAGAGAGGAGGAACCAGTTCTGTCTGTGTGATATCTTCAGGCTTCTGGCCTCCGCAATGGTAAGACGGTCAATTTTTATTGTCAAAGCCACCCAGTAAGTCATACTTTGATGTGATAGTCCTAGAAAATATTCCCCGAGATCCCAAGACCTCAAAGAGAGGATGGTGGGTAGTGAAAGGGGCAAAGTCAGATTCATGGCAGTTGTGCCCAATATCTAAGCTGCCTTTGGTGGGACTGGGCAGGAGAGAACCACAGCTTGGAGAAAATCAAAGTGGTCAAAATCAAGTACTTTAAAAGCACTTCTCACATTTTCTCCCAGTCATTCAAGTATCCAGAATCCTAGCTCCTCAGGAGGCTGAGATCTGGGGATCATAGTTCAAACCAGCCTGGACAGACAAATCCAAGAGACTCGTATCTTCATTTATCCAGCAAAAAGCTAGAAGTCGAGGCAAAGCTCAAGCAGTAGAGCACTAACTATGAGAAAAATAACTAAAATAAATCCAAGCAAGGGCCGGGGCTGGGAATATGGCCTACTGGTAAAGTGCTCGCCTCATATACATGAAGCCCTGGGTTCGATTCCTCAGCACCACATAAATGGAAAAAGCCAGAAATGGTGCTGTGGCTCAAGTGGTAGACTGCTAGCCTTGAGCAAAAAGAAACCAGGGACAGTGCTCAGGCCCTGAGTTCAAGCCCCATGACTGGCAAAAAACAAAACAGAACAAAGAGTATGAGGTCCTGAGTTCAAGTCCCAGTACCAGTGAGTACACATACAAAAAATAGTCATTGAGGGGAAATGGAGGTTTCATTGATCCTCTCTGCAATAGTTTTAGAGTCTGTGTTCAGGTTATCCTCATTAAGGTTTGTACAAGATGCTCCATAAATACCTGTCTCCAGAAGTGAATGATTGGAGAGAATCACTGGGTTAGAACTGGTTCCCAACATGCCTTGTGCAACCCAGGATGTTGGGTACACAGATAGTGCCTACACAGTCCCCACTGTCCTGCCCTTTGAGTTGTGAAGCCTCACGGAAGACTTTGTACTACTACAGACTAAAGTGAGGATGAAGCGATTTTTATTGTTATTGTCATCATTAATCCTTTAATTAAGGTCTCCTTTATTCATGTCAATATCTGCCCCCTTCTCCCCTCCTTCTCTTTGAAATCTCATTCGCTGGGCTGGCTTCTCCAAGCTCTCCCAGCTCAGATTTTAATTAAAGTGAGTCACAAGCCTGGAATCTCTAATGAGCACCTCATCCAGATTCCATTAGAAATTGGAATTGCTGCTTTCTCTGTTGTGGTGTTCATTAGCATGGCATTATTTTTTGAACAGAGCCAGCCCCTGTTCTGAGCCTTTTTGTTTTAGGTTGATATTCAGCTGTGACACTCTACTCTGTCTCACATTTTCCAAGGCTTAAGTGGCAGAGACATTGAAGACCTCAAAATGAAACAAGTAACAGGGGTGAGAATAAACACTATATCATACCAAGAGAGGGTGGCCACTCCCCCTCCACCACGGTAGGAGGAGGATCTGCCCATTGGGGCACTATCCAGATGATTGACAACTGTCCTTCTGAGACTCAGGCTTATTTTGTTAGACCCAGTAAGGATGAAAGTTTCCTCAAATTCTCTTGCTGCTTCTTTTTTGTCAGTCCTGAGCTCTTCAGCTCAAGGCTAGTGCTCTACCACTTGAGCCACAGTGCCACTTCTGGCTTTCTGGTAGTTAATTGGAGATAAGAGTCTCATGGACTTACCTGCCTGGGCTGGCTTTGAATGATGATCCTCAAAACTCAGACTCCTGAGTAGCTAGGATTACAGATGTGAACCACCAGCACCTGGCTGCTCTTGCTTCTTACACAGAGAGTCTTAAGCCTATATCATAGCTTTCTTGGTGCCTCAATCCATCTTTGGACAACTGGTCTGCTATGGTTGGACAGAGGCATCCTGTGATTCCTGTGCTAGAAAGCTGGGGTATCCACAGTGGAAAGAGTATGGTGTTAGTGAGAAGAGAATGGGCCATTGCTCTGGGTCCGACAGTCCGATGTGGAGGCTGGAGAGATGTGCAACACTCATGCGCAGAGACACAACTTTACACAGCTGGAAAAATAGTAAAAGTTACCACAAACCTGTGGCAAAGGTGGGCACTGAGTCAGTCCCTCTGACCCGGAGCCTGTGCTTTTCCTCATCCTGAATATGTCCCTCATCCCACAGGCAGTGGCCAGTCCTATCTTCTGAGGAGGTATAGACACAGAAGACAGGAACAGGAGACCTTGACCAGAAGACCACTGTTCCTGGAGGAAAACCAGATTCTTCCTGTTTCTCTTATCTCCATTTACTTAAAATATATACAGTACAGGTTGTCTACTCCATGATGACATTTAATTATCATCATGATAGTGTTAAGAGATGGCACCTTTAGAAGGTGATTAAGGCTGAGTGCCAGCAATCCTAGTTACTCAGAAGGCTGAGATCTGGGGATCATGGTTTGAAGGCAGCCAGGTATGAAAGTCTGTGAGGCTTTTATTTCCAATTAAACACCAAAAAGCTGAAATGAAGCTGTGGCTCAAGTGGTAGAGCTCTAGCCTTAAGCACAAAAGCTCAGGGACAGTGACCAGGCTCTTGAGTTCAAGCTCCAGAATAGGCACACCCAAAAATAAAAATGAGAGAGAGGGAGAGGGAGAGAGAGAGAGAGAGAGAGAGAGAGAGAGAGAGAGAGAGAGAGAGAGAGAGAGAGAGAGAGATTAGGTTACAGGGCTTTGTCCTTATGAACGGGTTAATGCTATTGTCCTAGGAGTGGGATAACTATCTTATCACTGGGCTTGATAAAGGCTGAATCTGCACCCATTTCTGTTGAATTCACTCCCTTATCTTCTGCCTTACACTATAAAGTCATGCAACAGTTGGAGTTTTGCCCAGTGCTAGTGGCTTGATATTGGACATCCAGCCTCCAGAATGGTATTTATAAATTACCTATAAACACTCTGTGGTATTCTGTATAGATGCATTAAAAGAGCTAAAATGATATTCATGTTCATGTACATATATCTACATATGCATAATTATGTATGTATAGATGTGCATAGTTTCTACCATTTGAGTCATGCCTTCTGTCCAGCATTCTGCTGGTTGATTGGAGATGAATTTTCAGACTTTTCTGCCATGATCCTCCAGGTCTTAGCCTCTTGAGTACCTAGGATTTTAGGTATGAGTCACCAGCACACAGATTTTGCTGGTTATTTTTCAGACATGACCTTACTTTCTGCCCATATCTGAGCATTATCTGCCTGCATTAACCCTTCAGTGAAACTAAAATAACAGGCACATGGACCACATTCAGCTATCAATTGAGAAGGGGGCCTCGAGACCTTTATTGCCTTGAACTGCAATCCTCCCAATCTCAGCTTCCTATGCAGTTAGAATTACAGGCATGAGACACTAGCACCCAGCTCTTGCATATCTTTTTTAAGATCTGGGGTTCTCAAGTTTTTCCTATGATGTATATAGAAGTGTTCAAATATTAAATGCACAGCTTAAAGACTACTTCAGAGAAAGCACCTATGTAACCACCACCTAGATCCAGGGGAAGAGCCTGGTTAACAGGTACTTCTGCCCCCCCCCCCACCCCCCCAACCCAACTCACTTTACCTCATGGAGTGTTATTCCTTTTCTTGGGAGACACTTCGATCTCTGGTCAAAACCAAGAGTGACAGCTCCCCTGCAGCTGATCTGTGCCCCACAGTTTAGTTCAAGTGTCTAATAAAGGGACTTGGTTTTTCTGCATCTGTCAGAAAGGTATGTGGTGGTCCACACAAGGAAAAACTCTTCCAGGCAGACCCCAAACTGCCTTTGAAGATGAAAGTGGTTCCCTGGAGGACAAGCATTATTGGAATTGCCTGCTCACCTGATGACCCACAACATGGGCATATGAGGGCATTTTTGACAAGGCAGAGAGATGCTACTCCATCATGTTTCTCATCTGAGAACTCCAGAAGGTGGTTGGCATGAAGCACAAAACACTCCAAGGGATGAAAACTCCAAGTGAGAGGGGTCTTCATTAAGAAGAGTGGCTTCCAGAGGTCACTGTCTTTCAGGACCACGGACAGAAATCAGTTTGTGAGAAATATAGATAATCCAGGCCCAGGTTGGGTACGCTTGGATGGGGCCCAGCCATTTGTCCCTTCATTTATTTTCTGTTCTGGTACTGGGGCTTAAACTCAGGGCCTCACACTCTCACTTGGCTTTTTTGCTCAAGGCTGACTCTGTACTAATTGAGTGACTTCCATCTTTTTGGAAGTGTTTCACTTCCATCTTTTTGATGGCTAATTGGAGATAAGAGTCTCATGGACTTTTCTGCTGGAGCTAGCTTCAAACTGCAATCCTTGGATCTCAACCTCTTGAGAGGTTGAGCTACCAGTGCTTGGCTTCACTTACACTTTTAACAATTCCCTCCAGAGGAGAATCAGGTGCTCATGAAAGTCTGCACACTACAGGCTTAGTTGACCCTGTTGTCCCCTCCTTAAGGTCAGCTGTTGAGATAGTTGTCACCCCTTCCCCCTGATCCCAGTGGAAGTAGGGACAGCTGACCAGCAGCAGGTGCTACTTCAAGGACAGCTCCACCACTGGGCACAATGATGAACCTGGACTTGGGTCACTAAGGTAGAGTGCCATGTGATGAAATGAGAAGGTCCTTTTTTGCTGTTGGCCTCAAGACAAAAAAGATGCATTGTGGGTGTTTAGCAAAGGAGCTAATTTTAGAAGAGCACCAGAAGTCTTCACAGTATCATCAAAAATACTTCTGACAGTTTCCTAGTGGTCCTGAAAGGGTAGTTTGGTTAATTTTTTTATGTAGTGTATTAGTTAGATTCCAGGTCCCCTATAGTAGTAGGTGTTTCCAGTTGGATAAGCTGAGACCTGACCATGGGATATGCAAAGGTTGTTTAAAAAGTCCCTGCTATATCTGTATGCTGGTGTCTCATGCCTGTAATCCTAGCTACTCAAGAGGTTGAAATCTGAGGATTGTAGCTTGAAGCCAGTCCAGGCAGGAAAGTCTGTGAGACTCTTATCTCCAATAAACTACTCAGAAAAAGCCAGAGGTGGTGCTGTGGCTCAAGTGGTGGAGTGCTAACCTTGAGCACAAAGATGCTCAGGGATATTGCCCAGGTTCTGGATTCAAGCCCCAGAACCAGCAAAAAGAAAAAAAAAAGTCCCAGCTGTAATGAATGTCCTATCTCCATCCTTCCTAGTTCTGCATAATCTTTATTGGGGGAGTGGTGGGTAATATTGGAGACAGACCTAGGTGAGAAGTAAGGCTTCAGGTCTGCAACCCTGAAGTGACTCAGGAGGTCTTCTCTGATTTTCCAATTGTTCTATATCTCATTTGCATAAGGATGATCAACCAGAGGAAAGCCCAAGGTATAAAAACTCCCAGTCAGAGAAAAGGCCAGAGAGAGGCCACATGGTGGATTAGAAAGGCATACACATAGGGGAGAAGAGGTTTTGGTGCAGATACTTCTTTGAATATTTTCTCACACTCACCATCCATTGTCCTAGATTTCCTCTGGTGAACTCCTGAGACAAGAAGCCAAAGAGGCTTACAGAAGCAGTGCTAGCAGTGGGACTGTAACTCTGGTATGTGTTACCTTCTACAGGGCTGCAAACCTAGCAGTCTTTACCCACTACAGAGTCACAAGGGCAGAAGAAGAAAGCTCCATATCAGTATTAAAAATTACTTTAGTGGCATTTTAACTGGTTAATTTGATGTATTTATGTACTTAGATGATGAAATTTGTTCATATATAGCAAACTTCAACTTCACTTAGTATGTAACTCACTGGACCCTAATTAAGAGCATATTCTTTTTTTTTTTTGGCCAGTCCTGGGCCTTGGACTCAGGGCCTGAGCACTGTCCCTGGCTTCTTCCCGCTCAAGGCTAGCACTCTGCCACTTGAGCCACAGCGCCGCTTCTGGCTGTTTTCTGTATATGTGGTGCTGGGGAATCGAACCTAGGGCCTCGTGTATCCGAGGCAGGCACTCTTGCCACTAGGCTATATCCCCAGCCCCTAAGAGCATATTCTTGAATAAGTAGCTGAATCCCAGCCAATCACAGCAGTTGAGATCTAAACAATCACAGTCTGCTATCAGACCATTTCTATAGAAAGAGAATGCTGACAATAGCCAATCAGGTCGTTTCTATATATCACTTCCTTTTCACTGGCTAGAAATATAAACTGTGGGTTGATGGGGTGGATAGAGGATTCTGAATCAACTTCATATACAGAATCCTGGCCTTAGTTCTAGAACTTTTTTCTCAAATCAGCTTTATTAATTTGAACTCATCTCTTATTTTTCTTAGGAGTGCAGTGGCAAATATCAGCCCTTGCCCTCAAAATTTGCCAATATCATTTTCTGACATGAGGAAAAATTATCCGTTGAGTCAATAGTCCTTACTGTGGAGCTTTGTTATGAAAAGGAAGTCTGAAATGTAGAAGAGGTCATTATAGAGTGATACTGGGCAGACTTCTCTGTAACAATGGAGAGAATGACAACCATCTGAACGTCCAACAAGTGAGGAAGTCATTGAACCAGGAGATACTTTTTAGTTTTGTAACCATCCATAATAATTTGGAGTGTCACAAGATGAAAAGTGCTTATGATAGAAATTTCAAATGGGAAAAACATAGTTGCGTAATTTCAGAAAAGTTAGGAGTGCCTATAGAAATAACTAGCATATAACAGAAAACACTACACAGTTTTTTTGCATTCTCTCTCAGTATCTAGTATTGTGATTACAAAAGGTTTTTTTTTGTATCAAGAAAACTTCTCACTAGGAAACCTAGCAGTAACTCAATTGGTATTGAATCCTACAATAGATGCCAGAGCCTTAGAGATGTCGGGCTTGCTCAATGGGTTCAGGTAGAAGCTATCTGGCCACTAGTCAGAAACAAGAAGTGCTGATGGAGAGGGATAGAGATTGCCTCTACCCAGCTTTGAAATTTTGTAATGGTCAGAAACATGTATGGTTTGATCAGGACTTCTCAACATTGGCACTACTGACAATTTGCATCAGATGCTTCTTTGCCCTTGGGAGCTATCTTGTGCATGTCAAGGTTGTTAGCATGTGGCCTGGCCTCTGTTCACTAAATGCCATCAGACCCCTCCCCACTTGTGACCATCAAACATTTCTCCAGCACTATTAAATGTGCCTTTAGAGACAAAGGCTTCCCCAATCAAAACCTATTGGATTAGATCCAGAAAATAAATAAATAAATGAATGAAGAGCCTACGTATGCTAACAAATATGTAGGATTTGGCCTTAAGAAAAGTATTTTGGTTTTAGGAACTGCATGGAGTAATTTTTCATTCAGTATCAACAAAAGAAAAAAAACTGCCTTCAGAACTCCCTTACCCTCCTTTTAGAATGTCCTTGTTCTACTCCCATAAATGATTAATTGTCCTCCTTCCTCATCCAGAGAATGAGACAGCTTCTTTTTCTACTGCCATACAATCAGGATCTCAAAAAAAGAGCTTAAAAGATGGGAATGTATTTGTTTATTTATTTATTTTGTCCAGCACTGGGGCTTGAACTCAGGACCTCATTTTGTCATTGCTTGCCCTCTGCCACTTGAGCCATGCCTTCAGTTCCAGAAGATAGAAAGTTTAAAGATGGTACAAACACAATATGGTATGAAAAACTGAAGTGGGATGTAAACATCCAGGGTTCCAGTACTAACTTTGTCCTATAAACCTGTAGTCTCAGATGAATCAGTGAACCATAAGCCTCTATTGTCAATTCTGTAAAGATGATGATTGAATCAGATGATCTTTCTGTACTCTTTCTCACTAGAAGTAAATGACTAGCACAGTAAACTATGTTGGCTTTCCAAGAAGTCCAAAGCACATGTGGTTGGAATTGATGCTTCCACCCGAATAAGAAACAGCTAAGCTCCTCCATCTGAACAGCTGAAGATTCTCCATCTGTGGATGATGAAAAACATAGAAAGTACATTCAGCCAAGAAACTTGAGATTCTCACAACTGGAGGGAATGTTAGAGATGATCATACCCAATTTTCTTTTTCTTTCATTTAATAAGAGAAGATTCTGCTAATTAGAAAGAGGAAGTGAATGTCCACCTCTTTGTGCCAAGTGACATGGTCAACATGGTGTTTTAAACACTGGGGATTCAGCATGATTCCTGTTCTTGGTGCAATCAAAGTATTGACTTCTTGATGCATTTCTATAAATAGGTCCATCAGTCCATAAGCAGTTCAAAGACACAAGAGCAATATCACAAGCAGATATGAGCAGATATGGTGGTGGTCACTCGGACCTGTAATCCTAGATATTCAGGAGGCTGGGACCTGAAGGATCACAGTTCAAGACCAGCTCACGCAGAAAAAAAAGTCAAAAGTACATTTGATGGGAAATGATGCTTCATTTCCAATTAACCAGAAAAAGGACAGGCTGAAGGCATGGCTCAAGTGGTCAAGCATTAGCCTAGCAAGCCAGTTGAGCAAGGCCTTGTGTTCAAACACTGAGTTTGAAAAAAAAAAAAGTAGAAATTTAGGGAAAAGAGAAAACTACTAGAGTCCAGATAGACAAGAGACCAGAACCACATAGGATTTTCAGCAGAATAAGTTAAGGATCTAACAGGCCATGTGGTTACATAGCACGGACCACCCAGCTGCCCAGTAAAGAGAACTCAGAGAGCACAGGAGTGGTAGATGAGGGACCCACACTGCTCTGGAGTTCAGTGGGGGGTGGGGGGGCTTGGAGAAAACAAATTTGGGTAGTCCCACCATGGCTCTCAGTCCTTGCTGGAGAGGGTTGGACTGGTGGTGAAATCATGATGGAAAGGTGTATTGGAAACTGCCCTCTCAGTGACAACAGAACTTTCTGGCAGAGAATGTTGATGAACTTTCTAGAAAGCTGCTGGAGCACTTAGTGGGACAATTAGGAAGTTCCTGAAAGCAGCTTAGGGGATTGCATTTGAATGCTCCAGAGAGTCACACACAGGGGTGCCATTAAGACTCCTTTGGAGAGGCCTAAGGAGTCTCCCCTTCAACCCCATAGGGGCAAGAAGGAAGCAATGCTGCAGGAAGCTAGAGGGGAAGGCATTTCTACTGTCATTGGCCTCTACCGCCCTCTACTGACCAGGCTTACCATTTAGCTATTTAGTAAAGAAGAGAAGTTGGCAAGTCACTTCTAGTGTCACAAGCAAGCAAGGACAGACAGATCTGGAGACAGATAAAAATAAGTTGATATATGACAAATTTACAGTCAATCAACAGCAGTACTGAAGTGGTGTGTGTAAACACACACACACACACACACACACACACACACACACACACACACACAGAGGGAGCTCAGACTTTCAAACTTTCTTCCTCTCTTCCTCTCAGAGCTCCCATTAGGGCTTCATGGGAAGCCTCGAACATGACGTGGGCTCTGAAGCTTGTGGAGTTCCACAGGAAAGGCCATTTAGCAAAGGTGACATTTTATCTGATTTTGCCATTGTGGGCCCAACGACTATCCTATTTGTGTTCCTCTCCTGCTCAGACATGTACTGCCTTTGGTGGTAAGCTGATTATCCCTAGTGCACTGAGCAGCCGGTCTACCGCCTAAGTTTACAGATGAGCCACCAGAGACCCTTTGCAGTGCCAGGGGGGCTGGACTTGGCTTTTCTGTGTGACTAGGGCTCGTCAGTCAGCCTCTCTCTCACATGGTTGGAGTTGTGACTGAGAAGACAAGAAACATATGCAGAAAATCAGATACAACTTGTGGTCTGAAGGCCACACCATCCCCATTGTATAACTCCTCTATTGCCCTATCTCCCCATTTCCTATTACAAGTTCTCAGTGTGTTTTTCAGAGAGAAACAATGGAATATGTTTTTTATGGCAAGGCGCAATATTACTGCAAAATAGTTGCTGCCAAGAGTGAGGTTCAAGGATCTCAAATTTGGATGTGTTTAGGAAGCAAGGTAAGGCTGCAAATGCTAAGGGACTGCTAAGAGAAGAGGTTACTGAGCTGTCTTTCCAGTTCATGCCTCCACACCCCCAAATCCCTCTTTCTGAAGGCTTAGCCCAAGAAATTAGAGCATAGGCCTCTATAGAGAGGCAGGTTCCAACTCCGGTGTCCAGTGTGTGTGAGTTGCCAACAGTGTCTCAAGATCTCCATCTGGTGATCAAAATGTAGAATACATTCCTGTGAGAGCAGCAGCTCAGACAGGGTCAGGGAACCTGACAGCAAGCAGCTGCTAGTGGGGGCTGCTTGGAAATTTGTGTCTCCCTCAGGCTGCACTGTGACTTTAGATCCAGAACAGAGTAACTGTAGGGTTTTACCACCCTGACACCTGATACCTGGACCAAAGGAATGCTGCCCCATGCAAAGTCGGTGGTTAGCAGCATCCCTGGCCTCTACTTACTAGACTCTAGGAACAACTTCTCTTATCTATGACCACCAAAACTGTCTCCAGGTATTGTCTTATGTTCTGTGGGAAGGGAGAGGCACAAAATCACCACCAGTGGAGAACAATGGGACCAGATAACATACAGCTCAGTTCTTGGCAAAGTAGCAAAAAGAGGAGGGGTGAGTTACCGAAGTCAGATCAACAGCCTACTGCAGCACCCACTGGGTAAGGTCTCTAGGAAGCAGCGATAGCCACTGCCACAGGTCACTCTCTCCAGAACCTTTCCTATATAAAAGCTTTGACACCAGTTTCCTAATATTTTGTTTGTTTGGGGCTTGAACTCCAGGCCTCGTGCTTATTAGGCTGCATGGAACCATTGAGCCATGCCTCCAGCCCTGTTTTGAGCAGTATTGGGGGGATAGACTCACACTTCCCATCCAGGCATGCACTTGAGCTAAAATCTACCCATTTTCAATTTACTAGTTTATTCTAGAATTGCAGATGCATGCTTCTGCACTCAGCTTCCCTCTGTAGAGAGGGAGTCTTGTGGGCTTTTCTGCTTGGGCTAGTTTCAAAGTATAATTCTCCCATTCTCAGCCTCCAAAGTGGCTAGGATTATAGCTATGCCACCAACATCTAGATCAGATTTTTTTGAGGCTGGGCTCTTTCTGAGTTCTTCCCAGACTAAGCCTATTTCTGTGGAGAAGAACATCTGTTCAAATGAGGGCAAGAGGAGTTCATGGGGCCACTGTCTCGAGTCAGAGGGCATTTAAGAAACATTAGAATAGATGCCTCTATTTTCTTTCTCTTTTTGAGGTGGTACTAAGGATTGTCAGGCCTGGGCACTGTCCCTCAGCTTTTCTTGCACAGGCTGATACTCTACCACTTGTGTCACAGCTCCACTGCTGGCTTTTTTGGTGATTAATTGTAGATAAGAGTTTTGTAGACTTTCCTGCCTGGGCTGGCTTCTTACTGCAATCCTCAGAGCTCAGATTCTTGAGTAGCTAGGAAGATACCTTTATTTTCAGCATGAAATACAGACAGCCTCACAATTGGTGTTTTTCTCTTGAATCCTCCCGACTCTGCAGGGTAGATACCCTTTTACAGGTGCAACAATTAGGTCACAGGTAGGCTGTCACTTGTCCAAGGTTTCAGTATGTATGCATGGGAGGATTAAATTTTACATTTGCATTCTTCATCAGTTTCTGCAGTCCTGTGAGCAACCTTCTTAGGTGCTATTTGGAGCTTGTCATCAGTACCTCATGCTTTAGGTTTTGTGGAAGGCTTTTGCTATGGCTTTGTGTGGCATGAGGACTTTGCTCCTTGGATAAGCTGGATGTATCTTCAGAAACAGGATGGGGTGCTTTTTGGGGTGCAGCTTTTAGAGCCAGCATGCTGCTTGACACATACTGACTCCAAGGCAGCAGCAGCCTCCCCAGGATAGGCCCCTCCCATAATGAGCAGGTTTCGGAAACCATGACTGTCCTGCCTGGAAGTGTCTGAAATCCACAAACTTTCTTGGCCTCTTTCTGCTTAGAGCCACCACTAATGAAGAGATCCACTTCATCTCCACCTCCATCGCTGCCTGTGGCAATCTAATTAGGTTCTTTCCACAATTAACAGTGCTTAATTAAAGAGGAGCAAAGCCCATGTGTCATTCTTAGACTTCATCCATTAAACAACAATGTCCAATTCTGAAATCCCTCTTCAGATGAGGGAGGCATGGTATATGTGAGGGCCAAGAATTCTCCAGCTCCACTAACCTAAATTCAATTATGCAAGGAGAACAGAGTCTTAACTTCATCCCTCCTAGAAGTGCTGTAATTAAAACTCAATTAGGGGCAGTGCCGGCCAACATCATTATTCGACTGTCACCCTACTGGAGAGACAAACAGCTTGGCACTGCTCACATGGACGCCTCCGGGAGCCTTCTCAGGTACAAGGATCACTTGGGCAGTACTGTCTTTCAGCAGTCTGTTCAGTGTGCCGTTTGTGAATTGCTTTCTTTTCTCTTGTAACTTTCAAAACAGTTCTTTCCAAGCACACAAGCCAAAGGGGAAACAGGTCAGAAACCTTGTCTAATAATAAATTTTCAGATACTTGTGATGGGAACAGGCATTTCAAACACAGTATGCCCATTCATGAGTACCTTATTCTTCAGAAGTAGCTGTCATCCTGATTCAAGGATAAAGAATGGAGAGAATCGTATACCCACAGCAATAGGAGGACCTGGATTTAAGATAACCAATTGCCTCCAGGGTCTGCTCTTAACCATGGCATTCTCTTGGTGTTTGGAAGCAGCTTTCTAAATATCTACTATTTGACTTTGACAACAGATATTTGAATGTGATTTGAATATGAAATGGCCCATAGGTTCATGTATTGTACACTTGGTCTCACTTGTGACCTATTTGGGGAGATGGTGGAAACTTTAGGAGTTGGGTGTCTAGCTGGAGGAGGTGAACCACTGCTGTGCCTCTGAAAGTAATATCTGGTCACTAGTTCCCTCCTCTTCTCTCTCCCTCTCCTGTTCTTCCTGCTTCCGGTCCTTCATGATGTGAAGGCGCTCCTCCACCCACCATACTATCCCTCTACCCTGATATTCTGCCCAAGTATGTAGGGCCAGCAACCATGGACTGAGCCCCTGAAACTGTGAGCTAGAGAAAGCCTTTCATCCTTTAAGTTGTCCTCTCAGGTGTTTTCGTCACAACTGCTCAAAAGCAAATAGTACCCAGCCTTACTCTATTTTTAATTGTATATGCACAACCCAAGCAGGGGAGGGAGAATGCTGCATTTTTCTACTCTTCCTTGGACTACATTGTCTTACAGATGAATAGGTTATGTGAAGCAAGGCTCTCAAGGAACCAAGGTTGCAGAATGAGGATACAAAGATCTTAGAAGGAAAGTATTGCCTTTTCCAATGTGAAGAACCATGGTGATTCATTTCAGAAGGTTCCGACTGTGACAGGGTGGTCAGAGGAGGGGGAGGTTTGAGGAGACAGGTCAGCAATGGAGTCAGGGAGTTGGCCACCTTGGCCCAACCTCAACCTCTGCTGATTTTAGAATCCACTGGCTACTTAATGGCTTTGAAGGGGCTCTGAGAGCGCCAAACAAATGAGGTGCACAGGTCCTCCAAGGCAATGCCACAGCATGGACTCTACTCCCTCCTCTTAGCTCAGGTATCAAGAACCAAGAACTTTCTCTCTCTCTCTCTCTCTCTCTCTCTCTCTCTCTCTCTCTGTGTGTGTGTGTGTGTGTGTGTGTGTGTGTGTGTGTGTGTGTGTACTGGGACTTGAACTTCTCTCTCAGCTAGTGCTCTACCATTTTAGTCATACCTCTACTTTCAGCTTTTTGTTCTTAAATTGGAAATAAAAGTCAGATTTATCTGCCTGTGCTGACATTGAACAATGATCTTTAGATCTCAGTCTCCTGAGTAGGTGGGATTACAGGCATGAGCCAATGTTGCCCAGCTATGGATGCATACAGAACATGATGTTCTTCTGTCAGGATGTAACATTCTCCAGCCCATTTGGCTGACTTTGTGCCTATGTCTGCTCCCTGGGGCTAATTTTCTTTCCTTCACATCCCCTGATTGGGGCTGCCTAGGAGAGCTGCCCCCACAGCCCCATGGGAAGAGGAGGAGGAGGAGGAGGAGGAGGAGGAGGAGGAGGAGGAGGAGGAGGAGGAGGAGGAGGAGGAGGAGGCCTGACCTACTTCTTCTGTCAGCCCAGCAGGACTGCACCAAAGGCTGCCTGGGGAACCAGTCTCCAATCACCAGGAGGTCTCCCCTCTGGTGTCTCCTCACAGGTCTTTCCCTGGGCAATCACTTCTGCAAGGAGGGTTCTAGAATTTCCACACAGTGAGACTGGTACAGAAATGACCTAGCACAATACCATTGTTGCTTAAAATGTATGTTCTGCATGGGTTGTGTAGGCTTCCAGAGTGTTTTCTTTTGTTGTTGTGGTTGTGGATGTTGTTGTGCTACTACTGGGACTTGAACTGGGGGCCTGGGAACTCCCTGTACCTTCGCTTTTTCACTCAAGGCTGGCTTTCTTCCACTTGAGCCACAGCTCTACTTCTGGCTTTTTGGTGGTTGATTAGAGATAAGACTCAGGCTTTCCTGACCAGGCTGGATTCAAACCTCAAATGTCAGCCTCCTGAGTAGCTAGGATTACAGATGTGAACCACTGGTTCTGCCCTCTAGAGTGGGTTTACTTAATTTATCCCTTGAATGAGTTCAGGAAACCTTCCTAGAGCTGACCCAGTATTAGAAGTATAATATACATTATTCATTTGGTTGTTTATTTATTGCTATATCTCTAATTTGTGGTCAAGATTCCAATGGGGGAAGAATCACTGTGGCTCAAATGGTAGAACACTAGCCGTGGGCACAAAGAGGCTCAAGGACAGAGCCCAAGCCCCGAGTTCAAGCCAACACATCAGGAAAAATAGAAAAAAAAACACACAAAAAAAAACAACCTTCAGGATTCTGAGTGGCTCAGCAAACCTTGCTGTCACCTGACTCATTTGGCAGAAAACCTCTTCCTCATTGAGTGTGAAGTCATCTCTCATTTCAACTCTGGCTGGCTCTGAATACTCAGGGGTGGGGTGTGCTTGATTAAGGGTGCTGCCCCATGCCCTTGGAAGCACAGGAGCTGATCAAGCTGCTGCCATTTCTTTTTCCTAAAAGTTAATTCATCTAGCTCCTGAACTTGAAATAAAGGATGTTAGGCCTTCACAACACTTGTCATTGATGTTGCTGTTTAGGAGTGGTAGAGGTGAGGTGGGACCGAAGGCTTTCTCCATCTTTCTCATGGTCATTCTCTGGGAACTGATAGTTGCTCTGTGGTACCAAAGGGTCGTGGGTCCCAGAGAGTGACCTGGCAACATTGTGGCCATTAGAGCAGCTCCACTTCAGGATGGTCATTGCTGGTGTTCAAAACTGTACCCAGGCAAGTTCTTCACACAGAAGCCCCTAGAACTGGGCCTGTTTGCCCAGCCACAGGGTGTGCAGTGGCTTACCCAATGGGTGGCAGGATGTACTGTGGCTCTTAGCCCCAGGCCCAGCCAGGGACTGGAGGGTGGCTGTCATCAGCATAATGAATCACAGAGATCAGATAACAAGGATTACTAAAGCTGCACCTGAGAACCTGCTGGTGCTTGTGAGTGGGTTGTCCCCACCCACCATCTCCTGTCCTGAGGGCCCCCATGTCAAGAAAGCTGACAAGGAAAGGGGCTGGAGTCTCCACCCCAGGAGTCCCTGGCACAGTGGCAGGGTCTTTGTGACTACTAACATCTATGGCTCAGGGACACCCTAGGGCTCAGAGGGGCAGGGTCATGCCTGTTGGATCCCTCTGTGCCCCACCCTCCTAGCATGGCCCTGCCACTGGTCTGGGCTGAGGCTGGAGGCTGAGGAACTGAGCCACTGGGTTGGCCCGGGGCTTGCCCACCTGGTCAAGCAACATAGACAAATAGAAAAGTCAGAAACCCACAGTGGAAGGCAGCATCCATAGATATCTTACTCAGGGCCCACAAAGTGCCAGGCCCTGGCCAGCTCACACCCTGTCACACCACGTGAAGTTGGTGTGTGTGTGTGTGTGTGTGTGCAAGTGTGCTCTGTGGGCAGGTGCATACTCCAGTACTGGGGTTTGAACTCAGGGCCTTGGCACTGTCTCTGAGCTTTTCTTCTCAAGGATAGTGCTCTATCACTTGAGCCACAGCACCACCTCCAACTTTTTGGTGATTAATTGGAGATAAAAGTGTCACAGACTTATTTTTTTCTTACAACAACAAAAGCAATACTTGCAAAACTGTTTGGTGTAAGTGAACTGAACACCTCAGGGGGGGAAGGGGGAGGGGGAGGGGGGTATGAGGGACAAGGTGACAAACAGCACAAGAAATGTATCCAATGCCTAACGTATAAAACTGTAACCGCTCTGTACATCAGTTTTATAATAAAAACTTTAAAAAAAAAAAGTGTCACAGGGCTGGGGATATGGCCTAGTGGCAAGAGTGCTTGCCTCCTATACATGAGGCTCTGGGTTCAGTTCCCCAGCACCACATATACAGAAAATGGCCAGAAGTGGCGCTGTGGCTCAAGTGGCAGAGTGCTAGCCTTGAGCAAGAAGAAGCCAGGGACAGTGCTCAGGCCCTGAGTCCAAGCCCCAGGACTGGCTAAAAAAAAAAAAAAAAGTGTCACAGACTTTCCTGCTCCAGTTAACTGTGATCCTCAGATTTCAGCTTCTTTTGTAGCTAAGATTACAAGCATGAGCCACTGGTGACTGGCTTCCACTACTCTTCTTGTCTCCAACATAGAGAACTTTGTGGGTGTGGAGATTGTTGTGCCCAAATACAGATACCCCAAGGACCACAGAGACAGAGATCAATGCAAAAGCAAAGGTGCCATTTATTAGTGAATGCGCATTCAGGCCAATGTGCTCACCAGACGCAGCTGAGAGACAAGGGCATTGAAGAAGGGGATTGCACACTTTTTATACAGGTGAGCAAACAACTTTAGGGGCTTCTCATTTTGGCAGCTATCCTATTGGTCGACCTTCAGCAATGCCTGATATGTTCAAACTTGATTGGTTAGGGGCCATCTGCACATTTCAAAAGTGCAATGGTTTATTCTTGGCTAGGTCAGCTTGCCCCCTATCTATTGTTTAGTCGGTTCCTGGGTGGGCACATAGTTGTGGGCTTTTTCAGTAACTGCACTCTCAGTTTCTCAGAAACAGCTCTAACTCTAACATGGATGCCTCTTTTTCAAAATGGAATCACTTTGGTCTTTCAGAGATGAAGAGGACAATGGAAGGGGGAGATTCTCTTGTGCTCATCTCCCACTTCATTGTTTGCCTTGTTTATGAAGCTCCATAGCTTTTTTTCTGAACCTCTGAGTCACAGCTTCTCTACCAGATGGCCCATTTCCTCACCTCTATCCTTTGTGACCCAGCCCTACCCTTTCTGGGTTCAGGTCCACACAGATGTGCCTCATTCCACGCAGGTAGGGCTCAGTGCTTGTTGCTCCTGGCCCAGTCCCCTCCCTTTTGTTGCCTATCTTCTGAGGATGCTCCAACCCCCAGTAGCGTATCCCTATGGGGGACAAAGATGTTCCCAGCTGAGAATTACTCAATCCAGCATGTTGGGGTTCTGACACCCCCTTTCTCCCCCCACGGGGAGAATGGTAACCACAAACTCTATGAAAGAGCACTCAGCCTGGCCCTCCGCCAGCGGAAGGCCAAAGGCGTGCTCACATGGGCAAGCGCTAAGTTGAGGACGGGTTGCTGATGCTTCCCCTCCCCCCAGTCCCCCCACATGTTACCAAGGGCGGAGGCGAAAAGGAAGGCATCAGGGACACGCTGCGGTGGTGGGAAGCGTCTCAAAGACTTTAATATGGAAGGGCACTTATATAGAAGTAATGGCGGGAAAGAAAGGGGGCTGGCCAAAGGGCCAGTCATAGGCTAGGGGTCACGTTCATCAAGTGACATCACGAAACTTCCCTTTGTGGGGGGACAACCCCATCATGGTGGCACGCACATGTTCACCTCCCAAGGGGTGGAGGCCAGAAGGTGGGAGGGACTTCTATTGTCCCAAGGCTGGTGGAAGGGCAGCCTTTCCCAGGCCATAATAATCCCCAACACAGCCAAACTAAAGATAAATGAGTGAACTTGCTCACTCTGCCAGTATGAGATTTGGCTTTAATAAAAATATTTGGTTTTAGGAACTGTATGCGGCAAGTTTTTGTTCACCATCAATAGGAAGAAAAATTTGCTTTCTGCAACCCGTTACCTACATTTCAGAATGTTCTTGTTTTCCTCCCATAAATGATGAGCCAGTGGCTCACACCTGTAGTCTTAGCTGCTGAAGGTTGAGATCTGAAGGATTCAGGTTCCAGGTCAGCCTCTATCTATCTTGCTAGACTCTATCTCCAAATAACCAGCAAAAATCCAGAAGGGAGGACAGAGGTAAGGCTCAAGTGGTAGAGCACCAGCCTTGCAATTAAGCCTAGCAATTGTGAAACCTTGAAGATTCTCCAAGCCCTGATACTTGGGGAAACAAATATGATTAGCTGCTCCCCACTCAAGGAATGTAGCAGTTTCTTTTCCTAGTATGATACAATTATGTTCTCAAAAGAAGAATGTAGAAGATGGGAATTTAAAAATGTAAACCCTAAATGGTACAAGAAAAATGAAATGGGATAAAAGCAACCTGGGTTCCAGGCCGGGCTTTGTCATATCAAACCAGTAGCCTCAGGTAAATTACTTAATTATTCTAGGCTTTATTGTCAACTCTGCAAATGTGATCAGGTGATCTTTCTGTATACTTTCTCATTAGAGGGTAAATGATTGACATAGCAACCTGTGTTGGTCTTCCAAAAATGATGCTTTCAGTAGGATAAGACATTGCTAGGCTTGATTGCCAGCTAAGATTCTTCATACATGGGTGATACGAAAACATAGAAGGTTCTAGAAATTGCATCCAGCCATGGAACTTGAGACTCTCACAGCTGGAGGGCATGTTAGGGATGATTGTGTTCTACACTCTCATTTCATAAAAGGAGACCCTGAGGCTTATATAGGAGAGGTAACTGTCTACCTCTTAGTGCCAAGTGACATAGTCAAGATGGTATTTGAAATACTGGGGAAGCAATCAAGTCTCTTACCCTTGGTGCTGTCAAGTATTTTTTGGTGTATTTCAACAAATAGGTCCATCAAGTGGGACAAATAATGAAACAATATCAAGGTAGAAGAGACAAAAGAAAACAGTACCAGAGTGCAGTCAGACAAGAGAACAAAACCATGTGGGAATTAAAGCAGGGGGAATGGAGGAAAGGTGCCCATGATGGGGAACAGGATTGTGGCAGCAGGCAGGGCTAAAGACAGAGAGAATTGGTGAACACAGAAACAGCACATGTCCCTCTGATCATCTCCATGCTGGACAGGAGTCCTGAGCGGATCCTGATGCTCTCTCTTTAGCTCATAGTGGTCCAGCCCCTTTTGGCAAAGGCTAGCATTCTATTATTTGAGCTACACCTCCACTTCTGGCTCTTTGGGTGGCTAGTTGGAGGTAAGACACTCACAGAATTTCCTGCCTGGGCTAGTTCTGAACCATGATGCTCAGATCTCAGCCTCCTGAGTTCTTAGAATTATAAACGTGAGCCACCTGTGCCTGAACATATAGCTCTCAATACACAACCTTATCATTTTCTTGGGCTAAAATGTCTACAACCAAAATTTCTAGGCCAAAATGTCTACATATTTTAGCAGGGTTTGATTACTTATACTGCTAGATAGTTCTGTAGGAAGGTTAGGGTCACCGGCAATATTATCAGTAGCATAATTGTCTCTTTTCCCTCATCCTCAGCAATATCAGGTTTTATCTTGTTTTTAAATCCAGTTTGAAAGATAGATCAAAACTCCCTGTCTTTTCCCATGAGGTATTAGCCTTCATGATAATGATTTCATTAAACTACTTTATGCACTTAAAGGAGTTACCTGTCCCAGGAGCTGAGGTTATACAGAGTGCACCTTCAGGGTGTGGTCATGTGAGAAGGGCGTGGTCACAGGGGAAGGCGTGGTCCTGGGGGCGTGGTTGTACTTGGGAACGCAAGGACTCACCATCACATACTAATCCTGAAACTTATACTAGCGCAACTCCTGGCCTGCCTCGAGACCATCCCAAAAGGTAAGCAAGAGTACATCTATTTTACAGAAAGCCTACAAAGCTAGTTATCCATAATAATCATTGCAAGTGTGTAATTACTATGAGCCAGCCCTCAGGCATCGAGCTTTAGTGATTTATCCAGTTTGTACAACCTTACCAAATATATAGAGTTACAATACGTAGGTAAATAGTATATGTGTATATACATATACATATATGTGCATATATATGTACATAGTATGTACATATACATATAATGTGTATAGATGTATAATTTTTTTTACAAAGATGTTAAAGCAATTCTCCAGGAAAAGAATAAAACTTGTAGAATCAACTAGCATTCCATAAGCGAGCTCATGCTCCTTAATCCTTATCTAACAGCATGTTTGAGAATTACTTTGGGTTGGAAAATGGCTCAAGTGGTAGAGCACTTGCTTGGTGGGCCCCAAGGCCCTGAGTTCATGGGTCAGTACCTTCAAAAGACAAATAAAAGAAAAACTTGTAGCAAATTATAGTTATAAATTAAATGGTTAATAGTTTCTTAAGTTATAGAAGGGAGCAGGACACCTGTGGCTCATGCCTATAATCCTAAATGATGCATACCTATAATCCTAGCTACTCAGGAGGTTGAGATCTGAAGATCAAAGTTGAAAGTCAGCCCAGGCAGGAAAGTCCATAAGACTCTTATCTCAAACCACCAAAAGCCGGAAGCATAGCTGTGGCTCAAGTAGTAGAGCCCTAGCCTTGAGCAAAAAAAGCTTACAGCACCCAGGCCCCAAGTTTAAGCCCCAGGACTGGCACACAAAAAAAAATAGAGAGAGAGAAGGAAATATAGGGATACATTCTGTAACAAGAATTTCTTAGGGAAGCTGAGCACCAGTGTCTCAAACTTATACTATTAGTTACTTGGGATATTAAGACTTATGGGATTGTAGTTCAAAGCCAACCCAGGCAGAAAAACGTTCAAGAGACCTGTTTCTCAATAAAAAGCTGGATGTAGTGGCACACATCTGCTTTTCCAGCTGCTGGGGAGCCTAACAGGTGGATCATGACAAGGCGGGAAACAGAACCCTATTTCAAAAATAATAAACAAAAATCACAGCTGGAGGCACAGCTCGGTGGTAAGAATGCCTTGGAGACTTGGACTTCTTAACTCCAATGTCTAAAAAGAAGTTCTTAGAAAAAAACCATAAATCTAAAAGAAAAAGGATAACGTGAACTTGATCAATATTTAAAATCTGGGGCTGGAGGTATAACTAAGTGGTTGGGGGTATAACTAAGTGGTAGAGTGGTGGCCAACCATGCAAAGACCTGGATTTGATCTCTAACATTAACAAATCAACAAACAAACTGGCTCTTTTTCAAAGACACCATTAAGAAAATGACGAGCCAAACATGGTGTTACACTCCTGCAATCCCGGCTACTCAGGAGGTAGAGATAGGGGGATTGCAATTCAAAAGTGAGAGACCCTCTCTGGAAAATAAACTAAAATAGGACTGGGCCATGGCTCAAGTGGTAGACCACTTGCCTAGCAAGCATGAGACCTCAGTGAGAGAGTGGGGGAGGGGAAGGGAGGAGAGGGGGGAGAGAGAGAGAGAGAGAGAGAGAGAGAGAGAGAGAGAGAGAGAGAGAGAGAAAGAGAGAGAGGCAAAAAGATAAGCACAGAGTATGAGAAAAAAATTCCCCAGAATGAGGGTCTAGAACAGTGAAGACACTTTGGAGAACAGCTTCTTAACTTCTTATCCTGTCAAATATCTACCTATCTACCTCTTGCAGGTATTTTCCAAAAGAAACAAAAACATCTTTCCATGTAAATCACTGTAGCAAATATAAAGCTATTGAAAGGGGGAACTAAGTCAACTGACGGTCAGCAGGTAAACAGAGCATTGGCTAGCACAGTAAAATATTCATTCCTTGGCAATACAAATGATTCAATCACTGACATGCTTCAACACAAAGGACTTCTAAAATAATTATGCTGATGAGAAAATGGGAAGCAAAAGACCACAGGACATGCAGTTCCGCTTGTATAGAATTCTAGTGTATGTTGGAGTGTAGTGAAGTCAAATCAGTAGGGACTGGGTGTGATGGCACCTGTCTGTAATCTCAGCTCTTCAGTAGATGGAGACCAAAGTATTTCAGTTCCAGGCCAGATTGGGCAAAAATAATTATCAAGACACTATCTCAGAAAACAAACCAGTATTGGTGGTATGCATCTGTAATCCCAGCTGCATGGGAACCAAAGGAGGATCCTATTTTTGCACAAGAGAATCATAATTTGAGAGTGGCCCCAGACAGAAAGCAAGACCTTATTTTGTGAAAAGGAAAAAAAATCAAACCACTAAAGCTAGCTACTCAGGAGTCTTAGGTCTGAGGATTGTGTTTGAATCCAGCCCAGGCAGCAAAATACATGAGACTCTTATCTCTAATAAACTGAAAAACAAAACAAAACAAACCTCCAGAAGTGGAATTGTGGGGGCTGGCCTAGTGGTAAAGTGCTCGCCTCCTATACATGAAGCCCTGGGTTCAGTTCCTCAGCACCACATATATAGAAAAATGCCGGAAATGGTGCTGTGGGTCAAGTGGCAGAGTGCTAGCCTTGAGCAGAAAGAAGCCAGGGACAGTGCTCAGGCCCTGAGTTCAAGACCCAGGACTGGCAAAAAACAAAAAACAAAACCAGAAGTGGAACTATGGCTCAAGTGGTAGAGCAAAAGAAGCTTAGGGACAGCATCCAGGCCTCAAGCCCCAGGACTGGAAAAGGAAGGAAGGAAGGAAGGAAGGAAGGAAGGAAGGAAGGAAGGAAGGAAGGAAGGAAGGAAGGAAGGAAGGAAGGAAGGAAGGAAGGGAGAGAAAGAAAGAGAGAGGGAGGGAGAGAGGGAGGCAGGGAGGGAGGGAGGGAGAGAGGAAAAGGAGGGAAGAAGGAAAGAAGGGAAGGAAGGAAGGAAGGGAAGAGAGAGAGAAAGAGTAAAAGAGAAAGAAAGAAAACCAAAGCAAAAAATAGGTAAGGATGTGACTCAAGTGGCAAAGTACCTGCCTAGTAAGTGCCAAGTCCTGAGTTCAAAACCCAAATACCACAAAAAAAACACCAAAGGGAAAGTGAGAAAGAAAGTGAAAATTTAATAAACTGTATTTACACAAGTCACTCATCGATAAAATTTTCTTTCCAGATAAACATACTAAATACTTCGCATTCTTGAATTTGGACATAGGAGACAGCCAAGCAGTGTTCAGGTTTTTATTGTTTTCTAAAAGCAAGGAAATCAGGTGCCTATGAGTGAAGACTTGTTTGAGAGTTGCCTTAATAGTTGAGAAAATGACTATCTGTGCAATCATGTGTTTCATATAAACTGGGCTAGTTATAACTATCTCTTATCTGATCATCAGATTGGATGGGTTTTCTAAGCACAGCTCAGGGCCCTTGAGCCCCAGCAACATCTAATTGCCATCCCAGGCTGAGGCCCTGCTAGGAGGTGTCTTAAGCAAAGCCAGAGCTGCAGGAGGGGCAAGTGAATTGTTCCTTTGCCAGGCTGGGAGGGAGGGGAGGAGGGAGGGCCCTTTCTAGCTGCCACGTCACTTTCGTTCACTCACAGATGTGTGGCTGACTATAGTTCTAAGGCCTTTTCACATTATGAAGAGCTTTGTTGAAAGTGGACACTTAGGCCAGGCATTGCTGGCTTGCACTCATAATTCCAGCTATCCAGGAGGCTGAGATCCAGAGGATTGTGGTTCAAGACCAGCCAACCCATGCATAAAATTCCTTGAGACTCCAGGGTGGAGGCATGGCTCAAGTGGTAGAGCACCACCCAAGCAAGGCAAGTGAGTGCAAGGCCCTGAGTTCAAACCTCAGTCCTAGCCAAAGTAAAACATGGAGGCTCAGGCTAGACATGGTGGTGCTCATCTATAGTAGCAGTCTCCAGAGGCAGAGGCAGAAGCAGGAGGGCCACAAGCTCAAGGCAAGTCTTGGCTACATAGTGAGAAAAGAAAAAGAAAAAGCTCTGGGTTCCAGCTCCCCTCCAGCCATGAGGTCTTCCTATGTGAACAGTGCTGGACCAACCATGTAATTTGCAGTGTCTAATTTAATCCTCTTGGTGATCTTATTTGGGAGAAATAAAGAGGCAAGCAAAGTCCCTGCTCAGAGATGAGCATTTGTGACTCAAAAGTTATTTATCCAAGGTCATACAGCTAAAACAAACAAACAACCCTACCCCCCCAAAAAAAAAAAAGCAGAAAGAAAAATTTTAAAATGGCAGAATTGAAGCTTGAATCCCAAACTCTGACATGTGGTCCTCCCAGCCAAGATCGTGACTTGTCCATCTCCCACACCAATCTCAAGCTTTTTGTTGTTGATGTTGCTGTTTTGTTCAGTCCTGGGGCTTGAACTTGGGGCCTGGGAGCTGTCCCCGAGCTCTTTTGCTCAAGGCTAGCACTCTACTACTTTGAGCCACAGTTTCACTTCCAGTTTTTAGGTGGTTAATTGGAGATAAGAGTCTCACAGACTTTCCTGCCAGGGCTGGCTTTGAATCACAATCCTCAGATCTCAGTCTCCTGAGCAGCTAGGATTACAGGCATGAGCCACTAGCACCCGGCTTTCCAAGCATTTTGCTTCCCTATATGATCCCATTCCTCTTCAAATAGATCTATGTCTACTGGGATAGAAACTGAAGCTACTCCTAGGTCCATTGTAGAAGAAAGATTAACAGACAAACCCTTTCTTAACACACTGAGTTTGTTAGGGCTGGGTCTGACTTTCTCTTTTCTTCTGGTGCAGTAACATCCTCCTTTTGATAACCTTTTCTCTCTATCCATGTCTGGGATCCTAAGGACAAAGCCACTCAGAGCACATATCTAAAAGCGGTAATTGTCTAGGAGAAGGCTGGACTTAGTGGCACATTCCTGTAATCCCAGTAACTTGGGAGGCAGAGGTAGAAGCATAGAGGTCCAAGGCTAGCTTGGACAAACGGGGACCCAACAAGTTAAAGCAAAGATCAGATTAAAATCAAAAAGCAAATTGGGAACTGGAGTTCTGACTCAAGTGAAAGAGCATAGAGTTGAGTTCAGTCCCAGAACTGCCCAATAAAAAAACAAACAAACAAAAACACACACACAAAAAAAAAAAACTGACAGAGGACCTGCCACAACAAATCAATGATGTCACATTGCAGTTCAGAGCAATGATTTCTGGCTTCTGGGTAAGAATGATGCAGTTCTTCCACTTGCTGGGTAACTGACATGAAAAAAGTCACTCGACCTCATTTAACCTCAGTTTCCTCATCTGTAAAATATAATATTAGGAGACATAGCATGCTCACAAATAGGAAGACAGGATTTTGAACATGACAGCAATTGCAATTGAATATGTCAAGCAATCTATAGATTTAATGAAATCCCAATAAATTCCCAGCAAGATGTCTTTCCAAGACTAGATAAAGTGATTTTAAAACATATAGGGCAATCCATAAGGCAAAATAAGGTCTTAATAGGTTTTATGTCACTCAGCTTCCCATCATGGTAAAAGACAGCAAAGATAATCAACATAAGAAGAGAGCTTTCTTCTTCTTCTTCTTCTTCTTCTTCTTCTTCTTCTTCTTCTTCTTCTTCTTCTTCTTCTTCTTCTTCTTCTTCTTCTTCTTCTTCTGTAACAGTACAAAGGGGTTTCAATTTACCATGTCAGATTATGAGTACAATGCATCTCGCTCAGTGTCACCCCTTTCCTCATTCTTACCCATTTCACTCGGCCCACCCCTCCTCTCAAGTTACCTGGTTCCATTTTGATGCATATACTTTGAATATTACAACTGCATTCTCTCACACTTCCTCAAAGACAGGTGATTTCAGCCCATGGGCCAGATAACACTTTGCTTAGGGGGCAATGGAGAGGCAGAACATGATGGCAGGAGCATGAGGCACAGCAGGTCACCCATTCTGTGACAGGGAAAGGGGGAGGGAGAAGAAGGTCCACTCTTAAGAACTGTAGGACTGCTGATGAAGCCCTGCATCTTACTGGTTCTTCTACCATCCAATAGTGCCATGCATTAGGGATCACGCTTCTGACATAAACACCCTTGGGGGAACCATTTAAGACTCAAACTATAGCAAGGGTAATCTGACATCAAGACTTATTATAATGCTATAGGAACTACATGATAAATGGAATAAAATATGCAGTAGACAGCTATAAATGGATCTGGAATATGAAAAGGACCTACTCAGACCAGTCCTGGGAAGAGTCAGTGACACAGCAACTGCTTGCCATCGAATTAGGAAAAAACAAATTCCATCTATCCCTTCTCCATACATTCTGTATTTGTGGTAAATCTGAGATAAAGTGAGGACATACAGGTAGAAGGCACAACTTCCAAACTTTTCGAAGAAAATATAGGCCAGGGTCTTTCTGGTTTGGAGAACAAGATTTTCATAAATGCAAGAAAGAAAAAGCTTGGGCTACAGAAGAGAAGAGAGGTGCATATTCTGGAGAAATTTAATGTAAAAGAAAGATACCAAGAACCTAGGGACAGCACAGGCCAAAAAACGGAGAAGGTGTTTGCAGCATCTCTAGTTGGTCAACATTAATATTCAGATCTGATAAAGAGCTCCTGGAGGGGTGGCTCCACTGGTACAGCTCCAGGTGAACAGGCACCAGGACAAGAGTTCAAACACCAGTACAGGCAGAAAAGAAAAAGATGGATGTCGGCATTTCACAGAAGAGGGGGGAAAACTGGACAGTCCCATTACAATCAGGGAAATACAAAATAAGAACCCAAGAAAGTATCATTTTAACAAAAATATGAAATGCTACATTTTCAAATTTGCCTTGTTTTCTGCCTAGCAGAAACTGTTACATTCATGTTTTCTGATATTTCTGGTCTCTTATGAAAACCATTCGATGGTTCTGAAATCAGACAACTTGCCACTTATTTATTGGCCCAATGCTTCTATTTCTAGATTTGCTGTAGAAAGAGCCGGAATTGACCAACCAGCCCCATAGACTGTTCACTGACTTGGGGGCTACTAAAGTGTTATTGAATTCAGCCATACTTGCCTATTTTTGTGTAATTGATGCTGACCTCAATCCACAGGATTGCCGAGGAGCAGCATCAGAAATCACTGTGGCCTGGAAGCCTAAAATATATCCGGGGACCCTTTACAGGCAGTAGTTACACCCTCATCTGGAGACCTCCAATAAGCATTCATTCATTCGTTTCTACCTGAGACTGTGCTTAATCCACACCTTTGGGAAAAAAGAGTATACCTTTTAGAATAGTTGCAATTGTAGAGGAAATTTGAGAAGACATGTAAGATTGAAACCACAGCAGGAGGTGCTTGCCCTCAGGAGGCATTAAGGTCATTTTCCAGGACCTTGGTTAGTTGTGGTCAGAGGGTTGTCACACAGCAGCAAGGCTGATTGGAGTCCCTGGTTTTGACCTCTTGCATCTCTTCATGAGCTCTTCCTCTGCCACAATGATACCATAGCTAGGAGCTCTTACCCAGAGTTGGATCAATGCCACTGGTATGTCCTAGAACCTCCAAAACTGTGAGCTAAGCAAAGCGCCCAGCCTTGGGCATTTTGTTTCAGCAAAGGACATATACTTACCCCATCATTTATCATGAGTAAGTGTAAGCATTACAACTATGTACATTTGACCGCTTTTGTGTATCAAATTGATTAAATATGTGAAAAGTAAACTACCTAACTGGTATAATCGTGCTTATTTTATGGGTGTTCTGAGGACTGAATTGAACAATATATGCAAACAGTTTCAACAAATAGCAGTAGTTGCATTTGTGAGTGCTGTCACCTCCTTAGAAATCATGATCTGGCCACCTCCGCTCCTGCTTTGAGTCACCCCCCCCCCCCCCCCGACCAGTGGGTTAGATTGGCCCAAGACTGGCCCTTTAGTGTAGGTTACCACCAAGACATTTCAGAGTCTTCACCATTGACACCATGAGCTTGAGACACTAGAAGGTCATAGAAAGGGGCCCAGAGGCTGGATAATTTTTGCTAAGATCATTCCATTTTTTTTATGAAGTTCCTGTGCTTAGCTAACTCTCTTCCAGCAGAGTCCAAAGCCCTTTCTGTTTCATTGGTTTAATTTGTCCAGGACAATGTTTCAGACAGGCAGATATGAAATGAGGTGGAGTAAACTGGAGGAGAAGTTAAGGCTGACATTTTCTGTCAGTTTAATATTTCCAGTGTATTGGCCTATCCAGCTACTTGTAGTCCACAACCAGTGTAGTACCAGGAAGTGGCCACACAGTGTCGCCAGAAGCCAGTATTTGGAAATTGGTCAACTAAGCCTCCCAGTTTTTCTACCCTTCAGTTTCAGAAAGAAAATTGTACCCAGATTTTGGACTACATAAGTAATATGGCTAATAAGAGAAGGAAACTAATGAGAAAATCCTCAAAATAATCTCAAAAGAGACAGGATTATCTAGATCAGCACTGACTAACTGAAATAAAATGTGAGCTCTGAATACTACTCAAATATGTAATTTTAAATGTTTTAATAGTAGCATTAATGAAAACAGAAACATGGCATTAATTTAAATTATGCACTTTATTTAACTCATTATATCCAAAATAAGATTGCATCAACATGTAACCTATACAAAAATGTTAGTGATATACTTTGCATATATTCTTCTTGCTAGGTCTGAAACTGTGGGGGTTGGGGGCTGGGGATCACACCCAGAGTTTTGTGGATGTTAGGCAAATGCTCTACCACTGAGCTACGTGCTGCCCAGATGTTTGGTTTGGTTTGGTTTGGTCAGTCATAGGGCTTGGACTCTGGGACTCTGCACTGTCCCTGAGCTCTTCAGCTCAAGGCTAGTGCTCTACCACTTGTGTCACAGCGCCACTTCTGCCCAGGTGTGTTTTATAGGAATGAACACCTCATGTCACCGGCCACATCTGCAGTGTTCAGACACTACCTGTGGTGAGGGGAAGTCAACCCAGACACACTTCTGCCATCTCTGAGAAACAGAACTAGAACACAGGAGTCCACGAGCACATCCTCTGGGAATACTGGGGGTTTCCCAGCTGTACCACAGAGCCTGGATTCCCTCAACTTCTCTGTAGCCTCTTGGAAAATGCCTGGTATTCTGCCATCTGCTCTATTTAGGTTTCATATCCTCTGCAGCCAATGTGTAACACTCTTCCCTTTCTTATTCACAGGCCAGCAACCTGGCTCTAAGGGTAGAAAGAGGTGGGCTTGGAGGTCTTTCTCTGTGTTGCCACATTAATGGCATGATCTATCAATGAAGCAGACCCTGGGGGCTACAGATGATCTGCCTCTTTGGTCCTTTGAGACTTGCCTCAGTTAGTTTCCCTGACTCCACATTGGGACTCGGCAAATAGCCCATTTGACCAGACCTCCCAGCCAACTGCCTTCATGGAAGATGGGAGAAAGAGAGAGAGACCAAAGCCTGGCTCTTGGAGGCCTGGCATGCTTATTCTTTCCTATAGGCAGGACCCAGCTCCTGGTTCACCCTGGACCGGGTCTCATCTAGATAAGATGGGACAGCACCACTGAACTCAGACATCCCTCTTGCTCCTCCTACCACAGCTCTGCTCAGGCTCAGTCTGATGGTTGCTATATTTTTCTCTAAACATGGCTCCACCCCACCCCAATTGTAGGACCTGACAAGTTGCTATTACCTGGTGAAATGCTGAGCCTTTTAGCTCCCAGGCCCCATGCCAATGCCAGAGCCGTGTGGAAATGCTCAGATTCTCAAGAGGTTTGTTTGTTTTTTTCCATGTTTGACATTGTAGGGAGAGAACAGACCATTGTCCTGTTGGAATGGAGGCCTTGCTTCCTGAACAGTTGGGAGAGAGAAGAGTTTTTTTTTTTTTTTAAGCATTAATGAATATGATTAATGGAAACATTTGGGGACTCACAGCCCATGGCAAACATGGCGGCCCACACAGAGTGGCAGATATAGATAAAGACAGAGTGGCCTGGGTGCCTAGGGCTAATGCATCCACAAAGTCAGAGGCCGCCCATCTGAGGCCCAGGCTTGAGCTGTCCTCTGGCAAGCCAGCACTCTGCCTGCCCCTCCCTCCCTGCCTGGATCAGGGAGGATCATCCCGTTGACTCCTCCCTTCATTCCATCTAGTGCCCAATCAAAGAGAATCAAAATACATTTTAAAATTGTCTCTTCCTGGGCACCTGTGGCTATGCCTTTAATCCTAGCTACTCAGGAGGCTAAGATCTGAGGTTCATGGTTCAAAACCAACCCAGGCAGAAAATAATATGAGATTCTCATTTACAGTTAGCCACCAAAAAAGAGAGAAATGAAAGTGATAACGTGCCAGCCTTGAGCAAAAATGCCAAATGAGAGTGTGAGGTCCTGAGTTCAAGTCCCAGTCCCAGCACGTCATCATCATCATCACCCGAAAACCGCCTGTTCTTATATTTTAAAACATGTTAAAAGGAACATGCTTTAGATAGATGCTTAACTTAAAGCAAAGCATTTTGTTTTCAGAGTGGAACAGAGACAAGAATTTGTTCTGTTTAAATAAAAACAATCAACTACAATCTGCTTGAATGAGGAGGAGTTGATCATCACCTGTATAATTGCTGAGCCTTGAAACAAACTAGAGCGGGGGGGGGGGGGCGGTCGATAAAAAGGAAGCGGAGGAAACTTGACTTTACCATGATCCTCCAAGTCAGTGAGAAGTGCAGTCAGGACAATCTCCCGGCCAAGGGCAGTCATCAAAGTATGTAGGTGATTCTGTCAACCCCCACCCCATATGCCCAGAGATTTCTGGGTGGGAATTCCCAAAAGTCTCAGTGGTGACTCACTGTGATTTGCTGCCCTCAAATTCTCCACTGGTTTTGGCAGACATCAAGGCCCCAAATTTTCAGCCCATTCAGTAGTGGCAGGGAAGCTTTTAGGGAGAGCCTGGGGGGGGGGGGGGCGGGCCAATTGGTAGGGTGAAATTACCTTATAAGGAAACATTAAATCCTGGGGGATAGCATGTCCAGTGGTCAGAGGAAGACAGAGGGACAGCTTCCACAAGGGCTCAGAAGAAGAGGGGGTACAAGATGTGTTTTCCCCTTGAGTAGACTTGCAGAAATCCTCTTTAAGTACGAAAAGGCAACTGTGCAGGTGGTACAATGATCTCTCTCTCTCTCTCTCTCTCTCTCTCTCTCTCTCTCTCTCACGCAGGTACTAGGGGTTGAGCTTAAACTTGAACTCGGGGCCTCCCACTCTTTCTTGACTTTTGTGCCCATGGATGGTGCTCTACCACTTGAGCCACACCTCCACTTCTGGCTTTTTGCTAGTTAATTGGAGATAAGAATCTTATGGGATTTTCTTTCCCAGGCTGGCCTCAAACTGTGATCCTCAGCTCTCAGCCTCCTGAGTAGCTAGGATCAGAGATGCAATGGAAGCCAAACCTAAGGTTCTTTTTTTTTTTTCTTTTGGCCAGTCCTGGGGCTTGGACTCAGGGCCTGAGCACTGTCCCTGGCTTCTTTTTGCTCAAGGCTAGCACTCTGCCACTTGACCCACAGCGCCACTTCTGGCCATTTTCTGTATATGTGGTGCTGGGGAATTGAACCCAGGGCCTCATGTATACGAGGCAAGCACTCTTGCCACTAGGCCATATCCCCAGCCCCAAACCTAAGGTGAGGCAGCCACAGACTAGGAAGTCAGAAAAAGAGCACAGTCAGGCATTCTCATCCACACTGTCCTTCAGAGCTCCCTCCTCTTCTGAGGACTGCCTCTTCATTCATCCATAGTCTCTGTCCAAACAGCTCTATTGGCCTGGAAATCATTCTTTTTTGGCAATGTTAAGATTTGAACTCAGGGGCCTTGCAATTGATAGGCTGGCACTCTACCACTTGAGCCATACCTCCACCCTGGCTTTTTGCGGGATATTTTGGAAATGAAGTCTAGCAAACCTTTCTGCTTGGACTGGCCTGGATCCTTGATCCTCCAGATCTCATTTTACTGAGTAGCTAGGATTACAGCAGGCGGTCCAGTGCCCAGCTCATACTTACAGTCTGTCCTCACTTCACTCAGGACTCATGTTGCAGAGTTGAGAATGTAGGAAGAGTTCACACAGCTTTATCTGGGTTTTCCAATCAAGTCATGGCAACTTGCCGGGGTAAGTTAACATAAGGAACTGAAGACAAGGGACAGAAAGCCTGGTGGGTCATGGGACTCACTGCTAGAACAACCTGGTGTTTCATGCATCTGACTTGTTTGCCGTCTGATTGACCAGCAACTTGAACCAGACCTTCTGAGAGTACAGATTAGAATTCAAACATATTCCCATCCACCTCCAGCCAAATCTGTGGAAGAAAAGCATCTGGGATCCCAAGTAACAGATCAGAGGTAAACAATTGATCTGACAACCAGATGGGCTTTGAAATTCTCATCATGATCATGCAATTGGGGCGGTGGGGGGGGGGGGGTGAGAACCAGGTTAGACTCAGTCAGATTCATGGCTAGTGCTTACTTAAATCTACTCCCTAACACTTCCGCTGTCCATACACTGTGGTCCTCACAGGTCATGGGCTCTGCCCCATAGCACAGATATTAAAGCTGAAGTCACTTATTTAAGGATTCCCAGGCAAGAGTCAACCTGTGCTGCCTCCCTGGTGAAGAGAGAGGGGCCTGGAGCACAGGCCTTCCACAAGGCCATTCAAAGCTGGTGCTCTGCTGGGCTACAGGAAAGGCAAGTTTTCCCTATGCTTCTCCTAAAACAAGCAGCCCATTTGGGTGTGGAGCTGGGCTGTCTGGGAATGTATTTTCTAGAATATAATTACCACCATTCAGATTATTATTAGCATTAGGCTATTACATGACACTGAATATTTCCATTGCACTATACTGTCATTTAATTAGCTTTTCCTTATAATATTCTTGTCCGGTCCATACTTGATAGCTGGGGAGACTGACAGACAGGAGAGAAATGCTATAGGGAGTGGATAAGTACCTGCACCATCTCTTTCATTCTCTCTAGAGTGGCCCAGCCAAGAGAAATCATGTCTCCAATTCTTGCAAATTTCTCACCCTGTGGCACCCCAGGTCACGGCCCTTATAATTCTTGGGAGTTGGGAAAGGGAAGGAGTCTCTCTACCTTGAGGTATTTGGGGCTTAAGGTCCAAATACCTTGCCGAAAAAGTTTATCAACCATAACCATAAACCCCTTCAATCTCTCCCTCTGAACTTCTCTGTTGAAGTTCCCTATAAAAATCCCAGAATTGTGTTTTCCAAACCTAAGAAGGAAAGGCTTTAGTATTTCTCAGATGTGAAGTCTGGCTGTTAAAAGACAGCGGTTGAGCATCCTCTGGCCAGGCCTGTAGTGATTCCTGAGAATGCCTGGCGGGGGAGGGGGGGGCCCAGCCTCTTCCCACACCAAGCCTCTTATTTTGCCTCTCTGGTTTGAAGGAGAGTCTGCAAGGCAAAACAAGCAGGCAGGGAAGACTGTGGGTGTGAAGAGAGGGAGGAAACCTCAGAGGCTGGCCCCTTACAGCAATGGCAGCCCTCCTCAAAACTTCTCCACAGTAAGGCTCCTCCTCCTTCCTCTGCTCCTAACCACCTGCCCAGTCCTCATCCTGACCCTGGGTGGGGAAGCTGGGATCACTGTACAACTGTGCCCTCTCTTGTGTTTTCTTAAAGGTTTTCCTGCTGCAGCTGGGGATGTTGTGGTGGGTGAGGCTTGGGAGCTCTCCGAGCACCCCAGCAGTCAGGGTCCTCTTGGCACCCAGAAGCCAATCTGGAAAAGTCTAAGGCTAGGCTACCCACGGGCAGCCCTGAGACCCGGGGAGGGAAGATGGGCCTGCCCAGAGCCATATTTCTTCTCCCTGGATTCCCTTGTGGCCAACCAAACTGAGCTGGAATCTCTGCCCTTGTGGGGGTCAGTGAACCTGGAAACCATAGGGAGAAAATGAATGTGACATCAGTATCAACAGGGGGCATTGTGTGGCCTGCTGGTGCTCTCCAATGGTCTCCCAGGTGCTGGCAGATTTGGGGATTTCTGACCCCATGCACACTGGTCCTGAGGGGAGTGGCAGAGGGTTTCCTGACTCACCGGAGCTGCCATCCCCTGCCTCCCCCTCCCCCCCCCCCCCCCCCCCCCCCCGTCTCCCTCCTCGCCCCCAGCCTGAGTTCACCCTGGCGTTACCGCCCCCGGGCTCTGGGTAACTGCGTCCTCTGGACTTTGGCTTCTTCTCCTGGATCCTCAAATCCGAAGACCTCTGAGAGGGCCAGGCACACGGCGCTGGGCCTCTCGCCCCGAGGCCACGGTGCCCTCTCTGTCCAGCTCGGAGTGTGCCTGTGCCGCCGCCCCGCGCCCCGAGCGCCCCAGCGCCAGGCTGACGCCGGCGCCTGGTTCTCCAGTTGCCTAACCTGCCCCGGCCGCCGACCTCAGAGCCGGGGAGCCGGGGCCAGCGGGTGCATGCAGGGGTGTGTGTGTGGGGGGGGGGGGGTGAGGCCCGGGCCACAAAGTCAGGGACTCAAGATTTTAGGTGTGGGTGTCACACGTGGGATGTCACTAGTGGGACCTTCCCGAGCCGCCACCAGGAAGACCCAATGGCCCCCGGGCGGCCGCTAAGGGCAGGTGACCTGAGTCCAGGAACTTCCCGGTCCCCCACTCAGAGACCATCCTAGGGGTCGATTCTCTGAACCCTGAGATTGCCGCTTTGGTGGGTTGCACGGGGCCTTGGAACGATTCTTCAAGTCCTAGACCGAAGGACCAAAACGCCCCTTCCACCCCAGAAGCAAAGGGGCCCCGGGTTCGACGTGGCGGTCCCCTTGGCAGGACCCCCGGGCGGGGGTGAGGGGTGTCTTGGTTTTGAGGCCTTGGAAGGCAGCCGGTCGGGCCAGCTGCTAACCCGGAGCGCAGGCCCAGGGCGGCCGGCTCCGTCCCGCCCAGACTGTCGGGCCTCTCCACTCGCTCATCCGGAACCTCAACCTCCCCTTGCTGGAGCCCCAGACCTTGCAAACACCTTTATCTGCCCCGATCCACAAACACGGCCTTCCTCTCCACCCCTGGCTTCTGTGCTTTATTAATTTCATAGGAAGGTCAAGGGAACCTGGCTTGCCGTCGGTCTTTCCTGCTGGCCCACGGGCTGCTGCTTGGGGCCCGGCAGTGCCACACCCATCTCTCCCCGCGGCTCAGCTGTGGCCAGGCTCCGTTCGGCCTCTCCCGTCTTCCAGTCCTCTCAGAGGACTGAGTGGGAGTGGGAGCGGCTTTTCTCATCCTGGCTCCCAGCACAGGAGTCTTTGCCCGCACTGACCATCCCTGCAAAATTAACCAAGTGTTCTTGTTGTTGTGTTTTTCTGATTTGGAAAGAAAGCACCAAGCTAAAAGAACTTAGAATAAACGGAGACAAGAAACATTCGGACTGCAAGTGAAAACGTTAGCAATATAATTAAAGGACCTATACGTTCAGTACATATGAGATTCGACTCTACCAAGCTCTCATCTATAAATCAGATTCCACGTGAGAATGAAGTGTAATGATCCAAAGTCTACTACGGATATAAATAGAAAGGCGACCGAGGTGTCAGTACAAAGTGCTTAGGTTGTTCCATGTTAAATCCAAAATCAGAATTGGGAGGGAATAAACCCAATCCGATCCCTTACAAGATAAAGATGAGGCTCAGAGAGACCTCAGGTCCCACCCAAAGTCACACAGCCCGGAGTGGGCAGAGGAGGCCTGGGAATCTCATCTAGTCCCTTGCCTGCTCATTTTAGCTCCTACTACAGAGTTGGGGGTGTTTTGTGCAGGCCAGACAACCCCTAACTGGGCTTTCCCCTCAGGTTTGGCTCTCTGGAGATGAAAGAATCCCAAGGAGGATAATATGTTTCTAGTAATCCCGTCGTCTCGACCACTTCATCAGTTTACAGTCGGGAACGAAACCGGAAGTCTCCCGTCGCCCTCGGGCGATCCGGGGTTTCAAATTCAAACCTGGGGACCGCCTTGCCTACCCCCCCCCCCCTCCGCCCACCCAGCTCCCCGCCGGTGCAGGTCCCGGACGCGGCCGGCAGGTGGCGCGTTCCGCACAGGCAAACCACCCCTCCTCCGCCTCACCACTCCCGCCGGGTTCTCCACCCTACTCCCAGCGCGGGTCGCTTTCCCAAAAGAAAGGAGGAGGGCAGGGGTGCTGTGCGGGAAGCCCTGGCCGGGTGCCCAATGGTTTGAAATGAAAAACCCTAGCCCAGCAGTTTGGCTCGACCTCACACGGCATCTTTTAGGGGGCCCAGTAAACTTGGGGCTCTGAAGGCAAAACTCGCCTGCTGGATCCGAGAAATCACCTCCCCCACCGCCCTCCGGCCGAACTGGGGTCCCCCTCGAAGGCCTATCTCCCCCTGAACAGGTGCGCACCACTCCTCATTGTGCTCTCCCAGGTTGCTTCCCCGGATGCCAGCCCTAGCCCCCACTATCCTGTCTTGTCTTTTCTTTTCTTTTCTACACGGGGGAGGGGGATGAAGGGGGAGGGAAGGGCGCTTTTTCAATTGCGGCGATAATTGTCCGCGAGATGGGTTTCTTAATCTGCTCATCCATTATTGACTTCTCCTCTAATATTTGGCTTTGCCGCTTTGATCGCTAGAAAATCACATACTTGACTTCTTTGCATAACAATTTTGGGGCGGGTGTCCTGGGCGCGGGATGAGGTGGACGTGCCTGGAATGACTCGGCGCTGGGCTTTGCAGCCGCCTCCCCCCCCCCCCCCCCAGCTCCTCACCCCACCCCGCCCCACGACTCCCCGAACTCTGCCATTCTAGACAGATTCCTGGCAAAGAGGAAGTAGCCAACCTTCGAGGGGGGTGGAAGGAAAGCTGGGGTCTTAAGAAGCCCCAAGTAGGATCCAGAAAGGAAAGGGAGCGTATCCCCCATCCACCCCGGGCCCTGATTGTGTCCTTCTGACCTCGCTCTCCTCCAACGCGCTCTTGGAAGACAGAGCACCTCACTTCGGGGTAGCAGAGTGGTTTCGGTGGCCCGAAGACCGCTGCTTCCTGCGCCTGCGCGCTCTCCTGGGACTTAAGCCCGGGGATGGGGCGAGCCCCCGGGCCAGGGCGACCCCCGCGGGAGCCCGACCCAGACCCTTCCCCTGGCGAACCTCCGCTGTGTAATGTGTGCAGCAGGCCTTCCGTCTTCCACGACCTCCTTCAGGGCCCTTTGCTCTTGACCTTGGCACGTGTGGCCCACTCTCCTCCCACCGTCAAGACCGAATTGCGGAGATGGGGATTGGTGGGAAACCAAAAATCTTGGGGCCTTTTCAATGTGAATTTAAACGCACCCCTTGCTTGCCTCAAGGACGAGCTTGCAAGAGATTAGGGAGGAAAGATAGGGTTCCCCGGACAGCGGCTGGCTGGGGCAGATGTCTTGGGTCCTTGCAATTTCATTGCCCCCAAAACCGGGGCCAGGTGGAACTAATTTCCCCTGCTCAGCTCGCACAAAACACCCCGAGACACGCACGCGCCGAGACCCTGCGCGTGCCCTCGCCGTGGGGCGAGAAGTCCAGGCACAAGCACACGCGGGCAGGGTGGCAGAACGACAGAAGACTCGTAGTTTGTGCACATTCGGGCACACATCGAACACATACTTGCCCTCACCTCGAGCTTATGTGTGACCTGAGGCCGGGTCACACGCAAACACGCACGCGCAGGACCACACACCCGTCCCCGCCCTGCCGGGCGGGAAGGTGGCCCCGGACGTCCCGCGTTAGCCCGTACACCCCTTCCTCCCGCGGCCAGCGGCCGAGCGGTTTGCGGAAGGAGACGGGGCGGGGTCGCAGGACAATCCCGTCCTCGCCCCCGTCCCCCCTCCACTTCCAGCCTCCCGAGACTCTTCCCTGCCCCGCCCGCCCCACCATCCAGACTAAACTTTCCCCTCGCCCCCCTCCCCCACCCTGTCCGCAGCACCGACCCGGGCTGGAAACGGAGCTTTGCCCCGCTCCCCGCGGGAAGACGCCGTCTCCAGAACGCAGCCCCGGGGCAAAGGGAAGACGCTTCCCAGACCGAAAATCGGGGCGGCCGGGAGGACGGCGGGACGGCGCCAGCTCTCAGTCCTGGCACTGGAGAGCGGGTTCTCGGACTTGCTTTTCACCCAGCGGTCCACAGGAGAAGAGCCGGCACAACTCTGATCTCTGAGGGAGTCCCCGGGAGCACTCGCAACGCCCCCGAGCGAACCCAAGGAACACGGTTTGGGAGTCGCTGGGGTGTTTCTGTGCAAAGGCTTTCGAGGCGGTTTTATTTTCTCTTCTCTGGTAGATTTTGGGGTGTCTCCTACTTTGGGGCCTGGACCTCCTGGAGAGCAAGAACTCAGCGGAGGGTGGGGGGGTGCAAGAACCCCCGGAAGCTACTCAGGCCCCTCCTGGTGTGCTCCTCCACTCGACCCCCCTCCCCCCGCCCCCCCCCCCGCGCACTCCAAGGCATTCCCGTGGACCCCGAGCCGTGCCGCGTCGGATCGAGGCCGGAGCAGCCACTCGGTCAGGTGGGGACTAGGGCGGAGGGAGACGTGTGGCCTGGGCCATCAGTCCCCTGGACCAGGCTAGGGAGGGGAGGGAATGTGAGAACGAAAATCCAAATAAATGAAGAGAAGAGAATGCGAGTGCAACTGCTGTATTGACTCTGGATCCGTCCTCCCCCCCCCCCCCCGGTCAGGAAAAAATAAAGTTGAAATCAGAATTTGGGCTCTGGGATTTGGGGTGAGGTTCAGTGTGAGGGGAGGGGTATCTAATTAAAGTGGGAAATGTAAGGGGAAGTGCGTGTAGCCGCAAGTTTGGAAACTCCAGGCCGTTTGCTGTGCTTCAGGTCTGGGTTTACAAATAGGACTGGTGAAGGTTCTCCGGAACCCCAGACAAGGGCCCTGCGCCTCGCCCGGCTCTGTCCCGCGCAGCCCGCATACAGCGCCAACCCGGGAGCAGCGAGCAGCCGTGAGTGTGCGCTGCCGGCTTCCTCTGGGCCGCGAGCAAACGCGGCGGGCACCCAGCCCGCCTCGGGGAAGCCGCTATCCAGACAGGCCCTTCGGAATCAATTTACGGAAAGCCGGGCACTCTATCGCTGGTTTTCCACAGTCAAGAGGAGAGAGATCTCAGCTCATCTCAGATGAGAGAGAGAGAGAGAGAGAGAGAGAGAGAGAGAGAGAGAGAGAGAGAGAGAGAGAGAGAGATTTTCTAGAACAAAAAGATCGTTGAGCTACTCCCAGGGATAAAGGGAGGAAAACTCTGGCGGAGTGGATCCTGGGCACATAAACCAAAATATTAAAATTTCAGGAGGTGACATTCGCCCCAAAGTAGGCTTTTCCTGGCTTTGCAGGAACTCTTGCAGGTATGTTTCCAAGAAATTCTCTCTGTGAGCCCCTGCCTCTGCCCACAACTCTTCTTGGATGACAACAAAACAAACTGCTAACCCAATTGCAGGAGTCCACAGAACGGTTTATTTTCTAAGGTTTGCCTCGGCCCCACTAGCATCCACCCACTAGCTTCATTCTTCTTCTCAGCTTGTCTACCCTAGCCCCACTCCAGTCTCCAAGCAGAACTGCTTCGGATCCCTAACCACAACCCCAAGGAATCCCCTAGCACCCACCCAACCCTACATTATTATCGCCTCCAAATGAAGACCGAAACCCGAAGCGTTAATTGAATTAGTCTATTGAAAGGACTGTCAGGTACAATGACGGGGCTCGAGGCCCCACATTTCCCAAGGTCTATAGGCTTTGGGGACCTGCGATGTATAGTCTGACCTTCCGGCTCATAATAATACCGCGGCACTTGTAGCAGAAATCTCCTCGCATTCACTCCCAACAAAACCGCTGGTCACCCAGTCCCCGTAGGAAGGCTGCAAGCTATTGTATTCCGACAACTCATTCATGTCCCGCACCACGAGGCCCCACCGCCATCTGATCTACACTCGAAATGCGATTACCACACACTCCTACTCCCGGCCAGGGCAGCACACGCCAGGCCAGGCTGCAAGGTTTTCATCACATTTCACAATCCTCCCTCTCACGCTCGTCCTCCAAAGACATTTGGAAGCACATGGGACCCAACTTGTGTCTGCTGAAACGAAATTCAAAATTCTTCGGAAGCTTTGAGTGATGGGCAATTTCACTTAAAAAAAAAAACCACAGCGAAATCAGATCAAACACTTTCACATATACACTAATACGCACACATACAATTATACACAGACCCACAAAGCTCTTAGATGTGACACCACCACCACCCCTCCCCGTTCCTCAAGTTTCCCAGATTACTAAATAGGTTTTACAAAATCTGAAAGGGCAGGGGAAAGGATCAATTTCTCAGGCTTTACTCCTAGAAAATTCATTGGTCTTTTTACTAGATGATCCTCAAACTTCCCCAGCAGCACACTGCTCCCCTGATTGGCCAGGTGTCACGAGCCCAGTGGCAGCTCTAGATCAGCCTCTGACTGTGCTGGAAGTCTAGAGGTGAGAGGGACGTTGAGCTGGGCTCTCTCTGGTCAGAGGATGGTTATCTTTATGTCACTCCCCACCACTGATGGCTTTTTGAGGGCCCCCTTCTTTCAAATCAGAAGACTTCTCCCCTTCACTTTTTTTGCATTTAGAACAAAACAAAATCCTTTTCTTCCTTGTCGTTTTCTACTTTTATCGGTCTGGCTATTGAAAGGTAACCTGGGGACATGGCTCAGGTAACTGCACAACTCGGAATGACAAGGAATGCGAATAGATAGTGGGCTCCCGGGTCTTTGAAACTCATTGGCCCAGAAACAGATGGCTTCTGGTGGGAAGGGTTACATTCCACTTGGGGCAGGTTCCCCACCCTACCACCCTGCCCTGGGTGTCTATCGAGTTGGAAAAAAAAATTCCTTAACTGCCCAAAGCAGACAGGAGTACTCCGGAAAGGACCAGCCCACCAGTGTGCTCTCATGCGCACAGTTCTCCCAAGCCCTTTTACCCACATACTTGCACACAAGGATCACTCTGCTCCTAGCTTCTCACCCACATGCCCAGCTCTTGGTTTAGAATCCACTGGACCTCTCTTACACACACACACACACACACACACACCTCAGCCAATTTGCTCATTCATCCCTGAGCCCTCACACACCTCACTCCAAGGCTTGCTAGAACGCCAGCAGGCTCACATCCCAATAGTATGTTCAATATGAGGAGGAAGAGGAGGGCATAGAGTCTAGGTGGGGGTCGTGGAGCGCAGACTGAGTGGGTTACAGTGCATTCGGCCCAGGCTGGGCCTAGGAAAAGGTGGGGGGACAAACCAATGCGCGCACGGAGCGTCTCCTAATCCAGCCCGAGCTCGTGGGCCGCGGGTGCATTTATCATCCCATTACTGTAACAAATCCGGGCTCCACTACATGAAAGGTAAAATGAATTACCGACGTTAAGCCGTCAATAAAGTCATTTCTGTAAATGGTGTCTCCAAAGGGCCGCCGCATTATTCAGCTGGCTTTATCAGCTGGCTGGAAATTACGTGGAGGAGCCGGGCCGCGCGGCGCGCGGGGCCGCTCACTTTGATTAAGCGTCTTGCCAGCGCGATGTGACAGAGCTTTTGACCAGGGTTTTATTCACAGGCCTGTGATGAACGCCAAGCTGATCAGGCGGAATGAAGAGTAATTAAAACCTATAAATTATCTTCCGCAGCCCTTCTCACGGCGTCTCCTGCAGGGGAGATAAGGCGTCGAGACCCTATTTACCGCGCTGAAAGGGACCGCAGCGCACAAAAGCTACGCGGCTAAATAGGATATTGATAGTGTCCTAATTAGAATTTAATTAAGTACCCACGCTCGCTTGCGGGATAAAGATTTCAATTTTGTGAACTTAAATATAAATAAAACTCCACCTTCGTTTCGGAAGGGAGTGGGGGCACCCGGAGATTTCGGGGAGTCGTTGGGTGTGAGGCAGAAGGGGACCAGGGAGACACCAAGATGGGTTTGGGGAAGTTAAGGGACCCATGGTGGATCTGCCCAAGTGCAGTGCTCCGAGAGAGGTTCTCTTTCTGGCAAGTGTGTAGGTCTAGTTAGGACCTAAAAATCGGAAAACCCTGCAGCCCCCAAGGTACAATCAGTCATAAGATTTCTTGCTTTCCACAAGCCCCTCTTGAAGAAACTTCAGTTACTTCCGTGGCTAGGTTTCTTGTGCTTTTAGTTGTATGTTCCTCCTAACCCAACTCTCATTGGGCTGGCCTTTTATGGAAGACTGAGGGTAGGGAGCTTTATTCACATGGCCCCAAATGGCAATCTCCCCAAAGAGATCCTTTCCCGATGTGCAGTCAAGGATGGCGGTCAAGGAGAACAAGATCGCTGGGTTTCCAATAAAGTATCTGGGCAAAGGCCTTGTTTGCTGGAGCCTTTCCTGCCTTTCTTGGTGGCTGTAGACTTTAGCGGGCAGTTCTAGCCCTAGCCCTCCAAAACAGCTCCATAGCAAGCCTCAAGAGAGCCAAGCTCTTCGCCCGGCCCCTCCCCAGCCCTAGTTAGGGAAAACTATTAAGGTGAGCTCAGAAGACCCAAAAAAACATGGGAGCAGCTGGAGGCACTGTAATCTCTCAAAGCTAAAGAAAAGTGTAGAGCTAGATCCTAAAGACATTGTGGGAGTTCAGTGCGATAGGAAGAAATTAAACTACTCCAAAACTAGGGGATTCTTCTACATCATCGGATGGCCAGGACTCCCCCCATCCCCCCACCACAAAAAAAAGGCTCAGTGCATTTATTTCCTTGATTTTTACTTTGCAGGGAAATTAAACAGGGAGATTTCCCTGAACTTGTAACACAGGCCTAGCACCATTGGCATTCTGTCTCTGCATAGCTAGTGGCCTTCCTGGGACAACTCTACATGCTTGGTAAGACAGCCTGGAGTCTGACATTTGCGGGCTCTTCTTCACCCTCTGGGCCTGCCTCTATGGCCACAGGGCCATTCCCCTGTGTGGAAGGTTTGAACATGTAAGGACATGGGTGCAGATCTCCGAGGAAGAACAGAGACTTCTAAACTGCACCTCTGAAAGTACCAACTTTACTTCTATTTCACATCACAGATCCATTTCACAAGGGCGTGGACGAATGCACACACACACACACACACACAGAGGCAATGGCAAAGTTTCCCCCTTAACAGCAGATATGTATGTGTAAGACACACACAGAGAGAGAGAGAGAGAGAGAGAGAGAGAGAGAGAGAGAGAGAGAGAGAGAGAGAGAGAGAGAGAGAGAGAGAGGAGACACTGAGTTTCCCAGGTATAGGAATGCGAAAGAACCCAAGCCCTGTCCCAGTGTCAGCGCTCACGTCCCCATAATTCTGCATTTTCCCAACAAGTTGTTTATGGAGTTGCTTCTTTATTTGCCTACATCCTGAAACCCCAGCCGCCTTGGTCTCTTCTCATCCTCATCCTCGGTCCCTATCTGAAGTGGGGAAGGGCGCGGATCGGGGGAGGGGGGAGACCAGCCGCACTGGGCCGAAGGAACAGCACCCCCTCTCCAACCGCGGCCGCCACCCCCGGATTATTTATCCGCCAAGTCCCGCGCGCACCCATTGGGCCGAGCCGCGAATGTCAGCGCGAGTCGCGTCTCGCCATTGGCCCCGCACACGTGCGGCTCTGGCTCACGTGCTTCCGGTTTGAAGGCAAAAAGTGTGCCTGGGTGATTTTTTTTTAAGCGAGAGTTTGTGCAAAGATCCGAGCTGTCAGAGATTTGAGGGGGGGAAAAAGCAGCCCGGCGCTGGCGGAGACGCGCTCTCCCAGCAAAAAAGCACAGGCGATTAAAGGCGCTGCCAGCCTCGCGCTCTGGGCACAGCTGAGCGTGACACCCGGGAAGTCAAACCCCTCACCACTGCCTAGGAAGATGGCTAGACTTTAAAGACTATTTTTTCCCTTTAAGAAAAAAATTCTTGGAGCTTGTTTTTTCTTCCTTTCCTTTCTTTTTTTTTTTCTTCTTCATTGGCCGTGGCTTATTCCCCATTTTAAACAAACCATTGAATCTGGTTGCAGAAAGAAAAAGAAATAGCCAAGTGTCTCCATATCTGGATGTCTACAAATTAAGAGAGGGAGAGACAGCGAGATCTATCTGCTCGATAAGAGCGAGCGATCCAGGCCAGACGCCTGGGCTTTTTTTTTTTTTTTTTCCGCCTGCACCCGCCCCGTGCCTTCGCCGAGGCTTTGCCGGCCTCCTTCCTCCGCACACCCCCACGGGCCGCTGGCAAAGTGGGGTGGGGAGCGAGGCCGGGGGGGCGGGGGCCGGCGCGGCGGCCGGGCCGGCGGGGCGGCCGACCATGGAAGAACAGCAGCCGGAACCTAAAAGTCAGCGCGACCCGGGCCTCGGCGCGGCGGCAGCTACGGCGGCCCCCGGCGGCCTCAGCCTGAGCCTCAGTCCCGGCGCCAGCGGCGGCAGCAGCAGCGATGGAGACAGCGTGCCCGTGTCCCCGCAGCCCGCGCCCCCCTCGCCGCCCGCGGCGCCCTGCCTGCCGCCCCTGGCCCACCACCCGCACCTCCCCCCGCACCCCCCGCCCCCGCCGCCGCAGCATCTCGCGGCGCCTGCTCACCAGCCGCAGCCCGGGGCCCAGCTGCACCGCACCACCAACTTTTTCATCGACAACATCCTGAGGCCGGATTTCGGCTGCAAAAAGGAGCCGCCGCCGCCACAACTCCTGGTGGCGGCGGCCGGCGGAGGAGGCGGAGGTACGGGTGGTGGAGGAGGAGGAGGAGGAAGCCGGATCGAGCGTGACAGAGGCCAGAATGGCGCAGGTAGAGACCCTGTCCACCCCTTGGGCACGCGGGCGCCAGGCACTGCCTCGCTCCTGTGCGTCCCGGACGCGAACTGTGGCCCACCCGACGGCTCCCAGCCGGCCACCGTCGCCGGCGCGGCCGCCTCGAAAGCGGGGAATCCCGCGGCGGCGGCGGCAGCGGCAGCAGCAGCGGCCGTGGCGGCAGCGGCAGCCGCGGCGGCAGCAGCCAAACCCTCGGACAGCGGCGGTGGCAGTGTAGGCAGCGCCGGGAGCCCCGGCGCGCAGGGCGCCAAGTACCCGGAGCACGGCAACCCGGCCATCCTACTTATGGGATCCGCCAACGGCGGGCCCGTGGTCAAAACTGACTCGCAGCAGCCCCTCGTCTGGCCCGCCTGGGTCTACTGCACTCGCTACTCGGACCGCCCGTCCTCCGGTGAGTACCCGCGCCGGGGCCGCGTTGTGCTTTCCCGCTGGGCAGGCGCCCTCAGACCTCCAAGCCGCTGAGCTGGGGAGAACAAACCCAGCTTCAAGTGCTCCCACCTCTAGCCTGACTGTTTTCTGTTTCTCACCCCCTAGTTCCAGTCTCAACTGGATGAATATCCACTTTTGCCACCCCGGTTTCTGTGGCCACCCCTCAGAAGCTACAGTTCCTGGACTAAGAGGCTTGAGTCTCTAGCTTTTGATTTTTGAACTTGGAGCCTGTAGAGTCTTCTTTGTGTTTTACCTTTATCGATATTAGGAAAGATATAAAAAATCAGTAAGATTCGTTTTTCTTCCGGGAAAGAGATATTTAGAAGCTGACCAGATGGTAGGCCCAGCAACCCGGGTTTGAAATCCACCAGCCTAGTCCTGTGGAGGCTGGCATTAATCAGGGCAGGTTTGGGCCAGAAGAATAATCTTCTTACAGACAAACATTATATTTTCTGTAGTGTGTCCATTTACATAGAGACAAATAGGGGGCATGCAGGATGGGGAGGGTGGGTTAACACCATTCTCTTCTAGCCTTGTTGCTGGAGAGTGGGATCGAGGCTTGATAGAATTCAGAGAAAGTCAGTGCCAGAAAGGCGAGTGCCGAGTGCCGGGGATCCTAGTTCTCTGTGAAGCTGGAGACAACGGTACCGGAAAGAAAGCAAGTCAGGCTCAGTAGGGCAGGAGAGCCAACCTTCTCCTGAGCTTCTCCAGTGCGGTGATCCTATGGCCCAGCGGCCTTGCTCTTTCCCTCTGTCCCTTTTACTTCCACACATCTGCCAGTTGGTAGATTACTGCCAGCTAAAGGCCGGGTTTTCCCAGCTTTCCTATGGCTTTTGGTCTGTGTGCCTCTGGAGCCTGGAGGACCCAAGGCCAAGAATGGTCCCCAAGCCCGGGGAGAGGAGGCAAGGCCCACGGGACGCTCTGGCTGGGAGAGCCTGCGTGGCCAGCTGGGATCGCTGGAGAAGTGGCAGGGGCTACTCAGGGAGCCCAGGTCCACTAGGAGGGCCGGGCACAGCACAGCCATGAAAGGGCTCCTTCCTGCCTCGTTTCTCCCTGCCTTGCTGCTGCGGGCCAGGCGCAGATCGATGCGTGCTATCAGCCCCCGCCATCTCGAGACCCGTTATTGACACGTCGGGCTCCCTGAACCTCCGAAAAGCTGCTTTGATTGACTAGCCTGATGGATAGAGTGATTGAGCTGTCAGGCTGCGTGGCTCGGGCTGGCCAGGAGGCTACGATTTTATTACAAGTGTCCGTGCCTCCGCGCCCACGCGCATACAACACCATTCCAACATGCCCCAGACCCTCAAGGCACGGTGGACCCTTTCTGTGGATGTTCACATTTCCTGGGCCATCTCTGCTGGCTCAGTCAATGACTCATTCAAACCCCAGTCCTGCCCTGGAATGGGCCCTGTCTTTGTTCCTGTATGATTTCCTTCTAGAAGGCCTGGAGAAGCCAGGGGACTAGATCTTTCTCCTGAATGGACAGTTCAGGGGAATGCGCCCCAATTTAGACCTGGTTGCTACAGTGTGCTAAACCTGGAGCCTTTGTCATAGACAACTGGTGGCCCCAGGCCCAGGCCTGCCTTCAGGATCCAGTTACCCATCTTACCTTCTGTTGCTAGATTTAGAGATACCAGCAAAGACCCTTCTTTCTAGATAGCTTTGCATAATCACGGATGTGGTAGGGACTTGACTCTGTAGGCTTTTGTAGCGGAGGCAAGGCCCAGTGGGTCAATGCCAGGGACCTGGGCATTGAAGCCATGCTATCCTTTTAGCCTTTCAAAGCACAGACCAACAATTGAATCCTTTCCTGAATCGCCCCATGCTCTCCATTCTCTCTCTAGGGTTGGACCCCCTCCCCCCAAAGCAGCCCTCCTTTCAGCATAGTATTAGAGGCCACAGGACAGATTTCTGCGGGTACTGGTCCTTGTCACCATCCATCTGTCCCTATTTTGCTCATGGAAAGGGATGTAGTCTCCTTGCGAATGCTGTGGGTGGAAAGAGAAAGCTAGACTTGGGTTGGTTGCTGTTGTTCAGTTTCCCAGCTTGAAACTACAGAGCTGGTTCAAAGGAAAGCTAGTAAGTCTGGCCCGTGCAGCTGGGGAGGGCCTCTTTTTCTTACTAGTACCATCCAAGAAGCAAAGCCTGGATTATTGGCTACAGCCTGCAGCTGAGTAGGGATCTCTTCTTCCCCTTGAGAAAAGGGGCAGTGGAGTATGGCCTTCCTGCTTCCTTCATGCCAAAGAGAAAGAGATGGCAGAAAGAGCAGATAACAAATCCTGTGGAGCTGGCCACTTTTGTAGAGCCTCCTCCCTGTTCCTTATGTGGGCTCACGGCTGTAAACAGAGGGGCTATGGCAGGTTTCTGGATATGGGTAACTTCTTGAGAAATAAGGGAGAACCACTGCAAATCAGCCACCCATTTCCTGAGGGCAGGTCCCCACCATTCTTCCTTTATAATCCCGGGGCAGTAAGGAGAAGGCTGCCACTTTCGACTCCAGGCTAGGCCGAATGGGACTCCAAAATCTTTATCTTGGATTCCCGCCTTCTTGTCTGGGAATTACTGTGATTTAAGTCTGTTCCTAGTTCTCCTGAATTGGGGTGCGGGTGTATCTACATCCTCCTTCTTTGCCTGTTCTGCAGACCGGAGCCGGAGACCCCAGTGCCCAGTCAGGGGCTCTTTGATAGAGGGGCTGGCTGGAAGAAGGGAGCTGAGGGATCCCTTCCGCAGGGCTTCCGCGATCACCCCCAGAAGCTTGGGGCGTGAAGTCCAGTCGGCACTGCCATTCTCACGGTTTCCTCTGGCCTCTTCCCCCTTCTTTTCGCCCTGGGTCCCCACCCCCTCCCCGGCCTTTCCCGCTGCTGCAGGTCCGCGCACCAGGAAGCTGAAGAAGAAGAAGAACGAGAAGGAGGACAAGCGGCCGCGGACGGCGTTCACGGCCGAGCAGCTGCAGAGACTCAAGGCGGAGTTCCAGGCGAACCGCTACATCACCGAGCAGCGGCGGCAGACCCTGGCCCAGGAGCTCAGCCTCAACGAATCGCAGATCAAGATCTGGTTCCAGAACAAGCGCGCCAAGATCAAGAAGGCCACGGGCATTAAGAACGGCTTGGCGCTGCACCTCATGGCCCAGGGACTGTACAACCACTCCACCACTACGGTCCAGGACAAAGACGAGAGCGAGTAGCCGGCCGGCGGGGGCCGAGCACTCGGGCCGTGGCGCCCGCGCCCCCTCCAGGCACCGCTGCCGCCGCCGCGTCGGCCCCGGGAAGAATCATCAGCGCGAAAGAGAGAGGAAGCAACAGGGAAGAGACTGAGAGAGAAAGAGAGAGAGATCCGCAGAATGGACAGTCACATCGGAACGAAAGATTTTGGAAAAGGGAGACTTGGACAGGTGCTAAGAAAACATAGGATCTATTCTCTATTCACAGTATAAGGGACGAAATTGCCATCTCCTTAAAGCTCTATCTAGCCAAACTGCTTATCACCTTGTATATATTTAATTTCAGGTAAGGAAAACAAATATGTGTAGCGATCTCTATTTGCTGGACGTTTTTTTATTAATCTCCTTTATTATTATTGTTATAATTATTATAATTATTATAATTATTTTATCTCCCCTCCCCGTCCCTGCCTCGCTGCTCCCCCACCCACCCAGTTTCCTTTTTTGTTGCCTTCCTCCCACCCCATCTTGAATGTTTTTGCTTCTCCCGCCCTGCATCGCTGGCTCTCATTTCTCTGGGACTTTTTTTCTTTGTGTGCGTGAGAGTGTGTTTCCTCGCGTGTCAGCCCTTCCCTTCTCCACAAACCTCCCAGGATCCTTCTGTCCGTCTGTCTGTCCTGCCTTCCCTCTTTCGTTTTCTGGAGACTCGTTGAGAAATACGACCCCACAGACTGCGAGACTGAACCGCCGCTACAAGCCAAAGATTTTATTATGTTCAGAAACCTGTAGTCTGAAATAAAGTGTACACTGTGCTCACGAGCAGCTGGCGGCCCTCCTCTTTTGGGGCTTGGGAAGGGTGTGGGCCGGGCACTCTTGGGGGCCCTACACTGAATGCAGAACCCCAGGTATCTTAAAATTGCAGTTAATGGTGGGGGTGGCTAGAGGAGGGTGAGGTGGCCCAGGCTGCCCAGATTCGGGCTTGGCCTTGGTCTGGAGGGTCTGGTGGGAAAGTCTAGTCTCTGTAGTCAAGGCAACCCACAGGCCAAAGAGTCCATTCAGCTGCGTTGTGGGTTCATCTCTCTATGAGGGCAGGGTGTCTGGCCCAAACAAGTGAGGCTTCTCCAGCTCAACCTGGCCCTCTTCCCACCAGCCTACACCCTTCATTTTCTTTCTTTGCTTTGGTGTGGGTTTTGCTAGAGGTTTTTCTCCTCCAAAAACAGAAGGCCTTTCCTGTATGGGCAGCGGTAGAGGGCTATATGTCTCCGGTGTTGAGTGGCTGGCTAGTTGAAAGGAGCTTTTGGCTGAGCTGCTGTGGCTTCAAATTCACCTCTATGTTTGGGGGAAATAATTCCATTGGCAGTGGCTGGTCCTGGGTGGCACAGCAGTCCTCCCTGGGCTCTATTCTCATGCTCCTAGAAAGCCAAGAAGAAGGAGGCCAAAACACCCGGATAGCTGTGCTGAGTGGTGGCTGCTTGGTTCTGCTCTGGGCCTAGAATCCCAAAGTGGGCACCCGGCTGCCTGAAAGCTCCAACAAAGCCTGGCTTACTTCTCCACTTGGGAGGAGGATACATAGTGAAGTCCTTGGGACTATCTGGACACCTGGAAGTCCCAGAGGGAAATGTCTAGCTTCTCACTGATCATACAGATAGGTTCTGGGGTGATATATTCAGGGGTTAGTGGGAAGAAGAGGAATTTATTCTTCAACAATACCACCTTCCCTTTGTCTTGGATTTTAATGATTATAAATTCTACCTGGCGCTTCTCTCTTGTTCAGTATGTATGCATTGTATAGATGTATGCAGGTGGCTAGGTAGATGCCCGCATATTCTTAGCATACATGTAGAGTGATGTGTACATTGAGTACATCGAACAGAATGTCTAAGTTCTGTGTTAAGTGTATTCCAATACACATAAAACATTTACGTTGTACAGATGGGTGTTGTGTGATTGGGTACACAAATGGGCATTGGTGAGCTAATGGATGTGTATATATTCATTTTTGTTTGCACAGTGGAATATTTGTCAAGAACGTTTTCAGTATTCGTGCATATGTGACAACCCTGTCTCTGCTTTTCCATCTGGTTTCTTTCCTGTTATTTTGGTAGGATTGGTTTTGTGATAAATGAAAATTCCACCTTTTTTTTTCTTGAAATACTCTCCTCTAATTTGAATCCATGTTTCACTCATGTCTGACAGTACAAGGTTCCAAACTCAGGAAGCACCTAAGGACCTCAATCCAAATCCTTGCATAAGGCTTTGGGAACTTGGGGTTTAGTGGACTGGAGTGGAGCTGGAAAGTGTATCTGGCATTGCTGTAGGTCCCTACCTTTATTGCAGTAGCTACTTCCTATCCCATCTATGTCTCTCTGTCTGTCTGTCTTACTGTCTCTGTTTTGTAACCCTTGTACACGTGGAGAGCTAGCAGCAATGGAATGGCTCCTACTATACTGGCTGCAAGCAGGGACTGTTTCCCTTGGGGGAGTAGAGCTTGGAATTTTTAAGTCCTACAGGCCCTCTGGTTCAGCTGTCTGAGCCCTGGGGCTCCTGAGCATCCTTTAATTTGGACCTCTCAGAACTGCAGGAAAGGACCCAGTCCCGCCTCTCCAGGCCTGCCCCAAGTACATCTCGGTGAAGCTAGGGATATTCAGCTCCACAGAAAACCTTACTATTTTGAGTGCCTAGGAATTGGGCCACCCCCACTCCTCTCTTCCCTACTGTAGGTATCTAAGTTCCCTGGCTTACTAAGTTCAGAAGCTGGGACAACAGAGAAGCTCTAAATTCTCATTTTTTAAGGTTCTTCTAATGGGAGATCAAAGCAAAGAGCTCTTTCCTGAAGCCCACTGGAAATGGTGTGTGTGTGTGTGTGTGTGTGTGTGTGTGTGTGTGTGTGTGTGTGATCTCCTGATGGTATTGTTAAAGTGATAAATGTTAAACATTATTATTATGTAATTTGATTTCTCTTTACCTTCTAATAGAATAGAATTTTCTTCATTATCTACTGCAAGAAATAGAAGTTCTAGTACTTAAACATTGTGCCCTGTTTCCTGGGTACCCCTGTCTGTTCAATACACCCCAAGGATGTATTAGACCCTGATCAAGGGTCTAAAGTCTCAGTCCAAAATGACCTTTCTACCCCTGCTCTCCTGTGTTCCACTTTTCCTTCGTTTTGATTGGGGCAGAGAAGAGGGGAGGAGGACTCTGGTTAGACCTTTTTCTTGTACCCCTTCTAAAAAGAGAGAGAATAGTAATGATCATAAAGGAGCATTGATTTCTCTGATTTATGGGGCTAGCTTAGTGAGTTGTTGGTGTAGTAAAGTTAAGATAAATACTTGAGCACAGCATCCCAACTTCCTCATTTTCTGCCTTTCTTTTCTTTTCTCTCTTAAAGAATGAATTGAACCATAAACTTAAATCTTCCTCAGTGTGAGGAAATTCACACTAGCCACATCTAAACAGTATCGATCCTTGGCTCTTTCTGAGGGCAAAGGGCTCTGTGTATTCCTCAGAAACTCCCAGAATCCTGGGGAACCATAGGTGGGGATGGGAGATGGAGAAAGCTTATGGTAAGAGAGGGTATTATGATGTTTGGGGTTGTGTGTTTTATATGTCCATGCATCATCATACCTGTACCAGTTGTGGGCATTTTATAGGGGGATGTGTGTTTATGAATATATTTATATAGGTTGAGAGATAGAAAAGTGTGCATGGGCCCATGGATTCAAATGGCTGGTAACTGTTTAGTGTTTATGGACATATACATATGTCTAGGTGATGGGCCTCCACAGCCTGTAGCCAATGTTAGGGTTTCCACAGATGAAGCCACCTGGGATGCCACGTGCCATAGGACTCTTCCAGTCCTTCTACTGCCCTCAGTAGGAAAGCTCAACAAGAATAAATTGCTGGAGTAGAGGAGAACTTTGGCAGTTAAAGATGCAGTAAGTGAAGGCCAGAGACCCTGGAAAGGACCCTTCTCCGTGAAGGGGATGTTGTGGCTTCCCTTGGGTGGCCATCAGTTCTTCCTGTATGGGCATGAGAAAAGCCATTCCTTTCACACTATAGGCCAACTTCTCAGCTCTCCTTTGCACTTGGATTCAGCTGAGAGGGTTGCCCTTGATCTTGCATGAGGATTTGTGGAAAGAGGGATGGCTGGGGACTCTGGCCAGTCTTCCAGTGCACCCCCTGTGTTAAAGGTATCCTTGGAGATCCTTGAATGAAAGGGTTTCATTTTACATGTGGAAAAAAATGCAGAGTGGGTAAAATTGCCTTCCTCAAAAGCACATTGCAAATGAGAGGCAGAGTTCTGGGATTTCCTTTTGTCCCAGGGCTCTTCTCAGAGTGCCAACAAGTGGGTGGCATCAATGAACATATAGGCACAACATACATATGCACCCACTCATGTAGATGTGTGCACAAATGGGCTGGTGCCAAGGGGAGTATTCACAGCAAACACAGGGACAGTGCACATGCATATGGGTTAGTAATACACACACTAATAAGTACTAGAACCTGTGTGCCCAGACTGGTGTGCTTCATTTCTAGCCAGAGGAGGGGACACAATGACATCTTCAGGGTAAGGGACAGGTGCACATGCCTCCTCTTCTCCACGGAGGCCACCAGGATGAACTGGGACTGAGGAAGTGGGCTCCCTAACACAAGTCTGAGAAAAGTGGGAGCACAAAAAAGGAGCCCTAGTCTCTTTCCTGGGGAAGCTGGGCCCAGGTGTCTGAGCTCAGACACAGACCTAAGTCCAAACTCTCCAGGGAGCTTGCATACAATGCCTTTCCAGCAGTGGGGATTGGAGCATGCTGGGACTGGGGAGAGCAAGAGTTCTGAACAGACTTCTTAGAGGTGAGCCAGTCCTGAGCCACTGCAATTTTTACCTTCTGAGTTTGCTTCCATGTCTTTTCTTGGCTGTGACACCACCTAGGAGATGACATAGGTCCCTCCACTTTGGGCTTCTCCTTATAGATATGGGAGTGGGCTGCTTTGAAGATATTTTGGGGAGATTTCAGGCTTCGGAACTGGTTTGGGGGAGCCTGCAGAAAAGTCCAGGGCTGCACAACACAGACATTTTATCGCACAGAGGATTCTTACCACCAGTTCCTGTTCTGGCTTTGGACAGTAGAAACAGGTGTGTGTATGTGTATGGGGGGGGCTACAGATTAAGAGGGAATGGGACCAGAAGAAGGTGAAGGTGTGAACTATGCACACAAGCCTCCCTCTCTCTTCAGCTGGATTGGGGGATGGGGCACAGCTTAAACTCACAGCCAGCAACATATTCCTCCTTACCTCCTGCCATCTAGCAAGTGCATGGATGGTACAGTTGAGGGAAGTTCTCCCTGGGGTGATCTCACCCTCTCAGGACATGAACTGCAGGCTTCAAAGAACAGCTACCAGAGGGGAAGGAGCCCCTGTGGGCAAGAGGAGTCTCTGGACCAACAGCCCCAAACATTGTAACTTCCAACATCCTACTTCGGGGTGCCCTGACTGACTTGAGAGCAACCAATTGCTGCAGAATGGCTGACACTGAGAAAAAGTAACCCAGTAGGGGACCCTGAACTGACATGGCTCTGTTCATCTTAGCTGTTTCTGCTGGTGAGAAACATCATTAGTGCAATTTCCTCCAAGCTGAGGACAATGCAAATGTTGAAGAAAATAAAAGCAGGTCCCAGGATCTGCCTCACAGGTTTCTCCTACGGCTTCATTTCCAGTAACAGGATTTTGCCATGGGTGGAGGCAATTCAGGCACTTCAGAAATGTTAAAATTATTAATAATATACTCATTACTTGTTGAGGACCAACCTGCACATTGGACACAATAATTTACTGAATTCAGTCACACACAATTCTTTTTTGATAGTCAACATCACTGTACCCATTTTACAGATAAAAATAAGGCCCAAAGTGTCTTGAGGAAGTCACACAAAATCACATTAAAGTTTACAGTGTAACTATGTATCAACAAACATAGCCTCAGTTTTGAGTCCTCATTGTATGTTTAGACTTTGGCACTTGGTAAGGAGGGGCCTTGCACTTGCATTAAGGGCTATTTTCTCTGCTCCATTTAGGTCTCAAATAACATCAGTTCTTTTCTTCATTGTGTCCTCATCTGGGTTTCTTCTCAAAGTGACTGAAGACAGAATTACTTCCTGGGCATTTGCTCCTCACCTCCAGCCCAGGCCTGGAATTAGCTTCCCAGGGAAGTCTAAATTTTACCCAGATTAAGGTTAAGTTGCAGGACACCTGCATTTTCCACACCCGCACACCTTCCTTTTTCACCTGAGCCTGCCTTCCTCACCCGGATCTGGTCCTTGGGCTTCCCTCCTGCTGGGCGGGAGCAGTGGTGCCTTGGCACACACACTCTGGTCAGCGCAGTCCAGGTCACAGGCCTGGACCTCTCTCTCCGAGGGAAAGGGGGGCAGAAGATGAGGAGCGCTGGATCCAGGCTGAGGCCTCTGAGTGCGCCCCCTGCGTGCCTCCCCCCCCAAAGCCCTAGGTCTCTTCGTGCTGTGCGGCGAGCCAGCCCGGTCCTGGCTTGCTCGAAATGAACAAGAAAAGGCCACAGCGCCAATACCTTGAGCCAAGCAGGCTCAAGGCAAATGGCAGGGAACTATCCTGGAGCTGCAGGCTCCAGTCATCGCCTTCTGGACTCTCTGTACAGTTTGGATTTATGTCTCAGCTGAAGTCGCTTTTGCTTTCTTCTTTTTCTATGTGCGTTTTGTTTTTAGTTTTGTTTTTAAATAGGACGGAGTGTCTGTTCCTTTCGTCCTCTACTCCTAAGGCTTGATTTCTGCTGTGGAGGCTGCCCTCCTGCCGCCAGCCTCCTTTGGCCGGCCGGCCTTGGCCTCCGTGTTTGAGTATTCCATCGGTCCCCAGTTCTCCTTCTCATCACCCGGCACAGCTTCCAGATTTGCTCCCCGGACTGCTCCCGCCGTGGCTCCTCGGGAGGTCCGGATGTTCTGGCATTCCGCTCCCCTCCCCCGCCGACACGCAGGGACTAACGCTGACCTTGGGTGTTGAGGTGCTGACCTCCAGTGCTCTCTAGTCACTTCTGCCCCTCTCCACTACTGGCTTGGGACTTCCATGTGGGGGCCACTAGAGCGCAGTGGGGGTGGGGGGGGGTGGAGAGCGCCCGTCCCAGTGTTAGCTGTGATCGCAGCTGTACAAACTGGACCCCGGACCGGCCAGGGCTGAGGTCAAACCAAGAAGGGGGAGGGGTGGGCCCCAAGGCTCCGGAGACTCGACTTTGTGTTGCTTCCACTTGTCCTGAACGGCTAGACAAGGCGGCGCGCTCTAAGTAACATCGCACCCACCCCAGCCCTCGCTGGCCACGTCCCAGGGGTTCTGCTCCCTGCTTGGTCTAGACCGGCTCCAAGCTGGGGTCCTGGGTGCTCCGGAGTCCTCTTTCGGTGCCTGCCCCAAGGGGGCTGTCAACTGAACTTTCCGGGACCAGGTGAGCGCCTCCCGAAAACTTCACTGAGGGGACAGAAAAGGTGGCCCCGAAGTCCTGATCCCTACTTCCCCCTCCCCAATAAAGCGACGACCTTCGGGACCTGACATTTGCCCAGCTTCCCCTATCTTGCTTCCCTGGAGGTGTTCAGCCAATTTCCTATCAGGTTTATGGTTGACCTAAAATTTCCTTAAAAGCGGGGCCAACTTGCTCCTGCTCCGCGCCGCCCAGGCCGCTGCGGGGCACCGGAGCTGGCAGAGAGATAGCGGCCCGGCCGGAGTGTGTTCTTCCACCCTTGGCGGGCTTCCGGAGCCCCCGCCTCCTGCAGATTGAGCTTCTGTTTGTTCCCTGAATTGTTGTCGGCCCAAGTGCCTCCTCTGCAGGTGGAGGACCAGAGCATTATGAAGAATGGGCACCCGGAGACGATGACTGAACCCAATTCTGTGCCCTTTGGGACCCGAATGAATATCTTTGTATTCCCTGACTCTCACTGGGCTGACCCCCTTGGTGGTGAGATGTGAGAAAATGGGATTTTGTTGCCTTGAAGACTGGCTGGGGAGCGAGGGGAATCTTTTAACTGACAGGGAGGGGGATCCTTCGATTACCCCCCCCCCCCGCGCTCCCTCCACCCCCCCCACCCCCACACCCCCTTCCAGTCCAGCTACAAGAGTGCAAAGGAATCCTTCCTGGCTGGAATGTTCTAGGGCCCTCCAACAGGCTAGGACCGGGATTGAGGAAGGGAGATACTGTGTGTCTTCCATCCCCGCCCTCCTGCGCAAGTTTTGGCCCCACACAGAACCTGGTGAAAGTAGCTGGAGATGGTCTGGGCCCAGGGGAGACTAGCGCGGGAGGCTGTCATTCCGGTGTGAGGTGGGTGTGTGCCCCTTGCTCTCAGTTGCTGCTGCGTGGGCAAGGTGAGGCCTGGCCTCCATTTCTTCTGCGCTGCGGAGTCTCCAGCCTATGCCAACTCCCCCAAGTCCTCAACTGCTTCCCGGAGAGTTGTCTCCATCACTGTCACGAGCACCCCGCAGTTTGGTTCCCCGTCCCCTCAAATCCAGTCAGAAGACACACAGATGCACGCTCTCTCCTCTTCCCACGTCCTACGATAGGATAGGCCCCCATCTCCCCTAAAGACCCTTGTGCGCCAAAGGGTTGGTGATCATTACTTTAAATTAAAGTCCCTCTCACCCCACCCCCGTCTAAACTTCAACTTAGGTTCAGAGAATGAAGCGTGAAAGCTCTTTTATGGAGATTACCGATGCTTCATTTATTCCCGCAAATGCAAACACAGCTTGGGAAACCCAAACCAGCCAGCGAGCCAGTGAGCTCCTTGCCTCGGATCCTCAGCCGCCCTGGTGTTCGCAAGCTTACTCGGCTGTGAGAGCTCTCCGGAAAGCGGGAAAGCGGCGGGCTCCCCAACAATCCATGGAGGGAGTCACCGGGGGTTGGGGTAGGCTCCTGTCCAGGCTGCTCATACCCAGCAGCCAGGCTGAGACTGCACACTCCCCACACTCGCCCGTGCACCAAACGAGCAGCCACAGTGTCAGCTCTGAGAGCTGAGGGACTTGGGACCGGGAAGAGGGGGAGGATCCCAAATGTCAGCCCTGAGGACCGCTAAGAAGTATTCTTGTTTGTTTATTAATTTATTTTAGGGTGTTGGTTCTGGGGCTTGAACTCAGGGCCTGGGCATTGTTCCCGAGTTTTTTCTCTCAAGGCTGGTCCTCTACCACTTGAACCACAGCTTCACTTACAGCTTTTTTTTTGGTTGTTAATTAAAGGTAAGAATATGAGGGACTTTCCTGCCAGGGCCAGCTTTGAACTGTGATCCTTAGATCTCAGTCTTTTGAATAGCTAGTAATTCAGGCACGAGTCACGGGCCCCCAGCTCTCTATGAAGTCTTTTATGTGAGTGTGAAGATACAAGTTATTCTCATTCCAAGCTCACGTTATCACTTCCTATTTACAGGACGGTGGAGGGGGAACTTGGGATATTTTTCCTTGACAGGCTCACATACCGCCTCCTGACCTCATTTCCATTCCTACTCCAGCCTCTCAGCAGCACCCTGACCTTGCCACAGTGAGGCTGCCTTCCATGTGGCTGTTTGTGTCCTTCCAATATGAAATTCAGGTACACAATACAAAGCCCCTGGGAGCTTTGCAATTTTGCAAAGCCTTTGAACCTTTGCTACACAAAGCTCACCTTATCACCTGGCAGTTTCTTCTGGATGGTCAGGATGCTTTACCATTTCATAAGGGACAGTTGGACGGAAGTGCTGTGGGCTCTGGGAAAAAAAACAAGGAAAGGGGGTTTCGATTCTTTTGAGACAGAGAAGTTTGAAGAAGGAAGAGTTGGAGCTCCCACTGGAGTGCAGCCTTACATTCTTTTGTGACACTGTGTTATTAACACCAGCACAGCGGCACCTCCACATTCCAGAAATCAACTCTGGAAATCCCTGTAATACAACAGTTATTTGGGGGGAGAAAGTAACCTGGAGGGGCCACCAGCCCTTCTTTCTGTCACCTTACCAAGTTTCCAGGTAACAGGGAAGACAACTTACAGCAGTGAATGTGAGAATTACCACAGGCTGCCCATATGGAATATGTTGAAAAGGACTCAGTTTCCCTAATTTTCTAGCTGGCAACTTGTTTATAGTTTGCACTCAAAAATTAGGCCCATTTAGTTGCTCTTACCTTTTACTACGAAGGCCCTTGGTGACTGAACTGGGCAGTGTAAAATGTCTCTGAGAGTATCTGACGTTCCTGAGCCAGGGCAGGTATCACCATCAGCGTGATACCATCAGAGAAGGACCTGGTGGTACCATCAGGGAAGGGCAGGTCACTGAGTGAGGACACAGCGCTGCCCCTAACCCCAACCATAGCCTTCTTTCCTTAATTAATCAGTCATTTCTGTGTGGAGGCAAATACCAAGATGCCCTCATGTCCATCCTGAATTAATGATCTGAAAAGTTAAATGAAGAGAGGTCTCAAGAAGGAGTTGAGGAGTTTGGGAGCATTTAATCCTTCTTTCAGGGTAACTTCTAAATGCTGGAGGTGGAAGCTATTACTTAGTGAACAGAGGTTGGATTCTAAAGGGTGACAAACAACCAAAGAAAAACATTCATCAAGCTGTATCTTCATCAACCTGCCCATCTAATCACTCAACTTGGTCTACTTAGCTTGGTCAAGTGGCACCTGGGTAGACATCAGTGAGATGAACACCTAGTGCTCCAGTTGTGTGTGTGTGTGCATGTGCACATGCGTGTGTGCACGTGTGATATGGCTCAGGAATGCACATGAGCAAATGTTTTCTGAATGCTATCAGTATTATTTGGAGTAGTACTGGACACAATCTTAACTTCTGTCATGAGAGGTAGTCCCTCCCCTGTGGGGAAGGCTCTCTTAGTTAAACTTAATTATGTCCTTGGAAGTAGAAAGCATGTTAGTTTTCCTGTTCTTGTGTTAGTTTATCCTGTCTTAAGCTTTAGGGAAAAATTAGTTTGTTCTTTATTTTTGGTTGCATGCAATCTGCTTACATACGACAGAATTTAGAGATTATGTTTGTTATTCTTTCACCCGTCCCTCTTCATTCTTATATCTATTTTCAGGTGTTTTGACATGTGTGTCTGTATTTTTGATGGATGCATTTTCTGGGAAGTGTAGTTGTAGGAAGCAGTCTTGGGCACTTTTCCAAAGTGTGGCTTTGGGTTGCAGCTAGGAATCTGGGGACAGGATATGGAATGACTCGTTATGCTCTCGGTGTCACATAAAATGGACGAAGCCAGGACACGACTGAAATGACTCCTGGTCTATTTTTGGATTGGGTTCTTCAGAGTTATGGAGGAAAATACCTTTTCCTTAATAAGCATCACATTTCTGTATGGGCAGAAATTTGAAACATTTTACCTGGGCCATTTTATGTTTAATTGCTTGTGGTAAATTCACCATTATAGGCCTGATCCTTGAAGTTTACATTCTTGGAATTCTAGTCCTCTTTCTGGGGTTCTTTTAGGCATAGTCTCTACATGTAGACCAGGTTTTAGTAAAAATGACACTGTGAAGCAGAAATTGGTTGAAGTCAAGCAGCTATAGGGGTTGTTGAAACTGTCCCTCACCTGTCTGGCCAGACCATGTACACTATTAGGCTGATGATCAGTCTTTCTATCATGTGGATTGTATGCAGCCAGACTCCTGGAGTCCTGAAAGGTGTAGGTAAGAGACAGAACGGGGGACTGCCTCCAGGCCTGAATTCCCTTTTAAATGGCTCCCTTCTTCCCCTCTTCCCCCCATTTCCTTCATGGTGCTGGGGATGGAACCCAAGGATTCATCATCTGTGCCATGCCAGGCAAGCATTCTACTACTGAGCTATATACACCAACCATGGAATTTCTTTTTAAAACAAACAAGTTTACCTTTAATGAACACCTTTCATAAAAATCCAAAGATATCTACTTTCTGTGGAGAAACTCACAGGTGCCTCTAGACTAAGATCTGATTTATTTCTTGCCAATGCTCAGGGTAGGGAATCAAATCCTAAGCCCTTGGTGTGCAGTGTGTTTATGTGTGTGTGTGTGTGTGTGTGTGTGTGTGTGTGTGTGAGAGAGAGAGAGAGAGAGAGAGAGAGAGAGTCCTTTAGGAGGTTATCTTGCTTAAACAAAGGCTGGGCTTGAATTACTTCCTCCTAAAGGAAAGTCTTCTACTGCTGCTTCTTTTCTATAGTCAAGGATTTTATAAAAGAGATGGCTCGTTGAACTTTTCCTTGAGAATCCTAGAAGTGAGCTGTCAGCCACTTTATGGGACCAAAAATTTAATATACAAGGAGATAGAAAGCCAACTATCAGATTGAGAAAATCTCAGAACCACCCAGAATCAAGATTAAACAAAACAAAACAAAACCTTCTTTGATTATCTGACTTAATATCCGTGGCACACGGACAAACAGGAGTCATCCTACTCTCTTTTAGGTTTTATTAACTTATTGACAGTCCCAACTCTGACATCAGGAGAAGCAAAGGCCTAAGTGAAAATGGAATTTTATGCCACCATTTGACCATCTAGACTGTTATTTACTTCTGCATGAGTTGGAGTGATCAGAAGCAAGGGGAGGGAATTTCTGGCAATCTTTATCAGTAGATACAAGGCTGATTTTTTTTTTTATTTTAAAGATTGGAGTTTGCTGTTTAATAAATAAAACTTCCCACACATCAATCTGGGAAATGTGGCGTTTATTTGAGTAAATAAAAGATTCATGAAGAGTCACATGGTGAAAAATGTGGAGTGCAGATTTATTCCGATGATTCTTAAGTCCTGATGGGAAAAAGCAGGTCTCAGGTATCAGGGTTCCAGCCAGGCCTGGCTCTGTGGGCAACCTCAGCTTTAGAAATGAAGCCCAAGCCCCTAGGCTAGGGGGGTTTCATTCTCTTTTGATCAGATAAATTCCTGTCCATATTTCTCTTTGGGGGTGGCAGGAAATAGGCACAAATGACCTTCTGGGGAAAGGAGCAGGATGGTGAGATGCACTTGAGTTTAGTGTTCAGTTCAGACTGTTTTCCTTCTGTTACTCTGAATGTGTGAATAGTGGGAAGAGAATTATTCCTGTGTACAATTGTCAGTTCTGCCAGGAAAGTTATGGCTGGCCTGTAAAAGAAGACTGCCTATTTCCCTTTGTCCCACATGGGGAAGGCCTCCTGGTCAATAAATACATATTAATCATGTGAAAGGATTGACATGCAAATGAAGGGCACCATTGACAAGCCTGGATGGCAGAGGGGAGCCTGCTGCAGCTGTAGTCCAGCCTGGAGAAGCCAGGATAGCACCAAGCTAGTTGCAGGGTGTTTTGTAGAAGGCAACACACCCTTTTCCAATAAATAGGTGAAAGAATTGAACTGGAGATCGCTTCAGGATCTTTTCCTTGCATGTTTCTTAGCTCTGACAAGTTCAAGTCTTTGGGGTTTTTTTTTCCTTTTATTAATTTAGTCTGGAAATAGGCATGCCATCCTTTGGATTGCTGTGTCTCCCGGCCCAACTGGAAGTCTCCAAAGGTACTTTGTTCTTGTGATCAAAGAAAAATTGAACCAATCAGAGAAACAGTTAAAAGCTTAGGTGAATTTTTGGAGAAAAGCTTGATATTGCAGGAATAATTATTAGCTGTCATTATGAATTACTGCTTATAAAATAGCATGCTGTATATAGTTGTGGCTTTCTTTCCAGAGCAAAAAGATACTATAAAATGACATTGGAGTAGGTAGGACTAAGCCTCAACTCAGTTTTTCTATATGCATGACACCTGTGGGTGTGTTAAGGTACATATGGCTACCAAAATATGATTTTGGTGTCAGGATATATATATATATATATATATATCCTTGTGTTGTAAACACAAAATAAGATTCAATATGTGTTCCCAGCAAGTATTTGGAGTTAATATAGTTGCTTTTATCCATTACAAAGCACAATACATAAAAAATACTTTATATCTGTGACGAGTTATTATTTATACTATTATTGAAAGAACTTATTTGAGTAATCAAAGTCTGACTTTTATCTTTCTTTTGGGGCTTGAGATTCTTGAGGAAAGCAATAGGACTTTTCATGATTCATGTTCCAAGTTCTGACTATGAACCCTTTATCACTTGGGAAATTCAAATTCAAGAATTAGCATTGGATCCTAAGCCAGCTAGTTTCAGTGACAGATCATCTCAGGCTATAGGTGTTAAAATGGATCAGCGTTTGGAAAAGGCCATGAATGTCTGAGAGTTTGGCAGGCTAGGACCTTGTAACAGTTTTTGGGGAAGTGTGTGCTGAGTGGTAGCTGTCTTCTCCCTCCCATCCCCAGTGGTGTGTGCCTAATCTTTTCTAACACTCTACAAGTGAATCTCAGATCCTATCACACAAACCAGAGGGAACAAATAGGAACAGAAACATAATAGAAATGATCTTCCTCTGTTGGTAAGAAGCACTGTGATACCTTGTGAGTTAAGTGTGTCTGAAGATGATATGGGGGCCCAGCCTTTTCTGTGTTCGGGGGGCTATATTAGTGCTGAACAGAATATCCACTTGTGAGATACCTAAGATTTTCTTTTAAATAGATTCACAGCCATTTTTTAAATAGGTGTATGTTGACTTAGAAAATCTACACCTTGTTAAGATTAAATATGAAGATTCCTGAATTCTTACCACAGGCCTGTAATACTTAAACATATTTTTTGCTAATATTTATCTAGATTATAGATGAATCAAGTATTACCTAGAATTTGAATGTATGGAACATGCTGTCTGGTAAATTACTGTGTGTATGTGAGGGGGTGGAAGGGGAGAAGGGGCTGCTACTAGAGATAAATTATTTAACATGATTTTCCTGTGCTGTAGAGAAGCAGGCTAAGCTTCATTTTTTGGATTATGATTTGTATTATGAAATGCTTATCAAATGTTTTCCAAAGATTAGTTTAATTTTAATTAAATAAACCTTTCTCAAGAGGTGGCTCCCAACTATTCGTTGTACCCAGAGGCTAACGTACTTGTTGTTTTTAATTATTTTCCACTGTTACCCAAACTGCTTTGGGTACTCCTGCCCAATTAAATCAAAGGCACAGGTTCCTTATACACAATATGTTTAATATTTAATTTTAATTAAATTAATTAAATTGTTTATTTAATTTTATGTGCATTATTGTGCATAGAATAATGCAAAATTTATGATTGTAAGAATTGGGGTGGGGAGGTGAATTAGAAAGGTTCCAAACAAGCTCATTACAGAGTTTCAAGGAAACTTTGCACTCCTTTTCATGGGAAACACCCGCACATCAAGCCAGATTGACCAGGAACCTTCCAGTGTGCCATGGCTGTAGCTGTAGTAGATTTGGTTTGTTTCTCTGGTTCATTCTCCAGAGCCTGCCTGCAATCGGCAGATGTTGCAGCTGCTCGGGAGAGGAAAGAGTATGTGCAAGTGTGTACATGTGGCTGTCTGCTCACACTCCAGTGACATTTTCTACTTTGCTGAGCAGGGAACCATCAGCACAGTGCTCCTGGGTGGGGACCATTTTCCAACCAAAGACCTTGGCAAAACTTCCCGCAACATCTTCCCTCTGAGGAAGACCCCATCCCAGACAGCTTGGAGCTGTCTGGTCCAGGTCAGCACTTCACAATATATAGGCGTTGGGTGGGACTCATCATTGATGTGGAAGCAGCTCCTTTCCAGGGAAGGACCCTCTGCCCTGTCCACGCTTCTATCACAGTTAACCTCTGCAGGAAGCTCAGCAGGTTTGCTGGATCTCACTCCAGAGCTCAATTTCTAGAAAAAGTGTTTTATCAGAGACAAGAGACAGACACACATAATTAAAATTGTTTTTTTAAACTACAGTAGTCCTCACAATACTTAGTTTTCTTTGCAATTTCTCACATCTAAGTGGTCTCAAAATATGTAAAATACAAAGCATAAGAACCAATCATTTTAATGTGCCTGAGTTGAGGGAGCCCACCAAATTTTGAGGCATCTTATTAACTCCTTTCTTTCTTTTCCAGACTTAAAATAGTTCATTGTATGGTTTGGCACTTGGGGTATCTGAGCCAAATTTTCTAAACTTGACCCCAGGAAGTGCGATGCTCTCTGAGCCTTTTTTCATTTTGGCGTTTTACTTATCTGAACCATGGTTGAATATTTACAGTTATCATCACTATAAATTTTTTTGAGGGAGGAGAGTGTTCCTTCCGTGGTACCATTTGTTTATTGCAACTCTTCAGTAGTTAGTGAAATATGACCTTAACCTTGATTGTCTCAATCACTGGCAACCAAACAAACAAAAGAAAGATAAGAGAGGGAGGAAAAAAAGAGAGGAAAAATACCGAAACAGGGAAGAGAATAGAGCGAAAAGACAGACACAGACTGTGAGAGAAAGAGAGTCCTTAGGAGTTTGTTTCATTCCTTTTTTTTTTTCTAGCACCTTCCATGAGAATGGAGCTGCTAAAAATAAACTGCTTTCTGTTTGTTGTTGTTTTCTTTCCCCCTAAGGCTGGTTTTGTTTCAGTAGATTAAATATTATCATAAAAGTAGCTGATGATGCAGTAAATTAAAAATCAGTTTGTGGAATATTTTCCTTCGATGGCCCTTAACCAGTTGGGGCAAAACATTAGTTTTAAACCAAATGCATTTGTCAGGAGTACTTTTTGCTTCAGAAAAAGGCTTTGGAAAAAATATACAGAGAAGCGGAGTTAGCCAGAATGAACCTAATGTAAAAGAAACCCTGAATTTGGAGAGAGATTAATGTTGGCTGATTATGCTTAGAAAAAAAGATCACTTCCTCACTCTCTATTTCTGTGGCACATCTGTAAGTTTATGGCCCATTTTTAGTACAAAATATAAGCCTTCATAACAGATTTCAATCGAATTTGTGGGTCACTCTTATATCTCTAGTTTTAGCGCCAAATTATGAATTAAACAATAAGAATGAATAACAAATCAAGATTTGCTTAGGCTTAGCTTTGTGCAGTGGGACAAAGAAAATTTATTTGAATGCTATTCCTTGATGAGGTTACAGATTTTTTTTCCACAAAGAAGGTACACATTTATATGGTGAAGACAATTATTGGTGGTTCATTTTCTGTGCCCGTTGTAGAAGCCTTCTTGTGGCAACAGAAAATGCCTATGCAGATTTAGGTTTTCTAAGAGTCCTTGTACACTTTCCAAGTAGGGATAGTTTGTAAAGTATGTTGTGAAGGATGGTATCAGACACATTAAAATGGAATTATGTGTGTGTGTGTGTGCAGAGGGTTGTTTGTTTTGCAGGCACGTTAAATAGTTTGGCTTTTAGGATTTTGGTAACATGGTAAGAAGCTGCCAGGCTTCTTACAGCTGTACCATTGATTAAAAAAAGACCATACTTCCCAGATCCAAAAGTTTCCAGGTGCACTGTCAAAACTTCAGTCAGCTAATTGGAACTGAGAAATAATGTGCTGTATGTCCCTGAATGTCTTTAGCATATGCTGAAATTGGGGTGAAGAAAGGAAAGGTGTGGGGACAATGAACAACGAATGGATCAGACAAGTTGAGATATACTGGGAGTAACTTCTTGTATTGATGGATGTGAAAAAACTTTTCAGGCCTCAAATGTAACATCACTCCAAACTTGTTAAAGAAGATGAAACAAAGAGATATATAAAGCACACACAATTCTATCATCTACTTGCCCACTTAGCATGTTTAGAAAAATCTGATATGTCTCATGTAGGTGGATATTATGCCTAATCAATGTTGCCTTATTATTTTTTGATTTTTTTTATTTTCAAAGAGCTTTAGATTTACAGAAAAGTTGTGAAGATTATCGTTTCATTTTTTATTGCTGCTGTTGCTCATATAATTTGCAAGTTTCTGTCTTCTGGAGGACAAAGTTCGGAGGGGGCAGAGTCTGGCTGTGAGGTGGCTCATTAAGCAGATCTCATGTGGGCTCCGGTGTCCTTGTAGGAAGAGATTAGGACCTCACACATAAAATCCACTTCAAAAACAAAATCATAGTTAAATGTATTCATATAGCAGGTAATTTTTTTTAAAAAAGCTAGGTTTAGTTGGAGGCTTGGATTGCTTTAATATAGGTGACTTTGTTGTTATATTTCTTCTTCTTGCTGCTGTCCTGTTTGCTGTTAGACAGGGTAGATCTTCCCATATGATGACTGTGTCACCTCTGAATGTCTGACAAAAACCAGGCAAAAGCAAGAGCTTGGTTCTTTCTCTTCTAGTTGGTGAAAGATTTGTGTAGTTCCAAGGCCAGTCCAGCACTAGAGCCATGTCATTCGATTTTGTGGCCGTGAGCAGAAAATCCCTCATTTCCTAGGTTCAGTTTTATTTCAAATGCACTCCATTTTTAGGAGCTGGGAGCTAGGGAGGTAGAGAGAAGAGGAAAAAATGCCCTCTTGGAAATCCATTACAAAACCCACTTTGAAGAATCTTAAATTTAAGACAGAACTGACTCCTTCCTCCAGCTACTCCTCTGTCCTATCCGCCCCCACCTGGGGCAGCTAATCACATTCAGGCCAAAGGCAGAGCTGGCTACCTGGCTGCAGCCCAGAGGATATTTTATTTTATTTACAGATGAGCTGTTACCCCTGAAATCTGGATTCATCTGGAAGCTGTGACAGAAGGCATCCTAGCCCCATTTTAGCAGCTCCAGCTCAGAGCTGCGGTAGAACTTGCCTTAATTAGCTGTGTCATTCAGAACAGAGCCCACAAACCAGTAGGCTTGGAGGAGGGGCAGCCTGGCATCCTCAACCACCCTCCCAGCCTTTCCACCAGAGGGGACTCCGTGCACATGTGTGCAGCCAGGGCCTGGGCACCCAGTGGTTGTAACTCCAGACTCTCCTCTTCCAAGATGGGCTCCAAATCACATCTCCACAGCAAACTATCTTCTGGAAGCAGTGGCTTTGAGCAGGTTACTCTGACTCCAAAGCTATTGTCACTGCTTAAAATCTTTTAAGAGTTCTCTCTGAGAGTTTGTGTATAAACCACATACTTGCCCATATGCCCTGCCATAGATCAGTAGAGTCTTGTTGTTCCTATTATTATTATTATTATTTGCTGGAACCTCACTCTGGTATAAAATAGCATTGCTTACATGTGGAAATTAGATCTAAATTGTAAACATGTATGAAAATATTAAAAAATTAGAAATTTCTAGTTTGAATGTTCGGCTTATTCATCAAATTTGCCTTCAACTGGGCATACATGGCTCATTCCTGTACTCCTAGTCATTCAGGAGGATGAGATCTGAGGATCATGGCTTGAAGTCAGCCCAGGAAAGAAAGTCTGTGAGGTTCTTATCTCTAATTAACTATCAAAAAGCTGAAAGCAGAGCTATGATTCAAGTGTTACAGAACCTAGGCCTGAGTTCAAGCCTTAGTACTGGTAGAAAACAAACAACCAAACAAAAAATTAACCTGTCTTCAGTGCCTTTCCACACTTGCCCAAACCTAGACCTATTCTTTCTCCTAGAATCAAGGACATTCGGAAAGGGTTAGTTGATAAGGAGATGGGATACTCCCTGAAAGTTTGAGTGTGTAGCATTGGTAAATTAGGGGTTCCCAGTGAAGAAGATATGACATCTGACATTTGAAAGATGGTGTCTACAGACTCATCAGGGAAATCAGAACAGATAGAATTACACAGAGAAATTGCTGGTTAGTGCTGTTTTATTTGTGGGCCTCTCTAGCTGTTCCAGTGGGCAATGGGGCCCTGCTGTAAATAGATCCTCCCTCCCCTCCCATCCTTTTCCCTTTTTTCTCTTTGCCTCCCCTCTCCTCCCTTTGCTCTCCTTGTCTCTCTCCTGCTCTTTCCTCCTGCTCAGTGATGACACTAGAGTCTAGGCCTTATGTATGATAGGTAAACCTTGGACCACTGAGCCACATCCCTGAATTCTAGTTTTGGAAGGAGAGTGCAGCAGCTCAGGGAAGGATGTGGTAGATGCTTAGTGCAAGTGGGAGGAGGCTTTTGAGGAAGGTAATCTGTGGAGGTGCAGAGGGTGGGTGAAGAGGGGTTTACACATATGATTTTGACAGCTTGGCCAGGTCTCAGAGAATCACTTTAGGAGGAACATGTATATAGGGGTAACTTTTCCTGGCAAGCCTAACACCACCCTTAGGAGAACAGCTTGCCCTGGTGGTATTATAGGCCTGATTGTACTCTGACTGTGTGACCTTGGGTTATGACTCTTGCGTTGTCTGAATGTGAATCTAATGTTTATAAAATAAGCTTAAGCTAGGTGCTAGTGGCAGACATCTGTAATCCTAGCTACTCAGGAGGCTTAGATCTAAGGATTGTTGTTTGAAGCCAGCCTGGTCAGAAAAGTTGTGAGACTCTAATCTCTAATTAATCACCCCCAAACTGGAAGTGGCACTGTAATTCAACTAGACTTGAATGAAAATCTCCGGGACAGCTCTCAGGCATGAGTTCAAGGCCTACAGCTGACAAAAAAAAAAAAAAAGATAAACTTATTAGATTAGCAGGGCCTTTCTCTACTTGTATAGGAGAGGAGGGCTCTATGGAAAGTCCCAGTGTTTCAAGATTATTGCTAGAAGAGCATCTGTCCTCAGCTCACTAGGACACTCAGGACAGCCCAGGACATCTCCTTGCTTTGGGCTGAAAATGCTGCTTTATGCTGCTCAGAAGTTCTGTCTCATGTGTCTTTGATTTACACAAATGGGAACATGAATTTATTATTACTCAATAAATATTTAAAAAGTAAATAGCATTTATCAGATACCTGGCATATTGTTGGCCCTTGGTAAAATGAGAGTCATTATTATTATTATCATTATAGGTAATCTGCTTGGCCAAGATTTTTCAACGTGTGGGCCATAGTAGGAACTTTATGTGACTAGTGGGGAGCTAGTTGGAGTTCTGGTGGGGCTGTTTTCTAGGCCTTTCTAGGAAATGAGATGAACTTAGGCTCCTGGAATCCAGATCCCAGGGCCAACGGGCAGGAGGACAAAATGTTCATGGTGACTCCTGGGCCTTGACCCTGAGAAAGAGGGATTTCAAACCTTCCTTTTACTAGAGTTGGTCCCTCTCCTCCTTTGCCCTAAGCTGGCTCTAGTTGCCAGATGGTAAGGCTGCCCAGCTCCCACAGGCAGGATTCTTGGACTGTGCCCGAAAGACTGAAGGTCCAGCTGCCTGTCTAGTCGGTGAAAAGGGGTCAATGTCTTCATGCAGGCAGCTATGAGTTTAGAATCTGCTGGTCATTAAATTTTTTAAAATTGTTATTATTAAGGTGATATACAGAGGGGTTACCATTTCATAAGTCAGGTAATGATTATGTTTCTTTGTGGGCAATGTCACACCTTCATTTTGATTCCTTTTATTTTATCATTATTTTGCGTGTGTGGCTGTGATAAGGACTTAGGGAAATACTTTACAGCGGAAGGATTTATTCTGCTTCTTGGTTTCAGAGGTTCAAGTCCATGTCAAGTGGCTTCATTACTTCTGGGCTGTGGTGAGGCAGGATCTATGGCAGAAGGCTGTGACAGAGCAGAGCTGCTTACCTCAGGGATGGTGGGAAGCCAAGGAAGGGGCCTGGGTCAGGACAGACTTTTCAAATGCATGGCTCTAGTGGCCTACTTCTTCCAACTAGGCCCCATCGTTCATAGTTAAGCCACTTCCTAACATGCTATGCAAATTTTGACTCAGTTAATGGATTAAGCTATGATTAGGTCAAAGCCCTCATGATCGTCTCTAGAAATACCCTCACAAACACCCTCACAGAGGTGTGCTCTGGATTTTCCAATGTGTTTTTCAAGCCATTCAAGTTATAATCCAGATTAATCATCACAAGGAGAGACCTAAGACTTAAAAGAGACAGTCTTCTTCTCTCCTGAGTTTTATATCTAGGAGTTTACATAGAGGTGCTTTGGATAGGAATATAATAACATAGTTGCTTTCCTAGAATTTTAAGCCACTCATCATAATAAAAACTATCCTTCACTGGGAGAGAGCAAGGGAAGGAAGAGGTGACATTGTCCAAAAGGAAATGTAGTCTTTGCTTAAGTGTAGTCTTTACTTATGAAACTGTAACCCCTCTTTTTTTTTTTTTTACATTTTCAAATAAACATACATTTTTAAAAGCACCATCAAACCTATCATTCATCCATTGCTTTTCATTTTTTTCTATCATTCTCCTGGTTATTTACACATAATATCTCATGAATTACTGCCAGTCAGTCAGGATGAGTCCTTATTTGTATGTGCGCAATCGCGCGCGCGCCGTGTGTGTGTGTGTGTGTGTGTGTGTGTGTGTGTGTGTGTGTGTGCTGGCACTGGGATTTAAATTCAGGGAGGGCCTGAGTGTTGGCCCTGACCTTTTGTGCTCAAAGCTGGTGCTCTACCACTCGAGCTTCATTTCTGACTTTTTTTTTCAGGTTAATGGGAGGTAGGAGTCTCTTGGTTTTTCCTACTTGGTATGGCTTCCAATCTCAGTTCTCAGATCTCAGCCTCCTGAATAACTAGGATTGCAAATATGAACTACTAGTGTCAAGCTGTATTTCTGTTTTCCATTCTAGACACAAGTACTCAGATAAGTAACTTGCTCATGATGAAACAGCTAGAGTGGGAGAGCTGGAATTTAAAGCCCAAGTTCTTTCCAAACTAAAACGAAATATCCAGCAGGCTGAAGAAACTGCACAATAGTACGATATGAATGGTAATTTGGAGAGACTCTCAGGAAGAAGATAGTTTTCCTTTGGCTTTTGACTGAGCAGTGAGCAGGGACAGGGGATGAAGAGGGCACAACTTGAGGCAACGTGTCTCAAGGAGAGGAGAAAATTGAGGCTGTGACTCCAGGACCATAGTGAAGGCTGAGCTCTCTGCGTCAGATCAGGAGTGATACACCCATAGCTGCTGTTCTCGGAACAGGTAGCAAATGCTGAATACCCTTTTCTTTCTCATAATTTTGGGTTTGCCCTTGTCTTCAGCACTAGAGGCTTCTGTCTCCACCAGTGGCAAAGACCACTCCATCCCTCTTGCTCTATGGACAGCAGTGAGACTCAAGAAAACCTGCAAGGCTTTACTGTTCTCCCTTTCTTCTCTTTGTCCTTTGTTCCTCTCTCCCTCAACCCTTTAATATTTTTCTCCTTTCTCCATCTCCCACCTGTCTCTCTTTCTTCCCTAATATTTGCTATTAGAACCTAGCATTTAAACAATCATTAAATTTTAATTTAAAAAAATCACCACAGTGTAAAATCCTGACTCTGTGAGTGAACCATTCTTTTCTACTTTTGTAGGTCCTGTCTCGTTGCACATGAGCTGCATTCACTCATGGCAAGCACACAGTAGATAGAGTCTTAGGTCTCTTTTGCTTTTCAGACCTTGATGTCAGAACATTTCCTTGTTCTGCCTTGTCTTTGTGATCACAAAATCATAAATGGCTGCCTACTCCTAGACTGGGGGAGGGTGTCTGGGGGATAGCGGTTCCCTATTGTGGCTGCCTTTCTTTCATAGCTGCTTCCTTATAGTGGATGCTGTCATGGGGGAGCTGGAACAGTGGGGGATAGAATACTGAGAGGTTTGGGCTGCTGAGGATGGGAGGTGGGGCAGTGATAAGTCAATGCACAAGGCCTCTGTGAGCACTCTTTGAGAGTCATTTTATGGAGGTGAAGGGAGTGGCCTGCTTAATTTGCAGGTTTAGATGAAAGTCTGCTGCTAACACTGGGGAAGTCCTTTAGCCTCTTTGAGCCTTATATTCCTTGCCTGTAAAATGAAGCACAAGGGCTTTTCTTATCTCTTGAGACTAGAAGACTAAATGAGGTAAAAATTTAGAAATGTCTATAAGAGGAGACCTTTCTTCTATTTTTTAATTATAATCTTCAAATAGTTATACAGAGAGGTCTTCATGTAACATGTTCACTTAGGAGTACAATGCATCTTGATCAGCATCAACTTGCGACATTCTCCCTCATCCTTCTATCTAGTCTATCCTTATCCATGTCCTCAAGTTTCTGGTTCTGCTTTCAAATATGTGCTTTGAGTATTATGACTGTACTCACCTACCACACTTCTCTCTTCATTTATTCACTTCCCTCCCCTTTAATCCCACCTGCTTCAGAAAAAAAAACAAAAACAGGACTCAGCTTCCTGCTATTTATTTTGTTAAACTGTCTGTTAATTATTCAAAGAGGTTATACCATGGGAAACGTTTTTCTACACCCCATTCCCTCCTCAGGATCTGATTGACCTTAAACTCCTGAGCTCTGGGACTATAAGCCACACCATGGGGTCTCACATTTGCAGAGGTAGATGATATACACAACTATTTCTGTATGAGGATGTCCTGGTGATGGGATATGCTAAATGGCTCATCTATTGCACAAACTCTGGGGAACACCAACTACATTCCCAAATGTAGCCTGAGCCAGAAAGGCAAAATCCCTGGTGTCACAGATTGTACCTGCAGCCTGGTCTGGGAGATGACCAACACACAGATAAACACAGACTTCTCCAAAGGATAAAGAATTGCTTTACACATTGAGGCCTTGAGTTCAATCCCTAGAATGGGAAAAATTATTGCCATCATTGTAAGTGTTATAAGGGAGTAGCAAATATTTAAATCGGAAGGTCAAGGGTGACAGGTGAATTTCACATGGCTGGATCTGGGCAGGCATCCTGCTGGAGAGTGGGTCAGACAATTTGTTTCAAAGCAGTTTTTGTTTAAATTTGGGTTTTTTTGGAGTTGGCTTTGGGAGTGAGCTAGTTAGGATTTTACTGGGGACAAAAACTGAAAAGCATATCCTTCTAGGCCCATCCACTTTTGCCAGTACCATTGCCTGGTTAATCTTGAGCATGGGTACCCAAGGTGAATGGGAAAAACACATAAAATTGGAGGAAGAGGTGTGAGGCTAAGCTACAGTGTCTCCCCGCCCCCACCTACCTTCACAGTCCCTGTGATGGCACAGCTGTTAGGATGTCCTTTTCAGAGTGGTAGCATGAGTCACTGGAGAGCTTGGCACAGGGCTGAGATAATGGATGTGACTTACAGATGAAGTATTATCCAGCATATTTAAACTGATAAGAAGACACGTACTACTTATTATAAGGATCATTTTATTTTATATTTTTTTGTGCTGGTACTAGGGCTTAAAATCAGGAACTAAGCACTATATCTCTTAGCTTTTTCATTCAATGCCGGTACTACTACTTGAGTCACAGCTCCACTTCTGGTTTTTTGATCATTCACTGGAGTTAGAAATCTCTTGAGGTTTTCTTCGTGGGCTGGCTTTGAATGGGGATTCTCAAATCTCAGCTCCTTGAATAGCTAGGATTACAGATAGATTCAAGACTTGCAATAAACGGGGAGATTATTTTAGATTTTGGTTGTGGTAAGTTTGTGCATCAAGATCTGCTGTAGTCAGGTATATCTGAGAATGCTATGGTTGCTGTTTCTTGGTAGAAATAGGAGGTGTTGAGCTAATAGGAAAGGAACCATGGGTGGAACATGGCTACCTTGTTACCTCCAAGAAAAGATTTGAGACATGTTACTAAGATAACAGGCCATATGACCAAGAAGGAAGGATGGGAAGGAATGGAGCCTGGGCGATGCCCAGGTGAAGAGGAACAAGGGAGGGATGAGAAGCAGGGCTGTTAGAGCTGAAGCCTCCAGGCCACCTCCTTTCGCCTCCCTCTGTGGCTCCTCATTTTCTCTGGCCTACATTGGAGACACCTTCTCCTGGGTGTCTTAGGTTTGGTTTGGTTCCTAGTGACAGTTGCTTAACTCAAAGGTCCTCCTCAGCCCCGACTGCTGTCAGGAAGTGTAGAGTAGAAAAGGTAGATGGTCTATAAACATAGGCCTAGCCTCAGTGGGGTTTTCTGAGAGAAAGTATGTGTCCATCAGGTCCGGTGTGCACATGGGATCAGATGTTCCACCCAGTGCACATAGCTGCTGGTCCCCCAACCAAGCCTCTACCTGTATCACAGTCCACACTGGCCTGGCTCCTCTCAAAGCCCCTGGACCAGGACAGTTTGTGAACTATAGTATGAACGTGGGCACATCATTTTGTTGGGTTTGTCCTCATTTAAATTCTGGATCCGTTGGTGGGAAGGCACAAGGGCCTAAATCACATGGGTCCTCTGAGAACCAGGCTAGATATAACACATTTGTGCTTACCAGGCACAAAATATAAACTCTATGTTCAATTCCTTTTCAATGGTGATGGTTTATCTTGATGGCCAGCTTGATTGAATGGAGAAGCTCCTTAGGAATTTGTAAAGCACCCCTTTGGGTATGTCTGTATTCAAGAGAGGATTAACTGAGGAGAAAAGCATGTCCCGAAATGTGGACAGCACCATCCCATAGGCTGGGGGCCTAGGTGGAATGATGGAGAAAACCTGAAGGGAAGATATTCCTTATCTCTTCTTTCTGGCTACCAATGATGTGAGCTGCTTTGCTTTGTCTCCCCTGCCATGATGGACTGAGATTTCTGAAAGTGGGAGCAAAATAAACAATTCCTCACTTAAAATCATTTCTGTTAGGTACTTTGTCACAGGGACAAAAAGTCTGACTACACCAATGAACCAGTGGGTTTAAAATTGGCTTATGACCTTGCATTAGTCAGGAAACAATACCCACCAATGGTTATGAAGCCAGTTTACTGAATTGTGACCAACTTTTATGCAAAACAAAATGGGTAAACTTGAGTAGACTAGGATAGAAAATAGCAGAGTGTATCTGTCCCATGCAGAAAATGCTAAGTATTTCATATGACCTTGTTCCCAAACATGTGTACATATGTGCTGGGTTACAGTCTAAATGTTTTTTTTTTAAATTATAGCCTGTAGCTACAAACGAGCAAGCAAGCAAACAATAATAAAAAACAACTGACCAAATAACAACAACAAAAACCCAGACCTTGGAAAAATACTTTATTATCAAGAATCTGGCACTAGGATCACAACAGAAATAGTCCTTTTCTTTCCTCGTCTTCAGAATGTGCTGGGTAGTTGGGAGCTTGGGTCTACAAAGAATGTGGTATGTCTAGTTGGGTCCTGACCTAGGAGGCAGAGATCTGAGGCTGGAGGCAGAGGCTTATCTGGCAGGCTGACTATGAGAGGAGCAGGCCAATGGATAAGTCAAGAGATGTTTCTAAGCCAGAAGAGATGGGATTAGTGAAGGGTACTTGAGAAACAAAAGCTAAGTCTCCTTCCTAGTTTGGAGTTTGGGTACCTAGCACAGGAATACAGAAAACAGGCTAGACATGCCTTTTGTGAAGGTTGATAGTAAGGTTGTATTTGTTGCAAATATAATGCACTGAATGGTCCTGAGGGGCCTAGAGACAATTATAGAGAGAGGGTATTGTCAGAGATGCATGGAGTGGTGGAGAGAGTAGAACATGAAGGAGCAGAGGGGTCAGGACAGAGCTGCGGAATCCTGCACAAGCAGAGGAAGGCTGCGGGGAGAGAGTCTGTGATAGAAGGAGATGGAGAGTATGGTCGCATGTAGAGAGGTCATCCTGGGCACCAAGGAAAGATTCAGGTGCAAGAGGAAGAGCAGGGCCAGAGGAAGTGCTGAGTTGCAATGCGAACAAGGGCCAAGACCATCTTAGACCTGAAACCTCCAGGAAACAGTGAGGCCTTCATACTGCTGAAGTAAAAGTTGATGAATGTCAGAGACAGTGAGAACTTTCCTCAACATTTCTCTAAAACCACCCAAACCTAGAAAGGAAGCATGCTAGATTGAGGGCAGGAGGAGAGTCTGGAGGCAGAACTTCCCGTGGTGACATCTGGACACCTGGTACCAACATTTGGACACCTGGCACCTACTTTTGGATGTCAGGACCTTCCCTTACCCTCTACAAGCCTCATCTAACTGATCTACTGGTGAACAGAACATCAAGAGGGTGCTCTGTCAGCATCATCTAATGGATCTATCAGTGAACAGAACACCAAGAGGGTGCTCTGTCAACCCCCTTCCTCCCAGCCTTCTCTACAACTTATTGAGGTCACCTGTGAAATGCCTTTCACCATCCTGGCTCCTTGCCTTTTACAAGAATCACCCACAACTATAATGTGAAGATTAACCATGCAATTAGTAACTAGAATCCAAAGGGCCCTCCCATTTTTCAGCTGTTCCTCTCAGATAAGTTCTCACAGTGTATCCTCCCAGGCCTCAAACTTGCGACACTCTAGCTTCATTCAGTCTTCAGACTACTGGGATTACAGGCATGTATTATTACATTTTGCAGGGCCCTCCTAATCATCAAACCTTTTCCTTTTTAGAATGATTCCTTTTTCCTCTTACTCCACAACCTTTTCTCCACATTATCTCAAAATTGTGGAAAGGAATTGGTAAGAATTGAGGGATTAGGCAGAACTCATCAATTGACTGAATAATTGTGAAGTATTGACTGGGTGTAGGTCTTTTTTTGATGTGATGTTAGCGTAACCATGGAGACTGGGATGCAGAACTGGCCCTGAGGGCTCCCAGCTGCTGATGCATAGCAAAATCACCTTGGAGTATTAAAATCCAGATTCCATGATAGCCCTGCTAACTTCACATCTCCAAAGAGGAAGAGGGACCCTGGAATGGATCTCTTTAAAGAGCTCTATAGGGCATTTGCTGTTCAGGAAATATAAGGAACACTGAATGGAAAAAGAAAACCAGCTCCTTAAGGTGGAGTAGTAAGACCTAGAAGGAAGTGGGATGGTAGCTGCTGGGACAGAGCTAAAGGAAACATGGAGCAGGAGCACCGAAAGTTCCAGGAGCAAGTGGGCATACTAGAAGGGATGATGCTCATCCTGAATTTTGAAGGATTTAGGGAGCAGGAATGCCACACGCAAAAGCATGGAGGTTTGTCAGACATGGTTGCTCAGATATGTAATACTAGCTCTTGGGAGGTTGAAGCTAGATAGAATGAGGATTTGAGGCTGGCCATGACTACCTAGTGAATTTGAGATACTCCAAGGCTGCATAACAAGGCTCTGACACTGAAAACAAAAGGCATGCTATCTTGTATTATGTATGCGTATATGTATGTGTGTGTGTGCGCATATGTGTGTGTGTGTGTGTGTGTGTGTGTGTGTGTGTGTGTGTGAATGCATGTATCAGTCCTGGGGCTTGAACTCAGAGTCTAGACACTGTCTCTGAACTTTTTATATTTTTCTTAAGGCTAGCATTCTATCACTTAAACCACAGATCCACTTCTGGCTTTCTTGTGGTTAATTGGAGATAAGAGTCTCACAGACTTTCCTGCTTGGGTTGGCTTTGAACCTTGATCCTCAGATGTCAGCCTCCTGAGTAACTAGGATTACAGGTGTGAGTCATTGACTCCTGGAAAGGTGTTCTATCTGAAAGATGCCTGCATATAGTATGCACAATTGGGTCAGAAGCTACCACATCTGCAAATCCACCTGTGACTGTGAGAATGTCCTACCAGAAGCCCCTGTCTTTTCATGAGAAGTTGTACAGGCTTCCATTGTGTCTTAGATAAGAAAGAATTCTAGTTAACACTGGATTTATGCAAACAAGGGAAGCAACCCTATTAAACAGTGTCAAGCGGGGAGTGGGCTTTTCTCAGACTTCATGAGGATCAGGCAAGAACGGATTGATTAATAATGACAGGAGTCATTTATCAAGCCTTCACTGTGGCCAGTCCTAGCACCTGTATTGTTGCTGTTATTGCAAAGTAGGTATGATTTCACCCATTTCATCCAGCAGCTCAATATTCGGAGATGGCCAAAGGTCATGCAGCATATAACACGAAGTGTTGGGAGCCAGGTCTGTTTCCCCAGAAGCACCAATGTGGCTGAAGGTGTATCTCTCTGAAAGACTGAGCAAGTGCTTAGTTAGTCTGGGACTCAGTTTCCTTATCTGTAAAGAGGTTAGGTAATAGAGTGTTCTGCTGGGGCTGTTCTGAGGACTCAGAGGAAATGGTTCATTGTAGGATCCAGAATGTGGCACAGTAATTATGGTGGTCATAGTCCCTCACCAGCATGGACTACTCAGGGATAAACAGGTATAGATGGGCTCTTGGATTTGACAATAGCAAGACTGACTACTCACCTCTGAAATTCCGGAGTGTATTATGAGTTTTGAAACTGATGTCCTGGCCCAGAGGCACAGGGATTATTTATTTGGTCTTCGTGCACATCTATTTTTCCCTAGGACTAGAGGCAGATGTAGGTATCACCCTTCCAGTCCTGTGTGGGATGGGGTGAGCCCTGGTGGAAATACTGGCTTACTGAGAGGGCTTTGGTAGAGCCTGCTTGCAAAACTATACTGAGAGGTGGGTGCTGGTGGTTCATACCTGCAATTCGCTAGAATTGCTCAGGAGGCTGAGACCTGAAGGATTGTGGTTGGAAGCCACCTGGGGCAGAAAAAACCACAGATTCCACATCTAATTTATCAGCAAAAATCTGGGCTAGGAGCATGGTTCAAGTGGGTGAGCACCAGCTGTGATCAGGAAAGCCATGTGAGTGTGAGGCTCTGAGTACCCTGGTACACGTTAATCTCCTCCACCCTCCAAACAAAGCAAAACAAAACTAGGCTGTTGTGGGCATCTTGCTGGCCAATAGTTACTTGCCTTGGCAGCTGGTAAAACAGCAGACTGGTGACAATCCTCCATAGGTACTTAGGAGTAAAACACTTTGATGGCTTCTAGTACATATAGAAGAGGGGATTATACAGCACACAGAGGCCTGTTGAAGGCCACTATGACCTGGCAGAGTGGCCAGAAATGAGCCAGGCAGGAGAGGCATGTGTATATGGGTGAGTATATGAGAGTGCCACACAAAGGGGTTTTGGGGTAGCCCAACCTGGGAGCTGCATGGCAACATTGCTATAGGACAAAGGCTTGGAGAAACTGGCACTAGTAATATTCAGCAACCTGGATGAGGGATTCACCAAGACCCTGTGCCTCTGGGCTTCCAGGGGAGAGAGGAGGCTGGGAGCCCAGGGCTGGATTGGGAGGGTCCTGACTGGGTGTCTTTAGTGTCTAGGTAGTTAGACTCAAAATGGGATCCAAATTCCTGTGGATTCCTCAGCCATGTTAAAAGAGTCCTGGTTTCCTGCCATGTGTGTGAGAGCTGTGTGTTTGTAGCACCTGCTGATGCAGAGGGGGTGCGAAGTGGGTGACGATTGAAAAAAATAAAAATTGTAGAGTCCATACAGCTGCATTGTGGACTGAAGAACTTCCCAAGTCTATGTCTGTAGGTTGTGTTTAGGCTTGGGTACTCTGGGAAAGGCCCTTGCCTACAGTTCATGCTGTGTGGTCTGTTGCCAGAACCAGGCCTTTGCCAAGCTTTTGACCTTGTGCATGGGTGTTTTCTGCTGGTCTCTAGTAAGGAGGGACTTCCTGGACCCCATAAGCTGCCTTCTGGGCAAGGTGTACTCCGATTGCCAGAAAGTTTGGGCATTTGGCTCCCTCTATTGCACTCTAAATCCAAGGACAGAGCTATACCTCCCAGTTCCTCAGAGAGCCCTCTCAATCTGCAGGCAGCACAGCTCAGCACAGGCCTCATGCCCAGAGGCTTTTTTTTTTTTTTTTTCAAATTTTTATTATCAAACTGATGTACAGAGAGGTTACAGTTTCATACGTTAGGCATTGGATACATTACTTGTACTGTTTGTTACCTCGTCCCTCTTACCTTCCCACCCAGAGGCTTCTTGACAGGCCTCCACCTTTGTCTTCTGGCTCCTGCAGGGGAGGCCCCTCCCCCCACTTCATTGGTGGCTTTGAAACTTTAGGATGTGTTATTGTAAAATGAATTAAACAACAAGAGCTCTTCTCTGCTTGAGGATGGAAAGACTGTTGTTTGGAGGTAGGCCTTCTCAGAATAAGATGATCACACCTCAGGGCATATTGATCTCCTTAGAGTACATTTAAACTTTCTGCAAAACAAGGCCGGAGGTCCCTCTGTCCTAACACTGCAATTTGGTCATACCCAGGCACTTTCTCCTTAGAGAAATTTGAATACCAAGCATAGCCAGGCCTTATGCCCAGGACCACAACCGTGTGGCTCTACGTAGGGTAGTGAGAGGCTGGAGGCCAAGTTAAAGGAGGAAGACATCTGTATCCCTTTGGTGAAAAAGCAGACTACTTTTTCCCCCTGTCAGGACTGCTGAGTTCAAATAAAATAAGGCTGGCAGAGCTCTTGGCCAGGTGTCTGGCCATTGCATCAAGGCAGCTACCACACTTGTTTTCGCACAGGTCTGTTCGGGGTGTTTGGGGTCAGCTGGCTCTGGCACATACAGTACATTAAATCTGGACCCGTGTTTTACTTGTCACGGAATTGGGAACTAAGCCAAAGTGTTCTGGGCATCATCTTCCTTCAGCTGTCCTTTGTCTCCCTGTTCCTATCTGAGCCTCTCCTGTCCAGCGTGGCATCTGAATGGGCAAACAGAGCTGAAATTGTTATAAAATTCCCCTGCCCCATACCTCAACTACTCAAGTTTCACTTGTGGCTTCAAGAGCTGAGATGCAACAAGCCTGCTACTTGGAGCTCTTCTCCCAGGCAGGGTTGGTGGGCACTATCCACCAGCACATGCATAGCTAGGCCTTTCTGCCTGCCCTGCTTGGGGCAGCTTCCTGGCTGGCATACTAATCAGCTCACCTCTCTGTTCTCAGCACCCAACCCTGACCTAAGGGCATTTTAAACAGTGTTATGTATTTTTAAATTTATTTTTTGGAGGAAGTTGGGGACTGAACCCAGGGCTGCCCACATGCTAAGCATATGCTCTATAGCCCCCCCTCACAGTCACATTTTTTTTTCTTTCTTTCTTTCTTCTCTTTCTTTCTTTCTTTCTTTCTTTCTTTCTTTCTTTCTTTCTTTCTTTCTTTCTTTCTTTCTTTCTTTCTTTCTTTCTTTCTTTCTTTCTTTCTTTCTTTCTTTCTTTCTTTCTTTCTTTCTTTCTTTCTTCCTTTCTTTCTGTCCTAGGACTTGAACTCTGGGCCTGGGCTCTGTCTCTGATTTTTTTGCTCAAGACCAGCATTCTACCACTTGACCCACAGTGCCACTTTCACCCTTTTGAGTAGCTTTTGGAGATAAGCGTCTCATGGATTTTCCTGCCTGGGCTGGCTTTGAATTGTGATCCTTAGATCTCAGCCTCCTGAGTAGCTAGGATTACAGGTGTGAGCCAATGGCGCACAGCCCAAAGTCATACTTTGAATGAGGGTTTTATCATAGAATTACCTATTTCTAACTCAAAGGGGATGATTCTGAAGGTGAAAGTGTCCACTGGGATTGGTGGAGACTGGAGAAAGCTGTGTTTTGCAAAGACCCAGAAACCCTTCAAATGATGTAATTGTCTAAGAAAAAGGCTTTTTTTGGTTTTGTTTTGTTTTTGAGACCAGAGAAAGGGCTTGGCTGTTTTGCTGAGGATGGATTTTGAAATCAGAAAGTGTCATGGGAGGCTGTGGGTGGGAGCAGGAATGGAAGGGGACTTATACCTGGGCCAGGTCCTTCTTTGAATGGTAAGAAATTCTTTGGCTAGCAGAAGCCATTCTGAAAGCTAGGGGAGGAGTTCTTTGTCTCTGTGGTTGGCTGAGAATATGTGGGATGGATGCCAGAAAGAAATATCAACTTCCTAAAGGAGGACACAGAGGAGCTGGGAAAAAAGCAGTGTTTGTCCAGGGGACCATGATGGCCATACAGAAGGACAGCACAGTCACCTGCCAGTATCTAAGTCCTTTGGAGTCCACTACCTGGCTCCAGGTCCCCAGTTGATATTGATTATCCTACCCAGGAATTGGAAATGAAAATGTGTAAATGTGCATCTTTCTGATAAGCATGATCATAAAGACATGGTTTACCTTTTAAAATATGAACTGTTATCTGGGTGCCAGTGACTCATGCCTATAATCCAAACTCTTCAGGAGGCTGAGATCTCAGGATTTTGGTTTGAAGCCAGCCTAGGGCAGGCAATGCTGTGAGTTTCTTATCTCCAATTAACTTCCAAAAAGCAGGAAGTGAAGCTATGGCTCAAGTGATAGAATGATAACCTTGAGCCAAGAAAGGTGAAGGTCAGTACTCAAAGCCTGAGTTCAAGCCCCAGAACTGGCACAGAAAATAAACTAACAATAGAACAAATAAATAAAATATACAGTGTTGATCTCAACAGTGATTCCAAAGGCAGAGCCAGGGGTATCGCTTGTGATGCATGTATAAGGAAATGTTTGTGGGCTTGATCCAGAGAAAGCTGAAGTTAAATGCTGTACTCAGTGACTCAGATTCATATTACTGCCTATCTGAAGATTGGACTCCAGAAGCCAGAAAATGTTTGTTTGAAGGTAGGGACAGAGTGGCCGAGGGAGGCCAGCTCCTTGGGCAGAGGCACTGGCTCAGGAAGAATTCCAGGAGAGGTTGGACATGCTGACAGGAGTGTACACAGAACTGAATCCAAATTCACAGATAGGACATCATGATGCAGAGTTGCTCAACTCTGTTCAGATAAATTTCAGCTGTTGTACTGGGCATCTCAGATTCTTTGGGCCAGTAATAGCATTTGTGAGACACCATTGTGTTTATTCAGTAATGGATGGTATGAAACAGGGTTGAGACTAGAATCCAGGCTATAAGTAAGCCCCTCCCTTCCGCCCCCCCCCCCCCGCCAGGCACAAAGCAAAATGATAAAATGAAATAGTAAGGTGGGATGTGTTTCAAACTTACTATACCAATTAAAAGGTAAATTGTTCCTCCTCCTCCTCCTCCTCCTCCTCCTCCTCCTCCTCCTCCTCCTCCTCCTTCCTCCTCCTCCCCCCTCCTCCTCCCCCCTCCTCCTCCCCCCTCCTCCTCCCCCCTCCTCCTCCCCCCTCCTCCTCCTCCTCCCCCCTCCTCCTCCCCCCTCCTCCTCCCCCCTCTCCTCCCCCCCTCCCCCCCCCCTCCTCCTCCTCCTCCTCCTCCTCACCTGGGCTCTTTTGACCAAGGCTAGTGCTCTACTATATGAGCCACAGCTCCACTTCCAGCTTCTTTTGGTGGTTAATTGGAGATAAAAGTCTCATGGACTTTTCCTGCCTAGACTGGCTTTGAAACGTGAACCTCAAATCTCAGCTTCCTAAGAAGCTAGGATTACAGGTATGAGTCACAAGGGCCTGGCAAAGCTAAATTCTTTAATATATAGAGTCTAATATATTGAGTCATTGGGAATTAATTTTTAAAAGTGGTGAACAGTGGAACAGAAAGACTGACAAAGGACATGTATCATGTAGAAATTCAAATGGTTCGTAGGGATTTGTAAAGTTGTGTAACTTCACTCAGAATAGCAGAAATGAAAATTTAAACTGCGAGGGGATGTTTTTCACTTATCAGATAGGGAAAGATCAAAACATTCCTTATCACTTGGTGTTACCCAGGGCGTGGGAAAACAGACACTTTCAGGCGATTCTGGTGAAAGTATAAACTGACAGGGTAGCTTGGCAAACTATCAACATGGAAAATGTACATTCCCTCCGACTAGTTATTTTATTTCTAGAATTTTTCTCTATAAATATGTGAGTACATCCTCAAAATGACCATGTACAAAGATATTTACTAGGATTGGAACAGCAAAAGACAAGAGATAGTTTACTAAGAAACTCCTGAGATGACTTGTTGCATAAATATTGTGTATCTATGTAATGAAATATCACATAGCCATTATGAAGAAGGAATAATATGGAAATGGAATAAAAAAGGTAACTGGAGAGCAAATATTGTCAGTTGTCAAAACAGAAAAAATATACATGTACAATTATCACTATATTCACAGGGAATTGGTTACAAGACACCCTACAGATTCCAAACAGAGGGTACTCAATTCTGTATGCAAAGTAGCATAGTATTTGCACATAACCTGTGTGTACTTCCCACTTCTATGGAATCATCACTAAATTACTTAAAATACCTAATACAATGTAAATGCTATGTAAATCATTGCACTATTACATCATCTAGAGCATAATGACAAGAAAGAAGTAAATATTCAGTATGCATCTATTTTTTTTCAGCTATTTCCATCAGAATTTGGTTGAAACTGTAGATGTAGAATCTGAGGCTCATTGGGAGGACTGTATCGTGTATGTTTATCTGTGAATTGCTTGTATGTGTGTTTATGTGAATTGCTTGTGTGTGTGTGTATGAGAGCGAGAGAGAGCGAGAGAGAAATCTTTGAAAGTGTATACTTAGAAATGTTGGTAGTTGCCAATGGAAAAGGAAAGCTGGGTGAATTTAGTACAGAGAGGGAATTCTTTCACTACACACTCATTTCTCCCTTTTGAATTTTTTATCATGCATATATTCCTTCCTGGCTTAAAAATAATAAACAATTAATACTTGAGACCAAACAGGGAGGGTATGTGGGTAATGTCACTCTTTTCCAGTAATGTTGGGCCTGCTTTTCAGGGATTGATCTCAGGGAGGCAGAGGCCTGGGAATGAGGTTTTTTGTGTAGGATGGGGTGGGACAAGCTCAGCTGTGGGCCTGGGCTTGTTGTTGAGATGGTTTGAGACCCTCCCCCCAGTCAAACAAAGCATTTGAAGTGCCTATGATTTTATAAATAAACAACTAACTGGAGAGAAGACTCACAAGTTTTCTAACGTCTGTCAGGGTTCCCACTCTACCCCACTCCCTTGTTCCCATCTCCCTAGTAAGGTCAGCAATGGCCTCTGTAAAGCTGCTTCAACCTGGCTCAGCAGTGCTTGGTGAGAGTCTGCAGATGACATGGTGGAGATAGAGATATTTGGCTCTTTGGAAGTTCAGCCCATGAGGTCAGGTGCACCCTGGTTAGCAGCATTTGGAGTCAAGCTGACCTTGGAGCGAGAGTAGGATGTATACACAAGAGAATTTACATTCTTAATATTTCTGAATGTTGCTTTTGGATTTATAGCATGGGGACAGATCTACCTTACAGGTCTGTCATTAGGCCAGAGGAAGACAAAATATGTACACTTCTCAGCTCCTTCTCATAGCCTTAGTGTTTCATGTACTAAGGTGACATAGTTTCTCTATGGCAGCTGAATAAATTAACTAATGGGCTCTGGATAGGCAGCCTAGGTTTGAATCCCAGGTGGGAAAATTACAGGCTGTGGGCCTTAGGATAATTTACTAAACCTTTCATTGTTGCATCATCATGTAAAATTGGGTTGATAGTAGTTAGGACCTCAGCCAGCGTTATGAGGCTAAAGAGGAACAATATGAAATTCAATAAAGCACTTAGGCTGGAGATTGACTTGGAGTAAATTACAATACTAGCAATCATTCTTAACATGTTTATTATTTTGAAACAATCTGATGCAGCAAGTCAGCTGACCACTGGTCTTACCCAAGTCTGACTAGGACATTTTTTGGGAATATACATGGAGAGGTAGTGGAACTGGCATTTTCAGTGTGGGCATTTTGGTCTTTACAGAGACATAGATCCCAGGAATAGGCAAAACACATCCAGCCTAGATCACTACTGTCTCCCAGGAAACCATCCCATCTGGCAGTGTCTGTGGAGGATCAGGTTGGGAAGTGTTACAAGGGGCTTATTTCAAAGAAATTATAAAGAAAAAAACACCTTGCAGTTCAGTGATGATCATGGAGTAATTTGGAATGGCCTTAGTGGAAAATGAATTGTAGAGGATGTTTGTGAAAGGGAAAGCCTTGTCCTCATCATAAGGAAATTGAATTTTTTTTCAAGATTCCCAGTAAAAAGGAGAGGAAAGGATGTGTTTGGGAAGCTGAAGCATTTTGGCTGTGTTTCCCAGAAGGTAACAATGAAAGAGTCAGAAGACCTGAAACCAAGCCACGTGCAGCAGGTAGCCCTGGCTGGGGTTAGAGAACTTGGGTCTGAGGGGGCTTAGCAGAAGCAAAAGAATTCCAAACAGGTGCCATGGACACCTGCACTGAAATAATAATCAGGATGGAGACTTACTAGTTGAGCTTGGTAATGATCACTCACTCAGCCTTCTTCCCAGACTAGGTCACACAGCTCCATGATACCAATGATGCAGAGATGAAAGGCTGGGGAGATGGAGAGGGTGAGATGGATGGTGGGCCACTCTGCATATACAAATCAATTAAAAAAATATAACAACCCAGCAAGGCTTATCTGGGGCTTCCCTTGACATTTGATAAGAACTCACTATAACTGACTACTTTTTGATCTAGAGGTTACTTCTAACACATTTCCCTTCTCTCTATGAATGAGGGTAAACCTTAAGCTTCTCTCTTAATTTTGAATGTCCATTTCCATTTCTGTGGTGCTAAGGGTAGAAATCAGGGTCTCATGCATGTTAGGCAAATCATCTGCCACAGAGCTACGACCCAACCTTTTGAGATTTTTTTTTTGTGTGTGTATGTATTGGTTCTGGGGTTTGAATTCAGGGCCCAAGCACTGGGTCCCTTTGCTATTTTGCTCAAGACTGGCCCTCTACCTACCACTTGAGCCACAGCTCCCTTTCGAGCTTTTCAGTGATTAGAGTCTTTCATATTGTCCACCCAGGCTGGCTTAGAACAAGGATCCTCAGATCTCTGTCTCCTGAGTAGCTACAATTACAGGCCTGAGCCACCAGTTTTTAAGACAGAAGTATGGGGTTCCTTCCCAGTACATTCTGGCCTCTGTGGACTTCTCTTGATGAGCCTTTGCTAGGATAGCATCTGGGTTTGTGAAATTGTCCTCAATCTGACTCTGCAGGCTACCCACCAGTGCTCTGCTAAATTAACATTTAGTTGGAGGCTACTCTTCCCAGAGCAGAGATCTTCGCAGGTGTGGGATCAGTGAAGGAGATAAGACAGCCAAACACAGCTTGGACCCTACCAGATAATTGCCCCAAACTTCCCGGCCTGGATCATTCTAGAATCTCATACTCCTAACACAAAGAAAGAAGAAATCAAAAAGATGATCTAGGTTCACCATAGGACTACACAACGATGATTATTATTTTTATTTTATCACCATGAAATCTTAACCCTAGGACAGCTGAAAGCAGAAGATCCCACACTCTGGGATCCGTGGCCTATGTTGTAAGCATTTCCTGAAGTCTCCTGAAGTTTAAATATTAATTTGCCTGTAATTGGCGCAGAAAACAAACAGGCAATTAAAAAAGCTACAAAACCCACTTTCTCCTTCCTCTGCTTAGCCCTCCCTTTTCATTTTACTGCCGCCTAGAACTGGCTGTAAGACAATAGGACCCCGAGCTGTGTGGAATTCTAAGCTGGGCTTGCCTTAAAGCTACAATATGGATTTAATTTATATGCAAATGCAAGCAATAAAAAGGCAGACACTGTAGAAATTATAGGGTCCCCCCCTCCTTTTCTTAGGAGAGCTCAAATCCTTTTTCTCCTCTTCCGACTAAGACCTAATTATTATTGGTTCCTGCCCCCTCCCCCTCTCCCCTCGCCCACTCTGGGTGTAAACTGGGCCGTTTAAGAAAAACAATACAATATTGGGACTTGGAGAAGGAGCATCAGGATAATTTCACAGTCTGACTCCTTCTCTTCCCCTCCCCTTTTCCCCCTATCCTCTTCCCCCAGCCTGCTGGGATCTTCTGCTGACCAGTAGAACGCAAAACTGATCAAAGGCAGCCGGAAGCCTTAAGTAGGCCCAAATGGGGGCTAAAGTATGCTAATAGAAGAGCTAAATATACTTTAATCCTGTTATAATACGAGGTAACTTAGAGGCAGGGAAAGGGCCTGGTGGCTTTGGCAGGGGGTGGAGGGGGCTGGGGACCCCTGTGAACACTGAATAGAAGTCGCTTCCTATTCTTTCTCTGGCTGGGGGTGGGGTGGGGGGCCTTCTTCCTCAGATGCCCACAACAGCCCCGCCTGCCCCGTTTACTGAGTGTCAACAGTTGGGTGAGCAAGACTTCGCAGTCCTTAGATCAGTATCCTGTGACCTTCTACATTGAAGCACACACCATTCAGCCAAGCCTTCCAGCTGTTGCCTGAATGGCAAGGGTTTTGTTTTTCTTTGCAGAGTAGGGTACGGCTTAGGAGGACACTAGACAACAGTTTTAAATGAGGTCCTTACCACCACCCAGTCCGCTCTGTGTAGCCTGTAGAGCAAAGCCTGGCTGCATAGCTGACTGACATATTTTGGGCAGAACTGAGCAGTCCGAGGAAGGGGAAAGGCTGCTTTAATGCCGCCCTCAGGGCCACGATTTTCACTAATGCAGCCTCTGCCACTTTCAGAGAAAGGGGCCTGAGTGGGAAAGGCCTGGGGGTCCTTGGCCCTTCAGGGGGCCATGGGGCCCAGGGAGGGAGAACTCCAGGATGTCCGGAAGCTGTTCTGGCAGATTCTCTCCATTCTGGACTAGTGTCCAGCCCCCCGAGGAGACGGATGTAATTTTCTACCAGGCCCTCTGTGCTGTGCTGTGTGAGAAAATTAAAAACATAGGTTGGAGGGAAGCCACCTCTCCCCCCCCTCGCAAGCAATGGGTTCTTATCTGAAAGGCAGAGTGGGGAAGGGCAAGTGGCCCCACTTATCTCTCCCTTAAGTACAAATTACATACTGGATATATGAGGTTGTAATGGTGTATTTTGAGTCTACTTGATTTCGTGAGAACATTGTCTTGTGTCCTCCGAAATGCTGGGGGAATTCTATCCCACACAACATGTTTTGTCTGAATTCATGCACAACTCTCTCTCTGTCTCATTCTCTCTCTCCCTCCTCTTTTTTTCTTCTTTGTTCTGCTTTTTCTTTCCTTTCTCCCTGAATCAATCAAGACTTCCCCCCCTTGAATATGATTTGCAGCAACATGTAACCAAAAGTGTGCAAACAACTGGCAATAAGCAGAAAGATTTTTTAAACCTCCACTCCCCATGCAGGCCTCAGTTTCCCAGTCAGTAGAGAGGTTGTATACAGAGCTCCCTAAACTCACTTTCTGAAGTCTCTGAAAGCTTGGTGCTATCTGCCCCCAGATGCACACATGGACCCAGAAGGACTCAAAACCTGGCGTGCTCCATTTGTGACTGATATTGAAGCATGGGACATGTCTACCTTAAAAGTGCAAAGGAAAGCGGTTTTGGAGAGGAGAGAGCACTCATGGGCATGCATGGAAGAGTCTAGAGTTTGATCCTGGCTTTCCCACTTAATAGCATTGTGATTTTTTTGGTGGGGAGATTCCTGGATTACACTGGAGTTCTTTAATCTGTACAATGGGTATTTCTGCCTATCTCCTATTGAGAAGCAGGTAGGGTGATGCCTGTGAAGAGCTTGACATGGGTTCAGAGGCTGTGAATTTCTACTCAGTTACCTTTTCTTTATTGTCAAGACCTAGACAAAACGCCTCTATGCCACTTTTCCTATGCTGTAAGAAATCCTTTTTTCTATTTTCAATACGTATTTATCTCAGCAAAAGAAGACTGCAGCTATCTGCCTAAAGCCATTTTCAAGTGGTTTTATTCATCCATCACTTGTTTCCTATGAGAAACCAGGGGGCACAGGTGTTGCTAAGACCTTGCTTCAATATCAGTGGTGAGATGCATGGTCCTGAGGTGCTGTGTGGCACCTGTCCAGCCTTTCCTTGACAATATCCTCTCCAGTCCTGGGGAAAGGCCTCAGTGAGTCTAAGGGGAAAAAAAAACCAAAGGGATACAAATGTCTCCTCCAGCCAATATTTGTATTTCTTGCCCCCAACAGTGAATCTTGAGTCCTGAATCATTTTTATTCTTGTAACTTACAAAATGATCTTCATTATATGATGTTTTTCAAAGTAAACAACCCAACCAAAAAATTAAAAAATAAAAGCAACACCACAATTTAATGTTTGTTGATGTAGGCTGGAAGTGATCTCCAACTTTCTGAAGCTGAGGTGACCTTGGGCGCTTGTTCTGTCTTGGTCTCTGGATTGACTGCTCTCACAGTAGCAGTGAGGAAGTAGGAAGGCACCAGCCCGAGACACAAGAAAACCTCTAAACTTTACTTCACCACAGAATTCTAGACCTCAACTGAAATCCAGGAGTTATTTTGGTAACAGTTTTGCCAGGGGAAAAATATGCAAAGATCGTAGTATCTACCATAAACAAATACAGCATCATCCTGGCTACAATATGACCCCAGAAACCTCCTCCAGTTGACTTTCAAAATGTGTAGCAAATATATGAATAGTGACAGCCGATCACTGAGTAATTCCTCTTCTTTCTTTATTTAAACTCTTTATGTTCCACATTCATTAACATTTCCCCGCATGTCTCATTATTATCTCATCAAACATTTATTATTACTTCAAGATAGATAATTAAAATTTTATACAGTTATTTCTCTGTATGACAATCCAACACATTTCAAGCCCCCTCCCCACACTTTCCCCAGCACTCAACACTCACCATTACAATTGGACCATAAAACTCATGAACTTTCAATCTGATGTGCAGAAAACATAGGAACAAAATCTCAAACTCATTTTGAATGGGAATTGAGTTTTCTGAATAATGACTCAGTTGTTGCCATTGTTAAAGAATTTGAGAAAAGAATGTGTCTCAGGAAAGGCCTTCTTAGACATCAAATAAATAATGAGACCCCATTGATACTGTTCTGAAATTAATAAACAACATACGTCAACGATTTTAAAGCCTGAACTGGATTTGTTAGAATTGAACACTCTCAGACAGCAGATGCAATAAACTAAAAAAGATTAGGAAAGAATTACTCCTTTCAGGATGCATATTACATTTAGGATTAGAAATCCTGATGTGGATTATATATCACACATACTGCACCGAGTTCAGAGTATCAAATTCATCACAAGTAGGGAGAGATTTTTGTTTTGTTTTGTTTTCCACTGGAATTTAAGAATGGAGGTTGGTATTCGGCTGCTCATAGCTCAGAAGAGAATTTCCGGGTGGCAGGCAGGAGCGTCCAGCTTTAACAAGCCTGGGGCCCCTTTTTCTTCCTGTGTCATTTCCCCTGTAGATCCAAGGGAAAGTAAGAAAAATCATCTGAGACCAGACCTCGCCCTAAGGGGCTTGGCTTGTAATTTATTGCACTTGGTTTAGGAGGGATAACTCTTTGGCTTGTATTTTTCATTACCAAAAAATAATCAGTGCCTAGCTCAAAGAAGTTTAAACTTTCACATCCCCCCCCCATAAATATGCAAACCAGGAAGCTGTCAGTTTAGCCTATCTAATTAATTAAACAGATTAATGACACTTTCAGAGAGATATTAATGCTGTCATTAAATCAAATCTTTTTCAGTCCAAACAAGAGAGAGCCTCTGAGTAACCAACCCATCTCTTCTCAACTTTATCATTTGGTAAAAATTAATAGCCCTTTTTTCTCTGTCTCTCTGTCTCTCTGTCTCTCTCTCTCTCTGTGTGTGTGTGTGTGTGTGTGTGTGTGTGTGTGTGTGTGTGTGTGTGTGTGTGTGTGTGTACCAGGGCATGAATTTAGGTCTTCCCACTCTTCCTTGGTTTCTTCACTCAATGCTGGTATTCCACCACTGAGGCACATTTTCACTTCCAGCTTTTTGTTGGTTAATTGGGGTTAAAAGTCTCTCAGATTTGTCTACCCAGGTCGGCTTTGAATTGGGATCCTCAAATCTTAGCTTCCTGAGTAGGTAGGATTACAGGCATAAACTAAGGATGCCTGGCTTTCTTTAGGGCTTTTGGATCATCCTTGGTACAGGTTGCTGCATCATTTATTGCCTAGCAAGATGCTTGCTCTATTCTGGGTTCTGTGGGGAGTGATTGGTCAGGTGGGGAAGGTACAACCACGGAGTAGGTGAGCTGTATGAGCTTGCTTTTTGTGTGCTGGAACTGGGGCTAGAAATCAGGCACTTGTGCTCTCTTAGCTTTTTTGTTCCAGGCTGGCACTCTACCATTTAAGCCATACATTCACTCCTGGCTTTTTGCTGGTTAATTGGTGACAAGTCTCTCAGATTTGTCTGCCTTGACTGGCAAACCAGAATCCTCAGACCTCAGGCTCTTAATCAGTTAGGGTTAGAGGCATGAGTCCTGGCACCTGGTAACGTGCACCTGGTAATGGGCATTGTTCAGAGACAGTGTGAGGGTATCCTGGCCTGTGTCTGGACACATTGTCAGAGTCACTTCTGTCTTAGATACCTACTCTGCCTTATATGACCACTTCTTGACAATAAATCTCCATTTCCCATCTGCTCATGTGCTCTTTGTGGAGACTGCACAACTCATGTACACAAATTTATTAGCACATGAAGTAGGCCAGGATGTAAAAGGATATGAAGCCTCACCTCAAAGAACTTTAACTTCATTCCTGTGTGTTCCTCCTCTGTGCTGAGCAAATAGAAGTTAGTACCCCTTGTAGGCACAATGTAATTAGGTTTCAAGGCATTTGGTTTAGGTTGAGATTCTAGGAGCACTGATGGTTTGGAGGTCATAGTCGTAGATCAGGGACAATGACATTGTGAAAGAATGGGGCAGTCACAGTTTAGTTAAATTCTTAGTGGGTACACATGTGATAAGTAAGAAAGGCACAAGGCTTGTGATATGAGAGGGTAGGCAGTGCTCTTTTCTAGTCTTGGGGCTGAACTCAGGGCCTGGGCTCTGTCCCTGACTTTCTTTTGCTCAAAGCTAGCACTCAACCACTTGAGCCACAGTACCACTTTGGCTTTTTTTTTTTTTTTGTGGTACTAAGGAATTGACCCTAGGGCTTCATGCATGCTAGGCAAGCACTCTATCACTAAGCCACATTTCTAGTTCCTAGGCAGCATGCTTACACTCACAGCACAGAACCAAGAAGACCAGCTGCCCATCACCATTGTAACTCCTATGCAACCAAAAAACAGCATGTAGCCAAATTAAATCTGATTTTTTCAAAAGATCATCAAATACTCTCTCAACTGCCTCCCCTGTTTTATGCTTGGGATTTTTGTACTGGGATTTGAACTCAGGATCTTGAGCTCTTGATGGGCTTTGTCTACTCAAAGCTGGTGCCCTACTCAAGCCATAGCTCCACTTCTGGCTTTGTGCTGGAGAATTGGAAGTAAGTCTACATGTTTTGTCTGGTTGGGCTGCTGTGATTGTCAAATCTCAGCCCCCTGAGTAGCTAGGATAATAGGCATGAGCCACCATTACTGTTGTCCCCATCCTATTTGTTCTTTCCTGTTTCCAAAGTCTTCTTTTGTCCCACAGATATTAAATGCTCAGATCTTAAGCCTCAGCCCTTCTTGCTTTTGCTTCACTGTGAAGCTTTAGTACTTCCAGTGAGTCTCTTTCTGAGTCTATAAAGAGTTAGGTTTCTTTGGAGTTGTAGGAGGTGGTCTGCCTTGACTAGGGACACAAGAACTAACATTAGTGGTGTTTTGTGAGGTCATTCTCACAGTGAATCTGTGAAGCAGGCATTGTTGTACTACCATGGGAAAGGGGAAAAACATGGGTCTTAGTGCTTTGATATTTGGGATTGGGTGGGAACTCTACACAGGGAACTTACTATATTTGTGGTCCCCAATAAATTTAAAATACATTCATAACAGTCCACTAGGTCAAGTATTTTGTTACTCATTGAATCTAGACATCCTATAGCATCATGACAAAGATTTGAGCAGGAATTAGAAGAGTCAGGTATTTTCAGTGAGTGAGGGGCCTAATTGGGAAGTTATAGAGAGTGGTCATAAAATTATATGTCTGGTTTTGCATGATGAGGCAGTGATACAGATAGTGCCCAGGTAATCTAACACCTTCATTTAGACTTCAGGTGGATAATGAAGCCTTTTTCTTTTATGTGGGTAATATGGCTTGAACTCCAGACCTGAATACTATCCCTTAGTCTTTTGCTCAAGGCTTGGTACTCTATCACTTGAGCCACAGTTCCACTTACAGCTTTTTAATTGGAGATAAGAGTCTCATAGACTTTCTAGGCTGGCTTGAAACTACAGTCTTCAGATCTCAGCCTCCTGAGCAGCTAGGATTACAGGTGTAAGCCATGGTCATTCAGAGGCACTGGTATTTGAAACGTTTGGGGTTGTTTTCAGTTTTCTTTCCTTCCTTCCTTCCTTCCTTCCTTCCTTCCTTCCTTCCTTCCTTCCTTCCTTCCTTCCTTCCTCCTTCCTTCCTTTCCTCTCCTCCCTCTCTCCCTTCCTCTCCCCCCCCCTCTTTTAAACCTTGATAGTTTATAAGTTTATCCTGGGATGAGCATCAAGTACAATTCATCTGATGAACATAACGGGCACAAAATGACATTTAGTAGGGATACAGTGAGTCAGAGAGCAGCTCTCAGTGCTGGGATAGAAGATCTGAGGTTCTGGTGGAACCAAATAGTGAGTGCCAGGATCGTCTAGTACAAGAAACATACATTGTTTGCAGTGGAAATTTTCGCTAATTCTCCTGTCACTGTGGTAGTGTCAGTGAGAAATATACTAGTCTGCATGTCAGACAAAGCTTAATGTTGGAGCAAATCTGAGCTCACTCTTAGCCCTAGCCCCGTTAAATTGGTTTGATCAGCCTGGTGGCCTGGAATGTCTGAGGTCTCACACAAGACACAGGGCATTTGTTGGTAGGTCTAGCGTACACTCCCAAATTTGACATGGCTCAACAGTTGCAGGGCTATGGGTCTGACTCCAGCACAGAGTGGGCCCCAGTGCCCAGCCCTGACTTCTGGCCAGGATGAGTCAATGCTAGGTTGACCTGATTTTAATAATGGAACCAGAGCTCATATCTTGGGAAAACTGAGTGTCACATACAAGTATCACAACGTGGGCACCAGGAGTGCAGGAAAGAGCAGGGCAGGACTGCACGTGAAGTCCCACAGGGAAGATTTAAAAAAAATTAGCCCCTGTTGTCACTGTATTTGATTTTGGTACCCTTGGTATTGTATGTGTGTTTATCTGAATCCAGGAAGGGAAGCAGAACCTCAAAATGGTGAGATACCTGACCTGGGAGGAATTGTGTTATGCTTAACATTCATAGAGTTCATAAGCATTGTAGACTAGAATGACGATGTCTATCATTGGGAAGGTTAAAAAATGATGAAAGGGAGGTGGGAGGTGGGGGTAGGGAAGGTGGGAGAAAAATGAGGCGGAGGTAACAAGTATGACAAGAAATGTGTTCACTACCTTAAGTATGTAACTGTAACCCCTCCGTACATCACCTTGACAATAAAAAAAAATTGTGAGGCAAAGGGTAAAAGGTGTACCAATGCAACAGCAATAGTTACACGACACTATGTAGTAAACCAACTGTATAATTCAAGAGGGGGAAGTGGGAGAGAGGGAAGGTGGGAGTAAAATGAGGGAGGAGGTAACAAGTTTGACAAGAAATGTACTTACTACCTTATGTATGTAATTGTAACCCCTCTGTACATCACCTTCACAATAAAAATTTAAAAAACAAAACAAACAAAAATGGAAAAAACTCTAGAAATTTGAATTTCAGATGAAGAAAAATATTTTGAGATGGAGTCTTGCTCTATAGCTTAGGCTGTCCTTGAACTGGGCATCATCCTACTTTAGTCTCCCAAGAGTTGGGATGATAAACAAGTCCCATTACATCAATATTTTTGTGTTATTATTAGCTGTTGAAATTTCACTTGAAAAATTTAAGTACTAGAAAGACCTTTAGATATAACCTGGTCCCACTTACCTATTTGTAGGAAAGAAAAGCTGATGTTTCATAGAAGCTGAGTGTCTTCTCAGGGTCTACAGCTAGCTAATCTCTGCTTAGCTGGAGATGAAGCTGGCATTCCATCTCAGTCCTTTCTTAGACCAGGGCTGGGCTAACAGCTTGTCTGACAAGGACCAGATGGGAAGCCTCACAGTATCTGTGTCTCAGAAGGGAGGGAGGTTTATGCTTCTAATTGTAACCTGAGTGGTTACACGGGTTGAAATTAGAAACTGGGGAATAAGAGATTGAGGATGGAGCTTCCAGTAGGGTGCTTGCCTAGTACGAATGATACTGTGAATTCCATTATCAGCACTATAAGTAAGTATACAAACAAGCAAGTAACTAAATGAATGAACTAATTGGGGATGGGAGTGGAGAGGGAAGGACAGGGAGCTGATAGGAAGCATAACTGGGAATTTGCAATTCTGGTAGTAATGAATTTTGAACTCTTGAAACTTCTCATCTCTTTGCTCCTGATTTATTTTTTTCTACCTCCTACTATACCATACTGTTTGATGATGGATTATCTTCAACATGTGTTAAATGTAAAGACCATAGTGTTTGTAAAATGAATAAAAGAAGTGATATGTACTCCAAGAACAGCAGCTATGGGCAGCTGTTTGGCTGGATGTTCTTATGGTATCCTTGTAATCCCAGCTACTTCAGAGGCATAGTTAGGATTGGCATGGTTAGGATTGAAATCAGTCCAGGTACAGTTATTTTGAGATACTATCTGAAAAGGAAACAAAAAGCCAAAGAACCAGGGGATGTGACTCAAGCTTGCTTGGAAAGTGCAACAGCCTGAATTCAGTCCTTAATACTGAAAAAATTAAAGACATATTTCTTTTCATCCTTTATTTCTGAGATAGAAGAGACTAGCAAGGTAACTTGTCCAAGGTGACACTGTGAAGAAATCACTTGTATGTTAGACCTAGAAACCAGTTCTTTGGCTCTAGGCACATGGCTCAGTCCTTTTATCTTTCCAATCTTGGTAAGACAATTCTTGCCATAACAACCGTGCTGGTGGGTAGAAATAAGGCTTTAAGCTCTCACTGCTCATTTGGGGTGGTTGACACTAACACAGAACTTGTTGGGCTGAAATGGAAGTGATCCCACTCTTATCCTCCAAATCTGAGGTCACACTCCAATGGGACACAAGCATTGTTCTCAAAGCAGGACAGAAAGGGCTCAGTCTCAGACATGGTGACCTCCAAGGTGGTGTGTGTGGGGGTGTGTGTGTGAGCATTTCACTGGTAGAATCAGTGTCTGACAGGTTGTGGACCTTGGGAATACCACCCAGACCCCTGTTTTCTAAGAAAAAATAAGAACATTTTTGGCAACAAACCTACAAATCTTTCAGCTTTCAATGGCTACATATTTATTTTAATGCTTCATAGTATATGACATGACTGTCTCATCGATCCACAAATTCAGGCTATTATTGCTTAGGATAAGGCATGTAAGAAAAATGAGTTCCTTAAGAGAGAAGAACCAGGTTGAGAGGATAGGGAATATAAAAAAAATCATAGGAAACACACATACCGTATAGTACCAAGTTTGGGAAACTTAATTTTGTAGTTAAGGAGAAAGTCTCTGTAGAGTCCTTACCAAGGTCACTAAACAAGTTGGTGGCAAAGCTATGACTTGAGCACAGTCTACCTGAGATCCAAAGAGGAGAAGATGATGTATCTTCTCAGTCTCCTCCAAAATTGTATACACTCTTTCCTGCTTGCCTTTTCCCTGTCATCCCTCCATTCATTAAACACTTCCTGGACAGCTAAAGGCAGCTGTTGGATGTGGTGGAGAAGTTCTGTCTTTCTTCCTGCACTCAGCTTTAATATTTTGGTATAGTGATATACATAAATCAAGAGGTGTTGCCTTACACTTTTGTTCATATGTGTGTGTCAGTCCTGGGACTTGAACTCGGGACCTGGGTGCTGCACTTGAACCTTTTTGCTCAAGGCTAACATTCTAACACTTGAGCCACAGCTCCATTTCTGGCTTTCTGCTGGTTAATTGGAGATAAGAATCTCTGCCTGTGCTTACTTTGAACTGCAATCCTTAGATCTCAGCTGCCTGAGTAGTTAGGATTAGAAGCCACGGGTGCCTGTACGTAATTTACACTTTTGATCTTGTGTCCCTATCAGCTCTTCCATCTCTGATAGCTTGTCTATAAATCATACATATCCATTTCTGTATTAGTGAGATACTCAGGATAAACTATCAAGCATACTTCATTTCATTGTTCTTTGCTTTATTGGATTTTGCAAATATTGCATTTCCCACCACAAACTCAAGGTTTGTGACAATCTCTCACCAAGCAAATGTATTATTGCTCTTTTCCCAACAATTTAAATAATCTTTATCATTACTCAGCAATATGGTATTTTAAATTAAGGTATACACATTTTTAAGACATAATTCTATTGCACTTTAATAGCCTGAAATATAGTATAAATAATGTTTTTTCTGCAGGTGAGTTTGAATTCAGAGTCTCACACTTGATTGGCTGGCACTCTATCACTTGAGTCATGCCTCTTAAGCCTGGCTTTTGGCTTATCCAGGCTTGTGATGGAGTCTCTTAGACATAATTGCTCAGGGTTGGCTTCAAACCTTGATCCTCTGGATCTCTGCTATCTGAGTAACTAGGATTACAGGTGTGAGGCACTAGTGCTAGGCTGAATATAACTTTTTTTTTCTTGTCCTGGGTCTTGAATTCAGGTCCTGGACACTGTTTTTAGCTATTTTGCTCAAGGCTGGCATTCTACCACTTGAGCTCTTTCTGACTTTTTGGTGGGTAGTTGCAAATAAGAGTCTCATAGACTTTCAGGCTCGGGCTGGCTTTGGAATGCAATCCTCAGATCTCTGCCTCCTGAGTGGTTAGGATTTCAGGTGTGAGCCACCATGTGTCCTGCTAAACATATTTTGATATGAGGTAGGAACCAAAAAATATTGTGTGATTTGCTTATTTTCTTTATTGTGATATTCACTTTATTGCAGTTTGTCTGGAACTGAACACACAATGTCTTTGGGATACTTTGTACACAAAAATAGAAACTAATGAGGGAGTGCCAAAGGCTGAGAAAGTAGTTCATCAGCAAGCACAAAAACAAAAACAAACAAACAAAAAAACAATGAAATGCAGAGAGACTAAATGATAGACACTAAAGAGATGTGGCAAATGTGAATTAAATGCTACTTTTAATGAAAAATTAATTTTATTTGTTGATATTAAAGGAACATTTTGTTCTCACTCAAAATTATTAGCTTTACAGAAATGAATTTAGGTATCTTTTAATGTTAGTTCAAGGCTTTCATAATAGAGCATTAGAGTCAAAGTTTTAGTTCTAAGCTCATTTTTAAAACACTTAGGTTAAATGATTGTGAGAGCTGAGAAAAGAATCTTTAAAAAGACACACAGATCCAAATGGAAGAAATACCATGCTGGCCATGCTTACTAATTCAAGGTGCCCATTTAAATAAAAATTCCCAACCAGCAATTAGGTAAAGGTTTTTTTTTTTTTTTTATTAAAATTCATGTAGTCAGCTAGTCACTTTCCATCTTCCTTTATGTCAATTCCTGTGAACTAATCAAAAGTTATATTTTTAACAAATGGGTTCAAGATCTACGGAAGCTCTTCTTTTGGAACAAAAATTTAAGTAGGTTAGAAATTGTTGGTAAGTTTTTCAAGTGTGCAAATATTAGACTTCTTTAAAAAAAGATATTATACATATAATTTTTGAAAATTTTATATTCTAAAATCATCCAGTGGTGGAAACATTTCCAACATTTTTTTTCTTAAATTGTTTCTACTCTAGCACATATTTTTTATTTATTAATTAAATTTTGTTGACAAGGTGTTGTGCAAAAGTACAGTTACATAATAGGGCAGTGTGTACATTTCTTGTGATATCTTACACCCCCGTTTTTCTTTCCCTTCCCTAGATCAGGTAGGCATATATACAATACCCAGTGTACCAAAAACATATACAGTAGCCCTGTGGCATACACCAAAGGAAATTCATCTAGAACTTTAAATATAATGTCAACAATAGAGTTTTCTTATCCTTGTCTTATATGATAATACATATATAGCTTTTGAGCTATTGTGAACAACTGAGAGGTCTATTTTAGACCTTTTTATATTTAGTAGTTGTTTGATTTTAGTTACATAATGTAAGGTCGCTGACCCAAACCTGTGGGAAATACCATTTGACAAGAAATTTTTTGTTTCGCAGACCTGGTCTGAAGTGCCCCCCTCCCCCGTCCCCCACCTTAACAGTCATATATCAAGGAGATCATTCCCCTTTGTTTTCTGTGTTCTAGCCTTGTCTCACTCAACATTATTTGTTCAAGTTATGACCATTTCCCTGCGAATACCAATATTTTATCATTTCTAATCGCTATGTAGTATTCCATTCTGTATAGGTACCACATTTTTTGGATTCATTCATCTGTAGAGGGGCATCTGGGTTGTTTCCATATTTTGGCTATTGTGAATTGTCTAGCACATATTTTTGACAGTTATTTACAAATCTTGCTCAAATATTATGTTTACCTGGGACAGAATTAAAAAAATTAAGAGTATACTAGTAGTTTTATTAGGCTAACCAATTCCACCACAGAAAGTGTGTAGAACATATTTTTGTTTGAGAAATATGTATAATTCACATTTTGAAATCCTCAGTTTTTAGAAAATCTACAATCATTTTAAAGTACAAAAAATTTCATGGTCTGTCCACATTTTGTTTCACTGTATTATAAACATTTTATTACTTAAAATGTCATGTAAAATTTCTACTTAATTCTACATGTCCTCTACATATTCTGAAACAACCTCAGGAATTAGAGAGTGCCCATCTTTCCTACCACTGGCTCAGTTGTGCTCGAGCCACTCTCCCCTCTGGACTGTTCACAAACCATGTGGCAATTGGACACAACAACCTGACTTTATGACATAGTGGGAGCAATGATTATAAATCCTTAATAAAGTTTGTGTTTTCTGGACAAATGATAAACACAAGTAGGATCCTCTGTCTATGTGCTCCTCTGCTTATGAAGGGCTAAATCTTGATAGTAGCACTGTACTTAGGAATCTGGCAAGGCACATTGACAGTGAACACACCCAGCTTACCCATACTTCACTGAGCAGTGAAGCATACTGTGGTGTGATGGTTGCTTCCTTTTCTGACAGAGTGACTGACTGGGGCTGTGGCTCCTTGCACTCAGCCTCTCAGAAAAAACATTGTATTGCCTATGGGTAGCCCTGGAAAAGATCCAAAATCAAAATAGTGCCTGAATTCATGTGTCTTTCTCACCATTATAAAGTTGAAAAATTGTAACTTGGATCTTTATAAGCTGGAATTTGTCTGTTCTTTTCCATATTCATCCTGCTGTTGGAGCCATCTGAGTTGGAGAAAGACCTAGAATCATCTACATTGCAGAAACCGTGGGATAGCCCTTAAGGAAAATGGGCTGGGTAATCAGGGAGGTTCAGAGAAGAGGAGGCAAAGGAATTTGGAGTAGACAAGGAATTTGGGTTGCTGGGGTAAAATGAGAGAAGAATGGGATCCTTGTGCAGCCTCTGGGAAGTTTTGGTTTTCCCTTTAGCTTCACTTCCCTGATGGAGATTGACAAGCCAACTGGAGGCCAGGGAGACCACTTCACCTGGCAAATTGTGAGCTGGAGCCAAACCATGGGGTAGGGCTGGGTTGGTGCTGTCTCGATTCCTGGCACACTTAAATGGTCCACACTCTTTCATCACTCCCTTCCCCATCTCTGCTTTTCCCTCACTGTGTCCTGATCCATTTACCCTATCCTCACTTCTCACCAGCTACCCTGACCAGGCGTGTGCATGGTTCTTTCAGGGCTATTGTCTGAGCAATTTAGGCTATAGTTCAACATTCAGGTTAGCCCCACAGATCTGAAGTCCTTCAAGTGTGTATGTGAGGGACCAGAAATGACAAGTACTGGATCTGAATGACTTCATTTTTTGCTTCATATGAACTGAGACCGGATCCTGTAAGGCTGGCCATGATGGTGTCCCTGCAGGTGGGTGATTCCAGTGGCCCAGGTGATCCAGCTATTGTCTTGGGTGCAAGATTCAGCCTTCTGTTCTGCAGCTTGACACAACCACTGTCACTCTGGTCTCAGGAGTTCTTGCTATTTATCAGTTAGATCCAAATATATAGAGAAAACATCTCCTTTTCCAAACTGAAACGGGGCTAGAGATTCAAGTTCAAGGCTCTATCCATTACTGAGGCAACACTAGCCCATCTTCTATATCCAAATCTGGGAACAAACCATGGCTTTCCAAAGAAATGGAATGAAAGAAAACCATTTTCATGGAGAGGCACTTCTCCAGCATGTACTCAGACCATAGACTGAGATTTCCTAATACTTCAAGGCCCAAGATTGAGACAGCCAAAGTCATAGTTGCAGAGAAAGATCCGTGGCCCCTCTTGCCAATCTCCAATTTTCTCGCCAAGGGTCATCTTCATTTTGAAAGATTAATGCTGGGGAAGGCCATCCATGAAGATTTTGCTTATCTCTCTGGACATATCACCATTATCTAATCAGTATGCTTAGTTTACATATTTCTCACATTGATTTCCATGCTGATACTGATGCTGAAAGAATCTGATGTGGGCTTAGGGAGATAAGCTATGTTAAACCAATGGTCATAGAATTAATGCATGCTTACAAATCAGATAAACATCATAAATTGAAACTCTAGATTTGATAGTAGATAATAATAGAGAGAATGGGATAGGCATTTCAGGATTCTGAGAGAGAAACCTTTGAGCTGAGGCCTGAGGATTGTATAATTATTGCCAAATAAGACAGTGGAAATGAAAGAGCATTGCAGAGGGAGGTAAATAACATGCAAAGGTTTTGGAGTCAAAGAGAAGCTTAACTCAGTACAACAAGCTGAATGCTGTCATAATGATTGAGCCAGGAGTGCCAAGTGACAAAGCCCCACAGCAGGACTGGATTGCAGATGGCTTCATGGAGGGTGGTCATATGTGGAGTTGATACTAACAGAGATAAGAAGCTTCTGGAAATGTGAAACTTAAGGAGTGGCAAGATCAGTCTGTGTGGTGAGGTCACCGTGGTTGGTGTGTGTTGGGAATGGACAGAGCCAAAGAAGCAAGTATACAAACAGATGCAAAGTTTCCCCATTGAAGATGATGATATTACAATAAAATGGGGCAGGCAGGGATAGGAGGAGAGACAGGACAAGACCATATAGGAGGACAGTGTCATCAGAAATATTATGCAGAGACTGTAGCTAAACTGGGATATCTTCATGAATAGCTATGTATATTTCTGACTTGCTCACAGGAGCCTGTTAGTATTTCTTCCTAAATGGCATTCAATGATGTTATTTAGTGTCTTAAAATCAGCAAATATATTTGTGTTTCTACCCTAGAAATGAGCAAAAACTACAGACCATGGCTTTCTTTTTCTTGGAGATCCAATTGTTAAACATTTATCAACCCACTACTGCTTAGTTATAACCTTGTTTTACTAATGGGTGTCTAGGAACTCCCTCCAGGGAGGGTCAGGCTGTGGTCATGCATCTGCTGCCTAGAGAGGCGCTTAGCCTCTACTGGCAGCAATTGGTCTTTGAACTGCATCCTGTCAACCCAAGATGCCTCTGGACAGGCAGGGAGTACACATTCTGAACGTTCTGTGATTCACATCCAGTAAACATGAATAAGCTGTCACTGTCTGTCGGGGACAGTGCTTGGTGCAGTGAGGGGCATAGATTGAACTCAACCACATCTTTTCTCCCTAAACTACAAGAAAAGAACTTATTCCCATTGGAACGATGTGTCAGGCTCCCATGTGAAAGAGAGAATGAAGTGTAAGTAGTGTTTTCTGCAAGCATTGAATGATTCATTTCACATGAAGAACTATGGTAAATGTTCCTTGAGAGTAAGCTGGGCAGCGTGGGCTTTGAAGAATGAGTGCATTGCTTGAAAAAGAAGCCCCAGGAACCGGTGGCACATGCCTGTAATCAGAGCTAGTCTGGAGGCTGAGATCTGACAATGAAGGTTTGAAGACAGGCCAGGCAGGAATATTTGTGGGACTATGTTCTCTACTTATCTAGCAAAAAGCTGAAAATGGTGGAGTGGCTTAAGTGGTACAGTGCCAGCCTGGAGAAAGAAGCTAAAGAACAGTCCACTGGCCCTGAGTTCAAGCCTCAGTACTAGTATGTGCACACACGTGCACACATATGCGCATGGGCACACACACCCACACAGGAAGAAAGTAGAGGAGGATGAAAGAGAATTCTTGGTGGGGAAATAGTATGAGCAAAAGCCTAGCAGCAAATAGGTGTAAGACTTAATTAGAGAAGAATAAATGAGTCATCATTAGTACATTAAATGTGTGTGTTAGGCCTGACTGAATTCCACTTCACCCCAATTAGAATGTCCATTATCAAGAAAACTAATAATAACAGATTCAGGCAAGGATGTGGCTAAAAGGGAGCACTACTAAACTGTTGGTGGGAATGTGAACTTGTTTAACCACTTTGGAAAGCCGTATAGAGGTTCCTTAAAAGACTAAACATAAAGCTCCCCTATGACCCAACAATCTCACTCCTCGCATTTACCTAGATGACCACAATCAAGACCACGCTAAGCCTACTGACGCAATCATGTTCACCACAGCATTATTTATCATAGCTAAGATATGGAACCGACTCAAATGCCCCAATGTAGATGAAAGAATCAAGAAAATGTGGTATATATACACAATGGAATTCTAAGCTTCCATCAGAAAGAATGACATTGCCACATTTGTAAGGAAATGGAAAGACTGGGAAAAAATCATACTAAGCAAAGCAAGACAGACCCAAAGAAACAGAGGCTGCATAGTTTCCCTCATTTGCAATAACTAGAATATGTCTATGATATTCTTAACAAAGAATCACAATAGCTCAATAGTTAGGTGCCTATGACCATATAAAATGAAGCTTACCAAAATGAAATCTAGAGATTTTTATAATGAAATGTTTGCAGTTATTTTATTTTTCTTTCTCCCCCCGCCTTGGTTTGTTCCCTGTTGTCAATGTTTCTTATTTCTGTACCTTTCGTCTCGTGTATAAGTTTATTTGATTTTCAGAAGGGAAGGGGAATCACAGAAACTGTGGGACAAAGTGTGAACCAATGCAATAGTGATACTTACTAGACTCTATGTTGGCAATGGGCTTTACAACTTGAGGGTGACAATTGTGGGGGTGGGGCGGGGCGGGGAAGCAGGAGAAAATGAGGGAGGGGTGAACATTGTTTAACAAGAAATGTACTCATCGCCTTACTTATATAACTGTAACCCTTCTGTACATTACTTGTTTTTTAAAAAAACGTATGAAACTGTAACCTTTCTGTACATCAGTTTGATAATAAAAATTTGACAAAAAAAAAAAAAGTGGGTCACACAACCTTGGGTTTCCAGAAGGTGGCGCTGTGTCAGCCTGGACCAACAAGATGGTCTATAGGCGTGTGGAGCTCCAGCCGGCATTCCCTAAGGTCCTTTCCTGATGTTCCTCCTCCCTGTTCCCAGGAGGCAGGGGGGCTCCAGTCATCTGCCACACTGATGCAAGAAGAGGAGAAGGGTCTCATTCTGTCACCTGTTAGTTCTGTGAACAGGGATGGCTATCTTGCGTCAAATGAGCCTTAGTTTTCTCATAAATAAAAATAGAGACCATAATAGGGATGCGCCTGAATATACAATGGGGGTCCACCCAATGGACCCAATCTAAACTGAAAACATCGTTGGTGCAAACACATTGAATACTTGGCACAGTGTGGAATGTGATCACAGGGCTGACTGTGAGCTTCAGCTTCCTGTCACTGCCCTGCAGCACAAGAGAGCACTACATACCATATCAGCATCCCAGAGAAAGATCCAAGGACAAAATCAAAAGCATGATTTCCCACCAAATGTGTATCACCTTCATACAAAGCAGAAAAAGTTTTAGACTGTACTAACTAGTAGTGTTGTTGTAAAGGCCAGGAGTCATGACATTTGTATATAGGGCTGAGTACCAAGTTGGATGACTTGCATGTGAGGCCCAGTGGTGTGAGCCATCTACACTAATTGGCATGGTTAAACCCAAGTGTCCTCATAGTGATGGTGTCCACTTTCTCTTAAGGTCCTCATGATGACTCAAAGTTTGTCAAATTCCAGGTCCATGGTCAGTGGTCTATTGATGGTGGCTGCCATTGGGTTGTTTTTGTTACATGCACTTAGTGGAATGGCTTAACATGGGATAGGAAATTTTCAATAAGCCTGGCTCACCAAAATAGAATATAATAGAATAGAATAATAAGAATATAAGATAAATCTGGCTGGCTGTTGGTGACTCAGACCTGTGAAATCCTAGCTACTTAGGAGGTTGAGAACTGAGGATTACATTTTGAAACCAGCCTGGGCAGGAAAGACTATGAGGCTCTTATCTCTAACTAATCACAGAAAGACCAGAAGTGGTGCGGTAGCTTAAGTGGTAGAGTGCCAGCCTTGAGTGAAATGAGCTTAAGGACAGTGCCCAGGCCCAGAGTTCAAGGTCCAGGACTGACACACACACACACACACACACACACACACACACACACACACATTCGGAGATCTCTAGCCTGTCTTTGACCTTCACTGTCTGAACAAGTCTCTCTTATGTTCTGGACTTCAGAAGCCTCATTTAAAAATGATTGGGTTGGATTACAAAGGTGTTTATGATGTGTTTCTTTATCATATCCTCAGAATTGATATTCTTCACTTCTAGCCCGTGCTTAATATCTGCACTTGCTGATCAAATGTGCTATGTGTGGTATCTGAAGACTAAAGGAGGGTTGGAGTCTGGCCCCACTTCCCTTGGGCACTCAGATCTCTGAGGTTTGAGCAGAGGACATGTGGGTGTGCTGGTTCCTTGAGAGCTTGAGGGATATTGGCATCCTATGAGAACGGATCACATTGATTAGCTTAGAGAAGGCCACTGAGCTAGCATGGCTCAAGTGATTGAAAAATCTAGACCCTTCAAGCACTGGCTTTTTTTGTCTTGTTTTATTTTTTTCCTCAGGGACCTCTTGAAATCTCATGTTTCCAACAACCTGTGCCTCCTTCCAAAGGAGCCCTGACTCTAGGAACCTTTGGGCCACATGTGACTGGTTGGTCAGGTGTGGGGAGCTGCTCCTTTACTTTGGGAAGCATCCCTGGATTTGTGCTGCTATAGGAGGCAACTTTTGTGTTTTCTCCTGCAGCATGTCCCTGAGGTTCCTTATAACAAGGAGTCTGGGAATTCAGCAGATCTCTGCCTCCACCACCTTGTGCACTATCTCCTTTTGTTTTTGTACTGCACTGTCTTTCCCTGGCTGAGGCCTGGATCATGCCTGACCCTCACTCTGAAGAAAGCAGGCTCCCTTAGCAAAAACAAACATCCTCCACTGCATGGGCCCTGTGTTTGCCTTGCTTCTGTCCTTGTGTGACTGACCCTTCATGTCAGGTTCATCCTGCCTTCATTTTTCTGTGATTATTTCCCGTTATTTTTCTCTATTCCTGATAGTGTATTAGGATAGTCTTTACAGCTTTTGTTTGTGCTTTTGATGCACAGCCAAGCAAAAGTTTTAGGACTCTTAGATTTCTTTATTAACTGGTGACAATAGTGATGTCTTCCTGGATGAGCTTAGAGGGGTAGAGATGCAAGGATTCCTCCTTAGGGATCCTTTCCTCTGCTCATGCTCCTTGGCTGGCCCAGGAATTCCAGGAGAATAGGAGTTCTTGGAGCTTGACACCAAGGACCTATGACCAGGTTCTGAACTCTCCTGCCAACCCAAAGCATTCAGGAAACAGTGCTCTTGGAGGGGTCTGGAACTAGACTCATGAGGCTGCTGTGAGCCTGCCCTGGCATATGTAGATTGGTCCATGTGGTATAAGAAGCTTTTGGTCTCTCTTTCTAGCATTCTGCTGTCATGCAAATCCTGTCTTCTGGGACTAATGTAGAGGTTGCTGTTCTCCAGTCTTCAGCTCTTCACCCCAGAGCCTCAAGGATCAATTTCTATCTCCTGCCACACATCTCTCCCAACACTTACACTAAGCCTCAGCCCTTACTCATCCCTGTTCCCCTGCTCTGCTGGGCTCCATGCTCTTACCAATACAGCTGCCTGAGTGTTTCTTCTTGCCTGGCTACATCCCACCTGCCTTTTGATCTTCAACCAACGAGTCACCTCAGGAAGTCCCCTCTCCTGGCTCCACTCTCTTCCTGCTCTCTACTCTTGGCTGGCACAGGCATCCAACCTTGAAACTTCATGGCATCTGTGTTGCCTCTTCAGGGGCACTAATTTTGGTATTCATCCTTCCACAAAGAACTTCTGCAAGGAAAAATGGACCCAGCCAAGGTGCAAAGCACAGACAGGTTTGATGAATGAATAAAAGAGCCCTATCTTTACTGCTTTTTCCGAGTCCCAGATATCTGCCTTTTTGGCCTGATTCCAATTCTGAAGACTGAAAAGCCCAAGACCAAACTTTGAGTCTACTCATGACCAAAATGGGCTGGCTGGTCTTGAATTCAGCAGAACAGAGGGGCAGTGGCAACACAGCCACCTTGACGTCTTTGCCTTTTTGCTGGGTAATGGCCTAACCACCCAGTGATCCTCTAGCCTTGTTTTAGACAGGGGAAAAGGCATCTCATTTCTTCAACTGCAATAAATGCCCTTGACCTAAACCTGAGTCACCCTTGCTCTTCTTTACATGCTTAGTGACTCCTTGGCTCTCACTCCAAACACTTAGCAAGGCTTTAGGACTTTCCCTGTCAGGCCTCTGTGTACACTTTCCACCAAGTGCTTCACTCAAAGCTCATCATTTCTGAAACATGTCTGGCTCCTCCATGCCTTCTAGACTTCACATAAACTGCTTCCCATTAGTAGACCTTCACCTTCATCTTCCCATTAGTAGACCAACTTCAGGACCTGGCTTCTGCAATACTTCCTTTTATTCCCACAGAATGATTTGCTTCTTCTCAGGGTTCCTACAGAACTCGGTGTCACCCCTCTATGGCTCATTCACTGAATTGTGCTTTAGTTATGTATTCGTACATCACCATCACCAGATGATGGATGTGTAACTTTCATATTTCTGTCTTTGCCATTTCCCATCTCAGCAGCTCTTGGCGATGTGTCTGCTACCATCCATGGTGGATTCTTAATGAACAGTGCTGGTCTGAATGGAGCCTCGCATGCTTTTGTGGACACATGGATGTGTTCACATGTCTCCTGGATCAGCATCATCACATCACCATTAAACAGAATCTGTCTTTCAAATTCCATGGTGGATTTGCACAGACATTAAAGTGTGGGTTGCTCTGGCTAATATTCACAGATACAACCAAAAATATTTGCTAGTTTTTGCTGATCATGGGAGCCAAAGAAGGCAAACTGGGTATTTTTCTCCCATGGCTTGAGAATGTATCATCACACATTTGTTTGTTCTCAACTAGAATAAATGAGCACAGGATTCTTAATGTGCCAGCCAGCAGGTTCTTCTCTTCTAACCAAGTCCATATGTGTTTGGTGACTCCCTTTCTGGAATGTAAAAATAACCCTATTACCAACTCCTCCTCTTAGTAGCCTTTTCTCTGTAGCCAAGTTAATTCCAAATAGAACATCTGGAAATTCTATTTTGTTGCCTAATTTGAACCAGACTAAGACCAATCTGCATAAGGGTTTATGAACTTTCTGGGGCCCCACACCTTATATTTTCCCATCTGCAGAAGCTGGCAATTTGGAGGCCAGGAATAGGAAGGACTCGGTCATCATTTTCCTAAAACCAGGGGAAAGTGTTTGTGGCTTTGTGTGTTGGGATAGGGAGCAGTGCTGCCCGAGAAGGGCTGGGGTGCAGGGAGAATGAGATGAGGAAATAGAGGGGCTGACTTTCTTGTGTAAAAATAAATATGCATGCAGACTTAAAGGGCTTTTGGCGTTAAGCTGAGGTGGCAGATGGGGTCCCTAGGGAGGAGAGGATGCCAGGTGAGAGAAGAAAAATGGAGTGTCAGGCAGTGGAAGAGGGGTCTGGGGAATGAGGTTTGCAGCACCAAAATAAATTGGGAGCTATGTTTTAGCTGCAGTCCTGCAACTCAATGGCTGAGGGCACAGAGACTCACCCCACTCTTGTCTTTGTTAGTTTGGCCAGGGACCCCAGACTGAATTTATAGAGAAGTCCAGAAATGAGGGCAAATAAAGATCTTTTGTTACTCTGGATGGAAAGCAAAAAGAAAAAAAAAGAAAACAATCCAAGATACTTTAAGTGAAATAACAAGTCTCAAGAGGCTTTTTTTTTGTAAATATCAACAAGCTGACTCTAAAATTTACATTAAAAAACAAAAGGTCTATACTAGCCAATATAGCTCTAAAAATGAAGAACAAAGCTAAAGAACTCACAGAAGCTGCTGTAGAGGTTTACTGTAAGTAAGGAAGACAGCATGGTATTGATGACTAAACTTACTTATCAATGATTTGAGTGGAAGGAAATCTGATGGAGGAATTATGATCTAGCATAGGACATTTGACCTTCTATCACAGGTACCATGACTATAGTGTATATAAACAGCACACATCTATTTTCACAATTCTGGACACTGAGAATTCCAGGATTAGGAGAGGCACATTTGGTGTCCAGTGAGGCTCATAGATGCCTCCTCTCTGTGACCTCTCGTAACGGAAATAACAAGGCAGATCTCGGTGAAGGCTTTTAAAACTACCTTTCCCTTCCCCTCCCTTCCCTTCCCCTACCTCCCTTCTTCACCTCCATCCCTCTTCTTTGCTTTCTCTGTCTTTCTTCTTTTTTGTGTGTGGTCCTAGGGATTGAACTCAGAACCTTGCATTTGCAGGTGCTGTACTACTTAAGCCATACCTCTCATTCTTTTGCTTTGTTTTATTTCAGTTTCTTTTATATATAGGGTTCCATGTTTTTACCTATGTCAGCCTAAGTCTGCAATATTTCTACCTCCCAAGTATTTGGATTACAAGCATGTACTATCACTCCTTACTTTGTGTGTATGTATGCCAGTAATAGGGCTTGAGCTCAGGACCTGAGTGCTATCCCATAGAATTTTCACCAAAAGCTAGTGCTCTACTGCTTGAACCACAGCTCCATTTCCAGATTTTGATTAGCTAATTGGAGATAAAAGTTTCATGGACTTTCCTTCCTGGGATGGCTTTGAACTGTGATCTTCAGATCTCAGTCTTCTGAATAGCTAAGATTATAGGTCAGAGCCACTGACATCACTTGTTTTTGCGATAAGGTTTTACTAACTTTTGCCTGGGCGAATCCTATTCTCAAAGAATTTACTCTCAGATGTAATCATTTCTCAAAAGTTCCATATACAGTTATTATCACCTTGGGGTAATGATTTCAATGTATGCCTGCCTGTGGGGTATACATGTGTGCACACATGTGAGCATGCACACACACAATGCATAGATGCTTTTAAAAGGATCTAGAGGGTTAGAAGAATATACTGCAGTGGGGCTTTCAGAACTGAATTCTGGAGTAAGATGGTATAATAATCACCCATCAAGGAAATGACTGCTCCCATGGCCATGGCCTTGGATCAGAGCTGGACTCTAGGAGATGCTTCCACTACCCCATCTGGATACCCAAAAAGTGGAAAATGGACTTTGGAATATGCTTTGAGAAGTTTCTATGCCCCAAGATTTTCTTTCTCAAAAGGGAAAAGTGAAAGGGAAAAAAGCCATCAACTTCCAAGTCCTACTACTGGGGCCCAGTTGCAGCCAATAAAACAACTCCAGGACAAGGATTTCTTAGTGCCCATCCTCAAGTAGGGGAAGTTTCCTGAGAGATGGGAAGCAGAGAAGGTTGAACAAGCCAACCGTGGCACCATCTCCTTTCAAATCCTAGGTGCCCCTGCATGAACATAGCTTCTCAGTGGTTATCAGCTGGTTTCATGACAGGTTGCACTCAGTATCAGGTGCTGGAGCCACAGGGCTGTATAAGGTGATGATCGTGCATGCTGAAGGACTCCCTGTGTACCAGAAACTGTGCTCTAAGTTTACATGGATCGGGCTCGGGATATAGCCTAGTGGCAAGAGTGCCTGCCTTGGATACACGAGGCCCTAGGTTCGATTCCCCAGCACCACATATACAGAAAACGTCCAGAAGCGGCGCTGTGGCTCAAGTGGCAGAGTGCTAGCCTTGAGTGGGAAGAAGCCAGGGACAGTGCTCAGGCCCTGAGTTCAAGGCCCAGGACTGGCCAAAAAAAAAAAAAAAGTTTACATGGATCATCTTGTCAACCCTTAACATATCCAGATGGGAGAAGTACTGAGATTCTCCATGTTACAGATAGAAAAGCTGAAGCTAGAACAGGTAGATAATTTACCCAAGACCTTGGGCTAGTAGGTGCAGAGGAAGGATTTGAACTCAGATCATCTGACTCTGAAGTTTGGTTTTATCTCTTCTACTACATTGCTTCACAACTATGCATCTGAATCACAGTACACATGATGAAATTGTAAAGAGAACATGTAGAACCCACGGGAGATCTGTCACAATCCCAAAGGCATGGAAGGGCCACAGGGATGGTTCTTCAGTCCTGACCTCCACTGGGAGCCCTGGATCCCTTCATTACTTCTTTGGGCTGTCTGATTTGTATATTATTGAATGAAGTGGGTTAATTAAATTTCTCCTAAAGGCATGTCCAAAGGTTAACTGCCAGTTTTTGTAAACAAGAATAGACTTTGTTTGGAAGAAGGGTCTTTGCCAATATTATTAAGACAAAGATCTCAATAGGAGATCATCCTGAATTAGGATAGGGTCTAACTTCAATGGCCAATGGCCTTAAAGGAGAGCAAAAAGGAGAAGGGGCAGAGAACACAGGGGAGAAAGTCACATGAAGATGGAAGTAGGGATTGGAGGGGTATATCCACAAGCTAAGGAAAGCCAGGAGAAACCAGAAGCTAGAGGAGGCAAGGAAGCACTTTCTCCTACAGCCTTGGGTGGGGAGAATGTTCCTATCCACATCCTGATTTTGACGCTGACCCTCAGGACTGTGAGAAAACACATTTCTGTTGATGGAAGCACCCAGAAGTGGGATTTATTTTGGCAACTCTAGAAAACAAATACAATAGGGAAATTTGAGCTCTACTTGATGACCTAAATCTTTGAGCTCCAACTGGGGTCTCCTTCCAGAATTTGTAGCTTGTATGTAAGCACCTGATTTTTATCTATAACATCGAGCTTTGATCTTTTTTTTTGAGATATTTTTCTTCTCTGTCTTTGAATCTCTCCTACTAATCTAAGCCCTAAACTTCCAAAAGATCTTGAAGAGGAGAGTCAAGCAATTAGGGATTTAAGTTCCGACTCTGGGCTGGGACCATGGGCAAATTGCTTAACCTTTCTGGACTTTCATTTCCTCACCTATAAAAATAAGCATAAAAGCAATTTTCACTTCATTGGGTATGTAGATGGGGTATGTATAGACAGTCTTCTGTTCCTTCAAAAAATCACCTTTGACAAAATACTCATAAAGAAGAAAGGTTTATTTTGGCCCATAGTTTCAGAGATTTTTAGTACATGACTAATGGTCCTGTTGCTTTGGATGTATGATGGCGCAGAGTATTATGACAGGAACACATGACAGTGAAGGAAACTGTTCATCTCATGGGTGGATGAGAAGAGATGAAGAGAAAAGTCCTGGACTCCAGATAACACCATCAAGGACACGCCTCCAGTGACTTAAAACCTCTCGATAGGCTTCATCTCTGAATTTTTTTTGCCACTTTCCAGTATCACCAAGCTGGAAGCCAAGCCTCTAATACATGGGCCTTTGGGTGATATTCTAGATCCCAAATCTAGCATGCGACCTACAAGGACCAGGGTCAAGAGCCCCTCCAGAAAGTTTTTCCAAGGCCTTGAGAACCATCAGTCCTAACATCCTTGATGTGCAGAGAGTTGCTGTAGTTCATACCCATTGACCCCTTGACCGTATCCTGGATGTTACACCCGTGTGCAGCTTCCTGTTCAATAGATGCAAACCTCCCACACTGCCAGCCATTCGCCAACTCTATCTCCCTCTTCACCATTTCCTCCTTCTGTTTTTTCCTCTCCCTAGCCAGCACAGGACTAATTATACCAAAGACATCTTGCAATGGCTTTTCACCAAAGTGATACTGAGGAGTCTCTGCCCAGCCTTTGGGAGAGTTGTATCTTTACCTTCCTAAGCCCCATTTTCTGGGATGGTCTAGGTCAAAGTTCAACCTAGAAATAATCCAGCAGAAACCAGTTTCCCCTGAAAGATATGGAAATACATCTTCCACATGGAAGAGAGTTTCATTAGTTCCCTTGCTCTTGCAAACACAATAAGTCTTTCTAAAAAAAGAAAAAAGAAAAAAATTACCTGTCACTTTTGCCCCATTTCTCAATAACTCCTGACCAGCCTCACTGAGAAGGAACATCTCTACAAAAACTTTATTAAGCCTGCCAAAAGGACTAGGAGGTGCGTGGAGGGTCACTTGGAGCTAGACTTGCCAAAACAAATGAACAAAGTGTGTTCCTGAGGCCTGGCCCCTTTGGAAACAGAAGCCCAGGAGACCTTTGAGGTAGCAACTTTATTATGTAGCAACTTTATTAACTTGGCTCAGGCATGTAGCATTAGGATCAGGATGGCTTCCTGCCACTGTTGGCTGGAGCACAGGCTCCAGGGCCTGGTTGGCCATTTGGCTATCCTTCCTTGAAAGAGATGAGTATCTGCAGACCACTTGCTCTTCTTGCTGTGAGGCCCTAGGCTCAGTCTAGAGCATACTCTGGAGATGCAGGTCTCACCTCTGTGCACCTATAGCCAGGGAAGAGAGGGAAGGAGATAAGTCCAGTTACACAGATCATTCCTGCCATCCTAGATTGCTTGGCTATTACCCCTTATCCCCATCCTGTCCTCACTGAGAGCAGAGTTTATTATTCTAGAACCCTTCTCCCCAGGGTTTACTATTGTAGAAGTCACATCACCCCTAAGCTCCAATCTTCTCATCTGTGAAACGAGGCTGACAGGAGTCATCTTTCTGGTGTACTAGAATTTTCTCATAATTTTCATGATGCTCTTGAACTCCATCACCTGGCACATACTGTGTACCTCCTGGACTTTCATCTTCTGTAAGGATGACAGAAGGGCTTTCCGGGGAGCAGCTCTGGACGAGGGACTGTGGAGTGTGAAGAACTGTAAGCTGCATGTGGCATGTTGATTGTGATTTCTCCTTACAGCCAAGATAGCCCTGAGTTGTCCACACCCTTTTCAAATACCTGCCAGTTGTAATATGAGCTTCGTTGGGAATCACATGTTCCTTGTTGCCTGAATGAACTCATCTGGGCTATCAAAGAGCTCCTTCTCTGTGGAGGGGATGCAGGATAGAAAGCAACCGGAAGTGCTAGCTAAAAGATCCATTCCTTGAAAAATCACTTCCTATTTGCTGGAGCTCTTGGAGAGAAGCTCTTGGGCTGTAATGAGCCAAAGACAGTCTGAGGAAGGCCAGCCTTAGTTCAGTTGGGGCTCACTGGGCTAGAGCTGAGAAAGAAGGAGCAGAGTCAAGTGTGGCCCACACAACCGTCCACTTGGGGATTGAAGCAGAGGCAGCTCAGCCTCATGGCTCACAGGAGAATCTCCAGCTGCTCTCAACTGCTGAGGGTTGGCCCTATACTTCAATTTATTTGGGGGAAGACTTTAGGCAACATGGTTGTTCTCTCTAAGCCTCAGTTGTTGAACTAGTTAAAAGGGGATTGTGATGTAGCAGCCAAGCAAGATAGAGAGGCTAGCCCAGTTTTTTTAAAGATCACTTTTATTGCTTTACTTTAGTGTTTATACTTAAACAGGATAAAGGAACAGGTTGGAGGAAGTGCCCTTGTTCCTGTGTGCTTCGAGGACTGGAAGACAGTCAGCAAGGATGAGAAACCACTTATAGGGGGCTGACTAGTGGGGAGGTGGACATTTTACAATTAACTAGTTAAGGAGGCCTGCTTAATGTGAGAGGAGCAGGGGAGGACAGAACCTTTGTGGACAGAGGTTTGGAGAAGGCAGGTGCTGGGTCCAGCTGGGTAATGGTAGGGCTGGAGGAAACTCATATCTGCCTCGTTTCAGCATCTGGAAACTTCCATGGCACCTGTCATTTGAGCACTCACTGTCATGGGGTCCTCTGTCTTAGCTAGGAGATCAGTCCATACAAGTAGGAGACAGTGGGCAGGGTTGTTATATTAGTAAGAAGGGATGAGGCTCCCCAAGAGACTTACTTGAACCCTTAGGGAGCCCCTTGAGGCACTGGGAGAAGTCATTCTGCTTCAGTCTCAGTTTCCTCATCTGACAAGTGAGGGTACAGAGCACCATTCCAGTTCTGGAGTTTCGTGTCCAAGAAGTAACTAGTTCCCAGAGCAGGAACTAGTTCAGGGAGAAGAAACAAACTCATAGCTGTAATAGGTGAGGAAGGCACCCACCAGAGGTATAAAAGTGAAGATTTGGAGTTCTTGGGATTACACATGTGACAGTGTATAGTTTTTGCGTTCGCTGAAGTTCAGGTATGCCATCCTTTGGCCCTGGAGCCTGACTAACTTCATAAGAACCTTGAGATTTTGTGGGGCTGAGAGCAGGAATTAAGCTTGGCTTTGCCATTGCCTTCCTTAGGGTTAGGAAAACACTCTAAGCAGAACCTTCCAGAGGCTCCCAAGACCATTGCTCTCAGGTCTCTCTTTTATTGAGAGAGTCATTATCTAGAGACAGAGGGAAGATGGGGAATTATTTCAGGTCATCAAAAAGTTACAGGGAAGAGTGGGATTGAAGACAGACTACAGGTTCATAGCAAGTTTGGGCCTACATCCAGGACTCCTGCTTGTAACATATTAATTACCTTCAGTCATGTGACATGATTTTGTCACTTAGGATTTTATGGAAAATATTTTAATTACTAGTCATCTTTTTCATGGGTGTCATTTTATACCATGTTAAATGCCAAGCTTAGGTTATGGCTATGTGAGATGTTTGCTAGAAATAGAGAACAATTCACAAAAGGCATTTCAGAACAAGTGATTTGGAGATGGGGCAGTTCAAGTTAGAAAAACCTCCAAATAAGCTTAGGCAAGGGAAGGTATTTGACTATTTCGCTTTGGGTTATGTTTTAACTTTAAAAGGCTTCAAAGGGGGCTGGGAATATATCCTAATGGCAAGAGTGCTAGCCTTGCATACATGAAGCCCTGGATTCGATTCCTCAGCACCATATATATAGAAAACGGCCAGATGTGGCACTGTGGCTCAAGTGGCAGAGTGCTAGCCTTGAGCAATAATAAGCCAGGGACAGTGCTCAGGCCCTGAGTCCAAGGCCCAGGACTGGCAAAAAAACAAAAACAAAAACAAAAAACCTTCACAGAATACTGCAACTGAATGAAGTGCTAGGAAGTACTGAATTCATTATTTTCAGAGGCTGTTCTATGGCATTTGTTCTACAGATGCTATTTGCACTCAGAGCAGGCATCATTAGTGGATCACAGAACTCTTCACTAGTTAATAAAGATACAGCTTCAGAATCACTTTCAAGGTAGGGCCTGAGCAGCCACCACCAGTCAAGTGGAGGGGACAGGCACAGAGAACCATGTCTGACCTGGATAATTAAGTCTCATCTCTCTTACTAGAAACTCTTGGAGAAACTGTTTCTCTCTTGGAGAAACTGACACACACAGAGAAAATTTATAGAGGCATATCAGTCCCTTTCTGAAAGATCCAGATTAGAACCCTGTCCTTCTGTCTCCTAATCTTTAGTGTTGTATGCTACACCAGACTGCTTTATCTATATCACACTGAAAAAGAGAGGTGCAAAGAGATTGAGTAATTGCTTATCCCTTGATAGCTCTCACCTGGCAGTGTTCACCACCTCACGTTTCCACCCATGTTGATGGGCCTTGCTCCATCCTGCTGGAAGGTTTGTTTAGTTGATGGCCTCCCAAGATTTCTAAGTGCAATGTGGGAGAATCTGCTTTTACCCTCGGGGTTTTCTGTTACCAAGTCCAGGGAAACAGGAGGGCCCCGGGGTGTTTCTAGGACGATGTTCAGGAAGGGTAAGGAGGGTATTTTCTAGTACTACTTAATGCATTGCAGACCCGAAACTTGAAAAGGCCTAGAGGGAGTTTTTTTTAAAATAAAGAATTGTCATATTAATATAAACAAAGCATCTTGTGGTCTTCAACACAGCTGTACACTTGTATATCTTCATGAGGAAATGGTTTTTGTTTTGACTTTCTAGAAAAACAGGTCATTAATACTTTTCATTATCCAAGTCAATCCAGAATCCATTTTTCTTTTTTCTGTTGTTTTATTTTGTGCCAGTACTGAGGCTTGAGATAAAGATTTCATGCTGTCACTTGACCTTTTCACTCAAAGCCAGTGCTCTAACATTTGAGCTACAGTTCCACTGGTTAATCTGAGTCTCTTTGACTTTTCTTTACTGAGCTGGCTTTGAACAAGTGATCTTCCATTCTCAGCCTCCTGAGAAGCTAGGATTACAGATTCGGGCCACCAGAATCTGGATTAATTTGAATCTTTCTTTTTGTTCTTGTGATACTTAATAGGCAGGTATTCTACAACTGAGCTACATCTCCAGCCCCAGAACTCATTTTGTTTGAAAAAACGATAAGATGATTGCTAAACAGGGCAAGTCCTTTAAGTGGATCTGTCATTTAAAATACTTTGTGAGGACCAGACATAGTGGTCTAAGCCTGTAATCCTAGCTACTTGGGAAGCAATGATCAGAGGATAGCGGTTCTAGATCATCCCTGTCAAAAATAGCAAGACACCATCTTGACAAATGGTGGTATATGTCTGTCATCTCAAGATACAGGGAAAGTAAAATGGCTGGGCATGGTGGGGGTGTACCTGTCATTCCAATGATGCAGAGGAGGGTAAAAAGGAGGATTATAGTTGCAGTTTGGCAGAGTAAAAGCAAGGCCCTAGCTCAAAACTAACCAACACAAAAAGGGCTGATGAAGTGGCTCAGTGGTAGGCACTTGCCTAGTTGGCTCAAGTCTGAGTTCAAATCCTACTACCATAAAAATATTGTGTGTGGGGGAGGTTAGAACAGATTGAGAGAGGCTGGAAGAGGGCATAGGACTCCAGTTCCCTATGGTTCCTGGGCAGTGGGATCATCAGCCATCTACAGGGAACTATTTGTTAAGACCAAAGACTTAACTGATCTTTAATTTTCCATCTAGATCTAACTGTTGCATTGAGTAACTCCCAGGTCTCTCCAGTTTGGGATCTTTTCTAGAACTCCCTTGGGGAGTCCACTGTGAATAGTAACACTCCACCATTGTTTTAGAGCTTAGTCCATTTGTGAAGATTGTTTCATAGGGCAGAATATTATGTCAGAGAAGCTAGGAACTCTGTGTGATTCTCAACAGAAAATTGGGGTTAGAAAAAGCTGGGATCTGATTCTCTTGCCTCTGAGTACAATGTGTGTCCAATATATGAGACTTTGTTAAGTTGACTGAGCCCAGGGTGGATGGATCCTCTGAAATTTGCTACATTTCATGGAAGTCCATCTTTATGGATGCAGTGATGTGGAATATTGTATGTCCAACTTGGTTAGCATGGAATTTGTCTCTAAAGACACTCACCGTGATGATGGTTATTGGTGGCGGCAGATCCACTATATCCTTCAGCATGGTTCCAGGGAGAAGTGTGAATGGAACTAGGAGCTAATTTCCAGTGCATGGTAGTGATTTCTTGATTGTCCACATCTATAGATGTGCATGTAAAAACACATCTGTAGGGATAAGAGGTTTCCATGAATATTTGAGTCCCTCAGCTTTGAGGTAGTTCTTACTTAAATTGTTCCAGGCAGAAGTGACTTTTTCATCCATTTACTTTTCTAGAGAGTGTTCATGAAGGAGAGTTCCTAACATCTGCAGGTCAGCCACTTTCACGGTTAACAACCTTCATGGCCAGGAAATGAATCCTGACATTCAACCTACATGCTTCTTGTTGGCTTACTTCCTCTATCTTGAGACACAGTAGAGTGAGAACAGATGTTTTCCACTTTCTCTCTGCTACACCTGTGTAAGATGAAGATCACAATTACACCTTCTTTCTTTCCTCCAGGCTTTAAAATAATCACACTCTTTGATATTTGATCATTCTTTGGAGATCCTATTTGCAAAGTAATTCTAAATCCTTTTTATATTCTCATGGCATTGTTTTTTGTTTTTGTGCTGGTCCTGGGGCTTGAACTTAGGACCTGGGCACTGTTCCTGAGTTTTTTGCTCATGGCTAGCACTCTATCACTTGAGCCACAGCTCTACTTCTGCTTTTTGGTATTTAATCGGAGAATAGTCTCACAGACTTTCCTGCCTGGGCCCGCTTCAAATGGTGACCCTCAGATCTCAGCCTCCTGAGTAGCTAGGATTGCAGGTGTGAGCTATGAGCACCCTGCTTCCCATGCCATTTTTGAATTGTAGTAATTCAAAGAAATTCTGGTTGACTACTTTTTATCTCAAATGATATGTGCTATATGCTATCTCTCTACTATCATGCACTTGACCTACTTAAAAACAGATACAGAAATCAATAACCATAGTTGATATAAGTGCTATGTATTGTATGTGTATACACTTGTGGTCTACTATGTTCTTTTGGGTCTATTTTCTCCTTATTATATATATTTCCCTTTTCTCTATTATTCCTTTATCCTAAGTTTTTAAAAAAATACAAATCAGCTACTGAACTTCATGTTCTTTCTTTAATTTTTATGCCACGGCTGGGGCTTAAACTCAGAACAATGTATTTTCATTTGAATTTCTTGCACATAGCTGGTGCTCTACTGCTTGAGCCATGCCTCTAGGATAGCTATTTGATGGTTAATTGCAAGAGTCAGTTTCTCAGACTTTTTTGGGGGGTTTGAGCCATGATCCTATAGATCTCAGCTATGTAGCCTTCTAAGTAGCTAGGATTACAGGTCTGAGTAACAAGCACATAGATACTACTTAACTTTTTAAAGAGTCATATTGAGTCCATTTTCTTGTTGAATAGAATTTTGAAGAATACAGTAATATATGCTGTATATGTCTCAGTCATGTAAGATGTTACAAAGAATTTTACCATATTTTCTTCTTGTTCTTATAGATACTTTTATGAATGTCTTGTGTTTTCAATATAAAAAAGCAAAACAAAAAGCCAATGGATTAAAAAAAAACCCAACGTGTTTGGCTCTAAGTTCTTCCTCTCATGAATGAAGACTTCTTGATTATATAACGTGATATTTTGAGAGAAAAGTTAAATTAAATTATGTCGAAAAAATGATAGTAGTGAAATCAAATGTTCGCTGGAGCCAACCATGTACCAAGTATGTGTGAAAGTCACCTGAGGCAATTATCTGCAAAATAAGAGTTCTCAGAAAGGATAGACTGGTGAGAGACAGGGAAGTCAAGAGCTTTGCTTTAGAAGAGGGAGAGTTTTTGTGCACTTAGACCTAGCCCAGGTATCCTGTTGCCTAGTTCATTGTTTGTTTTCACACCCACTATACTATACTAAAAAGAATTGATCAGTATCCTTAGGTTGAAAAGTTCTTCTCCTATTGTAAAGCCATATTCTGTAAGTGGCAAGTCCTCTTTTCTTCAGGACCATCAACATAGGGGGGTGGGGAACAATGAGGGTACTTAGACAGGGCTGGGCCAGGTTTTGCCAAGCGATTTGTCCCCGACAAAAGGGTAATGGAGAAGCAGTTGTGCATAACAAGACTCCATAAACCTGGTTGTATCCAGGCCCACACTCCCAATGCCAGGCATCCTGATTCAGCTTCCAACTCAGGGAGCAGAATGGGAGCAAAAGTCTGTAAGGAAACTCAAGGGGAACTGAGGCAGTGTGTGGAGCTGGCCCAGTTCCTCGGTCACTCACTAACAGGGGCTCATGCATTTCCTGCTGTAAGGCAGACAGCTTCTTCCAGGATATCACTCCCAAGCAACACCTCATTTGAACACACTCTAGATTCAGGCCATACAAAGTGGGGTTGAGGGCATGAAGGACTCCAAATATGCAGCACTGGTTCAATATCATAGAAGCTGTGGGCATGGGAATAAATAACAAAAATGTACAAAAAGAGAAGTGCTAAAATAAGACTCATGCTGGTCACTGACTGGTGGTATGCACCTATAATCCTAGCTACTCAGGAGGCTCAGATCTGAGGATTGAGGATTGAGTTTCAAAGCCATCCCAGGCAGAAAACTCCCTGAGACTCCTATCTACAATTAACCAGCAAAAAGTAGCAAGGAGTGATGTGGTTCAAGTGGATGAATGTCCTGTCCCTCACAGACGTTGATAGAGCCCTATGATGAAGTTTTCTGCAGTGGAATGTGACCAGAAGTGACATGACAATTGTTGCTTGACCCATTCATTTTCATGTTGTTTGTCTATTCTCGTGGTCTGGATGGGGCCAGGAAAGCCTTTGGAAACCTCATGTCAAACATGACCCAGCTTAATTCCCTAAATGATGTGTGTAATTGAGTTATTCTCCAGTGGTAATGATGGAATGACAATGACCAATTGGTAGTAAAGTGTAACGTTGTTGAGTATGTTGGTTGCAATAGCATTAGTTAACAACAGCTGCTGTAACAAAGTATGACAGTCTGGGCAGTGTCAAATGATGGTCACCAGTTCTTTCATAGATGTAGGGGGCCAGAAGAGCAGAATCAATATATTGGTAGGGTTGGTTCCTTCTGGGGCAAGAAGGACAATCTGTCCCATGTGCTGTTCTAGTTTCTAGAGGTTTGCTGGTAATCTTTGGCATTCCTTGGCTTGTAGTTGCACCCCCTGATCTCTGCCTTCTCATCATATGGTCTTCTCTCTCTGTGTGAATCTCTGAATGTTTCTTACTTATAAAGGACACTCACCATTTTGGATTATAGATCTGTCCTACTTCAGGATGACCTTATCTTAACTAATGACCTCTTCAAGGACCTTGTTTTAAAATAAGGCTACATCCCCAAAGTACTGGGGATTAGAATTTCAATGCATCTTTCTTTTTTCAGGAGACAGTTCAACTACTAATACTAATATAAAATTTAAAAGTTGCAGAGAAAGACCTAAAGTCATTTCTTAATCATTTCAGTGTTAAGGAAGCTCTTGTTGGTCCCCAGAGGCTGACTGTGATGATCTGATTCTCTTTTTTTCTTTCTTTTTTTTTTTGTTTGCCAACCCTTGGCTTGAATTCATTGCCTGAGCATTGTCTCAGAGCTTTTTTGCTCAAGGTGACTCCTCTACTAATTGAGCCACAGCTCCACTTCCAGCTTTGATGTAGTTTAGTGGAGATGAGCCACATGGACTGTCCTGCCCAAAGCTGGCTCTGCACTGCAATGCTCAGTTCTCAGCCTTCAGAGAGGCTAGAATTTGGATTGCAGCCGTTAGGCACTTGTGCCAGGATGAACTGGATTTTTAGGGCCTCCTTCTTGTCCTTCCCAGGGAAATGGCCCATTTAGCCATTATTCTCCTGAATTCTGCATTATTAAGATTGATTTTAATGGTGTCTTTAAGTTAAACAGCCTGGGTCTCAAATTTTTTTTAAAGTAAAATAGGAATAATGATGCATATTCCACTTACAATGCAAGCTTTAAATAAGGACCGAATAGGCAGATAATAGTAGCAATTTATGTTCATAAATTTATCTATTGTTGAGTGTGATGGTATCTTTATTATTGGCTAAGTTATAATTTTCAGTATTCAGGTGTCAAACTGGGTTAAGCAATTCATGACAATTATTACTTTTTGACATAAATTTCATTTCCTTTTACTTTATTTTCTCTCTTTTCTTGTTTGTTTGTTTGTTTTTTGGTTGGCCAGTGCTGGGGCTGGAATGCAGTGCCCGAGTACTATTCCTTAGCTTTTTCATTCAAGGCTGGCACTCTACCATTTGAGCTCTACTTCTGGCTTTTTGGTGGTCAATTGGAGGTAAGTCTCATGGATTTTCCTGCCCTGGCTGGATTTGGATGATGATTCTCAGATGGCAGACTCCTGAGCAGCTAGGATTACAGGTATAAGACCCTGGAGCCTGGCCTTCTTCTGTATTTTATTTATATTCCTATCATTTCTTATTTTCTATTACTCACCAGTGACCCTGGGAACTTAAGCCACCAGAGGTAGTCTTTCCTTTCTTGAGTTGGAATCCGGCCAATTTCCATTTCCCTGTGGAGCTCCCACAATTTCTGTGGGATTCTGGATTCAACAACCTCATGGATTCTGGAGTCAGCAACCTCCTCTGTCTTATTGGTTGGGTTTAAGGTGATAACTGTCAACTCATGCCAGCTCAGTACATTTCAGTACACCAGAAAAGTGTGTATATATTTATTACTTTACTCTCCATGATCCCTCATCTCCTACTAAATAAGGAATTAGCACTTGGGAAAATAATAGGACCATAGGGGTAAATGTTGATGCATAGAAATAGCTACTTGAAATTTGGTATAATTTTTTCAGATTACATTGAGTTTCCTAGTAGCCAAAGGTGGGAAAATCATTCAGTGACAAAAAGAACTGAGTTCTTAAACCCCATAAAGATAAGGAGGAACTTTGCAATGTATAACAATGCTAAATGAAAAAAGCCAATTTGAAAGGCAATATATTTTGTAATCTCAATTGCATGATACTCTATAATTAAAAGAAAACCTGGTCCATTCGTCTACTGATGGGCATCTGGGTTGGTTCCAAATTCTAGCTATGACAAATTGTGCTGTGATGAACATTGTTGTGCTGGTGCTTTGGTGTGATTTTGTTTGTGGTCTTTTGGATAGATACCCAAAAGTGGGGCTGCTAGGTCATAGGGGAGCTCCATGTTTAGCCTTCTGAGGAATCTCCATACCGCTTGCCAGAGTGGCTGAACCAGTTTACATTCCCACCAACAATGAAGTAGGGTTCCCTTTTGGCCACATCCCCTCCGACAATTGTTATTGTTAGTTTTCTTGATATAGGACATTCTTACTGGGGTGAGATGGAATCTCAATGTTGTTTTGATTTGCATTTCTTTTATGGCCAGTGATGTAGAGCACTTTTTCATATGTCTCTTGGCCATTCTCATTTCCTCATCAGAGAAGTCTCTTTTTAAGTCTTTAGCCCACTTGATGAGGGGGCTATTGGTTCTTTGCGGTTTTGTTTTGGAGGCATGTAATTTTTTTAGTTTTGCATATATTTTAGATATAAGGCCTTTGTCCATTGTATGGCCGGTAAAGATCTTATTCTAATCTGTGGGCTTTCTGTTTATCTTGCGAGCTATGTCCTTTGCCCTGCAGAAGCTCTGCAGACATTGCCCCATTTGTAAGGAAATGGAAGGACTTGGAAAAAAATATACTAAGTGAAGTGAGCCAGACCCAAAGAAACATGGACTCTATGGTTTCCCACATAGGGAATAATTAGCACAGGTTTAGGCAAGTCCCTAGCAGAGGATCACAAGAGCCCAATAACTATACCTTTATGAACACATAAGATGATGCTAAGTGAAATGAACTCCATGTTATGGAAACAATTGTTATATCGCTGTTGTAACTACTTTCAACGTGCTATGTGTAACTGTAGCTTCTATTATTGATGATCTTCTTGTATTCCCTTCTTGTGGTTGTACCTACACTATCTCTGTATCTTATCTGCGTATATTGGAAACCGTTTATACTGGTATTAGAACTAGGATATTGAAAGGGAATACCAAAATCAAGAGACACAGGGTAAAAAAAGATAAACAACTACAAAAGCAATACTTGCAAAACTGTTTGGTGTAAATAAACTGAACAACTCATAGGGGGTGAAAGGGAAAGGGGGAGGGGTGAGGGGGGAATGAGGCACGAGGTAACAAACAGTACAAGAAATGTATCCAATGCCTAACATATAAAACTGTAACCTCTCTGTACATCAGTTTGATAATAAAAATTAAAAAAAATTAAAACATTAAAAAATAATTAAAGAAAACCTGGAATCAGCACAGAGACGAGGATTCTGGGATTATGGAGAAAGGAAATACACAGGTATGGGATGCAAAGGGGGAATTTTAGGGCTGGAACAGCATTCTGAATGATATTGTGATAGCAAATGCATGATATTATACATTTGTCAAAACCTGTATAACATAAGCGCAAGTCAATACACACTACAAATTTCAGTTAATGTATGGAGTTGAAACAAATTTATCTATTATTGAAAATGTATTGCACAGTGCCAGATATCAAAATTAGGAGAAATTGGGTAGTCATAAAGGAGTGCATAATTCTTTCTCCCTTTTCTTTCTTTCTTTCTTTCTTTCTTTTTTTTTTTTTGGTAGGATGGTACTCTACCATTTGAGCCACATCTCTATCCATGGCTGGTTATTTTAGAGATGGAGTCTATCAAACTTTTCTCTTTTCTGCCCAGTCTGGCCTCAAATCATGATCCCCCACCCATTCTTTGCAGGTGTGAGCTACATGTTTCCCCCTGCCGGGTGCAGCATTTTCTCCATACCCATACCTACTAAAATTATAAATAAAAATCCATTAGTGAAAAGAAAATGAACACGAAGGTTTGCCCAGGATAACAGGACAGTAGGGCATGAATTCTGTGACCTAGGCAGGACCAGATTGTCCCTCTGCTGCCTCATCTCAGAGCTCCAGGCCCTGTGGACTTCTGATTGAGCTCCAGAGAAGGTTGGGAGGAGAACAAGTCAGCAGACGCTGAAACCTGCACAGCAAGAGGGCTCCCCTTTTAACAGCTTTTCATCTCTGTAGGCCAACCTGTTACCTAAAACATGTTGAAAATCTTCAGTACTTAATGCAAACCTTTCCTTGTGTTAAGTAGGAGCTTACTGTGTGCTTCAGTTTTGAGATCACTGACCAAAGACCAAGTTCTATGGTATTAGTGGGCTTGCTCAGCTGGTGCCCATGAGGGTCTGTCTTCGTCACACAGAAATGAATGGTGGGCTGCAGGGCTCTGGAATCCGCACCCAGGCAATGCAGTTTGTTCTGCTTTCCTAGAACCTCTACAAAGTTGCAAAGCCAGGCAGCTGGGAGCTCACCTGGACATAGCACGAGAAAAAGAAAAAAAAAACTCCCCCTTGATAGTTATTTTAAAAAAATTCCAAAGGACTCATCACAGAAAGTGTTAATGCAACAGTAACAAATGTTGTCTGTCAGGCATATGTTTATAAAGTTATAAACATATCTTTCAGAGATTGCTAAAGATAAGCAGATAGATACAAGTCACACCACTTTGGATACAAGAGACAGCTTGCCAAATAAAGATCCCAAAAGTGAGGTGCACCTGAAAGAGATTAGGAGATCGTATCTAGGAAATTAAACTGGGGCCAAGTCTAATGAGGTAGTTTTCTACTTGTGTATGATTCTTAGTGAAAACAAAGAGCAAATATCTAGGCTCCTGCCCCTTGTCTGGGGTTTGGAACTGAGAGGAGCTTGGGGGACATTTCCTCTCATCTCTGAGGCGCTCCCTTTCCTGGTTCAGGTCAAGGTTGATGATGGCAGTTGTGGGGCAGTCTCTTTTGCTCACTTCTTCGGTCCTGGCTTTTCTAGTTGCTGGGTGCTGACTAGCTGCCAGGCACAGAGACCTCAACACAAGTGTAGTCTAGTGAGGGAAGCCGATGTACAAACAGACTAATAAACCAGGATCATGTATCTTAGCATCGCATTCTGCTTAATCATATAGACTCTGGGGGCCAGACTGCCACAGTTCACATCCCAGTGCTGCAAATAACAGGCTTACCCTGGAGTAGGCAACTCTACCTCTTGATGCTGCCATTTTCCATGTGATAGAGGTAGCAGTAACAGCATATAAAATAATTACCCCTAAAATAATTGCTTGAAGTAACAAACTTCCCTAGTGTCGCAGTTCCCTGGGTCAGAAATCTGGGCATGGTGCAGGGATGTCAAAGGCTCTAGGAATCTCAGTGGATGTAATCAAGGTGGCACGCTGTAGATGTCTTGGGAGTTGAGGGCAGATCAACTGCCAAGCTCATTCCTGTGCCTGTTGGTGGTCTTAGATCCTTGCTGCCTGCTGGCTGGGGAGTCTCAGATCCTTGTGACATGGGTAGCTCAGGCTGCACACAACCACCTGCTGGCTTCTACCAGACTGAAGCCAGAAACAGAGAGCTGGAGAGACAGTAAAACAGGTAAGTTCACCCAATGTCTAGAGACACTTGGAGATGTCTGCTTTACTCACCCCTTCTGGCAGGCTCATGAGACTTTGCCCCAATTCCTGGTCAGCACTGTGCTATTTGAGATCATGTAGCAGAGTCTGGTCACAGGGATCTGTGTTTTAATTTCAGCCCCATCATTGCCTTAGTTGATCATTGACAAGTTTGCTAACCTCCTTTGCTTTAGTTTCCAATTTATAAAACTAGTCATAGCTAATAGACCTTATCACACCGGATAAAGTTCTGGCAAAAATAATGCAGCATAGTGGCTTACACAGACTAAGTACTCAGTTAATCATATCTCCTGTTATTATAATTATTTCTGTAATCATTTCTATTATTGTTTTTGTCCAATTTATAGCAATAGGATTTTAGCTTTGAAATGGCTTTCAGGTCGTAATCCAACCTCCTCATTCTCTAGAGAGGACCAAAGCCCAGGGCTGCATGGTGGGGTGGGCACAGCTGAGCTTTGCCCGCTCCATGGTGTCTCTGCCCCAAGATCTTCCCTAGCATTGAGAAGGAGGCCTAACTGTGTGTGTTTGTGAAAGAAACTAATGAGCCATTCATCATGGAGGGCACAGCTGTTCCTCTCATTTCCTTTGGTCTTTGCAACATTGCACCCTTCCATCATTGAAAAACATACTAGGACAACGGAAGTAATAAATATGAGATTCAGGGATTTGTGGATTTAGAAATAGAATGCGCACGGTGTTGGAGTTTATTATTATTATCTCTTGGGATAGTCTTTCTCCTTCCCTCTTTCCTTTTTCTTCCTCTATTATTCCCTCTTTCCCTCTCTCCTTACTTCTGTACCTCCCTCCTCTACTAATTTTTCTTTCCCTCCTTTTTATCTGTCTCTGCCTCTTTTCCACCTTCTTTCTGCCCCTCCTTCCTCTTGACTGTCAGTCTGCCCCTCATTCTTTCATTCACCCACTTTTACTAAGAATGACTTCCTGCCCGTCAGTATCTTCAGGCACTATGTTAGGTATTGAGGATAAAAAAGATTGAGTATTGCTGAGTGCTGGTAGTTCATACTTGTAATCCTGAGATTTGAGGATCATGGTTCAAAGCCAGTCTTGGACTCTATCTACAATTAACCATCAGAAAATTGGAAGTGGAGTTGTGGCTCAAAGTAATAGAGTGCTAGCCTTGAGCAAAGGAGCTCAGATGCAGTGCCTAGGCCCTGAGTTCAAGCACCATGACTGACCAAAAAAAAAAAAAAAAAAAAAAAAGAAAGAAAGAAAGAAAGAAAGAAAAAGAACAAAAACAGGCATGGCCAGACTGGAGCTAGTGAGAGAAACTTCTAATAATCACATGATCTCACCAACCCAAATGCTCTGTGAGCACCACAGAGGAATGCCTGTGGGAGGGAGGGTACAGATCTGTCAAGGAGCCCACCTCCCATCCTGGAGGATAGGGCACAGGCCCTGAGAACAGAAAGAATTCACCAAGTGAAGGTGGGTGAAAGAAGCTCTCTAGTAAAAGGAAACAAGATATGTAAATTCCCTGAGCAGAAGAGGAATCAATAGTGCACTTGGGGCTCTTTCATAGAGGGCCTAGAAGCTTCCAAGAATGTTTTTGGTCTTGTTCCTTAATGCAGTCGGAAGCCACTCTGTCTAGTAAAGAAATGGTCTGACTGCATAGGGCAGAGGAGCCTTTCCCAGGTCAGGGCAGAGACAAGGAAGAGTGCTCAGTGCCGTGTAAGGGTCAGAAGTATGGGGGGTTTGCAGAGAAATTGGGAGGTAAAAGTGTCAGGATATAAGCAGTTGTTAAATGGTTGTAAATACTTAGAGGATTTCCTCCTCCTGAGTGAGAAATCCCAGGGCTCAGGGTAGCAGCTGCTTCTAGCTCCCACCAAACAGGGCACATCAAGCCCTGAGCACGGACCATGGGACGCCACTGTCTGTGAGCAAATGCTAATTTTCCACAAGTTCATCTTCACTAGGGGTTTACTGGATTCCTGCTCTGGGCCCAGGGTTGGGTAAGGCACTAGGAGAGAGCCTTTCTCAGTGAATTCTCTCTCTGGATCTATAGCACCAAATACTGGGGGCGAGGATGAGCAGGCTATAAGAATTCCAAGTTTCCCAAAGCCCTCAGGTTGCTGAGGCCATAAAGGTATTCAGGGTTTCTACAAATGAAGGAGGTTATTTTGTCCTTTGAAAGCCAGTCAGTATCATTGGGAAGTAATATAGGACTTATAGTTTGCATGACCTCAAATATCTACATTCTAATGGTGGATAACTCAGATATTTGCAAATAGAGAGTTATTAGAAAGTTATTAGGATGTTGTGTGATACGTGGGTTGAAGTTTTCAGATTGTAGCCAGATGGCAGGTAGGGTGAGTAGCCCTCTGATTGAGCTCTTGTTTACATGGGCATTCTAGAAAATGGGAATGTGGCCATTTGGACTATTGAAATAACTGAATTTTTTTTCTGGCTTGCAGGTACAGTTGCATTAGGTATATCCTCGCTGTGTCTCAGGACAGATCTCTGAAGAATAATGGGATGGCAGTGGCCTCCACTTCTGGTTTTTGGCTTGTCTCTCCCATGGGGCTTCAGACCTGCCCCCCGCCCCCGGAGGGAGAGGAGGTGGGGAAAAGACACTAAAGAAGGGAAAGTACAATTTCTATGCATTTCAGGTAAAATTGCTCCATGTGGAACCAACCTGCTCTAACAAGGTTGGGCAAATGAGAAAGCAAAGTTGCCAGTGGTTTATGAGTTTGGTGTTTCCTGTCAGAAAAGTGCATCCTGCTAGGTACAGACTCATGCCTGTAATCCTAGCTACTCAGGAGACTGATATCACAGTTTGAACCCAGCCTGGACAGGAAAATCTGTGAGATTCTTATCTTCAATTAATCACAGAAAAAGCTGGAAGTAGAGCTGTGGCCTTGAGCAAAATGGAGCTCAGGGACAGTACCCATGCCCAGAGTTCAAGCTCCAGGACTGTCAAGAAAAATCATTCCTCCAATAGCACCTTGGAGTACTGTTTTAATTCTTTATACAGATTCTAGCAAACCCGTAAAGTTGCAAAAACTGCTGGGTGCTAGTGGCTCATGCATGTAATCCTAGCTGCTCAAGGAAGCTGAGATTTGAGGAGAGCCATTTGAAGACAGTCTGAGCAGAAAAGTCCACGAGACTCACATCCAATTAACCAGGAAAAAGCCAAAAGTGAAACTGTGGCTCAAGTGGTAGATCTTCAACTTGGAGTGAACAGGCTGAGGTAGATTACAAGGGCCTGAGTTCAAACCCCAGTGAAAGCTCATGTGTGTGCACACGCATGCACCAACCCCCCCCGCCCCCGCCCAGGCCAGCCTGAGCATGAACAGAGGGAAAAATGAATTTTCTGCAGAAAATTTACATACATTCTCCTGAAGATATTTGTGTGCAGATTTCTAAATTCTTATAAATGCCACATTTAGAACATATATCTTAATCCAAAGCTTTTTTCCTTTTATGGAAAATAACTTTTAATAAGGATTCTGTCACCCTTAGTAAACCTTCCAATGAAAGTATTTCTTCCACATTTTGCATGACAGGAATGTTGGTTAGAGTTTATGTTTGGTGGGGTAAAATTGACTACATACTCCTTTATTGTGGGGAGAATATGAATGTGGCTATAAAGGTGTTGCTTTCTTGAGCTTATAATATAAGGGTATCTATCTTCTTACAGGGTCCCTTTTCCACTATGGTACAGAAGTCAAGCCAAAGAAACTTGTCTACCTCCCACTGTGAAATCACAACAATGCATCCAGAAGAGCTGGGTCAAAAATCCCAGCCCTGAGTGAGGTTGAGTCATTTTCTATGATAAATAGCTTGGACGAACACTAATCAAAATTACTTTCTGGTTCTACCTTATTCAGCAAGACGAATGCATGACATGGCCCCAGAGGCTGGGATTTGTTAATGTGCAGATGTCTTTGCTCACATCTGTCTGACCACACTGCCAGCCTCCTCCTCTCTGTGAGTACGTGGGTGGAGCTTGGGACCCCCTGCTGTGACACCCTGGCTTCCTCACCTGCTGACTTACATTGCAGAGATTGGAAAGTCTCCCACTGATTTGAAGACAGCAGTGCTGACAGTGTGTGGTGCTGTTTTCTTCAGTGGGCTGAGGAGGAGATCAGACATGGGAAGGAAGATGTTAGGATTTTTTCCCCTCCTATTTTTTTGAGGGGTGTGTGTATTAGGGCCACAAGATGAAATCCTAAGAGACTTCCACACAGATTGAAGGATTTCAGACTCAAAGGGCATCCAGATTTGCTAAGAGGATACCACTGCAGTTACAGAACTCAGCTGATTACATTTGGGCAACAGGAAGGTCCGTTTCCACCGAGTAAAATGGCAAACATGTGAGCAAGGATTTAGAAGCCTAGACCACACCCTAGGCAGCCTTCAGTTCTATGGTGCCTTCTGTTTTGTTGCTTTTGGGAAGGGCCAATTCAAACCACTCAAAGGTCAAGTTTATGAGTTGAATTCCATCAGTGTGAGCCAGGCACAGTGTCTTTATATGGAGGACCTCTGAAGTGGGAAGTGTTATCTTGGAGTGAGAACAATTCCACAGCGTGGATGACATTTCCCCTTCTAGGTCTTAACCTTTCATAGCAAGACTGACAACCAGGAAAGTAGGAAATGGAAACAAGCTATGTTTAGCTGAGTTTTACATACCATAATCTCTTTACCATGGTCAAGCCAGGCACGAAGGCTCAGGCCAATCAGTTCTGGCTCAAATCCATTCCAGAGGGGAGTGATTTACAACTTAGCACCATTCTTGCCTCTTCCCCAAGAGTGAGGTTAAATGATCCCAAAATAACATTCGTCTGCACCAGGATGGGTGAGAATGGCTTTCTAAAAGGTGGTCTCAGGCACAGATTTTCACCCGAGGAAACTCAAGCTTAGACACCTTCCAAAGTTCTAGCCAGGGTCAAGTAGCACTACTATTTTAAGAAGCTGGCAGTGGGGTGATTTGTGAGGGCCAAGGGAGAGATGGAGTCTGGTCCAGGGGCCTTCGGTGTCTCTTCACCCATGAATCTTCACTCCACCCAAGCCATGAGATCCAGAGAGCTCCTGCCCTCCTCCTTGTTCCAGCTCAAACCCTCAGCCCCCTCTGCTAGTGGTTCATGCAGCAAACATATTGAAATGGGTGAGGTCAGCCAGAGAAAGAAAGTGGGGCACTGGTTTGGATTTCAATGGTTAAATTAGATTTCTTTAAGAATGAGCCCCTTAAAACACTAAGGGTCCCCTAAACCTATCTGACAGGGCTCATATATAGACAAGTGAGATGTTGAAATTATTTGAAGACAGATGCCTTTTCAAACTGTATTCAGAGCACCTTTCAGGGCTCCTTTGCACAGTTCCTCACACAGAAGGTATTTCATCTTCACAACATCTGGAATTGTCAGAGAGGTACTGCTGCAGACCCCAGCAGATGCCACACAGACGCAGACACTAGTACATGAAAGCACACTGACAAATTGGGACCGCAAGCCAGAGCAACAGAATACTTCCCAGGCAGCTGTGGGGAGGCCCACTCTTCTCCATCAGGGAGGAGCACCCCACCTAACGCCCTCTTGCTCATCTTTAGAGCCTAAGAACCTTTATTCACCAGCTTTCCTGCAGTTCTCTGCCAAGGGGCTAACAACTCCAATGTTCTTTTTGCATTTTTCAAGAAGTGAGCCTCCTCTTCCCTCCTGCCCCTCTCTCCTTTCCCTCTCCTCTCCTCTCCTCCCCTCCCCTCCTACTCTCTCCTTCCTGCTCTCCTTCCTCTTCCTCTTCTTTTATCTTTTCTTGTACTGCGACTTGAACTCATTGTCTAGGGCTCTATGCATGCTAGGAAAGTGCTTGATTTTTGTTCCTTTTTCATATGGAATCTTGAGATAGCTGTCCCACTTGGCCTCAAATCACTATCCTCCTGCCTCTACCTCACAAATAGCTGGTATTATAGGTATTTACCACCAAATTTGGTTTGGTCAAAATTTCCTTATTTCATGAATGCACACCCTTGACATAGTTGAGTGAATTTGTGATGAACACAAAGGAACCTCCATTTCGGGTTTTTCACTGTCTTTGTTTGGAGGGGCAGGCAGGGGAAGATAGTCACAGTCACCTAGGAGGACCAGTGTGGCCCCACATTACCTTTCCATGTGACACAAAATCATGTGACTCAGGACAAAAGCCCTACATAGCTGGTCTCCTGAGAAACTAGCCTTCTGTTAAAAATGCAAAGCTGGCTGTGGGTATAGCTCCGTGGTAGAGCTTGTCCTTAGCATCTACAGGGCCCGGGGTTTGATCACCTATACCAAAGCTGGACAAAACAAACAAATAGAACACAACAAACAAACAGAACAGATAGAAATGGATTATTTTCTCAGATGTAATTCCAGGGGCTTTAAAACCTGTGGCTGGAGGCATTGCTTCATATTTTTATGTAACTGTATTCAGAAGTCCAGTAAGAGAAATAAAAGCAAGAGGAAAAGGCACTAAGGAACCAAACCAGAACAGTATGCAACTTTCCTATCAACTATAGCAGTGAAGCAAATCCTGCTAATAATAATGCTGATAATAATTTTCTAAAGCATTCTAGATCTTTGGAACCAATGGAAGGCTCACACTGGCTGCTGTAAACTTTTTTTTTTTTTTTGGCCAGTCCTGGGGCTTGGACTCAGGGCCTGAGCACTGTCCCTGGCTTCTTTTTGCTCAAGGCTAGCACTCTGCCACTTGAGCCACAGCGCCACCTCTGGCCATTTTCTGTATATGTGGTGCTGGGGAATTGAACCCAGGGCCTCATGTATAGGAGGCAAGAACTCTTGCCACTAGGCCATATCCCCAGCCCCTGTTGTAAACTTTGTGATGCTGAAGCAGCTCCTCGATCAACATGAAGCAGAGAGTAGAATCTTCTCGGGTTACAGTAAAGTCTCTGTTATCATCATGGCTCATTTAGCTCTGCTTTAGTGGCACACTGGTCATTAAACACATCCTCAAAATTAATTTCCTGGCTAACACAGTAGTACTAGGTGGAATCTGAGCAATGTGGACTGCCTGGTCCAAGTTAGGACTTAGGAAACAGGTCCAGGCACAGGCAAGAGTGGAGGGGGTGATGATATTTCAGGGGTCAAGTGTTTAAACATCTGGAGCCTCGATGCCGCTAGATTTAGCTGAGACATCTCTGCTTTGGCAGAAGGAGCCATGAGCTTCTGGCTGGCTGCGAGTTTATTTGCATCAGAGTGGCTCTGCTCTTTTTCTCCGTGCTTCTCAGGGACACATGCCACAGGCAGGACTTGTACTGCACAGTTTGTACCACCCTGTGGTGACTTTATGCCATGACATACATTCTCTCCACTGGGGCTTCCTTCCTGATATTGTGGGAAGCATAAACCCAGGCTTCCAAGTGCCACTGTTTTTCTCTTTCTCTTTCTTTCTTTCTTTCTTTCTTTCTTTCTTTCTTTCTTTCTTTCTTTCTTTCTTTCTTTCTTTTCCTTCCTTCCTTCCTCCTTCCTTCTTTCTTTCTTTCTTTCTCTCTCTCTTTCTTTCTTTCTTTCTTCTTCTTTCTTTCTTTCTTCTTCCTCTCTCTCTCTCCCCCTCCCTCCCTCCCTCCCTCCCTCCCTCCTCCCTCCCTCCCTCCCTCTCCTCTCTTTCTCTTCTTTCTTTCTTTCTTTCTTTCTTTCTTTCTTTCTTTCTTTCTTTCTTTCTTTCTTTCTTTCTTTCTTTCATGCTAGTTCTGGGACTTGAACTCAGAGCCTGAGAACTGTCTCGATGAGCTTTTCTGCTCAAGGCTAGTATTCTACTACTTGAGCCACATAGCTTTTTTGATGGTTAATTGGAGTTAAGAGTCTCAGGCACTTTCTTGCCTAGATTGGCCTCAAACTGTGATTCTCAGATCTCAGCCTCCTAATAGCTAGGTTTACAGGCATGAGTCACCAGCACCTGACTAAGCTGCCACTTATTATCTTTTTATCCCTGTGTACCTTTGGAGCATTGGACATCATCTCTAAAGGATTTCTAGGTCTTGAATGACTTCAGAGTAAACACAGAACTTTGTTTTCTTTGGGGGTGTGGAGGGAGTCAGCCTTCTGAATGAGCAGTAACCAGTTCAGAGCAAACTGGAAAGAGCTCCAGCCACAGCCAATGGCAGCATCCCAAATTCAACAGTCATGGAGGGGCTGGAGGGGCTGGAGCTGAGAAAGAAAAGAAGGCTGCTCCCCGACACCCACAAAACATTCGCAGAGTTTGCATTTTCTTCCAGGCTGTACCTCTCCCAAATGTTCTTTCTCCACAGAGTGCCCCTCCCCCCTTTATACATAGCAGATGGCCTTCAAACAAATCAAGGAGCAGAAGCTGCAAAAGGCTTAAAAAAAAGGAGAAAAAGAAAAGCCAGTGAAACTCATATATTTCTTCAAACGATAAGATGAACTACAGATGTTTGCTGAAGGGTGATGGTGTTGCCCGCAACTGAAGAGTCCACTTAAAAGAAGAGTCCACTTATGTTTAGTGTTGGACAAGCCTGGTAGCTGTCATGTTGTGATTTATGGAGGTTGTTTCTGAGAGTAGATGTTCTAGGGACATGGTAAGTTATGCCCACAGGCCTCTCTGACCTGCACCCAGGTGTGGAGTCCATGATAGAATCCTCAGGGCTAATGAGCCTCCAGATAAAGGTGGACCTGGTGATCCATAGGCCCCGTACATGGTCTTGTATCTTCCATTTTCTGACCAATGCAACCGTTTGCTTCTGGGCACCCCTCTTCCCACTGTTTTTTGTTGTTGTTGTTTTGTTTTGTTTTAGTGCCAGTCTTGGGGCTTGAACTCAGGGTCTGCTGAGCGCTTAGCTTTTTCTCTCAAGCCTAACACTCCACTACTTGAGCCACAAATCTCTTTTTTGCTGTCTTTTTAATTGATGATAAGCATCCCAGGCTGACTTTGAACCATATCCCTAGACTTCAATCTATTGAATAGCTAGGATTAAAGGTATGAGCCACTGGTGCTGGACTCCCCCATGGAATTCTTGGCCCTTTCAAATGTCTTGTTCTTACTGGTACCTGCAGTCAGACTAATCTCAAGTTAAGCTTGACAAAGTTGCTACAAATGAAGCAGTTGTCATGCACATTCCAAGTGCATATAGAAAACAGCTGCTTGCTAGGCATTTTTTTTAAAGAACGATTGCAAAGAGTTTAAAAATGAGCATAAAGTATATTTTGGAAAGGTCAGCAGAGGCCTGTAATTAACACCATGGTAAGTATCTGTGTTCCTATTAAAAGGGCTTTTCCAGGACTTGTTGTAACTTGTTCATAAATATTTATTTGAGAATAGGGATAGGAAGCCTTAGCTGAATGCTGTTTGCCCTTTCTGCCTCCTCTTTGCTTTCTAAGATAAGTCTTAACAATGCAGATGACTGTCCTCCGGATGCAAGTGCCCACTCCCAAAGTCAAGGCAAAGGGTGCATCTTTGCCACCAAAGACTCCTACTCACCAGCGCATGTGCACAGCTCTCCTCCCACTCCCCTCCTCTCCTTACAATGGCTCCTGGGTGGGTTTAAGGTAGAGGCAGCAGAGTTCAGGGCAGAAGCTGCAGGAGGAGCCTTAGCTTTTCTAGGGTCTCCTCAGCAGAAATATGTGGAGCCTTTGAAGTTACCACAACTCAGGTCTGTGTCTCTCCCATCAGTCCAAAGGAGAGGAAGTCATTTGTTTTCAAACAAAAGGAGACATTTCTCAAGACCCTGGTGTTTCCACTAAAGTATGCCCCTGAAAGTTATTCTCTCTAGAGAATCAGGGACCAGCTGTTCTCTGTGTCTCTGAGGTTGTGAGGGGAGGAAATGAGTAGCCCGGATTGTAGCATAGGAGACTAAGTTAGATTGAAGGAAGCACGATTAGCAGCCTAGGACTTCAGGAGAGAGCCAGGAGGACAGCATGTGGCCTTCAAAACAATTGTGTCTGAAGTCAGAGACCAGAAGATGGACACAACAACTTTCCCAGATCTGTAGTGTTTCCATGTTGAAAATGGCCAACCCTGGGCACTTCATGCTGTCCTGTCCTGAATCTACTGGTGAGCTGTCAGATTGGAGGAAATCTTCAGCGGGTGTGTGTGTGTGGGGAGCATGGCACTTGAAACTTGTTTTCTCTCTCTGTCAAAGATATTAAGATACATGCTAGAGGACATTTGCCTTATTATTACTATTTGGTGGCTCCAGGGTTTTGAACTTAAGGTTTCCTCCTTGCTAGACAAATGCTCTACCTCCTCCATACCTCCATACCTCCTTCAGCCCTCAGCCCTTTCTTATTTTCATTATTTTCCTATCAGGGTCTTTTGTTTTGACATGGGGCCAATTGGGACCTCCATTTTCTAGCATGTGACATTTGAGTAGCTGGAATGACAGGTGTCTGCCAGCACACCTGAGGTGAGATAGGGTATCACTAACATTTTGTCTTTGGCTTTGAACCCTGACCCCCTCATATTTGCTTCCTGAGTAGCTGGGATTATAGGCATGAGTAACTATGTCTGGCTAACACTTATATTTTGGCTTAATCTCTTTCCTACTCTATAAGTGGAAGTTCCCTGCCCTAGAAATGAAAGGGAGGGACAGAAATGTCCTCTCATTTCTGCAGCTGAAAAATCAGTTACTCCCCTTTCCTCCTGTCTGTGCAGCTGGGACTATGGAGCCTACATGCTGCAGGCCACAGGTGGTCCTTGCTTTATACGCTACTGTCACACTCTGAAAGGAAAATCCCAGGTAAATTATGTCCATCCTACAGGACTCAGGGAAGTGATGATAAACAGGAGAAATAACCATGCAGAATGTCTAGCTGTCCATTTGTGCATTGGTGCTGGGGTTGGGGGTGAAGTTTGGGTGGATGCTGGGCAATTATCCTGTTAATGACTTCTAGGTGGACAGAAAAGGTGATGAAGCAAAGGCAGCAGTGCTTTGTCTTGTGACATCTAGATGTTGGTTTCACAGCCCAGGCTACAATCAAGTCCCTATTGAGTGATCTTGGACAGGACTCTGCTCTGAGCCTCAGTTTCCTCATCTTTTAAAATTTATTTTTATGTTTTGTGCCAGTCCTGACGCTTGAACTCAGGCCTGAGCTCTGTCCCTGAGCTTCTTTTTTCTCAAGGCTAGCACTCTACCACTCTGGCTATTTCTGAGTAGTTTATTGTACTTTCCTGCCTAGGCTGGCTTCAAATTCACTGATCAGATCTCAGTTTTCTGAGTAGCTAGGACTACAGGTGTGAGTTACAAATGCCTGGATAATTCCTTCATCTTCCAAGCAGGGCCCTACTGAACCTTATAAGCTCATTGTGAAGATCAAATGAAGTGAGAGACAGGGTACTGGCATAGTTCCTGGAACTTAGCAGGTGCTCAATAAACAGAGGACTTCCTGCCATCTGGAGGGGGACCCAGAGGAAGGAACATGTGGGGAGCACGTGACTATTTGGGGGGCACTGCACCAAACCAACCACTACAGAGCCTCAGATGGCAAATGCATGTTTGAAATAGCATACTCACCCCAATTATCCCATTAGCAGCTGGATGGTGGATCTAGGGCAGCAGAGATGCACTGGTTATTATGTATGCATGCTCCCACCCCCAGATGCAGGCCACTCCAGGAAGATGTCCTGAAGGACAGGGCCTCCTCCTGGCTTTCTGGAGAGGGAGGAGTTGCAGTCATTGGATGGAGATGTAACATAGATGCTAGTATTTGTGGAGGTGTGGGAGTGAGTATCTGTACAGGCTTTACATGGTAGATGTTGCAAATTCTAATCAACAAGCCCATTGCCACAGTCAAAAAGTGAAGGAATGATACAAAAATAGAAAGCAGCTGTCATTTATTTATTGAGTGTCTACTATGTGACAAGCATCCTCAGCAGTGTGAGAGCTGTCAGTATCACTATTTTATAGATGAGAAATGGAGGCCATGAAAGCATAGGCAGCTGGTCCAGGTCACATGATGTGAGGAAACTGGGATTCCTAAGGCCTTCTTGGGAAGGTCTGCCAATCTGTCCTGTTCACCCATCAATGTTAAGTTTTTCTGGATGTGGAACTTTGAGCCCTGGTTTTGGATCTTAGATACTCCCCTTAGATTGCTTTTCCTGGGCTACAATGAAGAGTTAATGAAAGTGGGCATTGATAGTCTATAAGAAAGAAAATTCATTTTCTTCTTGCTTTTACTTTTTCTTTGTGGTATTGGGGATTGAGCCTGAGACCTCAAACACATTAAACACATGTTCCACTAAGTTAATTTTCCTACCTCTGCAGATCTACTAAATTAGACTGATAGCATGGAGCTATGAGAGAGAGAGAGAGAGAGAGAGAGAGAGAGAGAGAGAGAGAGAGAGAGAGAGAGAGAGAGCACGCATTAGCACTTCGTAGTCACCCAGGTACAGCAGGAAATGACACAGTCAATGGCAATATTTCCATCTGTCTCTGGTAGGTTACAAGATTTTTCTCTGACACATTTACCCCTGTAATTCTTTTCTGAGTTGAAGCAGAAGATGTTTTCTTCAACTATAGAAAACCATGAATACCAGGGGCCAGAGAAGGAAAAAGATGCTGGGTGCTGATGGCTCACACCTGCAACCCTAGCTACTCAGGGGACTGAGTGCTGAGTTCAAAGCCAGCTTGGGCAGGAAAGTCTGTGAGACTCTTATCTTCAATTGACCACCAGAACTGGGAAATGGACCTATGGATCAAATGGTAGAGTGTTATCCTTGAGCAAAAAAGCTCAGGAACAATGCCCAGGCCCTGAGTTCAAGCCCCATGGACCAACAAAGAAGAAGAAGGAGAAGGAGGAGGAATAGAAAGGAGAGGAGGAGGAACAGGAGAAGAAGAAGAAAAAAAGGTAATGTACAGTTCCATGGCTGCAAAGAAGAGATGTGCCTCACCAAGGGGCAAAGTTCAGCCTCAGTGGTTCCCGAGTCTGAGAATTAGCTTCATTATTTATGACAGCAATGACAAATGGCTCCCAGGCTCATGGATGCCACTGCCACCCAACAGATTCTGTTATTAATTCAGTCAGGAGGCAGGGGTGCAGTGGCTAGTGCTAAGTAGTCCCAGGGAATTCTGGGACCAAAATAGAACCCCAATAATAATAGAAAACACCGATCGCATGGGAACTGTTTGCATTGTTGGTGGGGGTGGGCAGAGTTGATGTGCTGGGCTCCTGAAAGGCTCTATCCCTGAGAAGCTGAGTGCCACTGGTGAGGGCAGATTCTCCCTAGTGGCATTTCCAAGATGGCGGTGCCAATCCTAAGTTCCTGCCAGCCTGAATCATGGAACCCTACACAGACTGAAACAGACATGCATGCTTTTCAAATGTCAGTGAATATGCTCTCATTTTAGTGATTAAAGTCAAAACTGAAGAAGCCCACTAGACAAATAATCCTGCACTAGCTGGTCTCTTCTATAGTATAAGTAATGCCCAGGAGAAACAAAACCTACAAAATGTCTCCCTGTGATTTCTGGGTTACAGGCATTTCCTGGGGCAGGGTGCATACCTTTGAGTAGGTCCTAGGGAAGGAGCAAAGAACCACTGCCCAGCTTTACAAAGATCCTTCCAGTTTCTATTCCAGCAACATACTCCTGTGATGTAGTGATGGCAAGTCTTCATGAGGCTTTGTGTCTTGATCAAGAACATTCCTTTGCGAAAATGCTGTGTGAGGTTTGGTGTGTATGATAGATGTTGTAAATATTGTTTAATTGATTCATAGGCATCAATAACTAATAATTCAGGCATCACTTGTAAGCTGGAATAAAAATCTTACTAAAGGAGCATGTTGTCATTTAGCCTACAAACAAAAGGATGGCTTGACATCTGAGAGTTCTCTGCCTATCTGTGGACAGGAGTAGAATCAGCTGTCTTATGCAATACAGCTTCTAAATAAAATAAATTACCCATATTAACATATTACTTAGAATCCATTCATTGTACTTTCATTGGCAGTGGAAATGGAGCCATGTCAATACAAAATTAGCCCTTAATCTCTGATCTGAAGGTCATCCATTCTGCAGCAAAGCCCTCTCTGGAGGTTGAGGTAGTCTAGCAGAGAAGGCTTCCTTGCCTCTGAAATCCTGCCTTCTGTGGCATTCACCCTTCTCTGATTATCAAAAACTTTCCTCTGTGGCTAACACTCTGGGAACAATGTAATATGTAACTTCCAATTAAAGTTTTCCATATGTGGCCAAAATTATAATGAATGAATAAGTAAAGACTGCATAATGGAAGCCCATTAGCTAAGTGAATCTACTTTTTGAAGTAAAATTTCTATACCACTTTTGTATTATCTCCCATCAGAAGAGAACGTGCAATTACCAATTTTATCTTATCTCAGCTTATTATTAAAGAGTAGTAAAGGAAACTTCATTCCAGGAGCCATAATGTGATTTTTGATTAATAGGGGGTCTGATGTGACAAGAATATTTCTCTTGTGCGTCGTGTGTTCTTGGATTTCTGGCTGAGCTGACCTGGAAGTTCCATGTCAGGAGTGGCTGTTCATCAGTGGACCTACATGTGCACATGGAGGTCATGTCTTTGGCTCCCCACAAAACCTGACAAGGGTAGAAGGAACTCTACATGGATTTTTTTTCCCTCTTGCCCCTTTTATGTCTCTTTTTTTTCGTTGTTTTCTCCTTCTCTGTGTGGGTGCATGCGTGTGTGTGTGTGTGTGTGTGTGTGTGTGTGTGTGTGTGACCAGTCCTGGGGCTTGAACTCAGGGCCTGAGCTCTGTCCTTGAGCTTTTTGCTCAAGGCTAGCACTCTACTACTTGAGCCACAGCTCTTCTTCTGGATTTTATGGTAGTGAATTGGAGATAAGAGTCTCATGGACTTTCCTGCCTTGGTTGGCTTCAAACTGCCATCCTCAGATCTCAGTTGCCTGAGTAACTGGGATTAAAGGCCTGAGTCACTGGCCCTCAGCCCTTTTCTCTCTCTTTTTGAGAGAGCGATCTTTAGGATCTAGATGGTACTGTTCATATCCATCACGTGCCTCTGTTCTTACCAGCTACATGGCATGGCACTGAGCAAGAACCCTAATCTGTCTGAAGACTTTGTGTCATGGGTAAAAAGGGCTACCTACCCTAGAAAAATGTTAGTCAACTTTGGGTTGCTGGCGCAATTACCTGAGAAAGTCCATTTAAAAGAAGGTAGGTTTATTCTGGCTCATGATTTCAGAGGTCTCAGTTAATGGCCATTTAGTTTCTGGATCTATGACAAGGCAGTGTCATGGTGGGAAGCACAGGATGGAAAATAGTTGCTCACTTCATGGTGGCCAGGAAGCAAAGAGAGTATGGCAGTGAGTAAGATAGCTGAGATAGGGAGAGGGATAGAAATGAGAGAGAGGAAGAGAGAGAATATGAGAGAGATAGGGGGAAAGAGCTGAGGATAAAATGTACTCTACAACAATGACCTACTTTTTCCAACGAGTCACTATTTCCCAATTTACACCAATTCCCAACAATCCATTAATCTGCTGAAAAGGTTATGATCCTCACTATATAGTCACCTTCCAAAAGCCTTGATCCACCCCCGAACATGGTTGCCTTGGGGACTAGGTCTACAACATAAGAGCTGGGGGTGGGGGCGCAGGATGCTTTCAAATCTAAATTGTACTAAGGACTTGTTGTGAAGACGCAGAAAACAATGATTTAACACAAAATCATAACCACAACTAGCGAAACCACCACTTTCTGGCATCTAATGGGCTGGGCACCTAATCCAGCAACAGCTGGATTCCAGGCAGAACTCCATTGTCCACATTCTGGGGTATGTCTCTGTTTGCCTTGAGGCTGGTGTGTAGGTCACCTTTCTCCCATTCCCAGGGTTGGTTGGTGCCAAGACCCTCAACATATCTGTTTCCCTGAGTAGAAACACACCTTTGTCAGGGTGCCAGGATGAGATTTAATTCTGTGGAGAAATTCTATTTTCTATCATTTTGAAGAATGACTCAGACACCTAAAATAGCACTTACTCTTTGACCAGATCTTTTTCTTTTAGAAATTTCTCATCAAGGGGCTGGGAATATGGACTAGTGGCAAGAGTGCTTGCTTCGCATACACGAAGTCCTGGGTTCTACTCCTCAGCACCACATATATAGAAAAGAACAGAAGTGGTGCTGTGCCTCAAGTGGTAGAGTGCTAGCCTTGAGCAAAAAAGAAGCCAGGGACACTGCTCAGGCCCTGAGTACAAGGCCCAGGACTGGCAAAAAAAAAAAAGAAAGAAAAAAAGATGAAATTTCTCATCAAGGAAGTAATTGGGTAAGCATGAATGACATCTGTATAAGGATCTTCCCCGAAGCCCTGTTGACAAGAGCCAAAACCCAGAATGAATAATAGTGGTGTGGTAAGGGAGCTGATGGGATTCACTGGTAGATCTGAGCTATGGGTCCATGTCCTGCCAACTGAAGGCGGTGTCAGAAGACCATCCAATGTTGTAGAAAGATAATATGATCAGGTAAGGAGAAAATCAAGCTATGGAACAAACTATGCCATGGTAAACAAAAACAACAAACACCAATTATTTGGGAATAATTGGATTAAGCTTTGTTTTATGTTCTATCTCTCTTTTCCCAATTTATTTATTTTTTCTTTTTTCTCTCTCTGTTTTCCCTTCTTTCTTTCCTTTTCCCCCCTTCCTTTTCCTTTTCTTTGTTCTTTTGTCTTTCTTTCCTTTTTCAGATAGTGTCTCTCTATGTAGCCCAGACTGGCCTGAAACTCAGCATCTCCTGGCTTTACCTTTCTGAGTAATAAGATTATAGGCATGCATCACCAGGCGGGGCTGTTTTGCTTTCTATATTATAATTTGAAAAATAATCAATACAGAATACTTATGTAAAAAATTTAAAGCAGTAAAATATTATTTTGTAAAGTCTTTATTTTTTATATATTTATTTTTAAAAGATTTCTTACAGTTATTGTAAAGATTATGTACAGAGGAGTTATGGGTATTTAAGTCAGATAATGAGTACATTTTTTTTGAAAGAGTTTCACCTCCTCTTGTTTCCTCCTAGTCCTCCCCCCACAAGTAGTTCATTTTCAACAGCGTATCTTGTGAGTGTCACTTTTGCATTTGTTCACTCTTTGTTCCACCATTTCTGTGCTCTTCCTTACCCTCACCAGAACTGATAAACTTTTACATACAAGGCAAAGGGTACAGAAATAGAAAACAGCAACAAAGGAGAAACAAACAAAAACACAAAGAGAAAATAACAAAAAACTTCTTGTTTCCATTTCTTGGAGTTCATTTCAATGAACATCATTTTAGATGATCATACGCACATAGCTACTGAGCCTTTGTGATCCTCTCCTGAGAATAACCTCCTTTGGTTTCATTGTGTGAATATTTAGAGTCCTGTATAATTTATCAAGTATAATTTTTTTGTCTTTTACCATCCATTGTGTTTACTTGTAGATTTATAGGCACATCCTAGTTACAACAAATGAGGGAAACCATGCAACCTATGTTTCTCTGGGTCTGGCTTACTTCACTTGATATAATTTTTTTTCAAATCTTTCCATTTCCTTATGAATGGTGCAATATCATTCTTTCTGATGGAAGCATAGAATTCCATTGTAAATATCTACCATATTTTCTTGATCCTTTCATCCACTAAGGGACATCTGGGTTGGTTCCATATCTTGGCTCTGGGATGTAAATTCTTTTAAACTGAACTTTTAGAACACAGAAGCTCCCATGGTAGCCAGCCTCATTAGCGCTGTGTGGGGCTTCAGAGTTCTAAGGCCCTCCCTCCCTCCCTCCCTCTCTCTCTCCCTTCCTCCCTCCCTTTCCCCCTCCCTCCCTCTATTCATGAGGAGAGAGACCTTCCAGGAGGGGCAGGAGGAAAATGGAACAGTAGAGTGAGTGGACTGTAGGAATGCCAGATGTCCCAGATTGGCCATACCATACCATATATGCCAGATACAAAAGATTCCATGTTCATAAGAAAAGGGAAGACATGGGCACAGGCAAGTTTGGCCCTTTCCCAAAGGGCCATTGTCCCCACCCACCCACTGTAGACAGGAGGTGGAAAGAAGAGGGATAAATAACCCAGGGAGACAAAGGTAATTGGCTTCTTCCTAAGGAGTGTTTCCTTTTTTAAGGCAGAGTGCTATAATTGGAAGGCCACAAACGCTGGCCTGGGAAAGATAAAGTCACCAAAGAGAGGGTGTTTTGGGTCTCCAGGTGTTGGGCTGTGGTTTGGCCAGGCCTCCTAAAACTTTGCTGAACACAAGATAGGGCACTAGTCTGCTCAGAACCAATGAGGATCTGGACTTCTACGGGGGAAGGGGGTGGTAAGGAGTCTTCCCTCTTACTCCTGCCCTGCCAGCTGGCCCCAGCTAGCCTTCTACTTGCTTCCCCATCTTCTCCATCTCTCCCTCTCTGCCCCTCTCCCAGCTACTTGGACTTTAATCTCATTTTCTGACATGATTTCTACTTCCTTTTCTTTTTTTTTCCTGTTTGCAGTGCCATGGTTTGAACTCAGAGCCTCTGGTTTGCTCAGCTTGCTCAATTAGTTGGTACCTTTCTCCTGGGGCCAGATCTTCTCCACCCTGGCTTTTTTTTGCTGGTTATTTTTGAAGATGGAATTTCATGGACTTTTCTGCATAAATTGGCTTTGAACTGTGGACTTCTGGATCTCAGCTTCCTGAGTGGCTAGGATCATAGGAAGGAGCCATGGGTGTCAGGTTCTTTGATGTGATTTCTGTTCTTGCTAGGGCTTAGACACATGCTGTTCCCTTTGTTTGGAAACCCTCTGCATTGTTCACATGCCCAGTTCTATCCATTTTTCAAGAACCAGCTGGAATATTCTATCAGGAAAGCCTGCTTGACTTTCTTCATTCCATGGAAATCATCCTTGTGTGTTCCTTAAACAACTATGTAATTAACCAGAAGAAGGAAAAGCTGAAAATAAGTATGCTGAGACAATTTTCTTGTGAGTTTCCAGACTGTATAAACCCCAAATAGAAACCTTATCTCTTCTACTTGTGACTTAACATGTTTTTTTCATGAATAATATTTCTATTTTATTTTTAATAGCTAATACATTTCCATAGTTCAAAAATATAATGTAAACTGGGTGCTGAGACTCAGAAGGGGATGATCTGGAGGATCCTGGATCATAGCCCACCTAGGCCACAAAGGCTATGAGAGTCCATCTCCAATTAACCATCAAAATGCTGGATTGTGTGGCTCAAGTGGTAGAACTCCAGTTGAACAGGGTAAGCCAAACATGACTGAGTTCCTACTCCAGTATCACAAAAAAATGCACAAACAATGTAAAAACAATCTAGTCAACAAAAGAGTTTTGTGGAAACTGTACCTTTTATTTTGTTCCCAAAGGGATCCCTTCTCTTTCTCTCTCCTGTGGACACTCACTGTCACCAGTTTCTTCTGAGCACAAGACAATGGATGCCATACCGCACAAAGATTTCTCCTATTCTTAGACAAAATGGAGCCATACTATATGTCCTAGATTGCATTTATTTTTCTTTCTTTCTTTTAAAAAAATAATTCAGCAAAATGTGTTACAGATTGCTCTATACTGGTACATAAAGAAGTTATTTATTTTCATTTTCAAAAATTACTTCTACGATTTCTTTGAGTCAATGTGTTGTGCTTTCTTTAACTTGGCTTCTCTGGTGGGCATTTCGGTGGCTTCCAGTCTTTTGCTCTTCCAAACTGTGCTGCAATAAATAACTGCCTCCAAGAATACTATGTGCGTGAGGATGTTTGTAGGATAAATTCCTAGTTATAGAATCACTGGGTGAAAAAATCACATGCATTTTACATTGTGATTAATATTGTCATGTTACCCATCACAAAATCAGTGATGACTTATAATCCCCACACCAACATCTGTGCCCACACTGTGTGAACCACACTGCATGAGTCTGTTAGGCTAGAGTTTGTCCCAAAGGTACCAATCAGTAAGGTTGATTTCAGTTCCTGCTCTAACTTGTAGTAGAAAATGATTTTGGCCTCAGCAGTCTACCGTAGGGAACCATCTCAGACTTCTCATGGGGTGGAACCCTTTCTTCCCACCAAAGAAGGGCACATGGCAAGTGTTGATGACCAGGGTTAGGTTTAGGCGTGAGAGCCAACCACCATTAATTGGCCAAGATCTTTCCTGGAGCCCTTACTGGATTAATAACCTTGTTTTACAATAGCAAAATGCAGGGAGGGTGTGGGATTACAGTTTCCAAAGGCCAGTTCCACTCCAGAAAGCTTTTCTGAAAGAGGCCACAAGCCAAAGGCAGCAGACTTATGATACACAGAACTTCTAGTTCCAACCCTACTTGAAGCCAATTCCAGTGTATTTCCAGATTATGTGACCTAATTAGTGTTCTTACCACCTCCCCATTCACCTTTTTATATTGAGAAACACTCCTTTGATTATACTGAAACACAAATGGCATCTCATGAAAAGGATTGCCTTTGGGGAAGAAATCACATCTACACAAATATACATTCCTTCCTTGTTTATCTCTGTTTATCAGTGTGGAGTCTTGGAGAATCTGTTCACACTTCCTCTACATATAATCCTTTTATCACATTCTGCTAGTGATCAGGAAATCAGGGCTGCAAGTTATTGTGGTTTTTATTTTTTGCCATTTGTGGGGGAAAAGGGGCTTTGAACCCACAGTAAACATTGGAATTCTTCATATCTAATGTGTTGAGAAAAATGGAAAGAAACAGGTCCAGAGTCATTTCTGTTAGGCCCCACTGTATGCATCTGTAGCATTCTGCTGTTATTGGCCTACAGGATGATTTACATAAGCTAGGTAAGGGCTCTCTGGACTGGAAAATGAACTAAGTTACAGAACATCTGTTTGGGACTTTCACATTAATATTTTGTTTGAAGAAGGTTCTGAGGCTTAAAAGTAGATGAGAACCACTGGAATAGGATACCTTCACAGTCCTTTTTAAGTTTAAATTATTGCCCTCCCCTCCCCAACCAACAGGATCACACTCCCTGGTGGCTCATTTACCATTCAGGATCCTTAGGACCCAGCAAACTCTCCGGAAATGGTCCTGGGTCCTGTCCACCTGCACAGTTCCCAGAACTCAACATTTAGCTCCCTGACTTCAACCTTGACTCTCATCCCACACTCCTCAAGTTAGCTGCTCATATACATTTGCTTGGACATCTGGACCAAGGCTTCCCTTTGTATAAACTGTGATTAAGGCCAGTTATTATTAAGCCAAATTAGGTAGAATGAAACTATAGGGGGCTGAGAATATGGCCTAGTGGCAAGAGTGCTTGACTCAGATACATGAAGCCCTGGGTTCGATTCCTCAACACCACATATACAGAGAATGGCCAGAAGTGGCGCTGTGGCTCAAGTGGCAGAGTGCTAGCCTTGAGCAAAGAGAAGCCAGGGGCAGTGCTCAGGCCCTGAGTCTAAGGCCCAGGACTGGCCAAAAAAAAAAAAAAAAAAAAAAAAGAATGAAACTATAGTACAGATTCTGCTCAAATACACCTTTGTGGAAACACAGCACTTGGAGCGTATTTATTACCCACCCTTATTGTCCTGGAAGAGAGGACATATTCAGACAGATTGGGTATTCATGGAATCTCAGGTTAATCCTATGATCCTCTATGAGCAGTAAGAGGACTTGAAGTCATCATTGTTCACAATTTTATCAACATCCTTGTAAACTACCTTTTCAAAGGAGGAAGATTTGGGGCTGTCTATATCCTAAGGGAGGCAATAGAGAAAACTTAAGTATGAGGAAGATATAAACAGGGACTAGGAGAAGGGGTCCCTTCTCAGCAACACAACCATCAACCAAGCAACTCATTGTTTGATAAAGAAATCGCTAAAGTAACTAAAGAAGTCACTCCAGAGAAGGAGCACTGCCATATTGGAATCTACTTAGAGAAGGAAGAAATGTTGGGTACGCGGGGGAAGCACAGACAGGAGATCGACCTGATGTTAGAGTTACAGATGCCAAGGCAGGGATGTCAAGAGGGTTATGAAGGAAGAGATCTGGTTTCAAAGAGAATGACTATTGCCAGGAAGAGAGGCGAGTGGGATATTGGCAAGGCCGGGGTAAAGAAAATGGGGAAGGGGGAGGCTGCTGTGCCTTTTGTGGGGCACCTGCAGAGGTAGGTGGCTCCTTCAATGTTCTGCCTGCCTCATCCTGGCAGATCCTGACTCCCCTCAGAAAGCTCCATGAGAGAAGCTGCACTATGATTAAGATCTTTTAATTAAGGAAGCGTTTGCACAGGATGCAACAAGAGGCTGATGGAGAGTTTGCTCAAATTGGTTTTTTTATTTTGTTAACTAGAAAAATAATAAGGGGGACTCTGCTTTGTGTAGGAGGGATATATCTTTCTGTGGGGTGCCTCATGAACTACCTGTGAATGAATTTATCTACTCCTTCATTCATTCACACCCAGTTGATACCTAGTACCACACCACTACAACTCCTGAACAATAAATGTTTATCAACGCATAGTGTGTGCCAGGCATTGTGCTGATTGCTTTCCATGAGCTGTCTCCTTTACTCCACAACCTGTGGATGCCCACACTGCTACCTTTCCTGTTCTTCAGGTAAGAAAACAGGGAGCTCATTTGTATGGAAGACATTGCTTCCCTCCCATGGAAAAGCTAATCGGGAGAGGGGAGATGGGAACAGGGATTAATTTTAAGCCTCCAATTCCTTCTGTTTTATTATTTCTCTCTCTCTCTCCTTTGTGTAGCAAGAACTGGATATGCCCTTCCTTACTGCACATACTTGTCTAAAGTTCCTTATTCCTCTGCCTCAGTTTCCTCCAGGGACAATTTGCAGGATGTATTTAGGCTCCTTGATGGCCAATTTCTGGGTCCCACACCCAAATAAATAAAAGGGTACCCACACAACTAGCCTGTTTCTGTGTAGTCCTACACCTGCAGAAACAAGAGACAATCCTTGGTCATGGGGGTGACCTTCAGTCAAAGCTCTCACCTATCCTGGAAGTGTTCTCTGTATGGGTTTCATCTGTGGAAATGAAGTTTGTTTGATACATTCTAGCTTGGTTCTCAGTAGTCTAATGTCTTTGCTCCTAATCCAAGTCACCTAATAGTATCCAGAGTCTCTGAGCTGCTTGTTCCTCTTCTGGATCTAACTTGCCTGCCCCTACCCCCAGGCCATTTTGCTAGCCTCTATCCTTCTCTAGTCTAGGCTTAGAGGTATAATAATTAAAATATTTTGTCAAAGTCATTGCTTTCTTTTGGTCAACCTGTGAGAGTTGTTTTTCTGACAAGTTCCTGCTTTGGCCAGGTGGCTTGTTCTAGGTTGATTATATTTTGGTGACATCTTTTTCCTATTACATTTTAATTAAGATATTCTATTGTAGGTTCATGGAATTTTAGTTATATCCTATTTGAGTTATATTTTAATTAAGCCACATTTCATTACATTTTGACCTTCTTCAAACTGTCCAGTCACAGAAGAATCTGAACCTAAGTTCTGACTACTCAGAATAAGGGTCAGTATGACCTAAGGGATAAAACCTGAGCAGACTTCCTGTCTAGCATGCTTGCATACTTGGATTCTTGTTAGCTGCATATCTTTCTGCAGAAGTAAATTTTGCCTTGCTGAGTTCTTATTGAGTTGGTGTCCTCATTTCTACACAGCATTCCAATAATCCTGAGATGTTTCCAACAGAGGCCAGGATGACTCAAAGTGGTGTCCAGTATCCCTTTCTCTGAAGAAACTCTTCCTCCATATTCCATAGTGTCCCTGCTTAGTTAATATATTGGGGCTAAATAGAATTTTGCCTCCACTTTACCCTGCAACCCTCCCCTCTCCCCCCAGATGCCCAGCCTGTCAAGGACTCTACCTTCTTGATCCCAGTGGGGATTTGAGAAAGCATGACATTCAAGTCATACCAATCAGAGAGTCCTGCCAGGAATGATATTGCTCTGTCCAGGACCATGAGAGCTTGCAAAAGCATAGAGGAGCTTTCTGAGGGTAAATCCAGGCCAGCCAATCAGCCCCGAGAGGATACAGCATTTCTGTTTTGTAAGCACCACAGTTTATTTTGTTTTATTCTGTGTTAATGAGCTTTTTGACATGTTAACAACATTTGTAAGGTGGAAAATGTATTTTCTATGATCAGTTGGTTCATTGCTTTGGGGCTCATAGTGAGGCGGCACAACCGGTGCTAGAGGAAGATGCCCACCTCATGGTCTCTGGGAAGCAGGCGAGGAGAGGGATAGAAAGAGAAAGAGAGAGTATGAGTCTCAATACCCCTTCAGTGGCACATCCTCATGCTCTCAAGGTTCTATCCTCACCCCTAATGGTACTACAAGATGGCAGCAAAGCCTTTGACACATGGGCCTTTGGGGGTCATGTATGCAAAACTGTAGATTCCAAATTTCATGCTTTGATGAGTCCGGATTTCATTGTTGCCATTGACAAGTCAAACAGAGCCCTCCCTAGGACTGTGCTTTCCTGTGTGACATCTAGCCCCACGTTTGGCAGAAGACAACAGTAGGCACAGGCATGTGTAGGAAATTCCCCTTGGTAACTACTCCCAGTATGTGTGTGATTTTTCTTTTTCTGCACCAGTACTGGGATTGAACTTAGGGACTCATGCTCTTGCTTAGCTTTTTTTGCTGTACCACATGAGCCAGCCTTTGGCATTGGCATTTTGCTGGTTAACTGGAGGTAAGATGATTTGTTCAGCCTGGCTTTGAACCTTGATCTTCTCCCAAGTGCTTAGAATTATAGGTGTGAGCTACTGCTGCCCTCATATTGGTTACTTTGAAGGTAGGGTCTGCTTTATGCCCTAGCCGACCTGGGCTTGGATCCTCCTACTTGTGCTTCCCGGGTTACTGGGGGTGATAGGTGTACACTACCATGTTCAATCATTGTGTTTCTCCTGGAGCTGGGCTAACAAACAAGCGCATGTCATCACACCCAGCCATTGGTTGAGGAGTCTCACCAACTTTTATGGCAGAGCTAGCCTTGAACTTTGATTCCCTGATCTCTCCTTCCCAAGTAACTAATCTGATTTGTCTTCTTCAGCTGGCTGTGTACTGTGATCCTCAGATCTTAGTCTCCTGTGTAGGAGTGACTCACAAGTACCTGGCTAATGCTTGCTTTTTGAGACAGTACATGAAGTGCAAGGTGGTGAAGTGAGGTGCCATGGTATGAGGTTGGCACAGTCAAGGGATGCTATCTGACTGTAATATTGGGCAAGCATCTTACCTCTGATCCTCACTGCTTCATTTGTATTAGAGAAATAACTCTGCTTACCTTAAATGGTTACATTGAGCCTTATATGAGTACAAATCAGGTTCAAGAAATAAATAAGCCAGGCACAAGACGTTCATACCTATAATTCTAGCTACTCAGAAGGATGAGATGCAGAGGAACAAGGTTTGAAGCCAGCTCTGGCAGAAAAGTTCAAAAATAACCAGCAAAACATGCTGAGCTGGATGTATGACTTCAGTAAGAGAGTACCAGCTATGATCAAGTAAACACATTATGTATGAATCTCTGAGTTCAAACCCCTGACACCCCCCTGCCAAAAAAAAAATCACAGTTATTGGCAGCCTTTCTACTAAATCATAAGAAAAAGCAAAGGGTCTGGGTCACTCTCTTCTCTGTAGAAGGCCTGGAATTGGTGAGAAGAAATCAGGGTCTTGCTGAAAGAACACTCTGTGCTGAAATCAGCCTTCCAGCCTCTTCCGATGGTCCTCTAGCCTCGTCCATCAGGAGAACATGATATTGGAGCCCGTGTCTGTCTCCGGCTGCCTGTGGATGCCTCTGGCTCTCAAATAAACCTCTGTAAATTGAACTAAAGGGAAAGGATGGAGTAAGTCAGGCCAGGCCACGATTCAGAAGACAGCAGGAAATGAATGCATTTGTTGTAACACATGGTCAGGGGGACTTGAGATGTCTGCAAAATGAGTCCCAAGGTCCAGATGGCTGTGGTGCCTACTGGGAGAGCTGGTTATAAATTGGTGGTCCATGTTCCAGCCAATGAGATTATTTGTAGAGTAGTTTCCCTTTCACATGTTCATGACATATGATTGGGAGCTGAATGGCTATAAACACATCATGTATGATTTTACTCATCCATTCACCAGATCGATTAACAACCAGTTATATGCAAGGTAGACAGCAGGGAATACAAAGACAGTATCTGAGAGTCATGCACAATTCTGAAGTTCAGAAAATAAATCTCATTATCCTCAGAAGGACTCCACGAAGGAGGCCAAAACTTTATTTTATTGATCAATTTGTTGACTGATTAATTCACTAAATCATGCAAAATGCATACTAAATACCTACTTTCTATCAGGCACCTGGGAAGTTGATGATAAACAAGATACTGATTTGCCAACATTAAAATTATATTTTATGAGAGAGACAGATATAAATATATAAGAAAATACATATGTAGAGCCTTGAAGAACATACCTGGAGAACAAGGAAGAGGATTGAGCATAGGGGAACTAGAGATGCCTCAAAGTGGAGATTTGGAGCAGAGAAACATGAATGCAGAGAGAGAGAGAGCCAGCTAGACTCCGAAGTGAAGGGTGATCTGTATTTCTAGGCTGTTCTCTCAGACAAATTTACTGTCCCAAGATCATACGGAAAGGGGACTGAAGCTGGGACCCGGATCCAGCCTCAAGATGGGAACCTGTATCTTCTGATTTTACAGTATTGCCCCAGGAAGCCTGAAGCTCAGTCACTAAACAGAGCCCCATGGAGAATCGGGCCACAAAGGAAGCATGGGGCTGTCTTGGATGTGTGGATAGATTCTCGCCTTGGCTCCGGAGGCTGCTGCCCTGAGTGCAGGGCCCATGGCTGGAAAGGTAATGAAATTATAAATTAAGACCCTGTTTGTTTACAGTTCTTTTCTTCTGAGCAGTCATTTATCTTGTTTCTTTCATCCTGGAAATTAGCATATGAAAGTGTTTGCTGAGTTTCTACCTGGAGGTACTGGGCTTCACAAGAGGAAATGTTCTGTCTGCAAATTCTTTTATGAAAAGTCAGGAGCAGTTTTCAGTCACGCCTTTCTTCAGAAATAGAACTATAAACTTTTATCTCTGGAGGATTTGCTCTTTGTTTTGCCTTGCTAGATACTAAGCTGCAAAAGTGTGTCATCCCCAACCTCCAAGGAAATGGGTGTGAAGAAGGAGAGGCTCCCTCCCCATTCCCAGTGCAGGAGTAAGGGACTTCTAGCTGCTTTGACTTCCAGAGAGTTGAGGCAGCAAAACTCATAGGACATGGAAAAGAATGAAAGAAATGGCATTGATCAAGTCATTGCATTCATATGACACTTTGTCAAATGGCAAGTCCTTTGTACAACTATTTAAAGATAAAATTTTTTTTTTCCTTTTCTTGAAATCAGGGCCTAGGAGCTGTCCGTGAGCTTTTGTTTGCTCAAGGCCAACCTTTCTACCACTTTGAGCCACAGTTCCAGTGCAAATTTCTGAATTTAAATAAATAAATAAACTGTATTTAAATAAATAAATAAACTAAAAAAATAGTTTGGAGGCTGAGGAAACAGTTCAGTGGTAAAATGGTAGATTAGCATGGGGAAGTCCTGGGTTCTATCCCTAAAACCAAAATGCTTTTTCTTTTTCTTTGCTATGCCAAGCTCTGATGTCTCATGGATGAGTTATTTCCAACTTAGGATCCCCGAGAAAAAAATGTAAACAAACAGTTCCTCTCCTCCTCTCCTCTCCTCTCCTCTCCTCTCCTCTCCTCTCCTCTCCTCTCCTCTCTCTCTCTCTCTTCCTTCCCTTCTCTTCTTTCTCTCCTTTTCTTTCCTTCTTTTCTCCCACTCCCCTCCTATCTCTTCTCTTCTCTTCTCTTCTTTTTCCTTTCCCATCCTCTTCTTTCTATCTCTCTTTCTCCTTCCTTCCTCCCTCCCTTCATTCCTTTCTCCTTCCTTCCTTCCTCCTTTTCCTCCCTCCCTTCTCCCTCCCTCCTTCCTTCCTTCCTCCTCCCCCTCTTTCTTTCTTTTCTTTTTTCATTCTCTCTTTTCTAAGCCAAATTTGAGCCATAATTTTTCAGGCTTCACCTTTTTAAATTGTCTAGGATTGATATGAGCATGTGGTACCAGCTAATTTAGGATTTTTTTTTCTTTTCTTATTTATTATCAAAGTGATATACAGAGAGGTTACAGTTCCATACGTTAGGCCTTGGGTACATTTCTTGTACTGTTTGTTACCTCCTCCCTCATTTCCCCCTCTCCCCTCCCCCTTCCCCTTTTCCTCTCCCTCCATGAGATGTTCAGTTGGCTACACCAAATGGTTTCACAAGTATTGCTTTTGTAGTCGTTTGTCTTTTTATCCTTTGTCTCTCAATTTTGATACTCCCTTTCACTTTCCTAGTTCTAATACCAGTATATACAGTTTCCAATGTACTCAGATAAGATACAGTGATAGTGCGGGTACAACCACAGGAAGAGGATACAAGAGGATCATCAACAGTAGAAGCTATGGTTTCACATGGCATGTTGAAAGTAATTACAACAGTGATATAGGATGTTTTTAACTTAGATGAGTTTATAAAGATAATGTAAATTGACTAGTCAGTATACTTTGTGTTTATCATGGAAACATGGCCAAATACAGAGTTACTTGGGGTGCTTAAGGACACTACAAGCACAATGAAAAGGCAGCATACAGAACAAAAGAAGATGTTTGCAAATTATTTATCTAATAAGGGATGGATATCCAGAATATATTAAAGAACATCTGCACTTCAACAATGAGAACACAAAACAAACAACCAGGTTTTTAAAAAATGGACAAAAGATTTGTACAGGACTGTCTCCAAAGAAGATATGTAACTAATAGACAAATAGTATATGAAAAAATATTCAACATCACTGAATCAGGGAAATGAAAAATCAGAGAGGAACCATTTCCTACCCATTAAGATGACTATTATCAAACACATACACACCACCACCACCACCACCACCACCACCACCAAAAAACTCACAGGTCAGACATGGAAAAATTGGAAGCCTATTAGCTGCTGGTGGGAATGTAAAATGGAGCAGCTGTTTTGGAAAACAGTATGGTGGTTCATGAAAAATAATAGCATTACCATATGACTCAGCAGTTCTACTTCTGGGATTATGTCCAAAAGAATCAAAGGCACCATCTTGAATAGATATTAGTACATGCATGTTCTTAGCAGTTTATTTGTAACAGCCTAAATTGTTATAAACAGCTGAATGGATAAAGAAAATGTGGCATATATATTATATATATATACACATATATATATACACATATGCATCATGGAATACAATGCAACCATATAAACAATGATTAATTAGTCTGATATATGCTACAACATAGAAGAAGTTTTAGGACTTGATGCTAAGTGAATTAATCTTTAAGAAAAATACGAACATTATATGTCTCCGCTTTCATAAGGTTCCTCTAGTAGTCAAATTTAGAGATGGCAGAGATTTCCTAGGGATGGGAATAGCAAAGAATGGGAACTGGATGTTTAATGGATTGTTTCAATTTGGCAAGATGAGAAAGTTCTGATGATGCAGGATGATGATGTTTGCATCACAATACGAATACACTTTATAATTAATGGTTAACATGGTAAATTTTATGCTATTTCTTTTACTACAAGTAAATATTTAAAGCCAATAAAAATCATGGGTCTTTTCACTTCCCAGGGATAGCCGCTATTAACATTGCAATAATCTCCCCCTCATCTTGCACAGGTATCTATTTTGATGCATATCAACTTGCATAGCAAGTTGTAAGTTTCTATTTATAAACTTTCCCCCTTGCCTTTCAAACAGATTTCTTAGTTTAGTTTCCTCAGTGTAAAATTACTGGGTCAGAAGATGCCAATGTTTTAAAAGCATTTAAGCCAAATTAACAAGATGAGTTCTCCCCACCCCTACTCCACTTCTCCCAGCTCTTAGCCCTGCCTGGAGGTTAGATAACATCTCCTAAAACATGGGTCTGTGGTTGCCTGATTGGAAGACCATAGCTCTGTCTCTGTAGCATCCACCAATCCCAGAATAATCCCCCCTACACCCATTAGAAAGGGAGGGCTGCAAGAAGGCTGGAGTTCTCCATCAGGCTTCATTCTTCCAGTGATGGAGTCAGAGGAGAGAGGGGCAGGTGTGTGACTCCTGAGAGTGCATGAGGGCTAGAGGCAGAAGGTGGAGAGCTAAAGCGACTGCCCAGCCCCCAGCTGAGCCCTCATGCAATGGAACCCCAGCTTTGGAGAACAGGAGAGGAAACTCTAGTCTCTGAATTTTCCAGGAAGGGAAGAGGACTCAGCAGTGCTGAGGTAGGAGGCTGAGCAAGCTGATGAGAGGGACCTAGCCAGGGGAGGGGAGTTGGCACCTCCCTTTGTTTATGGAGCAAGAGGCCCAGAGATACACAATCCGAGCTGGGAAACCTTGGAGTGTGGAGGGGTTTGTTTAACATCTTGATCTACTTTCCTGAACTTTTTTGGAAAGGAGAAAACCCCAAGCCCCAGTGCCAAGCGGTTCCCCCTTCTACTTGTTAAATCCATCTGTAGTTCAAGGGAAATCAGATGCATGTGTTTTCAATTCATTTACACTTAACGTATTAAAATATTGCTTTGTAAGAGCTATTTGATGTCCAGGAAGCCATTTGCGTCTCTTAAATAAATCTTTAAAGTCCCTTTTTCTTAGAAACAGGAAATTGCATTTTGCCAAATGCAAATTAACTTGCACTTCATAAAGTTCAAGTTGAGCTCAAAACATACACTGTGTGAGGGTCGGTGGGTTTCCAACTTGGCAAGCTATCTCAAGGTTTAATCTAAACCAAAAGACATCAGTTGGAGCTCCAAGGACATTCCAAAGGATGGTATTATTGCAATCTGCCAGTGGGAAGTCAAATTCATAGTGAGCCACACTCTGTTACTCAGAGGTTGATGGTGGATACTTTGCCCTTCCTCTCAATTTTCTGCCAGGCCGGGTCAATAAAACAAAGTCAAGATTCAAGCATCTCCTCATCACTGTCCTCAAGATAACTTGAAGCCAAAGGGATTTGCCTTTTGCTCTAGATTTTGCCTGTCTTCCTTTGTTTCCTATAAATACCAGAACTAAAAAGCATTCTACTATCCCCCTACTGCCTACTGTTGAACCGTCTTGTTCTGTTTCTCTGCTCACAATGTACTTTTATTTCTTTTTGGTTCTGGGGCTTGAACTGTAGGCCTGGGCACGGTCCCTGAGCTCTTCAGCTCAAGGATAGTGCTTTACCACTTTGAGCCACAGTGCCATTTCTGGTTTTCTGATGGTTAATTGGAGAGAAGAGTCTCACAGACTTTCCTGCCCAGGTTGGCTTTGAACCATGATCCTCAGATCTCAGCCTCCTGAGTAGGTAGGATTACAAGCGTGAGCCACCAGTTCCCGGCTCACAATGTACTTTTGCATAGGCCATTTCCCAGAAGCTGCTGACCCAAGAATCTGTTAGGATCGGTTGGGATCCTTTAGCACCAGAGAAATAGGAAGTGAGGTGATGCGGTCCAGGTCACTGGTGGAAGAAGGCTGTCTTTCTTAGAGGCTCAGGAAAGACCTGCTTTACTGAATTTTTTACCTGTGGCAGGTGTACAGAACGGCCTTCCAGAATGGCCAGCTCAGGCTGATTGAATGCTAAGAACTGAAACCACAGCACCAGCAGTCAGTGTGGTGTTCTATTGAGTTTCATAGATGTGTGTCCAGCTCTCACTCTTGCTTGGCCTGGTATGAGGCCTAGGAATTGCAAGTGTGACTATCACATGGTCCCCGTTCTCCACCCATGCAGTCCACTGCAGAGGCAGGTTCATGTAGCCACAGCTAGAATAGACTGGTGAATAGTAGCCCTGTGCCATGCACAGCTGCCCGAGAGGGTCTAGGAGAGGCTGGGACTTCAGGAAGACTTGCCAGGAGATGCTATCTATACTGAGCCCCTCTCTCCTTTCCTCTTTTCCTGTCTCCCTCCCTCCCTCCTTTACCTCTTTTTGCATCTGCCTTCCTTTGTCTTCTTCATCCCTCCCTCTTACTCCCTTTATCCTTCATATCCTTCCATATGTATGTATGTATGTACATATGTATGTATGTATGTATGTATGTATGTATGTATATATGTATGTGCAAAGCCTTTCTGTTTAGCTTAGCTTGAACCAGTGATCCTTTTGCATCAGGATTACAGGTGTGAGTTACTATTCCTGGCTTTGTGCTGAGTTTCTAGGAATGAAGAGGTATAGAGAGGTATAGAGAGAAGAGAGGAAGGCCAGTCTGTAGCAGGGACTTTAAAGCTTCTTTTGCTGAAAAAGCACTGGCTTCTCTCTTGGGTCTGAAGATGCCCAATAGGTAACCAGGATAAAGTTTTAGAAATCTTCTTTTTTTATTGTACCTGCACATTTGCTACAGTGCACTTTGGGTCAGATTCCTGCATACCACTTCGACATGTTCATTATAAAGTACCTAGAGCTGTTGAGGTATTTTCAAACATCATAATCAGTAAATTATCAGCTTTTATAAGTGTCTTGCTCTAGACAACTAGCATGGTGCCTAGCCGTTTCCAATGGTTTCCTTAAACTTCAAGGCCTAATCAAGCTCTTTCTCCCTTGACTGTTCTCTCCTATAGTCACCTTGAATTTTTCTCTCCTATAGTCACCTTGAATACCAAGGGTAGCTTGTGACAAGAGTTGAAACTACATCTGGTCAGCACAATTTTCTGTCTTTTTTTTCAGAACTGGAATTTGACCTTTGGTCAAATTGAGTAGTTGGGTAGGTACTTTACTACTAAGGCACACTTCCAGCTCTTTCTAACATTGGTTACTTTTTGAGTCTTCTCTGGGCACACGTCTTCCTGTTGTAGCTGGAATGACAAGCAAAAAGTACCATCACGTTTAACTTTCTTTCTGTGGAGATGGAGTCACACATTTTTTCCTGCCTGGACTGGCTGTGACTGTCTCCCATGTAGCTAAGAAAATAGGCACTTGACATTGTACCAGCTGTGGGTCTCAAGAGGAAGCTAATAAACATTTAAGCCTGGGTTGGCTTTGAGCTAAAATCTTTCTGATCTCAGTCTCTAAGTTGCTAGGATTACCAGCATGAGCCTCTGGGGCCTGGCTCAGCACAGACTTCTGGTCAGACTAGGTCCACATGACCATCCTGAGAAAATGAACATTGGCCTATGACCTAAATGACACTGTTTGGCCTCATGCTTCTTGCCTTGCTTTTGCCCCTTCCCAGTGTACTCCCCCACCCAGAAGATAAGACATGGCTGAAGGTCTCTTCTACCTGCTTCCAGCCATGTAGGAATTGGTCACTGTCACAGTGAGGTGAATGGCATTGTAACACAATTTGTCTAACCACTGGATCCCATTCGAGTTGGACAACTGTCTCACAGTCAAGGGTCTCAGCCTGGAGCCACAGTTTCCTGTCTTGCTAGTTCCTTCAGCCTGGAACAATTTTTCCATCTCTCCTAGACTCCATGGCCTTGATACTTTGAAGTGTCAAGTCCAGTTGTTTTGTACAATGGTCTATGGTATAGATTTGCTGAACTGTTCTTCAGTCCTAGCATTTTTGTAGAACTAGCACAAAGATGTGCTGTGAAAAATTTCAGAACACTCTATTAGAAAGGCACAAGTTGGTGGTATCTTGACTGAGGAGAGTCTGCCAGACTTCCCCACTCAAGGAATTTCCCCCTTTGTGGTAATGTAAGTAGCAGAGCGATTCTTTGAGAGTACATAGACATTCCATTTTTTTAGTCAAACTTTTAATGGATTTATTCATTTACAGAGTATGGACTCATAGCTTTTCCTGGGGCTCAAATTATCCTAAATTATGTTATTGGAATCATCTAGCAGCTTCTGTTTCCTCTAGGTATGATCCCGATTTTTTTTTTTTTTTTTTTTTTGGCCAGTCCTGGGGCTTGGACTCAGGGCCTGAGCACTGTCCCTGGCTTCTTTTTGCTCAAGGCTAGCACTCTGCCACTTGAGCCACAGCACCACTTCTGGCCATTTTCTGTATATGTGGTGCTGGGGAATCAAACCCAGGGCCTCATGTATATGAGGCAGGCACTCTTGCCACTAGGCCATATCCCCAGCCCTCCTCTAGGTATGATCCCGTTTTAATCCCCAACAGCTGCTATCACAAAATGTCCTAGACTGGGTTATTACAATCAATAAAAATTTATTGTCCTGGGACCGGGAATGTGGCTTAGTGGTAGAGTGCTTGCCCAGCATGCATGAAGCCCTGGGTTTGATTCTTCAGCACCACATAAACAGAAAAATCCTGAAGTGGTGCAGTAGGTCAAGTGGTAGCCTTGAGCAAAAGGAAGCCAGGGACAGTGCTCAAGCCCTGAGTGCAAGTCCAGGAATGGCAAAAAAAAATTTATTGTCCTTAGTTATGATGGCTGAGAAATCTAAGATCAAGGTATCTAAGATCCTGAGCTGGCTTGGCCACTGCTGGGACAATTAGTGGCCTTATTTTTGCTGAATGATCTTTCTGCTTTGGTACCAGGCTGTTTCCCCTTCTCATTCCCTTCTATGCTTTGTACTTATTGTTTATAACCTGATCCACATGTTTGCAGGAAAGTGGGCTGTTTTCCCTCGTCAAGCCATTTGAGCAGGCCCTATCTCTGGGGTAGGAGTCTGCACTTCTTAGGCCAGGTTCTCATGTTCCAACATGGCTGCTAATCAGGGGACACAGTGGTGTAATGTGTGAGCATGGTTCTCTTGCTGGAGACAAAATAAAAGTGTGTGAGTATCTGGCAGAAGGCAAGACAAGCAGTGGCTTTCAGATATGAAGACTTGTGTGAAACAGGAAGAAGATAGCTCTGTGTGTGTGTGTGTGTGTGTGTGTGTGTGTGTGTGTGTGTGTGTGTGTTTGAAACCCCAGAGAAATGATGAGCTTTAGAGTTCATCTTGCATGACTTCTAATGGAAAGACAGAGGAAACAGTGCCTAACTAAAGTCTTATCCCTTCTGACTCAGGGACCAGAGATGAGCATAGTCCTTTTCTCACAGTGTGATTATTATTGGGGCTGCACTTCTCACTGTCTAACACCCAGGCCACTTATTCACTGTAAGTCCCCTTCGTGAAACAAACCCCACAAACCTGCATGTACCTCTGAGGGCTGTGTTGGGGGCTGCCCAAGGATGAAGGGAAGGAATCAGGATGATCCATCACCCTATCTATCTTCAGGTTTGGGTCTAGATGAGAGAAGAAATGAAGAGCTCAGGGAAGTAGAAGGGATGGTAAGATGGGAAAGGGAAGAAGTGTGTGTGTGTGTGTGTGTGTGTGTGTGTGTGTGTGTGTGCACTTCTTTGCATCAGGAAGAAGGTTAGGGGACGGGAGAGAATTAAAGTTGCCACTGAGATCTGCAATTGCTCTTCAGTCTCTGCCTGGGGGAGATGATTATACATGACTGATGCATTTTCCCTGAGCATCTCCCAGCACTGGTGCTTGGTGAGGGCTCTTCCATTCAGTGTGCTGGAGGCTACAGCTTGGAGAGGAAGGACAACGGGGCCCTTCATTCTGGATCTTCCCATTCAACTGGCCTCCTCTCCCTATGTCTGTGAATCTGTGGAAGATGTTAAACACACTCCCCTCCCCCCGCCCCCGACAGAAAATGAGACACTTGGCTGTAGCCCATTTACTGTTCATCTTATTTCCTATCAGGTAACCCTCCCATCATCCCAGATCCCAAGGCTATATTTTTTCCCGTCTCCTCTCTCTTCTCCCCACTCTGATTTCCTCTTTCTCCTTCTCTCCCTCCTTCCCTTCCATCCATCATCTCTCTTTCTCCCTCATTTTGTCTCTATCATCTTTCTCTTTCCCCTTCTCTGTATATTCACTCTCACCTTTTCTCTCTCCATCTCTTTCCCTCCTTTTCTTCTCTCTTCTCTCTCTCTCTTTTCACTCTCATTTCCTCACTCTTCCCTCTTCCTTTCCCCCTCCTCATCTCTCCTTCAGTTTCATCCCTCATTTCTCTCATTTTTCTTTCTCTTTTTATCTATTTTCTTTCTCCCAGTCTCTCTCTTTCTCTCCTTTCCCTCTTCCCCTCCCTTCATCTCTCCCCAATTGTCCCATATACAATACACATACTTCTCAAATCCCCTGTATTCAATTACTGTTGAAATGTTTCGAACTCTCAGCACTAGGATCATGTGACAGGACGCATGGGGGTTTGCTTTTAAATCTTGCCCGAGAGAGAAATGAAAATGACTTGCAGGATTTTGACACAATGATCAGACACACTAAAATTTTTATCCCCCACCCCTTGAATAAATAGGAACTTGTCAAATGCCATTATCATATCAGATAGATCAGAATTCGTCTCAGTTTTTTTTTGATGGTCCTAAAAGTAATAAAGACTTATAACCACATTCCAAGTTATGTTTGGATTATTGACGATTCCATGACCAAAGATTTGTCTATCCTGAGGACAGATGGGATTGAGACAATTTATCCCCTGGAGTTCGACTCATGATGGCTGCCTCACAGAGTCATATAATGCTGCAGTGAGTTCGGGCCTTCTCCACTTTCTCCCAGCCATTGGGCCTGGATTTTCTGATGTGACCATCTGGGAGGCCAAACCCTCACAAATCAGAGGGGCCAGGGGTTGGGAAGATGACTCATTTTTTCATCACTGCTTTCCATTTGCTTGGGGAAAAGAAAAAAAGTCTGTTTTAATAGAGACCTCCGAGGGAGCTGAGCAATGTGCAGGAATTATTTCCTGCCATTGTTCCTCTATTAAATTAATGAATTGGTGCTTGTCTTTGATTTTCCCAACAGGGGACTTTGACATCTCTTGGACTAGATGGATAACTTCAGGGCTGAAAGTCTTATTTGGGCTCTTTGGCATTGGATGAATTGGTCAAGGTGATAATGTTAAGTAAACAGCACAGTTTCTTAGTCTGCGGGTAAAGGAGGGACTTGGGTCACCCAGCACCCCTTTCCCCATTTGCTATTTTATTGGCTCATTTCTAATGAAGACAGATGCCAGGCAACTCTGGTTTATCCAGCTACTCAAAGGTGTAACTGACTTCCCAATTTATTAACAATGGTGATTCATTACCATGGCAATTGGGGGGGAAAAAAAAAACTGATTACCTTTGAATTTCTGATGAGGTAATCCTGCCACTGCAGCTTGCAAATGAATCACCCTTTTCCCTCCCTCCTCTGACCTAATTTTCCAAATCATGTCCCTGTATAAAATATTGTGCAGAGCAAGAACATCTATTTATCTTGCTGGAGTCCTCTCCTTCTGAATTCAGGGGAGAAGACAACCCTTTCAATGGGGAGGGAAGATTCATGAATGTTCAGGGTCTGGAACTCACCAAAGCCCAATCTCCCAGACAATCAATTTGTAGGTGTCAAGGCCAGAGGCAGCTTATCACCTCTGCAGGCTTGGGCTCTGGAATTTGCCTCTGATAGAATTGGGAAATCGATATGAATAGTAGGATTCTATTTTCTGTCATGGAAAGAGCATATCTAAACCTTAGTCAGGAAAGGTTTGATCACACAGTGAGACCAAAAGAGGATACTCTTAGGAGAAAAACAGAATCAATGCCTATGTGCTTCTATATATTTATATAAAATTATATACGTATGGGTATGTATATGAACTCCAAGATATGGAAATAAAAGATTTTTCTCTCTTTTAAACTCTGTTTTTATGATTCTGTTTTCTTTTCTTTATATATGGTATATTCTTATGTATATCTTGGGGGGGGCAGAACTTGAGGGAAAAAGGATGAAAAAGTAAAAAAGGATGGGGTTTCTTGTGATGATTCCATGATAATCCTACCTTTATAGTATCCTAGCCCTGAGAATTCAAGGACTTCATGATTTTTACCTTCAATAAATGGTACCACAAGTTACCCAGAGCCTTCAGAATCAATGGGTGGACCTCATTTTAACCATGCAAGAGCCCAGGCACTTGTCAAAGGGACTGATATGGGTGCTTGTGACAGAACAGTGTGTCCTGTCATTAACTTTGTCACTGCTTTCTTTCTATCTTTCTTCTACTCTGAGAAGTATCTCTAACTCAGTGTCTGTTTTTTAGATCCCTGTTTAAAAACACTCTAACACTCCTGCTTAACTATAACAACTATCTCTCAGCTTCAGTGTGGCTACTCAAACCAAAGGGTACATCTCTTAAACACTCATGGGGTAATATGATGCCTTCAATGAACATTTGCTGAATGTCTACTTTTCTGGGGGCTTAGGGACAGCTAAAGGGAATGGGACATATAGTTGATGTTTCAAGAAACCCTCTTTCAATAAGGGGACCAGTGTGGGTGTGGGTCCAAATCAGAACATTCTTACTGCATTTTTTAGGTCCTAAGTCTCCACAGCTCATAGTGTGAATCTTAAGTGTCTTCCAGATTCTGCATATGTGTTAAAGAGTTACTTGCCATGGAGGTGCTATTAGGAGGTGGACTCTGTAAGGGGAGAGACTTGGTGGGAGGGTTTTAGGTAATTGAGGGTATGCTCTTGCAAGCAACAGCGAGATCCCAGCCCTGCCTTGCTCTCTTTGGCTCCTGGCTATGAAGTGAGTGGTTTTATTTCAACATATGCTCTCACCATGATGTATTGCTTTGCCCAAAGCAATGGGACCAGCCAGTCATGGAATGAAATCTCCAAAACTGAACTAGAATGTACCTTTCCTCTTTATATTCTTGATTATCCTAGGTATTTGTTACAGTAACTAAAGGCTTTTTTAGTTTGCATTTTCTCCCAAACAGATGACCTAAACTCAATGCTTTGGTTGTAGGAGTTGTTTAGAAAGTTTAAATGAGGAGTGGTATACTTGATGGAGAGAGTAAAATACTCCAACTCATCATGAACAAGTGGGTGCAACCTTTGTACCACTATATGGAGAGACACAGCTTAAGACTGAGGGGGGCTGGGGTGCACATCACTGAATCCCACCCCTTCCTGGTGGAGTGAGGGTGGACCCAAGGCTTCCAAGGAAACTCCCTGGTGCCAGAAAACAAGTGTGAGACAGAGGAAAACAAGCACTGGAAAGATGGGCCAGAGAGCTTGTAGTATCTAGAGCCTGAGGGGTCATGGGGTAGGGCCAACAGTGGTTCTAGCATAGCTCCTATGAAATGGGAAGAGTCTCACCTGAGTGTGTGATTTCTTTAAAATCCAAAGAAGCAACACCATAGATTGTCCCCAAAGGGTCTAGAGTCTATCTAAGTCAGTGGGTAATTGTCGGGATGGGGTATTCCTGCTTCCCTCTCCTGTTCTCTTAACAAGAACTCTTCTAGTCTTTTGGCACAGTCATTCCCTAAACTGGCAGAAGGATTTCTATTATGTGATGCTAAGTGAAAACTGTGGTTAGTCAAATAGAGCTTTGTTTTTGGGGATCTGTATGGCTAGATGCTGTGAGCCTGGATTGATGGTAGTAGGAAAGGAGAGAGAGAGAGAGAGAGAGAGAGAGAGAGCACCCCACTGTGCAGCATCAGTCTTCTCTCCTGATTTGCTCTCACCTCAAGAAGGTGGAGAGATGAGGTATTGTTCCCTGGGTTCTCCTACAAGGTCACATGACTAGGTTCATGTCTGTGGCTGTGTTGTGGTCTGGGCACCTGCTGCAGCCTGGTACTTGGATGGCCATACTGATCCATGCAGTTGGGCTATGGGAAGAGCATGCTTCCAGAGGCTGTGGATATCACTGGTCTGTGTGTTACCATCTCTCACTGTGGCTTCCATCTTCTATCTTCCCAGTGGGCTGGACAACTGCTGTGATCCAGGGATGCTCGGGTTGGGTCCTCGAATAGAGACATTTCTGAGTAGCTCTTTGTGGTATTGCTTGATTTAGGATGCTTTTCTAATGAAGCAGATGGAAGTAAGGAAGGGAGGAAGAGAGGCAAGGCTGGAGGGAGGAAGGCTGCAGAGAAGTTTGAGGGCATCTAATCACCCAAAATGAAAGGTGTGGGATTCAGGCTCTTCTGTCCCCAACAATCATTCTGATGGAATGTGGTGGCTAAGAAGGATTTGGGCTCAGTCAGAAGTTATGACTCTATACACAGAGGTACAAGCAGGGAGTTAGGAAAGGCAGGGTTGTCTACTTCATCACCAATCCCCAAACTCTTTGCTTAGTATCAAATAGGACTTTGTCATAAGTGTCATTCCACTTTTGGGTGGGTGCAACCTTATTGCTTGTGAACATAGCATGGGTTAAGGTAGATGTTCTCACCCAGGCTAATTTTGGTGCCAGAGAACATTTGCAATGTCAGGAGACATTTTTTTGGAAATCCCATCCTGGGTCAAGGTCCTATTGCATCCAGTGGATAAAAGCCAAGGAGCTAGTTAAATATCCTACAATGCACCGTACAGCTCCTCTACCCCCTGAGCACAGTAGCAGATTACCTGGCAGTTAGGGTCTCTAGTTCTGAGGTAGAGAAACCAGGCCCAGGTACAAGGGGATGGAGCAGGGTTTCCAGAACTTGAGGTAAGTGCGATGGAACTGGAACCACGCATTTCATGGAGGGGCAGGGGAATGCTCCTGAGGATCTTCATGTACAGCCTGCAGGGTGGGACCTTCATTCAAGCAGACATGAACAGGTGCAGGAAAGCACAGAAGTCAGGAGATGGGAGATGGAAATCTTCTGGCATGGCTGGATTTAAGCCAGCCAGGCTTGCGGCAGGGACAACATGGGGAATTGGGTATTTAATGAGGTTTGCATCTAAGAAACAAGTCAACTGACTTGGGATAATAAGGAAACACATCCTTTCAATTTTCTGAAAATTATTTTCTAGGCCTTCCTTGCTGGACTTTTAGAAATAGAAAAGAAAGTCACTGGGTAGGTCAAGTCATGCACTATGCCAGGCTCTTCCTGACCCTCATGTCATCCTGCTTGCTAGCAGCTATTGGGAGTGGCCAGTCACTCCACAAGAGCCTTTAGTGCTGGCCGGAGAATGTTTTTTTTCGATGGAATAAGTCCAGGTGGTGAAGTCCAGGGCTGGGGTGGTAGTCTCCTGAATGGTTATGTCAGGCATCCAGGCTCCTTTGTTCTGCCTGAGAACACATCATCGCAGTTCCTGCTCAAGTACTAAAGTTAGTTTCATAGACGCCAACATTTTTCCAAGCTCCATTTGCATGCCTCTCTATGTGCCCAATAAGTTTCTGTTCCAATGTCAAACCACAGTGCAAATTTAGGAGGATGGTATCAACAGCCATTAAATTCCACATGTGGATACCGGTGCACTCAGAGAACTATGGAGGTGACAGCGATGGGACCATCTTGGGGGTTGCACATGCATGCCAGAAGAAACAATTAGACCAAATACTGCCTGGGTGGCTCAATCTAGGCCTGCATGGCCAAAGGAGTCCTCCTTTAGATAGGTGTGTGCAAGTGTGTCTTAGAATCAATAAAATGTGTTTTCTGGTTAGTGCATGGTAAAGGCTGGTATAGGACAAGCAGAGTTCCTTTAGGATCTACTCTAGAGAAGATATCTACTTAGGAATATTAGGTAAGGGGTGGGTCCTTCCTTCCTTCCTTCCTTCCTTCCTTCCTTCCTCCCTCCCTTCCTTCTCTCATTTCCTCCTCTCTTCTTCCCTCCCTTTTGCTACCCTCTCCTACCTGTCCCTCCTTTTCCCTCCCTAGCCTTCCCTTCCCCTCCCCTTCCCCTCCCTCTGTTTCCCTTCTCTTCCCTCCTTTTCCCTCTTTTCCTTCTCCTTCCTTTTTCCTCCCCTTCCCTTCCTTCCCTCCCTTTCTCCTTTTCTTTCTGATATTTCTCTCCCCATACACTAAAGTTTGCATATATCATTGAAAACAAACATTCACAATGTTCTTATCCTACCAAAGCATAAAACCCATGTCAGGTTTGCAAACAACCATGTTACTAATCTGCACATCAGATAAAATGAGCATTTTTTGAAAATTTACATCTGTTACTGAACCCAAATTGGGGCCCAGACGTTGCAGTGGATATCTACTGGTTCACTCTTCATTGTTGCCCAGGAAGTTGATGGCCTGGGTTATGCCTGGCATTCCTGGGCAGTGCTTTCTTTCTATCTAGTAGGAAACATGATTGCCCCCTGCCCCAAAGTGGAGGAGTCAAGTGTTGACAGGGAAGGCCACATCTCTGTTAGAGCCTGGAATGACAGAATGTGCTTTGTGGGTGAGTGAGGGGACCAAAGCTTCCCTGAAGGAGTAATGAGTCCTGAGGTCTTGAGAATCACCCTGCTGAGTGAGCACAGACCCAAGGAGAGCCCAGTGAGCTAGGTGATTGTGCCAAGTGAGGGGAGAGGCAAGAATATGAGGCAGGTGCAAAAGCCTAGGGATAAGTCCCCAGATCTAGATGGGGAATGATCATGGATGGGAAAGCAGGGATGGTGAAGTCCACAGTCAGGACTGCGGATTGGGACCATGGCAGGGAATATGCAGTAGTTCCTGGAGGATCTGCCAATGATTTTTGGTCTTTGTCATCTCTGTGTTTTGAATGGTTCTCTTTAGCTTGGTGTTGGGAAGGGAGGGTGCAGGGAGGCCAGTTCGGGGCACTTCAGGGGTCCACAGCGTCACAAGCAGCTTAGACATCATGATAACATAGGCTGAGTTAGAGGGATATGCATTGGTAATAGAATGGAGGTAGCCCTGCCAACTCCAGGTTCCTAGCCTGGGAATCCTGGGTGCAGTGGGTGGTTGGCTTGTTTGAGGGCTGGCTGCAGTGGCCTGCCAGGTCTGAGGCAAGGCCCCACCCTCCACAGAGCCTTTCTCTTGGTGGTTATCTCTCTCTACCTTCCTTGCTGGTATCCCCTTACCACTGGGAGAGGCAATTGCATGGGCTCCTCCTGGATGTGTGTTCTGAGCCAGGGGGTTTAGTTTTAGTTGAGGTAGCTGTACTTCACCCCTCCACATACATAATCTCCTCCACCCCTTGCAGAGTCAAGTGAAAGCAGATGTCTAACAAGCTCCTGGCACCAAAACGCTCATTTAAAAGTGGATCAAGGGCCAGAGTGATTGGGGGAGGAAACAAGAGGGAGGTTGAAGTATTGGTCACATGAGAAGATGTTTAGAAGATGTTAGAAAGTCTGTGAAAGGGCACTGAGTTGCCAAAGATCCAGGCCCCTTCATCCTTATTTTTGTTATGACTGCAGTGGCAGCCTGGAGGGGCAGGAACCTTTGGGCTGATTCACACAGACATCTTATTCTGCTTCTGGACAAGGAGGGGAGTGCTGAGCCGCTCACTGCTAGAAGGTGGGAAGAATGTGATATGGGCAACAGGGACCAGGCCAGGCTCATTAACCTATGGGAGTGTAGCCTCAGGGGGTGTTAGTTAGCCTCTTATTTCTGTGACAAGTGCTGAGAGGAACAACATGAAAGAAAGAAGAGTTTAGTTTGGCTTGTGGCTTCAGAGGTTTCAGTCCATGTTTGCTGGGCCTGAGGTGAGAAGGAGCATTGTGGCAGGAAGCAAGGAACAGAGCAGAGCTACTTGCCTTCTGGCAGCCAGAAGCAGAGAGCAGGCAAGCAGGCAGGCAGACAGACAGACAGACAGACAGAGAGACAGAGAGACAGAGAGAGAGATGAGAGAAGGAAGGAAGGAGAGAGACAGAGAGATAAGAGGTAGACAAAGAGGGAGGGAGAGAAGCACAGAGACAGGGGCAGAGACACAAAGACAGAGAGACAGAAAGAGGGACAGAGAGAGAAGAGAAGGAGGCAGAGACAGACATTGAGAGATGGATACCAACGGAGACAGTGGAGAGAGAGAGAGAAAGAATGGGGCAAGACAAGACACACCCTTTCAGGACCCACCCTCAGTGGTCTACTTCCTCAAATCAGTTTTACCACCACCCAATATGCCATTAAATTATGAATCCATCAGTGGATTAGTTTATTGGCTAGGTCAGAGCTCTCATCATCCAGTGACTTTTCATTGATTAGATGAACCAGCTGAGCAACACCTGAGCCTTTGGCAGACCCTTCCTATTCTAACCACAGTAGTTGGTATTTTAACCACTTCTCCCACCCCCTACATTCTATGCTGTGACATAATGGAGGTGTTGTCATTTGCAGGGTGAGCCACATTCTAGAGGTAATGTGCAACCTAGGGCTGCTTTAGAAGCACACTTACTTATACTCCCAGGGCCATATCCCAGACAACAAGTGATAGTCCCTCTATCCCAGTGCCTGCCGAGATATATCTAGCCAACTCTAAACCTTAAGACCTGCCTCATCTGTCCCTGCAGGAAATACCAGAAGGGCCCTGGCCTCCTGTTCTTCCTTCTGGAGCAGGGTGACCACTGTGTTTCATGCTTAGCCTGGTGTAGTATAGCAAGTGTGGCATCTCCAGAGCTATAACAAATCATCTTTTTGGGGATCTTTTATTTTATGTGTGTGTGCTGGTACTGGGACTTGAACTCAGGGCCTCCACACTATCCCTGAGCTTTTGTGCTAGGCTTCTACCATTTGAGCAACAGCTCCATTTCCAGCTTTTTGGTATTTAACAGGAGATTAAGAATCTCATGGATTTTCCTGCCTAGACTGGCTTTGAACTGTGGTCTGTAGATCTCAGCTTCCTCAGTAGCCATGATTATAGTCAAAACTAGCATATGTTCATTTTACAAGTTGGGAGTTACTGTGACATTTCCACAGATAAAAACAATGTATCCCATCAACCTCCCCCCTCTGTCATTCTCTCCCTTCCCTCCCCTTTTAACACAGTTTCAACAGATTATATTATTCTTGTTTCTTTTTATTGTACTAGAGCTTGAACTTAGAATCTCTTGGGCTTGCTCAACTTTTTCACTTAACACTTGGGCCTTTCCCTAGTTAATTGTAAGTAAGACTCTCATATATTTGTCTGTTAGGGCTGGCTGTCAACTGTGAATCTCAGATCTCAGCCTCCTGAGTAGAAGGGTTATAACTTTGGGCTCCATACGCCCAGCTCATGGTTGTGTTTTCATACTGCAAAGAAATAACATCAACCATATTCCTCCTCATTCTCCTTCTTCATTAGTCTTCTTTCTTCCCATTTGGACCCACATTTCTCATCCAAGCCTAATATAATCTTTTTGGTGGTGGTACTGGTTTTGGAGATGGGCTTTGCACTTGCCAAACTAGCTCTGTACCACTTGAGCTGTTTTTGTAGCCCAGTAAACCGTCTTTTCAGTGGCAGTTATTTCCTCATCTGGTGATCTGACTTTATCTCAAGCTGTCTTTAAGGGAATCATATTTTTGAAAGGTGAGAAACAGGATTTTTGTAACAATCTCTAACAACTTACTCTGCCTGAGCCCACGGGTACCCAGAGGTGTGTGGGTTGGGGTGGATGGTAGATTTATTGGCTCAGTCAGATGAACACTATCTTAGCCATGGTCATTTTTCTCCCAGGTCTTGGACCCTCATCCCATAGAGAAGTTTTGTCTCATCCCCTCATATGAAGTTTTGGCTGTCTTGTTCAGATCTGGCCAGTGGAGCTTCCTGAAGAGATGTGAATGACCTGTTTACAACCTCCACCTGATCTGTGGGATGTTTGCTTCAGTAAGTCAGATGTCCTGTGGGAAGTCTTGTTGAGAACGCCATTACCAAAAAATCATGGGTCCAATCTCTGGGCAAATTAAAATGTTTCTTGTGTTAGGACCTGTTTTGGGGGGTCATTTGTTACTTAGCAATAGAAGACAACATTTATTTCACACTTACTGTGTACCAGGCATTGCACTCAGCACTTTATATACATTATTTCCTTCCTTTAATCTTGATGTGAAGTTGAAGTTCCATTCCTCATTCTACACAGTAGGAACTGTTGTTTGTTTTGTTGTCAGAGACCAGAACTCAAATTCAGTGTTTGATGCTTTTGCTCATTTGCTAGGGCTCTAGCAACTGATCCACGCCTCCAATCCCAGGAAGCTGAAGTTCTGAGAGCTCAAGAAATTGAATCTAGCTCACATAACTTCTAGATAGCAGTACTAGAAAGGATGTATATGTAAATAATGCAGGTATACATATATACACATTTATATATGTATATACACACATATATATCCTTTCCATATATACATGTAATATACATATATCTCTCTATAATGATAGCTATCTGTATACACACACAGATGGATAGATAGGTATGTATGCAGGTAGGTAGATAGATAGATAGATTGATTGATTGATCTTTGGGGACTCCTGGAGCCAAGCAGGTACCCTGATTTAGATGGGCCTGGGTGGAGGGGAAGGGGAAAACATGGGCAAATGCTGACTCTACCAGAGCCTGGGCCCTGTCTTCTCTGAAAGCTGGTCTATGAGGCTTGTGATTTGGAATTGCCAGCTGGGGTAGGGTATGACTGTGGTGCCTTGGTGTCCTATTAGCTGAAATAGTCAATCAAGCCAGGGATCCATTGGTGGAGAAAAAAAGCTGATCTGCTAGGAGAAGAAATATTGGCCTCAGGTCAGGAGATCTGGATTTTCATTCTAATTTTGTTGCTGCCACATGCTCAGCCTCTTGGGATTGCACCTCTTCAGTGGTGTAAGCCAACTCCTGAGGAGGAGGGGTTGCATGAGGAAAGAGTGAACCCTCCATATCCCTATGACTCTCTTTTGCAAACAGGTTACAGGGTGAATAATGCTTGATTTTCCTAGGCTTCCTCGAGTGAGCCTGTTGCCTCCCACCCTTCTACTCTTGTTGCACTGGGGACACCCTCTGCGCTGTGGTGGATAGCAGCCTGATATGGTGCTACCCCTTTGTCAAGAAGGACTGAATGCAGTCCCGTTCTTGGCAATCACTCGGTGGCCTGGGACTCCCTGGCTGCCTGGTCCTCTATCACAAACCTCCATGCTCTCCTTTCTTTGTTCCTCTGACTCCTGCTCAAAGGCTCCAAGTTATCCCACTCAAGCATGTGGGCACTCAGGCCTCTTTCCCCGTTGGGACCTTCTGCTGTGTTGGGAAAGAGCTGTTGGCTTTTCAAACAAAGCAGCACAAGGTCTCCTCCACCCCACCTCTCCTGCCACCCTGTGGAACCCCTGCATCTTGTACTTGTGTATGTGGGAATTCCCCAGGTGGCTCTTTCTTTTTCTGCCATCAGGGCTTGGTCCTTGGCTGGTGCAGGACTGAAGCATCCTGTTCTTGTGGAGCGCTCTCTACTTCCTCTGACTTCTCCTTTATGGGACAGTCATGTCAGTAGACTTTCCCATGCTATTATTTTTAGATGTCTGTGCTGTAAATTGTCGGTTTCAGAATCTCTGAAGTCAAGAGACTAATCTCTGGGTATGAGCTTTGTGGTGTGTGTGTGTGTGTGTGTGTGTGTGTGTGTGTGTGTGTGTGTAGAGAAGAGGGATATAGAAAACACATAGATCATATGTAGATGATAGATAATAGAAAAGAGAGAAATACTAGCTGATAAATAACATGATAAATAGGCAGACGATAGATAATAGATGACAGAAAGAACCTGCGCAGCATCTTAGTTCTATGTTAGAGAAAGACAGAGGCCCTTCCCCTGGCCCACCCACAAAGCACTGGCCCCTCTCTCTGCTTGCTGAGATTGGCACTGGGTATGCACACATCCCACATCCCTGGAACCCCCCTGCACACACAGAGCCTTCACTTATTCCACAAGGAGCCACTGAGTACTGACCATGGCTTGGTTCCTTCATGTTATTGCCATTGTAACAATATTAAGAGGGGGCACCTATGAAAGGGGCCAGATTCTTAGGCTCTATCTTCATTAATGGATTAATGTCTTCCTCCCAGAAATGGAGTAGTTATATATTCCTCCTCTTCTTCCTCTTATCTTCATTTTCCCCCTCTTCCTCCTCCTCTTCCTTCTTCTTTTTCTTTTTTTTTTTTTTTTGGCCAGTCCTGGGCCTTGGACTCAGGGCCTGAGCACTGTCCCTGGCTTCTTCCCGCTCTACTCTGCCACTTGAGCCACAGCGCCGCTTCTGGCCGTTTTCTGTATATGTGGTGCTGGGGAATCGAACCTAGGGCCTCGTGTATCCGAGGCAGGCACTCTTGCCACTAGGCTATATCCCCAGCCCCCCTTCTTCTTTTTCTTTCTCTTCTTCCATGTGGTAGCTCCCATAATATTATACAGCACAGAGACCCTCAGCAGATGTAGCCCCTCAGTCTTGGACTTCTCAGATTCCATAACCTTGAGACAAAGAAATTTCTCTTCTTTCTAAATTTCCCAGCCCATGGTATTGTATGATAGTAACAGAATACAAACTAAGGCAGGTACATACCAGGATGCAGGGACTAAGGAAGTATGCTGTGATGAGTGTTCAGGCCTCTGTTGAGCAGGACCTGTAGTGCTGTGGCCTCGGCCGCACCACACGCAGACTTGTGCACCCTGCCCTTGTTGATGGTTTTCCTCCCCTGCACCCATGAGTCTCACTTCAATCTCTCACATGCCTGCCTCCTAGCCACACCACCAAGCCACTAACAAGGAGGACGTCTCTGTCCCCAGCACAAGTGCTCAGTGACTATGTGATGAGTTGGTTTCATGACAAGGAAATCAGATTTTATTTTAACCTCTGGACTATTCTTTCAATTCCACACAAGAAATCATTCCAGGTGGCTTCGTTGGTTTCCTTAGTCTGACCAATAACTCAAAGCATAGAGATTTATTTTTAATTTTTACTTTTATTTTATTTTTTGTGGTACTTACTGGGGCTTAAATTCAGGGCTTTAAATTTACTAAGCAAGTGCTCCATCACACAAAATATCCTGGTTCTTTTGCTTTTAGTGTTTACTTTTTTTTTTTGGTGCCAGTCCTGGGGCTTGAATTCAGGGTGTGAGCACTGTTCCTGAGCTTCTTTTGCTCAAGGCTAGCACTCTACCTCTTGAGCCACAGTGCTACTTCTGGCTTTTTCTGTGTATGTGGTGCTGAGGAATTGAACCCAGGGCTTCGTGCATGCTAGGCAAGCTTTCTATCACTAAGTCATATTCCCAGCCTGCTTTTAGTGTTTTCTTAAGATAAGAACCCAAGGTTTTGCCTGGGCTGGTGTAGAATTGCAATCCTTCTATCTTTGCTTCCTGAGTAGCTGGGATTATAGGAGTGCATCACAATGCCTTTCTGTTAATAAACCAAGGTCTTGTTAATTTTTTGGTCTGAGTGGGCCTCCAACTATAATTCTCCTATCTATACTTTCTGAGTAGCTGGGATTGCAGGCATGAGACACCTTGCCTGGCTTCAAAGCACGGAGATTTAAACACTTAAACCAAATACTGAGAGTGAAATACATATTCCCTTATATATTTTCTCTTCCCAAATCCTAAGTAAAGAAATTAAGAATTAAAGATCCTATAAGCAACGTATAAGAGAGGAAATGACAGTAGTTGAGAGATGTCAGTGAATTGTTTAAAGTGGGAAATTCAAACAGTTACTGCTTAGTTGAGGAGAGAAAGCTGTAACTTGCTTGTTGAGTGGGGACAGAGAGGGAGCCATCAGGACACAAGCTTATCCCCACAGAAGGATCCAGATGTCCTTAGCACCTGCAGGCGTTGGGACCTCTGATGATAAACTTAGGAGCTACAATGTGAAGGTACTGCAGAAGTCTGAACTGGTAGTTTCCTTTCCTTTCCTGAACAGCCACCTGCCATAGTCAAGCAGTCAGCCTTGCAAGGGGAGTGACTGTTAGACTTTGAGTTCAATCCACAGTACTGCCAAAAGCAGGGGCTGCGCCTTCTGCATTCCACACTACTTTCATTCAAACAGCCAGTAAACCCTTGGGGACTTCATTTCTGGAGACCAGAAGCTACATCCTTGAAGTTTATCACATCTCCCGCCTTTGGGGCTGTTCTGTCTCAGTGCCAACCTTGATCCTTTCCCCTTCTTTCTGAAGTCAAGCAAGGGCAACACACTTGGATGCCTGTTACTGAACCTCAGTTTCTTTGGCACTGCTAAGTTCAAACTTAAAGCACCTATTGCCAAGGTTTCTAAGGTTCTCTTGAGGTCTGGCCTCTGTTGGTCCCGAGGAAATGGGATACGGTCTGACTCCACGGAGTAGACAGACTTTAACACTCAACTAAGAGCCCCAAAGGGGGTTCTGGGGACCCATGCCTTCTTAGGATGGGGGCATCTGGCTGGGCAGGGGTGGGAGACAAAGTGGGCCAGCAAGAGCAGAGGCTCTTTAAGAGTTCTCCAAAGCAGGGCTTTGCCAGCCTCTGGTAGGAAGTTTCTCTCTGGATTCACATTCATGGTCTGCTGGCACTGCCAAGGCTTAGTGGGAGGAGAGCGGAGCAGCTCTTGGGGGCTCAGCAGTGAGTAGTCTGCATCCAAGAGGTTTACTCTGTCCAGACAGTAAAACCACCCAGCTGCCTCTTGCTGTCTGTCTGGGTGCATGCTGCTCCCTCTCTCTGGGGGCCTTTCCTGCTGACCATCTAATTATCTTGCATAGGCATTATCATCTGTTGAAGGGTGCTTTGACCCTTCTTTGCACAGATATTCTGTAAGCAGGCTTTGAATGAAGGAGCTGAGGAAATGAATCAATCTGTGACACTTTGACCTCTGGAACCCTGGTGATTTGGTCATTGTACCACCTGCTATACACATGCTAAACATCATTTATATGCCATTGGTGGAGCCTGGAAATTATCCCTGCCTCTGGTCCTTATATCAGACAGACCTTCTTGCACTTGGCCCCACCCCTGTACAACCTACCCACCTCCTTACACCCACCCCCACCCCTCCTACTAGGCCCCTCCCACCACATCCTACCTCTCCTTAACCAAGCCCCTACCACCTGACACTCAGCCCTGCCCCTGCCTCTTGCACCGGGCCCCAGCCCCACCCATGTCAGGCTCTAGAAAGGGAAAGATGGCGTCCATGGCATCTTACAGCAGTGCCTTCTGTAAGTTGACTGTTAGATCAGCAAGTAAGGGACAGAAACATCTGTTGGTACAGTGTGTTGCTAACCATTCTCATGGTTTCCATGCTGCTGCAGACACCTGAAGTTGGGCCCAGAGGCCTGGGATCTGAGGCTGGTGATTGGTAAAATGCCACTTGAGCCTCAGTCAGAGCACTCTGTGTAGATGGGCACTGCCTAGCACTGCGTGGCCCCAGGGCAGGTGAGTGGGCCATGGGACACCTGTCATAGGCTACCCTGCCCCATGAAGTGACAGGGCCCATTGTCTGGGAGTTCTGAGTGGTGCAGTAGGCTGTCTCCTGCTGCCTGCCACACCTGGGTGTTGACAGCTTCTATGCTGACAGGTTGGGTAAAGTCATAAGGTCTGGAAGGCAGTCAGACCTGATTTGTGGGCAGTCAGAGAAAAAGGGTTGAGACATAGAGTTAAGAGAATCTATGAATCAAAAACAACCTTCTGTGAACTAAACCTGTCAAGAGAGCAAAACCTTCACAGGTAAAAAGTGTTTATAAATCAGCAAAACAATGCCATAATAGAAAAATGAACTCAAGAGGAAATTCTTCATGGAAGAACTATACAGGATCAGTAAATATAGGAACTTGTTCAGCTTTGCTAATAATAAACATACACATAGAAATATAGAAAATTATTTTTCACCTTTCACAATGGTTAAAAGCTTTAAAATGAATACTCAGTTTGAGTGAGAGTGGAATTAGGATAGAACATAATTTTGGGGGAGTGCAAATGGGAGCTTCTGGGAAAGTAATTGTTGCAGTGTATACATAAAAGACTAACAATGATTCTAGTGCCTGTTCCATAATTTCTTCCTTAGGAATGTCTACCAGAGAAACAGAAATTGGGAAAAAGACTTCTTTGCAAAGATGTTGATTACAGTTATTTGGATATAGCTCAAATGTTCCATCATGGTGACATTGTTATGTAATGATAACTTCCCAGTGAAATATTATGTGATTACTAAAACAGTGTCTTTGATGAACTTTAGATGACATGGGAAGAAACTCAATTGTTTTAACAGAAAGAAACCAGGTTGAAAACTATATGTACATTGTAAACTTGATCATTTAAATATTGCAGTTTTTAAAAAATTCAATATTTTGGGAAAAATATTGAAAGAGTACTATAAAATACCTGTAAGTTATGTAAGTTCACTTTTACATATTTCTCTGAATCTCTCAGATTTCTAACAATGCACCTATTTGTAATTTATCTATTTTTTCATTCATTCATTCATTCATTCATTCATGAGTTCCTGGCATGAGTTCCTCAGGGATCAAATAAGGCTCCATAGTAGAACCTTTCTTTCCCTGTTAGTGGGGAGGTCAACCATAAGATATGAAAGACTCTGACTTAGTCAACACCTGCTAAGGTTTTGGTAATATCAGTCAGCTTGAAACTCACAGTGAGATTTGATATCCAAAGCAACAGTATTGAGAGGTGGGGCCTCTAAGAAGCAATTACTTAGTGCCTTTCTTCTGGGTGAAGGATTGCTTCCCTCCCCGCCCCCCCGGCCCCCGTACTATGGTTTGAACTCAGGGCTTTGTGTCATGTCTGTATTCTGACTTTTTGCTAGTTAATTGGAGATGGACCATCTTGGACTTAACTGCTCAAAATGGCTTTTAACTGCCATCCTCCAGATCTCAGCCTGCAGAGTAGCTAGGATTACAAGTATGCACTATCAGCATTGGGCTTTTCTGAATAGATAGCTATGTGGATATTACCTGGTCTGTTTTACCTGGCTGCTTCACTGTGATTCTAGAAGCCCTCATTCTTGTTCAGTCTCTGTAAGAGTGGAGGCCATGACTCCTCATTGGAGGTCTAGTCTCCTACAGGAGATAGAGACTGGTCATTGACCTCCAGTTACTCCGTGGGCTCCCAGGAAGTTCTGGGTAAACTAGCCATGGGCAGAGAGGTTGTGCTGTGTTCCTAATGCTAACTCAGGCCTTCCAGAACAGCTGGCGGCCCCTCCCCAGCTGGGCTAACCTCCCAGCAGGCAGCCTATGGCTGATTCTTCAGCAAATCATCTTGACAGCAGGAACCATGAAATCCAGCCAGACCCCCAAAAGGTGACCCTGCAGCCCCTGTGCCCTCTGGAGCTCTCTGGCATGGCTGGCTTCCATTTTGGGCCCAGCGTGGCCACTGAGGAATGCCAAATATCTCTGCACCTGGCAGCCACAAGGCCACCAGGTGTGGTGGGGCCTCGGGAAGGTTCAAGGGTCCAGTCCCTGCCCCAGAAGCCCTGCTAGGCTTCCCCTCTCTTCCCATCTCGCTTCCTCCCCAGGTCCCACTGCAGAGAGCAGACAAAGCCACATAGCTCTCTAGTGGATGGGGAGACCAATGGAGGTCCATTGCTTTGGGGTATCATTTCTTAGGGAAATGGCCAGGCTAATTGGAGACAGGTGTCTCCAGGTGTTAACATGCAGACTCCCACTGGAAAAGTGGGTGCAAAGTGAAACCACATGGGCTACTTACAAATAGTGAGGTGCCTCTTTCTCCTGCCCCCTTGCAGGCCCTCCTTCATTCTGAAGGGAAGAAGCCCCCCAACCCCACACACTGTGTGGGATAGTTACAGTTTCACCATGGTGTCTGGCTAGGTGGGGAGGAGGGAAGGGTGACAGGCTGCTCTAAGCCTGATCCCAGCAGAGGGCTGGAAGTTGGGGCAATGGGAGCATGTGCTTTCTGTGCAGCTGGGATAGGAGCTGCAGTTCCCAGAGGAGCCAAGATGGTCTATGGAAGCTGGTCCTTGGAGACTGGGGTTGTTTGCTTGGGGAAGCCTTGAGAGACTTCATACACCTACAAATGGAATCTGTTTGACCAGCAGGATTGCCACTCTGGGTGAAAAGGCCGACTAAACTTTAAACTAGACTAAGCTATAATATCCACCAATTTCAGTCTCCACTTTCCACCCCAGCAAATCCAGTTGCTAGCATCACGAGAGCAGAGCCAGGGTGAGAGCCACAGCCTGTGGACACTTGCTTTGGCTGTGGGTTTCATCTCTGTGGACTCAAACTCAGATTCAGATCATGGCAGAGATGAGAGGAACCCTATTATGTTATTCCCCTCTCTCTCGTCTTTGCTGATATTCACTTACTCTAACCTGGTGAGAAGGTGAGGAACGTGGCATTGGCCAGGGAGACTTCACAGTTTCCTTAAAGCACATTGATGGACTCTGAAAGCGTTTAGCTCATTCCATCTCAACAGTATTAATGATTTCCCTACAGGGCAGTCCAGGGGACCTGAGATGTTTGTGTTCTAAAAATGGGAGCAGTATATAAATACATTCCAGTATTGGAGACTGAGACATTGGGACTCACTGGAGAAATACTGGCCTTGGAGATGAGAAGTCTAGTTCTGATTCTATCATGAACTGTGGTCTGAACTTAGCTGAATCCCTTAACTTGTTCTGTATATTGTTTCTTTATCAGTAAAGAGCTTAAAGCTTTCTGCAAGATGCTGCGGGCTACTCAGGCTTTCTTTCTTTGCTTGCTCTTTGCACAGAGGCTGAAAAAGTTAGATTCATCCTGTGTCTGCTTTCTTTGCAATGAAAGATTATTTCTGTGTAGATTTTGCCTAGTTATAAAGTGGAAGTCTGAAGTACCTTGATAAAAATCATTTTCTTCTTAGGAAAAGGAAAACAAGCTATTTTTCTACCTTGGTAACTAAGTAGGGAGATGTGATTCTCGGAGGTGGTAGCATCCATTTTATGACTGTGAAGTAATGGTTGACAGGAAAAGAGACAAGTCTTCTAGGTTGTACAGCAAGAGGGATGGGTGAGCAGCATTCCTAATGACATTGTTGAGCTACAGATCCAACCCTGGTTTCACATCAATGCTTCCCCCACCAATAATTAATTATTAGTTAATAACTGAATCTTTAAAATAATCTAACATGATTATTAAATGCCTTAAAGACCCTCATTGCTTGTAAAATATGTACAGATCAATTATTGTTCTAAAAGTCTGAATATGTGTGACCTACTTTTAGATGTTTCAAGTCATTGGAGATGGAGATCCATCTCTCTGTCCATCCATCCACCACCCACCCATCATCCATCCATTCATCCATCCACCCATCCACCCATCCCTCAGTCTGTCTAGCATTTCTCTGAAATCTCCTTCAGTGTTGTAGAACTATTAACTCCTACCAGTCCCTTATACTTATTTAAGCCTACAGCCGCAATGCTGAACTTACAGTCACCTCCAAGAGTCAAACTTCCTACCTCTGTGATGGTACTAGGGGCCAGCGAGAATGAGCAGAGAGGCATCTTGGCAGTTCTGTGCTTAACCTTCTCCATGGCCCCCATTGTTTACAGAAGAAAGTCCTAACACCTGCCCAGGACTAGCAAAGCTCTCACAACAGGCCTTGCCCACATTCAGAAACTTTTTCTTGCCCTCCCTTCCTGCAGCCAACAAGAGCTAACTTCCTGATCCCTGACATTCCCCACCATTTCCATTTTCAGATATGCAAATTATATTTCTTCTGCTGCCTTCTGGTTCCCACCCCTGGCTACTTCTACCTTTTCCCACCCTGGAGTTCTTTCATGCCAGCAGGTGTCCTTAGTCTGGCCTTCTGTTGTTACCTCTGGGGCTGGGAATATGGCCTAGTGGTAAAGTGCTCGCCTCCTATACATGAAGCCCTGGGTACGATTTCTTAGCACCACATATATAGAAAAGGCCAGAAGGGGCGCTGTGGCTCAAGTGGTAGAGTGCTAGCCTAGAGCAAAAAGAAGCCAGGGACTGTGCTCAGGCCCTGAGTTCAAGCCCCAGGACTGGCAAAAAAAAAAAAAAAAAGACTGTTATTACCTCTGTACCTGCTCTACACACACACACACACACACACACACACACACACACACACACACACACACACACACACCAGTGTCTTGAAATGCTAATTAGAGATGCATTACCCTTGCAAATGTCAAAAACTCATTTCAATGCTACTTAGAGCAAGGGATTTCCTGAACCGTGAATAGTGTAGTGCATGACCAGACAGAACTTCAGAGACCCCAGGAATTCAACTGCCTCCACTGTCCACTCAGCTTCAGCCTTTTCCTCTTCCCTTTTTTCAGTGTATACATCATTATCTTTACTTGTTCCTTGTTCATGGCATGTCACTGCCATGAACAAGATCACTTCTGTGCTTAACACTCCAGTGGGCATTACAGGTCAAGGAAAAAATAGCACTGCATCAGGATGGCCACCCTGGGGACACCTATTTCTGGGGCACCCGAGGCTCAGCATGGCCTGGTAGAAGTAAACATGCATTTTTCTGTGTAAGAGGGGCTGTGATCTCCAACCACTTTCTCCAACTCTACTCCTACTACCTGATACCTCTTTGAGCTTTGGCGAGGCCCCAATGATGGGGATAGGGAAGGCTGAATTTGTTGATAATGCCTGCTGGGTGAATTAGAATTAAATATGGTAGGAAGTCTTTGTGTTTGTTCTCATTTGTTATAGTGATGGCTGGATGACAGAATTGGTAAGTGCTGGATTGTAAACTGAGGCCACACAGGCTAACTATGACCCTTAAACTATTTTGCTAGACCTAGACATGTTAATTTCCAGTATTTTGAAAACTTTAAGACAGATGCCAACCATTTTCATATAAAAGTGTGATACTAGCTTTATGATCAGTCAACTTACCTGGCAAACCTGATCATAACCCTTCTTTCCCAGAGAGGGCTAATGGTAGTCTGTGGCTGCTTCTTTACATGAGATCTGTGCTTCTCAACTGGCCTGTGTCCCCTCCTGTCCTGCACTCTAGCCCATTACCCTCCTTTACAGTTGCACTCTGGCCTTCTTAGGCTTTTAACCTGATTTCTATAGGTCAATTCAGTTCCCCTTATCAATATAGTTTAATCAAAGTTTCTAGAACTAGGTGATAATTTTTATTTCAAAATAAGATACCTTTTATAAAAGTTTTGTTTAACATAAATTCTCTTACAAACAGCATGCAGCCTCATTAGGAAGAAATTTGTAGAAGTGGTATTCAACAAGAGTCCCAAATAAAAAGGTAGGGAACAAAAAAATACTTCAAAGGAGCAAGCAATTAGTAGTACACCATCTTTAATTTTCTGTAACAGAGCACCCTTTCTAAGACTTCTCACCTGTTATTGTTTTGATGAGCCCATGTGATACACAAAGGATGAAAGGAAGATACTGTGGCCAAATAGGGACTGGTTCAGGTCTCCTATCCAGGACAGAGCCATTGCCAGGTCTCGGCATTCTAAGCTAGTGATCATCAACCCTACAGTTAGAGAGCATCCCAAAGAGCAAGCTGGGTGACTAGGGATAGAGTCTATCACCGGCAAAGAAGGCTCATGTGGCCTAGCAAATTATGATTTCAATATGGAAGAATCACCCTGCCAAGAATCATTCATCAAAGAATGAAGCGGTTTAGGAATGGACACACCCAAACAGTGTCAACACCTACAGAGTGAGTTCTCATTTTTCAATGCAGGGTACACCTTGGTTGAGAAGTTCGAGAGCAACCATTTGGCCTGACCCATTTCTTGTTATGGGACATGGCAGGGGTGTGCCATGATTGAGCAGGAGTTGGGGTTGGAGACATCCTGGCCTTCTAAACCTCAATATGGGTAGTGAAGTACATAGAGTTTATTTACATTGAGCACCTACAAAAGGGAAGAAGGATTTGGATAGCCATTTTCTTTCTTTGAGCCTCAGTTTTCTGACCCTACTTCTGAGCAGCTTGCTCAGCTGGGATTCTCTTGAGTCCAGTCTGGGAAATCATCACCCAGTGCCCACTTCGTGTGTGTGTGTGTGTGTGTGTGTGTATGTGAAGGGTTGACAAACTCAGGAACACACATTCTTTGAAGATTTCTCCTAGCTTAAGGCAGATGCTTCAGTGGCTCAGGAAACATGCCAGGACATGAATGGGGAGGCACAGATGATTCACCAAGCAAAATCTAACCACAGGTGACTATACAAGATCTCAATTCAATTCCAGATTAACTCATTGGGGATGGTATCTATAACCTCATTTTACAATCAGAAAACACAGTTTCTGAAACATCTTTTTGTCCAAAGAAAGACAGTAGGATATGTACACCAGGCTGATTTCAAAAGCCCAACCCATGTCCCACCTCCACTCTCTAATCCATGCAATGTCACCTGACTGCTAATAGTCACTTCCCCATTCCACTCAAGTGACACTTGATTGGAAAGGCACAACCATTAAATATGCATGGAATACTGCATATGACAATAATTAGATTGCAACAATTATTTTTAAAATTACATGTGTAGTCCTTATGTTCGTGTTTGAAAATAGCCTGTAGGATTGAAGATGAGTGGGAGAAGAAACTATTATGAGTACATGCTATCTGAGTAAAATCTGCAACAAATTCCCTGTAAAACTACAACTATCCAAACAGGATGACATTTGCTTTATCAGTTCATGACTCTCTTTTTTAGACGTTAGCTAAGAAGAGAGTAAGGTAATTACAGTCTTTTACTGATTGATTAAACATGACATATATGCTAATATGGAAATAACTCTTGTCCTTTGTCACTCCATTGTCTGGCTTCCAGTAATTTTCAAGAATCATTTCAGAGCTGCCAGCCTAGACTTTTCTCTGCTAAGAATAGAATCTTCTTCTCTTTTGCTTCAACAAAGAATTCATACTCCTTTTCTGTGACTTGGTTTTTGGATAGGTATAAACCTCACATTGCAGCTCTCACAACTGATTTTTCCTCCGTGTCCATCAGAAAATATGTTACCACTGCTGTGGCTGCTCCCACAAAACCTTCCCCTGCTAAGATTTACTTTACAGTAATTATGTAGTTAGCAGTCTGTCAGGAGTATTTTTCACCTTCTGAATAAAATGATAAGTTAGACATGACTTAGAAAAAAACACAAAAATTCAGAACATCAATAAATATGCCACTTGTCAGATTGCAAGGAGAGATTGTTCAATTTAAAGTAGCAATTACTTGGAAAATAGGTCAAACTACATCCATCAAAATTAGCCTATATTTTGAGAAGACTACAATCATGAAGGCAGCAATTATTCAAAAAATCCATATACAGGAGAGAATTAGAAACAATATATACTAGTAACAATTCATGTATGTACACCATGTAGCGATCATTTTTCAAAATACTTTACATGAATAAAATAGATTAATTCTTGCAACAACTCTGAGGCAGATGCTATTATTAGACCCCTTTCTACTTATATGGGAAGAGAGGCACAGAGAGGTTAAGACACTTCCCAAAGGTTAAGTATCTGAGAAGCTCTAGTTAACCAATTACCTGAAAATCATGTCTTGGACATTGAACATCTAGAAGGATCTAAAAGGATCCTTGGTTGAAGAATACATTCTCACCAGGAAAGTGATTCTGTGAACCTCATCCTGAGACTGCCTTCTCTTAGAATAGGCTGGGCAAGGGGCTTCAAATTTTGCTATGGTTTCAGTTATCCCCACGGCCTTAGAGACCCCTGTATCTGCAAACAAAGCAAAACAACAGGGCCAGGGCTGAGGCTCTGTAGTAGGTTAATGTCCCAACTTGGTTCCTGGAAGAGGTTTACTAAGCTGAACCTCTACCCCAACCGCATCTTGGTTCTGTGCTACACATGTCTTGCTAGGCTTACAGAATTTGGACATGCACTGTTGTATTATCAGGGGAGGGAGAGTGGCTCAGTGTATCAGATATCCTGAGGGGCCACACTAGGGTCTAAGCCTTGGCTCTGCCACTGTGTCCAGGTAACTTTGAAAGTGTTATTTTGGGGTTTTGTACCTCTGTTTGTGCCACTCTGCCATAAAGTGGATATTTTTAAGGTATGTGACAAAAAGCATATGCTTTAATTAGTACTAAGCAATAGGTGGGTGCATATGCTAGAGAGCTAGGTCCCTGTCATGTCTCTCCTTCTTTCCCTCCCTCCCCAAGTATGTCTTTCCCATTCTTTCCTCTTTTATAAAATGAGGCCTCATAGTCAGTGTCAGTCAGCTTTCTGTTACTGTAACAAGCACCTGAGAAAAATCAACATGAAGAAAAGAGGGTTATTTGGGCTAATATTTATGAGGTTTTAGTGCCATTTAGTGAGCCATTGGTCTCATTGCCTTTGGGCCTGTGGTGAAGAAGCACATCATGGCAGTGCGTGGCACAGCAAAATTATTTCCTTCATGGCCTGGACACACCACATCACACCATACCACACTACACCCCTCCCCCCCCACACACACGAAAAAGGAAGAGACCAGGTTTCCACAATTCCTTTCAAAGGCCTTATCTCCCAGAAGATTCCTCCTATATCTCAGGTCTTAAGAGTTTCACCAATTTCTCAATCTCGCCACTGAGGACCAAGCCTTTGGAGAATATTCTAGATCTACACGATGGCACTGCCTCACTGAAGAAGGGAGGAACCTGATTGTTGCCTTCCCTTCATTTTTAGAACCTATGGCTCAAAGGTGTGTTTTCTAGAGGTCATGAGAGGTAGTCAGAATGATCCTTCTTTGCTAGGTGGTTGAACAACGAGTCAAAGGAACATATCTGCACTGGGTGTGTCTAAAGATGGCAGCAGGTTCAAGCTCAACTATTTTTTGCCTGTTAGAAGAGACATTGTCCTAAGCTAGTAGTACTAAAGATAGCACTTCATAGGTATCTCTCATCCCCTTCAAGGTAGGGCATCCATGTCCACATCTCTCATACACTTGGAGGTTGATGCTCAGCAGAGACCCTTCCTCCTTTTTTGATACAGCAATGTCTTCCCCTCTATTACTCTCTCTCCTTTGTGCAACTGGCAGATGCAGGCTCAGTGAGGAGAGAGAGCTCTGAGGTCAGAGGGATTTTCTCAAAGACCTGAAACAATACCTGAGTACAAAATTAATTAGCAGGAAAGTAGTTAAGTCCCCAAAGTTGATAGTGTGAAGTGATCACAATGTGTGGAGATAGCAGAGCACCAGCACCTAGATCACAGAGTACAGCAGGCACCTTGCTGGAAGAGGAAGGCAGTGTTCCATGCCCTGCCCCTCAGCAGGGCAGACAGATTGACTTCCTGATGTAAAATGCACATAGATCAGTGGCCCTCTAAGAGAGGAAGCATCTTTTTGATTCTATTTCTGTGCCTCTGTCTTCCTCTTCAGAAAATACTGTTACCTTAGTCCTACAGGCTTCCATGCCTTAGTTATCCACTCTTATACTACACAGTCACAAATAACCCTTTTCTTTTTATAAGTTGATTACCTAGGCATTTTGTTACAGTAATAGAAAGCAGGCTGATACACAATTTCTCATGCTCAAACCCAGTGCAGACAAACAAATGGGAATTTCACACATAGACCCATCAGAATTCCTAAGGACACAGTGAGGACAGCTCTGTTCTGTTCCCTCTGTTCCACAGTGACTGGGATTGGAGCTTCAGGGCTGGAGGATGGGTCCCTGGACACTGCTGATGAGAATTTTGACATATGGCTGGTGGGGGCTGGGGAGGGGGGCAAGGCATTTCTGGTCTTCAGATCTCTCACACAGGTACTTTTACAAAGTACCTCACATCTTTAAAGAGAAGCTGTTCAATGAAAAAAGGACAGTTCCTTTCTTTGTGTGGAAGGCTATAACTGGCCTCTTCCCCCCTTGAAAATGACATCATGTCACTTCTGCCACATGAATTGGCCAGCCACTCACAGGCCCCAGGAAAATGGGAATAGACTTGTTTCTCGTGAAAGGATGTCAAAGAATTTGTGGCCATAATTTAAAATGCCATACCTAATGTAGTCTCTTAATGCAGGTACAGATCTTAGAAATTTCCTATCCAAGGTTTTAATGGTATTTTTCAGATGAGTGATTTTTCAAACTATCGTTTCCTCTAATGAAACAGATGAAAGTGAGGTGATGGAGGAAAGAGGGAGAGGGACCCCTGCCCATCAGTATCTTAGCTCATTCTCCTCCTAAAGTTAGCTTGTGGTCCTTGTTTGGAATGCTGTAGGACCCAAGAAGTAAGTTTCAGTTCACTCTCATCAAGTGTTTTGCTTCCCTTTAATAAAGACACTCATGGGGAAAAGTCTCCATGGATGTAAATTCAGGTGTCCCAGGCAGCCTTCAGGGGTCTTCCCAGGGACCCTCAATCCATGCCTCTCTGAAATGGAACATTCTGTCCACAGATGGGACCAGCTCTATCAAGAAAACTTAAGCCAATGTGTACCTCTGCTTTTAAATTTCTGGCTTCATTTTCTTTTCTTTTCTTTTCTTCCAATGCAACCAGTCCTCTATCCTCAATCCCATCACCCGCTCATGAAGCCTTCAACCAATACAGCCACATGCTGGCTTAGAAATGAAGTACAGACTGGATGGAGGAGGAGATATCAAGGCTGGAATTGGGGAGGAGCCTTGAGAAGAGTGTGTGGCCTTCTATGCCACAGCCTGAGGCCAGAGTGGGCAGACATGTTCACTGGGAAAAAATGTCTTTGGGATTATCACCCAAAGCTTTTTCCTCAGACCTACCTTTCCCCTTTCATTTTGTATGTGTGTGTGTGTGTGTATGTGTGTGTGTGTGTGTGTGTGTGTGTGTGTGTGTGTGTGTGTTTAGAGATTGGTGAAGGTGGGGATGCACACAGTGGTTCTGTTTGCAGATACTTGGTGGGGAAAGGTGTAGATCCCTGGTCCTGCAGGTTATGATATAAATAGAGATGATAGCCCTTTTTGTTCCAGATTTCTCCTGTCTCCCAACCTGCCCTGCAAGGATGCAATGTTAGCATTCTGGCAAGGAGCAAATGTCACCCTGAGTCAGGATAATTTGGGGAAAGTTAATGAAATGATTCATTTAAAGATGTGGGCATGCTGCAGGAAAGCCACAAGGGATGAACATCAACACTAAGAGGCAGAAACAAACTGGACCATAAGGAAAGGGTGGCCCAGCCTGTGCTAAGGCTGCTGTGTAGGGAATGGTCAATATGCAGAACCACAGAGGGAGAAAACAACTGACACTTCACTGTCAGTTGCTTCCTATCTCCTGTCACTAGAGGGTCTTGGGCTTGGCCAACATAACTGGGTGGTCATCAGGGGCTCACTCAGCCTTCTAGAGCCTAAAGGCAGGATGGTTGGATAAGGAGGTTCTGCCATCCTCACACTGTGTCATCCCAGAATGGCCTGGGAGGTGTTGCTTAGACCACCAAGCTCCACAGGCCCCTTGGCCTTGGAGCCAGCAAGTGTGTCCCAAGTCCATGCTCAGTGAAGGTAAATGTCATTGTGGTACTCCCCACCGAGTCTTCTGGCCTGGGGCCCCAAGGATGCCCCACAGTTGCCCCAGAGCTGCCTCCCTGAAACAGTTCCGACACTTATCAGTCATAATAAGCTCCCTGCACCAACTTGCTCTCCCCAACACACAATTTCTTATTGCCAAGTGTAATTAACATGATACATTGACTTAGGGCAGAGTTAACAAGCACATATTAATTTTGAAAAGTCAGGCTCTTTTTGCTGGAAATGAGCTGCTGATGAACACCTACCACAGAAGTTTAAAAGTGCAGGAAAGGGAGTGGGTAATTATGGGCTGGCACAGCCCTCAGGTCTGTGTTTCTGCCCCCTGGAAATGCCCTGACAGTGAGTGATGGTTCTCCGCCTCTTGGAGGGGGGCACTCACGGTCACCCCAGTGCTGCCTCCCCAGTGCCCAGTCTTCCCCTCTTCCCCTGGGGAAAGGCTTAGTCCAGCCTGTCTCTCAGTATATTATCTCCCATCAGACTCGGAACCATGAGCTGTTCTTTGCCTAATTGCTTCCCCTACCTGGGGTATGCACCCCTCCCTGCCCCCTTCAAACCCTCCTAGGGACATAGGTCACTGGCAGCTCTGGGACACCGAATGATGAGAAACGAATCAAAGATGTTTAGATCCTTGTCTTCCCTTCGTTCAGGGGCTCCCTGACAGTTGAAATTTCCTTTGGAACTCTAGTTTCATGAGCCAGGTGTTGCCGCAAATTCCCTTCTCTATCTCCTCTCCAAGGGGGAGAGGAAAGTTCCTTATACACTGGAGTCTCAGATAGATTAGATGTGAGGGAGAAATTGTATTGACCTGGAGGGTGGTTGTTTTGTTCTGGGGCTCCATACTGTGTATGAAACCTCATTTTTGAATGAGAAAACCCACAGGCAAATCAGGATGGAATGAAAAACTGGCTCAGCCACCCTCTGGACCTTCTATCTTATATAAGAGTGTGGGGTTCTGCCCAAGGAGCTGGATTTAAATCTTGTTCTGGTTCTTTTCAGTCAGTTGAAGGTGGACCTGTAATTCTATTTTGTGGCTCTTTGATGACCTCACTGACAACATGGAGCACCATGTAATGGATGCATCATCCTTGCCCAGAGCTTCATGTGGTGCCAGCCCTTGCTGGGACCTGGGCACATGCTGGTTTCCTTCCTAACTTTGCTTTTCTATGTTCTTTCAAAAGCTCCAGAATCATCTGGGGCCACCCCAACGTTTGTGTTTCTTGGGAGATATGAGGAAACCACCACATACTTCTGTTTAAAAACCCATTTTGTGGCTTCCTCGGTTATTTATGAAACCTTAACAACTCTCTTCCTACCTCTCTCCTCTTCACTTGGCTCCCAATCTTCTCCCCCATTTTTCCTATCTCTCCTTACAGATGCTTCTCACCAAAGAAGTTCCAGCACCTGTGGTTTTTAAATGATCTCCTTTATGTTGTCAGGGGGTGTCTCATGGCTGACTTCCTGTTGAGCATTTTCTTACTGGATCAGCCCCCTCCCATTATGGGCCTCCAGGTGGAATGAAGGAGCTCTCTTAGAGCCACCTCTTCCCCACTGTCCCTTTCCAAGCACCTTTCTTAACTGCTTTGTGTCTTGTGCCTGAGGATCAGTCCTTGCCCTTTCCCAGTGAGCTTCAATTCTGGGTTTCGGGAGGGAAGTTTCATCTTCTTACCCAAGTGAACTCCATTCTCACATTTTCCAGCTTTTTCTTGCTAACCTGGAACCTCCTGTTTGGGTCAGCTGTCCTATTAATCCTTCATTTAGTACTCTCAAATAGAATTCCATAGCTTCTTAACTTTATTTTCCAAGGACTTCATGAACATGCCCTCTATCCTGGCCTCTGCTAATGTGTGTCTGTTCTTGGGTGATATCTCTATTAAAGCTACTTTAAAATACAATTCTCAAGCCTCTCATGCAACTGACAGAAGGTGGAGCACATTCTCTCTAGACTTAATGTCCTGACTTGTTGACAACATGGTCCCAGCTAAAATAAGAGTAGGAGCCTTTCTTAGAGCTTCCCAGGGCATGGGCAGGGTTTTGAGACTTCTGTAGCCAAAGAGATATTGGCTTCAAGTCTAGATGAGGACTTATTCCACTTTGCCTCCTCATGCTCATTCCAAGGGTGTGTGAGATTAGAACACAACCAATAATTCTTTTAACTCTTTTCTTTAATAGCTATCAGATGGAGACTTTGGCTCCTTTATCAAATGAGGCTGGATGTCACCCAGAGAACTACTGTGCTGCATGGTGGAAATTTCTATCCCACAGTTATCTTCCATGGGTTGACTCCTTGTCACTGTCTCTGACCTAGTTTTAATGGGGGCATTCCTGTGAAAGGCAGCCCTCCAGGCTTGCTCCAAAATCCACCAGCTACTAATTGGATCCAGAAAGTATCCAGTCTGAAGTTGAATTTGGAGAAAAAGGTTCTGATCAAGCCTTTGAAAGGCTTCATTTTAGGTGAACTGAATTTCACCTAATTACTTCACAAAAATAGGTGGTCAAAAATAAGCAATCATAAGGATGAACTCAGCACTCAGAGTATGTAATAAGTTTCTTTGTAGCCTGTGTACTTTGAACACATACAGGAGTCTGCCTGTCTTATCTTCTCTCCAAGGAACCCCGGTCTTACCTCTTGACCTTAGTGACAGAGCATCCTAGCTACTCAAAGTTCTGCCACCAGTCCCTTTGTTGGTGCCTGAGGACCATGAATGGGCTTGATGGTCCACAAGTGAATATGTTTCTTCATGACATCATCAGCTTCATAAAAGGGGTAAAGGAGTGGCAGCCAAATCTTATAAGCATGCCTTCGGGATGCCATGATGCTGGACGCTCTGTACCTGCAATCTCAGTTTCCCTCCATGCACACAACTACTGCTCTGACTTTGCAAATTATCAGACTAAGCTTTTTGAGTTTGGCATGATGGGTTCCCCAAACACAGATTCTGGCTTTTGGAGGTACAATTGCTTATGGAAGAAAAGGAACAGAATCAAGAACAGGCAGGGAGACCTGCTAAATGTCCATGTATATGTAATCAAGCCTTAGCCAAATGGGGAGGATTTGCTTATTAGGATCATCTTATGATTGCTGCAGATTTCCAGGTTTTATCACCATCCTGAATCCCAGATGCAGTGGCCTCAGGAAGGTCATGGCTGCAGGAAGCCTTCCCAGAAGGTAGAATTTGGATGTGAACTTTTTATACAACAGAGGCTCAGCCAAACTTCCATGCTGGGCCAGTAATTTATGCAGAGGTCTGATCAGCTGCTGAAGCCATTCTCTTTCCACACCCACACCAGGCTGAGCATTCCCTGAAGATGGCAACGGATGCTTCCCACTGGGTTGAAAGTTGTGTGGCAATATATGGATTGTGGCTTTTCCTTTCTTTTTTTTTCCCCTCCAGATGAAGAGGTGCTCAGTTCATTCCGTGATCTCCCAATACAATGGTCAGTGAGGGCCTAGTGAGTCACTATATAATTCCGGGTGATGAAGGCTTTGCTATTGAGAGTCCTCATCCATTTCCATTTTATATTTCTGGAGTTACTCTCTATTTGCAGGCCACTGCAGCCTATGGCTCCTACCTACCTGTGGCATGCCAAACAATGCCCTTTGAACACCCTCGCTCTCTTCATTTACCAGAGACCCACTCTATGTTTCTCTGTTTTAGCCTTCTGAACTCTCTTCAGCACAGACATCCTTTTCATTTTTAAAACTGAGACATTGCTTTAGTGGACTGTGGAGCATGCACAAACCATCAGAGTGCTTTCTCAGTGTGCTTGCTGATAGACTGATTGATTGTCCAGAATTTGAGGGGGGAGCTGAAGAAGATCTGAAGGGAGACTAAGGGATGCTGCTTTCCGGATGCACTTGCTCTATTCCATCCATGGGACATCTTAGGGGTGGTTTTCTTCCCTCTGGTGGGAAAATAGGGAGTAGAGATCCTCTCATGGGTTTCATTTGCTTACATGGAAGTACTGGGCACCATGACTGGAGCTCCAGCTGGGCCCCCGGTTCAGCTGTGTGTCACTCAGCTCCACAGGAAAGGATGGGTCCTGTCCATCATTGACTTGCTTTTGACTTCAACACTGCTCACAGTTTCTCCAATGTCCTTCTACAGTAAAATAGGGCAAGCAGTATATTAATTTCCTAGAGCTGTTGTAAGAAAGTACCCAACACTGGACAGTTTCAAACAATAGAAATGTACTACCTCTGATTCTGGAGGCAAAAATGTCTGGAATCTGGTAAGTGTCAGAAAGTTGGTTCTCCCTGAGGATGGTGATGGTGAATGTGTGCCAGGCTTCTCTCCTGTTACAGGTAGATGGGCAACCTTTCCTGTTTTATTTTGTTTTGTTTTTTGTCTTATAAATATATCACTTAGCCTCCATTGTTCTCATTGTCACATGGAATTCTCCCAGTATATGTCTGTGTGTCCACATCTCTTCTTTTTATAAATATACTAGTTATATGGATTATGGCCCACCTCAATGACCTCATTTTAATCTTTTCCTGCTGTGTATGGTGGTACATGCCTGTAACTCCAGCTACTCAAAAAGCTGAGACAGGAATTTAAGGCTAGCCTATATAACTTTTTCTTTAATTAAGAAAATGAACTGAGGAATAGGACAAAGCCATGCATTTTTTTCAACGAAAAAAAAAGACACATTCTCCAAGTAAGGATGTACTTGGAGATACTGAGAGTTAGGGGTTTAATGTGCTTTGGGCAGGAACACTAACTCCTATTAAGAAGCTAAGTCATGTGGCACATTTAAGAACCCCTCTCTGCTCTCAACCACTGTGTCTTTGTCTCTGGTTGAAATTCCCAAGAGGGATGTTGGGGAGAAAACACAGTGGTCCTTTAGCTGTAATCCTGGGTGTCAGCATTTGTTCTAGCCATTTTACTCTGTCATCCCAGAAACCACAAAATTCTTCCTGGAGCAGGCATGCCTTCATTGATAACCCTTTGGGAGCCATATGTGTGCCTTGATTTTCCATTTTCATGAACCACTTACTGAAAGCCTAAATAGTGAGCTGTGTAATATCTTGAGTACTGCAAAAGTTTTGAGCAGGAGAACATTCCTCTCATGCATAATCTCCTGCAGAGCCTGCATTAGTCCATTTTCTGTCACTGAGATAAACAACTTAGAAGGAGGGTAAAGTTTGACTCTTGGTCCCATAGATTCCAGTTCATGGTTAGTTGACTTCTTGTTCTGAGTCTCTGGCAAAGCAGCCAGGGAGCATGTGGTAGGACATGATCACCTCATGGCAACCAAGAAAGTCCAAGTCCCAAACCCTCCTCAGGGCCTACCCCAATGACCTAACTTACTCCCACAAGTCCCAACCTCCTAAAGGTTCCTCACTTCCCAATAGTTCCATGGGCTGAGCTCTAAACCTTTAGCATCTAGGCCTTTGGAGAATATTTAAAATCCAAATCATAATAGAATCCTAACCTGTGGAGGCAAGCTCTCAAGCTTCTCTTAGGAAGGTCAAGGAGTACTGTGGAGACAGAGAAATAAGGTAGGTTATGCTAAGTGCACTCCTAGGCCTTCAATTTGTGACCATGAAGAAGGTAAACACTACTTGATGGTTGATTTATACTTTACTACCACAATAGACACAAATAAGTATATAAAAGCTTTTCTTAGCTGGCATAGTGTCTAAAGCTTTTAATCCCAGCTACTTGGAAGGTAGTGACAAGAGGATTGAGTTTGCATTCATATCACACCCTAGATCTATCCCCATTACCATAAAAAAGCAAATAGAACTACCAACTTGACACTTAACATTCTTTTATTTATTCTTTTATTAAGCCAGCATTTATTTGGTATTTACTGAATGACTAATGAACAGAGAGAAGATTAGCTTTCATTCTTTTTTTTTTGCATGCCAGTCCTGGGGATTGAACTCAGAACCTGGGCACTGCACCACCCCTGAGCTGCTTTTGCTCAAGGCTAGTACTATATCATTTGAGCCATGAGTCCATTTATGTTTTATAATTTTATTGAAGATAAGAGCCTCTCAGACTTTTCTGCCTGAGTTGGCTTTGATCTACAATCCTCAGATCTCAGCCTGCTGAGTAGCTAGGATTACAGGTGAGAGCCACTGGCAACTGGAAACTTTTGTTCTTTTTAAAACTTTGTCTCTGGGAAATTGGATACCCCTACTCTCATCTAGCTCTCTCTCTCTCTGTCTCTCTCTGTCTCTCTCTCTCTCTCTCTCTCTGTGTGTGTGTGTGTGTGTGTGTGTGTGTTGGAAGCTATTGATGCTATCTTGAGAGTGCTCAATTCTTACCTACAGGTACAAAAACACGAAGAGCAAAGGGGAGGGAGGTGCATCCTTGACCTTAGGGAAAGAAGGGACTTGAATAAATTTTTCCTTTCTTCCTTGATCAGAGATAGTTCTGCAGAGCAGTTTATACTCATCTAGGGTTGCATATCTATGGACAGGGCAATGTTTCTTTTGGCCCTTGCATCTTGGTGACAGAGCCTCATGTAGAATGCCTCCTTTCCCTGATTTAATCTCTCTTCTTCCTGTACTCCTGGTCCTGTGAATTTCATTCCTAGTAAAAGAATAGGCCTCATGGAAACCATAGGGTAACTTAGCTGACCCTGCCTGTCCTAAAGATGGCTGATGAATGTGAGTCCTTCACCTTCAGCTGCTGCTCTAGCCAGATAGGTTTGCATTTGGGGGCGGGGGGCTGGAGGATAACAAGAAAGAGAACGGATTGATTGAGTCACTTGTCCAGTGGTTCCTGTTGACTTTCTGTTGTGGAGTAGCATGGAGACATTTGTCCCAATTGTTAGGATTGTGTGGGATGAGATGTGGATCCTATAGAAGTAGGGAAACCGTGTGTGTGTGTGTGTGTGTGTGTGTGTGTGTGTGTGTATGTGTATGCACCTGTGTGTCGGCGGGGGGGGGGGGGGGCGTTGGTTTTGAGATTTGCCTCTTCCACTAAGGAGCTATGTGACTTAGCTAAGTCATACTGCCTCCTTAAGGATCAGTTTCTTATCAGAACAGAGATAGGCCTAAACTAGATTATTTCTAGAACAATCTATCTCTAGAACCTAGATGGACCCATGTGCCTAACATTGTAGCTGCACCTGCAGCATACACCATGCAACATTATAGCCTCTGTGAGACTTTTCCATATAGGAATCAAAGCAAACAACAACAACAACAACAACCTGATGTTTTATTGTTATTTTATTTTGTAAAACCCGAAATACAAAGGATTTGATAGAAGGTATTCCCATCTTGCTGTCATAGGGAAAAATATTCAAGACACTGCTTTCAGATTAGTTTTCAACTCCCAATATAGATCTTTATCTTTTGCAATTTAAACATCACTGCTGTGGGCTTGAATAGAATGGAGTATAGACACAGCCTGGTGGAGGAGAACAGATACTCCCTCCCTGAGGCATAAGCATACAAGTACACACACACACACGTGTGTGTGTGTGTGTGTGTGTGTGTACATGTACATACCAACACACCCATCAGCTTTTTTTTTTAATGTTTATGTTTGCCAGTACTGAGGCTTAAACTCTGGCTCTTGTGCTCTCACTTGGCTTTTCCACTCCAGGATGGTGCTCTGCCACTTGAGCCCACAGCAGCACATTTGGCTTTTTGGTAGTTAATTGGAGATAAGAGTCTCACAGATGTTTCTGTCCTGGCTGGCTTTGAACTGGGATTTTCAGATCTTAGCCTCCTGAGTAGTTATGATTACTGGTGTGAACTACCAATGCCTAGCAGCCAGTACCTCCTTCTACATACTACACTTGGCTCCCCCCATACTCCATACCTCCACCCTACATACTCCCCTTTGTGCAGGAAGAGAACATTCTTAAAGGCCAAGGCCACAACTATAGTCAGCACACATACCATGGAAGGAGAGGGAGAACTTCCCATCCTCTTTGGGAACTTTAAGAGGTCAATGTAAATTGCTTTTGGTCATTGCCCAAACTGGAAAGAACATTTGTTCCCCAGATCATTGCAAAGAATTTTATACAAAATCACATACTGTCTTCTCTCTCGCATCCAGACATACAATCCCAAAGAGAAAAACTCATCTCTGTGTATTGGGTCATAAATTATGGGAGGTACATCTCATTATAAAGTACATTTCTTTAGTCCTTTATGAATGCTCTCCATGTACCCCAGGGGGGTTGTAATGTACATTGACATCTTACTTTCTTCCCAAAAAGCACTCGCTCAGATTGTGTAGTATGTGGGGCCTGGCTGGGCAAACAAATCTGATGCTGGAAAGTGAGCACGATTGCTGGGATGTAAATGAGAATCGTCACGCATTTAGGCCTGGGCTCTGGGGAGGCATACAGAATCTTTAGAAAAACTGGGCAAGTAAACATTGGTGAGAGAAATGTCTGACAGGGCATGCCAGACAAATATATAATTTCTATGGGCCAGAAAAAAATTGAGAACCAAAAAATTCTATAATCAGAGTGATGAGAACAAATATTTTGTAAGACAAGCCTCATCATCATGTTTTCTTTTTTTTTCTTTTTAATATTTACCAGATCAGCCCATTCTCCCCAGCCTACCCTTGATTCCAATTTTTTCTAAGCTGCTGTGTGTGTATGTGTGTGTGTGTGTGTGTGTGTGTGTGTGTGTGTGTGTGTGTGTGTGTGTGTGTCTCAGTACTGGAACCTAATCTGGGGGCCTGGGCGCTGTCCCTTGGATTTTTTTTTTTTAACTGATGGGTGGTGTTCTACCACTTGAGCTATAGCTCTACTTCTAGCTTTCTGTTGGTCAATCAGAGATTAAAGTCTTACAGACTTTTGAAGGGTGATCCTCAGATCTCAGGACTCCTGAATAGCTAGTGTTTTAAGCATTACCAACTTTGTTTTGCTTAAAGAAGCAAGGAAAGGTTAAAAAGTGGAGCAAATTAGAGACTTCAAGGTATTGAGGCTTCTGCCTTTGCTTCAATTAACAAAGCTCCGAGCAGCCAATATCAGCTGGATCTTCCAACACTTGCCTTTTTTTAATGCTTCAGTTTTACCTTGCAGAAGACCAGAAACCAGAGCTCATAAAATTGAACTCAGATGAAAAACACTCCTGTCTTTGGAGTGCTACTAAACAATCTGCAAATTATTTAAATTAAACCAACCCAGCCCTCCACATCTGCACACAAAATGCTTAAATTCCAAGTGCAACTTTACTGGCATAAGAAAATAATAAGGGGAGTTCAATTTGTGTCAGCGTGGCTCAGGAAAATAAGATATCATGTCTTGCTGTCTGCTTAATGTCAACTTCTCAGATGCGAGCCCTAATGTCTCATCCCACACTGTCCACACCAAAGCCTGCCAAACACAGAGGTTCAGCCAAAGTTCACCAAGCTACTACCAAATAGCTCTTTCCCCCCTCCTTTCCCTATCATTAGAAACCTTCTGTTTTATATTGTGCACATGTGACATATTTACCTCTTAAAACATATATAACTCTATCATCCTCTCCTATTCTTTGAGAATACTGTGCATTCCTTCAAGTGATGAGTTTCTTCTATGACTTGCAACTATCTGACCCTTTTAACTTTCACTGGAATGCTTTGTCAGGAGACACGATAAAAATCCGCAATATTCAAGATGATTTGGGGGAAAAAGGATCCTCATTTGAAAACAAATAAAGTGGAAAAGAATAGAGAATAGATATTGATCAATTACTGCTGGAGATGACTTCAGAAAGACTCAACCTCTCTCTTCTTCTTGGCTAAACTCAAGGCTTTCTCTTCATCTGCTGAAGATCTGCCATTACACGCAGGCTAGGGACCCCAACTCACACCTTGGGCCTAGTCTGCCCTTTATCTGGGATGTTGGGACCACCAGCAGGGAAACTAATGGAGCCACTTTTCTCATTTTCATTGCATAGTCTCACTTTACTTTAAATGATTTCAACTCATTCTTACCAGTGAAATTCGGTACCCACCATACTTTGAATCATGCAAAATCAACATTTAATGCTGTAGGGTGATGTATCAATTTGCTAAAGAGCTAGAATTTCACTCATCAGCAGAAATGCAGGTTTAGGAGGTGTGTGAAGATGGAAATAAGTGTAGGGAAGGCTTTGATCTACTATATAAGTCTTAACAGATACCTCAAATATAGTGTAGCATGTCACATTTAATCTGTATTCTACTTTTAGTATCTTTCTTCCAACCATAAATTGTCCCCCACTTTTTTTTAAAATAAAAAAGCAAAAATCTTATTATATTGCCCATTCTGGCCCTGAATTCCTAGACTCGAGCTTATCTCTTGTGTCAGTCTTCTAAGTAACTAGGGCATAGATGTGTGCCATTGTACTTGCATACTTGGTTCCTTTCAAAGACAACCATGAATAAAGACACAAAAAGAGCAACCTTGTGAAAGGAAATACTTGCTTCCATTTAATGGTGGTAGTTGGGATGTGGTGGGTATGGGAAATCCCACTCAACAAGTGTCGACAACCTTCTAACTCATTACTAAGCCATGGACTTCCTACTGTCAGCTCTCTTAAAAGCAATGAAAATATTGCTGAGATTACATGTGAGGTAATTATGGCCATGTAATGTTATTATAAAGGCTTTCAGTCCATTTAATGTCCACTCAGAAAATTGTTTTCTTTTTCTTGAAACAAAAATCTTTCTATGTTACAAAGCTGCTCTTGAACTTGTGATCCTCCTGCCTCAATCACCTGAGTGTGAAAAATACAAGCATGGCCAACTACGGCTAGCCCCCAAAGCTTTGAAATTGTCTCAGAGTTCAGCCTCCAATGAGAGAATATGGTTTTATTAAGTAATCAGATAAACTGCCACAAATAAACCCACTTTGAACACAAACAGTAAGAGAAAAGAAACCCTAAAATATTGCAATATCTTGTCACATACTGATCGTTATCATTTTGATTTCCTTTCATCTCCCATATCAAAAAATAATTCAGCTTAAGCACTGCATTTAAAGGAACTCGTCTGCTGATTTGTATTTCATTTAATCTGGTATCAATTACTGGCTCAGATTTGGAAAATCCAATGTCTATATAGATGAAATGCTTTAATACCTTAGATAGTAGCTGGTTTTTGGATTCAGCTTGAAATGGCACGGTCAGAAAAGTTTAAAATATTTTTGCCAGATTCAAAGACTAGCAAGATTAAAAATTCCCAAATGTGTATTCTGGAATCCCTCCAAAAAACATTCCATCTTTATTCATTATTGGATATTGTCTTGATTAAAATTCCTGTTGGTTTGTTCTATGGTTAAGTAGTAATCTTGTATCTTAGCATTTGGAATGTATTGGTATCATGTGACTTGCGTAGAGCCCAGATGAATATAGAGAGATGTCTTTCACAAGTCAATAAGGATGACTTGCAGAGTTCAGATTTCAGTAGAGCTGTTGGGGGAGGAGGGGGGAGGTGGAGAGGGTTATCTGTTCAGCACATTCTAGCCAACATGTGAGTCAGAAAAAGCTGCTCAAAGCAAAATGGATTTTCCTATAACCACCAAAGTCCTGAATCAAGGCAGAATTCTCTAGAGAAAATAAGATATGCTGCACTCCCCACTTTATCTCTTTGTGTTCTATTTCTAGCATTTGCTGCCCTTTATTGCTAGTCTCGCCCAGTAACATGTGAAAAATGCACTCGACAATGTGAAGCAGATGATTGGGCCACTGTCTTCTGAGTCACCCTCTGGTCTCTGCATTCTTGCAGAACCCTTGCAAAATGGTTCTGGTGGTGGTGGGGCTGCAGAGAAAGGAAATCCAAATGCAAACATGGGCCTGCATATTGCAACCACAGAGATGATTTTCTGGCTGGTCCCGGGCTGGCACACTGCTTGGTGTGGCTCCTCCCAGAGAGCCCAGGCCTGGCTCTCTCTATAGAAGGCCCAGGGGAATGAGAGCCCACACCATATTGGCAGGCTTGGCTGCCCTCTTGTTTTGTTTGTGGTGGTAACGGACTCTGGGAGATAAGCCCTGTGGCAGGGAGGGGAGGTTGGCGAAGTTCTGAGTCCCCAGAGGTGATGGGAGCTGTCACCACCTCTCTTTCATGTGCTAGAAAACTGTCAGGTAGGAAAAGGCAGGAGGATTAAGCAAAGCTTTTGGGGATAAACCCAACTTTTAGGTAAGCTGTCAGGAAAGTCAGGTCATCTCCAAGCCACTTTCAACTTCTCTTAATATGGTGGATGAGGACAGTAAATAGGATTGGCTGAGGATGGGACAGGGTGATTGAGTCTTCTGAGCAAAGCACCAGGCTGCTTTTGTGGTAGCAAAAGCATCTACCCAATGCCTCTTGGCATGCAGCAAGGAGCCTGCCTCCTGGGGTCTGGAAGCAAATGTATCCGGCAGCAACAGGTGAGGCTAAGTTACAAGTGGGTCTTCTGGGATTTACCAATGAACTTGACTGTAAGCATCTCACCTTTCATGTGTAGAAATACTGACCAAAGCCAAGTTGTTCAGTTTGCTGAACGTGAGCTCTAAGATGGTCCAGGTTTTATACATCTTGTTCATCACTCTGTGACCAGGGTCCAGAACAATGACTATATGTACATCATTGTAAATGAATGAGTAGCATCAAAATCCATTAATGCAATGATCAAATGGTGGTTTTGCAACACAAAAAGCCTAGAAACACTCATTGTTTTGACAACCATGTTGTATATAAATAGTATTTAAATTACTCTTTTCTTTAAAACAACATTTTTGAGCATTGTCTCACTATGTAACCACAGACTGGCCTAGAACTCATAGTCATGATCTTCCTACCTCAGCCTCCTGAATGCTAAGACTACAGGCATGCACCACCATGCCTCACTGAACTCATATTAACAAATGGAATCTTAGGAAGACTAAAATAAGGAGAGGATCAGCCACAATTTTTGATCACTTACTTTTCAATGGAAAGGTCGTATGATTAGTGTGTGCAGATTTCATCCCATTTTCTAGGTTAGGAAATTAAAGCGGGGAGAGGTTTAGTCATTCGCCTAAGCTCAAGAGCTAAGGAACACTGGAACTGTGGTTCACATGTCGGACTCCTCTGTTGGAGTGGTTTTAAAGCTCTAATTACTGTAGCACTTCATTATTGCAGACTTATTTCATAGCATTTGGGGATTTAGGACTGCTTGCATATGATGCTGGGAAAAATGTGTAAACTAATTCCTTTTTATGGGATGTTTTAAGAATTCCTAGATTCAAACCAGATTAAGTAGGTGAAAGTGCTTTTTTTCAGGCCTCTTGACTGGACACTAAAAAAATTTGTTCTAAATCCAAATAACATATAAATGTACCAGCTCTTTCTAGCCAAGAGTTTACAGAAGCAAGAAATAAATCAGCGTGGCTCCATCCCCAGAGATATGGGAGGACGAGTTTGGTGTTTGATCAGCTTGCAGAGGGCTCAACCTTCCTTCCACCTTCATGGCACCTTGCCGTGTGATACCAGACTCACTGATGGTCACAAAATTGCTTCATAAACCCTGCTTTGCTTACTGGTAAGATGTGAGAATCCAAAGAAGTAAGGGAGTTAAAACACTTTCCCAAATTGAAAACCTTCAATTGAGAGCTCCTTTGTATTTGTGATGAAATTGTCCTACATTCTTTAATTATGGGAGTTGAGTTTTCCTGTCTACTTACCTAATTGTATTAATTAATTTGATTTACATCTCCAGGGACAACATCTATTTCTCTCCTTTAGAATTGACTCAACTTTTTAAAAAAGTTGAATGTATCTTTGTCCTTTGTTTGGCATCTGTGAATATTCTCCTGATTTTTTTTCTATTTAATTTTAGCCCGATTAAGATTTACTACATTCTCTAAGGCAACAGTATTAGTACCTGAATTCACCTCAGAGGGCACAGAGAGTTGAGACATTTCCCTCTGTACATATGATTTTAGGGTTGACCCAGATGCGAAATATAATTATAGTGCTTTCTTACCTGATATTAGACAAGTCTGAGGAGGCCTCACGTACATTCCTTGGGCTCATGAGTAATTACAGTGCTGGTGATTAGCAGTGCTTTATAAGGTCTCTAGCTGCTGGGATTCTGGTTTTTCTGTAATGCATACATGCCCCATGAATTTAATTACCATCGTTCTGGTGCCTGACAAATACGCTTCCCTTGTAAACCTTGTATTTATATTCAGGTAGAACTGAAGGGGGTGTGTGTGTGTGTGTGTGTGTGTGTGTGTGTGTGTGTGTGTGTGTTAATTACTATTCCCATAGACACCGATAAAAATAGTCCTCCAAATTCAGATTGTGTTTTGGGTTTAATGAACCATGAATGTGATATTCTTTTCTTTTCTTTGATGGGAAACTATTTTTCAAGTTCTGTTTTCTCTACCCCTTTTCTTCTTCCTTCCTTCCTCTCCCCAAATTTTATAATGCTGTGTTTCCTATTGAAAGGTTAGGTAAGAAGGAACACGTGTGTAAAAGTTGTGGCCAAGTTCCATGTGCTGGGGGCTGGTGAGATGAAGGCCAAAGGCCAATGACTTCAGCACCTGAGAAGTGTGTGGATCTCATTATAGACATAGGGGTGGGGGTGGGGGTAAAATGTGCTCAAAATAGCAGTGGGCTTATAAGATGGCCAGTCAACATTTGGTGAAAAACCAAGTTTATGAGATACTATTAAGCACCCTCCCACAAATAACTTTCGTTTTCAGCAGAAGGCTTCCCATTCATCCTATACATTTAGTGATTCATGGAGTTTGAAGAAATATTTGAGATTATCTTGTCCATTTTTTTTTTTATAAATGAATTGCAGGAGCTCAGGAATGGAGAAAGTTTCCCTGGGTCTCATAAGCAGTTGGATTGCTGACTCCATTCAGGGCTTGGTAATTCATACCTGTTCTTGTGTCTTGACTCACCTTGCCTGTGTCCATGAGTCTTTTGAGGACATGATCAGTGGGTGGGTTGTCCCCAAGTCTGTTCTTTCATTTACATTCTTAGCCTTCAACTAATTTGTTAGTAAATCAAAGTGAGTTCTCCCCTGGTCAAACAGCCTTCTTTTGGTAAAGGGCTACTCACAGACCCATGGTGATGTGAGTGAAGTAGTTGCCTAGTTCTTTAGGGCATCAAATTGTACCAGAGGTTGAGGAAGGCTGGCTATTTAGAAGGCATTTAAAGGAAGATGTAGGAGCAGGGTTTGAAAATTTGAACGTCTAAAGTTTTAGGGGAGAGTAGGGCTTGAGGAGAGCTCAAAGCCTGAAGTAGCAGAACCTGAGTGAGGGCTCAGAGTAAGGAGATCTCATCTTCACCTCCATGTCTTTAGGATGTGGAGATGAAGCTGGTCGTGTAAGATCTAACTAGGAGCACAGTGTAAATAGACTTCAATGGCAGCCTGAGGTGTCTGCTTCCTCATACCGGAAATGGAGATCTACTGAGGATTTTAAATAGGGCAACGAAGGTAAAGTCAGATTCAGAGTATTAGTTGGGGTGTTTAATAAAAGAGTCTCAGCACAAGAGGATGGTAGGGTGGCAATGTAGCACATCCTGGGGAACCACCCAGCTGTGCAAGGATAGTGGGAGTGAGGTGCCCGGTTGCCAACTCTGGCACTGACTTAAATCTTTGCCTTCCAGGACCTTCAGAGATTTGCCTGGATCTTTTTGATTATGAGATGTTTCCAGGAAGGCTAGCAAGGGACTGGACTCTGACCATTCAGAGGTAAAGTTATAGGTGGGAAATAAGAAGCAGTTGCCTCAAACCCAGGACATCTCAGGTTAATGACAGAGGGTCTATGCGCTGAGTAGAAGGATGGGCAGTCTTATTTGTCTTCTTACTTGACCTCTCAGTAATTTCTGAGGCTCATTCACATGTTCCAGATCACAGGGTTCTAATCTGCACTTTTCAGGCACTTTTCCCACCGTCACTACCCTGCTGTATACAATGGGAGTGCAGGTGGTTGAGCTCCCAATTAGCTATCACAGATGGAGACCATTTGACCTTCCATGTAGATGGAAACCAAGAGGAAGGGCAGATATTCTTCCAAGGAAACTAGTCTTTCAGCCTTGCCCCTTGAAGCCTCCTTTGACATTGTCTTCACTTTTGGCTTTGTTTCCCATTTAGGAAGGCATAGAAATGGAACTAGCTGGAGGATTCTGTTCAAGCTGATTACCATGAACCACCTAAACCAGAAGTGATGGAACGATGGGGGCAGAGCCTGCCTTCACAATTTGGGTGGCCCCATTCAAAGCTGAAAAATCAACAAAAAGGCAGGGGTGATGGGAGGGGGTGAAATGTTCATCCATTGAATAAAGGGGTGATGGTTTTCAAACTCTATTTTTGATATGTATTTTAAATTTTTATGACAACTCTGATTTAAACTGTGGCAGTTTCTAAGGTTCTTAGAGCAGGGTTTCCTTTGGAGATTGGCTTGATTTTGGATTCAGGTCCTGATTCCTTTCAAAGCATAAAAATCAGTTCATTTAGAATCTAACTCCATAAAATCCTGTCTAAAAAGGAAGGGCTTTGTGCTGGAAGCTGTGGAGGAGACAGACAGACAGACATGCAACAGACAGACAGACAGACAGACAGACAGACACACACACACACACACACACACACACACACACACAAATCATGAGAAACAGAATGAGAATGAGGGAGAGAATGTATAAGAGATGGAGAGACAGAGACAGAGAATGAGGTCCCCAATGGGAGAAAAAACACACTCAGTGCTTATTTACTAGATGATAAGAAACATGGAAATGTTTATATAAAGGACATTTATTGAGTGCCTGCTGTGTGCCAGAACTTAGGTTTGACTGTGTGGGGATTTTTTTGGAAGGTGGTAGGAATTCAGTGAACACAGTCTTAGAGGATTTACGTAAGCTTGCATATAGACGATGGATTTGGAGCCAAGAATGTAGACAGAAGGTAAGTATTTTCCCCCCTTTGGGGGAAGGGGGTCAACAAGTCCTACCTGATTTAGGTAGGAGCAAATGAAGAGTTTGTCTTTCAGAAGGTGGCCCCCATAGTTTCTGTTCCCTCTATCCCCAGCAACCAGCACTTATTCTCTGCTCAAGTTTACTGTCTGGGACTTGCTTGACTCATTATAGATCTTTGGAGATATCACAAATTCAGCCTTAAGGATGTTTATCACAGTGTGATTTTTCCTTGCAAAGTTATGGAAAATACCTATATGTCCAAAGGCTCTTACGTTGGAATGTTTGAAATTACTAAAAACACATTTTCTATTTTTTTCAGTGCATTCTCAGCCCATGCTGCTTTATTGCTAATTATACACACACACACACACACGCACACACACACACACACAGGTGCAGAAAAAACACATTTTCAATGAATATTTCATGACATAATAAATTCTCTTAATAAATGTGTGAATTATATATATATATATATATCATGTGTAATATGGTATAAATGATGTGCTCCTAGTTAAAAATGTGTGTAAAGAAAATACATCAACAAGTTAGCCATAGTTCTTTTGAGTTCTAAGCTGCAAGTTTTCTTTATTTTCATGCTTCTTTAGTCTTATGTTTTTCCAGTTATGTACTATGAAGGATGGCAGAAGTTTTCAAATCAGAATAAAAATTATTATGGAAGAGAACACAGACATCTCAAAAGGAGACCCCTTGAGGGTGTGGAGGATTTTACTGCCTTAAGACTTAGGCAGGCCACTTAGTCTCTATGACTTACAGTTCATCTGTAAACTAGGCATAACAAGGTCTACTTGATAATCATGGAGCTCTAGTAAATGTCAAGTGAAGTAAAGGATATGAAGTGCTTTGTTGCTAGCATAGGAGATTCTGGATATTGCTTTATTTCTTCCTGTAAGTGGCTGCTGAGTTCTCTTAGGTAAGTGGGTAGCTAGAAGTCTAATCTAGAGGAGAAAAGGAGTGTGTTAATCAGCTTTATGTTTGTATGATAAAATACCTAAGAAAGCCAATTTTGAGGAAAAGGAAATATTCATTTGGATCATAGTTTCAGTCCATGATTTTTTTGTTATTTTGGGGCCTGTGTCAGGGAACAGATAGTGAAGTGAAGCTGCTCCCCTTACTGGGAAACAGAGGAGAGAAAGAAGCAGCCAAGGTCTCAATATCCCTTTCAAAACCACATTGCCACAGACCTAACTTCTTCCTATAAGATCCCACATCTTAAATATTCCACATTTCCTAATAGTAGCACATGGCACTTTAGCACATGATAAAGAGTAATGGCACCACATGGTCAATATTCAATAGTAGCATGTGGTACTTTAGCATATGGGCTTTGGGGGATATCAAAATCCAAACCCAAACAAGGTGCTTATCCTAGATTGTAGCCACTTTATCTGAATGTGGACTACCAAGTCCACATAAAAAAAATTTCACTGTGGTAAATGGAGAAAGAACGGAGACACTTGGAGAATATGAGTGAACAAGGAAAATATTGGGTACAGGGGCTATAGTCACAGCAAACCTGTGAGAATTCTATTTCTTATTCCCAGTATGTCTACAAAGCTCTTTCCCCCAGGATTCTTCCACAATCACTGTGCTTCCTTCCCTGACTAACCTTGACCAAACCTGACTTTCTCTGTATTTCTAGTTCCTGCAGACTAAAGCTTAAGAGGAATGTTCAAACTCCAGTCTCCATGTCTGTAATTTTTAAAAATAAATTAGTGTGGCTATAAAGAGTGAGTGTGAACTACCCAAGTAAAATGGGACCAAAAATCAGAACAGAATACATACAAAGAGAGGCAGAGAAGACTATATAAGCCAAGAGTTGTATATGCAACTGATAAGCCTATATCCATATATCAAGTCTGCACTGAAGTGAAGGGCCTTATGCATCATGTGGAGGCTTTAAAGCCATTGGTTCCTGTCCTTACCACTTTGGACATGACAAATGAGTACTCATATTCGGAACATGGACCTAGGAGATGTGAGGGCAGGTTAGGACAGGACAATCAGGAAGAACAGACATGAAGATATATTTAAGGAACAAGATGTAGACAACTTTCCCAGTTTGGAAGCTTCCAGTTGAATTGTCTTGGACAAATCATTGAATTCATATCAATTTCACTATCTTCAGTTGCAAAAATGGGACCAATAATATTATATAGGCTGTTGGGATGTTTAAATAAAGAAAGAGACAAAGTTCCAGGCATATAGTAAGTGCTGAAGAAATATTAATTTTCTTTTCTTTTTTCTTACAAGGAAGATAATATCTAGCTCTGGGCCTATGGGTGCAAATTAGTGGCTTATGGTCCAGACCTAGTCTGTAGACATGTTTTGTTTGGATCACATAATTCTGGCTTACACAATGTTTTAAAAACATTTGAATTAGTTGGAGACCTTTGAAAATTAGGAGATTTCATATAAATATCCATATTGTTTGGCTTCTCTTAAAAACTCAGATGTAGCCTTGGGGGGCATGTTATTGCTTGGCACTGGCAGGCCGGCATGAGTAGGGGCTGCTTCTGTGGGTAAAACTCATGCTTCCCACTTCTCCACAGTCCTCACAACTCCCTGCTGTACCCCAACATGGAGGCGAGTGTCAGCTACAATTTATCTATGTGTTTATAGTACAATTTTTATTCTTAAATCGAGTTAAGAGCTGAGTAAAATTTCTTTTTAGAGCAAAAACAGAAAGATGGAAGGTTGGCCAAGAATATCATCAGTTTCAAAAACAAAAAAGAAAGGAAAAGGAAGAGGTATATTTCTTTGAGTGGAGTGAAGAAGATTTTTGTATTTAATATACAGATAAAGCATGACTGCATTGAGAGAATGCTCTTGGCTTGTTGCACTTGCTTCTGTTACCTGCCTGGTCTTTAAAGCCATTTGAGGGGGCCGGGGATATGGCCTAGTGGCAAGAGTGCTTGCCTCATATACATGAAGCCTTGGGTTCAATTCCCCAGCACCACATATACAGAAAATGGCCAGAAGTGGCACTGTGGGTCAAGTGGCAGAGAGCTAGCCTTGAGCAAAAAGAAGCCAGGGGGGCTGGGGATATGGCCTAGTGGCAAGAGAGCTTGCCTCGTATACATGAGGCCCTGAGTTCGATTCCCCAGCACCACATATACAGAAAATGGCCAGGAGTGGCGCTTTGGCTCAAGTGGCAGAGTGCTAGCCTTGAGCACAAAGGAAGCCAGGGACAGTGCTCAGGCCCTGAGTCCAAGGCCCAGGACATTTGAGTTGACTGCCCTTGCCTTGGGCTACTTATATATAGCAGTATGGGTTTATAGAAAACATCAATCCCTACCTTATAATTTCCTCTCAGCCATGAGAGGGGAAATCCAGCCAGAACAGAAAGAAGCTACAGGCACCCGTGGATGTTGACATGGTGTCCACTGAATGGGCTCTTGGACAAAGCTTCTTAAAAAGCCTCTTACCTTTGTAAATGTTTGTCAGTTCCCCATTAAAGCAGGTGCTTCCAGACTTTGTGCTATTGGTTATTCAAGAGCTTCTTGATAGCTACTTCCAAGACCAGAGATTTCTAAGTAGATGGAATGATGACTGGGATGTATGGGATTATGATGGGTTTGTAAGGACAAACTTTCCTTCTGAAATATAAGATGGGGCAAATACATAACCCAGAATTTTCTAGTAGCCACATTATATATAAAGAAACAAGTAAATTTAATCTTGATAAATTTAATTTTACCTGATATAGATGTTCCTTTACTTACAATGAGGTTACATCCTGACAAGTTGAAAATAAGTAAGTGGGCAATGTATTAGAGACACCTAGTTTACTGCACATCCTGTCTCAGGAGTATAGCACACTGTGTAGTATCAGAGATACCCTTCATGATCGTGGGGCTGACTTGGAGCTATGGTGATGGCGGCCAAAAGGAAATATTGCATTGCATATTGAGATCCTAGAAAAAGATAAAGATTTAAGATGGGTGTATGATTTCTATTGAGTGTATTAATTTTGCACCATCCCAACATCATACTCCAGAACTTCCTGTCTACATACACAAAACATAGTGCTGTTATTTCAACATTTTAATGTATAAATGAATACTTAAAAAATGAGATTTCATAGATTCTGCTTCTTCTGAATGAAGTAAGTTTTTGAAACTAGGTATGCATTTGAAACTCACAGCATATCCCTCTAGGCTAGCCACACTTATAGTGCTGAATAGCCTCCTGTGGCCACTAACCACCATGTGGCTTTGCTGTTTACAAGTAAATGGATGCCAACAACTAGTGAAGCTTCACTGGCTTCTTGGCATTGCTGGTAACTGGTCGCAATCAATTGGTCAGATCTTGGTCCATATTTCTCTTAGGTATTTCTCCACAGATATCTATGAATATTCTTCATATAAAGGAAGTGTTACAGCATCCTCTGTATTATGAACTTAAAGCTATCTTACCAACTCAGTTCATAAGGAAGCAGTTTGATGGTAGCCCCTAATAATTTTTTCCTTCTGAATTCTCCTACATGCATGATGGTGTGAAACCTTGTGATAGTAAATCAGTATATTTTTATTTTTTCTTTTTTTTGGCCAGTCCTGGGCCTTGGACTCAGGGCCTGAGCACTGTCCCTGGCTTCTTCCCGCTCAAGGCTAGCACTCTGCCACTTGAGCCACAGCGCCGCTTCTGGCCGTTTTCTGTATATGTGGTGCTGGGGAATCGAACCTAGGGCCTCGTGTATCTGAGGCAGGCACTCTTGCCACTAGGCTATATCCCCAGCCCCAGTATATTTTTCTTTTTTTTTTTTTTTTTTTTGGCCAGTCCTGGGCCTTGGACTCAGGGCCTGAGCACTGTCCCTGGCTTCTTCCCTCTCAAGGCTAGCACTCTGCCACTTGAGCCACAGTGCCGCTTCTGGCCATTTTCTGTATATGTGGTGCTGGGGAATCGAACCTAGGGCCTCGTGTATCCGAGGCAGGCACTCTTGCCACTAGGCTATATCCCCAGCCCTATATTTTTCTTGATTGAATATAGTTTTTTCATTTTTAATAGAACTTTTGTTTTTTCATGATGGAAAATTCACAAAACTAAAGGTTTATTTCTGCTACAAAGTATTGACTTCAGTTGTTCCTGTTGAACCTCTAAGGTCAAAGATCCAATTGAATCTGACATTCAGTGTTAACAAACATCCATTGACTCAAAGACTCATTAGCAAACATGTCAGACACAGAAATTCCAAAGATCATAGGAAAACACTTTTATTATTCAATTACTCCTCAACAATGATTACTCATTATGAAAAACAAATGTTACTTAGTCTGGCAGATGGGACAATAGACATAGAATGAGTCTTGGAAAAGGGAAGAGTGTGGAAGGAAGAGTGCCCCATCAGTTTGGAAAGATGAGTTGTGGCTTCAGAGGAAGTGGTACCTGGGCAGGGGTCCAAGGAATGAGGAGACACCAGTCTACAGCAGGAAGGATATAAACCTACTCTTGTGGACAGACATGCAGTGTCCTTAGACAGAGGGCTTCAAACTAGGGCTGATGGGCAAAGCATTTCACCCAGATGTATTTTTCCATTGTGGGTTCATAGGTGACTGCTGACCCTTCATATACATTAACTAGTTTGATATTCTCTTAGTTCAGTCTTCTTATTGTCACTGTATCTTCTTATTGTCACTGTAGATGCTACAAGTTGTGAGATCCTACTTGTATGACCAACTTATAAAGATTTCTATATCCAAGACTACCTCACAGAAATTTAGACAACTTCATTGTTTTTGTATAAGGAGCTCATGAACCCCATCTTAAAGGCATTTCTATAGAAGTACCTTGAACTGATTTTTAATAACCCTCAAAATTAAGTACCTTTAAACCGTAACCAAAATGTACATATGGATTTGAGATGTGTCAACATGTGTTTTGCATCTTTCGCTCATGTAATTTATGTATCTTTCATGGCCTTTGGACAGGCCCCATGTGTTACACATATGGTTGGTACATTGCTTATTAGGAATGGTATAGAGGGCCAGGAGAATTGGACTACTGTATTGATAAACAGAAGGCTTGAAACCCACTGATAAAAAATGGCTTCTGAGACACCTACTTACATTAATGGAAAAAACATTTATCTGGAGAACACAGAATTTATGGAAGGACATAGAATGTTTTAATTTGGAAAGAATCTGGTAAAACTAGGCAAGGCACACACCAAAAGTGAGACGTGGAAGGGTTAAGTGTCTTCTTACACAAGTTCCTCAAATATCAGTGGCCAGACAAGGATAATGCCGGGCTAAATTTCCACGTCTCCTTTGTGGAGATGCCAAGCCTTTTATCCCCTTATGTGTTCCCCTTTCGCTCTCAATGCATATCCTCTGGCCAGTAGGAAGTAATGCAGGAGTGAGGGCCACAGATAACCTCCGTTTCGTGTGGATGCGAGAATGCCCTCCCCGCCCCTCCCATACTCTCCAGGAGGACGGGTACGCATGGACACCTCGGAGTCAGCTTCAGGAGCTTCCCAAAGTTTTATTCAGGGGAGGGGTTTATATAACAGTAATGGCGGCAGGAAGAGGAGGGAGTAACTGGGTATTAACGATTGGCTAATGAACTGTCCATCACAGTGATGTCACAGAACTTCCCTCAGAAGGGGGAGATTACAGCCCCCCCAGGTCCGGCCTCTTGGCTCAGCTGGCGCCATTGTGGCACACATGCTCACAGACGAGAGGCGGGGCTGGTTTGGTTTCCTCTTCCAGTTTTGGACCCAGAAGGAGGTAGGAGTGAATAATAGCCACACAGTCCCAGGTCTTAAAGGTACCGCCATCCCCTACATCTCTTCCTTTTTTTTTTTTTTTTTAAATTAGCAGGAGATGCTGTAAACATATGGCATATGTAGGCATGAGGCAAATGCTGGCATAAGATATATGTGGGGCCTCTTCCACAAAAAGAAGTGGTAAGTGAAGGGGCCACCCATTTGGCTCAGTCCGGAGAAATTGGAGTCCTTAGCCAGTTTCTGTGCCACTAAAGATAATGCAGGCATTGTTCCCCTCTTCTGGCAGTGAGGCAAAAGCAGGTTTAAACTATGGCGACTCTGGTAGTCCACAGCAGCTGATAACTTAACACACGTGGTTAGTGAAACATTTTTTTATATGCATTGAGGTGAGATACGATATCCTAATGCCTATTTTTTTAAACATATTTCTCATAAACATTGAAGGCAAGGCACTAAACCCTTGAGCCTACTTTTTAAACATTTTATCAAAAACATTGAAGCAAGGCACTAAACCCTTGCGCCTACTCTTTTAAACATTTTATCAAAAACATTGAAGCAAGGTGTTAGAACCCTCAACTCCTATTTCCCTCCAATGGGAACCCCTAAACTCAGCAGCAGGGTGAAGGCAAAAGGGAAACATTGCAATTCCCCATTTCAGTCCCTGTGCAAAGCCACAGGCATTATTGCCACAGCAAAACATCGCGCCACAAAAGACGCTCAAGGAAGAGTCTAGAAAGCAAGCAGGGAAGGGAAGCTGGCTGCCTCTGGTGTCGTCTACCGCTGTTGTACAACAGGCAGGCTTCCCATATTCCCATGGAAGAGCAGAAGAAATCTAGCATGGTCCTTGTTTTCCTAGAGAGAACAAGAAGACATTTCTCCAGAGTGAGTGCTCTGGGCTTAGTTTCCCAATCGGAAAAGGCACATACAATGCTCCTTCCCACACTGTTTTGGGAATATTTAAAATTTCTTTTTTTGTGTGTAAATTTAAGATATTTAATGTAAGCATAGCTGTCCTTAACTGGTCATGGGGGCTGTCCCCCCTTTTTGTTTTTTAAAAAATGACACAGGAGGGCACCAGGCTGGGAGTATGGGCGAAGGTCATTTCTTCTGGAACTACTTCCTGCTGAAAGGGGGCGAAGTGGTGAGGGGCCTCTGATTTGCCATATGGCCTGGTACCGTCCAGTGTGGTTGGTAAGAGTCCTCATCATTACCCCGAGAATGGTCATCAGGGCCAGAGGGCGCCATGGTCTCCTCTGGCCAGCCCCTGTAGCTTGGGCACAGCAGTGTAGAAGGATGATGGCCTTGAACTGCAAGTTCCCAGGTGATGACCTCAGTGAGAGGTCTTATTCTGTTAAAAGACTTTTGAAAAGATCAAGCAAAAGACTGACAAGTTTACAGAGCTAGTTAACATGAATGACATAGAACATATCCTGTGCATAAGCCAGAAAAGTTCCATTCAGAACATAAACCCAATTGTGGCCAATTACAAGGAAGGAGGAATAACTGAAGGAAGTGTTTAGTGCTAGTGGTTCAGTTTGGAGTAGCCAGTCAGAGGCTAAAATAAATACACATGCATATATATAACTGGCAGGAAAAAGGAAAATGGACAGGTAACTATTCCTCCTGATCTCCCGGCTCTGATTAGTTTTGAAAGGGTGAGACAAGGCGACTCTGTTTAGGATATGACATCAGTCTCCTCTTACTCCTCTCCATATCCTTGTTTCCTGGACTGGCTGAGTCCCAAGAGTTAAGGCGCTTGTTGCTGGAATAACATGCTCCCATCAGCATTCACGGGGTTTGAACTCAGGGCCTGAGCACTGTCCCTGAGTACTTCTGTTTGAGGCTAGTGCTCTACCACTTGAGCCACAGAGCCGCTTTCAGCATTTTTCTGGTTCTCTTGAGCCAAGTTTCCAGTCTGGCTCTTTGCTGGTTAATTGAGAGATGGAGTTTTAGAGAGATTTTCTTTTGCCCGGGCTGGCTTTGAACTGCAATCTGAGGAGTTCTGGCCATAAGAGCCCTTTTTATATCCAATTAAAGCAATGAGGAGAGCATTAGGAATAGAGTTTAAACTGTAACTTGTCGAGAATTGACCAACAAATACTTGCCAAAGTTTTGCTGTAACAATTAGGGAACAGCAGACTGAATGAGATCTATGTGCCATCAATTTAAATCATACCATTTGATCTTACTGGAAGGTGGAAAAAAGCACAAATGAATAATAATTAGGAGGGCAAAAGGTCAGGACAGTCTCAACTTCAGTGGATCAGCAGCGGCTGTGTCTTCCATCCCAAATTAGCAGGCCAGCAGGAGAGATGGGTTATATCTGGGTAAGCCTGTAGTAAGATCTCAGAGAGTCCTCTGGACAGGCTGTCACACATCCTGAAAGATTCTACACAGACTGTTTAAGACATTTGAAGTCTCCCAGTATTCCCTGGTTGCTTACTCTGAGTATTCTCTGGCTTTTGTAGGCTGATGCCCTTTTAGTTCAAGCAGGGTGATGACTTTAAGATATTTCCCTAGTCACAAAATCCCAAGGTAATTCTATGGCCTCCAATAGAGCTATGATGTCTTTGACCTGGCAAAATGTTAGCACTCTGGTCATTTAAATTTTTATCTAGGAATGTAATTTAAGCCTTTGCCTCAGCCTTATTTGCATCCAAAAGACTGAACTCAAATGACAATTTTTTTCTTAATGCAGGAATTACAATTACAAATTTAGAAACACTTATCCATTTAGCTTTCCAATAAATTAGTGAGAAACATTAGCTTGCTTTGCCATTTTTTTCTTCATATAGGGTTAATGAGAATTTACTTTTATCCTACTAGTTTATTATACATACTTTAAAATACTTGCCTGATTATATGTAACTTAAGATAGTTAGGAGTCTTACTTATTACATCACAGTATACACATAAAATTTAGTACCTGAAATCTTAGACTGATATCCAAAACAATTGTGACAAAAGTACTTTTAACCGTGTTTGCCAAAATTTATAAACATAAGAGATTTGGTCTCAGCATCTTGCCTTTTCAAAATCTCCAAACTGCAAGAGTAGCACAGGAACCAAATCACATCAGACAAACAAACTTTCCACCCATCAAGAAAAACTCTTCCAATTTCTATTATCTCTGAAGGGGTAGTTTTAGAAAATCCAGTCAAATTACTCATTGCTGTATTAGAACCCTTTGCTTGCCCCCCAAACAGTCCGTTTGGGTTAGAGACCTGGGGCTTTTTCTTGCTGTAACTCCACCTACAAGCTGCAAGGGAAAGTTTAACACAGAACTAAACGAAGAGGACACAGACAGCAAGCTCACAGCAGGACGCCTTTGTTGTGAAGTTGCCAGGAGCCTCCCCACCTCCAAGTCCCCACCCAGCCTCGAGGAATCCAACATGCCCACCAGCAGGGGTGGGGGCAGGAGGAGGCCATCCCGACTTAGCAAGCATTGATAACAAAAATCTAAGCCCCTGTCTCTTTTAGTCAACAGGTATTATAGTCCAATCCAGTAAATTTGGGGAAGACATTAGAGGTAGGGAGGGTGACACGCCAGCCCTAAAACTGTGTGCGCGAAGCCGCCATGCTTCACGCCGCCGCCGCCAGGCCTCAGAAGCGGAAAAAGGGAGAGGGAGCCTGCGCAAAGGCAGTTCCAGCCCCCAAACCCCATGCTCCAGGGCAGCCACTGCCGCCGCTGCCACCGGGCCTCAGAAGCGGAAAGAGGGGGAGCAGCCGGTGCAAGGGCAAGCTGCTCTAGGGGCCCCACGCACCTCGTCACCTCTGCACCCGCCATACCCTAAGCCACTCGCAAATCTGGACCTGGAAATCCCGGGGGGGGGGTGCGGGGGGGTCCCCAGCCTGGACGGCAGCAACTGTTCCACACGCTGCTGCTGCCGCCACCGCCTTTTGTGCTCCTCTGCCGCACCTCCCTCGAGACGAGGGAAGCCGCCCCGCCCCACCCCGCCCGGCGCCGGGAGACTTAGGAATCTGTGCACCCGGGACTTGCACAAACGTCCATCCCCCCAGGCAGCAGAAATCCCTCGGCCCTTGGCCTGAATGTCCCAAAAGTCCAATCCGGTCTTTTGGAGCACGATCGAGTCTGCCCCATCTCTTTGCTGCCCGATGGGGGAACCACACGCCCCAGAAAACATGCTCCAAATTCCCGTGGGCTACCAATAGCTCCGGACTTTGCTTCCCATGGGCTTCCTGCCCCACGTTTCGGGCGACAGTTGCCTGGCTAAATTTCCATGTCTCCTTTGTGGAGACACCAAGCCTTTTATCCCCTTATGTGTTTCCCCTTCGCTCTCAATGCATATCCTCTGGCCAGTAGGAAGTAATGCGGGAGTGAGGGCCATGGATAACCTCAGTTGCGTGTGGCTGCGAGAATGCCCTCCCCCGCCCCCCCTCATACTTACCAGAGAGGATGGGTACGCATGAACACCTTGGAGTCAGCTTCAGGAGCTTCCCAAAGTTTTATTCAGGGGAGGGGTTTTATATAACAGTAATAGCGGCAGGAAGAGGAGGGACTAACTGGGTATTAATGATTGGCTAATGAACTGTCCATCACGGTGATGTCACAGAACTTCCCACAGAGGGGGGAGATTACAGTCTCCCCAGGACTTGCCTCTTGGCTCAGCCGGCGCCATGGTGGCACACATGCTCACAGACGAGAGGCAGGGCTGGTTTGACTGCCTCTTTCAGTTTCAGACCTGGAAGAAGGTAGAAGTGGATAATAGCCACACAGTCCCAGGTCTTAAAGGGATAGCCATCCCCTACAGGATAAGATCTTATACTGTCTGATTTCCAGTCCCAATTTACCCACTTCTTTTTCTAAGCTGCTTTGCTTGTGATTCTCATAAGAGCATTATCATTTTCTAGTTGAAAATGATTTCTACAGAACAGTTCTGGAAAGTTCCCTGCATTCCAACAATGAAGACAGGAGAAGGCCAATCTATGGAAACAGTCATGTATTTGTGCCTTAAAACTGTATCTTCAGAACCCAGTACAATATTTGGCAAGTAGTTGTTTCATAAATAGCATTTGGAGAATGAATGAACCATACTAACAGCCAAGGTGATGGTTAATGCGTTAATAGAACCAGTGGAAATGCCCACAGCGATTACAAGACCTATAAAATGAAAATGAGAACCATATTTGGGGGCCAACATAAGCTTTGCCAATGAAAACAAAGTGAGCTCAGACTCCTGTTTAATGTGTCTCACTACCCAGAGGTGATATTCAAATATTTAACAGTCAAGGCCACACAGGCTCCAGCCCTCAAAGAGGAATCTGATGTGAGCAATCAGAACTGTAACCCACCAGCAAAATGCCAGCCTTCTCTGGCTTTTTTTTCTTTTTGAGATTCTTAGAATGTGCTTCCCTCTACCCTCCCACCCAATAATTCTCCTTTTCATTCCCTAGAAGGCAGAAACTCCAAATAAAACTGCAGAGAAGGAAGGAAACGAGGATGATGGATGTGCGTTATTAGTACACGGGAGATGTAGTCTTGGTGAGTAACATTCTGCAGGTAGGAGGAGTCAGGAGCATTGTATGCTGGAGCTAATTTGGGGTACTTCATCATTTCAGTCTCCATGAGCCAGGGGACTGGAGGCCTCTGCAGTAGGGGGTCCTGTTGGAGTATCTGTTGGACCCTGGAGTATGAGATTATCTGCCTGCTAGTTATAGATCTAGGAAAGGGTTTTACTAAGACAAAGTGTGTCAGCAAGTGGGGCAAATCTGAAAGCTGTAGAGACCAGACCTACTGGCAAACACCAAGTCTGGATGTGCCTCTCCCAATCTTTAAGATCAGAAAGGAGTGAATAGTCAACATGAGACATTTAAGAAGACAATGTAACAAGAGATGTGTACTGAAACATCAAGAAGCTTCTTAAAGTTCTCTGAAGGATGCATGAATTCTTTGTTTCCATAAAACAGGAACAAAACATGGAGGAGAGTCTAAAAGGATGGCAATGAGGATGGTAAAGAAATGAAATACTGAATTGAAGTTAATCATCACTGAAGAAAAAATAAAATTGATGATGCAGAAGAGTTAAGCAATTACTTGAAGACAACCTAGACAGTTCTTTTTCTCCCACAATTGAGAGGAAAATAAGCAGTGACCAATGGAGAAATATATATTACATATATGTGTATACATATACATATGTACATATATACATATATATGTCTTGTAATTGCTGTGGGCACTTCCACTGTTTCTATGAACACATGTATATATATATATATACACACATAAGTATATACATTATGTATGGAATATGTATATTTCTTATATATATGCAAATGTATATATGTGTGTAATATATACATTTCAAACAGGTAAAAAAACACATAATGCATTAATTTTATATTTATATATTAGAGGAGTAAAATACAAAATTCTGTGTGTGTGTGTGTGTGTGTGTGTGTGTGTTGGTCCTGGGGTTTGAGCTCAAGACCTGAGCACTATCTTTTAACTTTTTTGCCTAAGGCTAGCACTCTATCACTTGAGCCACAACTCTATTTTGTACTTTTTGTTTATTAATTGGAGATAAAAGTCTCACAGATTTTCCTGCCTGGGCCAGTTTCAAATTGCAGTCCTCATATCTCAGCCTCCTGAGACCTAGGAGTAAAGGTGTGACCCGTCAGTGCCTGGATGGTTGCATGTATGTTGTTGCAAAATGGAGGTAAAACTCATGTATCATGCAATAAGCTATTTTAAAGCACAGAACAGTGGTATTTAGTACATGTACAATGAGGCATCATTAAGAATCATATTGGCTAGCTAGCTGCCTTCTGCTCTATATCTTATTCCCTTTGACATCCAAAATATTTTCTTTTTTTTTTTTTTGTCAGTTATGGGGCTTGAACTCTCTCCTCTGTCCCTGAGTCTTCTACTCTAGGCTGGCATTCTACCACTTGAGCCACAGTGCCACTTCCCATTTTCTGGTGATTAATTGGAAATAAGAGTCTCACGGCATTTCCTGCCTGGGCTGGCTTTGAACTGTGATCCTCAGATCTCAGCCTCTGAGTAGCTAGGATTACAGGCGTAAGCCATTGTTGCCCAGCTTACATATTTGTATTTCTATTGATCCCAATTTATGGACTTTTTGTTATATTGTTTATACTTTTTTCATGGAGTCTAAGAATTCACTGCCAAATCTGAAGGTATAAAGCTTCTTTCCTCATCTCCTAAAGATATCTGCTCATAGAATAGCCTCTCTCCACTTTACTCCCCAGCCTCAGCCACTAAGATGCTTGCTGTCTGCATGGATTTGTCTATTTTAGAGTGTCTCAAATAAAAAGGATCATGTACTATGTAGCCTATGTATCTAGCTTTACATAGCAAAAATGTTTGCATGCATTTTTGGTGCTCATTTGAGATGAAGTTTTATTAATACTTTCATTCCTTTAATAGGTGGATAATATTCCACTGCATACACACATATATAACAGTTGGTATATTTACTGATTCATTAATGGACATTGGTGTTGTTTCTTCCCTTTGGCTATTATAAATGAGGCTATGATAAACACTTATGTAGAAGTTTCTGTGTGGACATAACCTGGCATCTCTTGGTACTCATGGAGGATTAGTTCCAGAACTCTTCCAGGCCTCTACTTTTCCAAAAAATCCAAGGATGCTCAAATTCTTGATGCAAAATGATGTATTTGAGTATGACCTAGACACATCCTCTCCAGTCATCTGTAGATAACTAATACAATGTAAATGCCAGTTATGTACAATGTAAAGGCTATGTATGTAGTTGTTATGTGGTCTTACTTGGGGAATAATGACAAGAAAAAGAACCTCTGTACAAGCTAAGTGCAGACAATTTTTTTACTGTGTATTTTTTATCTGTGTGTGGTTGAATTCTCAGATACAGATCCCGTGGGCATGGGGACCCGACTGTGTATTCATTTCTCTTTGATATATACTCTCAAAGTAGATTTGCTGGGTCCTGTGGTGACTGCAATCCATATGCTAGTGCTTAGTATCTGTATGTGTTTTTGAGAAACTGCCAAGCTCTACTCCATAGTGGCAGCACTATTTTGTATTTTTCCAGTACTACACAAGAGTTTAAATTTCCCCAAACCTCTGCCAATATGTGTTATTTTTGCTTCCATTTTTTTTTACCGACATCCTAGAAAATGTGAAGTGATACATCGCTCCAGTTTTGATTTGCATTTCCTTAATGACCAATAATATAAAAAATATTGGGTATGTTTCTTGTGTACTGGATGACCATATGAAGAAATGTGTACTCAAGTCTTTGTTCATTTTTAAATTGAATTGTTTGTTTTTTGGTCAGTGAATGCAATGATTATATGTAATCTGAATATCAACCTTTTACCATATATTTATGCATATAAATATATAAATGTAAAAACGGAAAATACTTGTGTTCTATATTGCCTTTCAGTCTGTTGATTGCATACTTTTTACATTTTTATGAAGCTCAATCTATCTACTTTTCTTGTTGCATGTGCTTTTGTTGTGAAATCTAAGAATCACGGACAAATCTGAAGTCATAATATGTATTTATGATATTTTCTTCTAATAGATGAACATTTGAAACTATTTTGAGTTTGTAAGTAGGTTCAATACTAACCAATCCCAAGCAAGCACTCCTGCTGTATGAAACAGTTAACAAAGATCATCCTCATGCCAGGAAAACAGAGTAGGAGCTGAACTCTTCTACCCAGTTCATTTGGGGATGCAGTTTATTATTGGCTGACTACCTCAGTATAGTAAGACAAAACCTACATATATAAGTTACATGAATTTGAAGTGAACTGACTACTTACAGATAATCATCAAGAAACAAAAGAAAACTAGGATCCAGTATGAGCCAATTTGCCAATGCTCAGGTGTTCCAGCACCATCTTTTTATTGTTATTGCTTTTGTTTGTTTGTTTTTCTTTTCTGGTACTAGGGTTTGAACTTGGCCAAGTGGTTGCTTGCCTTGCTTGCTCAGGGCTAGTCCTTTAACACTGAACAATACTCTAGCCTAGATTTTTGCTGATTATTTTGAAGATGGAGTTTCGCAGACTTTTCTGTCTGGGTTGATTTCCAACTGAGTTCTATCATTGGCAGTAGCCATTAGTACCTGGCTTCCAGCATCCTTGATTAGCTTTCTTATTTTCTCCTTTAACTATCTTGGCATCTCTGTGGGAAATCAAGTGATTGTGGATGTTTGGATTTGTTTTTGATCTTCAAATCTATGCCATTCATCTATATAGCCAGTTTTATATAAGTTTTATTACTGTAACTTTATTGGAAATTTGAAAATCAAGAATTGTGACTCTCTCAACTTTATTTTTCTTTTTCAATGTTGTTTTGACTATGAGGGCTTCTTGAAATTCCATACAAATCTGATGATCAGTTTTTACATTTCTGAAAAAAATGGACTCTGATCTTGAAAAGGATTGTATTAAATCTACATCTTTTGACATCTTATTATGGGGTCTTCCAATTTATGAAATCATTAGGCATTCTTATTTATTTACATCATCTTACATTTCTCTCAGCAATAATTTATAAAAATTTTCAGTCTACAAGTCTTCTATCTCGTTGGCTAAGATTAATCCTGTTAGCATTTCCCCAGCCTCAGGTCCTCAACTCCTCCCATTAGCCCCCAGATCCACCCATACCTAATGAGCCACTCCTACTCACTACCTACCTACTTCCTCTTTACCCCCAGAGAGAAGCTGAACTATGGCCCCACTAATAAACCTCCTTATAAACCTTCTTCTCCTGTCTGTGATTATTTCCGCATGGTCCCCTGGGATGGCAGGACATATCCTTTCAGATCCTATGAATTTTAATCTTTTGGATGGTATTTCAAGTGGACCTTTTATAAAGTTTGTTCATTCTAGTATATAGAAAAAATAACATATTTCAGACTGTTCAGTTTTGTTTATTAGCTCTGGCAGTGTATGTATATGTATGTGTGCACATAAGCATGCTTTCTTTGGAATTTTCCATATTTTGAATTATTTTATCTGAAAGGAGAGATCATTTGATCTTTCTTTATCAAATCTAGACACTTTTTATTTCCTTTTCTTGTTCATTTTCTTTGTTTAGGACTTTGAGTTCAGTGCTTAATGGCAGTGGTGAGCTTGAGCTGCTTTGTTTTGCTTCCAATCTTGGGGAAAGGTTTCACTTAGACTTTTACTCTTGACTATAATGTTGGATATGGTTTTCTTTGATAAGTTCAACAAACTTCCTTTCATTACAATATATGATACTTTAAAAATATGAAAGTTTTGGTTTGTTGAGTCTATTAGTTTGCATTTTCTCTTTCATTTAAGACTGCTCTAAACTTTATTATTTATTTACTTTGGCAGGCTTCTGGTTTAGTTTGTTCTTTTTCAAGTTCCTAAAAGTGTAAAGTTAACTTATTGGGTTAAGAATTCTTTTGTTTGTATTTCTGAAAGAGTCTTGCTTTGTCAGTTAGGTTGGCCTTGGAATGATTGGTTGGCTTCAGCCTACAATGGGAGGATTACAGTAGGCACTACCATGCTCAGTTTGACATCTTTCTTTTGAATTGTAGACATTCATGACCACAGATTTCTCCCAGCACTGCTTTTCACTACATCCCGTATGTTTTAATGTGTTGAATTTTCATTTCAAACTTAGTTTCCTAGTAATTTCTTCTTTGACCTATTGGTTGAGTACTTTAAATTTTCACATGCTTGTGAATATTTCAGTATTCCTTCTTATTGATCTTAGGCTTCATTCCATTGTGGTCAGAGGAGGTAGTTCTCATGAATGTCTTTTTAAATTAATTGGTCTTTGTTTTGTGTCTTTAACCATAGTATGTCATGGAGAATGTTCATGACTATGTGAGTGGAATGTGTATATTCTGTAGTGAGGAAGAGTGTTCTGCAAGCATGTTAGAGTTAGGTGTATTACAATGACATATGTCTTTGTTTCCTTCCTTATTACCTTTCTGTCTAGATATTCTAGACATTAAAAAAATTTAAATTTAAATTGTAAAGGTGATGTATAGAGAGGTTACAGTTACATAATGAATACATTTCTTTTTGAGCATTGTCACCCCTCCCTCATTGGCTCCCAGTTTTTCCTCCTGACCCCTCTCCCAAAAGTTGTATAGTTTATTTCCAACATAGTGTCTAGTGAGTATCACTGTTTACTTAGTTCATCCCACCTTTGTCCCACCATTTCTGTGCTTCCCCTTACCTCCCCAAATCAGATAAACTTACACACAAGATAAGAGGTACAGTAATCAAAAACACTGAGCAAAGGGGAAAAATAGAAGAAAAAATACAAAAAGTAAGATTAAAAAATCCTCTTGTTTCCATTCCTTGGAGTTCATTCTCATACATGTCATTTTATATGCTCACATGCACATAGCTATTGAGCCCTTCCAATCCTCTCCTAAAGATATCCTCCTTTGGTCTCCCTGTATGAAAGTTTAGAGTCCTATTAAATGTATCATGTCCACGTATTTTATTAATAATTTAGTTTGTTGTTATTATAGAGGTGATATACGGAAGGATTACATTACACACATCAGGTAATAAGTACATTTCATTTTGCACAGTGTTATCTGTTCCCTCATTCTCTCCCATTCCCTTCCTCCCATCTGTGCCCATGAGTTGGGTAGTTCATTTTCATTCATATTCAGGAAGCTCCACTGCTGTACTTTTTCCTCTGATGACCACCACCACCCATAGATATGCATGTGAATACACAACATATAGAGCAAAGTATACAGAATTATCAGAAAAAGAAAAAAATTAAAAGTCCTTTGTTTCCATATCTTTGGAGTTCGTTTCAGTACACATATACTGATGAAGAGGAATTTGGGTATTTCACCTCTGTGATTCTCCCCCAAGGCTATCATTTTCTGGTCTCACTGTACATGAGTATCTAGAATCTTGGATATTTGTCATATCCCAGTGTGTTTTAGATCTAACTTCCACATATAAGAAATAACATGAGCCATTTGTCTCTCTGATCTTGGCTTACCTCACTTAACATGATTTGTTCTAGTTCCATGCATTTCCTTGCAAATGACATTATTTTATTCTTTGTAATGGCTGCAAAACATCCATTGTAGATACCACATTTTTTGAATGCACTCATCTTTTGTGGGGCATCTGGGTGGCAATGAACATGGGTGTGCAGGTGTGCTTATTATATCCTGGTTCATAATGCTCAGGGTAGATGCCTAGGAGTGGTATGGCTGGGTCATAGGGAAGATCTGTGTTTAGTTTTCTGAGGAACCATGACTGCTTTCCAGAGTGGTTGTACTAGTTTACATTCCCACCAGCAGTACTATAGGGTTCCTTTCCCCCTACATCCCTGCCAGCACTTGTTCAAATTCAAAATGTTGGCCAATCTAACTGGGATGAGGTAGAAGCTCAAGGTTGTTTTGGTTTGCATTTCCTTTACAGTCAGGGATGATGAGTATTTCCTCATGTGTTTCTTACTATTCTTGCCTCTTCTTCTGAGTCTCTTCTTAGTTCCCTTGCCCACTTAGTAATTGGTGTCTTAAGTTTGGGAGGAGTTAGTATCTTGAGTTCCTTGTATATATATTAGATATTAGGCCTTTGTCTGATGTATTGCTGGTAAAGATCTTTCCCCAATTGGTTGACCATCTTTCTAATTTAGTAACTATGTCCTTAGCTGTGCAGAAACTTTTTATTTTAATGTAGTCCTACTTGTTGAGTCTCTCTTCTACCTGTTGTACCCCTGGGACTCTATTCAAGAAATCCCTGCCTATACCTATAAATTCTAATGTTTCTTCTACTCTCTCATGCAGTAGTTCTGGAGTTTCAGGTCTAATGTTGAGGTCTTTGACCCACTTTGAATTGATATTACTGCATGGTGACAAAGCAGGGATCTATTTTTAGTTTTCTGCTTATGGTTGCCCAGTTTTCCCAACACCACCTGTTGAAGAGGCTATGATTTTTTCCCACTGTACGTCATTGGCTCCTTTGTCAAATATCAGATGACCATAAGTATGTTGTTTTCAGATCTATTTTTTGTACCAATACCAGGCAGTTTTGCTATTATGATTCTAGTAGAGTTTGAAATCTAGTATTGTGATACCACCTGTATTGCTTTTATAGAATTGCCTTGGCTATTTTAGGTCTTTCGTTTTTCCATATGGTTTTTTTTTTTAAAATTCTTTTCTCTATCTCAGTAAAGAATGTCATTGGGATTTTAATTGGGATTGCACTGAATTGGTATATCAATTTTGGCAGGATGGCTATTTTAATGATTGGGATTGCACTGAATTGGTATATCAATTTTGGCAGGATGGCTATTTTAACAATATTAATCCAACATATTCATGAACACAGATGGGCTTTCCATTTCCTGATGTCCTTTTATTTCTTCAGATTTTTATAGTTTTTGCAATGAAGATCTTTATGCCTTTGGTTAAGTTTATTCCTAGTTTTTTTGTTTATTGAGACTATCTCATTGTTGACATACAGAAAGGCTATTTATTTTTGTGGGTTAATTTTGTATCCTACTACTTTGCCAAAGTGGTTGATCAGCTCTCGGAGTTTGGGGATGGAGTTTTTTTTCAGGTCCTTAATGTATAAGATCATGTCATCTGCAAATAGGGATAGTTTAGTTTACTCTTTTCCTATGTGAATTTATTTCATGTCCTTTTCTTGCCTTATTGCTTTAGATAAGAATTCCAGAACTAGGGGCTGGGGATATAGCCTAGTGGCAAGAGTGCCTGCCTCGGATACACGAGGCCCTAGGTTCGATTCCCCAGCACCACATATACAGAAAACGGCCAGAAGCGGCGCTGTGGCTCAAGTGGCAGAGTGCTAGTCTTGAGCGGGAAGAAGCCAGGGACAGTGCTCAGGCCCTGAGTTCAAGGCCCAGGACTGGCCAAAAAAAAAAAAAAAATTCCAGAACTATATTGAAGAGGAGTGGAGAGAGTGGACATCATTGCTCTGTTCTTGATTTAAGGGGAAATGTTTTTAGTTTTTCCCCATTTACTATGATGTTGGATTTATATATGTTTTTTTTTTAAGGAATGTTCCTTCTATTTCTAGTTTATCCAAAGCTTTTAACATGAATAGATGCTACATGTTGTCAAAGGATTTTTATGCATCTAATTGAGACTATAATTTTGTTTTTGTCCTTTGCTCTGTTGACATGGTGAATTACATTTAATGGTAATGCAAGTTCAACCAGCCTTGAATCTGTGGGATAAAGACTAATTGGTCATAATGTATGGTTTTCAAGATTTGTTTCTGGATTCTGTTGACTAATATTTTATTGAAGAGCTTTGCATCTGTGTTCATCAGAGAAACTGGACTATAGTTCTTTCTCTCTCTCTTTTTGCTGTTGAATTAGGATTTGGTTTGTTGTCTTGATTGTTCATGAATCTTGTAATATTTCATTGTGATTTATGTGTTTTGGTTCAGGAATTGTCAGGGCCATGGCCTCACCTTGGCATGCTCATGTCTGACAGAGAGGACACTCTGGGACTAGCCCATGCTTAGGCCTGGGAACAGCATGTGCTATGTGCGTATACTTAGCCTGGGGCTAGCTAGAATAGTTCATCCCCCCAGCAAGCATTCTCCTTGCTGGCTGGCAGGTTCTCTGTCCAGTCTGTGGTATGGTCTGGAAAGATTCAGGCCTCTAGGATGGGCTTGAGGCTTTGGAAAGGGTGGGCTACAGAAGGTGTGCAGGAGCTCATTTGTGCTCTTTTCAAACAGGTAGGGGGGGCTGGGGATATGGCCTAGTGGCAAGAGTGCTTGCCACGTATACATGAGGCCCTGGGTTCGATTCCCCAGCACCATATATACATAAAACGGCCAGAAGTGGCACTGTGGCTCAAGTGGCAGAGTGCTAGCTTTGAGCAAAAAGAAGCCAGGGACAGTGCTCAGGCCCTGAGTCCAAGCCCCAGGACTGGCCAAAAAAACAAACAAACAAACAAACAGGTAGGGGCAGGGTCCTCGTGCCTACCCAGTATGAGTACCAGTGGTCTCCTGCTAGAAGATGACTGATGCGGTGGGGCTGGGGGAATGAGGAAGTGTTCTGGCCTTTTGTTCTTTTCAACTGTGGTGCTCCTTCTTGGGTAGGAGAGAGGGGTCTGGGTCACCATCTGCACTGGTCTCCTGTGTGTAGAGGGCATCCCAACAGGGTACTCACTGATCCTGGGGTTGCTTGTGGGCTGACCAGAGGTTCTGTGAAGATCGCTGGGTCTAGATGCTATGTTTTTTTCTGAGCTGGCCAGTCCAGGCACTGTGGAAGTTTTACTGTGTGGAGATGCTGTAGCCTGGCTGTTAAGGTCCCAGAGTCCCAGGTTCTGATGTAGTGAGGACACTTAAAATCTGATCTTCTGGTAATTTTTAGGAATATAACACTTTATTGACTATAGTTACCACACTACATGGTGGCTGTTTTAAACTTACATTTCTTATCACTCCTTCATTTTGAAAGGATGGTTTTCCTAGCTGCAGAATTCTTTTAATAGCTTTTCTTTCAGCACTTCCATTTCCTTTCGGTCTTAACAGATGAGAAACTAACTGTTGCCCTTATCTCTTTAGCACTGATTTTCCTTTTTCTCCCTTCAAGACATTCTCTTTGTTCCTTAATAGTTTATAACTGATTTTGAATCACCTTATGTTTATTTTCCTTAGAGTTTGTAAAAGTTCTCAGATGTGTATATTCACAGATTTCATTGAAATGGTAAGTTATCCATCATTATTTATTATTTATTGATCATTATTTATTTATTTACTGCCTCTATTTCTTCTCTTTCAGAACCTATACGTTAACACATTTGATGGTTGTCCCATAAGACATGTTCATTTTCTTTATTTTGTTTTCCATTTATAGGTAATTTTAGTCTTCTTGTCTTCCAGTTTGCTGATTTTTTATCTTCTGGTTGCTTAAATATTGTTTTGAAAGCATCTACTCAAATTTTAATTTCTTTTTTTGTACTTTTCAATTCTGGAATCTGTATTTGTTTTGTTTTTTTTTTTCCACAATTCTATACAGAGATTTTCTTCTAATCCACACAGATTTTTCTGATTTTCTTTAGTTCTTCAGCCATGTTTTCATTTAGTTACCTGGGACTATTTACAAGAGTTTTAAATTCTTTTTGTGTAAACTGTTTTATATCTCTGGATTTCCTCAAGAATTTTTCTACTAATACCTTTTCCTTATTTCTTTATATGCTTTGAGGTTTTACTGCTGACATTTTGTATTTTTTTAGACATTTAAAATATTTTTTAAATTAGTTAATTTATTTATTGTCAAAATAACAGAGGGGTTACAGTTTCACACATAGGCAGTAAGTACATTTCTTATCGAGCTTGTTACTTCCTCCCTCATTTTTCTCCAACTTTACCCCCTCCCCAGCCCTCCCCAAGTTGTACAGTTGGTTTATAGCATATTGTCTTGTAATTATTGCTGTTGCATTGGTTGTCCTTTTACTTTTTGTCTCTCCATTTTGATATTCACATTCCCTTCCCTAGTTCCAATAAACTTACATACAATTCCTAGGGTACCAAAACCAGTGTTTTGGCTATTTTTAATGCTATACTATGGTAAGCATGGAAATTATATTTCACTCTTTTCACAGTACCAAGATTTGAACTTTGAGCTTTGCACTTTCTAAGCATGTACTCTACCACTTGAATCATGCCCTTATCACTGCTTCTCAGTGATCAGAGTTTTTCTTGGTCAACATGGCACCAACAAGCTGTGCCAGAGCTGTAGGCTGTCTGTCATCTACTCAGCCCATTGAACTCTGGCCTTGTGCTCTTTTCCTGTCTTTGAGGGTGCCAGCTGTTATTTCTTCCCCCTATCTAGTCATGATTGGTTCCATCTCATCACTGAAATACTCAGCATCTTTCCAAAATGATATCCCCATCACCCTAAATCTTGTACTTCATTAGTCTCTTTTTCTTCATTGTAATAGCCATTAGCCTGAGTTATGTATTTGTTTAATGCTTCTTAAATACTTATGTCTAGCTTTCCCACAAGTACTAAGCTCTATGAAGAAAAGATTTTGATGATTCCATTCACCTTTTATTTGATCCCTTCTAACCATTCTGTACTTATTGAACTTATAGATGAATGGCCACAATCATGGTCAGATAACTTTTAACAATTTGCTTGCAAAACTGGAAGGAGGGCTGGGAATATGGCCTAGTGGCAAGAGTGCTTGCCACGTATACATGAGGCCCTGGGTTCGATTCCTCAGCACCACATATGCAGAAAATGGCCAGAAGTGGCGCTGTGGCTCAAGTGGCAGAGTGCTAGCCTTGAACAAAAAGAAGCCAGGGACAGTGCTCAGGCCCTGAGTTCACGGCCTAGGACTGGCCAAAACAACAACAACAACAACAACAAAAAAAACAACAAAAAAAACTGGAAGGAAATATCATGAATGACTAGTTAGGCATAGCCACAAGTCTACATAGTAGTTGGAAATAGGGGACAATTCAAGTCTTGAAATATATAACTGTCTTATAGGAGTAAGAGCTAATAATAACAAGACAAATGAGTACACTTTGGGCCTGTATAATATAATTAAAAACAAAATTAATTAAAATAGTAATAGTTTCATACATTACATTTATATATTAGATGTCTTTTGTTTTTCAAACACACTAAAAAGACATAGAGTAAGCCCTTCAAAAGCCAAAATAAATCAAAACTTTCTCAAAGGCAAGAATTGCTCATCTCTAATATCTACTAAAACTAAAAATGGAAGAGGAATGTTGCAGAACATAGAACAAGAAATATATGACAGAAACCCTAAGTTAGCTAGCAATTAAAAATCACATATTTTTCTAGATAATCATGATAAAAAAGACATTAACATGGGTTATTTAGAAAGCAACAGCCTTTTTAGAACATAATGAAAATGATAGTATGTACCAAAATGAATATGATACAGCCTGCTGGCTTCATAAGTAAATTTATGGTCTCATACTAATGAAATATAATATATTAATAATGTGATTACATAACCAAAATTAAAGCAAACCAATTAATACTCAATGTCAGAAGTTATTAAAATCCAACTTAAGTAAACCAACCAGAGGAAAGAAAGAAATAAAAATTAAAAGATGAATAATGAATAAGAAAATACTAAAAGTAAATACAATAACTTATTCTTTGCCAAAAAGGGCAAAATTCTCATAAACATAAATAAAAGAACACAAGTAAAACAAGGATAAAATGGGAATAAATCAAAGGACACAGACATTTGTTTAAAAGATTAAGCAAATATTATGTACATTTCTTTGCCAACAAATAAAAATCTTGAAGTGATACTATTTCAAAAAAAAAAAAAAAAGAAAGATCAACTTGGACTGAAAAAAATTGAAAATCAGAAGAGATCAATAGCCATGAAAATAATTCATTAAACTACTGTTCCTTAAGTAGGTATCTGATACAAGCAATTTACCAATGTTCAACTTCAGTCTCCCAAAGGCTATATTCTCATACTATATAAACAAATCCCAAGAAGGAAAAAAACTAGAAAAGCTAATGGATTAATTCTGTTGAACTAGAGACATGCCAATCAGTATAAACACCTGGTTAATATAGGATACTGAAAACCATTAGGTCACATGTGAATATAAAGTTTGGAGTTCCAAAATAGTTGGGCAAACCAAGTTAAAAAATAAAAAGCACATTATAGTAGGATCCATCATTTGTGGCTTAGTATTAGGACATCTATTTCAGTTCTAAAATGGACATTTTATTTTTCATGTATCAAAAGTTTATAAATTATAATGTATTTTATACTCAGTGAGATATCATAATGTGACATTACTTGTGCTAATTTCATTGGATGCTAGAAGGGTATTAGATTTAATTAAACACAAATATCACTTTTAAAATGTTGAGGAAGTCCAGAATAGTAGGATGTCTTTTAATATTATAGAGAATACCTCATTTATACCAACATCTTTTGTTTTTTTTTTTTTTTGGCCAGTCCTGGGCCTTGGACTCAGGGCCTGAGCACTGTCCCTGGCTTCTTCCCGTTCAAGGCTAGCACTCTGCCACTTGAGCCACAGTGCCGCTTCTGGCCATTTTCTGTATATGTGGTGCTGGGGAATCGAACCTAGGGCCTCGTGTATCCGAGGCAGGCACTCTTGCCACTAGGCTATATCCCCAGCCCTATACCAACATCTTTGATCTTGGTTAGTAGTAAATCATATGAACTCTTCCCTCCCTCTGTCCCTCCCTCCCTCTCTCCCTCTCTCCCTTCTTCCCTCCCTTCCTTCCTGCCTTCCTTTCTCTCTCTCTCTCTCTCTCTCTCTCTCTCTCTCTCTCTCTCTCTTTCTTTCCTTCTCTTTTTCTTCTTTTTCTACCACTTGAGCCACAGCTCCACTTCCATCTTTTATTTTTGGTGGTTAGTTAGAGGTCAGACAGAGACTTCATGGACTTTCTTGCCTAGACTGGCTTCAAATCACAATCCTCGGATTTCAGCCTCCTGAGTATCTAGGATTACAGCTGTGAGCTGCTGACACTCAGCTGATTCTACTATGTATATATATGTATATATGTATGTATATATATATATATATATACACACACACACACTCATATATCAGTCAAGCGGATAGAATAAGATTTCAAAATAAGTAGTTCTGAAAAATCTCTGGCCATCTGAACAATGACGAACACACCAATAGTTGGGGAGAAAAAAATCCACACCCATAATTATTTACTATCATCATACAACAAACTAAATTCTTATTGTACTTAAACAGAATGGTGACTCACATCTATAATCCTACCTACTTAGTAGGCTGAGACATGTTTCAGAAGATCATACTTCAAAGCTAGTCCTGGCATAAAAGTAGAGCTCTAGCCATTCAAGCAAGAGGTTTTGAGTTCAAACCCTGGTACCACTCAAAACAAGCAAACCAAAACAAACCAAAACAAAAAACAGAAGCAAGGAAATAGAAAATCATAAAGTAAAGGAAATCACAGACATTTAATTGATATGAAAATATTTTAATGAAAACGAAATTGAAAAAAGGCAAAAATAAAATGATAAATTTGATCAAATGAATATTTTAGAAAGCAAAGGGTAATTAGAGAAAAATGTTTTAAAAATATGAAAACAAAGTATGAATACCTTGTATTTAAGAAGACCTCTAAAATAAATAAATCATGGAAAACATATTATAAATTCCTAGGTAAAGAATAAGCTACATAATTAGTAACAGAAATTGAAGGGACCAAATACATACATAAAAATATCATTCTTACTCTAACTCTGGAACTAAAAATTAGCCCAAGGTTAGATCTCGTTTTCATTGCTGTAATCTTAATATCAGTAAGGCAATGAAGACATAAACTCTGTACAGCTGTATGGAATATTGACTTACTGGCTGACTGATGGATTGACTGGTGATGAGAATCAAATCCAGTTCCTCACCTATACCAGGCAAGTACTTTACCACTGAGCTAAACTGCCAGTCCTGGTACAGAACTTAGTACAATTTTTTTGCAAGTGTAATTTCTTAGTATATATGATGAGCCTCAATTTATTTTATAGTCAGATAATTCCATTGTTTAGGAATATTGCCGCATGAAACAACCAGAGATACAATGAATTACACATATGTATAGGCATACTAAGTGAGGGACCCATAAATGCAAATATCAGAGGGAAAGGCATACCCAACAATAGACATATGACAATAACACATAAGAGTATTATGCAAAGTTCTCTGAATACAATCAGCAGGACACAAAATTACATGTACACTGTATTCTCAATTTTGTTAAAAATTTACATATGTACATGAAAGCATGCATGAGAGATAACATAGTCAAAATTGAGGACATGCTGTGTGTGTATATGTATATATATGTATGTATATACATGTATATATGTATATATATGCTCAGGTTGACACTATTAGCTTTGGATTATGAGATTATGGGTTAATTTTCTATCCACATCTCTGTGATTCTCAAAAAAATTCTAAAACAGTAGAATGGTCATAGGGAATCCAGAGAGCACACTCATAAATAGAATTGATATTTTTGTTAAACAGAACAAAATTGAATTATCTGCTTTCTTACAGATTTATTTCTAAGGAGATTACAGAATCGTAGAGTTGGAAGAAAACTGTGAGATCATTTATTTCAATTCTCCATCTTTTGGTTTCCTCTTGCAGCTTCTGAATTTTCTCCTTGGTCTTAAATTCTATTCTGTTTGTGGAAAGAACTTTGGATGGTGATTTTCACATTTATGTGTCTGTCGATTTTCCAGCTGTGCTCCCTGGATGCAGCCTCTAATGTGAGGGGTATTTGCTATACAATTACATAGTGAGGATTGTGAGCCAGGCCTGGAAAACTGTCTTATGCAATTTGTAGGTATTCTAGTCTATATGGGGGTGGGGAGTACTTGTGACAGCTCCGGTGAGAAGGATTAATAAGCGGTCATTAAGAGTTCCTTTGGGATGTCATGTAGCTTCCAGTACACTGGAAGACAGTAGGCTTGACTCCAACATTATGTCCTTGTCAGATAGTCTCAACAGGTATGGAACTCAGTTTAGGTGATGATATCATCTTGTGCAGACCACAAATTGAGGGTAAGGAGGAGCAAGTGCCAGGACTGAAGTCCTGCTCACGAGTGGGCCTCGTTTCAACAACAACAAAAAAATCAGTTTAGCTTCACAGAAAACAGGAAAGGATTGAGAGCAATGGTGGCCCCATAGTGGAAATTTAAAAGCCACTATTCTCCTTAGAAATTGTTTGCTTAGACCCTTAGAGTCACTTCCAGGAGAAGAAAACAAGAGAGAAAGAGTCTCCATTAGCTACCAAAAAAAATCAGCTAAGAAACTAGAGCAAAAGGAGGACATGCTGTTCCCATAGTTTATAGCAGCAGGGAAACTTCAAGCCAGGGGCTCCCTGCCCCAGCCACTTTATTTCCTCCTTCATCCAAATCAGGAAAATCCATTCTGTTTAGAAATCAAAAGGCTTTAAGGCTGAAAAAGCCATGAAAGACCTTCTATTTCAAGCAATATTGGTTCTTCAAGAAAAGAGAAAAGAAACAAGAGGTCCATGGTCTGACAAATTTTGGAAAACTAGTATGCAATAATATTGCCCTTGGAGACCCATAATAATCACGTGCCCTTTAAAGCTTTTCAGAATTCTTGGGGTAATAACTAATCAGCTTTACTTCACTTAACCATGTATTGTCCAAATTTCTGTGGCTCCTCTTGTAAATTTAGCCATCAGCAATTCCTCTTATACCTGTAGTCACTGGGAACCTCTGCCATCATGAGTCAGAGTCTATTTTCTCTGCATTTAAATCTTCTAACTTGCACAGTACAAAAGTAACATCACATTTATTCCTAGACCTTAGAGGCCTAAAAGCCTTTTTGCCTTTGGTCTTTTCTCTGAGCTGGGCGCTGTCCCTGAGCTCTTCAGCTCAAGGCTAGTGCTCTACCATAGTCACAGTGCCACTTCAGGTTTCCTGGTGGTTAATTGGAGATGAAAGTCTCAGAGACTTTCCTTGCCTGGGCTGTTTTTTTTTTTTTTGCCAGTCCTGGGCCTTGGACTCAGGGCCTGAGCACCATCCCTGGCTTCTTCCTGCTCAAGGCTAGCACTCTGCCACTTGAGCCACAGCACGGCTTCTGGCCGTTTTCCGTATATGTGGTGCTGGGGAATCGAACCTAGGGCCTCGTGTATCCGAGGCAGGCACTCTTGCCACTAGGCTATATCCCCAGCCCCTGCCTGGGCTGGTTTTGAACCACGATTCTCAGATCTCAGACTCCTGAGTAGCTAGGATTATAGATGTGAGACACAGGCACCCGCCATGAGTAGGTTCTTAAGTAATTAGAGCTCAATTGAAGCTGAGACTGAAAAAAAAAAAGAGATCATCTTCTATGTTCTATTCTCAGCCAAATTTCCAGGTGAAGGTGTACATTTTCACAACCGAAGTCACTCATGAAGTAGAACCACCACCCAGCTGAACTCAGACTATTCATAGAAGGTCATAAACAATAACCATTGCTATTGCGAGACCTAATATTTGGTGGGCTTTTCTAAAGCAATAAATAGATGACACCCATGGAATTAGTTCCTGGCACTATATTTACTACCACCTCACAGAAACCACAGGGATCTCATTGGGAAATGATTACATAATTTGATAGTCCATTATATACATGAGAAATGTGAGGCTCAGGAGGGAACAACTCACCAAGATGACACATCTAGTACTGATCAGAGCTGTACAGTCTTTGGTAAACATTTCTGTAGCATCTTCTTAGGACCAAGCACCATGCTCGCTACAAAAACATTGAATAATACTCAGCACCTGTCTTTTACTTTCCATGTGTGTAGGTGTAGAAAGGGTAAATTATGCACTAATAATGACACCAAGTGTGATGGTAGAGCATGAATTCTACTGGGGAAACTTAGAGTTCATATCCAACCTTGGAGAACTGTAAAGTTAACAAATGAATTCCACAAGCACTTAGCTTTAGCCTGTTTAATCTTGTAACTGGCAAAGAAGAGGAGATTCCACTAAACAAGATACATGCACTGAGGTTAGATTGAAGTCAGCTATTCCCAAATTTTGTGTTTGCACAGTGAAAAGGAATATGGGTTCTGTTTAGGAAGGAAGGTAAGGAAAGTAGACATGGCACCCTTTCCATCACAGCTAATTTTGGTTTCTTCTGTGGATCCTTAGAGCTGCATTCCATGGAAGTTTCCATGTCTGGTTCTGCTTCTGATTTGCAGGTTACTGGTTTCAGCCTCTGCACTGTCTCTAAGGTTATACATCATATCATAATGAGCTAAGGAGGAAGCTATTCAACCACCAATCTATACCTCTATGGCCCCACAATGTGTTCACCACAGTTCTTTGCTGTTTACACACTGCTTGGTGTATCTCACACCTCCACAGTAGTCTGAGCAATTGACCTCCAGCAGCTGACTTTAAGTTGTGCTGGCCCACCTCTCCTGAAATGAGACTCATAGCAAGAGGACACCAGGCATGCTTTGTGGGTCCGAGAGGCCACTAGAGAAACTACTCTTCCCATTGAAGACAGTAACTGATTGCCTAAGGCTGAAGAAGAGGTTTATACATGTAGAGTAGAGTGTGTCCCTCATAACACCAACTTGTTTCCCTCAGGATTCATTCTCTTTCTAGGCCTTAACTCCTATGTGAAATAGCCAGAGTGAGAGGAGAGGAAGGTCATGAGAAAAAGTTGACTCACAGCAGACAAGACCTGGATTAAATTAAAAGAACTAAACAAGTATGGAACGAGGGAAGTGGAAAAGAGTGAGGAAAAAAGATTAGGAGAGAGTGGAATGACAGGCTGGAGAGGTGGGGAGGGACCAGACAGTGCAGGACTGTGGACCTTTATCCACAGGGAAATAGGTTAGAATTCATTCCAGGATTTTAAAATGAAGTAGCAGGCTCTTATGTTTACCTCTACAAGATCCTTCTGAGGACCTGTGGCTCTGGGGCTGCAGACATAGCAGGGAAACAGGTGCAAGGGCCAGGTGTCTTCTATGAGGATGGATAAAAGTGGGCAGGCTGGAGAGTGATGTAGGAGGTAGAATGGAGAGGAAGATCTTTGGCAAGGGGTCTTAGTTTAGACACCAGGAGAATTTGTCTCATTTCGGAGATGAAGAATGAAGATAGAAGTTCAACATTGGCTTTGAGATGACTGCATCAGAGAGGTATCTGCTGAGAGACTTTGGAGGGAATACCATTTGAAAATGCTCACTAACCAGCATCCAGGGACCAAGTAGTGGTGAGAAGCGAGAGTGGTCTGGGACCAAGCTTTGAGATTCTCTGCTGCCAAAGCCAAAGAGCCAAAAGAAGGGATGTTTTAAGAGAAAGGGAGCAAATCATCTGCCCAGTGCTCAAAAGACAGTTGGTAAAATGTAGGCTGTGAATTGTCCACTGTGGCCTGGTCCATGGTTTGTAAGGGAATAGGAGGTGAAGAAATTGAGTTATTGCATATAATCAGGTTCAAGTCTATTGCTGTGATCCAGAAAAGGAGACTTCCCTTTTCTGGAACCCAGAGTTCCCACCTGAGAAAGGAAGGAGTTGAGTTGTTATCTCTTAAAGACATTCTCTAATCCAAGCAAGCAAGATTGTTCTCGTTAGCAGGGCAAAAGTGCAACAGCTTTTTAATGACACAAGCTTACACTGGCTCCTCTGGGCTGTTACTCCCGGTGTAACAGACCAACTGGGAAATTTCCTGCTCAGCTGCACATTTCCTCTGCTTGATATCAGGTCATTGCCTCTAGCATCCCATATAGATGAGTTCAAATAGTCTGATTTCCAGAACACTAATACAGAAACATATTTTCCATTTTCCTAGTCTGAGTTCTTTGCTTCATCTCTTCCCTTCTATGTTATGTATGTATATAAAAACTCATCCTTAAATATGTACTGAACAATAACTGTACTCTACGTGTGTGTGTGTATGTGTATGTGTAGTAGAGCGACAATGATAATGGGATTCTAGGATCCAACTCCATGATGTCATAGAATCTGATGGAGTCTTTAAACACACACACACACACACACACACACACACACGCACACACACTTTAAAATGACACCTAATTGTAGATATCTGTAGTACCTGGACACAATGTATATTCATATCAGAGTGATTACCCTTTCTACCTATCCGCTCAAACATCTGTCATTTCTTTATTTTGGTAGCATTCAAAAATATTTTCTTTCAGCTATTTTGAAATGTACAATTAATTTTTTGTCCATCGTAGTTATCCTACTGTGTTATAGAACATTAAAAGTTACTTTGCCTATTCATATCCAATAATCTCCAGCCCCTACACATACATACACACACACACACACACAACACACACACACACACACACACACACAGAGCAGTGGCTCTGTTAACCACTATTTTACTCTTCAATTCTATGAGTTTCATTGACTTTTGAGGATCAGTCTTCAGGACCAATCATTTAGAGAAAATTATGCATAATATGAAAGATTAGAGATGATTGAAAATTCATTGTAGATGACACCCCCTTGCCAGCTCAGATTAAGTATCCAGTAGTACTTTGTTCAATGGCATTGGGCATTCAGAGATGGAGAAGACTTCAAGGATTCTCCTTTCATTTTTCTTTTCTTTTCTTTTCTTTTTTTGGCCAGTCCTGGGCCTTGGACTCAGGGCCTGAGCACTGTCCCTGGCTTCTTTTTGCTCAAGGCTAGCACTCTGCCACTTGAGCCACTTCTGGCCGTTTTCTGTATATGTGGTGCTGGGGAATCGAACCCAGGGCCTCATGTATATGAGGCAAGCTCTCTTGCCACTAGGCCATATCCCCAGCCCCCCTCCTTTCATTTTTCTATCTCTATCTTTCTTTGTGTAGTGGAGTAAACTGACTCCCAGTAAAGTGGCATGAGAGACAATCTAAGACTTGTGTATAGGGCTCTCTCAATGTCTTATGTCATCATAAGACAGCACTGACTATGTGCTAAATATTGCACTGGGCACCACTGGGAGGCAGATAACCTTGTTCTCCATGCCATCTAGTTGGAGATCCCAAATAAAATCCTCATGGAATACCAGAGAGCTATGTTTAACTTCAGCATAGCTGAGTAAAAAGGAACTCAGAAAAGGGAACACATTGCAAACCTCCAAGCACCAAAGTTTCAGATAGGAAGAGAGGGATAGATGAGTGACTAGGAAGAGCTTGTTGGATCAGGTAAAATATGTGAAAAGAAAGTAGGAGGAGATGGGTATAGATAAAAAAAAAATGTAGAAGATCTGATGTGGTAGCACAACCAGAGATAAAATAGCAACACAGTGTAGTCATCTATTACTTGTATATACATAGGTAAACAAAATAGAAACCAGAAGTGGGAGCTCAGTTTCCTCCTTCAAGTCCTGCAACAGAGCCTTTGGGTATTAATCTATTTAGCTGCTCCTCTAGATGTTCAATTCATAGCCCCTGGATGTAAGGAAGAAACCAATACCCAATACACTAAGAATGGAGTGCACAGAACAGCCTTAGAAGAACAGCTTTCTGACAAAGGATGAGCATTCTCAGGGACTGGAACCTATGTGCAGAATCCTCTTACAGAGTTGAGAAAGAGGAGTAAAACTGGCATTCCATTTAGGAGACTATTAATTTTCAAAGTGTATCCCTAAGTTGAATTTGGACATATTATATTTGTATGCCCATCCCTTGCTTAGCACTTTAATTGGGTCCCTCAAACCTGCCTCTTGAGAGAAAAGTTGTTGCGTGAAGGACATAGTTTCATTATTTTACCAGGAGAATTTATGGGAAATTTCACCCAAACTATTTTCACAAATGGAAAAAATACATTAATTGAACAATACAAATGAATTTATACACACAATAGAAACAATTTTAAAACAAATTAATAGAATTTATTCATAAATTAAAGAATTACTTTTCTCAGACCAATGGAACAGAGTTGAAGACCCAGAAATAAACCCATAGAACTATGACCACTTAATCTTTGATAAAGGAGCTAAAAAAAAATAATATGGAAGAAAGATAGCCTCTTTAATAAATGGTGCTGGAAAAACTGGTTCAACACTTGCAACAAACTAAAACTAGATCCTTATATATCAACCTGCACCAAAATCAATTCCAAATGGATCAAAGACCTCGAAATTAAAACAGATACCCTGAAAACACTAAAAGAAAGAGTAGGAGAAACACTTGGGCTCCTTGGCACAAGAAGGAACTTCCTTAACAAAGACTCAGAAATGCTACAAATCAAGGAAAAGATGGACAAATGGGACTGCATCAAACGGTAGAGCTTCTGCAGGGCAAAGGACATAGCTCTCAAGATAAACAGAAAGCCCACAGATTGGGAAACGATCTTTACTGGCCATACAACAGACAAAAGCCTCATATCTAAAATATATGCAGAACTAAAAAATTAAATTCCTCCAAAACAAAACTTCAAAGAACCAACAACCCCCTCAACAAGTGGGCTAAAAACTTAAAAAGAGACTTCTCTGATGAGGAAATGAGAATGGCCAATAGACATATGAAAAAGTGCTCTACATCACTGGCCATAAAAGAAATGCAAATCAAAACAACATTGAGATTCCACCTCACCCCAGTAAGAATGTCCTATATCAAGAAAACTAATAATAATAAATGTTAGGGGATGTGGCCAAAAGGGAACCCTACTTCATTGTTGGTGGGAATATAAACTGGTTCAGCCACTCTAGTAAGCTGTATGGAGATTCCTCAGAAGGCTAAACATAGAGCTCCCCTATGACCCAGCAGCCCCACTTTTGGGCATCTACCCAAAAGACCACAAACAAGAACACACTAAAGTCACCAGCACAACAATGTTCATCACAGTACAATTTTCCATAGCTAAAATATGGAGCCAAGCCAGATGCCCCTCAGTAGATGAATGGATCAGGAAAATGTGGTACATATACACAATGGAATTTTATGCCTCTATCAGAAAGAATGACATTGCCCCATTTGTAAGGAAATGGAAGGACTTGGAAAAAGTTATACTAAGTGAAATGACCAGACCCAAAGAAACATGGACTCTATGGTCTCCCTCATAGGGAATAATTAGCACAGGTTTAGGCTAGTCACAGCAGAGGATCACAAGAGCCCAATAGCTCTACCCTTATGAACACATAAGATGATGCTAAGTGAAATGAACTCCATGTTATGGAAACGATTGTTATATCACTGCTGTAATTACATTCAACATGCCATGTGAAACCATAGCTTCTATTGTTGATGATCCTCTTATATCCCCTTCCTGTGGTTGTACCCACACTATCACTGTACCTTATCTGAGTACATTGGAAACTATATACTAGTATTAGAACGAGGAATGTGAAAGGGAATATCAAAATCGAGAGACAAAGGATAAAAAGACAAACGACTCCAAAAGCAATACTTGCAAAACCATTTGGTGTAAACTAACTGAACAACTCATGGGGGAAGAGGTAAAGGGGGAGGGGGAAGTGGGAATAAGGGAGGAGGTAACAAACAGTACAAGAAATGTACCCAAGGCCTAACGTATAAAACTGTAACCTCTCTGTACATCACTTTGACAATAAATAAGAAAAAAAGACAAAAAAATAAATGAAATGGAGCTTCAGGCTGTATGAAGGAGAGAGATGGACAGTTATATATACTACGACTAGCTACAGGAACATTGTCTGTTCTTACCTCTGTTGTCCAATATGCAAATCAAGAGCTATGTGGAGTTCTTACACTATTACCATGCAATCATTTCTTCTTGATATTGTGTTCTGAGACCACTAGTGAAAGTCCTTTAGAGATCAGATTGCCAAATTAGAGCCTCAGAGAAGTAAATGTCACTGTGTTGCTCAGAATTCAGAAATCTCTTTAGTTTAAAGAAATTTTGAAACTTAGGAAGAACTTAGAAAAACCATGTCAGAAAGGTTGTGTACTGAGAACTCAACTGGGATTGAGATCATGTGCAAAATTTCCCAGAATCACAATCTCTGTAAGAAGTTAAATAGCATCTATCCTCAAATTCACATTCACCCAGCACCTCAGATTATGACTGTACTTGAAAAAAAGTTTTAGGAGATTTAATTGGTGAACATGAAGTTAGGTCCAGTGACTGGTTTGTAACTACAAAGGGACAGATATTATTCAGATGCCAGAAGGAATGATGTCATGTGTGGAAGCTACAAACCAATGGATGCCAGCAAATTCTTGAAGCTGGAGAACTAGAAGAAGACCAGAGATACCTCCCTGATACCTCCAGCGAGGGGAAGATATGGAGGAGGTAGAGTGTATGAGCAGACACCTTAGTGGTGGGCTTATGACCACTAGGTCTTCAAAAATATACTTTTCTTGTCACCTCACTGGGGATAATTTGTTTGGAAATGGCAGCACTAGGAAACTAGTACAACTTCTCACATTTAAAATCACCTTTTCACTAGTTTGTGATATTCCTTTCCCAAATTACCTCACCTTGAATATTTTGTTTTTTACACCCAATTCCTTGATCAAACATTACTCTAAATTCCACTTTTCTTTTACTTAAAAAAAAATCCTATTTTTCATATATCTCTTTTACTCTGATACGTAAAATTACTTCCTGATGTAATATTTTCTACATGAATGCATAACCAGAAATTTCTTATTTTACCAGAGCATGCTAAATCAGTTCTGACATCTTGGGATAGAAACAAAGTTTAAAGATTCTTCTTTTATCAGAAGACACTTTGGAGGTGCCTTGACCTGTGAAGCTACTGTTTGAAATGGTATACAGCTCTGGCTGCATCTGGTTTTACTGAAGTAAAACTTTTCTTCCACCCAATCTCTTCAGCCTCATACAACCCTAATAGACAACATTGCAACAGAGACTTGCCAGCATTTCTTCAAAGTCCTTCAAGTTTCTTGTGATTTAAATCCTTTAGTTTAATAAAGCTATGATATAGATGAAGGTATCCAAATGAAACCTGACAGTGTCTCCAATCCCTTTAAGATGGCCTCCCAAGATGGCGGCTAGTAATCATACCACAGGGCCACCCTGTTGTTAAATAAGTACAGGAAGTTGAGAGCCTTCTTTGCTGATATTCAGCTACAAACTCTTTATGTTCCTGACTCTGAAAGCAAAAGGCAACTCTGGCCTCCTTTGCACTTATGTAGAGTGACTATTGTCAAGCAAGAGATAGCTCCACTTGGGCTGTGGGTGAGAACCGCTACAGTGCATAGAATGTTTCCAGATGTTGGAGTAATGTACAGTAGACTAAGAACCAACTATGTTCTGATACATTTGTTTTCAATGCTTTTGTTTTTCTCCCTGCAATAAATGATGTTCCTCTTTGAGTGATTCCCATTTCTCCAGGAGGCAGAACCCTTACCTCTAAGGTATAATCCCCTAGAACTTCATTCTCTGCATAGGATTCTTTTTAACAAGCTGAAACAGACATAACTAGGGCACTGTTTCAGGCAGAGATGACAAATGTGAAACTGAAGGATATGGGAAGCCATTCAAAGTTGGTTTGGTAGAAGACAGTGCTGCATAATGAAAGCAAATGTACAGATTGAAGTCCTAAAAGAAATCCTAGTGTGAAGATGAAAGGACCTGAAAGATAATAAATGTAGAAGTGATACACCACCTAATAGGGTCCTGTCAGAGAAGAAAGATAATATGATCACTTACAGAGCATCCCTGAGTCTCTATAGGTACTTGACCTATAGTTTGCAGAGAGACAATCTTTTTGTTTCATCTGGCTTATATTAAAAATAGGGAAAACAAACCCAGCATTTTTTCCCCTCACTTCCACACAGATGGTGGAAAAATCCATGCAATTTTTAACTGTCTGAAATTCTTTAAAGCAATATAAGACAAAAAGAATTATTAAATCACTTTTCCATTTCATATAATGAAAAACTGCACAACCATGGTGGGGTTGGGACCATTAATTTTGGAGCAAGCGGGAACTCCTATTGGTCCCACAGGCAATCAATCACCTGGCCGGCCTGAAGCCCCATCTCTGAAGCTTTCTTGGTACAGAAAAGGGAAATTTCAATAACAATAAAGCTAAAAACAAACTGCTCATAAGCATTTGTGTGATTTCATTCTTGAGATTTGCTTAGATAATTTACACAGATGATGTACATGTGTGTTTTTAAAATGGTACTTATGCAGATTCAATCATGGTTTTCTCCTTTCATTTACTAGGGTATCAGGAATTGATCTTACATCTTCTTTTCCTTACATTTGAGGGAATGACATGGTCTACTTTTTATTTACTTCTGCATTTGGACTCAAATGCTAAAAGTTATTTAAATGGGATTTAAAGCAATTATCCATGTGATCATATCTAAGAAAGTTGAGGTTTGAGGATTGTGGTTCAACACCAGACCAGGTAACAAATTCCATAGATGTACCTCCAATTAATCACTGAAAAGTCAGAAGTGGAGCTGTGGTAGAACATTAACCCAGGCCCTGAGTTCAAGCCTCAGTAGCAACACACACACACACACACACACACACACACACAAAATATACATGGGTTCCAGAATTTCAATTGGATACGCCTCTGCTTTAGGATTTTATGTCTTGATGGGGAGAGTAGCCAGGTGTCAAAAATCATCTAACCACATACAAATAATCACTCTATGGTATCTTATTTCCCTCACAAGGAAAGCTTTCTTGATTCTAATGACATCACCAATGGTTTATTAGCAACAAAGAATACTCTAGAACACTATAAGGACCTCACAATAGTTGATGTCTACCAAGCTACCAAGTTGATGCTACCAAGCCTACCATGTAAGATCTGTACACATTTGGGAGAGGAAAGTCAGGAAGTAGGTTTCTACTGAGTCTCCTTACACAGATATATGCACATGAATATGCCTTGCTGCTTGCATAGGATTGGAGGTCCCCAGGGAAAGACATATTCCTTTTATCTCAGTCTTAGAAGACACTAAGATGGAATCTGTGTCATACCACCTATAATAGTTTGGATCTTGAATGTCTTTCAATGTCCCATGTGTTAAAAGCTTGTTCTACAGAATAGTGCTATATTGGAGGTGGGACCTAGTAGGAGGCCTTTAGGTCATTTGGGGCAATGATCTAGAAAGGAATTGTGGGACCTTGGTCTCTTACTCTTTTACTCTCTTGCTCTTTCACTTTTGGTTTCTGGTCATGAAGTGGATGTGCTGTACACTCCTCCATGATGTGCTGCTTCATCACAGGCCTCAAAGCAATGGAGACAAACAATACTTATCTACAACCTCTGAAACCATGTGGCAAAGTAAACCTGTCCTCTTTGTAAGCTGAATATTTCAGATACTTGTTATACAGTAATGGGAAGCTGACTTAACATACCATCAGCTGTTGCCTCATCCTGCATTTGAGACATGGTCATTAGAAGGAGGTGACTGACTGGTAATCCTTCCTGGGGGACAGAGAGGGAGTAGGTTTGACATTCGTGGCAGATGATGGTTAGGTCAAGGAAGGCTTGGAGGAGGACTTGGGGTTGGGGGAAGAACCCTGCTGCTTGGTGTGATGTGGTGTAGAAGATAAGGGGGGCAGGGAGCTAGATGGCATGACCCCTCAGGGCCTCCTTTCGAAACTTACTCTGCCTGAGGTTGCCTCTGCAGTGAGGCTAATGGTGCTGTGGTTTTTTTTCTTCTTCTTCTTGGTGAAGGTTATAGAACTCCTATTCCACAGGAGCTTTGACATAAACTCACATGAAAGCTGTCTCACCACAGAGTGAAACAACATTTTCTGTCTAAAGAATTGTGAGCCATTTCTATGTTCCAGGTTAGAGAGTAATGGGGAAATACAATGTAGAAAGATAACGTTGGCAGAGAGAAGACCCCTACTGTACTTCACAGAATGCTTTGTTGAGCTGTTGTGTGATGGAAGTGTGAGACCCTGAGCTTCTAGAACCATGAGAGATAAGATAGTGAAAAAGATAAATTGTTCTACTTGCTAAAGCCAAAGTGTAGCCAGCCAACCATGACCCAATGGATTACTTTCTCTATTTGAGTGGATGTTAATGTTCCCCATGACAAGAAAAGAGTCTGGATTTTCTGATTCTAAAACTGACAAGAGAAAAGAAGAAAATAGTTGTGCAACTAGAAAGAGACCCCACATCAGAGCATGGTGTTTCCAGGGGACCAAGAAGGGTTTGACACTAAAGATTTCTTGTGGAAAGGTACAAGAAAGGAGCCCTAGAAACAGAGCTACAATGCCTCCCTGTTCCCCTTTAGAAGGTGGCTCTTCAGGAATCCTGAACCACACTAGGACTGAGAATCACAATAGATTATTTGAGTACTATCTTTCACTTGGTTATTAAAGAAAAGGGTAATTTGGAAGATTGACTACATGATGGACAGTTGGGTACAGGGGGGTAGGCCATCCCTTTAAACTCTCATCTTGTTCTTTGGTTCAAGAGCCTAACTCAGGTGGGGACCAATGTCCAGGGCAGAACTCACATGCATTAGAGTTGTTTCTGTGGTGACTTGCTTTTAGGGTTATTGATGAAATGTATCTTAGAAATAACACTGTTTTCCTAAAGGGACAGACATTTTACTGAACCCTGTTCTGAAAATATATAATCTTTGAGGGTCTGAGAAAGGCATAAAAGATGTTCCTTCCTCTCAGAGAAAAAATTAAATCTAAAATACCAGCTCTTGGCTGATTTAAAGCAACCTGCTCATCTTTTTCATCATGTATTTGACAAGCAGTTATTATTTCCAGAGTGATCCAGGTACTGGGAGTATAGAGGTGACAAGACATTGTCATTGTCTTTAAAGAGCTTTGTTATAGTGGGGAAAAGAGACAAGAAAGGGACAGATGCTGCCCAACAGGACACGAAGAAACTAGATATTATGGGGGCACATCTTCAGGTGCTAGGCTAGGATACAAAGCAGGTTTTCTGGGTCTCAGTGGTGGAGCTGGGAGTTTGCTGCTGAAGAAAGCTACAGTCCAGGTTGGGTGCCTGAGCAAGAAGGAATGTAGAAAGAGGAGGAGCTCCCTTCCAGACTGCTTTCTGTGCAGGAGTGGTGGGGAGGGAGGAGATCTACTACAGAACTCCTGCAGGGGCTCCCTTCTCATCCTGATTTTGGTCATCCCTGTAACAACCAGCCTCTCTCTGAAATACCTCAGCCCCAATCTGGACTACTATGAAATAAACAGAGGCTCTGGCTGTCTCCATCTTGGCACATGGTGCTTACAGAGACAAATGAAATCAAGAGCCAAAGCTTCTTTTTGTGCCTATTATTCTGGGGTGCTGAGGAGACACTAATCCGCAATGATCCTGGAGCCTTCACACCTGCCTGCAGCCGCCATTGCTGCAGCTCCATTGTGCTCTCTGCTGATGCAGGTGCAAGTGAACATTCCTGCCTTTGCTTGCAGAGAAAGATAATCACTTCATGGAGGAGATTTCACAGTTCTTTGAATTGAGTTGCATGTTTGTTCTGGGTTTTTTTTTCTCTCCATTTCCTAATATAACACACGTTTGCTATTGAGTAAATATTGATCTGGTTGCCGTTAGCATTAGTGGTGGGAGATGCTGAAAATCAGCCAGCTAATCGGGCTGCATTCTGGGCCGAAGGTGAGTGTGGCACCACTGCTGTCAGGTGGGGGCTGTGGTCACACTACAGACAATTCAATCAGCCATCTGTAATTACTAGGTTCATTTCAGCCCCTTATGGAAGAGGAATCAACCCTGATTGACACTATTTTTCTTTGAATAGCTATAAGTGAGTCTCTAATTTAGATCCACTAAAGGTGTATCAGAAAGTAACAACCTGCCTCCTTCCACTCTGTTTTTTGCTTTGTTCTTAGATGGAGTGAGAACTGGCTGCAAATTGATGGCAGGTCATTTGATTATATGATGAAATCTTCGTGAATTAAAATGCCACAAATATTGCCATGATAGCAATATTGCCAAAAGATGAGCTCTAAATATATAGGAATTCCACTCCCCCCCATATTACTAGTGTCATCAATGATACTGGGATTCTAAACCTGTTGCTTTATATTACATTGGCCAACTAGTGTGATAAGGATTTAATGTGTTTTTTCCTTTATCCTGGGACTTGAACTCAAGGTCTGGATGCTGTCTCTGAGCTTTTTTTGTGCAGGCTATTGCTCTACCACTTGAGCCACAGTGCCACTTACAGCTTTTTCTGAGAAGTTTTTGTAGATAAAAGTCTCACTGACTTTTCTAATGGGGCTGGCTTCCAACTATGATCCTCCATCTCAGCATCCTGAGTTGCTAAGATTACAGGCACTACACCAGTACCTGGTTAGTGTTTTAATGTTTTATTTCCAGAACTTGTGTTATGTAAGATCCTTTACTACAAATGCTTCCATGTAAACCTCACTTCATTTAACCACATCCGCCAAAGTCCCCCTTTCCTATCTCAGATATTCTAGCAAAGGTGCTCATATTTTTCCAAGCAATTCACAATTTGTATAGCTCCAATAGCAGGTACTTCCTTGGTGGAGCCAAAATAGTTTCCTTACGTTCAGTCCTAATTATTTTTCTGAATCTAAGATCTCAGAATGACAATGAATGATCTTGAAGGTGAGTTACTACAGCCTCTCTCTTTCCTTTCCTGATTCCAATTTAATGCCTATTTTTCTCTTTTTATGTCTGATATCATACTCACTCAACCAAAGACATCAAGGAATGTTGAAGAACTTACTACCAAAGCATTTCTTCAAAAAATTTTGTTGATTTAGACTATCCTTGAATGGAGATTTGTCTTTTCTGTGAATTTATCAGAATTAAACAGATGGCAAATGACTGGAGATTTGGAAGTCAGTCTACAATGTTCGTTGATGATGCTTACCATTCAAGTTGAATCTTCTTGAAGATCTCTGAAGGAGGGTATCTAAATACATGGATGGATTAAAAGGCACATGTTAAGCCAGATGGCTTTATTGATTGAAGAAGGCAGGACTAAGGCTCCCACTATTGTTTCAGGCACTTACTCTGGACTTCTTAATTCTTATCTCACCCCAACCCTTTTCTCTTCTGCTTAACAAATAAATTTCTTTCTTTCTTGTTGTTTTGAGAATAGGGGGAAAAGAAAGGTCTCATTGTTTTTAGGAAAGTATTGCCTATAAGGGTCCATAGTTGATTTCAACAATAATCTGAGTGGAGTTCTGGAGGCCAAGAAAATTCAAGATCAAAGAGCCAATCAATGATCAGATTCTTGATGAGGGCCTCTTTCCGATGCACAGAGGACTGACTTCTTGTATCCTCCTTTGGCACAAAATAAGATCATTTTTCATGTTTCTTCCTATAGGGTAAATAATTCCATGCATTATGGGATGGCCATCCCTTCATGTCCTAACAACCTTCTCAAAGCCCTCTCCTCACCATACCATTGTATTGAGGATTAGAATTGCAACATACGAATTATTTTGATCCATATAAACATTTAGTTCATAACATAAGGATGCGTGATGTTTGAGAAAGGATCAAAAAGGCCAGTCCTTCATAGCACTTGTTTATCTGCAAGTAATATTCTTAGATTCATTTACAATTGCTAACTCAGAAATGGGATGTAGTTGGAAAGTTAAGAAGGATCTCATTACAAGGTTAGCAAAGAAATTTCATTGCATCTTAATTTCTTAATTCTAGGTCCTAGTGTTTTGACCTTAGGGCAGACATTATAGCTTGTGTTTGAGACCGTTCATCTCTTGGTCCCTGATACTGGGATCTGGACTAACCCTTCCTTCACCTCCTGAGTTTCCTGTTGTTTTTAGATAGACTCACCCCATTTCAGTGCTGCACCTGCTAAAATTTGGAACTGAATGTTTCCCAAAGGTCCATGTATTGAAGGAGAGTCTCTACCTAGGAGGAGATAGAACTTTTAAGAGGAAAGGCCCAGTGAGAAGTTTCAGGGTCATTATGATCGTGCCCCAGCAGAGGATATTGGAACCCCAATGATTCCCTCTTTCTCATTCCAACCGAGAAACTGCTCTGCTATGCAGTTCCACCATGGCGCTCTACCTTGCCTAAGTAACGAGGGGTGTCATCCCTCTAGATGAAAACTTTCAAAACTGTGAGCCAAAATAAGCCCTTTTCTTCTTAGAAGGTGATTATCTAAAGTATGCATTGTAATGACAGAAAGTTGAATAACAGAGATACCCCCAAACTAAATAAGCAGTGTCCAGAATGGGGTTAAGCTAAGACTCCTGAGGAGTGAAGATATTTGAACAATCACATGCAAGTCCTCTCACAGTACATCTCAAGGCTGACATCTTTGGCCTCCTTCAGAATCTAATGTTCTGGGAAAGCCACATAACCATTACCACATTGCCAAGCAAAGAAAAAACAAGTTCATTTTCACTGTGAAAGAACATTTGACTTGCATGCAGCTTGGGGTCACTTAATGTGTACAGGTCATTCTTAAAGAAAGGGCCAGCCATGTTCCTATGCAACCCAATTTTCTTCCTGGGCATGCTAGGAAACTCCATGTCTTCTTGGTGAACTATTAGGATACATTTCTCATAAATATGGGCTCTGTTCCTCAGATTTCATGAACTAGTGAGTGAGGAGGGAAATGCTAGGTGATTTAAGTGCATCAGGCACAAGTGCCATTTGGAAGGGAGTATTGACATGGTAGAGGACTCTTTACAAGTTTAAACCTGAGGAACTGTCTCAGGCTGACTAAGGCCATTTTGGAACAGAAGCCATGATATGAGGGAGGGTATCACGGGATGGGACACAAAAAAGGAGTATTCACTATCAAGTTATAGAGGCAAAGGCTGAAAATAACAATAGAAAGGCAGTCATTGCTAGAATCAATCAGAAGAATGGAGATTAGTATGAGAATGAGAAGGGATGTGTGGTTAGAGCTAAGGGTGGAAGACATGAGTCTATGCTGTGGTTTTGCCTTATGTGGCACTTGAAATAAACCTTGGGTCAAGATTGCCCACAAAATGACGTGGGGCTGGACAGAGCATGAGGATGCACTTGGCAAGCTTTCCCAGTGCTTCCTAAAGTAAGCACTATGTGGAAACTATGGGGAAATGTGTCTTACTGATTCCAAGCAAGGTGGGCTAGAAATTGGTTATTTGTGTTTATTAGGGTCATTGGGAGAGAGTTACTTTTTCTGGAATAATTTGTTTCCTGGTGGATATTTTGTTCAATGGAGAAGGATAGGCTTGAACACAGCATTCATCTCTTAGATTGGCTATGTATTTATTTATGCAAGAGAAAGACTGGATAGAGAAATGTCATGCCAGATGGGACCGAGAGAGGGTTCTGTATGTGTTGGATACTGTGGCTCTCTCCAGATTTTTTCAAGAGGCCAGTCAAGGTTTCGCTGTCATCAGGAAGCAGGTGTGCAGCCAGGTGCCTGTGGTCCCCAGGGCCCCTGCAGCTTCACACTTTCAATGGAAACTACTTTGCCCTTTAGCCACTTGTGAATGTTCCCTAGCAGTGATGGGAATGGGCAAGGCTTGCTCAGGTAAATGTGATCCAGAGTGAAGGCCCTTCAGGACATTCGCTTAAATGAGTCCAGTTTGACATTTGTACTACAAGCTAGATTTCTCCCAATATATCTTCATGCCTGTCACCTTATCTCATTTTACTACAATCCTAATGCACATATTGTTGCCAGATTGTTATCCCCATTTTAGAGTAAAGGAAATGGAGTCTCCTAAGCATTTAGAAACTTGCATGGGACTATGAAGCAAAATCATAATAATTAATAAAAATAAATAATAAAAAATAGAAATAAGGTAACTGTCATGCCTTATTTCTAGTAATACATAGCAATCTTTTCTCATCTGCTATTGATAAAATTATTTATATTTACAGTTCAATTTAGGTGGATTTCTTGCTTTCCCATTAAGTAATCTCAAGTTAAACACTGTTTACTTAAAGTTTTTGAAATGACTTAAGACTTAGCAGTGCCTCCAAAAATACAGTTAGAATAAGAAGATGCATGTACAACCTAAGAATATAGAATGTTTTGGATGTGAAGGAGATACTGGTGGAGTAGAGTTGTGGTTGTTATTAGTAGTGGTGGAAGAAATGGCTGAGGTAGAAGTGTTGTTGGTTGTGGGTGATGGTGGTGAAGGTGGTGGTGATGCTAGAGATGGTGTTGCTATAGTTAGTGATGGTGGCTGTTAGTGAGATAGTCTCAGCAAAGGAAGAAAAAGGGCCAGGACAATTATGGTCCCGAGATAAAGGGGAAAATTAGAGTCATAATAAGCACAAGAAAAACAAATCTTGTTCTACCTTTTGTCATCACTGACGTATGGTGTAGGTTGGGGTCTCAGCAGCTCTGGACAATGAGAACTGCTCTGAGTATAGTAGTGTGTGGTGATAGATTAAGCACATTCAGTCTGACCACATTTAATGCTTACAACAATCCATCGAGGCTGCCACCACCATTTACACTGCACAGTAGAAGAAAGAGACGAGCAGAGAAGCTTCTAAGTAATGGCTCAATATCCTGTAGGTAGAAAGGGATAGAGCCAGGGTTCTGACTGTAGCTTGTGTCCTCGACTATCGAACTTTTGAGAACATGACAGAAAGTGACTTGTGTCTACAGGCTTTGTAATATCCAAAGCAGAGGTGGGAGGACTGGTCCTGCTTTTACTTTGGGCTTGTGAGGCTTTATTGCTATGTTTTGGATGGTTGTATCCTAGGTATTAAAGGCTCACCACCTCTGATAATGCTATTTGGAAGTGGTGAAGCCTTCAGGAGGCTGGGTCATGTTATTGGGAATGTCCCCTTGAAGGAGATGATGCAATTATACTTCTTCCTGTTTTCTTCTAGCCTGAAGTATAAGTGGGTTTATTCTGTTGCTCGCTCCTGCCATTGCCACATGGAGGCCTGAAGCCATGGGGACACTTGGTCATGGACCAGAATCTCTTAATATTTGCTCTTTGTAAGCTTATTGTCTTGTGTGTTTTGTAAAAGCAAGGGAAGCTGACTGATACTTTCTGCTTTTAGGATCTGAGGTTAAGAACAAATGAAGGAATCTAGCCAAATCCCCAACACATCCATCTGTAATCTTCAAGTATATGAAATGTATAAAGAAATGGCTCTCCCTGGTGGATTGTAGTCTGGGTACCAAAGACACTCCCATAGAGAGAATGCTGCCTGGGGCAAGAGATGATTTGCTGTTTTATTTTTCTGATAAATTAATAATTTATTAACTCAATAAGTATATAATTATAACTAAATAATTATGTAACTCAATTTATTAACTCAAATAATTTAGTGCTTTTTGTTTTGTGACAATAGTGGAGCATTATCCTTTACATTTTGCTCATGGCTGGTGCTCTATGATTTGAGCCACACCTCTCTGCCTCAGGCTTTTTCCTGGAGAAAAGAAGTCTCATGTTCTTCCACACCTGGGCTGGCTTTTTTATTTTTATATATTTTTTGCTTTATCTATTGCAATTTATTTAGTTGTTTGTTTATAAATTTGATTGTAAAGATGATGTACAGAGGGGTTACAGTTACATGGGTAAGGTCATAAATACACTTAATCATCAGATTTCATGAATAGCTTGAATAGCTAGGGTTGTAGACATAAATCTCTAGTTTCTGGCACAACCCAGTGCTATGTTAAAAGCAGTTTTGATGCTGCTGCTGCTGTTTGTGGCCTGAACTGTCACCCACTACCCACAGCATTGTTCAGCGGCTCTGAGTCCTGTTTGGGTGGAATGGGGGTCTCCATGTCCTGTTGGGTGGTTTTGCCTCTCTTCTGCTGCAAATGCTTTCTCTCCCCACTGGAGCAAGCAGGCTGTGATCCTGACACACTGGCTTTCACGCATGCCTTTGTGATTAGTGCCCTTCCCCCACCTGCCCCCAGCACATATGGACGCCGCGTCTATTTTCATCTTTGGCTTTTTCTGTCTTTTGCTCTGTTGCTTTCATTAATACACTCTTTCACATCTTCATTTTCTTCTCTTTCAGAGAAAGTACCAAGAGGGGTTGCCTGCCTTGCTGTCATATTTAGGTTCCCCCAGGCCCTCTGTCATCAGGAGATGCCTTCTACTCAGCACTGGTGGGACTATGGGCCTAGGGCAGACAGAGGCTGAGTGTGGATGAGGCTGAGTGTCTGTGCCTATGATTTAAACAATGTCATCAGCTCAGACTTCTGCCTCATAAAACACCACTACAAAAACACTTAACTCATAACAAAATGGAGTGAAAATGTCACTCCAATATGTCACTTTTCACTATGGAGAAGAGAGGGGGTGGTTGCATTTGCAATGGATAATTCCAGAAAAATTAATATACCCTGGCATTTATACCAGAACCCGAGAAAATAGGAAATGTTTTCCTTGTAAATATTCTCTTGCCTCTTTCCAAGATAGAAGTAAGTCCATAAACTCTAGACCCAGCAGCAACAGGAATGGAGCATGTGGAAAAAAATGTTTGTACTTAGCAGCCTACAGAAGTAAGGATCTTTCTTTTTTTTTTCTTTGCCATTGTTTATAGGAATGTCGATATTGAGGAATTTTTAGCATTAAAAAGGCCTCAGATTGTAAAGTCACTAATAAAGTTTTTATGTGGTAACAATACCACTTTCAGAACTTGAACCATAACCTCAAAAATAAGCTTTTTAGGGAAAATAGTTGCAGTGGAGTTTCTACAGGATCATTCCAGAAGCAAATACATGCAGCTTTCATCAGAACAGATTACATACTTATTACAGACTCACAGTGGGAGGATGGTGGGAGGAGACCCAGGCACTGCATAAAGTCCAAAACGGTGCATAGGTTAACCATGTATATAGCTAACCTTTACATCTGCAGTTCTATGTTACTTAGCATTATCCCATTATCTGAGATTGCCTCACTCACAGCAGTTAATTGTCACAATAGGAGTTAGAACGACATCTATTTCATTGTTGGTGGCCTGATCCTGAGACCTAAGGATCACAATTTGAAGTGAGCCCAGACAGAAAAGTCTGTGAGACTTTTCATTTTCAATTAACCAGCAAAAAGCTAGAAGCAGAACTTGGCTCAAGTGGTAATGCACTAGCCTTGGGCAAACAAACCAAGTGAGCTCAAGGCCTGAGTTCAAGGCCTAGGGCCAGAATGTACATGTTTATGTACATGTGTGTGTGTGCGTGCGCATACACACGCATGCACATGTGTGCACGCATGCACACACACACAAATGAAAGGACATCTGTTAGAACTCAATAATGGTGCAGCTTCTCTTGCTCCTGGGCTTTGATAGTCACAACACTCTGGCAATGACTGGAGACTGCCCACTGATCTGTGCTCACGTTTTAATTATAGCAGAGAGCACACAAGCAAAACATGTATAAACAAAAGTGTTTCTCTAGAAATGTTCCCATTTGCAAAAGGGCCTTGCTCAAGTTTAGAGATGCTTAATTCAGAATGTGAAAAGCAATAAAATGAATTTTAAAATGACTTTTATTGACCTCAAAAATTATGAGCTAAAAGCACTTGAGCTCATTTAAAAAACAATTTTATTGGGTTAATGGTGAGTATAAAGAATTAAATCAATAAAAACTCCACTTGCCATTAAGTCCAAAAACAGTGAAGACATTTTATTAACTGTGTTGTTTTAAACTCAACAATGTATGTTCCTCTCAGTAATTTAGTCCTCTCCTATACTTTTCTCTCTAACCTCAGCCAATCTTGTGAGCTTTTATTTTCCCCCTCTCTTCAATGAGTGCTTTCCATATTGTGAGTGTGGAGCCAGACATACATTTCTGTTATCCCAGTACTTGAGAGGTGAGCAGGAAGCTCATGATTTTAAGGACAGCCTGGACTAATTGCAAGACTATCTCAAAACAAATCCCATGTATATATAAGTAGATATGGCTGTAATTTTTATCAGGTATAGAGTAGTACATTTAACTATGCTGCTCAGTCCTGTCACACTAACCATAAAAGCTCTATGTCCTTCTCATCTTGCAGATCTAGAGATATAGGATGGGAGCCCACCTAACCAGAGAGGTGAGGTCACAGTCACTGAAGGCTCCCTATATCTTTCACAAATCTGTTACAGATAAATAAAAAGTGTGTCTTTCCAGATGATAAACAAAAGGCTAAAACATGTAGTTGCTGGGTTTGGGAGGGTTTTGGGGAAAATTGATTGAGTAACAGCAATTTAATCTGTTGTAAGATAAGACAGCCTTCTAGAATCTGTTCATTCACTATCAGTCATTAAGCAAATCAACTATTATGCTAAGTGCTGAGTCTACAGTGTTAAGCCAAGATGTCAGAGTAAGAGAGAGACTGTAAATAAATGACCTTCCAAATAAGAATATCATTTTCAAAAGGGTGATAAGTGCTTCTGTGATGAGAGAATAATGGTAGAAGCCTAGGCAGGCAGCTGAGAGAAAAGCCATGTAAGTGGAGACTTATGAGTTGGCGTGAACCAAACTGGAAGATCGATTGGTGAGGCAGAGAAAAGGGCAATGGGGAGGCCTGAGTAGTATGTTATACCATCCTACATCTGAATGAAGTAAGAAGATGCTGGTAAAGGGACCAAGTCTTTCTGTGCTGCTTCTAGGGTCCTCTGGTATTCTTTCTCAGCTTGGCACTTAGATGCCCTTTTTGCCCAGGCACTGGGATTGATGCTCCAGTGAGATGGTCTCATAATGGTGAGCTTTGCTCCCACCTTTCCCATATGTTTCAAGGTACTAACTATAGTGCCAAACACTACCACTGCTTTGGAGACCTGTCCCCCGTGACATTTTGCTTTCCCTAACAGCCCTTTTCAGGGTCTGTTAGAACCCAGCCTGAAAATGAGAAGATGCTGGACAGTTATGGCAATCTGATCAATTGGAGCTTTGAATTCAACCAGAAAAATTTCCCTAAAATGAGACAAAAAGAATTCATCAATAAGAACCATGTATTTACTGAGTACTTATAGCACTATAATATGTGCTTCATTTGCACATTTATTACTCAACTGCAGTCTAATGAGATAGGCATTATTATAACCCCATTCTACAGCTGTGGAAAGTAAGACAAAAAGTATAGGGTTTTCCATGGTCCACAGAGAAGTAGCTAGGTTGGCTAGTCTGATCTTAGTTATCAGCTCTTATAATCTCTGTCATTACAACCTTCTAAAGCCACCCCAAGCCATTAATGAGGGTGAACTTAATTTCATTAAGAACAGCTATGATAAAACCATCCTGTGCTAGTTACAGATCTGGTCTCCTGCAGGTAAAATAGCCTCACGTGTTGAACTCAAAAAGAGGAAAATTCTCAGATAAGAACTTGGACTGCAAAGGCAGCTGGTCTTAGTAGGTCTGGATAATAAGATCAGTGTCTGACTTTTGATATACATCCCTAGAACCTGAGGATCTCTACACAACCCTTTGGGTGATGTAGTAAAGAGGTCTTCTGAGGGGGCCCTGTAGTCCAGTCAGGGAGCTGTCTCTTGTCGACTTTCCAGTTCTTGCTGTTTCAGGGGACCTTCGCTTCATCTCATCAGGATATTACAAGTCTAATCTGCCCACCAATGATCACACATGGGAAGAAATCACTCTTATAGAGCATGCTTTTTATGGAGAGATGAATTCTCAGCCCCAGCTCACCTTCTCCATTGAGAGATTCCAGTACCAACCCACAGGACAGCATTTTGGAGCTGACACTTTCTGGCCCCATTCCTTGTAAGTACATGTATTTCTCCATCCTAGGGGCAAAATCCAGGGGTTATATTGTTCCTGCTTCCTGGGGGCTTCCAGGCACAAAACTGTAGGCACCAGAAGGAAAGATGATGCCCACAACTAAAGCTGTCTCCTGAGTTCCTTTCTGGTCAGGAGGCCTCTCTTGGGAAGTGAGATGAAGCCACATCCCATAGGGAACATTTTGGAAGAGGTCTGTCCTGGGCTTTCCCAGCATATGTATCAATTTCAGGGCCCAGTGTGGAAAAGGGTCTGGGAAGGAGAGCCCTGACATGCTGTGAAATGTGATCAAGCTTGTTTGGTTGGGGGCGCCCATGCTTTGTGACACCTGCCTATGTGTTACATGGATGCTGTTACACAATTGTCTGGGAATTTATTCACATCTTTGTGTGTACAATGATGCCAACTTACCTCAAAGTGGGTGGGCATCCACTAGGATGGAGGAGCCAGGCAGCTTGTATTTCCTCCTTTTGGCTATGCAGAACTCCCATATCCACCAAATGACACGCTGGGAGAAATGATTAGGACACAGTAAAGCTGTTGATTTTACTTACAGACTTAGCCTGAGCTCTCTAAAATCCAGAAGACTAGAGGCTTCCTATGTCCTTGTCACCTTCACAGAAAACTCTACCCAATTTTGAAGCCCAGGAGAGGAAGTTTTGATCTGGTCCTGAAAAGCTTTCCTAGTATAAAAAGGTATGAAGAAACAACCTGAACAGCTCATTAACAGGAGCTGGATAAACTATCGGTAGCATGCACAAGCTGGAATATGACTCATTTGTGATGAGCAAGGAACTTCTGATAGCTAGGACAACATGGATGAATCCCCAAAGCAAGCTGTAGGTGACATGATTCTACATATAGGACATTCTGGAATAGGCATTGGGGAAAACCCTTCAATAATGAGTGTTTTACAGTCTTGGGAGTGTTTATTGGCCTCCATGGCTGGGGCCAGGCTGCTGGCAAAGTTGTCATTGTGTGAGACCTGCACCTTTGTCTCATTTAGAGAAGGTTCACCTTGATCTAGTATATACACTGGAGTATATTTAGTTCCATTGAAAAACTTGCTCCATCTTTGGGGAACAACAATGTTTGACTATGTTAAATTAGTGGAAGCTATAGTTACAATAAGAAGATATTAGGTCTTGTAAACTCTGTGCCCAGCCCAGCTGGCTTGTAAACTCTTGAAATGGGAGAACCTGAGAGTCTTTGCCATCCCTTTCCCCAGAGCATGTACACAAGCACAAGAACTCACAACTTTACATGGAGTTTTAGGGACACTTGTAAACTTCCCAAAGTCTACTCTCAGAGCCACTAATGCCCATGCACCTTCAGCTCAGAAATTCTGCTTTGGAGAATAGGAACCAAACCCAATCTCAAATCAGTTAGCCAAGTTTATCAGTTATCTACTACTGTGCAACAAACCATCACAACCCTTCATAACTTAAAACAATCACATTCCATCACTTCTCACAATTCTGCAATTCTGTGTGTTGGTTGTGTTCAGCCAGATGGTTCTTCAGTTTCATGTGGTGTTGGCCAGGGTCACTCATTTGTTTTCATTCACCTGGGAACTCATCTGGGTGCTCTATTGGGGTTGGATTATCTTCAGACCATCTCTCCTAGGGACTGGGAATTGGCTGCCATTGACTGTCAACATAAGGCATTCAGTTCTCTTTCACAAAGTTCCTCCCTCAGTCGTGTGTGTGTGTGTGTGTGTGTGTGTGTGTGTGTGTGTGTGTGTGTCCCTAAGGTTTCTCTTGAGTAGGTAGGCTAGCCTGAGTGGCTGGCTAAGTCAGTAACTGAAAGTAACCAATCACCCTAAGTGTTAGACTCAGAACTATTAGTTTCATCAAAACCAGATTTCGTTCAAGTAAGTCACAGAAGCCAGACTAGACTCTTGCTCTGGGTTTCACAAGCACTGTGGCACATGCGGAAATGGCAGGATTGCTGATGGTTACCTCTGCAGACAATTCCCCACACTGTTCTTGCAAAATGCAAAGACTCTTCAGTTTCAAAGGTAACTCCTATGTGTCTGTCATCTCTAGACAAAGTAAAAGCTCTCTAAGGAAAGAAGCCACTACTTTTCATTCAGGAAGCACATATCTACTTTGGAATAGCCATTTGTGTGACCTGTTATAATTGTGGCATTTGTGCAGAAGAACTAGATCCCTATTGTTCCTCTTTCTCCCACAAATGATAAGGTGAATAGGCTTTGACATCTACACACATCTTCCACACACATTCCCCTTTATGTTGTCTGAATTGCATTTTTTATTATCCCTGTCTGTTCCTTATGACTTCATAATAAGGTGTTTCCCATTGGTTGGAATAGGGAGAAATGAAAATTAGGTGACCCAGAAAATATTTCTGGGAACCACCGACCCCACTATCATTGCACACTATGGACTCTGTAGCATTTATGCAGCACTCTACTCCACTGCACGGCCCCCATTGGCCTCTGGTCAAGAACATTTTCTTTCATTCTGACATTCAGGCTTGACCAATTGTAACTCACAATCCTCCTCTATCCCGTAGTTCTCAGGATCATGTCTGCATAGAGAGAAAGCTAGAAAATGTTTTTGAAATTTCAGTCTAGTGGTTTCAATCCCAATCTTGCTAGTTATTGAGACCCAAGTGGGGGGCCTCAAGTACACAAGGGTGCTAAGTAGACTTTGTAAGTCAAACTCTGTACTTTCTAATTAAGTTACAAATTTTATCTTCCCCTAGAATATGCTTAACCTTGATCTTCCATGTAAAAAGTTATGTAATAAAAATGCTAAAAACAAAAGTTGAAAACCCACAGATCTAACCCAAGTTTTTCTCTTTACACATATACACCAACTGTCACTAGAGGCTAACATTTAGAAGAGTTGCCAATTGCAGGCATAGAATTCAAATTTCAGGATCCTGGCTTGTTGCAGTTAACCATCCCTAGATCACTGGAAGGCATATAGGATCTACTCAGGCTGAAGAATGACACTAAAGGCTTCGGTACTGCTTTGCTTTGTCTCAAAAAATCTTTTGATTTGACTGGGATTCGGCCTTTGCTTTGCTGGAATTGTTTGTGTGGCAGAAGAACGATTATTGCAGGATTATCCTGGGCTGTGGGATGGTCTCTAGAGCCTGCTGGAAGCTTGTTTTGCTAGCTCAGCTGTTTCTCAGCTTGCTCTGCCTGGTGATGTCAGCTGCTATGTTCTTTCACTCAAGAATTCCCCCTCCCACTGCTCACCACCTTGGTCTCTCTTTTGGTCCAGCTAGCGATGTCTTCATCTCCTTCTCCCACTTTAGCCATCCCCCTCCCTTTTCCTGTTCTTTCTACTTTTGACATCCTTGAGGCTGATAGTGTTTGTCAGGTCTGTCTTTAACTCTGGGAAAGAGCTGGTGGAGCCATCTGTGGGTTTTGGAGAGCATCCCTGCTTGTAATTATTTTTCCTGGAGTCACTCTTGATGAGGCAAGGGCCCATTGTTATATTATTACCAGTTGTCGCCTGGATTTTCTCATCTGAGAGTGTGTCTAAGGGTAGGCAACAATAGCACGATGCTTCTCAGAAAGACAATAGTTGTTGATTTCTTCACAGACAATTGAATGAAGAAGCTGTTCCCAGGATGTTGCTTGTCTTGATCCCTCACACCATTTGGCTTCAGAGCTCCCCACAATGGGGGCACGATTTCCGTCACGTTTCCCCATCTCAAATGTCAGGGAGCTGTCACAAGCCAGGCAAAAATGGAAAATGGGCACTTTCTCCACATGGGCAGGAAGTCCTTGTCTCAGAGTAATGAGCAAAGATGAAATCATCGTAAACCCTCTAAAGCCTTGGTAATTTGAACTAATTTTCTCGAAGGACAGTGCAAATTACTGAAAGGACTAGATTTGATTAAACTCAGCTCAGGAATTGGGAAAGAACTCAGTATTACCACAGCACTAAACAAGTACTTTAAAGCCCAGGTTTTAACGCAAGCATTGCCCTCAACTTACTGGGTTCCTTTAGGTGGGATTCTTTTCCTTATGGCTAAGTTTTCTCACATCAAAAGTGTTGTTTTGAACAAATTATCTGTCCAGACTACCATATTTTGTAGTTTCTCACTGGGAATAATTGTTAAGCACCAGCCTTGGGCAAGGCAAAGGCCTGGGTCTTCAGGGCGCATGAAGGAATATATTGGAGCTAGTTCCATGACCAGTTTTGTTGGCATTCCCTTCAAGCAGAAGCAGTCATGTATTAGGCTAACTGATCAGTGCCAAAAGGAATTGGCTTTATGTGAATAGAATGGGAGCAGTTAGAAAACTATTTGTTAAAATGTAAATGATTGCTTATAAAGTGATTAAAAGGACCACTTCTGCTAAATAGGTTGAGCAATCCTTTTGCAATTGCATTTATCCTTTTAAGTTGTTGGGAAAAGAGCTACTGCTTTTATTCATAGACTGATGTTATAACTATTTATGATTTATGCTCTGCCTCTTCCAAAAGGATTTGAGGCAACTGAAAGCAGAAAATACACACAAACCATAACAATTAACATTTTTAAAAAGGTGGCAGAGGGAGACAACAGAAAGCAGTCATAAAAGGGGACTTAGGCTGTCCAACTATCTTGAAGTACATTAGTTTCTGCACTTGCTCCCCAGGTTTAGCTTCACTTCCTTTGCTCTCTACAGGCAAAGGAGGATACAGAGAACAGATTTCCACAAATGCCATCAGGCAATACTGTGTGCATAGAGCTTTGCAAAGCAGGAATTCTTTCCCTTAGGATTAAGAGGAAGATAGACCGCAGACAAATGCTTAGAATACTATGCCATTAGTGTACATTTTCAGTGGTCTTCAATTTTTTTTCTCTCTTTCTCTCTTTTTCTTGCTTTTCTGGAGATTGAACAAAGACTGTGTATATGCTAGGCAAGTGCTCTACCATGAGCTACATTCCCCAGCCCTACCAAATTATTTGATTATGTACCTTTATCAGAAAAATGTCTGGGGTATGTACCTCTCCAATATTCACTTATATATAAACGAATTATTATTATTCCAAGATTTATATATGTACACATATGTAATGAAACATACAAAAAAGAAATAATTGTGCTTGAGACAAAATGAAATGTGTAGTGTTCTAATATTTTATATCCAGTGTTTTAATATTTTCTATCCAGATTCCAATGGTATGCTTTTATTTAAATGAAATCTTTATTTGTAGAACTTTAGTGTTTAAAAGTTAATGAATAAATGATAAACCCAAAGTCTTTAAAAAGAATGCCAAGTAGGCAAAACACTTTATTTGCAACTGTACTTTTAATTTAATTTTAATCCATTTAATTTTTATCTATTTATATTTTATTAGCATCAATTAGTTGTACAAGGAAGTTTTATTATAACTTGTCTATGTATATATTACATCTTGATCCGCGTCACACCTCCATCAAGTGTAGAAAAGGCATGTAGAACTTAATAAGTGACAGAAAATTTCGTCAAATATCTTAGTTAGGGAAGAGACACAAAGAGAGATTGTAATTTCTTTCTTGAATGGATGAGTGCTCTATTAATCACAAAAGAAGCATCATGGCCCAGGGAAGCTGTATCAATTTTGTCAGGATTGTACATTTGCTGTATCATAATTCCAGTTCACTCCAGTGATAGTTCAGAGTTCTTTATTGATGGATGCTTCAAGGAAGTCCCTGTACTTAAATGACCTAGTACTCATATGGTAGGCTTGTGTGCTTTTTATTCTTATTTTATTTATTATTTTTGTTTTCCATCAGCTTTTGTGGGAAGCACTTTCCTGGCATAGCTCCCACACAGTTGCATTATTTCCTGCCACTCTTATATAATCTTGATTGGTTAATGGCCAAGGCTGTACTGTTTTGTTTCATATGAGCAATCCTTGCACTGTGAACTGAACAATGAACTTCTTGGTTCTAAGTTAGTGTCTTCTCATTTCTTGTGTCCTACAGAAATTTTAACATGGCAATATCAGATTAACAAGCTAGTGTCCTCAACTGTCTTGCACCTGTTGGACAGGGACAGTGTCAAAATGACACTAGTAAGGTATCATTAGCTGTTTATTTAACATCTCTCAACAGCTCTGCACTGGACATGCATCATCTGCAGGCCATCTCATTGCCTTTCTTTCTTTGTCTCTGTCTCTATCTCTCTCTGTGTTTTTTTTTCAATTTTTTATTATCAAACTGATGTACAGAGAGGTTACAGTTTCATACGTTAGGCATTGGATACACTTCTTGTACTGTTTGTTACCTTGTCCCTCATACCCTCCCTCCCCCTCCCCCTTGCCCTTTCCCCCCCTGAGGTGTTCAGTTCACTTACACCAAACAGTTTTGCAAGTATTGCTTTTGTAGTTGTTTCTCTTTTTTTACCCTGTGTCTCTCAATTTTGGTATTCCCTTTCAATTTCCTAGTTCCAATACCAGTATACACGGTTTCCAATATACTCAGATAAGATTACAGAGATAGTGTAGGTACAACCACAGGTAGGTGATACAAGAACATCATCAATAATAGAAGCTACAGATACACATGGGACGTTGAAAGTAGTTACAACTGTGATATAACAATTGTCTCCATAACATGGAGTTCATTTAACATAGGATCATCTTATGTGTTCATAAGGGTATAGCTATTGGGCCTTGTGATGCTCTGCTATGACTTGCCTAAACCTGTACTAAATGGAGTGGTCATTGAACACCTTTCTGTTCAGTCAAAGCAAGAACAGACCCCAATACAATGAGAGAATGAGGCAGAAGGAGACTAGTGACAGGAAAGTAGTCAAGGCAGAAAGAAGAGCTAGTGCAATTGTCCTGGGGTGATAAATTGACTGCTGGGCCATTAACACCTTCCCTTGATTTCCATGTTTGCAGTAATTTCATTCAACTGCCCTGAGAACAGGAAGAGTACTTCATCTCTGCCCTGAGGGGTCTTCATCAACCTGTGTATTGATGGGACCAGGTTTCCAGGCTAATATTACTGTGGCTTTCTGGAAAAAAAAACAAAAAAAAACAACTATTTAGTAATAGAGAAAACACATTTTCTCTCCTACCTTCCCCCAACCCTCACATACACACACACACACACACACACACACACACACACACACACACACACACACGCCACTTGTCTTTATTTTAAAACCACACTAAGCACATTTAGTTAACACATATGTAGATTCAGGGTTGTACATTAACAATTGCTCTAGTGGTCTAGGTTGAGCAATGCCAGGGGCATTCCCTACTAACATCTACACTCCCAGAGTCCTGGTATCTAAACAAGCAGATTCTCATGTAGTCACTTCCCTTGGTTGTCTGTCTTAAAGACTGATCACCTTTCTGGGATAGTGGGGGTATGGGCTACACAAACACACATAGTGCAGTTACCTTCTCCTGATACCCTCAGAGCTACCAGGTTATCACTAGAGATTTCCCAAATGCCATCTTGGATTTTGGGACAGTCTGTCCTCAGGCATCATTTCCTTTAATTGGAGCTCTGTTTGAATTGAAATGAAATAGAATGGAACCTGTGACTTGGGTTTATTTACTCCTAGGTCATGCAATGATAATTCAGCAGCTAATAGGCACCTAAGACCTGTCCTTTTTGCCCCCAGGACCTTTTGGAAGCCAGTTTTTCACAATAGTAACTTGTTCTACACTGTGTTGCTCACATCCCCTAAGGCATGGTCCTAATGGGACTGGAGAAATCCTGGCTGTCAAGGGTTCCCTACTACAATATTTGGCACATAGGTCCTGTTTCCCTGGATGTAGCTCAGAGAGTTGCCTTAGGGTAAGAGTGAAAACCAAGCCAAAGATCATGAGCCACTTCCTTATGTGCTTTTGGAAATGCTAGGTTGCCTGTTACTTTGCATATAATGGGATGTAGTAAGTAAATTCACCCTTTTTCAGCATGGCAGGAGCTGAATTTATGTTTCTTTTATGCATCTCAGTTAGGCCAGGAGTATGTCCTCAATTCCCCCAAAGAGAAGACCACCTCCCAGCAAACTGATCCTGTGGCCAGCCTTAAAGTTCACTTTTACTACTAGCATCTCTCCTCCAGCTTCTTGCCAAGATTCACCAGTTCCACATTTCCTTCAATCTGGCTCTTGACATTCCTTCTCTGTACTAGTATTGGAGCTTTTTCTCAGTGTGGATTTTCTCCTCTCTTGAGGTAATAGTCCTCAACTTCCAGGACTCACAGATCCCTGAGCTATAAGTTTTATAGTTTTTATGAGACATGGAAATTCCTCACGTCCCACTTGCAGATTCTGAATTCCAGAGTAAGGGTCTGGAGTTGAATTCAATTTACTTTTAACTCAGAAGAATCAGCTTTGTTTTCTCCATTTACAAATTCTGTCAGACTATAGGAAAAAGAACACAGCCTCAGTATGCTCCTCTCACAAGTCCTGCCTTCCCACAGCTGATGATCTTGTATTAGCTTCCTATTGCTGCTGTAATACATGACTGCAGACCTGCTGTGTTGAAACAACATGAATATGTTATCTGGTAGTTCTAGGGATAGAAGTCCTAAAAAACTGAAGTGTCAGTAAGGCTGTTTCTTTTAGAGGATCTGGGGAGAATTGGGTTCCTTATTCTTTCCAGCCCTTGAGGGTCACCTGCATTCCTTGTCTTGTTCACCCTCTTCATCTCTGTATCTCTGTCTGTCTCTTTGTCTCTTCCCCTCTCTCTTTCCTCTCACCTCTGATTTGTCACATTTCCTTAGAGCTTCTTTAAATTGTGGGTCTCCTGCTTCTCTTTCTCCTATAAAATTCTTGATGATATTGGGCTCATCAGAATAATCCAGGATTATCACAACTCGGGGACCTAACTCATCACATCTGCAAAGTCCCTTTTGCTATAGAAAGTAACAAACTCACAGGTTCCAGGTGTAAGGATGCGGATGTCTTTGGTGTGTCATTGTTAGGTCTGCTATACCATCCTAGAGCCTTACCTTCTCCGCACATTGTTTAGATCATTCAGATTACAAAAAAAAAAAAAAGGGGGGGGGGCATGGAGCCACCTACTTCCTTGCTTAGCTCCTGTTTCTTCCTTGAGAAATTGATTCTTGCCTATGTGACAACCTTCCTTTTGGTCACTTTGCTTTCTTATGAGCATTATAGGCCCTCTTGAACCTCCAGGTTGACAACAACTGCATGAAAATTCAAATGATGAGGGCTTCAGATACTCAGTAAGAAATACACACACACACACACACACACACACACACACACTCGGAAAAAAGCATACTTTCCTCTCACAAGGTAATATCTCAGCATTGGAACAAGAGGAGCTATTAGTAGTTTTGGACTCATTATGTGCTTTTTTTATTGGCTCTTTCTCATTGAAAGGATGGGTGTGGAGTCCTAGGCAGGGGGGAGTGTCGTGAGACAGTGCCAGTATAACAATACATTTGTAGCAATGCAATTTTTCACATCAATTCAAGTGTCTTTTGCTCTTCATGACCTTTCTTTTCATTTTCCTAGCTGACTAAGTGGTCCCAGGACCACATCTGCATCTGTGGAGTCCAGAAACAGTGAAAATCCTAAGAAAGAAACTAAATATACCTTTGAACCTTTATGTCAGTATTGCTGGTAGGATGGGTTGTGTCTTCACTCTATCTAGAAAGATTGGCCTTGATGATGAATCTGATCAACACAGCTCAATAGTTTTGCAACTATTCAAACCTTCCCTATTGAATGGGAGTGGATGGTGGGACAGAGCCCCAGTGGAACAGTGTTTTTACTGGTAATGTACACAAAGCAGCTAAAATGAACATCCTTTCCCAAACTGGACATGTTTGGGTAAAAATCAATGATAAATGGAGAATAAAGGAAGAATAGCAGCTTGTGGGTAATGAATAAATAAATGGGTCAAGCAACTTAGAAATCCAGTACTACATTGGTAGTTTGTAAGAGATAATATTCACTTTCTAACCTTTCTGGAACCTGCCAATGTTATATGGCTTCTGTATGCCTGAAATGAACTGCTCTGGGAGACATTTTGGTTACAGAGTATGACGTAGTAGATCAAATTTCTAATGATTGGGTAGAACCTTCATAATGTGTATATATCTTTTAACTTTCATTAGATTCCATCTACCACCACACTATGATATAGTGCAATGCCGGCACTGTTGGTAAAATTCTACTGCCACGTGAATAAGTCTTATGACAATGTTGATATTGGAGACACAATTATCGTGAGCCCTAATTAAAGCCTTTTTAGGATGTACTATTGATGGAACCTCACTGGTTTTATTAGCTGATAGCTGTGTTTCAGTTGGAGTAGCTGGATTTAACTAGAGCGGAGAGGCACCCAGATATCCGCATAACTTGATTGTAAGGTGTAAAAATAATAGAACAAGTAATCAATTTAAGACAAAAGTATAAAAGTGGGTGTAATGGTTTTGTGGCATGAATTACTTATTTATGTTTAACTTTATTTTTTAAATTAACAATAAAAGTATGTGTATTTGCATATCACATGAGTCTTAGAGATATGTATGTATATATATATACCCACACACATGAAATGAAAAAGTGAACAAATAAATACATATGCTACTTCACATATATATGTATATGTATATACTACTGCATATACATATATATTTGTGGTGAGAACACTTAAAATCTACTCTCAGATACTTCAGAATACAATATTTTGTACAATAGAGTTCTTGATTTCATTCTTTTTAACTGGAGTTGGGTTTTTGTTTTGTTTGTTTTGTTGATGCCAGTCCTGAACTCAGGGCCTGGGTGTTGTCCCTGAACTTTTTTATTTTTATTTTTTGCTCAAGGCTAGCAGTCTATCACTTGAGCCACAGTTCTACTTTTGGCTTTTTTGTTTGTTTGTGTTTGGTGGCTAACTGGAGAGAAGACTCTTATGGACTTCCCAGTCGGGGATTCTCAGATCTCAATGTCCTGAGTAGCTAGGATTACAGGTGTGATCCATGGGCACCCAGCTTGAAACTTTCTTTCTTTTTTAAAAAAATCTATATTATCTCACACTGGCTCCTCCAAATGTTATGTACATTCACATGGATAGTGTAGCTGGATCTGTGTATAAATGTCGTTAATGATGTGTTAAATGTAGATGCTCAGGCAAATATGAATGTTTTCCTGTAGAGCCTTGGCCAAAGCCCAAGAGAGGTTTATGTGTTTAAGAATGAACATTCCACACGAGAATGCAGGCCTTCAGCTCCAAGAAGTGATCTCTTAAGCCCATGAGACATCCAGTTTGTCCTCTCTGTTTACTTAGTATCTTTGGGCCACACTGGACTGTCTAACATAATGCGATTTGTGGTTGAAGCTTTGTACCATGCCATATTAGCTCCATCTCTTTACTATGGATGCTCTGGACAAAGGGATAATTCACACCTAGGCAGGGGAGTAAGATGGTATGATAGTTCATCATAGTACTCAGAATGGCATGTAATTTAAATGTTTGTGTCTGGAATTTTCCATTTAATATTTCTGGACCAGACTTAACTGTATATAACAAAATTCACTGAAGATCAAACCTTGGATAATGGGGCAAGAGGACTAGATTGTCCTCCCACATGCATCTGGTTACATTTGATCATGGAAAATGTAGTCCATTCTGTCTTTGTATAATGACAGACAGTTGACAGTTTCACCCAAGGCAGACTAAGCTGAAGCACCACCCCTATAGGGCAGAAACATGGTCCAGCTTTTGTTTGGTTAACTTGTAAAACATGTTACACATTAAATGAGATGAATTGACTGATAAGGTATTCTTGGACAATGTTAATCATGTCTTGACAGTTATGGAGCGGACACCTAAATTCATGGAGGGCTCATTGTGGGTCACCGACCCTGCAGGGTTTTCTCACTTATCTGCAAAAACTTTGCTCTTGTAATCACTCATTGTTTTCTTTCATAGAGGGGAAATGGAAGAAAAGGAGTATAGTAATAGTAACTAGCCCAAGGGCTAAAACCTAGCTGGCATCTGTAGCTGCTCAGGCACTGCCTTTCCTATGCTTTCTAGTCCTCCCTTGTATTTTAGTTGGAACAGCTGAAATTAACTGAGGCAGAGAGAGTCACCTAGCTGTCAATAAGCTGTTCCTTCTGTCTGCTGAAAGTAGACAGATGTACTGATTGACCAACAGGAGGAGCCCCCAAGGGTAGGAAATCAAGTCTTTTTCTTTTTACCAATCCTGGGGCTTGGCCTCAGGGCTTGGGCAATGTCAAGCTGTTTTGGCTCAAGGCTAGCCCTCTACCTCTTTAGCCACAGCTCCACTTTCGGCTATCTCTGTTTATGTGGTGCTGAGGAATCGAACCCAGGGCTTCATGAATGCTAGTTATGAGTTTCACTTCTACAAAACTCATAACTGTAAGTAGATTATGAGCTGAAGTGTGTCCTTTCAAATTCATACACTGAAATCCTAAACCCTAGCACCTCAGAACATGACTGAATTTGATGACAGCATCCTTGAACAGATGATTGTTGCAAAGCAAAGTTATACAGGTGAGTTCTAACTTTATAAGGCTAGTGTCTTTACAGCAAGAAGAGATTGGATGCAGAGAGAGGAATGCTTGTCGGAAGACCATGGCCTGGAGAGGGACTTCAGAATGTAAGAAGCCTTTGCTCATAGCTGGATCTTAGGCTTTTAGCCTCCCAAAGTAGAAGAAAATACATTTCTCTTGTTTGAGGCATGGCGTTTTCCATACTTGTTTCAACAGCCCTAGCAAACAAATACAGAATTTGAAGCCAGTTCTAATTCTAAATCCCTGGCTGACCCCTTCTCTATGTCATGGAAAGACTGCCAGAGAAGCATTAGAAACCAGGCAAGAGCCCAGTGAGTGTCCTGCATAGTGATTCGGTGTGGGGGATGCTGGCTATGGCAATGCCAGGAAGGTTTCTTACCTGATGTGAGTACTGGGATGAATAGGAATACTTGGGGACAATAGGAGTGGACATAGGGAAAGGAGGAATTGTATTCCAGGCCACAGGGTGACTGGCTGGTTTTGCTGAATCCCAGAGGCATCATCCCTGCTGTCTGATTGAACGTTTTTCTAGCCAAGCACACTTGAAAAGGAATGTTGGCCCCAAATAAAAAGGAGATGGTCCATAAATCTAAGAGCTTCTTTATAGACAACTTCTTCCCCTCGAGCTCGGAAGATGACCAAGAACAAAGAAACTGGCAACTTCTTGCTTTTATTAGGATGCAAAGAGTATGAGGACACTTAACCCTAGACTTGGTTGGGCTTTGGAAAAAGAAATAGAACAATAGACCCACTTCATGCACATGGAATGGGGGACAAATGAGGGGAGGGGATACTCAGTCTGACACACAATGGATCAAATATAATAAGTCCTGGGAGACCAATCGAACCCCCTGTTGCCCCAGCCTGACACTATGCCAAATAGTAAAAGCAGATGTTTCACAAACTGGTAACAACTCAGAAGCCTTTCCTTATAATTGGCAAGGAGTAGAGGCTGCTGAGCACCATGGAGAGAGAAAGGTTTGGAGAGAGATCCAAATATTAGTGTACTCAAAACCTTATACCAAGCTCCTCCATCAATAGGAAAAGAGTGATTCAGTTCACTTTAGGCAAGAAAGATCTGCAGCATAGAAGAAATTAAGACATGATAGGAGAACAAAACATTTCAAAGAGCTGAGAATTATTTAGCCACATTGTCTGATCCATTTCTTTCAAACATCAATCTGACAATCAGTTGAACTACTTCCTCAGGGTCAGTGGGGGGTGGGATGTGTGGGGAAGAAGGCCCTTGCTGTGCCTTGGGAAATTTAGTCTCTCCATGCTTCATCTAGAACCTTTGGTTTTCCACTCCCTGGCTGGAGAAACCACCCCCAGCTTCCAGCACATTCTTGGTGAGAGTGCCCACCAGGGCACTCCCAAGCAACCCCAGCAAAGTCTTCAGCCTAGAGTCAGCACTGTTAGAGTAGCCATGCCTGATTCAGCTGTGGCCTCACAAGGCTGTGATGGAAAGTTGGGACTGCTCCTAGCCTGGCCAGGAAGTGTCTTAAGTTTCTGGAAAGATCTAGATCAGAGTCCTAGTGTGGTTTTAGCCTTTTGGAAGTTTGGAACCATTTCTTCTTTGTTTTCCTTACCGCTAGAATGAAGGTGGGCTTCATGTTCTTCAAAGAATTCTTCACAGAGTTACTCATGCCTTCATTCCTTCTACCCATATAGCTTATGGAGGACACTGGAGTAGAGCAAGGTGCACCATAGGATCCCTAATTGTGTGAGAGGCTGGGGGCAGGGAGACCTGATGAGTGAATAAATGCATGATGTGATTGTGGGGAGGGAAGAATAAAGGGCCAGAATATGCCCTGGAGCATATATGGGCTATGACTGTGCCCACGATAAGTGCTGCTCTGTTACCACTAGAGAACAGCTGGACAAGGAATGCTTTGCATTCCTGCTAGGATGAAATTAACTTCAGGGGTACTTTCTTTGTAAAGGCAGGAAAGAATATTTATATATAAGATGACTATGTCTGACATGTCATGGATTCTATTGTGATGATGTTTCATTAAGACAACTTGGGGATGCAGTTCTAGGGCATTAATGACAATATAGGACAACCACTCATCATTTCTTATAGTGCCATTACCTATTAGCTGATACTTACCTTTAGGAAAACAATCATCTGAGTTCTTGGAAAGGAGATCTATGGTGGTGATGAGGAAAAATGCCAGACAGGTCTCGTTTTTCCACCTGTGGATTACAATGGCTAGAATCTCAGGAATTTATAGATAATGGAGATAATTGTAAATAAGACATACATGAATTTAAGCAGGTTGTTGGCAAAATCTCTTAGAATCACAGCTGCACTTTTAGAAAATGAAAGTTACTTCCACCTAAAGTCAAATGGCTTCCTCTAACCCTGGTATCTTAGATTCTTCCATTATTTCATTGCTAAATTAAAAAAAATATCATTCATCTCTCCAAAATTTTCAGTGATTTTCTTTTTATTCTAATAAGGAAACCTTATTTGAAAGTGAAAGAAAATTTTTGAGAGAAAGTAGCAGAAACTTTCCATCTGGAGAGAGAATAAAAGAGTCCTTAGTGGTTTCTCAATTCAACCGGTAGTAATTGGATATTTATCTTGCAAATTTGAGACTCAGATCTCCTAGAATCAAGAATCAAAGTAACACAGATACTTCCGAAAATTTCCAGTCATTGATGTTGGTGATAAACCTTCATTTCCTAAAACATTTTCTTAACTCCCAAAGATCTTCCATGGGTGGGTCAACTGAGTGACTGCTGATAATATTACTTTGCATGGCTTCAATATACTCAAGTTCTAGTTCTAGTTCAGTTATATTATACACATCCCCCATACCTGGTTCAAACATGAGTTATCACAGCAAAGAAACTGGAAATGATTGTATAAAACGTAAACTTTGATGTTAGCTCTTTGGTCCACAAACCGTTGAATAAATGCAGATCCATATGAGGGGTAGAAACACATCATGTTTTTCCAAGTCTACATGATTCATCCTAGTGTATCTATTATTACATTCACATTTGGCAAGGCATGTAGTTATGTTGCATCCTGGTCATTCAGTAACAAAAATGAGTAGTAACTTATGAAAATAAATAACTGAAAGAGAAATTGGATAATAAAGATGGAAGTGCAGCCCCCCTGCCCCCCCCAAATAGAAGACCTCACATGTGTGACTAGCAGTTCATATCTGTAATCCTAACTATTCAGGAGACTGCAATCCGAGGATCATAATTTGAAGCCCATTCCAGCAGAAAAATCTTCAAGAATACATTTCCAAAATAACCAGCAAAAATCAGCATGGAGACATGGTACAAGAAGTAAAGTACCAACTGAGCAAAATGAGTGTGCACAAACCCCAGTATTGTCATACAAAAAAGTGAAGATAATATTGGAAATGAAATTGGAATGAGATGGTCTACAGAAGAAATTTAAACAGGTAACAGAAGAAATCCTAAACACAGGACTGCTGACATGGTGGCTTTGTGATAGATCTAGAGACATAGCCAGACACATTCAGTGGCTATGAAGTTATTGCCATAAATGAGGAAAGTGCTTGTCACAAACAGGATGAAGATGTCACCAAGGAAGTGCCATCAGTTAAATGCTTCCTATTCAGGGAACTCTCTCTAAGATATTCCACATATAGAAAACACGGGACCAAATGTTGGAAGCAGATACAAACTTAGAAAGTAAAATGAAAGTTTGCCAAGGCCTAGAAAACATGGCTCCTTGGTGTCAAATTATGAAGCTAGAAGAAGGTAAGTGTCTTCATAAAAAAATAAAAATTTTGATTTTCAATACTTCTAATGTTTAAAGTCATAGTGTACTAAATAAATAATATTTACTTTATATTTTCATACACACGTAGAGGTGACAAGGAAGAGCTTTTAGTGTTTGGGAAAAATAATAAAAGATCTTAGAACAATTGGAGTTTCTTCCCACTGATTTCTAGGATTATTTTCTTTTATTTCTCTTGACTCAGTCATCTCGTTCTAGTCCTGAGTTGCCCTGCAAGCAATGATTGAATGTATTGGCAACTCTAAGTTAGCACAACAATAACTCTACATATTGCTTTAACTCTAATCCATCTCGTTTCTACATTATCTGTTCAGCTACAGTTAGTGGGACATAGCAGGTAGCCAGTCAATGTACCCTTCATTTCCTGGAGATCCCATTGTTGAAGCCATCATAGATGTCCACATATTTGCTTCTAATTAGTCCACTCCATGCCTATTCTGTTCCAAACCTACACTCCTCCCCCTTGCCACTGTTTGGCTTTTTTAGAATCCTTATTGCCATTCTCCTGACAACACTTTCTAATTATCCATCCATTTACCCATATCTGTTACCCATAGCACACTGTTGAGCCATATGTCAGAGGTATTGATTGATATGGAAAAGAATCTGGTCACATCATTCTACTTTGGAAAAATGACTGATCATTGCTGAACTGGATTTCTGTGTCTCTATTCATGGAAATTCCTCTTTCACCCTGCCTTCTCCATCTTTCTGGGGTAACTCCAACTACGTTATAAGGTTCATTACAAGTGTTTCTTATAACTAAGCAGATGAGGGCTAAGAAAAACTTTCAATCACCTATAATCATATCTTAAGCCTATGTCTTCTACTTTTATATTCTAGTAACATTAGTTATTTCTACTTCCCCTGCAATTCCATGTTTTAGAACTGTGGCAAATGCATCATAGAATATTATAACCTTTATAGTATTTACATGCCCCATTTTCTTGTAGACTATATAACTTCTTAGGATAAGGACCTTGTCATATTTGAGGACTTGGTACGATAAGACAATATCAATGACATGCTTTAATTACTAAGGAGAGGTCATTTTAGATGGAAGAGTAACAACATAATAGTTTCTGCAAATGATATTGGCAGACTTAATTGCATAATGACATGATAGAAAACTTTCAATATAGGTATTTTCCTAACAAACAATAAAGGACCAACGAGTGTGAACACATATCTAGAAACAATGTTTGAAGTCTACAAGTTGAAATAGCTTCTTTTAGACATCAGTAACTGTATTGTTTGCACAAAATAATTAAATATTTTGGCTTTTAGAAGGCATGTGAAAATTTAACATAGCACTTTAAATGGGTAATCCCGTTTCCATGAAGCCTCACTGGGATCCAAATGAGGGCTTGTGACCTCCTTTTCCAGAAGATTCCTCTCAGGGAACTCCTTTATGAATTAGTTCGGATCCCTAGCCCTTGCCCAAGGGGTGTCTAGGACATGTTTATGTGGTATAGGCAAAGGAAAAGCAGAAGAACACATTCCTGTCTGTAGCTCAGAATATAAATCTGTCACAGGAGTTCTCCAAAGACAGTTTGCCCGGGAGTAATGAAGTGAGGGAAACTGTAGGTGACCAGAAATGACACAGGAAACTCCATAATCATTCGATATGATTAAGGAATTAGCAAGGACCAAGGAGAGCTGGTGAGAAGAGAAGCATAAATATCCCCTGGCATAAACCAACCATGGAGCAACCTGTGCAGGAAAAGGAAACTTTCTTTCTATGAAGCCGACTTGGGCTTTAGAACTGATGCATTTCTGAACAAATCTAAGGAATTGGCACGGGGCTGTGTCTACAGAGAGGCTGGTAGTATGCAGGGCAATGGAGAACAGCATAAAGCCTGGTTGGCTGGTGAGTGGCTGCATTTTCACTTTGAGCATCTCTCTTGGAATTCAAGACCCTTTTGCCACCTAGAACACAGTAACCTGTCACCAAAAACATTGTCAGGCAATGCTTCAACACTTTATTTTTGTTTGCATAGTATTTCTATGCATATTTTTCTGAGAGCCTCCTAATAATCTAGTAAAGTGACAGGAAGATACAATTAGTGCCAAATTCTAAACTTTTAAAAATTGTTCTCCTTTCTGCTTTTTGCAAAGTATCACAATCACTGAACAAACCAGAAAATTTAGGGAAGGGTAAAGGAAAAAATTCAGTCATTTGTAATCATATCATAAAACTATGTCTCCTTCAACTTTTATGTTCCATGTATATGTTCATTTTTTTACAGTTTTGCAATGTATTGCTTTCATTCTTAATACCTAATAATAAAAATATACATGTCAATAAAAATGCAATTATGTGATCACTTTTAATGACTACATAAACATACTATTCTTAAAACTTAAAAAAAAGATTTAACGAATTCCCTTATGTTGGATATTTAAATTACTTAAAATGTGAATCATCAGCCAGGCACTGGTGGCTCATGCCTATAATCCTAGCTACTCAGGAGGCTGGGATCTGAGGATTATGGTTCAAAGCCAGCCAGAACAGCAATGTGCATGAGACTCTTATCTCTAATAAACCACTCAGGAAAATGCTGGAAAGTAGCACAACTGGCAGAATGTTAGCCTTGAGCACAAAGAGGCTCAGGAACAGGGCCCAGACCCTGAGTTCAAGTTCCAGGACTGCACCCCCCCCCAAAGTGAGTCACCAAAAAAATAAAGCCAAGATTATTCTTAAAGTGCTGAGTTATATTATATAAGTTATTCTTATATACTGTTATAGTAACAACTTCTATACACTATATTTTATATCTCTATTTAATATATTATTACAAGCACCATAATTATATAATTAGTAATATTATTGCAGGAAATAACATTTGCATGTCCAAAATACCCATGAAGTTAGCCTACTTACAGCAAAATTATCAGTCATATCCATGATTATTTTGTGGGCCTTTAAAATCAGGTTGAATGTGTTCTGATGCAGGTTTAGCAGACAGAGTTGATGCAAATGAACCTCAGACATTTTTTGCTCTCTTCCTGAAACTGAAAAACATGTTTTTCTTTTTCTTGTTTTTATTTGCATTTACCATTGATTTTCTTTCTTGCTCAAATCCAGCTGTCACCCAGCCTCAAACATTTTCAATATTAATTCATAACCCAGTTTCCTGGTTGTCACATATCCCAGACATTATGTTAGACACTAATACGTAAAGGAGTGCATAAGAGCTGGTCCCTGCCCTCTCGTTGCAGGCACTTCAGCTGAGAATACAAAGAAGATAGGGATGATCACAAGTTTTCGGAGCTAGACTGTAGAGGAATAGTGTACTGTGTATTTCCAGAGACAAGACACTAATCCAGATTACAGACTTGGAGAAGCTTCTCAGACACATTCTGTCTCACATGTGCTATATCTGGAGAGATGACTGTGTTAGCCAGCATTTGGAGGCACAAGGCTTTCATGATGGTCCAAAGAAGGTGTTAAGTGTTAGGATAGCCCACTTACCAGAGCTATATCATTCATAGTGGCCACTAAAGATGTCTTTGTGAAGCATGTGTTTTTCTCCCTTCGCTGAAATGTGACAAAGGGACAAGATCTCTTTGCTAGCGGTGATGGGTTAATAAGAGAGATTCTAGAGTTTGTTTGTGATTTTGTGTGTCCAGGTCCTCATGAATTGTAGCCCAGCATAGGAGAAGAATCTGTGAATGTGATTTATCTCACTCTTGGTTATGCTTAGAAGGTTTCAGGAATATTTGATATAGGCAAGTTGGATACTTCTTTTTGCTAAACTGGACAAGAACCATTTAAAAAAACTTCAACCTACTAGAGGTGTGTTGAGCCTTAGTTAATGTAAGAATATTAGCTACTATTAAATAGATGGTGTGCCAGGATTTTGAAAATCATGTGGAGACTTCTGATCATCTGGTACTGATTCAGGTTCACCGGCCAGGACCTGGTCTCATTTCCTCTCCTTATAGAAACAAGGGCCCAGGAAGGGTGCATCTCCACAAGTTTAGAGAATCTTACCTTCAGTATTGAAAATATTGGGAGGAAGATTTTGGACTGGCCCTGTACAGAAAAGACAGATGCTGAAGTGAAGCATTCAGCAAGCCACGGGATTATGAAAATGGCACAGTTTCATTGTTGTGGATTGTTGTAGTCAATGCTTCTAGTTTCTGTGAAGGGGTGAGTTGATCATCTTGTACTTGATGATGGTCAGCACAGCTGACCAAGTGGATTTTATCTTAGATGGCACACTGAGCTGGTGCTGTGAAGTGGAGAATTGAGATACAGACCCACATATAAGAGATGTTAGATCATTGTACATGAAAGGGAGCTCCTCCCCCCACCCCATCCCCACCCCCCGCCCCGAGGAACTTCTAGAGAAGGTGTTGCTGGATTTGGAGTTTGCAGACATCTTCAATATATGAACTGATGCTTTTCATTGGTTGTGAAAATTTCTCAGCCATCCATTGCTTTGGGCCTCTTTTATTCTTTTTTCCTCTGGGATCCCAATGAATTGACTATTTTTCCTGTTAAACTTGTCCATTGAAGCTTTTACTATGCAATTTTGCAATGATAGAATTTCCACTTGGTTTTATGTTACCTTTTATGTTTTCAGTTCTCTGATGAAATTTTTCTATTCTGTCTTTTTATTTTCCAGAACATAGGAACCATGGTTATTTAAAGGTCTTCCTGTTAATAACTCCAATAACTACAGATCTGATTCTACCATGTGTTGTCTCTATTGGTTATTGTTATCATTTTATCTGGTATCTTTTAATATCTGGCCTTTGTTAAAAAACAAAAGCATTCTTTTGCATGGTCATTATTAAAAATTGATTTAGAAATCTGAGCGTCTGTGGCTATGCCTAGCCACTTGGGCTACCTGAAGTAAAAGGAATGAAGTTTGAGGCCAGCCTGGGCAGAACGTTTGTGAGAGTCTATCTTCACCCAGGGAAGTTTGATGTGTTGTCGAGTGTCCCAAATGTGATCCCATTAAGAACTGGTAAGTGGACTGTAGCTCAGAGGCACAGTCAGATGAAAAACAGAGCTGGAGGCATAGCTCAGCAATGTCACACCAGTCTTTACTAGCACAAGGTCCTGAGTTCAAATCCCAATACCACTAAAAATAAGTAGGAAATGAAATGTTAAGACTAGTTCTATCAGACAGAGAAGCCAGCAATTAGAGATTATTCTGACCCAGCTTCACCCTTTGAGAGTTTAAGATGATTCAAAGCTGTTAATGTTCAGGCTGGTTTATTTTAGAAATTCCTTCATTTCTAGAGTGAAATCCCTTAGGTTGGCAACCTAAAATGTAGTTTATTTCCTGTCCTTTCCCACTGGCAGGTTCTAAAACCCAGTCTTGTCTTTTTAGTCTCAGGAGGCTGAAGCATTGGTGAACTCTTATGCTTTTCATTCAGAATCTGCTTCTAGGGGAAAAGTAGCTCCTACCCAGCTTTCCTCTCCAGCTGTTTGTTTTCTTCTGGATCAGAGCATGAAGCTTCTTTATCGCCTCAGTAGATAGTTTAAACCCTGTGTTTATCTCCCTATTTATTTTCAGACATCCAAAATGCCATTGCTGGAAGCTGGAAAGTTAGAGAGTAAATTTGTTCTGTGGTATCCAGTGGTCAGATGAAGTCCAATGAATAGAATTTACAGAAAACCCCAATTTTCACAAAACCAATGACATGGCTTGCTATAGATTAGCCTAACAATAATAAAACAGGCTGCATGTGAGATTGGGACCTGTTAGTTAAAATGATGTTTCTTCAATGTTTCCTCAGAAATATCAATCATGATAGAGGAAAGGAACTTGTATCCCTTGTAGCTGTATAGGATTAGAACACACAAGATGATTTTTTGAGCTTTCCTAAGCTAGAGAAACAAATCAATCTAATATAGCATCCACAGAACTCCACTCTTTCCTAACACTGTTATACCACCACTACCCAAATAGTCAGGCTTTATCACAGAAAAGCTTTCAGTGCAGACTTCTCCTCCAATTCCATATCCTTCTGTTATGAAGAACTAACTGTCCAGTCTCTTCCAGAACATATTCTGGACTTGACCACATCACTTTTGGCTGTCTAGATGGCTAGAGCTCTGTTCTAAGCTACTACCCTAGTTTTCAAAAGTAAAACATCAAAACTGGGTGGCTCAAACAACACTGATAAATTGTCTCACAATTCTGGAAACCAGAAGGTCAAGATCAAGATGTTCACAAGGTTGTTATTTCCTCAAGCTTCTCTGCTTGGTTGGCCAATAGTTGCCTTCCTCTGTTGTCTTCATAAGGTAATCTTTCTCTGTACATGTTTATATGCTTATTTTTCTACTTTTTGTTGTCATGGGGCTTGAATTTAGGGCCTGAGTGCTGTCCCTGACCTTTTTTTTCTCAAGGCCAGTGCTCTACCACTTTGAGCCTCAGTGCCACTTCTGGTTTTCTGGTGATTAATTGGAGATAAGAGTCTTACAGACTTTCCTGCCTGGGCTGGCTTCAAACCATGATCCTCAGATCTCAGCCTCTTGAGTAGCTAGGATTACAAGATTACAGATGTGAACTACTGGCGCATAGGTCTAATTTCCTATAAGAGTGTAAGTCATAGTAGATTGAGTCCTATCCTAATAAATTTGACTTAACTGAATTATCTCTTGAAAAAAACAACCTCAAATGTATTTCTGTTTGAGGCACTGAAAATTAGGTCTTCAACATATGAATTTGAGGGGGAAATGTATCAGCCAGTAATAGAAACCATCTTTTTCTGCTCTTAGTTCAGTTCAATCTGCTTTCACCACAGTCCCAAACCCTATGCTCCCAGCAACTCACCCAGAATATTCACTGAGGGGCAAATTACAGTGCACTTTCCTCTGCTAAAAACTTTACAATCGCAACCAGAATAAAGGTGACCTGTGGGTGTACAGGGTTTATTGGATCTCATCTTTTTTATCTCACATCCCCAGTGAATAAGCATTCTACATCAGCCACATTAATCCTCTGTGGCCCACAATATTCTCAAGAATTTCACTGGCTTGCCTTCCTTCCTTCCTTCTTTCCTTCCTTCTTTCCTTGCTTCTTTCCTTGCTTCTTTCCTTCCTTCCTTCCTTCCTTCCTTCCTTCCTTCCTTCCTTCCTTCCTTCCTTCCTTCCTCCCTCCCTCTCTTACCTTTCCTTTTCCTCCCTCCCTCTCTCTTTCATTTGTCCTTCCTTCCCTCCCTCCCTTTCCTTTCCTTTCCTTCCCTACCTCTGTAATCTCTCTCTCTTTTTTTCTTCCTTCCCTCCCTCCCTGCCTTCCCTCTCCCTCCCTTCCTCCCTCCCTCCCTCCCTTCATCCTTCCTTCCTTCTTTGTCCTGGGCCTTAAACTCAGGGCCTGGGTACTGACCTTGAGCTATTTTACTCAAGGATAGCACTCTACCACTTTAGCCACAGTATCACTTTTGGCTTAAAATATTATTTTTTGGTGGTTAATTGGAGATACGTGTCTCGAGACTCTCCTGCCTGGGCTGACTTTGAACCACGATGCTCAGATCTCAGCCTCCTAAGTAATTAGGAGTCTAGATATGAGTTACAGACACTCAGCAATTTTGGCTTTCTTGTAGCTTCTCTTCACTCTAGCAAAGACACAGTTGTACTTTCAACCTTACTTTCCATCATTGCCTAACCCATATTGATTGTATTCACATGAGTCCTATAATAACTGCTTGCTTATTTCTATGCATGTTGCCTGCCTCATGCTATATACTGAATGAAAGCACTTTGAGGAGAGAATCCCTGTTTATCACAGGCACTCCTGTCCCACGACAATATGGCACCTGCCATGGTGAACACATATTTTACTCACTGGTTTCAGTGTAGAGACTCAAAAGACAGTTCCATTCCCATCAGCATGTTAGGAAAATTAATTGCTCAATTGATTCTACATGCTTTTCCTCTTTCTATAAGTTCACATGCTTCCTAGTATAAAATATATATCCTTTGAAGCCTAACCAAACCTTTATTGCAAAAAGCAGAACAAGGATTTAAGCTAGCTCTGAAGTTGCAAATAGGTCTCTTATTAACAATAATGATTTGGAAGTGGTGGAGGATAACATTGAGGCTCCACCTAAGCCCACTGAAAGTGTTCTATTTGATTAGTAATGTCTGTTGTTGACATACTATGACACAACATAGGCTTCTCTGCTGAATATAGGCTAAATGGTCTTCAAAGCATGAGCCAATCTAGTTTGTCCTATAGTTAATCTTCAGTGGTGCTCCAGGAAAACATTCTACACATACAGATCCATCTAATTATGGGACTTATTGAAAATTCTGCTTATTGGGAACTCAGCTTTGAGACATCTTGATCTGCCCACTTCCTACCTAAATGAAAGGAAATACACTTAAGTGCTCAGCCTGAATGGTTAATAATTCAAAATTATTTTCAAGAGTAAAGTTTCTTATTTCTTTCTAGAATTCTCACTCACATTTTGATTTTCATTCATTTAACTGCCACTTCAAATGTAAACATAGAAAACGCACAGGAATTGCATTGTATTTAGAGGCTAACCATATTATAATCACCCTCCAATTGGGGCACATACCCTTTCACTCCACTTGGAACTAGAGTGTAGTTTCTCCTATTCATTCATGAATTCCAAAATTGGCACATCTTCTGGGCGTTCACTTAGAAACACATTAGGGTTTGTAGTGTAGAAGAACATAGCCCAGTTTTCTACAGCCAACTGTCCAAGACTGACAGAACCCACAGCAAATTCTGTGCTATGCTGGAGGTTGCAGACACTGTTGAATTTGGAACCAGAAACATAGCTGTTCCTCAGTCTTTTGTTCTGCCGGCTAAATCGCTCATTTCCTCTAACTTTTCTTCAATATCACATCAGCATAATTACCTCAAACAGACTCGTGGCCGACTTCAGCACTGATGATATTTAACCACACCACTGGGCATACCCAGCCAGAGAGACACGAAGCCAACCACAGCCCCACGAGTTCTGACCAAGCCCATGTCTGTTTTGCCAAAAGAAATTCCTGAGACTGATTGAATGCTCAAATCTCAAGGCAGCTCTTCGAGGTTTTTTTTTTTTTGTTTCCTTGCCACTGAAGATTATATTTGCAGACCAATCAGCAAAATGCAGAATGAGATTATCCCGTTGGTGGTTTGGATAAGGCAAAGCACATTTTTTATTATGTAGCTGAAAGTTGAGAAAGCAGTGGAGTGGGGTGTTCCCATCTGGAATTCTTTGGATGCTATAATTAAGGATACCTGGGAGATCTGGAATGCTGGACACCAGCTAACAGATGCAAACATTTTTAAGAAGTGGGAAACAGCCCAGATTTTTCTAATTATCTAGAAAAGCATGGTGCTCTACTTTTTATTATGAGCAAGATAATCAAGAGATAGTCAGGGCAGTCACTCTCTGTCCCTTTCATGTTCCTACAGCAGTCATTAAGCAGGACTTGCTATCTAGTGATGAGATAGAAACTGGCTTTCAGTTCTAAAGGATCTGGAGACCCTTCCATCAAAGCAACTAGGATCTAATTTCCAGGTAAAATCTATTAGTATTCCTCTGTCCATGAACTTGTCTGAATGATAGACAGATGTAGAAAACAAGCTTCCACCCTTGAAAGTTATTCTTGAAATTCTTCTTTAACTATAAACGAATACATGTTAAAGTCATCAGCTTTGATTTTTAGGCATATGTACTTAGTACATTTCATTACTCTGGTATTTTCATATGTGAATTATGTTCATGTGTGTGCATGTTTGTATATGCCCATGAATGTACATATTGATTAACCTCTCAGATACAAAATGTATCTGTACATAGAATGCAGGGGCTAGGCAATGCAGCTTAACAAGTCAGTGTGATAGCCATGGTTGATCCTTTGCATCCACTCTCTATCCTCAGATTATAAACAAATACCTCCTCTGGGCACTTATCAGGACTCCTCATGTAGACTAATTGCTTATATACTCCACAAGCTAGTATGCTGAAAGGTACCTCTCAAGCTGGGATTTATATGTGGGTCTTTAGGAAATGAATAGGTCTTGGGTGCAGCACCCTCATGGACAGGATTAGTGCCCTTAGTAAAGAAATCCCATAGATCCCCCTCACTCCACACACCTTGTTAGAGGTATGGTATAAAGTGCCATCTTGAAACCAGGAAGAGTCAAGAAGTGAATTTTGTTCAGACATCAGTTCTTCCAGTACCTTGATCTTGGACTTCTCAATCTCTGGAGCTGTGAGAAAGAAGTTCTGTTGTTTATAACACACTTAGTCTATAGTGTGCATGTGTGTGTATGTGTGTTTGTGTGTGTGTGTGTGTGTGTGTGTATCTGCCCATGTGAGTGCACATGCATCCTAGAGCTTAAACTCAGGACCTGGGTGCTATTTCTGAGCTTTTGTGCTCAAGGCTCTACCACTTGAGCCACAGTTCCATTTCTAGTCTTTGTACCCAAAGGTTATCTTAAGTTATCTTAACTCAGTCACCTTGAGTTATCTTAATTCAAGATAAGAATCTCATAGACTTTTCTACCCAGGCTACCTTCAAACTGTGCTCCTTAGATCTCAGCTTCCTGATTTGCTAGGATTATAGGTGTAAACCATCAGCATCCAGCAGTTGACAGTATTCTGTTATAGCAGACGGAGTAAACTAAGACAGATTCCATGGGAATAGCATTTTATCTTGTCTTCACATTTGCCATTTACAGGTAAGAAAATGGAAATGAGATGAAAAGCCCTGAGGCCATCATAGAAGTTGGAATAAACTCAGTAATATATATATTATTTAATCATGTCAGCTCTGACAGCAATGGCTCTATCCAGTGTCAGGACCTTTGCACATTCTGTTTCTTTTGCCAGTATTGTTCTGCCTCCAGTTTTTGTTAGAACCCCTTCTCGTTGTTTTGTCTTAAGCATTGGTAATCTTCAAGTCCACCATGGCTGTGCTGTCCAGATTTCCTTATTGAGTTCCTCCAAACACTTACCATAACTTAAAACTGTTTTTCATTTGTCCATTTGGTCCACTTGTCCATGAGTGTCCATCTCTCCCATGAGAAGGTAAGTTTCAGGAGCCCAAGGTCTTACCTCTCATCACTCTCTGCCTAATGTTAAATGTCTAATTCCCCACCATACTGGCTGCTGAGCCCTGTGCTCCCTCTGTAACTGCAGCCTTGTTGATGGTCCTGATTTTCTATCTCAGCAATGCAATGCTACAGTCTGCTCTACACTACTATTCCATATGACATTATATAAACAGTGTTACTGAGGACTTGTTCACCTTTTTCATTTATGTACTTTCTCACTTCTACTAGAGAACTGATTGGTGTTTCTGAGAGAAGCCCAACAGAGCACCTAAAGGACTCTAATATGAATACATGGTGTATGTCAATGATCATTTTATGAGCTAATGAGGGAGATGGCCAACAAGAAGAATTCAAGTGCTTGGAGAGAGTACCACAAGGTAGTGTATGGGCTCAGAAGCTATGCCCTGAGCTAGCCTTGTGGGCCAGGCAGGCTCCCTGGAGCAGAAGTGCTGGCTGAGGAAATCAGAGTGAGCCACTCAGGGAGCTTTGTGTGAATGCAGTAGGGAGGTCTGAGGTCTGGTAATAGGTTTGGTGGGGTGAGCACATTGTATAAGCATAGGGACGGTATGAGACCAGTGGTCCTTGTACAGCCAGCTCTTCATGAGATTGACTGAAAAAGAAATTTCCCCTAAGCACTATAGGAAATCATAGAAAGATTTGAATAAGAGAGTGATATGATAAATTTTTTTTAAAAAAAATGTTGCTCTGCACTAGCCTTGAGCCAAAGGAGCTCAGAGACAGTGTCCAAGCCCAGAGTTCAAGTCCCAGAACTGACAAAAAAAAAGGTGGTTCTTCAGGCAGGATAGAAAGGATAACAAGGCCAACTCTAGTGCTCACTCATTCATTTGTCTATCTCATCCTAAAATTTTTATTCAGTACCCACCATGTAACAGGTACTGTCCTAGAACCAATAACAATGGGCAGAAGAGTTCTTGTGTTGTAGATATATCTATCAGGAAAGAAAAGTGTCACATCAGAAATCAATAACCATCACAAACTTTGGTAATAGCTACGGAGGAAAGACAAGGAGCTGTGAGGACCATGTGACAGGACCAGAAAAACTAGAGGGAGGAGGTAGGGTTAGATATTAGAAAGATGAAATCAACAGGACCTACTTGAAAATATTTGGAGTGGAGATAAGGAGCTAAGATGGAGGAGCAGAGAAACAAGTCAGAAATAGTCCAAGCATCTAGCTGAGATGTCCTTCCTAAAAATCCCAAACACAGAAAGAAGCAAAGATGCAGATTTTCCTGTCTACCAAGCCTTTATTTTTTTGGTAGGGATTTAACTCATTTAATTTGCATAACTTTCCGCCTTGGTATGCCCTACCAATTAGCCTTCTGTCTCATAGGCAATGTACTTAGTGCTTATAATAATCAGACGAAGCAGAGATTCTTACCTTATTGAGGTTCATAGGGACCAAATAACTTTGTCATCACTTAAGAGCCTGGACTTGACTACGTGCCTCTGATGCTCTCTAGAATGAGAGGTTGGAACCAATAGGTCTGTCTGGGTGAGTTTAGAAGAACCAGGAGATGTGCCCGTTTGTATTTGCACATCATTAGACATCCAAGTGCCTCAACTCAGAAGGACACAATCTTGTGTTGACCTTTCTGGCAGGTAGCACAGGTGAACAGTACTCATCAGACCTTAAAGGACACCCATTGATTTAAACCCCAAGTTTTCCTTGAATTAATAGGACTTGCAGTAATGAAATTCTAAAAAGGAGACAAAAGCACCATTGTCCTTCTAATTCCCAGGCCAGCTGGAGGTGCTGGGCTTCATTTTTTTTGGGGGGGGGAGGGGAGCTCCTGCAGACTGGGGATGGGGATGATGACTTGCTTGTTCTGAGAGCCTCTCATGGGCCTCTTCTTTCACATGTATTCATCTCCATGCATTCTCTGGGTCTCTCTGCCATGTTATTCTCTATTTACAACCCAGGACTCCAGTTCACATCAGCCAAGGTCTTGGGAAAACAATGGGGCTAGCAGGTCATTTGGCAGCCAGCATCAGAAACCCCACCTTCACTAGAAATGATGTAGCAGGAGAGATGGAAGGAATGAGGAGGGCTTAGCTTGGAAGGAAAGAGCCTAGTGGCTTTCTGCTGAAATAACCAATCAACTCCTCTACCAAAGGCAGAATTAGAGCCTAAGAGGAAAGCTCTATTCCAGTCATGAACACCAACCCTGCTATGTACCAGACCCCATGCTCAGCATTAAAAAGCCAGAAACATAAACATGATTTCCTAAACTAAGTACAGTCTTGGAAGAACAGAAAGTGACCGTGGGACACTGGAGGCACAGGAACAGGAAAAAACATACTCCTTGAAGCATGAGGCCTGGACAGGGTTTCTGGGAAGTGTGGGCTGCCAGCATGAACAGCAGGTGGGGTCTTGGGGAAGTACAGTGAGGGTCTTGAACATCTAGCCTGAAGCTGAACTGTGGGAGGTCCCCCTGCTCATCAGGCTTCCTGAAGTAAGAGATAGCTCGTTTTCCGCAACCTTGAAAGATGAACATGTAGATTTACACAAAGATAGTCACAGTTTATGCAGTTTATTTCAGATGCTGCTGATAAAGTGATTATTGTTGTAATTCAGGATTTGCTACTAGACAACCAACCCTTCCCGTTCCTATCCATCACAAAGAAGTCATATATTGCTTCCTGGATATGCACAGCTCTCATTTCCATGCTTTTAAATCCAAGTCTGAGATGAAAGCTGTCCCAAACCGATTTTAAAGTATCTCCCACAACCCATGGAAAGGACTATCAGTTGGGTGAAGTGACAACAGGCAATCTATTGTTGGGTGGAACCTGAAGTCATGAGAAAGCCATGAGAACATTGCCCCATTGGGCATTAGCTAAATGTGAGAGGAAGAAAACACACGATACCCTAACATTTCCTTGGTGATGATTATCTTGCCCTGTGTATTTATGGAGAAGCAAGCACTGACACGTTCTGGCAGTTTTTCAAATATTTAACTCTTGCTTGCAAAGAAAATTGTTAGGAGCTCCTTAACTGATTAGTAAGCTTCCGTAGATTGGAAGAATGGAAGTTTTCAGGATTATTATTTTCTACCATTCCCCTCCAATCCAACTCAGTATTGTTTTTCAGATAGCTGTAGAAAGACAATTGCTGGTCTTTGAATTGAAGTGCCTGGAAGAATGTCTTGGGCGAAACAGTGTTTAAGTGGTGAAAGATTACCATATATTTAAGTGTTCGAGACCATCCATCTTTCAGGGCAGAGTCTTTAATCAGAACCAGTGATTACAGGGACGATAGCAAGATAAAAATCATATACATTCTAGTATTTAAAAAAATTCTCTGTCTTAAGTACTAATAGTAGTTTAGATTATTAGCAAAAGGGTGAGTCCCAGGCTTTCATGAGTTCCTCCAGGTTTCTGGCAGGCCTTGGGCACTGCCATCCCCTTTGTAATTTCACCTTTGGCTTGGAGTCTATGTCTCTGCAGGCATATCGATTTGGAAGCCTCAACCAAATTGATCCTATAAGTGGGTATTTCTAAGAGAGGATATGCTGTTTGTTTTCAAGATAACCTGTTGTTTGCCTAAAATCAGAAGTTTCACCAAAATGGCTGAGTGTATGGCTATAGACTCAGTTTCCCTTTCAGGTTGATAGGATTATTACTTTTATACTTGTATAGCTTCTTATTTTAGCATCTGTACTTTTTCACTACTTATAAAAGCATTTTTGTACCTTCTCGCATGTGTCTGAGCACTTGTGAGAGCTTCTGTGTCAATGTGCTGTTCTAGACATTGGAGATGTAAGAGTGAGCAAAAGAGACATACACCTTTCCTAAGGAGTTCACAGTGCAAACATTCATCCATTGATTCATTCACAATTCATTCATGTATTCCTTCACCATTTATTCCCATATTCACCAAATTGGTTAGAAGTCATTATTCATGTTCATGTGTCTCTAGCAGGGTCAAATCACTGCTCTCTGACTGCTTGTTCTGACTAAAAATGAATGAAATGTCCAGTGTGGTAAGCACTATGAATAAAAACAAATTAGGGATACAGATAATCATCATCAAATAATCCCATTTCTTATTTCCTTCTAGGAATATTAGGCAAACCCCTTATAAAGACATGAACACTAAGGTCTGGGATGCATAGAAAATGCCAGGGCTTCCCTCCAGTGAGCTGCTTTGAGGCTGAGTCCTTTGGTGCCTGGCCCGAAGCTCAGCATTTCGGCAGCTCCCTTTTATTTGGGCTTCCGTCAAGATAGGGAGATGGGTCCCTTGAATAAGGCCTAGTTTACAAATCACCTCTTTCCTCAGTAGTTTCCCTAGACATTGATTTTATTTCCAAAGGCTTTATTGGTTTGTTTGTTCAAGGATGACTTAACAGGATCACTTCTCTTAATTTCAATATCCTCTTCTCTCCCAAGGGGAGGCTATCAGTGTGAATAAAGTTCCTAAGAACCCAAGTTGATTAATGTGCTTTGACCTTGGAATCCTCTGATCTGCTTCAGAGCTTTGCCATTGTTCCCTGGGTGGCTTCCAGGAAGTCAGAGAAGCCCTTGGGTCTTCATTTCTACATCTGGAAGAGAAGAAAACAGTCTCTGTCTCCCAGATGTTATAGGATGATGTTACAAGTCAGCATACATGGACACAGGAAACTCCAGGCTTGCCCTCCCACCTCTGTTTGCCTCTTCCTCCCATCTTCTCCCTTTGCCCTTTTTCCTATGTGTCTATAGTCATGAGAACAGTGATTCTCTCACTTCCCATGGTCATGGTGATGGCTATGAAAGATAACATCTGTAACAGTCCCTTGTAAAAGAAGCCTTAGGTATTTGCCCACAGGTAGAGCCTCATCATTAAGTTAGTGGGAATAGCACCAGTCCTGGAGTTCAGAGCCTACTGAGAATCTCAACATGCCCACAAGTGAATTTGAATAGAATGTTCTCCAAGCTTGATTGCTGACCTGAGTGTAGATCAGGCAAAGACTGGCCACCTGGCTCCAAGATTGGGGCAGTAACAGCATCATCAGATTAAGCTTTAACACATGTTGACATAAAATAGTTGGTTTCCATGTTTCCCAAACTAAAGGTGCTTGCTCACCCAGTACTTAAGACACTTGCATTTGTGTGAGTACTTTAACCATATCTAAGCAGAGATGGATATCAAATCAGAAGTTTTATTTTGGCATTATTTTAGTAGACATTAGAATATTAGGTAATAATGTGTTTTCCCAAATCCTCATCATTGCCATCAGATGTCAGGGTTCTCTTGATGTCTTATCTTGATGGACTTCCCAATGTCTTCCCAATGTTAGGAAATCTTTAATTGACTTTTTAGTTTCCCTTTCATCTTTTTTTGTGTGATAGTCATTACTGAGGCAGAGTCCTAGAATGCTATGTGTAGTTTATGAAATATGGAGCTCAGAGAGAGGAAATAACTTATGCTAAGTTATGGAGCTTCACAGGGTTACAATCAGTGGATTGCCCAGTCCCTAGGGCAACAAGTGTGTACTCCTTTTGTCTTGGATGTCCTTGTGTTTCCAGCAGCCTGGGTCACCCACCCTGTACCTGCTCCCCTTGTACAGACCTGGCAGAGGCCTGGGAAGATAGTCCAAACTTTCTGAGCTCTGCTGCAAATATTGGAGAGAGGCTCTCTTATCTGGGAGTCACTTCTCACTCACCTACTTGCCACCAGCCCCAACATCCATCAGCATGCAGACTGCAAATCAGTGCCAAACCTGACAGCAAACTCAAGCAATAACTCCTTGCCTGGAAATTGTTGAGAGAATTTGGGGGCTAAGCCTAGCTAAGGGCACCCCGTTTAAAGGGGAGCTCTGGGCCAAGGCCCATTGTTGTGCCTCTTGCACAGAGAGAAGACAAGGAGGGAGCCAATGCTGCATCCTGGTTTAAGTCATACTGGGAAGGTGAGAGAGAGAGAAGAGCCCAGTGTCAATCAAGTTGGATGCTTTGCCAGCAGCACAGTAGTTCTACAACTGGGAAATCATACAAAGGCTGGTGCAGACACAAGTTCCCAAACTTTGGGCCTGTCTGACCTCTGCTTCTTTGAATCTCTCAGCCAAAAAACTCAATTAGAACACCTTGCTTCCTTGCTGGAATTGAGAAAGGCATATTACAAACCCCAAATAAAACCAGACTACGGTATCTCTGAAACCACTCAAACATATTCCAAAGCTTGAAAAGTTCTCCACCATGTGGTCCTGCAGGGCCCTGTCCTTGTGGAGATCCCCTTTCATTCTCCATAGTGGCAGGCAGCTTTCAAGGTAGGCCTGGTGTGTGTGGCCACTGCTGCTGTGGTGGGTGGTCTTCATGCCAGGAGCTCCTTTTCTCCTGTTCCTGTCTCATCCTGCTCACTCTTCCAAACTCCATTGCCTCTTTATTAATTAGTTCCACAAACAGATCTAAACAAACCAAAGAAATAAAACCCAAGGTGACACCTGGAAACACACAGTGCCCAGGGCAGGTACCTCTGTGGAGGCAGGCAAGAGCCAGGGCCAGGACCTGAAAGCCTGCTGACTCACCCTCCCTTGCTTTCCCTGGCGGCCCTCCTGCCTCACAGGCCTGAGTTAGTCTGGGACTTTGTTTTCCCTCCTTATCCAGCTAGATCCTACTGAGCCATCAGCGCCTGCCCTCCTAGGAATCCCACATATGATAGGCTGGCTGATAGTTGAATCTCAAAATACCAGTTTTTATCTTAAAGTGGCTGCGTTTTTTGTATATTCCTACTTGTCAGCCTGAATGGACGAAGGTGATTCAATGCGCTCTCTCATCAACTCTTGCCCTGCTACCCCACATCTGGTCACCCAGTCTGAAGTGGCCACAGAGCAGAGTCTTCAATGTTTTTGCTACGTGTTTCATTTTTTTTTATACTTTGTTAAAATAGGGGCCCTACTTGTACAATAGTCTGTGTGTGTGTGTGTGTGTGTGTGTGTGTGTGTGTGTGTGTGTGTTCTGGTAATGAGGTTTGAACTCAGAGCCTTGAGTACTTGCTTGTCTTTTCTACTCAAGATTGGCCGCCACTTTGGCCACACCTCCACTTCCAGCTTCTTGGTGGTTTATTGGCGACAAGAATCACAGTCTTTCTTCCCTGGGCTGGCTTTGAAGTGTGGTTCTCCGATCTCAGCCTCCTGAGTCTCTAGGATTACAGGCATGAACCACCTGGGCCTGGCATGTATAATAGACTTTTAAACCATTTCAAACAACTTAATTTCACACCATAGCACTGGAGAACATGCAGTAAGTAATCCAAGGTAAATCCAAACAGATATTCTTGTCTTTGTACATCTCCTGTGTTCTTCTACTCTTTAATGCTTCTGCCTTGCAGGCTGACCAAAGACACAGAGGAGTTCATTGGAACTAGTCTGAGAAAGGCTGAGCCCAGGTAGAGCTGGGCTGGTAACAGATAACAGGAGTCCTAAATATGAGACAGAGTATGCATAAAAGTAGTGGATGGCCATTGCCACAGACGATTCTGGATGGTTGAACAAATTACGATCTTTCTTATCTCATGCGGTTCTGCAACTCTTGTTGGCAATTATTGCTGATGGCAGGGCATGCTGGCAGCTTGGCAGTAGGGAGCTTTCCTGCTGGGGAGAAGGATTTGGAGTTTTATGTCCCAATATGACTTTGATGGATTCAGACAAATTTCTCAGGCTTGGTGGACCTTCGCCCAGGCTGGAAATTTTCCCTGGGCAACAGGAAACATCTGAGACACCCGGACCCAAATGGGGTGTTTTACTTTGCTAATCCCCCAATCTTTGCGGATTACAGCCAAGGCTAGAGTTTGAGGAAGCCAGAGCTTGGGATCAGCCCCCAAGGACATTAGTAACAGCAATGGAGTCCTTCAATTTAGAGAGTTTGGGCATGGTTTTCAGACTCTTTGATAGGTTGGACCAGGGCCAGGAGAAACTTCTATGGGCTGTGAAGATCCACAGAGTGGGCTAGCCTAGACTGTGCTACTAGGAATGGTGTATTCTGGGACTTGGCCTTTATGGAAATGATTATTTGCAATAAAAGAGCCCCGAGAATGATAGGTTTTGAAACCAAATGAGAATGGAAATCATGGAGAGAAGCCTAGCGTCAATAGGCAGTGCTAAAGGAATCTAGAAAATTCTTCAGTGATTCCAGAATTGGGATGAAGCAGAAAAAGCTAAAGTTAACACCGTGCAGGCTCTTCATGCTCCATTGCTCTCATGTTTTTATATGTCCTGGAAGGACAGAGTCCTGGACACGAACTTGGGCAGGACCAGCTGAGGATCTATTGCTTGACCCTCCAATCAAAACCCAGCCTGTGACTCATCAATAGGCACATGCAGACTTATTTGTCATCTCAAGAGCTCAGGAATGATTGTCTCAGCGAAGCAACCAAAGTCACCAGGTGCTGTCTCTGTCCTAGTTGAACACCCCACTAGTAGGATCCTAAGCCTTTCAGGCTCTAAGTAAAGACATGTGAGAGAACTTTTCTTTCCCCAGTTCATGGACAGCCAAACCTCTCAAAAGATAGAGCCAATGTAATCCACAGCCGGCCACCCGGGCCTGTGTTATATAACAGGAAATGGGCCATGCTTCAGATTCCAGATATTACAAAGAGAAGTACACTTATAGCCTAATATGTAGCAGATATAGTCTTTACACTCATTTATATGCAAAGGTATGAAGTTGATCCAAATGAAGCATGACTCAGAGATGTGCAGAAAGGAGCTGATGCCTGTAGGATTTTGAAGGATGAATAAGAGTTCCCCAAGTAAAGAGTGGAAGGGAAAATATGACATAAAGAAGAAAGTGATTATGTGAAATTCCAGAAGCCTGAAAGCTGGAAACAGATCAGTTACGGAGGTCTCCATTGACCTGGGAAGGATATTTAACTTGGTCCTGTGGGTGATGGGAAACCGCTGAAGGGTTTTGAACAGGGTAGTTACACAGTGATATGTAAGGGAAGCTTGGAACCAGGAAAATTGTTTTTGTTTTTGTTTTGTTTTAAAAGAGGATCACTGCTAGAACAGGAAGAGGTCAACTTGGGGCCCAGTTGGATGATTAGTTACATGACCCATAGTTACTAGTTTCTTCTCTGGGTCTTTTCTGCCACAACAGCCAAAATATACTTGCTGTGCTTTGTAAGCAGAACATTCAAGGAAGATGATGGATTGGGAAACACTTTAGGAAAAAAAATAAGACATAAGAGCAAAAGGCAGACATCCTACTATTTTCCCTTCCTTGTGCCTACAAAGAGTGGCAACCCTATCTGCTCCAAATGCCCAGCCTGTTGCCCAGGGAGGTGAGGCCCACAGCTTCTCAAGATGGGCCGTGGAGAATAGGGAACAACATCAGCTGCTCACCCTGTGCCAAATAGGTTGGGTTAGGGTCTAGGATTGTCTAGTGCCCTCTCCAGCTGGGGGAAAGGATTTGTTGGGGCTCTGATAGCAGGTTCCTTACCCCTCTTTTAAGTGCTCACCATTTACCAAGAAGTCACTGCAGATCCTTGTTTGGAAACCAGATCTACCTGTGCCTCTGACTAATGTCTGGGAAGTTCTGGTGACCAGCAAATTGATCAGTGACTGACAGGACCCCAGGCCAGCTTGGAATGCCTTCTTGGGGTGATTTGGCAGCATTTCCCACTCTCTGAAGTTCATGGGAACATGTTGTTCTGGTATAAACTGCCTGGCATGCGTGTAGGCTGGGGAGGTGGAGGTGCAGAAGCAAGTAGGACACCGTGTACATCCCTCTGAGTGCCTGAAGAGCAGAGCACTGTGCTTAAGAGGCACTTGGTGTGGTGTGCATCCCCTGGAAACCACACCCTCTTATCTATCCACTGCTACAAAGTAGGCGGCTTTGGACAATTAGGAGACTTGGTTCTGTCATCAGTGATCTATGTGACCATGATGCAATCCATCTCCCTTTCCAAGTGCTGTTTCCTCATCTGTAAAACAAGAAGGACTAATTTTAGAGATATCTGGCCTCCAGAGAGTGAGTGGTTTAATGGAAAAGAGCAGGGCTTTGCAGTCATCAGATCTAACGTGGTTCCTGGATCTTTGGTATGTGACTTGGTCTTTATCCTTGAACTTCTAAAGTTCAAAAAGTCTGTCTTATTCATCATGGTGCCTGGCATTGTTCAGCACCTCTATCATGCAACAGTAAAAGTGAATACCATCTACTTAGGCATGGCATCGTTCCGAACACCTACAACATTGATTGGCACGACACACAATAAGAATAATTTCAAAGCAATTGTTATCTCGTAGCACACACATCTCGTAACTATGTTAGGGAGCTGTGGATTGCAGGTCAGTTTTGTCTTAAGGAAGGGACAAGGCTTTACAGACACTTGTCATACCAAGTCTGACTTTATCATAGACCACTGAGATCTGATTTCCTCCAGCAAGGAAGGAACAGAAGATGTTTCCTCCCTGGGTCTCTTGGACACAAATCCCAACCAGTGGGGATCAACATAGCTGGAATGACCAACGCAGCTAACTCACCAGGTGGGCTTCAGAAGAAGCTCTCCCTTCCCAGCGGGACTGAGTGCCTGGCCTATCCTCTCAGACTAGGAGTGCAAGGCATCCAGAGAAGTCACAATGACAGACCAGCCCCTGCATGGGACAGACCCCAGCTTTCTATAGAACAGGGAAGAGGAGCACTGGCATCTCTGCTTGAAGGTAGAACACTGAGCAATTTTTCCTGAATTATCTGGGCTGACTCTGTACTAGAAGTCTTGAAGAAGAAATAGTAAAAACTCAGAGAAGCAATGAAAACAAAAATTGCTAACAATATGTCCATGTATGCATGAGCCCACTCAATGGAACACAGTACAGATGTTGCTGAAGATTTTGCTATGTGATCTGAAAGCACACGTCTTACAGGGGCGAATGAAAACTAGTATATTTACCTGCCTGCAAATAAGTAAGCTCTAGGCTTAGGAAAATCAGTCCCAGAAGGAGATCAATCATTTAACGCTAGGTGGCCCTTGTTGACTTCGTACTTTGATGGATTTTCTAATGTTCTACAGGGTGCATATGTTATTTTAAAGTGGAAACAAAAAAATACATATACTTGTTAAAGCTGAATTTTCTTGCTATCATATTGAGACAGGCAAGCTGGAGTGCTTTATCTGCAAGTTTAAACATTGCAGCAGCTTGATCCTTTCAACACGATGGCAGAAGATTCTGAAGCATGCAAATGCCAGGAGAAGAGCCAAAGGACAAAAATCTTTCTTCACCACCCAGGGCACAGAGCGTCACACAAATGCCTCTTATTCTCAGAACCACCAGCCAGAGCACCAACACCCAAAACAAAAGCACATAAGTTATGAATATAAATTAACATGACTTAATTTTTTTCTGACAGACACACAAGAATTTTTGAATTCTTTCAAATAAAAGTCATTTTGACAAGCCAAGCATTCATTCCCATGTCATTGTTATGGCTCAGAAAAATCTTGAGTCTCTTCTTTGGAGCTTGTCCTGAGGGACCACAGCACTGGCTTGTGGATTTGGTCATTGTTACCAAATCTTTGTCTTTTCAAGATGGATTATGATTTTTTCCAAAAGCAATTTGAAAACTTTGTCCTTCAACTGGACAATTACTTTGGGAAACCTTTACAACTAAAAAAATGAAATGTGACTGGAAAAAACAGAGGCTAAGAACAGAGGCCTGGAGATACCATAAGCAGGCTGGAATGTCAAAATTTCCTGTGGCTGTCTTTTTGGAATAGTTGCACCTTGTCTTCTGGTGACTTTTTCTGGTTGTTATATTTGGGGGGGGGGGGGCTCATTGTTTTGTATTAATGTACAAGTGTTTATTTGTTTCAGAAAAAATTAAACCCTTAATAGTTGGAAGTCAGTTAGCTAAAAAATGTAACCCATTCTCTGCCTGCCCTCAAGGAGTATTCAAGTTTGTCTAACTATGGCTTCTCATATGGATATATTTCCTGGTCCACATATTGCAATGTTGTCATTCAGAGGATGCACCGGAAACAGCCATACTCTTCCCATCCACATTTTTATAGCAAGCAGGGCAAGGTCCCCAGGGCAAAAGGTCGACTTTTGGACATGAGGAAGATGAATTTGCTCTCCTTGTGCTTCTGCTGCCTGAATCACCTGAAGCAGACAGACCTGGACTTTGTTACAGGTAAATAATTACAGTTGTATCTGCCATAAATATCTCACTGAAGGGGCCATTGCAAAAATTGAGATTGTATCTCCAAGCAACTGTCAAATGGCTAGAATAAATTCAGAGGACTTGAAATACTGATGTACATTTTCTATCATAGATATCTCTCGGTCTAGACTTCCAGACTGCATCTTGACAGAACACCTAGGATGGCTGAGAAATTAAGGAGTCAGGAACAAAAAAATTACATAGTGTTGGTGTTCTGTGGTTTGTGTCTTCTTTATCTGTGGTCCTGGCAAACAGGAAGTCCTTGTGAATTGGGGGGCTCCAGCAGAAATGTAAAAGGAACAGACAGATCCCTGGGAATTTAAAAAGCCAAGAAGATAATAAATCTCAGACCAAATGGAAAGCCTGAAGAGGTCAGTGAGCTACAGCCAACCTAATATCTGTACTTCTCAGGGCCGCCATAAATCTGACACGGCTCCCTCCTGGCTCAGCTGGCTTCTGTGCAGCGGCACATCAAAAGCGCCTTCAATCCCCTCTGCAGCCGCCTGTTTTTCATTGGACTTGTTGGGTGAGGCAGGCAGGATAGGGAAGGGAGGGTATAGCTATGCTTGTTCCCAGCACCATCTGGGGGCCATATTTAAGCACCAGCAACCTGGGGTTGAGAACAATGGTTGGGAGAGCTAGAAATCATTGCCCCAAAGCTTGAACAAGTGAATTATCAGGAGCAGGTCAGAAGCAGATAGGATTTCCTACCTGGAGGTGCTGGGTTTTGTTTTGTCTTAGTGTTGGGATAGAACCTATGACTTCATGCACTCTACCACTGAGCTGTAACCCTCATCCTTAAGAGATGCTATTTTGTTTTAGCCAGAAAGGAAGAGGACCATTCCTTGGGGTTTCTGAACTTGATGTGCCAATTGCAATTCAGCTGATCTTTGTGTTGCTCATTACTTCACATTATTGATATTTTCCCATTACCTATCAACATGACCATTTATTTGCTACCAAATGTGCTATTTATGGCAAGAATTAGTCAACTATATTACCATATTACTATAGTACCCATCTTGTCACTAACTCCCCCAACAGGCCTGCAAAGGAGGTACAATTATTCTCAGGATCAATGTGGTTTAAGTGCTGTGATTTTAAGGCCATGCCACTAGTGGATAGCAGACTAAGAATTTGAATCCAAATCACTGAGAGTAAAAGTTTCATCCAGCTCCTGCTTTAGCCCAATAAATCTATTGTGATCAAGGCACCATTAAATCCTGTAAAATAAAACACAAAAGGATCCTAGATTCTTTATTTTTAATGGCCTAAAATTTGAGATTTGACATTCCTATAAATAATAGTGATACAAAAAGAGTGTGATAAATGCTGGGAGAGGTATGGATAAGTGCAGGAGGAGCATAAATGCTTCTGGGAATGGTAAGAACTTGTAGTCAATCATGGAGCATCAGTAGAATTTGAGTCTCTGGTCCAAAGAGAGAGGACTTTACAGCACAGAAATGGCTGGGTTTGGAAAAAGCTTTGCCAACAGAGGTGCAGGGAAGTGAATTTGGAAAGAAAAGCTCATCATTTCAGCAGTGTGTATCGTTCAATGCCTGCTGAAGAATTTAGACTCTTTTTTTTCCTCTCCCTGGGAAGCCACAGAGAGTTATTGGTGATTTCTGAGTATATGATTTAGAAAGCTTATGTTTGCAGCAGTGTGAAGGATAAACTGAAAAAGACAGAGGGGAGCTGGCTATCACGGGCTGGTTATCTTGACAACACCACGTCTGAGGATCCTGACCTAACAGACTGTGTTAGACTTCTCTACATTTTTGGCCTGGCTATGGATGAACTTTTTAAGGTCCATTAACAGAACTGTCTGAACTCCTAGGTATCCTATGCAAGTGACCTTCAATCATTCTCCAGCCCCACATTTTGCAGAGTCTGAATGGTACTAAGCATCCAGGGAGTGACTAGAGGTCCCTCCTGCTTTTCTCCAGCTGTTCATTCAGGAATTCCATCATGTCCATACCATTGCCCTCCAAGACATACAATTTCCTTGTAGGAATCATTAGATGCTGCAGGTAGAGGAGGAAACAGTGTATGTAAGGCAGACAGGGCCAGGAGGTGGCATCCAATTCTAGGGTTGGTGCTCACCGTGGATATCTCATTGCCTTTTTGGACTCACTATTGCCATCTCCCGAACTCAGGGAATGTTTTCTTTTTTTTTTTTTGGCCAGTCCTGGGCCTTGGACTCCGGGCCTGAGCACTGTCCCTGGCTTCTTCCCGCTCAAGGCTAGCACTCTGCCACTTGAGCCACAGCGCCACTTCTGGCCGTTTTCTGTATATGTGGTGCTGGGGAATCGAACCTAGGGCCTCGTGTATCCGAGGCAGGCACTCTTGCCACTAGGCTATATCCCCAGCCCTCAGGGAATGTTAATTCTTGAGTTCCCAGAATCCATGTGGAATTGTAAATTACAGATTAAACTGTAGTGTAGACCTTGTAGGGCTTCACTGTTCAGAGTGGTCCTACAAGTTCCAGATATCTTCCAAGATGGTTCAGAGATTCCTCATAGATCCAAATAGATGGAGGCTATCCCTTTCAAGGCATTGTACTCATAACTTCTAGAGCTTCTATAACAAATGTGAATGCTTACCACAACAAGGATGTGCACAGAGATTCCTCTGGGAACCAGAAGATAGAAGATAGGGTCCCTGATCAGTTCTAACTGGTTGTGAGATGGATCATCAGTAAGCCATCCATTCTCACCTTGGGTTTTGACCTCTATTACCGTTCCATGCTTGGTTTTCAATAGATGATCTGTTTCTCTTCCATAGACAAGGCTATATTTCTTTATTAAATGGGAATGGTAGGAATATAAATATATTGCAACAGTGCTTTAACTAATACTTAAAGCAGAAGTTTGTACCACATCAGCTGTGCAGACTATAATGTGGTACAAAGAGCCAAGCTCCAGAGTCAGCAGTGCATCAAAAATCCAAACCAAAATGCATGTGCTTTACTCTTAGGAAAGTCTCCCAAGCTCTCACTCAAAGCATCCCAACTTTTCGTTTATGCAGGATTCTTGGTTAGTTGGTATGACAGCTTGCAGTAGCAAAACCTTGTGGCAAAGGAAGATAGCTCAAGCAGGTACTTAGGAATCAGCATACCTGACAGTCTGACACCAAGCTAGAGAAATGAAAGAGGTAAAGAGCATTAAGGATTAAGGAGGTGGCATGAGAATTTAAACACACCTCAAGATAGGGATCGTTGACCATAGGGGCAAATATTTTTACACAATCTAGTTATATCCATCTCCCTCTCTGGCAGGAATTTAGCTCATGTGAAATCCAGAAGAATTCAAGACAGTTAAAAAATTGGCTTCCAAGTTAGAATGGATGGGTTAGCCAAGAAATAGATCAAGGAATACAGAAAATACTTGTTTCAAAAAGCTAAGTTGTCAAATCTGAGGTCTGGGGGAAAAATGACTTAGGAAAAGCATGAAATGAAAGGCACATAAGGGGCCAAGGGATGCAATCTTCACAAGATTGTTCAACTGGTTCAATCACATACACTAATTGATGTTCCAGTAATAACCCTTTGTCATTACAATAAATATAAATCACTTTATGCAGCCTTGAAAATGAAGGAAGTAGGAAAGGCATGTTCTATCTGAAAGCTTTCTCATCAAACATCAAGCCTTGGTTCTTAAAAGTTAACATTTGGTTATCTGGAAAGTCTTCTTATCTATATCGCTTGAAGGTTGGCCTCCTATGGCTTCTCTCTCTGTCCCTGGGGTCTGTGGATTGGTGGAAGCCATGTGGAGAGTTGTCAGACATTTAAGTAAGCCTTCCATGCTGGCAGGCATTGCATTTCTCCTTTATGCAGCCTTTGGGAGCTGTGCTGAATCTCAGTGTCTGGTACATACAGTGTCTCTGCTCTCCTTACCCATCATCCTGTAACAGTCAATCATTTGCAACAGGGCATTGTTGGAAGGGTTGGGAAACAGAAGTCTGGGCCTGAAATGTGGCAAAACTGATTTAAAGGCCTGCATCCCTAGTAAAGCAGCACCTTCTCAGGGCCTTGGGTTTCTGGAAGCTAGAACCTCCACTAGGTCTTTAGAACATACAACTTGATCTGAAATGTTTTCCGGTGGTCAGGGATGCAACATTTTCCCCCCTTCTTTCCCAAACTTTGATTAATATGCAGTAGTTGCTAGTGGGAAGAGGGAAGGGAGGAGGTGTCTGTGATGGAAGGGATTCTCCATTTATTCCGTGAGAATGAGAGCTGGGATCCATTAGCATGCCTCTCCCAAGTGTGAGGTGCTGGGAATGTGTTCTGATGTATAACCACAGAGAGGGTGGAGAACAGAGGCCTTGAGTCCATCAGGACAACTGAGAAGTTGACAACCAAGTGCTGTCTACTCATAACAGATATACTTTTAGTTTTCAGAGTTCATACGCAAGTTCTATTTCCTTTGCTTTTAAAAAGAAAAGCACAGCAAAAATCACAAACAGTACAAGAAATGTATCCAATGCCTAGTGTATGAAACTGTAACATCCCTGTAATTCAGTTTGATAATAAATAATTAAAATAAAAAAAATTAAAAAATCAGAAAAGATTCAAATGGTTTAGAATCCCTACTTTTTTTTTTTTTTTGCCAGTCCTGGGTCTTGAACTCAGGGCCTGAGCACTGTCCTTGGCTTCTTTTTGCTCAAGGCTAGCACTCTGCCACTTGAGCCACAGCGCCACTTCTGGCCATTTTCCATATATGTGGTGCTGGGGAATCGAACCCAAGGCTTCATGAATACGAGGCAAGCACTCTTTGCCACTAGGCCATATTCCCAGCCCCAGAATCCCTACTTTCTTAACAGGCAATCATGTGAACCATTTCTGGAGTATCTTTTCCCTAGGTATACATCTCTATGCCTAATATGCTTATTTTACTTAACAATTCACTCAGGGTACTGGTGGGCACTGATCTGACCATTGTTAACCAGAGGTCAGTATTCCATTACTTGGATGTACCATAATTTATCTAGTTCATCCTCCATTATAGAATATTCAGATTGTATCTGATCTGTTTTACTGCTAAGGATATCCCTACATTTACCACTGTTCTCCAATGTGAATATTTCAGCAGAATTGATGGTCAAGGAGAATATGTGTTTTAACTTCAGATGGCTAGAGATTCAGATGGCTCAAGAGATTGTGATAACTTTCACTCCACACCCATAAGCACCAATTAGCATGTTGTATGGAGAAATTTTATATACACACAAAAATATATGCTTATATTTAACTATGTGCTGCTCATCTTTCCATTGTTAGGACAAAATACCTGTGAAAACTCATTAGGAAGAAAAGTTCTGTTTTGGCTCACTGTTTCAGAGGTTTCAACCTATTGTCACTTGACCCCATTACTTTGGCCTGTGGCAAGGTCAAGTATCCTGGCAGAAGCCATGTTGAAGAGAACCTATTCACCTCTTGGCACCTGAGAAGCAAAGACAGAGTACACCCCCAAATACCTAACTTCCTCTCACTAGCCTCTACATCCTTAAGGTTTACCATTTCCCAATAATAATGTGATGACCAAGTCATTTACATGTGGACCATTGGGAACATCTTAAATCCAAATCTTATCAATCTACAAATATTGTACACATTCATTCATGGTAGTACTTCCAAGCCATGGTTTTTTTCTGTCTCTTGGGGTTCTGTCTTGTCATCTCTGTCCCTCTACCAGTCTATCTCAGTCCCTCTATCTCAGTCATTGGCTGGGGGATATTAGGGGAAGCGCAGTCTCAGAATGATGTGATGATTGATTTAAAAGTGTAGTCACTGAGGCATGGGCTAATCATAGTTCTTGAAATCAGAGATCCAAGAGGATAAAGGCCCACTTTTAACCTGTTCCTGAACATGCAAACCATAAAACAGAGACCTGTAACCTGTGTGCATGTGCACAGAGACGGACTGAGAAAAGAGGAGAATGATTAGCCAAGGGGAAAAAACGTTAACTGTGTATCTCTGGCAATTGGCTTTGTGTTTTGGATTGTTAAGTAGAGGAGCCTCATCCACATATCCTTTTGAATGGAATATCAGAAAGCCAGCCATTTAGAAAGTGAGCCTTCTGAGAGCTCACTGGTCTGCCATTTCTCACGCTCGACTTTTGGATCTTTGATGTCTTGACTTCATTCATGCTCTCCGTAATTTCCTGGGGCCCTCTTTCTTGGTTGGCAATACATGTACATGTACCTTCCTTTCTTTGGTTTTGTGATGGGCAGGGGGTGGGGGGGCAAAGACCGCAAGGCCTAAGTGCTGGCCTTGAGCAAAAAAGCTCAAGGCCAGCACTACCACTTGAGACACAACTCCAGCTTTTTGGTGGTTAAATGGTGATAGGAGTCTCATGGACTTTCCTGCTTGGGCTGGCTTTGAACTATAATCCTTGGATCTCAGCCTTCTGAGTAGCTAGGATTACAGGTATGAAACATAAGCACCAAGCATCTTTGGTGATTTTTTACCACTTCGATACCAGTGAGTTTTCAACTTGACATGCCCCCCAATGTCAGGAGCACTTACAACTGCAACTGGAACTCACCATTTCTTTCTTCAACAGCAGAGCCTGCCAGACAAGCGAGAGTGTTGACTTCCAGTCCCCAAAGTTACCCACAAGTCAGGGACTGGGGGCAGTATGCTACCAGAATACTTAGTCCGATAGATGACAATGAAAGAAAGTGGGAAAGTCCATAATCCTACACCTTTAGACTTCAACTAGACTGAAATTTTCATCTTCTGACATAGCCTGGTTTCTTCTAGCTTCACTTCTGATCTTGTAAAATAACCTCATTCTGCTGGGCTCTGGTGGCTCACACCTATATTCCTAGATACACAGAGCCTGAAATCTAAGGATAGAAGTTTGAAGCCTGCCTGAGTAGGAAAGTCCATGAGACTCTTATCTCCAATTAACTGGCAAAATGCCAGAAGTAGAGTTGTGGATCAAGTGGTAGAGAGGTAGCCTTGAGCACAAAAGCTCAGGGACAGTGTTCAGGTCCCAAATTCAAGCTGCAGTACTGGTACGAAATAATAATCTCACTCTTTACATTTGAGTAGTAATTGTGTATTGTTTGGAGCTTTGACAATTCTGCTAAGTATGGTGGAGCTGGGAATTAGCGATAGAGTGCTTGCCTAGCATGCATAAAGCCCTGGTTTCAATTCCTGAGTATCACATAAACAAAAAAAGCCAGAAGTGGCCCTGTGGCTCAAGTAGTAGAGTGCTAACCTTGAGCAAAAGAAGCTCAAGGACAGTGCCTAGGCTCTGAATTCAAATCCAGGACTGGCAAAATACACACACACACACACACACACACACACACACACACACACATACACACACACACACACACATTGGCCTTTGATAGATGAGAAAGTGAATTTCCAGAAAAGATGAAGTGAGTGCCTCAGGTTACCTATCGGTGCTAGCATGAAACACAGCTTGATTGATGCCTACTCTGACATTCTGCACAACATTCAACTTTCCTATCTTTGGTACATCCCTCACCCAAGGATTCTTGCTCAGGCAAGACTGCTGCTTTCATTCCCAGTCCCTCCCTGCCAGCGTCTCCATCCTTATGAAATAACTTGCTCTACTGAATCATCGCTTTACCTACAAGACATAATTTTATTCTACTGCCTCTGATTTCATTATCTCTGTTTTGTCACTCGATCTCGCTTATTCTAGGAGTTCAAAAGGATTTACAATGAATGATAACAATGGAATTATAAGCACCAAAAAAATAGAGAATAATTAAATGTCAGTCATGGCTGTGATAGAGTGAATGGAATTCTATATCTCACTGTTTGGGGGCTGACTAGGATGATACTCATTAACTGTTTTTATTCTTAAGGCTGTGAGTTTGTCAGGGCACTCAGCTGTAGGAGATGCATCATAGTTGCCTTGCCTTCCCCCAGCCCATGTGCTTCCTTCTGCAGAAGATAGCATCTTTGGGAGCAGGAATTATTAAATGAGATTATTTATGCATCAAGGAGTATTAATAGTAAATGCATTCACATAGTGATTGTTTTCTGGTGATGAGAATGGGAAATGTTATTTCTCTATTAACTAATGGAGACCACTGGATTAATATGCTGCACTGATGTTCTGGTTCCATTTGCTCTACCCACAGTGGTGCTTCGGGTTTCATTTTCAAACTTGGTACTTCTATAAATTGGCCTGAATATTCAGTGTGTAGCCAGGCACAGGTACTGATTGCTCATGAAGTATGTTTTCTCTACTCCATGGGGGTAGGAGGCTGAATTACAGGTAGGTACAGTCATTTTGTGTATGGAGACCTGAGCTTTGCCCAGACCCTCCACTCACCAGGACATGGTAAGAGCATCCCAGAAGAGGCAGGCTTGAAGACTAAGCCATGGGAACAGTGACCAAAGAAAACAGGTAAAAGCCAGAGTACATGTGAGTTCTGTCTTCAAATACCTGAAAAGAACAATTCTGTGCAGCAGTTTTGTACTCATTTTGTGTCCTCCCAGAACACAACATTTCCATCAAAAGGTTGATTTCTGGTTCTATAAAAGAGTACATGTTGACTTTTTTTTTTTTTTTTTGGCCAGTCCTGGGGCTTGGACTCAGGGCCTGAGCACTGTCCCTGGCTTCTTTTTGCTCAAGGCTAGCAATCTGCCACTTGAGCCACAGCACCACTTCTGGCTGTTTTCTGTATATGTGGTGCTGGGGAATTGAACCAAGGGCCTCATATTTATACAAGGCAAGCACTCTTGCCACTAGGCCATATCCCCAGCCCACACATGTTAACATTTTTGCACCACCTAAGTACTTATGAAGTCCTTTCACAAACACTGCCACTAGAGTATCATCTCCCTCGCAACAATGTTTTGGCTGATAGTTGTTCTTTTAGATGCTCCAGCTCCTCTGACGGTGCTTGGTACATAGTGTTTAGTGAATGTCTGGCTGAGTAAATTAATGAAGGCTTGGATCTTGTAAGGATTAGTCTTATAAAAGCCCATGTTGCAGATGCCCTAAACTGAGGTTCAAACATAGAAAGTAGTTCCTTAAGTTTATAAAAGCTATCAACCCAATAGGTTTTCTAGGAAGAGTCTACTGGCTCTCTTGGGGGTCACTGAGGCTGATTTTCTCTTGAAAACAGGTATGGCAGGTAGCAGGTTCCTTACCAGAGTCTGAGCAGGCGCTTTGTGCCAATGCTGTTCTTCTAGCCCCTCCTATCATATGTCTCATGGGCTGATGATTTGGAGGTGTGGATGAAGCATAGCATGGCTGCTTTCTCCCCAGCAGGGCAATGAGATCATGGCTCTTTATATTTCTGTCTCTCTGGGCCACATCTTTCCCTGTGTCTCCCAGCTCTCTAAAACACCAGTCATATATCTTGTCTCTCTCCATCCTTCCAGTGGAGACAAAAGCTCACTCCATTGGCTGTTTTATCATTCTAGGTACACTTTACCAAGAAATAGTTTCAAACACTCCTTTTTCAGAGTCATTTACTTTTAAAAGCATTCTCTAAAGGGGAAAAGAAAACAAATAAATGTCTGTGATGGGTAACTTGTATCTTGGAGTCTTATCTAATCTCAAAAGGAAAGAATGACAAAGGGTGACTGCAATCCTGGCCACCAAGCAAGCTCCACCCTGATATACAACCCAGCTCTGGGGAGGGCCCCATCTTCTGCCCTACTTGGCTTCCTCACCTTTCTCTATAATGTGAACCCAGGGTGCCCACCTGGGTTCCAGATGTCCAGTAAAGCTCTGGACTGCTACCTGGGATAGTGATGACTGTGCCATTGTGCAGCAAAGATTCAGAATGAGAAGTTATTAACAAGAAATACTCAAGGAGAGAGGTAGGAGCCTTGTAGATGTGCCTGCCCAGAAAGTCTGATTCTCATATGGACTCTTCTCTATGACTTGACACCTATAATTGGAGCATAAAATGACTCAAGGAAGTACTTATTCAGGAATCCCTGAAGCCTCATTCCATCCTTGTTCATGCCACAGGTGCCAGGGCCCAAGATCCTGAGGCCCCACCCAGAGAAGCACAGGGAATCACACTTTCTTCCCTCAGGCAGGGCCTTGGAGGCCAAAGAATAAGAGATGTGGGAATTTTAAGTAACACTAGCAACAAGATCATTGTTAATGGAAACACTAATAAGAAAGAAAACCTTCTACAGAAAATCTGTCTGCTCTACTTGTTCCTTATCAATATCACTCCCAAAGTCAATTTGTCACTGCATAGTCAGAAAGCTCACCCGGAGCTCCTTTAATGTTTCACGCTAGGTTTGTCCAACAAGAGTAATAAAAATAATGACACCATTATTCCTCTTCTCTCTTTGTTTTCAGTGCATCACTTGCAGGTTTGAATAATGAATTATACTCACATTATCTGTACTCGCTTGCTCTTGACTTCCTCTACTGGCTGAAAGTGAAGCTATTATCCGATTGTCAAAGACAGAGGAGTCTCGCCTGGCTCAGTCAGTGATTCTGTGCTGCAAATACACTCAGAGCAAAATTATCAAGAGTACAATTTCAGGCTATCTAAGAGAAAATTACTAGCCAGTGTGGAAATGAATCCGGAACCTAGTGGAATATTAAGTATTTCATTAGTAATCCTTTTGGAACAAAAATAAGGAGACAACAGAATTAGTTGTGAGTTGGGCATAAAAGACTAATTAATGTTATTGTATTTGGCTGATTGACTTCATGGCTATTAAATCATTATTTTATTGTCTGATCTGTGCCTCATTCAGACTAAAGAAGATACTTCCTCAGAAAATACAATTTCTTCCTCTTGTCTTTCTCTCCTTCCTTCCTTCCTTCCTTCCTTCCTTCCTTCCTTCCTCCCTCTCTCCCTCCCTCTTTTCCTCCCTCCCTACTGCCCACCTTCCTTTCCCTCTCCCTAGTTCCTTCCTTTCTTTTCTTTTACCTTCCCACATTTCATTCCTTCTTCCTTTCTTTTCTACCTCTTTCTCTCTCCCTCTCTTTTGCTTTCTTCCTCCATCCCTTCCTCTCTTCCCTCTTTCCTTCCCTTCTTTTCTCATCTCTTCTTTCTTCCCTTATTTCCTCTCTATCTCCTTCCTTCTGCCCCCTCTCTCTTTTAACTTCTGCTGCATCCAAGGAGACCCACTTGTGTATCTGAACTTGCTTGCTTTTTGCACAATTGAATCTGTGCCCGTGGGCACATCTAGTGAACTGTAAAAAATAGATTGCATCTAGCATCAGGAAAAGACTGAATGTGAACAGTGCAAGCATTCTGGAGCCACGAGAACTCACATTTGGGATGCTGCAAAGGTCACAGTAGCCACAGGTAGAGCAACTGTTTCCTCTTCATTAGCCCCCATCTTTATCTCCTCTTCTTACGAAAAGTTGTCCATATCCCAGCTTTCAGTTGACCAACTAGAGAACTAAGGAAAAGAAATCACTTTCTCTTTCTCACTCTTATAAGTCATACAGAAATGTATTTGAACCCTTTTGTGATGGCTGACTCCAAGGTTTTGTTCCCAGCTGTCCAAGTGCCATTGACATGGTTAATGTTGGGTGCTAAATATCCACTGGTGGATTCAAAGAGTTTCTCTTGTCTTATCCTGGCTCTGTGTGATGCAGTCACTGATCTATATAATACCTTTTTGTGTGTGTGTATGCTGGTAAAGAGGCTTGAACTTGGGTCTTGTATGCGGTACCTTCACTTTTTGATAGTGCACTACCACTTGAGGCATAGTTCCACTTTGGGCCTTTTGTTGCTTAAATTGAGATGAATCTCTTGGATCCTCAGATATCAACCTCCTATGTAACTAGGATTAAAGCATGAGCCCCCAGTACCTGGCTAAACACTTTTTCCTCCCGTCCTAGGCCTTGAACTCAGGACTGCCCCTTATCTTTCCTGCTTGATATTGCTGCTCTATTATGGCCCCACTTCCAGCTTTTTGGTGGTTAATTGAAGATAAGAGTCTCACAGATTCTCCTACCTATATTAGCTTCAAACCAGCATCCTCAGATCTCAGCTACTGAGTAGCTAGGATTACAGGTGTGGGCCACTTGCACCCAGCTAACAAATGGCACTCTACAGGGAACTAGATAAGGACTCCCTTGCTCTCTGCTATTGCAGCCTTCTACCAACTCATAGAATAAAGAAGCAAAATACAGGGTTGGTTTACAACTGCACTTGTTCCTTTGGTCAGACATGTTTGAACAGTGAACAGGCAGAAGAACCAGACATACACATTGGACTTGGGAAGGAATCTCTTTCAACAAATAGGAGTCTTAACAAAGAGGAAAAGTGGATGAGTCCATCTCTGTGGATTTCTTCCATCATTGTTTTCCTGTCCCTTCCTTCCCTGGCTAGCACACCTGTCCAGTTGCCAGAGTTTATTTTTTATTCAGTAGCTAAGAAAGAATGAATCAAGAAAGTCCCTTTCCATACCACAAGACAGTGCTATAATAGAGAATTCTTAAGAACAAGAAGACTTTGAGATGCAAAAGTAGAAATGTCAATGGTACCATTTCCATTCTGGGCATCTCCAAGTCAGTGGAAGACTTTTGATGTATTACCTCTTAATCTCCTATTGTCTGATTTTAGAGAGACCACAGAGCAGGAACCATTCCTCTCTGTAGGGTACAGGAGACCTAGTGGCCAGCCTGCACATTTGGGTGCTATGGCCATTTTCAGAATGGCAGAAGCCAGGTCAGAGAATAGGAATAGAAATATAAGAGTCATTGGAGTTTGGGATGTGAGTGTTCTGCCTAAAACTTTTTATAGGCTGTTTTACATAAACTAAACCAGAGAGAGTAAAAAGAGCCCTCATGATGAAATGGGGTTATCTCTGTCAGTACCAGCTCATCTTTCCACATAGTGTGGGCATAGCCCAACACTCATTGGTGTCATTCTTTCTTTCAGCCTTTTTTCTCTCTAGAATAAACAAAATGAGAATAAGGAGGGACACTGAAAGGAATTGTATATATATTAGCGGGCATGGTGGCTTGGTAGCAAGTGGAAACTTTATTTTTGTGAATATTAATAGCTCTATTTCAATGGATAAAACAGAGATAAGATATTTTGGATAACGTATGAATGGATATGCAGCTGAATTCATAAGATGGAAAGAAATTATACAAAACCACTCAGTATCTGGCCTAGACCTGCTTTGCTTATAATGTTAGTTTCCTAATAACAGGGATGTCGTTGGCAGGAAGATTCTTCCATGGGTTTTGTGGGTAGATGTCACAGTGGGTTGAGATGAGTAAGGAAGAAATTGGTGGGAATTGGGGTATTTCCCCAGATATAATAGATGGTCCTGGCTCTTGAATGCAGTGGATTTCTACCAAGGAAACCCACATTGCTATGTTTTCAGTACTGGAGTTTTCCTAGCTGAGAAGGATGGCTTTACAGCTTCCTTAGAAATTCATCCTGGAAGCATAGGAGCTCAGCCCAGCCTCAGTCCCTGTCTCTGATCCCTATAAGTGGGGCCCTGCAGTAGGACAGGATGAACTGGGTGAGTGGTGGCATGAGCTTTGAAGCTACTGATATCCCTTATTTGAGGGAAATGCATGCATTTCACACTCATTTTCTGAGTTGCTAGCAGTGCTTGGGCATTTATTCAAAGACCGGGTAGGACTCTACCTTTAAGGCACTGCTCAACGAAGGGCAAAACCAGATGAGAAGTAGATAGTGGCATGATTGACCTCAGAGCATTACTGGAACACAGAGCAGGGCCCTATTGTCTTTGTGGAAGCAACTAGAAATTTCTCTCAGCTTGAAGGCAATGACTGTGGGATCCCTTCTGGAATGTGATACTTGAAATCCACAGTGCTCGTGCATATTGGCATGTCAGTTTAGACCATGAGAGAACATAAGGCAGAGGAAAAAGAGATCTTATTTTGTTTCTCTTGTAATCTCCATCAGCTCCACTTCAAGTATTACTTAATTACTTTAAGATGGTGGCACCCATCCACATTTGCATGTGGTTTAGTAAGTGATGAGATTGGCTCTCTTAACCTCCGTTTCTTCCTCATTTTATTTGGAAAAGTTGAAAAACTATAATGGACATGATCCAGAAGCACTAGCTGCTAAGATTCTGGATGCACATTAATTTTGGCTAATCTCTTGTTTTGGGATTGGGCAAGGGACAAATGGTCAACTTGCTGCTCCCAAGGAAGCTTGGGTAGAAGTGAGAACCCATGGAGCCCTGGTTGTGTGGTCTAGCAGCTGGGCTGGCAGCATTGCCTTAACCATGAAAGTCAGACATTGGGTGAGTGCAGAGTGACTTCTAGAAGATAGATAAGTGGATATGACTTTGGAAAGAGAGGTTTAGTGGTGGTTCCTGATAGCTGCATCTCCAGTCCTCCTCAATGTTTGCTAAGAAATTGCCTCATGGAATTTTCTGCTCAAAACACTCCAAGGGATTTCTCTTTCCTGTAGTGAATCTTGACAAACATGGCCAGTGCTCACCTCAGCCAAAGTTTCTGTCTCAGAGAGACCATTTATGGTCATCAGTCTGCACCTTTAAGTCTGTAGTGGATTCCACTTCATCAATACTTGCTTTCCACATCAGACTGTGAGTCCCTCCAGTTCACTCTTCGTATGCATCCTTCTTAGTCTCCTAAGGTATGGCAGGTGCTTAAATGCCACATGTCCTCCCTTAGCCCACATCAGGAGCAGCTGAAGTGAGGACCTCCCCACATAGTGACAGTGTAGCAGGAGAAGCCCGAAGATGAGGGAGGTGGTAGCACTAGGAAGCATCCTCTGCCAAGGGGGCATTAGACTCAGGCTTTGTTGATGGGGACAGAGGAATTCTGCCAGAGTGCCTTCCTACAAAGATAAGCCCCCATGTGGAAGAAAGGGGGAAACCCATTGCTTTGGGGCTGGAGATGGAGCTCAGTGATAGAGCCACTAGGAAGGAAACCCAGAAAGCAAGGATGGCGCATGCTTGGAGGCACTGGGTTCCATCCCGAGTATGCATATAGAAGGTTCTCAAATTAGAGTTGTATGGATGGGGTGGAGGTGTTGGTTGTTGTCCTCAGCTGGATGGAAGAGGGGTTAGGTCTAGAATAAAGAAGTTAAGTGTTTACATGTGGGCCACTCAAGTCCACATCTGTCAAGGGATTCAGCAAATGGGTACACCAACAAGGAGCAATTGTAAAGAGAAACAGTAAGGGTAAAGTGAGAAACAAAAATGGAGAAAGGTGAACTTGTGGACAAATCTCAGCCACACTGTGATAATCACGAGGCTCTGGGAGAGTTGGTTAATGGAGATAAGAGTAGCTCATGGAAGAGTCGTGAGAATATCAGCATGTCCTTGCATTAATAGGTGCTCAGTCACATGAGTCTCATCTAAAAGAAGTACTTACAGTCTGAAAAGCAGTTTTATATTATCCCTCTCTTAGCTTCAACCTTTTTTTGCACAAGCATTCCCATTCTTATCCCAGGAGATAACTGTTTTCCTTTGAACATTGACCAAACAGCACCACAGGAGACTATGGCTGCAGGGTACTTCTGCTGATTAAGGCTTTGGTAAAAAAGCTGAAAAATTTCCAGCAGTTTTCACCTTATATATACATGTATTCAAGGGATGTGTACTATCTCAGCCCCCCATCTTGCTGTATGTATATGATGGGAAAATGATCACATGGGCCTCTTGCTTGTTGGTACCTGTGTGTATCTTATTCTTCAACATCTGACTGTTCTCAGATGAGCCATCTGTGTACTTTGCCTGACCCCTGCCTGTGTACTCATTTTGCTAGATCAAGTGTTCCACAGAGCACCACGCCAGGTTGCAGTGTTAGTGCTTGAATGGAGCACATTTGAATTTCATAGGAGGCTGCCTCAAGCCAGGCTGGGGCCCTGCACTCTAAAATTGACTGATGAAGGCACACTCTGAATTAATCAGCAAATATATACTAATTCACATTGACCTTTTTTCAAGCTGAGGCCTTTTGGGCACCCACTGTAGGTTTAACATTGGCCTACCCAGAGTTATTACAAAGGACTCAATGGTCGGCCATAATTATATAATGCAAATGACATTTGCTGTTTTGTTTGAGCTTATTCCCTCAGATGTTTCCTTCTTTTATCACACTCCTCACACATCTGTGTCCCTGCAATGGCTCTGTGAGCTCCTCCTTTCCTGGTCCCCAAGTTACAAGCACTGTCTGTCCTGACTGTCACGCAGACATGGCCTGCTGTGAAGATCCAGCGGGTGTGACACGTGCCTCTGACACAGGTTATGCAGACAGCTGGTCGGAACAGGTGTACACTGATTCTACCATCAAATGGCAACACACATTTGGCTTCTTCCCAACGCACAGGCATGAAAAACCTGTTCTCTTCACATTTCTTTGGAGATTGATTGACTGTTCCTTGACAAAGCACACTGTGACCGTTTGTAAGTTCCCTGGTCCTCCGGCCGCTCAGATGTGTTCCAGAGAAGTCTCAGAGAAGATCTCCATGTGGCGACATGAATTATTCATCTCCTTCTCTGGGCGAGAAGGGGGAAATGGGAGAGCCATTTTCTGTCCCTCTGAAACCTGGAAGACATACTGTGACATATTTGGGGAGTTAAAAATGAGCAAGGGGATGGTTGCTAGAGGAAAGGGAGCCAAAAAGGTCTAAGAATATTTTCATTCTGAAGCAGTTTAAAACCATCATTTTAAAGACTTGAACATCCATAACACAGACTGAGGGAACAGAAAAAACCATGATGTAAAAACCACGAAAGTGATTTAGCCCAAGTAAAATGTTCAGCCCTCATACATGGTTAAAGATTGGGTTTTTATTTCAGTAAAAATCTAAAAGCAAGATCCCAAGTTAAATGTTTTAATTATGTTGTTTAGAAATAGGAAGGTTCCCATTTAAGAAGACAGCATTGTGGTCCACTGAGTGCCCACACAGTTCCACGAGGGATGATATCAGGTTTGTCCTCTCAAGGTGTTGTTGACCCAGCAAATGGGTACACCACATGGAAAGCATGTACTATTGTCTTTTTTAAAAAAATAAGACAAGACAAAAAACAAATCTTACCATGCATAAAAGGAATCTGAAAATATGTCAGATGCACTTTGAGACCCAGAGATGAGCCTATCAAAACTTATACAAATTGATTCTTCTTTCCAGGCGCATTCAGGTTCCCGCCAAAATAAGGAAAACTAAGGGTAGTAAGAGATCTGTCATCAATGGTTCCACTCCATACTTTCTGCTCCTTCCCAAAAGTCCTGCACCCACAGTCCCTGTCTCATCCTGTCCAACCTCCCTCCCTCCCTCCCTCCCTCCCTCCCTCCCTCCCTCCCTCCCTCCCTCCCTCCCCTGTGTGTTTGTGTGTGTCCTGGGGTTTGAACTCAGGGCCTAGGAGCTGTCTATGAGCATTTTTGCTTAAGGCTAAAACTCTACCACTTGAGCTACAGCTCCACTTCTGGCTTTTTGGTGATTAACTGGAGATAAAAAAAAAAAAAAAAGCACATAGATTTTTCTGCCTGGGTTGGCTACAAATCGCAATCTCAGAGCTCAGCCTCCAGAGTAGGATTACAGGTATGAGCTTCCTGCACTGGGCCTCTTTTTTTTTTTTCTCTCTTTGGTGATTGTTGTTTTCATTTTTATTCCTTAATTCCTCCTCATCATCATCTGCTTCCTCCTCCTCCTCCTCCTCCTCCTCCTCCTCCTCCTCCTCCTCCTCCTCCTCCTCCTCCTCCTCCTCCTCCTCCTCCTCCTCCTCCTCCTCCTCCTCCTCCTCCTCCTCCTCCTCCTCCTCCTCCTCCTCCTCCTCCTCCTCCTCCTCCTCCTCCTCCTCCTCCTCCTCCTCCTCCTCCTCCTCCTCCTCCTCCTCCTCCTCCTCCTTCTCTTCATCTTCCTCTTCCTTTTTCATCTTCTTCCCTGGGTGGAACAAAAGAGCTCCCAAAACAACAAGGCTGGAGCAGGGGGAAAATATACATTTGAATGTGTGCTTTGTGAAGCTGAGTTTTACCTTCAATCTCTCAGAGTACTGCTAAAAGCACAAATCTGTGGGCTTATTTCTGGTCTGTTTGGAAAGTATCATTCCACATCTGATGGCATTTTAAGACTCTGCTCAGTAACTGTCATTGTTACCCAGGACCGATAATGTTATATTAGCACTCCATCAAAGCCTTTCATACAAAGTAGAAATCTAATAAACTCATCTTAGAACTAACTTCACTATATTCAACTGTGAATGCTTTAGATAGCCTGATATATTTGTATACAGTAGAATTCTAAACCCAGTGGAGAATTCTGAGATGGGTTCATGCATTGCGTGCTTTTCATAATGCCTTATTTGAACATTTGATTCCAGTTTACATTTTATTAGTAAAGCTCTCATTTTTCACTCAGAATGAAGAAGCAGAGAGGAGGAGAAGAACATTCCTAAAACTTCAATTCTAAGTCAAAATAACTTACAAGATGGACATAGAATGGACAAGAGTATGACTGTCCTGAAGACAATTACAAAAAATACTTAATTAGGATGCAATGCTGGTTATTTTAAGTCATACAAAAGAGTTCAGGGCATAATAAAGTGGCTGTTTCATGCAGCTCATATGATAAAATTCTCACCAGTCTTAAAATGACAGATGTAATATTACCTTTAATAAGTGGCTACCGATGCATGCAAATTGAATTAGATAGTGGGAGTACAAATTTGTCCGATAATTAAGATAAAATTTCATGTCAGCTTAAACCCTAGTGTATATTAGTAACTATGTGTATTTCTTTTCTCTGTTCTCTCCCAATTATTTTTTAGTGTGCCTTCTTGATTACTAAAATAGCCAGGTGAAGGGGGTTACAAAACATGGCCCACAGACATATTATTATACATGGCAGCAAATCATATCCCTGATGACTATTCCGTGTGTGTTAAGTTTAAAATAATAAGTACAATTCAAATAGCATTGAGTAAATTCAGTTATGTATTATCCGGTCATTTTCAGCATTTGTGAGGTATTACTGCACCCCAATGGTTAATGCTGGGCTCATACTACTTAGGAGACTAGAAACATGAATTTGGAAGGTCATAACCTTATCCATTTAGGAAACTGAATTTTGAATGGATCCTACAGTGCTTTGTTGTAGGATCTGCAAATGAACTGAGTATTCAATGTAATAGTTTGTTTACAGGAAAAAAACAACTCAGAAGACTAAGAAAATGCATGCACACACACACATACACTTACACTCACATACCCACATCCCTTGTGTGCACACAGGCACAGCACCGTGCCCACAATCACAGAGCTTAAAGGGTAAGTGCTCTGCCTGGCATTCAGCTGCATTTTAATACCTCCACTGCTGTCATCACTGTCCCCCAAGGGAGGCAAATATCCTGAGCATTATTAAAAGTGGGATTATCCAATCTAATAATACTGAAGATTTGGGACCCAGCCAAGGGAAGTCATAAGCAGGAGGAGAAAACAAAGAGGACTTATCGGGGTCCAGACCATTGGGTTTGGCATCCGCTTATGCCTGGTAACATGTGATTGGCATCACCTGACAGGTGATGATTCCTTGACCAAACAATAAGTTTCCTTAGATGCAGGGATTGGTAGCATTCGCAGGCCACACAGTCCCAGACTGTTGCAAACAGAGAGCAAGAAAAATACATTTCTTGATGACCTGCTACAGGGACTAGTAGGGTAGGCACTGTACTCTTCATAGGAGCTTGGAGGCAATACTGAAAATTGTGATGTGTTTGTGGGTTTCTTTTGTCTGTGCTGGTACTGAAGCTTGAGCTCAGGCCTTGGATGCTATCCCTTAGCTTTCTCACTCAATGCTGCTGCTCTACCACTTAAGACTCTCACAGACTTTCCTGCTTGGGCTGGCAATCTTTAGCTCTCAACCTCCTGAGTAGGTAGCACTACAGGTGTGAGCCAACAGCTATATCAGGTTTTCACTAGGATGATAATTTCTGCCCTTCTGTGTAAGAAGATGACACTAACAGGAATAAATGGTATGCCCACTGTTAGAAGGTTTGTGGCAAGACCAATATGTCTACCTATTCTTTGCACTCCAACAACAGTTCTAGAAACCAGTGTGGCTCTGCCACTTGTGTCTGTTGCTGAACTCAGATCTAGCCTCAAATTTTTATTATCAAACTGATGTACAGAGAGGTTACAGTTTCATACGTTAGGCATTGGATACATTTCTTGTACTATTTGTTACCTCTTCCCTCATTCCTCCTTCCCTTCTCCCCCTATCCCTTTCCCCCAATGAGGTGTTCAGTTCACTTACACCAAACAGTTTTGCAAGTATTGCTTTTGTAGTTGTTTGTCTTTTTTTACCCTGTGTCTCTTGATTTTGGTATTCCCTTTAAATTTCCTAGTTCTAATACCAGTATAGACGGTAAGATTACAGAGATAGTGTAGATACAACCACAGGAAGGTGATACAAGAACATCATCAATAGTAGAAGCCACAGATACACATGGGACATTGAAAGTAGTTACAACTGTGATATAACAATCGTTTCCATAACATGGAGTTCATTTCACTTAGCATCATCTTATGTGATCATAAGGGTATAGCTATTGGGCTCTTGTGATCCTTTGCTGTGACTTGCCTAAACTTGTGCTGTACATGGCTGTACATTTTGCGTATTTGCTATACTTCTTTCTTTGTTACATCAGCCTGAAGACTTTCTCTTGACCTATACTCTGAGTCACAACCTCTCTAAAGGCATGCTTAACCTGTTGCTTAAACATGCTATTATTCTTAATTTCAGTTATTTTACTTTTCTAGAATTTCTCTTGGGTACTTTTCTAGGTATTTTTCTGAAAGTTTTCATCTCATTGATGAATGTTTTTAGCATATTAACCACCTTTATTTAAAATTCTTTGTTACTCAAATATCTGCTTCATTTATGGGTCTCTTTCTAACACCTGTCCTTTCTCTTGGCTTTAGTCAGGTGATCCTGATGTATGATGTATGATGTTGATATGATGTATGTTTATTGAATATCAAATACTTTTTACAAAAATCATAGCATTTTATGGTTCAAAATGATGATATCTCTCCCGCCCCCAATGTATAATAATTTTAGGCAAGCAGTTATAATAAGGGCTGTTTGCCTTATCCCTACCAAGCCTGAGATGATTATAATGCCTAATCTATTTCACAACCACTCCTAGCATGGGATCCCAACTGAAACCTGAGGTGTTTGTCTTGGTCCCTCTGTCTTGATGGAATTAGGCTTCAAGTTTTTGACCATGCCCTTAGTCTCCTAAGATTGCTGGAAGCCCATTTTATCTCTCTATATCCCTGCTGATTCTCACACTTTAAATCACCACATTGGAACAAACAAATGCTTTGAGAATGAGTGAGGAACAGACAATGAATATTCCTTCTAATCTCTAAAAATCTCATGAACATGGACCTGTGCACATACAGGGGCCAAATAGTTAAGGTATTGGAGAGAGGAAGTGGTGCTGTGGCTTAAGAGGTAGAGTGCTAGCCTTGAGCTGAATAGCTCAGGGACAGCACCCAGGCCCAGAGTTCAAGCCCCATGAAAAAGAATGAAAAAGATATTGGAGAGAATTTTTCGATGACCTCCAGGTTCAAGGGGTTAGATCCTGAGAAGTGGTGAAGACTGAGCTGACTAGAGAATCTGGATGTTTCCCTTTCTCAGTTCTCAGTGATGGGGAAAGCATGTCTAGGGTAGCAAATGTTCTGAAAATAGAAATCTAGATATCAGGTACAATGTTCAAACACATAAAACACTATTCGGGAAACAAAACACAGAGAATCTACATTTGATAGGCAGACTGCATTTGACCCAATGATTGCCATTCTTGAATGGTAGATCCACAATGGCACACTCTTACCATAAACCTTGGAATTTGGGGATTTTATCTTATTTGGAGGAGTGATCTTGGCAGGCATAATTATGTAAATGACCTTGAGATTAAATAATTCTGGATTATCCAGGTAGATCCTGGTACCTTTGTAAGGGAGGACCATGAAAGGCCATATGAAGGAAGAGGCAGACACTGGAGTGGTTTGGCCAAGGATACAAATAATAATCAGAAACTCCAAAACTGTAGTGATGCCCATGTGATGGTATTTAGAGGTGAGGCACAGGATTTGTTTCCAGTGAATAGCATTGGGGGCCCTTGTAAAGGGGCTTGATGGATAGAATGGGTTCGCTCTTGTCTTTTTGCCTTCTGTATGTGAAGACAAACAAGCAAGCCTTAACTGAATGCCGGTCCTGGACCTTGGACTTCCCAGTCTCCAGAACTGCAAGAAATGTAATTTCTGGTTCTTATAAATCGTCTAGTTTAAGAAATTCTATTGTCTTAGCACACTAGGCTAAGACAGAAGGGTTTTCCTAGAGACCTTTCTGAGGGAGCATAGCTGGATGACATCTTCATTTTAGATTTCTGGTTTCCAGAACTATGAAAGAGTACATTTTTGTTGTAACATACCCAGTGTGGGGCCATTTGGCATACAAGTCCTAGGAAACCGATAGACTATCTAAATGTGTCATTAAGCTAAGACAAAGGACTACGGGAGCACAAGGGACAGTCACTGACAAAGAGAAGGACAAAGGAAAGAGAGTCTCAGAAAACTTTCTAAGGGAGGAGATGCTTGAGTCAAGCAGCTTCCATAAGTGTTTTGTGTCTAGGCACAGTGGTAGGGGAGGTTAAGTGCATTCTACCTAGCCAATCAATGTGAGATATTTAGCAATACTTGTTGTCTCATGAGATAATGAGTGTTCCATGAATTTAACTGTTTAAGAAGTTTACATAAGGTCTGGTGCCAGGGGCTCACACTTGTAATCCTAGTTACGCAGGAGCTGAGATCTGAATATGACAGTTTGAAGCCAGCCTGGCCAGGAAAGTCTAAGAGACTCTTATCTCCAGTTAACCACCAGAAAATCATAATTGGTGCTGTGACTTAAAGTGGTAGAACACTAGCCTTGAGTGAAAAAACTCAGGCCCTGAGTTCAAGCCCTATAATCAACAATAACAACAACAACAAGTGTGCATGAGATGCTTGATGAGAGCATTTAAAGATAATTTATTCATCAATAAGTATACTGAACAGTAACTAACTATTCTAATAATCCTTGTCCTTTCTTATCACACATATCTCCCCCTGCTGGCTGGGTGGACTGCCATAAGGCAGGGTTGTAAATTGCAATGGTTCAGGGATACAAGGCTGAGTTGAAGGTGCCAGACCCCTGCTGTTTCCAGTCTGTCTATCCCACAGTGCAAAAGGCTGCACCTGCCAGAAAATAAATGACCTAATACTCTCAACCTGGGCCCTCTACTGTATCTCTTTTTTTTTTTTTTTTTTTTTTTTTTTTTTTTTTTTGGCCAGTCCTGGGGCTTGGACTCAGGGCCTGAGCACTGTCCCTGGCTTCTTCCCGCTCAAGGCTAGCACTCTGCCACTTGAGCCACAGCGCCGCTTCTGGCCGTTTTCTGTATATGTGGTGCTGGGGAATCGAACCTAGGGCCTCGTGTATCCGAGGCAGGCACTCTTGCCACTAGACTATATCCCCAGCCCTCTACTGTATCTCTTGACCAACCAAGCAAAGTCACACAAACTAGTCCTTCTTAAGCACAGTGTGATGAGTTACAAGCATAAAATTAGACACAAGTATCTGTGCTTTATACAGAATCTAAATGACCTGAACTCTCAAGAGTCAGAAATGATTTGTGTCTCAATTTGAAAAAGACTAATTGTGCACTTAGAGAAGGACATTGATGAAGCACATTCTAGTTGCTTCATTGGACTAAAGTCCTTGTTAAAATCAACAGAACTAAGAGGAGGTGACAAGTGACAGGTTACAAATGCTTTCAGGGGGTCTCCTTTCTCCCCTCTTGCACCATGCATTCTCAGGCTGAGGATGTTTACTTTGGAGGCAGGCAGAGATGTGCCAGGGCCATCTAAGCTATAGCATGAATGTGCCATGTCTCCGTCTACCAGAGGTTTCAGTAGCCCTGCTGAGAATCTCAAGGATCTTCTCTACATATGAATTTTAGCTAGCAATAGTTATCCTATTAAACATTATAATAGGACAGGTACTCGAAAGGGAGTTGAGATTAAGGGCAGAGGAGTAGACTAATGAAGAGTGGAATGAGGGAAGAAAGCAGTCATAAAATTCAATGCATAGCTTAGAAAAATAAGAAAGTTGAGGGAAGAGATGAGGTTGGGAATAATGGGAGAGCAGGATGAAAGGGATGACACTGGTGCATTGTATTAGTAAACTGCTTTGTTGAATGGCAACTCCTTTGTGCAACTACTTAAAGATAATAAAAAATAGAATAGGACATTTGAAATACAAGAATACATAAGCATACATTTGTTAACATCAGAACAATGATACTAACACATACCATCAGGCATAAGGAAGACTCCATTTTTCCACCTCTTAAAAATGAAAATTGTTTTGACCTGAGTGGATCTTGGAGATTTCAAGAATAATATGGAAGACACTTTGAGAATGATTATCTCAGACTCAAAAATTTTTCCCCATTCAGAGAAAGGTACAAAAATTCTGTCAAATATGAGTTTGAAGGATATGCTCAATTAGTGGTATAAAGTGAGTTAATTTTCCATTTGGGAAAAATGACATGAGAGTCTGACTTCAATCTATGTAATAAAGAGTCCTTGGAGATGATAGATATACCCGTGAAGCATAAAATCTGAAGGTATCACAGAACTATAGAGCTGGCTATCTTCCAAAATGAGTGTGGAAGGCCTTTTAGGCCAGATCCAAACCTGAGAAAATATAACAGGAAGAGAAGGATAGTTTGGCCAAGGTGGTAAAAGCTCTGAGTGGCAGATACCACCAAATGTTTCAACATACTCAACATGCAAAGATCAATTTCCCTAATACAGAAGGTTCAAGAAGATAGACAAATAATCCAGAGAAAGAAGTGGCAAAGGATAGTATCAGGAAATTTATAATAGAAATATAAATTAGAAACAGAAATGTGGAAATTAACCCATCCTAAGTAAAATGCAACTTGTACCTTTCAAATTGTCTGATCATGTCATTTTAATTGATAAAATGTAACACCGGTGAGGACACAAATGGGCATTCTCACTGTTTAATACTTAAACTAAAATTGTGGACACTTTTACAGAAATTGGGTATATTCATTACAACATACTTGAAGAGCCAGTAGTATTTCATGTAAAAATTAGTTTCATGGAAATTACAGTAACATAATGAAGACACGTGTACAAGCATGTTTGCTACAGTATTGTTTGAACCAAGAAGTCACCAAACTGGATAAAACACACATTTCCATTTAGAAGTCCAATGCGCTATCCATTGTGCAACAAAGCCCACACATTTCCGTTTAGGAGAATAGAAAAATCAATTGTACTATATTGACTCCATCAGTGAATAAGGACAGCCACGAACAAGGACAGAGAAAATCTCTATAATAACAGAGAAAAAACCTATTACATAATGTAAAATTCGTAGCTCATTTTGTTGAATAATAAGTAAGTATATCATCCCACTATTTCCCCCTTTATTGTCAAAGTGAAGTACAGAGGGGTTACAGTTTCATATGTAAGGCAATGAGTACATTTCTTGTTCAACTTGTTACCTCCATCATTTTCCCCCCTCCCCCTCCCCTTGCCCTCTCCCCCCCATGAGTTGTACAGTTGGTTTACATCAAATGGTTTGTAAGTATTGCTTTTGGAATTGTTTGTCTTTTTATCCTTTGTCTCTTGATTTTGGTATTCCCTTTCCCTTCCCTAGTTCTAATACATGTACATACAGTATACAAGGTACTCAGATGAGATATAGTGATACCATGGGTAAAAACCACAGGAAGGGAATAAGAGAGAAAAGAAAAAGGGTACAGTTTCACATGGGATGTTGAAAATAATTACAACAATGGTATAACACTTTTTTTCCATAACGTTCATCCCACTTTTTGAATAAAATAATTTTCTCTACATACATAAGAATTTACTATATATTAGAATTAATATATATAGTATGTATGAATTTTATAAGATTATATAGATATTTAATATACTACATATTAATGAGAGAGGGATGATGACAAATTTTATTTCTTAATGAGATTCAGAATAAGTGTGGAATTATGAAGAATTATTCTTTTTTGCATTCTTCCTTGGTACATTTTAAGGCAAAAGTAGAGTTAATTTCTGGTCATTAAAATTTAATATTCTCAAACATAATTCTTTTGAACTCATCTTCAGTCTCTTTGCGCCCTTTGGTCAGTGGGAGCAGAAAACGGGAATGTGGAAGGTCTGGGATGAACTTCCTCACCAGGAAAGGACGATAGGGCCTCCACTGAGGCTTGTGTAGACACATGAACCTAGCCTAATTACTGATGAGGTACAGTCAGGGTAGGAACTCACCCTCATTCTGCCCACTGATTGCACCCACTTCACCTACTTGCCAAAGCTATCCAGTCTTCCGGGCAGTTCTCCATTTCTAAAACACATTTGTACCATTCACCATTCATTTCTTCTCAGTCCAGCCATCAGTGGCTCATTCCCCAGGCGGCACCCAGCAGTACTGGTGGCCAGTGGTGGAGAGGTGGAAAAGGAGTCACAAGAGGGAGTTGTGTCTGCACATGCAGGCACTTTGCTGAGCCCAGGTAGGCTGAAGAATACAAAGAGGGACAGAAAAGAGGCAGGAGTGTTCTCCAGATGTTCCCAGGATACACTGACCACTCTAAGTAGGTAGGGCAATGTCCAGGCCAAGGTCATACTTGCTATTGCTCTGTTCTCAAGTACCTGTGAATGCAGGGCTGTGTAGCCTAGTGAGGAAGCTGCTCTGTAGCAAAACAGGAGAGAGGTACAAATGGTACACTGAACCCACTTTATGATTCCCCAATTCCCACTGTACCTCTGAGCAGTCATCTCCTCCTCCTCCTCCTCCTCCTCCTCCTCCTCCTCCTCCTCCTCCTCCTCCTCCTCCTCCTCCTCCTCCTCCCCCCCTCCCCTCCCCTCCCCCCCCCCCTCCCCTCCCCCTCCCCCTCCCCCCTTCCTCCCCCCTCTCTCTCTCCTCCTCCTCCTCCTCCTCCTCCTCCTCTTCCTCCTCCTTTTCCCTTCTTCCTTCTTCCCATCCTCTTCTTCCTCATCCCCATCATATTTCCTCCTCCTCCTCCCCCCTTTTCTTCCTCTCCTCTTCCTTCTTCTCTGTCTGCCTCTATCTCCTCTCTGTCTGTCTCTCCCCCTGCCTCTTCCACATACACACACTGTCTTTAGAAACTGAGAACTGGGAAAAAACACAAAGCTTCTGATCATCCAACTCACTCTATTTTCTGAGAAAAAAAACCTGAAGGCAGAGCACAGCCCAAGCTTTCATTTCCCGGGCTGCTCTGGACATGTCTAGGGAGAGGGATCACAAGCTGCAGTGGGCTTGAAAAGGGCTTTGCTGAAGTGGAAGGTGAGGGAATAGGATGCGAAGCCAGTTCTAGAAGACAGCAAGATGGAGGTTGGTTGTTCTAAAAGGAAGTTTTAAGAATTGGAGTCCAAACTAAGTAACTGAAAGAGAAAGTTGAGGAGGTTGCAAGGAAAGGTTCTGGGGACCTAATTAATCTCTAAGAAAGGTTTTGTTTTTTTTTATTAAAGGCAAATGAATGTCATCTTCCATGTTAGGCAATCAGGAGAGGTCCTACACTCAACACGGAGCATATTGTTCACATTTTCTGTTTTCTCTACCTCCACAGGGGACAATCAGAAGCAAACTCTAGCTTACAGCATCAGTATTTTCGTTAGGACACCTGCTAAGGCCAAATGGTTTCCTGATTGTGTTAGTCCTCTCCTTCAATTCTTGTTGCATACAACTGTCTTCATTCCAGATACTAGAGTCATCTGTGAAGAAATGTGGCCAGAGACCCATGCCACTAGATTGAACTTGAGAGAACCTCTCTCCTGCCAAGTCCCCAGCCTCTCCACCTAAGCCACAGATACCAGGATACCATTTGGAGAAGTCATGCCTGATTGACATATTTCGAAATGGCCATAGTATGCTCATCTATGGAAACAGAGCTGAGTTTCTCCTTCAGGCGACCCAGAGGGTCATTGCATTTGAAAAATATTAATAGATTTCTATAATAACATATAGAAAAAATGTACCTGAAAATTCTGTAGGCACCAATGCTCATTGTCATATACCTTGCAGTTTCACTGGAGCCAAGCTTTGGACCATACCCATCTTGCTGTGAACTTCAGTTTTGATACCCCATTTCAAAGTGATACTCACTAGACACTACTTTGGGAATGAACTTTACAACTTGGAGAGGGGAGGGGGCTTAGGGGTTAGGAGGGGAAAAGTGGGCAAAAATGAATTAGGAATTAACCCTGTTCAAAAAGAAATGTGCTCATGACCTGACTTATGTCACTGTAACCCTTCTGTATATTGCCTTTACAATAAAATTTAAATTTAAAAAATTCTCAGCACCAGCCTTGGCCTTTTGTCTTTTTTCTACTTTTGTGAGTTAGAACCAAACAGTATTTATAAACAACTACCTCACTAGGAAGTTGAGCGAGATAAACAAAGGTGCTCAATTAATATTAGGGAATGAATGGATGAATTCCCCTGAAGGTTCCGATTGTAATTGTTGCTTTATACTTTTGCAGAAGATTGGAAAGTTCCAGCAGTTGTCTGGGGCAGCAGGGCAGGCTGACCAGACCCTGTTAGATCTTTTGGTTTTAATTTCACTTTGATCAAATAATTCCACAAGGAAACAGTGCAAATTTGAAGGTTGGAGCTTAAGGCCCCAAAAGAAATCACTTCTTTATTACATTGCTAGTTAATATTTTCTTTCCATGTGCCGTTTGCCTATATAAGCAAAATTATCATTTGCACTGCTTTTCAAGACAGAAAAAATTAATATAAGGTACCCAAACTCATAATAACATTAAAATTAGCTTGAATTAAATTGGCTATTCAGATGAAAGTCTACCAGTTTCTCATTTTACATATATGTGCATGCATGTGTGCACAAAGAGCAAAGCATGCTCTTTCCCTCATGGAAACTTGGAAATATTTTCATGTTTTAGAACTGAATCTTTTTTTTTAAGTTTTTATTATAAAACTGATGTACAGAGAGGTTACAGTTTCATACGTTAGGCATTGGATACATTTCTTGTACTGTTTGTTACCTTGTCCCTCATACCCTCCCTTCCCCCTCCCCCTTACCTTTCCCCCCCTGAGGTGTTCAGTTCACTTACACCAAACAGTTTTGCAAGTATTGCTTTTGTAATTGTTTCTCTTTTTTTACCCTGTGTCTCTCAATTTTGGTATTCCCTTTCAATTTCCTAGTTCTAATACCAGTATACATGGTTTCCAGTATACTCAGATAAGATTACAGAGATAGTGTAGATACAATCACAGGAAGGTGATACAAGAACATCGTCAATAGTAGAAGCTACAGATACACATGGGATGTTGAAAGTAGTTACAACTGTGATATAACAATCATTTCCATAACATGGAGTTCATTTCACTTAGCATCATCTTATGTCATCATAAGGGTATAGCTATTGGGCTCTTGTGATCCTCTGCTGTGACTTGCCTAAACCTGTGCTAATTATTCCCAATAAGGGAGACCATAGAGTCCATGTTTCTTTGGGTCTGGCTCACTTCACTTAGTATAATTTTTTCCAAGTCCTTCCATTTCCTTACAAATGGGGCAATGTCATTCTTTCTGATAGAGGTATAAAATTCCATTGTGTATATGTACCACATTTTCCTGATCCATTCGTCTACGGAAGGGCATCTGGGTTGGTTCCAGATTCTTGCTATGACAAATTGTGCTGCAATGAACATTGTTGTGTTGGTGGCTTTACTGTGATTTTGTTTGTGGTTTTTTGGATAGATACCCAAAAGTGGGGTTGCTGGGTCATAAGGGAGTAGAACTGAGTCTTTATCTGAAAATATTGTAAACACTTTTCCATATAGGTGATTCGAGTCTATTGAATAAGCTCCTGTCAAACTTTTTTTTTCTCAAATTTTTATTATCAAACTGATGTACAGAGAGGTTACAGTATCATACGCTGGGCATTGGATACATTTCTTGTACTGTTTGTTGCCTTGTCCCTCATGCCCCCCTCCCTCCCCCCCTTTCCCTCCCCCCCCAGGTGTTCAGTTCACTTACACCAAACAGTTTTGCAAGTATTGCTTTTGTAATTATTTCTCTTTTTTTACCCTGTGTCTCTCAAATTTGGTATTCCCTTTGAATTTCCTACTTCCAATACCAGTAAACACGGTTTCCAATATACTCAGATAAGATTACAGAGATAGTGTAGGTACAACCATAGGAAGGTGATACAAGAACATCATCAATAATAGAAACTACACATACACATAGGACGTTGAAAGTAGTTACAACTGTGATATATCATTTGTTTCCATAACATGGAGTTCATTTCACTTAGCATCATCTTATGTGTTCCTAAGGGTATAGCTATTGGGCCTTGTGATGCTCTGCTATGGCTTGCCTAAACCTGTACTAATTATTCCCAATAAGGGAGGCCATAGAGTCCATGTTTCTTTGGGTCTGGCTCACTTCACTCGTCAAACTTTTTTTGTTCTACTTTTTTTTTCCAGTCCTGAGCCTTGAACTCAGGACCTGAGTGCTGTCTCTGTGCCTTTTTGTGATCAAGGCTAGCACTCTACCACTTGAGCTATAGCACCACTTCTGACTTTTTCTGAGTAGTTTATTGGAGATAAGAGTCTCCAGGACTTTTCCTGCCTGGGCTGGCTTCGAAGCAAGGTACTCTTTATGTTTTAATTCCATAACATTAGCTATACAAGGGGAAGTATCACTGTTACCTTTCCAAATGTATTTACTATGTAGTTGGATCAATGTTACCCCCTCTATGTCACCCTCCTTGGCCCCTTTACTCCCTTCTTAAGAAATTTCTACAAGTTTCATTGTTCTGTTTCTATACTTACAAATCATCTATTTCTATCATATTCCTTCTCCAGTTAGTACCCATCCCTGACAGAGCCATTTCTCCCCTCCCCTCTCCATCCTACATCAGTGTTCCTATCTTTTCCTGTTTGCATATTAAGTTCTTTGTAATTTCAAAACATATTTTAAATTGAACTTCATGAATGAGTTGCCTTGTAAACAATATACTGCACTGACCTGTATTTTTTTTTTTTTCTTTTTTGCTGGTTGGGATATGAACTCTGGGCCTTTTAATTTCCTTGCTTGGCTGGCTCTCTACCATTTTACCCTCAACTCTGGCCTGGCCTTTTGCTGGTTATTTTGGACATGAAGTTTTGAGGACTTTTCTACCAGGGCTGGAAACTTCAAATTTCAACCCTCTGACCTTAGCCTTGAGCAGGGTGTGAACTACTGGTGCTCAACTAGTAGTGTTTCCTATTGGAGTACCTTTATTTTTTTTTCTAATTTGTGGCTTGATTTTAGATTTAATTTTTGTCATATTTTTAATTATTGTGTAATTGAATATTTGGCTTTTACTAGTTTATAGCTTCTTTTGTGATGTCACATCTAGCATGTATTCTCACAAAATTATATACCTTTTCACTTGGAGGTGAGATTACTTTTGTGGCTTCACATTTTTCACTTGTGTTCTTAAAAAATCTAAGCTTGTATAAGGTATGAATTGGTAATTTCATAATTTCTCTAAAACGTCAATCAACTGTTTATAACGTTAATGATTAAACCATTAATCTTCTCTGCCAATAGGAATGCCATTTTATCATGTACCTATTCCTGGGTTTGTTTTTGTACTTTATTTTATGGTCCACTGTTTTTCATGCCTAATCAAGTGCTATTGCCATACTGGTTTGATCACTACACGTTTATAATATACTTTATAATCAGACGGAATTAAGAATTTCATCACTATTACTTAATAAAGTTTCTAGTATTGACTCTTCCCAACTACGGACCTGACATGACTTTATTTATTCAGGTGTCTTCAAAATACTTTTCTTACCTTTGGGATAGTATGATCACAGAATCATACAAACTAGGATCTTATTGAGGATCATATTCTGGGGCTGCCCAAAGCCTGGCAGGGATCTGTGGATTTGGAGTCCTGAATTCACATCCATGCCCACATAACTTTCCTCAAATGAATCCATTCCTGTAGACATGGGAAACAGGCAGATGACTGGTGTTCACTCTAAAGATACAAGGACACTAATCTTGCCAAGCATTTCAGGAAAAGCCATCTTTTGGGAGTAACATCTTGTAGAGAAAGATGATGGCATAAACTCCTCTCCCTTTCCAGTGTCATCTGCATTTCATTCACCCTCAACAAAAAGTCCTTTGCAGTCATGTTAGGCTGTGACAGACTTCTAAATGAGAATTCTCATGAATCTCCCACAAGCCCCTGGCTGCCTGCCCTGGAGCCGAGAAGGATGTGCTATTATGCACTCCAGAATGTCATGAAATATGTCCCACAGCTGCTGGAATGGGGAGAATTGATGATAAGAACATGGGACTTTGCTGAGGACTGACTTGCTTTTGCTGAAGTCAACCCCACTATTCTCAAACTTGAGGGAGGAGAAAGGTGACTGCTCTTTGAATTAATCTGCACAGCCATTCAGGACTCTAAATGACTATTTAATTTCCAACAAGATAGAGGAAACAGGCCATACCCCCAATTGAGGGCACTCTGACAAAATGGCCAGGTGTGATCCTTAATTTGTCAATAATGATTTTAGGCCATGACCCTTAATAGGACCCTGTCACTAGTGGTGATTTATGCCTCCTGTGATGACATCAGTACCAATAGTGCTGATAAAAGAACACTTATATTGGAGCAAGCAGAATGATGAATGGAAGCTGGGTCTCCTTAGTCATCTCATTACTGCCTCTGCTGTTCACCACTGAGCTAATGTAGCAAGTCATCGCCCGTCTGGGGACTAGTTTGGAGGATGAATTTAACAGTAGAAGCACAGGAAATGTTCTGTAGCCCTGGGTTAGGCAGGAGCTGTGGAAAGTACATGCAGAAGTTCATGTACTCAAGAAGAAGTTATGGTTTTGAAAATCACTACATCTCTGCCACCTGAGACAGAACCCAGCACCCAGCTCATTGGGTTTCTTGCAAGTTTTCAAAACTTGCTTCTCTAAATACAGTGTCTCTTGTCTTCAATACCATGAGGGTCTCCCTTTGGAATACTTCCATTCTGTTCTGTTATCCAGGGTCTTTGAAGAAGATTTGTATAATCCCTAGGTTCAGAGATTCCCTCCAGACAAGTGTGTGAGATCTGAAAGTCAGGGAGCTGGTGTAACATCTGGCAAGCTGTGTGACCTTGGGCTAATCACTTAATTTTTCTGGACCTTGGTAATTACATTTCTGGACAACAGAAGTCTAAGGGTAGTTCCAAGATCTCTTTCTGTCTCAAACATAAGTGCTTGGAAAATGTGAACCATGAGAATATGGAGTACAAACCATTGACCTAAACTTTCTCCCCAAATGCAAATTCCAGGTAATATCCAGGACAGAGGGCTTTTGCACATAAGGAAAAGGTAATCCCCATAGACTAGTCAAAAGATGTGTATGCCACCCATTATTTAGTTAGCCCCCAACAGCAACCCAAGGTACAGAGGGGACTGGATGTAGTTTTATTAGTGCAATTTTATTACCCCTCGCCAGCTGCACTCTTTTCTCTATAAAAGGTAATTACTTCCAATAGTAACAAGCTAATTGATTGCTAATTAAATCAATTGGCACACTAACTGCTGTCAGAAAGTGACAGATTAGCAGGTCATGTGATGGCGTGTTAGTAATGAAAAGTGGACATGGTCTGAGAGTGATTGACACATGAGATGAAAAGTGATTCCTGATCTCCGAGGTGGTCAGAGAGAGGGCAGCAGGAACAAGATTGATTCAATGGTGACTGTCAGAGAGGAAATGAGAACTGAATGGAATTCAGGGTCAGCCTCAACCCTCACCACATGATGCTCCACGTTTTTTCACATGTAAATAAGGGAGATGGAGACTTCTTGCAAATGAAATGCCAAAATAGAAAAGGACCTAAAGGGAGGGGCTACAGAGAATGTAAATACATGAGCCTTAAAGAAACAGAGGGTTTTTTTTTCATTTAGAATTGTGTGAAAATATAATAACAATAATGAATATTATTCATAATTTTCCCATGAATCTTGGCCAGATGGCTGCCGGTGAGCTTATCATCTCTGAATGCCATTTAGAAGGTCTGTCTGCTGTCCTTTATCAAAGCAGGAAAAGTATTTATTATTGTAATGCATCATGGCTTGGGCAGGATAATATGTGAATTTGGGGCCCAGCAGAAATACACAGTGACTACTACAATGTTGCAATATGTTTTGCAATGAGATACTTTGGTGTTGATGGTTCAAATGTTCACTGCCTTATCTCAGAAGTGTGAAGGCATTAAAGTTCTGAATAGCCCTGTACAAGAGATGAATGAGAAGTCATGGTCCCAGAGGTATGATCTGAGGTCACAGTCCAAGCCTATCATGAGTCTCTTATAATCTTTGGATTTGAAGTTTCTTGAATCCTCTCTGGGAGAGAAATGGACAAATACTGGCTGTGGGCCATCAAGGAAAAACCCTAATTTTTCTGAGATATTTTCCCCATCTGTGAAATGGGCAGAGTGCTACTCTGACATATGAATGAATGCATTTATTTCTGTAGGATTCACTTGGTATCTAGCAGTAAATAACATGTCTATCACAAGTTCTATGAAGCACCAATATAGACCTTGTATACAGCCTTGGATAGAGAGAAGGCTAAGTTCTGGACCTGGAAAGTGATAAAGGGAACAAAAATTGTGAAAGCTTGCATTCCGAAGGCATTTCATACCTAATTATTCACATATACTCTCAGTTCGACATTTATAAAATAAACTAAAAATGTCATTATCATAGGATTGGTGCTCTTCTAAAAATTAAATACCATGAAATGTGTAGAGTTTCTAACAGATGCTGGGAAATTACTAGCTTTTATTATGTACTGAAGACTTTAAAATATGCTTCTCTGTTGTATTATTGGAATACTGGTGTTATATAGTAAATTATCCGAGAAGCCACATATTGAAGGATCGAATATGGAGTTTTTATTAGAGCATCAGCAGTCTGCAGGCAGCCAGTTGTTACAAAGGCCTGCAGCCCACAAATACACTTAACATTATCAGGAAACAGGCCAGAGAGGGAAGAACAAAAACAATACCAACAAATCAATCCAGCTCCAATGGAGAGCTGACTTGGGATGCCATGGTGACAGGAGAGGAGGCAGGAGACAGGACACAGGATGAAAACTTGGAGATATGTGGCATGGTGTAGTGTGCCTGAGGTCACCTGACCCTAAATAGTGTCATGTCAGGGGGCTGGGTCGCAGGAAACTCCTAGTCCCAAGCACTTGACTGACAGGTTAAGTAACCTATAGGCCACCTGTCTCCTGGGATTCAGGAACACCCATAACCTGGGGGTGGGATTTCCCTTCCTCTAGGAATTCAGGCACACCCATGAAGACAAGATGCCAGATAGTACAACTTGCCATGTGGTCAATGATGGTGCTGGCTAGATCTGACCTCCATATTACACTGGTTCTTTGGGAAGCAGTGGACACATGCAGACTTAGGATCTTTGTGACCGTTGATATCCTTCAACATGTGCCATGATTTTTAGGAATGTTCCAACCTAGAAATTCTGATTGTGACTTCAATGTCCATAGTATAGGCTGTTGGCCATGTAACAAATTAATCCTATCACAGAACATATATCATTAGTCATGTGGTTCATCTGTACTTGGTGCCCTCTGATTCTATCTTGTTCCAATAGTGATTGGTGGCACTCAGTTTCTCTATTTGGCTGGTGACATTGAGTGCTCAGAAGTAAATGTGGTAAAGGACAGGTATATCCTCTTTCTTCATGACATTGGTGCTCTCAAAGACCACTCTCTTAGATACTAACAATTTCTCAGCAATAAAGATGGAAAAATCCTACAAAGAAACCGCATGTGTCCCCATCCCTCATAAGGCTATGCATTCATGCTTATCCTTCTTTGTTTCTGCTCAGAGGAACATTGCCCAAACACTTCTCAGGGAAAGAAATCTTTTAGCAATAAAGGATCTGTGTGTCCCTCCAACCCAATTGTGAGTCAGGGAACGTTTCTGAGAGTCATAGACTCCAAAATGTTAGGACCACCTGGCCCCTTCCCTTTGTTCTCACCTGGGGGCATTGGAGGTTCCTCAGGCTCTGACATAATTTTGGAATCTGCTGTGGCCACAGCTCCTCCCCACCTTCCCCTATACCACCTCTCCCTCTCCTCCATAAATTCTCTCTGCATACCTCCATCTGGTGTAGGCTGGTGGTTTGGTTCTCCTAATAAACTCTCTTCTGCCTGAACAACCACATGGAGGTCTCCTTTCCCTAATTCTTAACACTAAAGTAGATAATACAAATTTCCATAATACTTATGAGGACCTAGAACAGTGATTACCAACTTTGGTTGTACATGGAAAACATCTTGGAGCTTAAAAGTACACAAATACTTGGGCCCTTGTCTAAGTGTCCTGATTTCAGTGTCTGGAAAGTGATGCATAGGTGCTTAGAGTTCTTGAAGCTCCTATGGTGATTGTGTATGACACCTACAAGGAGAACAATGATGATGTTAGACATGAAAGACATTTATGTGGAGCTAGGGAGTGCCATGGAGTGCTTTATGGAAATAAGGACTGAGTAGGAGCCACTGTGATCCAGCAAGGAGATGAGGTGCTGGTCAGCCCTTCCTATGGTACCAAACTCCATACCTTGCTGCCAGGTACTGGCCCATGTTTTGGGATTAGTAGAGTTTGCAAATGAAGTGTTCCCCCAAAGGCTCATTGCTTGATTTCTAATGCAATGGTCAGACGTTGGATTGTAGAAAGTGATTGAGTACCAAGGGATTTGACCTAATCAAAGGATTAATCCATTGATGTATTTATAGTTGGTAGCATTTGGGGGAGGTGGTAGAATCTAGAAGATAGTGGTTACCTGAAGGAAGTCGGTCACTGGGGACTTGCCCTTGAACTCATAGTTTGTCCCTAGTTTTTCTTGCTTTCTCTGCTTCCTAGCTACTATGAGGTGAACAGCTTTGATGATGAATAAAAAAAATTTTTTTCCTTAAATTGCTTGTTCAGATATTTTGTCACAATGAGTAGAAGCTAACAAAACACAGAGTTGCTGAGCAGTGGTGGCTCACACTGTAATCCTAGCTACTCAGAAGGCTGACATCTGAGGATCATGATTTGAAGCCAGCCTGGGCAGGAAAGTCTGTGAGACTCATATCTCCAATTAACCACTAGAAAACCGGAAGTGGTGCTGTGGCTCAAAGTGATAGAGTGCTAGCCTTGAGCAAAAGAGCTCAGAGACACAGCCTAAGCACATGAACGACAAAAACAAAATAAACAATCAACACACACACAAGGTTGTTGGGCTGCTTTCCTCTTCTCCCCTTTTCCATCCCCTAAGTCATCATACCCCCACAGTACCATGGACAGAGCCCTTGCTCTTTCTCTTGGGTCATGTGAAGACTTAGTGGACCCTTTGGTAAATTCGCAGATTTTCAAAATCTTGGTCAATTGAAGGATGTAGTACCTTTTGTAGGTGGCATAGTATGTATACACAGACAAGATTGACTTGAGTAGATTTATGAAAATGTGAGGAATCTGTGGTCTCCCACAGATCTCCCACCTGAATAGTTCATGTAGCATCAGAGTGCGTGATGCTAATGATACTAATGGCAGCCATCCAACTACCATTAGTACTATTATCTAATACCATCAGCCCCACCAAGCCCATCACATCACCTGGCTTTTTTGACCCTTACATCGTTGCTCTTTGAGACCTAATAATTATTCCTAGCATATGGGATGCTTAGCAAGAGAGGTTGTGAGATCAAGGCACAGACTCTGGAGCCATGATAGAGCTCTGCCACTGTCAGCCATGTGAGTGGACAGGCAATCAAGTTGTCAGTGCTTTGGTGTATACCTGCAAAGTGGGAATAATCACACACTGATACTCCATAGGGTTGTTGTGAATATTAAATAAATTAATGTACTTAAGAGTAGAAGCTATTGCTTCTACTTATAACAGCATTAGAAAGCTTCTTCTTCTAACATCATAAAAAAGTACCAGATAGAATACACTCAAAGAGAAGACCCTGAAATTGAGGATGAAGGTCTTTCTCTCACTGCAAGTGAGCAATGGCATATGCTTTTCTCAGAAACCATTAGGAAAACAAGCACATACCAAAGGTCTCCCTAGAATCAGTAGTTGCTTTTGTTGTTACTGAGAAGCTTGAACTGGACACATTCAGATAAAGATTTTAGCTTTTCTGTTTAATTATTTGCAACTTGATTCAAGGAAGCAATCAATTTCAGGCAAGGGTTTGATTGCAAAGGAACAATACAAAGGAGAGAATTGACAGAGGCAGCTCAACAACAACAACAAAAAAACTATAATGGTGACCATGGATAATCTTCTAGTCACATTTAACCAAGGGACCGTCAATTGCTATCATGATGAAAAGAACTGATGTAGGGGTAAGTGAGCTGTTGTGCCAGGTTATGTCCAGCTTATCCCCGATAATGCCATACAAAGGCATTGTCAGACATTTTTCAGAGGCTTAGAGAAACTTACTTGTTCTCAGTCTCATAGTAAGATTATAGAACTTGATGACATATTAGGAAAAAATGGATCTTACTATCCAATTACAAGTGAAAATCATTTGTATTTAACATTATTTATATTTGTGGTAGTCATATAACCCATTCTATCAGTCAGGATTCAGAGAAACAGAACTAGTAAGAGATAAATATTGAGAGATGTAGTATGAAAAACTGGATTGTGTGATTTGAAGGTTGCCAATGCAAATCTGAAATCCTCCAGAGACGCTCTCAGCGAGGGCAATATGGAGAGCTCAAAAATGAACAGAAGCAGCTATCCACAGTAGAATTTCTTTGAATTAAGTCAGAATAATCTCTTATTGAAATCAATTGATAATGAACTTACATCACATCTCTAAAATAACTTCCAAGTGGCTGGCTGGACACAGGGATTTATGCCTGTAACCCCAGCTACCTTGGAAGCAGTGATCTGGAGGAACACCATTCAAGGCCAGCCAGAGGGGGAAAAAGTTTATTAGGTCGCATCTCAACCATCAAAAAGTTGGGTATGATGGTAGACATCTATCATCCCAGCTACATGAGAAGTATAAATAATAGGAAGATCAGTGTCCAGGCCAAAGTGGGCATACCCATAAGATCCAATCTCAAGAATAACAAAAGCAGCTCAATGATGACAGCAAAAGCCTGTAATCCTAGATATTCAGGAAGCTGAAATCCAGAATGTCAAGTTTAAAGCCAGCCTGGACAGGCAGTCAGAGTCCCTTCTGCTCTGGCTGGTAGTCCCTGGGGTACATTGCTCTGGGGCACACAGACAGGGAGCTATACTGAGAAGCAAGGGCCATGGTCAGATAATCAACATAACCAAGGAAGGAGGAAGAATGGGGACTAAATAAGAGAAGTGTGAAATTTAGAAAAGTAGCCAACAATGGGAAGAATGTGCCAGAGCCAGGGTGCAGCTTCAACTCATCCCACAAGTAGGGGTGGTGGTGCTACCCTTTCACTACAATGTCCTGTGGGGATGTAGTGCAGAGCAAGTTAAAAATACTGAACTGGGCTGGACCCTTTAGCTTGGCATTATGGTTTCCTATTCTGCTTTTTGGAGACGATCTCAAGTAATCTCCAATGTACAGCTCTTTGGGTGATTCCTGACCTACCCAAAGCCCTTGTCCTTTGGATCTGTTTTCACTTGGCTCAGACACATTGGGGTAGCCACAGGACAACAGAGAAAGATGAGCTATGATTCAGGTCAGCTGTATCAACTGGGGAGTCCTTGACTTTTTTACTTATTCATTTAAGTCTTCAGTGGAAAATCTGGGTGAGCTGAGCACTGGTGGCTCACACCTGTAGTCGTAGCTACTTAGGAGGCTTAGATCTGAGAATCATGGTTTGAAACCAGTCCGGACAGGAAAGTCCATGAAATTCTTCTCTCCAATTAATCATCAAAAGGTAATCACCAGAAAGTTGGAAGTAGAACTGTGTCTCAAGTGGTAGATCACTGTCCAGGAACAACAACAACCAACCAAACAAACAAGCAAACAAAAACAAGAACAACAAAAAAAAAACCTAAGGGATAGTTCCCAGGTCCTGAGTTCAAGTCCCAGTACCAGGAGGGGAAAAAAAAGAACCCTACTGTTTTCTTTCTCACCCCACATTAGAAGGCCAATTGCTCTTGAAAGTCTAAAGCCCCAAGCTTGCTGGAACATCTTTTAGAATGTTTTCAGTGCCTCCTTTGTCCATTTGTTTTGGCCTATACTTTTCTTTGCTTTCTTTGAGGGCTGAGTTCTCTTAGGCATCATGCCACAGTATTTTTTTTTTTCTTTGTCATGTTTCTTAACCTGAGCTGGGACTTTGAACTTCAAGTAGAGCATCCAAGTGTCAAATTTGGCCTTTCCCAAAGTCGTGCTTACAGAAGACCGGGTAATTTCCTGAAGTGATTGGCAATGCTGTCTGTGGGCCAAATGCAGAAGGCAGCTGCAGATGGTGCTATGGAGAGATAGTGTGTGTGAGGCACCTCCCGCCAACCTTTGTCGCCCAGACCCAGCCAAGCCACCAGACTCCTGGCTGCCAGTCAAGGCTCCAGCCTTCCCCTTGTGGGACCATATCCAGATACCTTAGGAGACTGTCTGGCAACCTGTTCTCCCAGCATGAGGTGCCTCCCTTGCCTGGCCCTTGTGCCAGCCAGCACCTGAGGGAAGAATGCCTGGCAGAATGAAGGTCTAAAGGCCTGTTTGTATCTTTATGGCCTTCAGGAGAACTTCACTATTCTCAAGCTTGCGTGTGATTTCTGTGCAGATGTCTGCTTTTTGGCATGATGTGAACCTTGGCTCTGTCATTCTTTGGAACTCAATTATCACAATAACTCTCCATAGGACATTTAAAAAAATTTTAATCTGCTCTACTTTTGATGTCCTCCTCTCCTCAGCCTAAGTCTCCAGTGCTCCTTTGTCATTACTAGTGCAGTCTATGGTGAGCTGGTAAGGACCTTGACTCCATGCATGAGGAGAACAAACTGTCATTGGCCAGCTAGCCTTTTGCCATCCTCCAATCATAAGGATTGGGTTAGTGGTAAGCATGTGACTGAGGCCTAATCAGTCATCATATTTCCACATATCCTTTTAGTGTTGAATACACAGCTCACATTGGTGTGTGTGTGTGTGTGTGTGTGTGTGTGTGTGTGTGTGTGTGTGTGTGTGTGTGTGTGTTTACTGGGGCTTAAACTCAGAGCCTGAATGCTTTCTCTTAGCTTTTTTCTCAAGGCTAGTGTTCTGCCACTTGGCCTACAGTTCCACTTCCAGCATTTTGGTGGTTAATTGGAGATAACAGTCTCATGGGACTTTGTTTCCTCAGACTGGCTTTTAACTGTGATTCTCAGATCTCAACTTCCTGAGTAGCCACAATTTCAGGCATGAGCCAACAGCACCCCTCTGAACCTTGTTCTCCCCTTTTATTAAGTAATTGTACAAAGGAATTGCCATTTAACTAAGCAGTTTATAAATACAATATATTTTGTATACATACAATGTTTTGTATAAATACAATATATTTTGATCAGTACCACCCCTTCCAATATTATCACCCACCCCTCCCCTACCCACAGCTACCTCATTCTAATTAATTTTTGTATGATATACATTGGATTATTGGCTGAATTATCCTCTTCTTTTCCATCCTCTAAACTCATTGGAATGAATCCTGTAGTTTATGATACAGCTACCTGAGGAAAATGACCAATTTTAAATATGGATTTAAGAAGGAAGTCCTTCTTTAAGGCCTGACACCTGAGATACTGACACCACTTTGCCACCACATGGGGTCTGAAAATAAAAGCAGCATGGTGAGAAGAGCTGAGAATGAGTGACTGGGTTAGAATGACAGTCTTTCATTCTTTCATTTCTGGGATCAATGTTTAATGAAATTATTTCTACCCTTAGATTATTTTCTTTATTGTATAAGACAAAGAGTGTTTTTTTTCTTTTTAAGGAAGCTTGGTTTTTATTTAAAGTGCCTTAGAATTATCCCAGAGCTGATGACTCAGGCCAACAATCCTAGCTACGCTGAGGTCTGGTGATCACAGTTTGAAGCCAGCCCAGGCAGGAAAGTTATGAGATTCTTATCTCCATAAACGACCCAAAAGCTGGAAATGGAGCCTTGGCTTAAGTGGTAGAGGAGTGTTAACCTTGAGCAAAAAAGCTCAGGAACAGTGCCCAGGCAGTGAGCTCATGCCCCAGAATCAGCATTTTTAAAAAAAAGCCTTAAAATTCTCCATTTATGCCTTTTTCTCATATATATGTGTGTGTATATATGCATATATGTATATACACACATATATCTGGTATGTTCTCATATATATGTATATATGGTATATTCTCATATTATATATATATATACACATACATACATACATACATCCACATATATATCTGGTATGTTCTTTCATAGGAGGCCAGATAATATACTTTTTCTTGAGCTCTAAACCAAAATTCTGACAGATTAGACTAGACTAGACAAGAGAACATGTTTGCTAGACCCATGGGTACATGAACATTTACTGTTAGTAGTTATTGCAAAAGAATGCTGTTCAAGAGCCCTGGCCATTTTTTAAAAATTAGGCTGCCTGTATTCTACTGTGTATTCCTAGGTCATACAAGTTGTTTTTATGTTTTGGTTATGAACTTTAATCAGAGAGAAGTTTTACAAATATCTGATCTGTAGTTTCTCCTTTACTGTCTACACTGGGTTTTGTAGTTGTTGTTGCATTTTTTATGTTTGTTTTGTTTCATTTTTGTACCACTCCTGGAGCTTCAACTCAAGGCCTGGGCTCTATCTCTGAGCTTTTTGCTCAAAGTGAGTGCTCTACAACTTCTAGCCTCTTGGTGGTTAATTGGAGATGAGTCTCACAGATTTTTCCGCTTAGACTGGCTTCAAGCCATAATCCCAAGATCTCAGCCTCCTAAGTAGCATGAGTCATTGGCACTCTGCTTTAGGAATGAAATTGTAACCTCTCTGCACTTTGACAATGAATAAATATAATAATTAAAAAAGCTATATCTTTTGATGCACTCACTGATTAGTTGATTATTAAAATGTTAACAAAAATCCAATTTGTTGGTGTTTTATGATTTTATGTACACTTTAGGATATCTTTGTCTACCTCAACCAAAGTTTTGAAAATACTCTCGTATGCCATTTTCTGCAAACTTTATTGTTTGACTTTACACATTTGGGTCTACAACCCATCTGGAACTGATTTCTGTATGTGGTGTGATATGGACATGTAGTTTTGTTATTTTTACAGAGTTAGCCCACTGATAGTACAATACTTATTGAAAAGACTGCTTTTTCATGATTCTCAGTAGTATATATTGTTGGACCAGGTAATGGATTTTCTATTCTGTTTCACTGGCCTAATTGTTTGAACTTGTACCAATTGTAGGCTGGCTTAACTGTTTATTATTGTTGTTGTTGCCTTTTAAGAAGTACTCGTGTCTGGCATTATCAGACTTCCAATTTAATTTTTCTTTACAACTCTCTTACTATTTATTGTCCTATGCTTTTCTCCATATATATTTTAAAATAAATTTGTCAGTGTCTACAAGAAATTTCTATAAGAAATCTTCACAGATATTTAATTTTGATTGACTGAATCAAGACATTAATGTGGAGACTTGATAATTATTAGCAATAATTATTAGCATCTTAATCAATGATCATGTTATATCCCTTTACTTATATTCCTAGCTACTTTTAGTATAACAATGTGGTTTTGGGGTGGAAGTATTCCTCATTTTTTTGTTAATTTCATTACAGTACATATGTCTTTATTTGCATGAATTTTAAATGTAAACCTTTTTATGCTTGAATTATTTCTATTTACATAGAACACACTTTACTTTTTATTGACTATATCAAAAATCCTAAATTTACTTACAAATTCAAATGATTTATTTATAGTAAGTAAGCTTTTCAAGGGGAAACATTTATATTAAAACCCAATTTCCAATTGCTATAGGATTATGTAGGTAACTGGGGCTTTTTTGGTGCATATTTTAATAATTATCGCCAGAGAATCTGTCCATTTTATTCTCAAAAAATTTAAATGTATTGGCTTTATAGTGATTGTATTCTCTCATAGTTTTTAAAGCTGATAGATTTTAATGATCCTCTATTTTTTTCATTACTTATCTTATCCTTAGTCCTCGTTCCCTGAATCATATTGCTCAGAGTTTGTCAGTCTTTGTAATTTGGCTTTGTGGGCATTATTGTAGTTTCAGTGCTATCAGTCAAATCCAAGGCCTCACTTATGCTAGAAGGGTTTTAACATTGAGCTATTCCTCTATCCTTCTTTGCCAGTGATTTTTATTTTATGTTTTCCTTTAGCTTCATTTCTTTCTTTCTTCTAATTTTAGTAGTTCTTTGTTTCTATAGCCTTAATTGACTTAATTTAAGGAATGACTTTTTTGATGAGTGCTTGGATTTCCAGATCTCCACTTTCCTTCGTTTCTGTTTACATATGCACTCCATGCTATAAATCTCTGTGTAATCATTGTTTCAGCTTTATCCCACAATGTTGATAAGGTATATTTTGATTAAAAGTTACTTCAAAATATTTTCTAATATTCATCATGATATATTTACTACTATACTTTATTTCAGAGCATTTGAAAGATTACTTGTATCTCAAATTTCCTGTTTAGACCCCTTGTTGGCCAAATGCATTCTATGTAATTCCAGCCCTTTAATTGTTGTTGATTTCCTATAGACCAACATGCAGTCAATTTTTGTAAGCATTCTTCAACTGTTGAGTGCAGTGTTTTACATGTTATTTAGTATATTTGCTAATTTTGCTTTTTAAGCCTCCAATATGGCTATTTTGCTTCTTTTTTGAGGGTTTAAAAGAGTTACTCATTGTAGATTTGTCTATTTTTTCCTTTTAGTCCTGTCAGTATTTTGCTTTACATATTTTAAAGCAATATTATTAAGTGTATACAGTTTAAACTTGTATTTTTTCTAGTTATCCTTACCATTTTATTACTGTGACATATTCCTTTGTATCTCTACTAATATATCTTGTATTAAGCTTGTTTTATCTGACCCAAATTTAACTTGTCAGTGTTCTTTTGGTAAATGTTCCATAGCATGCTTTTTTTCCACTCTTTCATTTTTAATCATTATGCTTCATTATTTTTAAATCATGTATGAAATATATCATTGAAGTTTCTTTTTTAAAAATATCCCTCAAATCCTTATCTTTTTTTTTTTTTTGGCCAGTCCTGGGCCTTGGACTCAGGGCCTGAGCACTGTCCCTGGCTTCTTCCCGCTCAAGGCTAGCACTCTGCCACTTGAGCCACAGCGCAGCTTCTGGCCGTTTTCTGTATATGTGGTGCTGGGGAATCGAACCTAGGGCCTCGTGTATCCGAGGCAGGCACTCTTGCCACTAGGCTATATCCCCAGCCCATCAAATCCTTATCTTTAATCGGAATTTTTGTATATTGGTGTGTAAGTCTATCAGCTTGCCACTATTTGAAATTTTTTCTAATTTATTTTTTGTCCATACATTCTTTATTTCTTACCTTTTAAGACTGATGACATGTTTTTATTAATTGATTTTTTTTATTAAATAGGTAAGTAGATAATTTTAGAAATTGCTTTAGATTTTACAGCTGAAGTTCAGACTTTGTATTTTGGAACCTAACTTAAACTAAGTTATTTATATTCTTGATTAAGAATCTTGGAATTCTTCATTTATCTACCCTCTTTACCTTTTGTACTATAGCATGTACATCTTTATTCCCCATAAACTTTAATCACTACATTATTGGTCATGTTTTAAAAGTTATCATTCATACATTTAGTCACCCGTTTTCCCTGTAGGCTCTTTATTTCTTCCAGCTTTAAAACCTTCTTCTATATATCATTTTTTATTTGCCTAAAGAACCTCCTTTAGTCAATTATTTAGATAATTATGAATTCTTGTGTGTTTACAAAAAAATTCCCTTCAGTTTTGACGGCCATTTGTAACAGGCATATAATTCTATGTTCAAAATTTATTTCATTACTTTAGTGATATGATTTCATTGCCTGCTGTTTTATCAATCACCAGAGAAAATTCTTTTGAGTCTTAGGTTGTTTCTTTGAAAGCGATTTTTTGTTTTCATCTGAATATTCCTTTTTAATAAACTTGTAACCTCTCAGATATATAGAAAAGTTACATCATTAGTAGAGTTCCCACTTGCCCTGTGCCTGTTTTCTCCTAGGAACACCTTACTGTAGTGTAGTACACTTGTTACAACTAAGGAACCAATATGTTATTGTTGACTCAAATCTATATTTAATCAAATTTCCTCAGTTTTGACCTCATATACTATTTCAGTTTCAAGATTTTATCCAATAGACTATGTTACCTTATTTAATGATATCTCCTTGTCTTCTCTTGGATACTGTGATAAAATTACTTCAATAAATAATCTTAGCCATTGCAATTTTTTCATTTTTTGTTTACACTATCCAAGGAACATGGAGGCCTGTCTTTGGGATGGCTTGTGTGACATACAAAGCTCTAGATGTGTTCTCTTCCTCTAGTAAGCATTTAACTTTCTCCTGGTAGGCAGTTAGACTATGGAAAAGTGACCTCGATCCATCAACCATTGTTAGTATACTTCCATTTGCCCTGACTTTGAACCTCAATTGGAATTCTGGCTTGCTTAACAAGTCCTGTTTTCTCAACTGTAAAATGTGAATCAATATTAAAGGTATATCATATGATTGTTATAAGACTCAAGTCAGTTAACATTTGCATAGATCTTAGAATAGCACCTGCTATACACACCATTACAAAAATATTTGTTAAATTTTATAAAAATCCTTTATTAGGGCAGCAACCATTGTCCTTGACATCTCAACAACACATTCCATTGCAAGTTTATTTTTCTAGGTTTTTTAGCTCATTTGTGGGTGTACATGAGAGTCCTTGCCTAGGTGCATATTTTGTAACAATTTTGTTCAGGCTCATGATTTACACTCAAAGCTCAGGCAAATAAAATTAATTGTCTAGAAATAAGCTGGCTGGTGTTTTTGAATGATTCAAGTACAATCAAGATAACTATACCTGTCAGTTTACAAGCATGCTCCCTGGCATTTCCGGCTCTTCTAGGATTCAGAAAACAGAAGCTGGTAGATGATGCTCCAAGTCCCTCATCCACTTCAGCCAGAAAATTTCTGCAGCTCTTTTATATTCTGTACTTGAAGAGAGAACTCTGAACTAACTGCTCTAGAGGATAATTTAAGTCCATGTGTTCTTCCAACAAGCACCTCTATGTGTTATTTCACCTCCTATAGTCTTGAGAAATTCTTTGTGGAAGTGACTCCCAAACTACATTCTCCCCAGTAAAATCACAGAGCTAGAATATACCAGGTTCATAGCTGAATGAGGCTTGAATATTTTCCTCTCTGAGAATATTTTGACCTGGAAATGTAGACATTATCAAGTATCACCTAGATCTATGAAAACCACAACACATACTATTATGCATCCAAACTGTGAGCAGTGGTGATTCTGTTCTCAAACTATAAAATTTTAAGCAAATGTTCAAATATGATACAGTAAAACCTTAATATATGCTCTGATTATATGACATGCTCCAATCTCTCACATACTTAAACAAAATTTGAAAAATTGCATTAAAGCTAGGTACCAGCAGTTCACATCTATAATCCTAGTTATTCAGGAGGCTGAGATCCAAGGATTGCTTTTTGAAGCCCTCCCAGGAAGGAAAGTCTGTGAGACTCATATCTCCAATTAAATAACAGCAACAAAAAATTCAGAAGTGCAGCTGTGGCTCAAATGGTACAGCACTAATCTTGAGCACCGAAGTTCAGGAACAGAGCCCGGGCTCTGAGTTCAAGCCCCGGGACAGGCACTAGGAAACAAAATACATTAAATAAATAAATGTCTAAAATTTGAATTTATTTCCACATATATTATGCTAAATTACATATTGGTTGTGAGCAATTTGATTTAAGAAAATCTTTGTTGACTATGGTGATTTGGGTTTTGAAATAGGTAATTGTTAGTGAACAGAAAATAATATCTGTTGAAGTAATCTCTGAACCAAGGCATAGGGACAAACAGCCTTTGAGGGAGGCAGTATTTATATGTGTCTAGTTCATTCAGAAGTCATATTTAATCAATGTCAATAGAAATGATGTCAAGATCCCGCAAGATGGTTCTTGGTTTTTCTTTAATGTCTTCTGTCTCCTATTTCATTTTCTTTTCTTATTTTGTTGCACATGTTAGATTTCTCAGAAAAAAAGTTATATAATAGTGTTTAATATAGGTTATCTCATCTTTCTGAATTTTGATGGAAACATCTCAATAAGTTGGGGGTTGGTTTAAACAGAAATTTCCATATAAATTTGCAGAAATATGTATTTACCTTTAGCGAATTGAGTAGATGTTTTATTTAGTAGAATGAAGCACCAGTAAAAGTGCTTTTTAGAAATAGAAGCAGAATTTAAACCATTGCTTTTTCAGTTATATATAGAGATCATATAATCATGTGATTATTTTACTTTTCTTGTTTAGCATAGTCCTTTA